>NC_060209.1:205907500-208570000 GCF_021130785.1 Homalodisca vitripennis
TTTCTTTTGCTGAAGTGTACATACTTGTTTTCCCAGGGTTTGGTGCTAGGTCATTGTTTTTACTGTAAATGAAGATATTTTGCAGTGATGTCAAGGAGTTGAAATAAAGTTCTTCTGCTGAGTTGTTTTTATCATGAGAGTTGTGTCATTTGCACACATTATGCAGCAAGTGCTGCGGTTTTGTATAAAAGAGGGAAAGTCATTAGTGAATAATATTAACAGTACAGGACCCAGCACAGGCCGGAGGGACTCCTCTCGTGATTGGCTGGGGACTTGACCTGATTGTGTTTGTAAGTTCGGTTGCAGTGTGCTGTAGCTCAACGACCTGAGATCGTCCTTGCAGGTAGCTCACAAACCAATCTTTTGCGATACCTCTAACTTCTAATGATGCTAGCTTTTCAGATAGCAGGCTGTGCTCCAAACAATCAAAAGCCTTGCTATTGTTGAGAAATAAAGCTGTCACATATTTTTTGTCATCAATGTTGTCGATGATGGTCTCGACTAGGCAAATGATAGAAGTGGTTGTTGATCTCAGTTTCTGAAACCCGTGCTGGCAGTCAGAAATTAAGCTATATTGTTTAAGATTGTTCATTAGTCTTGTTAAGACTAATTTCTCGAACATTTTTGAAAGTGTTGAGATTAGTGATATGGGTCGGTAATTTTCAGGTTCTGATGATGGTCCTTTTTTGTGTTTGGGGTATACTTTTGAGATTTTCAGTCCAGAGAGAAAGTAACCCTGAGCAAATGATTTATTTATAATTGTAGTGAGGAGTAAGATTAATTCTTCAGCACAGTGTTTCACAATTTTAGATGAGTACTTGTCTATACCAGCCTATACCACTAGATGATTTATTTTTTAGGCTGAAGATTACAGATTTGACCTCTTTCTGAGTTGTGGGAGTCAGGTGAAATGGTTGTGTGAAAGGAGTTGTAACGGAGTCATGCTCTTCCACGGGTCTGTTATCTCTCTGCTGTTGATGGGACTTCTGTGGAGTAATGTCTGCTACCTGGGCGAAGTATGTGTTGTGGTGTTCAGCTATTACAGTTGTATTGTCAATGGTTTTGTTATTAACACTTAGTTTAAGACAGGATTGAATGGTTTACTTTGACTGTCCCTCAGTATTAATGAGATTCCATAGTGCTTTAGGCTTATTGTCAGATGTTTATATGAGCTCTGCATTGGCATTTTATTGGAGTGTCCTAAGCTTTGGGCCATATGCTTTTTTTCTATTTACCATGATTTCATTGTCTTGTATATTTCCTGTCAATTTGTAATTTTGTTAGGATCTGAGGTAGGAGGCTTTTAGAGCAGCTGATTCCTCGTAAAATAGATGTATTGGACTTCTTTGTGGACAGGAAGTATCTAGAGCAATGTGCAGTACTTTGTGGAATATGCTAAAAGCAGTTTCAAAATTCACAGTGTAGTAAACAGCATCCCAGGTTTTTATTAAGAGTAATGATTTGAGATGGTCAAGATCTTTTTCTGCTCACTTGTCGTCGGAGAGTTTGTCATGTTGTTATTTTTGAGATAGTTAAGCCTATATAATTGAGCTGTGTGGTCTGATAATACACAACGTTTTATGGTTGCAGTAATGTCTTGGTCAGGGATGCTAGTACATATGCAGTCAATGGAAGTCAATGAAATCAGGTGTAATACGGGTCGATAAGAGAGAGAGTGTCACGAGTTCATCATAAAGTCTCCAGTTCTCTTGGGCGTTTGCCTTTAGTTTGTCAATGTTTATGTCACCTATAATAACAGGTAACTTATTGTAAGCTTGACAGGTCTCCAAGATGTTTGATAAAATTCCCATGCTGGTTCTTACATTTTTCCCCCAGGTGGTCGATAAACTCCGTACAGATACTTTCCTTTGACTTAAACATGCACCTTAACTGCCTCCAAGAGAATGTCTTCACAAAAATCAGCCACTTCCACAGCTTTCCTTGCTATAAATCGCAACACCTCCCAGTCTATGATATTTTTTCTGCTGTATTCAGTTATTAATGTTTATCCTTGAATCCTAGTGCTATGAATTTCTTCTTTTTTTAGACCATGTTCTGTTAGACACTAGAAGACTTGGGGTTTAATCATGTAACAGATATTTTAGCCAGTCTATTTTGTGAGCCAGTCCTCTAATGTTTTGGTGAAGGATGCTTATATTGTTGATTTGTCATGTTTCTTGAGACTAAGGCCTAAAAAAACAGTGATCTGCACAAGTGAAATAGATCTGTAAGTCGGAACAGTGAGTTATACTACTATTTCCTGACAGCAATTGTCCTGATCCCATGGAAGTATGTCACATGGGATATCCCGGATCTTAGCTGAGGCAGGGGGCATCCTTGAAATCCTGAAATATGATGAGGTAGAAGGCGTACATTGGTTTGGCCCAGCAGGTGGAAGGCTTGGACAGGAGGGTGTGGAGTTAGGCTTCCTCTGAGTTGTTAAAGAATTGTTTTGTATTTTAGGATCTTCAAAGTAGAGCTGCTCTTTCGATATGTTGATATGAAGAGTTTTTACTGCTTTACTTTTGGCAACTTGCAAGGACGTACTGAGGTGATTAATTCTTTTATATAATGTTATGGTTCTTGTTAATTTGTAATTTGTTAAGATAGAGGGAAAATATTCAATTTGTAGGGACTGACGTCCTTTTAGTTGCAGCTGAGGTTTAATTTCATTCATTTTCTCTCTCAGCTGGTTTATTTCCAGACGGTGTTGTCAGTCAGTTCATATGAGATAGTCGATGGTAAGGAAGTCTCTCTTGACGGAAAGCTTATTTGAGTACATGAATCCTTGTTAATGACTTGGTGGATTGTGGGTTTATCTTGCTCTACCTCTGGCTGGGAGTTAAGCCAGCAATCTTTTGCTCATAACTACCAAAGAGTTGAACTTGCTTGCTGTCGTGTTCCTCATCGAAATCTTCTACTTGTGTTAGGTTTTTTCTCTCTTTGTCCAGTTGACTTTATGTATTTGTCAGTTCTTCATTCAAGTTTTCAATTCTAAATTGATATTTCCCTTCATTTTGTTCCATTTCCTCTATTTTTTTCAGTAGTACTGTCTAGTTCCATTTCAAGTCTGATGCATCTTTCGAGAAGCTGATTTTTTCTACTTTTAGTTTAACATTCTCCTGTATGAGGTCATTGCCAGCTTCAGCAGCTGAGTTAAGGACAAATTAAGATCAATGTCACCTGAATGTTCCAAATTTTGAATTTTCTCTACAATGGTTCCCTACAGTTGCTCCAGGTTAGTGTTGTGCACAAGTTAAGTAATATTTGTTGGTTTATTACCACCTATAACACGATTTTGTATTAGTGAGTGGACTTACAGTTGCTCCAGGTTAGTGTTGTGCACAAGTTAAGTAATATTTGTTGGTTTATTACCACCTATAACACGATTTTGTATTAGTGAGTGGACTTACAGTTGCTCCAGGTTAGTGTTGTGCACAAGTTAAGTAATATTTGTTGGTTTATTACCACCTATAATACGATTTTGTATTAGTGAGTGGACTTACAGTTGCTCCAGGTTAGTGTTGTGCACAAGTTAAGTAATATTTGTTGGTTTATTACCACCTATAACACGAGTAGTCAGTCAGCCATGTTGTTTGTAGTACAAGGCAGGAGTACAGCACACCACATATTGTGTAACAGACTTCGCTGAGGTTGGATCTACATTTCAAGTCTATTGCTCATTTCCTTAGGTTATGTTTTAGTATCCATAGAAAGTAGAGATAAATGTAATACAAAGGAGACCTACCCTCTAAAGGTCTTCTGAAGCTTCACATTGACAGCTCACAGAACAGAAGCCACCTTGACAATGCTCTTAGGGAAATATGCAATGGTCTTCCCAGCAGAAGTGAAGACAATTGAAACATGTGCCAAACAGATTAGGCAGAAGGACCTAAGCGTGCAGAATATCTAATAGTATCAGACAGTCACGCAGCTTTCACTTGACAATGGTCTTAGGGAAATATGCAATGGTCTTCCCAGCAGAAGTGAAGACAATTGAAACATGTGCCAAACAGATTAGGCAGAAGGACCTAAGCGTGCAGAATATCTAATAGTATCAGACAGTCACGCAGCTTTCACTTGACAATGGTCTTAGGGAAATATGCAATGGTCTTCCCAGCAGAAGTGAAGACAATTGAAACATGTGCCAAACAGATTAGGCAGAAGGACCTAAGCGTGCAGAATATCTAATAGTATCAGACAGTCACGCAGCTTTCACTTGACAATGCTCTTAGGGAAATATGCAATGGTCTTCCCAGCAGAAGTCAAGACAATTGAAACATGTGCCAAACAGATTAGACAGAAGGACCTAAGCGTGCAGAATATCTAATAGTATCAGACAGTCACGCAGCTTTGACTTGACACCTGTTCTTTTGACTCAAAGGTAAATATGGGAATGTAGGATGCACTCTCTAGGAATTGGCAAAGAGGAAGTTATCCTGGGCTGGGCAGACCAGAGCTGGACTGTGCAGTAGCTTTCTCCTACAGTAAAGCTCCATTAAATTTGTGGAAAAGAGGATTTGATCAGAGATTTGGAGAAAAGCCTCAGGAATCAGGCAATATTAAATGTTTATCTCTCCATAAGCTCAAGAGCGGACAAGACCCTTAGATCAATCAATCAATCAATCAATAAATACTTTATTCAAGTAAAAATGCACACTGTACATTGAATAGGGTCAAAATAACATTAATTAGTTTAACATAATTTATGCTTAGTAATTAACAGTTTACAATTAATTGTTCAAAGTATTATACTATAGACTACTACTATTTTACCAATAAAGTTTATTTATCCAAACATATATATATATAAACATACATACATATACATATATACACACACACACACACACACACACACACACACACACACACACACACACACACACACACACGCACGCACGCACGCACGCACGCACGCACGCACGCACGCACGCACGCACGCACGCACGCACGCACGCACGCACGCACGCAACGCACGCACGCACGCACGCACGCACGCACGCACGCACGCACGCACGCACGCACGCACGCCACGCACGCACGCACGCACGCACGCACGCACGCACGCACGCACGCACGCACGCACGCACGCACGCACGCACGCACGCACGCACGCAACGCACGCACGCACGCTCGCACGCACGCACGCACGCACGCACGCACGCACGCACGCACGCACGCACGCACGCACGCACGCACGCACGCACGCACGCACGCACGCACGCACGCACGCACGCACGCACGCACGCACGCACGCACGCAACGCACGCACGCACGCACGCACGCACGCACGCACGCACGCACGCACGCACCACGCACGCACGCACGCACGCACGCACCGCACGCACGCACGCACGCACGCACGCACGCACGCACGCACGCCACCGCACGCACGCACGCACGCACCGCACGCACGCACGCACGCACGCACGCACGCACGCACGCACGCACGCACGCACGCACGCACGCACGCACGCACGCACGCACGCACGCACGCACGCACGCACGCACGCACGCACGCACGCACGCACGCACGCACGCACGCACGCACGCTCGCACGCACGCACGCACGCACGCACGCACGCACGCACGCACGCACGCACGCACGCACGCACGCACGCACGCACGCACGCACGCACGCACGCACGCACGCACGCACGCACGCACGCACGCACGCACGCACGCACGCACGCACGCACGCACGCACGCACGCACGCACGCACGCACGCACGCACGCACGCACGCCACGCACGCACGCCACGCACGCACGCACGCACGCACGCACGCACGCACGCACGCACGCACGCACGCACGCACACACACACACACACACACACACACACACACACACACACACACAACACACACACACACACACACACACACACACACACACACACACACACACACACACTCACCACACACACACACACACACACACACACACACACACACACACACACACACACACACACACACACACACACACACCACACACACACAGTTGGCGCGCGACTGCCGTGAAGTGCACACTTGTTGTCTGCTTGCTCCTGAGTTAACCTCAAAATGAATATCTGTTCTGCATGTGAAGATCCCGTTCCTAGTTTGGAAGAGTGTTGTGTTTGCTCTGTGAATAAACTGTATACTTCATTTTGAATGTGCTAACATCACTGAGTATAACTGGAAACGCTGGGGGCAGAAAAGAAGGAGTGAGTGGAAATGTAAAGACTGCCAGGTAAAGCCAGGATCAACTGGGTCAGGTAACTCCGTTGATTCTAATCTTATCACTAAGCTCCATGAGGAATATTTGACAAAGATGGAAAGTACTATTAAGCAACAATTGGCCATTCATGCTAAGGATGTATCAAATGAAATAAACACTTTTAAACAATCTTTGGAGTTTTTTTTCTAGCAAAATTGATACATATGAAGAAAATGTTAAAACCTTTCTGAATATAAATTAAAGACTTGTAGATGATTCTCATGCTGATGCTGAAATTGTTAAACAAAATGTAGCCCTTTCTAAAGAAGTCCGTTTTTTGAAGCAGAGACTTGAAAAATTTGGATCAATACAATAGAAAATTGTAATATTCAGATAGATGGTGTGCCCGAATTGGAGAAGGAAACAATGCTGACGTTCTTTCTAAGGTTGCGGAAATTATTCAGGAGCCTATAGATTACATTAAGGATATTCAAGCATGCCACAGAGTTCCTACGAAGAACAAAACAGGTGTAAAACCAATTGTGGTTCAGTTTGTAAACAGGAAAAAAAGGAATTTTAGTGTTGGCCAAAGCTAAGGAAAATAGGGATCGCCTAAAGTCCACTGCTTTTGTGAATAATGTACCACAGGCTAAGGTGTTTGTTGGAGAACATCTTACCGCCTACAATAAAGACTTGTTATATAAAACTAAAAAAACTTAGAGACTTGGGGTATCAGTATGTCTGGATTCAGAGAGGGAAAGGTATTTGTTAGATGGGATCATACTAGCAGGACTGTGGTTGTGACCTGTGAAGAGGATGTAGAAAGGATGATGAAGGGAGGAGAGAGCAACCTAAATATTTTTAAAAAACTGTACCTGGTGGATAAACTGTATATTTAATTTCTATTTAATTATGATTTCTTGCAACCAAAACTCGGACATAAATATATTTCATTTAAATGTAAGAAGTGTACGTAAGCAATTTTGACGAAACATTAATTTTTTTGCAGACATTTAACATTAAATTCAAAATTATAATACTAAGTGAAGTATGGATTGGAACCGATGAAGAGTGTAAATTCCAGATCCCAGGATTCGACTTGCTCTTACAACCTAGAGCTGATAATCAGTCAGGAGGCGTTATCATCTATGTGGACTCTGACCTTCACTACAAACACCAGCTTATCTCCCTTCGAACGGCTGAAGTTGTTAATGTCCTACTGACTGTTTCATTATGCAATGGTACTGGGATTGACATATCAATATATGGCATTTATAGGTCTTGCAAATTTACATTTTCTGAATTTAAAGACGAATTTGAAAATATATTGAAAATCACACATAACCCAAACTTTAATAATTGGAGATATGAATATATGTACTCTTAAAGAAAAAGGCTCTGGACCTAAATATATTGATTTGTTTTCCTCTTATGGTTTTATAAATTATGTAAAGTTACCTACCAGAATAGTTGACAATTATGTATCTTGTTTGGATCATGTACTAATTCGCAGCACAAAGGCAATACATTTTGATTGTGAAGTGGTAGAGTCAAGTATTACTGATCATCATGCCAATTTAATAAGTATTAAAAATAATATTCCCAGTATAAATAACTATTCTAAGTATATGTTTTGTAAAGTTGTGGATTACAATAAACTTCGCGATAGGCTTTCTGCCTGCGAGTTGAGTTGGTCTAGAGTTTATGAGTCTGTTGATGTAAATCAAAAGTGTCGAATGTTTCTATAATATTTACAATACATGTTATGATCAATCTTGTAGACTGAAGAAGATTAATAGTAGTAATAGAAGGCGAAATCCATGGATTACAGATGATTTGGTACAGTTAGTAAATAGAAAAATTTATTTATATAAATTATATGCCAAAGATAGAAATAATTTGTTTATTAAGACACGGTACATTACTTTATCTAGATTGGTGTGTGCAGACAGGTTAAGCAGGCTAAATTGAGTCACTATTCATCTTTGGTGGATAGGAGTAATGGAAACACAAAAAAAATATTGGAAAATCGATAAGAAGCATCACGCATAAAGAAAAAAGTAAAATACATAAAGTTATATGCAACGGGGCTGTGTAACAGAGGTGAAGGGTAATGAAGTAATGGTTGCTGAGCAGTTTAATCAATATTTTGTAAATGTAACGGCCCAATTGAGAGAGAAGAGTCATTTGGCAATGACTTATTTAATAATCTAAATTTTAGTGAATTAGATTCATATTTTGAGGATTTTCATATTACAGAAAATTGTATTTATGACATAATAAGTAAAATGAAGAACAAGAAAAGTTGTGGATTGGATTGCATTAATATAATAACTATAAAGAAAAATATAAAACTGTTTTTGTTCCTATTTTGAATCATATATTCTCAAAATCGTTTATTGCAGGGTGTGTTTCCCAATGCCTTTAAGGTCGTCGCAGCTGTTGTGCCAATTTATAAATCTGGAAATCCGCAAGAATCTCTGTCATAACCGACCTATATCCGTGATTAGCACTCTAGCAAAGATTTTTGAGTCTATTATAAAACAACAATTGTTAATGTATTTTTTAAACAATTCTATAATAGCTAATAATCAGTTTGGGTTTTTGCATAATAAAGGTACAGATGTTGCTATAGAGAAACATATAAATATATATTGCTGAGTCGCTGGATGTAAGTAAATTTACAGTTGCAATTTACCTCGATTTCCGTAAAGCTTTTGACCTTGTGGACATAGAGATACTGTTGAGGCAGCTGAGGGGGTACGGAGTTAAGGGTAATGCATTGGTCTGGTTGGAATCATTTTGTAAACATAGGAAGCAAGTAATAAAAATCGAAAATCATATACTAGTGCAGCTATGGAAATTGAAGTATGGAGTGGCACAGGGAGGTGTTCTTGGACCCCTTTTGTTTATTATATTATATAAATGAAACTATTAAAATTAAAACTAAAATTCTCAGATTTTTGCATATGCAGATGATACAGCTTTAGTATGTTCATCGTATAGTAAGACTAGTTTAAGGTTTGTCGATCTCTAATGATTTGGAAGCTGCTGTGTCAAACTGGCTAATAGATTATAAACTCCTAATAAATACATCTAAGACAAAGTGTTTGGTATATTCAGAAAGAGAGAAAACCTGCGAAGATCTACAACACGACTTTACTTTTTATTGTCACAAGCACCTTTGTAAATATAATTGTGTATGTGAACCAATTGAAATCGTTAGTAATATTAAATACCTAGGTTTGATTATTGATAGGGTGGTTAAAATGGGACGCTTATGGTAATTATTTAGTGAAAAAATTGAGAAAAGTAAACTATGCCCTATTTCATATGAGAGAATTCCTTGCCTCGAACTATTTATTAAAGCTTTATTTCTCTTGGTTTGAGGGTCTGTTAAGGTATGGAATAATCCATTATGGGGGGAGTAATGAAAATGTTTTAAAACCAGTTCGTATGACACACAACGATTTTGCTATTAGAAATGTTTTTAGTTTAAAAAAAAAATTTGATAGAGTTTCTCATGTATTTTTTGAAAACAACATATAACTTTTAAATAAACTATATGTATTGTGTTCAGCAATTCATATGCACAAACACATAGATAAGTATCATATTAGGGAAAACGGGGTCAATACAAAGATCATCGGATATATTGTCAGTTCTTGTTCCATGTTTTAGAAAGGAAATCGCTTCGAAAACAAATTTTGTTATATTGGACCAAAAATAATAAATAAATGTATTTTTAAAATTAGGAAATGATATAATATTTGATTCGAGACCCAGATTTAAAATGAAGATTAAAATGTATTGTCGCGGAAAGGAAAGTAATGAAAATTATATATTCTATTAATACTTACATACTATTTTATGTTGTTGTCGTCTGTTTGTGTTAATTATTTTGTCATTGGTATTTTATATTTGTTATTTACTGTTTGATAATTATTTGTTTGTTAAATCTATTTATATATTTATGCTTGTTGATATATTTTTTGAAATTTATAATACTCTGTTGCTGTTTTGATAATTATTTGTTTGTTAAATCTATTTATATATTTATGCTTGTTAATATTTTTGAAATTTATAATACTCTACTGCTGTTTTGATAATTGTTTATTTTTAAATCTATTTATATATTTATGCTTGTTGATGTTTTTTGAAATTTATAATACTCTGTTGCTGTTTTGATAATTATTTGTTTGTTGAATCTATTTATATATTTATGCTTGTTAATATTTTTGAAATTTATAATACTCTACTGCTGTTTTGATAATTATTTATTTTTAAATCTATTTATATATTTATGCTTGTTGATATTTTGAATATTGTTTGTTGATCTTACTGTTTTGGGTTGTTCATGGGGATAGAAAGTGTTCTGGCCAAAAAATGTGATATTTGATATTTTGATATTTAATATTTTATTATTTATATATTTTATTTGTTAAAACTTAATATATTTATGCTTGTTAAATTTTTTTTTTTACCTCGTTTTTGTGAGATGGTTCTTGTTAAAATCTGGATTGTATAAGTAGTAAATTAAGTATATATTATGGGCTGATAGTAAGAGTATAGTATTTGTGCACCATGGTGGAAGAAAGCATTAAAAATAAGAAAAAAACCTTGAATTGCCAACTGCATGTATATATTTAGCCTAAGTTATTGCATTATGTTGTAAATAAGTCACACGTGCTTCCAAGCACCTGACTCTGTAAATTGTATGTACATTTTTGAAATAAAGGTTTTTGTAAACTCTGTAAACTCTGTAAACACACACGCACACGCACACGCACACGCACACGCACACGCACACGCACAACGCACACGCGCACGCGCACCGCGCACGCGCACGCGCACGCGCACGCGCACGCGCACGCGCACGCGCACGCGCACGCGCACGCGCACGCGCACGCGCACGCGCACGCGCACGCGCACGCGCACGCACGCACGCACGCTCGCACGCACGCTCGCACGCACGCACGCACGCACGCACGCACGCACGCACGCACGCACGCACGCACGCACGCACGCACGCACGCACGCACGCACGCACGCACGCACGCACGCACGCACGCACGCACGCACGCACGCACGCACGCACGCACGCACGCACGCACGCACGCACGCAACGCACGCACGCACGCACGCACGCACGCACGCACGCACGCACGCACGCACGCACGCACGCACGCACGCACGCACGCACGCACGCACGCACGCACGCACGCACGCACGCACGCACGCACGCACGCACGCACGCACGCACGCACGCACGCACGCACGCACGCACGCACGCACGCACGCACGCACGCACGCACGCACGCACGCACGCACGCACGCACGCACGCACGCACGCACGCACGCACGCACGCACGCACGCACGCACGCACGCACGCACGCACGCACGCACGCACGCACGCACGCACGCACGCACGCACGCACGCACGCACGCACGCACGCACGCACGCACGCACGCACGCACGCACGCACGCACGCTCGCACGCACGCACGCACGCACGCACGCACGCACGCACGCACGCACGCACGCACGCACGCACACACACACACACACACACACACACACACACACACACACACACACACACAACCACACACACACACACACACCACACACACACACACACACACACACACACACACACACACTCACACACACACACACACACACACACACACACACACACACACACACACACACACACACACACACACACACACACACCACACACACACACACACACACACACACACACACACTCACACACACACACACACACACACACACACACACACACACACACACACACACCACACACACACACACACACACCACACACACACACACACAACACACACACACACACAACACACACACACACACACACACACACACACACACACACACACACACACACACACACACACACACACACACACACACACACACACACACACACACATGTATACACACACAAAAAAACCATTATTAAAATATAAATCAATTATCCTGAAAAGAACTCATCAAGTGAATATAAAGGAAGTTTTAAAAAATGTTCTTTTAATTTCCTTTTGAATTTGCCAAGATCTGGTTCTAATCTCAGATCCCTTGGCAAATTAAATAAAAATTTTGTTCCCATGAATGTAGTTTTCTTTTCAAAAAAGTTTAATGTATGTTTTTCTACTCTTCTGTTTAATCTTGTGTTATATTTATGTTCATTGTTATTGTCTGTTGATTTGTCGTATTGTCTAACATAAAGAACGGTTTGGAAAATATATAAGCTATAAACTGTCAGAATTCCAAGCTCTTCAAAGTATTTTTTAACTGTTTCTGTATTTTTCAAATGTAATATAATTCTAAGTGCCTTTTTTTGTTGAACTAAAATTCTGTCTAAATTTTTTTTTGTCGTTGCTCCATAAATATTTAATCCATAAGCCAAATGTGAATGTATTAATGAGAAATAGATCGTTTTTAGAAAGTCAATGCTACAAACCTTAGCCATTTGACGCAATGCGTAAAGTCCAGATGACATTTTTTTAAGTATCTTATCAATATGTTGGTCCCAACTAAGATTATTATCTATTAGTAATCCAAGAAAATTTGTGCTATTCACTTGAAGCAGTTCTTCATTATAAACAGTGATATGAGGGTTTAACTTTGATCTCGCCTGTTTTGTGGAAAACGAAATAAAATTAGACTTTCCTGAATTTAAAAGTAAATTTTTACTTGCTAAAAATTGTTGTATCCTTGAAAGACCAACGAATGAGGATATTTCAATACTTTCCTTTGATTTGCCTGAGACAGTGATGCTGACGTCGTCAGCATACATACAGACAGAGCCACCCCCAGGCACCAATCCAGGCAACCCCCTGACATAACAAAGAAAGAGGAGAGGACCCAGAATCGATCCCTGGGGTACTCCATATTGCATTGTTTGCAATTTTGAGCGATATGTTTTAATATATTTGTATTTGCATAAAGGATCATCAGCTACATGTTGTATTTCAACACATTGTTGCCTGTTTTTAAGATACGAATCAAACCAATTAAATTCTTTATTTTTTATTTTTAATTTGCTAAGACATTTTAATAGTGTGTCATGTGAAACGCTATCGAAAGCTCTTGTTAGATCTAAAAATATGCCAATTACTTTATCATGCTTATCCACTGACTCAATTATATTTTCAATAAAATTTATACTTGCTGTTATTGTTGATCTACCAACCCTAAAACCATATTGTTGTTCATCCAATAATTGATTCCTTTCTAAATAATTTAACAGCTGAATAAAAACTACTTTTTCGTAAATTTTTGAAAATACAGGGAGCAATGATACCGGCCTATATGATGCAGGATCACATAGATTTCCTTTTTTAAAAATTGGAATTACCTTAGCGATTTTTAGCTTTTGAGGAAATATACCAGAAATCAATGAGGAGTTAATAAGGTGAGTGAGTGGTTTTGAGATTAAATAAAAGGCCTTTTTTATTATTGTTATTGGGACCTCGGTCAATTCCTGCAGATGACTTGTTTTCAATGGCCATTACAATTTTTTCCAATTTAAGCTCATCAATTGGTTCAAATCTAAAAGTTAAACCATTAGGAATATTAGGAATGGTTTCACTGTTTACCCTATTTGTGTGATTAAAATGTATGTTTGGTACTATAAGCCTGTCTACTGCATTGACGAAAAAATCATTTAAGCAGTTGCTTACTGCAATAGGGTTGGTTATTTTTTTTACCACTGTCTTCAATGTTTATATTCTTAACAGACTTATTTTGGTTATTTATTTCAGATCTAACAATATTCCAAATTGCTTTAGATTTATTTCCCGAACTTGTTATTTTTTCTTGAAAGTAGTTTTTTTTAACATTATTTATTTCAACTCTAAGACTTTTTTTTAAACTTCTAATTGTTACGTTCAACTCTTTATCTTTAAACATTCTAAAATCTTTTTCTAATTCTAATATTTTTTGTTTTTTTATTTTAATGTCATCTGAAATCCACTGATTAAAATCAAACATTCTATCGGTTACCATAATTTTAGGAAAGCAAATTTCAAAAATGTGTGAAAAAATATTACAAAACATGTCATATTTTCTTTCCACAGTAGCTTGGTACACTTGAGACCAACTTTCACTACCTAAATATCTCAAAAACAATTCTATATTTTTTTGTGTATATTTTCTAGAGAACTTTCTGTATACATTTTTTTGTAACTTATTTAATCCCAAAACTTCCAACATTTGAGCATCATGATCGGAGATCTGGGTTATAATTCCACATATTTTTCCACATAAGGGTTTACTATTTATATTAGTAACAAAGTTATCTATTGCAGTTTCTGATTCTGTAGTGATTCTAGTCGGGAAGTTTACTTTGTAATCCAAATTATAAGATTTTAAAATATTTACAAATGTAAAATATGTTTTGTCATGGTTTAAAACGTTAATATTAAAGTCACCAGTTATAATAATATTTTTGAATTTGTCATGTAATATTGTACATAAGATGTCAAATTTTTCTAAAAAAGATTCTACAAAACATTGTTTAGGAGACCTGTACACACATACCAGAATAAAGGAAAACTTGTCAACAGTTATTTCTGACAGGCAACATTCAAATTCTTTTTCATTTAGTAAATTCTGAACCGCAGGAATTAAGATTGTTTTACTTTTAATATCCTTTCTCACCATGACGACAACCCCTCCACCAATTGAATTAGATCTTGAAAAGAAGGAGCATTTTTTATAATTTGGAATGTTCAATACCATGATTTCTTCCTCAGACATTTTGTGTTCTGACAATGCTAGTATATCAGGATGTACTTCCTCCAGATTTATTTTCAAGATAAGTCATAAGTCATATATTTGGCCATTAAATACATATTTGTACAATAGCTACGTCATACAGATACTACAAATAAAAGCAATTAACATATACAGTTAAAACTACCTACAGACTAACTTTGGAAGACTAAGACTAGATATATCACTTTTAAAGAACTCGTCAATTTTGTAAAAAGATTGTTTCAACAGCCAATCGTATAAAATATTTCTAAAACTATTGAAGCTACTATAATGAGCAGAAATGTGCAGTCTATTAAATAACCTTATGCTAACAATTTCATAAGATAATTTAGTTTTACTTAACCTAGCAAAAGTACATGAATTTGGTGAGAATTCCTAGTAGCATAAGAGTGAACATGCTCATTGAGGACATAATTATTAACATTAATTTTTTGCAAAAAGTAGACAAGATAAAATGTATAGATTTATAACAGTTAGTATTTTACTGCAAATAAAGAAGGGTCTACAGTGCTCAAGACAATGGGCGTTGTTGAGAATTCTGACTGCTTTCTTTTGAATAATCAATACTTCATTTATACTGCTACAATTACCCCATAATAATAGTCCATATGTGATTACACCTTGAAAAAGGGCAAAGTAAACCATTCTAAGATAGTGTTTGTCTACACAGTGCCTCAAATGGTACAAGAGATATATGGACCCTGCTCAATTTTTTACATACATTATTTATAATGAGAATGCCAGGTCAACTTTGAATCCAGAGTGATACCTAGTAAATTAACCACATTATCATTACAATCAGCTTGGACTCTTAAGGAGAAAACCATATTTTGAGTTTTTTCTAAATTCAACAACAGAACATTTGATTTATACCATTCATCTGCTTCATCGATCATACATCTTAGTTTAAGCTCTCTTTCATTTTGATTATTTACTGTTGTAAAAAAAGTGACATCATCAGCAAACATTACTGATTTATAACTCACATTGTACTCAAGATCGTTAACCATAATTAGAAATAAAGTAGGGCCCAGAACTGATCCCTGTGGCACGCCAAACTTTACCTCAGAAGATTTAGAAAGATTGCCATTTAGTAAAAATGTTTTGTTGCCGATAACTGAGGTAGGATTTAAACAAAGAATTTTGAATGCCTGTTACACCATAGAATTTAAGTTTTCTCAACAGGATGTCGTGATCGACACAGTCGAAAGGCCTTGGAGAGTCGCATAAAACTGCACAGGTGTCAAAGCCTGCATCGAAACCAGCCAAGACGCCCGAAACAAGTCCCCCAACTGCATCGTTGTCGACATCCCGGCTCTAAAACCAAACTGACTACAACTAAAGAGATTATTTGTTTCAAAATATAAGTTAACCTGGGTTTTTTAATGATGGCTTCAAAGACTTTAAGAAAAACTGGTACCAGAGAGATAGGCCTGTACGATTTAACACTCCTATGATCACCCTTCTTAAAAGATTGGCACAACCTTTGACACTTTTAATTTACTAGGAAAGATTCCCTCTTTAAGCATCGCATTTAGACACATGGTGAGAGGGATATTCACTCCACTGCACACCAATTTCACTAAATTATTTGAATCATAATAAATATCACAGCTTTTGGAACTTTTTAACTTTAAAATTTACTTTCACAATATCAACTATACTCTATAGGCTGCCAGGCGAAAGACTGATGTAAAGGTAAGTGTTGCACCTCTTAGGAGCTCATCTGGCTTTGTATTTGCTGCGGGGATTTTCTCTCGGATTTCATCCACTACCGAAATGAAGTATTCCGTTGAAAGAATCAGCATCCGGAGTAGCATGTTGTTGTTGTTTCGGTTGAGTCTCATGTTTTATAATTTGCCACGCAGCTTTGCAAGTGTTGCTTGAGGACTGAATAAATTCTTGGTTAGCATGAAATTTTTAGCTTGTTTTAGAGCACTCTTGTAATTGATCTTGGCCAATTATAATTTTTAGCATCCCTGGGATCTTCAGTCGCTTGTGAAATATTAAAAAATGACATAACCATTTCTTTCATTTTTGCCAACTGAGGAGTGTACCAGTTGCGCAGACCTTTAGGTTTATGGTAATTCTTGAAGTTATTTGTTCTTGAGTTCCTCATTGGCAAATAAATATTCATCCAGCCTATAAACACATTGTGAAACTTATTATACATTTCTTCAGCACTTAATCCTTTAAGAGTTACACCCCAGTCAATATTCTGTAGACAAAGTTTAAAATCTTCAACTGCAGGCCCAGGTAATGGTCTGAAAGGTCTTTCAAGTCGTTGAACCTGTGTAACTTCTTTTGAAGCTGCCATTAGCCGGTCATAAATGTTTAAAGGATAAAAAACTGTGGTCAGATATTAAAAGATCAAGAACATTAACGTTGTAGTCTGATGGTCTAATGTTTGTTATTGTGTAGTCAATGCAGGCTAAGCCTCTTGTTGGCCTAAAATTGGAACAATAAAGGCTAGCAGTTCTCAAGAGATTATGAAGCTTTACAGTTGTAGTATTGTTCCCATTTGCTTCTATATTCAGGTCGCCACACAGCACTATGTCAAATCTTAAATTTAATCAAATAATCCAGTAGATTTTTCCAATTTTTCAAAAAAAATTTTATTGTTTTCCACCACTGGGCCTATACAAGGATACCTATTAATAACTTTTGGTCACTGAGTTTGACTGCAGAAAACTTCGAATTGCATCTCGACACAAAATTCTTTAACATCAACTTCTTTTACTTTTAGATCTTCTTTTACATAAATACCAGAACCTCCGTGACTACTGGAGACTCTGTAAAATATTGTAGCGAGTTGTAACCTGTGAAGTTAAAGAGTTCAAAAATTGTCTTCACTAAGCCAATGCTCCACTATGCACAGTACCGAGTAATTTATTTCTTTTAAACACATTTCTATTTCTAGGACTTTGTTAGTCAAGCATTGAACATTTCCAAATAAGATATTAAATGAATTTCTGAGATCTTGTCATTATTTGGGGTGCTAATATTAAATTGTGAACATCATTACTTAAAGTTCTTACATAGGTTGAATTGGCCGAGTTTAGGTTTTTCTTCATCTGTTGGCTATAGTTTCTAAAAAAAGTTGTGGTGTACTCGCTGTAATGACTGGACTGGTTGATGATGGTAGGGGTGATGGTGTAGGTGCTTCTCTGAGAACCTCTTCAATAGTCACTGGCTGCTGCTAATAGGTGTTGAAAATTTCCTCATGTACTTCCACAACAGCGTCACAAATTTGCTTGGCTAGCCATTTTTTCCCCTTTGAGTTTAGATGTAATCCATGACGAGTGTGCAGCTGTCTCATTGCTCTTGCTTACTTCCACAATAGATACATTATCATATTTACTGCATAGCTCTTTTATTGCAATATTAGTTTTTTTCTTTGCAGTTTGTTAACACTTGACCACAGCGGGAGGTCGTATCTAATTGGCAAGTCAACCAGAATAATTTTATTGTTCCCCAGTTTTTTTTATTGTACTCTCCATACTATCTATTGCAACATCAGCCTCATTTTTAGAGATGTCATTAGAGCCACAAATAATCACCAGGACATCATTCTTGTTTTTAACTCATTTGTAATATTTCTGTGATTTAGAATTTCACTGCTCCTACCACCTGGCCTCACAAACCCAACAGCAGTTCGGTTCTTTGATTCTTGTTAATGTACCAAGCCCAAATCTCTCCCATGACTGTCAGAACAAATCAAAAATTTACTTTGGTCATTCATACTAACTCTATTTAGTGTATTGTCAATATTTGCTTGATAGTTTACTATCAGTGCACTTCCTCGAGGGTACTTTGTTTTCCCTTGTACTTTTGTTTGAAGAGAGGATATCCAAACGTGATGGCAGATGCTGTACATTCTGGTGCAAAATAGACAATCCATCTGATTTATTTTGAATGTTACCTGTTTTACGTTCATATAACATTTCTTTTAAATGCTTATCCTCATGTATACCCTTACAATTATTTAAACTATCATCATTTACTAGAATATCTTCAGCATAAAGAAAAGTATTGTTTAAAGTCAACGAACTATTTACTTCTACATTTTTTTTACTTAACATTTTCGTGACTTTAGAAGTACTGTTTAAAGTATGGATTTTATAATCACTATCAGCTAGGTTACACTCCTGGACACAGGAGGATGGCAGTTTTTTTCAGCTGTTACAACCAAGGAGCCACCCACTATTGAGGCAGGTACTGCCTGACTATGACTAATTAATAATTCACCAAAACCACTATTACTCTGCTTTAGAGCCTCAGAAAATGTGAGGTCTCCCGGAACCACAAACACATCTTATACGACCATTATTTGGGATGCTTCCGAGGAGCTTATCTCCTGAGCCCAAAAAACATAAGAGGACAGGAGCCCTCATATTTAACATGTTTTTGCAAAAGCCTCAGATTTAAGGGTAAAAAATAAGAGAGGAGCAATTTGTCCATTTAGTACTAAGTGAAAATTCTTAGGCTCTTTCCCTTATTGAAAAATGTAGATCTTTTTATATTATACATGTGTGTAATATAAAAATCTAAAAAAAGATGGTTGGTGTAAACATGTTTAATGGTTTAAATTATAATATATGTGTACTAAAATTAAGTACTTTTGTAATTACTATTAACATTATATTAGCAATCAAACACTGTCTGTATACTTTATGTACAATCTGCATTTTAAATTATATTAAAGTAGAGTCATCCATGTCCTTACCTGGAAAACCTCTGTGTATACCAATAGCTATGTAATAGATTGAAAAATAAGAAGTATTATAATTTTCAAGACTAAAAATATTTCAGCCTTTCTCATCATTTTCAACTCCTACATAAAATTCTCTTTATTGTTTAAAAATAATGACGATCATAAATTGCCAGTGCAATGACAACTGCTATTACTTCCAAGACATACATACACTGTACGTGTTAAGATTGCATTTCCGTTCCAACAGAGTAATTTGCTACATGCTGACTGCACCTTTTTTATCTTCTAGAAAGACATTTATCAATTGATCAATCATGACGATCAAACTCGTCAACATTTGTTCAACGTTCATTGAACATTCTAACCCACATCCTCACCATTCTATAACTCATTGTACGGCATTATTATTAACTGCTGCTATTAAATAATACCTTAGCCAGTTGATCCACCCCCTTTCCCTTGTAATCAGTGAACATGTCCTTATATTCGGCACCATAATGTCTCCATTGGAACCCGTACACTGGCCCTAGATCACCTGAAAAAGTATCGCAGAAAATCAAACAAATTATTAAAACAGCCAGTCACCAGTCTAAAGTTACATGTAAGGTCAACTACTAGTAAGTCATTCGTTGTTTTATTCCCATTTTCATAATTCAGTTACCAAGATCCATACCAAATACAAAGACATACACGATTAAATAATTAAACTAATTCTTCTAACTATCAGTAATTGCATAGTAAATTATAACTACATTATATCATTGCCAGTCAAACGTTGTTATAACATACTAGTGTTAAATTTGATCAAAGTTTGTATGTGTGAAGAAGAATTTTACAATAGTAAACCCAAAACACACTATTTAATTGTGTTTCACTTGCTCAATAAATATTTTGGGATCTTATTTTCATAATTCATTTTATTAACTTGTAGTTTATTATTACTGATATAGTTCCAAGCAATAAAAGGCAGGTCTGTCAGTTCTAGAACAGTGTAGTGACCCACAGTGTGGTCTATTAAAGCTGTAAACATGAAACAGTTGCGATCAATTATCAATGTTCAAGGATCAAGACAGGACATGACCAAGGGTCGCTCTTACCCTCTATTCGGTCCCTAAGTCCAATGGAGTCCAAGTACTCTTGAGTACTGTTGGGGTCCCAGATGTGGACATTCTTGGCAGCCAGTTCCTTGGCACTGGTGGACCCCTTCAATGATTAATGATCAAGACAGGACATGACCGAGGCTCGCTCTTACCCTCTATTCGGTCCTTAAGTCCAATGGAGTCCAAGTACTCTTGAGTACTTTTGGGGTCCCAGATGTGGACATTCTTGGCAGCCAGTTCCTTGGCAGTTGCGGACCCCTTCAATGATTAATGATCAAGACAGGACATGACCGAGGCTCGCTCTTACCCTCTATTCGGTCCTTAAGTCCAATGGAGTCCAAGTACTCTCGAGTACTGTTGGGGTCCCAGATGTGGACTTTCTTGGCAGCCAGTTCTTTGGCACTGGTGGACCCCTTGATGAACCACAGCAACTCCTCCACAACACCTCGCCAGAACACGCGCTTTGTGGTCAGCAGCGGGAAGACACCTGACAAACCAGAGACGGGACATCAGAAACATTTTTTCATAGCACTACAATTTAATCCCACAGGCAGATTTATAAATTGTTCGTCTCCTGGATTGATACTAGACTATTAAATTAAATAAGGTTATATACCTTTCTGTCGACAATACAACTAGTTTTGGCAATGATGGCTAGTTTCAGGAATACTATTCCATTATCAAATCATGTTAGGTAATTAAAAATTAACCACATCAAATTAACACATAAAAAAATGAACAAATAAACACACAATCACTTAACGCAAAGAAATTGGGTTATGATTTAGTCTACATGTTGGCCGGCCTTATGTTCCATGAGGTGGCTTTGCCGTGTTTATTTTGAAGTTGGTGGGGGTTGGGGAGAAGGGGGATTGACTTAATGTAAACAATTTGCCCCATGATCGTAGATGATTGCCATAAACTCTATATGTGTGTGTGTGTGTGTGTCTTTTATGTTTTATAAATAATATGATACAAGTTATAAAACACCCTGTATAAGGGAATGTAAAGGATGAAAAAAGTATGGATACCACATAATAACTTTTTAACAACTGCTCTACAAACACCAAACTCAGTATACATCTTTAAAACTGCACTTTTCGGTCAGCATCACAAGACTGCCTCTGACCCCAACTTAAAAATTTTAAACGTAAATGCCTCAAGTTACACACTGTTTCAAAGGTCTTTAATGAAAGAAATGTACAGCGACTGATTATCCATATTAATTGTTAAATGGTGAGCAAAATCCACATTTCTAGCAAGTTTTGACCTGCCTTGACCAACAAGGTTCTCTAGTCTTATCAGCTATTGCTTGATTTAAGGGAACATGTATTAATTTGTTGATGATGTTCACAAAATTAATAAGCGGTTATTCATTCAGTTATACTTGTACAGTATGGAGCACAGTGAACATGAACATATAATCATTTTGTGCACTCAATTGTGTACCTGATGAGACAATGAGACTACCACTTTATAGGTATACAATATATATATATATATATATATATATATATATATATATATATAGGTGTCTCTGATGTCAAAACAATGTTTCGTTTTGAGCTTTTTCGTCATTTCTTTGCATCTCTTCAAACAAACATGACTCCAAATTAAAAGAGTCAAGTCTGAGACAGTATCAGTTACCCAGACGCTGCCATAAAAGGAAAATGAACTGGAGCTACACTCAAAATAACTTATTCTGTTACAAAAACATCCAAAATGTAAGTAAGTAAAGTTTTACGCAGTAAAGAATCCACTTAACTCATGAAGATTCTAAGGACAAATTCAATCAACGAGTCCAATTTTTAGGAATATTTATAATAATACAGAACCATCGAAAACATTGTTTAAATTTGAATCAACCACAATATTTTACATGCTTGTAATAGCATCCTTTTAAGTTTCACTGCCAAGGTTCTTTCATACAGACCTTTAAAACAATGAGTAACTTCACAGGGGTTTACATTTGAAATTTTTCAGTTAGTTCCAAAATTTAGTATTTCGGGGGCAGACGTAATTTTGTGATACTAACCAAAAAAATGCAGTTTTGTACCCTACAGATATGAGTAGCCATACTTTGTATTAAAAGTGGTCAGTTGCAGTAGAGATAATACTCACCTTCTTTGAGACTGTAGCGCATTTGAGCACCAAACAGTGACACAGTGCCGACGCCAGTCCGATCGCTCTTCTGCACTCCTCGGGCCAGGATTTGTCTGATATGCTCCAGATACTGCTCCTCATCCGAGTTGACTGCTTGGCTCTCATTCAGGTCCTTCATGGTCCGCAATCTCAACTTCCTCACTTCGATATAGAAAAATCACTGGAAAATTCAAAATAAATGCTGGATTAGGAAGAAAATCATTATGATCTATTATGCACATCTCTGATGCACAATTGTCAGGTAGAAGAATAGTCACACGGACAGAATACGGTTTATACTGAGATCGAATGGATAGCCTCGGTGTAGCTTGGTGAGGCAAAATACTAACCAATGTCGTGTAACACCAGTAGTTATTCTTGCTTCAAACGTCGACAATACAGACAGAAGAGTGAAGGTCAAGATCAAACTTATGTCGGAAGAAATCTGTTACAAATTAATTTTTTCACTTGTTAGTACCGATTTAAAAGTATAATTGCTGAAAAATCCCTTAAAATTTAGTTTGTGTTTACTCTCACTGTCCTCCATTACGTTCATATCTGCATGACCATGCTTTTAATACTGGTGAGGGAGCTGATGAGGAGGGAGAAGAAGAAGACAGGGGAGTGTCACATACGACTTCTCCACTGACTAAAGGATATTACTCTGTTTTAATACTGGTGAGGGAGATGATGAGGAGGGAGAACAAGAAGAGAGGGGAGTGTCATATACGACTTCTCCACTGACTAAAGGATATTACTCTGTTTTAATACTGGTGAGGGAGCTGATGAGGAGGGAGAACAAGAAGACAGGGGAGTGTCACAAGGACGACTTGTCCACTGACTAAAGGATATTACTCTGTTTTAATACTGGTGAGGGAGCTGATGAGGAAGGAGAACAAGAAGACAGGGGAGTGTCACATACAACTTGTCCACTGACTAAAGTTGTCTACTGACTAAAGGATATTACTCTGTTTTAATACTGGTGAGGGAGCTGATGAGGAGGGAGAACAAGAAGACAGGGGAGTGTCACAAGGACGACCTGTCCACTGACTAAAGTTGTCTACTGACTAAAGGATATTACTCTGTTTTAATACTGGTGAGGGAGATGATGAGGAGGGAGAAGAAGAAGACAGGGGAGTGTCACATACGACTTCTCCACTGACTAAAGGATATTACTCTGTTTTAATACTGGTGAGGGAGCTGATGAGGAGGGAGAACAAGAAGACAGGGGAGTGTCACAAGGACGACTTGTCCACTGACTAAAGTTGTCTACTGACTAAAGGATATTACTCTGTTTTAATACTGGTGAGGGAGCTGATGAGGAGGGAGAACAAGAAGACAGGGGAGTGTCACAAGGACGACTTGTACCCTGACTAAAGGATATTACTCTGTTTCACAGTGTACTGAAGAGTAAGTAGTCAAAGTATGCCTTGTCTTTTAATTAACTAAGTTGAGTACAATGCACAACAGCAATGACAACAATATGACAGGAGTTGTGCAATGGAAGGAGGGCACAACTGCCATGCATCAGAGAGTGGACAGCCTGTTAACAAATATAGAATACAAGTATAAACAATATGCATATCAAATTTTTTAAGATGTAACCATAAAAACGTGTTTTTTGTAATCACTCTTGTATTCAGATAAAGCTGGCAGATACCCCACCGGATGTTACCATTTGACCAAGACAAAATAACTGAACGTGCCAAATCATCTTCATAGAATTTGAGAGGAATCCTATATATTACTCATTAAATTAGACAAGACAACAATACTGTGTGATATATAGATAATTATTACAAATATAAATATTTATTTTGTGTAAAACAAATGACGTATAAGAAAGAAAAATCTTCAACCTTTCTTCTTCTTTTTGACATAGGTAAATTTGATTGAATGAACACACACACAAAAATATAATTTTTCATACTCACAAAATCTCTTATTTTTGTATAATTTGATGCCTCAAGAAGATATAACCTTCTAATTTGGTTCAAGCCTTTTCATACCTGTCAAAACTATCTTTGTACAACCCGGTTTTTGCTCTATTTAATCAACAAGAGCACAAATTAATAAATGGCTGGATATGACAATTTAATAACAAATTAATACACAAGGGAGGAAGTTAGGGGGTAATATCAAACCATATATGTTTAGAACACGCTCATCTGAGAATAAAGAAGGCCAAGGTTTATAAGTATATCATACAAACCTAACTAGATCACTCATTACTTGCTATCAACATTCCTTCAGATAACAACTGCTATTTACTTGATATTAATGCTATATTAAATGAAACTATAGATACGAAAGTGTGATACAGATATTGCAGCAAACAGATTGAAATAAAAGTCTGCGTTTAGCTAAGGTAAAATAGTATACAAATTAATGTGTGATGATAACAACTGCTATTTACTTGATATTAATGCTATATTAAATGAAACTATAGATACGAAAGTGTGATACAGATATTGCAGCAAACAGATTGAAATAAAAGTCTGCGTTTAGCTAAGGTAAAATAGTATACAAATTAATGTGTGATGATAACAACTGCTATTTACTTGATATTAATGCTATATTAAATGAAACTATAGATACGAAAGTGTGATACAGATATTGCAGCAAACAGATTGAAATAAAAGTCTGCGTTTAGCTAAGGTAAAATAGTATACAAATTAATGTGTGACGATAACAACTGCTATTTACTTGATATTAATGCCTATATTAAATGAAAACTATAGATACGAAAGTGTGATACAGATATTGTGCAGCAAACAGATTGAAATAAAAGTCTGCGTTTAGCTAAGGTAAAATAGTATACAAATTAATGTGTGATGATAACAACTGCTATTTACTTGACTATTAATTGCTATATTAAATGAAAACTTATAGATACGAAAGTGTGATACAGATATTGCAGCAAACAGATTGAAAATAAAAGTCTGTGGCGTTTAGCTAAGGTAAAATAGTATACAAACTAATGTGTGACGATATGAACAAACTGCTATTTACTTGGATATTACATGCTATATTAAAATGCAAACTATAGATACGAAAGTGTGATACAGATATTGCAGCAAACAGATTGAAATAAAAGTCCCTGCGTTTAAAAAAAAAAGCTAAGGTAAAAATAGTATACAAATTAATGTTATGATGATAACAACTGTATTTTACTTGACTATTAATGCTATATTAAATGAAACTATAGATACGAAAGTGTGATACAGATATTGCAGCAGCAAACAGATTGAAATAAAAGTCTGCGTTTAGCTAAGGTAAAAATAGTAATACAAATTAATGTGTGATGATAACAACGTGCTATTTACTGATATTAATGCTATATTAAATGAAACCTATAGATACGAAAGTGTGATACAGATATTGCAGCAAACAGATTGAAATAAAAGTCTGCGTTTAGCTAAGGTAAAATAGTATACAAATTAATGTGTGGACGATAAACAACTGCTATTTACTTGATATTAATGCTATTTAAATGAAACTATAGATACGAAAGTGTGATACAGATATTGCAGCAAACAGATTGAAATAAAAGTCTGCGTTTTAGCTAAGGTAAAATAGTATACAAATTAATGTGTGACGATAACAACTGCTATTTAACTTGATATTAATGCTATATTTAAATTGAAACTATAGATACGAAAAGTGTGATACAGATATTGCAGCAAACAGATTGAAATAAAAGTCTGCGTTTAGCTAAGGTAAAATAGTATACAAAAATTAAATGTGTGATGATAACAACTGCTATTTACTTGATATTAATGCTATATTAAATGAAACTATGAGATACGAAAGTGTGATACAGATATGTTGCAGCAACAGATTGAAATAAAAGTCTGCGTTTAGCTAAGGTAAAATAGTATAATACAAAATTAATATGTGTGACGATAACAACTGCTATTTACTTGATATTATGCTATATTAATGAAACTATAGATTTACGAAAGTGTGATACAGATATTTGCAGCAAACAGATTGAAATAAAAGTCTGCTGCGTTTAGCTAAGGTAAAATAGTATACAAATTAAAGTGTGATGATAACAACTGCTATTTACTTGATATTAATGCTATATTAAATGAAACTATAGATACGAAAGTGTGATACAGATATTGCAGCAATACAGATTGAAATAAATGTCTGCGTTTAGCTAAGGTAAAATAGGTATACAAATTAATGTGTGATGATAACAACTGCTATTTACTTGATATTAATGCTATATTAAATGAAACTATAGATACAGAAGTGTGATACAGATATTGCAGCAAACAGATTGAAATAAAAGTCTGCGTTTTTTTCTTAGCTAAGGTAAAATAGGTATACAAATTAGAAAGGGATGTGTGATGATAACAACGTTGCTATTTACTTGATATTAATGCTATATTAAATGAAACTATAGATACAGAAAGTGTGATACAGATATTGCAGCAAACAGATTGAAATAAAAGTCTGCGTTTAGCTAAGGTAAAATAGTATACAAATTAATGTGTGATGATAACAACTGCTATTTACTTGATATTAATGCTATATTAAATGAAAAATTAACTATAGATACGAAAGTGTGATACAGATATTGCAGCAAACAGATTGAAATAAAAGTCTGCGTTTAGCTAAGGTAAAATAGTATACAAATTAATGTGTGATGATAACAACATGCTATTTACTTGATATTAATGCTATATTAAATGAAACTATAGATACGTGAAACGTGTGATACAGATATTGCAGCAAACAGATTGAAATAAAAGTCTGCGTTTTAGCTAAAGGTAAAAATAGTTATACGAAGATTAATGTGTGACGATAACAACTGCTATTTACTTGATATTAAGGATGCTATATTAAATGAAACTATAGATACGAAGTGTGATACAGATATTGCAGCAAACAGATTGAAATAAAGTCTGCGTTTACAGGAAATAATAGGTAAACAATTAGTATACAAATTTAATGTGTGATGATAACAACTGCTATTTTACTTTGATATTAATGCTATATTAAAATGAAACTATAGATACGAAGTGTGATACCAAGTATATTGCAGCAAACAGATTGAAATAAAAGTCTGCGTTTAGCTAAGGTAAAATAGTATACAAATTAATGTGTGATGATAACAACTGCTATTTACTTTGATATTAATGCTATATTAAATAAAAAATGAAACTATAGATACGAAAGTGTGATACAGATATTGCAGCAAACAGATTGAAATAAAAGTCTGCGTTTAGCTAAGTAAAATAGTATACAAATTAATGTGTGAGTATAACAACTGCTATTTACTTGATATTAATGCTATATTAAATGAAACTATAGATACGAAAGTGTGATACAGATATTGCAGCAAACAGATTGAAATAAAAGTCTGCGTTTAGCTAAGGTAAAATAGTATACAAATTAATGTGTGGACGATAACAACTGCTATTTACTTGATATTAATGCTATATTAAATGAAACTATAGATACGAAAGTGTGATACAGATATTGCAGCAAACAGATTGAAATAAAAGTCTGCGTTTAGCTAAGGTAAAATAGTATACAAATTAATGTGTGATGATAACTTGATGGGTTGAGAAGATAAAACAATGTGTTTAGTTACGACAGGAACACAAGGCTTCCGATAGTGAACTGCTGGTTGCAATATTAGCAGACTGTCAGGTGAGCTTACATGTAAACACGCAACATATAAATGGCCGTGGGACAAACAGCCATTCCTTAGATCCACTGCTGCCACTCTCGAAGACTGAGCTTGCATGTTGTTTGTCATGTCGAAACACGCCTTAACCCATATGTGCCCACTTTTCAATATATGTAGACATAACAGCTTGTCTACCTTAGAATACAGCAGATATTAATGTGTTCTGGTATGGATTAATACAAAACTGACACAAATTAAACTGAAAGTGGTATTTGGGTGGAATCAAGGAGATTCTAGGTTTTTTCATCTGTGGAATTCAGGCAAACTCTACTTGTCAATCCTTGAGGGATCCACGATGACAAGGTGAGGCCTTATAAAAAAGATTCAAAAATAGATATTTCTACAGAATAATAAAGATGTTTTGTATTTTTTGCATATACACAAAAATTTCTTAACTTAAGCCAATAAATTTTCTATGGTTTAACCATTTGAGTGTCATATGGGGAAGTGCACAGAGGAGTAATATTCAAGAGTTGTAACATAACTATCTGACACTTGAACAATGATGGACAAGTGGCACTTGTCTACAGATAAATAATTACACTGTTCATAGATAAAGGTATGCATTTGAGTGTCATATGGGGAAGTGCGCAGGGGAGTAATATTCAAGAGTTGTAACATAACTATCTGACACTTGAACAATGATGGACAAGTGGCACTTGTCTACAGATAAATAATTACACTGTTCATAGATAAAGTTATGCATTTGAGTGTCATATGGGGAAGTGCGCAGGGGAGTAATATTCAAGAGTTGTAACATAACTATCTGACACTTGAACAATGATGGACAAGTGGCACTTGTCTACAGATAAATAATTACACTGTTCATAGATAAAGGTATGCATTTGAGTGTCATATGGGGAAGTGCACAGAGGAGTAATATTCAAGAGTTGTAACATAACTATCTGACACTTGAACAATGATGGACAAGTGGCACTTGTCTACAGATAAATAATTACACTGTTCATAGATAAAGTTATGCATTTGAGTGTCATATGGGGAAGTGCACAGAGGAGTAATATTCAAGAGTTGTAACATAACTATCTGACACTTGAACAATGATGGACAAGTGGCACTTGTCTACAGATAAATAATTACACTGTTCATAGATAAAGTTATGCATTTGAGTGTCATATGGGGAAGTGCACAGAGGAGTAATATTCAAGAGTGTTGTAACATAACTATCTGACACTTGAACAATGATGGACAAGTGGCACTTGTCTACAGATAAATAATTACACTGTTCATAGATAAAGTTATGCATTTGAGTGTCATATGGGGAAGTGCACAGAGGAGTAATATTCAAGAGTGTTGTAACATAACTATCTGACACTTGAACAATGATGGACAAGTGGCACTTGTCTACAGATAAATAATTACACTGTTCATAGATAAAGTTATGCATTTGAGTGTCATATGGGGAAGTGCACAGAGGAGTAATATTCAAGAGTGTTGTAACATAACTATCTGACACTTGAACAATGATGGACAAGTGGCACTTGTCTACAGATAAATAATTACACTGTTCATAGATAAAGTTATGCATTTGAGTGTCATATGGGGAAGTGCACAGAGGAGTAATATTCAAGAGTGTTGTAACATAACTATCTGACACTTGAACAATGATGGACAAGTGGCACTTGTCTACAGATAAATAATTACACTGTTCATAGATAAAGTTATGCATTTGAGTGTCATATGGGGAAGTGCACAGAGGAGTAATATTCAAGAGTTGTAACATAACTATCTGACACTTGAACAATGATGGACAAGTGGCACTTGTCTACAGATAAATAATTACACTGTTCATAGATAAAGTTATGCATTTGAGTGTCATATGGGGAAGTGCACAGAGGAGTAATATTCAAGAGTGTTGTAACATAACTATCTGACACTTGAACAATGATGGACAAGTGGCACTTGTCTACAGATAAATAATTACACTGTTCATAGATAAAGTTATGCATTTGAGTGTCATATGGGGAAGTGCACAGGGGAGTAATATTCAAGAGTTGTAACATAACTATCTGACACTTGAACAATGATGGACAAGTGGCACTTGTCTACAGATAAATAATTACACTGTTCATAGATAAAGTTATGCATTTGAGTGTCATATGGGGAAGTGCACAGGGGAGTAATATTCAAGAGTTGTAACATAACTATCTGACACTTGAACAATGATGGACAAGTGGCACTAGACTTGTCTACAGATAAATAATTACACTGTTCATAGATAAAGGTATGCATTTGAAATGGTTGAAATAAACAGTAATATAATTTACAACTTTGAAAACAATTAAAATAAATATCATTGATGACTGAGGTTATAAATATCTTGAAAATCTCAAACAAAAGTATATAAGGCTAAACATTAAAAATATATATTTTACAACCAAACAATAATTAAAAAGTGTAAATGAAAGTAAAAATTTAATCACATCAATAGATTATGCAGTAAATTTTAATGAAAAACTGAAATTATAATTTTATTGTTGATCTTTTCAATAACATAAAAGCCAACATTGATGAACTCATAATTAAATAAGTAAAACTATAAAATACATCTGTACATAATTTAAAATTATAAGAAGTTTAATACAAACATTGTTGAAAAACTAAAGTTCATATACTAAAAACTTTGAAATAGCACAAAATAAGATTTGAAGGTAACAGGTAACGTTAATTAATAAATGAAATACCCAAGGAGATCAAAGCACCAATGTGGTCTGAGCTTGAATGTAGGTACTAGCTAGAGGTATCTGTATTTATTTTTGTGGCAGTCGTGCGGGGTGGTGCGGATCAATTGTAATCGGTACTTTCTCGTACCAATCATTCAACGTGATCTGATCACAGGAAAGTACCATCACTAATTTCACTGGCCTTCAGTGCAGGCTCCAGTGGCACCTTGGGCCACACTGCTGGCAGAAACAGAAGAACATTCTCAAGATAGTATCTGAAACTAAAGCTCAGATCATATGAGCACTTCAATCCCTCTTCAGGATATACGAGATAACCAGTGCGGTGTGAACAATGAACCTTTTTATTGCTCGACAAGATCAACAACGGTTTTGTCACTTAACGTTCATGTTTTTTTTTTACTTTCTAAGAAATGAAAGACTGAAATGATTGACTGTCTGATTGTTTATACTAAAATAAGAAAAAAATGTAAAGTTAACCTAGTATGCATTCCCCAACATATGCAGCATGCTCAGAATTGCCTAACATGATCTCTGAGGCAGGTGTGTTAGACACTGTTATCACTATGCGATCACTTAGTATAGACAAGCAGTGCATGAACTGTGTTGAAACCTCTTTATATGCATACAAATTTGTAGTTTAAGGTCTTTTTATAGAAAGTAGAAACATTTAATTCAATGTAAACCAGGTAATAAATTGCTCACATATTTTCATTGTTGAATTTTATAATCTATTTTATAGTAAGACAATCTTCTTCCTTAAACATTCATAGTGATAAAATCGGGAAAACCGATATGGAAAAGGGCACTGAATTGTTTAACTGTTTGTTAAAATACAGCAATCAAAGCTTAATCTAGACAGAATAAATTTTAAAACACAAATATCTATACAAGTATACGCTCCGTAGTATTAAAACAATCATCACTTAACAATTATGACATAAACTACATACTTAGCATTGATAGTATCATCTGATAAGATACTACTCACTATTGTCGCAAAACTGTATGCCTATTGCTGTAATATGTATTAGGTTTATTAGTTCATTACTTATAGAAACCATTTTATACTTACATTTTTCTATTAGTTAAATTTTACTATAAACACAAATATTAAGTTATGAACTTAAAAAAAATATACTAATTTTGGAATTAATGACAAAATTTAAAGTAAAAAATTACAAAATTATGGCCTAGACAGATATCAAAGAAACCTTACAAGATTTATAACTAGTCCAGCTTGATATCAATGAGTAGCCGCTTTTGTGAAATGGAGGAAACAATTCTCCCATGGGTTACCAGGAGCCAAATCCACATGTTGAAGCCACTTAAACAAATCTCATCAGTTGTGAAAATTATCTCACATATTTTCCTAATATTCATCACCATTTTTAAAGTCTCAGATATTAGTTACTTCTTGCTGTTTATTGTTTACATTAAAATTACTATAACTAATAACGTGAAAACATATGCTAAGTTAAATAAATTGTAATATCAAATTATTCCTTCCAATAGAAACCGATACAAACGAACCATTTGATAAAAATAACCGAATAACGAAAGTAGGCCACTTATCAAAGTCTACACATTCAGCTTTGTAAACATTTTGTTTTTAATTGCAATGATACAATTCAGACATTTTACACACTTTATAGAATGCTACTAGGCCTAGTAACTTCAATAATATTTTATTTAAACTGTGTTACCAGTAAGTTAGAGACTAAAATTAAGTTGTTAACGAATCAGAAAAATTGTCACTTGACAGTAACATTTTCAAAAGGTAAATGAGAGCAATGATTAGTTTTCAATCAGTAATAAAAGAAACACAAGGTAAAAGCACTAGGTAGCCTATTCATAAATATCACTGAACAATGGCATGTACTTAGTAATAATAATAAACAAATAAACTTTCTTATTCACCTTTTGCACAGATTCAAGTTCGAAAATAGAAATTGTATATTATTATTTTCATAAGGTTAAGGTATACATGGCACAGGTTAAGTGCTTAAAAATTGTTTATTTACTATTTGATATGGTTGTGTGAAGAGTGAAATATTACAAAAGGAACGTATTAAAATGATGAATATTAATAGATTTCAGATTCAATCATCCCTGTTCAGAATCAGAAATAATTTATTTCTTTAATAACAAAAAGTTACATGAAATAAGTTACATTTTCATTCATAACCTTTGTAGAATTCAACAATAACTTCATAATTCAGTCTCATTTTTTTAAAGTAGGAATATATTTAAAAATCAATTGCTCAAGGCGGACGGTGGAATATTTTAATTATGCTTACCTTATAAATAATAAAGTAAGAAGCCAGTAATTTTCGTCAACGATACATACAAATCACAATTCACAACCACAACGTAGAATATTCCCTCCAAATTGTTCACATGATCAAAAAAGCAAGAAAACGTGTCAACATAGAGTACACCACTGTGACTGTATTTAGCTGTATGGCACAGAACTGAATAGACACACTATCGGTACAGTATGGAATATTATTGTGAACCGTGTCTCGACCCGCTAATGCAAGCCGTGTCTATTTCATTGTGTATTTTATTGTTAATTATTCAAGTATATAACATTAGTCATACTTTTTTTCTGACATAAAATGTTTTCCATTGGAATATACCTAATAAATTTATTAAAATACACAATGTTAACACTTTGATTCCCGATCGGCACGTTATGTAATATTGTAAGTTGTGTCACAACGAAAATTGTTGAAGTAAAAGTGTTATATTTCTTTTAATTTTGATATACGTCAGAAGAGTGTTATAAATGTATTTATTCCTGAAAAAATAAACAAGTCGAAACTGTAACCTGGACCTGGCCGATAAAACTGTAACCTTTAATCTGTTACTGAATAAAATGGAATGACTGAAACAATACGACACCTCCTTTTTGTATTACAAAGAATGCATGAGCTTCAAAAATAAACATTGTCAATCAGAAATGTAAATAAAGTTTTTACTTCCAAGCCATTTGATGAAAATAGAGAAATTGCTGATTATTACACACCCGAGTTCACGAGTCCCTTCTTATAATTTTGAGTGTTCACAAGATTATACAACATTGTTTGTTAATTTATATACCAATGTTATTGTTAAATATATAAATGAGTGATGAGAATACAACTAAATAAATTAAAATAATAAAATACCTATCTGTCAAAAATGGATATCAACCCCATATTGTAGACAAAATGATTAAGAAGAAAAAAAGAAAAATCAATAAAACCAATACAATACTACCTAATCCTAATACTACAGAAATTCAGAAATATATAGTCTATGTGTACTATTCAATACTAAATTGAACAAAGCTGTTCGAAGAACCTTTCAAAATTCAAAATTTTCCATCAGTTACCAAACGAAATAATACATTTAAACTTATTGAAAACAAAGGGAACCAAAATTATGACAAACAAGAATTATACACACAATCTGGAGTATACAAAATTAACTGTAGTGACTGTGAACGCTGTTATATTGGACAAACTGGTAGAAATTTTAATAAAAGGTTTAAAGAACACGTACAAGCTTTGAAAACAAATAACGTGTCTACAATACAATCAATTTTTGCTAAACACTTATTGGAAACTGACCATAACTACACAAATATTGAACAGAACATAAACATTTAGATATCGAAAGGAAAGAAAAGAAATTAAACACAAAAGAAGAATTACATATCTATCTAAATTATAATAAAGATTCTCATATTTTAAATAGTAATCTGAAAAATAAGACAAATCCAATTTTAGAAAAAAATAAAATATTAAATACAGATTACTAATCAAAAATTACAACTGTGTCATTTAAACTTAACATATGATTAAAAGGTCCACATGTGTATATTTAATTTTTTATTATTTATTTATTTATAGATAACCTATAATAATCAGTGTGAACCCCAGCTGTGCTGTTTCAGTGTTGTGTCCTTTATTTTAATTTAAAATGTAGTTTTTTTTACCCAATTAGTGGTTAAAACAACTATATAAAACAGTTCTTAAAAACATTTTTGTTCATAATTTACATAAAAATGTTTTAGATTTTTTTCGTAATCTTTTTTTCCAGTACTTTTCCTACAACTAACCTTACCCGTTAACTTTAATTGTTTTCAGTGTTTGTTTACTATTAGTAGTTTTTCAAGTGAGAAGGTAATGGACAACTTAAAATTTGCCCCCTTCAAAACAACTCAAACTGTTTGGATTTTGATACCATAACTAAATGATCACAATTATTGTTCTAATAAGCAAACAATGAACATCATTTCAGGAAAAACTATTTCTAATGACGATGTCAATAATCAAAACGAGTGGCAAATCGAAACAACTATAAACAAAAGACAATTTGTCAACAGCCAAATGTTTCAGATGTTTCAGATGTTAAGAAACCTTGTAGACCTACAGAGTACGTTGCAAAAACTGCTAGACCTATTGAATTGCACAACAGATTTGAAATGCTGAGTAACGCCAACCTAGGCTCTGAAGAAGAAACGATGAATGACGACAAATGTAGGACGAAGGTGAGGCCTCCACCTATATTTGTCCCCAACATTGTCAACATAAGTAAAATGATGGTAAACATTGAACAAGTAATTAAAAAAAAGAGTCATATTCATTTAAAATGCATAGCTAGAGATAAAGTAAAAAATTAACACTGATACTATTGAAGCCTACCGCGCATTAGTCAAACATTTTAACTAACATGAAAGTAAACTTCCATACATACCAAATAAAGGGTGACAGAGCTTATAGAGTAGTGCTTAAGAATATGCACTTCTCTACGGAACCCCAGGAAATTAAAACAGCTATAGAAGCTTATAACCACAAAGTTAGGAATGTGTCGAACCTTAGAAGTAGCAAATCTAAAGATCCACTGTCAATTTTTTTTTTGTAGACTTAGAGCCAGCATCAAACAACAAAGACATTTTTTAAAATTGAATTCCTACTAAATGCCAAAATTGTACTTGAGCCCCCTTACAAACGTAATGATGTGGTGCAGTGCAAAAAATTGTCAAAGATATGGGCACACAAAGGCTTACTGCTGGTACCAAAACCGCTGTGTAAAATGCGGCTCAGATCATGATACTAGCAGCTGTAATAAATCTGTAAATGTTCCTCCCAAATGTGTATTATGTGGTGGTGAGCACCCAGCCAACTATAAAGGTTGCTCTATTTACACAAAGATATTAAGAAAAAAAGGCTTTTTCCACCTCTAAGACCAGCGTTTAAAAAAAGACACTTCATCCTCCAGTGCAAGATCGAGAAGTAGATAGACCTATATCTGTTCGTACTCAAAATTCAACAGGTAATCAGTCTCAACCAGTATCACCAACCTTATCTTATGCTAGAGTGGCATCAGGTCAATCAAATATAGAAGCAAATCACAATCTGAATCAAATAATTGATGGATTTTTAAATAAGTTCGAAATGATGATGTCCTCAACAAGCCCAGCAATAGGTACATTAATTAACCTATTGACAACTGTCATATCAAAACTAAAATGAATAGATTTTATAGGATTGGACTCTGGAATGCCAATGGCTTGGCCCGACAATGGCCAAGATATTCAACTTTTTATTTCAATACACAAAATAGATATTATGTTAATTTCTGAGACCCACTTTACAAAACTTAAATTTTTTCAAAATCCCAAATTTTACTTTTTTATTCTACAAACCACCCTGACAATACGGCGCATGGAGGTAGCGCTGTGCTAATAGAAAACAAATAAAACATTATGAATTACCTAGATTTCAAGAAGATCATATTCAAGCTACAAGCATAGTGGTTGAGGACTGGATGGGACCACTTACATTTTCTGGTGTTTACTGCCCCCCCGAGGCACAATATTACCAAACTTCAATTCAAACGAATTTTTCGAAACTTTAGGGCCTCGTTTTTGTAGCAGGTGGTGACTTTAATGCCAAACAATGTCATGTGGGGTTCAAGGTTGATTAACCCTAGAGGTAGAAATTTGTTAAATTGCATGAATGACAATCACTTGAGTTACGTATCTACAGGGGGAACCAACCTATTGGCCTTCAGATCCCAACAAAATTCCAGATTCTTCTTGATTTCTTTGTTACGGAGGTATTTCTCCTAACTATATGGAGGCTGTTTCATCTCTTGATTTGTCGTCCGATCACTCTCCGGTCATCCTATCAATAAGTTCATCATTTGTATTGAAAGAAAAGGCAGCGTCCTTATCGAATAAAGGCACAAACTGGGTGAAGTTTCGTGAAACGTTAAATGACAGTTTAAGTCTTAATATATCACTTAAAACAAGAGAGGAAATAGACAACGCTGTGGAAATTTTTAATTTATACTGTTCAGAAATCTGCTTGGAGTGCAACGCCTGAACTTAGTAATACAACGTGTGGCAATATCAAATTACCCAATATATATTAAGCAGCACATTGCTCAAAAACGTCGCTTACGAAGAATATGGCAAAATTCTAGAAATGTAAGAGATAAAACAATGTTTAACAGAGCATCAAGACAGTTAAAGATTTTGCTTAAAAACTTAAAAAACATATGGTTTTCAAGAATTCACTTCAAATCTCTCCCCAACTGAAGCAACAGACTATTCTTTATGGAAAGTAACAAAAAGCACAAAGAAACCGCAAGTGCCCATTCCTCCAATATCTAAACCAGATGGTTCTTGGGCGAAAAGTAACAGAGAGAAAAACTGATTTGTTTGCTGCATATTTTTAGTAATGTTTTCAAACCATACCCTGTAGATAACAACTTTGATAATAGACATGTTGTAAAGGAGTTTCTTGATTCACCTAACCAACTCTCACTACCTATTGGCTCCTTTAAACCATCTGAAATATATGATGAGATTAAAAATCTTAATCCCAAAAAGGCCCCTGGTTATGAGTTAATAACAGGTAAGATACTACAAGAGCTTCCTAGGGAAAGCCATACTCTTTCTTACCTTCGTATTTAATGCTATTTTGAGGCTTGAATACTTCCCATCACAATGGAAGGTGGCTCAAGTTATTGTTGTTCCTAAGCCAGGAAAAACCTCAAAACGAAGTAATGTCCTACAGGCCAATCAGTCTACTACCTATACCTTCTAAATTATTCGAAAAGTTATTTTTAAAACGACTTCAGGTTTTTATAAACTGAATGCAATTTAATTCCCAATCATCAGTTTGGTTTCAGAGTGCACCACTCCACTATCGAACAAGTCCATAGAGTAGCTAATATAATAAGGCAAGATTTGGAATCAAGAAAATTTTGTTCTGCAGCATTTCTCGATGTGAGTCAAGCCTTTGACAAAGTGTGGCATGAAGGGCTTCTATTTAAAAATAAAAGTCATCTACCTCACACTGTTTTACAACATTATAAAATCTTATTTAGAACGAAGGTATTTTCAAATCAAGTTTGATGATTGTCTTTTCAGATCTGAATGAAATAAACTCTGGTGTACCTCAGGGAAGTGTACTAGGACCAGTGCTGTACTTAATTTTCACTGCAGACATTCCAACTAATCAAAATTCTTTGACAACAACATTCGCCGATGACACTGCCGTACTGGCATCTCACTCCAACCATGTTGTAGCATCACAAATTCTACAAACTAACTTAAATTTCTATCACAGTTTTGGCTTAAAACTTGGAGAATTAAAGTGAATGAAACTAAATCTGTTCACGTCACATTTACGTTGAAACATGACACCTGTCCACCAGTGTTTTTTAAACAACATTCAAAATTCCTCAAAGAAATGAAGCTAAGTATCTGGGTGTACAATCTCGATAGGAAGCTGACTTGGAAACCACACATATGGAAACAAAAGGCTCCAATTAAATTCAAAATTTTCAAAACTAAATTGGCTTTTTGGGAACAAATCCCATTTATCAATAGAAAGCAAACTGTTGTTGTACAAGACTGTTCTAAAGCCCATCTGGACGTACGGAATTCAACTGTGGGGAGTTGCTTCTACATCAAATATTGAAATTATACAGCGTTTCCAATCTAAAGTTCTCCGAAAGATATTACAGGCCCCATGGTATGTTCGTAATGAAGTCATTCACAGAGACACGAATATCCCTTTTGTTACTGAAGAAATTCCAAAGTTCTGCATCAAGTATCAAAACAAATTAAACTCTCATCCTCACTACCTATTAATCTGCTACACTTGGCTATTAATCTGTGACAAACAGTGACCATCAATTTCGGCTAAAAAGACATGATTTCTTAAACTTAGCTGATCGATTTTAAAGATGAACAATCTCTTAAATGTTTATGTTAATTAAGGTTAATGAACTTTGATTAACCATGTCCATAAGATTTATCATCAAATTTACTTATTGTTTGTTGTATATAAACAGATTGTAAAATAAATTAAAGTAAAAAAAAAAAAAAATTATTTATAGGTTAAAGTACACACTGATGATGGTTAAAAACCGAAACACGTGTATGTCAATAAAAAGATTTTAAAAGGGTTTAAGTTACTTTTCATTACGTTAATATATATATATAGGTAACCCTATAAGTGGAGTTAATAACATATTACATTTTCGTTTATTTACTGCCCTCCTATTTCAATCACAACAAACATTAGCGTGGCTGATGATTGATTCGTGTATGATGACTTTCTTAGCGGTAATTCCTCTATCGATGTTACGAAAAACTAGGTTTTGTTCATATATAATAGTCCAGGAGAAATAGCAGTTCAAAATGGTCAAATAAATCAATGTTTTCTTACAGCAAACTAATGGCACAATTTAGTCAAATACATCATAAATAAATAAAAAAAAAACATTCCGAACCAAATTCGTCTATTAGGGGGTATAGGAGGGGTGGTTTTTAGGGGTGAAAATGGTTTTTTGCAATTTGTGACTAAACAATGCATTCTATTGAAAAATGTCAAATGAAAAGGTTGTTGGAAATTTTAAAAAATCTACAACTTATGTAGTAATCATTTTTGCCCTAACCTCAAAAATTTTCAAAAAACAGTTTTTTGTTTTTATTTTTTTTCTTTTACAAAAATGGTTCGATTGAGCTGAAAGTTTGATCAAATATACTTTGTGCTATTCTAAAAATACTGTATTTTTTCATTAAGAAATATTCAGCCGTTATAATAAAATTTCACTTGAAAAAAGAATTTTTGATAATTTTCAATCACCATTTTGAAACATTTCTTTAATCAAAAAAGGTTCTCTGACGACTCATGTTTTCGTTTTTTGTCTATTTTGAAGAAATGAAATAAAAAATATGTAGTTTAATTGAAAAAACTGCAGAAAATTGAAAATAAACAAAATATTGACATTTTTCATTATACATTGTATTATTTACGTGGAAAAATTGTTATTATTTATTTAAATTATAATTTTTTTAATGTTGAAGAATTTTCGAATATTTTGAAAAGTTTAGAAACATTGTTGAATGTGAAAGTTGGATTACAGGTATATATAGTACAGGTATATAACAGTGTCCTTGAAGAAAAAGGGCGGGGTCAATTCTATTCTTCTATTATACGGTGCTCAGTATGTTTCTAAGCATTCAATAAGCAGTTGCTTTGTCGTCAGTCAAGTTATATTGGTCTCTGTACATACAATTTTATGCATGCTATTTATTTAGTAATTTTTACGTTTCTTCAGTATACTAATTTTATCGTGCTTTCTGCATTTTATAGACTCATGTAAATGATGGAAAAGGTACCTTCTTGTATCATTTGTAAAAGCCGCGATGGAGATTTGATGAAAATAAAAAGTCGAGGGATAGATACCGGTACTCTTATTTCGTCAAGTAAACAAAGGAATGATCAGCGGTACAAAACATTTCAGAAAATGACTGAAGCACACATTCATGATGGTTGTCGATCGGCATATAATAAACCTCGATCAATTGTTACAGCTTCCAAAGAACAAACAAGAAAAGAAAACTATTGGGAAGAAGATTATGAAAGAAGCACGTGATTTTGATTTTGAGCGTCATTGTGTTTTTTGTGAAGAACCTTGTAACCAAAATAGAGCATTTCGCGGCATGTAGAAGGTTGAGACTAAAGAAAAAATTGTATCAACTTTAAAGGAAAGAGATGTTTCAGAATCATTTAATAAAAGTCTGTTAGTTAGACTGAATTTTCTCAAAGAATCAGATTAAGTTCAAGCTTATTATCATAATAGGTGCATGTCATCTTTTAATGATGGGACAAACTCAACATCCTGTAGACATACATCGAGTGTAGATTCTAAAGATTTCATAAGTTATTGCGTGTATTACTTAAAAAAAAAAACGGAGTGGCTATATGCCCGGTCACCGGTCTTAGTTTCAAAGAACGGGAACGACTATGACGTCACAGACTGTGACGCCAAAGGTTTTGAAGTAGCTCTAGTACTATGCATTGTTATTAAAATGGCGGGTTGTAGAAAGTTTAGTTCTTTTGAACAGTTGAAAACTTGTATCAATAATAAAGAAAATACGGACCATATTCAATTAAGAATAAGTGATTCGAGAACAATTGCGTTACTTTACATTTGTCTGACTCATCCAGACGTTTGTATAACTGACAGTATTTTGCCGAAAACAATAGAAAAGTTAGGTAGTGATGTAGACTATGATATAATACTTTAAACTGTACCAAGATCCCTTCTATAAGAACTTACAGTCCTGCTAAAGTCCGATAATACATAAGTGATTAATAATAAAACTATTTTTAATCGGTAAATGGAAGAATTAATTTTCAAATATCTCAAGACGAGAGACTAATTTCCCTATCACCACTTTCATACAATATACAATGAAATCATAACCATTTTAGTGTTATTAGTAAATCAAACAAATGTTTCAGTTATTTTATGCTATTAAATGACATACATATTTAATATGAAAAAAGTTATTTATAATTAATTATGATTTCTCTTAATGACTATTAATTGAAACATTCCAGTAAAATTGCGAGAAACAAAACTATATCTTAATAAACTACGAAGTATAGATTCTGGTACATAGTTAATTTTTAGTTGATATTTATTATTTTTAATTTATTTAAGCGTACACTTTTATTACATTACCGTTCAATACATTACCAATGCATAATATGTAATTAATAAAATAGTCTACAATATTAATGTGTTTTTTATATTTCTAAGGCAGTGGTGTAAAGGTGACAGTTATGGCTGCCCTTTCGTTACGTCACCACTCATCGCCCGTCTGTCTAATCTACAGACGGTAGCCGGCCATATAGCCACAGCGTAAAAAAAAATTCATCCGAGTGCCAATTTTTCCTTAACGAAATTAAAGAAGATTTTGATGTGATTTCCCAACATTAAATATATTTAAAAAAATGAGTGATAGTTTTGATAACGATATTGTGTTTACTTCAATGAAAGGAGATACAATCATTACATTTAAAAAAAAGCAGGAAAAAAATTGAGTAGAATATGGTATGAATCACGATCAGATGACGTAGAATATGAAAGAAAAGAATTGTTGAAATGGCTGCTAACATAATTTTAGAAGATATCAGATCCGAAGTTTATGAAATCATCTGAGCAAGGTTTGAAATCATTTAAACATGATTTTCAACATTTAATTGAAAATGTAATTATAAGGTGGAAAAAATTTTTGTTGTTATATTTTTAAGTTCAATGAAAAAAAAAACAATAAAATGTACATAAATTATTTAAAAAAAAACTTTTTGAAAGAAATGATGGTTTCAAATCATTCTTGATTCAATTTCAAAAGGATTGTAAAAGATATTATAAAAAAATAAAAAATATATAATAAAAATTACAAATTTAAAAAAATTTACTAGGACTCGAATTCTGTTTTGATTTATTTAAAAATTTCCACGTAATTATTAAATATGCATGGTTCATTATTATTTTGCTTAATGCTTACAAATAGCACTGGTATAACAAAATTATAATTTATATAAATAATAACAATTTTTCCACGTAAATAATACAATGTATAATGAAAAATTTCAATATTTTATTTATTTTCAATTTTTTTGCAGTTTTTTCAATTAAACTACATATTTTTTATTTCATTTATTTTAAATAGACAAAAAACGAAAAAAAAGCCGTCAGAGAACCTTTTTTGATAAAAACAATGTTTCAAAATGGTGATTGAAAATTATCAAAATCTTTTTTTCAAGTGAAATTTTATGATAACGGCTGAATATTTCTTAATGAAAAAATACAGTATTTTTAGTATAGCACAAAGTATATTTGATCAAACTTTCAGGTCAATCGAACCATTTTTGTAAAAGAAAAAAATTAAAAACCAAAAAACTGTTTTTTTGATTTTTTTTGAAATTTTTGAGGTTAGGGCAAAAATGATTACTACATAAGTTGTAGATTATTTTATTTCCAACAACTTTTTTATTTGACTTTTTTCAATAGTATGCATTGTTTAGTCACAAATAGCAAAAAACCATTTTCACCCCTAAAAACCACCCCTCCTATACCCCCAATATACGATTTTGGTTCGGAATGTTTTTTTTATTTATTTATGATGTATTTGACTAAATTGTGCCATTAGTTTGCTGTAAGAAAACATTTATTTTTTCAATCAGGTAACACGACTGGACTATAAAGCAAATTGGCTCTAGTCGCTTAGAATAGTCTGTTACTCATTCTTCTGGAAGCGTTTAGAAGAGTTACTGATTTTTATTCATTCAAATTATAAAATATGAAAATAATATTAATTTACTGATTGTCTGCATTTAAAATATCCCTTCTTGCTTATTTGGAAGAACAGTAGATTTCACATATAGGTGTAATCTCAAAATATCAAACCGGAGATACGTTATTATTTTAAAAGAAACTCATCCTCAGAAATAAATACACCGGAATCTAGCGTTTTGTATGACATCAACTGTTTAGTACTTATGTGTGAACTATTTAATCAACAATTTTACTTCAACATATTAACTCATTAACTCCAAACATAAATTAAATATACAACAAAATCTTGTTAAATTACTTCTTCTAACTATTGGTAATCTTGGGTTAGAATTATAAAAAATGATTGATAAAAGTTAATATACAAAAAACATTGTCGTTATTACAAACACATAACGTTCCAGTTCAGTGTCCACCGTTAAGTGATCTTTGTCATTAGATTGAAACACATTTGAAGCGTTCGTCTTTTCACTATAATAAGATCTACTGAGTTTCACTAATACAGCTGTTCATGGTTATTTCTATTAAATTAATATTACTGTTGTCACTGTATGTATGATATATTAGTTCTTAACTTACTCTGCGTACATATTAACATGGAATGTTAAACAAGTATTTATATTGGTTATAAGGAAAATGTCCTCTTATTACAAGTAAGTTACCGTTAAAACTTGTTATAACTTTCTCGTCCATTTTCTTCATTTTATTGAGTCAACGTCCTTGGCTAAAATGTACATATTTCCTAAAACTGTCTTTCCTCATACTGTCTTTTAACTTGGTTAAATTTTACACGCATTAGTGTATAAGACATTAAAGACATGAAATTGTCAACATTCTTAAAGGTCATATTTGAAATATTCCGTCAAAGTCAAAGAAGGCCAATTTTGGGTAAAAAATGTCAATACCAAGTAAACGAAAATGTTCCTCTGAACCATATTAAGTATTTAATCCTCAACAGACTTTCCCATCTTTGCCTCTGGGTCAGCTACAGATATACAGCAGTTATTAATTATATATATATATATATATATATATATATATATATATATATATATATATATATATATATATATATATATATATTACAAGCAACTATCTCTGGAAGTGTAACATTTACACGTGTAACACAAAAGATAATTGCATTGCCCCTTCATATACGAGTATGGGAACCGCAGACCGCAATAGAAATGTGCAGAACAGAAAGTAGTTCAATATCTGCAGAATATGATACCCTGGTTTGTATGATCCACGGTGTTGCTCACGTCGTAAATATTTCAGAGAGGATATTAGTCCGCTTATATTATTTCAATAACTGAAAATGGTTTAGTTTAGCGTGATGCAATCGATTTTTGGTTTGAGAAATAGTTTTTGTGTTAAATTCGTAGCCCTTAAAGATAACTTCCCAGAATAAAAACGAGAAACTTTTACTATATATATATAAGTTTGGAGGCTGACATTTTTTTATTATCTATAAAAAAATAATGTTAATTTAAGAACATGTCAATATTTTAAATTGTATTTAATTTAAAATATAATCGTTTACTTTTAATACTTGCAATTTCACAAGGAGTGGCAAAAACATTTATCTATTTTTTTATCCAGAAAGTTATCTTCATAGTAAATCTTCATAGAATTTAACATAAAAAGTACTTTTCAAATCCAAAACTGATTGCATTACCTTAACACACCAATCCAGATAAAATGTCAGAACTAGTCACGACCTTTATCCAGATTTATCATCATGAGCAGGCATTCGGGTAATACACAGAAAGAAGCATGAGTCAAGGCACCTCTTTTTTGATTGACAGAGTACGTTGTAATCCTGATTTCAAAGTATCATGTGTGATAAAAAAGTAAATACTTTATCAACCTCACAGGCACTGGACTGACACTGCCACTGCCCTCCTCTCTCACCTCCATCTTCTATGATTGTTGAGTCTAATATTTTCCATGTCATACATTTCTTTTATTTTGCTAGTGTTTTTCAATTTTGCCACTACCTTGTTCGTTTTTGTTTTCATTTTTGTTTCTATTTCTAGGTGAACCAACAAGCTTAGTCCACTAATAAACTTTGTTTTATTATTTGTTTCCGTTCATTCCGACATTTTATTATTTTTATGACTAAGGCGGATGGAAACAACTGGCCTACGCACATGCAGACTGCCTATGTAGGCTTTTCCTATAGATTATTATTTTAATACAGTAACATTTCTAAAAAAGTGAGATGTTTATAGATTAGCTATTATATAAAGTTTTATGTATTTATAATGGTTAATAACGTACTTTGTATACGTTTTGGCTGGAATAAACCTATTCATTCATTCATTCTTACATTATCTCAGTTCTTAGACTTACGCGGCCTGATTAATCATCATAACGCCTGTGTCCCAGTTCGCATCGCATCTAGACATTTCTTTTAAAATATGAATCAGCAAACTAAGTTAAACACAAACTGTTGACATGTCTATTGAATGGCACTGTACGGAAATGCAATGTAAGAAAATTGACCACTTGAAGCTTGAAGCTGAATTGAAGCTAGTTATAATTATATAGAATCGATATTGGCACTATGAACTTGTGCCGGAATCTAAGACTTCCTGTTTATGGTGAAGGAGGCTATTACAATGTGATGGTGCTTGAACTTTTATCTGGACGCAGATAAGATACTTGTAATTTAAGTACTCGCACTGGCCACACTACTTGTAAAAGTGGTCAGTCTTTCCAAAGATTGTATTTTGTTCATGACTGTACATATTTGCTGTTGGAAATAAATTCAATTCTTCAATTATTGTGAAATGGGATTTCAGCCTATTTTTATATTATTTACGATATGGTCAGGTGCTTGCTGTAAATTATTGATTTCTGTTTTCTTAGCTAGTTTAACATCTGTTTACAAAACGGATAACGATGACAATAAACTTTATTTACTTTGGTGGAGCTGAAAGCAATTTAGAAATACTAGGCGTAAAAATACATATTTACCGTGTACTATCTTAATGAAGGCTGAAGAGTGCATCTTAGAAACCTAACAGAAACCACGCACAGATCCACTTTATCAGTTCCAGATTTGCACATAAATTTGAAGTAGACAATTTTAATTAGAATTTGATAGAATTGATTAAAATAAAACGTATTAAGAAATTTGTAAAACTCTAAAAACATGTAACGCTTAAATAAGACGAAGATCATCAGCCTAATATTAAAAAAACATACTACATCAATCCTAACTCATATACACTTACCCAATTCCATTCAATGTTTGAAGCAAGCACCAGATTTAAAATGTTTTCTTTTTACTTTTTATTGTGCCTAGTGCTTTGGATTTTTATTGTAATGAGGAATCCACAGCTGTTATTAGTCCGCCAAACAGAACGCACCTCTTATCGTTAGCGCGTGTCTGAGCCTGCTCAGTCTAGATTTTGTGTCTAGGAATTAATCTATTTTGTAATATATAATAAAACTACGTCAGTGCGAAATGTCCGCAAGTAATACACTCGGTGCGCCAGCCAGGAAATTCTGGGCGTCCCTTTGTCTCCAGGGGAAGACATTTACATGTGTTTGGAGCACATATCAAAAGTTATTAGTATCCTCTTCTTCAAGAAAGACATTTCTTTAGCTCATCAGCTTCGACTATCTTCGAGGAAGCATGCTCATCCACAAATTGTAGTGCAGTTCGTTTCTCGCATGGTGTGGGAGACTTGGTTGGCTACTGCGAGCCACAAGGAAGGGATCAACACCGCAGAGATCTCACTTTCGCTCACACCTGGCAATGAGCAGCTAACTCCACACAATAAGGCGTTGCTGGGCCGGGCAAGCAAGTTCCACTTCGCCGGTGTGGTTCTTGATTTACCACAACTAGACCGGTATGGTAAACTACAACTATTAATAGTTGTTTTATTCTATAAATTAGCAAAACGGAATTATTTCTTTTCCTATTACTTTAGAAAAAATAAATATACTTGCCGAATCGCGGTAATCAATAATTTTTAGTTCTTTTCCTTTAAAATAAGATGTTTTTTATTTTATAAAAAAATAATATATTATTTACAAACAATTCAGATGACCGATTAAGTTTACATTCAGATGGCAAATATTTCTTCTTATTCTTCTTATTATTATTATTAAAAGCTCATGTTATTTTAAATTTACTTATGCAAATATTAAATGGCATTTAAGGCCAGATTTCTCCAATCTAAGGTTTCTGCTTACCTTCAATTCCATTATTTTTTTAATGTATTTTTAATTTATAATTATAGTTACGTTAACATTAATTGTATTACATAAATTTTAAAATTGTTATCCTATACTGTAATTAGAAATTATACAAAGTAGTTTTTTGGAACTCTAACAAAGAAGCACAATTCTAAGCAGACTGTTTTTTATACCAGAAAAAGATGCTACAACCTGCTTTGCACAAAAAACGACGTTACCATACTGGCACTCTATTTCAAAAATTATAAATCCTTACAGTTCGTCAGTTATTTATAAAACCTCTCTTAGTTCACATCTTTTCACACTTTTACTCTATTTTCCAGAATGTTCCTATTCATATAACACCCAATATGCCCGTACCATAGGAATAGCTACTTTACAACTAACTATATGGCTACCTCTCTACAACCAATTCTTATTACATATAAAATATAGTATGAACAAATGTTTTTATATTATTTCACGTTTACAATTTCTTTAACGCACAATCCTTGTCAGTATTTAAAATCCGTATCAGTGACTTGCTCTTGCAAATAGGCGTATCAGAGGCGGAGATCGTTATCCCTGCTGGGTACAGGGGACCTGACCCTTGCTATGACGTCACTATTACTAACCAAACACACACGCGCGCACACGCACACACACTCTCTTTCTCATCTCACTCCTCCACAAATAGATTATTTAGTTTAGCCATAATTTGTCATTTTTATTTAATTTGTTTTACCACCGCTTGAATAAAAAGAACCAACTACACATTAAAATTCGATAAGCAATATACATTTATCCCTTTATCCATTTGACTTTTTTCTTACTCGATATATAACATATTCAGCGTATTATTTACATTTTATGTTGGCGCCTAGATACAACGGCCTTCACACAGATAGAGTTTACCCATTTAGTCTTTCCAGTATTGTTATATTTATTGTGCTATTTGTTACATTTAGCTTACACTTTCTTATATATATATATATATATATATATATATATATATATATATATATATATATATAAACACTTGCAACAAGTGTAGCCTACCTGCCAGTGCCAGAGGGTTTCTATCCCTTTTTGCAATGTGTTGGTAAATAATTTGTTGTTTCTCTGTTATTTGGTACAAAATTTTAATAATTTACCTAATTATATATACAAATTCAATCTATTATAATAAAATACTAAACATAACCAGACTCAAATTAAAACATTTTGTATTAACAAAATTTATTTACATGGAAACGTTTTTGGTTTTTTCTTTTGGGCGTCCTTCTTGTGATGAAAAACCTGCTGGGCTTTATTCAATAAATTCACTGTAAAGTCCAATAAGTTATGAACACACTGTTGAAATTTAATAGTAACATATTCGTAAATAAAAATATTTTGCATTATTTTAGAAGATTAGCAACTGGCACAGTTTTGAAGTCTTTGAGATTAGACTAGACTAGTTTAGTTTTTGTGTGACTGTTCATGGTTTTACACAAAATATAAAGTTAAGGAAAATACAAATAAAACTAACAAACCCACAAGTAAAACTAAACTGTCAATTATACATTGTAAAAGTTATCTAGTTTTTCAAGTGGGATAACATTAAAACACACACACACACACACACACACACACACACACACACACACACACACACACACACACACACACACACACACACACACACACACACAATTTAGCAGTGATGAAAAAGAAAAGACTTGGGATGCAAACCCTTTCTTTTGCATTTTCTGCACATAAATATTGATTCTCTTCTCTGCCCAACAGTATTATTGTGCTGGCTGCACTAAAAATACAGCAGTTCTCTCTATAATTGATAATTTTTTTTTAATACATGTCAAGATTGGTATCTCTGAAAGGACGCCTCAGTATTAAATTTGTTAGATCAACCACATGTGGTCTAGTTTTTTGACAGTGTTTATAAAATGAAAAAATGTTTCTAAATAAATAAAATGTTTCTTTTTGAATTTTTAATGATTTTTGTGACGTCTTTAATATAGGCATAAAAAATTAATATACCCTTAAAATCTGCCTCAAATTGAACAAAAATATTTCATTTCAATAAAAGTATCAACGTTCACTGAACTTCTTTTAGTACTCGTAGATACCTCCAAATGTGCATAAATAAATTATGAAGGAATGTCAATTGGAAGAAAATATATATAATCTTAATGGATTCTAAATACTTCTATAAATGTCAAGTCTATAGCTCAATTCATTAGGCTACTATATCATAATTTCAAATATTATATGATTGTACTGAGCTTTTTACAAATGTATTTATTCTGCGATCTTCTCTTTGCCTACATAGTTTCCCATAAGAACAAAGTAAAAATTTTCACTAACGCTGAACTAAATCCCACGGAATGATATGGACTATCACCATCTCAATGTTTCTTATATGGAAATGAAGGTACATGTAATATTTTAGGTCTATAGATTAGCTGTTTTCAAAAATCGTTCAGACAGACAAACAGAGAGAAATACAATTTTTACAGTCTCTCGAATATTTGCTAACGCTCAGCAAATCAAGTGGTGGTATCAAATTGTAAGTTAATGTTTTAGAGATTCTTGATACAGATTACATTATAAACAAACAAAAATAACTCTCGTTGCCAAAACAAATGTAAAAAGTTTAGGAACATAAAAAACACACATAAAAATTGGTTATTAAATAAGGGCTAGATTGTATTTGTCTAAATTCCACTATTTTATATATGTGAATTTGTAGGTCACCTTTTCAATTAATTACATTTTCATTAGCATTAAAGTTTTGAATGAGGTCCTAGAAATTAATCAAACTCCTAACTGTTAAAATGTATTTCTTCAGCCTCAGTAATTATTCCACCTAATGGAATAATTACATTGATAATGACATATTGATTAATTTGTTAATAATATTCCATTTTTTGTTAGAACATCTATTTAATGTAAATTTTTAAATTTTCCAGTAGTTTGATCTATATATATACCATCAACATTCAAACATTTTAAGTGTATTTGCAACATAATGGAATTACAATTTGAAATAAATGATACCTCTAATAATGCTTGAATTAATTTCACTTTTAGAGATTCACTGACATATTAAATATGTCATAAAATTGTGGAAAAAGAGAGTAGAATAAAAAAATGACATATACATTATAAATTTTGTTTCTACTCTGCAAAAAGTATATTTCATCCCTGGTGGGGATCGAACCCACGACCTTTGGATTAGAAGTCCAACGCGCTATCCTCTGCGCCACAGGGACGATGGAAAGCAAGTGAACACATACAATATAATTGTGACACTAGAAGTCAAGTTACGAACTAAATATAATGATTTACTGAATAGAATTTTATGGATAACCTATTCAATCGATAATTTTAGTTATAACTGATATTTTTTATTTTATTTTAAACACTTTAAAAGTTCCTAGTAATTTGTTTATTCAAAAAAGTGTGTATATTATTATATTTCAACATTATGATAGTTAGTACGTTATTTGACAAACAGCTGTTACAATATAACTTATAAAACCGTTTCGTTTGTTGATAGGTTTGGTCTGTTTTATAAAGAAATGTTTGTAAACAAACAAGTAAACACAACTGCTTTTTTGATACTTTAGGGTATCCGTTTAGAGTAGTACACAAACAAATTACACATAGGCCTATTACAATTATAACAATTACAAATTACGAATAATTTTTAATCTTGCTACAAGATTGTTTATTCATTAATACTTTTTCGTAGCTGGTAAGTAGAAAAGAGATTTCAATTATTTTTGCCTAAATGTTTTGTAATTATATTTAATTTTTTATGTTTGTGCCACAATTCCTATTTTACACATCAGTTTATTTATTATTGTAGTTTTGTTCAAACACATAGGGTTTTAGATGTCCTATGAGGATCTTTACCTTAGAGATAAGGAGTAGGCTAACTATAATGTTAATTAATTTATTAAAGCAGATAGGTGATTAAAATGCTTTTTAATATTGAAATTAACTAGGACATAGTACAATAAGCAGATCCTGTTTTTATATCGCTTATTACAATCATTGATACCGTAATTTATATATTGAACTATCAATCAATAACAACATCTAAAATATGAAATTCAAGTCAAATGTTTCAAATTAATAGAAATAGTTTGAACAATTACTTAATGTCATAAATAATAAAGGAACGATAACAATTGATCAAATGATAAAATTAGGACAGGTAACAGGAAAAATGGTCATTAAACGTAAGAGAACACAAAAACAAAACATCTTGAAACTGAGAAAGACACAGTAGGGCTAAATAATCTTTTGGGTAGACTTTAATAAACAGCCTACACTTTTTATTTGGTTGTTTTTATTGAATTGTTCGATTCTTTTTATCCTAATGAATAGTTCGATATTGAAATTTATTTAACAAAACATATGATTCATACTTATTAGTTACAGTCATTTGTCATATAAACAAGAAACAGCAAGAAGTAACTAATTTGTTGAGAACTTGAAAATAACGATGAATATGAGGAATTATGTGATAAAATTCTAGATATAAATGTAGGTTTGGTTACTGCCTTCACAAAATCGTAAGCTCACTGTTTTTTTTTTTCATTTGTAGGTCTAGGCCATTTATTTTGTAATTTTATTGTTATTAAAAATTGTAATGTGTTACTTTTGTTGTTAATGTATTATAATTCTTGTTTTGTACGATTAGTGTATAATATCAAATTTGGATAATATATTAAATAGTTCGATAATAACAATCGAATAGCCTAACGAGTTTAGGCCGCTTATTAAAGTCTCCCCAATATTTTAGTGTTATTTTGTATAGTTTTATAAATTTAAATATCTTTTTTTTATTTAAAGGAAGTTACGTATAGAACTCAATTGTGTTTAGAATGTGAAAATGTGTGTTCAGTTGGTACAGATGATTTAGTTTTGTTCAAATTAATTACTATTAGTTGATTATGTCAATGAGTATAATATTTAGATGTGGTTTGATAATATAAAAACCAGATCCGCTTATATCTTACTCTACCCATTAACTGGCCTAAAATTAAACAAAGTGCTCATGCACGTTGTAGATTAACAATTTATTTTCAGTAGGTCTAGCAATTAATCAGTGATTTTATATGTTGTCACAAATTATGATTGCAGTCCATATACGGCCACCAAAACATAAATACAACTTGTGAAAGTGAAAGGTGAAAATAGTAACTTAATACCTGTTGGTAGTTGTATCAGACGAATCTGTAGTTGACCTGAATGATGTAGCCTACTGCACACTTCGTTCAACAAAACAGTGTGGGGAGCTCAGCACCAAAATACAGTCTTCATCTCGGCACATCGTTCCATTGTTATTTATTTATATACGGTATACACCTTTTTACAACAAATGTTAAATCCGATTCAACAAGAAATAAATTATCTTATTATACAATATAACAAGCAATAATATATTTAAAGATAACAAGCAATAAATAAAAAACAACAACTATATGAACAATTAGAAAAATATGGCAATAATCATAGCAACGATGTATGTGTGTGTGTGGGGGGGGGGGGTGCATGTGAAGGGGGCGTGAGGTGTGTGTGTGCGTATATTATATTTATATACATTGTGCATTATTAATATGGGCCTACCTACAGGCATCATCACCAATCCAAGGGTAAGTCAATTATTGTTTTCGTTGATGCCTGGCAATTTTAGAAGACTTTGAACTCTTGAGTATTGAGCTCAAAACTTGTCTGGGTAATTCTAAGCAATATATGGGTCAACCTCGATTTTTCTCATATTACAATATAATGTTCCAATAGTTAATTAGAAAAGGAAATGACTAGAATTTCTTGCCGGAAAGCAGTTATAGGGAGCAGGCAACTCATATTACAATATAATGTTCCAATAGTCAATTAGAAAAGGAAATGACTAGAATTTCTTGCTGGAAAGCAGTTATAGGTAGCAGGCAACCGCAAGAATTACCTATTAGTGATCAGGGGCACTGACGTAATCTGGGCTTCAAATTTGGAACTACTCGAGTTAATTTTTTTTCTAAAAGAGCAAGCAGCGCGAAGCGCTCCGCAGCGGGCAAGCATCGTGCGTGATCTTTGTATATACTGAATTGATTCAGGCCAAAGGAATGACACAGATTCCTTTACCAGATTTTTACGGAGATTTTGTATTGGGCGGATTATATTGGTTTACTTTGCTTTCCAGCATGTAATTATGTGTTTAAAAATGTTTTACATACATTACCTACATTATATTGTAATATGTAATAACAATTTATCAGAAATTTTTAATAAAAAAAAGGATCACGCACGATGCTTGCCCGCTGCGCAGCGCTTCGCGCTGCTTGCTCTTTTAGAAAAAAAATTGACTCGAGTAGTTCCAAATTTGAAGCCCAGATCACGTCAGTGCCCCTGATCACTAATAGGTAACTCTAAGCAATATATGACCGTCTGGCGGTTGCCTGCTCCCTATAACTGCTTTCCGGCAAGAAATTCTAGTCATTTCCTTTTCTAATTGACTATTGAAACATTATATTGTAATATGAGAAAAATCGAGGTTGACCCATATATTGCTTAGAATTACCCTTGTCTGAGATTAATATCAAGTTGTTTCCTCTCTCTACACGATCATTGTTACTGTTTATTGAATCTCTGGTTACAATAACAATGATGATGTGGAAAAGACCACTGGTGCTTTTCTTTTATAAAAAGGAAATGCAGATACCCTCTTGAGCCTTATTCTACCGTCCTCATGGTCCACTATCCTATGCTACAATCTTGTCAAACTGAATAAGAGGGATAGTTGTTAGAGCACAAGGTCAATGATATTGAAAAGTGTTACGGTTACAAGCAGGATTTGAACTTACACTATTCCTAACTCAGTTTCAAAGTCCAACATCATCAGCACTTACAACAATCATCCCATATGTTTGGCAAACTTGGCCATGGGATCATGGCATGACAGGCCCTCAACCGTTCTGTAGAATCCCAGGTGTTTAGCTTTCAGAGCTACTTGAATTGGATGCACCCTGAACAAACTTGCAGATGAAATTTGTTGGCTTTAATAAATTTATTAACTGTGTTCACCTTCCGATAGGGAACAGTAGGATGATTTAGGCTAATGGTTGATTTATTCACAGAGATGGATCTAGGCTATCTGAGAAAATATCTCCACTGAGTAGGTATCCCTAATAATCCATTCAGAAATCTATAAAATTAGCAAGATAAAACTGCAAAATATTTGCTTTCAACTAACTTGTTCTGGTTAGAACTGTTTTTAGCCATCTTTTGCATACTGCAAACAGCAGTTTGGTTTCAGAAGACAAACTTCAACTTCAGATGCTATTTTTAACTTCTTGTCACAGATTGTATATTCATTAGATGAGCATAAACACACATATGCTTTGTTTTTAGACCAAAGAAAAGCCTTTGGCGTAGTTCTGCACAGACTGCTTCTCAAAAAGGTTGACCGTGTTGGTATTAGAGGTAAGGCCTTACATTGGGTTTTGTCCTTCATTCTCAACTGTAAGGTTATGGCTATTCCCTATATCGGGAGTATAGGCTGCCTTCGGAAATTTGAATCAAGAATCAAGAATCAAGAAGTTTATTAGCCATTGGTCACAACAATATGAAATAGGCATCGTCAAAATATACAGCATTGATATTTACAACAACAAAATTAGTTATTACAATATTGTACTATAATTATACTAATTTTATGACCAAGTAACAGGTTTAATATAATCTATGAAGAGTGTGCACATGGTTTGTTAATTACGTTATAGCTAATACAGTATAGAAAAAATCAGAAATCTACAAATCAAACTAATCAAAAAATGATATTTATGTCAGAATCTAAAAAATTCTTTTAAAGAGTAGAATGGATTGCATATGAGCCAGTTACTTATCTTTAGTTTAAAAATATTGAAAGGAGTCATTGTAGCAGATGCAGGCAGCTTATTATAAAAAGTTATGCAATTGAATTTAAAAGAGTTGCCGGTTTTGACTAGCCTGTGCTGAGGGAGATCTAAATTGTTTTTACCCCTGGTATTGTGTTGATGAAAATCTTGTCTGGTATTGAAATCTGTAATATGTAATTTTGTATAGACTAGTATATGAAAAAAATGTAAAGGTTAATAACTGTCATGAATTTGAGATTGATAAAAAGTGGTTTGCAATGTTCTAGAGAGCTGCTTCTACTGATGGTTCTAACTACTTTTTTTTGAATGAGAAGAATATCATTCACAGCATTGGAGTGACCCCACAAAACAATGCCATAGGAAATGGTGTGATTGAAAAAAGGCAAAATATGCCACTCTCAAAATATTCACAGCTAACAAAATCCCTCAGTTTCCACATTAGATACAAGACTCTAGATATTTTTCTACATACATGGTCAATGTGTGATTTCCAATTAAGCTTGCTGTCAAGATGAAAACCCAACAATTTTACAGATTGATCTTCATAATTTTCAGATAAGGCTGAGAAGCAGATTTTGCGTTTTCTCCTGATTACATATCAGTCTATTTGAAGTGAACCAATTTAAAGCCAAGCTGTGAGATGCATCCATGTTTTCTTTCAGAGTATTCAACTGCTTATTAGATGAAAAAAGAGTGGTGTCATCAGCATAAATAACAATGTTAGACAACACATTAGAGGGCAGATCATTTATAAAAAATGATGAATAAGAATGGTCCTAAAACTGAACCCTGTGGTACACCTGTGGCCACAGAAAGAGTGGTAGACTGCTGAGCTTGAACAGAAACATATTGTAACTCTATTCGATAGATATACTGCAATATATTAATGGAATTTTCTGATATACCATAGATCTTAAGTTTGTCGAGGAGGATGCCATGATTCACGCAATCGAACGCCTTACTCAAATCAATGAGTGTTAAAGCAACTGACTCCTTTTGTTCAAAAGCATGAAGTGCTTCAACGACTATTTCTGTAACGGCAGAAGTTGTAGATTTATTGGTACGAAAGCCATGTTGGTTATTACTGATTATATTATTGGACTCAAAATGTTGATTAAGTTGATGATACATTATTAGATTCAAAAACTTTTGATAAGATGGGGACTATAGAAATTGGGCGATAGCTTTGGGGCAGAGATCTGTCCCCTTTTTTGTAGACTGGCAATACCTTGGAAATTTTTAGAAGATCAAGAAAATATCCATGTAAATAAGCATTGATTGAAGATGAAAGCTAATGGTGAACTGATGTGTTTTATTGTGTTCTTGACAATATAATTAGATATACCATAAAAGTCGGAAGTTTTAGAGTTTGACAATTTAGCAGCTACCCCCAGTTACATCAGTTGGGGTGATTAATGACCAAGTAAATTGAGGTACACAGTTAGTTAAAGTGTTAGCCAGTAGGTTGGTTGCCAAAATGTCAGTGTTATCAATGTTAGTTTGAATGTCTGCCACCGACTGTATGAAAATACTGGTATAGTTAGGTGTGGATCAAGTGTTGTTGGTGTCACACCTGTGTTGTTTTTGTGTTTCTGAGGAAATTACCTCCCAGGCAGCCTTACCATTTATTACTAGCTCCCTCTATATGATTTTCAAAACAAGCCCTTTTTGCTAGGTTGAGCTTTTTTTTCTATACTCTTTTTTGAAGAATTTATAAAGGTTATATGCGGCATCCATATGCTGAGACCCAGTTTTTCTAAGAATCTTAAAAACATCAAAATAACCTAGCATTATTTCTCTACCTCTTTTTAAATCTTCATTGTACCACAAAAGTTTCTTTGTCTGCTTGCTTTTAACACCAATTTTAACTAATGGAGATGATAAATACCAAATATTGTTATATGTTTTTAGAAAACTGTTAAATTAAAGTTTTCAATGTCAATCTCTTTTCTTTTATAGGTATCAATTATTTCCCACCTTTCACTCTCCAAACTTTCTGCAAACAATTTAATTTGTGTCTCATTTTGCTTACGCATACATTTTTTTTTTGAGGATGTGACTGTCTCATTTGGTCTACATGATCTATCAAGTTTTAGATTTAATAGAAGAGGATTATGATCGGAAATGCAGTCATTCAAAACTTTTAATTCATAACAATCCCTTTAAAAATTTACGAGGATGTTATCGAGACACGAATCATTTCTTGTAGGAGCCTTATTTCTAGCTACCAAGTTAAGAGAGCGTAAGATGTTTACAAAGGTGGTTGTCACTGTGTCAGTGGTTTTATGGAATGGTATAATTGAAGTCACCTCCAATGACTAACTTAGAGGTATGCTGCAAAACCTTTTTAATAGCTTGTTCAAAGTTATCAAAAAATAAGTCCATATTACCACAAGGTGATCTATACAGAGAAACTATTGCAACTTCTAAATTGGGCCAATTTTATTCCTGAAATTTCTAAATTTTGCTCTAGATTAAATTTGCTTAGGTCTAGTTCACTATATTCAAGCGAATCTCTTATAAAAATACCAGCACCCCCATTTTTTTGAGGCTTTGCGACACACCATACTTGCAGCTTTGTAGCCCTGAGGTGTAAATAAAGATATCTGCTCTTCTAGTAACCAGTGCTCACAAATGCTTATAATATCTATAATGCTTAAGTTTAGACAAGTGTTCTAATTCTAATAATTTATTTACGGAGACATTGGATATAATTTGTAAAAATGTTAAGACCGATGTGCAAGTTTGATTCAATGAGTGAACTAGATTCATTGTTAAAGGTTGTTAAATTTTGAAACAGACAAGGGGTTTTTCCATTATTTTCAACTAAGGTTTTTTTTACATTTTGTACTTTTTTTCTTAAAAAATAACTGTTTCTACCTTGGGATTCTACTGTAATATTTCTTTACATTCATCCACTAATTGTTGAGACACCACTCTTTTGTCTGTTTTGGGCGTTTCAAAACCCTGAAAAGGTGAAGAAATAGAAAAAGAAGCTATGCTTCACTTGAGTTGGAGACTGTAGACAAGTCCCATTGTCTCCCGACAGGTGAGGGCTGGTGGAGTGTCCAGGTGGTGGTGTCTGTAGGGACTCAGTCACGGTAGGGTCAGTAGTCAGCTTCACTGGTGATGTCTGTTGAAATACTGCTGAGATGGACTGCTCCTCCAGAGTTGACTCCAAGCTTATCCTTGGGCTGACCTCTATCACAGATGGGCTGGTGGTTTGCTCTTGAGTAGGTATTTCTCCGCAGAGGTCAGGATCAGACTTTGATGTCGCTGAAGTTCTACCAATAGCCTGAACTATCTTCCTGCCAAGCAATTTTTTTCCCATCTTGTTCAGATGCATTCCATGGCGAGTAAAATGCTGTCCTCTCATTTCAGTTCCCATCAATAACATTGAAGCTCTCCATTTCCTCCAGTTTACCGTTTAAAATTGCAATTTCTTTGTTAATGAAATGTTTTTTCTCCAGGTCGTGTCTTTGAAACAATGGTACAAAAATAAAGTTGGTATGGTTATTTTGCTGACAAAACCGATGTATTTGACCTGGAATTACTTGTGCAGCTCGACGGTTTCTGTAGGTAACACGGCTCATATCATTAGCCCCTCCGATTATTACAACCACGTCCTGGTCTGTGAGGTCTGTACACATTGCGTTAGTGTTCTGCAGTATGTGGGTTATTGGGGCTCCAGGACAGGCATTGACAAAAACCTCAGAATCTGGTACTAGTGGTTGCACTGCGTCATACAGATTTTTACCATGACTGTCAGCAAAAATTTGGATTTTTTTGGGTATAAAACTGTTTTTAATTGTTTCTTGTTTTGTGTATGTTTTTAGATTTAATAATAGGCCTTTTCTGCATTAATTTACTTTCATTCTTGTAGTCACTGTTTAGTGTGTTGATTTCAGTCCTGGTTTTGCAAAGGTTCATCTGTTATCAGCCCTGATAAAATGTCATATTTGTTTGAAAGTGTGATAGAAGTATTTGGGAGGGTTGGCCACTCATTCAAAGACTTTGTATTAATATGTTTACCTTTTCTGATTACTTCACAGAATGTTTTCCCTGATTCGTCCAGATGATTTTTCTTTATGGGTATTAGAGAGGGATTTTAAGTCCTCTTTAAGTAGTTTGGTTACTTCAATTAGGTTCCTATGGTCTAGCATTAATTCTGAATAAAGGTGTTCAAGATTTTGGCATTTCATTTCTTTTAATTTATTTTCTTCTAATATATTTTCAAGTTTCTTCTTTTCTTGTATAAGTTGTTCTTCTGCATTTGCTCTTTGTTTAGATATCCGTTCTATTTCGTTCTTCCAAATTTTCTCTTTAGAGTCCAGCCTTAATATGTCAACTTCTTCCTGTAATTTCCAAATTTTTTTCATCTTTTTTGCTGCAATTTTTCTTGGTTTCATTTAAACTTGAAAGAATGTCTTCCTTTTCTAAATCCAATAATGACAGTGTTTCTTGAAGTGATTTATTTTCAATTAACGCTTTTGTCAAAGCTTTGAAGCATATTTGTCAATAATTTAAATACATTGTTGAACATGAGTGATCGCATTCCTCTGTAATCTTGTTAAATTCCTCCATAAAGCTCAATTGCTAAGTGTTCAACTTCCTCAGAAGCCAGTGCCATTTCAAGAGAAATCATTCTTAAGATAAATCACATTAAGATTACACTAGAATAAATGAGAGATAAATACTTTGTGTATGTGTAAAATTAGAATTTATATTGGATTGTCAAAAAATATAAAATTCAATTAATAAGTCATTGTATAATTTGTTCACAAATTATTAATTCATGCAAAAAGATATTATGTCAGTTGTGGGAGTTTTAACCATCAACTGTTTACACTGTAAGCAGACAAGTTGTACAGCAGATGGACTTGACAGCTGATAATGTGAACAAACTGCTGCTATCAATTAGGCAACTGATAAGTGGACAAGCAGCTGGCAGAGTACAGCTGAGTAGTGCAGGTAAATGGTGGGGGGTTGGCAGTACTGTAACAGGAAATAACTGCTCCAGTCAGACAAATGCACCAGTTATTTACAATTTTAATTAATTTTTTTCTTTTGTTCTATAAATTCCAAACTGTCAAAGTCTTAAATCCCACATATATAAAATAACTGTTATATCATGAAAGTGATTTGTTATGTGCTATTTACACTTAAAAAAGGCTATTTTATGAGTGGTTGAAAAACATGTGCTATATTAGAGAAAATAATGAGTGTTTAAATAATCAAAATATTATGTAGTCTGCAGTAAAATAAGTTATATTTAACTGTGCTCCAGGTAAAGTACACTTCACTCAGTAAATATAGTAAAATTCATCACTGATAATTTAGTATAACTGCTTTAAAATTAACATTGTTTAAGCACTAAAATAAACACCACTTATTGGTGCAAAGACCTTGGACTCAATGAACTGCCCATTATTGAATCTAGTGAACTGCCCACATAAGCGTGGGTACCACAGGGTTCTATCCTTGGGCCGATATTTTTATTCTGTTTATGAATGATAGACAAGAGACATTAGACAAAATTCTTTATTCAGCAAATGATGTTGCTAAAAACGAATCCCAAGTTGCCATTAATAACATTACAAAAGCTCTTGAAATGGCAAAATGTTACACAAGTAATGTAGTTTTGGTGGACTTGCCTAATCGATATGATCTGGCTGAGTGGTCGTGTGTTAATGAAGAGACAATGAAATTCTGAAGAAGCTCTCTGAGAAGTATCCTAATGTGACACTAGTTGAAGCCAGTAAAGCAAATAAACACTTGCATACTAGACATGGTTTACACCTTAGTGTTAGTGGTAAAAGGTGGCTGGCTCATGAAATAATACAAGCAGTAAGAGACAATCCAGAAAAGCGACCCACATCATCTCTAAGTACTGAATCGCCAGTGTTGCAGTTAGCCCAAACAAACAAAGTCAACAACTCAGGAAACTCACCATCTCCAGTCCCAAGTCACCTCCCGCCCTCGCCACTGATGACAACACAGTAACTGACTTCATTGGATTTAATATCTTTCATTTGAATATCCAGTCGATCAAAAATAAACTAGACATGTTAAATATTTGGATAAATGAACTTAACATAACTATCGACATAATAACAATTAATGAACATTGGCTTGTTGAGGAGGAATTACTTTTATATCCTCCACTAGGTTTTAATTTAGCCAGTAGTTATTGCAGAAAATCTCCCCTTATAAGAGGAGGAAGCAGTCTATATGTCAGGGTAGGGATGGAATTTCAGATAATTAGCTTGGAAAATTATTGTCTTCCTCTTGTATTTGAAGCTTCAGCAATTTTACTAAAAAAAGAAAATTTCTTAATTGTAACTATTTATCGCACACCTGATTCTGATGTTAAGATTTTCTTCTGTTTACTAGATACACTTTTACAATTTTTATCAAAAACATACAAAGAAACCATAGTTTTGTCAGGAGATTTTAACATAAATATAATTAAAAAATCTTTTGAAAAGGAGTTCTTTCTTAATTTATTTCGCACTTACAATATATATTGCTTGAACCTGGAAAAAATAAGAGAGGCATGTTTAGACAACATTATCACTAATATAAATACAGGAAAACTTAAATGTAGAGTAGTAGAACCCACCTGTCTGACCATGCTGGCATCTTAGCTAGCTTATATACGAGGGGGTACCCAAAAGTAACCGGAATTGTATTGCTGGCAGCCGGCAGCGTGTAGTACACATTCCTGCCGCTAGGCGTGTGTCGCGCAACCCATTGCGAGCTCAGTGACCCCAGTTCCGTTGTCCTAGTGCATTATGTTCGTTCGTAGTGACTGTTTTCGCTAACCCTGTTTTGTTCTTGTTTCGTTTTTTGTCATGGCAAGTTTAAGTGAACAACGTGCAGCTGTGAAATTTTGTTTTTTACTTGGTAAAAATGCTGCAGAAACTATTTTAATGTTGAATACAGCTTACAAAGATGATGCTATGGGGAAAACTCAGGTCTACAAGTGGTTCGCTCGATTTAAAAATGGCGACATGTCGATTGAAGACAAACCTCGTTCTAGACGTCCATCAACCTCTCGAACGGACAAAAATGTTGAGAAAATTCGTGAACTTGTGCTCACCGACCATCGACAGACAATTGAGGAACTATCAGAGAGTAGTGGGTTAACTTGGAGCTCGGTTCAGCGAATTTTAACAGGAGATTTAGGACTGAAAAGGATTGCTGCCAAATTTGTTCCTCGACTTCTGACTGACCATCAAAAGGCACATCGAGTTGAAACTTGCCGCCTTCTGAAAGAACATCTCGAAAATGATCCCGATTTTCTGGAAAAGGTAATTACTGGTGATGAGTCATGGTGCTATGGTTATGACCCAGAAACGAAGCAACAGTCAAGCCAATGGAAGTCGCCATCTTCACCTCGTCCAAAAAAATGTCAGCAAGTCAAATCAAACATCAAAACCATGTTGATTTGCTTTTTTGATGCTAAAGGCATTGTTCATTCTGAGTTTGTTCCTCCAGGTCAGACTGTCAACCAAACATTTTATTTGGAGATTTTAAGAAGATTGCGCAACAGTGTTCGCCAGAAAAAACCCGATTTGTGGCAGACTGGTTCTTCCACCACGACAACGCACCGGCACACACAGCCATCTCAGTTAGGCAGTTTTTAGCCAAAAACGGCATGGTTCCGCTGCCCCATGCACCTTACTCGCCTGACCTCGCTCCATGCGACTTTTTTTTATTTTCACACATGAAAAGAGGCTTGAAAGGTCAACGATTTGACAGCGTTGAAGAGGTTAAGAAAAAAACGAAGCTCGAGCTTGCAGCCATTCCTAAAGATGACTACAAAAAATGTTTTGATCAATGGAAATACCGTTGGGACAAGTGTATTAGTTGTAATGGAGATTATTTTGAAGGAGATAAGGTTGTATTGTAAAAAATTTGATAATATATAATTTTTATAAAATAATTCCGGTTTTTTTTGGGTACCCTCTCGTAAATCTAATCTGACAAACATACAATGTGCTGTAAAAACGAATAACATGTACAAAACAATAAGAGTGATGACGCCTATCACCATTGATAGTTTAAAAAAACTACTTCTTGAAGTAGATTGGACTAGGCTTCAGTTTTTTTTTACTGTTGACGAGGCATTTCCTTATTTTATTAATTTATTGACTAGTTTATATGAAGAAACATGTTATTTAAAAGAAGTTATAGTTAAAAATCCAAAAAGGCCAAATATTTAATGGTTTACGCCAAAACTTAAGAATTTTAGAAGCTTTGTTTTAGTTTGTTATGACAATGTAAAAAATAGTAAAGGTACAGAAAGAGAACTGTTGGCTAAATCAGTGTACAAGGATAAGGAAGCTAGAAAACGGTATAAAACCTTGATTAAGGAAGAAAAGCTATTGACAAATGAAGATTACATTAAGAGGTCCAAAAATAAATGTAAAGCCGCATGGAATATTATTAAAGCTGAAAAAAGCACAGAATCACAATCTCATGAGACTTATATTGATTCTAACGTTTTTAATGATTATTTTATAAATGTAGCACTAGATATGAATAAAACTCATGTACCTGCTGATTTTAGTGTAGCTCTTAACTTAGTAAATAATTATGTAAATAGTTGTACTCCAAGAAATACGTTATATTGGAAAGTAATTGTTGTTGAAGATGTCCTAAAGTGTGCTTCTGAATTAAATCTATCGGGTAGTGAAGATTACTTTGGTTTTTTGAATAAGATTATTAAACAGATTATCAGTGTCATAGCTGAACCACTAACATCTATTTAATCGAATGTTAATTGAAGGCACATTTCCTCAATGTTTAAAAATAGCAAAAGTAGTTCCTATCTATAAGAAGGGTGATAAAACAAACCCTTCCATTTATCGTCCCATATCTTTAATACCTATTTTTAGCAAAATATTTGAATACTGTATCAAAAACCAATTACAAAACTTTTTCATGCTAAATGGTCTCTTATGTAAAGAGCAGTTTGGGTTTTTACCAGGACTGAATACTACAAAAGCTGTAGAAACTCTGGTTTGTAATATTATTCATAATTTTGAATATAAAACAACATCATCTGCAACCTTAATTGATTTGTCTAAAGCCTTCGACAGCATACTTCATGAGTTACTTATAAGTAAACTTTATTGCTATGGTGTGCAAGGTAGTGAGTTGAATTTGTTGGTATCTTATTTGAAAAATAGAAAACAAAATGGTTGTTCAGGGTTCTAATTCGTCTCTCATTAAAACCATTCAAATTGGTGTGCCACAAGGCTCAGTTTTAGGTCCTTTTTTATTTATTGTTGCAGTTAATGATTTTCCTTTCAATTTACCCTGTATGTCAGTTTTGTTTGCTGATGATACTACTCTTCTAAATCACCATAGTACACTTAATGGTTTAATAAAACAACAAGAAAATGCAATGAAGGTAGCAACTGAGTGGTATCAGGCTAACAAGCTTGTTGTAAACAATAGCAAAACAGAAAATATAATTTTTTCAATTGACAAGGTAATTTACAAATGTTTTAAACCTGTTAAACTATTAAGAATCTTTTTAGACAGTAGACTAAGCTGGGAAAGCCATATAGAAAGTCTTGTACTAAATTGGCGAGAGTAATTTTCCTACTGCGCAAATTGAAACTCTGCATCACCGAAGAAATGCTAATAACCTCCTACTATAACTTTTTCCACTCCCACTTAGTCTATGGAATTACTTTATGGGGAAATAGTTGCCATTCAAATAAAGAGTTTGTCTGGCAAAAAAAAGCAATAAGAATTATAAAAAATCTTAATGAAAAGGAATCTTGCCTGCAAGCTTTTAGGGACTTAAATATCATGATGTTGCCCTGTTTATATATATATATATATATATATATATATATATATATATATATATATACTAGCTGACCCGGTGAACTTCGTTTCACTTACCTCTTGGCCATGTCGCTACCTTTGTTAACATATTTACATATGTACTTTATCAATTTGACAGAGTTACAAAAGTGTTGGACAATATTGGCGAGTACGGCACAATCCAACGATTATCTACATCAAAATTTTGTCCTTTTATCTTCACAATTACAGATCGCCCACCGTCCTCAACTGATTGCCGACGATACAACGGGTAACCATCATTTCCCGAGATGGTTTCAGCAATCAATGCTCTAGGGTATCGCTTAGAACACTTGCCGTCGACCATACAGGGGGAGTTGTTGAAAACTCCGCAAGGTCCATGTATCATATGTTTACTTACTACTGCATGCAATTTTGGGTCAAGTGTCTCATCGGGAATCTCGGCTAAAATTATGGAATCAATGTCTTCTGGCCTGAAGTTATCAACTAACCAAACTAATATGTGCGCATGTGGCAGACCACGCTTTTCCCACTCAACAGAGTACATCCAACAACGTACTTGGCCATACACACGATGCTTTATAATGAAATTCATTAAAGATTTTAATTTTTGCTTAAACACTCTGGCAGTGATTTCATGCCTATCAATTGGTGTTTGGCCGTGTAGCAATTCTTTCTTAATTTCCATCCATTGCGGGTTACAGGTGAATGTAATAAATAGGTCTGGACGGCCATATTTTCTAACATACGACATCGCATCTTGCGCGTATTCGTGCAGGTGGCGCGGGCTTCCAATGTAAGTGGCCGTCAAAATTGTAATTTTTTTCCACATTTTCTGCATTTGCAACGGCATTAATAACATCACGAATCTGTATGAATAAAAATTCATAGAGCTGACTTTTTTGTTGGTTTCAGCACCTGGAATCAGAAATGATAAACAATGACATTTTTGCATACATTAAATATAACACATTTATTGTCAAATTATCATCATTATCATATCGGACAAAAGGCAATCAATACAGGTAATCAATTTAAAGCTTTCTGGTAAACTATATTTGTTGTCTTTTTTTGCGATGCGTAAACATATAAAGATATACTTTACTGTTACACATGGTGTAACAAAAATCTTCGACATAAAATATTGGGTGCTGTCAGGCCCAAACACGACAGTACTTTATTTGTCATCAATAAACACATATATTCTATCATGATCAATGTCTAATTGTAAATATCAGCATTAATTAGTAGTGTAGGATTCGAAGTTTGACATCGCACACGATGTAGCACATCCTCAGACATGTCATCCCTATATTCCATCCACAAATCTTCCGGATTGGAAGGGAAACATGTGGATATTATAATCGGAAACAATATTCGAATTTGATGTGGTGAAGATATGATGGAATCCTTGAGCGTATTATCCCAATGTAAATCATCCTCGAGTAACTGTAATAGTTAACACGCCTCACGGTAAGTAGCACACAGATGTCCATCAACTGTTCTCAATTGTTGAAACGATGTCGGACCACGAACATTCACCAATAACAATCTAAGATAATAACATTCAGCGTTATTTGGATTTACTGTATTTGTCGGCACTATAATCGATTTCTGGATCGTAGGAGAATGCTGCTCGTTCCAAGTTCACAGGAGCATTGCGTTTGCGGAATCGGTCAATTTCCTTTTCCCGGGCTCGCTGCTGTTGTGATCGATGTGCCCGAACTCGTTGCATTCTTTGTCTATCCACTTCATTCTGATTTACTGTAGAAATGTGCCATACCAATACGACTGTTATCATTATCAGTCTCTTGCTGGTCATTAGTGCGATTAGCACGTGAGGTAGCTCGCCGCACATTCGATCTACTTCGACGACATATGTTAGGTCGTTTTCTTCTCGGCATTGTAAGCAGTATCTGATATTAATGTTTTGCACTAATGATGTTATCCTATAATGGCGACAGCTGTTTTACCCAAAATTGCATACAGTAGTAAGTAAACATATGATACTGAGACACTTCGTCATTTGTATTTGTTACAGCTGTTAAACTAATTATCGATACATAAACATCAATTAAACGTTTGACAGGTAAGAACAGTTTGTATGGGAAAATGAAATTGTCGTTTTTAGTATTTTCCTTGCAATTTTGTTATATTTTCTCATCGTTTAAACCTTCCCTGGACTTCCACGAACATTTCAAGACCAAAATTAGCCAAATCGGTTCAGCCGTTCTCGAGTTTTAGCGAGACTAACGAACGGAAATTCATTTTTATTTATATAGATATATTATTGTTTACTGGATGTGAAAGCAAATCTGCAAAATTATACTGTTAGAAAAACCATACATACTTATAAAACTAGAAAAAAGTACATGTTAGAGCTGCCAAGGACCAGGCTTGATAAAACAAAAGGTAGTCATATCTATATGAAAATAAAACTATTTAATAAATTACCAAAAGGAGGATGGATTGTAAATATAAATAGGTTTAAACGAGTTGTAAGCAAATGGCTTAAAGAAAAGGCATTTTACTCTGTGAATGAATATTTGGCCTGTGATATTAGTTCCTTAAGTTTATAATTTTGTCTAGTCAAGTTTTAAGTTTTAACTTTTGTTTTATAGTTTGGAGATTTTATGTTTTAACCACATGATTTACATATTTAAATATTTATTATTGTTACGTTTTTAATTGTATATGTTATTTGTGTTTTTTGTTCAGTCTGTGGTTTTTATATATTTTACCCTACAATGCTTTCTTATTTCTTAAATAGTGTTATACAACCACTCTCTATTTATACCAGTTATTAGTTTTGTAAGTTCTTACGTCTTTTGCAAAGTTCCTGTTAATTTTAAAATAAGTCTCCAGTTCTAAAATTGTTAATTTTTTAGGTATTACTGCCCAATAGTTTGACGAAGTCTATTGTAACTTATTATGTTGCTTAATGACTAATAAAATAAAAACATCTTGAATCTTTGTTCTTCAAAAGAGGGCCATACGTGTAATTTTTGAACTCATCTGAACTCAATCATTTAAAGGTTTTTAGAGGAAATAATTTACTTACTTTTCCTAGTTTATACACTTTGGAATGCTTGACATTTGCCTTTAAACATAAAGACTTGTTTCCAATAAAACAAACAACTTATAACCTTCAAGGAAATAATTTCTTGGCCCTTCCAAAACATAGGACATACTTCTTTGAAAAACATGTTTATTCTTGTGTCAAGCTTTTTTTCAACTTGCCCACAAAGTTCAAAGAGGCCACTAATTTGAACTCTTTTAGGAATAAGTTAAACAAGTTTTAATTCTAAAAGAGTACTACAGCATCCATTGTTTTTTAATTGATAAAACCTTTTAGTTTTAAGATATTTAGTTACTTTATGTAGGTACTGATGATTATTATGCCATTTACATTGTAAACAATAATAAAGCATTTTGAGTTTTGAATTAGGATAATACATTTCCTCAAGAATACCTAGCCAGTTGTTTTTTAGTGATTTGTAGCACTTGAAACTGCCAGGGATTAATTTTATACTTCCAGGTTTGAGATTAGGTTCTTTTATTGTACATAGGTACATTTGATCAAATTTAGTTCTCATAAATTTTATTAATGGGCATCATTTTGTACATCTAAAAATATCTTATTAGTGTTTTAAACATTAGACTTCCATCAATACAAAATTAATAATAAATATTTAAATATGTCTGTAAGTAGTCATTCACAAGTCTTGAGTCTTAAAATAAAAAAAAATACAGACATAGAAGCTTAGCACAATAAGACATAATATGTTATTGAGAAGCATTTAACTTTTTACATTATGTTTTGTTGTTAAAAGTCCTTGCATGTCTTTATTTAATTTAATATTAGATATAATTTGACTTATTAATTTAGTTGTGTAATTTTACAGTGCCTATGATTCATAGCAAGAGCTTGTCTGTCAGTAATTTCAGATAATGGATACTAAAGCAAATGTCGACAATGAAACACCAAGCATACACTCAGAACATGTCAAAGAAGAGTTCTATAAATGGTAAGTTTGTATAGGACCATTTTAAAACAATTCATAACTCAAAATTTCAGTTAATATTATAGTGTACTTGAATAATTTAATAGATAATAATTATGATCAATCTTTAAAGAATGATTAATGTTTTTTTGTTTTTTGTTTTTTTTTTTTTTTTAAGGAGAGGCTGATCCCCTTTTTAAGCCTTATTCTGCCCGTCCAAATGGGCCATTGGCCTGTGCGAGAAACTTATCAAACAGAATAAAGTGGAGAGTCGATACAGTACAAGGTCGATGGTACTGATAAAAAGTGCAAAGGTCACAGACAGAATTTGAACCTGCGCTATCTCTAACTCAGGCCTAATGTCCCGACTTAGACGCTCGGTCATCGGCACTCCCAAAAGAGTTGTTTTCAAAAGAAACACATAAAAAATGTTTACATGCATAAAATATAAACAGAATACATTTTACTCTTAAGTCAAATTCACTCATTACAAAACTGAACACAAGGAATAAGGTGTGAACAGAAAGGAAGTTCTGATTGTATTTTGATTGCGTCCAAGCATAAGGAGATCAAAGATGATTGGATTGGGAGATCGGCGGTTTGTGGCGGCAGTGAGACGTTTGTACCATGAACAGTTGGTCGGGGCGGGTCCGTCCTAGGGGTCTGTGGGTGTGGTGCTGGCATTGTGTGTGAGGAGTGTGAGTGAGATAAAACACCATATATATATTATTTATTTCTAAAATATTCTTAATAGTTTTTGGTTCTTATTAAAAAAGGAAGTTGTAATATTATTTTGTGTTATGATTGTATAACTATATTTTTATTTATTTTTTTAGAAGTATCCTATTTATAACTTTTTAGTGTTTAGATTAATGTTTAATTTAATGTCTTTAGTAAAGTAGATTTGTGTTAATATTAATTTGGTTAATATTTGTTAATAATTATTGTTCAGACAGGTTAAGTGTAAGAAAGGGCCATGAGGCCCTAACTTTGCCTGTTTAAATAAACAATTTTTCATTTCATTTCATTTTCATAAGAATGAGTGGATATTTGTATATTTTTTATCCTCCTCAGCACTGAAGCAATTTTACACATGGAAGACGGCTCCTCACCCATCACCGAAAATCATATAGAATAGAGACAAACTTCCAGTTGGAACCGAAGCTTACTCAGTTTTTGGAACATGTCTGTACCTCAAGACAACACGCCATCTTCAGCAGCCCATCTGAGGGCTGGCTGTAGTGAAACGACATTCAGTTATAAGAAAAGTTTTATAAACTTAAAATACTCTTAAGCCCTCAATTTTTATGATAGGATTATGGGAGATGTCTTATTTAAAAGATATGATCAAAAAGTATTGAACCATATTTTGATGGTTTTTATTTATTGTATACTTATTGTGTACTTAGTTAATAAAGTACAAACAAGTCTGAGATTTTTTCTGAGTCACCTATACAGATATCTCTCAGAGCTCTTTAACAGAAAATAAGAGAGTAAAAGTGGTTGAAGTTTACATTGTTGTTATGGGGCTAAAACCAAGATGGCTGCCAGTGCAGTCAGCTCAAGTTACATCTCTCACTGACCCATTGGTTCTCCAGTATTGTACAGACGATACTGTTGATCTAACAACCTGAACTACTGTAATTTTTACAATACGATGCGATATCCGCACAACCATACATTGTTTTGGATTATTTCAGTTAATTAGTATCCATCCACTTCCCGTACCTACAGACTTCAACCCTGGTCTACCATGAAGAAATTAACACCATTTATGTTGACTTCTTGTGGTTTTGTGATGCTTATTTACAGATGTAAATTTTATTTAAAATGCTGCTGTATTTGATATTAAATGTGTAGTTTATTTTCTCACTATGAGAAACTTTAATCAAGTAAAAACTCATCAACAGATGATGTATTATTTTGTATATTTAAATCTTATCACATAATGTATACAGGTGATTATTACAAATCAACCAAAACCGATGAGACTGTCAAATAGAAATTACTAGATAAAACCTTTCACTTGCAAAAGAATAGATTCCACATCCATATAAGGATTGTGTGACAGATAAATTTGCCCAATAATAACAGTTCTCTAAAGCAGGGGTTCTCAACCTTTTTGCACCTACGACCCTCTTTTTGTGTTGACACCCAACCATAAATTGTAATTGGGAGGAGGGAGGGATGAAAAGCTCAACACCACCAAATAAATAGGACTCGTATCCTGTAAAATGCTGTGGTTTTATTTTATGGCATTCCCTCTTTAAATATAAAAGATAAAATCTAAATTTATGTATCCACTAACAAAAGTATGACAGTAAAATCAATAACATGTAACGTGAAAAGGAAATAAAACTATAATATTTGTTATCACTTTTTAAAGCCCGCAAACGAGCGCGATCAGCCCATGCTGATACTTGTGGGAAATTTTATGAAGTAATTTAGGATTTTATGAACTATGATGACTTGGTCTTCTGTCTGCCTGATTTGACCAGTAAAACTGGTAAGCTTTCTTAAACAAAAACGTAGCATCCGTGATCCTTCTGTGACACCCGACGTAGTCTTTCGCGACCCCCCAGGTTGAGCACCCCTTCTCTAAGGCAATTGTTAGAGTGCTTTTTAGAGAAGTTAATTACTAATGTTAAATAATGAGCCGATAATGTGAGGGATCAACAAAGTTTTAAGAGAATGATGAAGTTGTTATCTTCAAATTTGTTTGTTGGGGAACGTTGGTTTCTGGACATAAACAAGGAAAATATATGCCTTTAAAAAAATTCTTGGATCTAAATTTAATAATTTAAGTTTTACGTTCATGTAATTTTATATTAGTAAAAATATTAATACATTTCTAAGAATTTATTTTATATCCTAAGGTAATATATTTCAAAAATATACAGAAATACTATGACCTAAAATTCTTACTTTTCCGTCTAAATCCATGACCAACAAGATAGAGCAATGAGTACATAGCAGTATTTACTATTGCAGGTTTGAAAGTCGGGGTCTCCTGTCTGACTTGAGAGCATACATGCGTCAGCTCATGGTTAAAGCTTTGGAAGAATCAAACAAGAACGGGAAAACTGTACGACCGAGTAAAGAAGCCACCTCTCCAAAACTACAAGCAATCAATCTACTGATGGTGGACTACTTGTTTCATGAAGACTACCTGTATACTGTGTCCGTGTTTGCCTCTGAGGTAAGAGTCAGTCTACCATGACTTAGAGTTTAAAGTTTAACACATCACTGATGGTGGACTACTTGTTTCATGAAGACTACCTGTATACTGTGTCCGTGTTTGCCTCTGAGGTAAGGGTCAGTCTACCATGACTTAGAGTTTAAAGTTTAACACATCACTGATGGTGGACTACTTGTTTCATGAAGACTACCTGTATACTGTGTCCGTGTTTGCCTCTGAGGTAAGGGTCAGTCTACCATGACTTAGAGTTTAAAGTTTAACACATCACTGATGGTGGACTACTTGTTTCATGAAGACTACCTGTATACTGTGTCCGTGTTTGCCTCTGAGGTAAGGGTCAGTCTACCATGACTTAGAGTTTAAAGTTTAACACATCACTGATGGTGGACTACTTGTTTCATGAAGACTACCTGTATACTGTGTCCGTGTTTGCCTCTGAGGTAAGGGTCAGTCTACCATGACTTAGAGTTTAAAGTTTAACACATCACTGATGGTGGACTACTTGTTTCATGAAGACTACCTGTATACTGTGTCCGTGTTTGCCTCTGAGGTAAGGGTCAGTCTACCATGACTTAGAGTTTAAAGTTTAACACATCACTGATGGTGGACTACTTGTTTCATGAAGACTACCTGTATACTGTGTCCGTGTTTGCCTCTGAGGTAAGAGTCAGTCTACCATGACTTAGAGTTTAAAGTTTAACACATCACTGATGGTGGACTACTTGTTTCATGAAGACTACCTGTATACTGTGTCCGTGTTTGCCTCTGAGGTAAGAGTCAGTCTACCATGACTTAGAGTTTAAAGTTTAACACATCACTGATGGTGGACTACTTGTTTCATGAAGACTACCTGTATACTGTGTCCGTGTTTGCCTCTGAGGTAAGAGTCAGTCTACCATGACTTAGAGTTTAAAGTTTAACACATCACTGATGGTGGACTACTTGTTTCATGAAGACTACCTGTATACTGTGTCCGTGTTTGCCTCTGAGGTAAGAGTCAGTCTACCATGACTTAGAGTTTAAAGTTTAACACATCACTGATGGTGGACTACTTGTTTCATGAAGACTACCTGTATACTGTGTCCGTGTTTGCCTCTGAGGTAAGAGTCAGTCTACCATGACTTAGAGTTTAAAGTTTAACACATCACTGATGGTGGACTACTTGTTTCATGAAGACTACCTGTATACTGTGTCCATGTTTGCCTCTGAGGTAAGAGTCAGTCTACCATGACTTAGAGTTTAAAGTTTAACACATCACTGATGGTGGACTTCTTGTTTCATGAAGACTACCTGTATACTGTGTCCGTGTTTGCCTCTGAGGTAAGAGTCAGTCTACCATGACTGGCAGTTAGGAGCTCCCCACCCATTTTAATTATCGAATAAAGTTGAATTTGATTATTTTCAAAATTCTGCGCAAAAGTATCAAGTGAACTGAATTGTCTACTCTTAAAGTATGAAAACTTAAATGACCTTAAACATGATCTTAAAACCAATAATCTTTGGAACAGCTAAATAATATTGTTAAAGTATATAAATCACAAAAGAGAACTGTTCACTTAAAGACTTTTTATATAATTATTAAGCCTTATGATTACTGTTTTAAGCCACATTGCCAATTTCCACTATAAATATAAAATCCTATTTTTCAATATATTTATGATATTATCGTATTATGATTATTGTTATTTTTATTTTAAAACATGGTGAATTTTTTCATTACTAACCAAATTAAAGCATTTTGTTATAAAGATTTTAATTTCTGCATTGGTTTTCTTCTAATTGTGTACTGAAAAAAAGTTAATGAGGACTATAAAACAATTAAGCATCTTTAGAAATAAGCAATACTTTCACATCCATGCTTTATTGTATCATGTATTGCAACTTATACTGACACTCTAACTTATGTGACACAGACTGTGCGTGAGCAGAGGTTGGAACCCAGCTCGCAGCATAGTTGCTGACTATATAAGTGTATGTGTGCTAGGCCAAGATCCTTGACAGTCTGCCTCAGTACTCCAACTATGTAACACAGACTGTGCGTGAGCGGAGGTTGGAACCCTGCTCGCTGCATAGTTACTGACTATATAAAGTGTATGTGTGCTAGGCCAAGATCCTTGACAGTCTGCCTCAGTACTCCAGCTATGTAACACAGACTGTGCATTAGCGGAGGGTGGAACCCAGCTCGCTGCATAGTTACTGACTATATAAAGTGTATGTGTATGCTAGGCCCAGATCCTTGACAGTCTGTCTCAGTACTCCAGCTATGTAACACAGACTGTGCATTAGCGGAGGTTGGAACCCAGCTCGCTGCATAGTTACTGACTATATAAAGTGTATGTGTATGCTAGGCCCAGATCCTTGACAGTCTGTCTCAGTACTCCAGCTATGTAACACAGACTGTGCATTAGCGGAGGTTGGAACCCAGCTCGCTGCATAGTTACTGACTATATAAAGTGTATGTGTATGCTAGGCCCAGATCCTTGACAGTCTGTCTCAGTACTCCAGCTATGTAACACAGACTGTGCATTAGCGGAGGTTGGAACCCAGCTCGCTGCATAGTTACTGACTATATAAAGTGTATGTGTATGCTAGGCCCAGATCCTTGACAGTCTGTCTCAGTACTCCAGCTATGTAACACAGACTGTGCGTTAGCGGAGGTTGGAACCCAGCTCGCTGCATAGTTACTGACTATATAAAGTGTATGTGTATGCTAGGCCCAGATCCTTAACAGTCTGTCTCAGTACTCCAGCTATGTAACACAGACTGTGCATTAGCGGAGGTTGGAACCCAGCTCGCTGCATAGTTACTGACTATATAAAGTGTATGTGTATGCTAGGCCCAGATCCTTGACAGTCTGCCTCAGTACTCCAGCTATGTAACACAGACTGTGCGTTAGCGGAGGTTGGAACCCAGCTCGCTGCATAGTTACTGACTATATAAAGTGTATGTGTATGCTAGGCCCAGATCCTTGACAGTCTGTCTCAGTACTCCAGCTATGTAACACAGACTGTGCGTTAGCGGAGGTTGGAACCCAGCTCGCTGCATAGTTACTGACTATATAAAGTGTATGTGTATGCTAGGCCCAGATCCTTGACAGTCTGTCTCAGTACTCCAGCTATGTAACACAGACTGTGCGTTAGCGGAGGTTGGAACCCAGCTCGCTGCATAGTTACTGACTATATAAAGTGTATGTGTATGCTAGGCCCAGATCCTTGACAGTCTGCCTCAGTACTCCAGCTATGTAACACAGACTGTGCATTAGCGGAGGTTGGAACCCAGCTCGCTGCATAGTTACTGACTATATAAAGTGTATGTGTATGCTAGGCCCAGATCCTTGACAGTCTGCCTCAGTACTCCAGCTATGTAACACAGACTGTGCATTAGCGGAGGTTGGAACCCAGCTCGCTGCATAGTTACTGACTATATAAAGTGTATGTGTATGCTAGGCCCAGATCCTTGACAGTCTGCCTCAGTACTCCAGCTATGTAACACAGACTGTGCGTTAGCGGAGGTTGGAACCCAGCTCGCTGCATAGTTACTGACTATATAAAGTGTATGTGTATGCTAGGCCCAGATCCTTGACAGTCTGCCTCAGTACTCCAGCTATGTAACACAGACTGTGCGTTAGCGGAGGTTGGAACCCAGCTCGCTGCATAGTTACTGACTATATAAAGTGTATGTGTATGCTAGGCCCAGATCCTTGACAGTCTGCCTCAGTACTCCAGCTATGTAACACAGACTGTGCGTTAGCGGAGGTTGGAACCCAGCTCGCTGCATAGTTACTGACTATATAAAGTGTATGTGTATGCTAGGCCCAGATCCTTGACAGTCTGCCTCAGTACTCCAGCTATGTAACACTGACTGTGCATTAGCGGAGGTTGGAACCCAGCTCGCTGCATAGTTACTGACTATATAAAGTGTATGTGTATGCTAGGCCCAGATCCTTAACAGTCTGTCTCAGTACTCCAGCTAAGTAACACAGACTGTGCGTTAGCGGAGGTTGGAACCCAGCTCGCTGCATAGTTACTGACTATATAAAGTGTATGTGTGCTAGGCCTTTAGCTAAGTAACACAGACTGTGCGTTAGCGGAGGTTGGAACCCAGCTCGCTGCATAGTTACTGAGTACATAAAGTGTATGTGTGCTAGGCCTTTAGCTAAGTAACACAGACTGTGCGTTAGCGGAGGTTGGAACCCAGCTCGCTGCATAGTTACTGACTATATAAAGTGTATGTGTATGCTAGGCCCAGATCCTTGACAGTCTGCCTCAGTACTCCAGCTATGTAACACAGACTGTGCGTGAGCGGAGGTTGGAACCCAGTTCTCTGCCTCGCTTCTCACAACAGGAGACGGAGGACATTCTTGACACCTTGCGTCTGCCTCCCACACGACAAGCGGCCCGACAAGCTACCCAGTTGTATTTGTCAGGACATGAGAGTCTATTCACCTGCGTCGTCCGTACCCTCACTTCGTCTGGGTAAAATACTCATAATTAACGGCAAACTCAGCAACACAGTAAAATATTATTTATCCTGGAAAATTTGAAGTACAACCAAAATTTTTAAATTAGTTCATAAGCAATGCAGTATCTTTTTAATGTGTGAGAAATTCCTTTATCCTTTGACTTGTGCTTTTTTCTTAGTAATAGCGCCCTTAAAAATAAGCTGTTTTATATTAGATTTAGTTTTTTTAGATGATTTGGGTTTACTAGTAACGCAGTAGATGTGTTTTTAAAAACACTCAATTAAACGTTTTTGAAGTTTTTCTTGTATTTAAACAGAAATTAATCTAACTATGCACACAAATTATATTTAAAAAATAGTTGAATAAGATAAAATATTCAGTATTTTCTCATAAATATACTAAGGTAAAGGTTAGGTGCAAGTTAGTAACAGTGCTCAAGTCTCCTCAGACACACAAAGTGGGACATTGCAATTGTGGCACATCTATGTCGTGTCCTGACGCTGCTACTTGCCGACATGCTCTCCTCGGTTTGTCCTTCTTATCTGTAGCAGGGATGGTGGCGGGAATATGCCGAGCAGTAAGTCTCAGGGGAGCATCTTAGCTAAAAATTTGTGTGTAAGACTTTCTTGCGCTACTTTACCTGTAATTACACAAACACCTACGTTTATTTACTCACAGTAAACACAACAAAACATTTGCAATCAGGACAACCGGGAACGTAAAAGTGAGGTTAAAACTTGTATTCACTACACAAACAGAAATAGAATCAGCTGATTAATTCGAACAACCGATTGAATACCTTCAGTTGAGTCTGAAAGAAATAAATAAAAGAAGAGAAACTGTAATCTAGTGGGAACGACGAAAACTACTTGAAAATATTTCATATTTATTCCGCTAGATATAATTTGTAATCAGGTAAGAGGTTATTCATCATGAAACATTATTGTGAAAACTGTTTAGCACCGTAACGCTTCCTGCACGGTTATCAGGATTACTGCAGACATGTAGGGCACTCCTGAATTTGTTTCAGGATCACTAATTAAAGTGTTAATCTATCATATGTATTAACATTCTTCTTCATTTATTCTTTAATTCATATTTGTAATAATTTTAAATTCTAGCAGTGTCTTAATCTTAGTAATTATTCAGTTTTTAATTACTATAGAAATTGCATAATTTTAACATTATAAATTAGAACCGTAGATTATGATTTATGAGCTAAATTTCGTATAGGTAGATGTGGCAGCATATCGTCTCAAACTGTAGTTGACTCTTACAGCTGTGAGCACAGCCATTGCTGTGGCCTACTGAGTACGGCAGTCACATGATGTTTATAAGAAAGAATACTTTCTATTGAAAGTGAATGTTGAACAATTATTGAAGGTTAACTTTGATCCAGGTCAGCAGTATAATATAGTCTAATGAGCGGTTGACTCCTATCAGTGATCTTGTCTTAACATTTTCACTGCTACCTAAATATGAAGTACAGATGTTCCCATGTGCTGCATCGTTCATTATCGGACTCGGTTCCTTATTACTCAGTTTAGGTTTCTGCACTAAATCTAAGTACGAACTAAGCACACAGTAAAACAACTAACACTTGATAAACAACAATATCACAGTCATAACCTCAAAAACACTAACCTCTGTCTGGTAAAATGGTAGAAACTTTGAAACTGCGTGTTTGTGCTCCCACAAAACATTGGTCAACGATGCACCAAATGCACTGGTGCGTCCACAGCAGTGAATTTGTTGAATGATTCTGAGATCAGTGCAGTTTGGTCATTTTAAAGTTCCCATGCATAGAAAAATATGTTTCTGCTATACAAATGTGTAGTAAAAATTATTTTTTTCAGTCCCTTTTAACACCTTTATGTAGTTTTTATTTGTGAATAAATTAAATTTTTACTGATCCTTGAGGTTCAAATTATTCACGTTCTGTTGTAGTTTCAATGAACAACTTGTAAATACTGTAGTAGTAGTAATACAAGAAGTACTTGTTATACAACCTTGATAACAGGCTGGACCAGGAAGTGGCAATGCGAGGAGCTGAGGTGGACCAGGACGTGCTCTCTGTAGGCTGTAGCCACCAGTTGTGGAGTCAGGAGATGGAAAACTTGCTCTTGCTGGCTGGTGTGAAGCTACAACACATTCGGCGCATGCAACACAAATGGGCGCAGTGAGTAAACACGCTTTGTTCGTGATATCAGGAGTCACACTGTCCAGATACTTAACCGATAGAGTACTAACGTCTGGATATCCGGCTGTTTGGAGAAGTGTCAATAAATACTAACATCCAGATTACTAGACTTTTTGTATTATTTATATTTTAGTCAAATTTATCATATTTTAGTACTAATCTCATCACAAGAATACATATTTATATATACACACAAAACAAAATAGTTATTTGTGCTGTTACGCAATTGTGAGATTTTTGTAAATGTTACAAAAAACGTGTTTCTCAATAAAAATTATTCAAAATTTATGATTGTGTGCAGTTTTAGTTATAGTATTCAGTGAAATAAGTAGTTTTATGCTCAAGAATCCTTTTGGATTTTTTTCCGTGACAAAATGGAAAAACATTTTTTTTTATTTTTAGATAAGTACATTACGTATACCGTTTTAGTTTTTTGTTTCATGTAATATTATTATTTGTTTTGCTAAAAAATTTCTTCTCATATGGATAAAAAATCATGAATTTTGATCAAAAATAAGGAACTTACTGGTAATAATGTAAAAGTTATACAGTGGCCTGCCATGTGCACAGGTAGATATCACTGGTATTCCTCTGAAACAAATTAAATTTGGCAGGTACCTAAAGGGTTCAACTATTTCAACTTGAAAACTGTCTTTGAAAGTCATTGAAACCATTTTTGTATGACAGGATAATAGAGGAAGAGAGGATGATTGTGAGGCAGGAAGAGGAGGCTCAGCGGATGGAGTGGGAGCGGGATATAGAGCAGCGAGTGAGAGTGGAGGTGATGGAGCAACTGAGAGAGCGACAGAGCACAGTGGAGCTGAGAGAGCAGGGCCTCACCAACCTGGCAGAGCAACTAACAGCTGTTCATGACGACATTAACGACCGACTCTCTCAGCTACAGGTATTATCAGACAATAGTGCTAAATTTTAAGCATTTTGTTTTATATAACAATTATTATTGAAGTTTGGAAAATTAAACTAAACATTTCCATAATAATTATGAAAAAATGTAGATATCAGGTAAGTTTGCCTGCATTTGTTACCAAGCAGTTCTCGGAAATAATCTAAAAATGAAATACAATAACAAAAGTGTCTTATTTGTTGCTATCCCGTTAAACAAATTTTATTTCAAAACTGTCATAAACTACGTTTGATACCAACAATAGAAATTAGAAGACTTTGTTTATGTATTGACTTGTTAAATACACTGTGCATCTCTAGCAGTGTATTTTCTTTTATAATGGACAAATAGCACAAGTTGTAACAACCAGTTATTGAACATAAGAAATACGTTGCAAAGAGTGTTTACAGAACATAATAATAAGACTTTGTTCATATGTCACTGTGCATCTCTAGCAATGTATTTTCTTTTATAATGGACAAATAGCACAAGTTGTAACAACCAGTTATTGAACATAAGAAATACGTTGCAAAGAGTGTTTACAGAACATAATAATAAGACTTTGTTCATATGTGTCACTGTGCATCTCTAGCAATGTATTTTCTTTTATAATGGACAAATAGCACAAGTTGTAACAACCAGTTATTGAACATAAGAAATACGTTGCAAAGAGTGTTTACAGAACATAATAATAAGACTTTGTTCATATGTCACTGTGCATCTCTAAGCAATGTATTTTACTTTTAATAATGGACAAATATGCACAAGTTGTAACAACCAGTTATTGAGCAATAAGGAAAATACGTTGCAAATAGTGGTTTTACAGGATACATAATTAAATAAGACTTTGTATTCATATGCTCACTGTGCCATCTCTAGCAGTGTATTTTCTTTTATAATGGGACAAATAGCACAAGTTGTAACAACCAGTTATTGCGCATAAGGAAATACGGTTTGCAAAGACGTTGTTTACAGAACATAATAATAAGACTTTGTTCATATGTCACCTGTGCAATCTCTATCAATGTATTTTCTTCTTTTATAATTGGACAAATAGCACGAAGTTTGTAAACAACCAGTTTATTGAGCATCATTAAGAAATACGTTGGCAAAAGATGGTGTTTACAGAACCTAATAATAAGACTTTGTTCATATGTCACATGTGCAACTCCTAGCAGTGTATTTTCCTTTTAGATAATGGATCAAAATAGCCACAATTGGTAACTAACCAGTTATTGAACATAAGAATACGTTGGCCAAAGACAGTGTTTACAGCAACATAATTAATTGACGAAACTTTGAGTTTCATATGTCCCACTGTGCATCTCTTAGCAATTGTATTCTTTCTTTTTATAATGGACAAATAGCACAAGTTGTAACAACCAGTTATTGAGCATTAAGAAATAACGTTGCAAAGAGTTGTTTACAGAACATAATAATAAGACTTTAGTTCATACGTGTCACTGGCGCTGTGCATCTCTAGCAAGGTAATTTTCTTTTATAATAGGAACAAATCAGCACAAGTTGGTAACAACATCCAGTTATTGATTGAGCATAAGAAATACGTTGCCAAAGGAGTGTATTACAGTGTAAGCATAATTAATAAGACTTTGTTCATGCGTGTCCACTGTTGTGCATCTCTAGCAAGTGTATTTTTCTTTAATATATGACAAAATAGCACAGAAGTTGTAACAACCAGATTATTGAAGATAAGAAATACGTTGCAAAGAGTGCTTTACAGAACATAATAATTAAGACTTTCGTTCCATATGTCACTGGTGCATCTTCTAGCAATGTATTTTCTTTTTATAATGGAACAAATAGCAACAAAGTTGTAACAACACAGTTAATGAGCATAACGAAATACGTTGCACAAGAGTGTTTTACAGGAACATAATAATAAGACTTTTTGTTCATATGTCACTGTGCATCTCCTCTAGCAGTGTATTTTCCTTTTATAATTGGACAAATAGCACAAGTTGTAATCAAACCAGTTGTTGAACATAAGAAATACGAACGTTGCAAAGAGTGTTTACAGAACAAATAATAAGACTTTTGTTTCATATGTTCACTGTGCATCTCTAGCAATGTATTTTCTTTTATAATGGACAAAATAGCACAAAGTTGTAGACTAACCATTAGTTTGAACATAAGCATCCAAATCAACGTTTTGCAAAGAGTGTGGTATTACTAGAACATAATAATAAGAACTTTAGTTCATGGTGTCACTGTGCCATCTCTACGGCAATGTATTTTCTTTTTATAATGGACAAATAGCAACAAGTTGTAACAACCAGTTATTGAAGCAATAAGAAATTACGTTGCAAAGAGTGTTTACAGAACATAATAATAAGACTTTTGTTCATATGTCACTGTGCATCTCTGGCAATGTATTTTGTCTTTTTAATGGACAAATAGCACACAAGTTGTAACAACCAGTTATTGAGCATAAGAAATACGTTGCAAAAGAGTGTTTACAGAACATTAATAATTTAAGAACTTTAGTTCATATGTCACTGTGGCATCTCTACAATGTATTTTCTTTTATAATGGACAAATAGCACAAGTTTGTAACAAACCAGTTTATTGAGCCATCATGAAATATCGTTGCATAGAGTGTTTTACCGAGAACATAATTAATAAGACTTTGTTCTTATGTCACTGAGCATCTCTAGTCTAGCATTGTATTTTCTTTTATAATGGGACCAAATTAGCGACAAGTTGTTAACAACCAATTATTGAAGGCATAAGAAATACGTTGCAAAAGGTGTTTACAGAACAATATAATAAGACTTATGTTCATAATTGTCACTGTGCATCTCTAGCAATGAATTTTCTTTTTTATAATGTAAATAGCACACAAGTGTGTAAGCAACCAGTTATTTGAGCTAGAGAAAATACGTTGCCAAAGAGTTTGTTTACAGAACATAATAAATAAGGACTTTGTCTCATTATTACACTGTTGCATCTCTAGCAATGTATTTTCTTTTAATAATGGACAAACTAGCATCAAGTTGTAACAACCAGTTATTGAGCCATAAGAAATATACGTTGCCAAAGGAGTGGTTTACCCGAACATAATAATAAGACTTTGTTTCATATGTCTCACTGTGGCATTGCTCTAGCAAGTGTTTAATTTTCTTTTATAATGGACAAATTAGCACAAGATGTAAACAACCAGTTTATTGAAGCATAAGAAATACGTTTGCAAAGGAGGGTTTCACAGAACATAATAATAATAATTTGTTCATATAGGTCACTGTGCATCTCTAGCAATGTATTTTCTTTTAATAATGGACAAATATGCACTAGTTGTAACAACCCAGTTAATGAGCATAAGAAATACGTTGCAAAGATGTGTTTACATAACATATATAATTAAGACTTTGTTCATATGTCACTGTGCATCTCTAGCATATGGTATTTTCTTTTATCATGGACAAATAGCACAAGTTGTAAACAACCAGTTATTTGAGCATAAGAAATACGATGCAAATGAGTTGTGTTACAGAACATAATAAATAAAAGACTTTGGTTCATATGTCACTGTTGGCTATCTCTAGCAATGTATTTTCATTTATAATGGACAAATAGCACAAGTTGTAACAAACCAGTTATTGTGAGCATAAGAAATACGTTTGCAAAAGAGGTGTTTACAGAACATAATAATAAGACATTGTTTCATATGTCACTGTGCATCTTCTAGCAATGTATTATTTTTCTTTTATAATGGGACAAATAGCACAAGTTTGTAACAACCAGTTGTTGAACATAAGAAAAATTCCGCTTGCAAAGAGTGTTTACAGAACATAATAATAAGACGTTTGTTCATGTGTCAACTGTGAGCATCTCTAGCAATGTTATTTTCTTTTATAAAGGACAAATAGCACAAGTTTGTAACAACCAGTTTGTTGGAAGCATCAAGAAAATACGTTGCAACAGAGTGTTTACAGAACATAATAATAAGACTTTGGTTCATGATGTTCACTGTGCATCTCTAGCAATGTATTTTCTTTTATAAATGGACAAATAGCACAAGTTGTAACAACCAGTTATTGAACATAAGAAATACGTTGCAAAGAGTGTTTACAGAACATAATAATAAGACTTTGTTCATGTGTCACTGTGCATCTCTAGCAATGTATTTTCTTTTATAATGGACAAATAGCACAAGTTGTAACAACCAGTTATTGAGCATAAGAAATACGTTGCAAAGAGTGTTTACAGAACATAATAATTTCCTCCACTACGTTGAGAATAAATAAATAAACGTAAAAGTGTACGGCTACATGTTTAGCCTAAACTTGTCATTAGAAGTCACATCCTATTGAACTACATTTACGTTTAAACTACTCAACAGGGATAAACAGTGGTTTTTACACCAGTATCTGGTCAAACTTGAAGGAAGCAAGTACACAACCAGGTTTTAGTTACATTTAATCCCAGTAACTATTGGGTCGGTTTTCAAATTTCACATGTCTCTCTCTCTCTACAAAGTCTAGATTCTCCTAAATAGTTCATTATTTGCCATTCTTTGTACGAGAGGAAGCCAAGCTATGCAGGACCTGAACTCTTCAATATTCTTCCAGACCATCTGAAAATAAACAGTGGCAGAAATGCTTCAAGAAGAAACTCCAAGAATAGTTTCTACAGAGGACATTTTACTTGAAGAATTTATAAACTAGAGGAACCATAAATCATATTGCTTAAAATGGTTCATCCACTGTTTTCTACATTGCTGACTAATATTATGTAACTCTATGTACATGAATAAAGAAACTGTCTATTGTCTATTGTCTATTAAGTGAAAAATGCCTGATCACATGCTCTTCCCCTAGGACACCTAAAAAGCTTGAAAAATACAATTATAATAATTTTAATTAATTTATAAAGTAAAACTACATAACCATTTGAATTATGTGTAGTTTACGTAGTAGCTTTCTTACGTATAAAATATAATAAATTAACAGTGTTCTGTGTTTGACCTTTTCACTACGTATTGAAATACCTGATCTTGTAAATAATAACATAATATCTAAATGTAATAACAGTGTTTATTAATATCTATTATTTTTGGCTGCTAAGGTTTCACATTTTTGTAGTTTCCCATAAATGTAACTTTGTCGTGTTTTTTAGCACTGAAAACACTAAAACACTGCTGTACTTTAGTGATAAAGCTGACATATTAATCGAATATGCAAAACTACATTTAGCACGAACTGTAGCATTGAAACTACTAGTATTCCCAAAAAAAAATGATATAGTTTTTTTAGAGTCATCAAAAAGTTTTGATAAATCACTTTTTGTTACACAAACATAGATTTATTTACAAGAATAATTTAAATTTGATGCTACACTCAGTAGAAGGTAATCTTATATTCATATATTTAAAAAATGTATGAAATTATCTTAATTAAAAAATATTTGTGCTGTTTAGGAAAAAATATGTGTATATTCTTTCAATCTTGTTATAAATGTGGGAGAGAGAAAAATAAAAAGTACTCTTTATTTACTAATGCCTAATAGCACACTATTTCCGTCAGTCTATCAGTCCGGCTCTAGCAGCCAAGTAGATAAGACGTGTATTGCGCTATCAAGTTCAAGGTCACGCGACTGTTTGCTTTGGTGCGAGTAAAAGCCTGATATAATTACGTAATTTAACCGTTCAATTTGCTAGCATGCCAGTGATCTGCGGTATTTGTGTAAAGGAATGTCACCCAGGTGATAAAAATGTTATAAAGTGTAGTGGTTTGTGTTCGGCTGTGTTCCACTTGCAATGCACACGACGGATGGAGTTACTACCAGAACGAACCTGAAGGACTTCAAGTGTAATGACTGTAAAAGGGATAATCCTACATCTGTAAGTAGCAATGCTTCGTCAAGTCTCACTACTACAGTGACGAAAGAGTTTCTAATCTCAGTATTGGAATCGTTTAAGCAGGAAGTCTCAGGCGAGCTGAAAAAGTATTCAGAGCAATTCGAAGAATTTCGTACATCTGTACAATTCCTCAGACAATATTGACAAGTCAAATGATCTAACTGCTAAGTTGAGAGAAGAATATGCTGCCATGAGGAAAGAGAACGAGCATTTGCAGGAACAGAATAAAAAACTGAATGAAACTGTGACTGATTTAAGAATCAGAGTTAGAAACCTTGAACAGTACACTCGAAAAAATAATATAGAGATCAGTGGAATACCCCAGACACCTAACGAGAACAGCCTTAATCTGCTAAAGGACGTAGGGAGAGCTATGGGACAGGAACTAGTGGAAGCCCAGGTGTCAGCGGTGCACAGAGTTCCAACCTACAAGGCCGACAGGACGCCCTCCATCGTGGTCCAATTTACGGGAAGGATGCAGCGGGATGCCTGGATCACAGCTTTCAAAAAGAAGAAAACCCTGACGGCATCGGAGATTAACCCTATCTTCCCTAATCAGCAAGCCGTATACGTGAATGAACACCTGTCACCAGAAAACAAACAGTTACTAGGCCAACTTTAGAAGAAATGCAGTGAAAAAAATGTGAAATTTGTCTGGGTGAAGGAGGGGAAGTTCTTCGTGAGAAAAAAGGAGGGGGGAAAATGCCACAAGGTAAATAACATTGAAGACATTGAAGTATTATTTAAATAGGCTATAGGCAAATGCATAGTAACATGTTTGTTTATGTTTTCTTTAAATTAAATTTTAAGTTGTTAGTTTGTAACGGAGTAAAACAAATTGTACTATGGTAATTTTTGAAGGATTTACTCAAAATTACGATAGCCTAAATTGTAATTTTTTTTAATTCCCCCAATGAACTTCAAAATATAACTTTCATTCATGTAAATATAAGAAGTATAAGAAGAAACTTTGATTCCCTACTCGTTGAGCTAAGCCAATTAAACACAAAAATAGATTTTATAATTCTATCGGAAATATGGATACAAAGTGAGGAAGTAAATTTTTTCAAAATTCCGGGATATAATGTTAAAGCGAAGTGTAATGACACTTACAGGACCGGAGGAGTGTTGTGTTTTTGTAACGAAAATGTTAATGTTAGGGAAGTGGAGTGTACAATGACAACTGCGGATTGCCTTTTACTTAACGTCAAACTTGATAATAATCATTTCAACATATTTTGTATATATCGATTACACGAATTTTCTGAGTATAATTTTATTAATGAATTGGAAACCAAACTTTTAAATATAACTAATAATACAATTTTCATTGGCGATGCAAACTTAGATATTCTAAAAGATCTTCCTTGTGTGCATAAGTATATGAACCTAATGTCGAATAATGGTTTCATATCGGTGATAAATAATCCTACAAGAATTACTCTGCACAGCTCCACTTGTGTGGACCATATTTTTATAAGGTTCAAAAATATAAACTTATTCAATAGTGCCATTTTTGACATAGGTTTAACAGACCACTGCCCTGTTGGGCTTAAGTTGAAGCCTACCGTTATAAAAAATGTGAAATCCGAATAATTTAATAAATGGGTTTATGATCTGGAAAAAATTAAACTTGAAATAGAACTTTTTGATTGGAAGGAAATTTTAACTTCAACTGATGTAAATCATTGCTACAATGAATGAGTCCCACAATGCTCAGTCATCTCGGCTAATTTGTTTATTATTTTTATTAATGATTTGTTAAAACAAAATTTTAATGGCACAATCAGTGCCTTTGCTGACGATGTTGCTTATTTATATTCAGATACATGTAGAAATAACTTATGGGAAAAAATAAATAATGATCTTAGACTGTTAAGAGCCTGGTCTAATAAAAATAAAATGTTAATAAATGTAAATAAGACTAAGTTTATCAATTTTGATTTAAAGGGCTTTGGTTTTGACGTGCCTGTGAAATATCACGAAGAAACTTGTACAACCTTTATTACATGTAAATGTATTGAATTAGAAGAGGTAAATTTTTTTAAGTATTTAGGTGTATATTTTGACCAGAAAATAAATTGGAAAAAACACATATCTTTCATCCAAAATCAAATTAGAAGTAATGTTAGGAAGTTTTATTTTTTGAGAAATTTTTGTGACGAAAAGCTGTTACGTACTCTGTATTATGCACTAATTTACTCTAGGTTACAGTACGGTATTGTATGCTGGGGAGCAGCTCCAAAAACAAAAACAGACGAAATTAGAGTAACACAAAACACTTTTATACGTTTAATCTTAAGGAAAAAAGGTGTGATTCTTCTTATCCTCTTTACCAACAATTACAAACTTTTCCCATACAATATATTTTTATTTATAAAGTATTAAGATTATTTTTTATAAGAAGCGGAAATAGAAATAATATTGAACAACAAAAACAATATGTCACAAGAAATTTGCAAAGAGGTCTTATCCAAAAACCCAAAGTTAATAAACTAGCTTTCAGGCGTTCGTTTTCCTACATGGGTCCACATTTGTTTAATCAAATTTCAAATAAAATTAAAAAAATTAAAACCTTAAATTCTTTTTGTAATGCTATAACTAATTGGTTACTTAGTCAAACTGAACAGATAGATATTATACACAACAGATTAGTCTAAAATATTCTTAACTGAATTCATTCTTTTTCTCATATGCAAACTAAAATTCGTCCCCTTTATAGACAATTATTTTATTTTATTGTATTCTCTATTAATTAGTAACCAATATAACAAAACAGTTTGTAGAATCTTAATATTATTTCCATTACTCTAAAATGTTAAGATAATATTGTCATTAGATAAATTGTATTTTTTACATAGATGATTTAAAGTCTTTAATATATTATCAGACCTTTCCCTGTTTATTTTTTAGTTTTATCTAACCACGCAACTTGTTAATGTGGTTAGATTATATTCCTTAATAATCTTGTTTGTAAAGTTTATATTTTTTTGGAATAAATCTCATTATCATTTTGGCAGTAAATAAAAAATATATTATTTATTATTATAAAATTTTGTATTTTGATGTACTGCCCCCTGATTGTGCATAGTATATTCTGGCTACAAAAACAGATGGTTTGGCTGAATGTTACAGTCCCAGAGGGAAGAGTTGCGAGCCAGAGAAGAGCAGCAGGAGTCAGACAGGGAGCAGCTTGAGGAGAGACTCAGCCAGTTGCAGATCCGGGAGGAGCAACTGGAGAGTGCTGTTGCCAGGTACAGAACATTAGTACATTCTTGTACAGAGACGAGCTAGAGGAGAGACTCAGCCAGCTGCTGATCCAGCAGGAGCAACTGGAGAGTGCTGTTGCCAGGTACAGAACATTAGTACATTCTTGTACAGAGACGAGCTAGAGGAGAGACTCAGCCAGCTGCTGATCCGGCAGGAGCAACTGGAGAGTGCTGTTGCCAGGTACAGAACATTAGTACATTCTTGTACAGAGACAGACAGAGACGAGCTAGAGAAGAGACTCATCCAGCTGCAGATCCGGCAGGAGCAACTGGAGAGTGCTGTTGCCAGGTACAGAACATTAGTACATTCTTGTACAGAGACAGACAGAGACGAGCTAGAGGAGAGACTCAGCCAGCTGCAGATCCGGCAGGAGCAACTGGAGAGTGCTGTTGCCAGGTACAGAACATTAGAACTTACTTGTACAGAGACAGACAGAGACGAGCTAGAGGAGAGACTCAGCCAGCTGCAGATCCGGGAGGAGCAACTGGAGAGTGCTCTTGCCAGGTACAGAACATTAGAACTTACTTGTAGAGAGACAGACAGAGACGAGCTAGAGGAGAGACTCAGCCAGCTGCAGATCCGGGAGGAGCAACTGGAGAGTGCTGTTGCCAGGTACAGAACATTAGAACTTACTTGTACAGAGGACAGACAGAGACGAGCTTGAGGAGAGACTCAGCCACTTGCAGATCCGGGAGGAGCAACTGGAGAGTGCTGTTGCCAGGTACAGAACATTAGAACTTACTTGTAGAGAGACAGACAGAGACGAGCTAGAGGAGAGACTCAGCCAGCTGTAGATCCGGGAGGAGCAACTGGAGAGTGCTGTTGCCAGGTACAGAACATTAGAACTTACTTGTAGAGAGACAGACAGAGACGAGCTAGAGGAGAGACTCAGCCAGCTGTAGATCCGGGAGGAGCAACTGGAGTGTGCTGTTGCCAGGTACAGAACATTAGAACTTACTTGTAGAGAGACAGACAGAGACGAGCTAGAGGAGAGACTCAGCCAGCTGTAGATCCGGCAGGAGCAACTGGAGAGTGCTGTTGCCAGGTACAGAACATTAGAACTTACTTGTAGAGAGACAGACAGAGACGAGCTAGAGGAGAGACTCAGCCAGCTGTAGATCCGGCAGGAGCAACTGGAGAGTGCTGTTGCCAGGTACAGAACATTAGAACTTACTTGTAGAGAGACAGACAGAGACGAGCTAGAGGAGAGACTCAGCCAGCTGTAGATCCGGCAGGAGCAACTGGAGAGTGCTGTTGCCAGGTACAGAACATTAGAACTTACTTGTAGAGAGACAGACAGAGACGAGCTAGAGGAGAGACTCAGCCAGCTGTAGATCCGGCAGGAGCAACTGGAGAGTGCTGTTGCCAGGTACAGAACATTAGAACATACTTGTACAGAGACAAACAAGGAAGCAGCTTGAGGAGAGACTCAGCCAGCTGCAGATCCGGCAGTAGCAACTGGAGAGTGTTGTTGCCAGGTACAGAACATTAGAACATTCTTGTACAGAGACAGACAGAGACGAGCTAGAGGAGAGACTCAGCCAGCTGCAGATCCGGCAGGAGCAACTGGAGAGTGTTGTTGCAAAGTACAGAACATTAGAACTTCTTGTACAGAGACAGACAGAGACGAGCTTAGAGGAGAGACTCAGCCAGCTGCAGATCCGGCAGGAGCAACTGGAGAGTGATGTTGCCAGGTACAGAACATTAGAACTTACTTGTACAGAGACAGACAGAGACGAGCTAGAGGAGAGACTCAGCCAGCTGTAGATCCGGCAGGAGCAACTGGAGAGTGCTGTTGCCAGGTACAGAACATTAGAACTTACTTGTACAGAGACAGACAGAGACGAGCTAGAGGAGAGACTCAGCCAGCTGTAGATCCGGCAGGAGCAACTGGAGAGTGCTGTTGCCAGGTACAGAACATTAGAACTTACTTGTAGAGAGACAGACAGAGACGAGCTAGAGGAGAGACTCAGCCAGCTGTAGATCCGGCAGGAGCAACTGGAGTGCTCTTGCCAGGTACAGAACATTAGAACTTACTTGTATAGAGACAGACAGAGACGAGCTAGAGGAGAGACTCAGCCAGCTGTAGATCCGGCAGGAGCAACTGGAGAGTGCTCTTGCCAGGTACAGAACATTAGAACTTACTTGTAGAGAGACAGACAGAGACGAGCTAGAGGAGAGACTCAGCCAGCTGTAGATCCGGCAGGAGCAACTGGAGAGTGCTGTTGCCAGGTACAGAACATTAGAACTTACTTGTAGAGAGACAAACAAGGAACAGCTTGAGCAGAGACTTAGCCAGCTGCAGATCCGGCAGGAGCAACTGGAGAGTGTTGTTGCCAGTTACAGAACATTAGAACTTACTTGTACAGAGACAGACAGAGACGAGCTAGAGGAGAGACTCAGCCAGCTGTAGATCCGGCAGGAGCAACTGGAGAGTGCTGTTGCCAGGTACAGAACATTAGAACTTACTTGTACAGAGACAGACAGAGACACAGCTTAAGCAGAGACTTAGCCAGCTGCAGATCCGGCAGGAGCAACTGGAGAGTGTTGTTGCCAGTTACAGAACATTAGAACTTACTTGTACAGAGACAGACAGAGACGAGCTTGAGGAGAGACTCAGCCAGCTGCAGATCCGGCAGGAGCAACTGGAGAGTGATGTTGCCAAGTACAGAACATTAGAACTTACTTGTACAGAGACAGACAGAGACACAGCTTGAGCAGAGACTTAGCCAGCTTCATTAATCATTACTTTTGTGATGCGTCTAAAGATGTTTGCTTATCCAAAGGTCTCACAAAATAAAAATTTATCAGTATCGGTTCTTGTGATTTTTTAATGTTGTTGTTGAATTAAGGAAGGTCAATATAAGCTCTATCGTCATCATTATCCTGACCTTGTTTATAAATTTATTTATTTTGCCATTTGTTGCTTCCACAATGGTTATCCATAATACTTATTTAAAAATGTTTATATTTACCCATGTTCAAGCTCAGACCATGTGAGCACTTGTAAAGGTTAACTTTAACTTTGGTACTACTAGTAGTATACTATGGCCGTTCCTGGGACAAAGCACCTGAGACCGGTTCTGGGACAAACCGTGTGAGACCGAATCTGGGACAGAATTGTTAGAGAGCGACTAAGAGTGTGAGAATGGGTGGTCAGAACCGCGCCGCGCGAATCACCACGCATGTCATCGCTGTCTCGTCACCGCCACCGCGCAGACACCACGCGTTGTTACTGTAAGTATACAAACAACCGGCACGCGCCTCGTCAGCACCGCGCCGCGCGACTGCTGAATCGTCACCACCACCGCGCCGTGCGAGACACCGCGTGTTGTTTCTATAAGTATACAAACAATCAGTACGCGCCTCGTCACTGTCCAGTCACCGCCGCGCCGCGCGAGACACCGCACCTTATAAATTACTAGTTTGGTATATTGTAAGTGTATTGTGGATAGTATCAGGAATTAATGAATCAGAAAAGTCGGAAAGAAATCCTGCTTCGAGCATTAGAGGTTCATAAACCCGTGGTTAAGCGATTCCCTAAGAGAAAAATTGTAACTTTGGGTATTGATGATTTGTGGGCTGCAGACCTTGTTGTAATGATTAGGTTTTCAAAGGAAAATGATGGATTCAGATACATACTTAATGTAATTGATACGTTTTCAAAATATGCGTGGTCAGAACCATTAAAAACTAAAAGCTCACAAGAGGTTACTAAATCGTTTGGTAAAATATTAAGAAGAGCGAAATTGGTTGGTCACAAACCCCCGAACCTTCTTCACATGGATAAAGGACGAGAATTTGTTAATAAGGAATTTAGAGAGTTTTTATACAAAAATCAAATAAAGTTATACCATACTGAAAATGAGGGAAAAAGTGCCATTATAGAGCGTTTCCATAGAACTCTCAATGAAAAAATGAAAGTGCACTTTGAAATTCAAAACTCTTTTAGTTGGGTGTCACATTTACAGAAGCTTCTACGTCAATATAACAGTAAATTTCATAGCACTATAAAGATGAGCCCATCAGAAGTGAATTCAAGCAATGAACAAACTTTAAGAAACATGTACGCAAACACTGGACGATGTCTAGTATTCAGACCCAGACTTTCGGTTGGAGACCGCGTAAGAATTACTATAAAGAAAGATGTATTTGCAAATCAATACCGCAGAAATTGGACAAGAGAAATTTTTCGGATTGTGGCTGTCAACAAAACTTGCCCTGTTACCTACAAAATCGCAGACCAGTCTGGTGAGGAAATAATAGGATCGTTTTATGAAAAAGAGTTACAAAAAACTATGTTCTAGTTCAGAGTCAATTAATAATGCTCTCATCCTTCCTTCCACTCATCCCACACACCCACCCTCTTCCTACTCCTCTTCCTATTCTCATCCATCCATACCTCATCCTTTTCCATCGTCAATCGCCCATACAATAAGAGAGTAACCAGCTCTATAATAATGGTGTTTTCTACTGCAAGCAAGCAAACAGCATTTCTCAATGCTACGGATGGTCTTCGAAGATCATCAGTCAAGAAATGTCCGAATTGTGGAGCAGAGGTTACTGCATCTAACCTATCCCGCCACCAAAAAACAAAGAAGTGTATGTCAGCGTCAAATCCACCAGCTTATGCTTCTTCCAACGGATTCAATGAAAAACCTCCTTCGATGAAACAAGTATGTTCAAGGTGTGGTGCTGAAGTCAGGAACTCCTCCATGTCCCACCATAAAAAAACAAAGAAATGCATGTCCCCGTTAGACAGACAAACTCTGGATTTTGATATGTCTATGTTGCCAGAGTCCTATTCAAATCTCAGACCTGAAGAACAAAACACGATTGCTGATTTTGATATGTCTATGTTGCCAGAGTCCTATTCAAATCTCAGACTTGAAGAACAAGACGTGATTGCTGATTTTGATTTGTCTATGTTAGACACTCCAGAGTTCTATTCCATAATTAGAACTATAATTGGTCCATGTACAGCTGACGCTCCAAAGTTTGAACCACCAGTAAAAAGGATACACCCCGATTCATCGAAAATTAAATCAATACTTGGTCCACCACCATTTGAAGTTCCGGATAAGTCAGACTATTCACTGCATATACCATATAGTCCTGTATACAATTCACCTCAAATGGATGCAGCAACACCTTTTTTTGAAAAATTTGAAATTCTTCTAAATTCTCTCAGTTAAAAGTCGTCCAAGTTTATTATAACTGGCGATTTTCAATATCGACGTTTTGGACCACACTAAACCCCTTAACCCAGCGGCTACGTGATATTCTTAATTCTTTTGCTATAATCTGGTCAGTAAACACGCCAACACGAGTGACCACCACATCGAGCACAGCCATCGACAACGTCATCACAAACATTCCAAACGCCACAATCTCTGTACTGGATGTAGCCATAATCTGACCACTATGCTCAGGAGACCATAATTAATAATTTCAGGCCCAAAATTATAACTCATTCAGCCAAAATGAAAAGGGACTTGAGTTCGGAAAACATCGCCCTTATGAATTCATTTTTAAAAAATGAGTCATGGACGTTTTTAGATCAAATTGAAAATGTCGGATAAAGCTTTTTCCGCGTTCCACGAACGTTTTTGTTTTTCTTTTGAACATAGCTTGCCCGTTTTAAACACTTTTAGAGAGCGAAAAAAGACAAAATCTAATTCGTGGATGACTCAAGATATTTTGAAATTACGTGAACGTTTGAAATTTTTACAATTCCATCTACGTGCAAACAAAAAACGAACAATTCAAAGCTTTTTATAGAAATTTCAAGACCAATTATCGAAAAAGCAATAAAAACAGCAAAAGCACGTGAAATCGAAAAGAAGTTATCAAATTCTGAAAATTTTTCCAAAAACTGCTTGGAGCATCATAAAAAATTTAACGACACAGCCCAATGAATCAAAACAATATAAAATTCCAAAACTCTTAATACAGAATGAATTAATTACAGATCCATTAAAAGTAGCAGGTGAATTCAACGCCTTTTTTTTCGTCGGTTGCGTTATCCGATCCATCTTTCAAATGCTCCAACCAAGTGTCATTCGTGGGACCGGTCTCTTCCATGGCACTGTCTCCAGTGAGTGAGGAGGAGGTGTCTCGTCTGATACAGAGATGCAAACCAAAAACATTCATGTGACATTAACGGCATGTCTATGTGGCTGCTCAAACGCTGCTTTAAGCACATTTTGACTCCACTGAAAAATTTGATCAACATGTCTTTCGCTCAAGGCATTTTTCCTTCCACCCTGAAAACAGCGAAAGTCACGCCAATTTTCAAAAAAGACGATCCTTGCCTTGCAAGCAACTATCGTCCTATTTCAATCCTTCCAGTCATAAGCAAAATTTTTTGAAAAGCTTTTTCTGTCGAGATTAGAGGGGTTCTTTGAGCGTTTTGATGTTCTTTGTTCTCATCAATTCGGCTTCTCAGAAAAAACAAATCCACTATCGATGCCGTCACAAATTTAATCGAAACCGTTGTCGATGGACTGGAGAGACGGGAACATGTGCTAAGCATATTCCTTGATCTTTCCCAAAGCATTCGACTATGTACATCATGAGACATTGTTGTGCCAGTTGAAAGACATGTGGTGTTCGAGGTCTGCCGCACGAATGGCTTTCGTCTTATCTCAGAGATAGGAGCCAGTGTGTGCAGATTGCGAATTCCCTGTCAAAAGAGGTAAAAATGGCCTATGGTGTCCGCAAGGATCTGTCCTTGGTCCAGTACTAATTTCTTGTGTACGTCAACGGGTTGAATTCGTCGCTCCTAACAGGTAAAATGGTTCAATACGCTGACGATACAACGCTCTGTTTTCAAAGCTAAAACAAAGAACCAATTAGAAATCAATACTTTTTTAGAACTGAATTCATGTATTCAGTATTTTTCAACATTGAATCTGAGAGCGAACAGTTCCAAATCAAATGTGTTAAATTTTTGCCTTCGACAATATGAGCCCGGAGGATTGCGTTGCTGTGATGGTGGATGATGTCCTCCTAGAGGAAAATGATTCTACCAAGTTCTAGGGATGTTGCCTTGATCGAGGCCTGACATGGGACGATCACATAGAAAGCATCTGTTCAAAGGTTTCTTCGGGCATTTTATGCTTTACGAAAATCTCTCCAAGTTTTTGCTCCTTGGACTTACTAAGAACGGCCTATTTTTGGCCTTGTATATCCTCATATAACATACGGGCTGAGACTGTGGGGCAGCTGTTCTAAATACAAATTTGAAAGAGTATTTAGAATTCAAAAGAAAGCGGTCCGACTAATTTCAAAAATTGAAATTCAGAGATTCATGTAAAAATTCCTTTAGGGAGCTTGAATTACTGACTTTGCCCTGTCTCTATATCCTTGAGGTTGCTCTGTACTGCCGATTCAAGTGTGAGTTGGTCCAAGGCAGGGACGTTCACCAATACGGGACTAGAGGCCGGGACAATTTCCGTATTCAACAGCACAGAACCGCCATGTTCGAACGTCTACCATCCGAGGTTGGCGTAAGGTTCATAAATAAGCTCCCTGATGAGATAAAAAATTTAAATGATCCTACAAAATTCAAAGCTCGATTGAGAAAACCTAATTGGTGTCGAGGGGTGTTCTACTCTGTTGAAGAGTTTATGATGAGCCGCTGGGATTAAATTTGAAGTTAATTGAAATAAATTGGCTAGTCCTTTAGTTCTGTTCTAAATTGTAATCAGCATACCTGAAAACTTTTAATGACTGAATTGACTTGCATTTAAATTGATTTATTTTTTAATTAGTTTAATTCATTTTTAATACATGTATATTGACGATTGTATACAATTTGCTTAAATTGTGAACACAATAAAGATTTATTATTATTATTTATTATTATTACCTCTACATTTCCCAGAGAGTCCAACATACAACATGCTTAGTCCGACCGATGTACGTGCTCAAACAAAACCCCAGAAGAAACCATGTCCAAAATGTAGTAAGGAAATAACGGTTTCCAACATGGCTCGGCACCAAAAATCTCAGAAATGTGCTAGCAACCAGCGTGATATGACATATAACGAACGTCTGAAAAAGATGGAAATCAAACCAGCTCCTAAAAGTAAAATGTGTTGGATTTGTGAAACACCAATAGAGTCATCCAACTGGAACCGTCACAAACAATCGAAACGCCATATCCGTTTGTCAGCACTTCATGAAGGTCCTCGATACAGGAGTGAAATATTACCCATTACGAGACAGACACCAAGACTGCCGGCACCTACTCCAGACATCAACATGCTGGTAAAGAAATACCCAAAACGACCAAGGGAAGTCAAACAAGTACCGAAGGTCAATACAAACGACATAGCTCTTGAAGCGATGATCCGAAAACCGACTAGACCACAAAAGATTCCTACAGGTGTGAAAAAGATTATTAGTGAGACACCGACTAGTACAATTAATAGTGAGAATTCAATTAGCCCTACCATGGAAGAGAGACAGCTTCTGTCTGAAACAGAATCACCTTCAACACCTCATCTGGTTCCGGTACGTACTCCAGAGGAGTCACAGACAGTACTTGAGGAAATATCAGAAGTCCAGTCGGCATTCACGGGAAGATTGAAAACGTATGTGATTATGAACAAACGTGGGATCAAAGATCCAAAAATGTTTCTTGAGATATGCAAACCACTCGTTGTTGAAAAACTTCAGGAAGCTGTAAAAGAAAAAAATCTTAAGGTAAACATGGTTTATCATGCTGAATTCAAGAAAATAATAAACGATGTGGAGGTGACTCAAGTCATGAACTTTAAAACAAAAAATGAAATTCTTTACTCGACAACGTCTCTGTCTGACTATTATAACTCAGCAAAACTTAAGATGTTGGTTGAGATGGAGGAGTTTGAGGCAAACGGTTCTCAATGGTCACTAAAAAGTGTGAAAGACTTGGAGATCAGAGTCAACCGATATGTTCCTTTTCACGGATCCAGCTATGTGGTTCTACCAAAACAGATTCAATCCAAAAAGGCTGTTATTAATGTAAAAAACGAAGATCAGAAATGTTTTATGTGGTCTATTCTGGCAGCTTTACATCCAGTTAAGGTTCATCCAGAAAGAATCAGCAATTACGAACCTTTCAAACGAGAGCTGCTTCATGCACTAGCAACTTGCGAATGCCCCATGAAACTTGATGATATAGCAAAGTTTGAAAGACGTAGTGGAATATCTGTTAATGTCTATGCTTATGATGACAAGTTCGATATATTCCCGCTGAGAATAACTGATAACGAGATGGAAAAACATGTTAATCTACTGTTTATCAGAGAAAAACAAACACTCACTACTGCTGGATCAAAGATATGTCCCGTTTGGTTAGTTCACAGATCTCACGAAATGGACATAAGATGTGGATATGCAATAGGTGTTTGCAACACTTTACGAGAGAGGATTTACTCATCAAGCATAGAGAAGACTGTAACACACACGATGCTGTGAAATTGGAACTACCAGAGCCAGAAACTGTAATTAGATTTAAAGATTTCAATTGCTCAATGAGAGTGCCCTTTGTGTATTACGCAGACTTTGAATGCTGTCTAGCACCTATTTCAACATGTCAACCGTGTAGAGTCGATTGTAATGGTAATCATCAGTCGTTCACTATTAAATATCAGAAACATAATACCATTTCCTTCTGTATGTATGGGGTGTCAGAGGACGGCTTTTCCAAACCACCGATTAAATACTTTGGAGACGATGCTGCACATGTATTTGTAAAATCATTGATTGAGGAGTCGATAAGGATTAATGAACTTTACAAGAGTGAAGCAATAGTCCCCATGCAGTTGATGACAAAAGAGCAACAGGAAATGTTTGAATCTACTACTACGTGTCACATCTGTGGAAATTATCTTGGTGATGATCGTGTTAGAGACCATAACCATTTGACGGGTTTGTTTAGAGGAGCAGCTCACAACAAGTGTAACATCAATTTCAACAAACCTAGGTTCATTCCTGTTTTCATTCATAATTTAGCAGGTTACGACACTCACCTATTCATTAAAGAGTTTGGTAAGTTCAAAAATCGCATATCATTGATACCCAACAACGAGGAGCGGTACATTTCCTTTACGGTCAGTGTGGAAGGTGGAATTGAACTACGATTCATTCAAGTTCATGTCACAAAGTCTCGATAGGTTGGCAAAGAATCTGAGTAGATCTCAATTCAAACACATCTCAACATATTACAGTGGTAAGAACCTCAATTTATTGCTACGAAAAGGAGTGTACCCTTACGACTACATGGACAGTATAGAAAAATATAGTGAAACATCACTACCTAGTCAAGAAGAATTTTACAACAGACTGAATAAACAACACATAACAAATGAAGATTACAAACATGCGTGCGATGTATGGACCGCCTTTAACATTCAGAACATGAAAGAATATACAATGCTATATAACGAAACCAATGTCTTGTTGCTTGCAGATGTTATGGAAAACTTCAGGGATGTATGTCTCAATACATACAAATTAGATCCTGCTTGGTATTTCACAGCACCTGGGTTGGCTTGGAACGCAATGCTAAAAATTACAAAAGTCGAACTGTCCCTATTGACTGACATCGATATGGTACTCATGGTTGAAAAGGGTATTCGTGGTGGTATTTCACAGTGTTCTCATCGATATGCGAAGGCAAACAATCCCTACATGAAAGACTACGACAAATCGAAACCAAACAATTACCTCATGTACTTGGATGCAAACAATCTGTATGGGTGGGCAATGTCTGTAAAACTACCATATGCAAACTTTCAGTGGAGCAGTACAGACATCGATGTAATGAAAGTTAGTGACGATTCACCCAAAGGCTACATATTAGGAGTTGATTTGGAATATCCTGAAGAACTACACGACGTACACTCTGATCTACCTCTCGCTCCAGAACTTAGAGTCCCACCAGGATCGAAAATGGCAAAGCTTCTGACAACTCTCTACAGCAAAGAAAAGTATGTCGTACACTACAAAAATTTAAAGCTTTATTTGAGTCTGGGTATGAAACTAAAACATGTTCATAGAGTTCTTAGTTTCAGTCAAAGCAATTGGTTGCAACCGTACATTAATCTGAATACCATGGAGCGTACAAAGGCGAAAAATGATTTTGAGAAAGACTTTTTCAAACTTATGAACAACTCAGTTTTTGGAAAAACTATGGAAAATATGAGAAATCATGTGGACATTCGTTTGGGTACTAAGTCCAAATTAGTGGAAAGATGGGTTAGCAAACCGAACTTTAAGAGTCGAACCATCTTTACAGAAAACCTAGTTGCTGTACATTTTAGTAAGAAAAAACTTTTGTTAAATAAACCTATTTACGTAGGTATGAGTATTCTAGACATATCAAAGACACTGATGTATGATTTCCACTACAATGTAATGAAAGAGAAGTATGGATCTAATATAAAAATGGTGTATACCGATACCGATTCCCTGATATATGACATCAAAACGAAAAACTTCTATGAAGACATGAAACATTTAATTGGATTATTTGATACAAGTGACTACCCCAACCCCAACCAATATGGGCTTCCACACATAAACAAAAAAGTTCTGGGTAAAATGAAAGATGAACTTAATGGTCGAATCATGCGAGAGTTTGTAGGACTATGATCCAAGATGTATGCGAGCAATATAGAAGACAACCATTTCATAAAGAAGTCTAAGGGCGTGAAAAAAGCTGTAGTTGAAAATGAAATTACCTTTAGCAACTATAAAGACTGTTTGTTTAGTAACATCGAGCACTTCAAAATGTTTGTTTAGTAACATCGAGCACTACAAAACGATGAATACAATTCGGAGTCAAGCACACAATCTCTACAGCGTAGGACATCATAAAGTGGTACTTTCATCAAAGGACGACAAGCGTTTCGTACTCGAAGACAATATCCGAACCCTAGCATGGGGTCATAGAATATGCGAAAACTGTTAAATTGTAAATGTATGTAAGAGAACATACTATGGAAATTCAAGTGTATTGCAGAGAGAAATTCGAAGACCAATTTTTACCTAGACCGTTACAGTGTCTTATTGTAGGACCGTCTGGAAGTGGTAAAACGAACTTGTTATTGAATTTCATTTACAACAAAGATGGAGTTCCGTTCAAGAATCTATACGTGTTTAGTCGTTCAATAAAACAACCTGCATATGTAGATCTGCGTGAACAATACAGTAGATTAGAAAAAAAACCTTAGAAGACACACAGCGTTTTTCTATTCGTCCTGTCAAGATCTCATTTCTATCGATGACTGCAAACCAAACTCACTTGTGGTATTCGATGACTGCCTCCTAGAAGAACAAACTAAAATCAAAGACTATTTCATTAGAGGACGTCATAAAGGGATTTCTTGTGTCTACCTGAGTCAGACCTATGGTCGGGTTGATATGCAGGTCATACGAAACAATATTAATCTGTTGTGTCTGTTTACAATGACCAATTACTATACAAAGAGAGTGTTCCAGGACTTTTTAGGCTCTGACATGACTTTCAACCAATTTGAGGCTCTCTGTTTTGATTAATTAAGCTATTAATACAACAGCTAAACCACAAAAAAGGAAATACATGTGCAATTTAAAAAGGAAACTAAGTGTTGAGTAATACTTCGTTGTACAACGTTACAGCAAACGTGATTTAACGTTCTCTAAACGTAATTTGACGTTCCAGTATAAACGTAATTTGACGTTCTCTAAACGTAATTTGACGTTCTCTAAACTTAATTTGAAGTTCTCTAAACGTAATTTGACGTTCTCTAAACGTAATTTGACGTTCTCTAAACGTAATTTGACGTTCTCTAAACGTAATTTGACGTTCTCTAAACGTAATTTGAAGTTCTCTAAACGTAATTTGACGTTCCAGTGTAAACGTGACTTGAAAGATTTGAATAATAACTCTGTATCTATTACTATAAGTATACAACATGGCGAATAAACTAGATGCAAAAGAAGCAAGGCGACTTGAAAAAATTCAGAGTGTCTGGGCTGCAAAGTTCAAACGTGCTGAACAGGATGAATTAAAAAACTTCTCAAACATAAATACTATATCATCAAATGCTAATGAGACGTCTGCCAATCGTAACATATCAATAACACATGATCGACTGCTCACTGTTTCTAAAGCTAGAAAGTTGGATGAGTTAAACCGGAAATTACAAAGTGAGTTTGCTCAGACCCATTTCAAAGAGTTAGAAGATGTTCGTGAAAATGAGAAAAAGTACGAACCAATCACCAGAGCCATTAGGGAACAACAACATAGAGAATTGGAAATACAAAAGATACGTAGTCAAAACCGTATGAAACAGTTGGTAAGATTTCAGCCTCAAGCATCAGATCGTCGAACGTTTGAGGATGTAGATTACGATGATGAGCCAGAAGTACAACCTCAAGAGCAAACGATGAAACAGTTGATGGATTCTAAAGTAGTAACACTTGGTTCTCTAGGAGCCCGATACCTTCCATAATCCAACGACAAGCAGTTTGGTATTTGGTACGATGAAAAAACAGAGCAGCCGATGATCGGTTCTGAACCGATTACATTTGATTATGATGATATTATATTAATCAGCTCTCAAAAGAAATACAAAGGGGGTCTTTGGAGATTGTTGACGAAAAACAATATAGTAGAGAAGGATCTGTACACCGATGAAGACTGGAACTCTTACAAGGACATATTGGTGAGGACAAACTTGCTTTTCCAAAGAAACAATCCCAAAAGTAGTCGTCCCAAATCAAGTCAAGGACTAAAGTGGAAACATGTGATAAAACCTATTTGGGATGAGTTGGTGAATGGAAAGTGGCAACAATTGGTTCAGGGTTAAAGGTTTACAATGAAAATCCAGTCGAATATAGGTACATAAAGAACTTCAAAGACCTCATTGACAGGTTACACTACATCCAAGCTCAGGAAGAAGCTGGGAACAACAACTTTCATAATGAAAAACTGTCTGTGGTTGATTTCCTTCACGATGAAATGGAAGACCTAATGGCTACACCTAAAGGGTTGAAGTACCTAGTCAGATGTTTGTCTGTTTTGCCTGAACATGTTATAGAAGGTAAAGGGTTTTGAACGACATCATTAACAAGTTACCATTCGAGTTACATGCGCCCAAAAACTGGAATCTTGATACGTACAACTACTGTGGGCCCGGCACCCAGCTTGACAAGAGACTTGCTAGGAGAGATAAGGGAATTAATCCCCTCGATGAAGCTTGTAAGAAGCATGATATATGGTATAGGGATCATAAAAACACAGAAGACAGGTGGGAGGCGGACAAAATATTACAAAAGAAAGCTTGGGAGAGGGTTACCTCAGATGATGCTGACTTGAATGAGCGTATGGTCGGCCTAGCAACAACAGGAGGAATGTGGTTGAAACGTAAACTCGGTATGGGGTTAGGAACTTCAGGATGTATCTACCCATCAGATATATAAAGCAATGAAAGCAAATATTTTTTACCCTATATATAAGAGAGGATATATTAGAACAGTGATCAGTGGTAAAACCAGTGATGGAGAAACTGTATATTGAATTTTCGAGTGGTATAGCAAGAAGTGAGTATAGAACTGTAATGCCAGTTTCAGAGCTCAACTTCAATGCACCCAACAACAATACAACATTCAAACTGGATCATGGAGACGCATTTTATGATTCACGCATAATGTACCACATTCAAGGAAAGTATGTGCAAAAATCTGATGGATCTGATTATCAAACTAACTCTACCGTCAAACTGGTAGACAACTTCGCGGCCTTCTTGTTTTCAAGAATAGAGCTGAGGAAACACAATACATTGATCGACACAGTAGAACTCCCCGGCATCACTAGCACTATAAAGGGGATTGTTAGTTACAGTAACACTGAAAAACAAACACTCTCAAGTAGTGGTTTCTCATCATCGTTTACAGGAGGTGGGAAGTTTGAAGCACTCGGTACACTTGGGCATTTAGGATTAGGGTTCTTTGACCACCTACGTTACCCGATGTACAAGGGAGGTTTTGAAATCACATTTTCTAGGAATGAAGATAATGATGCGTTGTTTCACTGGAAAGGGGCAGGGTCCACAGCAACGGATCCTGGCGATGGGAAAATTGTGATAGAGTCGTTTGTGTCACGAGTCCCCATAGTTGATTATACCAGCACTTCCAAAATCCAGTTAATTGATGGTTTGAAACATTTGAGTGACAAGGATGCTTTAGTCTACAACTTCTTTCAATGGCAATGCATCGACAAAAGAGGGGTGTTCGGTTCATCGTTCAGCTTCGATATTACAAGTGTTTACAGAAATGTGTACAATCCTAGATTTGTTATAATCGCACTTCACACAAACAGAACAAACACTCAGGCAAAAGATCCTAGTAGATTTGACAGCTGCAACATCAAAAATGTGTCTGTGAAAATTAATGGAGAAAGGTACCCTCAGGAATTGCAGAATTTTGATATTACTAATGGTATATACAGGATCATGTACGATCAGTACCTAGGGTTCCGAAAAATAAACTTCGGAGACAATAACGTGTTAGTAAACCTGAAATAATTTATTGATAACTCACCTTTGGTTGAAATTGACACACATCTACATCAACCAACAACAGACAGATCTCGAAGTGACATTCAGATTGAATTAGATTTTGTAAAAGCTATTCAAAATCAAATCAAAATCAAAATGTCTTTATTACGTGAACATTAAGTACAGTAATTTGTCAAAATATAATACATAATGCAAAGTTAGATAATTACAGTTTAATAGTGTCATCATTGTGAGTTTAGGAGGTTTATGCTTCAATTTTTAAAATCACGTGGTTCCAGTGTTAGCAGATTCCAGGAACTCTTCAATGGTGTATACAGGTCTCTTCAGCAAAAACTCTCGAAGTAGGTTCTTTAGTCTGTTTCCTGTCAGGCTGCGGAGGTAGTCTGGTAGAAGGTTTTTAAATTTCCGGCCAATGTATGAAGGTTTCTTCTCGTATAAAGCTGTTCTGTGTTGAGGTAGGGTGAGCCTTGAGGCATGGCGTGTGGGGTAATTATGGAGGTCCATGTGAGTCTGCAGATGTAGTTTATCTATGTGCAAGATGGCTTCATAAATGTAAAGTGCAGGTACTGTAAGTATGCCTAGGGTCTGGTAGGCCTGTCGGCAAGTTTGTAGTGGCTCAAGGTTTGCAAGGGTCCTGACTGCCTTCTTTTGGAGTACCAGAACTCTCTTGAGGTTTCCTTGGGAGGTTCCCCAGACTATAAGGCCATACCTAATGTGAGACTCTATTAGCGCATAGTAGGCTATTTTTGCCGCTTCCAGAGAGCCTACCCATTTAATACGTTTAACAACGTAGATGCCTGTACTAATTTTATTGCATATGTTGTTTACATGATCTGCCCATGTGAGTCTGCTATCGAGAGTTACTCCCAAAAACTTGATCTGGTTAGCCACTGATATATTGGGAATGCTTGCTGGTACCTCTTTCTTCCTGCTAAAGTGTACCTGTGTAGTTTTGTCAGGGTTTATTACTAAGTCATTTAATTTACTGTAGATTATGGCGCTCTCTAATGATGTGATAGAGTTACTGTACAATTGTTCAGCTGTGTCATTTCTTAGAAGAAGAGTGGTATCATCTGCGTACATTATGCAGCTCGTACTTTCATTTTGAATTAGAGCTGGGAAGTCGTTAGTCAGCAGAATAAACAAAATGGGTCCCAACACAGATCCCTGTGGGACTCCTCTAGTAATTGGTTGAGGACAAGATCTGAACATGCTAGTGACGCCAGATGTAGTATGCTGAATCTCCACAATTTGGGATCTCCCTTTGAGATAACTATCAAACCACTTGTTTTCCAGACCTGTTACTCCCAAAGCTGCAAGTTTTTTAGAGATGAGGCTGTGTCCTAAGCAATCAAAGGCCTTACTGTAGTCTAGGAATAAGGCAGTGACAAATTGTCCCTCCTCTATGCTGTCAATTATAGATTCGACCAGACTTATGATGGCAGATAAAGTAGATTTTCCCTTCTGGAAGCCATGCTGACAGTCAGTAATTAAGTCCTGTTGTGTAAGATGTGTCATTAGTCTCTTCAATACTATTTTTTCAATAATTTTTGAAAACGTTGATATTAAGGAAATGGGTCTATAGTTTTTTGGGTCAGTTTTTGGTCCTTTTTTGTGCTGGGGATAGACCTTGGAGACTTTAAGCTTTGTTGGGAATTGGCCCAGGGAAAATGATTTATTTATAATTGATGCAAGAGGATGAATCAATTCCACTGCGCAATGCTTTACAACTTTTGATGAGTATTCGTCTGTACCACTCGATGATTTGTTTTTTAGGTTGTGTATTACTTGACTTACTTCTTCCCATGTTGTGGCGGTCAGATCAAATGGTTGTATTAAAGGGTGGTTTAAGAGGTTTAGGTCCTCTTCTAATCTGCTGTCTCCTGGCTGTTGGTTGTTTTGCTGTAATGTCACTTCTGCTATCTGAGTAAAGAAAGTGTTTAGTTGTTCAGCTACCTGAAGAGGATTGTCTACCACTGCATCGTCAATGTTTAGCTTAGGACACGTTTTGCTAAGTTGTTTGGCATTGGTCTCTGTATGTATTATGTCCCATACAGCTTTGGATTTGTTGTCAGATGTCATTATTTTCTGTGTATTTGCATTTTGTTGCAACATCCTTAGTTTTCTGTCATACTTCTTTTTTATGTTTACCATAGTTTCTTTATCTTGTGCCCTTCCGGTAATTTCATAGGTGTTTGAGGCTCTTAAGTAGGCAGCTTTTATCTCAGCTGATTCTTGGTCATAGTAGTGAATTGGTTTACTCTTAGTTTTATTTTTGCTCTTCTTGTGAGGGCAGGAGATGTCAAGGGCAGTTTGCAGCACTCCTTCGAATATGTTATATGCTGTTTCCGCATCTTCAGCATTATAGACAGTATCCCAGTTTTTTATGGAAAGCAGTGACTTGAGCTGGTCAAGGTTTCTCCTTCCCATTTGTCGCCGAAGAGTTTGCGTGTTGTCGTCATTTTTACAAAAGTCCAGGCTACATATTTGGGCGGTATGATCCGATAGTCCAGTTTGTAAAATTGTTGCACTAAGGTCATGTTCTGGAATATTAGTGCATATACAGTCAATTGAAGTGCTTGTGTCAACTGTAATGCGAGTTGGTGGCAAAGGGAGCCTTCTTATGTTGTGTGTTGCCAATTCGTTGTCAAACATCAGGCTGTCCGGGTTGTTGGGTTTTAATCTGTCAATGTTTATGTCTCCTGTCAGAATAAACGACCTATTATGTGCTTGACTATTGTCCAGAATGTTTGATAGGATGTCCAAGCTATTTTGAATGTTTACCCCGGGAGGGCGGTATACGCCAAGGAGAAAGAGATGCTTCCCTTTGATTATAATATGTGCCATTGCAGCCTCAAATAGTTTTTCTTCGCAGTGGTTACTCATGTCTATGGCCTCTATATTGTTTATTAAGTTGTCTCTACAATAAATAGCAACCCCCCCCAGTCTATGTTCTTTTCTGCAGTATTCAGATACGAGAGAGTATCCTAGAAGTTTTGTGGTTTCAATATCGCTTTGCTTGAGACCGTGTTCTGTTAGAACCAAGAGGCTGGGGCATACTTCACTTAGTAGATGGTTTAGCCGGTTTATTTTTGTATTGAGACCTCTTATGTTTTGATGACATATTGTCAGGTAGTCATTTTTATCTGCTGAGTGCTGCCTAAAAAACAGTTTGTTTCTGTTGAAGATGACTCTGAGCATTGCGGAATTTTTATATTACTATTGCAGCTTGACATGTTGGTATGGTCTAGAAAAGAATTGGAGTGGTGTACGTCTGCTTGCACCAGGATCTGATGTCCAGGTTCCTGTGGAGATGGTGGCGGTAGAGGAAGGTGATGATTAGGTGTTGCCAGGGCTATTTCATCTGTCTCCTGTCCTAGTGTTTCCAAGAGAACTGGTGAGATCTGAAGCAGTGCCTCAGAAGAAGAAGTCATTGGCATCATGTTCCTAGTGACTGCAGAATTTTCCTGAGTTTTAGTCATAATCTGAAGGTAGAATTGAATATTCATTGCAAAAAACTCATCCAAACTTTGATTTTCAGGCTTCAGTTTTGCATACATAGGTGGCGATTTTTGTAAATTGTGTTTTTTCCTTGTCTGACTTACATAAAGCTGAACTTACAGGGAAGATGTGTTCTCTTACTTTAGTCAGTATGGATTCAGTGTTGTTAACGCAGATTTGTCTGGCTTCTGCGGTCAAGTTGTGGTGAGGCATAGTCCTGGTTGTCAATGTTGATTTAGTGTTGTTAACGCAGATTTGTCTGGCTTCTGCGGTATTGTCTGGTATTGCATCTCCACAGGGGAGCAGCGGCACCACAGCATATGTTGTCGTTGTATCTGAGGCACATTTCTCATATGACATTACTAGAAACATAATCAAATTCCTGTAAAAACAAATAAAAAAACAAACAAACAAAAAAACAAAAAAAGTAAAATAAAAATGATTAATTTTTTTCATTAGTAGGGGCAATTATTGTTTTCATGTCAGTGTTTTGTATATAAGAAAGCGTATAGAATGGAAAGTCAGCATAATTATACAGTTCGGCTATCCGAAGCTCAAAAACGTAAGCTTCGTACAGCGTACAAAAGACGGAAACCTACAGTAATCAGATTATCTAATGAACAGCTGTCTCATGGAAGTGATCGTATACTTCTTTCTGGAGAGCAACACAAAGCCGTTTCTAGAGCTGTTAAGAACAAAAAAGGTTTACAATTGCTTCTAAGTTACAACCAACTCGTATCTAATAAACAAGGAGGGTTTTTGAAGGAAATTATGGAAATGGTGGATTCGTCAGTTCCTGGAGGTAAACGCTTCATCTCTCCATTAATAAGAAGAAAGGTGGCTCCTTTACTGAGAGAAAAATTTATACCTTGGTTAAAGAGTTTAGTCGATGAGGAGTTGGACACCATTATTGAAAAAGACCCTACGAGTAGAGGGTTGAAACGACGTATTGGTCGGAAGCTTGATGCATTGTTGTCTGTGAATAAAAAAAAAGAGATCTTCCCGCTGTCTCTTGATGAAATAGAAAAATTAGCAGGTATATTAAACATTAATGAGTTTAGAGGTGTTTTCATGCGACAGTTACTTCCAGACAAACCTACAAATATTGAACGTGGTATTGTAAATCTTGGTGACCTTTTATCTGGTGGTACTCACTGGACGTGTTATGTGAAACGTGGTGAAAAGAAATTCTATTTTGATTCATATGGCGATGTCAATCCTCCAATAGAAGTAGTCAAGTACTTGGGGCCAAAAGGGTTGGTTTATAACTCAGAGCGTATTCAGGGGTTTGACGATCCTCCTATCTGTGGACATCTGTGCCTGGAGGTTCTACGACGAGATTCAGTTGGTGAGGACTGGGAACATATTCTTCGTAATATAAGATACAATAAAAATGCATGGAAACCGTGGTTTTATTTTCAACAGATTTGGAGAAGAAATTGAAATTGGGTCAATACCAACTCAACCCAATTCAGACCCTTTTCCTGACGAGATAATTGAGCTTGCAAGTGATGTATCAAAAGTCTCACAAGATTTATCCGAAGTCAAGAAATTATTGGAATCGCATTTGGTAAAATCGGAAAAAATAATAAATGCGATCGAGATTGTCCCCACTAGTGCCGTAAAAGGTGAAAAGATATGGGGCAGCTTCCTACTGAAAAACCACCAGAGAATCGGTCAAGTGAGCAAAGCAGTGGAGCCATATGATGTGGTTGTCAAAGTTCAATTGAGTGAATTAGAAGGCAAGATATACATCATGCAGAAAAAATTCAACAACAAAATAAAAAATATATGGAAAGAGGTTTTGAAGACTTCCATGATGGAAGTAACTTCATCTAAAACTTGTATAGAATTATAAGTATATAAAAACTGCAACCATGCCATTACTCAAACTAACTGGAACTGAGTCTGTACTGACTCTCCATCTAGAACACCCCATCCACTTGGATCCAAACACAGAGTATTATATGGCTCTTGTTGGATTTTACTCTGAGAACAACATATACAACTTGTTGCAACATGCAAAAGTCTATTTTTGAGAAATACATTTCATTCCGAAACCACTGATACTTCAATGTGGTTACTGGACCATAGAACAACTTGAAAAGAGTTTCAGAGATTACATAAAATCGTTGAATCTTAGTATAAATTCTGACGATTTCAAGATCTTTAAAGATGGTGACAAAATATCAATTAATTCTCCAATTAAATTCTACTTGGATAAAACCGTTAGTGATCTCTTAGGTTTTGAAAAATCTGATGCAACAAACTTACAAAAAGAATCGACTTACTTCAACTCAAATAAAAATGTAATTGCATCGAATCCACCAAATCTCAGAGCCGTTGATGTCATCGAGATACACTGCAATATTGTCAACAACAGTCTTGTCAATCATGATGTTCACTCTCACAAACATTTGGAGACAGCAATCCTCTACTCCTTTTCCCCTAATGTACCACACGGCTACAAAATATCTCAATCACCTCAAGAAAAACACTACATACCTCTTCGGAGCGGTTTACGAAAGATTCAACAGATCACAATCACACTTGTATACCAAAACAACCAACTGCTCCAGAACAACCATATAAACAACATCGTCTATTTAGATCTAATCAGTAAATCACACATACATACTCAAAATTGTGGTAAATAAAAACGCGTGGTGTCTGCGCGGTGGCGGTGACGGGACAGCGATGACATGCGTGGTGATTCGCGCGGCGCGGTTCTGACCACCCATTCTCACACTCTTAGTCGCTCTCTAACAATTCTGTCCCAGATTCGGTCTCACACGGTTTGTCCCAGAACCGGTCTCAGGTGCTTTGTCCCAGGAACGGCCATAGTATACTACTACTACTGTCACTGGTGGTGCCTTCTGACTTGACAGTCAGTTTCTGTGGATCCCTACCTGTCTGCATATCTTTGCTTGAGGTCTTTAACTCTGCCATAACTCTAAAGGATGAATTCACTAATGAAGCTATATCACTAAGGAATAAATGCCATGAAGTCTTAAACGCCCTTAATTTGGAGTATAGGAGACAGCAAGAAGACATTGAAATGTCTTTTTATTTGGACAAGGACTCTGAACAAAGAATAAATGATCAATCAATCAATCATTCTTTATTACAATATCATCAAGACATGTGATAGAGTCAAGGTACAAAATTAGTGATTCAAACTAAAGGCTTAATATTCTGCTTCAAATGTTCATGTTGTCCTGATGCAGTTGGTGTTTTCTATAAATTCTTGAAGAGTGTAGACAGGTCTCTCAAGCAGCCACCTCTTAAGTTCCTTCTTCAGCTCCAGTCCTGTCAGGCTTCCCAGGGTTGGCGGGAGCAGGTTTTTCAGTCTTTGGCCAGCGTATGTTGGTGTTTTCTCCTTAAGGGATGTGCGATGTATTGGCAGGATGCATTGTGACGCATGCCAGGTATTATAGGAGTGGAGGTCTCTTCCTGTAGGGACATTTGTTCTGTCGACGTGCAGTATGACTTCCTGTATGTAGAGAGCCACCACAGTCATTATTCCTAGTGTTTCAAATGCTTTTCGGCAGGACTCCTGCGGCCCAAGGTCTGCAAGAGCCCTTATTGCTTTTTTTTTTTTTGAAGGATAAGTATTCGGTTGACATTAGCAGCTGATGTTCCTCCCCATATAATGAGGCCATATCTGATATGGGCTTCTATTAGTGCATAATATGCTGTTTTTGCTGCTTGAGTACCACCAATTTGTTTGATCCTTCGCACAACGTAAATACCTGAGCTGATATTCGTGCACATGCTGTCTATGTGGTGATTCCAGGAAAGCTTATCATCCAAGGTTAGCCCGAGAAATTTCATATGTCTTTCCATCCTGGGGTCTCAAGAATTTCTTCTCTCTTCCTGCTGAAATTCATCTGGGATGTCTTGGAGGATGACTGCTAGGTCATTTGCTTTACAGTATTGAAATGCTTTATTCAGAGCGGTTGCTGTGTCTGTGTAAAGATCATTTGCACTGGTGTTTTTGAGCAGTATCGTTGTATCGTCTGCATACATTACTGTCATTGTATTCGGGTTCTGAATATAGCTAGCAAAATCGTTTGTCAGCAGTATGAATAAGACTGGTCCCAGGACGGATCCTTGGGGCACACCACGTGTCACTGGCAATGGGTTGGAGCGGTGCTTGCTCGTGACACGGTTCTTGGTTTGTTGCAATTCTGTGACCTGCGTTCGCCCTTTCAGGTAGCTAATGAACCAGCTTTTTGACAAATGTCTTACTCCAAGGCCTTCTAGTTTTTCTGAGATTAATTCATGCCCTAGGCAGTCGAAGGCCTTGCTGTAGTCTAGAAATACAGCTGTGACAAAATTTCCTTTGTCAATTTGTTCTACAAGAAACTCTACCAGGCTCACTATGGCAGAGGTCGTTGACCTACCTCTTAAAAATCCGTGTTGGCTTTCTGTTACAAGATGTTGGTGGTTGAGGTGGCTCATAAGTCTTCTCAGTGCTATTTTTTCGATTATTTTGGAGAATGTCGATATCAAAGAGATCTATAGTTTTGGGTTTCTGTCGTTTCTCCTTTTTTGTGTAGAGGGTATACTTTGCTTATTTTGAGGTCTGAGGGAAAGTGACCATTTTGAAAGGATTTATTTATTATGCCTGCCAGGGGGGCTGTCAATTCATGTTTGTGGTGTTTCACCATCTTTGATGAGTAGTCATCGACACCACTTGAGGATTTGGATTTTAGGGAGTCAATTATATCTTCCACTTCTTTAGGGGTGGTTCTACTCAAAAGGAGCTCTTGATGGGTGTTTCCTAATGTTTGTAGGTTGATCACATCATTGACTTTCTCTAGTAAGTCCGAGTGTTGTTGAAGGGTGGTTTCAGCTATCCGGGTGAAGAATGTGTTCAGGTGTTCAGCCACCTCTGCGGGATCACTGGTCATTTGATTGTTGATTTTCAGCTGTATTTTTGTATTCCTTTCTTTTTTCCCTCTTCTTTCTGAGTTTATTATCTGCCATAAGGCTTTTGATTTATTGTCAGACTGTTCGATGAATTCAGCTGTTGAAGTTTGTCTTAGGTTTCTCAGTTTCAGATCATAACTTTTCTTTTTGGTGATCATCTCTGCTCTGTCCCGTAAGGTGCCTGTTGTTTCATGTTTGTTCAACGCTCTGATGAAGTCTTCCCTGAGAGTTTTAACTTCTTGATCATAGTACATGATATGCTTGTCTGCTTTTCTGTATCTGTTGTTTGATTTTCTTCTAGGGCATGTGTGTTCCAAAGCTGCTTGTAGGATTGCATTGAATATGCTGTAAGCTGTCTCTGCATCAGTGCTCTGGTGTACACCGTCCCAGTTCTGTTGTGCAAGGAGTGATTTAAGACAGTTCAAGTTCCTTGTGCATAGATTTCTATTCACTGTGGCCTCTATACTGTTATCTTCAAGTTGAATGTTCACCCAGCACTGCTGTGCAGTGTGGTCTGACAGGCCTGTTTGAAAAACTTCAGCGCTGATGTTGGTCTGTGGGAGGTTAGAACATATGCAGTCAATTGATGTTGCTGACTCAGGGGTTACTCGAGTTGCAGGCAGTGCCAGCCTTCTTATATATCTTAATACTAGCATCGGTAACTTCAAATAAATCTAGAAACTGCTCAACAAGATATTGCTTTCAGTTCAAAGACTGGGAGGTGGAGAGTCCAACGTCAACATGGGTGCCAACATCTGGGAAAGAGGTACTTGGGATTATCTCTTCAATGAAAAGCAAGACATCTGCTGGCCTGGACGATTTCTCTTCAGTGATGCTCAAGTACTGCCGTTATGAATTATTGACTCCATTGTTACATGTTTGCAATCTCAGCCTTGGCCAGGGTCTATTTCCGAGTAAAATAAATACCTCTAAAGTTGTACCCATACTTGATACTTGATACTTGATGTCTTCGTCTTTGACTGGTAAAACCAGATAGACTGTGTCAATTTTGTTTAAAACTGTTTGCAATTTGTTCAGAACAATTTTGTCAAGTATTTAAAACTATATACACTATTTACAAAGGTTTATGGTGGCAGGACTAGAACAGTGGGTCATCTTCAAGTTCCTTGAGTGCATAGATAGGCCTACTTGTAAGTCTGGACCATATGGCTTCCTTGAACTTAATAGTGTTCATATTTCTGATGCTTTCCGGTAGGCTGTTGTATAGTTTGACCGCTGCTATTGGAAAACTGTTCAACGATTTTGAAAGGCTACATTTTAGGGTGTTTAGGTCTTTTGCATGGCGGGTGTTGTAGCCATGGACATCTTGTCTTCTCCCAAACAGTGATTCATTCTCCTTTATGTATATAAGCGAGTTCATTACATATTGGCCTTGAACCGTTAATACCCTGAGGCGTTTGAAAATAGGCCTACAATGCTCCAGATGGTCTGAAGATGTAATGATGCGTAGCGCCTTCTTTTGGAGAACAAGTATTCTGCTGCATGCTGATGCATGGCCCCAGAGCAGAATACCATAGGCTAGGTGGCTGTGAAAAAGTGTGTGGTACACCGTTACCAGGCACCGCTCTGGTACAAAGGTTTCTCAGTTTTCTCAGCAAGAAGATAACCCTGGAGAGTTTTGTGCAGACTTTGTCTATGTGGCAATTCCAATTTAACTTCGGGTCCAGCCAGAAACCGAGTAATTTAACGGCCTCATCACAGTCCTCTATGACATCTCCATTTTTTAGAGTACAGAATAACAGTTGTGTTTTTTCTTCGTTTAATTTTAGTTTGTTTGTTCCTTCGATCCCATAGGAATTTAGCTTGCTAAGTAGTATCTTATGCGGCACACAATCGAATGCTCGGCTCAGATCACAGAGCACAAGAGCCATTAATTCGCCAGCCTCGAAAGCTTCCATTATCTTTGATGCTATGGATAATAAGGCAGTGGTTGTAGAACGTCCACTTCTGAAGCCATGTTGGGTGTTGCTGAGCAGATTGTTGGACTCAAAAAAATCAACCAACTGTTTTTTCATTATTGACTCCATGACCCTTAGACACCACTGGCAGAACTGAAACTGGCCTGTAATTCACCAGTTCCTCAGGATTTTCTTTCTTGTAGATGGGGACTGTGGGTGCAATCTTCAAAGCATCTGGAAAGATACCTGGACTTAGACACTTGTTTATTACTACTGATAGAGGATTTGCTACTTCATGGATCACCGCTTTCAAAACAAAGCAAGGAACACCATAGATATCCGGGCTTCTAGAGTTCTTTAGCCTATTTACTATTTTTATAATATCTAGTGGCCGCACCTCTAACCAGTGGTCTAATATAGGCTTAGGCCTATTCGCAATATACAGAGGGTTAAAGTCCATCTCCGGAAGGTTTGTCACTATCTCTTCAACAGCCTCTATGAAGAAATTGTTTATGTTGTCGGGACTTTCTGAGCAGGAAGCATATGGCTTCTTAGGTCTGTGTGAGTTTATAATATCCCAGGCCGCTTTACACATGTTGGAGGATGACCTGATGGTGTGGACGTTGAAGGCCTTCTTAGCTTCTGTTACTTCCAGTCTGTACTGTTTATTTGTTTTAAAATATAATGCATAGTACTCATCACGGTCTTTTGGTGAGACTGCTGATTTATAATGATCATTTAAAAGAACTACTAAGTTTTTAAGCCTGCGCAAGTCTGCTGTATACCAAGATTTATCTTTAAACTGACATTTAGTTCCGTTTTCTGGATTTTTTTAAAAGGTTTTAATGGAAAAAGTATGTCAAAATTGTAATTAAAGGTTTGAAGAAATCTATCAAAGGAGTGCTCAGATAAATAGTGATCACCCAATTCAATTGGCCAGTTTACGTTTTTTAGAGCCCTCCTTAGCAAAGGCAGCTGTTCATCCTTGATGACGTGCTTTGTAAAACTATACTTATCATGCCATGAAACTTCTTTGTGTTTACCATTTCCCAAGCTTGACTTTATTGTCATAATAACTGCACTATGGTCCGCAATCATAGGTTCAATGACTTCCACCTTATAATCCCAAGAATCAAAATTTGTAGCCATGGAATCTAGGCATGCTGTGCCTCTTGTGGGTAGTCTGTTTGAAATGTATAGGCCATGACTAATGAGCATGTTTGTAAATAAGAAGGGCAGCAAACACAAGTTAGAAAACTAAAAACCCATTTCGTTGGTGCCTACATTCTCCAAGTTGGTAGAGAAAATAATACTGGCAAGAATATTGGTCCATCTGGAGGGAAATAACCTACTTTTATCAGCGCAACAAGGGTTCACCCAGCAAAAGTCTACTACAACTGCACTCGTAGATCTTGTAGAACACATGATAAATAAGATCGAGGAGGTTGAAAGCGTCGTAGATTTCTACTTCGACTTAAGTAAGGCCTTTGATTGCTTGGATCATGCAATGATACTGACTAAGCTTGAATACTTGGGCTTTAGGAACACTGCTTTGTTATGGTTTGCAAACTATTTGAAGGATCAAGACCAACTGGTTGAACTTAAGCAGAACATGAAAGGAATAAAGGTCTCGTATAGATCCAATAGACTCCCTGTAATGAGAGGTATACCACAGGGTTCTGTCCTAGGGGCTGTTCTGTTTGTCCTGTTCACATCTGACTTTCCAGCATACATGGAACCCTACAGTAACACCATAATGTATGCCAATGACACAGTTCTTTTGATTTCTGGAAAGAAAGAGAGGCACTCGAAGTACAGTCATACATTGCATTGAATGTAGCTGTTGAGTACTGTGCAGTGAACGACCTTGCTTTTAACGAATCAAAGACGAAAGCAATGACTCTTGGCAGCTTGAAAGAACAATTGTCAGGATTCCCCAACCTCGACTCTGTAAATTCAGTAGAGCATCTTGGTGTTGTGGTCGACAATAGAATATCGTGGATGGACCATGTTGATAAACTGTGCGGCAGACTGAGTAATGCCATCTGTGCAGTTAGAAGAATCAAGCATGTTGGCACAGAGGATATAGTGAGAACAGCTTACAACTCTCTGTTCGAGTCCTATCTCAGATATTGCATTGTCTTATGGGGCGCTAAGGTGAGTGGCAACCTGGAGCGTGTTCTCATCATTCAAAAAAAGGTTATAAGAATACTGGCGAGATAGCTGCAGGAGTGCTTTTAAAGAAATGGGAATATTGACAGTCACTAACATCTACCTGCTGGAAGTGATATACCTAGCATCCTCAAGACAACTGCAGCGCCACATGGACACTTACACCTACCAAACCAGGAATGCCACAGACTTTGCTCTGCCGATTCACCACAGTAGTTGCTTTCAATCAAAGCCTTCATATGCTGGAGCCAAGTTTTTCAACATCCTTCCTGACACAATCAAGAGAGCTGACCCAATTATCTTAAAGAAAAAACTTTAATTATTTTAAAAAAAAATCTTGGTTGCTCCGACCGTTCTACACCATAATTGAATTTCTGGACTGGCCAAATTTTACTATGTAAAGCAAGTTCTGGACTGAAATTACTATTACAAATGTATTGTATTAAGTGACACCATTTTCAATCTTGAAGATTGTAAAATAAAGGGAGGAAAACAAACAAAAACAAATAGGCACCCCTCTCCAAGAATGAATGGTTACTGAAAATGAACCTGATAAAGAAACTTTGAAAAGAAGACAGTGTACAAAAACATCCAAGCTTCAGCTAACGAACATCCCACTTTCACTCTACCATGAAAGTCATGGGAAAGATATGTTGCAGCTACTTGAAAAGGAGTTTGGTCAAAAACCATATTTTGTAAAGCCTAGCCTCATAAAACCTGGTGCAAAACATCGGGAAATTGTTAGGGGAGTGAAGGCGTAGTCATGTAGTTTTAAGAGCAATGATTTTGTCATAGTCATTGGTGGCACCAATGATATTAATAGTACCTGTGAGAGTGGCATTGCAGTTGTTTAGGTGGAACTGCTTGCGTCATTACAAAACACTAAATGCTTGATCTCTACTGTACCGCCCATGTACGATCTCAGTCCTCACTCAAAAGTGAAATAATTAATAAGGTACAATAATAGTAATATTAAGGAGCTAACACAACCTTTTACAAACATAACAATTTTAGATCTGGGTTTCAAACCTTTTAATATGTTTTTGAAAAGGGGAGTACACTTTCATAAAAGAAAAAGTTTATGATTTGTCTAGAGATTAAGCAAATTATTGAGTCGTGGTCTGCAGAGGATCCTCCTTTGGGGACCTTGACTTGACCACACTGTTCAGCCTCCTTTGATCCAAGCATCCCTGTCCCATCCCGAGACCATAGTTCTCCCTCTTAATCAATCAAGTTATTGAGTCGTGGTCTGCAGAGAATCCTCCTTTGGGTTCTGGGACCTAGACCGCTGTCACTGACCACACTTTTCAGCCTCCTTTGATCCATGCATCCCTGCCCCATCCCGAGACCATAGTTCTCCCTCTTAATCAATCAAGTTATTGAGTCGTGGTCTGCAGAGAATCCTCCTTTGGGTTCTGGGACCTTGACCGCTGTCACTGATCACACTGTTCAGCCTCCTTTGATCCATGCATCCCTGCCCCGAGACCATAGTTCTCCCTCTTAATCAATCAAGTTATTGAGTCGTGGTCTGCAGAGGATCCTCCTTTGGGTTCTGGGACCTTGACCGCTGTCACTGACCACACTGTTCAGCCTCCTTTGATCCATGCATCCCTGCCCCATCCCGAGACCATAGTTCTCCCTCTTAATCAATCAAGTTATTGAGTCGTGATCTGCAGAGAATCCTTTGGGTTCTGGGACCTTGACCGCTGTCACTGACCAAACGGAAAATTTTTGACCTATTGTCAACATTTATCAAAGAATATGCTATTGAATTGGCCTCCACATTAATACATCTGTTCAATGGCTCAGTGTCTGAGGGCGTTTTTCCTGATGATTTAAAAATCAATAAAACTATTCCAATATTGAAAAATGCCTCAAATAAAATAAATCTCGACTTTTTCGGGCCTATTTCTATAGCTCCTGTATTTTCTGTATTTAAAGTTTAAAAACAATTTTTCACAATAGGCTCCTTGACTTCTTAGAATCTAATGGTATTTTATCTCCCTGTCAGTTTGGTTTTAGAGCCAACAGAAATACTTCATCTGCAACTGCTTATGCTTTAAGGCAAATTCTAATCTTCTTGGACTCCAGGGAACACACTCTAGACTTATTTTGTGATCTGAGCAGAGTATTTGATGTGGTCTATCACCAAATCCTGCTTAGCAAGCTTGAAAGATATGGAATTTGAGGAGTTGCACTGAATTGATTTTATTCTTATTGAATTGGTCAAGTTTAGTCAAGTTTAGAATTGGCCAAATCCTCAAAAATGAAAACACTCATTTATCAGAATTCTCGATAGTCAAGACAGGAGTACCTCAATGCTCAGTGCTGGGATCTCTTTTATTTCTTCTTTATATAAACGATCTTCCTGATTTCCTTACCAACGAGCTTCATTAGCTTTCTCTGATTGTATCCTTTTTGCAGATGATATCTGTTTGAGTTTCAATTACCGTAATTATCAAGTTCTCTCCCAAAATTTTCTTGAAACTTCTTAACTGGTTAGCTGCAAATAAACTTCATATCAATCTGGCTAAAACTCAACTCATGGAATTTCATTCCCAAATTACACAAAACCTTTCACATCATTTTTTTTTTCAATGATCACTCTTTGAACAGTGCTCTTTTCACCAAGTTCTTGGGTGTCCACTTAGATTACAGTCTTAAATGGGACTCCCACATAAATTACCTTGCAAAACAGCTAATTCAGCAGTTTATGCCCTGAGGTGCTTATCTTCATTTGCTTCCCAGGAAACTCTCAAACTGCGTTACGGTCGCTTATTCGAATCCAGAATTAGATATGCCATAATATTGTAGGGTTTTTGTGTTGCCAATTTGTCTAATAGTGTCCTCTGTCTGCAAAAGAGGACTCTGAGAGTAGTTTGGGGGATTGGACCAATGGGAGAAATGTAGCCACTTGGCCAGAAGAGCTTTCTGTAGTATACAGGAGGCCCTCGGATAGATGCTGATGTGAGGCAGCAGGTCCGATCACATATTAGGTTGCTTATTCAAACCTTTTGTTTTGCACGAGATGTATAATATATATAATTACGTTATTTTTGGTATTAGGTATAAGTTTGTTATTATTAATTATTTGTTTATTATTGACTGATATGTATTGACTTACACAAAAAACTTAATGTTCAACTTTGTCAGTAAAGATTCAATTCAATTCAGTACACTCTCCTACGTTTACTAATTTTTCACTAATAAAACTATAAATCTGTGATAAACAACTTACAATTATGCAAATTCAACAAGGTTATAACTGAATACAGCCAAGAACGAGTCACAGTTTCCACCTGATATTGGCAAATAAACCGCTCTCACTGATGACGAAATAAAATGCAGATTGAAAGGTTTTTATTTTATTCATGTAACTGATATCTTCACCCGTCACTGTACAGAACCTGGCAGCATTTGGAAATCTCATAAGCAAGTGGGATAATTTCTGGAGACGATATACCGGATGTGGGGCAATTTAGCCAGGCCACCTCTATCCGATATATCGGCACGTGTGTCTTGTAGTTTTAGTCTGATTTTTATGTTAAGTTTTGTTTGTCCACAGTTTCAAAGACCAAGTTGCTGTGATAACATCTATAGATGAGCGAGAAGGTGAAATATTAAACCCCGAGGTCGAGAGTAAGACAACTCGAGAGGCCTGTGTTCAGGTACATTCTCAATTACAGATACATGTGTGACACTGCTACTTTGTTTTGTTTTATTTTCATTGATCTTGCAACAAACCATTAATTTCAGGTTTTACTAAACTATTTTCACAATAGACAATTTTATTTTAAACAACAGATCAATTAATCCATTAAATCATTTATATGAGTAAAAATGTTCTCTATATATTTCAAACAACCGTTATAAGCTTTTTTATGAATAATGCATTTTATATAACATACGGTGGGATTAAGTTTTGGTTTCAGTTTAGTCAGTGGCCAAAAATGCACAGAGGCTGTTACGGCTCTTGAGCCTATAATATATCATGATACTGCAATCTCACCGATGTTGCTTATTACATTGTCTATATATTAATCAGTTTGAACAGCAAGCATTTTTTTTTTTTATTTGTGAAAAATTAAATATTAATTAAAATATGAAGTATTGTGTCTTTTTTATAAATAATTAAATAATAGTTAAAAATATGATAAACACTTACCATAAAATTTCTCATAATCATGTAGTCTTAAATACTTGAGAAAAATAAAATGTATTGTTATTATTCACTTTTTTGTTTCAGTCCAAAAACTTGTCTGTCAAACAATGACAATTTAACTGTATAATTTACAGTGTGTTCCACATGTTACTGTGTAATTTACAGTGTGTTCCACATGTTACTGTGTAATTTACAGTGTGTTCCACATGTTACTGTGTAATTTACAGTGTGTTCCACATGTTACTGTGTAATTTACAGTGTGTTCCACATGTTACTGTGTAATTTACAGTGTGTTCCACATGTTACTGTGTAATTTACAGTGTGTTCCACATGTTACTGTGTAATTTACAGTGTGTTCCACATGTTATGCACTCTGAAGGGATTTTGGAAACGATAAGAGATACAACAAAGATTAAATTTACAAAGTTTTTCGTAATAACAAAACTAACAAATAAAAGTAGCTAAGTTAATAAACTGATTGCGTTGTTCACAGAAATTATATGACAAGGTCAGTCTAAAAACTACTCTTGCTGATATTTTTGTTATTGATTTGCACAATAGTATGTTAGTTTCAAATTATAACATATTTTATAATCTTGTAAAAATTAAAAATCATCAGAATGACACAACCAATAATTATTAACTAAACCACATTTATTTATTAGTCATGTTATTACACACAACTTTGTCCATTTAATCTTTGATCTTATAGTTGCCAAGATTTCTTCAGTGTGGATAAAATTTGGAACATACTGTAAATATGTAAAACAACTCTTTTACTTTCATTTTGTATGCTTAACACACAGTATCACTTGATGCTTTAATAAAGTTCAAAATGGCCTTCATTGGCATCAATATAGCATTGCACTCATTTCTTTTCGTTTGCAAACACCTTACCCAACTGAAGAACAGTTATTCCTCGAATGTATGCCGTTATCGCAGCTTTAAGTTCAACAATCATGTGTGGTCTGTTCCGATACACTCTTTGTTTTGCTGCACCCCATAAAAAGAAATCGGAGGGCATTATTATCAGACCTTGCAGACCACAAATTCTTAAAAATGATTTGTTCACCAAACACGTTGTACAGGAAAAACCATTGATATGTTAGATGTATGTGCTGTTGCTCCGTCTTGTTGGAACTAACCATTATTCATTTCCACTCATGTTAATTGATTCATGAAATTTTCTAAAATATCAGAACAATAAAGATTACTATTGACTATGTTAGAAAAAAATTGGTCCCACAACACCTGCTTTACTCACAGCAACTCAGATTCAAATTTTTGCTTTGGACTGTTCGTGTAAAGGATCCGGGTTATTTTCCAACCATAGTTGAGTACTTTGGGAATTTACATAACCTCCCTCACAAGTGAAACCACAGTTATACATGAACTGTATAAAACATTACGTCAAGGATGTTTTCGGAATGTTGGTCAGAGAAACGCTGAAAACAATGACAATAATTTAGTGTCTTTTCATTATCTGAAGGTATCAGCTGTTGAACACACCTTACTTTGTATAGAAATAGGTTAAGTTCTTGTCTGAACATTAACCTAATTCTCTTCCTCTGTTGGTGTCAGGGTAGTCAACTGGCCAAACACTTCTTGGTATCAAACGCCTTTTATTCCTTTCAAGAGTCGTGGGTAGCCGCTGGGAATATTAAACTAATTCTCTTCCTCTGTTGCTGTTGGGTTAGTCAACTGGCCAAACTCTTCTTGGTGTCAAAAGCCTTTTATTCCTTTCAGGAGTCGTGGGTAGCCGCTGGGAATATTAAACTAATTCTCTTCCTTTGTTGGTGTCAGGTTACTCAACTGGCCAAACACATTCTTGGTGTCAAAAGCCTTTTATTCCTTTCAGGAGTCATGGGTAGCCGCTGGGAATATTAAACTAATTCTCTTCCTTTGTTGGTGTCAGGTTAGTCAACTGGCCAAACACATTCTTGGTGTCAAAAGCCTCTTATTCCCTTTAGAAGTCATGGGTAGCCGCTGAGAATATTAAACTAATTCTCTTCCTCTGTTGGTGTTGGGTTAGTCAACTGGCCAAACTCTTCTTGGTGTCAAAAGCCTTTTATTCGTTTCAGGAGTTATGGGTAGCCGCTGGGAATATTAAACTAATTCTCTTCCTTTGTTGGTGTCAGGTTACTCAACTGGCCAAACACTTTTTGGTGTCAAATGCCTTTTATTCCCTTTAGAAGTCATGGGTAGCCGCTGGGAATATTAAACTAATTCTCTTCCTCTGTTGCTGTTGGGTTAGTCAACTGGCCAAACTCTTCTTGGTGTCAAAAGCCTTTTATTCCTTTCAGGAGTCGTGGGTAGCCGCTGGGAATATTAAACTAATTCTCTTCCTTTGTTGGTGTCAGGTTACTCAACTGGCCAAACACTTCTTGGTGTCAAATGCCTTTTATTCCCTTTAGAAGTCATGGGTAGCCGCTGGGAATATTAAACTAATTCTCTTCCTCTGTTGCTGTTGGGTTAGTCAACTGGCCAAACTCTTCTTGGTGTCAAAAGCCTTTTATTCCTTTCAGGAGTCGTGGGTAGCCGCTGGGAATATTAAACTAATTCTCTTCCTTTGTTTGTGTCAGGTTAGTCAACTGGCCAAACTCTTCTTGGTGTCAAAAGCCTTTTATTCCTTTCAGGAGTCATGGGTACCGGTGGGAATATTAAACTAATTCTCTTCCTCTGTTGGTGTCAGGTTAGTCAACTGGCCAAACACATTCTTGGTGTCAAATGCCTTCTATTCCCTTTAGAAGATCATGGGTAGCCGCTGGGAATATTAAACTAATTCTCTTCCTTTGTTGGTGTCGGATTTGTTTTCTGGGTGTTTGGTCACTCAGGGTTTTTAATCATAGCATTTAAATCCTAGACTCCTAATTGCAGAGTACTTTCCTCTTTGTTTAGGACTATTGCTTCAAGATTTATAAGTGACTTTTAAGTTTTATAATTTCTTTGTTGGCTAAAATTAAATCTTCATTTAAGGTTTTTAATTTTTTTTTTGTGTGTACCATATTGATTTCTTGGGTTACATCATGTGTGGTTCCTTCATTTTCTTCTTCAAGTCCAAGTGTAATATCAATTTATATCCATTTGTCACAAAACCAGTTTCTTTGTGACTTATACGAGCCATTAATCCTGCTGTAGACAACGATGTACACTTAAAATGGTGCCATTTATAACATAGCCCCTTACATAAAACAGGTTTACATTTGTGAACACTCTTTGTACACTTTCCACATGAGTACTTAACCTCTTTCACCATTTTATCTGCCCCAAATTATTGTTGAAAATATACAGATGTTGCAATAACTTCTTAACAAACCATGTATTAGTAGTTATATACAAAAATAAATATTACAAATTTAATATAAATAAATAAGTTAAAACATAAATAAATAAATATTAAAACATATAAAATTTCATTTAATAAAACACTTGTATAGTCAGTTTCATTGAAATAATGTAGCAGATAATACTGTAATAAAACTGTTCTTATTTGGGCTAATCCAATAAAAACACAACTTTCAAAATAATGATAGTCCAATTTAAATTTTAAAGCAAAAAGTTCAAACCTGATGTTGGTTTGGAACCCGGCACTTTCAGAATTACAGGAGATGTCTCTACCCACTGAGCTATCTCAGATGGTTGATAGTGACAGGCCATCAGCAGTTGATAGTGGCAGGCCATCAGCAGTTGATAAGGTTATTTGTTAGTCTGGAGTATATCAATGTTCAGATATCAGGTCAAAACAGACCATTAAGTTAATTGAAGGAGGAGCTCTTCTTATTGGAATACACTACTTTGTAATAATTGATGAACGAAAAGTCACAATTCTCCAATAATTTTATTTTTAATACACAAGGCCTTTCAGCATCAAAGATGCCATCGTCATTAAGTTAATGTTTTCACCACATAAAAAACAAACTCATAAGTATATAAATCTGAAAGCAATTTTCTTATTGTTAGATTTTAAAACTGTCACTGGTAATAATGTTAAATTTTCTTGGCTTACAGTTAAAATATTCATGCAATAAACAGTCTATAGGTTATAATTTCCAAGCAATTTTCTGTGCTAAACCTAAATTAAATGTCTAGTAATCACACAGTACTGTTAATATGTTTTATATTGACACAGTTTTATTTGCAGATAACTTAAAGTAGTATATTTTGAGACATAATTAGTTAAACAATCTCATGATTTTTGGAGATTTCCTTTTGAAGGAAAATAAAAATATTGAAAAGAAAGTGTTAGCAGCTTCATGCAACTTCATGCTTTGTCTCCAGCAAGGAGGCGTGATCTCTCACGTTTGGGAACAGACCAACAACAGTTTTACTAATATGCCTGTAATATGGTTATTACTACAAAATTACTTAAAAAGTGTTTCCTGAAGATTTTTATTTTATATGTGTACAAAATGTTTATATTTTTGTTATATAATATTTGAACTGCAAAATCGTTAAATAATGCATATTTAACAATGCCACAGGGAGAAAGTTTCAAAATATAGTATTACAAACTTAGTAAACATTATACAGCTTTGTAATTTTAAAAATTAACCATTTAATTAATGTTTTTGGTTCATTAGTTACACCTTTTACATCATCTGTAACTTTATTGATTGACTTACCAGTAAAATGACACTGACACTTGTATATGTAGAAATGATGGCCTTGACTGCATAATTCTATGGATTTTCAGGTTTTTTTTTTTTCGTAACACACTTTCTTAAGTATTATATCAGTAATAATATTTTTTAATTGTGAGCCCTTAATTTTCTATTTGTGTATAGTACTTAATTTCTTCGTAACTATTGTTAAATTGTTCCAAAATTACTGGAATAAATGGATTTTTACATGTCTATATTTGTTGTTTTATCCTTGTAATACAACAACTACTGAAATGTGGTAATTTTATATTTTTTTAAAATAGTATTTAATTGTTTTAACAGTTGACTGAACATGTTACAGTAACAATGATGAAATGTTCGCCCTACTCAAACTACTTGGTATTACAAACCCTGGTCAAGTATGACTTCTGTTAACCCTCAACCCTCTCTGGCACTGCCTGGGAGCACACGTCTAACTACTTGTATTACAAACCCTGGTCAAGTATGACCTCTGTTAACCCTCAACCCTCTCTGGCACTGCCTGGGAGAACACGTCTAACTACTTGTATTACAAACCCTGGTCAAGTATGACCTCTGTTAAGCCTCAACCCTCTCTGGCACTGCCTGGGAGAACACGTCTAACTACTTGTATTACAAACCCTGGTCAAGTATGACCTCTGTTAAGCCTCAACCCTCTCTGGCACTGCCTGGGAGAACACGTCTAACTACTTGTATTACAAACCCTGGTCAAGTATGACCTCTGTTAACCCTCAACCCTCTCTGGCACTGCCTGGGAGAACACGTCTAACTACTTGTATTACAAACCCTGGTCAAGTATGACCTCTGTTAACCCTCAACCCTCTCTGGCACTGCCTGGGAGAACACGTCTAACTACTTGTATTACAAACCCTGGTCAAGTATGACCTCTGTTAACCCTCAACCCTCTCTGGCACTGCCTGGGAGAACACGTCTAACTACTTGTATTACAAACCCTGGTCAAGTATGACCTCTGTTAACCCTCAACCCTCTCTGGCACTGCCTGGGAGAACACGTCTAACTACTTGTATTACAAACCCTGGTCAAGTATGACCTCTGTTAACCCTCAACCCTCTCTGGCACTGCCTGGGAGAACACGTCTAACTACTTGTATTACAAACCCTGGTCAAGTATGACCTCTGTTAACCCTCAACCCTCTCTGGCACTGCCTGGGAGAACACGTCTAACTACTTGTATTACAAACCCTGGTCAAGTATGACCTCTGTTAACCCTCAACCCTCTCTGGCACTGCCTGGGAGAACACGTCTAACTACTTGTATTACAAACCCTGGTCAAGTATGACCTCTGTTAAGCCTCAACCCTCTCTGGCACTGCCTGGGAGAACACGTCTAACTACTTGTATTACAAACCCTGGTCAAGTATGACCTCTGTTAAGCCTCAACCCTCTCTGGCACTGCCTGGGAGAACACGTCTAACTACTTGTATTACAAACCCTGGTCAAGTATGACCTCTGTTAAGCCTCAACCCTCTCTGGCACTGCCTGGGAGAACACGTCTAACTACTTGTATTACAAACCCTGGTCAAGTATGACCTCTGTTAACCCTCAACCCTCTCTGGCACTGCCTGGGAGAACACGTCTAACTACTTGTATTACAAACCCTGGTCAAGTATGACCTCTGTTAACCCTCAACCCTCTCTGGCACTGCCTGGGAGAACACGTCTAACTACTTGTATTACAAACCCTGGTCAAGTATGACCTCTGTTAACCCTCAACCCTCTCTGGCACTGCCTGGGAGAACACGTCTAACTACTTGTATTACAAACCCTGGTCAAGTATGACCTTCTGTTAACCCTCAACCCTCTCTGGCACTGCCTGGGAGAACACGTCTAACTACTTGTATTACAAACCCTGGTCAAGTATGACCTCTGTTAACCCTCAACCCTCTCTGGCACTGCCTGGGAGAACACGTCTAACTACTTGTATTACAAACCCTGGTCAAGTATGACCTCTGTTAACCCTCAACCCTCTCTGGCACTGCCTGGGAGAACACGTCTAACTACTTGTATTACAAACCCTGGTCAAGTATGACCTCTGTTAACCCTCAACCCTCTCTGGCACTGCCTGGGAGAACACGTCTAACTACTTGTATTACAAACCCGGGTCAAGTATGACCTCTGTTAACCCTCAACCCTCTCTGGCACTGCCTGGGAGAACACGTCTAACTACTTGTATTACAAACCCTGGTCAAGTATGACCTCTGTTAACCCTCAACCCTCTCTGGCACTGCCTGGGAGAACACGTCTAACTACTTGTATTACAAACCCTGGTCAAGTATGACCTCTGTTAACCCTCAACCCTCTCTGGCACTGCCTGGGAGAACACGTCTAACTACTTGTATTACAAACCCTGGTCAAGTATGACCTCTGTTAACCCTCAACCCTCTCTGGCACTGCCTGGGAGAACACGTCTAACTACTTGTATTACAAACCCTGGTCAAGTATGACCTCTGTTAACCCTCAACCCTCTCTGGCACTGCCTGGGAGAACACGTCTAACTACTTGTATTACAAACCCTGGTCAAGTATGACCTCTGTTAACCCTCAACCCTCTCTGGCACTGCCTGGGAGAACACGTCTAACTACTTGTATTACAAACCCTGGTCAAGTATGACCTCTGTTAACCCTCAACCCTCTCTGGCACTGCCTGGGAGAACACGTCTAACTACTTGTATTACAAACCCTGGTCAAGTATGACCTCTGTTAAGCCTCAACCCTCTCTGGCACTGCCTGGGAGAACACGTCTAACTACTTGTATTACAAACCCTGGTCAAGTATGACCTCTGTTAACCCTCAACCCTCTCTGGCACTGCCTGGGAGAACACGTCTAACTACTTGTATTACAAACCCTGGTCAAGTATGACCTCTGTTAACCCTCAACCCTCTCTGGCACTGCCTGGGAGAACACGTCTAACTACTTGTATTACAAACCCTGGTCAAGTATGACTTCTGTTAACCCTCAACCCTCTCTGGTACTGCCTGGGAGAACACGTCTAGCTACTTGTATTACAAACCCTGGTCAAGTATGCCCTCTGTTAACCCTCAACCCTCTCTGGCACTGCCTGGGAGAACACGTCTAACTACTTGTATTACAAACCCTGGTCAAGTATGACCTCTGTTAACTCTCAACCCTCTCTGGCACTGCCTGGGAGAACACGTCTAACTACTTGTATTACAAACCCTGGTCAAGTATGACCTCTGTTAACCCTCAACCCTCTCTGGCACTGCCTGGGAGAACACGTCTAACTACTTGTATTACAAACCCTGGTCAAGTATGACTTCTGTTAACCCTCAACCCTCTCTGGTACTGCCTGGGAGAACACGTCTAGCTACTTGTATTACAAACCCTGGTCAAGTATGACCTCTGTTAACTCTCAACCCTCTCTGGCACTGCCCACTCTTGCATTTTTATTACTTTAACAACTCTATTCAAACAAAACCGTTCCATGTTATATACATCTTGGCAAATATTATTAAATCCTCTATAATATAGCAATATTTGATCTATTATTAAGCCTATAAGGTAAACTAAATCTAAATAAATACTCAGTTATACAGGAAATGTTTGTATTGTTAAATTAAAATAAGACTACATGTCTTGTACAAAGAACTGTGGAAACAATACAACAATATGTTAGTAAAATGGTACTTGCAGGAAGTTATAAATAGGTCTAATAATTCTATATGATAGCAACTGAAGTTGGAAAGAATTTGTATGAAAACGGCTAAATCACTATCAATGAAGAGATCCATAAAACATTTTATATATTACTCCTAAATAGCATCACCAGGCATAGAAACATGCAATGAACAAGGATTGTTTTGCTTGTTTTATTGTATTGTTGTTTGGATTTACTGAAACAACAGTAGTGAAGGTTACATTTGACAATGTCATCTGTTTTATAGCTGTGCTATATTATTATGAAATGTTTGTGACAATAAAGTTTTATTTATTTAGGACAACAGAACAGTCAATAGATATTTGCATCAGCAACTCCACAAGGCAGAGAACAATGATTAAGTAGTTGATAGCCAGTCTATCAAGCGAAATACCTGGGAGAGGGTTAAACTAAACAGAATCTGTGATTGGCTCTATTTACTGAAAAACCTAACCACCTGCTTTAATTAACAACCTCTTTTGGCTTACACCTGAATCTGGAAAATACAGCGTCAGGTGTGCTTGAAACTTTAAATTTAGTACAATTTGTAGCAAGACATTTCCATGTAACTGCAGGGAAAATGGAAAAAATAAGAATTTTTAAGTACTCCAATAATTGAAAAGTTTTTAATATATCACATTTTACAGTTGTTGTTTCATTTAGTATAATTGTTGTTATTTGATTTTAATCTATATTTTAAATATTTCAATGAAGTTTAGTCTTTTAAATTTCATGACCAATCCCTGTCATAAAATTATGATATAATGTGATGCTAAAAATAAATAAATGATAGACCCATGCAGTCTTCTTAAAGGCTCTATAGTCTAGAAAACCAAAGCCCTTGTCCAAATCTGACTCCATTTTGTTTTAGAGGATATGATTTTCTAAAATAACGTCCTTACAATTTTTCTTGTATCTAAATAGGTTAAGCTACAATATACCCACAACATGTTTGTAAAGCCTAGGGAATTTTATGGCATAAAACATTAATTTGTTTATAATATTGTAGCCTTGCATAATAAAATTATGTAATATACACCAAGATCTCTTAGTAACCAATTATCTTCAAGCATCGGCAGTGTAATTGAACAATGGCTTGAGCTTAGACTTCAATGTGTTGAGGCTTCTACAATGTTATTAAGTTACCAAAAGTTTTAATTCTGACTATTTGATGATTCTCAGGTTTCATCTGCTGAGATGCAGCCAGTCGTGGCTGTTCACACGCAAACCACAGTTGCAGCAGAGGCCGTGTACACGCAGACCACAGTTCCTGCGGTGACTATGTGCACACAGACTGTAGACTGTGTAGATCACGAGCAACAGACATCGCAGGGCAACGACCCAGACCCACACCTGCTACTGCAGTTGCAGACAGTAAGAATCTTGCTAGTCAGTATCCTTAGATAGTTATGGAGTCTGCTGCCAATATAGTCAGATTTATACATCACAGGGCAATGAACCAGACCCACAGCTGCTACTGCAGTTGCAGACAGTAAGAGTCTTGCCAGTCAGTATCCTTATATAGTTATGGAGTCTGCTGCCAATATAGTGAGATTTATACATCGCAGGGCAACGAGCCAGACCCACAGATGCTACTGCATTTGCAGACAGTAAGAGTCTTGCCAGTCAGTATCCTTATATAGTTATGGAGTCTGCTGCCAATATAGTGAGATTTATACATCGTAGGGCAACGAGCCAGACCCACAGATGCTACTGCAGTTGCAGACAGTAAGAGTCTTGCTAGTCAGTATCCTTAGATAGTTATGGAGTCTGCTGCCAATTTGGTCAGATTTAGACATCGAAGGGCAACGAGCCAGACCCACAGCTGCTACTGCAGTTGCAGACAGTAAGAGTCTTGCTAGTCAGTATCCTTAGATAGTTATGGAGTCTGCTGCCAATTTGGTCAGATTTAGACATCGAAGGGCAACGAGCCAGACCCACAGCTGCTACTGCAGTTGCAGACAGTAAGAGTCTTGCTAGTCAGTATCCTTAGATAGTTATGGAGTCTGCTGCCAATATAGTCAGATTTAGACATCGCAGGGCAACGAGCCAGACCCACAGCTGCTACTGCAGTTGCAGACAGTAAGAGTCTTGCCAGTCAGTATCCTTATATAGTTATGGAGTCTGCTGCCAATATAGTGAGATTTATACATCACAGGGCAGCGAGCCAGACCCACAACTGCTACTGCAGTAGTTCTCTAGTAGTCTTAGCCCTTCGCCCCATGTAAGTATGATGTGTGGCTGCTTGGCTTGAAGGAGGTAGATTGATGCAGTTCTTGTTTTGCATCTCCTGAATATGTTTTTGAAGAAAGTCAGCCTGGTACATAAAAAGTATATGTAAATATTTTGTCTTTATAATTTTTTTTATAATGGATAAGTTTTTCTCCTCTTATCTCTTCTTCCAAATTTGTCTTAGAACATTCTACAGACATCATTTGACAAGTACGGTGATGAATTGACTGTGACTTAGGATTCTAGAACAGGTTTACTGATAATGTGCAGTTGATAAAAATTTCACTGCAAATTGGCAAATCAGAATTATTTTTATTTTAGTCCAGGTTGATAGTCAACATAAGATTTATCCGACTCATTTATAAAGATAAAGAATTAAAAAGAAGTAATTTCTGTGGCTATTCAATCTGATCCAGAGTGGAGAGTGTTTTAATTGGAGACATTTTTTATACTCCCACATTAAATTTATTTAAAAAGCGCTTTCGCCGGTTAAGGCATCATCAGTTTGATATTGTTTACAGAAAAAAACATATATGTAAAATAGAATAAACATATGATAAAATAGAATAAAATTTAAAACTAACTGTAAAGACCAAAAACTAATAAATTATAAAAGAATTATGTAGAAAAATATGGTTTGCAATTCATAATTTTGGAATGGATTTCTTTTTTCACTAATGGTATAAAACTGATGATGCCTTAACCGGCGAAAGCGCTTTTTAAATAAATTTAATGTGGAAGTATAAAAAATGTCTTTTCAATTAAAACTTTCTCACTTCCACCAAGAATACAAAGCAGAAAGTGGAGAATGTCAGGAAAATTTTAATGCAAGCCATGAATATAATTTTAAAAGTATTTATTTACTGTTAGAACATAATGCAGCAAACCACAGTTCAAAAGCTTCATTACAACACTGCGGCTGTTGAAATAAGGTAAATTTTAACTTCAAACAAACACCAGTATAGGAAAAACTTTTAAGGAACCACTCTATTAGATAACAGTGCAGTTTGGTTTAATACAGTGTCCATTTTCTACTGTATGATGGTAAAAACCTTTAAAATGATATGCATCACCTTCATTTGTATTTAAGATTTCCGTGCCGCTGGCTACAGGGCATCCCCTCCAAGCAGGCGTGTAATGGTTATTGCTTAAAAAAATACTTAAGGTAGCCATATAACATTTTGCAAAGTTTGTAAATTTTATCTACTATGTTATCAAAATGCGTTTAATTTTAATTGTAAAAATGTTAATGACACCATTTGATTTATAATTTTGTGGAATGAATAAAAATCATACCGATTTGATCAGTTGAATCATCGAATCAAGTTCTTCCATTACCGAATATATCAGACCTTATGCCTGGTCGATGATATAGGTACGTTCAGGAGTTCTGTAAAATTGTTTGTTTTTTCTCTAAAACTGCATTATTTTGTAGTATTATTTCCCATATTTTACCTACTGTTTTTTATTGTTGTATGCTTGTAACTGGTAATGTTAAAATGTTATGGAATGTTACACGTGTCATGTCTAACCTTAACTATAAGGGTCATAATCATCGAATATACGTATTGTTTTACATCTTGAACTCGTGTTTGTTCTAGGATCGGCAAAAAATCAATGAGTTACAAGAGGAAAATCTGGAGCTACGAGCTCACTCTCTACAGCAGCGACGCCGTATCGACGAGCTGACCAATCGGGCAGCGAGCTTGTCCAGCCAGTTAGAGGAGTCGCAGGTAGCAATGGCACTGCTGAGTGGGCGAGAGAGTGGTGCGGTGGTAACCCCCACCCCTCCAGCACCGACCTTCATCGCTCCCACGTTTGGATATAACAGCCCCCAGAGGATAGGAGCCGGAGAGGAGTCACTGTTCACTTCCCGGCCACAACAAACCACTCCCAGGGCAGACGGCAGGAAGCGGCCGGTACGATTTGCCTTCAGTCACAATCAGAACCAGACTTCTGAGGAATCCAGTCCAACAGACGAAATTATTCACAATGCCAGAGCACGGATCCAGCAGTTAGAAGAAGAAAGTGCGGCGGTACAAAGAAACTACCACGCATTCCAGACTAGGCTGATGTCATCAGACTCTGTGATGTTTCCCCCTCTAGGAAGTTCCCTGAGAACTCGCAACACTCCCCTGAGGGTGAGGACAAGTAACGTAATGCCTTTCTTGCCCTTCTCTAATGTACCTTATCCACACAACTCTGTCAGCTATCGATCCACATTCAGACCTGTGGTAGATGAGGAGAATGAAGACTCCAGCAGTGATCAGACCTCACTGTACGAGACAGGCAGGATAGAGAATGTGACAAACTCTAGAAGGTTATTCACGCAGAGGAACATGAGGCAGTTCGAAAGGTGGAAACAGTTCAAGAAAAAGTTCCAAAGACGTGACACTCTAGATCAGTGCAGGCGAAACATTCGTCAATCTCAGAGTAACACTTCCTCAGAGGATGACGAAGGGGATTTGAGAAATGCTAGAAGGCGACAGGAACTGATAAAGCAGAGTAAGTTGTGCACAGTTCAGCAAACCGAATCCCACATTTCTGATGCTACTGAAGCAGACAACGGACAGGAACTCGATCAAATTCCTGCACAATTAGTCAGCAGAAACAGTAAAGAGGAAAATAAATCTGAGGCCAAGGTTCCTACAGCAATGATTACTGAACATTACGAGCAGAGTTCAGTACCTGCAGAAAAAGTACTTGTATCAAATTTAGAATCAACTGTGGAAGATAACCTAAAATTATATGCGGATCTTGAACAGTCAGTTAAACTCATAGAGAGTGTCAAACTACTGTTGGAATCTCAAAACGTTGTAAATCCAACGTCCACTTTGTCGAATGGCAGTCTAGCGGTAGTAGAGTCTTTGCCTAGAGACTCACAAAGCGGTTCACAAAATGGAATTGCTGTGTCCGATAACAGCAGCTTCCCAACAGTACAACGATTGTTCCCACGGTCCAGAGTGGAAGCTGTTGACAAGGTAAACAGTGAGGGAGATAATGTTGAGACCGTTCGAACAAACCAAGACAGAGTGAGTATATCTGAAGAGATCTCCAAAACAGTGATAAATGAAAGTGTAACTGTACTGCCAAGCAGAGATGAAGAACAAGAAGATGATGTGCAGGAAAACATTCCTGTACCACTTTCTGTACCAATGTTGAGGTTGGTCTCTCCCGGTTTGAGTGTAGCGAATGAGGATTTCATCGACACAGCTGCTGTTACTTCTTCAGGTTGGTACTCCACAACTTCCAAGGTAGCTTCCTTAAATATATAAACTAATATAATTGGATAAAGCCTTACAGCAATCTGACAGGACTTGTCACAACATTGAGCCGTGTGCATTCTTAATCATGGACTTAACGTGTTTTCGGTGTCATTCATACAAAAATTCAAGAATTTTCCAACATTTTAAGAGCTAAAAAATAAAACTATTATGAGACATAGTGAGTACATTTTTTCAGTGGGCACAAACATTTTAACACCAGATTTTAGTAATGATCATGGTTTTGGATAATTTTTGAAAATTAAGTTCTCTCCAGTTACTATTCACAATGCAAGTTATTTTCTAGGATCAAACTATAGATGACAAAATTCAGTTTAATGATAATGAGGTATTTAGGTGAAAGTCTACACTATATTGTTGTTCTGGGCTCTAGCAGATTCCAAAACCAGACCTGTGTTCTTGTCACTCTTCTTTATTTTACTCGAACCTCAACTTCTTGGGGTTATACTTCTCTAAAGTTTAGCCATATCCTCAGCCTGATAACCTCAAATTGTCTTCTACTGCCATTCACAGCTCTCTTCTACAGTGTTGTTTTAAATGTTGCAGAAAAGTTTGCTAAGTTTGTAGTGGTTCAATTTTAATAATAAAATCTGTGCATCAATGTGTATAACCTAAAAACTAAATTTTAATGCCACCTCCAATTTTACATTCTCAGGAGGATGTCCTGTAATTAACCAGAAGAAAATCTTAATGTAAGCTCAGGTCAAGTTAAGTGTAAAATTTTAAGGGTATTGAAGAAATGAAAACAATAATATGAATAAAACAATTTGAATAACCCAGAACTAGATTACATTTCAATTACTTGAATATAGCAAACTATATAGTTCCAGTTCTATTGTGCCGCAATTTTATAGATGGGATTTACACAGTCAAAAAGTGGTGTGACACAGATAGAATTAACTTAAAAAGTTTTAAATCTGCAGATCCTCCCTCCTGAAAATGATGTAAACATGTTGCTTTAAGAGGACCAACACTTGCGACACACGTTATCACATAGGCCACCATAGTTTTGTCTCATCAGAACATTTAACCTTTTACATGCAGAGGCTACTGCCAGGTTTATTTGTCACGCACAGAGCTGCTCCACATTCGACAAAAATGTAGCGTGTTTTTGCCCAGCATGATCAACTTACCAACATCTTCATTTACAAAACTGCCGTAAGAATCTCCTGATTTGTCTCTCTGGGCCTTGGTTGATAAACTGAGTCCACATCCCAATGCCATCATTCTCAGAAAAGTTACACTGCTGAATGCTTAACTCACAACAACGCATCTGGACAAATCTAAAATTGATAAAACGTCCTTATCTTTATTACAACTAATTCCTGCCGTACCGACTGAATCAGAGTCAATATAAAAAATAAAACAACTTGCAGTAACAACTTCAAAAACGTAATTGAATAAACTAGAAAACAATAACGTTTTCGTTCTAACGTCCAGATAAAAAAAACATCTCTGTGTGCTTTCGTGAGAGTTCTCTAGTTGACCATCAGAGTGTAACAGCACTACTGTGGGTTTGTAGTGGTTCAAATAACCACTATTGGAGACCAATGTCAGGCATAGTGTAGCGAAGCAGCTGTTTGGAACATAAAGTGGTTTTGGCAATCAAGGGGTTAAAATTATAGGCAACAAGACCTGGTTGTACACAAATTTTCCATGACTTCTCACGGGACATTCTCTTAAGAGGTAAAGAGTGATTTGATGTTAATCAGCATTTTATAACTAAATTTTTATTGATTAACTGTTATATTTTATTGTCATTATGAAATGTATGTGTGCTAAGCAGTTTATAAGGATCACTAGAAAGTAAAGAACTGCAACTACGTACTTGCTGCTGCAACACTCTGTACAGCTTTGTTCAAATTTGAATGTTAAACAAGGACAATTCAGTTAAGGATAAAATTTGTATTGCAATGTCGGATTATTCACCTCTAAGTCACATAAATGAAGTAATGAAAACTTAATGAACGAGTCTTTTGAGAAAATGTAAAAGTCTAAGGTCAGTCAAAAAATTATAAATAGGGTAATAAATAAATTTAAATTTCAGACATTGTAGAACACGAAAGTGGAGACAGAGGAACGACTTCTTTGACTTCAGGCAGTGATATTCTCAGAGAACTGAACCCCTCCAAGACAGAGTCCAGCGACAGTGTCGTGTCCACCGGCCTGGCAGACGTCAGCAAACTCTCCTCAGACTTCTGGGACTGAACACATTCATTTACTCCACCAGTGTATCTAATGTACATAACAAGATTTGTAGTAAAAACTGTTGGTCTTACTTAACACCCAGCTCACTGTCTGTAGGGATGTTCACCTTGTACTGAAACTGCATTTAAACCAATAAGTATCCTGCTCGGCTCTCAGGGTTACAGGACAACAGATTGTCGTCTACTCTTTCCTTCATATAGATACTTGTAAAAACCAAAGATGTTCTATAATGTGACGATTACAATAGAATGTAGATTGAACTGTAACTATACAGGGTGTCTTAAAATTCCCATCCCCTTATTAACTTTCTTATGAATAGAGATGAAGTGATTTACTTTGGGACATGTTTATATAACCAACTGAGGAGTTTTTTTATTATGTATAAACATTTTTAAATAGAAACTCCTAGCAATTGACACATTATTTTGAAAGTATTATAAACCTCACAAGGATATATCAAATAAGGATATAATTATAACAAGCTGTAGCAGATGCTCCATTGTTATATATGACCGGTTTTTTTACTTTCTACACACCGTAACGTAATGAGTTTGGAATTTCTATGTATAAGTACAGTAGTGGTGGTGAGATAGTTTACTTGATGATGGGAATGGTAGGGTATTTCTCTGTGTAAGTATTTCTATACCGATAAAAATATATTTTATCCGTTAGTTGAAAACGATATTTTAGCATTAACAGACGTACGATTTTGAATGTATCTTTTTATTGAAATGGCTGATTGTTGTTTTATTTGTAATACATTAATATCAGAAAGTGCTTCTGTGAGTGTTGTGCGTGGCTTACAAACATTAAAAACTGCAAGTATTGACAGAAATGACGGTCATATAAATTATTTAAATACTTTGACTCCTGTGAAGGTGCATGTTGATTGTCTAAAAGTGTATATAAGTAAAAATTCAATTGCTGCATCGAAGCGACGTGCAGAAGACGATGAAACTCCAACTGCAAAAAGTCCACCTCGTAAAAAACGAGAACAGGTATTTGATTTTAAAACACCTTGCTTGTTTTGTGGTCAAGTACAGGGCCTAGTAAGAATATATAAGGATGTCCTTAATTATATTATTCTACTGATGTGTAATAGCATGTAAACCATAACGCTCCCATAGTAGCAAGCGGGTAGACGCGGCAGACGTCAGGTTTGTGACGTATGCGGTCACGTGACCAGGGGGTCACGCCGGCAGGCAAAATGGTGCAGTCCTTGATACTAGGCCCTGGGTCAAGTAGGTGATGAAGTCGCAGAAAAAAAAGTATAAACAACCCATCAGTAAAGTAAGTACTCTTGATTTTAAAAATAAAGTTTTGACGAAAGTTGAAGAAAGAGGCGACTTGTTAGGAAAATTAGTCAAAAATCGTATACTTTTTGAACATACCTTGGTAGCTGCTGAGGCTAAATATCATGCAATTTGCTACTCTCATTTTTTAAATCGAATACCTACTGATAAAAAGCATCACAAAGATGATAACATCACACAGGCCTTTTTTTATATAGAAAATAATAATTATTCACAATTTACATTAAAAGAGTTGAATGATGTACGTACCGGATGATAAGACTATCATTTCTAAATTGAAGGAGAAGTATTTGACTGATATAATAATTGCAACTAAGGTTGGGTCATTCACTATTATATTTTTCGTGACACAGAGTCAAATATTTTATCTAAAGGTTGGTACAAGAATAAAAAAGCTCACGCGAAGAAGAACGATTACGAATAGAAGAAGCTGCTGCGGCGATTAATTATTAGAGAAGATATTCGATCATCTGTAGTTGAAACAAAGTCTTATCCATCTCCAAATAATTGATTATTGATTATTATTAATAAATAAATATATAATTCAAGTTCATTTGAAATATTTATTTTAATATTGTATGTTTGGTAAAAATAAAATAAGTATTATTTAGAGAATATATAATTTATAATTAATATCTATAAATATGGTATATTAAATAATAAATAATAATAAAATTGAATAATAATAATATTATTAAGTAATAATAATAATAGTGACTGAATTTTCAAGTATTTTACAACCAACAATGACTTCTGCTGATGACTGAACTGCTCTCACAGACGATTTTGTTACCCACTGGTATACTTGTCTACTTCACATTAGTAGTGAAGAGGATGACAAGTAAAACAACTGTTCACATTCAAGTATTTTACAACCAACAATGAGTTCTGCTGATGACTGAACTGCTCTCACAGATGATTTTGTTATCACTGGTATACTTGTCTACTTCACATTAGTAGTGAAGAGGATGACAAGTAAAACAACTGTTCACATTCAAGTATTTTACAACCAACAATGAGTTCTGCTGATGACTGAACTGCTCTCACAGATGATTTTGTTACCCACTGGTATACTTGTCTACTTCACATTAGTAGTGAAGAGGATGACAAGTAAAACAACTGTTCACATTCAAGTATTTTACAACTAACAATGAGTTCTGCTGATGACTGAACTGCTCTCACAGATGATTTTGTTACCCACTGGTATACTTGTCTACTTCACATTAGTAGTGAAGAGGATGACAAGTAAAACAACTGTTCACATTCAAGTATTTTACAACCAACAATGAGTTCTGCTGATGACTGAACTGCTCTCACAGATGATTTTGTTATCACTGGTATACTTGTCTACTTCACATTAGTAGTGAAGAGGATGACAAGTAAAACAACTGTTCTCATTCAAGTATTTTACAATCAATCTTGAGTTCTGCTGATGACTGAACTGCTCTCACAGATGATTTTGTTACCCACTGGTATACTTGTCTACTTCACATTAGTAGTGAAGAGGATGACAAGTAAAACAACTGTTCACATTCAAGTATTTTACAACCAACAATGAGTTCTGCTGATGACTGAACTGCTCTCACAGATGATTTTGTTACCCACTGGTATACTTGTCTACTTCACATTAGTAGTGAAGAGGATGACAAGTAAAAAAACTGTTCACATTCAAGTATTTTACAATCAACAATGAGTTCTGCTGACGACTGAACTGCTCTCACAGATGATTTTGTTATCACTGGTATACTTGTCTACTTCACATTAGTAGTGAAGAGGATGACAAGTAAAACAACTGTTCACATTCAAGTATTTTACAACCAACAATGAGTTCTGCTGATGACTGAACTGCTCTCACAGATGATTTTGTTACCCACTGGTATACTTGTCTACTTCACATTAGTAGTGAAGAGGATGACAAGTAAAACAACTGTTCTCATTCAAGTATTTTACAATCAATCATGAGTTCTGCTGATGACTGAACTGCTCTCACAGATGATTTTGTTATCACTGGTATACTTGTCTACTTCACATTAGTAGTGAAGAGGATGACAAGTAAAACAACTGTTCACATTCAAGTATTTTACAATCAACAATGAGTTCTGCTGACGACTGAACTGCTCTCACAGATGATTTTGTTACCCACTGGTATACTTGTCTACTTCACATTAGTAGTGAAGAGGATGACAAGTAAAACAACTGTTCACATTCAAGTATTTTACAACCAACAATGAGTTCTGCTGATGACTGAACTGCTCTCACAGATGATTTTGTTATCACTGGTATACTTGTCTACTTCACATTAGTAGTGAAGAGGATGACAAGTAAAACAACTGTTCACATTCAAGTATTTTACAACCAACAATGAGTTCTGCTGATGACTGAACTGCTCTCACAGATGATTTTGTTACCCACTGGTATACTTGTCTACTTCACATTAGTAGTGAAGAGGATGACAAGTAAAACAACTGTTCTCATTCAAGTATTTTACAATCAATCATGAGTTCTGCTGACGACTGAACTGCTCTCACAGATGATTTTGTTATCACTGGTATACTTGTCTACTTCACATTAGTAGTGAAGAGGATGACAAGTAAAACAACTGTTCACATTCAAGTATTTTACAATCAACAATGAGTTCTGCTGACGACTGAACTGCTCTCACAGATGATTTTGTTACCCACTGGTATACTTGTTTATTTTTATTTTTATTTATTTATTACAAACTGTGTACATTATCATAGAGAAAAGTACATGAGTCATATTAATATGTGTCTTCCTCTTTGAAGTTGGGCTTGTTGTCCCGTCCCCGTCATGGTGCGTAGATCTCATTGTCTTGTAGGGGTTCTCTTCTCCAGTTCTCAAATTCTTCTATGGAGTAGAAGGGTCTTTCTAGGAGCCATTTGACTAGCAAGTTCCGCATCTCCTTGGTACAGTTAGTGTTTTTTATTTTTTCGGGCAGGATGTTCAAGAATTTGGTCCCTTTATAAGTTGGCTGCCTTTCAAAGAGTGCCAATCTGTGTTGTGGTAGGGTATAGTGGCTGGCTGTTCTTGTGTTGTGAGTGTGCACATTGTAACCTCTTTCAAGTTCTTGCTTGATGGCATACATTACTGTTTCTATTATGTATAGAGAAATGACAGTTAGTATTTTATTTTGCTTGAAAGCTCTGCGACAGTGGTCTCTTGGATTGAGTCCAGCCAGTATACGGACTGCTTTCTTTTGTAGAATTAAGACTCTTTGCATGTTTGATTTTGAGGTGGCACCCCATACTGCTATCCCATATCTTAAGTGTGCTTCGAGAAGTAGCGAAGTAGGCTGTCCTGACTGTGTCATCACCACTTATTTGTTTCAACCTTCTTAGTACGTATAGAGCTGAGCTCAGCTTCCCACATAGCTCGTTTACGTGAGGTGTCCATGATAATTTGTTGTCAATGGTTATACCTAGGTACTTAGCCTCTTCAGCCCTCAAGAGTTCTGGCAGTGGGACTACTTCATCTTTTCTTCGTCCAAAGATAATCTGTTGGCTTTTCTTCCTGTTGAGGACAAGGTCATTTTGTTGACAGTATTTTTCTGTTTTGTTAAATACATCACAAGACTCAGCCTCCAGACGGTCAGGTTCACAGTTTCTGTTCAAGAGCACAGTGTCATCTGCATACATCAGTGTTTTATAGAGTTCGTCTAAGAAGGAAGGGAAGTCACTGACAAATAGAATATACAGGATAGGTCCTAAGACCGATCCTTGCGGGACTCCTCTTTGTACGCTTTGGTGGTTTGAAATTATTGTTTGGGTTGTCCCATTACAGGTTGTTCTGATTGCTACAGCTTGGGTTCTGTGTTTTTAGGTAGCTTGCAAACCACGTCAGTGATGTTCCCTTTATTCCCAGTTGTTGTAATTTTCTGATTAGCATTTCATGGCTTATGCTGTCAAAAGCTTTACTAAAGTCAAGAAACACTGCTGTTGCTGTGTCTCCCAGCTTCTATTGCTTGTATCAGATATTCAACCAGGTTTATTGTGGCAGTAGTTGTTGAGCGGCCTTTTATGAAACCATGTTGATCCTCTGGTAGTAGGCTGTTTCTGATGAGGTGGTCCAGCAATCTGACTAGCACAGATTTTTTCTTCACATTAAAGCACTGTCTACTTCACATTAGTAGTGAAGAGGATGACAAGTAAAACAACTGTTCACATTCAAGTATTTTACAACCAACAATGAGTTCTGCTGATGACTGAACTGCTCTCACAGATGATTTTGTTACCCACTGGTATACTTGTCTACTTCACATTAGTAGTGAAGAGGATGACAAGTAAAACAACTGTTCACATTCAAGTATTTTACAATCAACAATGAGTTCTGCTGACGACTGAACTGCTCTCACAGATGATTTTGTTACCCACTGGTATACTTGTCTACTTCACATTAGTAGTGAAGAGGATGACAAGTAAAACAACTGTTCTCATTCAAGTATTTTACAATCAACAATGAGTTCTGCTGACGACTGAACTGCTCTCACAGATGATTTTGTTATCACTGGTATACTTGTCTACTTCACATTAGTAGTGAAGAGGATGACAAGTAAAACAACTGTTCTCATTCAAGTATTTTACAATCAACAATGAGTTCTGCTGACGACTGAACTGCTCTCACAGATGATTTTGTTACCCACTGGTATACTTGTCTACTTCACATTAGTAGTGAAGAGGATGACAAGTAAAACAACTGTTCACATTCAAGTATTTTACAACCAACAATGAGTTCTGCTGATGACTGAACTGCTCTCACAGATGATTTTGTTACCCACTGGTATACTTGTCTACTTCACATTAGTAGTGAAGAGGATGACAAGTAAAACAACTGTTCACATTCAAGTATTTTACAACCAACAATGAGTTCTGCTGATGACTGAACTGCTCTCACAGATGATTTTGTTACCCACTGGTGTGCTACCAAAGTTATACAGCGATAAAGATTAAGAGAACTGGCAACAGACAACTAGAATGCTCCACTGGCTGAGAAAAATTGCAGTCAAAATGTTATAATTATGTGAAAATATGTCTACTTTTATGTTTTCAAAGTCTTTATTTGCATGATCTTCAAGATCAGTAGTTGCGTCAATTTACATAAGAATAAGAATAAGAATGTATTTATTCCACCATCAAATAACAAAGGTAAACATATGTAAAAAAACTTGGAATGACTAGTCACCGCATCAAGTAAAGGTGACTAGCACAATGAAAATAAACAAGAACTTCTTACATCAAACAGTCTAAATATTACTTGTAACCTAGCGGTCCGCTGCAGTGTCAGCACTTATTTATTTAACTGAACCAAAGTACACTTTACATTAATACGAGTAAGTAAAATAAACTAAGTAAACTATTCACTTCACTAAGTAACCTCGTCAGTAGGTGAACTAAAAACATCCAATACATTAAATAAAGCCAAACAATTGAATACTTAAAAATATTTACACAAACGCATATAAACTCTATTCCATATATCTACAATAGGAATTCGATTTTAATTTTCATAATTATAGCTAATGTAATATTTCTACCAGGTCATTAATGTTGTCTTTATCAAACAGCCATGATTTTAATTTAATCTGAAATAGCCTTATGTTTTGACTGTTTTTTATGTCTATCGGTAAAATATTAAAAATTTTTGGGCCTAAAAATATAAATGTTTTACTGAATATAGTTTTATTCACTTTTGGTCTAATGTATGTTACTTTTGAAGCTGCCCTGGTATAGAAGCGAAATTGTTTTGAACATTTATTACCACTACGTATGTAAAACAGTTTTAATACTTTAAAAATAAAAAGGTATTTCAGAGGCAGAATTTTTTGGAGGCGAAATAGAGGCAAGGACGGTTCGTGTTTGGATTTAAATGTTATGATCCTTATAAAGTGTTTTTGTATGATTTCTAATGGATTTATTGTGGTATTGTTTGCTGCACCCCACACTTCTATACCATAAGTCAGTCTTGAGTGGATTAAGGCAAAATATAGCATACGTAAAAGGTCATCGGTTAAAAGATTTCTTAAATAATAGAACGTTTTTATATTTTTTCTTAATTGGGTCTGTAGATGATAGATGTGTTGCTTCCATGAAGCGTTTTCGTCTAGAATTACGCCCAGATATTTTATATGAGTTACTTGACTAATAATCGGGCAGGGACAGTTATCATTGATTGAGCAATTTAAATAATCGTGATATTTTAAAGTATTAGGGAAAGAGTATTGTTTTAGGTCAAAATTAATAAAGTTTGTCTTTTCAGCATTTATTTTCATTCTGTTGTTAATACACCAGGTTCCCAAGGACTGCAAATCTTCATTAATGTTGTCCCATATGTTTTCCCAACTTTTCTTGGAGTAATGGATGGCAACGTCATCGGCAAATGCTATTATTTTACCCTTGAATGGAACATTCATTAAATCGTTTATGAAAATTAAAAATAGTGTTGCAGACAGTACCGATCCCTGGGGTACACCTTTCACAATAGATTTTGCGTGACTGAGACAGTTTTGAATTTTTACTTGCTGGGTTCTTTCTTTTAGAAAACTACTAAACCAGTTTAGCAAAGGTCCTCTTATTCCAGCGAGTTCTAATTTGTCTAGAAGTATGTCAATGTCAACAAGGTCGAAGGCCTTTGAAAAATCTATAAATAATCCTGTACATTTATGACTATTATTTATGCTGTTTAAAATTCCCTCCATAAAAGTTGCAATAGCCGATTCTGTACTTTTACCTTTAGTAAAGCCAAATTGGTTAGATGAAAAAAAGTTGTTGCTATTTAAAAATGAAAGTAGCCTAGATTTAATGCACCTCTCAAGAATTTTAGATATAATAGGCAATAGAGCAATCGGTCTGTGGTTTTGTATCATTTCGGGGCTGCCTTTCTTAAAAATAGGTACAATTATAGTTTGTTTTAATTTAGAAGGAAATTTGCCTGTTTCAAAACTTAAGTTGACAATATATGATAATACTTCAGATATAGCAGTTTCAATATGTTTTATTAATTGGACTGATATATTGTCAATTCCAGTAGATCTTTTATTATTTAGGGATTTAATGGTATTTGCTATTTCTAGCGGAGTGACAGGACTCAGGAACATGGAATGCGGTTGACGGCGACAGTGTGCGAGGGCTGCCTCGCGAGGGGGGGAGGGGCCGGCTATCAGCTGTTGAGAGACTGATACAAAGTATTCATTGAATATGTCGGCTATTGATTCTGGCTTATCGACTATGGTGCCGTCCTCCAGTCTTATCTTAGTAGTTAGTTTTTTATCAGTTCTATCAATTAGACTGTTGATTGTTTTCCATTGATATGCTGAATTACTTGCATTGCGATGAATTAAATTGTGGTAGTAGTTTTTCTTTGTACAATTTATCTCGGTTTGAAGATTGTCTTTAAATTTATTAAAGTAATTGCAAAAAGATTTGTCATACGGTCTATTTTTCAAAATTTTTACTAATTTGTTCCTCTTATTTATTTTTTTTAACAGTGATTCCGTTATCCACGGACTTTTGAATTTAGCTTTGCTGAATTTCGGCAGAAATACTTTTTCATTGGTATTTGAAATTATACTTTCATGTAATGTATCATAAAACATATCTAGTGACAGGTCAACGTCTGTCGTATGATAGATTGCATCCCAGGAGGAAGCTAATAAATAATGTTTAACACCCTCAAAGTTAATTTTTTTAATTGCCACTTCTTTGTTGCGCTGCAAATTGTGTACATTAAAGTTATTTAGAGTTAATGCTGTTAAACATAAATATAATAAATAAACATAATAATACATTTCGTATACAAAGACAACAAGAATCAAAAAGTTGTACACTAAGGGTTGTTCTGTGGTCTCCATTCAAAGAACTCAGTGATGGAGTAGAATGGGTTGTCTTGCAGCCAGGCTCGCAGATCTTTTCTAAACCGCTGTCGGTCTATCCTCTTGAGGGCTTCTGGTAGTGAATTCCAGATCTTCGCATCTCTTCGCACGGAAAATTTTCTTTCAATTGGTGGATCCTAGAAGGTAGTTTCTTAGGCAAGTTTGCTGATTTTTAATCAACTAGTAACATATAATTTTATTTAATTCGTTTTTTACATATGTGGATAAATTATAATAGTAAATTGATTTATTTAGTGTAATAATAAACCAATTTGCCAATTAAAAATATACAGAGGTTGTTGCATTTGTTTCGTAAAAAAATACAGTATATTATTATATAAACAATTCAATTCCATTTTCTCAAAACCTAATTTTGAGTTATACACAATTATCTTCCGGCAATGTCTTCAATTTTGTATTTCCCACTTCAAATAATTCCGTAGAAATTTACTAAATTAAAAATATTACTTGTTTGATCAGTTCAATATTTGTACTATGTCACCTCTTGTCCTATTTTAACATTTTGTTCTACGCAGTTCTGCAAGTAGTTTGAAATGTTTTGTTTGTTATGCACTCATTCCATATTTCGTTCAACTATTCCTTAAATTTAAATACTGTCTATATACAGGGTGTAACAAAAAGGTTGGGCTGGCTATTAGCTATGCATTTTCAGATTTTGTGTGTGGTTCTAAGCTAAAAATGAAGAATAACTTTGTTCTAATTTCCACTTTGTTTAGCTAGCCACCATTTTGTATTTTTTATTAACAAACTGTTATCTCTAAAACTAGTCAAGCTAAAGAAAGGACAAAAATGTTATTTTCTTTAATATTAACAAAATGGCGACTGTTTAAAACTTTTAGTCAAATAAAAAAAACCAGTATAATTATAAAAAATGTACTTGACACCAACTATTTGGACAATGTTATTACAATTCCAACGGCACTTATTTCAACATTAACAAGATCTGTCAATGTATAAGCGAGCCCAACCACTTTAAAGATACTCTTGTAGAAGCCAGGAGCAACAAACAACTAATACTTGTTTGGTGCTCCCGGCTTGTGCAAGTGAAAACACATCACCAGCCCAACCTTTTTGTTACACCCTGTATATTGTACCAAGATTAGACTTGGGACATACGTGCTCCTACTTGATCACTAACTACATTTTACTTGTTATTACGGTATTTCAGTACCTGCACTTGCACGTTTATCTACTCTGTCAACATTACGGCACAAATCACTGTCAGCCCACGAAAACATTCATATCTATTCGGAGCTAATTGTTTTACAATTATATAAGGAAAGTTGGTATTTTAACTGTTTCTTTGTCACAGAGAAACTTCAAATGATAGACTTTAATTACTTTTCCCAATTACAAAAATTTTAATTCCTGGTATCTGGTGAAATATTAAATAGTTTATTCCATAATTTTCTAATTATTCTTAATTATTTAACTTTTTAAATAAAAGTCTACCATACTTAATATCTTTAAAACTGTATTACACACTAGTTTTGCTGGAACCCTGGAACTGGAAGTCACTTTTTCCTCATATGGCAGGCCATTTTTGAGTGTTTTGTACCTGTACTTTACAAATGTTATAAAAACTGCATTTTTACTATAAACCTGTATGTGTAATACATTATTTTTGTTGGGAAATGTGGAGATAATTATGGTATGAAAACATTGTGCATAAACTATAAAACATGATTACCTACACTAAAGATTTATTAAGTGGTGGGACAATTTATTCTTCATTTTATCTAGTTTCAGAAAATATATAATGGTATTCAGGGTCTCTTGAAGAAAAATTAAATATATTGTAAAAACAACAAATAGTACACGAAAGACTAAATTAGTTATTTGGGTATGATTATTTTTCAAAGGTACAAAAATATCAGTGTTATACTAAATGTTTCTAAAATATACCAAAGTTTAGAGAATTATATGCACAACAAAACATTAAATTATTTACAAATTTCTATTTTTTTTTATCTGTGAAAAGTGGTGCAACATTCCTAAATTTGTTACTATGGGTACAATCATTTTCAAAAATTAAAATTAAAAAAAGTAAATTTTGAACCTTTTCTGAAATATTTCTTTTTTTTCCTTTATTACACGGACATGAAGTACAGTAATAGTGTCATACAAAATTCAAAGAGAGTCTGTCATTACACAAGTAAAAATGTTAATATATTTTATGTCGTTCAATATTAGTGCAGTTCTTTCTCAGCTTGGCATTGTCAGGAACTCTTCAAGGGTGTACTGTATATTGGTCTTTTCAGTAGGTAGTCTTGAAGTCCTTTCTGAGTCGATTTCCTGATAGATTTCTAATGTTTTCGGGGAGCATATTTTTGAGTTTTCTACCAATGTATGATGGTTTATTACCAAAAAGAGCAGTGCGGTGTTGAGGCAATATGTATCTGGAAGCATTACGGGTATGGGTATTAGCCTAGTTTGGGGTCCCAGACAGCGTAAAGGGAACCGAGGTTTCACTTTCAAGGCCAAGGTTGTATGAGTCTGACAGGTCAATCAATCAATCAGTATGCTTTATTCGTGAACATCAAGTACAGAATAAGGGTCAACAATCGATAAAACAAATAAAAAAATTAAATCTAAGTAATACATAAGGTCATGTCTCTCCTTGGGATGTTCTACAGCATGTCACAAATTCTTCCAGGCTGTAGATTGATTCTCTCGGCAACCAGGTCTTCAGGCTTCGTTTTAGAATTTCAGGATTGTCTTCTTTCAGCTTAGGTGGGAGTAGATTATAGAGTTTCGCTCCTGCATATGATGGTTTTTTGGAAAATAGAGATGTCCTGTGTATTGCCAGGCTGAAGTCTTGAGCATGTCTTGTTTGCAGGCCATGAAGATCACCATTTCTAGTAAGTCCTTGTTTGGAGGCATGTACAATGACTTCAATTATATAAATAGCCACAACTGTCAATATTCTTAGTGTTTTAAATACCTCTCTACAACTATCTTGATGTTGGAAGGAAGCCATGATTCTTACTGCTCGCTTTTGAATGAGTAGGATCCGCTGAAGGTTCTTTGAGGACGAGCTGCCCCATAGAATCACTCCATATCTAACATGAGACTCAAAGAGCGAGTGATAGACTGTCTTTGTAGTCAATTCTGTACTCACTGCCGTGGTTCTTCTCAGTACATACAAAGCGGTGTTGAGTTTTAAGCAAAGAGAATCAATGTGGCTGTCCCATGAAAGTTTGTCGTCAAGAATCATTCCAAGGTGCTTCGTTTGTTCAACAGTTGCGATCTTGGGTGTTCCAGAGACTTTGTTCTTGTGCTTACCCAAAATCATCTGTGTTGTCTTCTCTTCGTTAAAGACCAAGTCGTTTGCTATACAGCCATGCTGACAGATATGTATGAGGCTATTTCTAAAGCCTCAGCTGATTTGTTGTTGGATAGCAGCACAGTGTCATCAGCATACATGATTGTCTGACTGTAAGGTTCCATGAATGTGGAGAGGTCGCAAGTGAACAGAACGAACAAGACTGGTCCCAACACAGACCCTTGGGGGACTCCTCTTTTTACTTCTCGTGAAGCAGATTTTATATTTACTGTTCTTCCATTAATAGTCTGTTTCAGTTCTACTATTTGTCTTCGTTCACTTAGATAGCTATGAAACCATTGAAGTGCAGTGTCTTTGATTCCTAGCCTGTCAATTTTTGTTAAAATTAAACTGTGGTCAAGGCAATCAAATGCTTTGCTAAGATCCAAAAATGTGCTATTAACCGTGTTTCCAGCTTCGATGCAGTCAATAATTTTTTCTACAAGTTATTTACGAGCAGTCAATGTTGATTTTTCTGGTAAAAAGCCATGCTGTCCAGCAGGTAAAAGATTATTCAGTTGTAGGTGATGAAAAAGTCGTATTAATACAACTTTCTCAATAACTTTTGAGGCTGTAGGTAATAAGGAAATTGGCCTGAAGTTTTTCATTTCATGTTTCTTTCCTTGTTTGTGTAGTAGATATGTTTTGGAAATTTTGAGCTCGTCTGGGAAAATTCCTTGAGATAGAGATTTATTTACAACGTCTGTTAGAGGATGAGTTAATTCAGAAGCACAGAATTTGAAAAGTTGTGAAGTGATGTCATCAATTCCAGCTGCAGATGAGGTCTTCATTGAGTTGATTATCTTGAGAATTTCTTCCCCAGTAGTAGGCTGAAACGTTGAAAGAGGGTGGTCAGGTTGAGCTAGATGTAGAGCATAAGAGGAAGACTGATGAAGACAATTCACTTTTAAGGTCTCTTCAGCTATACTTGTAAAATATTCATTAAAGAGCTCAGCCACTTTTCTAGGCTCTTCAGTTGTCCCTCCTTCAGTATTTATCTTCCACTTCATTTCACCAATATCTTTTCTTGACACTCTCTCACTGTTCACAACTTTCCATATAGCTTTGGTTTTGTTCGTTGATTGTGCTACAAAATACTCATTAGCTTGCCTTCTTAAGCTGCGAAGTTTCAAGTCATAGGTCTTCTTTCGTTGTATCATCTCAAGCCGATCAGCCTCATTCCCATTTAAAACATACAGTTCTTGAGCTTCAATAAACTGTTTTCTTAATTCTTCAGCTTCAAGATTGTGCCTCTCTGGTTTAGGAGTTCTTAAAGGTCTGTTGCGTGATGATACAGGAGGACAGGTTATATTTAAAGCATCTGCTAATATTTACATGTAAAGTATTTATATGCAGTTTGGGCATGAACAGCTTGAAATACAATTTCCCAAGTTTGAGCATCCAGTATTTGTTTGAGGTTTGTCAGATTTCTTGTATTAAAGTGTCTGCGAATTGAAGTTGACGGCTTTTTAATTTTGGAAGGAATTGAAATGGTAGTTAGCTGCCCAGTATGGTCAGATATGCAGGTATTCACCACATCAACTTTGACTGTGTCCATATTAGTATTGATGCAGACTACATCAATGGAAGAAATTGAGGTTGGGGTCACTCTTGTGGGTGGCAGTTCAACCCTGAGGATGTCGTATGATGTTAAAAATTCTTGCAACCTTATTGTATCGTTATTTGTTGGGTCCAAGCTGTTAGCATTTAGGTCACCAACAATAACTACAACACTATTGTCACCACAAAGAATTGTGCCAAGCGCATTCCCGATCAGTGCCAGAGCATCAAGTATAGGAGTGCTGGGCGGACGATAAATTCCAAGAATAAGAAGAGGTAAATCTTTATCGGAAAGAAGTTTTATCCCAGCCATCTCACAGATAAGTTCTTCACTGTGTCCTTCTATGTCAAGACTTTCTACATGGTTATCAAGTTTCTCACTCTTGTAAATTGCAACTCCGCCCTTTTAATGGTAATCCCTCCCATATGCCGTTACAAGGTTGTAGTCCATAAGTTTAGTACTTTTTATTGTCGTTGGATCAAGTCCATGCTCAGTTAAGACTAGAATATCAGGGTGAGTCATGTTTAAAAGATGATTAAGTCGGTCCACTTTCTTACTGGAAAACTGGTCAAGTTCTCTAATGTCAAAAAAGTGCAAAATGTTGGGACATTATTGAAATGAGAGCCTAAAACAAAGCTATAACAAGCTATAAACCGTACCCATGATATATCACTCTAACATTGTAGCTCCCAAACACTTTCACTGCACTGCACAAAAGCCTAGACTGACCTAGGCTTACAAATTACAACATATCACATATAAACTAATTAAATTAATAACAAAACCCCTACATATTGATTTGAAATTATCCATAATAAACTGTTTATACGTAATTAATACTATCTCACTAAATAAATACTTAAACCGAATAGTGATACCTGCTTCAAAATGGCTAAATGAAAATCAGCATTCTGGCAAGTTTATGATATCAATGTTGTCAAAACAGCAGAACAAATCAGCAATTCTTTCTGTAAGAAATGTTATATTAATAGTGGTGGTGTTCACTTATGTACTACAGTGGAGTCCCGCTAATCCGAACACGTGTAATCCGAACGTCGGTTAATCCGAACAGGTCCAGGAGGAATTATTTATAATGATAATGAATAGTTATAGGAACTAATTACTTAAAAAATGAAAATGGGTGCATCATTTCGTACATAAACAAAGAAAACTTTAATTAAATAGACATATAGTATTTTATTAAGACAAATTGTGTACGGTACAGTACATAAATAATGAAGTTAAATACGTACCAAATTGAAACTTATAGGTTAAGTATGAGTTAAATTACTGTATTAAGAAGTGAAATCAAACAAAAATTGGACGTACAGTACTGATATTATTATTGAGTACAATATTAATTGTTAAAAGACATAAATTCAGTTATTGTCTTCTGTCGCATTGAAGAGAGTCTATTGGATGACGCGTAGTTTCACCATCGTGTCACAAACATGATATCGGCAGGTGTAGCAGTAGCCTGTTGCTCTAAGTATCGTAGTGCAGGGTTAAGCGCTGCTGCACCGTCTGCGTGTGGCACCAACTCTCCTTTATCACCCAGGTTCTTCGTCGTCCCGTAGCGCGTGGACCCGTACTATATCCAGTACACTCACATTGCTTAACAATAGAACTCTCACACTAAATACGGTAAATATGCTTAGTTTATTTGCTTAGTTAAATGCAAACACGTTTATTTGTCAGAAGAAATACAATGCAACAGTCAGAAAACATGTTTTAATAAACAATGTTGATAATTCTATAACAAAATAGACCCATTCTCAAGTTTAAAACCGTATTTTTCTGTAATTCTGGCTAATCCGAACAATCACATAATCCGAATAGGGCTCCGTCCCAATTAGGTCGGATTAACGGGACTCTACTGTATATGAACTGTCAAAATGGGTGCTTGTCTGATCAACATTATAATATCGTTTATCAGTTCCAGGACTAATGATGAAGAAAAAACCACCATTACTTGTTTTACTATATTTAAAGGATGTTATTATTCCTCAGTAATAAAAAAACCTCGAGTTTGTCCTGTTTTTAAGGCTTAAAAATAAGCCAGAAAGTTACCTGCCTGGAATAAGTTCCATTATTGTAGTTGGGGAAATTTATTATCCTGGGGTCTCACCACAAATTTATGTTTTCATTGAAACAAAACATCTTCTGGCAGTTCGGCTTTCCAAGAAATAATCTTATCTACCATTCAAGCTTTGGATATTCAGATAAGGGACATCTCTCAGGCTTTTGCTCAGATCACATTGATTGAGTCAACAAGACTTTGATTGTGGATGTGGAGATCACTACGAAACTGTCTTGTTATGGTTTTGGCAACAGTCAGTTTAATTCTTAAAATTACTTCTTAATTATTTACTTAAATAGTAGAAAAAATATAAATGTTTGGGATTACAGAAATTAAATATGGTGTACCGCAGATGTCTATACTTGGTCCACTGCTGTTTGTCATACGTATTAATGATCTACCTTTCAAGAATCAAGAATCAAGAATCAAGAAGATTTATTGTCGTTAAATACACACAGGTACAATAGACATTGTCAGACAATATAAATATATATAATCTATTAAAAGTTCTATGGTGGTTATAACACAGTAATAAGTAATGTTTTTCTGTAGTAAAGTTTATACGTAAGTGGTTTACTTTTCTAAAACTATGATAAATAAAAAAAATTGCATAAATAAATATTCACCAGTGCTAAAATTCAAATACTTACAAATAGGAAACACAAATGAATAATTTATCACAAAAATTTACATTGAAAAATGAATATAACAAATTAAAATAGTTTGACTAGAATGCTGAGCTTAAATTAAAAGATTTCAAACTGGTACAATTAAAACTAACATATAAACAGTACAAATTAAAAACAAACATTTTATAGTTAAAAAGATGTATCAGACCATTTAAAACAGACTATCAGAAAATTATGGTACTTGTATCACAGGACTAAGAAATTCATCCACAGAGTAAAAAAGGTGCAACCTTTAAACCAATTCTTAAGAACTGTTTTAAATTTATTTAGACTCGTTGTCCATGCACTATCAGGTAATTTATTAAACAACTGCACCTCCATAAAGCAGTGACTTTTTTTTAAATTTTTTCAAGTCTTACTGGTATTAAATTTAACATATATTTAGCTCTTGTATTATTAAATTATGGAATGTCTTGACGCACCACATATTTGTCTAGATTTTCTTTAACTCTCATTAAGCAACATTATATATACATAGATGGTACTGTCATTATGGGAGAAACTCTTTGAAAATCGGTGGCGACAAGATTCCCTACCCTTCACATTCTTAATCAATCTTAGAGCTTGCTTTTGCCACAAAAAAAACTCTTTGGGCTCCACTACTATTACCCCAAAGAAGTATTCCATATAAAAAGAGTGAGTGAAAAAAGGGCAAAATATGATGTTATTAACATTTCTCTACTTACACATAAAACTTAATTTACGTAATAAGTATGTTACCCTAGATAGCTTTGTACATAGACTACTTGTATTGAGTATCCCAACTAAGCCTGTCATCCAAATGTACCCCTAACAGTTTAACTGATTTACTTCCACTTGTTACAGCAGTTCTTAAACTGAAATAAAAATATTCTCTGTTTTTACTATTGTTTACATTTAAGAAATTTGCTCTAAACCAATCACAAGCTACCCTCATTGCATTACCTTGCACCAAGTCTAAGCTAATCAGGTCTTTACCAGAATTGAGTTAAAGTTGGATATCATCCGCATATAAAAACGGACATACATGGGTACACTAAAAGCAAAATCATTTATAGCTACAATAAACAAAAAAGGCCCCAGGACCGAGCCCTGAGGGACACCCATTTGAAACTAATTTGAGCTTTGATACGTCAGAACCTTGAGCTACCATTTGCTTCCTATTACTTAGATAAGAGGTCATTAAATTCAATTCTTTACCCTGTATACCGTAACAATGAAGTTTTTTTAAAAGCAGATCATGAGATATACTATCGAAAGCTTTCGACAAGTCAATTAAAGTAGCTGATAACATATCTTTACATTCAAAAAACTTCTTAAAATTTTTTTCAACAACTGATTCAACTGCTTTGATAGTGTTTTTTACCAGGTAAAAAACCAAACTGCTCCTTACTAGTAGTAGTTCTCCCTCAGCAAAGTAATTGTACAGTTGGTCTTTTATACAGCACTCAAAGACCTTACTAAATATAGGAACTAATGATATCGGGCGATAGTTTAGAGGGGCACAATTTTATCTCCTTTCTTAAAAATTAGGTACAACTTTGACAACTTTAAGAGTATCTGGAAAAAAACACTCTGCTCAAGCATCATGTTAAAAAGAAGTGTTAAGGGCTCTAGAAATAATATCTATTATTTCCTTGACTACTTTGTTGGAGAAACCATAGACATCTTCACTTTGTGATGAACTCAATTTAGAAACATACTTGAGCACATCTTTTGAAGGAATCTGCTTCCAGTGGAAAACGTTATTCTCAATATTCATGTCAGATATATACCTATTTAAAAAATGGATGGCAGCTTATATTACAGTTACTCGCTACATTATTTACATTTGATATTGTTTACAGAGTTAAATAAAATAGTCATTAAAAATTTCTGAATAAATTTTTGTTTCCTGATTTGCAGGTCTTAAATTAGCTTCTAATCTAATAACATTCCAAGCAGCTTTTACACTTATTTTTAGAACTAAGAATATAAATTTTCATGAGATTCTAACTTGGCTTGTTTTATTTTTTACTTTATAAACATCTTTTAGCATTTAAATATGCATCTTTATATAAATTTTCTTCAGCAAGACCTTTATTATTCTTATAGCAATCATACAAATACATAACATAATCTCTATATGACCTCAGCTCAGGTGTAAACCACTTATTCTTACATATATTTTTATTTAAATCTACTTTTATTTTCTTTATCATGCAGCATTCTTCAAAAGAAGTTGTCAAAAAGTTAATAAAATCATTAAAAGCTAAATCAACTGTATAGTATGTTTTTAAGAAATTCCAGTCAACCTCACTTAGCACCATTCTAAAGTTTTCTTATTGCTTTGGGAGTTAAGTCCCTCATTCGCTTTGAAATATGTTGTTTGTTTGGATCATTACCCATAAAGTCGTGGAAGACTGCTAAAATACCAGAGTGATCAGAGATATGAGGCTCGATGATCCTGACATTCTATATCATTTTTTAAACATATTGGTAACAATGTTATCAAGACAAGCTACATTTCTTGTAGGTTTCATGATTTAAACAGTATAAATTTAAAGAGCGTAATGTATTGAGAAAGTTTGTAGTATTTCAATCATCTTTTAAAATATCAATGTTAAAATCTCCTGAAAATAATAATATGTCTGGAAGGGTACTTTTTGTACAGGAAACCAACACAACTATCAAAAGAGGACAGAAAAGCAAGCGAGGTCTAAACCTGGTGTGCGATATATTGTTGCTACAATAATGTTGGTCTTACTCAATAAAACTGCAGTTACTTCAAACACAGTATCAATACAAAATTTTTCCAAATTCAATAGGTGGTAATCCAATCCATTTTTTACAAAAATACTACACCCTCCTCTAGTAATGGCGGTTTTCTACAATAAATATTTGCAAGACTATACCCTTGAGGAACAAAAAGCTGACTATCTTCTATGACTAGCCAGTGTTCATTTAGTGTTTAAAATACTACAATTTAGTGATTCTAATTAAAAGTTCTAACATTTCAATTTTCTTCCTAATTGACTGAACATTTAGATGGAAAAACATTGAAAAATTTGCATTTATTATCAACATATGCTACTTTAAACGGATCTAGAATTATTGATGTGGAGTTTCCCGACACTGTGGCTGCCTCTTCTTCACCCGATGCTGTTGTCTCCTCTGTAGCTGCGGCTCGGTATCCCTCTGCACACCATCCGGGTTGGTTGGACTCTGGCTCCGGGAAGCTTCAGCAGTGTCACAAAAAGTCTTAGTTGCCTCACGAATTTTGTCTGCAAGCCACAGTTTTTTCCCTTATGATTGAAAATGCAGACCGTGGCCGAGTTGTGAGTATGAAGTTTTCTGTCCAGCATCATGTACATTCACCAACTTGACATTATTATACTGATCACTTATTTCTTGTAGAAAACCATTAGTCCTCTTAACTTCTTCATTTGACACATGACCATTGCACTAAATCATATCGATGTGGAATATTTAATAGTATTATATTTTGATTTGAATGTTCTTCAAGTGTGTCTTTGATTATATATTATTGCTTCATTTGTCTCATTCCTTGAGACGTCATTAGTACCACAAAACACCACCAAATGTCTGTCACTTTATTAAATATTTGCAAAATTTGGAATGAACTACATTTAACCGTGTTATTTCAGAAGCCTCAAATTGGTTTAAGAACACTGATTTGATTAAATGAATTAAAAACTCAAAATGTTCTATTCAGTTAATAACAAACAAACCAAGGAAGCAAACTGATAATTATGACTCACAGTACTCTTATCAAGCAATACACAATTCCTAGCAAATATATTGATAAAAATAAGCACTCGCATCATGTGCTCATTGGGACACACACAATAATCTCAATTATCACAGGTAATATTGCTCCTTAAGTGACTTTCTTATATTATATGAGCTGGTTATGTGAAGAAATGTAAACAAGATTAATACTATACTTCTTCTCCAAAAAAGGACAAACAAATATTTACCAATTCACACATTTAAAATATTACAAACCTCAAAGTTAATTGTCTTAATTTTTTTTATTTGTTGAAATATATTTTTTAAACCTAGAACTTTTATAAACTCACAGTGATAATTCCTTGTACAACAGAAAGGCATAGAAGTTTGATATTAATAAATTTAATGAATTAGAAAAACAAAATAGTCAACTTAGTCATTTCTTCAAAAGTATACAATCATTTCTTATTATGACTTCAAAAATATGATGAATGTGTTTCAAAAGGATTATGTCTATTAGACAACCCTTTTTATTCACTGAAAAGAATTATTTTGCACAAAATTTATAACAGACTAATTTTTTAGACTAAAGATTTTGTAATATCGACTGATTCTACTACCACTAGTTCTCAAGAGTAGTAGTTTTTATTTTAATTAAATCGTCACCACTTACAACACATTAAATGCTCCAAGTATTAGTACAAATCGCATTTCTATAAAAATTATTGCTCACATTTTTGGAAATCTGGATTTCATTTAAAAAGCCTGTCCTTCACTTAGTGTAACAAAAACTTAAGACCAACAGTGTGTTGATTTATTTCAGGTATTTACTACCAGATCGAAGCACAACATTAATATCGTCGTGTTTGTTTCCGATCTTCTTGACATGTTAGCAGCATTAAATAATCTGTCTTCTTAGTAGTAGCTTCGCAAAATAGCTGTTGTTTGTAAACAGTAGAAAAGGTCAATCAAAACTAGGTGTTTGTTTGTAAATCCAGATTTAATGGATTATTTAGAGAAAACATATTTGAGGATATTTTATTAGAAATTGGCTAAGGGAATGAACACGAATCAGTAGAACACTTTGAAAATGTAGAACCTGATAACGATAAATGGGTGAGTAGAAGTGTACCGAGCCACTCCAGTCATGTGAGGGTTAAAACAGGTTCGCGACAGCTATGGAGCAGTTCCATTGCAACGTGATTATGCTAAAGAATGTACCAATTAACACATTCACGACGACGTGTACCCCATTGGGTACACACCGAGCTTTTGTAAAGCACATCATGCGCCCGATGGGATGGTTTGTTATATGTGGTCCTGCGCTTAAATAAATACCTTATTACTATTGTGTACTCCGTCGGGAGCACGATTGCTTGATTTTTAAGGTAAATTTTTAGATACCACTTGGGGTACACTGAAAAACATTGAAATACATTTTTTTGTGAAAAATTGTGAAGCTTACAAATATTTCCTGTTATAGTTTAGACGATTAACGTACAAATAACTATTACAGTTTTTTGCCTTTATTATTTAAAAATTCAATGGCAAATAAAAATGTCCGGAAATAAGCTGTTGTCGTGAACGTGTAAAGTGGTTGAAATACTAATAATTTTTGCAAACCGTCAAATTGCAATTTTGTTATAACAGCATTCATTTAGTTTTGTTGGGTTCAATATCACAAAAAACAACAAATATGGTAAACTAAAAATATGAATGTATAGTTTTATTAAGATCATAATTAGATATTGATAGTGACATAATACAAGAAAAATATTATAACATTTTTAACACTATAAATTAAAATTACGATAAATAAAAACTATAAAAAATTGTCACTGATCAGAAATGTGCCGAATAGTAAAAATCTCCAGGGCTAACAGAACTGGGTAGAAGAAAAAAATAAATATAGCCACTCTGGATTCGTTGTAGTATATTCACAGTTATTTCATTGTTCCTGTATTGGTACCAAACAATCCACATTTCAGTTAGAAGAAACCACCTCTATTCGTTGTAGTATATTCACAGTTATTTCATTGTTCCTGTATTGGTACCAAACAATCCACATTTCAGTTAGAAGAAACCACCTCTATTCGTTGTAGTATATTCACAGTTATTTCATTGTTCCTGTATTGGTACCAAACAATCCACATTTCAGTTAGAAGAAACCACCTCTATTCGTTGTAGTATATTCACAGTTATTTCATTGTTCCTGTATTGGTACCAAACAATCCACATTTCAGTTAGAAGAAACCACCTCTATTCGTTGTAGTATATTCACAGTTATTTCATTGTTCCTGTATTGGTACCAAACAATCCACATTTCAGTTAGAAGAAACCACCTCTATTCGTTGTAGTATATTCACAGTTATTTCATTGTTCCTGTATTGGTACCAAACAATCCACATTTCAGTTAGAAGAAACCACCTCTATTCGTTGTAGTATATTCACAGTTATTTCATTGTTCCTGTATTGGTACCAAACAATCCACATTTCAGTTAGAAGAAACCACCTCTATTCGTTGTAGTATATTCACAGTTATTTCATTGTTCCTGTATTGGTACCAAACAATCCACATTTCAGTTAGAAGAAACCACCTCTATTCGTTGTAGTATATTCACAGTTATTTCATTGTTCCTGTATTGGTACCAAACAATCCACATTTCAGTTACTCCTAGTAGTATATTCACAGTTATTTCATTGTTCCTGTATTGGTACCAAACAATCCACATTTCAGTTGAAGAATCCACACCACATTTCAGTTAGAAGAAACCACCTCTATTCGTTGTAGTATATTCACAGTTATTTCATTGTTCCTGTATTGGTACCAAAACAATCCACATTTCAGTTAGAAGAAACCACCTCTATTCGTTGTAGTATATTCACAGTTATTTCATTGTTCCTGTATTGGTACCAAACAATCCACATTTCAGTTAGAAGAAACCACCTCTATTCGTTGTAGTATATTCACAGTTATTTCATTGTTCCTGTATTGGTACCAAACAATCCACATTTCAGTTAGAAGAAACCACCTCTATTCGTTGTAGTATATTCACAGTTATTTCATTGTTCCTGTATTGGTACCAAACAATCCACATTTCAGTTAGAAGAAACCACCTCTATTCGTTGTAGTATATTCACAGTTATTTCATTGTTCCTGTATTGGTACCAAACAATCCACATTTCAGTTAGAAGAAACCACCTCTATTCGTTGTAGTATATTCACAGTTATTTCATTGTTCCTGTATTGGTACCAAACAATCCACATTTCAGTTAGAAGAAACCACCTCTATTCGTTGTAGTATATTCACAGTTATTTCATTGTTCCTGTATTGGTACCAAACAATCCACATTTCAGTTAGAAGAAACCACCTCTATTCGTTGTAGTATATTCACAGTTATTTCATTGTTCCTGTATTGGTACCAAACAATCCACATTTCAGTTTCTATTCGTTGTAGTATATTCACAGTTATTTCATTGTTCCTGTATTGGTACCAAACAATCCACATTTCAGTTAGAAGAAACACCTCTATTCCATTGTTCCTGTATTGGTTCATTTCAGTTAGAAGAAACCACCTCTATTCGTTGTAGTATATTCACAGTTATTTCATTGTTCCTGTATTGGTACCAAACAATCCACATTTACAATCATTTCAGTTAGAAGAAACCACCTCTATTCGTTGCAATGGGCGGTTGTCATGACAGATCCAATGAACTTTTTACTGCTTTGTTGTCGCAGTTCTGTAACTTGTTCAGTTACGGAGTGTTGCGACGAGACAGCTCCGGTCCCAACGATCCATCTCTACGGGTGCGGATGTGGGTGATATTGAACAGGAAATTAACGATGCGAGTGGGCCTAGGTCATGTAAATAATCAATATATAATGTAAATATATGTTTTACAATAGATATAGAGTATTGTTTGCACCAAAAGTAATAACAAGTTTGGTATGTGTTTTATTTTGTTTATACATATTTCACAGGTTTTTTCTGTTAATATCTATACTTGGTCTTAAATGGGTTAAATTTAAGTAAAAATATAATTTAAATCATAATCCAAACCTAATGGACAATAAGATTTTCATAAAATTTGGAATGTAGGTATAACTTTTGAATATTTTCACAATTCTTTAACAAGTTGTATTGGTGTACTTAAAAAAAATGTCTAAATACAATCAACTAAAACTATTACAAAACATCAAATCTTCACAAAAAGGAAAATTTTTACTTCAACACACTTTCAAGATTTCATTTACGAGTGTACTCGCAGACAACGGGCAGGCAGATATAAATTAGAAAACCTCAAACCAACTTCCGAGCGGGTTCCTTTCAACCAATTTACAGTCTAACCTTAACACGTTAAAGGTTATTCAACTTTTGCTGAATGTGACGCCTCTGTACAATGATTGTTACTACCACATTGTAGTGTTGACAGGTGATCTCGTGTCTCATACTTCGACAGTGGCAAGAACTGACATCACCGACACCACGAAACTCTTTATGTAATATCAATTTACAGTCTAACCTTAACACGTTAAAGGTTATTCAACTTTTGCTGAATGTGACGCCTCTGTACAATGATTGTTACTACCACATTGTAGTGTTGACAGGTGATCTCGTGTCTCATACTTCGACAGTGGCAAGAACTGACATCACCGACACCACGAAACTCTTTATGTAATATCAATTTACAGTCTAACCTTAACACGTTAAAGGTTATTCAACTTTTGCTGAATGTGACGCCTCTGTACAATGATTGTTACTACCACATTGTAGTGTTGACAGATGATCTCGTGTCTCATACTTCGACAGTGGCAAGAACTGACATCACCGACACCACGAAACTCTTTATGTAATATCAATTTACAGTCTAACCTTAACACGTTAAAGGTTATTCAACTTTTGCTGAATGTGACGCCTCTGTACAATGATTGTTACTACCACATTGTAGTGTTGACAGGTGATCTCGTGTCTCATACTTCGACAGTGGCAAGAACTGACATCACCGACACCACGAAACTCTTTATGTAATATCAATTTACAGTCTAACCTTAACACGTTAAAGGTTATTCAGCTTTTGCTGAATGTGACGCCTCTGTACAATGATTGTTACTACCACATTGTAGTGTTGACAGGTGATCTCGTGTCTCATACTTCGACAGTGGCAAGAACTGACATCACCGACACCATGAAACTCTTTATGTAATATCAATTTTACAGTCTAACCTTAACACGTTAAAGGTTATTCAACTTTTGCTGAATGTGACGCCTCTGTACAATGATTGTTACTACCACATTGTAGTGTTGACAGGTGATCTCGTGTCTCATACTTCGACAGTGGCAAGAACTGACATCACCGACACCATGAAACTCTTTATGTAATACCAATTTACAGTCTAACCTTAACACGTTAAAGGTTATTCAACTTTTGCTGAATGTGACGCCTCTGTACAATGATTGTTACTACCACATTGTAGTGTTGACAGATGATCTCGTGTCTCATACTTCGACAGTGGCAAGAACTGACATCACCGACACCATGAAACTCTTTATGTAATATCAATTTACAGACTAACCTTAACACGTTAAAGGTTATTCAACTTTTGCTGAATGTGACGCCTCTGTACAATGATTGTTACTACCACATTGTAGTGTTGACAGGTGATCTCGTGTCTCATACTTCGACAGTGGCAAGAACTGACATCACCGACACCACGAAACTCTTTATGTAATATCAATTTACAGTCTAACCTTAACACGTTAAAGGTTATTCAACTTTTGCTGAATGTGACGCCTCTGTACAATGATTGTTACTACCACATTGTAGTGTTGACAGATGATCTCGTGTCTCATACTTCGACAGTGGCAAGAACTGACATCACCGACACCATGAAACTCTTTATGTAATATCAATTTACAGACTAACCTTAACACGTTAAAGGTTATTCAACTTTTGCTGAATGTGACGCCTCTGTACAATGATTGTTACTACCACATTGTAGTGTTGACAGGTGATCTCGTGTCTCATACTTCGACAGTGGCAAGAACTGACATCACCGACACCATGAAACTCTTTATGTAATACCAATTTATTTATAAAGTACAATTATATTTAGCAACAGTTATCCGCAGCTTTGGACATGTATAAGCTCATCTGCCTTGTTACCACGATCTAGATAATATGTCAAAAAGTGTAATTTATGGTCAATGCAAATTACATCAGTCTCAGAATTTTTATGTGGCATAATTCTTTTTGTCCAATCAGGAAAATATATATACATAGATAACAACTTTGTCTTTAATACTTTGCATTACAGTACTGACCACGCACTGCATACTTATTTGCATACATACAGTTAAAAGCATATTTTCCCCCCCAAAACTAATAATTTTCTTATCCAGATAAACGATGATTCCAAAATATATTTTAATAAAAAGTTATTTTTCAGCTTTAGAGACCAGTGGGGCATAGCCCAGAGGGATTTTCGAAATAGCAATAGGCTTATATGTTTACCGGAGACCCTAATAATCCATGTAAAATGTCCGTAGAATCTGTAGTTTTTACGTGATTGAGTAACACACACATCCATACCATTTGATTTTTATATAGTTGTACAGATATAGATTTAATATTCATTAAATGTATACGTAGATTTATTTTTGATACAACTAGCAATGTTCTACAACGATAACAACTAGTAATCATACAATATTCTAATGTTAATTTTTATTTTGTGTGCGGCCTTTCAAAATTGATTTCATCTGCAGAAAACTCCACACACAAAATATATATGTTTAAAAATAACACATTGTAAGGCATTTGGAAATATGGTTAGCCAGTATAAAATTTTTAATTGGTCTGTCTCCATTATACATTTTTTTTTTTTTTTTTTTAATGTCAAATGTTTACCAAGTGTATTGTATTTTTAACTTCTTATACTAATTGCAAAATTGTTCAGACCTTCCATATTGTATATGTGCAAGAAGTTCATCAATCGTGTTTTGATGTTCCTTTTGGTTTGCCCAATATACAATTTATCACAGTTGTTGCATTGAAATTGGCTTTTGAAATGCCTGTACAAAACAATAATTAACATTGAAAAATTGTGTGATCATTACTAGTTGATCAAATCAACATTTCTCCAACTGTTCCAAGAATTCTCATTACTCTACGTGTTTAATACACTTTTAGGATATTGGAGAGGTATAAGCCAGTGAGTTGTTAGTGGAGTCGGTGTACTTTCAATGTCTCTTGAAGCTGGTGATGTCGCTGGACTGTACTTAAGTTTATGCAAGGTGAAACCAGTATATTTTCAAAAATTATATACACTAAATTAAAATTATCAAAAATAATTATGAAGGTAATTATATTAAAACACTACTAATGAGAATAAGGCAAAAGAGAAAGCTAGGCCTTTACTTAGATGACCTAAGCAGAAATACCGCACACAAAATGAACCACAAATATTCTATGGTATTGCAGGAGTTTCTCCCAGCTATACAATAAAATTTATTTAGATTTTGATCCCAAGGATGGATAAAGAATGAACACTCTTGAGCGTTTCAATTGATCAACTTTATTCTAGATAATTGTCAACACTACTTCGTCTTCAGCTAAATAAAATTCTAAGAAAAATTACAATCATCATTACGCAACATATTGTTATTTCTTTTGTTTTTTTAAAAAAATATTACATCGCTAATATTTACAATAAACTGAACGTGAAGACAAACATATATAGTGTGATACAAGCAGGCCCAGAGCGGACCGACCCAAGCCGACCTATCACATGGCTCCATTCCAGCAGTACTACCAACACGTAATCTGCATGCCAGCAATAAGTATAAAAAATAAATCATGCTATAGTACATTCTGTGGTAAAATAAATAATGAAATGGTTATAATACAAATTTTATATTTATGTATTACAGGAGGAGCAATAGGATTGATTCGAAAGTGAAATTTAATATTTCTTAACCAGCAGAACTAAATTTTTCAAAATAACATACTTAATATTAATTACGATAAATAGAGAAATTTTCTTTCAAATTCAACAATATAGCGTATATTATGTTTTTAACTAAGTTTTTTAATTCATGAATCACCAACAATTGTAATATACAATCCCATCATTCAATGAATAAATTACTGCCCTATATAATCAGCATAGATAAAAATAAAACCAATTTTAATGCAAATAGATCTTACTCGTACCAATATGCCTGCTAGAATGGATACATCTCTATTTAGGAAACAAATTATTACAAAAATGTACAATAAGTTCTTAAAGACAAATTTACATCTCATATATCCATTAATATTTTAACAATAATAAATCTGGTTGAAATCAGTCGCAACGAGAACAAATCATGCAGACAGACAGACATAGCGACTGAGGGCATATTTTCTATCAATATACAGGGCAAGAAAATAAACAGACACTGCATGCTCCACCCAAGCAGAGCTTCATCGTTCTATTTACTGAGTCAACTCAAAATATCATTATAATAAGAGGATTCATTAGAAATTCTTATCTTCCTTATTTGAGTGTATTGTGGCCAAGTATTATTACAATGGATAAGAAAATCAGCAGGTTTACCTAGAAAAATTCCTTAAGAATCCACGATTTGAAAGACGCAAACACTTGACATTACACACATTTAGGAGTTTTTATTGTATGCAGGATTAAAAATTCCTAAATATGTGTACTTTGATGTGTCTTTATGGGCTTCTTTTGAATCAGCAGACACTAGAATGAAGTTTTCAAGGTAAGCCTGCTGACTTTTATATCCAATAGTAAAAACAATGCAAGAATGAGTGTGGATACCTGTGTAGTCTTCTGCCAAAGGCCATTCAATTTATTTATATGTAACATTAATAAAGTTGTAGGGTTGTTCTACAAAAACTCATCTCAGAGGTAAAAGCCTGAAAAAATTTGTGAAACACTGTATAATAGCGATAATTATTGTTAAAAATAATTTACTGTACTTTTTTTTTAATACTGAAAAGTTGTTCTATATTATAAATAAAACATTGGAAAACCGTGATGAGAATACTAAAAGCACACATATATTTTCCATTTATGACCTTTACTGAAGAATGGATACTTGGTTTTGTCACAAGGTTGAAAGACAAAGAGATTAAGTTAAAAGTTTTAATACAAAAAAGGTAATTAGTGTTATTTTTCTTTTGTTTTGACTTGAAGGGTAGAAGAATAGCTGTAACGTCGTCAAGTGCTTGCCATTAACTCAAACATAACGAGGCTACTGGAATAGGTGATAGCATATTGTGTCTGTTCAGTGTTACCACAAGCTCTCCTCCATAAACAAGAGATTATAGACTGTACAGAGTGATTATTGAAAATATACTTACTGTAGGCAATAAATCGTAACAATAAGAAATAATATGTACATATATATGCTTCTGTGTTAATACCATATTAAACACAAATTGTTTTTCCTTCTCTAGTTTCAACAGCTTTCACAAGTTTAAATTGATATTAATAACAAATAGTTCTTGTGAAAAGAATGTATTCATTAAGTGCATGGCTTGATTTACCTTTATTTTTCAATCTTCACAATTTATCAATCGTGATGACTTTATAAATTAGTTTTTGTTACAAACAGTTGTAAGAATATTTGCAATAATAAAGACAGGAGAGCATTTAAATACATTTGTGAAAGCTCAGAGAATGTGGTGTATACATGCAGACAGATGTTTTTAGTAATTAAATAGAAATTGTATTACATTTTAAATAAAAATTTGATAATATTTTGAAACGGGATAAAATTTGTTCACAAACCATCACTATAATTAACTTTAAAAAAACACTTTACAGTAATTACATTTTTGGTAGAACAAGGAAAAAAGACCCATACATAAATAATAAAAAGCCATATTGTTATACAAAACTAAGATTATAACGACATAAACAGAAAGTAAATCACTTGTAAACAATGAAGGAATGAAGAAACCACTGACTAATTATTAATGGAAGCTCTTTTCAAAGATTTAATAACTGAGGAAAACGCAATAAAATTTATCATTACCAGAAAGCATTGCATTGGAAATTTATTTTATACATAAAATATTAACAGAATCACAGATTAACCATCCCTCTAAGTAGATTTAGCTTAACTATAATTATCTCATTTTTATTAGCTTTTTTAAATCATGCAATTATATTCAGATCATTGATTTAATCAATAGAAACAATGAGATTCAACAAAGAAAACTTAAGGACTAAAATTAAAAAACAATAATATTAATAAAATTCAAATTGGATTCATAAAAATGTAATGAAATAAAATACTGAAACAAAAGTCAAAAACTAAAACCACCAATTTTATTATGAACAAAACTTTTGTAACCATAGGTCTGAAACTGTTGAAACTAGATCTCTACACAATACTCAATCTGGTGTTACTAAGGAAAGTGTCAAACAATTCCTAGTCCGGCCCGGCCCAATATTATATACAAACGGCATAATTATAACAATCATAATATACTCCCATACATGAAGATACGGAGTCCCGCACACTAAACAAAGACACTATATAATACACCACAATATATCGCTTCAATGACCAAGGGATCTGGACGCAACCGCAACGCAACGCACTCGAGTCCGATATCACAACCTGTCTCAGCGGAGAAGTGTTCGAGGCAAGAATAAAAAATTCACGGGGAAAGACATTGAATCACATATACATTTTGATGCACCTTCCTGACGCTTTGCCTCGAGGTAGTTCGCTTAGCTCGCTGTCGTCGGTTGTCGCATTACAAGATGACACAGGAAGTGGAGCAGCAACTGCTTCCTCCGCCCTTGCTCTTCTGCCGCTGGTCTGCAACAAGCGACACGGCAACGTTACTCACATTGTACAGCCACATCACATGTGTCAGCAAAACTTCCATAAGCTGCTTGCCTCTTTTGCACAGCTTTATTGTCTTAGCATAAATTTTCACATTTGGTATTTCAAATCCAACAATTTGTTCAAAAAGATATTAAACTAAAGTTAAGACAAATTTAAAGAAGCCCAGAATATCCTATACCTAATTGATTGATTAAAAATAAGGCTAGTCCTCAGCCTGAGGCACATCTGTGCCAACCCAACATGATTCCTAATACAGAGTTCTAAGTTGGTTTCGAGCCAGCAAAGCTGCTTGGCTAAAAAAGATATAAAGATGTGCTTATTGTGGTAGCCCCTTGTTAATCCTAGTGAGGCACAGGCAGAGAATATCTCCCTCCACCTGGAATATAGTGCAGTGATGGCCCAGATACTGTGAGGAGAGATTAACAACATTATTATTATTATTGTTAATTTATTGCAAGTTAATTTAAAAAATCTTTTGCAAAAGTTTCTAGATTGAGGGACATTCAAAAGGGTATGGGACACAGGAGCCATCATCTCATGCTCAGATTTTGTGGTGCACCACAGCCATGGACAGGTTTGTGGTGGGGCTAGTGCTATTGCCACCTCTAACAGTCCAAACAGGTTGAGAAGGAGCATCTTCCTCAGGTCCGGGCTAGGCTTATAATACAAGTCACTCCGACCAAAGTTATTGGACTGCCACCATGAGTTGCCTAGATGTAAATTATAATATCAGTTGCTAAACTCACGTTCTACTGAATCTGCATAAATTTAAGAAACCGGATAATTCAAAACTTTACACTTCTCTAAAAAAGTTTACATTATGAAGTACACTGTTGTTACTGAGATTGCTCTACATGATTTTTATTTAATTTCGTCCAATGGAAAATGTTCTTAGTCAAATATTTGTGTCCAAAATGAGATTCCTACAATGTTCCTTCTACAATACGAATCTAGGGATTATAAAGAATTTTTAATACTTAAATTAAGCTACAAAATGATGACTGTAATTCATATACTTACTTGTGGTAAAAAGCATTCTCACGCAATCTATTCTAAAATATAACTAACCATATTTCTTTATCAAAATTAAATTAAAGATCGTTATGGTGAACAGTAGACAATATTTTTCGGACGTGTTACAATTAACCCTTTTAGTGCTATGACATCACTGTGACCGATTCCATGAATCGCTTCTGTGAGTCTAGAAGTGCAGGGATCCCTGTAGGTGATTTTACATATTTCTTAAAACACACTGTAATTATATAACGGTACAGACTGCTAAACAACCATCTTTTTGTTCTAAAATCTGCACCATATAAATTTTTTCATGCTTTTGGTGGTCATTGAATATTTATATTAAATTTTGTTATTAAAACTGCAAATCACTCAGTTCAGCCTGTTTGTTCACGTTTGGCAGAAGGTACTTACATTACATTCTATTTACCGTGGTATGTTTTGTATTGTGGTTTTATTATCATAGACACATTACTCACACTATGGTGGAAATAACTCACACTAGATACTTGGTGGAAATAATTACAAAACGTTGAAACTACTATTTTTTATTTTACTAGTATAATTTTGATTCCAATCAGTCTATATAACACGATAACAAATTTAGTAAACGTTATAACAAATTTACTTTGTTTCATATTTTTATTTAAAAATATATCTGTAGCCGCCTTAAAGCAGTTTATAGTTTGATTACATCTGTGGTACCAGCAGTTAAATTTTACTTTTTCAATTTCGTTTTGAGGTATATATAATTATATTGTAATGTATTTTTTATTGATTGTTGGTTGGTACAGTGAAACTCAGTAAAAAATAAATTTAAAATTATATATTAATTGATATTATACATAAAAATCAAACTTTATCACACTGTGAACATTTTAACTTTTTTTATTCTTTTGTTTGCATATTTATATATTTGGACAAAATATTGTATGTGGGGGGTTTATTATTTACTTTATAATGAACAAACCAATTAAGGAATTATAATATTGTCTCTTCAAATAAATATGTTAAAATTTTTTCCAAAACTACTACATTTTGGGTAAAACAGGCTGCCAGAACTCGGGTAAGACAACAGACAATGTTCTACTAAAAGGGTTAAATCTTGCTGAAACATGGTTATAAATTTACATTTTTCTTTCACATTCTCTTGCACATTTCAAATTAAAAATATAATTTGAAAGTGAATTTAATAATGTACATATGTACAAATATATTATAAGTAATTTTTAGTAAGATCAAGACCGAAGATATCTGAAAATATACAAACACACAGTTTAAAACTGAACTCCTAATTTTCACAATAAAATAGAAAGAAATAAGCCTCAAATTCCTCATAGGTTAGTACAAAAAAAAATACAAACAAACCGAGTTAAAAGCAGAGTTGACGACTGCGGTTGAGGCGAGGAGGTGTAGTCTGAGAGTCGAGTTTCACTCCTCTGGGTATCCAAACTTTTCCTGTACACTTCTCCTTGTTGTTCATTATTTTGAGCCAAGTTTCAGCCAATCACAGTCGACAGGCGAGACGAACAATCAACTGGCAATATTTTACCTCTCTTCTCACTGAGATCAATTAATTGTTGTTTTAAATTCAAGAGAGTAGAACTTATTACATTTCAGATAAAAGTTTACTTTCTGAACATCGAGTAAAGTTTCGTGAAGTTGCATTAAATCTTCCAAAAGTGAAACAGTGGCTCATTTGGAAATACTACCTTCTGGACTTTAACATATTCACGACCACAATCAAAGTAATGAAATATTTAAATGATGTTTGCCAAAAAGTTAATACACAAAGCAATCGGAAGGTCTGTACCATATGTTTTAGTTTAACATCTTCATTGACGACAGCTCTCAACAGTGAGGCTGAAACCTCTCAAGATTTTAAATGTGTTGGCAATGTTTAGAAGTGATGTGCAGCAGAAAGTATTAGTTTTTAAAAATATTTTGAAACTAGCTTGAGTTATAAAATGACTATTTTGTCTGGTACACACAATGCAAAATTTGAATTTGATAGGTATATCAGGTCTTTCCTGTGGTTTCTAGTACAATATTAATTCTTAAATATAAATTTAATCTTTTATAACTTTTGAATAACGGCTTTAGAAAGATTCAGTTTCTGGTACATTCGTAGTTATCTTATTGGCTTTGAATATTGCACAGTCAATGTAGTTAGTTAAACCTTTAACCTTCTAAACTCTCATGGCAAGTTTCGAAGAAGAGTTTTTCCAAACGAACATTTAATGTATTTACATTCTAATACACTTTTAATATAATATATATATATATATAGTATATACTCTAGAAAGGCAAGCTGAATTTTTCCGTATAAACCAGTAAAGTGCTAAATCATTAAATACAAATTCATAAAGAATCTAAATTAATAAATGACACAGCCCAAATAATACAACTGCATTATCTAGTTATATAATTTTTTAGCGTAAATCTTGTAGCTATATACGAGGTGTGTTCAAAGAGGGAATTTTTAAGCTTCGCGGGTTTGGAAAGAACGATTGTCAAAATTGTTTCTATTATGTTGGTACTCATTCTTCTGAAGTATATTAAACCTTCCAGCTGTAGTCATTGTTTAATTTTTGAGTGGAAGCTGCTAAGTTTAGTTCTTCTTTTATGAATTCAGCAATTTTTGTTAGTTAAAAATAATGGACCAATGAATTTTTATCAAATTTTGTGTGACAACAAGGCAGTGAAGCCATTGAAGATGACAAAAGTGGAAGAAATGGTTATGCACGATCTCAGTATTGCACCCAGAGAAGTCACACAATGTTGGCATACAATTGGCTTATGTCATGAAATTGTTTAGAATGTTTTGGGTATTAAATGTGTGGTAGCAAAATGTGTTCCAAAATTTTCAAATTTTAAACAAAAACCGTTAAATGGAAATTGCTTAGGAATCATTAAAGTAATTTTTTGCCAAAAACGATTCACGTTTTTTCATTTCAAAAATTAAAGTGAACCTTAATAGGTTTTCATTGGCCATCATTTAACAAGCACAGATGACATTAAAAGTGTATCGCTGAAAGAACTAAAGGATATCTTAAAGATCGAGTTTGAGAAGTGTTTTGAGGATTGGAAGAAGCACTTGTAATAATAATTTGGACTATTTCGAAGGTGACAACATTAATGTAGACAAGTAAATAATTTTCTTTTTCAAAAATTGGAAATTCCCATTACTTTTTGAACATACCTTGTAGTTAAACTCTACTAAATGAAAACAGATTTAAGGAAAGTGTAAGAAAGTATATTTGAAGAATTTACAGATTGGTGGTGGAGTTAAGGGAGAAGAGTAAGGGAGGAGAGTTATCAGGAGTCCTTGGGCACCCACATGAAGTGGCCATCCCAGGTCTCACCTTGGGAGTTGGGCTCGGGCAGGTTCTCCCGAGGGACTAAGTGCATGACTGTGGTACGGCCGAAGGGCAGGCCTAGTGCGCCCAATGTTACATTGCTGTGTAGGAATCGGCCTTGGTAGATCAGCCGCAGAATCTCTGCTTTCTCCACCGCCTCCTCCGCCCAGTCTGCAACACAGTCCAAAGCTTTTTATTTTAAATAGCCAGTTGACAACTGCCCACATAACAACTAAGGTAAAGTTAGCAGAAATGGGCAGAGCAGTTTCTACTATTGAACTACCCTACAATTGATTTCATGGACATTACTCCAGAATTGGCTTTAAATAATATATAAACTACTAAGTAGCAATTTTCAAGAACGGTGGTAATAATAATGCATAAATAGTTTTAATTATCTCCATTGGAAATTTAAGATTTTTTCCTGTAGTGGCGGCATGTTTTCGAGCCTCGTGCAAGGGTTTTTTAAAAAATTTATTAAAAATATAAATTAAAAGTAATATATATAGAAGTATATATTTTTGTGTTCAGAATTAAACATATAATAATATTAGTATTTAAATTTGGCCTTAAAAAAATTTTTACTAAAATTTTTTTTCCATGAAATTCAAAATTTACATTTTTTTTAATTTTTATTTGGGGGGACCATACCTAGCAAACCAAGTTATAGTAAGAAAACTATAAAAGTGAGAGTACCATTGTGTGTCAAATTTATTCTAGTTTCAGAAACACATAAGCATTATACAAATTTATGAAACTATAATAACTTTATATAACAAAAAGCAGCGATGCGCATAAATTGTGAAAATAGGGTGTATATGTAAGAGTTTGCTAATAAAAGTTTTACTAATACAGTTTTACTTCAATACATGTTATATTGCATATTTTATTACTCAGAATGAAGTAAACTATACAGCAGTAGTAAAATAAATTCCATAACTTTTTTTTGAAGAGTCGAAAAAAGTTTCATTTTGTCATTACTCAAAACTTTTGCGAAAAATTTTCGAGAAATTTATTTATTCTAAAATAAATTTATTTGCACTACTGCAATATTTAAAAATTCACCACACACTAAACACAACACTAAAACACAAATAAACCTACTAAAACTTACTAATAAACACGACTCGTCACATCAACAACTCAGACGGCATCGACAACATGGCGGTCACATCTTTTACGTTCCAAACTACGAACTTGGTACGTTGCAACTACAATACAAAGAGGAATAAAACTATAGTATTCCTTATGCTTTTTTTCCCCGAATCCAATGGTGCATGAATCGAATCGATACGTTGCCGGAATATACTGTTATGAGTGATTATGCAAAGGAATGTTTGTTTATCAAAATTTTGACAAACAACAATCCGCTAAGGGTTATGTTTATCAAAATTTTGATAAACAACAGTTGGAGGGTTAAGGAGATTTATCTCATGGACAATTTTAATACTAAAACGTTTTCAGAATTTTATTTTGGTTGCATAATTAGGGAGATGTCTCAATTATGGTTAATATAGATCCAAATGCTTTTTAATTTTTCTTGTAAATTGAAATATTTCGGTGATCAAGTACAACAAAAAACCATTGAGATATGTTAATGTTATCTTTCAAATGAGACATGTACCATGTTATGACCAAAACTAAGAGTGTAAAATATTGTGAGGTTCAAAATTGTTTTCACAAGGCTAAAATTAAAATTGCTGCTAGTAGATCTAGGCCTTAAGCCAACTATTTCTCATTTTAACTTTTAATTTAATTAATTAATAATATTAAAAAATAAATCAAATGGTCTGCAACTCACAAGTAATTACGAGTATTTAGTAAAATTAGGTTTTAAATCTAGTCCAAGATTAAACAAGAATGATATTGGTGACAATTACTACTAACATCTAGGAACTGAGAGCCATCTGCTGCATTGTATAAGCACAAGATTGTTATGGAATCAATCCAGGAACTTGCTTTAACAAGAATGATATTGGTGACAATTACTACTAACATCTAGGAACTGAGAGCCATCTGCTGCATTGTATAAGCACAAGATTGTTATGGAATCAATCCAGGAACTTGCTTTAACAAGAATGATATTGGTGACAATTACTACTAACATCTAGGAACTTGAGAGCCATCTGCTGACATTTTGGTATAAGCACAAGAGGTTTGTTATGGAAATCAAATCCAGGAAACTTGGCTTTAACAAGAATGATATTGGTTGACAATTACTACTAACATCTAGGAACTGAGGAGCCATCTGCTGCATTGTATAAGCATCATAAGGTTGTTATGGAATCAATCCAGGAACTTGCTTTTAAAACAAGAATGATATTGGTGACAATTACTACTAACATCTAGGAACTGAGAGCCATCTGCTGCATTGTATAAAGCAACAAGGTTGTTATGGAATCAATCCAGGAACTTGCTTTATACAAGAATGATATTGGTGACAATTAACTACTAACATCTTGGAACTGAGAGAGCCATCCTGATCTGCTGCCATTTGTATATAGCACAAGGTTGTTATGGAATCAGATCCAGGAATCAATCCAGGAACTTATACAAGAATGGAAATTGGTTGACAATTTAACTAACTACTACATCTTAGGAACTAAACATAGAACCATCTTGCTGCATTGTATAAAGCACCAATGTTGGTTATGGAAATTTCAACTCCAGGGAACTTGCTCTTAACAAGAATGAATCATTCGGTGACCAATTTACTACTAAACATCGTAAGGAATCTGAAGAGCCATCTGCTGCAGTTGTATAACGCCACAAGGTGTGTCTATGGAAATCAATTCCCAGGAAACTTGCTAATCATTAACAAGAAATGGATATTGGTGACAATTAACTTACTAACATCTAGGAACTAGAGAGCCATCTGCTGTCATTGTATAAGCACAAGATTGTTGTAGTATCAATCCAGGAATCATCCAGGACCTTGCCTTTAACCATAATGATAATTTGTGTGACAATTACTACTAAACCTCTAGCACCATGAGAGAGCCATCTGCTGCATTGTATAAGCACAAATGATTGTTATGGAATCAATCCAGGGAAACTTGCTTTAAAACAGAGAAATTTGATATTGGTGAACAATTACTACTAACATCTAAGGAACTGAGAGCCATCTGCTGCATTGTTATAAGCACAAGGTTGTTATGGAATCAATCCGGAACTTGCTTTAACAAAGAATGATATTGGTGACAAATTACTACTAACATCCTAGGAACTGAGGAGCCATCTGCTGCAGTTTGTCATAGAGCACAGATTGTTATGGAATGTCAATCCAGGAACATGCCTATAAACAAGAATATGATATTGGTTACAATTACTACTAACATCTAGGGGAACTGAGAGCCATCTGCTGCATTGTATAAGCACAAGATTGTTATGGAAACTTTTTCAATCCAGGAACTTGGCTTTAAACATGAATGATATTAGGTGACAATTACTACTAACAATCTTAGGGAACTGAGAGCCATCTGCTGCATTGTTAATAATCACACAGGTTGTTATGAATGAATCAATCCAGGAACTTAGCTTTAACAAGAAATGATATTGGTTGACAATTACTACAAACCTCTAGGAACAGAGAGCCATCTGCTTGCATTGTAAAAGGCACACAAGGTTGTTTATGGAATCTATCCAGGAACTTGCTCTTTATAAACAAGAATGAATATTGGTGACAAATTTACTACTAAAATCTATGAACTGAGAGTGCCATCTGCTGCATTGTATAAGCACAAGGATTTGTTATGAATCAATCCAGGAACTTGTGCTTTAACAAGAATGATATTGGTGACAAATTACTACTACCATCTAGGACCTGAGAGCCATCTGCTGCATTGGTATAAGCACAAAGATTGTTATGGAATCAATCCAGGAACATGACACTTTATAAACCAATAATGATCATTGTGTGGGACAATTACTACTAAAATCTAGGCACAGAGAGCCATCTGCTTGCATCTGTATAACAGCACAAGGTTGTTTTATGGTGAATCCAATCCAGGAACCTTGCTTTATACAAGAATGATATTGGTGACAATTACTACTAACATCTAAGGAAACTGAAGAGCCATCTGCTGCATCTGTTTATCCAGCACAAAGATTGTCTATGGAATCAATCCAGGAACTTGCTTTAAACAAGAAATGAAATTGGATGACAATTACTACTAACATTCGTAGGAACTGAGATGCCATCTGCTGCAATTGTATAAGCACAAGGTTGTTCAATGCGAATCAATCCTGGAACTTGCTTTAAACAAGAATGATATTGGTGACAATTAGCTACTAACATCTAGGAACTGAGAGCCATCTGCTGCATAGTAAAAGCACAAGGTTTTGTTATGGAATCAATCGCAGGAACTTGCTTTAAAAGAATTGATATTGAGGTTGACAATTACTACTAACATTCTAGGAAACTGAGAGCCATCTGCCTGCATTGTATAAGCAACAAGGTTGTTATGGAAATACAATACCAGGGAACACTTGCTTTAAACTAGAAAGATATTGGTGACAATTACTACTAACATCTAGGAACCTGAGATGCCATCTGGCTGCTTTTGTATAAGCACAGATTGTTTATGGGAATCAATCCAGGACTTGCTTTAAACAAGAATGATATTGGTGACATTTACTACTAACATCTAAGGAACTGAGAGCCATCTGCTGCATTGTTAATACAGCACAAGGTGTTATGGAATCAATCCAGGTAACCTTGCCTTTAACAAGAATGTATATTGGTGGACCAATTACTACTAACATCTAGGAGATGAAGAGCCATCTGGCTGCATTGTATAAGCACAAGGTTGGTTATGGAATCAATCCAGGAACTTGCTTTAAACCAAGAATGAATATTGGTGACAATTACTACTAACAATCTAGGAACTGAGAAGCCATCTGCTTGCATTGTAATAAGCTACAAGGTTGTTTATGGAATCCAATCCCAGGAACTTGCTTTAAACAATGAATGATGGGGGTGTATTGGTGACAATTTACTACTAACGTATCTAGGAACTGAGAGCCATCTGCAGCATAGGGGTGTATAAGCACAAGGGTTGTTAATGGAATCAATCCAGTGGTACTTGCTTTAAACAAGAGAAATGATATTGGTGAACAATTACTACTAACATCAAGGAAACTGAGAGCCAATCTGCTGCATTGTAATAAGCACAAGGTTGTTAATGTAATCAACTCCATGGAAACTTAGCTTTAACAATGAATGATATTGGTGACAAATTACAAACTAACATCTAGGAACCTGGAGAGCCATCTGCTGCATTGTATAAGCACAGATTGTTATGGAAATCAATCGCAGGAACTTGCGGTTTAACAATAATGATATTGGTGACAATTAACTACTAACATCCTAGGAACTGAGAGCCATCTGCTTGCATTGTTATAAGCACCAAGGTTAAGTTATGGAATCAATTCCAGGAACTTGCTTTTAACAAGAATGATATTGGTGACCAATTACTACTAACATCTAGGACTGAGAGCCATTTCTTTTTTTGCTAGCCAATTGTATAGCACAAGATTGTTATGGAATCAATCCAGGAAACTTGCTCTTTTAACAAGAAAAAAATAAAATGATAATTGGTTGGACAATTTACTACTAACATCTAGGAAACTGAGAGCCATCTTGCTGCAGTTGTATAAGCAACAAGATTGATTATGGAATCAAAGCCAGGAACTTGCTTTAACATGAATGTTATTGGTGACAATCTACTACTAACATTCTAGGAACTGAGAGCCATCTGCTGCATTGATATAAGCACAATTGAGTTGTTATGGATAATCAATCCAGGAACTTGCCTTTAAACAAGAATTGATATGGTGAACATATTACTACTAACTTCTTATGGAACTGAGTAGCCATCTGCCTGCCATTGTATAAGGCACAAGGTTGTGTTTATGGAAATCAGACTCCAGGAACTTGCTTTAACAAGAATGATATTGGTGACAATTTACATTACTAACAATTAGTAACTGAGAGCCCATCTGCTGCATTGTATAAAAGCACAAAGGTGGTTGTTATGGAATCAATCCAAGGAACTTGCTTTAACAAGAATTGAATATTGGTGACATAGTTAGCTACTAAACATCTAGGAACTGAGAGCCATCTGCTGCATTCGTCATTAAGCAACAAGGTTGTTATGGAATCAATCCAGGAACTTGCATTAACAATAATTGATATTTGGTGACAATTACTCACTAACATTCTAGGAACTGAGAGGCCATCTAGCTTCATTGTATACAGCACAAGGTTGTTATGGGAATACAATCCAGGAACTTGCCTTTAACAAGCGAATAGATATTGGTGACAATTACTACCTAACAATTCTAGGGAACTGAGCGCCATCTGCTGCATTGTTATAAGCACAAGGTTGTTTATTGAATCAATCACAGGAATCTTGCTTTAACAAGAATGAATGTTATTGGTGACAAGTACTTACTAACAAACCTCCTAGGAACTGAGATAGCCATCTGCTGCATTGTATAAGCACAAGGTTGATTTGTTATGGAATCAATCCAGGAACTTGCTTTAAACACAGAATGAAAATTGGTGGACAATTGACTACGTAACATCTAGGAACATGAGAGCCCATCTGCTGCATTGTGATAAAGTGCCACAAGGTTGTTTATGGAATCAATCCAGAGAAACTTGCTTTAAACAAACCGAATGATATTGGTAGACAATTACTAACTAACATCTATAGGAACTGAGAGCCATCTGCTGCAATTGTATAAGCACAAAGGTATGTTTAAGGAATCAATCCAGGAAACTTGCTTTAACATGAAGAAATGATATTGCGTGACAATTAACCTACTAACATCTAGGAAACTGAGAGCCATCTGCTGCATTGTTAATAAGAAAACATCAAGGTTGTTTATGGATATCAAATCCAGGAAAACTTGCCTTTAACAAAGAAATGATATTGGCTGGACAATTACTACTAACAATCTAGGAACTGTGAGCCAATCTGCATGCATTGTATAAGCACAAGGTTGATTATGGGACATCAACTCCAGGAACATGCTTTAAAACAACAATGAGTGTTATTGTGTGAACAATTACTACTAAACATCTAGAACTGAGGAGCCCATCTGCTGCATTGTATAAGCAACAAGGTTGGTTATGGAATCAATCCAGGAACTTGCTTTAACAAGAAATGATATTGGGTGACATTGTTTACTACTAAAAACTTCTAGGACCAGAGAAGGCCATCTGCTGCATTGGTTATAAGAAGCACTAGGTTGGTTATGGTTATGGAATCCAGGGAACTTTGCTTTTTAACAAGAAAATGATATTGGGTGACAATTACTACTAACATCTAGGAACTGAGAGTCCATCTGCTGCATTGTAAAGCACAAGGTGTTATGTGAATCAATCCAGGAACTTGCTTTAACCAGAATGATATTGGTGACAATTACTACTAACATCTAGGAACTGTGAGAGCCATCTGCTGCATTGTATAAGCACACAAGATTGTCATGGAATTCAACCAGGAACTTGCTTTAACAAGATGATATTGTGACAATTACTACTAACGATCTAGGAACTGAGAGCCATCTGCTGCATTGTATAAGCACAAGGTTGTTTTATGGAATCAATCCAGGAACTTTGCTTTAACCAAGAATGATATTGGTGAAAATATACTACTAACATCTAGAAACTGAGAGCCATCATGCTGCATTGTATAATCACACAGATTGTTTTATGGAATCAATCCCCCAGGAACTTGCTTTAACAAGAAAAGATATTGGTGACAATTACTACTAACATCTAGGAACTGAGAGCCATCTAGCTGCATTGTATAAGCACAAGGTTGTTATGGAATCAATCCAGGAACTTGCTTTAACAAGAATGATATTGGTGACAATTACTACTAACATCTAGGAACTGAGAGCCATCTGCTGCATTGTATAAGCACAAGGTTGTTATGGAATCAATCCAGGAACTTGCTTTAACAAGAATGATTTTGGTGACAATTACTACTAACATCTAGGAACTGAGAGCCATCTGCTGCATTGTATAAGCACAAGGTTGTTATGGAATCAATCCAGGAACTTGCTTTAACAAGAATGATATTGGTGACAATTACTACTAACATCTAGGAACTGAGAGCCATCTGCTGCATTGTATAAGCACAAGGTTGTTATGGAATCAATCCAGGAACTTGCTTTAACAAGAATGATATTCGTGACAATTACTACCAACATCTCAGATGAACTGAGAGCCATCTGCTGCATTGTATAAGCACAAGGTTGTTATGGAATCAATCCAGGAACTTGCTTTAACAAGAATGATATTGGTGACAATTACTACTAACATCTAGGAACTGAGAGCCATCTGCTGCATTGTATAAGCACAAGGTTGTTATGGAATCAATCCAGGAACTTGCTTTAACAAGAATGATATTCGTGACAATTACTACCAACATCTCAGATGAACTGAGAGCCATCTGCTGCATTGTATAAGCACAAGGTTGTTATGGAATCAATCCAGGAACTTGCTTTAACAAGGTATTAATTGTCAACCACACTTGTTTGAGAGGGGATTGAAAAGGGAGGGGTCAAAAAAGTTAAAAATTGGCAAAAGATAAGTTTTTCTTAAATAATATCTTTTTTAGTTTGACACATATGAAGAATTGTCAGACACACAAATATTGGATTACTGTCATGTTACCAAATGAAGACTGACTATTTGGCTGAATTGCATCTTTCAATCAGCCTCTCATGGTGACCAACAATGATAAGTTCTGATGGTCCGTATGTTAAACCAAACATATATAATTAAAAAAAAGTTATTAAAGATTACTCAACCCCTACAGATTTGCTGTGTATTCAAAACCCAGGAACACATTTCCTAAACAACCCGTAAAAACTCAAATATAAGCAAAGTTATACATGAATTACGTATTAAAAATAAATATAAAAAACTTTGAAATATGTCGCAAAAAGACCAGTTGCAATTAACAACCTTAACAAGAATAATTTCAAATTATAGTAAAAAGAAAACACTTTGAGAGATTTGATGATATAGATATATTTTTGTTAGTTTCGTGTTACAGATAGAGACAGAAAGTCCTTGGCCAAGCTTACAGAGCAAAGCACGGTCAGTCGGTACAGTAACAGTAACAGTAACAGTAGACAGCAGATCGGGTCAATACGTCAGTTGGCTACCACCCAAGCAGTTTCTAAATTACAAAAAACACTTCCTTACTTTCTACACTAACCAATTCATCTTCTTTCTCTCGATAATCAGTTTTCTCTCTGTTCAGTAGTCTCGACCTACTTTGAAATAACTTAACTTGAATCAATAATTTTCAGTATGATTCTGGTACTTCTCATTTTATATAGCCAACTATGTGAATGGTAATTACGTTTCTTTTCTGTTCAATGTATTTAAAATTAACAAAAATAAAACAGTAATACTTTAATCCTAAAAAAATAACATACAAAAGGAAGGCCATACAAAAATTTGTAATGATTTTTGGATTTCGGACATTTGCCATCGTTATATGTAACAAAATGTATAACACAACGTTTCGAGGATTGAAATCAATCCAGGTGTCACACTCTCGCCTGTGCCGGTGTCACACTCTCGCCTGTGCCGGTGTCACATATGATTGTGCTCTTGAACTCACGTGCTCCTCAGTCGCTTGGGTGCATTTTCTTCTGTCCGGACCCCGAGCAGATTTCGGGTATGTTTGGACAATTTTAATTCTCTTTTTATCTTTATGGGCACACTATTTATTCATCTGATGTATAAGACAGATTTCAATTCTTGAAATGTTGTGTTCTGCATATAACGATGGCAAAAGTCCGAAATCCTATTATCCTATTAAACCACCCATCGTCAATAACAAACTTTAAACAAAGAAAGTAAATTGTGGCAATAGAATAAAAATATTTTAATTAAAACTTGTTTGCTTTGTCTAAATTAACGTTACATTTTAACGGAATTTTATTCTGTGTTAATAATCAAAGTATTTCATACAATGCGATCTGGATTACTGAGGTAGTTTGTAAATTAATATTACACATATATACACAATAATCACAAACCATCGTCTATTGTTTTTCAAACACTTGCATATAGAAAAATATTGAATCAGTGGTGGGACTCACCCCCCCCCCCCTTTAAATCACGAAACATCGCGGAGAGCCAACCGACCGGGAACACCGGCATATAACGCACCGGTGGAAAATAACACGGACATTTCGTTTTAGAACCAGGAAAATATAACTTTGAACCAGTGGTGGGACTGCCCACCCCTCCCCCTGTAATACCGTGACATCGCGGAGGGTCACCCGACCGGGACTAACGGAATATAACGCACCGGTGGAAAATAACCCGGACATTTCGTTTTAGAACCAGGAAAATATAACTTTGAACCAGTGGTGGGACTCGCCACCCCCCCCCCCCTTGTAATACTGTAACATAGCGGAGGGCCACCCGACCGGGACTAACGGAATATAATGCACCGGTGAAAAATAAGCCGGACATTTCGTTTTAAAAACAGGAAAATATAACTTTGAAACCAGTGGTGGGACTGCCCACCCCTCCCCCTGTAATACCGTAACATCGCGGAGGGTCACCCGACCGGGACTAACGGAATATAACGCACCGGTGGAAAATAACCCGGACATTTCGTTTTAGAACCAGGAAAATATAACTTTGAACCAGTGGTGGGACTCGCCACCCCCCCCCCCCCCTTGTAATACTGTAACATCCCGGAGGGCCACTAAACCGAGAACACCGGAATATAACGCACCGGTGGAATATAAGCCAGAAATTTCGTATTAGAAACAGGACAATATAACTTTGAAACCAGTGGTGGGACTCGCCACCCCCCTCCCCGTTGTTATACCGTAATATCGCGGAGGGCCACCCGACCGGGAATAACGAAATATAACGCACCGGTGGAAAATAAGCCAGAAATTTCGTTTTATAAGCAGGAAAATATAACTTTGAAACCAGTGATGGGACTCGCCACCCTCCCCCCCCCTTGTAATACCGTAACATCGCGGAGGGCCACCCGACCGGGAATGAAGGAATATAACGCAACGGTGGAAAATAAGCCGGACATTTCGTTTTAGAACCAGGAAAATATACCTTTGAAACCAGTGGTGGGACTCGCCACCCCCCCCCCCCCTTTAATACCGTAACATCGCGGAGGGCCACCCGACCGGGACTAACGGAATATAATGCACCGGTGAAAAATAAGCCGGACATTTCGTTTTAAAAACAGGAAAATATAACTTTGAAACCAGTGGTGGGACTCGCCCACCCCCTCCCCCTGTAATACCGTGACATCGCGGAGGGCCACCCGACCGGGACTAACGGAATATAACGCACCGGTGGAAAATAACACGGACATTTCGTTTTAGAACCAGGAAAATATACCTTTGAAACCAGTGGTGGGACTCGCCACCCCCCCCCCTTTAATACCGTAACATCGCGGAGGGCCACCCGACCGGGAATGAAGGAATATAACGCACCGGTGGAAAATAAGCCGGACATTTCGTTTTAGAACCAGGAAAATATACCTTTGAAACCAGTGGTGGGACTCGCCACCCTCCCCCTCTATAATACCGTAACATCGCGGAGGACCACCCTCCCCCCCCCCCTTTAATACTGTAACATCTCGGAGGGCCACCCGACCGGGACTAACGGAATATAACGCACCGGTGGAAAATAAGCCAGAAATTTCGTTTTAGAACCAGGAAAATATAACTTTGAAACCAGTGGTGGGACTCACCACCCTCCCCCCCGCCCTTGTAATACCGTAACATCGCGGAGGGCCACCCGACCGGGACTAACGGAATATAACGCACCGGTGGAAAATAACACGGACATTTCGTTTTAGAACCAGGAAAATATAACTTTGAACCAGTGGTGGGACTCCCCACCCCTCCCCCTGTAATACCGTAACATCGCAGAGGGTCACCCGACCGGGACTAACGGAATGTAACGCACCGGTGGAAAATAACCCGGACATTTCGTTTTAGAACCAGGAAAATATAACTTTGAAACCAGTGGTGGGACTCGCCACCCGCCCCCCCCCCTTGTAATACTGTAACATCCCGGAGGGCCACCAAACCGAGAACACCGGAATATAACGCACCGGTGGAATATAAGCCAGAAATTTCGTATTAGAAACAGGACAATATAACTTTGAAACCAGTGGTGGGACTCGCCACCCCCCTCCCCGTTGTTATACCGTAATATCGCGGAGGGCCACACGACCGGGAATAACGAAATATAACGCACCGGTGGAAAATAAGCCAGAAATTTCGTTTTATAAGCAGGAAAATATAACTTTGAAACCAGTGATAGGACTCGCCACCCTCCCCCCCCTTGTAATACCGTAACATCGCGGAGGGCCACCCGACCGGGAATGAAGGAATATAACGCACCGGTGAAAAATAAGCCGGACATTTCGTTTTAGAACCAGGAAAATATACCTTTGAAACCAGTGGTGGGACTCGCCACCCCCCCTTGTAATACTGTAACATCGCGGAGGGCTACCCGACCGGGAATAACGAAATATAACGCACCAGTGGAAAATAAGCCAGAAATTCCGTTTTAGAAGCAGAAAAATATAACTTTGAAACCAGTGGTGTGACTCGCCACCCTCCCCCCCTGTAATACTGTAACATCGCGGAGGGCCACCCGACCGGGAATAACGAAATATAACGCTCCGGTGGAAAATAAGCCGGACATTTCGTGTTAGAACCAGGAAAATATAACTTTGAAATCAGTGGTGCGACTCGCCCCCCCCCCCCTGTAATACTGTAACATCCCAGAGGGCCACCCGACCGAGAACACCGGAATATAACGCACCGGTGGAATATAAGCCAGAAATTTCGTATTAGAACCAGGACAATATAACTTTGAAACCAGTGGTGGGACTCGCCACCCCCCTCCCCGTTGTTATACCGTAACATCGCGGAGGGCCACCCGACCGGGAATAACGGAATATAACGCACCTGGGGAAAATAAGCCGGACATTTCGTTTTAGAACCAGGAAAATATAACTTTGAAACCAGTGGTGGGACTCGCCACCCCCCCCCCCTTTTAATACCGTAACATCGCGGAGGGCCACCCGACCGGGAATAACGGAATATAACGCACCTGCGGAAAATAAGCCGGACATTTCGTTTTAGAACCAGGAAAATATAACTTTGAAACCAATGGTGGGACTCGCCACCCCCCCTTGTAATACTGTAACATCGCGGAGGGCCACCCGACCGGGAATAACGAAATATAAAGCACCAGTGGAAAATAAGCCAGAAATTCCGTTTTAGAAGCAGAAAATTATAACTTTAAAACCAGTGGTGCGACTCGCCACCCCCCCTTGTAATACTGTAACATCGCGGAGGGCAACCCGACCGGGAATAACGAAATATAACGCACCAGTGGAAAATAAGAAAGAAATTCCGTTTTAGAAACAGAAAAAAAACTTTGAAACCAGTGATGTGACGCGCCACCCTCCCCCCCCCCTGTAATACTGTAACATCGCGGAGGGCCACCCGACCGGGAATAACGGAATATAACGCACCTGCGGAAAATAAGCCGGACATTTCGTTTTAGAACCAGGAAAATATAACTTTGAAACCAGTGGTGCGACTCGCCACCCCCCCCTTGTAATACTGTAACATCCCGGAGGGCCACCCGACCGAGAACACCGGAATATAACGCACCTGGGGAAAATAAGCCGGACATTTCGTTTTAGAACCAGGAAAATATAACTTTGAAACCAGTGGTGGGACTCGCCACCCCTCCCCCCCCCTTTAATACCGTAACATCGCGGAGGGCCACCCGACCGGGAATAACGAAATATAACGCACCGGTGGAAAATAAGCCGGACATTTCGTTTTAGAACCAGGAAAATATACCTTTGAAACCAGTGGTGCGACTCGCCACCCCCCCCCCCCCCTGTAATACTGTAACATCCCGGAGGGCCACCCGACCGAGAACACCGGAAAATAACGCCCCGGTGGAAATATAAGCCAGAAATTTCGTATTAGAACCAGGACAATATAACTTTGAAACCAGTGGTGGGACTTGCCACCCCCCCTCCCCGTTGTTATACCGTAACATCGCGGAGGGCCACCCGACCGGGAATAACGGAATATAACGCACCTGGGGAAAATAAGCCGGACATTTCGTTTTAGAACCAGGAAAATATAACTTTGAAACCAGTGGTGGGACTCGCCACCCCCCCCCCTTTTAATACCGTAACATCGCGGAGGACCACCCGACCGGGAATAACGGAATATAACGCACCTGCGGAAAATAAGCCGGACATTTCGTTTTAGAACCAGGAAAATATAACTTTGAAACCAGTGGTGGGACTCGCCACCCCCCCCCCCTTTTAATACCGTAACATCGCGGAGGGCTACCCGACCGGGAATAACAGAATATATCGCACCTGCGGAAAATAAGCCGGACATTTCGTTTTAGAACCAGGAAAATATAACTTTGAAACCAGTGGTGGGACTCGCCACCACCCCCCCCCCTTTAATACCGTAACATCGCGGAGGGCCACCCGACCGGGAATAACGAAATATAACGCACCAGTGGAAAATAAGCCAGAAATTCCGTTTTAGAAGCAGAAAAATATAACTTTGAAACCAGTGTTGTGACTCGCCACCCCCCGCCCCCTTCAATACCGTAACATCGCGGAGGGCCACCCGACCGGGAATAACGGAATATAACGCACCGGTGGAAAATAAACCAGAAATTTCGTTTTAGAACCAGGAAAATATGACTTTGAAACCAGTGGTGGGACTCACCGCCCTCCCCCCCCCCCCATTGTAATACCATAACATCGAGGAGGGCCACCCGACCGGGAATAACGAAATATAACGCACCGGTGGAAAATAACCCGGAAATTTTGTTTTAGAACCAGGAAAATATAAAATCATTTTTTGTCTCAGAGGTTATGAATTCCAGAAATAATCTGACCAACTTTTTGAATCGAAGTTGATTCATCCCCTAAATTGTATTATACTCATCTCTACTAGGTCTGTTTATTTACTGATATAAAGCAACTCGCTGCCCGGCCGGTGGCGGTGAATCGGAAGTCTACTCCCTAGTGTAGCGGGTACAGCGGTTACCGGAGCGAGCCTTCCTACTTCTCAGTTCAGTGATTAACTAACACTGCCAATCTCAGATAGTGTGCTTGCAAGCGACTCGCCTGCCCGGCCGGTTGCCTTCCTACTTCTCAGTTCAGTGATTAACTAACACTGCCAATCTCAGATAGTGTGCTTGCAAGCGACTCGCCTACCCGGCCGGTTGCCTTCCTACTTCTCAGTTCAGTGATTAACTAACACTGCCAATCTCAGATAGTGTGCTTGCAAGCGACTCGCCTGCCCGGCCGGTTGCCTTCCTACTTCTCAGTTCAGTGATTAACTAACACTGCCAATCTCAGATAGTGTGCTTGCAAGCGACTCGCCTGCCCGGCCGGTTGCCTTCCTACTTCTCAGTTCAGTGATTAACTAACACTGCCAATCTCAGATAGTGTGCTTGCAAGCGACTCGCCTGCCCGACCGGTTGCCTTCCTACTTCTCAGTTCAGTGATTAACTAACACTGCCAATCTCAGATAGTGTGCTTGCAAGCGACTCGCCTGCCCGGCCGGTTACCGGAGCGAGCCTTCCTACTTCTCAGTTCAGTGATTAACTAACACTGCCAATCTCAGATAGTGTGCTTGCAAGCGACTCGCCTGCCCGGCCGGTTGCCTTCCTACTTCTCAGTTCAGTGATTAACTAACACTGCCAATCTCAGATAGTGTGCTTGCAAGCGACTCGCCTGCCCGGCCGGTTGCCTTCCTACTTCTCAGTTCAGTGATTAACTAACACTGCCAATCTCAGATAGTGTGCTTGCAAGCGACTCGCCTGCCCGGCCGGTTACCGGAGCGAGCCTTCCTACTTCTCAGTTCAGTGATTAACTAACACTGCCAATCTCAGATAGTGTGCTTGCAAGCGACTCGCCTGCCCGACCGGTTTGCCTTCCTACTTCTCAGTTCAGTGATTAACTAACACTGCCAATCTCAGATAGTGTGCTTGCAAGCGACTCGCCTGCCCGGCCGGTTGCCTTCCTACTTCTCAGTTCAGTGATTAACTAACACTGCCAATCTCAGATAGTGTGCTTGCAAGCGACTCGCCTGCCCGGCCGGTTGCCCTTCCTACTTCTCAGTTCAGTGATTAACTAACACTGCCAATCTCAGATAGTGTGCTTGCAAGCGACTCGCCTGCCCGGCCGGTTGCCTTCCTACTTCTCAGTTCAGTGATTAACTAACACTGCCAATCTCAGATAGTGTGCTTGCAAGCGACTCGCCTGCCCGGCCGGTTACCGGAGCGAGCCTTCCTACTTCTCAGTTCAGTGATTAACTAACACTGCCAATCTCAGATAGTTTACTCATTTCTTGTGCACAATAGTTTTTGAGTGCCTCATAGTCCATTGTGGAAAAGTGTACAGTTAAGTAAGAAAGTGTTAACTGTTGTTCTAGCTGACACAGGTAAAGTAAATAACCACAAAAAAATGAAGTAATTGATCAACAAATATAAAAAATAGGAGTTTGGTGTGTACGAAAATGGAAGAAACGTGTGTTGAATTACAGGGAAAAAGACTCTTTCAGTATTCATTATGATAAAGAAAAATATCAAATTAGCCATGTATAACATAACCGTGTTTACATTACATTGCAATATATATATATATATATATATATATATATATATATATATATAATATATATATGCACACACATTTCTCTAGAGTTAAGTAATAAGGGACACATCAGTATAAGGGACAATGTTCAACTGCACCACAACTTTCAATGAGAATACAGTACTGTAGTTCAAAGATAAATAATCCCTCTGAGTAAGTTTCCTTGTCTTCCTTTTCTTTACTCGTTACATCAAGCTTCTTCAAACCGCCCTTGAAAATGGGTTTCCACGTTTATTTTTTTATTATCTTTTCTGCAAACAATGTAGGAAAAAAGTTGTGTGTAATAGTCCAAGATGAAAATTTCTTTGGTTTTAGTATAAGAATACCTTATTTTGAATACCTTGATTTAAAACATAATTAACAGCAACGATTGTCCATGTATCTGTACCCACCTACAGACAGACATTAGCATACAGTACCTGGATGTTAATATCACCATTTTAAAGCCTAAGATTATTAATTTGTTTATACCCAAAAACAATGCGTTTGGTAACAAATATAAATTTAAAAATACACTGTAATGATTTTTTATTAGGACTTGTAGATTTATTCAGTAAATTATTACTAACATTTTCAATTTCTCTGAATTCAATTTAAAGTTACAAACATTATAATTGTTACTTACAATTACTATATTAACGATTAACGAATACAATATAAAAATTGTTGTAAGGAACTAGGAATTGTTGTATTACTTTAACAATTTCCAGTTCATTAAATAATTAAAAATGCGTTAATACGTTTTTAAAACATTTGATACAGATTTCGTATCATATAAAACGCTATCCATATGTCATGAGAGAACCCAGCTAACAGTGAAGTACAATGTCTATGTCAGCGTCTTGTCTCTACATACTTTGAGTCTATACAGACACTGACCTGATGTATAGTACAATCTGCACTGCCGATTGCTGATTGGACACTATGACTTGCCGCACTGCAATCGCAACTGCCCTCCTGTATATTACTCGTATATCTTCAACACAATGGTCCCCAATCACATAAAACGCTATCCATATTCATGAGAGAATCCAGCTAACAGTGAAGTACAATGTCTATGTCAGCGTCTTGTCTCTACATACTTTGAGTCTATACAGACACTGACCTGATGTATAGTACAATCTGCACTGCCGATTGCTGATTGGACACTATGACTTACCGCACTGCAATCGCAACTGCCCTCCTGTCTATTACTCGTATATCTTCAACACATAAGTCCCCAATCACATAAAACGCTATCCATATTCATGAGAGAATCCAGCTAACAGAGAAGTACAATGTCTATGTCAGCGTCTTGTCTCTACATACTTTTGAGTCTATACAGACACTGACCTGATGTATAGTACTATCTACACTGCCGATTGCTGATTGGACACTATGACTTACCGCACTGCAATCGCAACTGCCCTCCTGTCTATTACTCGTATATCTTCAACACAATAGTCCCCAATCACATAAAACGCTATACATATTCATGAGAGAACCCAGCTAACAGTGAAGTACAATGTCTATGTCAGCGTCTTGTCTCTACATACTTTGAGTCTATACAGACACTGACCTGATGTATAGTACAATCTGCACTGCCGATTGCTGATTGGACACTATGACTTACCGCACTGCAATCGCAACTGCCCTCCTGTCTATTACTCGTATATCTTCAACACAATGGTCCCCAATCACATAAAACGCTATCCATATTCATGAGAGAATCCAGCTAACAGTGAAGTACAATGTTTATGTCAGCGTCTTGTCTCTACATACTTTTGAGTCTATACAGACACTGACCTGATGTATAGTACAATCTGCACTGCTGATTGCTGATTGGCCACTATGACTTACCGCACTGCAATCGCAACTGCCCTCCTGTATATTACTCGTATATCTTCAACACAATGGTCCCCAATCACATAAAACGCTATCCATATTCATGAGAGAATCCAGCTAACAGAGAAGTACAATGTCTATGTCAGCGTCTTGTCTCTACATACTTTGAGTCTATACAGACACTGACCTGATGTATAGTACAATCTGCACTGCCGATTGCTGATTGGACACTATGACTTACCGCACTGCAATCGCAACTGCCCTCCTGTATATTACTCGTATATCTTCAACACAATGGTCCCCAATCACATAAAACGCTATCCATATTCATGAGAGAATCCAGCTAACAGTGAAGTACAATGTCTATGTCAGCGTCTTGTCTCTACATACTTTTGAGTCTATACAGACACTGACCCGATGTATAGTACAATCTGCACTGCTGATTGCTGATTGGACACTATGACTTACCGCACTGCAATCGCAACTGCCCTCCTGTATATTACTCGTATATCTTCAACACAATAGTCCCCAATCACATAAAACGCTATCCATATTCATGAGAGAATCCTGCTAACAGAGAAGTACAATGTCTATGTCAGCGTCTTGTCTCTACATACTTTTGAGTCTATACAGACACTGACCTGATGTATAGTACAATCTGCACTGCTGATTGCTGATTGGACACTATGACTTACCGCACTGCAATCGCAACTGCCCTCCTGTATATTACTCGTATATCTTCAACACAATGGTCCCCAATCACATAAAACGCTATCCATATTCATGAGAGAATCCTGCTAACAGAGAAGTACAATGTCTATGTCAGCGTCTTGTCTCTACATACTTTTGAGTCTATACAGACACTGACCTGATGTATAGTACTATCTGCACTGCCGATTGCTGATTGGACACTATGACTTACCGCACTGCAATCGCAACTGCCCTCCTGTCTATTACTCGTATATCTTCAACACATAAGTCCCCAATCACATAAAACGCTATCCATATTCATGAGAGAATCCAGCTAACAGTGAAGTACAATGTTTATGTCAGCGTGTTGTCTCTACATACTTTGTCTATACAGACACTAACCTGATGTATAGTACAATCTGCACTGCCGATTGCTGATTGGACACTATGACTTACCGCACTGCAATCGCAACTGCCCTCCTGTCTATTACTCGTATATCTTCAACACAATAGTCCCCAATCACATAAAACGCTATCCATATTCATGAGAGAACCCAGCTAACAGTGAAGTACAATGTCTATGTCAGCGTCTTGTCTCTACATACTTTGAGTCTATACAGACACTGACCTGATGTATAGTACAATCTGCACTGCCGATTGCTGATTGGACACTATGACTTACCGCACTGCAATCACATAAAACGCTATCCATATTCATGAGAGAACCCAGCCAGGTCGGCTAAGCGATTCTGGTTAATTACTTGAACTATTCATCTGGCCTGAACAGGCATTTTTGTATTATTTAAATATCTCTTATGGAGGTCAGCTTTTTAACTTATATTTTAGTGCCTATAACACTTTTTACAACTGTGAATAACATTGAATTTTACACTTTAAACATGGAATAACATGTTTAAAAATGTAAAGAATACGAATAAATGTTCTTCTTTATAACACTACACTCCATTGAGTTCACAACCGGTCAAGTTCGTCTATACATTGTCCTATACAGGTATGTGCAGGTCTGCAATATCGGTTGTTCCAATTAAAGCAAAAATATCAAATTCAGAAGTTATGACGGTTTTTATAAGGATTCCAGAGATTTATTAGAATATTTATTACGTAAACCATATTTTAATGTTAACTGGAGGCTACAACAGAATTTTTGTAGTTAATAATTTTGAGGACATTCAAATTTTGTTTGTTTAGCATATATCTCTGTTTTTAATGTTTTCAAATTACAACTCAGAAACAGTGTAAGTTCCAGCGTTGTAATTTTGCTGTATTATAAAATATTCCATTAAGTTTCCATACATTTTTGAACACCTTATAAACATGCACTTATATTGATTTTCTATTTTAGTGCATCTATATCATTTGTAAAGAAGCAACATTTTTAAAATTCTTGGTTCTATAATATTGATTAATATCCAATGCACCAAATTAGTGAATAGGGACTTAATTAATTGTAAACTCGATTAAACTGCACTGTAAAGCTGACCATATAATAAATACAAGCAGACAAAGGTACACAACAGTGTCAAGTAGTTAGGTTGTCCAGAAGTAACGAAACTATCAAATGCATCAATAATAAATACAAGCAGACAAAGGTACACAACAGTATCAAGTAGTTAGGTTGTCCAGAAGTAACCAAACTATCAAATGCAACAATAATAAATACAAGCAGACAAAGGTACACAACAGTGTCAAGTAGTTAGGTTGTCCAGAAGTAACCAAACTATCAAATGCATCAATAATAAATGCAAGCAGACAAAGGTACACAACAGTGTCAAGTAGTTAGGTTGTCCAAAAGTAACCAAACTATGAAATGCAACAATAATAAATGCAAGCAGACAAAGGTACACAACAGTGTCAAGTAGTTAGGTTGTCCAGAAGTAACCAAACTATCAAATGCAACAATAATAAATACAAGCAGACAAAAGTACACAACAGTGTCAAGTAGTTAGGTTGTACAGAAGTAACCAAACTATCAAATGCAACAATAATAAATACAAGCAGACAAAGGTACACAACAGTTTCAAGTAGTTAGGTTGTCCAGAAGTAACCAAACTATCAAATGCAACAATAATAAATACAAGCAGACAAAGGTACACAACAGTGTCAAGTAGTTAGGTTGTCCAGAAGTAACCAAACTATCAAATGCAACAATAATAAATACAAGCAGACAAAAGTACACAACATTGTCAAGTAGTTAGGTTGTCCAGAAGTAACCAAACTATCAAATGCAACAATAATAAATACAAGCAGACAAAGGTACACAACAGTGTCAAGTAGTTAGGTTGTCCAGAAGTAACCAAACTATCAAATGCAACAATAATAAATGCAAGCAGACAAAGGTACACAACAGTGTCAAGTAGTTAGGTTGTCCAGAAGTAACCAAACTATCAAATGCAACAATAATAAATGCAAGCAGACAAAGGTACACAACAGTGTCAAGTAGTTAGGTTGTCCAGAAGTAACCAAACTATCAAATGCAACAATAATAAATGCAAGCAGACAAAGGTACACAACAGTGTCAAGTAGTTAGGTTGTCCAGAAGTAACCAAACTATCAAATGCAACAATAATAAATACAAGCAGACAAAGGTACACAACAGTGTCAAGTAGTTAGGTTGTCCAGAAGTAACCAAACTATCAAATGCAACAATAATAAATACAAGCAGACAAAAGTACACAACATTCTGAAGTAGTTAGGTTGTACAGAAGTAACCAAACTATCAAATGCAACAATAATAAATACAAGCAGATAAAGGTACACAACAGTGTCAAGTAGTTAGGTTGTCCAGAAGTAACCAAACTATCAAATGCAACAATAATAAATACAAGCAGACAAAGGTACACAACAGTGTCAAGTAGTTAGGTTGTCCAGAAGTAACCAAACTATCAAATGCAACAATAATAAATGCAAGCAGACAAAGGTACACAACAGTGTCAAGTAGTTAGGTTGTCCAGAAGTAACCAAACTATCAGATGCAACAATAATAAATACAAGCAGACAAAGGTACACAACAGTTTCAAGTAGTTAGGTTGTCCAGAAGTAACCAAACTATCAAATGCAACAATAATAAATACAAGCAGACAAAGGTACACAACAGTGTCAAGTAGTTAGGTTGTCCAGAAGTAACCAAACTATCAGATGCAACAATAATAAATACAAGCAGACAACGGTACACAACAGTGTCAAGTAGTTAGGTTGTCCAAAAGTAACCAAACTATGAAATGCATCAATAATAAATGCAAGCAGACAATGGTACACAACAGTGTCAAGTAGTTAGGTTGTCCAGAAGTAACCAAACTATCAAATGCAACAATAATAAATACAAGCAGACAAAGGTACACGACAGTGTCAAGTAGTTAGGTTGTCCAGAAGTAACCAAACTATCAAATGCAACAATAATAAATACAAGCAGACAAAGGTACACAACAGTGTCAAGTAATTATGTTGTCCAGAAGTAACCAAACTATCAAATGCAACAATAATAAATACAAGCAGACAAAGGTACACAACAGTGTCAAGTAGTTAGGTTGTCCAGAAGTAACCAAACTATCAAATGCAACAATAATAAATACAAGCAGACAAAGGTACACGACAGTGTCAAGTAGTTAGGTTGTCCAGAAGTAACCAAACTATCAAATGTGTTCCAGTAAGCAGCCAGTTCTGGCCAGTTTTTGTTACATACAGAAAAGCATATACGTTTCCAAACAATCTTGGTACGTTATGAGCAGATTTCTTCTTTTATTTGATGATGCTAAGATATTTTTAATATTCCTTCTCTTATTAAGTTAAGATATTTTTAATATTCCTTCTCTTATTAAGTTAACTGTCGGAAACGTGGAAAATTTACTGACAGAACTAAACTTTCTACATGGCATTTCGTTGATATTCCTAAGACTTGGTAATCAGTCTGGAGCTATTTACATTTAAACCATTTTAGTTTAATTTTTGCTTTGGCACATTTCAACATTTCAATCAAATTAGATTCCACTTAATATGCAATGGATGTTACAGTTGTATTCGGTTGAATGTACCTCAATAACAGAACCGTTACTGGTTGGCTATTCCCGTAAGTGCATACTCCATCTCAACCATAGTGGCCGATGGTCACAACAAATTTACCATTTCCTTTTCAGTTATCACGACTCTTCAGTTTAACATTTGTTCTAAAACTGGATCTCCGCAGCGAGACCAAAGAACGTCAAGAACTCAATTGTGTTAACAATGTTCCGATGCAGCGTGGACTTCTCATTTATTAAATTTGTACCAAGCTGTCTCAGAGTATAAAAATGGATCTCCACAGCGAGACCAAAGAACGTCAAGAACTCAATTGTGTTAACAATGTTCCGATGCAGCGTGGACTTCTCATTTATTAAATATGTACCAAACTGTCTCAGAGTATAAAAATGGATCTCCACAGCGAGATCAAAGAACGTCAAGAACTCAATTGTGTTAACAATGTTTCGATGCAGCGTGGACTCCTCATTTATTAAATATGTACGAAACTGTCTCAGAGTATAGAAATGGATCTCCGCAGCGAGACCAAAGTACGTCAAGAACTAATTTGTGTTAACAATGTTCCGATGCAGCATGGACTCCTCATTTATTAAATATGTACCAAACAGTCTCAGAGTATAGAAATGGATCTCCGCAGCGAGACCAAAGTACGTCAAGAACTCAATTGTGTTAACAATTTTTCGATGCAGCGTGGACTCCTCATTTATTAAATATGTACGAAACTGTCTCAGAGTATAGAAATGGATCTCCGCAGCGAGACCAAAATACGTCAAGAACTCAATTGTGTTAACAATGTTCCGATGCAGCGTGGACTCCTCATTTATTAAATATGTACGGAACTGTCTCAGAGTATAGAAATGGATCTCCGCAGCGAGACCAAAGTATGTCAAGAACTCAATTGTGTTAACAATGTTCCGATGCAGCGTGGACTCCTCATTTATTAAATATGTACGAAACTGTCTCAGAGTATAGAAATGGATCTCCGCAGCGAGACCAAAGTACGTCAAGAACTCAATTGTGTTAACAATGTTCCGATGCAGCGTGGACTCCTCATTTATTAAATATGTACCAAACAGTCTAAGAGTATACAAATTTAATTCTCTTAATACATTTACTTAACAAAGTGGCATCATATGGACAAATGGATACCATGAAACATAGCAGACAGTCCAAGATTACCTTCAGGCCAGTTGTCGAAGACATGTTGCGCGATGTCTCCCGCAGAGTCGCTGGGGCTGAACAGGTACTCCTTGGTCTTGCCACTGACCAGGATCAGTCTCAGATTGATCTGAAACAACGATTGCTCATGAAACAACTCGGCTATAGCAGAAGTGATACGTACACATGTTTCCTAGTTCCATTCTGAGATTTTCTATAAACGTTTTATCTATATGGTACATCAAAAAATAATAAGGCACAAAACTTTAGAATAACATGTAACAAATTATAGGTTTGTTTTGCAATTAAAGTGAATAATTATGAACATTAAATAGATATAACCCTATTACACAGACCCATCTAGAAGAATTCTATACACAATACAACGTACATCTATCGAAGAAAATACCTAATTCTGGTTTTTTAATGATAAATATACTTTACATTTTCAGGTTAACTGAAATCTTCTCTAGTGAAACGATCTTAAGTGTTACCCCATAAGAATATACTTTACACTTTTTAGGTTAACTGAAATCTTCTCTAGTGAAACGATCTTAAGTGTTTCCCCATAAGAATATACTTTACACTTTTTAGGTTAACTGAAATCTTCTCTAGTGAAACGATCTTAAGTGTTTCCCCATAAGAACATACTTTACACTTTTTAGGTTAACTGAAATCTTCTCTAGTGAAACGATCTTAAATGTTTCCCCATATGAATATACTTTACACTTTTTAGGTTAACTGAAATCTTCTCTAGTGAAACGATCTTATTTGTTTCCCCATAAGAATATACTTTACACTTTTTAGGTTAACTGAAATCTTCTCTAGTGAAACGATCTTAAGTGTTTCCCCATAAGAATATACTTTACACTTTTTAGGTTAACAGAAATCTTCTCTAGTGAAACGATCTTAAGTGTTTCCCCATAAGAATATACTTTACACTTTTTAGGTTAACAGAAATCTTCTCTAGTGAAACGATCTTATTTGTTTCCCCATAAGAATATACTTTACACTTTTTAGGTTAACTGAAATCTTCTCTAGTGAAACGATCTTAAATGTTTCCCCATAAGAACAATGTTAAACCTCATGCTCTTTAAGCCATTGTTTTGGGGTATGCCTCATTTTAAGGATATAATTAATAAGAATCTCAACGCTGTTTTGAATTTTTACAGTATACTTTTGGGATATTTATACAATTACGTATAAAACTGTTTGGACTATTTTCTTCAATAAAATATCGAAAGTGTGTACAACTGCACGAGATTTAACATTATTCTTATAGTTGACAAACTCAAGGTCATTGTAGTCCATTGTTCACAACACGTGTTAGCAACTCACAGGAAGATGTGTAAGTACAAAGTACAATCCAGTCCCTTTATTCATTTGGTTATTGTGTTCTGCAAACTACTGAGGTCACCCATAAGGAATGTGTTTTCTAATGTACGACTACTGTAATATTAGACTTTCCTTGGTATATGCACTGTGTACAACTAAAAGTACAAAGTACAATCCAGTCCCTTTATTCATTTGGTTATTGTGTTCTGCAAACTACTGAGGTCACCCATAAGGAATGTGTTTTCTAATGTACGACTACTGTAATATTAGACTTTCCTTGGTATATGCACTGTGTACAACTAAAAGTACAAAGTACAATCCAGTCCCTTTATTCATTTGGTTATTGTGTTCTGCAAACTACTGAGGTCACCCATAAGGAATGTGTTTTCTAATGTACGACTACTGTAATATTAGACTTTCCTTGGTATATGCACTGTGTACAACTAAAAGTACAAAGTACAATCCAGTCCCTTTATTCATTTGGTTATTGTGTTCTGCTAACTACTGAGGTCACCATAAGGAATGTGTTTTCTAATGTACGACTACTGTAATATTAGACTTTCCTTGGTATATGCACTGTGTACAACTAAAAGTACAAAGTACAATCCAGTCCCTTTATTCATTTGGTTATTGTGTTCTGCTAACTACTGAGGTCACCCATAAGGAATGTGTTTTCTAATGTACGACTACTGTAATATTAGACTTTCCTTGGTATATGCACTGTGTACAACTAAAAGTACAAAGTACAATCCAGTCCCTTTATTCATTTGGTTATTGTACGTTCTGCAAACTACTGAGGTAACCATAAGGAATGTGTTTTCTAATGTACGACTACTGTAATATTAGACTTTCCTTGGTATATGCACTGTGTACAACTAAAAGTACAAAGTACAATCCAGTCCCTTTATTCATTTGGTTATTGTGTTCTGCTAACTACTGAGGTCACCCATAAGGAATGTGTTTTCTAATGTACGACTACTGTAATATTAGACTTTCCTTGGTATATGCACTGTGTACAACTAAAAGTACAAAGTACAATCCAGTCCCTTTATTCATTTGGTTATTGTACGTTCTGCTAACTACTGAGGTCACCCATAAGGAATGTGTTTTCTAATGTACAACTACTGTAATATTAGACTTTCCTTGGTATATGCACTGTGTACAACTAAAAGTACAAAGTACAATCCAGTCCCTTTATTCATTTGGTTATTTGTGTTCTGCTAACTACTGAGGTCACCCATAAGGAATGTGTTTTCTAATGTACGACTACTGTAATATTAGACTTTCCTTGGTATATGCACTGTGTCTAGTAGATGCGCGAGAGGGGAACCGCGCACCACAAAACATTTCTGGGCAGAGTTGGTTATGTCTCTTACAATCCACTGACAATCCCTTCCTCCCCTTTGTACATGCCGAGAGATTCTATGTGGAGGTCTAGTACATGCGCGAGAGGGGAACCGCGCACCACAAAACATTTCTGGACAGAGTTGGTTATGTCTCTTACAATCCACTGACAATCCCTTCCTCCCCTTTGTACATGCCGAGAGATTCTATGTGGAGGTCTCGTAGATGCGCGAGAGGGGAACCGCGCACCACAAAACATTTCTGGACAGAGTTGGTTAGGTCTCTTACAAACCACCGAGAATCTCTTCCTCCCCTTTGTACATGCCGAGAGATTCTATGTGGAGGTCTAGTAGATGCGCGAGAGGGGAACCGCGCACCACAAAACATTTCTGGACAGAGTTGGTTATGTCTCTTACAATCCACCGAGAATCTCTTCCTCCCCTTTGTACATGCCGAGAGATTCTATGTGGAGGTCTCGTAGATGCGCGAGAGGGGGAACCGCGCACTACAAAACATTTCTGGACAGAGTTGGTTAGGTCTCTTACAAACCACCGAGAATCTCTTCCTCCCCTTTGTACATGCCGAAAGATTCTATGTGGAGGTCTCGTAGATGCGCGAGAGGGGAACCGCGCACCACAAAACATTTCTGGGCAGAGTTGGTTATGTCTCTTACAATTCACTGACAATCCCTTCCTCCCCCCTTGTACATGCCGAGAGATTCTATGTGGAGGTCTAGTAGATGCGCGAGAGGGGAACCGCGCACCACAAAACATTTCTGGGCAGAGTTGGTTATGTCTCTTACAATCCATTGACAATCCCTTCCCCCCCCCCCTTGTACATGCCGAGAGATTCTATGTGGAGGTCTAGTAGATGCGCGAGAGGGGAACCGCGCACCACAAAACATTTCTGGGCAGAGTTGGTTATGTCTCTTACAATCCACTGACAATCCCTTCCTCCCCTTTGTACATGCCGAGAGATTCTATGTGGAGGTCTCGTAGATGTGCGAGAGGGGAACCGCACACTACAAAACATTTCTGGACAGAGTTGGTTAGGTCTCTTACAAACCACCGAGAATCTCTTCCTCCCCTTTGTACATGCCGAGAGATTCTATGTGGAGGTCTCGTAGATGCGCGAGAGGGGGAACCGCACACTACAAAACATTTCTGGACAGAGTTGGTTATGTCTCTTACAATCTATTGACAATCCCTTCCCCCCCCCCTTGTACATGCCGAGAGATTCTATGTGGAGGTCTAGTAGATGCGCGAGAGGGGAACCGCGCACCACAAAACATTTCTGGGCAGAGTTGGTTATGTCTCTTACAATCCACTGACAATCCCTTCCTCCCCTTTGTACATGCCGAGAGATTCTATGTGGAGGTCTAGTAGATGCGCGAGAGGGGAACCGCGCACCACAAAACATTTCTGGACAGAGTTGGTTATGTCTCTTACAATCCACTGACAATCCCTTCCTCCCCCTTGTGCATAATAATAATAATAATAATAATAAAAAATAATAATAAATCTTTATTGTGTTCACAATTTAAGCAAATTGTATTCAATGGTCAATATACATGTATTAAAATGAATTAAACTAATTAAATAAATCAATTTAAATGCAAGTCATTTCAGACATTAAAAAGTTTTTAGCCCGTATGTTATATGAGGATATACAAGGCCAAAATAGGCCGTTCTTAGTAAGTCTAAGGAGCAAAACTTGGAGAGATTTCGTAGAGCATAAATGCCCGAAGTAACCTTTGAACAGATGCTTTCTATGTGATCGTCCCATGTCAGGCCTCGATCAAGGCACATCCCTAGGAACTTGGTAGAATCATTTTCCTCTAGGAGGACATCATCCACCACATGCCTAGAGATTCTATATGGATGTCTCATAGATGCGCGAGAGGGTAGCCGCGCACCACAAAACATTTCTGGACAGAGTTGGTTATCTCTCTTACAATCCACTGACAATCCCTTCCTCTCCCTTGTACATGCCGAGAGATTGTATTAACACAATTTAATCAACTTTATTATAATTTCAAACAGAGTGAAGAGAAAATAAAAGAATGTGGCATATTAATAATGGATTTCATATTTTTTGTTATTGTGAAACGGAAGCACTTTCACCCTTACCTTTAGTTAATATTTGAAGAACTGTATTTAACTGTTTTAAAATTTCAGACATAGGCAATGATGTATAAACTATAATAATAATAATACTCTTTATTGCATTAACAATAGTTACAAGTGCATTGCATGCGTCATAAAATGGAATTTAAGTTGAAACTTAAATTGAAGCTTTAAAATAAAACCATCATACATTATTAAGCCTATTTTACATAAACATAGTATGTCATAAAGCACATAACATGTCATAAAGATGTCGCTCGGTCTTTATTTATCTATATCAGAACCGGGTTATGTGTTAATACTCTTGAATAACTTCATTAATTTCTAAGTTGAGGCTTGTGACGAAGGTCGCAGCTTTCAAGAGGCCAAGGACCTGATGTAATTATATTTTGATACATACATTTATACAAATCATCATAATGAAATTGAGTGATGATACTCTGAAAGAGTTATTCCTCACCTTGTCGCGATCGGAGTAGAGGCTTGTGACGAAGGGCGCAGCTTTCAAGAGGCCAAGGACCTGATGTAATTATATTTTGATACATGCAGTTATACAAATCATCATAATTAAAATGAGTGATGATACTCAAGAGTTATTCCTCACCTTTTCGCGATCGGAGTAGAGGCTTGTGACGAAGGGCGCAGCTTTCAAGAGGCCAAGGACCTGATGTAATTATATTTTGATGTATGCAGTTATACAAATCATCATAATGAAATTGAGTGATGATACTCAAGAGTTATTCCTCACCTTTTCGCGATCGGAGTAGAGGCTTGTGACGAAGGGCGCAGCTTTCAAGAGGCCAAGGACCTGATGTAATTATATTTTGATCAAATCAAATCAAATCAAATCTTTTATTGCTCGTCACAATTACACATTGTATGGCAAACGTCAGAATTAATTATAAATTTAAAACTCGCATACCACATTACCACCACGTCCAAACTTACATAATGTTCATGCATTCCAGTCTCATTCATCCATCGCCAATCTCAACCCACTTTCAGCGCTGGAGTCAGTCATCGAATTGGGCGGTCTCCCAGTTAAACGCCAGAAACTCGTCAACGCTGTAGAATGCATTTGACACCAGGAAGCGCTTAAGACGAGCTTTTGACGCCTTGGGCGTTTGGGCGTTTGTAATAAAATTTGGCAAACTGTTGATGAAATGAACACCTGCCTGCGAAGGTAAGTGCTCATAAACCACCGTTCTATGTCTTCCAGTACGGTAGTTATCTCTGCCTCTAGTCTCATACCCGTGTATGTCACGTCCCCTGGTTAGGGCACATTTAGACAAACAGAACCAAGATGTTTCTAAAATGTAGAGACTGGGCAAAGTCAACAGTTGCAAAGTTTTGAATGCTGTCCTGCACGACTCTCTGAAATTCAACTTTGCGATCATACGAATAGCTTTTTTTTGCAATTTGAACACCCTCAGGAAATTATCGCCTGTACAGGCCCCCCACAACACCACTCCATAGGAAAGGTGAGAGTGAATTAGCCCATAATATGCCGCAATCAATACCTGACTGGGGCAGTACCGGGCCAAGGACCTCAAAACATATATTCCTGAGGACAGTTTGGCGCACACATGGTCAATGTGATTATTCCATGTCAACCCTCGGTCGAGGAGTATTCCAAGGAATTTTGAGGAGTAGACTTCTTCCAATAAGGAATCTGCCAACATGACGGCTGACCCACATTGGGAGTCCGTTGGACGCAGTGTGAAATTCAACACGTTGGATTTCGAAGAATTCGTTTGAAGGTTGAGGTTATTGAAATATTGCACACAATTGTTGATATCTACAAAGGATTGTAGCTCCAAACCTTCTTGTGTGTTATCTCTGAAACAGAGAGTCGTGTCATCAGCATACTGCACAATTTTACCATGCAGCAGCGATGAATGTACGTCGTTGACGTATATCAGGAAAAGGATTGGACTGAGTATAGAGCCCTGAGGGACTCCATAACTCAGTTGAATTGGTTTAGAAAATTGGTTTGAGATCTGAACCACTTGACTTCTCTGACTTAAAAATGATTTAAGCCATAAGAGCGGCACACCTCGGATGCCATGAGAATGTAATGTGTCAAGCAGTATTTCATGGTCAACGCAGTCGAATGCTTTAGAAAGGTCCAGGAACACACTTAATGTGTGATCCTGACGTTCTAGACCCTCTACAACCATATCAACCAGACTCACCACTGCGTCTATCGTCGATTTATTTTTCCTGAATCCAAATTGGTGTTCAGAAAGCTGGTTGTTTTTGTTTAAGAAATAAAGCATTCTCGTTAGAAAGAGTTTTTCAAATATTTTGCTCAGTACAGGCAAAATTGAGACTGGCCGATAGTTATTTAATGAACAGGGGTTTTCTTTCTTGAAAATTGGATGCACTTTTGCAATTTTTAGGAGAGAGGGAAAAACTCCTGAGTTAAAAGACAAATTGACCAATTGAGTCAGTGGTTTCACGATATGCTTAGAGCATTGTTTTATTAACCACATGGATCTCGATTCTAGATCATTCGATTTTTTAGCTGGGAATTGTTGAATGATTTTATCGAGCTCTTCCTCAACTACAGGAGTCAGAGCCATTGAGGCTGTTGGACTCTGTCTACGCGTGGGATTCCCCTGTGGCAGCGATGGACGAGGGCCCCGTCCACAAGCAACAGACGCAAAAAATCCGTTAAACTCGTCGGCAACCCTAGAGGCATCGCTCACAAGGGTGTCCCCAATTTTGACTGTGATTTGCTTGGATTCTTGATGTTTATTGTTAATGATGCCCCATACAGTTTTAGAAACGTTTTTTGAAGAAGTAATTGATTTTGAGACATCATACGATTTTGCAGCTTGGATCACCTTCCTGTAAATTTTTTTATAATTTCGAAAAAAGATTTTGAACTGTTCATTGGCTGTTTTTCTGTTTATTTCGGAGAAAAACTTGAGTTTTTCTCTCGACACCAGAATGCCTTTAGTGACCCAAGTATTATTTACCTTCTTTGGACGAGGTTTGATCGTTTTTGTAGGGCAGCAGGTGTTGAGATGGAAGTTCAAACATTCATTGAAAATTTGAAACTGCTGCTCTACTGGGTGTGAAGAATTTAGAAAATTCCACTTTTCTTTTGAAAGGGAAGCGTTGAGGAGAGCAATATTTTCTGGCCTCGTGTCTCTTATTGTTTTGGTAATTCTTGGTTCTCTCTCGATTTGTTTTCCACTAATGATAGCCTCTTGGCCATAGTGGTTTGAGATAGCTGTGTTGACCACCGATACTGTGACATTTTCAATGTTTGTGATGATGTTATCAATAGCCGACTGTGTTGTAGCCGTCACTCTCGTTGGAGTTTTGACCAGCAGTTCAAGGCCGAATGACCTCAGCAGATCGACTAGTCGCTTGGTGGATGGATGGTTGCTGTCCATCGCATCCACGTTGAGATCGCCCATCAAGACGTAATTGCATTGATGGTTAGTCAGGTCAGTGAGTAACACTTCGAATTTTGAAAAAAACTGATCTTCATTTCCACTGGGAGACCTGTAAATCCCTATCACAATTAATGTTGACCTGTTAGTTTGTACTTTGATCCCAACTGCTTCGAAATCTTTCGCGGTCGTTTCTTTGATCGTAAATTTTGTAAAAACTAAATTTTGTCTCAGAAAAATTGCTACACCACCTCCTTTGGAGGTCTGGCGACAGTACGCTTCTGCCAAGTTGTAATTTGGAATTTTGCATAGTTCAAGGTTTTCGTTGTTAAAACCGTTCTCGGTTACAACGAGTATATCTGATTTCAGCTCCTCACACATCAGCTGAATTTCATCCAATTTGTTGGTTGCGTACTGGGCGTTTTGGTGGAGTAGTCTTAGGGAACCTTGAACATGTAATTTTTGATTTGTCTGATTTTGCCGATTTTGGTCGGTCAATTTAGTCCTTTGCTGTAAAGTGGGTCCCCTAAAAAAACTGAATTTTCTTTTAGGTTTGTAGAGCCTCCTTTGATCTGCAGAATGTCTGGACTGGGGGAGCGTCTCACGGCGTCCGCGTAGGAGACATCCTGGATGCTAGCTGGCCGTTGAGGGGTGGTCGCCGACTCTTCTCGGGCAGCAGCGGGCGTTGGCATGCTGGAAGTGGAAGCAGGCGCTGCGCGAGGATTCCTCCAAAGTCGCGGCTGCGCCTTCATTTTTGATTCTTGAGTGGCTGGACTCATCGCCGCCACGATCATCCCAGCCAGTAACCGCTTGCCCCGCCAGGAGAGATGTTGGCCGTGTCTCGTGAAATACCTACGGCTGATGTCATCGAAGTTTAACACTCTAATATTGTGTCTAACAGCCAGTTCCTCAATGTAGGCATTCACGAGAACGGTCTGATAGTGGACAGGGTGGGTCGGGTCCAGATCGTGGCGATGCGGCAGTGTGGTGAGGATGATCTCGGTGCTGGAAGATCCAGCAGCGATGTACCCCTCCAGATGGCGGTAAATATTTCGCTGCCCGCCAACCGCCAGGTCGTTAGTGCCGGCGATCAGCACCTCGCAGCAGGGCCGGGGCTCAGCTGCCGTTCGAGCTGGTCTCACAATATCCAGAAACCGGCCGCCGGGTACACAGACGTCGCTCACCGCGGTTGCAGGGCCGAGCTGTTTCCTCACGAGTCCAGCGATGTGGCGAGCGTGGCTATCCCCTCGAACAGTTATGGACTTAAACTGTACGTTGCGTGTAGGGATTTTTGGAGCTGCATGCAGTTATACAAATCATCATAATTAAAATGAGTGATGATACTCAAGAGTTATTCCTCACCTTTTCGCGATCGGAGTAGAGGCTTGTGACGAAGGGCGCAGCTTTCAAGAGGCCAAGGACCTGATGTAATTATATTTTGATACATGTAGTTATACAAATCATCATAATGAAATTGAGTGATGATACTCAAGAGTTATTCCTCACCTTGTCGCGATCGGAGTAGAGGCTTGTGACGAAGGGCGCAGCTTTCAAGATGCCAAGGACCTGATGTAATTATATTTTGATACATACAGTTATACAAATCATCATAATGAAATTGAGTGATGATACTCAAGAGTTATTCCTCACCTTGTCGCAATCGGAGTAGAGGCTTGTGACGAAGGGCGCAGCTTTCAAGAGGCCAAGGACCTGATGTAATTATATTTTGATACATGTAGTTATACAAATCATCATAATGAAATTGAGTGATGATACTCAAGAGTTATTCCTCACCTTGTCGCGATCGGAGTAGAGGCTTGTGACGAAGGGCGCAGCTTTCAAGAGGCCAAGGACCTGATGTAATTATATTTTGATACATGTAGTTATACAAATCATCATAATTAAAATGAGTGATGATACTCAAGAGTTATTCCTCACCTTGTCGCGATCGGAGTAGAGGCTTGTGACGAAGGGCGCAGCTTTCAAGAGGCCAAGGACCTGATGTAACTATGTTTTGATACATGTAGTTATACAAATCATCATAATGAAATTGAGTGATGATACTCAAGAGTTATTCCTCACCTTGTCGCAATCGGAGTAGAGGCTTGTGACGAAGGGCGCAGCTTTCAAGAGGCCAAGGACCTGATGTAATTATATTTTGATACATGCAGTTATACAAATCATCATAATGAAATTGAGTGATGATACTCAAGAGTTATTCCTCACCTTGTCGCGATCGGAGTAGAGGCTTGTGACGAAGGGCGCAGCTTTCAAGAGGCCAAGGACCTGATGTAATTATATTTTGATACATGTAGTTATACAAATCATCATAATGAAATTGAGTGATGATACTCAAGAGTTATTCCTCACCTTGTCGCAATCGGAGTAGAGGCTTGTGACGAAGGGCGCAGCTTTCAAGAGGCCTAGGACCTGATGTAACTATGTTTTGATACATGCAGTTATACAAATCATCATAATTAAAATGAGTGATGATACTCAAGAGTTATTCCTCACCTTGTCGCGATCGGAGTTGAGGCTTGTGACGAAGGGCGCAGCTTTCAAGAGGCCTAGGACCTGATGTAACTATGTTTTGATACATGCAGTTATACAAATCATCATAATTAAAATGAGTGATGATACTCAAGAGTTATTCCTCACCTTGTCGCAATCGGAGTAGAGGCTTGTGACGAAGGGCGCAGCTTTCAAGAGGCCTAGGACCTGATGTAACTATGTTTTGATACATGCAGTTATACAAATCATCATAATTAAATTGAGTGATGATACTCAAGAGTTATTCCTCACCTTGTCGCGATCGGAGTTGAGGCTTGTGACGAAGGGCGCAGCTTTCAAGAGGCCAAAGGAGCATCGCCGCAGGAACCATTGTGATGCATACATTTTCAAAGATTACTGTACTCACTTCAATTATTGTTATTCAATGTATCTCGCTATTGACAAAACATTTTAAAATCACGATGTTTTTATCAAATTGTACGATGTTGCATCGTCACATATACTGCAAAAGTTTCCCTTCATACATATTCGGACATATTCAGCTCGTCCTGTTACATTTTTTTTAGATATAAACAGAGTTGTCTCTTACCAAATGTATATATTACTAATAATGTATTATTTCATGAAAAGATAATTAATAACAATGATTACACAGCAAGCATTAACAATTTTAGTTATATTTAAGGATACAACTACAAAATGTTTTTTTTACTACCCCACTTCAGTGCCATCTTGTTTCGAAATATGTAAATAGAAAGGATTAGTTTAAAGTTCCATTTTAATCTTTGCATCGTTGAACGACGACAAATTTCCGGTAAAAACCCCGTTTCCCTAACGATCCCTCCAAAGCGAAAAACACTTCATACAAAGATTTCACTTTGATGTTTGCTATAATAAGTAACAGTAACTAGTACTTAACTGAAACTTTGTGTACATTTCAGGTCTCTAATGTTAAACGTGAGATAGTATAAGGAGTCGGACTACACCCTGATCACAAATGTACTCACAACCTCATCACCAACAATTGAATACAGTTCACACCTGCCGTACCAATTTCAATTGAAAGTCAAAATTAAATTAAAACGAATTACTCTGGAGAGAAGCGGCTGAGAACAGATGTGCGTTATTAACATTGACACAGACAAACGAAATACAACACGAGTGAATATTAGCTGATGTTAATGCGAGAGACGGCAATATTCTACCAACTGCTGCGGAGAGACTGATATTGACGTCTAGCAAGACAATGTGCTGCTATTGAAACCGAGTTAAATCGTCACAACCAACACCTGACTGTACGTGTACTGTGTAGTAGGCTGTGTGTTTTGTGTCACTGATTGAGACAGAAGCGGCTGAGAACGGATGTGTGTTATTAACATTGACACAGGCAGATGGAATACCACACGAGTGAATATTAGCTGATGTTAATGCGAGAGACGGCAATATTCTACCAACTGCTGCGGAGAGACTGATATTGACGTCTAGCAAGACAATGTGCTGCTATTGAAACCGAGTTAAATCGTCACAACCAACACCTGACTGTACGTGTACTGTGTAGTAGGCTGTGTGTTTTGTGTCACTGATTGAGACAGAAGCGGCTGAGAACGGATGTGTGTTATTAACATTGACACAGGCAGATGGAATACCACACGAGTGAATATTAGCTGATGTTAATGCGAGAGACGGCAATATTCTACCAACTGCTGCGGAGAGAGACTGATATTGACGTCTAGCAAGACAATGTGCTGCTATTGAAACCGAGTTAAATCGTCACAACCAACACCTGACTGTACGTGTACTGTGTAGTAGGCTGTGTGTTTTGTGTCACTAATTGAGACAGAAGCGGCTGAGAACGGATGTGTGTTATTAACATTGACACAGGCAGATGGAATACCACACGAGTGAATATTAGCTGATGTTAATGCGAGAGACGGCAATATTCTACCAACTGCTGCGGAGAGACTGATATTGACGTCTAGCAAGACAATGTGCTGCTATTGAAACCGAGTTAAATCGTCACAACCAACACCTGACTGTACGTGTACTGTGTAGTAGGCTGTGTGTTTTGTGTCACTGATTGAGCCTCGCCGAGCTGCGGAGAAGAGGAGGTACAGGCAGACAATGTGCGGGAAGTGAAACTCGGCTGAATCATTACAGCAATCTCTCTGTGCGTATCATCTGAACATACCCTCCTTCTGATTAAACCGTACATCTGCACATCCAGGAGGCTTACAGTCCATGCCATTTCTTCCCTCAAGTATTACTAATCCTGATCTAGGAACACTGTCTATCTACTCTGGCTATGACAACTGTTACTACAGTAGTAGTGTTCCACACTCAAGTCCTGGGCTGGGACAGCATTTCGTGGCCTTGGTTTAAATTTTATATTTACTTCAAATCGCAATTAAACTTTTACAGAGAATTTACTGTCGATGTTGTTTATAAAAGTATTTTTATTTACTGAACGATTAATGATGCAAATGTAATTAAAATCCATGAGTACTCTTTGTTTTATAGCCCAAAAAACATAATTTTAGTATAAAATACATATATATATATATATATATATATATATATATATATACATATAATTATATTATATATTAAAATGTATATCTAGCTATAATAGTATTTATATTCTCAATTATTTATCCAAAATTGTAATAAAATATTTTATAGTTACTGAAAGAAAGCAAGTGTTACTCTTTCTTATGCACCTGAATGGGCCATAATTATAGTGTAACAATGTTAAAACCCTTTGCATGGTATTTGATTCATATTTGGTTTGTACGTTTAAATTTGCAAGAAATTATGAATAAAATACTCTATTGTTATTACACTTCATCTAACGCAATATATTTTATTGAGATTCTGTTTTATTTGACGTACTTGTAAACAGCGGACATATTCTTACTTTGTAAATGATTTAATTGTAATAGGAACATTTAATTGTTTTTTACAGTATACATTTAGTTTAACATTTTCTCTCTCTATAGTGAATATAATAGTGTACCTAAAGGGTATTATGATAGATTGTCTTAAATATTATCGTGGATTTTAGTTGATTATCTGTTTTGGCATCCTCCAGCAATCACCCAAATCTTCTGAGAACAGATTGTCAGGAAATTGATTTTGCGAAAGTCTCTCCAACATATGGTGTGTGTATAAACGTCTCTCACACAAAACATGGGAACATTGACGAAACATTGCCGTGTGGTATTATCTAAATGAACAAATTTAATTTCAATTCTTAAAAAAACATTTCTTACAAATTTTAATCCTTCAAATGCTGTTAATAAAATGTTTATCTTGTCCACAAACAAAATGACAGTAATTCATCGTTTTATGTTGTTGCTTTACTTAATAAAAATAAATAACCCTTTTCAAAACAACAATAAAATTTAAATTAAACACTTCATAAATGGACAGTGCAACCATTAACAATGGATCTTGCATATTTTAAGCTGAGACAATGAGGTTAGACGACAATGTACTCGCTGGCTAGGACACCTTGAGTAGTCTAAGTACATACTCCGGATTGTGTAAGAAGGTTACCCTCACTTCACTGCGGCCATCCCCAACAGCTACGCAACCCACTTAAAATATAAAATTCATGTTTAATAAGATTTAAACAGTCAGCATTGCAAACTCCAGTGATGAACAACAAAGGATTACGAAAGTTGGCTGCAAAAAGCAGTTTTGGCGAAACATCAAGGACTCGACCACACTTCCGACACACGACCTCCAAACGCGTTCACAAGGATCAATACCGCCGTCAACACGAACACTTCTGCCTTCATTCAAACCTCAACACTGCCAAAATATCTAGTTTATAATTAATTATGCCAAAAACTATTCAGATAATATCCCATTACGACACACAATCTCCAAACGCGTTCACAAGGATCAATACCGCCGTCAACACGAACACTTCTGCCTTCATTCAAACCTCAACACTGCCAAAATATCTAGTTTATAATTAATTATGCCAAAAACTATTCAGATAATATCCCATTACGACACACAATCTCCAAACGCGTTCGCAAGGATCAATACCGCCGTCAACACGAACACTTCTGCCTTCATTCAAACCTCAACACTGCCAAAATATCTAGTTTATAATTAATTATGCCAAAAACTATTCAGATAATATCCCATTACGACACACAATCTCCAAACGCGTTCACAAGGATCAATACCGCCGTCAACACGAACACTTCTGCCTTCATTCAAACCTCAACACTGCCAAAATATCTAGTTTATAATTAATTATGCCAAAAACTATTCAGATAATATCCCATTACTACACACAATCTCCAAACACGATCAAAAGGATCTATACCGCCGTCAACGCGAAAACTTCTGCCTTAATTCAAACCTCAAAGCTACCAAAATATCTAGTTTATAATTATTACACCGAAAACTATTAAGATAATCTCCCATTACGACACACAATCTCCAAACACGATCACAAGGATCAATACCGCCGTCAACGCGAACACTTCTGCCTCCATTCAAACCTCAACGCTGCCAAAATATCTAGTTTATAATTAATTGTGCCAAAAACCCATCAGATAATCTCCCATGACGACACACAATCTCCAAACACGATCACAAGGATCAATACCGCCGTCAACGCGAACACTTCTGCCTCCATTCAAACCTCAACGCTGCCAAAATATCTAGTTTATAATTAATTGTGCCAAAAACCCATCAGATAATCTCCCATGACGACACACAATCTCCAAACACGATCACAAGGATCAATACCGCCGTCAACGCGAACACTTCTGCCTCCATTCAAACCTCAACGCTGCCAAAATATCTAGTTTATAATTAATTGTGCCAAAAACCCATCAGATAATCTCCCATGACGACACACAATCTCCAAACACGATCGCAAGGATCAATACCGCTGAAGTCTTTAACTGATTGAAGATAAAAACAAGAATAATTCAATCTCATCAATGTTTTTTTAACAGATACCTACGTAAATAATCTTTACTGAAATCGTCCCATGCGTATTACGTATAGCATTAGGTCTGAATGAAGAATGAAGGTCATTCATAAACTGTAATGCTATAAAGAAACGCCTCAGACTTGGATACAGACTACACGAGACACTGGGTCACTGTCGGGCAGAATGATGCTATAACAGCAATCAAGACCAGGTACCACCGTCTATCCCTGTAACTGTAATACTATAAAGAAACGCCTCAGACTTGGATACAGACTACACGAGACACTGGGTCACTGTCGGGCAGAATGATGCTATAACAGCAATCAAGACCAGGTACCACCGTCTATCCCTGTAACTGTAATACTATAAAGAAACGCCTCAGACTTGGATACAGACTACACGAGACACTGGGTCACTGTCGGGCAGAATGATGCTATAACAGCAATCAAGACCAGGTACCACCGTCTATCCCTGTAACTGTAATACTATAAAGAAACGCCTCAGACTTGGATACAGACTACAAGAGACACTGGGTCACTGTCGGGCAGAATGATGCTATAACAGCAATCAAGACCAGGTACCACCGTCTATCCCTGTAACTGTAATACTATAAAGAAACGCCTCAGACTTGGATACAGACTACACGAGACACTGGGTCACTGTCGGGCAGAATGATGCTATAACAGCAATCAAGACCAGGTACCACCGTCTATCCCTGTAACTGTAATACTATAAAGAAACGCCTCAGACTTGGATACAGACTACACGAGACACTGGGTCACTGTCGGGCAGAATGATGCTATAACAGCAATCAAGACCAGGTACCACCGTCTATCCCTGTAACTGTAATACTATAAAGAAACGCCTCAGACTTGGATACAGACTACAAGAGACACTGGGTCACTGTCGGGCAGAATGATGCTATAACAGCAATCAAGACCAGGTACCACCGTCTATCCCTGTAACTGTAATACTATAAAGAAACGCCTCAGACTTGGATACAGACTACAAGAGACACTGGGTCACTGTCGGGCAGAATGATGCTATAACAGCAATCAAGACCAGGTACCACCGTCTATCCCTGTAACTGTAATACTATAAAGAAACGCCTCAGACTTGGATACAGACTACAAGAGACACTGGGTCACTGTCGGGCAGAATGATGCTATAACAGCAATCAAGACCAGGTACCACCATAAAACGCTGCTAAACGAGCATATCTCATGGCTAGTTATTATTACAATTGTATCTCATTGTCAGCTTCCTGTAACGAGCGGTGTTTATAAATCGTAATGCAGCTAATGAATCAATAATAAACCAGATGTTTCATGGGTTCCAGCCAATATCTTTCAAAGGCAATAGTCCATCCGGGAAAACAAATGCAATTTGGCAATCGACTAAATGAGAACTAAAATGTAATTCTAATACATCAGTTCTGAACGAGTACTAATTGTTCCAAGTGCCCACATAAGAATAAAGTTTCCGCAATTTGATATATGTAGCGTATCATACCTCACTGTGTTTACCGTGATAACTGGACATGAATACCATTAAATCCTTGCAGTTAAGTACAAAACTCCCTTCAGCAGAATGCCTTAACAATCGAACCTATTGCACATCGGTATAATTCTATTGGAAGGCTAAAACTAATAAACATAACCCCTGTTTGAGTCATTATTTGTATTAGGTAAGCTTTGATGTGACCATAACAACGAAATGCACCGAATGTTCTAAATTGATTTCAACTTTGACAGTGGAATTTTGAACAGTGAATGATTAGTAGGCCTAGCTGTGTTTGATTAATGCTTCCCTAAAAATGTTTAAATTATTTCAAAGTCTCACTAAGAAGTAAACAAATGCAGTAAAACAATTTACGTAAGTTTTCAGTTCTTAGACATTTGTTTTTAATTAAGCTTTAATGTCATGTACTGCTAGAACCCAAGCCATTAAAAACCAAACTTCCAAAGAAGTGAAGTCTGCGGAGCGTCAGCTTGAAGCTACTGCGTCACATTTTCATGAAGGGACTTAATTTGAGGATTTACATTATACAGTAGGCTTACTCCTACTGGCCCCTACTGGATTAGTGCTTCGTTTCTTTGTCAAGGCATTTCTTGCTGTTGTGTAGCACGCTGTATACAGCTTGGATATACTCATAGTTACTGAATATCTGCCAGAGCGTGTCGGTGTCTGCCTCTCCGTCCGTGATATACTGTGTCAAGGCATTTCTTGCTGTTGTGTAGCACGTTGTATACAACTTGGTAATACTCATAGTTACTGAATATCTGCCAGAGCGTGTCGGTGTCTGCCTGTCCGTCCGTGATATACTGTGTCAAGGCATTTCTTGCTGTTGTGTAGCACGCTGTATACAACATGGTAATACTCATAGTTACTGAATATCTGCCAGAGCGTGTCGGTGTCTGCCTGTCCGTCCGTGATATACTGTGTCAAGGCATTTCTTGCTGTTGTGTAGCACGTTGTATACAACTTGGTAATACTCATAGTTACAGAATATCTGCCAGAGCGTGTCGGTGTCTGCCTCTCCGTCCGTGATATACTGTGTCAAGGCATTTCTTGCTGTTGTGTAGCACGTTGTATACAACTTGGTAATACTCATAGTTACTGAATATCTGCCAGAGCGTGTCGGTGTCTGCCTCTCCGTCCGTGATATACTGTGTCAAGGCATTTCTTGCTGTTGTGTAGCACGTTGTATACAACTTGGTAATACTCATAGTTACTGAATATCTGCCAGAGCGTGTCGGTGTCTGCCTGTCCGTCCGTGATATACTGTGTCAAGGCATTTCTTGCTGTTGTGTAGCACGCTGTATACAACATGGTAATACTCATAGTTACTGAATATCTGCCAGAGCGTGTCGGTGTCTGCCTCTCCGTCCGTGATATACTGTGTCAAGGCATTTCTTGCTGTTGTGTAGCACGTTGTATACAACATGGTAATACTCATAGTTACTGAATATCTGCCAGAGCGTGTCGGTGTCTGCCTGTCCGTCCGTGATATACTGTGTCAAGGCATTTCTTGCTGTTGTGTAGCACGCTGTATACAACATGGTAATACTCATAGTTACTGAATATCTGCCAGAGCGTGTCGGTGTCTGCCTGTCCGTCCGTGATATACTGTGTCAAGGCATTTCTTGCTGTTGTGTAGCACGCTGTATACAACATGGTAATACTCATAGTTACTGAATATCTGCCAGAGCGTGTCGGTGTCTGCCTGTCCGTCCGTGATATACTGTGTCAAGGCATTTCTTGCTGTCGTGTAGCACGCTGTATACAACATGGTAATACTCATAGTTACTGAATATCTGCCAGAGCGTGTCGGTGTCTGCCTGTCCGTCCGTGATATACTGTGTCAAGGCATTTCTTGCTGTTGTGTAGCACGCTGTATACAACTTGGTAATACTCATAGTTACTGAATATCTGCCAGAGCGTGTCGGTGTCTGCCTGTCCGTCCGTGATATACTGTGTCAAGGCATTTCTTGCTGTCGTGTAGCACGCTGTATACAACTTGGTAATACTCATAGTTACTGAATATCTGCCAGAGCGTGTCGGTGTCTGCCTGTCCGTCCGTGATATACTGTGTCAAGGCATTTCTTGCTGTTGTGTAGCACGCTGTATACAACTTGGTAATACTCATAGTTACTGAATATCTGCCAGAGCGTGTCGGTGTCTGCCTGTCCGTCCGTGATATACTGTGTCAAGGCATTTCTTGCTGTTGTGTAGCACGCTGTATACAACATGGTAATACTCATAGTTACTGAATATCTGCCAGAGCGTGTCGGTGTCTGCCTGTCCGTCCGTGATATACTGTGTCAAGGCATTTCTTGCTGTCGTGTAGCACGCTGTATACAACATGGTAATACTCATAGTTACTGAATATCTGCCAGAGCGTGTCGGTGTCTGCCTGTCCGTCCGTGATATACTGTGTCAAGGCATTTCTTGCTGTTGTGTAGCACGCTGTATACAACATGGTAATACTCATAGTTACTGAATATCTGCCAGAGCGTGTCGGTGTCTGCCTGTCCGTCCGTGATATACTGTGTCAAGGCATTTCTTGCTGTTGTGTAGCACGCTGTATACAACTTGGTAATACTCATAGTTACTGAATATCTGCCAGAGCGTGTCGGTGTCTGCCTGTCCGTCCGTGATATACTGTGTCAGCATAACAGCTCTAGAAAGTTATATGACGTCCACGAATATATAATTTTAGGATCTCTTTGTTTACAATTTTACACTTCTGTGTTGGTCATGTATTTTTCAATTCTGTTCCCAAAGAATTTATAAGTAAATTGTATAAATAATTTAAAGCGAAGACTACTCGGCTGGAAAAGTCTTCCTTCCTGAGACTTCCATTCTACGGTGTTCCACACACGGCAGCAGGTCACATAGCCGCCAGCCGCTAAGTTATTAAGGCGTTAAAATCACCAACGTTCATTTATATAATTAAGTGTTTTGTGTTAAAAAAAAACTTAAATTTCAATTATTCAACTAGTTAGTGAGTCAATTTTCGTCGAATTTTTCAAATACACTCTATTGAGCTGTCACATTTTTAGCAAAAGAATCGTAATGTATTACAATTAAAACTATTTGTACAGCACTGTAATCTGTAAGTAAGAACGGGTTGTGGCATACTTTAGCGTTGCCGTATTAAGTTATGTTGCCAGAACGCTCCCTGAGTAATGAGGATGATGACAAGTAGGTTGGAGAGTGAACAGTGTGGACTAAGTACTTCCAACTTGTGCTTGTCTGAACATGTCTAATCTAACCGAGCACTGTAATCTGTAAGTAAGAACGGGTTGTGGCATACTTTAGCGTTGCCGTATTAAGTTATGTTGCCAGAAACGCTCCCTGAGTAATGAGGATGATGACAAGTAGGTTGGAGAGTAGTGAACAGTGTGGACTAAGTACTTCCTACTTGTGCTTGTCTGAACATGTCTGATCTAACCGAGTGACCTCATCTCATCACATCCACCTGACCTCTGACCCGACCTTTGCCCACTGCCCACCGCCTGGAAGCCTCACAACGTCCCGCACAAAGTTCTTGTACACTAAGGCTTCACTTACAGGGCTCATCCCTCTTATGAAATCACAACAAGTTGTTGCATAAATGTATCTTCAGCGAGGAACTGATTTCGGCATATACGACTTCAATTTAGCGTACTGACCATTTGGAAAAATACCATTCTTGCAAATATACTGTATTGTCCAGAATTTGTATTTTAAAATTACAACAAAAACAATTTATTCAAATGATGAGGCTTAACGTATGTATTGCAATACATATACACAACTGGAAGTGGTTAATTGTGTAAAATATTATTATATATGATTAGTTGATACCAAACTGTGTCAATGTACCAAAAATACACATACAAAATTAAAATTATTTATAACATAGGCCTAGTATTTTATTTTCATAAACCTCAAAGAATACCCCGTGTTACATGCATCTACTAAACTGTGTGTGTCCCAGTTCGGAAATACTGGTTTAGTCCGTCTGTAATACTGACAAATAGTTGTGACCGTTAACGTATCAATACCTCGTGTTACATGCATCTACTAAACTGTGTGTGTCCCCAGTTCGGAAATACTGGTTTAGTCCGTCTGTAATACTGACAAATAGTGTGACCGTTAACGTATCAATACCCCGTGTTACATGCATCTACTAAACTGTGTGTGTCCCAGTTCGGAAATACTGGTTTAGTCCGTCTGTAATACTGACAAATAGTGTGACCGTTAACGTATCAATACCCCGTGTTACATGCATCTACTAAAACTGTGTGTGTCCCAGTTCGGAAATACTGGTTTAGTCCGTCTGTAATACTGACAAATAGTGTGACCGTTAACGTATCAATACCTCGTGTTACATGCATCTACTAAACTGTGTGTGTCCCAGTTCGGAAATACTGGTTTAGTCCGTCTGTAATACTGACAAATAGTGTGACCGTTAACGTATCAATACCTCGTGTTACATGCATCTACTAAACTGTGTGTGTCCCAGTTCGGAAATACTGGTTTAGTCCGTCTGTAATACTGACAAATAGTGTGACCGTTAACGTATCAATACCTCGTGTTACATGCATCTACTAAACTGTGTGTGTCCCAGTTCGGAAATACTGGTTTAGTCCGTCTGTAATACTGACAAATAGTGTGACCGTTAACGTATCAATACCCCGTGTTACATGCATCTACTAAACTGTGTGTGTCCCAGTTCGGAAATACTGGTTTAGTCCGTCTGTAATACTGACAAATAGTGTGACCGTTAACGTATCAATACCTCGTGTTACATGCATCTACTAAACTGTGTGTGTCCCAGTTCGGAAATACTGGTTTAGTCCGTCTGTAATACTGACAAATAGTGTGACCGTTAACGTATCAATACCTCGTGTTACATGCATCTACTAAACTGTGTGTGTCCCAGTTCGGAAATACTGGTTTAGTCCGTCTGTAATACTGACAAATAGTGTGACCGTTAACGTATCAATACCTCGTGTTACATGCATCTACTAAACTGTGTGTGTCCCAGTTCGGAAAATACTGGTTTAGTCCGTCTGTAATACTGACAAATAGTGTGACCGTTAACGTATCAATACCTCGTGTTACATGCATCTACTACTAAACTGTGTGTGTCCCAGTTCGGAAATACTGGTTTAGTCCGTCTGTAATACTGACAAATAGTGTGACCGTTAACGTATCAATACCCTCGTGTTTACATGCATCTACTAAACTGTGTGTGTCCCAGTTCGGAAATACTGGTTTAGTCCGTCTGTAATACTGACAAATAGTGTGACCGTTAACGTATCAATACCTCGTGTTACATGCATCTACTAAACTGTGTGTGTCCCAGTTCGGAAATACTGGTTTTAGTCCGTCTGTAATACTGCAAAATTGGGCCCACAAAGGTTTTTCTAAAAGGGCCCCCGGGGTTTTTTTGGTTTAAGGGGACCGTTAAATATCAAACACCAACGCGTTTTAAAAATTTTTAACCTCTTTTTAAAAGGGGAAAGGATCAAAAATTTTAAAATCTTCCCCCCCTTAATAATGGGTTTTTTTTTAAAACTTAAAAAGGGAAAAGTTAAGTATAAACCCCTTTAATATTTTCTAAACCCTTTGGGCCCCCGGGGTACCTTGGTTTTTTTTTTTATGAACCCCCCCCCCCACCCCCCCCCCCCCCCACCCCCCCCCCCCCCCACCCCCCCCCCCCCCCACCCCCCCCCCCCCCCACCCCCCCCCCCCCCCACCCCCCCCATATTACAACAATGCTATAAAGACATTACAAAAATTATTAAAAACCTGAGAACATTTTACTTTTTGCTAGAACATTTGCTTTTTAAATCTTAAACAACAAGAAGTATTTGCGGATAGATCACTATTTGCAAATGCTAAAATCTCTTATTAATGAGTGTGAGTTTATAATTGTTGATGATAAACATGTACTGATGAATCAATCAGATGCCTTTATTTGTGGTTTATCCCATGACTTCACGTGTCCCTTAACCATACTGTCACAATGCTGACAGTTGTAACATGTCATTTTTACAGGGGGCTTAAATAAGGCATTTTTTATTTGGAGAGGAAATATTTATTAGCTTAATGACATGTCATGATTTTTATTTCTTCCCCCTGCAATTATACTCCAGTAGCCCAACATCAACGCAGGAGACGTCAGCTGGCGGGGTCCGATTCGACCGGGTAAGACACGCAGTTTCAGGATAAATCCGCCGGAGTTCGCTTCAAGGGCTGAAGCGCCTTTCAGAGAACGGCTCAGGTACTACAGTACGTAAGTACGCTGTGCCTGGCTGGCTCGCTCTCTCGGTCGGAGTCTCTCAGTCGGAGTCGTCGTCGAGTCGGAGTCGTCGTCACCGCCCCCACATACGACACGATAAGGAGCAAGTAAGTCCTAGCCGTAAGTAGGTACTTAATTACCTGCCAAAACACGTTTTTACCTGCACTTGCCCAGTCACCAACGATACGATAAGTACATGATATTATGTACTTAAGTTGCTAATAGGAATATTATTTTAGATATAAAGTATATAGCAAGAAAATAAATCAGTACGAATAGGATTAGATTCTATTACTAGTAACGAGGAGTTGTAAATTATTTTAATTTAGTTTATCGTTTCGTTTCGAGGCCGCTGGGTTGATTGACGTACGTTGGCACTAGCGTTCCTTAGTTTTTGGGACTAGGCGTGAATGTAGTTTACATAGTTTAGCTTATATTTAGTTTATCGTTTTCGTTTCGAGGCCGCTGGGTTGCTTGACGAACTTTGGCACCAGCGTTCCTGAGCTTCGGGCTAGGCGTGATTTAATTTAGCTTTACTTAGTTTATCGTTTCTTTTCGAGGCCGCTGGGTCGCTTGACGTACGTTGGCACCAGCGTTCCTTAGTTTCGAGCTCTAGTCGAGGTAGGCGCGATTTCGAGCAAACTAGTGTTCGTATTTAGTTTATCGTTTCTTTTCGAGGCCGCTGAGTCGCTTGACGTACGTTGGCACCAGCGTTCCTCTTTTTCGAGCTTCAGTTGAACTAGCAACTTTCGTATTATGGAACGTTTAGGTAGTGGAACAGTCATCCTAAAAGCAAATGCTGACGCCTTCCCTTTGTCCCTTTCGTTTCCGAGTCGACGATGATGAAAGCCTGTTGATCCGTTGATCATCGGTGCTGTATATGCTTCGGCTTTTGGTTTTACATTAACTCGGGTCTGAGCTGAACTTGGGAAACTACCTCTCCCTTTCGAACCCTGGATTGTACCCCTCTCGACTGTTCTATCCGGTGTTATAGGGTTATATATTTTTATAAACTATCCCTGACCCGATTAAAACGTTATACAGTACTTTAAAGATTCTTTCAGACAAACTAGAAACTCAAAATGACAATTCTTTACTGCTGCTGTATTAGCTCACAGAAACCCAACATAGGCGTTAATTTTATAGAGAAGGAAGATACATATCAAGTGATGACGGTCTTGCAAAAGGTACTACTCGTAAAGGCTGCTCAAATAACATCATTTTTCTAAGAGTTTGTTTATCTACAGAATTTTATTAAAATGTAACATAAATTCAGGCTTCTTCAAAAACATGTTCTGTAACGACTTCATCAGTAATACCAAAAAATGTAAGCTAAAGTAATTGCATCTGGAAATGTAAATGGAATTTTTAGCTAAGATTTTAATTGATGCTGGATGTTCTTATAGTTTTATTGATTGTATAGTTTAGTACTGGCTAATAACCTATAAAACATTTCCCATAAGTCAAACAGGGTGTCGATAATATCAACGTCACTCGGATTCACCAATTAAAGAGCATATGAAGGTAGATCTGTGTGTAGAAGAGAATGCTACAAACAAATCAAAATTGCTTGTGAAAGACTATATACTGATAACACATTATATCATAAAAGTACACACTAATATAACCGTATGTTTGGGGAACCAAGATTATATTTCTCCGCTTTTAACATTGTCTGTTGCTAATTTGGAACCACTATAGTTATTTCAATACATGAAGATAGTCGACCTGTTGCGACTAAGACAGTGCGGCTTTTTTGGGGAAGATAAAGTTTATATAATCTTAAATACAGTCTCTTCTGAAAGAGGGTATTATCGAGGAGAGTGTTTCTCCATTTGCGAGCTCAAGTGCTCATTGCCAAAAATGAAAACCACAATAAACCGCTTGTGGATAACTATTATCAGACAGAAAATAATTTTACATTATTGGACGCTATCCTTTGCTAGATATCAAAACCACGTAAAAATTGCTAATTTTATACTTTCAGTTCATTAGATATTCCAGAGCACGAAAACATTTACCTCTTTTAAAGATAATGGGCAGTTATATCAGTTTCAAACGCCATTTCTTTTGAAGTAACCAATGTTGTTTCAGCTTTCCAAACAAAAATAAATTAAATTATTTCAGAATAAGGACTGCAGGGTACTTTTGACCAGGGTATGTTTTGACAATGTTACAATAGAAGGAATGGAATAAATAAGATAATGATAAAAACGTAGAAACGTTTATTGCTGTAGCTAAGAAGTACAATCTGACAGTGAACTTGAAGAATTGTAAATTAGCACAAGATACTATATCTTATCCTTGGCTATCACATCAGAAATAAAACTATATGCCCCGACTCGGAGAGATTACAGTCTCTTTTGGACATGTCTCTGCCTCATGATGCTACTTCTCTGACACTTGCAACTTGGATTATTTCTCATACTGCTCCAAACAAATACTAAAGTTTTCAGACAAGATTAGAAGTTTATTAAGCTGTAAAAATTTTTGCTACTAAAACCACCACCTCCTTTGCCGCTATTGTTCCAAAACATTAAGAAGGATATAGAAAGACCATTTCTTGTGAATTTTTAACCAGAAAATTGGTTTGATAGTTGAAAACTGATGATTCAGAAGTTTAAATAGCTGCTACATTGAGCCAAAATGACGTCCACAGTCAACAGCAGAGAGAGAAACACAGGCTATTGTAGAATCAATTAAGATATAAGGTCATTTTTTTAGGGAGGCAATTTATTCTCGTAAAATGATCAAAAAGCTTTTATCATCATTTTCGACCTAATTCATTCTAACAAAATAAAAAACGACAAAATCATGCTCTGGTAACAAGAGCTTTCTCCTTTTTCGCATAGCATTCAATATTTACCTGATAAAGGAAACGTATCTGCAGACGCATTCTCTCGGATCCGTAATGCCTCTACAACTAATAACTAACTTTTTGAAATGCACCAGGCTTTTTGTCATCGAGGAATAACACGTGTCTATCACTGGGTACCAAGGCAAGAATTTTCCAATATTTTTTTGATTGAAATAAAATCAGTGACTTTATCTTGTCCTTTTGTTTCAAAGGTCAAACTTGGTTTTTACAAACAAACTACCAATTTTGATAAAAGTCACTTCATTCTTTGAAAGATTAAAATGAAGTTTATAATGTTGTTTCTCCTCTGAGCTCCTTCATCTAGTTTTTTCCTCGAAGAGAACCAAGAATAAGAAGGACCCCCCGAACGTTTTCAATTACTACCTACTAAATTCAGTTCAAGAGAATGTTGTAAAATGTACTCTTAATAAAACAAAGCTATATCATCTGTTTTGAAAAAATTTAAGTTATTTTTCATACATTGAGATTGTATATTAAGTTTTATCTTGTTGGATTTTTGTTGATTAAAGCCTTTAAATTTTAAAAAGGTTTTCTTGGTTTTATTACCAAGGTTTAAGTCTCACATAAGTAGTGATGGTACACCAAACATGAATATAATTCTCGAGCTAATCATTCCATGATTAGAGAGGTTATATTCCCATGATTCATATGAGTGCCCTTCAGTTTCAGCATGAAATACACTCAAACTGGTCTGTTACGACAACCGAAACGAAGAAAATGAATTATTGTTGAAGTAATTCACTCCATTTCGCAAAAGTATACACAGATAATTCAAATTAACAATATATAGCAAAAATGAACATTAATAATAAAAGGATTTTTATCATAATCACTTATAAAACCTGGAACAAATTTGTAAAAGATTAGATGTAACTATCTGTGATTATCAACCTAGATTATTGTGGCCTCTAAATGTCACAACCAAATCTCACTACATCAGGTTAACTAGGAGTGATCTGTGTTTATGTAGAACTCGGTGGCTACTCTTGCAGTTGTTGTTTGCAGGTTTTCTTAAATTTTAACACTTAATAAACATGTATTTTCTTTGAAGACATACATTGCACCTATATATATATATATATATATATATGTATATTTACTGACATATTGTAGGATTTACATAGGCTAAAAATCTGGTTGTTTTATTTACTTTACTTTCCCGTCGTCTGCTCTGCGTCCTAGTGAGTAGTGCTGCTATCTATCTGACGCATGCTCCTTGAATGTTTACTTCTTGATCATCTGACATTACAGTTTTGTTCCACTGCCCAGTCCCAGTCCCCTCCTCCGTCCAGTGTGTTGTAGTTCGCCATTTTGATCGGGGGTTGTTGTGTTGAGAAGGTTTTGTGCTAAATGTTTTGTGTTTTAAGGTACTTTTTGCATTATGTATGTTTTAAGGTTTAAAATTTGATTATGTTTACCAACCCAGCAAATGTTAGAGTGTGATGCCTGGGAAAGCATTTACGTCTAAATGGGCGTAAATAGCACTTTTGTAGTGAATTGTGTTGCCAAAAGTGTTGTTTATAGGCCATTTAATTTCTATCTGCTACCAGCTCTGTCCAGTGCTAAGAGGATTACATTTTGGATTATTCTACTTGCGAAAACTCTTACGTTATGGCGTTGTAGAAGCTTTCCCAGTGATAAGGTAAGGTAAGGCCAAGTTTTGAAATTATTCATTTCTGTGAATGCTTTTGTGACCTTTATCACTACAGGTAGCCCTAATGTCAATTTATTTGCCTATCTTATTTTTATGCTTGTTAAAATCCAATTGAACTTTAATCAGGTACTTTAAGGCTAGGTTTAATATTATGCAGAGCTACATATTTTTGTCATTTCAAATACCAGTTGTGAATAAAACCTTTTGTCTTACTTTAGCTCCTGTGTTCTATTCTAAATGGAACAGATAGGTTTTTTACAACTGGACAAACTTTGATATGAGGCTTCTTCATCAATTGATACATATACATCCTAGTAAAATGGCAAATACAAATAATCATGAGTACAGAATATGTCCGATCATAAGAGTATTGTTATGCAGGAATCTGTTGTTAACTCATGTATATCTGGGAAAACAATTTAAAGGAAAAAGGGGACATAATGTTAGATAATTCATAAATCATGATACTTAATACAAAAATAAAATTTAAAAACTATACAAAATAACTCTGTGCTTAGTACCACCAGGTTAGGAAGAAACAGATGTATCCCAACTGCTATTTGTTGTGTGCATTAGTCAGTCAGTTGACATATTTACTGGCCTCACTACACACTTATCAATGAGTACACAGGCAATACAACTTTGCCAACTGTACTTGATACACAGACCAAGCATCAGCTTTTGCAATGTTGGAACTGTGCATTTTCATTGAAATTTTGTTATTTTATAAAAATGTAATTTAAAACTTCAAACCGTAGCCTTACTGTAATGTAAGTATTGTAGTGGAAAGTTGTATCCTTAGCTATTAATATTGGATGCTTATCCTGCTGGGTATCCATATATAAAAAATATGTTTGATTTGTCTACTCTTATATTAAGAAGTTGAGTTTTGCATACAAACTTTCTTCTAAATTTTTTTGCAATTACCTGAAAATTAAAATTAATAAATTTAGTAAATTTCAGTTTCTTTATTATTTTAATATGATCCTTAGAGAGTCCTTAGAAGGTAATAAATATGAAAATTAAGTGTCGGACAGCCATTGGTGACCTTGCCAAGCAATAAGAAAGTTCATTCTTCATGCGCTGCGTTGCTTCTTATATTCATTCAAACCTTAAGATGGGTTGATGGTCTCACATGATCTGAGCTTAATTGTTTAGATAGGCTGGGTAGGGTACGATAAGCGGACCCGGTTTTTTTTTATGGAAGAATGTAGTCTTCGATACCTAATATTCGCATCTCAAATCCTAGACTATCAATCCAATATAAAAGTATCTATAGTCCTCAAATAACAATAATATGTTTTAAACTAAAATATAAATTTAATATTTACAGTGATCAAACAAATTATTATATCAAAAATTAGGAAAAACTGAAGACAACCATATTTGCTCCTCTCACAGTTACAGTTGTTTCTTTCCCTCAAATGAGTTCAACATGTTGAAGCCACAAAAACATATTTTATTTATGTCTTATCATCTTTCAAAGCAATGTATTGTAGTTTTTCTAAAATTGAAATATTACCCTACGTGTATTATTTTAAAGTGTTTACAACTGTTGATATAGACTTATTTAAGTTAATAATTCAAAACAATTAATCAAGTTTCAATTGATTATATCGATGGTTATGATTAAGTAATATCGTTTGCCAATTTCAATATAAAAAACCGGGTCCGCTTATCGTTACCCTACCCGATTGGCCTTAGAAAGGGCGTAGTTTTTCTTTTTCTGCCTGCGGCAGTATGCCACATGGAGTTGGATTACTACATTGATTTCAGCCCGCATTGATTTCTTTATTTTACAACGGACATGCATTACATCCAATTATGGTATTGATAGCTGTATCACAGCAATAATTATGTAATAGGTAAAATTTACATTGGCCAATTCTTTATTATCTTTGGATATCCAGTTACCTTTTTGATCGATCTCTATATTTAAAAATTGACTCTACTTTATCCAACAAGTTTTCACTGTCTTCACGGGTTTTTCAGGGCCTTTATTGGGTCCCTATCTCTCCATCTTTGTGAATGATCTCCTGGAGGTAGTTAAGCATTGATGCTTTACAATTTGCAGGTGATCTGAAAGTTTTCACTGAAATTTCTTCACCTGAAGACTCAAAAGCTTCAGGACAGATTTGTAATAGAGGGAATGGTGTAAGAGAAATTAATTGTATGTTGGTGAACCCCAGCAAATGCTCTACAATCACCTTTCATAGCATCAAAGGTCAATCCTAAAATCTCTAACTCTAAGATTCATAGACTCTATAGCATTTAAAGACTAGAAGTTCGTTTCAAACAACGATATGGGATTTTCCTGGGCATATGGTCCCCTTATGCAGTTGGTGCGAAGTAGAGACTGGAGGTCCTGCAGTGGGTGCTTCATCCATTTATTTGGGATCAGGCTTGGCTATAGATTTGTGGGAAGCTCCCTATTGAAATCCTTTCACAAGAACTAGAATGTTCCATCCCTTGCCTTAAGACGTGACATGGCTGATTTACTCTTTGCTTTGGCTACATGCAGTGGTGGAATCTCCTGGCTAAATTAGATTTCAGAGTCGCGATCTACTAAGACACAAGCATCTCTCCACAAACTTTGACTTAAAAATAGTCCCTTTGCGAGATTTGTCCTTCTAGAGAACCAGCTTGCCCCAGATTGTGATTTCTTTTGTGATAGTCTTCAAACAAATGTGGAAGACGAGCCCTTGAAATCTTTACAGACTAATTGTTGAATTTATAGCTTTAATTAAGTACTATCTGTTACTGATTGTTTATTGTTATCTTTACTATTTATCTTATACTGTTTTTATGTTATTCTTATTATTTTTTTGGTCCTATTGTTAGGGAAGGAAACAAGATTTTTTCCGAACATTTACCATTGTTCAGTTGAAACAAAACATCAGTAACCATTACGTTTCGAGATCTGCAATCTGATCTCTTCTTCAGGTAAAATACTGAAGTAAAATCTAAATTTACCTGAAGAAAAGATCAAATTGCAGATCTCGAAACGTAGTGTTACTGATTTTTTTCACTGAACAATGGCAAATGTCCGGAAAAAAAATCCTGTTTCCTTCACAATCCTTCCATCGTAAAAAATGAATTCAAACAAAGAATTGATTCTCGGATACGGACTACTGCTAGTCATATTATTTGTTATTAATTGTTATAATATGCTCTACCACTACTTGTTATTGGCTGTTATATTGTCATTCATATTATTCATGTTAATTATCGTTACTCTAATTATTTATTGTTAATGTACTATAACCCAACATGTATTATTTATATAGTGTACATCTTGTAACTTATTTAGCCTTTGTGAAATGCATGTTTGTCTTTAGGACAAGTACTCATTGTTAATGCATTTACTAATAATATTTTTAATAAGTTGGCAATCAAGAAGTGAATTTATCGTTCTTCGATAGCTGGGATAGCGGGATTGTTTATTCTTTCATTTGATTTTTTTTTTTCCCTTGGGGCGGCCTACTGCCATGCACTTAAGCTCAAGGGCTTTTTGCGCACCCGGTGGGGAAACACACCATGATGGCCCACCAGTCTACAACTTCAGCAGTTCAACAAACCGCCGAAAACAACCTATCAAGTCCTCCTGTGGGAAAATCCCACCACCCCTGTCCAAACTACCAAAGATGGCATACCGCCTCTCTTGCTATTGCAGTACTTGTGATACTATACTCTTTGTAAGGACTGTTATATTATTCTTGCTATTGCTTTTTTGTTGAATTAATTCTTTTTCGCTTTAGGTACTTGTATCTTATGGGTTTTATAATCGCTATCATTTCTTTCTTTCTTAATCTGTACATTACATTAAACAGCATGTATTCTTCTTGCTATCTATTTTTATGATTATGTATAAGTTGGACTACTGCCGGTTGATAAATAAATAAATAGTTAAACATAGTTCAGTTGTTTTATATATAAAGAAGTGGACTGCAGTATAATAAGCCAGTTCACAAAAAGGTTCTAATAAATCAGTTCCAAGGCCTTTAGGTAATGTTCATTACATTACCTAGAAATGATGATTCAGATGATGAAAATAACCATTACCAGTGGAAATTGTACTCAGCAGAATTTATTATGTATTAGATGTCAGTGGATGAATTAATATTAAATTTCAATTGTTGTTAACATTATGTTTTTATTAGGAATTTTGGTACTTACGTATTCATGCCACCCCAGCAAAAATATAATGGTTATTAAGTAGTAGACAATCTAAACCTACATGTATTTTTTTATTTTGGGGTACATCTTGTAAATTATTTAGCCTTTGTGAAATGCATGGTTTTTTCTTTAGGACAAGTACTCATTGTTTTTAAAGCCCTTTTCTTTAAAAATATTTTTAATTTTTGGCAATTTAAGAAGTGAATTTAAACGTTCTTCGATAAACGGGATTGTTTATTCTTTCCCTTTGATTTTTTTTTTTCCCCTTTGGGGGGGCCCATGCCATTTCACTTAAGCCTCAAGGGGTTTTTTGGGCCCCGGGGGGAAAAAACCATGAGGCCCCCCAGTCTACAAATTCGCAGTTTTAACCAAACCCCCCAAAACAAACCCTTTTAAGTTTCCCCCTTGGGAAAAAAACCACCCCCCCTGTCCCCCAAAAACCAAAAATTGGGTACCCCTTCTTGTATTTTCAGTACTTGTGATAAAAAACTCTTTGTAAGGGCTGTTATATTATTTTTTGCTAATTTTCTTTTTTTTTGAATTAATCTTTTTTTGCTTTAGGGACTTGTATCTTAGGGTTTATAATCGCTATCATTCTTTTTTTCTTAATCTGTACATTACATTAAAAAAACATGTATTCTTCTTGCTATCTATTATAAATTTTGATAATTTGACTATGCCTTGATAAATTAAAAAAACCCCCCCCCACCCCCCCCCCCCCCCACCCCCCCCCCCCCCCACCCCCCCCCCCCCCCACCCCCCCCCCCCCCCACCCCCCCCCCCCCCCACCCCCCCCCCATCATTTTAACAGACCAATAGATTACTTTGAGTACAGGCCGAGAGATTCCATGTAGTCCTCGTCCCGACGATGCGCAGTAGCCTACTGGTCATGTGGAGTGGAGGGGGAAGTCGCGAGCTCCGTCATCACTCCCCCTCCTTGCCAGCCGCGGTTCCCCTCTCGCGCATCTAGGAGGCCACATATAATCTCTCGGCCTGTACTAGTTGAGTAAAATAATCAACTAGTCGACTGCTCCAACGCCGTGTGGCTAGAGATACGATAATTATCGTAAACGTGCTATAATTACATGCCCCCCACACAAAGTGTCATTTAGGAAAGATCGCGGAATTAAAATAAAACAAATATACTCTGACTATAGAGTTGAATGACACAATTACATCCATAAAGTACGTTGATGCCGATCCAATTTATCACTAATCTCTAATGGATTCTGGAAAGATCTTCCGTTTTAAGTATTTCTAAGAATTGAAAAGTACTCACCTTCGAACGATGATTGAGTGGGAAAATCCTCTCTCCTTTCCCGCTCATTCTCTGTCTTCGATTTCGAAGTTTGGCGAATTCAAAAATCCAACCATGGACGACAATTTAAGAGCCCCGGGAAATATCTATCTCCAAACTGTTTTAAAAACACAGTACAATTTTCTGACAAGGGTACAATATTCTACTTTTAACTCTTATAAAATAAATTTGTACGTTTTATGAATTTTATAAAATACTTGTACTAATTTAGGAATGATAAGTTTGCATTAGCTTTGACTTTCCAGAGAATATACTTCGCATCTATATGAGGATTGTTTGGCAAAATTGTGTTCGTTAAAGCTAGTTATGTTCCTCAAAGCATAGTCAGCGTTACTATAGTTTACTAAATCTTTTGTTCAGTCCAATGTCCAAATCAGAGTTAAGTCCATTTTAATCTTATAGTATTACCTCTTGTATACTAATAAGATTTATTTGTTAATTGTTTCAGAGTTTGCTCAATGCAGCATGTCTGCAATGCATTTCTGTAATATAATATGTGTAATCGATGTTTCCTTAGTTTGCCGCCAGATAGCGCACAACCACAATATGCAAAGTGGAACAGATTTTAGCGTTAGATGCAATATCTATATTTTCACAGATTAACACATAAATAATAAAATGCATTAGTTACTTACTTCCGGCCCTGAGACTTAACAAAACACCGATCGCTTAACGTTTAATTATACACGTGATTTGTTTGTACAGGGACCGACTGTCCTTCAGAGAAAATCACAACACACTGTCACATATATAAGAGTAGGGAACGTAATGTAATTACATTCTTAACTTATATTTTACATCACTATGTATAGGGACATACTTCATCGCTTTATTAGGTGATAAATACCTCTAATGATAGAAGGAGCTGTGTTGTTTCTGCCCAGTTTCTTCTTTCTTGGTATTGAAATTGGTTTAGGCCTATCTATCTCTTAAAGCGTTGATCCACGTTTTCCAAAATTCTGTATCTTTAATACGTATTAAAAAGCTAGTACAAAATTACTTTCATGATTATACCAGGATTTAGTGGAGACACCGAGGTAAGGTCATACACGGGCTGATTCTATTGTGGTCAGCCCTCGTCTATATCGTAGTGCTTTATACTGGTTTATAGAAAGTGGGAAGTAGAGAAGTTGCTGTGGAATCAGCGGTAGCTGTGAACGAAAAGTTGTATAAAGCTTAAGATGAAGGAGTAATGTTGCTTTAGACCTAATTAATTACTTACTATTTTGTTTGTATTTCCGAAATAAATAATTAGATAAAAACACTAAATAAAGGTAAGTGTAACATAATTTATTAGATAAAACTAACTTAGTTTTTACCGAAATGTGCATGGTATGATATTCTTACTTGAAAGTACGATAATTTTTCGTTAATAGTGCGATAATCTGTTTTTTTTATCTGGTAACACTGATCACAGCTGATCTGTAGTCTACTGTTTGTGTTTAGTCTTTGATAAGACGTGGTGGTGATTGAACTTGTTTCACAGTAGTTAGGCAAAGTGTTCTAGTAAACGATGTTAATGGATTTTTTACGTGGGTACTAACTGGTGTAAAGGATTCAGTTTAAACTCAATGCAGTAAGCTAAGTATTATATTATTAAAGTCACTAGATAATAACACTGTAAATAATCCTATTAAATAAAATATCACCACGCTACGGCACTTTCTAGGGCTGACTTCACACGATTATACACATCAAATTATTATTATTTATTAGCACACTGAAACTTTACTTATTCCGAAAATTAATAATTGCCAGACTTCCATCGTGATTATCTTGCTAATAAATTGTTCTTTCTTTTATGAAGGAAATTGATTATTCCAGTAGAATCTTGTAGAATAAGACAAGAGAAAACTTGTGCATGTGAAACTGCTCGTAGATTCCACTAATAGGCATAATTAACCCTTTATGTTTGTCATTTATTGAAACAATCCTAACCTAGTTCACTTCATTATTGATGTCACTACGTGGAGTTCTCTACTCAAAGTTCTAAAGTAAATGCCATATAACTTAAGAGAATCTAAATATGTTATAAGTAAAAAATAAATTTTCTTTGTGAGTTTGGACCTCAAAATTTGCATTATTACTTAATGGCTTGGTTCTGTAGCCATGGACCTCTTTCTTTGACTGAATTACTTTTGAAGCTATATCAATTTTATTGCTTGAAAATGGAAACTGATTCGGGTTGAGTACGATCAGCGAACATGGTTTTTAATTATTATTAATAAACACTATTCCTTAATTATAACCATCAATATAATCATCTGATACTGATTAATTAGTTTGACAACAAACACATTTTCAGATTTTAAACAAAATTTCTGATTTCAAAGTGATTTCATCTAATGAAAAATGATAGTTAACTTTAGTAAATTAAACTACATAGTCTTAATTGTTTGTTTTGGTTTTATGGTTTCTTTATTATTCAAATGAGATTTTATCTAATTTTCTGTCATAATTGTTTATTTGATAGTTATGGTTAATTTTGGGTTTTATGAGATTCTCATTGTATGTTACCTACATTAATTCTTGAAATTTGTAAATGTTTTTATTTAGTTAGATACATTGATCTTGATTGTTAATTCTGTTATTCAATATAATTTATTAAATATTGATAATTATTTAAAACTGTATAAATTGGGCCTGCTTATCATACTCTATCCATTATTTATAGCGCATTGACATGATTATACTTTCATGATAATTGGGTTTAACTAACTCATTCCAAACATCGTTTAGTTTACAATTGAAGGTTGTTGTTGGAGTTTATTGCTACCACTCCGATAGAAAAAAACTTTCAATGAATTTTATAGTGTGTTTTAAAAGTTTTTCTGTTTCCAGCACAAATGCCAGTTTAAAAGACAACCATGTTTCCAAAATTTGTGCACCAGAAATATTTTAGCCTGAAACAAACTACATCAGACATAGGTGTACACTTTTTGACCGAAATAGGTTTATCTGTCCTACATACTTGCATATATATTCTTGATCGGGTTATAACCCAAAATCAACTTCAGTTTAAAATGACATTATTCATTACATCAGGAGTGTTTTTACTGAAATGCTAAGAATTTAAAAACTTTAGGGTTCCACTACACTGGTCTAAAATAATTTAACTGTTACTGAAATCGTTTATGATGAAATTTTTGAGAGAAATTTGAGTTTTTTTCATGGTACTTAACTCCTAGAATTGGCAAAGTTGTAATTTACAACTCACTTTTCCCTCCGGGAGTAAGGACTTATGCATATTACAATTTGCGTGTTATTGTACTATAAATGGTTTTGAACTCTCAAAACCTATTATTATGGTGATGATTCAATGATAAATGTCTTGTAGAGTATAAAATAAAAATAATTCCAAGTGGTTTTTTTTTTTTTTAATTAGTGAATACAAAAAAATGCAAAACGGGTTAATTTAAGGTGGACCCTACTGCGTCCGAGAGTAGCGCCTTAGATCTTACAGCCATCCTGGATGTCTTTCATATGCAGATAACTCACTTAGGACATCCTGCTGCTGTAGTGCTTGCCGGTTCTAGAATTAAAACTGTTTCACGCTCCAACTAGAGGCTCCCAAACCACTGCTTTTAAAATTTTAATCTAAAATAGACTAGAAAATTGGTACATTTCTCAGGGATAATCACCTAACTCAGGAGAGTTTACAATGTCATTTAATAAGAATGTGCCGACAATGTCCCTGTTTTTCAGTAGGAAAATGCTGGGGTTAAGTGCTAGTATAAAATAATGAGTAAATATCAACATAATTATAAACAGCTGAAAGAATACGGCTACATGAATAATTAATAAATAAATTGTTGACATTCAAACAAAATTCTTTACCAAACTAATTTCTATGAATGGAAAAAACAATAATTGATGATTTTTATTATGTTTTAAATGTGTGCACACTTTACATTGTGCCTATGATGCCTGTGTGCTCTGTGCTGTATGTACCTGATGCTAAGCCTTTGTGTACAGGAAGGATTGCAGATTAGGAAGTACCACCTCCAAGCAACCAGATGACTGATCCAAGTTCAAGGTTTTTCCACCTTTCGATCAGCCAGGTCAGTCCGAGGCTAGCACTGACAATATCGATGTCCAAGTGATAAGTCAGTCGCACTTTTGATATATTGGCCTGAAGGATTTATTTTCATAGTTTTAAGTATTTTTAGGCATTTTAATTCTTTTAACCCTTTTAGTGCCAGCCAAGTATTTCCAGGAAATATTGTAGTATCCCACACCGGTTTATAAACATAAGCAATTAGTAAGACTGCCATGTAAATGTAGTCATGCACAATTTTATACTTATGTTTAAGTTATAGCGTCTTTATTTTCAACAATAACTTATTAAATTTAGACTTCCTTGATTTATTTGAGTATGAATTGCTGTAAATAAAACATTTAACCCTTACGGTTTTTTGGCACCCGAAGAAGAGGATAGACCCCAATTCTCGAAAGTTACTGATCTATTTTGGAACTTACAACGATGACAAATTTCCGAAATCCTGTCAACTTTTCAATACCATTTTATTGACTTTTAACACTGAACATATGTTAGGTGCAATCTCATCCTCATAGTCAGTAACATTGTAGAGCACTCAATTGTGCACCTGATGAGACAATGAGAATGCTAACTCACCTGAATTACTGTGTATTTTATATTTTGTAATCTAGATGTCTCTGATGTCGAAAAAATTAAAATTATTTGTTTTGTTTTTCTTTGTCATTGAATTTCTTTGATCTCTTCAAACGAACATGACTCTAGATTCCAGACGCTACATTAAGAGGAAGGTGAACTGGGGCTAAACTCAACATTCATAGCACCAGTTGTTTGCCTTTACTGATATCTTTCTCAAAGCAGATGGGAGAAGAAAAGTAAGTTCTTATGTGGTCTGAGAAAGCCATAAATGATGACAAAATTTCATAAAACTTTATTATTATGTGATATTGTTAGCATTATTTTGACTACCGGTAATCATTATTTGTCACATTTTCTATTGCTTATTTAGGTAATTATCATTGGCTTCCCATCAATTTATCCTTGCATTTCTTCCAAGTAGTAATAACTAGTAAATAACTATTTGTCCTTAGGTTATGCTTATTGTGCTAGTAAAGAACTGTGCTTATTGCATTAAGTAAATTGGTTTAACAAATCGTGGACATCTTTTTGTTGAGTTCAGAGTGAATACAGTGCATTTAGCAAGTACTAGAGATTTGCCTACTCAACCGTATTTATTTTATTTGAAGACAACAATTTTTTTTCAATATATAAAACATGAAAGGAAGAAAGCTTTCACCTGTTCTTTGTCTGAAGTTTATTTTTGACGATGGAATTGTGAAGGAAACAGGATTTTTCCAGACATTTGCCATTGTTCAGTGATACTAAAAACTACAAAAAAACCATTTATCACTATGATTTTTTGTATCACTGAAAGATGGCAAATGTCCGGAAAAATCCTGTTTCTTTCACCTGTTGATCCAATTGATCAAAATCATAAGTTTTACAGAATCCCTGGATACATAAGTAGATGATGATTGACTTTGTAGGATGAGAAGAAACTGCACATTGTCTGGGAAGGTATACTGGAGTGTATCAGTTACATCAAGACTCCTAGTAAAGTCCACAAAAACTTGAAACCAATCCGAGCTCAGATCTCCATGAAGGTGAGGGATGTGATCAGGGGTGAAGAGGAACAAGTGTAAGTTGTTACGTGCAATGTTGCCTCTCTTATCCTCAGATAGCTAGCTCATCACCGTATGTGTCTGGTTTAGTTCTCTATGTTCCATGTTACAATGCACCAAGTATTGACGTCCATTGACAATGCTGTTCCTCTATTAAAAGCAACTCATTTTAAAAGTTTGATAGAGTTCATATTATTTTTTATTATTCGTGGACAGATATTTTATTATGTCATGTTATAGGCCAGGCCGATTGTTTGTAAGACTGACACTCCAAGACAAACATATTAATTCACCAGTGCAAATAAGTATTGGCTCAGCTATTTTAGTTTGACATATTTCCGCCTCCCTATTTCAGATCATAGAAATAGTTGTAATAATTATAATATATTATAAATAACATGCCCATCTTGGAATAAGGAGACAAGTTTAGCAAACTAAAAACAACATTAAATTATAAAAACGTATGACAATATATTGTCACCACAGATTTAAAATGTCTCAGAAGTTTAATATTCAGACTGGGATTTGAAATGATAACTTTTAAAACATTTCTAATATCTTTTCATAATGAAAGTTTAACATGGAAGTTGTGTGTGATAAGGCATAAGAAACATCCAAACACAAAATCAAAGATCAAGATAAAGGTGATAGATCATATTCCTGGATTAATCATTGGTAAGACAGGAATATCCTTAAGTATTTACTTTAATTCATTATAGCCATAAAATTATTTAAGCTTGTTGAAAGAGAACTAGGAGAGCCAACTTTTATTGCTGTAACTGATTGATGTGTTTTGAAAAATCTGATGTTTGTCTTAATTCTCGTAAGTTTGTAGAGTTTCACGACAGCCTACTATACATTCTTTTGTAGTAACCTTTGGAAAAACACTTTGGGGAGGCAGTAGTAAAGCATACAGAGCTTTTATATGGCAAATGAGAGCTGTAAGGGTTATAACAAATGTAAGTGATAGGAGTTCGTGCTTACTATTTTTTAAAGAACTTAAAGTTGTAACTTTTTTGAACTGATGTATGTATATTTATAATAATTGTGTACTGAATGTTAAAGAAAATTTAAGTAATTATGAAAACCGTCAAGATATACATAGTTATAGTACAAGGCAGAGACATATGCTTGACCTATAAGATTACAGAAAACAAAAATGACCCACATGTACCTGAAAATTAAATTATTTAATAACTTGCCTGAAAGTGATTGGGAAGTTACTATTAATATGTTAAAAATTATTATTCTAAGCAAATGGCTAAGAGAAAAGTTTTTACAGCATTGATGAGTACCTGGTCTGTGATATTAGTGACTTAAGATTTTAATTAGTATTAGGTATTTATTATTTGTGTGTATTTATTAATGTTTTGCTTTAATCTTGTTATGACTTTGTTCTGCACCTGTTTTTGACTGTTTTTGTTGAATCCATGTTGTTAGATGTATGAGTATGAATAGCTTTTAAGACATTGACACCATAATTGTAAAAATTTGACCATATCTATTGCATTATTGTTGCCTAATGACAAGAAATATCTGAATCTGAATAACCATTTGTAAATTTTAATTTCAGTGTCTGGTTCTCAGTGACTTTTGTAACAGTTGTTACAGTTAGTTTCTAAAATGATGACCTGAAGTCAGTTTATATTGATGTAATCCGTGAAACACTTCTTATATTCCAATACTAGAGTCTCTTACCGTACCTATACCTAGTAGATTGCTGTATATGTCAGGTGCTGTGGAATGTTCCTGTTACACAGCTGATCAGAGTACACAGTAAACAGAATGCCAACTGTAACACTAGTGGAAGTTCATCTGAGGGCTTCCCACTCATGTTGCATTGAATGGAGTTAGCTGTTTAGTAACTGTATATTGAAGTCTCTGACTTTAGTATTATTGTATTTGGAAGCAGGGTGGATTTTGCTTCAAGTTTGGAGATTGTCACAAGTAAAGATTGTGGAATACTTCCTATGGAACGTGGAATCTATTGATCCTCCCCCAAAAAATTAAAAAAAATCATATCTTAAACCACATTTTTATACATTTTAGAGTATAAAATCTTTTTATATGCAATGAAAACTAAACAATAACTATTTGGGAAGGGATCATGTTTTCTGTGACCTCCCTAAATCCGCCACCGTTTGGAAGCGTGTTAGTTTCCAACAACACTGATTCGTTTTCAAGTCCCTGCTTTTATATGTTTTTTGAATGTTTAGGAAAGCTGAGTTCTGGCCTCGGAAGATATTACTGCAGCTGTTGCCGGATCATGTGGTATCAGAAGCTATGCCTGATGCCTTCTTTTTTTGCAAAAAGCTTTTTTTACATCCGCAGGATTGTGAAGCTCTCGGGGCTATCAGTGAAATATTGATGAACACTTATGTAAGTACTACCCCTTTTAGTAATATTCTGAGTACATATGTATTCATAGTCCCATAATGTGTTTTTGATTAAAAAATACACATTGCTTTGTCAACCTCGGAACAATGTATTCCTCAAGTAGCTTTATCATATGATTAATCTTCATATTTTATTCCGTAAATAAGACCTTCTGTATTATAAGACAGCTGAGTCAGTGTTGCTGCACTGTTCTAAGTCGTGTTTTGTTGGCAGGTTGGCGTTCTGCACATTAACTGTCAGTCCAGTGACACGATATTGATGATCCTTCTTTACACGCCCTGCAATGAACGGTACGACTGTTTCATCCCCAAAAACCAAACATTATTCTATGACACACTGCAAATGATCATTCAGTACCAAGAGGAAAATTCTCTGCCTCTTAACGTTCCGATTGTAGGCTATACCTGGTTTCACAAGCTGGTATGTGACTGCTATTTTCTGTAAATACTATAGATGGAAGTGGAAGTGTACTGTGAAGGGGCTCAGACTTTTCTAAACTGTTAGAGAATAATAACAACATTTTTTGGATGAATAATGTCTACTTTTACTAATAATTGTAATATTCACATGTATTTGCAGATCCTTTCTCACTCCTAACCCTCACCTGAATGAGTTTCCTGGTGTCTCTTTGATGAGCATGCATCTCGTGCTGCTGCAATGTTTCTGTGTTGTCGTGGTGTTGTGCTACTCTTGTCTTTGGATCTGGTTATCAAGTATATGTTACATCTTTTTATGTACAACATTTATGTTGTCTAATATGTCTTCTGTGTGGTTATCTCCATGTTTTTGTTGATTTGTTGACATAAAATACATTTTAACTTAATGTCTTTAGATTTTTTGTATTTCTGTCCTGAAGAAATTTTGTATTTCTTGAAACAGTGATTTAATTGGCTGAGCTTTAGCAAAGGCTATCACTCCTGGAGCTGAAAAAATTAAGTTCTGTCTGTTTGCATTATATCTGGAAAACAAGCTTGCCTATAGACTTGTAATTGTGAATAGCTTCATTTCCATGTGAAGAACTCTGAGTTTGATGATGGTGAATGACACTCCATGGGATTTGACTGAGCATTAACAATTTTTGTCACATTGGTCTTATGGGTAACCATGATGGCAATGAGAAAGTCACAGAATAAATATATTTATAAACAAACTGATCACAATCATATGACATTGTAATATGTGACACAGTAACACACGTGACCTCAGTGAAGCTTGTCATGCAACACATCAACGAGGTACGTTGGAGTGGACACAGGAGTACAAGTATCCCAGCTACACACAGACAAGCACGTTTTGCAATATAGAAAATATAAACCGTTTATAGGCTGTTTGACAGATGTAAAGAATGGTTGCCTCTGTAGGTAGGACATGAACTGCAGACTACCTGGCGAGGTACGTTGGAGTGGACACAGGAATACAAGTATCCCAGCTACACCCAGACAAGCACATTTTGTAATATAGAAAATATAAACTGTTTATAGGCTGTTTGACAGATGTAAAGAATGGTTGCCTCTGTAGGTAGGACATGAAGTGCAGACTACCTGGTGAGGTACGTTGGAGTGGACACAGGAGTACAAGTATCCCAGCTACACCCAGACAAGCACATTTCGTAATATAGAAAATATAAACTGTTTATAGGCTGTTTGACAGATGTAAAGAATGGTTGCCTCTGTAGGTAGGACATGAAGTGCAGACTACCTGGCGAGGTACGTTGGAGTGGACACAGGAGTACAAGTATCCCAGCTACACCCAGACAAGCACATTTTGTAATATAGAAAATATAAACTGTTTATAGGCTGTTTGACAGATGTAAAGAATGGTTGCCTCTGTAGGTAGGACATGAAGTGCAGACTACCTGGCGAGGTACGTTGGAGTGGACACAGGAGTACAAGTCTCCCAGCTACACCCAGACAAGCACGTTTTGCAATATAGAAAATATAAACTGTTTATAGGCTGTTTGACAGATGTAAAGAATGGTTGCTTCTGTAGGTAGGACATGAAGTGCAGACTACCTGGTGAGGTACGTTGGAGTGGACACAGGAGTACAAGTCTCCCAGCTACACCCAGACAAGCACGTTTTGCAATATAGAAAATATAAACTGTTTATAGGCTGTTTGACAGATGTAAAGAATGGTTGCCTCTGTAGGTAGGACATGAAGTGCAGACTACCTGGCGAGGTACGTTGGAGTGGACACAGGAGTACAAGTATCCCAGCTACACCCAGACAAGCACATTTTGCAATATAGAAAATATAAACTGTTTATAGGCTGTTTGACAGATGTAAAGAATGGTTGCTTCTGTAGGTAGGACATGAAGTGCAGACTACCTGGCGAGGTACGTTGGAGTGGACGCAGGAGTACAAGTCTCCCAGCTACACCAAGACAAGCACATTTCGCATGCCTTGTGAAATCTCTTGCTTCAGCAATAAATCGGAGGCAGAAATGTAAGTTTCTATCTATTGGATCCCTTTTAAATTTCTCATTATATCCTTTTTATAATCAAAGAACTAATGGGCTTCTTTTCTTGATATATAAATAAATCTTGCTACAAAATGGTTCTCTGTTGTTGCTTCCAAGTGCTCTTTTAGTTGTTCTACTTAAAACATGAATTGTACTTATCTCTTCACATGTGCTCGAAACCGAGTCCTTACATCACATTGGCAATAATCATTGGCTAAGATGTCAGGCAGCAGACTTCTTTAAAGTTGGGATCGAACAATTTGTGTCACACTACGATAAGTACCTCAGTTTGATTGGGGATTGCATTGAAAAATAGCCTAGGATGTTGCATTGAAATATATATAATAAAAGTTTTCTTCAAAACGTGTGTTACTCTCTTGTATAAAAACTACTGAGTTGATTTGTCAAGACATGGTGTGGAAGGATAAAGAAAATGTGCCACCAATCCTCTTGTTCTCTTCTATAGTTGATAAAGATTACTCAGTGAACAGAAATACTAATTGTAACACTAGTGGACAAATGAAGAACCTTTATTGTCGTCCCTCAAAATTGAATTGTAATGACAAAGTCCTCATGCCAAAGGAGTTTAAATGTACTCTATAACAATGAACATAGACAAACAATACATACAATACTTGTTGAAAAGTGTAAGTCAGAATAAATTATAAGCTAAAAGGCCAAAGTATCTATACTACATTTTCTCAACACTACAAAAGTCTTGTTGTTTTAGCCATTTAATTACATCACTCTTGAGGTTTTTCAGGTAGCATCTTTCACAGCCACACTGTAGGCAGTTAGTTAAACAGTGTAATACCAATACAAGAGTATCTGTGCTGAGTTTTATTTAGCCTTGGTGTCTAGTGCAGTATTCTTGATTTGAGCCTCTAAGTTTAAGTAGTTGTAAGTTTTTTTTAATGAACATCAAGCTTTGTAACATCGGAATACAAAGAACAGTGAGTATATATTGTGCTTTACAAAAATTGGCTTGCAAGAGTCACATTATGCACAAGGATCTTTTATTGGCATAGGGAAACCTCTTAAGCCCCACTTGAATTTCCTAAGAGAGAAGTTGCATACCAGAAGTGTGAGAAGGATAGTGCATAGTATGCTTTCATTACCAGCTAGAGCTGGTACAAGTTTAGTTATTTTTAACAAAATTATATCTTTAGACAGCCGAGTACAAAGCGCATCTGTATGGTGTCTTCAGATAAGCTTTGAGACTAGATTGGTTCTAAACTGCTTGACTTATTTAGTTACAGGACTGGTGCTTAGGCTAAAGCTATTGCTTTCTGTCTTATATTTATTTGCACATAGACCATTGGCGGAAACTAGGATAGTTCATCTGTGGGCTTCCCACTCATGTTGCATTGATAGTTTCTCATGATGAGCTGTATACCGTAATGAGGAGGTGAAACAGAAATTTGTATTGTATTGAGTTAGATTTCCAAAGTTAATGGAATAATGGGTAATGGCATCTTATAATTGTCCACTTTTTGTTTTCAACAACATATTTTGTACATATCTTTGTATGTTCAGAGACGGTTACAATTGGCCTGAGAAGCTGACTATGGAGCTTGTTCCTGCTCAGGTGATAAAAAATGTCGGTGAAAGTTTCCAGAAGAACAGCAAAACAATTCTGTTACATCCCGAGCCGTCCGAGGCTCTCCATTCTCTCACTTCACTTCTGATTTCTGGTTTTGTAAGTATCACAATGATCTTTTATAATGTTTTTTAATTCACATTTTCACTGTCCAATAACATGCTTTATACTGAACTATACAAATGAATTATTTAAATTTTAAAACTTCTCTACCCAAGTTATTGTATTGTGTGATTAACCCATTGTAGGTCCCTTTGTTTGGCCTCACGTGTCTCAGTGGGCATGAATTAATTATTGTGTTGACAGCAGAACAGTAGGTAATACTGTGACACACATCGAACCGCTTAGTGTTTATATTGTTATAATTTGTAGTATTATTATTAACAACACATAATAATACACATAACCGATACTGTAAAATGTTAACCAGTTGCTGTTGTAAAAATAGCTGAGGATCAGTAGTGCAGCAAAGCGGAGAATAAATTACGCTGATTTTTCAACTTCTACTTTGTACAACTGCGATCTATAAAATATTTACAAAAGTGTTTGAGAAAACTAAAGAAATATTGTAAAAACATTCAGTAGACTAGTAATGGCGCCCACACAGTCTAAAAGACATAAATAAAACAGTTAAGAGGTTAAATTAAAAGCAGATTGCCACCAGGCTCAGCTACTTCATGATGAGTTTGCCAGTGCTACACAATGGGTTTTTCATCATATTTGGAAGTCAGTTACAGTTAGTTGGCTAAACAATAAATAAAAAGCTGAATAAGCAAATAGTATAGTACATTTTTTCAAGTATGATGCCTTTTACATAAATTAGTATCAGTGTGTATTTTTGGCAGGCCGGCTGTGTGCACATTCCCAGTCAGCAGGATTCCCCCAATGACATCAAAGTGATGGTCCTCATGTTCAACACCAAATGGAAGGGACTTTATCAGGGTTTCGCCCCTAACAACCAAGAGGGATTTGTCAACAAACTGTGCAATGCCACCCAGGACGATAATACTCCTCAGACCATGAAGCAACAGAAACAGGTATGTAGCTGCGGTATATCAGGCATGTATTGTACACAGATCCCAGTCAGCAGGTCAATGACATCAAAGTGATGGTTCTCATGTTCAACACCAAATGGAAGGGACTTTATCAGGTTTTCGTCCCTAACAACCAAGAGGGATTTGTCAACAAACTGTGCAATGCCACCCAGGACGATAATACTCCTCAGACCATGAAGCAACAGAAACAGGTATGTAGCTGCGGTATATCAGGTCTTCCCCTTCCCCCACAACTCATGTATTGTACACAGGCCGGCTGTGTGCACATTCCCAGTCAGCAGGATTCCCCCAATGACATCAAAGTGATGGTTCTCATGTTCAACACCAAATGGAAGGGACTTTATCAGGGTTTTCGTCCCTAACAACCAAGAGGGATTTGTCAACAAACTGTGCAATGCCACCCAGGACGATAATACTCCTCAGACCACGAAGCAACAGAAACAGGTATGTAGCTGCGGTATATCAGGTCTTCCCCTTCCCCCCGCAATAGATTAGTTGTTGATTAGTTGTAAAACATTTCATTGTTTTGTTAATAATCTCACTTTTACTATCATGGATACATTAATTAGATTACCAAATAAATCTGTCATAATAAATTAGTGTGCTTATTATTTTGTATTAATACATTGTGGATTATTTAGAGGGACAACATTTTTATTTCACCTTCAGGAACAAGAATTGAGGCTTTACTTAGAAGGACGCACACACACACACACAAGTTTATAAATAATTCTTCACACATAGAAACAAAGCAAAAGGAGATATACAAAGCAGAATAGGAATGAATAATCCAGTTATTGATTTCACAAGGTTTCTCCCATCTTAAGTGTAATATTGTGAAAAGGAGATTTATCTTATCTTACCCCTTCCCAAATAGTAAAGCATATGATGACTATGAGCTCTCCCATTTCTAAAATTTAATCTTGCATACCCTACAAGGTAGAAGGTTCACAGTAAAAACTTGTATTTGAATCAAATATTTACATCCATGGAATTTTGTCCATATTATTATAGTCCTGCACTGTTTATAAACAATTAATATTAACACATCAAAACAGTTCAAATTGTAAACATATACGCTACTGTAGTACTGGCGTTAATAAGTATTTATTTAGGATTATCCAACCAGAGTTGTCATGCTTAATAATTTACAAACACAGTACAAAACACGAGTAAATAAATAAACGAGACACAACACTTGATAGGACTGTCAGCATGACATGACATCTCAGCTGGCAGAAGACAGGACAACTGACACTAGATGATCAGTCAGTTGATGAGACACTATTACGATTGAGTATTGTGTTGACCAAACTGTTGCTTCCCCTTTCACACGAATCTGCGTAAAGCATTGTTTTAACATTCTTATAAATATCATATTCTTTTTAGATGTTTAGTTTACTGCCTTGGTGATATTGATGCAGAATTTCCCAATTGTCAGTTATTCTATTTATTGTGTTGTTGTCTTCCATCAAATGTCAAGTGAACAATTAAATCTGTTTCTATATTTTAGGTCAGACAATGCATTTTTAAATCTTTGGTTAAATGCCCTGCCTTGCACCCAAGGAAGTTTGTTCTGTTACTTCTGTATTGCTTTGCATCCAAGAAAGTTTGTTCTGTTCTGTACTGCCTTGCACCCAAGGAAGTTTGTTCTCTTCTGTACTGCCTTGCACCCAAGGAAGTCTGTCCTGTTACTTCTGTACTGCCTTGCACCCAAGGAAGTTTGTCCTGTTACTTCTGTACTGCCTTGCACCCAAGGAAGTTTGTCCCATCAGTTGTGTACTAAAAGATTTGAGGCAATATGAAAAGCTCCTAACCCTCGCCCGAAGCGCGCAAGGTCCTCAATACATCTGATATCATCGGGGCGAGCGTTCCAAAGGCGAAAAGCCTGAACAGTAAAGGACTTATTAAAAATTGTTGAATATTAAATATTCAAAAATTTTTAATAAGTCTTTTTAATAAGTAATTAAATATCAGAGATAAAGTTGAAATGATCGGACAGATAGACAGTATATTTGGTTTTGATCATTAAATGTAGAATAGAAAGAATGTGGAATTTACGTAGTTGATGAAGTTTCATGAGTGACAATTTTTGAAAATATTGCATAACTCATGACGGCTGAGATTAAAAATAAAATTTGTCCAGTAGCTCTGAGCACGCTGGAGTCTGTCCGATTGCTCAATAGTCATGTCATTTATCACAACACCATAGAAGTCAAAGTGTGGTTAGTATAAGTCGTAATGAGCATCACCTTAACATTGAATGGCAGGTACAAGGCAAATCGCTTCAAACCGTGGACGCCAGCAAAGACTCTTTTGCACGTTATCGTAACTTGGTCAGTCCATTTGAGATTTCTGTTAATAGTGAGTTCGAGATTTGTCAGTTTGTTTTGGTAATTTAGTTCAAAACTGTTAAGTTTAAGTTTCGGTGCGGTATCAAGATTAATTCGGTTTATCATTCTCGAGTTACCAACTATCATTGCTTGGGACTGGTACTACATTTAATAACAGAGTTGCCCAGCAGTGAGTGAAAGGGTCAAATTAATTGTGTTAGCAAGTCATTAGTTGTCTTTTAATTATTAAAAATACTGATCATCAAGTTTTCCCTTTGAAGTTACGTTTAAAAATTGTTGTCACTATTTGAATTTTGAAATATTTTATTTTGGTCTAACATTGTTGACTGATGATAGTTCTCACTAGTAAGGCTGAAATATTTCTAGATTTAAATTGTGATAGCATTTTTTCCATACAATTTCAAATGGAAAACTATGATAATCATCATGACACTAGTCATAAAGAATAACATATAAGTCTAATAAATAAGTATACCATTAAGATTTAAAATTCAACTATCTTTCCAAGTTTAATGTGTGTAATGCATTTAGCCAATAATTTAATTTTTCAAAAATGGGCTTAATTGCTTTCAATTTTTGTTTTCGTAAGACACAGAACATCTTCATCTCTTGATATAAGTAAGGTTTTATGCTTTATTTGGATATGTAAAAGAATGAGTTCACTTAGTAACTGCCACCTTAGGATTCAGAAGAGCGGGCAATTATCTGGCAAGGTGTGTTGGGGTTTCCTGTGTTGATCAACCACTGGCAGACCACCTTAAGATCAGCAGTCTGCCAGGTCTCTGCCAAGAGCAACAATGGACAACCAGAAGTGTAAGTTGTAATTATCTACTAACTGTATTTATACCTTTATGCCATTATTACGATTACTTAATTTGTTTATTATCATAATAGAATAACTATTGTTTCTCTTTAGTTGTGATGTGTCAAAAGTAGACAAAAATATTTTTTATCAATGTATGTGAAATTGCAAGCATTTAAAGTAGGCAGTTTAGGCATGTTTTCAATGAATCACAAAATTAAATTAAATGTGAAATGTTTACAGAATGTACATGTGTTATAGCATCAGGGAGTATCATGTTTTTTTTTTTATTTATGAAACTTAAAACTTAAATTAATTTTGTTAAGCTTTACTTTATTAAAAAAAGATATAACTTCCTTGAATCATAAATTAATAACAATAAATTTTGAATAACAAGATATTTATTTACACTTTTAGGAATCCATTAAAAAAAAGTAAGAAATAGTATAGTTTGTACATTAATTAAGAATTATAATTTTTCTTTCACGATATATTTGGAAAGCTCTCTTAAAACTGAAATAAATAATTAAAAACATGATTTGATGACTTATTGACAGATAAGCCTAAAAATAAAAACTGTCCACTCACTTATTGCACTAAATTTACTATTAACTACAAATTTCACACATTTACAACACTCAATAGCGCCTTTTAAATAAAAAATAACACTAATTAATTATTATTATAACATATATACAAACTAAAGGTGCAGTTACTCGTAATGACCAGAACAACATTGGTGCAGAATGGTGTAACACAAATAACAGCAGACAGGAAGAACGCCCAAGACTCAGAGTGTAACAATCTGTTGGTGTCAATACACTGCCTTAAATAGAGCTCTGCTGCTACTATTCATGTAAATACCTAATGTGGACTTGTTCTTAATTGAGAATATTAATTTTATGGAGGGAAAGATCTCCATGATCTGGAGAATGCATTTACAAAATTAGATTTTTACAATATTAACCCTTAAGCCTCAGCAGGCCACTAAGTTTGGCCCTTACTGATATTTCACAGAACTCAGTTGAAAACGCTAGTTACTCGTAGTTATCCTCTCAGCTCAGTGGTTGGCGGAACATCGTTTCGGCATCAGAGACACCTGTATAAATAGGCGAAGTGGTAGTCTCATTGGAATGAAAGGAAAGTGAAGGTGGTGTGGGAGTATAAAGAAAATGTTTTGCTGCTCACCTTATTCTGTTATACAGAGTATTCAATGAACCGTAACACTAAGGGATAGTTCATTTATGGGCATTCCACTCATGTTTTATTTACTTTGCTTGATAGTTTCATGTGATCAGTTGTATACCGTAATGGAGAAGTAAGAACAGAACTTATTTTTATTGTACCGTGTAGGCTTCCCAGAGTTGTCGTGTAAAGATGTCACTGATTAATTTCATCTGGTAATTGTTAGTTCATCATTTCCATCATTGTTGAATTCTTGTTTCAAGTCTATGAGTTACACATATTTTTGTATGTTTAGGAGAGCTGAGTTATGGTCCCAGAAAGTGATAATGCAGCTGTTGTCGGGAAGTGTGATTAGAGAAGTCTGTACAGCTTTCTTCAGGAACTCCAAATCAGTTCTGTTACATCTCCAGCCCTGTGACGCCCTCATGTCACTGAATCAGGCGTTCATGTCCGGTTATGTGAGTATCGTATTGTCTCTATAGTCATAGTCATAGTCATAATACTTTATTTACATATTCGTCAAAAACAGTAATTGTGTCAAATTACACATAGGTTCAAATATCTTAATACAAGATGTAAAATAAAGTAATTGAAATTACATAAGTATATAAAATTGTATTTTATCCAGTTTACGCTTGAGTTCCTCTCCAATTGTAGAATTCTGCGAACGGTCGGTCCTGAAGCCATGTTTTTACTCGCTGAGCAAACTGTCTCCTGTTAGTCCTTTTCAGGTCTTCTGGAATGTTGTTCCATATTTTCGCCCCCATGTAGCATGGTCTCTTTTCAGTTGCACTGAGGGTGTGTACAGGAAGGCAGTAATTGGTTCATGTTGTGTGTTACAGTCATGTATCTGGGCATTCGTTCTGATTTCTTCTGGAGCCATAGTATAGATGTACTTAATGGCTTCGAAAATGTAAAGGTTTACTATTGTTAGGATTTTTAGCTGCCTAAAGGTCTCCCTATAAGATTCTCTGTGCTGGAGGTTTCCTAGGCTTCTTATTGCTTTTTTCTGAAGAATAAGGACTCTTTGTATTTTTCCAGCTGTAGTACCTCCCCATACTACAATTCCATAGTGAAGGTGTGACTCAAATAGCGTGTAGTAGGCGGTTTTAGCTGTTTCCATGTTGCTTATGTTCTTCAGTCTCCATATTATATAAAGTCCTGAGCTGAGATGACGACACTGGGAATCAATTTGGGGTGTCCATGTAAGACCATCATCAACTGTTACACCAAGGTATTTAGCCGAGGCAGCCTCCTCTAGACCAGGTATTTTTCCTGTGGTGTCTCTTTGTAGTCCTAAAATCAGCTGCTTGGTTTTCTTTTCATTCACAACCAGATCACTGCTGTGACAATACTGAATTGCCATGTTCAAAGCTACATATGAGACAATTTCCAGTTGTTTGGGTTCCTTTCTACTTAGCAACAGTACCGTGTCATCTACATACATCACCGTTTTGCTGTAATTCTGTATGTATTGTGGAAAGTCATTTGTGAATATAATAAACAGCAAAGGCCCCAGTACAGATCCTTGGGGTACTCCACGGGTGATGGGTTTAATTTCTGATTTAATTTGATTTGTTTTCTGTCTGATTGTGTGCTTGATTTCTACCATTTGGCTTCTTTCGGTTACATAACTTGTAAACCAATCTCTTGATGTGCCCTGTATCCCAAAGGTTGTCAGTTTTTTTAAAAGCTGCTGGTGGGCAAGGCTGTCAAAACCTTTACTGTAGTCTAGTAGTATGGCTGTAGTAGTATTTCCTTTTTCATATTCTTCTAGCAAGAAGCCTACTAGGCTTATTAGAGAAGTGATCATAGATTTTCCTCTTAAGAAGCCGTGTTGATAAGGTGTTAAAAACTGATATATTGATAGGTGTTCAAGTAGTCTTACTAGTGCCACTTTTTCTATTAACTTTGAGAAAGTAGGGATCAGTGAAATTAGTCTATAGTTTGATGCATTAGTATTTGAGCCATTCTTGAATTTAGGATAAATTTTGCCAGTTTCAATAATGTTGGGAAAAGTCCTGAACCAAATGACTTATTAGTTATATCAACCAGAGGATTCATAAGTTCTTCTTTGCAGGTTTTTAATAGCTTAAAGGAGATCCCATCATATCCTGCTGAGGTCTTTGTTTTTAATGAGCTAATAATTTGGTTAATTTCTTGTTTAGTTGTTGGCCTTAGGATTAAATTTGGAATATCCATATTCTGGACTGGAAGGTTTATTGCTTGCTTTACATGTGGTCCACTTTTTTAAATTATATCTTCAGCTGTATTGACGAAGTAGTCATTAAGATGGTTCACAATATCGTGTGGGTTAGTCATTTCACGTCCGTCAATATCAAGTTTCGAGGGTAATAATCTGTCTTCTTTTTGCTTTCGTTCATTGTTAATTACATTCCAGACAGCCTTTGTTTTGTTTTCTGCGTCGGCAATCCTTGAGATATTTTCTTGTTGTCTTAAGTGTTTAAGGTGAAGGTCATACTCTTTTTTTAAAAGTGAAGCTCTTCTTTTGTGTTCCTCTTCACCTGTTGTATTATAAAGGTTTTGAGCTGCACTAAACCTTTGCTTTAAATTAACTGCTGTGGGATCACTTAACATATAATTTTGTTTTCTTTTTGAATTTTTTGTTTTAACTATTGGGCATGATAGATTTATTGCTTGGTTTAGAATGTTGCTAAACTTGTCATATGCTTGATCTGTGCCAGTGGAGTTGTAGACCTCTGTCCAGTTTTGTGGTTGAAGTAGATTTTTTAGCATAAGCAGGTTTCTATTACTGAAGTTTCTCCTCTCTGTTGTAATGGTTAAAGCAGGTTTTGTGGTCCAGTGGATACTGCAGATTTGCCCCATGTGATCAGAGATAGCTGTGTTTACTACTTTAATGTTTACAGTATCCGGATGTTACAGCACACACAGTCAATAGTCATGTGTGGGAGGTCGGAGTTATCCGTGTGGCGGGTAGATCTAGTCTATACATGGTGCTGCTCATTAATATGTCATTCATTTGTGCATAGTCTTGTTTCTTGACAGTCAATATTGATGTCACCCATAAGTACTACTGAGTGGTTCCCAATTGGAATGTAGTCAACAGTCTCAGATAAAACTTCAAGGCCGGATTGGAGGTTCATTGGTGGTCTGTACACTCCAATAAAAAAAGAGTATTTCTGCCTTCCTTTAGCTTAATGGCAGCCACTTCACACGTAAGTTTAATACTTAAATGACTTATATCAATCATTTCAGCCTTGGCCTTCAATATGTCTTTAGTAAAAATGGCTACCCCTTCCTTTAAGTGTGACTTTCTGCTATATTCTGCTACTAGTGTGTACCCTATTAATCTTGTGTTTAAAAGTGTTTCTTTCTTCTGTCCATGCCACTATATCTGATTCTAATGAAGATAAGAGTGTATTTAATCTTTAAATTTTATTGGAAACTCTGTCTACATTCTGGTCAAAGATAGTGAGAGTTTTTTTAACGTTTTCTTTAGGGAACGCCTGTGATTTTATGTCCCACCTGCTTTTATTTTGCTCTTGATTAGGCTTGCATGTTCTAAAAAATGTTCTGAGTGATGGGTTTCTTGAAGAGACTGGTTATTAGTGTTTAATGGGGATAGAGACTGCAATGGTTGAGTGTTTAATGGTTTAGTAACAGAAGAGGCCAGTGATAGGTTTGCTTGCTTAGTGTAGCCATAGTGTTGTTTCATGTACTCCTTGTTTAATGTGTTTTAAGAAGAAGTCTTCATAATTTTCATCATTTCTTTTTAATTTAGCATTCTATGTTATACTCCAAATCAGTTCTGTTACATCTCCAGTCCTGTGATGCCCTCATGTCACTGAATCAGACGTTCATGTCTGGTTATGTGAGTATCGTATTGCCTCTATGTTATACTCCAAATCAGTTCTGTTACATTCAAATTCAAATATCTTTATTACATGAACATTAAGTACAGTAATTTTGTCAAGTTTTACAATAGAATATAAAGTAAGATATACATATACATATAGAGAGAGAGTTTATACAGCTTCTTTGAACTCTTCTATGTTGTAGATTGTCTTCTTAAGAAGGAAATTTTTAAGTGGTTCCTTTAGTGCATTTCCAGTTAGACTTTGTAAGTTCTCCGGTAGTAGATTTCTAAATTTTCTTCCTGCATAGGATGGTTTTTTCTCAAAAAGTGCTGTTCTATGCTGAGGCAGTATATATCTAGAGGCGTGGCGGGTAGGGTAGTTGTGGACATCTCCAAGGGTTTGCAGATTGAGTCGGGAAACATGTATGATAGATTCATAAATATAAAGAGCTGGTACAGTGAGTATCCCCAGAGTTTGGAATGCTTCTCTGCAGCTTTGTTGAGGCTCAAGATTGGCAAGGGATCTAATTGCTCTTTTTTGCAGTATCAGAATCTTATTCAGATTTCCATTAGAAGTACCCCAGATGATTAAGCCATATCTTATATGAGACTCAACAAGCGCATAGTACGCAGCCTTAGCTGCTGCTTGAGTACAAACTGTTTTTATACGTTTCATAACGTAAATTACAATACAATACAAATGATCTTTATTGACATAAACATGGAGTACAGTCATGGCGTCAAGAGTTTTTAAACTTGAGTTGCGTGGTCATCAGTGAGAAGGTCTTCCTATCTGCAGGCATTCTTCAACAGAGTAGAACTCCTTGTCCAACAGCCAGTCAAGAAGAGCTTCTTTAAAGTTCCTGTTGCTTTTTTGTTCTTTCAGCGTTGGTGGAAGGATGTTGAAGAGTCTAGCCCCGATATAGGACGGTTTTTTTTCATAGGCAGTCAGGTGATGTGCTGGGAGTCTGTAGTTAGCTCTGTTCCTAGTGTTATAAGGATGTGTATCCAAGAATTGGACGAGTCCATTGTTAACTGCATAGGTTATTACCTCACCGATGTACAGGTTGGCAACTGTCTGCAGTTTCAGTCTCTTAAACTCCAGTGCATATCTTGTTGGAGATAGTGTTTACATGTTCAGTCCACGAAAGTCCACTGTCAAGTGTTAAGCCCAGAAATTTGACTTGGTTGAGGACAGTTATATCTGGGACATCTGCAGGTATTCCTTTTTTCTTGCTAAAGTGCACTTGTGTTGTCTTTTCAGTATTTAATGCCAGGTCATTTGATACACTATACTTAACAGCTCCTTGTAAAGCTGTTAGTGAGTTAGTAGATAGTTCTTCCGTAGAGTCATTTTTAACAAGGAGTGTAGTGTCATCTGCATACATTATACAGTCAGTACTATAGTTTTCAATAAAAGCTGGGAAGTCATTGGTGAATAGTATAAAAAGTATGGGGCCGAGCATGGATCCTTGAGGGACTCCTCTTGTTAGTGGTTTTTGAGTTGATATATATGAGCTAGTAAGGCCAGATTTGGTATCCTGGACCTCCACAACTTGAGATCTTCCTTGTAAGTAGCTTATGAACCACATGTTCTCTTTACCTCTTATACCAAGAGTTTTGAGCTTTTCGGAAATAAGATCGTGTCCCAGGCAGTCGAAGGCCTTGCTGTAGTCAATGAAAAGAGCTGTTACATACTTTTCTTCATCAATACTGTCAATAATTGATTCAACCAGGCTTATGATTGCAGAAATTGTAGATTTGCCCTTTTGAAATCCATGCTGGTTATCTGCTATTAAATTATGGTGTTTAAGGTAAACCATCAGCCTGTTCAGCACAAGTTTCTCTATAACTTTTGAGAAAGTCGATATCAGTGAGATGGGCCTATAGTTTTGGGGCTCTGATTTTAGTCCTTTTTTGTGCTTTGCATAGACTTTAGAAACTTTGAGCTTTGTAGGGAAGTGGCCTTGGGCAAAAGACTTGTTGACTATGGCTGCGAGAGGATGGGAGATTTCTTGCGCACAGTATTTAACAATTTTTGAAGAGTATTCATCTAAACCACTGGATGATTTATTTTTAAGATTCTGAATTACCTTTTGTACTTCTATCCAGGTTGTAGGTGTTAGTTTAAATGATTGTATCGGATGAGTGTGTAGGAGATTCTGGTCCTCATCTATTCTGTCAGTTGGTAGTAAATTATTTTGTTCTATTGTGATATCTGCTATTTGGGTGAAATAGGTGTTGAGGTTTTCAGCTACTTCCTCTGGGTCATCTATAGTTATATTGTTAATGTTAAGCTTAGGGCATGTTTGACTAGTGTTATTGCTAAGTCTCTCACTATTTATAACACTCCATAGTGCTTTTGTTGTGTTGTCAGAGTTTTGTATATATTGAAGGTTAACTTGTTGACGCAGCAATTTTAGCTTTTGGTCATAAAATTTCTTTCTATTCACCATTTCTTCTTTGTCTCTAGTGTTTCCTGTTGTTTCATAAATATTAAGAGCTCGTATATATGAGGCTTTCATCTCTGCACACTCTGAGTCGTAGTAATGTGATGGCTTACTGCCAACTCTGGTTTTGCTTTTCCTCTTTGGACAGGCGATGTCTAGGGCAATGCTGAGTATCTCGTTGAAGTTGTTGTAGGCTGTTTCTGCGTCTTCAGCATTGTTGACAATGTCCCAGTTCTTAATGGATAGTAAAGATTTGAGATTTTCCAGATTTTGTTTGCCTAGTTTGCGCTTAAGACTGATGGATGTATTTTTGTCATGAATAAAGTCCACACTACAAAGCTGGCCTGTATGATCAGAGAGACCAGTTTGTAAGATGGTTGCAGCAACTTTTTCTTCTGAGATACTAGTACATATGCAGTCTATAGAGGTGTTTGTTTCAGCTGTGACACGAGTTGCAGGGAGTGCAAGTCTTCTCATATTTTGCATGGTCAGTTCATCATTAAACATTACACTGCCAGGATTGTTACTTCTAAGACTGTCAATATTTATGTCACCCATTAGTAAGAACAATTTGTTATGAGCTTGGTTATGGTCTAGAATGTTAGATAAGACGAGCTCCTCACGTGTGAGATTTAATGGGGTGATCAACCGAGGCGGAGAGAAAGAGTGGGGACAGAGCCGAGCAGTACCGATAAATCCCGAAAATTCCTGACAAACTCTGTACATGCGGCTAATAGCGACCTCAGTTCGGAACGGTTCTGATTTCTATTATCTTACGAATTAATGAGTCGTTGTATATCCGAATTAATGAGTCTTCAATAAATTTGTGTAATTGTAATTGTATCATAAATCTTTATATTCGTAGCATTAGAGATCAGTAGGACTAAATTATTTTCATCATCCGTATTACATAAAATTTCTGTAATATAAGTGTAATATTTCTTACATAAATATAAATGTTTAAAATTGTAAACCAAAAATATACTCATATATGATCTTAAACTGAATTTGTCAGTTACAGTAATATAATATAATTAGCAAAATTTTGTATTTATTAATGATGTCACGTGCTATGTTAGGTATTTAAGTCAGGTAGTTGTCATTGGTTTTGTCATATTTCTATTATTTTGTTTTTGGTTGAATATTTACTCGCAAGTTTCTTTTTTAATCTTTTTTAATACCCTTAGTTTATTACAGCTATTACATAACTCTTATTACAGATTTTGTAGTGTAATTATTAATTTATTTACTACCAATTAAGGACTCCACATTATAATATGTTGCTTTTGCCCTATTAATTTGAATATATTCCAATAGCACAAAAAGATTATGACATTTTATTCGTTGTGCACCATCTCACATTTTGTAAAGTGTCTTTGGAGTTATAAAGAAAGTTCAATATTATTATAATTAATTCGATATAATTTCAATGTTTTGCAGATATGTTCGTGTAAAGTGTCTTTGGAGTTATAAAGAAAGTTCTATATTAATATAATTAATTCCAATTTAGAAGTAAGTGAAAAGAATACGAGTAAAGAAACTCTAAAACAATTGTGGTTAGAAAAAATGTCACTATCACATTTAGGTTATGTTTATGTTTATACTGATGGATCCAAAACTGACACGAGCTCCTCACACGGGCTATCTGTAGTTGGCAGGAGGGGCCCCTCCATCCCCACTCTTTCTCTCCGCCTCGGTTGATCACCCCATTAAATCTCACACGTGAGGAGCTCGTGTTAGATAAGGCGTCCAGGCTATTTCTTATGTTTCCTGCCGGGGGTCGGTATACTCCTAAAACATAGATTTACTTCCCACTTAGCGTGATACGTATCAGTGCTGCCTCAAAGAGGAGTTCCTCACAGAAGTTATTTATTTCAATAGCCTCTGTGTTACTTGTAAGATTGTCTTTACAGTAAATAGCTGTACCCCCTAGTCTATGCTGAGTTCTGCTAAATTCGGATATAAGAGTATAACCATGTAATTTTGTATTAAGGATTTCATTTTGGCAAAGACCGTGCTCAGTTAGAACTACAATGCTGGGGGATGTCTCATTAAGCAGGTGGTTGAGTCTATTTACTTTGCCAGATAGCCCTCTTATGTTTTGGTGCAGCACTGTCAGGCAGTGGTTTTCCCCTGCTGTGTATGACCTAAAAAAGATTTCTTTTTGTCGGCAATAATTGGTGAGCCCTGGGCAGTTGGATTGTCAGAGCTCGCTGGTGGTCTCGTTGTAGAAGGGAGTATGGGGAGTGGAGAGTTTGTTGTGACTTTTGTAGGATGTATGGAGAAATTTAAGTTTATTTTCTTGTAATTGTCAATGTTAGTTATGAAGAATTCCTCATATGTTGCATTTCCTAGTTTCAGTGCTGTCACCGGTGGGCCTTTACACCCTGTTAAAGGACTAGTGTTTGTAAGAGGTGATCTGCTGGGCGGGTTTTGACTAGGGTGGAGTTGGGGCTGACTCTTATTTCCTAGTGAAACTGTTGTATGTTTTTTACAGTTTTTCCTGTATTTAGATGCCCTGAGAGAAGCACTAAAAATGGTTTTAGTCTTGATGTTAGGCAGTGAAGATTCAGCTTCTGCAGTCGAGTTCTTATACGATGTAGTCCTGGTTTTGGTCATTGGAAGTTCAGTGTTTTTATCGCAGATTTGGCTGACTTCTGCGGTCGAGTTACGGTGAGTCCTGGTCTTGGTCATTGGAGGTTCAGTGTTTTTTATCGCAGATTTGGCTAACTTCTGCGGTCGAGTTACGGTGAGTCCTGGTCTTGGTCATTGGAGGTTCAGTGTTTTTTATCGCAGATTTGGCTGACTTCTGCGGTCGAGTTACGGTGAGTCCTGGTCTTGGTCAGTGGAGGTTCAGTGTTTTTATCGCAGATTTGACTAACTTCTGCGGTCGAGTTGAGGTGAGTCCTGGTTTTGGTCAGTGGAAGTTCAGTGTTTTTATCGCAGATTTGGCTGACTTCTGCGGTCGAGTTGAGGTGAGTCCTGGTTTTGGTCAGTGGAAGTTCAGTGTTTTTATCGCAGATTTGGCTGACTTCTGCGGTCGAGTTGAGGTGAGTCCTGGTTTTGGTCAGTGGAAGTTCAGTGTTTTTATCGCAGATTTGGCTGACTTCTGCGGTCGAGTTGTCATAAGATGTCGCATGAATACAAGGTTTTGTGTGAATATGTAAAGTCAGCTGATGCTCCAATTGATCCTGGCGAACCTTTAGCTCAGCTAATTGGAGCAGGATTGACGAGGGATGACTCATACTGTTTGTGTCAGTAGAGAGGGTTTGTGTTTCTGAGTCTCTAACTAAGGGTTTGTTAAGATTGACGTCACTAATATATGAGTTTTTTGGCTGGTTTATAAGGGTCTGTAAACGAGCCATTTCTTTTTCATAATTATGAATAATCCGTTCTTTCTCAGTGTCTTGATCTAGGTATAAAAGTTCGAGTTCATTACGTAATTCCTTTTCTTTCAAGAGCTGCAGTTCAAGTTGCCTTATGGTATCACCCAAAGAAATGGTTCTATCTATTAACGCTTCTTTTTCCTTCTCCAGTTCTTCAATCTGAGCTTCGAAATTCATCTTGACAAAATCGGTTGATTCAGTAATATGTTTAGTTAGTTCAGAGTTTTTTAAGGTAATTTCAAACAAGTCCTGCTTAAGCTTACTATTTTCAGCAAGGAGAGCGGAACCTACCTCTGCTGCCAAAGTAAGTGACGTTTCAAGGTCAGTGTCACAAATGTTTTTAATAGTTTTAATTTTATTCTCAATATATTCAACTGTGTCTGGACTGTGAGGTGGGCCACAATCAATGGTCAGTACACTGCTGTCTAAGTTATCCTGCTGGTTACTTGAGGTACTGTGGTCTACTTGTTCCATCGAGTGATCATTATCTATACAATTAAAAGCTTGCTCTGCTTCTAATAGAGCTTTGTTAAAAATGTTATTCCTAAAATTGTCCGGTTGTGAGATGCCAAAACTATGAAGATGTTCAGAGTAGGAAAAAAGGCTAGATTCCTTTACTTCTGAAGTTGTATTTTCGCCAAAAAATGATATTTTGAACTTTAATGGTTTATTTTCTTTTCTGATAACTTGAAGGATTTTAGCTGGCCAGTGTCTATATCCTTTTATTTTTGCAAAAACAATGTCTCCTAACTTAAAATTTGTACTTGTCATATTTGGTAAATTCGCTAACATCTCCAGCCCTGTGATGCCCTCATGTCACTGAATCAGACGTTCATGTCTGGTTATGTGAGTATCGTATTGTCTCTATGCTATACTCCAAATCAGTTCTGTTACATCTCCAGCCCTGTGATGCCCTCATGTCACTGAATCAGGCGTTCATGTCCAGTTTTGTGAGTATCGTATTGTCTCTATGCTATACTCCAAATCAGTTCTGTTACATCTCCAGCCCTGTGATGCCCTCATGTCACTGAATCAGGCGTTCATGTCCAGTTTTGTGAGTATCGTATTGTCTCTATGCTATACTCCAAATCAGTTCTGTTACATCTCCAGCCCTGTGATGCCCTCATGTCACTGAATCAGGCGTTCATGTCCAGTTTTGTGAGTATCGTATGTTATACTCCAACAATGGATTTCAGTGAAGTATACATATGTCAAAAGGTTCTTGGATTTGGAATTATTTTTTATATACAAAGATCGTTTTTTTTTTTTTTTTTTTTCAAATTCCCATATCTATGAATTGAGGAGTTTTATTTATTTCCTGCAAGCAGGAAAGAATAGTGCAGCAGAAATCCATTGGAGAATGTGCCGTGTTTACGGAGAAAACATTATGGGTTATGGTGTTGTAAGTGAGTGGTTTAGAAAGCCAAAGATGTTGACTGACACTCACAAAAATCACTAAATGGCTTTAGCTTTGACATTTCTTGAATTAATACTTGAATTTAACATTGGGCTAACTTTAAATTTTTGACACAATTCACGCACAACATCAAAACCACTTACAATGTTTTCTATTTTATTACACAGCACATTCGCCAATGGATTTTGCTGTACTATTCCTTTCTGCTTGCAGGAAATGAATAAAGCTCCTCAATTCACATTTGGTGGGAGAATCTCTAAACAGTGTATTTCTTAAGTAGTTGTATTGTGTGATTAATCCAAACTTTTTAAGGTTGTTAACAATAAATAAATTTAATTGAATAATAATAAACCAATACAATCAAAGGCGTAATCAAGTAAAAATTTTGAGGGGATCAAGACACAATTATAGTGCCATCCCCGGAAAAATCCAATTTTTAAAATTTTCACATTTATGAAGTAAAATTGAATGAATTTTGCACAATTTTTTTACATACTTCAATGGTTGTATTGACGATTGATATTGATAATTGTAGAGGCACTGCTTTAGTAGGCTGTGTAAGATTAATAATTGAAATTGATTAGACTTATACAGAAGAAATAGGCTTTTATTGTCTGCAAAACACAGTACATAATATACAAATCTACGTTGAGAAATGATAATATGTAAGAGTTTTTACAAAAGTAAAATTCTTCATGACTTCTGAGTCACATTAATTTAGGAAATTCAAAAATTATTTGTTGACCAGTCAAAGGATTAATATATATTTCATGTATAATAATTTTATGTACGTTACTATTATGTATAATTGTAACACGAAATGTTTGTAGGTTGGATATGTTCACTTAACCTGTCGTCCACATGACAAGAAACTAATGATAGTTCAGTATATTGCCTGTACGGGGGAGTACAGGGGTTTCATCCCCTGTGATCAAGCAGAATTCTTCGACAGAATCCTCAAAGTCATGCAGAACCACCAGAAAAAAAACCGTTGAGGCTCTGAATCAACAGGGACAGGTATCCAACTGATGTTTTCAACAAAATTATGTAAATGTATCTTGCCTTAACCTTTTTTGGACCTAAGGGAACCTATTTGATTTTTTATTGATTTTTAGTATTTTAAAATAAAACATTTACAGGCCCCCTTTTTGTACTGGATTTAGATAGAGACATCTGGTTGCTCCCTTTGTTCTTCTTTTACAAGGGCTTTTAAAATTAAATGTCATTCGATGGTTACATTTAAAAAAATTAACTTATTCCACCAATCCCCATTTAAACTTAGGCAGGTTGATGTTTTTATTATTCCAAAAAATATTATTTTTTAGTCTTATGATATTGGTCCATTGATATTGGTTGGTATATTTGTATTCAAAAGTTAATTTTGGGACACCTGGTCTACACTAAATTTGTAGAAGTGTTAATTTTGTTCTAGGGTTTTTGATCAAATACTTCCGTATAAATGGAAAACGAAATGAAATTTGATTTAGTTGAATTTAAAAGTAATTGTTTGTTATTTAATTTTTTGGATTACAGGAAATAGATCTGAGGGTTAACATTTAACTATTCTTTTGAATGACTGTCCTCTTGAAATATTAAGAGATATTGAGAAGTACTAAAATCGTTGGAAATTACTAATCTTTCAGGCTAGTGTGAAGGATAAGCCTTCGACCCTACTCTTAGTCCTGAAACGATCTTTGAGTCTCCCTTGGTTCTGTTTAAATGTCAAATCTGAGATTCCTGCAAAAGCAATAGATTTATGGGTTCTTGTTCTGTAATCTCCTCTAAGTTCAGGAAGTAAGGCTTTCGATACATTTTTCATGTTGTACAAATAGCAAGGCATTCAACCCATATTATGTCCATACTAAGTTCAGTATGAATCAATCAGAAATTATGGCATTTATTGTGTTTAATTTTGTTGCCAATATGATACTGAGTTCTCAAGATTCTGTATCGCTGCTTACTCTAATACCTTCACTGCGGCTGTATGCTGAGTGATCTAGAATAGTGACACGAGACTACTGCTCTGCAAGTAGGTTAACATCTTCACTGCAGCTCTATGCTGAGTGATCTAGAATAGTGACATGTGACTACTGCTCTGCAAGTAGGTTAACATCTTCACTGCAGCTCTATGCTGAGTGATCTAGAATAGTGACACGAGACTACTGCTCTGCAAGTAGGTTAATATCTTCACTGCGGCTCCATGCTGAGTGATCTAGAATAGTGACACGAGACTACTGCTCTGCAAGTAGGTTAACATCTTCACTGCAGCTCTATGCTGAGTGATCTAGAATAGTGACACGAGACTACTGCTCTGCAAGTAGGTTAACACCTTAACTGCGGCTCTATGCTGAGTGATCTAGAATAGTGACACGAGACTACTGCTCTGCAAGTAGTTTAACATCTTCACTGCAGCTCTATGCTGAGTGATCTAGAATAGTGACATGTGACTACTGCTCTGCAAGTAGGTTAACATCTTCACTGCAGCTCTATGCTGAGTGATCTAGAATAGTGACACGAAACTACTGCTCTGCAAGTAGGTTAACACCTTAACTGCGGCTCTATGCTGAGTGATCTAGAATAGTGACACGAGACTACTGCTCTGCAAGTATGTTAACATCTTCACTGCAGCTCTATGCTGAGTGATCTAGAATAGTGACACGAGACTACTGCTCTGCAAGTAGTTTAACACCTTAACTGCGGCTCTATGCTGAGTGATCTAGAATAGTGACATGTGACTACTGCTCTGCAAGTAGGTTAACATCTTCACTGCAGCTCTATGCTGAGTGATCTAGAATAGTGACACGTGACTACTGCTCTGCAAGTAGGTTAACATCTTCACTGCGGCTCTATGCTGAGTGATCTAGAATAGTGACACGAGACTACTGCTCTGCAAGTAGGTTAACACCTTAACTGCGGCTCTATGCTGAGTGATCTAGAATAGTGACACGAGACTACTGCTCTGCAAGTAGTTTAACATCTTCACTGCGGCTCTATGCTGAGTGATCTAGAATAGTGACACGAGACTACTGCTCTGCAAGTAGTTTAACACCTTAACTGCGGCTCTATGCTGAGTGATCTAGAATAGTGACACGAGACTACTGCTCTGCAAGTAGGTTAACATCTTCACTGCGGCTCTATGCTGAGTGATCTAGAATAGTGACACGAGACTACTGCTCTGCAAGTAGGTTAACACCTTAACTGCGGCTCTATGCTGAGTGATCTAGAATAGTGACACGAGACTACTGCTCTGCAAGTAGTTTAACATCTTCACTGCGGCTCTATGCTGAGTGATCTAGAATAGTGACACGAGACTACTGCTCTGCAAGTAGTTTAACACCTTAACTGCGGCTCTATGCTGAGTGATCTAGAATAGTGACACGAGACTACTGCTCTGCAAGTAGTTTAACACCTTAACTGCGGCTCTATGCTGAGTGATCTAGAATAGTGACACGAGACTACTGCTCTGCAAGTAGTTTAACACCTTAACTGCGGCTCTATGCTGAGTGATCTAGAATAGTGACACGAGACTACTGCTCTGCAAGTAGGTTAACACCTTAACTGCGGCTCTATGCTGAGTGATCTAGAATAGTGACACGAGACTACTGCTCTGCAAGTAGTTTAACACCTTAACTGCGGCTCTATGCTGAGTGATCTAGAATAGTGACATGTGACTACTGCTCTGCAAGTAGGTTAACATCTTAACTGCGGCTCTATGCTGAGTGATCTAGAATAGTGACACGAGACTACTGCTCTGCAAGTAGTTTAACACCTTAACTGCGGCTCTATGCTGAGTGATCTAGAATAGTGACATGTGACTACTGCTCTGCAAGTAGGTTAACATCTTCACTGCGGCTCTATGCTGAGTGATCTAGAATAGTGACATGTGACTACTGCTCTGCAAGTAGTTTAACACCTTAACTGCGGCTCTATGCTGAGTGATCTAGAATAGTGACATGTGACTACTGCTCTGCAAGTAGGTTAACACCTTAACTGCGGCTCTATGCTGAGTGATCTAGAATAGTGACACGAGACTACTGCTCTGCAAGTAGTTTAACACCTTAACTGCGGCTCTATGCTGAGTGATCTAGAATAGTGACATGTGACTACTGCTCTGCAAGTAGGTTAACATCTTCACTGCAGCTCTATGCTGAGTGATCTAGAATAGTGACACGAAACTACTGCTCTGCAAGTAGTTTAACACCTTAACTGCGGCTCTATGCTGAGTGATCTAGAATAGTGACATGTGACTACTGCTCTGCAAGTAGGTTAACATCTTTACTGCGGCTCTATGCTGAGTGATCTAGAATAGTGACACGAAACTACTGCTCTGCAAGTAGTTTAACACCTTAACTGCGGCTCTATGCTGAGTGATCTAGAATAGTGACATGTGACTACTGCTCTGCAAGTAGGTTAACATCTTTACTGCGGCTCTATGCTGAGTGATCTAGAATAGTGACATGTGACTACTGCTCTGCAAGTAGGTTAACACCTTAACTGCGGCTCTATGCTGAGTGATCTAGAATAGTGACACGAGACTACTGCTCTGCAAGTAGTTTAACATCTTAACTGCGGCTCTATGCTGAGTGATCTAGAATAGTGACATGTGACTACTGCTCTGCAAGTAGGTTAACATCTTCACTGCGGCTCTATGCTGAGTGATCTAGAATAGTGACACGAGACTACTGCTCTGCAAGTAGGTTAACATCTTCACTGCGGCTCTATGCTGAGTGATCTAGAATAGTGACATGTGACTACTGCTCTGCAAGTAGGTTAACATCTTCACTGCGGCTCTATGCTGAGTGATCTAGAATAGTGACACGAGACTACTGCTCTGCAAGTAGGTTAACATCTTCACTGCGGCTCTATGCTGAGTGATCTAGAATAGTGACACGAGACTACTGCTCTGCAAGTAGGTTAACATCTTCACTGCGGCTCTATGCTGAGTGATCTAGAATAGTGACACGAGACTACTGCTCTGCAAGTAGGTTAACATCTTCACTGCGGCTCTATGCTGAGTGATCTAGAATAGTGACACGAGACTACTGCTCTGCAAGTAGGTTAACATCTTCACTGCGGCTCTATGCTGAGTGATCTAGAATAGTGACACGAGACTACTGCTCTGCAAGTAGGTTAACATCTTCACTGCGGCTCTATGCTGAGTGATCTAGAATAGTGACACGAGACTACTGCTCTGCAAGTATGTTAACACCTTTGCTGGATCTCTGTGTTGAATAATTAGAACCATCGCCTTATAAAAAAATATTTTTATTGTTATGGTTTTGGCTTATGATGATAATAATGTGATACCACTGCACATTTCAACCATTAGAGTTGAATTTAACAAAATATTGATTGTATAATCATTTATAATATATTTTTCCAGGTAGTAGCGCCAGCACAGAACCTTAGCATGAACACAACACCGGAGCAGATAGACCCAGCAGAGCAGGAGGTTGGTGCTGTGGGTGGAGTTATGTAGCACAAGTTGGATAACATCGGTACACTACAGAACACATTTAGTGAAATACATTTTAATAATTAATACGGTAGTGTACCTGTTGAGTTTGTAAAAGTGTTGTATTAAGATACAAAAACATGGTGGTTTATGAGGCTTAAATAATTGTAGTTCTCATCAACTATTGACCTGGTGCACAAACTCACTGTAGTAGCACAAGTTTTAAACTACCGTCCATTTCACTCTTAAAAGAAGTAGAACGATATTATATAACTTGTTTTATATTTACTTTTAGCATATTATAGTTTAGCAATGCTTTAAAAACAATGTAAAAATATAAAATGATAAAATTTGACTCCCCAATATGATTTATAGCGATGTATAGTTTGTAAATAGGAAATATTCGCAATAATCCAAATGCCCAATTTTACACTGTCTTCAAAAGTATAGTTTATGTCATGTAAAAAAATATTCTAATGTAAAAATGATCATTCCTGAATTCAGTTTGTGTTATGTCAAATATATAAATAAACAATACATAGATTTAATATAAAATAGTTTGCTGATTTTAGAAATATGTAGTTTTATATGACTTGAAAATTTAGGTTTATGAATGTTTTGTGTATGTTTCAGATTTATTGTGTATTTATTGTTTTCATTTTAGGTTATTAAAAGTTCATTCCTACTACTGATGTCATGTAAATAAGTTTTATAACCTGTTAATAAACAAATCATTCACTGAGCTCTTTTCCGAAATAATCACTTCCAACAACACAAGAAAAACATTTTTAAATAAATACAATGAAGTAAATAACAGCTGTTGTAGCAGCCAGCAACAGGAAAGAAAAATACCAAATAGAAGGATATTTTCCATACTACTAAGTTGGAAAATAATTTTGTTCTGAATATTGATAATGGCACTGTTTCAGATCCTTTGCATGTTGTCAATAGTTTTAATAATTATTTTGTTAATATTATTGAAAACCTACTGCAGAATATTCCATCACTCAATCATTTAAATATAAATATAAGTAGAGAGCAGATTCCCAACTTTAGGTGTCCCCCACTTAATGAAGAGGATTTAAACAGCATTTTTTATTCTCTTAAAAATAAATGGTTTAGCGGTTACGATGAGGTACCGATAAAAATTATTAAACTTGCTAAAGAACGGTTATTAAAGCCTATCTTGCATGTCGTAAATGCTTCTTTTATCTCCGGAATATTTCCTACACAGCTAAAACTTGTTAAGGTGATCTTAATATATAAAAAGGGAGAAGAAACAAATATTCAAAATTACTGTTCAGTTTCAGTTTTACCCCTTTGTATCTAGTTTTTGACAAAGCCATGCATTGAAGGTTAGCAAAACATATGGAACTTTATGATCAAGAACAACATGGTTTTCAAAAAAATAAATCGACAATTGAGGCGGTAGCCGCTAGAAGAGCCTATCTCAAAAAACCATGTTTTGAGAAAACTGCATTTAAATGTTTACTATTGGATAAAAGCCATTTATTTTGATAATTTATTCACTTATTATATTTTTTATTTTACAAACAGATTTCTTTTTTTATATTTCCACAATGTAACTGAGTTTAATTACTTTTATTAACCCTACTACCAGCAGTAATAAAACCCTACATCGGCATGCTGTTTTTTAGCGTCACATAACGGTACAAAGGTTAAATAAAAAAAAATAATTTTCTAACCTAATATTAGGGGCCTTTCTAGTTCAGACAAAATAAAACAAAGCAATAATTTACATCAACATAATTCTTTATTAACATGATACAACCTAAACACATTTTAATGTTAAAATTAGTGTGTGAGAATAGCGTAACTGTTCCCACTGTTCAGTGCTAACTACTTTTCTCTTTACACCTTTTGAGTTAAATTTCAAAAGAAGTTCACGACTCATTTCTTCAGTATCTAACACCAATCTAAATAAAAAAACTCAAATACTACTTGTAAGCTACACAATCACAATACAAAACAACAAGAAGTGAGGTTATATTGTACAGCAGAAAACACAAACACGCAGCCAGCTGATGCCACCATTTGTCTATGCTAGAAGGGCCTCTCGACACATAGATGTTTAAATAGGTTTATCTTGACAACAAAGAGGAATATTTGAATGAGTGAGATAGAGGTTATACTTAAACATATGGAGAAAAAATATAAGCGATCTCCGCAAAAAGGGCCCATCTCGAGATAGGCCCTTCTAGCAGCTACCGCCTCAATTACTGCCCTAGTAGGTTTTATTGAATCATTGGATAAAAAAACATAAAATTGCTAGTATATTAATGTAAGGCTTTCTAAAGCCTTTGATAGTATTTCACATGATAAAATGATACACAAATTAAGTGAGCTAGGAATCAAAAATTCACATTTAAAATGGTTTGACTCCTACTTAATTAACCGAATTCAACATTTAGAGATAATAGAAAACAAAAAAATACTAAAATATCAATCGACATCTGAAATACTTAAATATGGAGTACCCCAAGGGTCTATTCTTGACATGCCAGAATGCCTTAGTAAACTTGATCAGATTAAAAACAGCTTTAAATATAAATATAAGTAGAGAGCAGATTCCCAACTTTAGGTGTTGGGAATTCTTTTCCAAAAATTACATAATTCTAAATACACCAAAAACTGATTACATCTCATTTTGCACTAGACAAAGGATAAATAATGAGAAACTGAATATTTATATTGACAATGAAGAAATTGCCCAAGTTCAAAATAAAAAAAACGTTTAGGTCTAGCTATCAACAGACATTTGAGTTGGGATCTGCATGTTGATTAGATCTTAGGTAAAATCAATTCTGGAATGTACGCTCTTAAAAGGATTTTTCATTTCTGTAATTTAGCAGTATTAAAAAGTGTATTTTACGCCCATGCTCAATCCCACGTGTCATATGTGTATGTGTTTACGAAGGTACATCTAATGAAAACTTAATACAGATTCTAATTGGTCAAAAAGAGCTCAAAGAGCAATGCTCAATTTAAAAAAAAGATGATAATGTAAGACAATATTTGATTTAAATGACAATTCCACATACTGCAGTGTATAATGCTGGTAAAAAATATTGACGAGTTTATAACATATGAAGATATCGACAAGAAATAAAAATAATTTAGTATTACCTTATAGCAAATTGTAGTTATTTAAAAGACAAGCACCATACAATGGTGTTAAGTTATTTTTAAATTTATTCCACAATCAATTAAAAACATTAACAAACAAAAGAGTTTAAAACCATAGTTAAAAAATTCTTAATTGAAAACGCTTTTTCCCTTTAGAGGAATTTTATAATTTATAACTGGATCTGTAACATTTATCAGATAAAATAGTTTAACTATGTACATAAGAACTAATAGCAAGATTTATATTTCATTTATCTGTATAAATAGTAGCTAGTTGCATCTATATACATTTATAAATGTAATTTATGACAGATGCATTTTAGTTTTCTAGTATCATACTAGTATCAAGCCTTTACACTGTTCATGTTATCATATTGTAACAACTAAATGAAGATGATTTGAATTTAATTTAATTGAAAAGGTTGAATCTTCCTCTTTGAAATCATATGAATTTTCTAAACCTCTTAAAAATTATCAATCAATCAATCAATAATATCTTTATTCAAGACATACATAAAATGTACATGAATGCGTCATTCTTAATAAATAAATATTTAAGGTGATGTTATATTAGTTGTACATACATACAATCCTTTTAATGTCAATTATTTTAAAAATCTTAACATAGTTAAAAATAGGTTTAATATTATTTAAATTAATTTTATTACCAAAATTATAATTAATTCACTAGACTTCAGAAATCAAAATCAAAATACAAGGCTCTGGGAGTAAAACTCTTCAAAGTTATAACATGACAAAATCAATTAAAAACTGTTTTAATTTATTTCTGAATCTAACCACTATTGTTTTCATTCCTGATGCTACCTGGCAGGTTCCCCATAAACTTGATTCCCATATAAGTTGGGCTTTGCTTAAATTTTTCTTTATTATGTTGTTTTATTACAAAGTTATTTTTGTTCCTAGTATTATAATCATGAACATGTAGTTGTCGTGGTAATTTAGTCTCATTATTTTTTTACATATAATACTGTTCTATATATATAGAGGCTGTATACAGTCATAAACTCGAGCTCTTTAAAATGTAACTTACATGACTCATCTCTTTTGAGTTTTTAGAATCACCCTAATTGCCTCCTTTTGTAGACGTAAAATTTTATTCAGGTTTACAGCACTTGTTCCCCCCATACACTTCAATCCCGTATGCGTTATGTGAATGAACCATGGCATAGTACACTGATTTCAAGGTTTGTTTATTACAAAAAGGTGCTAGCCTTCTTAGTGCAAACAATTCCTGAACCTAATTTGTTACATATTTTTTGTACATGAATGTTCCCATTAAGTGTACTATCTAAATGTAGCCCTAAAAATTTAGTTTCTTTATCCAGGTTTTTTCATATTAATTTTGTTTGATTCAACATTTTTGCAAGTAAACTGTATAAAAAAGTAGTTTTATTATCATTGAGTAAAAGATTTCTGTTATTTAAATAACTTTTTAACAATGAAACTGATTCGTTACATTTCTTTTTAGTTGTACCTAATTCCATATCGGCAATGCACAAGCTTATATCATCCGCATACAAACAAATTTTACTATTATCAATTATATCATACAGATAATTAGGTAAACCCCCCCAAGTAGCACAAAAAACAGGAAAGGGCCTAATATTGACCCCTGTGGGACATAGTAGGTCACATTTTTTGTATGAGACCTAACATCATGCTGATTATTTTTATTTAAATACTTAACATTAACAAACTGTTGACGGCCTTCCAAGTACGACTTAATCCAGCTAAGTTCTTTACCAATGATACCATAGCTTTTTAATTTTTCTAGTAATATTTTATGATCAACACTGTCAAATGCTTTGGTCAAATCTAGGAAGGCGCCAACAATGTTGTATCCCTCATCTAAGTTCTCTAAAATGTGTTCAATATAATTTCTTAATGCTGTTAATGTGGATCTATTTTTCCTGTATCCATGTTGATCAATGTCAAGTAGTTTATTGTTTTCAAAATAGTCAACTAATTGAATCAGCACACACTTTTCACAAATATTTTAGATAATGGACGGTTGAATAGACAATGGTCTGTAGTTAAGAGGATCAGTACAATCCCTTTTTTATGTACTGGTATTACTTTTGAAACCTTTAATTGAGAAGGATATATTCCAGTTATGAGTGATGCATTAATTACATGTAAAAGAGGTTTAATTAGTGGTAATTTCGCTTCCTTAACAATTTTCATGGGTATGTCATCATACCCTGCTGACCACTTAGGTTTTATTGAATCAATTATCGATATGTAGAGTCTTATCATCAATTGTATTACAAATAAATCTGGATTCCGTTACTTGCTGTATCGAATCCTCTGTTTGAACATCATTTTTTACTTAGATTAGGGATAACATGAGTATCAACCATTTCCACAAAATTGTTATTAAAAATATTTGCAACTTTGTATGGATCCTCTATAAGAATATCATCCTTTTTAAGTACAAATGTTATTAGGTGACTGCTTTTCTTTTTTATTTTTTGTTTCACTATTAATGATATTCCAAATTGTATTACATAAGCATAAGTGGAGAGGAAACAGAATTGACCTGTGAAACTGCTCTCTTTGAACTGAAGCTGAGCAGGCAAACACTCCCAGTGCTGGGAGTCTACAGGCCACCAAGCGGAAACCTAGAACAAGCTATAGACATCCTCTCAGATCAACTTGACAGAGCACTTGGTGCTGGTAAACAAATAATAATAATGGGTGACATCAACGTGGACAATTTAGTTGACAGCACTGAGAAAACAAAAATAGAGGAATTCCTAATACCTTTCAACATCACAAGACTGAACCTGCCGCCCACACGAGTCACCAGAGACACAGCAAAATCAATAGACTGGATATGTACAAACATTGACCCTCAACAAATACAGACATCAGTTATAGTATCAGTGCTATCAGACCACACAGCACAACTAGCCACAGTAATCACCAAATAACCTGCCATAAACAACGTTAAAGAAAAAATACGAATTTTCAACAAAAAAGCAATAGACCTACTCAAAATACAACTACAGGTACATAACTGGGAAAGTGTGATTCTAACTCATGATGCAGATGAAGCCTACAACAAATTCCATAACATAATTCAGTCCATACTAAACTATGCATGCCCATTGAAAACGTCAAGAGCCAGACAACCAAAGAAAACTCAGTGCTGGGATCAAGAATGTACTAAACTTAAGGATGAGTACATAAAATCCCTGGAAATGGAGCAGACTACAGGACTAGCAGAAGACAAAGTTAAAACAGCTGCAAAGAAAAAGGAATATGACCAACATCTAAAAATGCTAAGGAAAGAAAATGCTACAGACCACATCAACAGAGCATAAAATAAATCAAAAGCACTGTGGCGTACAATAAACTGTGAAAAAAAAGTTAAATGCAGTCCAGACAAACCGCTTCACTTACAAATTAACAATAAAATAGTAGACAACCCAATAAAAGTTTCAAACTATCTGAATGACTTTTTTTCAACAATAGCTGAAAGGACACTTCAAAATAGTAATAACACAAGAATTAATATGTTACCAGACTCATCAACAACAAATCATATCTTTCAGCTCAGACCAGTCACGCAAGACGAAGTCCAAACAGCCATTGACTCCCTAAAACCATCTGTCAAATGTTTATAATAATGTGACTTCTGTTTTTTCGTTTACTCATGTAAGTGTTGAAGATGTTTTCTCAGCTATAAATTCTTTAAGTAGCAGTAATAGTCAGGATGTCTTTTATCTCAATTCTAAAATCTTAAAGATAAGCAGTTATTATATTTCTGAAGTTTTATGTAATGTTATTAATTCATGTTTAGATGTAGGTTATTTTCCTGATAAGTAAGGTGATTCCTGTTTATAAGAAGGGCAGTAAGGATGAGTATCATAGTTTTCGACCTGTGTCCCTTGTACCTGTTTTTTCGAAGGTTGTTGAGAGGTTAATAAGCCTACAAATTATTAATTACTTGGAACGAAATTGTTTGCTTTCAGCCAAGCAGTTTGGTTTTAGAAGGAATCGCACCACTTGTGATGCGGTTCGTGCCTTTCTTCAGGCTTGTCTGGATGGCATGGAGAAGGGGCTTTGTGTGGAATCAAGGTTCTTTGACCTTTCAAAGGCCTTTGACACAGTGCAGCATAAATCACTGTTGGTTAAGCTTAAACATATGGGTTTTGATCAGATGTCTTTGTCTTTCATTGAGTCCTATCTTAGTAATAGAACTCAGTGTGTGTTTTTTAATGGGTCGTTATCTAGTTTTAGGGATGTTGTTAATGGTGTTCCGCAAGGATCTATTTTAGGACCACTTTTGTTTATCATATATATTAATGATCTGCCAGCTATTTTAGATGATGATAATACACAGTGTCACTTGTATGCTGATGATATTTGCCTAAATGTTACTTGTGAAGACAAAATCACTGATATTTTTAATTTTAAGATTGGTTTACTCTCAGATTGATGCAATGTTAATAGTATGTCTTTAAATTTAGAAAAGACACAAGATTTAGCAATGTCTTTAAATAGATGTAATGAGATTCAGTCTGTTAAGTTTCTTGGTGTTCTGTTGCAATCTGATTTAAAATGGTTCTCTCACATTAATTATATTTTACCCAGGATCACTAGAGGTATCTTTATGTTAAGAAAATTAAATTACACAGTTTCTAATGATGTTCTTCTTCTAATTTATTATAGTTATATACATTCTTTTTTAATGTATGGTGCCATCTTTTGGGCCAACTGCTCTTACTCTCATTGTCTGTTTGTCTTGCAAAAGCAGGCAGTTCGATTGATTTGTAAAGCTCCAACTAGATCCCATTGTAAGAATTTATTTATTAAGTTACAAATTATGACAATTCCATGTATCTACATTTATCAGTGCCTTATTTATGTAAAACAGAACATACATCTTTTCAAATCTAATAGTGATTACCACAGTTATGAAACCAGAAATAGGCAGGAACTAAGAAATGATTTAGTATCCTACAGTACAACACAAAATAGCTTTAAATATACTGCCATTAAGTTATATAATCATCTGCCATTATACTTTAAAAATCTACCATCGAAAAGTTTTAAATGCTGTATTAAAAGATTGTTAACAGACAATAGTTTTTATAGTGTTGATGAATTTTATGCTATAATTAGTTAATGATTATATTATTGTATTTTTGACTCTGCCTGTACAATTATGTAATGATTGTTTTCTTGGCAATAAAGAAATGAATGATGAACCAAAAAACTCAGCCGGAGTTGATGAAATATCAGCCAAAGTGATAAAATCTTGTAAATATGAAATTTTATTATCCTTGACAGACTTAATAAACAAGTCATTCTCATAAGGAGTTTTCCCAGACACACTGAAAATTGCAAAAGTTTACCCAAAATACAAAACTGGACCAACCACTGAAAGAAATAGCTACAGGCCAATCTCCCTGATCTCAAAATTCTCAAAAATCATTGAAAAGGTAGTACAAACTCCTACTCTACCTTGAACAACACAACCTCTTCAATAAACAGCAACATGGATTCTTGAGAGGCAGATCTACCACCACAGCCATAATTCAGTTAACAGAACATATTTTAGATCAACTAGAAGAAGGTTGCACTGCTACTAGCCTGTTTCTCGACTTTAGTAAGGCTTTCGACTGCCTGAAACATGATCTCCTACTCTTCAAGCTAAGGAACCTGGGTGTGAGAGGGAGAGCAGAACAATGGTTTGCCAGTTACCTTAGTAAAAGAAAACAACTTGTGGAAATAAATTATATAAAAAACAACACAAAATACAAGGCCCATTCCAGAACTGCTGATATACAAAGGGGTGTACCACAAGGATCGGTACTTGAACCAGTCCTATTTCTGTTTCTCACAAATGACATGCCAGGATGGATAGCAGAAAATGGACACACTGTTATGTACGCAGACGACACTGTCCTCACGTTTACAGACAGAACACTTGAAATGCTAGAAGAGAAAACAAACTTACAATTCCAGAGAACCAAACAATACTGTTCCACCAACGACCTAGTTTTAAATTAAAGCAAAACAGACGCAAACACAACCATATCACTACCTGGACTACTTACACAAAACAGCACAAAATACTTAGGCATCATAATTGACTCAAAGCTCTCCTGGAAACCTCACGTAGACCAACTCTGCAAGAAGCTGTGCTCAGGCCTCTATGTCATCCGTAGAATCAAGTAAGTATGCAGCCCGGACTCAGCCAGAGTTGCCTACTTTGCCCTTTTCGAGTCCCACCTAAGCTACGGCATTGCAACATGGGGAGGAGCATCAAAAACAACCTAGAAAGGGTGCTTCTAAAGCAGAAAAGAGCGATTAGATGCCTAGCAGATCTTAACTATCGGGACAGTTGCAGAGAGCCTTTTAAAGAGCTGAAAATTCTAACAGCAGTTTCACTTTGCATCAGGGAAACAATTATGCACACCATCTCAACAACGCAGCCGAGACATAGAGATCTTCACCAGTATAACATTAGACATGCAGCAAACTTCTCACTTCCCCAACACCACCTGAGTCTGTCGGAACAAAACCCCACCTACAAAGGTGCCTTCTTCTTCAATAACCTGCCAGAGCACCTAAGGATGGAACATCCAAAGCGCCTTAAGAAACAGCTGACAGCATGGCTTCTGGATCGACCATTCTACACAAAGGGGGAATTCCTGTATACCTCATTCACGTATAAATTTATACTGAACCTTATCTAATATTGACGCATGGCTGTTCTCTATGAATATGTCAAATAAAGAGTTGTCTATAATATGAGATCAATTTGAATATTTATTGTACCATTTAGGATTCACTATGGGGGAAAAGTGTTGTATTGGGATAAAAAATATGGAGATTTATAAATGTACTACATATGTGTAATTGCCACAAACAGCAGCCTGATTTTCTGTGTATGCAGAGGGAGCCATTTCAATGTTTAATATATATATATATTGTTTTCTCAAATATTGATTTTCCCAAAATACAAATATTTTTACGTGTAATTCTAGAACTTTCCTGTTGTTTACTCATGTATTGGAAAAAGGACAAGGTTTACTCATGTCTGTTTTACAGACGATAATTTGCAAAAATTTGTGGCTTTTTAAATCTGTAATCGCCCCACATTAATACAATGTTTTCTAGAAGTTCAAATTATATAAATGGTTTTTGAAATTGTCACAAAATTTTCTTTTTATCACCAATATATTTGGTATGTCATTATTAAGGAACATCACCGTAAATTTAATATAATAATTTTGCACTGAGAAACTAATAAATGTTATACCTGTATTTGCCTCGAATGTATTGTTATTCGATTTAGTGGAGGCTTAGTGTAATAAATTTAGCTTAGATTGTTAAATACAACACTGCCTTATTTAATAAAATATAAAGACACCAATTTAACCCATTGGCTTACACATATTTTTACTATCAGCTCAACTGGAGTTATCCTATTAAAAATGTTAAAACGTAAGAGTTTTGTTATGTTTATAAAAAATTTATTTTTAAAGTTATTTGGTTATATTTTACATCTTTTTCGATTAACATGAAATGGGCTTTAATAATAAATAGATAGTGATATATTTGGTCATAATTTAAAAATAATAATGCTGTACAAACTAAAAAAGTTTTGGAATTTTTTAAATAAAAAAGTTTTTTTACTCAAATAATATAAAATAAAATACCCCATTGTTGCTTTTATTTTATTTGAAATGTATTTCTCTACCCATCAATCCTAGAATATGTGTATATATATGTATAGTTTGTCAGAATAAATGTCTTTTCTAAATACTGAAAATTCCAAGAATATTGATTTTTTTCTCTTTTAGTACACTAATATTCTTATAATAACTTATTATTCATTTAAATTTCAATTAATTGTAGTATTGCAGTTTTTCTTATGTGTTACAACAATATTAGTCTAATTTATACTAACATTTGGTAGAAAAAGGAGTTAAAAAAAATTATTTAGATGGCGCTGTACTTGTCACGGAACCGTTCCGTGATACAAGGCCAATGGGTTAACTACCCTTCTCATCCTAGAAAAGTAGGTCGTCAGAGTAACAATGGAAGCACACCCACTGGACCAAGACAAACCACTTTTCCATTAAACTTGAGTTACAAGCTAATATTAATTTATATATTTTTTATTCAGTATCATACATCCTGAAAAATATTCTATCTCTCATTTTTAGCAGTAGCATCATAAATATAATACCAGAATACAACAAAATAAAAATTCTAATTTAAAATATCTGTCAAAACCTGTTACAATTAAATTGCATGACTGACTGGTTGCTCAAAACTCCATTTTATAAAGTATAAATTTCTAGTGCATTTGGTGTTGTACAGTATATTTATGGATTTTTTTATGTTCTGTAAAACAGAGCTTTTTACATTGGAGTGTGTATTCACATGTAAATATGTTTAAATACATCCACAAGATGTGAACTTGAACATTGTTTTGACTCCGTATTTTTGGTGTAAACATGATTTTGTCAATGCTCTCTGTAAAATGGCAATTAAATAATACTGCCACCTGTAGGGATTGAAATGGTGTTGCAACCCGTAGAAGGACTATATATGTTTTCCAACTTTCCCATGTTCTGGAAAGATAAAATTTGACAAGCACATGGCTCAAGACTTAAATAGAAAAACTAATCCATTTTCACAAAGATCAATAATTACTCATGGGTGAGGGGTTGAAATGGGGTTGCAACCCTAAAATAACTGTATCTTTGGGTTTCAACTTCCCAATATTGTAGAACAATAAAATTAGACACACTAGTGTTTGAACAAACAAATTCAAAAATGTTCATGAAGAACAATCACCAGAATGAAGAAGGACAATCTGCAGCTCCTCATAAACCATCCTACAAGCAAGTGACAGAGGGAATAAGGATATGGACCTACTTCACTCCTTACTCCTGGAAGGGATTGTAAGAGGAAGAGAGGCGAAATTACCAAAGCTCCTAAGGAATCAACAGGAGACAAGGAGTTCTGATTTCCACCTGCATTTGATTTAAAAATTAATTACTAAATTACTTCACTAGCAAGGCACATTAAGTACCTGAATTTATTTCATTACAGCAAAAACTCCTTTCCAAAACCAAGTCATCTTCTAAAACCAAAGTGATTCTTATGAAATAAAACTTACCTTTCCAAATATCCAGTCAACTGAGAATTAACAATACTTTAAAATATTAAAAAAAAAAAAAAAAAAAAAAAAAAAAAAAACTATGGGACTGAAATTGGGTGGTAGTTTTCTATTTAAGCTTTGTTTCCTTTTTTCAAAGATAGATGTTATCAGAAAATCTCAGTCTGTCAAGAAATTCACACTTCAGAAAAGATAAATTAATTAGAGTACATGGTTGGGTCCAAATGTAGAGTTCACCTTTTTATAAGGAATATAGGAACATCATCCCATCCTGTGGAATTGGTATTTTTTTAAACACATTTTAGCTTTTTGATACGGCTTTGTTTTCAATAGTTTAAAATTGGAACTCACGAGGAACTTGTTTCATTTTATGAAAGATCATATGTTCACTGCAAGTTATATTTTTGGAAGTATTGCATTATTGTCAATAAGATTTTTGTCCTTTTGACCGAATTCCAATTCAGACTTAACAACTGACCTGACAGCATTAGATTTATTTCTTGACTTGGAAATTAGTTCTTCGTTAAAAATTAATTTTGCATTGTTAACAACTTTTCTAAATATCCCTCTGTATGTTGTATAATATTTTTAAAACAATGGGATTTTTGTTTTTAACTTAGTGTGTAACTTTTTTATACTTGATATTCTTATCACTGTAGTACACCACAATTTTAGTAATTTTTTTTGTTTTCACTAACGGGTTTCACTGGAAAAAATCATTAAATATAAAAAAATCAGATTAAAAGCATTACATCATCAGTTGCATTCAAGACCAAATTAAGATTTTTTGCTCTTCATTCAAATTTAAGACATTTATTGAAGAAAAATGTTCTTGTTCTTTTTTAGTTTTATCAGCTAACTGGTTGGAAATAAACAGAGCAATACGAAGAAAAATATGGTGAGATTACTAATTTAACATAAAACGAGAATTGAAGGGATAATGGGATTTCAGACGTTTGCCATTTTTATATGTTTTACAATCCATAACACAATGTAATACATTTTTAACAAATATTACTATGGCAAATGTACAAAATTCCACAATCCTTTCAAAACTTCCATCATCAATAACAAACTTTAAACAAAGAAACAAGAATTTTTGAACTGAACAATTGATTTCTTTTAATAATCCAGAATTCATTGCAATAAGTACAAATTTCTTAAGTTTAACAATTGATTAATATTTAAGGCTAAATATACCTGAAAATAGCCAATTTTTTCCTGTTTTTTGCTTAATTTTTATCCGATTTAAATTTTGAAAACTGATTGGTAAAGTAAATATAAGATTTTATCATATCTGCGGACTTTGGAGTAAAAAATAGCTCTGCTGAAGTCGGCAAAAAACTAAAACTTCTACAAAATTACGTTAAACAACGAAACTTTTGTGTTGAAATCGTATTTGATATAGAAAACTAGTTACGTTTTACTCTTTACTCATACTTTTAAGTCTGTCATTATAATTATTTAGCTTTGCTTTGCACCTATATCAAATGTTGCACCACACCGGCCACAGTGACATGAGTGAACCAAAACCGAATTGAAGACCTAGAGAAAAAGATGTAGCGAGTGTCAAGTTCTTTATGACAGAAATGTTCGAAGAAACAGCGTAGATAACGGATTTATCTCTGACCGAATGTTCAAGGCTAACGACTGCGACTGCCGTGGAGCGTCAGCGCAGCGCACCGAGTACACGAGAGTTCCGCTCCAATCCAGCACAGTCACTGGCTACTGCGTAGTGATGACGCTGTGACGTCACGGGAATTCATTTGTTTGCCAACAGGTATGACACACCATGGCGTCATTGTGAGTGAAACGTCTAGTTGTTGTGTTCTTCCATATAACCAAGAGTTGTTACGGCCTGTAGCTGCATTCCCGGTGATATGGTAAGGAGTTTTGAAATTTGTAAACTCTAATATTTAGCGAATTAGGACATGTCAACTAATTTACGCCTCATTTTCATATTTAATCCAAGAAAACTGTCAAGTAATGAAATGTATACAGGGTTATCGTATGGCAACATAAGAAAAATAGATTAATTTAACTGGTGAGTTAAATCATTTGGTGGGAGGGGTTTCAAATAGTTAATTGAATTTCCTTGTAAATAACAAGTGTAGATATAAAATGTATACAACAAATAATTTTCAACTGTAAACATGTTATCAGCGAGCAGCTAATTGATATTAATATTTTATTTGTAATATTAATATATAATTTGTAGGATAAAATTACGCTACAATGTAAAACCTATTGTAATTAACTTTGCTATCTACCAGCATGACCATTTAGCTTATTGGTCATTAAATAAATGTTTAACTTATTTAAGGATAGGCCTACCAAACTTCCTAACATATTTTATCACCAGTTTTACAAAATACAATTCGTGATCGGGGACAACAAACTTTAAAAGCGATATTTGTTGTAATTTGTGTGTGTGTATTGTCTTTACTGCTCAGGATTTTCCATAAAACCGTAGAAAGGTGAATTCACTTATTACTTCCTTCTGAAAGAACACACAACTCATTTGAGAAATGCAGTGAAGTTAGCAGTGAATCCAGGAGACGACAGATAGTGCCACATATATATATGTGTTGTGAGCAGTGGCGTCGGGCCGGGGGGGCACGGTGGGGCGGGGCACGTGCCCCCCCAACATTATGCAAAAAAAGAAAAAAATAATATAAATTATCTTTAAAATTACGTATATGTATACACTAAAAGTTACGAATGAATAACTAATATAGATCCCCCCGTTAGTCCTATTTTTCTGTATGCATCTAATTTGATTCTGTGTGTGTAAAGTATGCGCGTGTTACAACTAAATTTACAAGTGCCGGTGAGCCGACTCTGGCCGGTTGCGCCCGAGCTGGAGCAGCCGATCGAATGCACCCGAGCCCAGCCGACGCCGGCCGAGGGCCTCCGAGCATTGACGACGGCCTGGCGGAGGGATATCATACCAGCTCAGTGCGCGTGTGTTGTGTTGTGTAGGTGGTCGCCGACGTTTTATTCGTTCAATAAGCTTATTGTTACTAGCTGAGCTGCTATTGTTTGTGTAATTTTTTTTGCGGATGTTCGTTTGTTATCATGTCTAAGAAACAGTCCTCTGTACTAACATTCTTTAAAAAAACTTGGAAATTCAAGTGAAAGTGTAAATGAAGATAGACATTTAGTGGGGAAGTAGCACTGGAGGTAGCGTTGGTGATGAATCGCCATCTTGTTTACGCCCAGATCGTGATGCTACATTCCCAGGGCGAAAGTAGAGATCCTTCATTGGGAGTACAAAGTGCAGATATTGCAAAAGGAGCATTTCAGCCTGTTGATTGTTTTAAGGTAAGCAAGATTCAATCCAAATCGAGGCAGTTCAAAGAATCCTGGTACAGTGAATTTAATTGGGTCGAATATAGCCCCATTTAAAGACGCTGCATTTTGTTACCCATGCCGACTATTTTGTCAACCATTAAGTCTGGTCGCGGGGAGGAGTCATTCACTAAACTGGGCATGAACAATTGGAAGAAAGCTTTGGAAAAATTCAGGAAACATTGAGAATAGTGAAAATGCATAAAAAAATCTAAACAGTTTCTCAATGAGTATAGAAAAGCAGGGAAGCACGGTAGCAGATTCGTTGTCCTCGGCACATACTAAAATGGTTGAGATGAATAGGAGGTATTTAAAATTCATAATTGAAAACAATCCTATTCCTTGGAAAACAGAATCTTGCCTTAAGAGGACATGATGAGAAGTACTGCTTCATTTAACAGGGGGAACTTTATAGAACTGCTACAATTGAGATCTACTCAAATGGAGGAAGGAATCCAAACATTTAATGAAATCCCCAGTCCATTCATACAAAAGTGCCCAGGTACAAAATGAGATAATAGATTGCATAAAAAGTGAAATGCTTCAACAAATTGTCCAAGAGGTGAGTGAGGCTTTGGCCTACTCAATTATTTGTGATGAAACTACGGATATTTCAACCCGTGAACAGCTTAGCATTTGCATTCGATACATTACTAAAATAGATGGACACATTAAAATCAATGAAAGGTTTTTTGGGCTTTCGTTGATGTGTTCAGACACTACTGGTGAAAATTTACATCACACTATTAAACAGTATCTGCAGCAGTTGGGTATAAGCTTAAATAAAATGCACGGCCAGGCATATGATGGAGCTAGTAACATGAGCGGCAAATTCAAAGGTGTTGCCTCAAGGTTCCAAGAAGAAGAGCCTAAAGCTTTTGTACACACACTGCCATGCCCACTTGCTTGATCTGGCATGTTCAGAGATTTTGTGAAGAAATAAGACAGCTTCGGAATTGCTTATCCATAGTAAATCAAATGTATAACTTAATTAATGCATCAGCTAACAGGTTTTCAATATATTGAATCAATATGTAAGCAAAGCGGAGAAACAAAAATGAAAAGACTGGTGAGCTTGTCTCGAACTAGATGGACAGTTCGACACAAAGCAATCCATGTAATTCTAGAGCAGCTCCCTGAAGTGTACGAAACTTTGGAAGTTATTGCAAACGATGTATCAAATCGTAAAAATTGCAGCCGAAGCTGATGGTCTAGCCAAACAAATCAGCACATTTGAATTTGTATTCAGTTTAAAACTATTGCACAGCGTTTTGAGTCAGACTGATAGCATCACTGCATCACTGCACAGTGCTGATGTTATCTGTGTTTCTGAACACTGGGTTCTTAACTCTGACATTGATTTTTTGACACTGCAAGATTATAAAACTGCAAGCTACTTTGTTAGATCAAATGCGATTCATGGTGGTACAGTGATCTTTGTGAAGGAGAATGTGCCGTTTCCAAGTATATAATAAGTTATCACTGGTAGTTGAAGAACAAATTTTTGAACTTACAGCAATACAGTTAGTTGATTTTAATACCATCATCGTTTGCTTTTATAGACCACCTACAGGTAAGACTAGCGCTTTGTTTGACAAGCTGCATGCAGTTTTCTCGTGTGTGCATGGTGTGAACTTTGACTTTATATGCGCAGAGATTTGAATATCGATCTGTTAGCCGATAATAATGATACCTTAGAGCTGTATAACTTAACTAAAACTTTTGGTTTACACATAACGATTAAGGATGTTACCAGGCCAAATCTATCTTCAAAATGCGACAAGTAGGGGCTCCTGTTTGGACAATATTGTTTACATCCTTACATCCTGATAGATGGAATGCTTCCGTTTTGCACACAGGTGTGTCTGATCACAACGCCATCATTTTCAGTACACCAATGAACGTGACTTCAGACAATCTTAAGTTAAAGAAACTTGTTAGGCCTATCAATCCTCAGAACTCTAAGCTATTTCTAACTTACCTTAATAGTATATAATTGGTTAGCTATATATTAATAGTAAGGATGACTTAAACAATAAGTTCAATAAGTTCTTTGATTTGTTGTTATGGGCGGTAAACAGCGCAATGCCTATGAAAACTGTTGGGATAACCAACAGAAAATAGTAAATCTAACAACAAATGGTACAATGAGGACTTAAGAATATTAAAGGTCCAACTTGACAATGCTTACTATTTTATTCTGCAACACTAACTGTAACAGGTCTAAAGAAAATTATATTGCTCTTAAGAGAACGTACAAGGCAGAAATTAAAAAAGCCAAACTTAATCATAATAACAACATAATTGACAGTTCAAAACAATAAATCAAAAAGCTGCATGGTCTGTCATAAATCAGCTTAGAAATGTTAACAGTAAGCCTCCCAATATTAACGCTAAATTTAACGCCTGAGTCTTTTAACAGTTTTTTTTTCTTACCAGTGTAGAACAAATTTGTAATAGCATACCAACTGATGTAAATAAGCCTAATCATAGTGTTTTTCTTGACAATAGTGAGAACTGTGCAACAGGAAACAATTCAGTAGGGTTATTCACTCTTAGAAGTTTTTACAGTAGAAGAAGTCTACCTAGCCATAAACCAACTGAATAATAGCACTTGTCTTGATATATATCGGCAACCAATGCAGCAATACTGAAGTTATCAGCTAGGTCTATTTTGATGAAGTACTAACATATCTTTTTCAACTTGTGTATTAAGCAGGGTATTTATCCTGACAAACTAAAAGTAAGTAAGGTCATTCCAATACACAAAAGAGGGCCTAGGGATGATTGTGCCAACTATAGGCCAATATCCATTGTTCCGACGCTGTCAAAGGTCTTGGAACGTCTCATTCATGAACAACTTTCCTCCTTCTTGGAATCAAATAAGTTATTGTCCAAGAATCAGTACGGCTTTAGACCTAACCATAGCACTGTTGAAGCTACTCAGGATTTGATCTTGAAAATGTTTTTGAAGGACTGGAGAACAACCTGAACGTTCTTTTCAGATCATTTGATATGTCCAAGGCCTTTGACACAGTGTCGCATCATATTTTACTGGATAAGATGTAATTTTTATTCTATTGACAACAGTGTAGTGCAGTTCTTAAGATCTTATTTGAACAATCGATGGCAATCCGTATTCCTAAATGGCTCTTACTCAAAACAGTTAAGTGTAAAACAAGGTGTCCCACAAGGGTCCATTTTGGGACCCTTGCTTTTCATACTCTATGTTAATGACCTGCCGTACAACCTAAATGCTCATTCAGTAAAATCATTTCTATTTGCTGACGATTTGGCAGTGTGTGTCCAGGGTAACAGTGCAGAAAATGTGGGTTACATAATCGACACCAAAACTAAAACCATTCATGACTGGTGTAATGCAAATAAGTTAAGCCTTAATGACGGGGAAAACTCAGGACCTTGCTTTCAGCCTTAGCAATCGGGGGGAAGTAACCCACTCAAAATTCTTGGGGTTCACAGTCCAGAGCAATCTTAAATGGCATCAGCAAACTGACAGTCTTGCGAACAAAATTTCAAAAGGCATTTTCATGATCAGAGCACTTAAAGGCAGTGTCTCTGTTGGTGTTCTGCTCTGTGTTTACTATGGCCACATACATAGCTACCTCTCTTATGGAACTTCAATCTGGGCAAACCATGGATATGTACAGAAGAGAAGCTTTTTGTGCTGCAAAAAAAAGCAATCCGTCTGATTTGTGATGCACACTGGCAGGCCCACTGTAAAGAGCTCTTCATTAGGTTTAGGTGTCCTTTCATTGCCTTCTATGTATATATTTTAGCACACTCTTGTTTGTTAAGAGGAACTTGGCACTTTTGCCTGCAATGTCTGAGGTCCATAACTATGCAACTAGAAACAAAAATAAAACTTATAAGTGAACGATGCAGATACTCTGCAACTCAGAAGAGTTTTCTATACCAAGGCATAAAAATGTTTAATGTTTTGCCGGAAGGTATTAAAGAGCTGCCACTCACTAGATTTAGACAAAAACTAAAGAACTTTCTAGTTGCAACCTGCTTATATACGATGTAACAGAATTTTACGAAGTTGTTAACTCTTTAAGTTAGGTTAAGTAACCTTTTAAGTTGACTTTGTTATACATGTGAACATGTTTACAACAAATAAATATTTGATTTGATTTGATTTGATTTGATATACTCTCCAAAGAACTGCAGAGTGAATCTCTTGACATTTCTAAGGTTTTTGCAAAAGTTGAATCAGTCATTGACTGTTTAAAACTGGACAGAAATGATGATGGCTTTATTTCAGATGTGGAATGAGTCAGAATAACAGTGTAACAAATATGGTATGAAAGGTTTTGTCAGTTTGAAAGGCCTTCACTACCACGCAAACGGAAGATTCCGAAAAAAACTTGAAGCTAGTAGTAGCTCTTCAGATGCTGCATTTCATCAATCACCTGAACCTGAACAGATGTTCAAGACTGGCAATTTACTTTGCTGCTTTAGACACAGTAATTGTAAACCTGCAATCTCGTTTTTCCAAGAACGATTATGATAAAATCAACTGCATTGCCCAGTTACTATTTAATTGGGAACCGAAATTGACAACAACGCTGTTATGGCAATCCAAAAGTTTTATAACTTGTCTTTAAGTTTCTCTGTACATCTTAAGTTTTTTTTCACTGTTATGCAAAGAACAATTTTGTCCAAAACAGACAAAGCAACCACAAGAATAACGTTCCAAGAGTTTGGCTGATTTTTTTATTGAGAATGATCTTCAAGCCAGTGCACCAGATGTTTGGCAGCTACTATAAAGAAATATCACTTTCGTGGCCTATCACAACAGCAAGCGCAGAAAGATCGTTTTCTACACTACGAAGGCTAAAGACATTTCTTCGAAGCACTCATGACAGAAGGACCGCTTAAGTGGGCTTGCCCTGATGTCCTATTGAGCAAGAATTGACGTCTGAATACATGAAAGATAAAAAACTAGATCTGTTAGTTGACAGATTTTCAAATCTAGCCGATAGGAGGCTAATGCTTCATTAGAAGTAACGAAAATTGGTTCGTTGAAAACCATTACTGTAGTTCTGTTCACCTTAAAAACTTTGTCTTGTACACAAATTTGTTTTTGTGTTATAAATGTCCTTGCAGTTATGTCTAGAATAGAATAAACTTGTATAATTTGAAATTGAGTCTTTTTACAATCCATCAATATAGTAAAAATTGATTAAAACCAATGTTTAACAAAAAATACACATATACTTTACTTTAGTTCTTAAGTGGTAGTTTTTCAAAAAAGTTTCCACCGGAACCACCCCCCCCCCCCCCCGGAGTCCCCCGTGCCCCCCCCAAATTATTAGGTCACGCTACGCCTATGGTTGTGAGCCTATCTTGTTCAAAAAACTAGCAAAAGATATTTATAGAGTGTTTGGCAATAATATAATTTAAAGCTATATTTGACTCTAAATGCTCTAATTAAATGACTCTACTGTTATTCTTTTACTTTCTTTTGTCCATTGAGTAGATAAGAGAAATGTACATTAGAGAGAAAACAACTAGGAAAGCTAAAAATACCAATAAGAGAGCTTAGTCTAGGAACTAGGCAAAACTAATTTAAATAAAAAAAATGTGAAAACTTGATGTTCATACAAAAATAAATCATTCCCATACTGAATGAAATCTTTGAAAAAATTTAATTTAATATCACTACGGTAGTAAATGAATATTAAATGAAGTTACCTGATGATGGAATCATTGATTCTGAAAGGCCTCACAAGAATAAAATTAATATTGGAAAATGTGTATATTCATTTACTAGTTAGTAGTTACTAGTAATAAAACATCCACATATTGTTTGGAAGACGTTTTAATGATTTTTCTAAGGTTGGAACAAATTAATCCTTTAATGTTAATTGTAACATTTTGAAAAGGTTTTATACTCTATTCTTTCAATGTAGGAGGGTTAATTGAAGCCATTAACCCATTGGCTTATACATATTTTTACTATCAGCTCAACTGGAGTTATCCTATTAAAAATGCTAAAACGTATTAAGTTTTGTTATATGTTTATAAAAAATTTATTTTTCAAGTTATTTGGTTATATTTTATATCTTTTTGGATTAACATGAAATGGGCTTTAATAATAAATAGATAGTGATATATTTGTTCATAATTTAAAAATAATAATATACGAACTAAAAAAGTTTTGGAATTTTTTAAATTAAAAAACTTATTTTTTTTACTCAAATAATATAAAATAAAATAGGTACCCCATTGTTACTTTTATTTTATTTGAAATGTATTTCTATACCTAGCAATACTAGAATATGTGTATATATATATATATATATATATATGCATAGTTTGTCAGAATAAATGTTTTTTCTAAATACGGTACTGAAAATTCCAAGAATATTGATTTTTTTCTCTTTTAGTACACTAATATTCTTATAGTAACTTATTATTCATTTAAATTTCAATTAATTGTAGTATTGCAGTTTTTCTTATGTGTTACAACAATATTAGTCTAATTTATACTAACGTTTAAAAAAGGAGTAAAAAAAAAATTATTTAGATGGCGCTGTACTTGTCACGGAACGGTTCCGTGATATAAATTTTGAGCCCAGACTAGCTGTCAAGGAACCGTTCCGTGATACAAAGCCAATGGGTTAAATCAATAGAAAATAAATCATTACTATTTGGATGGGATGAAATATATACATACATATATATTATATTAAAATTACAATTTTCACTTAGAAGGTTAAATATAATATACAGCTATAAAACCATTATTTAATAAATGTGACTCTAATCAAATGGGCCATTATTATCTAATAGCAAGCACTACCTTTTTAAGATTTCAGACTTTTCCAAGGTTCCAACCTTTTCTAAGATTGTGTTCAATCTTCTTCCCAACAATGTAGTATATGTCAACTTTTATTTTATAATGTCATCAAGAAACTCCTGGTAATTGAATCACTACCAGAAAATATTTATCGTGATAAAAAGCAATCCATTAAGTAACTTTTGTTATCAAGACACATGTTAACATCTGAGTTAGTTATGTTAGCAAATCAAAAACTAATCCCATATTTAAATATATTAATTTTATTAAAAAATGTTATACATTAATTTTAATTTTTGTTTGCTCAATATAGATGATATGTAAGGCAGAAAGCCTCAGTCTAACCCATCAAACAAACTTAATAGGAAGAGAACCTTAACATTTTTCAAATTTGGAAGTGTAAATAACTGAGTATTACATATTGTTTTGTGTATATGAAGAATGATAGTTCCAGCAGACTAGTGAAGGATGGCACATTATCTGACTGAGTGTGGTTATACATCTGGCTATTATCATACAGTTGTTAGACATGTATGAAGAATGGTAGTTCCAGAGGGCTAGTGGAGGATGCAGTGGCGTAGCGAAGGGGGGGGGTCCAGGGGGTCCGGACCCCCCCCGAAATTTTAAGAAATATTAAAAAATAAAGCATGGAGCAGGAGACAAAAGGACAGTTATCATTACTCTTGTCTACAAACATTAAATTGATTGATTTCACTGAAGTGACCATTGTTAAAAATATAATTGTCCTTTCGTTTAAATCATAAAGTATCAAACGATACTTTTGGGCTCGGTCTTTCGGATAGTGTAGTGTAATCACGGTATTTCTATAGGGCGCGGTCACGTGACGTCGTAAAGTAACCTGAACCGTAACACGGCGAACAGTTTAAATTAGCGACCACTTCGTTCAAATTCGTCGTGGGGACGTAAAGTGACTACATAGAATTAAGTTAAGACGTTGATTTTAGGTGTCATTAAACTGTAAACGTGTATATAATTATCGAAAAAAATCACTTTCGGTCGGAAAATACACTTGAAAATCTCTACTGATTAGAACTTCAACTACTTTGGACTTATATGATTGAGGTAAACGTGGGGTTTTCGATTGAGTTAGGCGACGATTTTTGTTATCATTAAACTGTACACCACACCTATATAATTATCGAGAAAAAAAATCACTTCCGGTCGGTAAATACCGAAGAAAAGCTCTCTACAGATTCAAGTTTTGCCGATTTTGGATTTCATTGGTTGAGTGGTTGAGGTAAAAGTGGTACTTAGGATTATGTTAGGACGGTGATTTTAGGTATGAATTCAACGCCGACTAATACATATATAATTATCGAGAAAAAAAAACAATTAAATCATTTTAAATTAGCGACTTTCTTCCTATGGAGTCCCACAGGGATCTATACTTGGACCAGTCTTGTTCCTTGTGTACATCAGCAGGCGGAACTCATCGCTCCTGAGAGGGAAAATGGTCCAGTATGTTGACGATACAACGCTCTGCATTAAAGCTCCAACAAAACATGAATTAGAAATCATTTACTTTTTAGAACTGAATTCATGTACCTATTCAATTTTTTTCTAAATTAAATCTGAGGACCAACAACTCCAAATCAAATGCACTAAATTTCTGTTTGCGGCAAAGAGAGATTGAGGATCGCGCTGCTGTGATGGCGGACGATGTCCTCATAGAGGAAACTGATTCCACCAAGTTCCTCGGAATGTACCTTAATCGAAGTCTGACTTGAGACAATCACATTGAAAGTACCTGCTCAACGGTTTCTTCAGGCATTTATGCTCTACGGAACCTTTCAAAATTTTGCTCCCGGGATGTACTAAAAATGGCCTACTTCGGCCCTGTACACCCCCATCTAATGTACGAGTTGAGGCTATGGGGCAGCTGTTCTAAATACAAATTTGAGGGAGTATTTAGAAGTCAAAAGAAAGCTGTCCGCATCATTTCAAAATTGAAATCCCGAAATTCATGCAGAGATGCCTTTAGGGAGCTTGGATTGCTAACTTTGCCCTGTCTCTACATCCTCGATGTCGCCCTGTTCTGCCGATTTAAGTGCGAGTTCGTCCGGGGCAGGGACGTATATCAATACGGGACAAGAGGCAGGGACAACCTTCGGTTACATCCGCACAGAACAGCCACATTTAAACGTTTGCCATCCGAGGTTGGTGTTAAGCTGATCAACAAGCTCCCTGATGAAATCAAAAATTTGAATGAACCAACAAAATTTAAAGCTCGATTGAGACACTTTTTGGTGTCGAGGGTGTTTTATTCAGTGGAAGATTTTAAGATGAGCCGCTGGGATGAAATTTAAAGTAATTCGATCATCCTCTATTTCTGGTGGTAAAATTTAGAAGATTTTAAAACGTATGGCTGTAAGTATGTATCAGTCTTAGGAATAAGTGTGGACTGCGTATGAACGGGTATGAATGGGGGCAATAGATATACATATATCTAAATAATTTAATTTGACGATTGTATGCAATTTTTATTATTGTTGACACAATAAAAAGTATTATTATTACCTCCGGTCGGAATATACCGAGGAAAAGCTCTACTGATTCAGATTTTGACGATTTTGGGTTTCACTGGTTGAGTCGTTGAGATAAAAGTGGTACTTAGAATTATGTTAGAACATTGATTTTAGGTATCAATTGAACGCCGACTAATATCTATATAATTATCAAATAAAAATTGAAAAAATCGCTTTATGTCAGATAATACACCGGAAAAACTCTACTGATAAGAAGTTCCGACTACTTTGGATTTCACTGACTGAGGTATTATTTCATTTTCCGATCGGAAGTGATTATTTTTGTTTTTTTTTCTCGATAATTATATATTTATTAGTCGGCGTTGAATTAATCTCTAAATTCAATGTCCTAACATAATTATAAGTACTACTTTTACCTCAACCACTCAACCAGTGAAATCCAAAATCGTCAAAACGAATCAGTAGAGAGCTTTTCTTTGGTATTTACCGACCGGAAGTGATTTTTTTCTCGATAATTATATAGGTAGTCGAGTACAGTTTAATGATAACAAAAAATCGTCGTCCTAACTCAATAAAAGAATACCACGTTTACCTCAACAACCGAAGTCCGAAGTAGTTGAAGTTCTTCAGGTGTATTTTATTTCCGACCGAAAGTGATTTTTCCGATAATTATATACTCGTCTACAGTGTAATGATACAGAAAATCGTCATTATAACTCATTCATAAATACCCCAATCAGTGAAATCCAAAGTGGCCGAACTTCTAATCAGTAGAGTTTTTCCGGTGCATTTTCCGACCGTTAGTTTGATCTGTACCCGAGCAACGCTCGAAAATCGCCCTTCTTTTATAAAGGGTTTTCGGCCGTCACCAGTGGCCCAATGTCCCCGAAGGAGTATTTCATTTTCTCCACAGAATATAGTTGAGTCAATTATACGCTTGAGTGAAGCTCTGTTTTGATCTTTTTATTTCTTATCCAGTGAATCCAACATCACTTTGGTGCTTTCTACTTGGCCAGAATCGAACTTCGTAAAGTTTCTGTAGCTATACAAGAAAATTTGTGGTACTAGAGTTGCTGTGAGAGTTTAATTTGCCTATTACTTCTTTCCACTTTCTATACGGCGTAGTTACTAAAGCTCCATATTTTTGGTATTTACCTTTTACCAGTGAATTCATAGGCAAATAACACACAAAACGTCCCCCGGATCCCCCGGTTTCGGACCCCCCCCGAACGAAATTTCTGGCTACGCTACTGGGAGGATGGCACATTATCTGACTAAGTGTGGTTAGACATCTGGTTATTATCATACAGTTGTTAGACATGTATGAAGAATGATTATTTCTGCAGGCAAGCCAAGAACTTCACACCATCTGGCAGGGCATGTTGGAGTGGATCGAGAAGTCCAAAACACCCAACGATGCCCAGAAGAACACAAGACATGTGCCCTGTCAAGTTTCTGCCCACAGCAAAGATGGAGAGCCAGAACTGTAAGTAGTGTTCTTCAGTTGCATTTCACAACATTACTCATTCAGTTGTTTTTATACATAAAGAAGTGATACTGCGAGATCTAGTAATCTACTGGGTTCTTCATCATGTTGCATTTAGTTTGTGTCAGTCAGCCACCGATTCTCTGTATAATGGGGTTGGTAGAAACGGGATAGAGTATTACATTGAATTATCAGTGCAGTAGAGAAGTAGTCCTTATTATCACTATATTGATATCCTTTTCAAAACTTTGTTTGAATACAAATTTTTGTATGCTTAGGAAAGCTGACTCCTGGCCTCAGAAGCTGATTATGCAGCTGATACCCAAACAGCTGATAGAAAACATTGGCGGAGCGTACCTCAAAAACTCCAAATCAGTTCTGTTCTACCCCCAGCCCTGCGAGGCTCTCGAGTCCCTCACTAGAATGATGTGTTCTGGTTTTGTAAGTGTCATATTATAATATCTTGTAATTTTTTTAGCTCACATCTCCATAATAGAGTAATGTGATTTTATATAAATAATATATAATACAATGATTTGTTATCATTTAAACAACATTTTTATGCTAATTAATGTCATTGTTTGGTTGGACATGATATTTAATAAATATGTCAGACACTGTTTATTATGAGTTAGTTAACACCTTTGCTGTGTAAGTCATATACCCACTCTAGGTCAGCCAGAATGGTAGTAATGTGCATTGACCACAGTTATTGTGTTTAAGCTACAATCCACCTCTAGCTACAGAATCAGGGGGTCAATGTCTTGGCCCAGTCAAGATGTGAAATACTCTCTTCCACAACACTGTACATGTCATATAATTTACGATAGTCTGTAGCACCCTTTAGTCACCCTTTTTTGTTATCTTAGGACAAGCAGCTTATAAATTGCACTTAGTCCTGTAAGAACCTTTGCGATGCTTCCGGAGTGAGTGACAGCATATTTAGGATGGGTAAGGTTAAGGTATGTAGTGTCAAGTAGAGTCCTTTCTACTAAGTAGCAAAAGTCGCTATACTGCTAGTCCCAGTGGCGACGGTTGTGAAGACACTGACAAGAGTTGCGCTGGTACTTCCCTGTAGTGCAGGACGGGAAACGCTTTTTCGGTGGGCTTAGCACTGAGGAAGTAGGCTAGAGCCAGACAACTCAATCTGCCATTGGATTGCAATGGACTGGTCCTCCAGGTTGGGGGTTGGGCGTAGGGCTAACAACCTTACCCCAGAAAAACCTATTGTTCAGAACCGTCAACAAGCCTCGGAACAGGATGGAAACTATGGAAATAGACTCCAGATCAGACAAAAGGACTTGAATTTTGGATCATGAAATGTTAGATCCCTGGCTGTCCCAGGGAAAATAGATATTTTGAATGATGAATTAGAGCTATATAACATGGACGTAGTAGCTCTACAAGAGTGCAGATGGCCATTTTGTGGCAAAATAAACACAAAAAGTTACCAAATTCTTTATAGTGGCTGTGATGATGGTAGGCATTATGCAGGAGTAGGCTTTGCCATCAAAAAAACTTGGCTAGAAGCTATGATAGACTATAAACCAATTAGTGAGAGAATGTGTTACCTTAGGTTAAGAAGTAGATTTAACAATATATCCGTCATTAGTTTTTATGCCCCAACAGAACAAAGTGATGATGAAGATAAAGATATGTTCTATGCTCAACTAGAGGCAGTAACACTAGACATACCAAATTATGATACTAAAATTTTGATGGGAGATGCTAATGCAAAAATAGGAAGAGAAGCGGTGTGGAAGAAGACGGCAGGATCGGAAAGTCTACATGAAAAATCCAATGACAACGGTGAACGGCTATTAAGCTTTGCAGATGCATTAAATTTTTCAATAGCCAGCACACGACTTCCCCGTAAAAACATACATAAGCAAACTTGGACCTCACCAGTGGACTGACAAAAAATCAGATTGACCATGTCTTGGTGGATGCAAGGCACGCTAGAGCTGTTACACAAGTTAGAAGCCTGAGAGGAGCAGAACTAGGATCAGATCACTATCTAGTCAAAACCAATATTAGACAAAGAATAAAGATAGAAAAGAGGGAAAAAAATAAAGTGGAAGGAAAGATAATCTTTGAGAGACACAAAGTGGTAGAGTACCAAATAGAGGTGAGTAATAGGTTTGCTGCACTACAAACAAAAGAAGTAGAACCTGAATACAATGACCGGGAAGGACAAGTAGAAGAAGTAGAAGAAGTTTGGTCAAATTTCAAAACGGCTATAAAAGAAGCAGCAAAGAAAATCTTTACTCAGAAGAAAAATCCAAAGAAACCATGGTTTAAAGAAGAATGCAGATTGTTAGTAGATGAAAGAAGGAACATAAAGAAGAAGATGCTGACAAATGCAACAATCGAAAACAAAGAGGAGTATCAGGAGATCAACAGATGTGTTAACCGTACATTAAGAACAGAGAAAAGAAAATATATAAATAATACCCTCCAGAAAGCGGAAGAAGATCTCGCTAACAACAATACAAAAGATTTCTATAGAAGAATAAGATTCTTCCCAAAAGGTTTTAAACCAAAACCCCAGGGTGTTAAAGATGAAAGAGGAAGAATAATACATGAACCTAGAGAAGTACTCAAGGTCTGGGAAAACTATTTCAAAGATCTTCTAAATTCGGAAGAACAAGCAATATCAGAAACAGAAGAAGAGCAAGAGAAAGCGGAAACAGAAGAACAACAAGAAAGACCACCAGGTTATGACAAACAGATATCAGAACCTACATTAGAAGAAGTAAAGGATGTGCTAAAAAGCTTAAAACAGGGAAAAGCACCAGGAGATGATGCAATACCAATAGAGTTAATAAGACATGGAAGTGACTCACTTTTAGAATACCTCCACAAAATGATAATAAAAATATGGAGAACGGAATTAACCCCGAAAGAATGGAAAGAGGCAGTTATTGTACCTATTCACAAAAAAGGCGACAAACTGGACTGTAAAAACTATAGAGGTATATCTTTACTCAACACAACCTACAAAATATTATCCAAGCTAATATTGAATAGACTCAAAGAGTATGCGGATAGAAACATTGAAGATCATCAAGCAGGCTTCATGAAAGAAAGATCTACAATAGACCAGATATTTATAATGAAAGAGCTAGCTTCTAAATACTATGAATACAATAAGGATCTGTATATAATATTTATAGACTTTAAAAAAGCATACGATAGTGTCTCTAGAAGTAGTCTATGGAACATTTTGAAAAGGTTTAATATCCCAAATAAACTGATAAGTCTAGCAAGACTCTGTGTAAGCAGCTCCAAAGGAAAAGTACAGGTGGGAAAGGAGTACACAAACTTGTTTAATATAAATACAGGAGTGAGGCAAGGTGATGGAATATCACCAATTCTATTCAACTTTGCTTTGGAAGAAGCACTAAAAAAGATAAAGGGGATGCCTGAAGGAGTAAAATTAGGAGATAAGTTCAATATCATGGCATTTGCAGATGATGTAGCCATTCTAGCTGAGAGAAAGAAGGACTTAAACAGACTAGTAGAAGCCTTTTTAGTTGAGGCTGCAAAAGTAGGATTACAAGTAAACGAAGACAAGACGCACTACATGAAAATAAGCAGAAGAATGGAACAGGAAGGAGAAAAGCTAGAAGTACTCAACCATGATTTCAAGGCTACAAAGGAATTTAAGTATTTAGGAGTGACGATAACACATGACAATAGAGAAGAAGTTGAATTCCAATGTAGATTAGCAGCAGCAGATAGAACATACTGGAGCCTTGCAAAACTTATCAAAAGCAAACTATTAATGAGGAAAGTTAAATTAAGAATTTACAAAACCATGATCTAACCAGTTTTGATGTACGGGTCAGAAGTATGGGCACTCACAAAGAAATCCCAAAAACAGTTAATAACCTTTGAAAACAAAATACTAAGAAGAATTTTTGGACCAGTTCAAGAAGGAGACATTTGGCGGATCAGGAAGAACAAAGAACTAAGAGAAATATATCAAGATCCCGATGTGATTGCACTGATCAGGAGTAAAAGAATGAGATGGATGGGCCATGTTGCCCGTAGGGGAGAAGATAAAATGATAAAGAAGGTGTGGCGAGGGGAACCAGAGGGAGTGAGGCCATTGGGAAGACCCAGGATGCGATGGAGAGATCAGGTGGAGAAGGATTTAAGAACGATTGGCGCTACACTGGAAGTGGCTCAAGATAGAGGAAGTTGGAGAGACATTGTTGGCGAGGTCAAAAACCATCTGGGTTTCGAGTGGCCACAGGAGTAAGTAAGTAAGGTTAAGGAGTAGGGGCCGACTCCTATCGAGATCCATGAGGAAGAATTAGGGCACTACATCTCAAAGTCATGTCTCCTCGGAAGAAGGGGAGGCCAGCTCTGAACCAGCCTCTCCAGCCAAAGCAGGCAGGGGGTAGCACACCCTTGTTGAGGTTAACAAGAACCTCTGAGGTTAGGGAACAAACCCCACCAACTCCAACAGTCATCTCCCACAGTAGACTAGACCTATCGAATTGTCCATGAACCCCAGAATCTCGACATTTGCGTTAGTGATGTGCCGCTCCTGGACATCCATAAGGTTGCCCAGATTGAAGTGACACATCGGTTTTTGCTGTACCCAGTGGTGGGTTCAACTGGAAGGTATAAACCCGCCAGAAGTAATCTCTGCTGGGTAGTGTCATATGAGTTACAGCAGTCTGTAGCACCCTTTAGTCATGGTTATGTCTGTTGCCAAATCTATCCAATTTGTAGCATTTTTACTAGGAAATAGGTTGTATGGGTGACAGTGTTGTGAAATGAATTAAGAAGCTTAACAGCGCCTTGGATCACATCCTCAAAATAAACAAAAATCAATGAATTTTTACTAACATGCCAAGTATTTCAAAATATAGTACAGTAACTGTAGGAGACTTGCATACACAATTTTATCGCTTTTGTGATTTTTGTCCATTTATTATTGGTACAATATGAATTTGTGACTACAATAATGTAGTACTGACCAATTAAACTCAATTTTCTGTTGAAGTATTAGTATGGTAGTACCAAACTTGTTATAATAATTATTGAGTTGAGCGAGAAGTGAGATTACCTGCATTTTATGTAAGTTAGTGTAGCTGTGCTGTTGTAACACGTGTTGACAGGCTGGCTGTGTGCACTTTACCAGTCTGCCGTCGTCTACCTGTGACATCAAAGTGTTGATCCTCCTGTACACCGCCGAGAAGCGAGCGTACCTGGGTTTCATCCCCAATGATCAAGCAGCATTCGTAGACAGTCTGCACAATGTCATTCAACACCAGAAAACTTCTCAGGCCTTGAGTTGACAGGGACAGGTATGTATGGAGGGGTGTCCCCCTCTCCCACAAGTAGCGGTACAAAATTAATAAGTTTCTTGACAAAGTCATACTTTTACCAACCAGTCCTGTAACTGGAATGAAAATCCCTGAGATAATTTCAGTTAGAGGCATACCTCTGTGCTGAGTCATGGTTTTTATATTATAGTGGTAGTGATACTTTTGTTTCTTACATCAGAACCTCCTTTTTATAAATATATTGGCATATCACATAGTTTTTGTATGAATAAAGTTAGTGTTTATTTAAAATCTTTAAAACCATTGCATCCTTATCAATAAATCTTGGGTGCAAAATGAGTGCAGACATTATTATATATACATTATTCAGGGAACAACCAGAAGTAGTGATTTTTCTTGAAAGAACACATATCAGCGTACAATTCATTTATAAGCATAGGTATAGTAGACTTTTCATATTAGATTATTAGTACATAGTAGATAGATATTATCTAGCCGGTAAGCTTTCAAAACCTTTAAAATAATGACTGTAATTGGCCTCTATATAATGGAATCCATCCTGTATGCCGATGGGAAAGACTTGCCACAGGGAATTAACATGCATGACCACAACACAAGAAATGGTTCCAAGTACATCCAAATCTTCCAGCTCATTACCTCTCTCTTCACACAGGCAGGTAAACTGTCAACCTTTTTCCACCACTAATGAGAAAACCCTTCGACAGCCTGGAAGAGTTCATACATCATGACCAATTTTAGCGCAGTAAAATTATAACATACCTTCTGAATTATTACATGATTGTTTCACATAGCTTTTACCAATGACACCATTGTATTTCTCAAAGAAATAACAAATAAAAATTATTTTTACCTTAACTTCAAGCTGTATGTGTTCCCATGAGGGGGTAGGAGATAGATTTATTAAGATTTATTCCACAACACTCCCTCCTGCAGTGTGTTGTGCTCTTCAATCAGATTCATTATCCCAAAGCCAAGTACTAGTTACACCACTGTTCCCCATGATGCTTCTGCTGTTCTACAGAGTCTGCATTCACCAACACTCCCTCCTGCAGTGTGTTGTGCTCTTCAATCAGATTCATTATCCCAAAGCCAAGTACTAGTTACACCACTGTTCCCCATGATGCTTCTGCTGTTCTACAGAATCTGCATTCACCAACACTCCCTCCTGCAGTGTGTTGTGCTCTTCAATCAGATTCATTATCCCAAAGCCAAGTACTAGTTACACCACTGTTCCCCATGATGCTTCTGCTGTTCTACAGAGTCTGCATTCACCAACACTCCCTCCTGCAGTGTGTTGTGCTCTTCAATCAGATTCATTATCCCAAAGCCAAGTACTAGTTACACCACTGTTCCCCATGATGCTTCTGCTGTTCTACAGAGTCTGCATTCACCAACACTCCCTCCTGCAGTGTGTTGTGCTCTTCAATCAGATTCATTATCCCAAAGCCAAGTACTAGTTACACCACTGTTCCCCATGATGCTTCTGCTGTTCTACAGAGTCTGCATTCACCAACACTCCCTCCTGCAGTGTGTTGTGCTCTTCAATCAGATTCATTATCCCAAAGCCAAGTACTAGTTACACCACTGTTCCCCATGATGCTTCTGCTGTTCTACAGAGTCTGCATTCACCAACACTCCCTCCTGCAGTGTGTTGTGCTCTTCAATCAGATTCATTATCCCAAAGCCAAGTACTAGTTACACCACTGTTCCCCATGATGCTTCTGCTGTTCTACAGAGTCTGCATTCACCAACACTCCCTCCTGCAGTGTGTTGTGCTCTTCAATCAGATTCATTATCCCAAAGCCAAGTACTAGTTACACCACTGTTCCCCATGATGCTTCTGCTGTTCCACAGAGTCTGCATTCACCAACACTCCCTCCTGCAGTGTGTTGTGCTCTTCAATCAGATTCATTATCCCAAAGCCAAGTACTAGTTACACCACTGTTCCCCATGATGCTTCTGCTGTTCTACAGAGTCTGCATTCACCAACACTCCCTCCTGCAGTGTGTTGTGCTCTTCAATCAGATTCATTATCCCAAAGCCAAGTACTAGTTACACCACTGTTCCCCATGATGCTTCTGCTGTTCTACAGAGTCTGCATTCACCAACACTCCCTCCTGCAGTGTGTTGTGCTCTTCAATCAGATTCATTATCCCAAAGCCAAGTACTACTTACACCACTGTTCCCCATGATGCTTCTGCTGTTCTACAGAGTCTGCATTCACCAGTGCTTAAATAAATAAATAGTGCTTCGTTAGATATTTCCAAACAGGGCTGTAACTTTATGTATATATATATTACAAGTTTAGTCGTATCATCTGTATGTATATATATAGAAGTTTCATCCAGCCTATAGAACAAGGAGCGATAAAAAATTTTTAATATCCAAGTCCAGAGACCCAAAATGCATTGTTTTTACACGCTAAACAGTTGCAAGAATAATTTCTTTTTCAATAACATAAATGGACATCATCTTCTAACTTTTATTGGTTGATACTGACTAGTAAATGACCCAGGTATGTGTAAGTATTACGAGTTGTGGCTAGAAAACAACCAGATTAGTATTGAACACAATAAGGCTGAATATCGTACGGCCAGTCAAGTGACTGACCCTCCCAACCCTCCGCGAGTATTGTCAGGCTCCCGTACTTATTCCGCCCGTAGCACCAGTTTTAAGCAGTAACCCTTTTGTCTATGCATCCGGAAATATTGAATATCCAAAAAGACCAGCTTGAGAACATAAAAATTTCTTTTCAAACCTGGAAAGTCTACAAGTGAAACATTTGTAATGTTACAACAAGTGTACGGTGCAACATAAATCAATTCATTAGAAATCCCTTGCTTCTTCACAGCAAAATAGTACCTTACGTGAGTGTGTACAGAGAAAGAATGATTTATTGAAAACAAGTCATGGATCCTCTACCAGGACATTTGTGAAGATGTTTTTGGTCAAACACAACATCCCCATTTTAGGTCATCCATCATACTCACCCTCGGCAACCTGTGACTTTTCGTTCCCTAAAGTCAACTTAGCTTTGAAAGGAATGAGATTTGAGACTGTTGAAGTAGTAAAAGAAAAAGCGACAGAAGTCTTAAACAGGGTTACGAAAAAATGATCTATAGCATTGTTACGCAACGAGCTCCTCACGCCTGGAATTTAATGGGGTGATCAACCGAGGCGGAGAGAAAGAGTGGGGATGGAGGGGCCCCTCCTGCCAACTACAGATAGCCCGTGTATTAGAATAGTGGAATGGGCAGTCCGCGCGTTCTCGCTCTGTACTCATCTGAATTTAATTTAGTTCAGCACCTGGCAAACCTATTAAAATGTATCACTGTATTTTCAAACCCCTTTCCGTAGTTTAGTACAGCATACATATATTTAAATTACATTTTCAAAGCTGGATGTTGCAGGATGCAGGACAATTTAATTATTGCAGGCAATCAATGTGACAAGCCTCTTAAAATGTACCACTGTGTTTTTAGCTTCTACTCTGAATTAAACACATTTCAGTAATTTGGTACAACAACATATATATATATATATATATATATATATATATATATATATATATATATATATAACATTTTTAAAGCTGGATGCTGCAGGACTCAGCGCAATTAAATTTATTTCATTAAACCTTGATTTTACAACGTAATTTAATGGCAGGCAATTACTCTTGTCTACATACAAATAAACCAATACAACGGAGTATCGAAAGACCCAAAAAGACGTAAGGAAGTCTAATGTAACAAAGTAACCTCGTTACATTCAGTGGCGTAGCTATAAAACAGACAGAGAAATATATTGCTATTGCTATAAGTTAAAATTTGATCGTAATAATTTGAGGTTACTAAAATATGAATACTTAACAAAGTGTTTCAAATACTAAAGTTCTCAAAAGAAAATACGATAAGATATCAAAGGACATGCCACAGAAAGGAGATATGAGTCAACCAACACTGCAACCCTGCACCTGGCGTAGAAACGCTGGCTTGACTTATCAACTATCCAGCCACTTCCGTTTCATCCCAAATTGGACTGGTCTTCCCTCCAAAATTATAAATAGCTCAGAACTAACAATCAATAATTTTCAGAACGTCTCATCGGACAGTAGCAGTGGTGTGGTGTGTGTACTACACACACACACACACACACACACACACAAGTTTCTTTTTTAATCTTTTTTAATACCCTTAGTTTATTACAGCTATTACATAACTCTTATTACAGATTTTGTTGTGTAATTATTAATTTATTTACTACCAATTAAGGACTCCACATTATAATATGTTGCTTTTGCCCTATTAATTTGAATATATTCCAATAGCACAAAAAGATTATGACATTTTATTCGTTGTGCACCATCTCACATTTTGTAAAGTGTCTTTGGAGTTATAAAGAAAGTTCAATATTAATATAATTAATTCGATATAATTTCTATGTTTTGCAGATATGTTCGTGTAAAGTGTCTTTGGAGTTATAAAGAAAGTTCTATATTAATATAATTAATTCAATATAATTTCTATGTTTTGCAGATATGTTCGGATATAAAACGACTCATTAATTCGGATATAAAACGACTCATTAATTCGTAAGATAATAGAAATCAGAACCGTTCCGAACTGAGGTCGCTATCAGCCGCATGTACAGAGTTTGTCAGGAATTTTCGGGATTTATCGGTACTGCTCGGCTCTGTCCCCACTCTTTCTCTCCGCCTCGGTTGATCACCCCATTAAATTCCAGGCGTGAGGAGCTCGTTTGTTACGCACAGAGGAAAATTCACAAGGAGCGGTGAGGAGTACATTACAGGGGATAACTCAATCTGTAAGTAAAATTTGTTTCCAGCTTCAGTTCAGCTATTGTCGAACCACACCTTGTATATTATAGGATGCTTCCTATATCATTGAATTATTTGTAGGAATATTTTTATTTTTAATTAAGAGAATTGTAAACTTATATAATAGTTGAATTGTAAGATTGTGAGCCTTCCAGCAGTGCTGAATTTCTTGTCAATTCGGGTTCAAGGAATACTAGAAGCTTCCTTTTGTATGTAGGTATTGAGCACAGGTTACATGTCTGGGTTGGATAGGTACCATTCAACACAGACATTGTGTTGCTCAATTTTGATTGGCCAATGTTAGCTTGATTAGATGGTGGGAGGGACTTCTAGATCCTTCCGGTGGCTTCAACCATGTTTTCAGGGGATTCTTTGCTGTGTGCTCAGAGAGTGTAGTCGTGTTAAGTGATAGCCTACTCTTGCCGTATTGATTTTTCGGGAAGAAGGTTGAGTTGTAAGATTAAAATTTCTTTTCAAAATTTAAAGTCTCAAGTTTGAATTAATTAATCTATAATAGTCATTTTGGTTACTTGGTGAAGTCTTCAGGAGAAGTGCGAGGTACTGTGAAAGTTAGAATTTAATATTGAAATAGAAAATTACTTGATGATATTTTCCTGTTCAATTTGGTTTAATCAGGAATAACCTACTGAAAAAGAAAATTTATTTAATCTTCTGAGATTCTATATATATTTTAACAAGTTCCTAACTTTAACATTCAAAGCCAAGCGGATAATTCTAGATAATTCAATAATTTGCAAATTGGAAATTTACAGAAAATAAGTAGTTTGAAATTGATACAATTTTGAGTTTAACTGGTTGGACATTGTGTTTGTTCATAAATTAAATATTAATATTACCTTAATTTGTTTGATTTTTATTTTGAGAAGAAGTCTTATTTTATTGTTTGTTTTATTTTATATTAGAAGATTATTTTATTTTGAAGTTTAATGAAGATTTTTATTTTGAGTTTGTGTTGAAACATTAGCACTGAGAACTTGAAGGACACAATTATTGAATGATTGATTGATTGTTAGTTTTAAGACTGGACTTGTGTAGTTTTGATGGGTTAAAAACATGAAATAATTGAGAATAAATTCTAAGTAAAAAAGATAGCTTGGCGTTGCTGTATTATTGATTTTAAAATTTCATTAAAATTAATATTATTTTATACTGAGTTTAATTATTGAATTCCATTGGAACTTGTGCATTCTTAAGATAAAGGGTTATTAGTTCAGAACACAATTGATCGCTCTTATACTAAAACAAAAATAGTTGTGATTTGTTTATAGAAGATAACCTTACTATAGACATGTTACATATATCCATCCAAATATTAATGTGAATTAATTAGAAATTAAGGTATTTATCTTGTTGCCTTTATGTTATTAAATATTTCCCAAAACTGATATGGCTGATATCTTGAGGCCTTAGACAAATGCTAATGAGTGTCATCTTGGAACAATATTTCAGTTAGTTCTTTTGGCTTAACAAACTTATCAAAGGCACATGTAGGTACTATATCTACACCAAGTTCTTTTTGAAATTAACATGATAATCAAAAGCCTGTATTATATTGTGTGAACTCACACATATGAATATGAGCTTATGCAAACAGTTTTGTATTTTGGATGACATGATCAGAGAAAATGCAAAAAATGTCCATTAGGCAGAAGGAATGAAATCTACCTGGATTCAGCCATTAGAGTTAAATTGAACAAAATATTGATTATACAAATTCTTAATATATTTTTCCAGGCAGGAGCACCAGCACAGAACCTTAGCATGAACACAACACCAGAGCAGATAGATCCAGCAGAGCAGGAGGTTGGTGCTGTGGGTGGAGTTATGTAGCACAAGTTGGATAACATCGGTACACTACAGAACACATTTAGTGAAATACATTTTAATAATTAATAGTGTACCTGTTGAGTTTGTAAAAGTGTAGTATTAAGATAAAAAAATTGTGATTTATGAGCCTAAAAGTACTTTAGTTTTTATTAACCATCAAAGGGCACCAACTGTATACTAAGAGCCATTTTATACTTTGATTTGGTACATTCTAATTTTTATTTTTTTTTTTTATTTATTTATTTATTACATGAACATTAAGAACAGTAATTTGTCAAGTTACAATAAGTAGAATTAAGGAGATTGTGTTCATTAATTCCAGGAACTCTTCTATCTTGTACACAAGATTCTTCAACAGGAATTCTTTAAGCAAGCTCTTCAGTCTGTTGCCAGTCAGGGTCCGGAAGTGGTCTGGAAGGAGGTTTTTTTCAGTTTTTGGCCTACGGTATGACGGTTTTTTTCTCGAAGAGGGCTGTTCTATGTTGGGGTTAGGACGAATCTAGAGGCATGGCGTGTGGGGTAGCTGTGAAGGTCCATGTGAGTCTGCAGGTTTAGTGTGTCTGCATATAAAATGGCTTCATAGATGTAGAGCGCAGGTACTGTTAGTATGCCTAGGGTCTGATAGGCTTGACGACAGCTTTGCTGGGACTCCAGGTTTGCAATTGTCCTAATTGCCTTCTTTTGTAGTACAAGTACTCTCTTCAGATTTCCCGAGGAGCTTCCCCAGATTGTAAGACCATATCTAATATGAGATTCTACTAGAGGCGTAGTATGCCATTTTTGCCGCTTCCTGAGTGCCACACCCATTTAATGCGTTTAACAATATAGACACCAGTGCTGATTTTATTGCAGATGTTGTTTACATGGTTTGTTTGCCCATGTGAGAGTCCATTATCTAGAGTTATTCCTAGAAACTTAATCTGATCAGCCACTGCTACATTGGGGATACTAGTGGGTAGAATTTTTTTTCTGCTAAAAATGTACTTGTGTTGTCTTGTCAGGGTTTATTGCTAAATCATTTTGTTTACTGTAGGCTATGGCTTTTTGAAGAGATGCAACAGAGTTATCGTACAATTCTTGAGCTGTGTCATTTTTTAAAAGGAGGGTTGTATCGTCTGCATACATTATGCAGCTGGTACTGTAGTTGTGAATTAGAGCTGGGAAGTCGTTTAGTCAACAAAATGAATAGAATAGGTCCCAGCACGGATCCCTGAGGAAACTCCTCTTGTTATTGGTTTAGGATCTGATCTGAACATGGTAGTAAGGCCAGCTGTAGTATGTTGGATGTCTACAACTTGGGATCTCTCTTTAAGGTAGCTGACAAACCTTTTGTTTTCTAAGCCTCTTACTCCTAAAGTTATAAGTTTTTTAGCGATCAGCTCATGTCCCAAACAGTCGAAAGCCTTGCTGTAGTCTAAAAAATAAGGCTGTTACAAATTGTCTTGTCTTCATCTATGCTGTCGATTATAGACTCAACAAGGCTTATGATGGCAGAAATAGTTGATTTTTCCTTTTTGGAATCCATGCTGACAGTCAGTAATTAAGGCTTGATTTTTGAGATGGGTCATTTAACCTGTTTAGTACTATTTTTTTCTATTAATTTTTGAAAAAGTTGAAATTAATGATATGGGCCTGTAATTTTTTGGGTCGGTTTTTGGTCCTTTTTTATGCTTTGGATAAACCCTGGAGACTTTCAGTTTGGTTGGAAACTGCCCTAATGAGAAAGATTTATTTATTATGGATGTGAGAGGGGTAGTTAATTCTTCTGCACAGTGTTTTAAAACGGTTTTTTTTGATGAGAATTCATCTATGCCACTGGATGGTTTGTTTTTTAAGCTATGTATGACTTGATTTACTTCTTTGTATGTTGTGGGAGTCAGATAAAATGACTGTGTTAAAGGAGTGTTTGAAGGGTTTTGATCCTCTTCCAGTCTGCAGCCCCTCCCAATTGCTGATTGTTCTGTTGAACTGTTACTTCTGCTATTTGAGTAAAGTAAGTGTTGAATTGGTCAGCTACACTGAATCGGATTGTCAACAACTGTATTGTTGATGTTGAGCTTAGGGCAGTTTTGACTAGGTTGTTTGGCATTTCTTTCTGTGTTTATAAGATCCCATACAGCTAATACCACGTAACTGTGTTTGGCGTACTGTTGCCACATACAATGTGTTAATATTGAACTCATCGACTATCACTCTGATTACAAAATATATGAATGATCATTCGAATATGTTAAGATTGGCTCTTTCAATGTTTATACTTTTTAAATTATAATCCTCAATGTTTTATCTATATGCTATTTTTGGTACAGAAGTAATTCTTCCTGTATTTGGATAACAAATTGTTTCCATGTTTTACATAATAATTCTAAAAATTGAACATCACCAGTGTTCAATTTGTAACTAAAGATGTACCTATTATTAAATACAACCGCGTTGATAGTGAGAGATATTCGTGGTTAGACTCAGGAATTCCAATCTGTTATTTACAAGTATCTTGAGGGTTTTCTCTATAATTTAAATAAATGAGGAAGGATTTTCATTTTTTTAAATTTTATTACATGGTAGGTAAATTTATGAATTCTCTAAACAATCATATAGGTTGTTTATTTCTAAAGTAGTTTTTAAACTTTTTTAAGTTGGCCGGATTAGACCTATTTAATTCTCTTTCCTAATTTTTTACCCTACAGTTCTGTTCCAATTACAATTTCTACAGTAGTTTTTAAACTTTTTAAGTTGGACGGATTAGACCTATTTAATTATTCTCTTTCCTAATTTTTTACCCTACAGTTCTGTTCCAAAGTCAAAGTCAAATCATCTTAGTTTAGTAATTGCGTCAACAAATAAGGGTTTAGGTTTAGTTGTCTTGTTGTTGAAGATTTAAAAAGAGGTAGAGAAATAATGCTAGGTTATTTTGATGTTTTTAAGATTCTTAGAAAAACTGGGTCTCAGCATATGGAAGCCGCATATAACCTTTATAAATTCTTCAAAAAAGAGTATAGAAAAAAGCTCAACCTAGCAAAAAGGGCTTGTTTTGAAAAATCATCTAGAGGGAGCTAGTAATAAATGTAAGGCTGCTGGGAGGTAATTTCCTCAGAAACACAAAACAACACAGGTGTGACACAAACAACACTTGATCCACACCTAACTAACCAGTATTTCATACAGTCGGTGGCAGACATTCAAACTAACATTGATAACACTGACATATTGGCAACCAACCCTACTGGCTAACACTTTAACTAACTGTGTACCTCAATTTACTTGGTCATTAATCACCCCAACTGATGTGACTAGGGTAGCTGCTAAATTGTCAAACTCTAAAACTTCCGACTTTTATGGTATATCTAATTATATTGTCAAGAACACAATAAAACACATCAGTTCACCATTAGCTTTCATCTTCAATCAATGCTTATTACATGGATATATTTTCCTGATCTTCTAAAAATTTCCAAGTTATTGCCAGTCTACAAAAAAGGGGACAGATCTCTTGCCCCAAAGCTATCGCCCAATTTCTATAGTCCCCATCTTAATCAAAAGTTTTTGAATCTATAATGTATCATCAACTTAATCAACATTTTGAGTCCAATAAATATAATCAGTAATAACCAACATGGCTTTCGTACCAATAAATCTACAACTTCTGCCGTTACAGAAATAGTCGTTGAAGCACTTCATGCTTTTGAACAAAAGGAGTCAGTTGCTTTAACACTCATTGATATTGAGTAAGGCGTTCGATTGCGTGAATCATGGCATCCTCCTCGACAAACTTAAGATCTATGGTATATATCAGAAAATTCCATTAATATATTGCAGTCATATCTATCGAATAGAGTACAATATGTTTCTGTTCAAGCTCAGCAGTCTACCACTCTTTCTGTGGCCACAGGTGTACCACAGGGTTTCAGTTTTAGGACCATTCTTATTCATCATTTTTATAAATGAATCTGCCCTCTAATGTGTTGTCTAACATTGTTATTTATGCTGATGACACCACTCTTTTTTTCATCTAATAAGCAGTTGAATACTCTGAAAGAAAACATGGATGCATCTCACAGCTTGGCTTTAAATTGGTTCACTTCTAATAGACTGATATGTAATCAGGAGAAAACGCAAAATCTGCTTCTCAGCTTATCTGAAAATTAAGAAGATCAATCTGTAAAAATTGTTGGGTTTTCATCTTGACAGCAAGCTTAATTGGAAATCACACATTGACCATGTATGTAGAAAAATATCTAGAGTCTTGTATCTAATGTGGAAACTGAGGGATTTTGTTAGCTGTGAATATTTGAGAGTGGCATATTTTGCCTTTTTTTTCAATCACACATTTCCTATGGCATTGTTTTGTGGGGTCACTCCAATGCTGTGAATGATATTCTTCTCATTCAAAAAAAAGTAGTTAGAACCATCAGTAGAAGCAGCTCTCTAGAACATTGCAAACCACTTTTATCAATCTCAAATTCATGACAGTTATTAACCTTTACATTTTTCATATACTAGTCTATACAAAATTACATATTACAGATTTCAATACCAGAACAAGATTTTTCATCAACACAATACCAGGGGTAAAAACAAATTAGATCTCCCTCAGCACAGGCTAGTCAAAACCGGCAACTCTTTTAAATTCAATTGCATAACTTTTTAATAATAAGCTGTCTGCATCTGCTACAATGACTCCTTTCAATATTTTTAAACTAAAGATAAGTAACTGGCTCATATGCAATCCATTCTACTCTTTAAAAGAATTTTTAGATTCTGACATAAATATCATTTTTTGATTAGTTTGATTTGTAGATTTCTGATTTTTTCTATACTGTATTAGCTATAACGTAATTAACAAACCATGTGCACACTCTTTCATAGATTATATTAAACCTGTTACTTGGTCATAAAATTAGTATAATTATAGTACAATATTGTAATAACTAATTTTGTTGTTGTAAATATCAGTGCTGTATATTTTGACGATGCCTATTTCATATTGTTTGTGACCAATGGCTAATAAACTTCTTGATTCTTCTTGTTGGTCTTAGGTCCTCCTTCCGTAGAATTCGTTTAGCGAGTATAATGGTCGATCCAGTAGCCAGTTCTTGAGGGTTTGTCTGAAGTGTTTCCGGTCCGTCATTTTCAAGTCTTCAGGAAGTGCATTCCACATCTTGGCACCAGCAAAATTCCAATTACAATTTTTTTCCCTACAGTTCTGTTCCAATTACCATTTCTAGAGTAGTTTTTAAACTTTTTAAGCTGGGCAGATTAATTTATTTTTTTTCTATTTCTTAACTTTTCCAAATTAGTTTCCATACACTTTTTTCAAGATTAACTTACTCTGAGATGGGATTTTTACTTAAAATTCAAAATATCCGGGTATTTATAAACATTGGGAATTTAACCTGATTCATAAGTACCTGGTTATTTTCCATCATTAAATGTGCCTGTTTTTCTGTGCTATGTGTAGATGATAATACCTTGGTTTTTTCAGATAGTGACTTCTATAATGTAATGTTTTTGAATCAGCAAGCACTTGGTTCTGTAATAATCTAGTCATAAATGAAAGTTAATCTGAATTAATCAACTTCACAGTGAACTACTGCTTACTGATTCCCTCTTAAAAATATGCTTAATAACAATGGTCCACAAAACAATGTAAAACTTTTGGGTATGATGTTTGATAGCACCTTAAATAGGGAACCACATACATCAGTCCTATGTAAGAAACTGGTGAGAGTTGTGTTCTTACTTAGAATAATGAAATGATCAGTTACCTGGGATACCTTATGGCTAACCTATTACGGTTTTCCCCTCTTTTATTAGTTGTAGTATAAGGCAAGTTTGGGTAACTCAAATCATTCTCTTAACACGTTCACGATGACGTGTACCCCAACAGTTGCACGCAATCTTTCATAACTGCTATCGTGTACCCCATCAGTTACAAGCGATCTTTCATAACTGCTATCGTGTACCCCATCAGATACACGCGATCTTTCATAACTGCTATCGTGTACACCATCAGTTACACGCGATCTTTCATAACTGCTATCGTGTACCACATCAGTTACACGCGATCTTTCATAACTGCTATCGTGTACCACATCAGTTACACGCAATCTTTCATAACTGCTATTGTGTACCCCATCAATTACACACAATCTTTCATAACTGCTATCGGTACCCCATCAATTACACGCAATCTTTCATAACTGCTATCGGTACCCCATCAATTACACGCAATCTTTCATAACTGCTGTTGTGTACCCAGTACCGCATTTCCCTATAGGCCCAGGCCTAGGGCGCAAAATTTTAGGGGGCGCATAAATTTTAAAGTACACAAAAGAAAAAAGTTGCGGCGGTGGGTGGTGTTGGCGCTCGGCGGGGCGGGTGGCCAAGGTCAACTAGGTCCGGGGTGCGACGTTGACTCCCCTTTTGACAAATGATTGAACTCGTCCAGCCAGCCACTCCGCGAGACAGTAGCTAATTGCATTGCACCTGTTAGTCAGTAGTCACTGTGTATGTGTTTTGGTTGTTGGCCATTGACCGCGTCCCCGCGTGAAGTGTTGTCAGCGTTGTGATTGTGATGTGAATCTATATAAGCTGTTAACTACAAGCAGGTCTTGGTTTTATATTTTTTTACTCATTATTGTAACTGTCAGACTCGTATATTAATCGTATATTATGCTATTAAGAGTCAATTCTTGTTCTTTATGATAGTTAGTTATTTTTAGTGTAGTGGCTTGAGATGCGACGACTGTTTTAATTAAGATGTCTGCGTGTGAAGAGTGATAGGTGAAGTTTTACTTTTTCACATATACTATAGTATAGAGAAAGTATTGTGATTGACGTGGTTGTAAAAAAATCGAATTTGAAATTTTAATGGAATTATCCGTTTTAGGTCCCCAGAGTAAAAAAATGGGTTTTACTTTTACAAAATGTCTGTATATATGTCTGCCTGTGTGTCCGTGTCCCGATGTACAGCAAAAACTACTGGTCCAATTTTGATGAAATTTGGTACATTTATGTCAATTGGGCTTGGGCTCTTATGGATGCACGAGGAAGGCTTTTGAAATATTCCACAAATAAAATGTAATTTTAGGGAAAAACGACTTTAAAAACAGGTTTTTTTGCATTGATCAATAATTTTTACTTTATTGATTACAAAATTAATACCACCATTCAAACTAGCGTAAAAAATACATAAACAAGGACTTGAATTTTTTTAATACCTCACTTAAGATTTACTCAGCAAAGCAGCACATCACTGTTTGTTAATAAATACAACGTTTTAGAGACTTTTAATTTACAAAATTAGCTTTTATCCTAGGCCTCACGACACGTTGCCGGATACCACTATATACGTTTGTTTTGAGGCACAGGAGGAAGTGAGCCAAAAATAATTGCCATTAAAATTTTTATTTATCTAGGCCTATATGGGGCACAACAACTGTTGACCGAAACATACACTTGTGAAATTTTGTATGTAGATTACTTGTTTGATTCCTGATTTGTAGGTCTAAATTAGTTAACTGGTTAAGTGGTAGAACGGTAGAAACTACCGTAAGTTGGGTTTTATCAGTTATCACATTTTTTTTCGTTAAAATACGTTTTGATCGATTGCAATTGTATAAAAACATAACAGTTTTTTAATCGTAATTTTAACATATCCTAAACGCAGTACTATTGTTTACAAAGTATTCTTTATCGGGTAAATATTTACATAACATGGCTCCTTATGAGTGAAACTTCAGACATTTTCTTAATAACATATAATTATTTTCAATAAAATTGCACATTTAAAAATAAGGGTGGGGTGAATTATTGTTTTTAACTACTTTTATAAATCTTAGGGATTATATCTGTTCATCCGAAGAATTACGGATGGGCTCGAATTATCTTAAATGCAAAGAAAGTTCTAATGCTTCCAGTAAAGTGTTCATGTTTGAGTGTCATAATATTTGCGAAACTTCAACATTTGATGAAAATTCAATAGACGCATGTTCTCTATCTCAAGCCACTGAAAATCTGTATACCGGTAATAATAATGAGATTGCAATAATCTGCTTGTGGTTGATAGCTTAAGTGTGTACGTTCTTACTGTTTACATAATTTATCTTGGTATAGGTTACAACAATTTAAGTTGAAATATGTTTTCTACGCCACATTAATATAACAAAAACAACAATGTCTAAAAAACTAAGTGGTGCTGGATTTCGAAAAAGAGCTAAACAAAAAGAAGAACAGAATGAACAGATATTATCTAAAGTTCCGAAAATTAGTGGTTATTTTCTGACAGGAAAGAAACAACCCTGTTCAGTTGCTGTTGCTCTTGCTAGTGAAAGTGTAACGGCACCCAAAAGTCAGAACCTGGACGATGTAGTTGAACATGAAGGTGTTGGTGTTGTTAATGCCAGTGTAAGTGTTGCTTGTCCAGTTACTGGAGAAATTAATGTAGCAGAATCGGGAAGTCAGATCGTGGATGATGTACTTGAAGATGAAGGTGTTGTTTGTGTTGGTGTTGCCAATTCAGAGAACTTGCAAAGTCTATCGGACATTTTAGAGGCAGAGCCAGAGTCCCAAACAGAAATAAATATATCTAATGACCCTGCTTTGTGGAACATAGACGATAAAACTAGAGAACACAGTTAAAAATGGGTTCAAACAAAATGTTGAAGCTGATTTTTTGGCTTCCGAGAGGATTTACGGGGTAAAAAAAAGGTGGTGTACTAAGGGTTATTTTGAAAAACGCCTTAAGAATGGTGAAATTAAAACCCGTGATTGGATTGTTTACTCTTCTTCAAAGGCATCAGTGTTTTGTGCTTATTGCAGACTTTTTGGGCACCCTGCACCTGCATCCTCTTTATGTGAAGAAGGATTTAATGACTGGAAAAATGCTGTAGCCGTACTACAGTCTCATGAAAACTCTCCCGCCCACCGAAATTCGGTTTTATCTTATGTTAGTAGAGCTACAGTAGAAAACCGCATAGACAAAACTTGTTGAAGCTTGTGAATCTGATATAAAATATTGGCGTGAAGTTTTAAAACACGTTGTTGCGACCATTAAATACCTTGCTACTAGAGGTTACCCCTTCAGAGGATCAGACAATTTATTCGGTTCAAGCAGAAACGGTGCATATATAGGCGCACTTGAACTATTGGCACAATTTGATCCATTTCTATCCCAGCATATATCTAAACATGCCTACAAAGGCCAAGGTAGTACATCTTACCTTTCACATTTCACTTGCGATGAAATAATTTTAATAATGGTCAACACTGTGCTCAAAAGTATTATCCGAGAATTGAAGGAAGCTAAATACTACTCCATAATTGTGGATTCCACCCCAGATATTGCCCATGTAGATCAACTTACTGTAGTTGTGCGATATGTCTTGCCCAATGGAAGGGACACTGCGCCAGTTGAGAGGTTTTTACAGTTCCTCCCAAACACTGGCCACAAATCGGAACAGTTGGCTACAGCTTTGTTGAAAATCTTAGAGTGTCATGGTATTAATATAAAAGATTGTCGTGGCCAGAGTTATGACAATGCGTCTAACATGGCAGGAGTGTACTCTGGTCTTCAAGCCAAAATGAAGGAACAATGTCCACTGGCAGATTACATTCCATGCTCTTCACACTCCTTGAACTTAGTTGGAGTAGCTTCAGCAGAGGCATCAGATAAAGCTGTAGCATTTTTCGACCTAGTGCAGGGGATATACAATTTTTTTTCTGCTTCAACTCATTGCTGGGAGATTCTCAAAAGTATCCTTAAAGATAGATTCCCAGTTGTAAAATCACTTTCAGTTACCAGGTGCCGACGCCCTCAAAGCAGTTTATAATTCATTCACAGAAATAGTAAAGGCTTTAGAATCCATAATAAATAATGTAAATGAAAAGCCTGCAACTCGACAAGAGGCCAAAGGAATAAAAAATAAAATGATGAAACTTGAAAACTTCTTACTTATCTTTTGGAAAGAGGTAATGGAACGATTTTGGAAGGTAAATGCTACTCTGCAACACGAAAGTATCGACCTTGGAACCGCAGGAGCACTATTTGACTCGCTCAAATCTTATGTCAATCAACTAAGAAACAAGTTTGACGTATATGCATCAGCATCAGAAAAGTTGTCTAACACAGGTGATTGGGGAGAAAGAAGAGCAAGAAAACGGAACATTTTTTTTGATGAAATTGCCAACAACAATGAAAATAACGAGCCTGTTCACCCCAAAGAAATGTTCCGAGTCAACGTGTTTTTCGTAATTGTAGATAGATTATCTACAGAACTCAACAAAAGGGCAAACGCTTACACGGGCGTCGAGCACAAGTTTGGATTTTTGTTGAAGTTGGAGACATTGGAAGACAACGTCATCAAATCAAAATGCAAAGAGGTAGTTGAACTCTACAAAGATGATTTGGAAGAATGCTTCTTAGATGAGTGTGTCCAATTTAAGTTCTATTTAAAAAGTGAAAACTCAGAGAGGGAAAGGGAAAATAAGACGAAACAGAAACCATCCTTCAAGACTCTTCTCCAATTAATTTATGGCAAGAGCTTGCAGCACATATTTCCAAACATGGAAATTGTTTTAAGAACAGTTTTAAGTACAGCTGTCACCAACTGCAGCGGTGAACGCTCGTTTTCTGTCTTAAAACGAGTGAAAAACCATTTACGAAACTCTCTAAGCCAGTGCAAATTAAATGCACTTTCTGTTATGGCGATAGAATCCGACCTCACTGAAAGCCTGGACGTAGAAGAATTAACACGTACTTTTGTTGAGTCAAAGCAAAGAAGAAAATTGTAATGACTTAATGATTTTGAGCCTTTGGCTAATTGGCTTTCTTTTGGGCATTTGGATGTTTGCCCAAAACACCAAACTTTCTTCTCTTGTACAAAGTATTTATATCGTAGCTGCAAAATTAATTTTTTCATCAAATATAATATGTTTCAAATTATCTTATGTGTACTCATGTTATTATTTCTAGCTGTATTTTACGTTTTTTTCATTTTTTGATTGAAATCAAATAAAAGACTTTAAAAACTCATATGTTTTAACTTATTTTTACACCATACAAATGACCACTGTTATTATAACAATAGCTAGAATATTATGTTGCAACTGGTTCATTGCTTTTATTTATTCAAAACACTCCTATATTTATATATTTATTTATACTATTGTAATTATCTTTCATCAAAATTACGTAATTAAGAAAATTACTGGATTTCTACGTCAGTGTAATCAGAGTCCTCTTGGGGGGGGGGGGGCACTCTTTGGTCTGTAGGCCTAGGGGCGCCGAATTTGTAAATGCAGCCCTGTGTGTACCCCATCAGTTACACACGATCTTTCATAACTGCTATTGTGTACCCCATCAGTTACACGCAATCTTTCATAACTGCTATTGTGTACCCCATCAGTTACACACGATCTTTCATAACTGCTATTGTGTACCCCATCAGTTACACGCAATCTTTCATAACTGCTGTTGTGTACCCCCATCAGTTAAAGACTGGGCTTTCGTAAATTGTTGTGCGCCCGATGGGGGGTACACATTGCTACGCATTTCCTTACTCATTTTTTATTGTTTGCCTCTCTTGGTGGTTTGTTAAATTTGATCCCGAGCATAAATAAATACCTCAGACTATTGTGTACCCTGTTGGATGGTCAACTGCTTAATTTTAAGATAAATTAATATTTTTAGGTACCCCAAACACGGAGAAACGTGTTAGCCGTTGTCGTGAACATGTTTATCCAGCAAAAGAAGCAATCAAAATTTTGGACAATTCAGCAAGCAGAGACAATGATAATGTTAATTTAGTTGCTCAAAACTCAAAGTTATGACTGTTCCCTCTCTATATTTTTATCAATTTACATTTTGCTCATTATAATACTGATAGATTATCTACTCAAAGTTGTAGTCATAGTCATTTACAAAGACTATGTAATATTGTAACTTGACTTGTAAGGCTCTCTATAACCATCAAGTCATGTATACCAGTAGCTCACAACTTACCAAGATAACCAGATCAAGCAATGTTGAGTGTGGCGGCTGCTTCGATGGGTGACCGCTGAGCGATCCTGTCCTTGCAAGCAGTCCGGCCATTGGTAGTGGTTTGGAAGATACCTTTAAGCCGTTGATCCCCAGGTTAAGTGTTAGAGAGGGCTTCTTAGCCATAACTTCACCAGGTAAAATAAAACATCTTTACTTTATTTTAATTTTTTAATGTAATAAATTTGCCTTTTGAGAATTTTAATATGGTTTAAACTAAATGGATATAAAAAATCAAACTCTCTACTCAATTGATGAATATATGAATAACAATTTCAATTTTGTTCTTTGTGTTAGTCAATGTTACCTTGCTCATCTAGTTTTCTTTTTTATTTTAACCTGATGTATGAATGTTATTTACATTACCTCTTTGTTACTATAATGTTTGTACCACATATGACAGTATTGCCCATTTAGTAAAATTTTACTAAAATAATTTTTTTAAAGAATATTTTATCCTATTAATAATTGTATTGATAAAAACGAATGTATATTTAACTGATATTTAGGTTACATATATGATACGTTATGTACTGGAACTGTACTTTTTAATCTGGCCTGTCAAATTGTAAACAACATTTAATGGCATTAAACTATTTTCTGTTGTCTACAAGTTGTTTAATTTCTTGAGAATGCACTGTTTAACTTTTTCTATTCCGTTTTACAGTTTAAATTTTCTTTGTTCATTTCGTGATTTGATTATTGAAAACATATGTTATCGCCCATGGGTTATCGCAATAGTGATAACCTCTGCCGCACACGGGTTATCGTGATAGTGACGCCCTTCCCCGTCCATGGGGTATCGCGGAAGTGACTCCCTCTCCCACACATGGGCTATCACAACAGTGATGACCTCTTCCAGCCACGGGTTATCACAATTGTGACACTCTCTCCAACACTTGGGCTATTGCAATAAGTGATGACCTCTACCGCCCATTTTGACAACTACTTTAAAATTCTATGCAAGGTTGTGTACTGCTTTAAAAAGAAAACATTAACTATTAAGAATACGGTACCTAAAGAAGATTATTGTTACAAATTATATGTTACAAAAGGCATAGGTGTCGTACCTTTAAAAACCTTATATAACGGTGGCAAATGTCTGAAAGTCTGTTATCGTTTCAAATGTTCCATCTGTTCTATAGTCAGTAGCTAACTTTCAACAAAGAAAATATTATGATTAAAGCTTTTTTTCGCAACTGTGGTCATTATACAGACTCCACAGCAGCGGTGGCAGCCAACAAGACTTCGACATCAGTCATGATCCTTCTGCACACAGACAGACTGGAGCTATAGACTCTGTGAGCGGAATATAGAACTGCTATTTACAAATTTGTTAGGTTATCTTAGAAATTCCTTTGAGCAATGCTGTCCTATAAAAACTAATAAATTCAAGCATAATAAAACAAAGCAAACAAATAAATGGTACAACAATGAGTTGAAAAAAAAAATTAAAGAAAGAGTAATTGTACGCAATAATTGTATATAATACGCAATTATTGTACGCAATAATTGTATAATAACTTGTACGCAATATGTCCGATGTAGTAATGATGAGTTGGATAAAAAAAAACAGTTAAAAGAACTGTATCAGAAGGAAAAAAAACATAGATATAAAATTAATGAGGCTAAAATGTTACACAATAATGAATTTATTGCAAATTCTAAAAACAAGAGCAAAGCAGCATGGAAGGTATAGTAAGATTTAATATTATTTTAATTTTTACCAGATTTCATTGTTTTTAATTTTGTTCATATTGATGTAACTCTACCTCAATTTATTTGTGAATGTATGAGTTTTTTTAATCTGTTATGTTCTTATTGTCACAAAATTACATTTTTAGTATTTATGCATGATTTATAATATTATTATATATTAAATTTTAATTTTTACCTAAACATAGAAGTTAAAAAAACAGAATGCAACACATGATGAAAAGTTCAAATTGTTTTATATTAGTATTTATGAAATCTATTGCATCACTGTATGTTTCATCATAAATACAGTACAATCTGTTTTTGTCCGCTTGCTAAGCACATTAAGATATAAAATTAAGGTAATAATTCATTAATAACACATCTTAATCAGCTGGGTTACTTATGTGATCAGCATAATCAGTGGATTAAAAGATTGTAAACCCTCTTAAGCTCGTGACACCTACTAAAATCAACATTAAGTAAATGGAGGCACTTCAAAAGTTATTGTATTCGTGTTAGATAATGTTCTAGATGATCGAAACTGCTGTGGAACCTTGTTTGCCATTTATTTGTTTGTACCTTTAAAGTGTGTTGAGTCCTAGTGAAATAAATTTATATCCAAACAATATACTTCACAGTGAAGAGATCAGACTCAATCTGTTAGTGAATTGAATAAAATTCCTGAACACAAATAGAATATACTTCATTCGATGATCTCATCTGATGAGCAGAGTTATGATGAAATGACACCTTTAAACAATGCAGGAAGGTCTACTGATGGCAGATTTCTTTTTGTTTAGCGATATTGAAACAAACCCAGGACAGTCATCACAGATGACACAGTCAGTAAATGGGTCTAATGTGTGTCATAACTGCTCTTGGAATCACAGCAATACTTTTGATAAAAAATTTATATTTTGACAATTAAAAATTAGGCTTCACATTGGATAATGGGCAAGAATTTGAAGGAAAGGAATTGATTTTGTTAAGTCTCTTTCATTATAAACTTGCCACTCACATTGTACAGGAAACAAATAAGTATGTCCACGAGCGACTAACATTTGAGGGCATAAAATAATTTTCTATAGTAAAATGCTGGACTGACAAACACTGGTTACATGTTTCTTTATTGGGAGTTATTATGCACATTCCTCACAGTAGAAAAAATGCACTAAAACTGTACCTCATCACTAATCCTTTGTTAAAAAATTCAATTTTCATCACAGTATTTGGTCGAGACAGTTTTTAATTATTCTTAGAATCCTTCACTTGAACAGTGATTAACTATACAAGATGGGAACAGACACTGAAGCTCTTTTCTTCAAACTTCGCACTGTAAAATAATATTCTGATTGATAAAAGGTTCATTCTGTTTAAAGGGTGGGTTGTATTCAAACAATACTTTCATAGCAAACGCAAATGCTTTCTATAAAAACTTTGGTCCTGTATGATAGCAAGTCAGGAAATGTTTTTGATTTTTTTGTACATACAGGAAAAGCCACAAACTGTATCACTGATAATGGAGACTTTGGGATCTCAGCCGAAGTGGCACAAACACTTAATCACTGTTTAGAACAAAAGTCACATACTTTTTCTAGATAACTGATATACATACATTTTCAATGGCTCTTAAAAATTACACTTGTGCTTGTGTCACTGTAATCTTCAACAAAAAAAAGGATATACTATGTCTGCCTCAAAAGATTAAAGAAGAGAATGTGTAATTCGTAGTCGAGAAAATGATTGCCGTGCTATTGTATGACCATTACCCAGTAATAATGCTCTCTACAGTACACAAGCATACCATGGTTTCTGTCACTAGATGTGGAAAAACTATAGAGAAGCCGAAATCGGTAATGGGTACACCTAGGATAGGGATCCCGTGCATAGAACAGACACGGTGACATCATTCAATGATACAACAGAAAGACTAAGTGGTACAGGAAACTCCAAATGCGTGGCATTTATAACCAAACAAAGATTGCAGTCTCTGACTTCAGAACAACAATTATAAGTCAGCTATTTGAAGAGCACCATAAATGTAGAGAGTGAAATGTTGTCCCGCACCAGTCGTGACAAGCCTGAGAGACCGCATTTTCTCCCACCCTATTCCGCCTCGTCAAGGTCAAAAGCAGCGCTATGTATGCTACAACATGAAAACTCGTGAAAAAGAGGAAAAATAAATTTGAATATACAGACTGTAATGTAACGTTGGGTATCTATTACTGTCTTGAGATATTTTACACACAAAAAAGGATTTTGTCAATTTATAATTACTAAAATTGTAAATTCTCTGTTTCCATAATTTTAATACATATATGTTTGTTTCTTACTAATAAAGACTATATTTATGTTGAAGCTGTTCAGAAGACCTCTAGAACACCAGGTTGTTCCTGGACATCATTACTCGTTGGAAGGATTTCCTAGACATCATTACTCATTGAAGTATTAATGGTTAAAAGTAACTATGGTGTGCCAGGATTAAACACAATAAAAATATAATTCAGCTTTTCCATGCTTTAACTGCACTGTTCCAGAAACAACACATTTGCTTGCTTTTTGAACTTATTGCGCTTTTATGTGGAGATATATCCACCTTATTATTGTTCCTCAAACTGTAATTGTGGTCGAGCCCCAGTACTGAAGAGACTCATATTATTCCTAATAAACAAGACACAAGAGAGAATGGATATGGAGGAGAATGTGAAGGTGGTATTTTGTCTGAATAGAAATCTGCAAGAAAATTGGCAAGTCAACTGGTTTTTTTGTAGTTTGAAAAAGCAAGTAGTAGTTTTCATGTTCCTAAATCACAATTCTGTTGGACAATCGAGGGAATATCAATCCGTAATAAGTATATAACACCACGGTACAAGTGAAATATGTAATTAGACCTATCCAACTTGAGATTTTTGTTTTGATGAGTTGAAAAGAAAATAATTATAATAATTGTGTACTGCATAGTGTACAGGTGTTGTTAGAAAGTTAACCAGTAGACCATGACAAGTGGTGAATCTGATTAGGCCTTACATAAGATCTCAGTGCCCCAACCAAACTAGGTTTTTAATTGTACATTGTTGTTAAATACATTTTTATAACAATTAAGGATATGTGTTCACAATACAGAATGTGTTTAGTGGATAAATAACATTTTTCTTTCTTAAATGAGAAGAAAATTTGAACATTGTTTCTAACTTTGAAGATATAAATTTTGACATGCAAGAAAATTTATGCTTTCCAGATTTATAAATATAATGAGTATGCTACACAATTTTGTACTTGTACTTGTTATTGATAAATTATATGTTATTGCTAACTCTTGATGTGATATAACACTGTTTCATATAAGGACTAACTATTGTAGTTGTCACATTGTATGTTACCAAGGAAATTTCCATAAAAATTTCCATAAAAAAATTCTCTGTTGAAAGTTTTATCAATATAAAAATAAATATTTATTAAATAAGTTCACCAAACTATATATTTTCTGAAACTAGAGAAATGTGAAAATAATTTTTAAATTTTTTGGAATTTTGATTTAGTACTAATATACCACTGTAGGTATGGTCCTAACCCTAAACCAAAAATTAAATTGAAAAAGTTTCAAATTTTCAAGAAAACAAAAAGAATTTTACTTATAAAAGTATGCATACTAAAAAATAGATTTTAATGAAAAAAATTATATATGACAATGCATGATCAAATAACTTTTAGTATTTCTTATATTATTTTGCAAAACCTGGTAAGTGGCCTACTAATAGAGGTAATTTAGTAGCCAGTTCTTGGGTTAAATCCAAACGGTTCTATTTGTAATGAGGAGACTTTTTAACAATTTAAATTTGGTTTAATGACTATATTAAACAATCATATCTATTATGGTTGGAACCCAACACCTACTGTCTTTGGTAATAAATTAACTTAGTCTTGTCCGTCATCAGTATTCATACAGAAAATCTCCCGGTATTTTGGAATTTATCTTATTTATGGAAGAGTTTTTCTTACCTGTGCGACTTTAAAAAATTACTATTATTATAAAGAACAGAACTTTATAATTCTAACTTACTGTGAAAAATAAGCTCGTTATTGTGTATGGGGTTCTTGTTTTCTGCCTGGTAAAATGGAAGTTTTATGTCAGCAAGGAAGTTAGAACCACTCTGTCCCCATTCTATACTATTTGTTCATGGACTATACAAGTTAAATAACTTTCATATTGGTTAATTCATAAATAAGTGTTACTAGTAGAGCCAAAGTTAAAGGTACTTCTTTTATGAGGCACATCACATAATCTGAGCTTGTAATTTTGGGTACTATTCTTGAGGGACTTTTTTTCTCGCTATACCCCAGAAAAAAACCATGGTACTTTTTCCCGACCTCAGATTAGTTGTACAATATGGTTCATTGATCTGAGGGTTGGGAAAGTATTCGATTCAGAAATGCCCCTAGCCAAACAGTGTTGGATTAGGTAGCAACCCGCATTTGAAGCGAAAAAAGAAAAATCATTCCTCGATAGATAGTACCTAAACTAAAGCTCAAGATTACTGCGGTTAGAGAGTTACTTGTTTAAACCTTTTAATATTATACTATGAGTGTATGTATTCTACCCTACTAATATCTAGCCTTTTTTGGTTTGTTAGGTTGCAGTTATAGTAAGCTGCCACCAACCACAATAGGATCTGGGTACTCAAATTATCTATCGATTTAGATAATAGCCTTCCGCTCATTCCATGTCAAATTATACCTTCGATATGGACCATTGATAATTTTTTTTAGTATAGAAGTTGTTAACTACCAAAGACTAAGTTAAAAATGCAAAAATTTTACATTTTTCTGCTTTTTGGTTTTTTGAGGATGTGATAAGCTTTTAAAAAATCCACCAAAAAGGCCAGTTTTTGGCTCACGTACTTAAATGTTTTCTAAGTAATGTAGCTTAATGGAAACTAGTGCCTCAATTTTTTGTATTCTTTTCTATTTGAAATTGCTCTTTAATTTGATGATATCACCCCATGACTATTTCATACATTTTGGAAATCTTCCTCTCCCCAAAAAAACGGTTGGCCGAAGGTTGCAAGTGGGCTATGTACAGGTGTCGTTATTTTGTGGTCTCAATGCTGTCCTCCGACATGTTTATCCTCTCCTAAATATAATTAAAAAGTAACTGAAACATTAAAAACCTTTTGGTTTGTTTACATTTTATAATATAAAAATAGCTTGAAAACTATACCATAATTTGAAAAACCTGTAACGTAGTTCGGTTCAACATTTTGGGTTTCAGAAGTTTAAGGATAATCATGAAATATCTTGATGATCCCAATTACACGGTGCCAGCTACTAAAAAATATCCAAAATAATCTATTTTAGCTGTAATTGCTGGTTAATAAAGCAAAGTGTACTATCCAAATAATGTTCAACAATACACGGACAAAAATTGTATACAATTTTTATTTAACCATTTCCCAAACCAACAATAAACATAACTATCTATAACAACTTGAAATTAACATTAATCCTACAAACTGACATCCAACAACTATTTCTGGGCTGAGTAGAATTTCCATTTGTAACGGTTATTTTCATCATTCCTGAATCATCATTTTCTAACGTAATGTATGAACATTACCTAAAGGCCTCTTGAAGCTGATTTTTGTAGAACCTTTTTGTGTGAACTAGGACTGATTACGCCCACCCTGTATATGGTGCTGCTTTGTCTTCCCAGATCGGTTGGTATTATCCATTAGATCATCATTATTAGGAGAAAAAGCTATTCCAAACCCAAAAACCAATGAATCCCTGTACATAATCGAAAAACGGGATGTAGTTCTGGGGCCATTACACTATGCAAGCCATTGTTAAATAAGCATACTGAATGCTGTTATTGTTAAACGCGCACCAACATTTTTAACAACCAACAATAATTACTCCATGTATGGATATAAAGGCTAGACTTTATGGAGATTTTTTGTATGTATACTTACTCTCTTGAGAGAAGGACTTGGCGATTGAAAGTTTTAAAGTCAAAATCTTTAAGATTATGTTATGTAACGCTAATTAATTAAAACCCAAAAACTTCTTGCAATGATTGTCATCATCTATCCAAATTTTTTGGATCACCTTGTCTCCATTGGGTATCACAATTCTTAATTCAGTTTGGACATTGGTTGGAGTTTATTTGGATTTGGTACAGTTTCGGTCAGTTTACTGTCCACTTGACTGGTTGTAGGTATAGAAGCAAGTTCTTCGGAGATTCATGGAAATTCATGACCAAACTGTGAGTGAGCGAGTAACCACCTTGGGTAAACTTTCTGAAAAATGTTTGCTTTGAATTAATTTACTGTTGGTGCCCTTACTTCTTTGCTATTCAGACATTAAGTGCGATTACTGGACTCAAATATCATTCTGAGTAGTCTTAACTTACATCATATCACTATGGAATTCGGTTCAATTTGCAGTTAATGATTCAAATGATTCTTATCACATTTTGGGGACACTATTCAGCATGATTTATTTGTTTCGAACAGGCAAGGGGAAATTACCTTCATTATTTACAACAAACAGGTGTAGCAGCACCAGTTACTTCAGGCTCTATAAAGTTCATCAAAATGAGACAAAAAAAATTGTTCTGTGCCATGGTAAGCACTTGTAATTATTAATAGTTCATCATTTTTTCTTTTCTCCAACATTTCCAAATGCAGTCTCTAAGGCATTTCTTACATAATTTTATGTCTTTTCTTTTTTATACACACTTAGCTTACCTTCAATTGTAATATATAATTATCCTTTGTCATGAGAGTACATCAGAAATTTCTTTCAATATTATGGAAAACCCATTTCTGCCCTAGAATATTAATTAAAGGTTTTACTGGAGGAATAATGTGCTGTGTGTTTCATAATCTTGGGGCAATTAACTTGGCACCAAAAAGCACTTAATGTTGTTATAAAAAAATAGATCAAAAACCTGAATTATTTTAATTTTATGAAATTCAAATTAAATGACTCCACAACTATGGATATTTGTACACTTTGATAAAGTTTCAAAAAAATTGGATAAACAATAACAAACAAATTTTCACTCTATCCCACTGGACGTAGTTTTAGATTATTGTCAATGTTCCCACCATCAAGAGTGATTGGAATTGAGAAAAAAAAAATACGGACTGAAACAGTGCAATAATTGACAATGACCAAAACAAAACACCTGACAAAGCTTCCCGGTGGCTGTTGACACGGATTAAACCATAGATATTTGATTTAATGTTAATAAAATTTTATCGGTTCGGTCTGTTTTGGATATTTGCTTATTTTAGCACTCTCGGTATCACGTGAAAATTCTTCTTTAGACTATTTACCAATTATTTTAGAGTAATATAGGACGTCTTAGTCTGTGAAGAGTGTTATTTGTGCAAACATTTTACTAACTTACACAACAGTTAACATTGTCAGCCCCACGTGAAGATTTATAGGATATTACTCTTATAACATAGTAACACCTTGGATGATTATTAGGTTACACTACACTAAGTTTCAGTAATCTTAATTCAACCAAAAAGTAGGTATAGATATTTGTGTCTGAAAAGCGTTCATGGACGTTTAAGGTGTTATGTTGTGTTATATAATACATATAGAAAAACAATGATTTAATTTAACCAAGTTGTTATATTATATGTTTATACTAATATATAAACCAATTGATTTATGTCTATTATTAGTGTATTTTTACTACATAAACCAATCAGGTAATAATTAAGATGAATCCGACCAGATCAGAGAACGTGTCTGGGATCCTGGATATTATGAGACCTGGATTAGGACCACTATTTACTGTTTTTAATTACATGGTTTCTTATATAACATTTCCACTGTACCATAAATTATAAGGTTTAAGAAGTGTATATAAGATGGCCTTTTGGCTAGTTACTATGACAAATATTTACCATTGTTCAATATTAAATTTGTTTCGCTTGATTGCAACCAGGAGTTTACAACTACAATGGTTTGGCAGCGTACTACCAATATTGGACACTGCTAGCGCTTGGGCCGTTAAATTTATTTAATAACTAAGCCAATCGTTTCTATTTGATTGTTTTCGATATTTCGTTATTATTGTTATTCGTGAGTGTCACAACTCGTACAGTTGGATAACCAACATTACGTTGGCAGGACTTACAAAACGTTGATTACTTGTGGATTAATTTGGGCGTATGCTGTTGATATTGAAGGCAAACTGGACATTTTACCCTCTCAAAAGCTATAATCTTTATCTGGGGCACACCTTATTACTTATGTGATACCTGGAGTCAAACGTTTTTGAGAAGAATAATATAAAAAATTCGTCACATCCAAAAAATTAATAGGAAAACCCTTCATGTTTTGGGAATGGTGTGGATTGGTATGTTGGTTGTTGTCTTATAGTTTAATTTAATACTCAATTATACCCTTAAATGGGACTATTAAAGAAGCTATATATGCTATCTCAAATGTCTGTGGTTTAAACAAAAAGTTTGAGAACTTCAACATATTAAATAATATTACTACGAACTATTATAGTCAATAGTCAAAAACGGTCTTTATTCATGAATCATGTACATTGGTGGGTTACAGGTGAATAGTGTCAAAATAAAATATATAAACTATAAAAATTAATTTACATACTACATACAAGAAAATGTTGTGTGAACTACAGCAAAACTATGGGAGGTGGAAAAACTCATCTAATGAAATAAACTGACTAAAGTTATTATATATTCTTTGGAGGCTATTTTCTTAATGTTGGACATCATTCTCTTTTTTTAAATATTTTTGCAGGAACACACATGTTTAAAAATGTGTTACTTGCATATGAGGGCTTTTTTCTCGGAAAACATTTTAACCTGTGAGGCTCGAAACTATTTCATTTCGCCTCTCTAAAATTATAAGGAGGTGGGATATATGGTATTGATTTGCCCTCTTAGTTTCTTATTTTTTGGCTAATTAAAAATTTTTTCAAAAATATATATTTTGACCAAAAACTGTTAAAAATCTTTAGATTTTAAAGATGTTTCTATGCATGAATCATCACGTTTCAAGCTTAAGCACAATTTTATGGCCCTTTTTAGTTGCTTCAAAATGTTTTTATTTAGTTTTTATGGCTTTGCTTGAGTTAAAACCTAATCCGCTTGCTAATAAATTTCGTAAACCTTAGTGGCAAACTTTGTATTCGAACATGAAGCTGCCGCCAAATGGAATAAACTGCCATTTTTTATCTCCTTTTAATTTTATCTGGCAACTAGTATGTAAACTTAAATTATTGTTTTGGTTTTTCGTGCTGGGTTTCATATTCAAACTGGAATTTGTTGTTTATTTTAAAAAAATAAATTTATATTTTTTTAAATCAGTTCATTATTTTCTTGTATATAGTTGGAAACAATAAGTTAAAAAATTAAAAAAAAAAGTAGAATAAGGTTAACCAGACCTGTTAACATTTTGATTCTCTATGGTCTCTTTAATTTTTTTTTTTTTTTTTTTTTTTCAAAAAGCTATATTTCTGGTTCAATTACTTACAAGTAAATTAATTATAAACAGAAGGTTTGAATTATAGAGAAACAGAAGAAACATAGAAATATTAACATTTAGTTGGCATCCTAGTGCCTCGTTCTCGTTTTTCTGTTTGTTTTTTTTTTTTTTAGATAGTTTTCTGCTCCAATGGAGGACACCCTATAAAACTTAATTACAGTTAACAGAAAATAAACAATAAAAATTTGGTTACTTGACAAGCAATTTGTAAGTTTCAAATTATAATAAAATGTCTTGAACAAGGACGTGCTTTCAGTCTTCTGTTGGACAGTTCTTTGGCCAATGTTTAAAAATGGACAGCACCTGTTGATTTGGTCCAGAGGTTTCTAGAAATGTAGCACTTAGTTTTCGGGATGTAGTCCACAAGATGGTCGGGAATTTCTAATAGCATTATGGAATCTGTCGGTTTTCTAACAAACCTATGGAAGAATTTTGTTGCTTATTTCTCAAAAAACAATTGTTTTGGAAATACTTGAAACGTTTGGGTTCATTTTTGATTTTTGGATGGCCCAAGGGACCCCAAACTGGACAAGCCATAAGTTAAGAGGGGCTTCTAGAATATTCCTTGGTAGATTTAAAAGATGCGCATTTTTAAGTTTTAAGATGATGCATTCTTCTATTGATAATTGGGTAAATTTGTGCCAAATATGTGTGTTTGCTTGAATTTTAAAGTTTGGAATTATGTTTGACTCTGTTTATAAGTAAGTTTAGAGTCTAATAAGACACCCAAAATATTTAACAGTTATGTCATTTTCATTCCATGGGTATGGATGGTTATCGTGTAATTTGCTATATTCCTTAAGGGATTGTATTTTCTTTAGCGAAAATATTTTCGCTTCCACATTTTAGAGGGTGTAAGTGCGATTTGTCCAATTAACGAAACCAATCCAACAGTTGGGTCATACAGGTGCGAATGCGGGCTAGCCTGCGCGTCTTCTGTGGATCATCCCTTCCCGTCTATCTCTTGTTTTTCCTTTCCTTTTTCCTTTTTTCTTACTGTATCAGTCTGAACAGCATGTCACCTGCTGTGTCAATGTCTTGTTGTTGGGAAATCAAGGCAGGTGTCATCAGCGATAAGAGCTAAGCGTAGAATGAGCTGGAATGGGGTAGGGGTTCATTGCATATGAAACATACTTAAACAGGAACTAGGTCCTAAAATTGAGCCCTTGTGGCATCACAAGCCCGGATACTGGCCTCGAAACAGTGGAATTGAGTAGAATTTATTTTTACTGAAAAAGTCCGGTTTTCTAAAAAATGATTTCGATGATTGTTTTGCATAGTTAATTTGGAAGTCCAGTTTGAAATAGCTGTATACAGAAGGCCTTTTGTGCCCATTACTTTGGTCAAAAGGTCCTCTGAGCATACATCCTCGAAACAAAGCTGCAGACGTGTCTTTTTTTTTCAAAAACCCTAGCCACTATTGTTTGGTGTTAACCCTCGCATAAAGTTGCTGGCGTAGTAGAAATGTTTTGCCCTAGAAAACCGAATTGGTGGGGAGGGAATTACATTGAGCATCTTCAATTGACGAATCTGCATCCATAGTCTTCTTCTGTATTAGTTTTTCAAATACTTTTTGCACGAGTTGGGTAGTAGGCAGATGGGTTCTGTAACTAGAGGGATTTCTTAACAGGCTTACCGGGCCCCCTTTTGTGGAAGATTAAACACTAACTTCAGCATGTGTTCCAGGATTTAGGAAAGGTAACCAACGTGTAGGCATGCATTAAATATAGTTTTTAGTAGCTGATGGGCTTGCTTGGCGGGAGTTCCTTTAATATTAAGTTTGTTCATCAAGTCATACCCAGGAGCTTTCTCCTCAAACGGTAGGGTATTGGATGAAACATTTCTAATGTCAGATGTTGAGATATACTGAGGTGGGATAGCTTCAGCAGTTAGAGTTGTGCTATTTTTTTTAATACTTGTTGAATTATCTTCAGTTTGCAAATTAACAGTAGGGGTTAGGGGGAAGAACAAAGCTTTTTCAAAATTTAATTAGCAAAAAACCTCACATTTTTCAGGGAGTGCACTCTGGTACGTTCTCCTGGCCTTGTTGAAGGGGGAGGGATCGTAGAAGGTCGTATCTGAGAAATTCTTTTGGTTGCCAAGCCTACATTGAACTATCGCCATGGGTGGATTTCACTCAAATATTTCTGATCGATGATAGCATTAGATAGAAATTAGTTGAGCACATAGTAGAAATATACATAATTATGATTATATATGAATAGGATGGAAAGTCTGAACATATAAAGAATAATAGATAGATATTTATTTAGTCGAGCACGTATTAATTTTGGAAAATATTATTTCTGTTTTTTATTTTCTGTGTGAGCCTGATAGCTGCATGCGATTCTTCTGGATGCCTGTGGTCTCTGCCACCGTCTCCTAAAAACATGTTTTTTCTTTAATTAAATTAAGAATTCTTTGCGGGAGGGCGATTAGGACCAACAACATGGTTTTGTGATTGTTTTGCGTCTGCTTTTGTTAACCGAATTTTTAATTCAGCTCAGTGAATTGTAGTAAGTACACAGTATGTCAATATCTTCGAAAGTCTGTTAATCCAATTGCGTGCATATGATAATATTTAGTTTCTAAATTCGTTCTGAAATACTGCCCAGTCAACATAACCATTTATTAGTTTCAATTGGAGGATTGGTATTACATCGGGTTTAATTGAAAAAAGTTACAATTACTGGTAACCGTGGTCAGACGTTAACTCGCATAAGGTTTGCTGTTACTTATCGGTTCCATTGTAATTATTAAAACAAAACAATATTCTAATATGTCAGGTTTGTGTGTTTCTTATGCCACAGATAAAATGTTGGTTCTACAGGAGAGCAGAGTATATTAATAGTTGTACGCATCAAGTAGTCATTCAATTTATTACCCACTTGGGTTATTAGTGCGTACATCCCATTTAAAGTGTTTTGTACTGTTTAAGATCTCCATTTAAACAATAGTAGGACTATTATTAATAGAGAATCCCTATTAAAATCTTCATCAACAAAACGTTTGTTTAGGAGGTAAGTATGGTGGATTACTAATGGGAAAAGTTGAGGTCCACTTTTGCTAAAAAATTATTTTTATGGAAAACAGCCTTCCTTAAAACTTTGTAACTGGGGGAGCAAGAAATTCGTGGTGATTTTATGTTTCTTTTGATCAAAATTGCGACACCCCAGACGTGCGATCTTGAGGAAGCCACTCGGGTCACCTGTCTGTAAATAGAATTGCCAACTTATTTTAATTTATCTTTTGGGCGGGAAGTGAGTGTCAGTTGACACATGCAACATCTATAATTATGTCTTATTAGAGAAATCTGTAAAGAGGATGTTTTTTGTCTTTCAAAGGGCCATTGGCATTCCAATTGAGATAACAATTAAGTTTTTAAAGAGAGTTGGGGCCTGATTGTTTCGTAAGGGCATTTTTAAAAGAAAGAAGCAATAAACCTGCTGAATAACCTTTTTCAACTGGGGTATGAGTATTTTTTACTACATTTGCTTTATTATTTTCGTCAAGACCTGAGATGACCTGAGATGTTACCTGCTTCCAGAGATTTCGTGGCATCCTCTACGGAGTTTGCAGTTGAAGGAATGTACGACGGATGAGCCCACGCACTCAGCATAGCTGGGGGGGAGTTCATATTCTACGGAGATCGAGGTGGAGTTGATTTTGGTTGAGTTGTTTTCCCTAGGTTCGTTGATGGGTCTTTCGGGTTCGTTGTCGTTGTAACTTGTGGGACGAGATTCTTGGTCGTTACCAATATGGAGGATTTCTTGCGTGATCAGGTCAATTTCTGCTTGATGCCCTGGTTGTATTTACCACCTCCTGTTATATTTGAAGTATGTTCCTCGCCGCAGTTAACACACATCTGGTTTGGTCTTCTTTACTGACCGGGCAGTTCATGAATAGAGATGGGATCCCGAGAACGCACACAGCGAGGGTCAGTTTGCATGTAAGTTTTTGTGTGTGTGACCTCAAAGTCTTGGCATTCTTCAGGGAACACTGGTTGGGATGTTTTCTTGACTTTCCTTTTTTAATTTCCAACTGTTAACTATGGCGTGAAACAAGTGTGTTCAAGGTTTCATAATATCACGACCACTTTTCAGTAATTTCTCCAGCTCTACAAAAACAGAGTGGGCATTGGGACTTTTTGTTTTTTGTTGGAACAATCTTGATACTTTAATGGGTAGGCGTAAGCCCCATGTCACATAACTCTTGAATTTGATTTCTTTCGTTCAAGTTAGAGAGTAGGGGAAACATTACGAATGATCACTTTCAAGGTTTTTGTTCACTGGGGTAGGTTTAAACGTGAAAAAACTTTACTTGATTTGTTTCATAAAAAGTTAGTTAGTTTCCTGTAGTCATTTTATTTCTGTTAGGTTTATCTTGATACGATTTAGCTTTGATTTTCAGTTGTGAAACTTGATATTACATTACAACTTGATATTCTTTTATTATTTTCTTGGTGGTTATTTACGGGTCACGCAAAAAATTATTGGGTTTTGGGGGATCTTAGATCGTGATTTATTTTATCTTTATATCATCCAGGAGATCCATGTTCCATTTTCATGTCATTGGTTGTGAGGATGATAGGAAGGACAGTAGCTATGATCTGCAACATTGGTATGGGTTGGTTCAAAGATATCTTTGACATTGGTTTTTTTGAATGAATCTCACTCACATCGAGGTAGTACTTCTTAGGAGGCTGGAGAAGCATTTGCAGTTTTAGTAATATGTCGCTTTTTTGGATTCACGAAGTCGTTGTTGTTATCGGGATGAGGAAACAGTTAGCATTTCATTCATGTCTAAACGTCGAACTTTGGTCCGAGCGGGAACAATTCATTAAGCCTGGCTGGCTGTCATAGCGGTAGGGGAGTAGGTTTAAAACATCTTTAGGTTAAAGCCTTTGTTTACAATATTTGAATGAACATCAAATTTCGTGTAGGTGAACGAATCTTGTGAATTAATTCAAACAAAATTACCATCTAAACCACGTGTTAAAAAGTTAAAAAAAACAATAAATTAAAAAACACTTAAATAAAAACTTTTTGATAATCCAAAACAATTCGAAGAAAATTAGCGGGTACTAGAAAACACTAGGTAAAACTGTTTTTTTCCTCTTTAATTTGAAAACAGGATGGAAGGCTCCGAAATGCGAACATTTATTTAAGCTGTCAGAGTGTTATTGCACAGGAAAAGATTCCCTTTCGCGCTGCACCAATATGAAAAATTCAGATGTGTTCACTGAGGAATATAAATTTCGCCGTTCATGGTACACTCTTCTCACTACAATGGCTCTAGGAAAGGATCCATACACCACCTTTGACTTTAGAAAGCTCGATCGTTCTGTCGGAAAACTGAGAGCTCCTCTCATAAGGGTTAAAACTAAATAGCAAACTTGACTTGTTTCTGACACTACTAGTCTGGGTTGTACTCCAATATCACAGTACTTTGGGCAAAATTTCTCTTTTCAATAATTTATGGAGCTGCCCATGGATCCGAAAAATATGCCAGACCCCGTCCATGTTCTTGTCGTATTTATTCAAAAATGATAATAGCTGCTACTGAAAACATTAACCCAAACGCTTGACCGGAAAGGCGATTTTGAGATCTCTATTTAAAGTCCGTATTGCCTTCATCAGCAAGGGGTTTGTAAGTTTTCGAAAAAAACCAATGAATGTTAAGGGGAAAAACCCCGTCTTCTTATGGTGAAGACAAGATAACATTTTGTTAGGTTGTTATATAATTTACGTCTGTCTAAAAAAAAACTAGTACCAACTGGGGCGTTAAAAAACATTGAGTAATTGAGATTCTAACCTTAGGGTTATCTAGATGGATTTCGTTTGATTTAAAGCTTTAATTTTTGAAAAAGGTAATCCTGGTTATTAATTACAAATTTAATCCAGATTTTTGCTATATTATAACTTTTAATACTCTGTAATAGAAACCCTACTGAAAACCTGAAACTAATTTCGCCTGCAGTCCTGATAACTTCTTCTAAGCAATCGAATATATTTGTTTCCAACCCTCTATACGTTTAGGAAAAATGCTGAACGTTAAAGAAGATATGAAAAATTTGGTGTACTAGTCAATTTTCGATGTCTTATAAAAACTATTTTGAATTTTTCAGTGTAAAATATTACAACAATGCTATAAAGACTTATTCACAAAAAAATTATTAAAATCCTGAGAACATTTTAACTTTTTGCTAGTCATTTGGCGGTTTTTTAATCTTAAACAAACAAGAAGTTATTATGCGGATAGATCACTATGTTGCTAATGCTTTAAAATATCTTATTAATGAGTGTGGAGTTCTATAATTGTTGATGATAAACATGTACTGATGAATCAACTCAGAATGCCTTTATTTGTTGGTTTATCCCATGACTTCTCACGTGTCCCTTAACCATACTGATCACAATTGCTGACATGTTGTAACATGTCTTTTTTTATTTGGAGAGGAAAATATTTTTAGTTTAATGGACATGTCATGGAATTTTCTATTTCTTCCCCCTGCAATTTTATTCCAATAGCCCAACATCAACGCAAGGAGACGTCAGCTGGCGTGGGTCCGATTCGACCGGGTATAGACACGCAGATTTTCAGGATAAAGTCGCCGGGAGTTCGCTTCTAAGGGCTGCAAGCGCCTTTCAGCAGAACTCGGCTCAGGTACTACAGTTAGCGTAAGTACGCTGTGCCTGGCTGGGGCTCGCATCCTCTTCGGTCGGACGCAGGAGTCTCTCAGTCGGAAGTCGTCGTCGAGTCGGAGGTCCGTCGTCACACGCCCCCAACATTACCGACACGGGATAAGGAGCAAGTAAGTCCTATGCCGTAGGAGGTACTTAATTACCTCCCAAAACACAATGTTTTTTACCTGCACTTGACAGGTTCACCAACTCGATACGATAAGTTTACAATGGATTTTACGTACTTTAAGTTGCTAATAGAATTATTATTTTTTAGATATAAAAAGTATAGCAAGAAAATAAATCTGTACGAATAAGTGATTAGGATTCTTATTACTTGTTAAGGAGTGAGTTGTAAATTTTTTTAATTTAGTTTTTCGTTTCGTTTCGCAGGGCCGCTGGGTTGATTGGTCGTACGTTGGAACTAGCGCGTTCCTGTAGTTTTGGTGACTAGGCTGTTGAATGTAAGTTTTAACATAGTTTTAGATTATTTTTAGGTTCTATCGTTTCGTTTCGAGGCCGCTGAGTTGCTTGGAGACGAACTTTTCGGCACAAGGTTCCTGAGCTTCGGGGCGGAGTGCCGAGATTTAATTTAGCTTTACTTAGTTTAATCGTTTCTTGTTCGAGGGCCGCTGGGTCGCTTGACGTACGTTGGCAAACCAGCCGTTCCTTAGGTTTCGAGCTACTAGTCGAGCTAGGCCGCGATTTTCAGAGCAAGAACTAGATGTTCGTAGTTTGAGTTTATCGTTTCTTTATTTTCGAGGGCCGCTGAGTCGCTTGCTCGATACGTTCGGCACACCTAGTCGTTCCTTAGTTTCGAGCACTAGTCGACGCTAGGCGCGATTTCGAGCTAAATCTAGTGTTCGCATTTAGTTGTTAATTTTAGTTTTTCGTTTCATTTTCGAGGGCCGCTGAGTCGCCTTGACGTACGTTGGCACCAGCGTTCCTTAACTTTCGAGCTCTAGTCGAGCTAGGCGCTGATTACGACGGAACTCAGTGTTCGCATTTATGTTTTTAATGTAGGTTGTATCGTATCCTTTTCGAGGCCTCTCTGGGTCGCCTTGACGTACAGGTTGGCACCCAGCGTGCCTCTTTTTCGTGCTTCAGATTGAACTAGCAACTTTTCGTATTATGGAACCGGTTTAGGTAGTGGAACAGTCCTCCTAAAGCATAATGCTGGACGCTCTTCCCTTTGTCCTTTCGTTTTCCGATATGTCGCCGATGGATGAAAGGCCTGTTGATCCGTTGACTCAGCGGTGTCTTGTTTTATGCTTCGGCTTTTGGTTTTTACATTAACTCGGGTCTGCGCTTGAACTTGGGAAACTACCTCTCCCTTTCGAACCCTGGATTGTAACCCCTCTTCAGACTGTTTCTATTTCCGGTTTTGTTATAGGGTTATATTTATATTATTTAATTAAAACTATCCTGACCCGATTAAACGGTTATACAGTACTTTAAAGATTCTTTCAGGACAAAACTAGTAAACTCAAAATTGACAATTCTTTACTGCTGCTGTTATTAGCTCACAGACCCCAACAGAGGCGTTAATTTTATAGAGAAGGAAGATACATTATCAAGTGATGACGGTTCTGGCAAAAGATACTACTCGTAAAGGCAGCTCAAAAAACATTCATTTTCTAAAGAGCTTGTTTATCTAAGGAATTTTTATTAAATGTTAACATTAAATTCAGGCTCTTCACAAACGTGTTTCTGTAACGAACTTCTTCAGTAATTACCAAAAAATTTAAGCTAAAGTATAATTGCATCCTGGAAAATGTAATATGGAATTTTTTAGCTTAGATTTTTAATTGGATGCTTGGATGTTCTTATAGTTTTATTGTTTCGTATAGGTTTTAGTATCTGGCTAATTAACATTAAAACATTTTCCATAAGTCAAACAGGTGTCGATAATATCAACGTCACTCGGTTCACCAATTAAAGAGCATGTATGAAGGTAGATCTGTATGTAGAAGAGATTGATGCTTACAACAACAAATCAAAATTGCTTCATGAAAGACTAGATACTGGATAACACATTATATCATAATAAGTATACACATTATATATAACCGTATGTTTGGGGAACCAAAGGATGTATATTTTCTCCGCTTTTTTTAACCATTGTCTGTGCTAATTTGGAACCACTTATTTGTTATTTCAATACGATGAAGATAGTAGACCTGTTGACGACTTAAGGGACAGTGCGGCTTTGTTTTGGGGAATCGATAAATGTTTATTATAATCTTAAAATACAAGTCTCTTCTGGAAAAGAGGGTATTATCGAGAGAGTGTTTCTCCATTTGCGAGCTCAACTAGTGCTCATTGCCAAAATGGAAAACCACAATTAAAACGCTTGTGATAAACCTATTATCAGACAGAAAATAATTTTACATTATGGACGCTATCCTTTAGCTAGATATCTCAAAACACGTATAAAATTGCTAATTTATACTTTCAGTTCAATTATATTCCAGAAGCACGAAAAACATTTACCTCCTTTTAAAGAGAATGGGCAGGTTTTTTTATATTCGTTATATTTTCTGTTCAAAGCATTTCTTTTGGACAGTAACCAATGTTGTTTCAGCTTTCCAAAACAAAAAATAAATTAAATTAATTTCAGAATAAGAAACTGCAGGGGTTACCTTTTCGCATGTTTTGACACTATGTTACAATTGATGGAAATTGGATAAATAAGATTAATGATAAAAACGTAACGAAAAACGTTTTATTGCTGGTAGCTAAAGAAGTACAATCTGACAGTGGACTTTGGAAGTATTGTAAATGTAGCACAAGATTACATTTATATCTATACTTGGCTATCCACATCAGAAAATAAAAAACTATATGCCCGGACTCGGAGAGATTTACGCAGTCTCTTTTGGACACTGTCTTCTGCTCTCATGATGCTACTTCTCTGGACACACTTGCACTTGGATTATTCCTCATAACTGCTCCAAACAAAATTACTAAAGTTTTCAGGGACCAAAGATTAGTAGTTTATTAGCTGTAAAACTTTTTGCTACTAAAACCACCACCTCCTTTTGCCGCTATTGTTCCAAAAACATTTAAGATAGGATATAGGAGACCATATCTGTGTGAATTTTTAACCCAGGAAAAATTGGTTTGGCATAGTTGTAACTGATGATTCAGAAGTTTTAAATAGCTGCTACATTGAGCCAAAAATGACGTCCACAGTCAACAGCAGAGAGATGAAGACAACACAGGCTATTGTTAGAATCAATTTAAGATATAAGGTCTAATTTTTTTAGGGATGGCAATTTATTCTTCGTAAAATGATCAAAAAAGCTTTATCATCTTTTTCGACCTTAATTTCTTTCTAACAAAATAAAAAACGACAAAAATCATGCTCTGGTAACATGAGCTTTCTCCTTTTTCGCAATTAGCATTCCAATATGTACCTGATAAAGGAAACGTGATCTGCAGGGGACGCATTCTCTCGGATCCGTAATGCCTCTTCAACTAATAATCTAACTTTTTGAAGATGCTCACCAGGCTCTATTTGTCCATCGAGGAATAACACGTGTCTTATCATTGGGTACCAAGCAAGAATTTTCCATATTTTTTGATTGAAATAAATCTAGGGGACTTTATCTTTGTGTCCTTTTTGTACAAAGGTTCTAAACTTGGCTGTTTACAAACAAACTTTACAATTTTGATAAAAGTAATCTTCATTTCTTTGAAAGTTTAAAATGAAGTTTATAATGTTGTTCTCCTCTGAGAGCCTTCTTCATCTAGTTTTTTCCTCGAAGAGATTCCAAGAATAAGAAGCACCCCCCTGAATCGTTTTCAATTACTTACCCTACTATAATTCAGTTCAAGAGAATGTTGTAAAATGTACTCTTAATTAAACAAAGCTATATTCTTCTGTTTGAAAAATTAAGTTATTTTTCATACATTGAGATTTGTATATTGGAGTTTATCTTGGTATGGAATTTTGTTGATTTTAAAGCCTTTAAATTTTAAAAAAGGTTTTCTTGGGTTTGTATTACCAAGGCTTAAGTCTCACCTAAGTAGGTTGAAGGTACACCAGAACATGAATATATATTCTCGAGCCTAATCCATTCCATGGTTTAGAGAGGTTATATTCCATGATTTCATATGAGTGGCCTTTCAGTTTCTGCATGAAATTACACTCAAAACTGGTATGTTATGAAAACCCGAAAGGACAGAATATGAAATTATAGTTGAGAGTTAATTCACTCCAATTTCGTCAAATAGTATACACAGATAATTCAAATTAACAATATATAGCATAATATGAACCACTTAATAATAAAAAGGATTTTTTATCTTAATCCACTTATAAAACCCTGGGAACAAATTTGGTAAAAGATTTAGTATGTAAACTATCTGTGATTATCAACCTTAGATTATTGTGGCATCTAAATGTACACAACCAAATGCTCACTAAATCAGGTTAAACCTAGGGCCTAGGATGTGATCTGTTGTTTATGAAGACTCGGTGGCGTACTCTTGCAGTTGTTTGCAGGTTTTTCTTAAATTTTAACACTTAATAAACATGTATTTTCTTTGAAGACATACATGCACATATATATATATATATATAAATATATATATGTATATTTACTGACATATTGTAGGATTTACATAGGCTAAAAATCTGGTTGTTTTATTTACTTTACTTTCCCGTCGTCTGCTCTGCGTCCTAGTGAGTAGTGCTGCTATCTATCTGACGCATGCTCCTTGAATGTTTACTTCTTGATCATCTGACATTACAGTTCCACTGCCCAGTCCCAGTCCCCTCCTCCGTCCCAGTGTGTTGTAGTTCGCCATTTTGATCGGGGGTTGTTGTGTTGAGAAGGTTTTGTGCTAAATGTTTTGTGTTTTAAGGTACTTTTTGCATTATGTATGTTTTAAGGTTTAAAATTTGATTATGTTTACCAACCCAGCAAATGTTAGAGTGTGATGCCTGGGAAAGCATTACGTCTAAATGGCGTAATAGCACTTTTAGTGAATTGTGTGTTGCCAAAAGTGTTGTTTATAGGCCATTTAATTTCTATCTGCTACCAGCTGTCCAGTGCTAAGAGGATTACATTTTGGATTATTCTACTTGCGAAAACTCTTACGTTATGGCGTGTAGAAGCATTCCCAGTGATAAGGTAAGGCCAAGTTTTGAAATTATTCATTTCTGTGAATGCTTTTGTGACCTTTATCACTACAGGTAGCCTAATGTCAATTTATTTGCTATCTTATTTTTATGCTTGTTAAAATCCAATTGAACTTTAATCAGGTACTTTAAGGCTAGGTTAATATTATGCAGAGCTACATATTTTTGTCATTTCAAATACCAGTTGTGAATAAAACCTTTTGTCTTACTTTAGCTCCTGTGTTCTATTCTAAATGGAACAGATAGGTTTTTTACAACTGGACAAACTTTGATATGAGGCTTCATCATCAATTGATACATATACATCCAGTAAAAGGCACATACAAATAATCATGAGTACAGAATATGTCCGATCATAAGAGTATTGTTTGCAGGAATCTGTTGTTAACTCATGTATATCTGGGAAACAATTTAAGGAAAAAGGGGACATAATGTTAGATAATTCATAAATCATGATACTTAATACAAAAATAAAATTTAAAAACTATACAAAATAACTCTGTGCTTAGTACCCCCAGGTTAGGAAGAAACAGATGTATCCCAACTGCTATTTGTGTGCATTAGTCAGTCAGTGACATATTTACTGGCCTCACTACACACTTATCATGAGTACACAGGCAATACAACTTTGCCAACTGTACTTGATACACAGACCAAGCATCAGCTTTTGCAATGTTGGAACTGTGCATTTTCATTGAAATTTTGTTATTTATAAAATGTAATTTAAAACTTCAACCGTAGCCTTACTGTAATGTAAGTATTGTAGTGAAAGTTGTATCCTAGCTATTAATATTGGATGCTTATCCTGCTGGGTATCAAATATAAAAATATGTTTGATTTGTCTACTCTTATATTAAGAAGTTGAGTTTTGCATACAAACTTTCTTCTAAATTTTTTTGCAATTACCTGAAAATTAAAATTAATAAATTTAGTAAATTTCAGTTTCTTTATTATTTTAATATGATCCTTAGAGAGTCCTTAGAAGGTAATAAATATGAAAATTAAGTGTCGGACAGCCATTGGTGACCTTGCCAAGCAATAAGAAAGTTCATTCTTCATGCGCTGCGTTGCTTCTTATATCATTCAACCTTAAGATGGGTTGATGGTCTCACATGATCTGAGCTTAATTGTTAGATAGGCTGGGTAGGGTACGATAAGCGGACCCGGTTTTTTTTATGGAAGAATGTAGTCTTCGATACCTAATATTCGCATCTCAAATCCTAGACTATCAATCAATATAAAAGTATCTATAGTCCTCAATAACAATAATATGTTTTAAACTAAAATATAAATTTAATATTTACAGTGATCAAACAAATTATTATATCAAAAATTAGGAAAACTGAAGACAACCATATTTGCTCCTCTCACAGTTACAGTTGTTTCTTTCCCTCAAATGAGTTCAACATGTTGAAGCCACAAAAACATATTTTATTTATGTCTTATCATCTTTCAAAGCAATGTCTTGTAGTTTTCTAAAATTGAAATATTACCCTACGTGTATTATTTTAAAGTGTTTACAACTGTTGATATAGACTATTTAAGTTAAGTTAATAATTCAAAACAATTAATCAGTTTCAATTGATTATATCGATGGTTATGATTAAGTAATATCGTTTGCCAATTTCAATATAAAAAACCGGGTCCGCTTATCGTACCCTACCCGATTGGCCTTAGAAGGGCGTAGTTTTTCTTTTTCTGCCGGCAGTATGCAATGGAGTTGGATACTACATTGATTTCAGCCCGCATTGATTTCTTTATTTACAACGGACATGCATTACATCCAATTTATGGTATTGATAGCTGTATCACAGCAATAATTATGTAATAGGTAAAATTTACATTGGCCAATTCTTTATTATCTTGGATATCCAGTTACCTTTTTGATCGATCTCTATATTTAAAAATTGACTCTACTTTATCCAACAAGTTTTCACTGTCTTCACGGGTTTTTCAGGGCCTTTATTGGGTCCCTATCTCTCCATCTTTGTGAATGATCTCCTGGAGGTAGTTAGCATTGATGCTTTACATTTTGCAGGTGATCTGAAAGTTTTCACTGAAATTTCTTCACCTGAAGACTCAAAAGCTTCAGGACAGATTTGTAATAGAGGAATGGTGTAAGAGAAATTGTATGTTGGTGAACCCCAGCAAATGCTCTACAATCACCTTTCATAGCATCAAAGGTCAATCCTAAAATCTCTAACTCTAAGATTCATAGACTCTATAGCATTAAAGACTAGAAGTTCGTTTCAACAACGATATGGGATTTTCTGGGCATATGGTCCCCTTATGCAGTTGGTGCGAAGTAGAGACTGGAGGTCCTGCAGTGGTGCTTCATCCATTTATTTGGGATCAGGCTTGGCTATAGATTTGTGGAAGCTCCTATTGAAATCCTTTCACAAGAACTAAATGTTCCATCCCTTGCCTTAAGACGTGACATGGCTGATTTACTCTTTGCTTTGGCTACATGCAGTGGTGGAATCTCCTGGCTAAATTAGATTTCAGAGTCGCGATCTACTAAGACACAAGCATCTCTCCACAAACTTTGACTTAAAAATAGTCCCTTTGCGAGATTTGTCCTTCTAGAGAACCAGCTTGCCCCAGATTGTGATTTCTTTTGTGATAGTCTTCAACAAATGTGAAGACGAGCCCTTGAAATCTTTACAGACTAATTGTTGAATTTATAGCTTTAATTAAGTACTATCTGTTACTGATTGTTTATTGTTATCTTTACTATTTATCTTATACTGTTTTATGTTATTCTTATTATTTTTTTTGGTCCTATTGTTAGGGAAGGAAACAAGATTTTTCCGAACATTTACCATTGTTCAGTGAAACAAAACATCAGTAACATTACGTTTCGAGATCTGCAATCTGATCTCTTCTTCAGGTAAATACTGAAGTAAAATCTAAATTTACCTGAAGAAAAGATCAAATTGCAGATCTCGAAACGTAGTGTTACTGATTTTTTTTTTCACTGAACAATGGCAAATGTCCGGAAAAAATCCTGTTTCCTTCACAATCCTTCCATCGTAAAAAAATGAATTCAAACAAAGAATTGATTCTCGGAACGGACTACTGCTAGTCATATTATTTGTTATTAATTGTTATAATATGCTCTACCACTACTTGTTATTGGCTGTTATATTGTCATTCATATTATTCATGTTAATTATCGTTACTCTAATTATTTATTGTTAATGTACTATAACCCAACATGTATTATTTATATAGTGTACATCTTGTAACTTATTTAGCCTTTGTGAAATGCATGTTTGTCTTTAGGACAAGTACTCATTGTTAATGCATTTACTAATAATATTTTTAATAAGTTGGCAATCAAGAAGTGAATTTATCGTTCTTCGATAGCGGGATTGTTTATTCTTCATTTGATTTTTTTTTTTCCCTTGGGGCGGCCTACTGCCATGCACTTAAGCCTCAAGGGCTTTTTTGCGCCCCGGAAACACACCATGAGGCCCACCAGTCTACAACTTCAGCAGTTCAACAAACCGCCGAAAACAACCTATCAAGTCAAGTCCTGTGGGAAAATCCACCACCCCTGTCCAAACTACCAAAGATGGCATACCGCTCTCTTGCTATTGCAGTACTTGTGATACTATACTCTTTGTAAGGACTGTTATATTATTCTTGCTATTGCTTTTGTTGAATTAATCTTTTTCGCTTTAGGTACTTGTATCTTATGGGTTTATAATCGCTATCATTCTTTCTTTCTTAATCTGTACATTACATTTACATTAAACAGCATGTATTCTTCTTGCTATCTATTATATTATGTATAAGTTGACTACTGCCGTTGATAAATAAATAAATAGTTAAACATAGTTCAGTTGTTTTATATATAAAGAAGTGGCTGCAGTATAATAAGCAGTTCACAAAAAGGTTCTAATAAATCAGTTCCAAGGCCTTTAGGTAATGTTCATACATTACCTAGAAATGATGATTCAGATGATGAAAATAACCATTACCAGTGGAAATTGTACTCAGCAGAATTTATTATGTATTAGATGTCAGTGGATGAATTAATATTAATTTCAATTGGTGTTAACATTATGTTTTATTAGGAATTTTGGTACTTACGTATTCATGCCACCCCAGCAAAAATATAATGGTTATTAAGTGTAGACAATCTAAACCTAAATTTTTTGTGAGATAACATAAAATTAAACACTTTGGGTGTCCATAAAACTATTTAAAAGTGAAGTATTCATATTGGATTTTGGATGGAAAATGGACCGATCAAGAATTTTTTTGAAGTTTTGTTTACACAAAATAAAGTTTCATGTCATGGTAATTGGTACATTACCGTATCTTTTTTTAATATTTCGCTCCTGAAAATATAAAGTGCCATACAAAGTAACAATTTTTCATAAACATGGAATGTTTGTCATATAATATTGAAAGTGTTTGTACCACCTGTGCATTGAAATATGATTAACAGTTTATCTTCTCTTTGGCAGTTCAATTTGATCACTATAGCCCTTTATGCAATGTAGTCCTTATATCGTGAAAAAAAAAAAAAAAAAAGTACAGCCTTGACCTAAGGGCTGTGAAAAATTATGAGGCCAGAACCATAGATACTGATACTGGGGTCTGGAGATAAAGTGATGAGAAATAGTTTTTTGAAATTCAGATTTTTTTCTCTATAAGTATAAAATGTGTTTAAATTCATTACAATAGATTTCTGTTATTGTTAAAAAAAGTATTTTTAAATAAATTAATAAAAATATCAAAATAATCGGTTTATTGTGATAGATTAGTTAATTTTTTCATTTTATACATTAAGAAGGATAAAACTTGCAATGGTGTTTATAACATTAATGTTATCAATTTTTCTCAAATATTTAAAAATTAAGCTACCTTATGATTTTCTAAAATAGGAACCGTTATTTCAATGCAATTTACTCATTAGTATTGTTTTATCACGTAAATTATTTGGCTTATTATTAAAAAATAGCTTCCTTAATTTATATTTGTATTATCAGTATGTCTAATTTTTAAGAATTTAAGGATTACTGTGTTACTTACGGATGGTCCCTGATTCCTCATGTCTTCTACACTTATTCTACGTTTTGTCTAAGCAGGCAAAAGCTCGCTGCCCCTTTTCTGTAATTTGAAAATTCTGCCAGTGCAACACCTTTTTGTCTTCAAAGTATTAAATTTAAGGATTACTGTGTTACTTACGGATGGTCCCTGATTCCTTATGTCTTTTACACTTATTCTACATTTTGTCTAAGCAAGAGAGAGTCCGCTTCCTCTTTTCTGTAAATTGAAAATTCTGCCAGTGCAACACCTTTTTGTCCGCAGAGTATTAAATTTATTTTATAACAAGATACTTTTAAAAAGAGCTTTTTATTTAATTTTTATTCGTTGAAAATATGTGAAAAAAACTTTTTAAATTACTAAAGTTAGTCTATTTAAGATTTGTAGATAGTTGTCTTCGTCCCAAGTATTTTAATGAATCACAGTTAGAGTTAAATTATGCTCATCTAAAAATAAATTCACTTTCTAAAAACTGTTTAATTTACTAATGAGAACTGTAATTTGTTAAACAATATTCTAATTTACTACAACGGTTTTAGGTACATTCTTACTGTTTAATCTTCTCTCTGTCTTTATTATACCCATAGGTTTTAACTATTATTATTTTTATTCTTAAAAGATCGAACTGCACAGAAAACAGCAAATACTGTGTTAGAACTGGACTCTTCTTTTCTTATTATTATATTATTGTTATCATTATGTTTTAAACACAATCTCTAAATACTGTGGAACATTCCAGGCTAACGTAGTTGGGTGGAAAAGGTTGATTCAATATTAATGTTGACTTTAGTTCCAGTTCACCCTCTTCTTAATTCAGCATCTGGAATTGACACTGTCATAGACTTGATTACACCTATTACACTCTTCACCTAGATTACACTATATTTTGCAGTCTGTGTCTGTGCTGTCAAAACTATGTAAAGAGTTAATTTTGACCTTCTTTGTTGCCGACTGTTTCGTGACAGCAACAGATCCCAGACACTGCACTAAGAAGAAGGTGAATTGGAACTAAACCCATCATTCACAAACTCGTACTGTTGCTCATAGTATATCCATGTAAATAAAGTGAAATCTTCAACTAACTTTTGTGCACTTTTGATCTTTATAAGTATTAGTCCTGAAGAACTCAGTGGTTTATTATACAGTAATCAACTTAATTATAAATAAGCTATCTCATTTTAATGCTCAGTATGTAACAAATGCTATAACTGATAAAAAATAGACTACCGTATGAAAACTGCATTACAGATAAAATATTAAAACTTTACACGTGTGAATATTGTATAATTAAATATCTACCTTTTGGTAAAAATATCTTATTTTTTATCATATCAGGGGACGGCCAACAAGGAGTCAGACGAAAGTTTTAAATGAGAACATAGAGAGTAATTAGGTACATGACGAGATTGAGTAGTATATCTAATTAAAAGTCTCATTAGGGGAACAATGCCACAAATCTGACCTCAAACAGTTCGACCTCAGTGGTTTTAAGTTAAAAAAATGAGCTTGTTGAAAATTTTGTTGAGCTTTTTTGTTATTCTCGTAATTTAGTTGTAAAAGCCCGCAATTGACACTGGATTAAAAAAAGCCATTCATAGTTTTGAAATATGAGTATATTTTGGTCACTGAAAAGTAGGTGACAATAGTTGTTTTAACAATAATGAGAAACTAAATACAAAATATGGCTGTACTGAAAAACTACCTTGTTTGCTCATTGACCCAACTTCTCTTTAGCACAATTACATAGTTCACATTTTCGGTATCCGAGCACCAATTGAACATTTTGTAGTCTATCCAATATGAAGAAAAACTTCATCTTCAAGAGCATCTTTAACTAAATTTGTCAAATGAATTGCCATATTAAACAATAAAACCTGTATCAACTTAACGTTAGATCTGGAAGTTGGAAATCCTGTAACTGGCAGGCACTTTCTCTATTTGTGCATGGTAACCTAAAAAGAAATCTGTTTGCGAATATAAAAATGTCAGTATAGAATACTTTTGCTGTTTATTAATTCATTTATTGCACTGATTTTAACTTGTTTTTTTTTTCATTAAGTAGATTTGGATCAATTATAGTGGCTTTTTCCCTACATGTTTGTTATTTTAAATTTTTATTTTTGTTAATTGCTACACACTAATTTAGCTTCATTTCTGGTTGCTATGGATTACTTTGTTGAAATAGAATTAATTTATTTTTATTAAGTTTAAACCTCTTATGTTTGTTAAGTTTATATCCTGCACAATATTGTATAAAGTCTATCTAATAAGAAATCGTGAAATAAATAAATAAATCTTACCACAAAGCCTTAAAACAGATATGTAAGTAGATCAGTGACAGTTGTACACCGTTTGTGTAATGACTAAATTTATACATTTCTAATAATGGTACTTGAATTATAAAATGCCATCAAACGTAATGGAAAAGCAATAAACTTATTGGAACAACATAAAAGTGGTTGGATGCATATTTATCAGTTAATCTTTAAAATGAGACATTTTTAAAATCTAAACAATTAAGGCATGTGCATGTTTGAGGTTAAGCACTGTTATTATGTGGATAAAATCAAGATCTAGTACAGCTGGCTATAAAAAAAGGCTGTCAAGTGTTTTTAATATTGATTTAACTTTATTCTTAAGTTCCACCATGGTTTATTGCGTCAACTATTTTATATGTTATGTCTATTTGTTGCCTAGATGTTAAAACAGTATTTTAGTTTTAGTCGACGTTAGTACCTCTGTCTAGGAAATTGTAAGGGTTGTGAATGACAGTTATAAATCAGTGTGGGACAGTTGGATAGAAGTAATAATGCTAAGAGCTGTGTGACTGATGTAGCCTACGCCAGCATGATGATGTATCACACACAACACAGTGCAGCCCCTCGGCTAACTGTCACTACACTTAATCCACATCTTCCCAACAACAGTGAAATTCATTTAGCTGTCCCTTTATCTTAAAGTTTTTTTCTATGTTATTTTAACTACCAAAATAGTTATACAAAGCGAGAAAAACAATAAAATTAAAAAAAAAATTATTGTGAAGAATATTAATTGCCTTTGACAAATTTGACATACTCGAGGTGTCAAATTTGTTATCTTATAGTAAGTACATACATTAAAATAACTATCAATTAGGTCTGATACAAATTGCCATATCAATGGGTTGGATAATCCTTATAGTGCCATAGTTAATTTTCCAGTTGTACTCTGCCAGTGCCAAGCACTTACTACAAGTGTGTACCTGCCAATGCCAGAGGATTTCTATCCTTTTTGCAATTTGTTGGTAAATTAAGTCTTTCTATCTGATTAAACAGAGGCCAACGATAATAAAAGGGATTTAGCAACTTTGGCTGGGCAGTTACACAATAAATACTAACGGTTAGGTTAAGTTAGATTAGGTTCTTCTTCTTCTTTGGGGCAGCCTACTGCCATGCACATAACACTTTGAGTGCTGGCCATAAATAACATGTAACTCTAGAATGCTGGGCGTTTTTGGTGGTTTTCAAAAATGTATTTAAAAAAAAGTATTTAAGGCATAAGAAAAATACTTCCACACCTTAATTCAGCTTACTTTCTTCTTTCTTGTAATGTGAGATTGTTTGTTTTTTTTTTCAAAAACTTCATATAAAAAATGTTTTTGAAAAACATATATTTTTTGAGACAGTTTTTTTATCTAACAAACTAAACTAAGCATATATACAATTATTTACAGTGACCCATTTACAAATATAAACTGTCCTTTAAATAATACAAATCATGTTTTTATGTTTTGTAGTTTTTTTGTGTGGTACACCTTAAAACATATGTTTTTGCACAGTGAGATTTTACACTCACAACACCAATAACAAGTGTCTTTCCTTTTGGCCCTTCCGCACTCTCTGGCCTTTCCGCTTTCCAGCGGTGAATTGTGTTACTAAAAACCCAAATAACATTGTAGAGTAGGCAAAACCTGTTTAAATACGGACAATGTAATATAATACCAATTGAAATGACAACCACGTAAAAATAAAGGATTAGCATCCTTTGGAAGTTTTGCTGTTCCATAAAATTACGGGATTAGCACTCTAAGTGTTGAGCTTCAAGAATTTTTTGCGCACCATGGAAGCACACCATGAGGCCTAACAGTCTATGATTTCAGCAGTTCCACAAACCGCTGAAATCAACCTATCAGGGGAAATTCACCACCCATGACCAAACTACCAAAGATTGCCAAACTACCACTCCCTTGCTATGGAAGGGCAATCAAAGAGCAAATGTTCAGCAGTTTCATCCTGCTCATCACACATTCTACAGAGCGGATCCTCCTGAAGGATACCAACTCTGTGAAGATGCTTCCTCAGGTGACCATGTCCCATGATCAGACCTATAACCCGAGAAGACATGATTTATTTAGGTTAGGTTAGTAAACCTAAGTTGCCTAACCACATCAGTCGCAGCGTGCTTTGAATAGGTGGCCTCCGTTTAATCAGAAAGTACCAAATAATTTGTTTCTCTGTTATTTGGTACACAAATTTATTAATTTTTATCTGATTATGGATAAAAATGTAATATATTTTATTACAAAAAAAAAATATTTACATGAATAAGTTTTCAGTTTTTTATTTTAACTTATGATGATGAGCAAAAATAGTTGGGCTCTATTCAATAAATATCACTGTAAAATCCACTAAATTGTAAACACTTTGTTGAAATTTAATTATATAATAAAGAACCGTTACAGAAATAATAAAATTGCCTTATTATCAAGTGATTGCCACCATTATTGAAGACGAATGTAACTGAGACAGAAGGAGGAGGGGCTGACCGCTCCAGCAGTCTACACATGTATGTAGTTACAGGACAAAGCCGACATTTGAATAGGAAGCAGATTTATTTACCTATTGTGCAGGGACACATGTCTTGCGGATGTTGGTTTGATGTGGAACCTGGCTGTCAGTCATGTCCTAATGAACCAGGCCTCTGCTCTGCAGGAATCTCTGAACATTGAGCATAGGAAAACGTTCACTGATGGTTGTTGTGTGTTTCGTACCTATTTGAGAATACAAACGGTTAAACATTAACTATTTATTCAGAAATAATTATTAAAAATGGTTAGATTTCCTTGTTATTTTCAACAACATGCGTGACATAATCGTTAACTGTGCATAATGGCTAATGGACTGATTCTTGGTTATGTAATATTTTTACCACAAGTTGTGTCATTAACGATGCCAATTGACATAGCATAAATCTGCTTACCATATAATGGTGTATTAAATTTGCATCAGTCCTGTTTAGTTAATCTTGAATATTCTTGACTATTTTACAGTTTGATTTCAAATCAGATAAGAAAGAATGCACACTGTTTTTATTTAAGTTTTGGCTTACAGTAAAGTTTTTTATTAAAACATTGTTTTACTTCTAGCAATATTTGCAATTATTTTGGCTAAACAAAGCACCACTTTGTGTTAATAATGTATATAAACAAAGGAATGATTGAAGTAGAGATTATTTTTATGGTGCCAATTTCTCTTGAAATTGTTATAAAACGTTATTTATCATTTGAATATGAAGTAGTACAGTTTCATTGTAATTCAACCACATAAATGTCCATTTCAATCAGTTGTGTTCCGTGTTAAGAGCAGGTAATTAGTGATAATTTGCTTTTCTAATAAAACTAGTCATAACAATATTACAGCACACCTTCAAATAATATTGTATAGCCTAATAAAGAAGTAAAAATATAATGAAATTAGGTTATTTGTCAACATTAAATTTGGTCTCCAATTGTTGGTCAGTATAGAGTAAAACAAGGTAGAAATATGCCTAACTTTTAAAATTCCATTTCATTTAAGGAGACTATAAAATATATTACACGTAATATCACAAGAAAAATCGGTACCAACAGTTGTAATTTTTGTTATATAAATTTTTAAACCTTTCTTTTTAAATTCATATTGCCAGTTATATAACTTATTCTATATAATTCAAATAAGAATGTTTGTATCATATATTACAAATATTGTACAAGCACACACTTAGCCCTAGAAAAAATATTCAAAAGGAGGTTTAGAGGCTGGAATCAGGTCTTCCAGGCTATTATCTTGTTGGAAGTATAATGGCAACCAATCTATTTCTCTGTGGGATTTTACCAATTCTTCTTTTCAATTCTTTGAATCTTAAATGTAGGACTCAGACTATCAGTTTGATCCTCGTTTATCACCTTGACCTCTTTGTCGTATCAGTACAAGTCACATGTCGCAGTAATCCTGACACAGAACAGAGTAGGCTGTGTGAGAATACTATATAGTGAGAGGAACAGCTGAAGAGAATTGGATAATAGAAGCGATTTCACTAGTTGTATAAATACTGTATTTACCCTGTTCTGAACAGCTGAAGAGTATTGGATAGGAGAAGCGATTTCACTAGTTGTATAAATACTGTATTTACCCTGTTCTGAACAGCTGAAGAGTATTGGATAGGAGAAGCGATTTCACTAGTTGTATAAATACTGTATTTACCCTGTTCTGAACAGCTGAAGAGAATTTGATAGGAGAAGCGATTTCACTAGTTGTATAAATACTGTATTTACCCTGTTCTGAACAGCTGAAGAGAATTGGATAGGAGAAGCGATTTCACTAGTTGTATAAATACTGTATTTACCCTGTTCTGAACAGCTGAAGAGAATTTGATAGGAGAAGCGATTTCACTAGTTGTATAAATACTGTATTTACCCTGTTCTGAACAGCTGAAGAGTATTGGATAGGAGAAGCGATTTCACTAGTTGTATAAATACTGTATTTACCCTGTTCTGAGCAGCTGAAGAGAATTAGATAGGAGAAGCGATTTCACTAGTTGTATAAATACTGTATTTACCCTGTTCTGAACAGCTGAAGAGTATTGGATAGGAGAAGCGATTTCACTAGTTGTACAATACTATATTTACCCTGTTCTGAGCAGCTGAAGAGAATTGGATAGGAGAAACGATTTCACTAGTTGTATAAATACTGTATTTACCCTGTTCTGAGCAGCTGAAGAGAATTAGATAGGAGAGAAGCGATTTCACTAGTTGTATAAATACTGTATTTACCCTGTTCTGAACAGCTGAAGAGTATTGGATAGGAGAAGCGATTTCACTAGTTGTACAATACTATATTTACCCTGTTCTGAGCAGCTGAAGAGAATTGGATAGGAGAAACGATTTCACTAGTTGTATAAATACTGTATTTACCCTGTTCAGAACAGCTGAAGAGAATTGGATAGGAGAAGCGATTTCACTAGTTGTATAAATACTGTATTTACCCTGTTCTGAACAGCTGAAGAGAATTGGATAGGAGAAGCGATTTCACTAGTTGTATAAATACTGTATTTACCCTGTTCTGAACAGCTGAAGAGAATTGGATAGGAGAAGAGATTTCACTAGTTGTATAATACTGTATTTACCCTGTTCTGAACAGCTGATGTATTGGATACAAGAAGCGATTTCACTAGTTGTATAAATACTGTATTTACCCTGTTCTGAACAGCTGAAGAGAATTTGATAGGAGAAGTGATTTCACTAGTTGTATAAATACTGTATTTACCCTGTTCTGAACAGCTGAAGAGAATTGGATAGGAGAAGCGATTTCACTAGTTGTATAAATACTGTATTTACCCTGTTCTGAACAGCTGAAGAGAATTGGATAGGAGAAGCGATTTCACTAGTTGTATAAATACTGTATTTACCCTGTTCTGAACAGCTGAAGAGAATTGGATAGGAGAAGCGATTTCACTAGTTGTATAAATACTGTATTTACCCTGTTCTGAACAGCTGAAGAGAATTGGATAGGAGAAGCGATTTCACTAGTTGTATAATACTGTATTTACCCTGTTCTGAACAGCTGAAGAGAATTGGATAGGAGAAGCGATTTCACTAGTTGTATAAATACTGTATTTACCCTGTTCTGAACAGCTGAAGAGAATTGGATAGGAGAAGCGATTTCACTAGTTGTATAAATACTGTATTTACCCTGTTCTGAACAGCTGAAGAGAATTGGATAGGAGAAGCGATTTCACTAGTTGTATAAATACTGTATTTACCCTGTTCTGAACAGCTGAAGAGAATTGGATAGGAGAAGCGATTTCACTAGTTGTATAAATACTGTATTTACCCTGTTCTGAACAGCTGAAGAGAATTGGATAGGAGAAGCGATTTCACTAGTTGTATAAATACTGTATTTACCCTGTTCTGAACAGCTGAAGAGAATTGGATAGGAGAAGCGATTTCACTAGTTGTATAAATACTGTATTTACCCTGTTCTGAACAGCTGAAGAGAATTTGATAGGAGAAGCGATTTCACTAGTTGTATAAATACTGTATTTACCCTGTTCTGAACAGCTGAAGAGAATTTGATAGGAGAAGCGATTTCACTAGTTGTATAAATACTGTATTTACCCTGTTCTGAACAGCTGAAGAGAATTTGGATAGGAGAAGCGATTTCACTAGTTGTATAAATACTGTATTTACCCTGTTCTGAACAGCTGAAGAGAATTGGATAGGAGAAGCGATTTCACTAGTTGTATAAATACTGTATTTACCCTGTTCTGAACAGCTGAAGAGTATTGGATAGGAGAAGCAATTTCACTAGTTGTATAAATATTGTATTTACCCTGTTCTGAACAGCTGAAGAGAATTGGATAGGAGAAGAGATTTCACTAGTTGTATAAATACTGTATTTACCCTGTTCTGAACAGCTGATGAGAATTGGATACAAGAAGCGATTTCACTAGTTGTATAAATACTGTATTTACCCTGTTCTGAACAGCTGAAGAGAATTTGATAGGAGAAGCGATTTCACTAGTTGTATAAATACTGTATTTACCCTGTTCTGAACAGCTGAAGAGAATTTGATAGGAGAAGCGATTTCACTAGTTGTATAAATACTGTATTTACCCTGTTCTGAACAGCTGAAGAGAATTGGATAGGAGAAGCGATTTCACTAGTTGTATAAATACTGTATTTACCCTGTTCTGAACAGCTGAAGAGAATTGGATAGGAGAAGAGATTTCACTAGTTGTATAATACTGTATTTACCCTGTTCTGAACAGCTGATGTATTGGATACAAGAAGCGATTTCACTAGTTGTATAAATACTGTATTTACCCTGTTCTGAACAGCTGAAGAGAATGTATAATACTGATAGGAGAAGCGATTTCACTAGTTGTATAAATACTGTATTTACCCTGTTCTGAACAGCTGAAGAGAATTTGATAGGAGAAGCGATTTCACTAGTTGTATAAATACTGTATTTACCCTGTTCTGAACAGCTGATGTATTGGATAGAAGAAGCGATTTCACTAGTTGTATAATACTGTATTTACCCTGTTCTATATTTTGCTAGTATTTTGGATATTGTTATTCAACCTGTTCTGAACAGTTGACTGAATTGGATAGCAGAAGGCATTTCACCAGTTTTTTTAGATATTGTTATTCAACCTGTTCTGAACAGTTGACTGAATTGGATAGCAGAAGGGATTTCACCAGTTTTTTTAGATATTGTTATTCAACCTGTTCTGAACAGTTGACTGAATTGGATAGCAGAAGGGATTTCACCAGTTTTCTTTAGATATTGTTATTCAACCTGTTCTGAACAGCTGACTGAATTGGATAGCAGAAGGGATTTCACCAGTTTTCTTTAGATATTGTTATTCAACCTGTTCTGAACAGTTGACTGAATTGGATAGCAGAAGGGATTTCACCAGTTTTTTTAGATATTGTTATTCAACCTGTTCTGAACAGTTGACTGAATTGGATAGCAGAAGGGATTTCACCAGTTTTTTTAGATATTGTTATTCAACCTGTTCTGAACAGTTGACTGAATTGGATAGCAGAAGGGATTTCACCAGTTTTTTTAGATATTGTTATTCAACCTGTTCTGAACAGTTGACTGAATTGGATAGCAGAAGGGATTTCACCAGTTTTCTTTAGATATTGTTATTCAACCTGTTCTGAACAGCTGACTGAATTGGATAGCAGAAGGGATTTCACCAGTTTTCTTTAGATATTGTTATTCAACCTGTTCTGAACAGTTGACTGAATTGGATAGCAGAAGGGATTTCACCAGTTTTTTTAGATATTGTTATTCAACCTGTTCTGAACAGTTGACTGAATTGGATAGCAGAAGGGATTTCACCAGTTTTTTTAGATATTGTTATTCAACCTGTTCTGAACAGTTGACTGAATTGGATAGCAGAAGGGATTTCACCAGTTTTCTTTAGATATTGTTATTCAACCTGTTCTGAACAGCTGACATGAATTGTAGTGGAGGAACAATTTACTTTTGGTCTGTTCAATCTGCTTTTTATTATAGCCTATCTTATATACAGTAAGTTACATGTATGAAATGAAAATGATGTATTGTGAAAAGAAAGATTTCTGCTGGAATGTGTTGAAGATGAGGACTCGCTTGAGTGCAGGTATAGCCAGACCAGAACACGGTCGAGTAGCCCACTTTCTCCTGCTAACCGCTAGCAGCTGGGAGGCGTACATCTGCTCTACTACTCTTTGTTCATCCACGCTACAGTTACTTGTCTATATCTCTGGTCTGCTCTCAAATCAAGAAAAATGTTATTGTTAACTTATCATATCACGTTTCAAGATGGCGGACGGTTCAAAGATTTTAATGTAAATTATGTAATATATAATAAGGTTATGAAATATTTTGTAAAACTCCATATCATAATAATCGGCCAGTAAATAATGTAGATATAAACTTTCAACTGTTGTAGTTGGCGTTGATGATGCTATAAACCTCGAATATGATTCTGTAATATTAAACTATATATGATATTTTCTTGCTAACTTTGTGTAGTTTTCATAGTCACATCCGTAATCACGATTATTATGAATCCTAATGTTTATCGCGAGTAGTTCTTTGAGACAATAACGAAGACAAGTATGGCAATGTTAAATATCCTACTTATTATTGTTAGAGAAGACCACGTGAAATGCTAATCAAGAGAGGCGGGCCACAGTAACGATATGTTATCGAAGACAATTTGCTAACATGTTTTTCCTCAGATCGATATTTACTCACTCCTACTTCACTTAAGCTCTCTTGTTATACCTCCTTCTCTTTATATTATCGGATATAATGTTGATCTCGAGATCTGTCTGTTATCCCACCACTTTTTTTTATACTACGGAGAGTTTGTTTTTCCTCGTTCGTAGGTATAGATTATTATCTCTAATGCGATCTACAGCCGCCCAAGCCCGCCTCGAGGTCTCCAGAACTGCCGATAGCTGGGAGCATGAAGTAGTTCACCTTCGCGCAGGATGGAGCCGGCCACTTAGACCGAATTGCGGGTACTCTGTGTGGCGGTAACTCGATTGCTTTCAACAATGCATTTTTAAACCAGAAATTCTTGAACTTATTAAACTGTAAAACTTACCAGGATTCAGTAATTCTATTGTTATAAATGACGATTTCCCACACGATCACAAATCGCCTTGATCCTTTCCTTTAATCGACACCATCATAATCGCATTCGGAACGAGTTGCGTTGCAGAGTCAGAGTATGGTGTGTTGGGAGCTAGTTTTATTGTAAAATAATTCCCATTGAAAACAAGTAGAATGACAACGCCATTGGGTACGATCGCCGAGCTATTCCAATAGTAATAGCTCTCACTGCATGGAAATGGGTGTAAAATGGGCAAAGCACCTGCGTCTATGTGTCGTTCGACACGAGTGGAAATATAACAATATTTACGCCTTGTTGTGTAACCGATGTCAGGCCTGCCGAGATTGTCGAACTGAAACTGTATTTAACCCGACCCTATCCCTCGGTTGTGGCATTCAGGTAGCCTACAGACGGGGTTGTTAGTGGCCCCCGGCCGTCCCTACAAAAGCGAGCGGCAGGACTTGGGCAGGATAGCGAAAGAGCCCGAGGGGCTATTAGGTCCCGGTTATTTGTGGTCTAATGGCGGACCGACATAAATTCTGGCCCGGACCTGCCCTGGTCACTACGCCCACTACCTGCTTCTCCCATCGGAGGATCGACCCTCACATTCCTCTTCGTGACAGCGTGACTCTCGGGGAGGATACAACTATCACTGCCGTAGTTCATGCAGTTTTCGAAAAGCGTGTGTAATAATATGTAAAATCAACGTTTTCTAGCCCTCGTTACTTTGACGAAAACTGTGTTCTCGGTCACTCGATCTTTCTCAATGCACTTTGTTTTCTCTTCTGTGTAACATTTCTTGTCGTTTAAATTGTACATGTTCGAAGTATCGACAGTTTGTCGTCAAGGAAACGACTTGTTTACATTTGCGTCCATGTCATTTGACACTCTCCTCTACAATAAGAACTCACCGGACTTTAACGCGTTTGTGCGCGTTCAAGCACCGATGTGTCGAGCAGTTCCAGGTGTAACTCGTACAGTGTAACTCATGAAACTAAAACTGCGATCATACAAATCATAGAGCTCAGTTACAGGAATCTAGCTGTTGTCACTTATTCCTTAGTGCGCAATCGTTAACTCATGAAACTAAAACTGTGATCATACAAATGATAGAGCTCAGTTACAGGAATCTAGCTGTCTTCACTTATTCCTTAGTGCGCAATCGTTAACTCATGAAACTAAAACTGTGATCATACAAATGATAGAGCTCAGTTACAGGAATCTAGCTGACTTCACTTATTCCTTAGTGCGCAATCGTTAACTCATTAAACTAAAACTATAATAATAATAATAAATATTTTATTAAATAAGACATTTTTACAGGAAATGTATCGGAATCGTCAAATTTAGAGATCTAAAATTTTCCATTCACTACCACAAAATTCTCTTTCATACATACATTGTTTGCCGTCACACTCTCTCACTCATTCGAATTTCCATCTCTAGTCCCTAGTCAGTCTGCCAATCGAGGGTCTCCCAATTGAATGCCATGAACTCGTCCGTGTTGTAAAAAGCGTTTGCTACTAAAGTTGATTTTAGACGAGGTTTAAATGCCTTCGGCATTGGGGCATTTTTTATCGAATTTGGTAATCTGTTGAGAAAGAGAACTCCTGCCTGGGAAGGCAAAAGTTCAAACAGTACCGTCCTGTGTGCCCCAGTTCGGTAGTTGTTCCTTCCTCTAGTTGCATAAGAGTGTATGTCAGTAGACCTAGCGCCCCTTGCGGACCGGCCTCTGATTGGTCGAGAGGGGGTCACGTGATCCAAGATGGCGGCCGCGCATGCGCAGAGGGAGGGCATGTGCGGGAGAAATTCCCTCATGTGCGGGAGAAATTCCCTCATGTGCGGGAGAAATTCCCTCCTCACACTCTTATCCTAGTGTTTTGGGGTGTCAAAATCGGTGATTCGGTGGGTCCAGGAGGGACGGAGGGAATTCCAACATGGCTGCGCCCATGTATCACGTGATCAAAAAAAACCAATATGGCTGCGCCCATGTATCACGTGATAAAAAAAAAACCCATTATGGCGGCGCCCACGTAAACATAACCTCACTTTCTTTCTCGGCGGGAACCAAGATGGCGGCGCCCGTGGCGCGCGCTGGCGGGAAAAATTCCCTAGGGTTCCCCTCACACTACAAAATAATTATTTATATATAATAATAATATAGATAAAAATTAAGTAAGACGTTATCTGAGAGTTTCTGAGTGTGGTTGCGGAACACTCGTACTGTGTATGGAACACAGTACCCAGGTTAAGCATTACCGAGGTATAGGAGTCCGTCCAGTAACTGGTTGTCACTCCACGACCCGATAATGCCCCGTCCCTTGGAAAGTGAATTTTTGAAACCAATTGAAGAATTTAAAATGGAAAGTGAATTTTGAAACCAATTGAAGTTAGAGCTAGAGTTACCTCGGGAGGTATATGTTGAACCTCCCCACGATTAACGCTCGGCACGTGGGACATGTGTGTACTCTGTCGGCACAGGTCCGACAGAGAGTATGACCGCACAGCCGAAGAGCAACCGTGGGAAGATTCACCATACACACAGGACACTCAACTTTACGCGGCTGTGACAGAGGTGTCTCCTCGGCGTCCGGGGGTGGAGGAGTGGTGTTATTACGCCTGGCATCCTCCATTCTTCCACCCGGAGGCTGACCACGGTGACCACTGATTATGTAGCAATAAATAGCTTATCTTTACTGAGTCGTTTTATTTGAAATCCCCGCCGAGAAAAAAGTGAGGTTATGTTTACGTGGGCGCCGCCATAATGGTTTTTTTTTTGATCACGTGATACATGGGCGCAGCCATATTGGTTTATTTTTGATCACGTGATACATGGGCGCAGCCATGTTGGAATTCCCTCCGTCCCTCCTGGACCCACCGAATCACCGATTTTGACACCCCAAAACACCCCAAAACACTAGGATAAGAGTGTGAGGAGGGAATTTCTCCCGCACATGAGGGAATTTCTCCCGCACATGAGGGAATTTCTCCCGCACATGCCCTCCCTCTGCGCATGCGCGGCCGCCATCTTGGATCACGTGACCCCCTCTCGACCAATCAGAGGCCGGTCCGCAAGGGGCGCTAGGTCTACTTATGTCACTACCTCTTATGCCATTACATTTAGATTAAAAAAAAGACAGGTCTCTAAAATATAGAGGCAGGGCAATGTCAACAGTTTTAGGTCTTTGAAAGCTTGCCTACACGACTCTCTGCTATGCAATTTGGCAATAATTATTCGGATCGCCTTTTTTTGAAGAATGAAGATTCTTGAGAAATTTGAGTTTACGCAACCTCCCCACAAAGCTAATCCGTAGGATAGGTGTGGGTAATTACTCCATAGTATGCCGTCATCAATATCTGGGTCTGGCAATACTCGGATAGTTTTCTCAAAACATATATTCCTGAGGATAGTTTTGAGCAAACGGGGTCTACGTGACAGTCCCAAGTCAACCCTTGATCAAGGTGTATTCCAAGGAATTTCGTTGTGTAGACTTCTTTAATCTCAGTATCGTCTAACATTACTGTCGGACTTTAGTCTGAGTTTGTGTTGTTTAAACAGAATTGGATGAAATTTGACTTTGTTGAATTGGTTTTGAGATTAAGCTCATTAAAGTGTTGAACTGTGTTGTTGAGCTCAATGAATGTTACTTTTTCGAGTTCTTCGATGGAATTCGCGTTGAGAAAGAGAGTCGTGTCGTCTGCATACTGGACGATTCGTCCTTGTTGAACAGATGAGCTGGCATCATTAACGTAGATGAGAAAGAGTAAGAGACTAAGAATAGAGCCCTGCGGAACTCCATACTTCAGTATTTCCTGTTTTGACTGAGCGTCTGAAATTCTTACCAATTGAACTCGATTACTGAGAAACGATTCGAGCCACCTGAGGGGGATTCCTCGTATCCCGTAATACTCCAATTTGGAAATGAGGATACGGTGGAGACAGCATACGGTGGAAACTGCGATCATACAAATGATAGAGCTCAGTTACAGGAATCTAGCTGTCTTCACTTATTCCTTAGTGCGCAATCGTTAACTCATGAAACTAAAACTGTGATCATACAAATGATAGAGCTCAGTTACAAGAATCTAGCTGTCTTCACTTATTCCTTAGTGCGCAATCATTAACTCATGAAACTAAAACTGTGATCCTACAAATAATAGAGCTCAGATAGCTGTCTTCACTTATTCCTTAGTGCGCAATCGTATGCCAGTCGCTTTGAGTTTCTGGTTAGCGAGGTTCTGCTAAATTATTCGAGTCTAATTACAGCAAGTGTTGGCGAGTATTCCCTCGGTAACGATATTGGTTGTGATAAAACAACATCGAGTTCGTGCAGTGATATCGATCGTTCTCTCTGTATAATCCTATCGTACCCGAGAGATAGTATAATCTTCAAACATGTTTGAATTGTGTGTGACGCTGTACCGCGAGCCGTGTCCCGAGATTGAGGAGAGGAAAGCGGGTCAGTGAAAGTGCTATGTGGGTCTCTGCACCATCCTTGTCGTGTCCTGTCCCGTCTTGCTGGATCCTGCCCTTGCTTATTGGCCTTACTTAGGTGTCATATAGAATTAACTAAGGAGTTTCTAGAAATAATACAGGGAACAACATCAATATAGGATTAAGTATCAAATCTATTATAGTTAGAGGAACACTAATCTGTCAGCAGATCACGATTCACAGACTACGCGACGTGACTACAATGGAACGAATCGTAAACATTATTTTGGTCGCTTAAAGTTAGTTGGATATGTTAGTTAAGCGTATCACGTCACAAACGTCAATTTATGTCCATAAAGAACTGGTTTATTCCATTGTGTGGCTATTGGGTAGTCAGTTTAAACGGTTCGAATACTTTGTCATTTAAGTATGGGCCAGAACGAATTCTGTAACATTTGTATGTTGTATTTAATTAATGTTATTTCTGTGGAGTGTATCTAATCTCTGGTGTTTTTTTTTTCAGGTAATATCCAGTCACCACTTACTTTCCAGTTGACTTTTGGTAAGTTAGTTTTTTCGAATTCAATATTGTGTACAGAACAGTGTTGGCGTTGGGTCACATAAAATAGGTGTTTAGGCGCTTTACTGGTGTTCGTGGCTGGTACCGAGGTCAATCAGGTCTGAGAGGTTAGATTTAGGGGGTGTTTTGGGGCGAGGGAGTATTGTCACGGGCTTCCTTTACCACCTGGCGTCTTCCCTTCGGCCATATGATACATTACAATGGTGTCCCTCACGTGTGAATAGTGAGGGGACGGCATCCGGCATGACAATCTGAACCAAACTTACGTGGCATAACAGTCTGTCTTGGCTAGTAACGAGGATTGGTTACGTTAGCATCATGATGTTGAAATGGTTGATAATCGACCTTGTGTGTTTCCTATTTTACAGCAAGTGTAAAGAGATATGTGTGAACCATCTACTGTGTTCAGGTTTGGCAAGCAAATAAACACACACAGTAGTCCAGCTGTGCACCCTGCCACTGCAGTAACAGCTGAGCTGTATTCCCTCCCCCCCCCCCGCCCACAGTTTTTGTGCCCCAGTTTTTGTCCACACGCTCGCGTGTAGGCGTGTCAGCCAGCTTTTATCCTATCTCTGCCGTGCTGTAAACGGGTAACCCCTTATTTTACGTTTCCAGATTGGATTACTCGGTCCCGAATTCCAGGTTTAACAGCGGCTGTGAATGTACTGCTGTGACACCCGTACCGTTGGCCAATGACACTCAGGATGTACTGCATTGTTATGTGTACTATATGCAGTTGTGCAAGAATAAAACAGGTCATTCGATGAGACATATAATAAAATGGGTTATTTGGTTCTAAACCGAAAAGAAACCATCAATCAGTTTGATATTAACGTTAAAACTGATCTGAGGTAGTTGGACGTATTATACGTTAGTCAAGCAGATTGTGGATTGCATTTATGTGTTTATAAAAGCATGAAATAAATATAGAAGTTAAACAAATATATGTTTGTGTTTCACCACAACATTGATTTATTTTTGTGAGAACAGTTATTTTTATCGACTTTTATAGTTCAGTATGTTCAGGTTTACTATAATGTATCATGTAGATAATATCCAAACTGAAGCTGTGGCTGAGTAGAGCAGATCGTGGGGAGAGGGAACATTGGTTTTGTTGGAACCGAGCGTGCCAACTTCAAGTATTTGTAGTTCCTACTTTGGTTAGTAATAATTTTATGAATGAAACATTTTGGTTGAGGGGAAGGGTATCAATTTTCCACCCTCTTAGGTACACAGAGGAGAGCAGATGGTGGCTGACACGGTGGCCTGCTGCGTGTGGCGCGGTGGCGGAAGGGAAGTGTTTAAGCGGGAGAACAATCGTGCACGGCGACATACAGCCGAGGAAGTGGCTAAACAGCTGTAAGGTAAACAAAGACAGATGTGCTCACGTGTCTTCTGCACGGGTTCGCCGAGGTTCAAGTTTTATGATGTTTGAATTTGTTAGATTATTTGCGATAACGTGTTGACTCGCTGTCGTGCGTGTCCGTGTCGTGTGTGGACGATGATGACTCACGGCGCTGACTCACGGCCTCTGTTAGGCTAATATCTATTGTTATCGGTCCACGTGCACAGTGTAACCACGTATCACTGTCCAAAGGTTTATGTATCGTGTAAAACCTGATTCTCTTTGTCGCCGGTTACAGAATCTACACTTTACTGAAAGTGAAGAATTCTACAAACATTAAGATCGGTTCGACTGCACAGTGGTGAAGGTTTCTGGTTTAACGTTCATTTAATATAAAAACGAAAGTGGAGCAGCAGCCGCAGGTAGCGGAGTACGGCCGGAGTAGGCCTACTGTTACACGTGACACCAGTGCCAATGTCTACTCTCCGAGGCCGGCCTCTAGCACGAGTCGTAATTAATTTGAATTACAAATTTATTTGGTGAATTTTAATTTTAAATGTTTTCTTAATGTATTTAACGAAACTATTAAAAAATGTATTTAAACTCCTTATATTGAATACTATTATGTAAAAAGTGTAACGTTACCGTGCCACAGTGTGATGATTATTTGTACACATTCCCACATGCCGACTTTCTCATCAGTCACATAATCTGTAATTACTATCGCATTACGCTGTGGTCAGTGGTCAGTATTTTATAGCCTTACATACGATAGACTTAATCTGTGGCAACATAACGCGCACCATTGTGTAATGGAGAAATAAAGACTCTATTGAGTATGGAGAATCATGGAAATGGGGTCAGGTAAAATGTTGTGTAAGATAGAGGCATTATATGAATTCTCTGTATAACCCTTCAGAATAGACTTTTTTATAGTTAGCATGTTGTGTAAGCATCTTATAAATTTAGTATAGAAATATTCTCTGTGTAAGCGTATTTGGAAAACCCGCTTAAAAAGTAAAAGGCAATTGCGTTCCATATGGAATACAAATGTACTTGTAGGATTTATGTTCTACTTACTGTCCTCTACTCGTATGTCGCAGTTTGATACAGTGTACAAGTGCCCAGAGTGAGTATAGTCGACTAGTTATTGCACGTCCGAGCACGCAAATGGTACAACGTACAAGAACTAGAGCCTGTTTATAGGCGGCTGTCACACGGCTGTGCTCTACTCGTATGTCGCAGTTTGATACAGTGTACAAGTGCCCAGAGTGAGTATAGTCGACTAGTTATTGCACGTCCGAGCACGCAAATGGTACAACTTACAAGAACTAGAGCGTGTTTATAGGCGGCTGTCACACGGCTGTGCTCTACTCGTATGTCGCAGTTTGATACAGTGTACAAGTGCCCAGAGTGAGTATAGTCGACTAGTTATTGCACGTCCGAGCACGCAAATGGTACAACTTACAAGAACTAGAGCCTGTTTATAGGCGGCTGTCACACGGCTGTGCTCTACTCGTATGTCGCAGTCACTAAATTGCAAATGTACAACGTACAAGTGAGCCTGTATAGGCGTGTTATAGTCGACTATATTGCACGTCCGAGCACGCAAATGGTACAACGTACAAGAACTAGAGCCTGTTTATAGGCGGCTGTCACACGGCTGTGCTCTACTCGTATGTCGCAGTTTGATACAGTGTACAAGTGCCCAGAGTGAGTATAGTCGACTAGTTATTGCACGTCCGAGCACGCAAATGGTACAACGTACAAGAACTAGAGCCTGTTTATAGGCGGCTGTCACACGGCTGTGCTCTACTCGTATGTCGCAGTTTGATACAGTGTACAAGTGCCCAGAGTGAGTATAGTCGACTAGTTATTGCACGTCCGAGCACGCAAATGGTACAACGTACAAGAACTAGAGCCTGTTTATAGGCGGCTGTCACACGGCTGTGCTCTACTCGTATGTCGCAGTTTGATACAGTGTACAAGTGCCCAGAGTGAGTATAGTCGACTAGTTATTGCACGTCCGAGCACGCAAATGGTACAACGTACAAGAACTAGAGCCTGTTTATAGGCGGCTGTCACACGGCTGTGCTCTACTCGTATGTCGCAGTTTGATACAGTGTACAAGTGCCCAGAGTGAGTATAGTCGACTAGTTATTGCACGTCCGAGCACGCAAATGGTACAACGTACAAGAACTAGAGCCTGTTTATAGGCGGCTGTCACACGGCTGTGCTCTACTCGTATGTCGCAGTTTGATACAGTGTACAAGTGCCCAGAGTGAGTATAGTCGACTAGTTATTGCACGTCCGAGCACGCAAATGGTACAACGTACAAGAACTAGAGCCTGTTTATAGGCGGCTGTCACACGGCTGTGCTCTACTCGTATGTCGCAGTTTGATACAGTGTACAAGTGCCCAGAGTGAGTATAGTCGACTAGTTATTGCACGTCCGAGCACGCAAATGGTACAACGTACAAGAACTAGAGCCTGTTTATAGGCGGCTGTCACACGGCTGTGCTCTACTCGTATGTCGCAGTTTGATACAGTGTACAAGTGCCCAGAGTGAGTATAGTCGACTAGTTATTGCACGTCCGAGCACGCAAATGGTACAACGTACAAGAACTAGAGCCTGTTTATAGGCGGCTGTCACACGGCTGTGCTCTACTACACTATGGAAACTTACAGGTCACTAAGTATAGCACGCAAATGGTACAACGTACAAGAACTAGAGCCTGTTTATAGGCGGCTGTCACACGGCTGTGCTCTACCACTATGGAAACTTACAGGTCACTAAGTATAGCACGCAAATGGTACAACGTACAAGAACTAGAGCCTGTTTATAGGCGGCTGTCACACGGCTGTGCTCTACCACTATGGAAACTTACAGGTCACTAAGTATAGCACGCAAATGGTACAACGTACAAGAACTAGAGCCTGTTTATAGGCGGCTGTCACACGGCTGTGCTCTACCGCTATGGAAACTTACAGGTCACTAAGTATAGCACGCAAATGGTACAACGTACAAGAACTAGAGCCTGTTTATAGGCGGCTGTCACACGGCTGTGCTCTACCACTATGGAAACTTACAGGTCACTAAGTATAGCACGCAAATGGTACAACGTACAAGAACTAGAGCCTGTTTATAGGCGGCTGTCACACGGCTGTGCTCTACCACTATGGAAACTTACAGGTCACTAAGTATAGCACGCAAATGGTACAACGTACAAGAACTAGAGCCTGTTTATAGGCGGCTGTCACACGGCTGTGCTCTACCACTATGGAAACTTACAGGTCACTAAGTCGAGCACGCAAATGGTACAACGTACAAGAACTAGAGCCTGTTTATAGGCGGCTGTCACACGGCTGTGTTCTACCGCTATGGAAACTTACAGGTCACTAAGTATAGCACGCAAATGGTACAACGTACAAGAACTAGAGCCTGTTTATATACGGCTGTCACACGGCTGTGCTCTACAACTATGGAAACTTGCAGGTCACTAAGTCGAGCACGCAAATGGTACAACGTACAAGAACTAGAGCCTGTTTATAGGCGGCTGTCACACGGCTGTGCTCTACCACTATGGAAACTTACAGGTCACTAAGTATAGCACGCAAATGGTACAACGTACAAGAACTAGAGCCTGTTTATAGGCGGCTGTCACACGGCTGTGCTCTACCACTATGGAAACTTACAGGTCACTAAGTATAGCACGCAAATGGTACAACGTACAAGAACTAGAGCCTGTTTATAGGCGGCTGTCACACGGCTGTGCTCTACCACTATGGAAACTTACAGGTCACTAAGTATAGCACGCAAATGGTACAACGTACAAGAACTAGAGCCTGTTTATATGCGGCTGTCACACGGCTGTGCTCTACAACTATGGAAACTTGCAGGTCACTAAGTCGAGCACGCAAATGGTACAACGTACAAGAACTAGAGCCTGTTTATAGGCGGCTGTCACACGGCTGTGCTCTACCACTATGGAAACTTACAGGTCACTAAGTATAGCACGCAAATGGTACAACGTACAAGAACTAGAGCCTGTTTATAGGCGGCTGTCACACGGCTGTGCTCTACCACTATGGAAACTTACAGGTCACTAAGTATAGCACGCAAATGGTACAACGTACAAGGACTAGAGCCTGTTTATATGCGGCTGTCACACGGCTGTGCTCTACCACTATGGAAACTTGCAGGTCACTAAGTATAGCACGCAAATGGTACAACGTACAAGAACTAGAGCCTGTTTATATGCGGCTGTCACACGGCTGTGCTCTACAACTATGGAAACTTGCAGGTCACTAAGTATAGCACGCAAAAGGTACAACGTACAAGGACTAGAGCCTGTTTATGTGTGGCTGTTACACGGCTGTGCGCTACAACTATGGAAACTTGCAGGTCACTCAGTCGAGCACGCAAAAGGTACAACGTACAAGGACTAGAGCCTGTTTATGTGTGGTTGTTACACGGCTGTGCTCTACCACTGTGGAAATTTGCAGGTCACTAAGTCGGAGCATTCATCAACTCCAAGGTTCACAAGCTTCACAAGTTCCTGTACAGTTACAGTGTATTTGGCGGACTGCATTATTTGACATACTCGACTATTTGTTGAAATTAATTTTGATCCTTCTAAAGAACTTGCTACTTTTGTATTAAAATGTTTAAAGGATCTTGTGATAAAATAGTCCTATTGTCATCTCTTTGGTTGTGGTCACATGACAAAATAGTATTTATTGCAAATGATATTTCTAAACAAAACAAAATTTAATTTAATTCATTGTGTTAAATACGCCCTGAAATCCTCCTAGATGATAAACCTCTTTGTAGAATTTACAAAATGACCAATTCGCCATAGATTGGTAGTCGGTCGGGTCACAGTGCTTCAAAGAAGTTTTTTGGTGGAATTCGGATTTCCTCCTTTGAAAGTCATGGCCCAGTGAGTCGTGCACAATAGCCAAACGGATAATGGGCTGTCTGAGCTTTCTGACCTGTCAGGATGTTGTGCAGCTCACATCTGTGCTGTTGTCTCCTCCCACCTGCCAGCCCAGCTCTCCCATTGTATCCTGCTCTCCTGCTGTACCGGTACCGTTAATCATTGACTCCCACTCGACCTGCAGCTGCCGTCCTGCTCCTGCCTGTCTTTCTGTGCTTGCTGGTGAAAACCTTTATCTGTCCTGCTACCGTCAGAATATGAAGAGTTGAAGGGGGGATTTTGTTTTACGTATTGTTTACATTTTAGTTAAGAAAAGTTATCGTGGGGATTCATCACAATCAACGCAAATTATAATTTCCTTTTTCTACTTATGTTCATTTTATGGAATATAATTTCTCGAAGACAAGTCAGTCAATATACCGAATAGTACTGTATTTGCCCCACCCCCTTTAAAACTGAGAACTTCACTCATCAGAGGTTTGTGCCCACAACAACGTGCATCCGCTTGTTTTGGATGCATTGGGCGACAAAATGAGCTCAAAATAAATATGCACTTAGAGCTTAATAGAACTGAAAATGTTGACGAAATACGATTTTCGTGTGATCCTAAATATTGGCTTATTACAATCTAAAGGTGAGAAAATCGTAGTCTATGTTCACCGACTGCATCAGAACTAGTGACAGGCGTAACTTGCATCGGTCTGGTCTACAAGACTGAATGAAGGAGATCTAGTGACAGGCGTAACTTGCATCGGTCTGGTCTACAAGACTGAATGAAGGAGATCTAGTGACAGGCGTAACTTGCATCGGTCTGGTCTACAAGACTGAATGAAGGAGATCTAGTGACAGGCGTAACTTGCATCGGTCTGGTCTACAAGACTGAATGAAGGAGATCTAGTGACAGGCGTAACTTGCATCGGTCTGGTCTACAAGACTGAATGAAGGAGATCTACTGACAGGCGTAACTTGCATCGGTCTGGTCTACAAGACTGAATGAAGGAGATCTAGTGACAGGCGTAACTTGCATCGGTCTGGTCTACAAGACTGAATGAAGGAGATCTAGTGACAAGCGTAACTTAGATCGGTCTGGTTTACAAGACTGAACGAAGGAGATCTAGTGACAGGTGTAACTTGCATCGGTGTGGTCTACAAGACTGAATGAAGGAGATCTAGTGACAGGCGTAACTTGCATCGGTGTGGTCTACAAGACTGAATGAAGGAGATCAAGTGACAGGCGTAACTTGCATCGGTCTGGTCTACAAGACTGAATGAAGGAGATCTAGTGACAGGCGTAACTTAGATCGGTCTGGTCTACAAGACTGAACGAAGGAGATCTAGTGACAGGTGTAACTTGCATCGGTCTGGTCTACAAGACTAAATGAAGGAGATCTAGCCGATATAATGGTTGTTCTCCGTTCAGTAATAAAATCTGACTCCGACATTCAAATTGATATTTCACCGATGTCACATCTTACAACAAAAAATACCCGACGAAATTAAACACGCGTGTCGTTACAAAACTAGCAGTGCCTGAGGAAATGATGTGTATTGTCTAAATATAAATAAACTATTCGTGTGCGGCAACACTGGCCGGTACTGGAAGAGAAGGGCGATAGTGTAAGAGTATGTCGTCGCGGTGTAATTACAATCCGGAGCCAACAGTAAACTTAATTATCGCAGAGTACGTGAGCCTCGCCCGTGAACATATATCTATGTCTTGTCGATGCTGGGACAAGTATACCTGTCGTGTGTGTCTAACATGGCCGGTGCTGTAAGAGTTAGGAGATAGTGTAAGAGTATGTCGTCGCGGTGTAATTACAATCCGGAGCCAACAGTAAACTTAATTATCGCAGAGTACGTGAGCCTCGCCCGTGAACATATATCTATGTCTTGTCGATGCTGGGACAAGTATACCTGTCGTGTGTGTTGCTGTAAGAGTTAGGAGATAGTGTAAGAGTATGTCGTCGCGGTGTAATTACAATCCGGAGCCAACAGTAAACTTAATTATCGCAGAGTACGTGAGCCTCGCCCGTAAACATATATCTATGTCTTGTCGATGCTGGGACAAGTATACCTGTCGTGTGTTGTAAGAGTTAGGAGATAGTGTAAGAGTATGTCGTCGCGGTGTAATTACAATCCGGAGCCAACAGTAAACTTAATTATCGCAGAGTACGTGAGCCTCGCCCGTGAACATATATCTATGTCTTGTCGATGCTGGGACAAGTATACCTGTCGTGTGTTGTAAGAGTTAGGAGATAGTGTAAGAGTATGTCGTCGCGGTGTAATTACAATCCGGAGCCAACAGTAAACTTAATTATCGCAGAGTACGTGAGCCTCGCCCGTGAACATATATCTATGTCTTGTCGATGCTGGGACAAGTATACCTGTCGTGTGTTGTAAGAGTTAGGAGATAGTGTAAGAGTATGTCGTCGCGGTGTAATTACAATCCGGAGCCAACAGTAAACTTAATTATCGCAGAGTACGTGAGCCTCGCCCGTGAACATATATCTATGTCTTGTCGATGCTGGGACAAGTATACCTGTCGTGTGTTGTAAGAGTTAGGAGATAGTGTAAGAGTATGTCGTCGCGGTGTAATTACAATCCGGAGCCAACAGTAAACTTAATTATCGCAGAGTACGTGAGCCTCGCCCGTGAACATATATCTATGTCTTGTCGATGCTGGGACAAGTATACCTGTCGTGTGTTGTAAGAGTTAGGAGATAGTGTAAGAGTATGTCGTCGCGGTGTAATTACAATCCGGAGCCAACAGTAAACTTAATTATCGCAGAGTACGTGAGCCTCGCCCGTGAACATATATCTATGTCTTGTCGATGCTGGGACAAGTATACCTGTCGTGTGTTGTAAGAGTTAGGAGATAGTGTAAGAGTATGTCGTCGCGGTGTAATTACAATCCGGAGCCAACAGTAAACTTAATTATCGCAGAGTACGTGAGCCTCGCCCGTGAACATATATCTATGTCTTGTCGATGCTGGGACAAGTATACCTGTCGTGTGTTGTAAGAGTTAGGAGATAGTGTAAGAGTATGTCGTCGCGGTGTAATTACAATCCGGAGCCAACAGTAAACTTAATTATCGCAGAGTACGTGAGCCTCGCCCGTGAACATATATCTATGTCTTGTCGATGCTGGGACAAGTATACCTGTCGTGTGTTGTAAGAGTTAGGAGATAGTGTAAGAGTATGTCGTCGCGGTGTAATTACAATCCGGAGCCAACAGTAAACTTAATTATCGCAGAGTACGTGAGCCTCGCCCGTGAACATATATCTATGTCTTGTCGATGCAGGGACAAGTATACCTGTCGTGTGTTGTAAGAGTTAGGAGATAGTGTAAGAGTATGTCGTCGCGGTGTAATTACAATCCGGAGCCAACAGTAATCTTAATTATCGCAGAGTACGTGAGCCTCGCCCGTGAACATATATCTATGTCTTGTCGATGCAGGGACAAGTATACCTGTCGTGTGTGTCTACTTTGTAACAATGTAGAAAAACAGAATAATCGATGAATTTAGTGCATATATATATATATATATATATATATATATATATATATATATATATATATATATATATATGTCTATAGGTCAGTCGGGGTTCGAGATATCTTGTGGACAGACAGGCATAAACGATATGTCTAATTAAATTTAATCTCAAATTTTCCTTTTTAATAATAAAAATTATAATGGATTTTCTCATTGATTTCATTCCTTGGTGCAGTACGATTAAGTGCAGTACACATAAAGTTATGTTAGCAGAACCGGCATTCTGTGTGGCTGCCAGCTCGCCAAGTGTATTGGTTCAGGACAGTAATGTACTATTGCAGTACATTGGCACAACAAGGTACTAGGAGAGTGTTGCTATTCATGTAATATCAAATATGACATTTTTATTCGTTGTTTTATTGATTAGCTGATCAGTTTTACCGACAGTCGTCACTCATATGATTACTTATTCTTAGAGTCAGCATCTTAATATAGTCGAATCCACAATATTGACCTCTTTCCAATTTACCCAACTACCACACGTAGCAGGGTGTACGGAATACATTGCCTTGTAGCTGTGGTAGTCATCTCAACATCGTGGTACTCTTAATATTCTCCTTCCAACTACCTCACGTGGCAGGGTGTACGGAATACATTGCCTTGTAGCTGTGGTAGTCATCTCAACATCGTGGTACTCTTAATATTCTCCTTCCAACTAACACACGTGGCAGGGTGTACGGAATACATTGCCTTGTAGCTGTGGTAGTCATCTCAACATCGTGGTACTCTTAATATTCTCCTTCCAACTACCACACGTGGCAGGGTGTACGGAATACATTGCCTTGTAGCTGTGGTAGTCATCTCAACATCGTGGTACTCTTAATATTCTCCTTCCAACTACCACACGTAGCAGGGTGTACGGAATACATTGCCTTGTAGCTGTGGTAGTCATCTCAACATCGTGGTACTCTTAATATTCTCCTTCCAACTACCACACGTGGCAGGGTGTACGGAATACATTGCCTTGTAGCTGTGGTAGTCATCTCAACATCGTGGTACTCTTAATATTCTCCTTCCAACTACCACACGTGGCAGGGTGTACGGAATACATTGCCTTGTAGCTGTGGTAGTCATCTCAACATCGTGGTACTCTTAATATTCTCCTTCCAACTACCACACGTGGCAGGGTGTACGGAATACATTGCCTTGTAGCTGTGGTAGTCATCCGTAACATCGTGGTACTCTTAATATTCTCCTTCCAACTACCACACGTGGCAGGGTGTACGGAATACTTTGCCTTGTAGCTGTGGTAGTCATCTCAACATCGTGGTACTCTTAATATTCTCCTTCCAACTACCACACGTGGCAGGGTGTACGGAATACATTGCCTTGTAGCTGTGGTAGTCATCTCAACATCGTGGTACTCTTAATATTCTCCTTCCAACTACCACACGGAGCAGGGTGTACGGAATACATTGCCTTGTAGCTGTGGTAGTCATCCTAACATCGTGGTACTCTTAATATTCTCCTTCCAACTACCACACGTGGCAGGGTGTACGGAATACTTTGCCTTGTAGCTGTGGTAGTCATCTCAACATCGTGGTACTCTTAATATTCTCCTTCCAACTACCACACGTGGCAGGGTGTACGGAATACATTGCCTTGTAGCTGTGGTAGTCATCCTAACATCGTGGTACTCTTAATATTCTCCTTCCAACTACCACACGTAGCAGGGTGTACGGAATACATTGCCTTGTAGCTGTGGTAGTCATCCTAACATCGTGGTACTCTTAATATTCTCCTTCCAACTACCACACGTGGCAGGGTGTACGGAATACATTGCCTTGTAGCTGTGGTAGTCATCCTAACATCGTGGTACTCTTAATATTCTCCTTCCAACTACCACACGGAGCAGGTTCGTACGGAATACATTGCCTTGTAGCTGTGGTAGTCATCCTAACATCGTGGTACTCTTAATATTCTCCTTCCAACTACCACACGTGGCAGGGTGTACGGAATACTTTGCCTTGTAGCTGTGGTAGTCATCTCAACATCGTGGTACTCTTAATATTCTCCTTCCAACTACCACACGTGGCAGGGTGTACGGAATACATTGCCTTGTAGCTGTGGTAGTCATCCTAACATCGTGGTACTCTTAATATTCTCCTTCCAACTACCACACGTGGCAGGGTGTACGGAATACATTGCCTTGTAGCTGTGGTAGTCATCCTAACATCGTGGTACTCTTAATATTCTCCTTCCAACTACCACACGTGGCAGGGTGTACGGAATACTTTGCCTTGTAGCTGTGGTAGTCATCTCAACATCGTGGTACTCTTAATATTCTCCTTCCAACTACCACACGTGGCAGGGTGTACGGAATACATTGCCTTGTAGCTGTGGTAGTCATCCTAACATCGTGGTACTCTTAATATTCTCCTTCCAACTACCACACGTGGCAGGGTGTACGGAATACATTGCCTTGTAGCTGTGGTAGTCATCTCAACATCGTGGTACTCTTAATATTCTCCTTCCAACTACCACACGTAGCAGGGTGTACGGAATACATTGCCTTGTAGCTGTGGTAGTCATCCTAACATCGTGGTACTCTTAATATTCTCCTTCCAACTACCACACGTAGCAGGGTGTACGGAATACATTGCCTTGTAGCTGTGGTAGTCATCCTCAACATCGTGGTACTCTTAATATTCTCCTTCCAACTACCACACGTGGCAGGGTGTACGGAATACATTGCCTTGTAGCTGTGGTAGTCATCTCAACATCGTGTTACTCTTAATATTCTCCTTCCAACTACCACACGGAGCAGGGTGTACGGAATACATTGCCTTGTAGCTGTGGTAGTCATCCTAACATCGTGGTACTCTTAATATTCTCCTTCCAACTACCACACGTAGCAGGGTGTACGGAATACTTTGCCTTGTAGCTGTGGTAGTCATCTCAACATCGTGGTACTCTTAATATTCTCCTTCCAACTACCACACGTAGCAGGGTGTACGGAATACATTGCCTTGTAGCTGTGGTAGTCATCCTAACATCGTGGTACTCTTAATATTCTCCTTCCAACTAACACACGTGGCAGGGTGTACGGAATACATTGCCTTGTAGCTGTGGTAGTCATCCTAACATCGTGTTACTCTTAATATTCTCCTTCCAACTACCACACGGAGCAGGGTGTACGGAATACATTGCCTTGTAGCTGTGGTAGTCATCCTAACATCGTGGTACTCTTAATATTCTCCTTCCAACTACCACACGTAGCAGGGTGTACGGAATACTTTGCCTTGTAGCTGTGGTAGTCATCTCAACATCGTGGTACTCTTAATATTCTCCTTCCAACTACCACACGTAGCAGGGTGTACGGAATACTTTGCCTTGTAGCTGTGGTAGTCATCTCAACATCGTGGTACTCTTAATATTCTCCTTCCAACTACCACACGGAGCAGGGTGTACGGAATACATTGCCTTGTAGCTGTGGTAGTCATCTCAACATCGTGGTACTCTTAATATTCTCCTTCCAACTACCACACATAGCAGGGTGTCCGGAATACTTTGCCTTGTAGCTGTGATAGTCATCTCAACATCGTGTTACTCTTAATATTCTCCTTCCAACTACCACACGTGGCAGGGTGTACGGAATACTTTGCCTTGTAGCTGTGGTAGTCATCTCAACATCGTGGTACTCTTAATATTCTCCTTCCAACTACCACACGTGGCAGGGTGTACGGAATACATTGCCTTGTAGCTGTGGTAGTCATCTCAACATCGTGGTACTCTTAATATTCTCCTTCCAACTACCACACGTGGCAGGGTGTACGGAATACATTGCCTTGTAGCTGTGGTAGTCATCCTAACATCGTGGTACTCTTAATATTCTCCTTCCAACTACCACACGGAGCAGTCTGTACGGAATACATTGCCTTGTAGCTGTGGTCGTCATCGTAACATCGTGGTACTCTTAATGTTCTCCTTCCAACTACCACACGGAGCAGTTTGTACGGAATACATTGCCTTGTAGCTGTGGTAGTCATCTCAACATCGTGGTACTCTTAATATTCTCCTTCCAACTACCACACGTGGCAGTTTGTACGGAATACATTGCCTTGTAGCTGTGGTAGTCATCTCAACATCGTGGTACTCTTAATATTCTCTTTCCACACGGAGCTCACACGGAGCAGGGTGTACGGATTAAATGCGTTTTTAGCTCTCGTTGTCAGTTATCTAAACATTGTAGTATCCACAATATTATCCCTCTTTATTACTCATCCAAAAATCAGGACAGATTGTATGGAACACTTACTCTTTTATAGTATTCTAGTCAGTCATAAACAACTAACTGATCCTAAATTGCAGTGAAATAATGAATAAATAGCTCCTGGTTCCTCAAACATCTGTTCTCTGGAGGTAACGATTCATAGACTGTTACCAGTATACACTCCCAGTCAGTGGAACACACACATCGATTTGCAGGGCACGTTCTTCACACTGGAATCAGTTAACTGTCACGTGTTTATCGACCGTATAATCCTCGGTGCGGCGCGGCGGTCTGTGCTGTGCTGTACTGCACACAATACTGTGGTGTATGAGAAGTATTATTGTTTTAGCTGCATTACTAAAGATCAAACTATCCCTGAGTTTTTATTGCACTAAAAAAATAATCAGTTTTGTAATTGTTCAAAAGAGTGTGAGTATAGCCAGTGCCATTTGTGTATTTATCGTATTGGTTCATCTAGTTTATTCATAGCGACAACTAGGGAGCTACGGTTGTATGTACATGTCCTTACAAGCTAGGGCAACGGTTCCCAACCGTTTTGGCTGTGTTGATCGCACATAACGTAAAATAGTATATTGAGGCCCACCACTAAATTATTCTTCTAACTACAGTACTTACCACATAGACATTTACATGCGTGCACAAGCACATACATATACTTTTTTTGTTGCTGTTATGCATCCTGGTGGTTATAAAGATAAACCTAGTTGATATGTTTGGTAGTAGGATGGTAAAACTTCCAGGACAATAAAACTCGTTGTTGGAACCTCCGAGCTAGAGTATTACGCTTACATTGTAGGTTCAAAGCGGTGCACTTTAAAGTCAACATCGCCCCCCTTTGTAATCATTAAAATGTTGTTCATTAGAACAATTTAATGTAGTTAATTTAGTCGTCTTTATTCAAATTCGTAGCTTACACCAAAGTTCTCGAAAATACGAGATAGATCGAATATAACAATCCTACTATGTTGGACTGACCAGATACATAGTGGTGTGTTGATCCATCGATTGTACCGGAGTGTGATTGTACTAAATACGAGATAGATCGAATAAAACAATCCTACTATGTTGGACTGACCAGATACATAGTGGTGTGTTGATCCATCGATTGTACCGGAGTGTGATTGTACTAAATACGAGATAGATCGAATAAAACAATCCTACTATGTTGGACTGACCAGATACATAGTGGTGTGGTGATCCATCGATTGTACCGGAGTGTGATTGTACTAAATACGAGATAGATCGAATAAAACAATCCTACTATGTTGGACTGACCAGATACATAGTGGTGTGGTGATCCATCGATTGTACCGGAGTGTGATTGTACTAAATACGAGATAGATCGAATAAAACAATCCTACTATGTTGGACTGACCAGATACATAGTGGTGTGGTGATCCATCGATTGTACCGGAGTGTGATTGTACTAAATACGAGATAGATCGAATAAAACAATCCTACTATGTTGGACTGACCAGATACATAGTGGTGTGTTGATCCATCGATTGTACCGGAGTGTGATTGTACTAAATACGAGATAGATCGAATAAAACAATCCTACTATGTTGGACTGACCAGATACATAGTGGTGTGTTGATCCATCGATTGTACCGGAGTGTGATTGTACTAAATACGAGATAGATCGAATAAAACAATCCTACTATGTTGGACTGACCAGATACATAGTGGTGTGTTGATCCATCGATTGTACCGGAGTGTGATTGTACTAAATACGAGATAGATCGAATATAACAATCCTAATATGTTGGACTAACCATATACATAGTGGTGTGTTGATCCATCGATTGTACCGGAGTGTGATTGTACTGATAACGCGAGTACAAGACTAATATGTTGGACTAACCAGATACATAGTGGTGTGTTGATCCATCGATTGTACCGGAGTGTGATTGTACTGATAACGCGAGTACAAGACTAATATGTTGGACTAACCAGATACATAGTGGTGTGTTGATCCATCGATTGTACCGGAGTGTGATTGTACTGATAACGCGAGTACAAGACTAATATGTTGGACTAACCAGATACATAGTGGTGTGTTGATCCATCGATTGTACCGGAGTGTGATTGTACTAAATACGAGATAGATCGAATATAACAATCCTAATATGTTGGACTAACCAGATACATAGTGGTGTGTTGATCCATCGATTGTACCGGAGTGTGATTGTACTAAATACGAGATAGATCGAATATAACAATCCTAATATGTTGGACTAACCAGATACATAGTGGTGTGTTGATCCATCGATTGTACCGGAGTGTGATTGTACTGATAACGCGAGTACAAGACTAATATGTTGGACTAACCAGATACATAGTGGTGTGTTGATCCATCGATTGTACCGGAGTGTGATTGTACTGATAACGCGAGTACAAGACTAATATGTTGGACTAACCAGATACATAGTGGTGTGGTGATCCATCGATTGTACCGGAGTGTGATTGTACTAAATACGAGATAGATCGAATAAAAACAATCCTACTATGTTGGACTGACCAGATACATAGTGGTGTGTTGATCCATCGATTGTACCGGAGTGTGATTGTACTAAATACGAGATAGATCGAATAAAACAATCCTACTATGTTGGACTGACCAGATACATAGTGGTGTGGTGATCCATCGATTGTACCGGAGTGTGATTGTACTAAATACGAGATAGATCGAATAAAACAATCCTACTATGTTGGACTGACCAGATACATAGTGGTGTGTGTTGATCCATCGATTGTACCGGAGTGTGATTGTACTAAATACGAGATAGATCGAATATAACAATCCTAATATGTTGGACTAACCATATACATAGTGGTGTGTTGATCCATCGATTGTACCGGAGTGTGATTGTACTGATAACGCGAGTACAAGACTAATATGTTGGACTAACCAGATACATAGTGGTGTGTTGATCCATCGATTGTACCGGAGTGTGATTGTACTGATAACGCGAGTACAAGACTAATATGTTGGACTAACCAGATACATAGTGGTGTGTTGATCCATCGATTGTACCGGAGTGTGATTGTACTGATAACGCGAGTACAAGACTAATATGTTGGACTAACCAGATACATAGTGGTGTGTTGATCCATCGATTGTACCGGAGTGTGATTGTACTAAATACGAGATAGATCGAATATAACAATCCTAATATGTTGGACTAACCAGATACATAGTGGTGTGTTGATCCATCGATTGTACCGGAGTGTGATTGTACTGATAACGCGAGTACAAGACTAATATGTTGGACTAACCAGATACATAGTGGTGTGTTGATCCATCGATTGTACCGGAGTGTGATTGTACTAAATACGAGATAGATCGAATATAACAATCCTAATATGTTGGACTAACCATATACATAGTGGTGTGTTGATCCATCGATTGTACCGGAGTGTGATTGTACTGATAACGCGAGTACAAGACTAATATGTTGGACTAACCAGATACATAGTGGTGTGTTGATCCATCGATTGTACCGGAGTGTGATTGTACTGATAACGCGAGTACAAGACTAATATGTTGGACTAACCAGATACATAGTGGTGTGTTGATCCATCGATTGTACCGGAGTGTGATTGTACTGATAACGCGAGTACAAGACTAATATGTTGGACTAACCAGATACATAGTGGTGTGGTGATCCATCGATTGTACCGGAGTGTGATTGTACTAAATACGAGATAGATCGAATAAAACAATCCTACTATGTTGGACTGACCAGATACATAGTGGTGTGGTGATCCATCGATTGTACCGGAGTGTGATTGTACTAAATACAAGATAGATCGAATAAAACAATCCTACTATGTTGGACTGACCAGATACATAGTGGTGTGTTGATCCATCGATTGTACCGGAGTGTGATTGTACTAAATACGAGATAGATCGAATAAAACAATCCTACTATGTTGGACTGACCAGATACATAGTGGTGTGGTGATCCATCGATTGTACCGGAGTGTGATTGTACTAAATACGAGATAGATCGAATAAAACAATCCTACTATGTTGGACTGACCAGATACATAGTGGTGTGTTGATCCATCGATTGTACCGGAGTGTGATTGTACTAAATACGAGATAGATCGAATATAACAATCCTAATATGTTGGACTAACCATATACATAGTGGTGTGTTGATCCATCGATTGTACCGGAGTGTGATTGTACTGATAACGCGAGTACAAGACTAATATGTTGGACTAACCAGATACATAGTGGTGTGTTGATCCATCGATTGTACCGGAGTGTGATTGTACTGATAACGCGAGTACAAGACTAATATGTTGGACTAACCAGATACATAGTGGTGTGTTGATCCATCGATTGTACCGGAGTGTGATTGTACTAAATACGAGATAGATCGAATATAACAATCCTAATATGTTGGACTAACCAGATACATAGTGGGTGTGTTGATCCATCGATTGTACCGGAGTGTGATTGTACTAAATACGAGATAGATCGAATATAACAATCCTAATATGTTGGATTAACCATATACATAGTGGTGTGTTGATCCATCGATTGTACCGGAGTGTGATTGTACTGATAACGCGAGTACAAGACTAATATGTTGGACTAACCAGATACATAGTGGTGTGTTGATCCATCGATTGTACCGGAGTGTGATTGTACTGATAACGCGAGTACAAGACTAATATGTTGGACTAACCAGATATATAGTGGTGTGTTGATCCATCGATTGTACCGGAGTGTGATTGTACTGATAACGCGAGTACAAGACTAATATGTTGGACTAACCAGATACATAGTGGTGTGTTGATCCATCGATTGTACCGGAGTGTGATTGTACTGATAACGCGAGTACAAGACTAATATGTTGGACTAACCAGATACATAGTGGTGTGTTGATCCATCGATTGTACCGGAGTGTGATTGTACTGATAACGCGAGTACAAGACTAATATGTTGGACTAACCAGATACATAGTGGTGTGTTGATCCATCGATTGTACCGGAGTGTGATTGTACTAAATACGAGATAGATCGAATATAACAATCCTAATATGTTGGACTAACCAGATACATAGTGGTGTGTTGATCCATCGATTGTACCGGAGTGTGATTGTACTGATAACGCGAGTACAAGACTAATATGTTGGACTAACCAGATACATAGTGGTGTGTTGATCCATCGATTGTACCGGAGTGTGATTGTACTGATAACGCGAGTACATGACTAATATGTTTTACTAACCAGATACATAGTGGTGTGTTGATCCATCGATTGTACCGGAGTGTGATTGTACTGATAACGCGAGTACAAGACTAATATGTTGGACTAACCAGATACATAGTGGTGTGTTGATCCATCGATTGTACCGGAGTGTGATTGTACTGATAACGCGAGTACAAGACTAATATGTTGGACTAACCTAGGGTGACCAAATCATTCACAGAAGAAACCGGGACAGCTCCAGTGGGGGGTTGAGCACCGGGGGGTCGGGGGGGTACTCCCAAGTGGGGGGTCCGGGGGTCCTCCCCCGGAAAATTTTCAAAATTTAAGTGTAAAATGACGCATTTAGGCCGATTTTAACTCTTGATCAACCGGAGTTTAGCATCAAAAAACTATGGGTTGACTCAAGAATTTTGACAAAAAAGTAAAAGGATTTTTAAGTCATTAAAATGTTTTTGTATTAACATATCACATCTGACAATTTGACCAAAGAATTTGAACGTTGGAAGCTATAACCTTTTAATTTTAAGTAGGGAAAGACTTTTAACCCTTCTGATCCCCTCCCTGGTACGGCCTTGGCTTCGAATTATGTACCATTTCCTCCCTCCCCATCATCACCAGGCCGCATACTAGCCAACTGGTAAGTTGTTTCCTGGATAAGAATTATTCTTAATAAGAACTACTTCATAGTTTATGTCTTTAATTACAATTAATTAATTAGATTCACACAAATCAATGTTTCAACTTGTTTAGTTGTTCAAGGTTGTTTGAACTTCCAAGACTCTATGTACATATAGCAGTGTTCAAAATTTAACTTGTTATCAAATGATAGTATATAATAGATATTACAATAATTGACAACATCATGATTATTACATAACATTGACAATATTTTGCGATTCGTCAGACCGAAATATTTCATTTCGTTTGTGCCCATCGCGTTCGCTGCCGCAATTCGGGCAACGCCCGCCGCCCGCCACTCCGCGCAGCTAACGTGTTAAACAGAATTCCGGGACTTTTGGGCGTCCCGATAACATTTTTCGGGACATCGCATAACATGATTTAAAATCGGGACAATCCCGGTTTTCCGGGACGTTTGGTCACCCTAGACTAACCAGATACATAGTGGTGTGTTGATCCATCGATTGTACCGGAGTGTGATTGTACTGATAACGCGAGTACAAGACTAATATGTTGGACTAACCAGATACATAGTGGTGTGTTGATCCATCGATTGTACCGGAGTGTGATTGTACTAAATACGAGATAGATCGAATATAACAATCCTAATATGTTGGACTAACCAGATACATAGTGGTGTGTTGATCCATCGATTGTACCGGAGTGTGATTGTACTGATAACGCGAGTACAAGACTAATATGTTGGACTAACCAGATACATAGTGGTGTGTTGATCCATCGATTGTACCGGAGTGTGATTGTACTGATAACGCGAGTACAAGACTAATATGTTGGACTAACCAGATACATAGTGGTGTGTTGATCCATCGATTGTACCGGAGTGTGATTGTACTGAAGGGACAGGGGTGGGGTTTGTAGGGAGAACATAAGAACCGTTCCTCTACACAATTTCCAGAGATGCTTGCTGCGGTTGCCACACGATTGATCTGCTCACCTCCCGTTCTCCGCCCGCTACCAGAGTTTCCGATAATTGGTTATTCGGGGACGATGAGAACGTGATTCATTCACGCTTTCGTTAGGCCTGGCTCGTAATTGCAATGACAGTTTTTATTGAACATTATTTTAGTATATTGCTTATTTCAGTTACAGATTCATCGTTAGATTCTGTAGAACAACGCTGGGGTAACTAACTCGTGTCTGTCCTGAGGCCATATTGTCACGAAATATTGTTTGTAATTTTATCATTCACCCTTGTTCAGGTATAATAATAATAATAATAATAATAATAAATCTTTATTGTGTTCACAATTCAAGCAAATTGTATACAATCGTCAATATATATGTATTAAAATGAATTAAACTAATTAAAATAAATCAATTTAAATGCAAGTCAGTTCAGTTATTAAAAAGTTTTCAGCTATGCTAATTACAATTTAGAACAGAACTAAAGGACTAGCCAATTTATTCCAATTAACTTCAAATTTAATCCCAGCCGCTCACAATAAACTCTTCAACAGAGTAGAACACCCTCGACACCAATAGGTTTCTAAATCGAGCTTTGAATTTTTTAGGATCATTTAAATTTTTTATCTCATTAACAATATTGAGAACAGGCTAAAAGATTACTCTAATTTAATTTCTACGGATTTCGAAAAAAATTCACAAAACCGTAATAATACGTCATATAAAGGTACTTCTAAACTAATAGATACCGGTAGTGCATGAATCCAAATTACAAATAATTGGACTTGACTTCTTTCTCCGATCATCGCAATACGACGTTGTACTCAGGTGTGCGGAAGTAGTAACTCTGACCTTTCTTTCTTACAGTTCATTCAAAGTAATTATACTAGAGTAAAAATAGCGACCAAGTACAAATAAGGGGAAGTGACAACGGGCCTAGTAAGGTTAGAAGGGTCGCACTGCCTCCGAACGCAACCCTTATACAGGCCGTGGCATTGGGTTATCGGGGGGGCGGGGGCGGGGGGGCAAAGAACCATGTTGTGTTGTAACCATTGATTACAATTTATTGTAATCTATGGTTGTAACCTCGTGTTTAAAAGGATACAGTTTACACGAAGCACTCGAAGAAGGTTGGATTTGCTTTTAATCCCAGAAGAAAGAAACTAAGAACGCAACAGTGTCCGTTTCAACGTGATTCGTATGTGACTTAACTTAAATCCCATTCTCGTGTCAATTTAGGCTGCTCTAAGTATTACGGAACTGCTGCCATGATGTGTGGGTTTCGCGTATTTTTAATACGAAAACTGTTTCACGAGCTCATAACGAGGAATGTAACTGAACTCAACTGGCGGTCAGCCATCCTAGGACGGGTGAAAGTGGTCCTCACTAGTTCTTTACTCTCTAGCCTTGTAGTGTGTGATGTGTAGTCAGCCCACAGTGAGCCATTGTATGTGATTACAATTTTCACGTGCTCATAACGAGGAATGTAACTGAACTCAACTGGCGGTCAGCCATCCTAGGACGGGTGAAAGTGGTCCTCACTAGTTCTTTACTCTCTAGCCTTGTAGTGTGTGATGTGTAGTCAGCCCACAGTGAGCCATTGTATGTGATTACAAGTTTCACGTGCTCATAACGAGGAATGTAACTGAACTCAACTGGCGGTCAGCCATCCTAGGACAGGTGAAAGTGGTCCTCACTAGTTCTTTACTCTCTAGCCTTGTAGTGTGTCATGTGTAGTCAGCCCACAGTGAGCCATTGTATGTGATTACAATTTTCTCGTGCTCATAACGAGGAATGTAACTGAACTCAACTGGCGGTCAGCCATCCTAGGACGGGTGAAAGTGGTCCTCACTAGTTCTTTACTCTCTAGCCTTGTAGTGTGTGATGTGTAGTCAGCCCACAGTGAGCCATTGTATGTGATTACAATTTTCTCGTGCTCATAACGAGGAATGTAACTGAACTCAACTGGCGGTCAGCCATCCTAGGACGGGCGAAAGTGGTCCTCACTAGTTCTTTACTCTCTAGCCTTGTAGTGTGTGATGTGTAGTCAGCCCACAGTGAGCCATTGTATGTGATTACAATTTTCTCGTGCTCATAACGAGGAATGTAACTGAACTCAACTGGCGGTCAGCCATCCTAGGACGGGTGAAAGTGGTCCTCACTAGTTCTTTACTCTCTAGCCTTGTAGTGTGTGATGTGTAGTCAGCCCACAGTGAGCCATTGTATGTGATTACAATTTTCTCGTGCTCATAACGAGGAATGTAACTGAACTCAACTGGCGGTCAGCCATCCTAGGACGGGCGAAAGTGGTCCTCACTAGTTCTTTACTCTCTAGCCTTGTAGTGTGTGATGTGTAGTCAGCCCACAGTGAGCCATTGTATGTGATTACAATTTTCTCGTGCTCATAACGAGGAATGTAACTGAACTCAACTGGCGGTCAGCCATCCTAGGACGGGTGAAAGTGGTCCTCACTAGTTCTTTACTCTCTAGCCTTGTAGTGTATGATGTGTAGTCAGCCCACAGTGAGCCATTGTATGTGATTACAATTTTCTCGTGCTCATAACGAGGAATGTAACTGAACTCAACTGGCGGTCAGCCATCCTAGGACAGGTGAAAGTGGTCCTCACTAGTTCTTTACTCTCTAGCCTTGTAGTGTGTGATGTGTAGTCAGCCCACAGTGAGCCATTGTATGTGATTACAAGTTTCACGTGCTCATAACGAGGAATGTAACTGTACTCAACTGGCGGCCAGCCATCCTAGGACAGGTGAAAGTGGTCCTCACTAGTTCTTTACTCTCTCTCTAGCCTGTGTGTGATGTGTAGTCAGCCCCACAGTGAGCACATATCTGATCATTTTTCTCGTGCTCATAACGAGGAATGTAACTGAACTCAACTGGCGGTCAGCCATCCTAGGACAGGTGAAAGTGGTCCTCACTAGTTCTTTACTCTCTAGCCTTGTAGTGTGTGATGTGTAGTCAGCCCACAGTGAGCCATTGTATGTGATTACAAGTTTCACGTGCTCATAACGAGGAATGTAACTGTACTCAACTGGCGGTCAGCCATCCTAGGACAGGTGAAAGTGGTCCTCACTAGTTCTTTACTCTCTAGCCTTGTAGTGTGTGATGTGTAGTCAGCCCACAGTGAGCCATTGTATGTGATTACAATTTTCTCGTGCTCATAACGAGGAATGTAACTGAACTCAACTGGCGGTCAGCCATCCTAGGACAGGTGAAAGTGGTCCTCACTAGTTCTTTACTCTCTAGCCTTGTAGTGTGTGATGTGTAGTCAGCCCACAGTGAGCCATTGTATGTGATTACAAGTTACACGTGCTCATAACGAGGAATGTAACTGAACTCAACTGGCGGTCAGCCATCCTAGGACAGGTGAAAGTGGTCCTCACTAGTTCTTTACTCTCTAGCCTTGTAGTGTGTGATGTGTAGTCAGCCCACAGTGAGCCATTGTATGTGATTACAAGTTTCACGTGCTCATAACGAGGAATGTAACTGAACTCAACTGGCGGTCAGCCATCCTAGGACAGGTGAAAGTGGTCCTCACTAGTTCTTTACTCTCTAGCCTTGTAGTGTGTGATGTGTAGTCAGCCCACAGTGAGCCATTGTATGTGATTACAAGTTTCTCGTGCTCATAACGAGGAATGTAACTGAACTCAACTGGCGGTCAGCCATCCTAGGACAGGTGAATGTGGTCCTCACTAGTTTTTCACTTTCTAGCCGTGTAGTGTGTGATCCAAGCAGCAGCCCCCCTGTTGCGGTAAGCGTTGTACGGTAATGAGGGTACGTTGTTGGAGTGGTTGCTAGGGTTTCGTTAAATTCTCCGTTGTGTGGGATTATTTGTAGACTATTAGAGTTCGATATTAGTGCGTTTTGCATGGTATTTTTCTGTGTGTTTGGAAAGCCTGGATTGAGGTGATATCTCGAGAATGAATCGATCTATACACTTGGAATGTCGCACGTTCTTAATTTCTAAACAATCCAGGATATGGCTGATCGTTATTGAAGCCGACCCCCCAGTAGGCTGACGTAATATCTTCTGTCTGCCTGGGGGTGTACACATCTCCTTTTGTCGGATTGTCTGTCCATCGGTTGGACATGTACGAGAATGACTTCAGCATATACTTAACATTTGGTTTGAAACTGTGGAGAAGTCTTCTATTGCTACGTTATTACAGTTATTGGTTTGTTTACGTAATGTATGCTTATCATTAATCAATACATTCTTGACCATCTAAAAAACCTTAACAAACAAACAAACACCGTCATAAGTAATGGTTAAACATGAGTCGACAATTGACAGGTCCTTGAGCAAGATTTTAAGTTATTCGCCCAGTAGTCAGGGAAATTTAAATGAATTATTGTACAATTGTTTTTGTCTATTTAATTAACAATAATTAGTCAGGTTGTTTGTTGACGATGGCCTAGTCTTGATCCTCTATAACCCAACAATTCTGTATGAAGTAACGTTTTTGAGTTACATTGTGGAGTCAAACTTATTGCTTGTTTTTCATCCACATGACCTTGACTGTTGTGATACGAAACTTGTCCAGCAGTAAGATAAGTGATAAGTGCTCAAGCCGGAAACGACCGAGTCCTCACTGATAACATTTGTCACTAATGGACTTCCGTCTCGTGTGTTACAATCTTACATTAGCTTTTAAGTCAGGGTTGACTGTTTATGGGCGTGCTCTCTATAACGAAACGTGTGAATTTTATTGTTCGATTTCATTACTCGGACATATTTCAGCATTTGTGCCACTCTAAGACACCCACTGAAGTGAAAATTCTGCCTATTATAAGTCAACTAGACAGGAACCTGTACAGTATTATCAAACAGTAATTGCGCGTGTGCCTGGCTCCTAGGCCACAGTCTGCCTAGCTGATCGTTAATGTGGTCCAGGCCAGGTGACTCTGGCTGATCGTTAATGTAGGTCCAGGCCAGGTGACTCTGGCTGATCGTTAATGTAGGTCCAGGCCAGGTGACTCTGGCTGATCGTTAATGTAGGTCCAGGCCAGGTGACTCTGGCTGATCGTCAATGTAGGTCCCGGCCTGGTGACTCTGGCTGATCGTCAATGTAGGTCCAGGCCAGGTGACTCTGGCTGATCGTCAATGTAGGTCCAGGCCAGGTGACTCTGGCTGATCGTCAATGTAGGTCCAGGCCTGGTGACTCTGGCTGATCGTTAATGTAGGTCCAGGCCAGGTGACTCTGGCTGTCTGAGTAACCCTAGCTCCAGACAAACCAGTTGTAAACTGTTAGTGGACTCCTCGCCTGCGCTCTTTGTCAACCACGGATCGTAACCGCAGGCCGAACGTGATACGGCCGCGTTGATTGCGGGTGTGCGCGGAGAGTGAGCTGGCGGCGAGCGGAGGTGATGAATTGTCACATCAAGCACGTGTAGCATTGTGGCGCAATGGGAACCGTTAAGAAAGGATAATTGCTGCCGGAGCAGTGTGACGTCACTGGTGACGTAACAGTTGGCCAACCGTGACCACGACCGGTGAACGTTCCCTGTGGTTCACACAACCTAGGGCTTACACGGTCACCGGCTGCTGTGTGATACGTCCCATCGCGCGGTGTGTGTCCCTGCAGAGCATAAACATTAATTATCGCTACACTCTTTGACACGCCGAGGACGTATTGAGTTGTAATCGATGATTCAGAACCCGCGTGTCTCTAGATCGTTAATATTGTGCCCACCACTTGACTTTCAATTAAAACAGAATCCGGTTAGATAGTGACGTAGCGACGACTTAACAGTATGGTCCATTACGCGATTGGTTCAATTATCGTCCAACGGAGCGCTCGCCCACGATACTCGCCTCCGTTGGTATAACAACAGTTTGAACACTACCGGAAATTGAAGACCGGTAGACATTTTGGAATGGTCCAATCGTTCATCAATCAGCTGCATCACTTGTCGTCCATCAGATAAGCGGCTCGGTATGGACTAGAACTGATCTGGTGGCACTTGAATATTTTCAGGCCAGATAGACTCGGTATCTTACCAGTCGGTATAATCTGCTAGTAATAGATTGGACGATCACTCCTTATACTATCACTTGGAATATTGTATTGTGTATGGGACGATGTGGTGGAGCGTGCAGAGTACTACGACCTCGGCTCGGCGCGGCGCGGCCAGACGATATGCGCGCTCCTCTGTACTTTTAATTATCCGCCGACAGTCGGGCCCAATTTTATTGTCTCGTAATGATAGGGTCGAGTCATTTCATCTGCGGCGGCTGTACACCGCGTGAGGCAAGGCTTGTCCGGGCTGCTCTCTGAAACCTACACCGTGGCAACTATACTGTACAAGCCTCTTGCTAGCTTGTACATCGACTTTGGATGAAACTGGGTTCCTCTTAGTCCGGACTGCTCTCTGAACCTTAGTCTCAGTCTACATCATGGCAACTCTTCAAGCCTCTTGCTAGCTTGTACATCGACTTTGGATGAAACTGGGTTCCTCTTAGTCCGGACTGCTCTCTGAACCTTAGTCTCAGTCTACATCATGGCAACTCTTCAAGCCTCTTGCTAGCTTGTACATCGACTTTGGATGAAACTGGGTTCCTCTTAGTCCGGACTGCTCTCTGGACCTTAGTCTCAGTCTACATCATGGCAACTCTTCAAGCCTCTTGCTAGCTTGTACATCGACTTTGGATGAAACTGGGTTCCTCTTAGTCCGGACTGCTCTCTGGACCTTAGTCTCAGTCTACATCATGGCAACTCTTCAAGCCTCTTGCTAGCTTGTACATCGACTTTGGATGAAACTGGGTTCCTCTTAGTCCGGACTGCTCTCTGGACCTTAGTCTCAGTCTACATCATGGCAACTCTTCAAGCCTCTTGCTAGCTTGTACATCGACTTTGGATGAAACTGGGTTCCTCTTAGTCCGGACTGCTCTCTGGACCTTAGTCTCAGTCTACATCATGGCAACTCTTCAAGCCTCTTGCTAGCTTGTACATCGACTTTGGATGAAACTGGGTTCCTCTTAGTCCGGACTGCTCTCTGGACCTTAGTCTCAGTCTACATCATGGCAACTCTTCAAGCCTCTTGCTAGCTTGTACATCGACTTTGGATGAAAACTGGGTTCCTCTTAGTCCGGACTGCTCTCTGGACCTTAGTCTCAGTCTACATCATGGCAACTCTTCAAGCCTCTTGCTATCTTCAACTTGCTAGCTTGTACATCGACTTTGGATGAAACTGGGTTCCTCTTAGTCCGGACTGCTCTCTGGACCTTAGTCTCAGTCTACATCACGGAGACTCGTAGCTTCTTGCTATCGTTCCTTATCGACGTTAACAAACGCGTGAAGGGAATACAAGTATCTAAACTGTAACAAGAGCATTACACGTTGGTATTTTATTCCATACTGACTTGCCTGACAACCCATGTTACTGTGAGACGGCGAGAAAGTTTAGACGCTTTAGCTAGGATGATGTAAGGAATGAGTAGAATGGAATAGAAGGGAAAGGAGGGCATTAATGAGCTATGTCTATGGCGTAACCGTGGAACTACAACGTTCAACGCTGAGATTTGGAAACATGTAATATGATTTGTACGCGATTTTTAATTCTTTTGTACTGTTATTACTTGGTAAAATAGGATTATTTTTATCAATAGGAATAATAAAAATAGGTCGAGTGACCCTGCGTGTTCCTTGGAGGTCTACAGGATATAAAGAGTAAGCTACTTCACAATTACGTCTTTAAAGCAATATTAAATTTCATACGTATATTCGTTTTAGCTAACGTTAATTATTAAGAAATGCATGTCATAATAATTATGTATATTTTAACCTCAGTTTAGCTCAAGTATAGTAAAAACGAAAGTAAACCAGGCGAAGTCAGTACTAAGAGGACTGGGGTTCAACGGCTTAAAGTCGACTTCCGAACCACCACAATGGCCGGGCAGGCGGCCCACTTGCAAGGACAGGATCAGGATCGCTCAGCGGTCACCCGTCCAAGCAGCAGCCACGCCCGCCATTGGCAAAAGCTCAGTAGCGCTAGAGATCACATTGACGCCTTCACCGATCGCATAATGTAAAAGATAACAGGGTTTCGGACATTTGCCATCGTTAAATGTTAAAAAATGTATTGCAGTACGTTTCGAGGACTAAAATTTATCCTCATCAGGCGTGAAGAAAATGAATATGTAAATATTGACTGCCACCAAGAAGTACATGAAAACAATAGACAACAACTGCACAGAAGATAACGCGAAAGTGGGAATCCTCGAAATGTAGTGGTACGGTATACATAGGCCTATAATGATGGCAAATGTCCGAAATCATATTATCCTTTAAAACCTTCCACCGTCAATGACAAACTTAAAACAAAGCGTTTAGTTTAGTTTCGTCAATGAACTGCTGCTGGCGAGTGTATGCAAGTGTATGATTCATGTAATTTTGTTGTTATTGGATTCGTAATTAAATTAAACCGCTTGATGTGTTGGGTTCTGAGGCAAGGATCGCTTGTACAAATAAATTTCAAAATGTAGTAAATGACTGAACAACAAGGAGTGTGGCCACAGGGACAACAGTTCACTGTTCCATGTTGATATCTGCTCCACTTGAACTCTGTGCTAAATACAAGGATAAACACAACATACCGATGGAGACACGATTACAACAAATTATCTAGACAATCGCTAGACATAAATCATTAGCAAATACACCCCCCCCCCACGTACCTCTGAAAAAATACGAGATCTGGGGAAATATACTTTTTGGTCTAATTTGTCTACTTCTTGTTTTGCTCTTAAGTTTCATGCTGCTTATTCTTTGTTATAAATGTACGTAAAAATTAAAAATTATCGTAATTTCAAACATTTCCTGTTTTTTAGCTGAAATTCAGTAATAAAATGTAAACTCTAAACAACGTAGGTCGTTCAAATTGTTACAATATTGACTGACTTGTTCAACTCATTAAAATTTAGGCAGAGCTCAATCTTAACATTTAAACAGTCACGTAGCATTCAAGCGTTGCGTTTTTTAAACATAATATTTTTCAAATAGAATGCGAACTGTAGGCAATTATTCAACATTAGGCAGATGAAAGCTATACCGTGTTAAATATTGGAAATTATTAATCAAATAAGTGGTTTTATTTAGATGATACATATTTCAATGACCAATTTTTGAAGTAAATATTCAAAACGTTACTGTACGATGGCTATGTTAGTTCTTGGATTTATACCACGTGTTATATAACTAACTTTATCTACTGGACTCGAACTAACCTGTTAGCCAATACCGATTAGGTTGAGTAATGAAGTAATGGTGGTTAAGTAAACAGTGATGTAATGAAGTAATGGTGGTTAAGTAAACAGTGATGTAATGAAGCTAAATGCAGTGTTTGGTATGTTATCAACGATATTCTGTATCAGAGTGTATTTATTTTTTACACCACCACAGATATATCGGTGGTGTAGAATGGCCGGGTCTCGTTTCATTACAAACTCTAAAATGCTTATAAAGAGTACTCGAGTGTAAAATCTGTTCAATCAATAACATTGTTGATTGATTATAATCTGGGAAAATTGTTGTACTTTAAGATAATGATAAAATACATTTCAAGTAAACCATTGTGATTATTGTTCACTTAGTTAATCGTAAACAGTAACTGGAGAACCCACATTACCCCTGGAATATAATGAACCAAATCGGTATCTTCAGTTATATCGTTCGTCTGTACGTACGAGTATAACACGAGGTGAGAGCGACTCGTGGGAGTGACTTTTAAAAGTAACGATGGGTTAAATGTTCACGGAGGTTTTGACTTGGAAATGAAACAAGGGGATGGTATAAATTGTGAGATGTAAATGAAGATAACTCCAGGTTGAAAGGGTTTAATGCCGCCGGGGAGAGTGGAGCTTCGGGCGAGGGGCAGAGTGGGAGGGGGTGGGGTGTCCTTAACACGTGACGTTAATATAAAAGTTGCGCGGCTCTCATAATGTACGGCCGCAATACGGGCCGGCCAAGGTCCCGCCAAACTTTCTTACCTCTACAGAACTTTCATCTCTTGAAATCAGTTTTTAGGCGGAGTGTTTGCTTAGTTTAGCGATAAATTATCCTGTTTTCTCTCAGCTGTTATACACGTTAGCGCGGCTCTCACAATGTACGGCCGCAACATTACACAGCGTGTCAAGTTGTATACGAGTACATGTCGAGTGTCGCCCCCAGTCTCCTCGTACTCGGGACAATAATGAACACCTACTGACTTTTAAAAAGTAGAGGTAGGAAGGTTATATTGGATTTATTACAAAGCATAAAGCTTGTTGTATTTGTCAACTTTCTTGACATGTTGTAAAAAGCTTACTGTACGAGTATACTCGACTAGTGATCAGGTATCGATCGATAACTACTCGTGCCACTCAGTATTACTTTAAATGTGCCACTCGTAGTGGGAATCTGTTGAGTCAAGTGTCTCGACATGTTACAATAAGCTTACTGTATACTCGACTAGTGATCAGGTATCGATCGATAACTACTCGTGCCACTCAGTATTACTTTAAATGTGCCACTCGTAGTGGGAATCTGTTGAGTCAAGTGTCTCGACATGTTACAATAAGCTTACTGTATACTCGACTAGTGATCAGGTATCGATCGATAACTACTCGTGCCACTCAGTATTACTTTAAATGTGCCACTCGTAGTGGGAATCTGTTGAGTCAAGTGTCTCGACATGTTACAATAAGCTTACTGTATACTCGACTAGTGATCAGGTATCGATCGATAAGTACTCGTGCCACTCAGTATTATTATATATGTGTAAATTAATGTTTAGTTTTTTTTTATTTAGAGTTAAACTAAAATGTTTAAACGTTTAGAAAAATTAATTAACAATTTTGAGCTTTGTTTGTTTTCATCGAAAAATATGTTTTTTTATATGAATTGCAATTTCTAAAGTTTTGCGTTTTGTCTTATTCAAATATATGAAACGGTAAATGGCTGTACTATTGTGTTTAATAAAACAAGTTCACTGTAATGCGTTTTGACTGAGGGCATGTTATAAATATATAATATTTGACATACTGACTGAATACATTTTATGTATACATACATTCCTTAAACATACCGAGACAAACTGTTTGCTATAAATAAGTTTTAGGCTCACATATAAGAAATATAAATATTTAAATAATGTGTTTAATATAAATGGCGAATATTGTTATGTACTATTCAACATAAACCACATGGAATAACGGGTTATTATAGTGATGCACTGTACGTCAATACCCACATGGAACAATGTCACGGGTGATTATAGTGATGCACTGTACGTCAATACCCACATGGAACAATATCACGGGTGGTTATAGTGATGCACTGTACGTCAATACCCACATGGAACAATATCACGGGTGGTTATAGTGATGCATTGTACGTCAATACCCACATGGAACAATGTCACGGGTGATTATAGTGATGCACTGTACGTCAATACCCACATGGAACAATATCACGGGTGGTTATAGTGATGCACTGTACGTCAATACCCACATGGAACAATGTCACGGGTGATTATAGTGATGCACTGTACGTCAATACCCACATGGAACAATATCACGGGTGGTTATAGTGATGCACTGTACGTCAATACCCACATGGAACAATGTCACGGGTGATTATAGTGATGCAATGTACGTCAATACCCACATGGAACAATATCACGGGTGGTTATAGTGATGCATTGTACGTCAATACCCACATGGAACAATGTCACGGGTGATTATAGTGATGCACTGTACGTCAATACCCACATGGAACAATATCACGGGTGGTTATAGTGATGCACTGTACGTCAATACCCACATGGAACAATATCACGGGTGGTTATTGTAGTGTACTGTTCATCAATGCCCACACATAATAATATAACGGGTGATTATAGTGATGCACTGTACGTCACACCCACAGGGAATACTATAACGGGTGATTATAGTGATGCACTATACGTCACACCCACAGAGAATACTATAACGGGTGATTATAGTGATGCACTGAACGTCAACACCCACATGGACTAATATAACGGGTGATTGTTGTGATGTACAGTTCGTCAACACCCACATGGACTAATACAACGGGAGATTATTGTGATATACAGTTCGTCAACATCCACATGGACTAATATAACGGTAGATTATTGTGATGTACAGTTCGTCAACATCCACATGGACTAATATAACGGGTGATTGTTGTGATGTACGGTTCGTCAACACCCATATGGACTAATATAACGGGAGATTATTGTGATATACAGTTCGTCAACATCCACATGGGCTAATATAACGGGTGATTGTTGTGATGTATAGTTCGTCAACACCCACATGGACTAATATAACGGGTGATTGTTGTGATGTACAGTTCATCAACACCCACATGGACTAACATAACGGGTGATTATTGTGATGTACAGTTCAACACCCATATGGACTAACATAACGGGAGATTATTGTGATATACAGTTCGTGCACATCCACATGGACTAATATAACGGGTGATTATTGTAATGTACAGTTCGTCAACATCCACATGGGCTAATATAACGGGTGATTGTTGTGATGTATAGTTCGTCAACATCCACATGGACTAATATAACGGGAGATTATTGTGATGTACAGTTCGTCAACATCCACATGGACTAATATAACGGGAGATTATTGTGATGTACAGTTCAACACCCATATGGACTAACATAACGGGAGATTATTGTGATATACAGTTCGTGCACATCCACATGGACTAATATAACGGGAGATTATTGTGATGTACAGTTTGCCAACATCCACATGGACTAATATAACGGGTGATTGTTGTGATGTACAGTTCGTCAACATCCACATGGACTAATATAACGGGAGATTATTGTGATGTACAGTTCGTCAACATCCACATGGACTAATATAACGGGAGATTATTGTGATGTACAGTTCGTCAACATCCACATGGACTAATATAACGGGAGATTATTGCGATGTACAGTTCGTCAACATCCACATGGACTAATATAACGGGAGATTATTGCGATGTACAGTTCGTCAACATCCACATGGACTAATATAACGGGAGATTATTGTGATGTACAGTTCGTCAACATCCACATGGACTAATATAACGGGAGATTATTGTGATGTACAGTTCGTCAACATCCACATGGACTAATATAACGGGAGATTGTTGTGATGTACAGTTCGTCAACATCCACATGGAGTAATATAACGGGAGATTATTGTGATGTACAGTTCGTCAACATCCACATGGACTAATATAACGGGAGATTATTGTGATGTACAGTTCGTCAACATCCATATGGACTATTATAACGGGTGATTATTGTGATGTACAGTTCGTCAACATCCACATGGACTGTTATAACGGGTGATTATTGTGATGTACAGTTCGTCAATACCCACATAGGATAATGTAGCAGGTGAATATTGTGATATTAACAAATACACAGTAATGTATTAATATGTAACGCCCAGAACTAAGGATCGTATTCATCAAGTTGATTTACTAATGAAATAATTTCCTTCTAAATTAAAGCTGTTTGCAATCGTTAAAAGTGATAAGTTTTAAGTGGAATAGTTCACGAGGTGTCTGCATAGTTAATTAAGGAGGTGGCGCTACTTTATTTTACTTGGTATTTTTTAATTTAACTTGTTAATACTGCTGTTATAGTTTCATTAAAGTTTAATTAAAACTACAGAAATGACTTCGTTGGAATAATAGTGACGCAACGATGTTTCTGTGTACAGGCGACCTCAGTGTGTATTTCTCCACAGAATTAAAACTACAGAAATGACTTCGTTGGAATAATAGTGACGCAACGATGTTTCTGTGTACAGGCGACCTCAGTGTGTATTTCTCCACAGAATTAAAACTACAGAAATGACTTCGTTGGAATAATAGTGACGCAACGATGTTTCTGTGTACAGGCGACCTCAGTGTGTATTTCTCCACAGAATTAAAACTACAGAAATGACTTCGTTGGAATAATAGTGACGCAACGATGTTTCTGTGTACAGGCGACCTCAGTGTGTATTTTCTCCACAGAATTAAAAACTACAGAAATGACTTCGTTGGAATAATAGTGACGCAACGATGTTTCTGTGTACAGGCGACCTCAGTGTGTATTTCTCCACAGAATTAAAACTACAGAAATGACTTCGTTGGAATAATAGTGACGCAACGATGTTTCTGTGTACAGGCGACCTCAGTGTGTATTTCTCCACAGAATTAAAACTACAGAAATGACTTCGTTGGAATAATAGTGACGCAACGATGTTTCTGTGTACAGGCGACCTCAGTGTGTATTTCTCCACAGAATTAAAACTACAGAAATTGACTTCGTTGGAATAATAGTGACGCAACGATGTTTCTGTGTACAGGCGACCTCAGTGTGTATTTCTCCACAGAATTAAAACTAACAGAAATGACTTCGTTGGAATAATAGTGACGCAACGATGTTTCTGTGTACAGGCGACCTCAGTGTGTATTTCTCCACAGAATTAAAACTACAGAAATGACTTCGTTGGAATAATAGTGACGCAACGATGTTTCTGTGTACAGGCGACCTCAGTGTGTATTTCTCCACAGAATTAAAACTACAGAAATGACTTCGTTGGAATAATAGTGACGCAACGATGTTTCTGTGTACAGGCGACCTCAGTGTGTATTTCTCCACAGAATTAAAACTACAGAAATGACTTCGTTGGAATAATAGTGACGCAACGATGTTTCTGTGTACAGGCGACCTCAGTGTGTATTTCTCCACAGAATTAAAACTACAGAAATGACTTCGTTGGAATAATAGTGACGCAACGATGTTTCTGTGTACAGGCGACCTCAGTGTGTATTTCTCCACAGAATTAAAAACTACAGAAAATGACTTCGTTGGAATAATAGTGACGCAACGATGTTTCTGTGTACAGGCGACCTCAGTGTGTATTTCTCCACAGAATTAAAACTACAGAAAATGACTTCGTTGGAATAATAGTGACGCAACGATGTTTCTGTGTAACAGGCGACCTCAGTGTGTATTTCTCCACAGAATTAAAAACTACAGAAATGACTTCGTTGGAATAATAGTGACGCAACGATGTTTCTGTGTACAGGCGACCTCAGTGTGTATTTCTCCACAGAATTAAAACTACAGAAAATGACTTCGTTGGAATAATAGTGACGCAACGATGTTTCTGTGTACAGGCGACCTCAGTGTGTATTTCTCCACAGAATTAAAACTACAGAAATGACTTCGTTGGAATAATAGTGACGCAACGATGTTTCTGTGTACAGGCGACCTCAGTGTGTATTTCTCCACAGAATTAAAACTACAGAAATGACTTCGTTGGAATAATAGTGACGCAACGATGTTTCTGTGTACAGGCGACCTCAGTGTGTATTTCTCCACAGAATTTAAAACTACAGAAATGACTTCGTTGGAATAATAGTGACGCAACGATGTTTCTGTGTACAGGCGACCTCAGTGTGTATTTCTCCACAGAATTAAAACTACAGAAAATGACTTCGTTGGAATAATAGTGACGCAACGATGTTTCTGTGTACAGGCGACCTCAGTGTGTATTTCTCCACAGAATTAAAACTACAGAAATGACTTCGTTGGAATAATAGTGACGCAACGATGTTTCTGTGTACAGGCGACCTCAGTGTGTATTTTTCCACAGAATTAAAACTACAGAAATGACTTCGTTGGAATAATAGTGACGCAACGATGTTTCTGTGTATTTCGACCTCAGTGTGTATTTCTCCACAGAATTAAAACTACAGAAAACTTCGTTGAATAATAGTGACGCAACGACTACAGGCGACCTCAGTGTGTATTTCTCCACAGAATTAAAACTAATATCGTTGGTAGTGACGCAACGATGTTTCTGTGTACAGGCGAATTAAAACTCAGTGTGTGACGCAACGATGTTTCTGTGTACAGCGACCTCAGAATTAAAACTACAGAAATGACTTCGTTGGAATAATAGTGACGCAACGATGTTTCTGTGTAAGGCGACCTCAGTGTGTATTTGAATTAAAACACAGAAAATGGACTTCGTTGGAATAATAGTGACGCAACGAGTACAGGCGACCTCAGTGTGCACAGACTACGAAATGACTTCGTTGGAATAATAGTGTACAGCGCCAGTGTGTACAGAATTAAAACTACAGAAATGACTTCGTTGAATAATAGTGACGCAACGATGTTTCTGTGTACAGCGACCTCAGTGTGTATTTAGAATTAAAACTACAGAAATGACTTCGTTGGAATAATAGTGACGCACGATGTTTCTGTGTACAGGGAAAACTACAGAATAAAATGACTTCGTTGGAATAATAGTGACGCAACGATGTTTCTGTGTACAGGCGACCTCAGTGTGTATTTCTCCTTAAAGTGAGACATGCGGCATGGTAGCTACGTTCAAGCAGAATATTTAACATTGTACTTATGGGGACAAAACTCATGGTAATTTAATTTCAATGCACTTATTCTACGCTTCCTCGAATTTGACACAGTTATCATATAGAGTGCGCGCAGTACACGATATAATACGTTCATAAAGTCTGAGGTCTAACACTGGGTCGAGTGAGAGAGTCTGTACGCTGGTGAGGTTTTATGTAGAATCATGGGGTAAATGTTCAGATCCTGAACAGGTATGAGAAAGTTTGTAGTATGACATACGTGTACAGCTGTCATGTTGTGTGAGCAGTGTCAGTATCAGTACACGTGTATATGTAGAATCATGGGGTAAATGTTCAGATCCTGAACAGGTATAAGAAAGTTTGTAGTATGACATACGTGTACAGCTGTCATGTTGTGTGAGCAGTGTCAGTATCAGTACACGTGTATATGTAGAATCATGGGGTAAATGTTCAGATCCTGAACAGGTATGAGAAAGTTTGTAGTATGACATACGTGTACAGCTGTCATGTTGTGTGAGCAGTGTCAGTATCAGTACACGTGTATATGTAGAATCATGGGGTAAATGTTCAGATCCTGAACAGGTATGAGAAAGTTTGTAGTATGACATACGTGTACAGCTGTCATGTTGTGTGAGCAGTGTCAGTATCAGTACACGTGTATATGTAGAATCATGGGGTAAATGTTCAGATCCTGAACAGGTATGAGAAAGTTTGTAGTATGACATACGTGTACAGCTGTCATGTTGTGTGAGCAGTGTCAGTATCAGTACACGTGTATATGTAGAATCATGGGGTAAATGTTCAGATCCTGAACAGGTATGAGAAAGTTTGTAGTATGACATACGTGTACAGCTGTCATGTTGTGTGAGCAGTGTCAGTATCAGTACACGTGTATATGTAGAATCATGGGGTAAATGTTCAGATCCTGAACAGGTATGAGAAAGTTTGTAGTATGACATACGTGTACAGCTGTCATGTTGTGTGAGCAGTATCAGTATCAGTACACGTGTATATGTAGAATCATGGGGTAAATGTTCAGATCCTGAACAGGTATGAGAAAGTTTGTAGTATGACATACGTGTACAGCTGTCATGTTGTGTGAGCAGTGTCAGTATCAGTACACGTGTATATGTAGAATCATGGGGTAAATGTTCAGATCCTGAACAGGTATGAGAAAGTTTGTAGTATGACATACGTGTACAGCTGTCATGTTGTGTGAGCAGTGTCAGTATCAGTACACGTGTATATGTAGAATCATGGGGTAAATGTTCAGATCCTGAACAGGTATGAGAAAGTTTGTAGTATGACATACGTGTACAGCTGTCATGTTGTGTGAGCAGTGTCAGTATCAGTACACGTGTATATGTAGAATCATGGGGTAAATGTTCAGATCCTGAACAGGTATGAGAAAGTTTGTAGTATGACATACGTGTACAGCTGTCATGTTGTGTGAGCAGTGTCAGTATCAGTACACGTGTATATGTAGAATCATGGGGTAAATGTTCAGATCCTGAACAGGTATGAGAAAGTTTGTAGTATGACATACGTGTACAGCTGTCATGTTGTGTGAGCAGTATCAGTATCAGTACACGTGTATATGTAGAATCATGGGGTAAATGTTCAGATCCTGAACAGGTATGAGAAAGTTTGTAGTATGACATACGTGTACAGCTGTCATGTTGTGTGAGCAGTATCAGTATCAGTACACGTGTATATGTAGAATCATGGGGTAAATGTTCAGATCCTGAACAGGTATGAGAAAGTTTGTAGTATGACATACGTGTACAGCTGTCATGTTGTGTGAGCAGTATCAGTATCAGTACACGTGTATATGTAGAATCATGGGGTAAATGTTCAGATCCTGAACAGGTATGAGAAAGTTTGTAGTATGACATACGTGTACAGCTGTCATGTTGTGTGAGCAGTATCAGTATCAGTACACGTGTATATGTAGAATCATGGGGTAAATGTTCAGATCCTGAACAGGTATGAGAAAGTTTGTAGTATGACATACGTGTACAGCTGTCATGTTGTGTGAGCAGTATCAGTATCAGTACACGTGTATATGTAGAATCATGGGGTAAATATTCAGATCCTGAACAGGTATGAGAAAGTTTGTAGTATGACATACGTGTACAGCTGTCATGTTGTGTGAGCAGTATCAGTATCAGTACACGTGTATATGTAGAATCATGGGGTAAATGTTCAGATCCTGAACAGGTATGAGAAAGTTTGTAGTATGACATACGTGTACAGCTGTCATGTTGTGTGAGCAGTATCAGTACACGTGTATATGTAGAATCATGGGGTAAATGTTCAGATCCTGAACAGGTATGAGAAAGTTTGTAGTATGACATACGTGTACAGCTGTCATGTTGTGTGAGCAGTGTCAGTATCAGTACACGTGTATATGTAGAATCATGGGGTAAATGTTCAGATCCTGAACAGGTATGAGAAAGTTTGTAGTATGACATACGTGTACAGCTGTCATGTTGTGTGAGCAGTGTCAGTATCAGTACACGTGTATATGTAGAATCATGGGGTAAATGTTCAGATCCTGAACAGGTATGAGAAAGTTTGTAGTATGACATACGTGTACAGCTGTCATGTTGTGTGAGCAGTGTCAGTATCAGTACACGTGTATATGTAGAATCATGGGGTAAATGTTCAGATCCTGAACAGGTATGAGAAAGTTTGTAGTATGACATACGTGTACAGCTGTCATGTTGTGTGAGCAGTCAGTATCAGTACACGTGTATATGTACGTCAGTATGTATGTTGTAGTATGACATACGTGTACAGCTGTCATGTTGTGAGCAGTGCAGTATCAGTACACGTGTATATGTAGAATCATGGGGTAAATGTTCAGATCCTGAACAGGTATGAGAAAGTTTGTAGTATGACATACGTGTACAGCTGTCATGTTGTGTGAGCAGTGTCAGTATCAGTACACGTGTATATGTAGAATCATGGGGTAAATGTTCAGATCCTGAACAGGTATGAGAAAGTTTGTAGTATGACATACGTGTACAGCTGTCATGTTGTGTGAGCAGTGTCAGTATCAGTACACGTGTATATGTGAGTGGGCGGTCAAGGTCACACAGCCAGACACGTGTATACAGCTACAGCCCACTCACCCGGGGGGGGGGGGCAGGGGTCAAAAACTGCTCATTCATCCTGCCCACTTCCTGTCACTGCAATATTAATAATGGTGCCCCCTTTCGAGGGCTCGTCTCGTTACACGATTTCAGGGAACGTTGCCGAGCGCACGAAAATTGAGAAGGTAATACTGGATTGGTAGCGGTTCACGGCAGATCAGTTCATCTGGTATGTTCTAACCGTCAAACTGGCATATGTGTGTGAGTTTGTATGTACAGGAGCCACCTATTTACAAAACTAGTTTGCGTTGTTAATAATGAGCAAAGGAAACGAAGAAGCGGTGAGACAAATTCAGACCACAACGATTTATTTAATACCATATCGTAGAAATTATATTAATATTTGTATATTTTTCTCTGAATATATTTAAAATAAATAATAGCTTTGTAATGTGACCGTACCTTCCAAACTGTTTTACCCATCAAACGTTGCTGGTTGTATGTGTGTTGATATATCCAAAAAGTACTTAAATGATGTAGTAAACAAGCTATGTACCACAAGAAAGAGGATACTAACGAAGACAAAACCAGGAGAGACGAGACGTGATCGGATGTGGTGGTATTATAACTGGGCACTTCAAACAGAAGAGCAACATAAGCCAAGAGCAGGAGAGACGAGACGTGATCGGGTGTGGTGGTATTATAACTGGGCACTTCAAACAGAAGAGCAACATAAGACAAGAGCAGCAGAGACGAGACGTGATCGGATGTGGTGGTATTATAACTGGACACTTCAAACAGAAGAGCAACATAAGACAAGAGCAGCAGAGACGAGACGTGATCGGATGTGGTGGTATTATAACTCTGCACGTCAAACAGAAGAGCAACATAAGACAAGAGCAGCAGAGACGAGACGTGATCGGATGTGGTGGTATTATAACTCTGCACGTCAAACAGAAGAGCAACATAAGACAAGAGCAGCAGAGACGAGACGTGATCGGATGTGGTGGTATTATAACTCTGCACGTCAAACAGAAGAGCAACATAAGACAAGAGCAGCAGAGACGAGACGTGATCGGATGTGGTGGTATTATAACTCTGCACGTCAAACAGAAGAGCAACATAAGACAAGAGCAGCAGAGACGAGACGTGATCGGATGTGGTGGTATTATAACTCTGCACTTCAAACAGAAGAGCAACATAAGACAAGAGCAGGAGAGACGAGACGTGATCGGATGTGGTGGTATTATAACTCTGCACGTCAAACAGAAGAGCAACATAAGACAAGAGCAGCAGAGACGAGACGTGATCGGATGTGGTGGTATTATAACTGGACACTTCAAACAGAAGAGCAACATAAGACAAGAGCAGCAGAGAACGAGACGTGATCGGGTGTGGTGGTATTATAACTCTGCACGTCAAACAGAAGAGCAACATAAGACAAGAGCAGCAGAGACGAGACGTGATCGGGTGTGGTGGTATTATAACTCTGCACGTCAAACAGAAGAGCAACATAAGACAAGAGCAGCAGAGACGAGACGTGATCGGATGTGGTGGTATTATAACTCTGCACGTCAAACAGAAGAGCAACATAAGACAAGAGCAGCAGAGACGAGACGTGATCGGATGTGGTGGTATTATAACTCTGCACTTCAAACAGAAGAGCAACATAAGACAAGAGCAGCAGAGACGAGACGTGATCGGGTGTGGTGGTATTATAACTGGACACTTCAAACAGAAGAGCAACATAAGACAAGAGCAGCAGAGACGAGACGTGATCGGATGTGGTGGTATTATAACTCTGCACTTCAAACAGAAGAGCAACATAAGACAAGAGCAGCAGAGACGAGACGTGATCGGGTGTGGTGGTATTATAACTCTGCACTTCAAACAGAAGAGCAACATAAGACAAGAGCAGCAGAGACGAGACGTGATCGGATGTGGTGGTATTATAACTCTGCACTTCAAACAGAAGAGCAACATAAGACAAGAGCAGCAGAGACGAGACGTGATCGGATGTGGTGGTATTATAACTCTGCACTTCAAACAGAAGAGCAACATAAGACAAGAGCAGCAGAGACGAGACGTGATCGGATGTGGTGGTATTATAACTCTGCACTTCAAACAGAAGAGCAACATAAGACAAGAGCAGCAGAGACGAGACGTGATCGGGTGTGGTGGTATTATAACTGGACACTTCAAACAGAAGAGCAACATAAGACAAGAGCAGCAGAGACGAGACGTGATCGGATGTGGTGGTATTATAACTCTGCACTTCAAACAGAAGAGCAACATAAGACAAGAGCAGCAGAGACGAGACGTGATCGGGTGTGGTGGTATTATAACTCTGCACTTCAAACAGAAGAGCAACATAAGACAAGAGCAGCAGAGACGAGACGTGATCGGATGTGGTGGTATTATAACTCTGCACTTCAAACAGAAGAGCAACATAAGACAAGAGCAGCAGAGACGAGACGTGATCGGATGTGGTGGTATTATAACTCTGCACTTCAAACAGAAGAGCAACATAAGACAAGAGCAGCAGAGACGAGACGTGATCGGGTGTGGTGGTATTATAACTCTGCACGTCAAACAGAAGAGCAACATAAGACAAGAGCAGCAGAGACGAGACGTGATCGGATGTGGTGGTATTATAACTCTGCACTTCAAACAGAAGAGCAACATAAGACAAGAGCAGCAGAGACGAGACGTGATCGGATGTGGTGGTATTATAACTCTGCACTTCAAACAGAAGAGCAACATAAGACAAGAGCAGCAGAGACGAGACGTGATCGGATGTGGTGGTATTATAACTCTGCACTTCAAACAGAAGAGCAACATAAGACAAGAGCAGCAGAGACGAGACGTGATCGGATGTGGTGGTATTATAACTGGACACTTCAAACAGAAGAGCAACATAAGACAAGAGCAGCAGAGACGAGACGTGATCGGGTGTGGTGGTATTATAACTCTGCACGTCAAACAGAAGAGCAACATAAGACAAGAGCAGCAGAGACGAGACGTGATCGGGTGTGGTGGTATTATAACTCTGCACGTCAAACAGAAGAGCAACATAAGACAAGAGCAGCAGAGACGAGACGTGATCGGATGTGGTGGTATTATAACTCTGCACGTCAAACAGAAGAGCAACATAAGACAAGAGCAGCAGAGACGAGACGTGATCGGGTGTGGTGGTATTATAACTCTGCACGTCAAACAGAAGAGCAACATAAGACAAGAGCAGCAGAGACGAGACGTGATCGGATGTGGTGGTATTATAACTCTGCACGTCAAACAGAAGAGCAACATAAGACAAGAGCAGCAGAGACGAGACGTGATCGGATGTGGTGGTATTATAACTCTGCACTTCAAACAGAAGAGCAACATAAGACAAGAGCAGCAGAGACGAGACGTGATCGGATGTGGTGGTATTATAACTCTGCACGTCAAACAGAAGAGCAACATAAGACAAGAGCAGCAGAGACGAGACGTGATCGGATGTGGTGGTATTATAACTCTGCACGTCAAACAGAAGAGCAACATAAGACAAGAGCAGGAGAGACGAGACGTGATCGGATGTGGTGGTATTATAACTCTGCACTTCAAACAGAAGAGCAACATAAGACAAGAGCAGCAGAGACGAGACGTGATCGGATGTGGTGGTATTATAACTCTGCACGTCAAACAGAAGAGCAACATAAGACAAGAGCAGCAGAGACGAGACGTGATCGGATGTGGTGGTATTATAACTCTGCACGTCAAACAGAAGAGCAACATAAGACAAGAGCAGCAGAGACGAGACGTGATCGGGTGTGGTGGTATTATAACTCTGCACGTCAAACAGAAGAGCAACATAAGACAAGAGCAGCAGAGACGAGACGTGATCGGATGTGGTGGTATTATAACTCTGCACGTCAAACAGAAGAGCAACATAAGACAAGAGCAGGAGAGACGAGACGTGATCGGATGTGGTGGTATTATAACTGGGCACGTCAAACAGAAGAGCAACATAAGACAAGAGCAGCAGAGACGAGACGTGATCGGATGTGGTGGTATTATAACTCTGCACGTCAAACAGAAGAGCAACATAAGACAAGAGCAGCAGAGACGAGACGTGATCGGGTGTGGTGGTATTATAACTGGGCACGTCAAACAGAAGAGTAACATAAGACAAGAGCAGCAGAAACGAGACGTGATCGGGAGTGGGGATCTCGTTCACTACAACAAAGAGAATAGCAACGGAAGATAAGACGAGAAGAGACGAGACGAGAAGGAACGAGGCGCGGCGCTCGAGAGAACCGGTTATATTCTGTTGCAAGACACGGAGGTAGACTGGTGGAGACTATCTAGGCCGCCGAGTCTGACACACGTCACTCGTCTAGTACAACCTTGCGTAGTTTAGAGTTTAATCCTCCAACTGGCAGTCATTTTTTCCTGTAGTGGCAGCATGTTTTCGAGCCTCGTGCAAGGGTTTTTTAAAAAAATTTATTAAAAATATAAATTAAAATTAATATATATAGAAGTATATATTTTTGTGTTCAGAATTAAACATATAATAATATTAGTATTTAAATTTGGCCTTAAAAAAAAAATGTTGACTAAAAATTTTTTTTCCATGAAATTCAAATTTTTACATTTTTTTTTTTATTTGGGGGGGACCATACCTAGCAAACCAAGTTATAGTAAGAAAACTATAAAAGTGAGATATCATTTTATGTCAAATTTATTCTAGTTTCAGAAACACATAAGCATTTTACAAAATTTATGAAAACTATAATAACACTATATAACAAAAAGCAGCGATGCGCATAAATTGTGAAAAATAAGGTGTATATGTAAGAGTTTGCTAATAAAAGTTTTACTAATACATTTTTACTTCAATACATGTTATATTGCATATTTTATTACTCAGAATGAAGTAAACTATACAGCAGTAGTAAAATAAATTCCATAACTTTTTTTTGAAGAGTCGAAAAAAGTTTCATTTTGTCATTACTCAAAACTTTTGCGAAAAATTTTCGAAAAATGTATTTATTCTAAAATATATTTATTTGCACTACTGCAATATTAACAATTCACCACACACTAAACACAACACTAAAACACAAATAAACCTACTACTAAAACTTACTAATAAACACGACTCGTCACACCAACAACTCAGACGGCATCGACAACATGGCGGTCACATCTTTTACATTCCAAACTACGAACTTGGTACATTGCAACTACAATACAAAGAGGAATATAACTATAGTATTCCTTAGGCTTTTTTTTCCCGAATCCAATGGTGCATGAATCGAATCGATACGTTGCCGAATATACTGTAATGAGTGATTATGCAAGGGAATGTTTGTTCATCAAAATTTTGATGAACAACAATCATAATTGGGTTGTGTTCATCAAAATTTTGATGAACAACAGTTGGGGGGCATAAAACGTGCATGCGTACAACACTTATTGTGCTATATTACATTGTTGATGTGTTTGTGACGTGACAGAACACTATCCTGCTCTAGTCAATACTGATTATCTTCATTACACGTCACTCGTCTAGTACAACCTTGCGTAGTTTAGAGTTTAAACATAAAACGTGCATGCGTACACACTTTAATTGTGCTATATTACATTGTTGATGTGTTTTGTGACGTGACAGAACACTATCCTGCTCTAGTCAATACTGATTATCTTCATTACACGTCACTCGTCTAGTACAACCTTGCGTAGTTTAGGAGTTTAACATAAAACGTGCATGCGTACACACTTTATTGTGCTATATTACATTGTTGATGTGTTTGTGACGTGACAGAACACTATCCTGCTCTAGTCAATACTGATTTATCTTCATTACACGTCACTCGTCTAGTACAACCTTGCGTAGTTTAGAGTTTAACATAAAACGTGCATGCTTACACACTTTATTGTGCTATATTACATTGTTGATGTGTTTGTGACGTGACAGAACACTATCCTGCTCTAGTCAATACTGATTATCTTCATTACACGTCACTCGTCTAGTACAACCTTGCGTAGTTTAGAGTTTAACATAAAACGTGCATTGCGTACACACTTTATTGTGCTATATTACATTGTTGATGTGTTTGTGACGTGACAGAACACTATCCTGCTCTAGTCAATACTGATTATCTTCATTACACGTCACTCGTCTAGTACAACCTTGCGTAGTTTAGAGTTTAACATAAAACGTGCATGCGTACACACTTTATTGTGCTATATTACATTGTTGATGTGTTTGTGACGTGACAGAACACTATCCTGCTCTAGTCAATACTGATTATCTTCATTACACGTCACTCGTCTAGTACAACCTTGCGTAGTTTAGAGTTTAACATAAAACGTGCATGCGTACACACTTTAATTGTGCTATATTACATTGTTGATGTGTTTGTGACGTGACAGAACACTATCCTGCTCTAGTCAATACTGATTATCTTCATTACACGTCACTCGTCTAGTACAACCTTGCGTAGTTTTAGAGTTTAACATAAAAACGTGCATGCGTACACACTTTATTGTGCTATATTACATTGTAGATGTGTTTGTGACGTGACAGAACACTATCCTGCTCTAGTCAATACTGATTATCTCATTACACGTCACTTCGTCTAGTACAACCTTGCGTAGTTTTAGAGTTTAACATAAAACGTGCATGCGTACACACACTTTATTGTGCTATATTACATTGTAGATGTGTTTGTGACGTGACAGAACACTATCCTGCTCTAGTCAATACTGATTATCTTCATTACACGTCACTCGTCTAGTACAACCTTGCGTAGTTTAGAGTTTAACATAAAACGTGCATGCGTACACACTTTATTGTGCTATATTACATTGTTGATGTGTTTGTGACGTGACAGAACACTATCCTGCTCTAGTCAATACTGATTATCTTCATTACACGTCACTCGTCTAGTACAACCTTGCGTAGTTTAGAGTTTAACATAAAACGTGCATGCGTACACACTTTATTGTGCTATATTACATTGTTGATGTGTTTGTGACGTGACAGAACACTATCCTGCTCTAGTCAATACTGATTATCTTCATTACACGTCACTCGTCTAGTACAACCTTGGCGTAGTTTAGAGTTTAACATAAAACGTGCATGCGTACACACTTTATTGTGCTATATTACATTGTTGATGTGTTTGTGACGTGACAGAACACTATCCTGCTCTAGTCAATACTGATTATCTTCATTACACGTCACTCGTCTAGTACAACCTTGCGTAGTTTTTAGAGTTTAACATAAAACGTGCATGCGTACACACTTTATTGTGCTATATTTACATTGTTGATGTGTTTTGTGACGTGACAGAACACTATCCTGCTCTAGTCAATACTGATTATCTTCATTACACGTCACTCGTCTAGTACAACCTTGCGTAGTTTAGAGTTTAACATAAAACGTGCATGCGTACACACTTTATTGTGCTATATTACATTGTAGATGTGTTTGTGACGTGACAGAACACTATCCTGCTCTAGTCAATACTGATTATCTTCATTACACGTCACTCGTCTAGTACAACCTTGCGTAGTTTAGAGTTTAACATAAAACGTGCATGCGTACACACTTTATTGTGCTATATTACATTGTTGATGTGTTTGTGACGTGACAGAACACTATCCTGCTCTAGTCAATACTGATTATCTTCATTACACGTCACTCGTCTAGTACAACCTTGCGTAGTTTAGAGTTTAACATAAAACGTGCATGCGTACACACTTTATTGTGCTATATTACATTGTTGATGTGTTTGTGACGTGACAGAACACTATCCTGCTCTAGTCAATACTGATTATCTTCATTACACGTCACTCGTCTAGTACAACCTTGCGTAGTTTAGAGTTTAACATAAAACGTGCATGCGTACACACTTTATTGTGCTATATTACATTGTTGATGTGTTTGTGACGTGACAGAAACACTATCCTGCTCTAGTCAATACTGATTATATTCATTACACGTCACTCGTCTAGTACAACCTTGCGTAGTTTAGAGTTTAACATAAAACGTGCAATGCGTACACACTTTATTGTGCTATATTACATTGTTGATGTGTTTGTGACGTGACAGAACACTATCCTGCTCTAGTCAATACTGATTATCTTCATTACACGTCACTCGTCTAGTACAACCTTGCGTAGTTTAGAGTTTAACATAAAACGTGCATGCGTACACACTTTATTGTGCTATATTACATTGTTGATGTGTTTGTGACGTGACAGAACACTATCCTGCTCTAGTCAATACTGATTATAACACTTCTCCGCTTTTGTTAATTAATAATAAACAATAGTTTTGGTGTTATAGATTTATCTCCTAGAAACGGCAGACAAATCAGTTAAATCAAAAATAAACGGAAGTTGTAGATACAAAACAAAGATATATTTGTAGTATTATAATTTTGTAAAAGTATCATGACCATATTTGTAATTGTTTGCACGAAAATATCAAGAATTCATTAAAAATTAAATTAGATTTTCGTAGTTTTTTCTTTTGTGTTTTACTATGTATTTTTCTTAAAGTTTATAGACTTCGCCCTTTGTTTGAAAAATGTAGTGTAAATTTAAAAAATAGATTCACATTGTGCTAATTTCTCTAAATTATTATGAACTGTTATTGTATCACAAGAAACCACAAATGCGATTATTATTACAAGTTGATGCCGTTCTCCCCACTGTTATTGGAGTTATTTCGTTAAACTTTACAAACATAGGGAACATTTTAATTTTTGTTTGATCAGTTGTAATTTTTAGGCTACATTATCTGTGCTTAATTTGGCGAACAACTGTTTCCCATCATATTCTGATTATATTGTTATAAACAATGTACTTGAGATCAGTATAGCGTACAGTATAAGTTGTCATAGTTAAAGATAAAAACATATCGAATATACCTTTGTCACTAATGTATTGTATGTAGTTGTAGACAAGAGTCTCTGTCTCCGGTCGTGCTGGTAACTGTAATGGATATTGTAATTACCGCGCTTTAACTTGTTACATGTAATGGTGATTGTCGACAGTCGATAGTCGGTGCGGTGGGCGGCCGAGTGTCGCCAAGCCGTGACGTTTCCGGCCGTGACGTCACGAGGGGAAAGCTTCTATTGTCCGGTGTGACCGCGTTACGTCACACCATGGGAACCGGCAACCTAACAGCTCCAGCATACACTAGGTGGAAGTAACTACTTCTGTTGGGGGACTGTGGATGTACTGTTGTGCATGAGGGGAAAACTTTAGTTTCGCGTCACGTTACGCATTATGCATGTTCGCTCTGTAGCCGCTAGGGGCGGCACTGTCGTGGCCATTTTGATGTCAGTTGCTTTTGCTGTTCCTTTTAGTGGATATCCATCCGTGAAAAGTTACTGTGGCTCCTTATTGCAATAAGTTTCTCTCTCTTGAAATTTCAGGCCTCTGTATAAGGCTTCTTAGGCACTCCTCCCCTTAACACTTAACACTTTAAGGGGGGGGGGTTGGACTTGGCTCTTACCACTGTTACTAAGGTTTTAAAACTGAGTTATATCGCTATGGTAATACAAATAATGTAACTTAGTTATACAAAGAAATACTTTTTTAGCGGCCACGAACACGCCATTTGCCTGATGATTTTGGTTAGTTAATGATGCTTGTTTGTTGGTTCTAATTGGGATTATCTATCGCTGTACTTGAACATGTGAAACGTCGCGATTTTTCAGAATTGGTTCTTTACCTTTTTCAAATAGTTCGTATTGTGAGGCAAAAAAATTGTCCATAGCACGTAGTTTCGGGACAGTCAGCTACAGAAACAAGTGATAATCTACAGTCAACCGTAGTTTCGGGACAGTCAGCTACAGAAACAAGTGATAATCTACAGTCAACCGTAGTTTCGGGACAGTCAGCTACAGAAACAAGTGATTATCTACAGTCAACCGTAGTTTCGGTACAGTCAGCTACAGAAACAAGTGATTATCTACAGTCAACCGTAGTTTCGGGATAGTCAGCTACAGAAACAAGTGATTATCTACAGTCAACCGTAGTTTCGGGACAGTCAGCTACAGAAACAAGTGATAATCTACAGTCAACCGTAGTTTCGGGACAGTCAGCTACAGAAACAAGTGATAATCTACAGTCAACCGTAGTTTCGGGACAGTCAGCTACAGAAACAAGTGATTATCTACAGTCAACCGTAGTTTTCGGGACAGTCAGCTACAGAAACAAGTGATTATCTACAGTCAACCGTAGTTTCGGGACAGTCAGCTACAGAAACAAGTGATTATCTACAGTCAACCGTAGTTTCGGGACAGTCAGCTACAGAAACAAGTGATTATATACAGTCAACCGTAGTTTCGGGACAGTCAGCTACAGAAACAAGTGATAATCTACAGTCAACCGTAGTTTCGGGACAGTCAGCTACAGAAACAAGTGATAATCTACAGTCAACCGTAGTTTCGGGACAGTCAGCTACAGAAACAAGTGATTATCTACAGTCAACCGTAGTTTCGGGACAGTCAGCTACAGAAACAAGTGATTATCTACAGTCAACCGTAGTTTCGGGACAGTCAGCTACAGAAACAAGTGATTATCTACAGTCAACCGTAGTTTCGGGACAGTCAGCTACAGAAACAAGTGATTATATACAGTCAACCGTAGTTTCGGGACAGTCAGCTACAGAAACAAGTGATTATCTACAGTTAGCCTTAGCCTTAGACTCGACAGTCTGTCGGTACTAAGCATTTTACCATTTGTATTATCCATCTCTCTCTTTTCATACTAAAAATTATGCTAGCCAATCTATAATTACGTAAATATTCCAAACGAAATTAAAGACTAACATCCATTATATTAGATTTCAATGGGGAATGAAAACAATTTGACAAGTTTTCGTGTCAGAAAGAGATAAAATCCCGGACGTGTGAAAATGATTCGGCTTATTGTAAAATAGTGTGGGCTAAGCCCCGAGAGGTGTGGGAGCAAGATCCGCTTACCGGCTGTGTGGCCGTGTTGGTGCTTTTTGTCTGGCATCAGGATTCAGGAAAGGGTAAGCTTCTAACGTCTAAGTCCCTCAGTGTATTATCGGTGTTTTAATGTACAATATACTTTATCGTTGATTTTATCAAGTAAAGTAGACCATTTAGGCCAACAAACCTTTTTCGGCAACTAAGATTAATAGAATGTAGTTTAATTTTTGAATTGTTAAAAATGGGTAACAATACACAATATATACATACATACGTTGTACATAGTATTACGTTGTTCAGATTAGATCGAATCATCACAAGAAAATGTTTATTTGTGGTTTTATCATGCTGTGTTTGATATAGTAAACCGACACAGCAGAGTATCGATAGTCTTATCGAATTGTAACACCGGATTAGTAACTTCTGACAACACTGAGTTTTGTAACTGTGCTACCCTTTGGAGCACCAGGGCTCTGTATACCAAGATTCAAGTCTATACCAAGAGTCAAGTCTCGCTAACCTTCCTATCAAGGCTGTACAGACAGAATTTTGAGAAGGACCTGTCGCGTCCTTAATAAAGGCATTATTTTCAAATGTGGGATAAACTTGAAGTGCTTGCTGCAACGGTCCATCATAAATTTTAAAAAAAGGTCAGAACCAGAATGAAGTACGCAATTGCAGTGAGTGGAGTGGGGATGGGTAATGCAGGTAAAGCAGTCCTGATGTGCTTGCTGCAATGGTCCAGCATAAACTTTAAAAGTGGTCAGAACCAGAAAGAACTACGCAATTGCAGTGAATGGGGTGGGGATGGGTAATGCAGGTAAAGCAGTCCTGAAGTGCTTGCTGCAATGGTCCATCATAAACTTTAAAAGTGGTCAGAACCAGAAGGAAGTACGCAATTGCAGTGAGTGGAGTGGGAGTGGGTAATGCAGGTAAAGCAGTCCTGATGTGCTTGCTGCAATGGTCCATCATATACTTTAAAAATGGTCAGAACCAGAAGGAAGTATGCAATTGCAGTGCGTGGGGTGGGGGTGGGTAATGCAGGTAAAGCAGTCCTGATGTGCTTGCTGCAATGGTCCAGCATAAACTTTAAAAGTGGTCAGAACCAGAAAGAACTACGCAATTGCAGTGAATGGGGTGGGGATGGGTAATGCAGGTAAAGCAGTCCTGAAGTGCTTGCTGCAATGGTCCATCATAAACTTTAAAAGTGGTCAGAACCAGAAGGAAGTACGCAATTGCAGTGAGTGGAGTGGGAGTGGGTAATGCAGGTAAAGCAGTCCTGATGTGCTTGCTGCAATGGTCCATCATATACTTTAAAAATGGTCAGAACCAGAAGGAAGTATGCAATTGCAGTGCGTGGGGTGGGGGTGGGTAATGCAGGTAAAGCAGTCCTGATGTGCTTGCTGCAATGGTCCAGCATAAACTTTAAAAGTGGTCAGAACCAGAAAGAACTACGCAATTGCAGTGAATGGGGTGGGGATGGGTAATGCAGGTAAAGCAGTCCCGAAGTGCTTGGTGCAATGGTCCATCATAAACTTTAAAAAGTGGTCAGAACCAGAAGGAAGTACGCAATTGCAGTGAGTGGAGTGGGAGTGGGTAATGCAGGTAAAGCAGTCCTGATGTGCTTGCTGCAATGGTCCATCATATACTTTAAAAATGGTCAGAACCAGAAGGAAGTACGCAATTGCAGTGAGTGGAGTGGGAGTGGGTAATGCAGGTAAAGCAGTCCTGATGTGCTTGCTGCAATGGTCCATCATATACTTTAAAAATGGTCAGAACCAGAAGGAAGTATGCAATTGCAGTGCGTGGGGTGGTGGTGGGTAATGCAGGTAAAGCAGTCCTGAAGTGCTTGCTGCAATGGTCCATCATAGTCCCCGCCTTGTTCTGTTACATAATTAACAATCTCTTAGCGCCCGCCCCCTCCTTGTCACACTAGGCCCGACAATAACAGCGACTACACTGTTTTGACTGTTGAAACTTCTCACATTGTAATGTCGATCATTGTATTTTGTATTTGTGGAATTACTGGACTTTAATTCGAAATTATCGTAATAATAAGTAGGTATTTGCCTCCTAAAATATATTTGTTTTAGATGATAAAATCAATCAATTGTGCTGTTTTCATACCACACATCTGTGCGTGAAAGTGAATTTCCCAGCTTATCAATCGCTGTTTTGACCGATCGTCCAAAAGGTGTAGATAATGTTGTGTTCAGAGCCATTATTTGCGTTAAAGGTGATCCTGGCGTGATCCTTGCAGCGCTGCCCCGAGCAGTGTTCGTTCATCTCACAGCAGTAAATTATGGTTTTGCTTTACAATGCCCATGAAGTAATCATCAGCCTTATTCTATTACTATATGAGAGGTAAATGTGCACGATGCCAGACAATCTCCACCTGAGCACTGTACTTGTCCATGTGAGTGCCAAACTGCGTGCACATTCTCGCCGGTTGTCTCAGTCACTCACTCACAGCCTAGCGGAGTAGACAGACTCGATACCTGAGCACTGTACTTGTCCATGTGAGTGCCAAACTGCGTGCACATTCTCGCCGGTTGTCTCAGTCACTCACTCACAGCCTAGCGGAAATAGACAGACTCGATACCTGACCACTGTACTTGTCCATGTGAGTGCCAAACTGCGTGCACATTCTCGCCGGTTGTCTCAGTCACTCACTCACAGCCTAGCGGAGTAGACAGACTCGATACCTGAGCACTGTACTTGTCCATGTGAGTGCCAAACTGCGTGCACATTCTCGCCGGTTGTCTCAGTCACTCACTCACAGCCTAGCGGAATAGACAGACTCGATACCTGACCACTGTACTTGTCCATGTGAGTGACAAACTGCGTGCACATTCTCGCCGGTTGTCTCAGTCACTCACTCACAGCCTAGCGAAATAGACAGACTCGATACCTGACCACTGTACTTGTCCATGTGAGTGCCAAACTGCGTGCACATTCTCGCCGGTTGTCTCAGTCACTCACTCACAGCCTAGCGAAATAGACAGACTCGATACCTGACCACTGTACTTGTCCATGTGAGTGACAAACTGCGTGCACATTCTTGCCGGTTGTCTCAGCCACTCACTCACAGCCTAGCGAAATAGACAGACTCGATACCTGACCACTGTACTTGTCCATGTGAGTGACAAACTGCGTGCACATTCTTGCCGGTTGTCTCAGCCACTCACTCACAGCCTAGCGAAATAGACAGACTCGATACCTGACCACTGTACTTGTCCATGTGAGTGACAAACTGCGTGCACATTCTTGCCGGTTGTCTCAGCCACTCACTCACAGCCTAGCGAAATAGACAGACTCGATACCTGACCACTGTACTTGTCCATGTGAGTGACAAACTGCGTGCACATTCTCGCCGGTTGTCTCAGTCACTCACTCACAGCCTAGCGAAATAGACAGACTCGATACCTGACCACTGTACTTGTCCATGTGAGTGACAAACTGCGTGCACATTCTCGCCGGTTGTCTCAGTCACTCACTCACAGCCTAGCGAAATAGACAGACTCGATACCTGACCACTGTACTTGTCCATGTGAGTGACAAACTGCGTGCACATTCTCGCCGGTTGTCTCAGTCACTCACTCACAGCCTAGCGAAATAGACAGACTCGATACCTGACCACTGTACTTGTCCATGTGAGTGACAAACTGCGTGCACATTCTCGCCGGTTGTCTCAGTCACTCACTCACAGCCTAGCGGAATAGACAGACTCGATACCTGACCACTGTACTTGTCCATGTGAGTGCCAAACTGCGTGCACATTCTCGCCGGTTGTCTCAGTCACTCACTCACAGCCTAGCGAAATAGACAGACTCGATACCTGACCACTGTACTTGTCCATGTGAGTGACAAACTGCGTGCACATTCTCGCCGGTTGTCTCAGTCACTCACTCACAGCCTAGCGGAAATAGACAGACTCGATACCTGACCACTGTACTTGTCCATGTGAGTGACAAACTGCGTGCACATTCTCGCCGGTTGTCTCAGTCACTCACTCACAGCCTAGCGAAATAGACAGACTCGATACCTGACCACTGTACTTGTCCATGTGAGTGCCAAACTGCGTGCACATTCTCGCCGGTTGTCTCAGTCACTCACTCACAGCCTAGCGAAATAGACAGACTCGATACCTGACCACTGTACTTGTCCATGTGAGTGACAAACTGCGTGCACATTCTCGCCGGTTGTCTCAGTCACTCACTCACAGCCTAGCGGAAATAGACAGACTCGATACCTGACCACTGTACTTGTCCATGTGTGCAACTGTACTTGTCCATGTGAGTGCCAAACTGCGTGCACATTCTCGCCGGTTGTCTCAGTCACTCACTCACAGCCTAGCGAAATAGACAGACTCGATACCTGACCACTGTACTTGTCCATGTGAGTGCCAAACTGCGTGCACATTCTCGCCGGTTGTCTCAGTCACTCACTCACAGACCCGATACCTCTTTTACGCGTTATATACAGGGTATAGATACATTCTGTTTAGTTTTTGATGGATAAAAGACCCATTAAGTGAGACCTCATTTGATAGGTCTGTGAAATAGAGCTTTCTATCTCAATACAATACAAATGGCAGCTCATTGACATTAATTAAGTTAAAAGCACAGATGGATTCTGCTGAACCTTCAATGTACAAAGACAGAAACACCAAACGAATCTCAGTGTATCCCTCTAGGGAACAATAGCGAACCATTTGCCCAAAATGGGTTATTTGGGAGGCTATTTAAAATGTGTAAATGTAAAGTTGCAGTAGCACTAGTAACTACAATTACGTTAAGCAATAAAACATATAACCTGTGTTTTATATCAGATGTGCAAACTGCTGTCCCAGAACAGTTTGACAGTGTCCAAGTCTTGTAGAAACTTGAAACGGCACGCTGTATGGATTCACGCGGGTTTTCTTTAAATTTCCGCTGCTATTCTGTGCTTTGATGTCTCGTTTTATAGACATTGTTTTTAATTTGACCTTACACAAAGTAGTCAAGTGGAGATAAATCTGGCGATCTTGGTGGCCACGTTTAAATATATTGGTATATTGTTTAAATATTCGCGGACATGCAGGCCATAGTGTGGAGGTGCCCCATCCTGCTGGAACCAAACTTCATTACAGTTGCTGGTTGCTACTTGGATAGTTGAATAAACATAATTTCGTAACATTTCCTGGTGTACCTCGGGATTAAGGTTTCCATAAATAAAACAAGAGTCCAACAAACCGATCCGTCACGATGCTAAGCCAAACGTTTAATTTTGCAGGGTGCTGGGAATGTTGCTCTCTCATCCAATGAGGGTTAAAATCAGCCCAATAACGAGAATTGTGTCTGTTAACGTTACAGTTTAACGTGGAAGTTGTTAATCTGGGAAAGCAATGTTGTTTAATCTAATTGTATTATTACGAGTATCAATGTTCCGCATCATATTTAACAAATTTATACTCTACGATCAAAATAGTCCTTACTTGCTCATGATTGTCCAGGTTTGGTGCGGTCTTTAACGCTACCTATTTCCTGGAAACGTTGGTTAGTTATTTGAACTTGTGATTTAGATACAGGGTTTCGATTGGGATAAGTGTCAATAAAAACTTTTCTTACTTGATCATAAGACCTCACCCGGTCTTCGCAGCTTCGCATCATCAGGATCAATAGGCTCGTGCTCACTTAAGCACTTCAACTTTATTAATTCCAACCAGAAACTGAACACGATACTGGACTTCCTCAATTTGTTTAATATAAGAGAAGCCTGCCCTGCAGCAGGTAATAACTGTAAAACAGGTTTGAGTTTGTAAGGAAAGTGGTTGTATATTGAAGTTATTTACCTTCTGAATGTGGATGTTCATGTTTTGCCTCAATTAATTTTTAATTAACTTGAATGAGCTGCCAATTTGTAATGGATTGAGATTGAAAGCTCTGGTTTAAAATGTTCTTCAAGGTTACGTGCTAAACTTCTGTCAGGTCTTAAACTCGAGGTCCTGCGTGCAGATACAATAGTACCCACACCGTCCGCCGCCCTACAGCACCGCGGAGGTTACGTGCTAAACTTCTGTCAGGTCTGTAACTCGAGGTCCTGCGTGCAGATACAATAGTACCCACCTACAGCACCGCGGAGGTTACGTGCTAAACTTCTGTCAGGTCTGTAACTCGAGGTCCTGCGTGCAGATACAATAGTACCCACACCGCGCGCCGCCCTACAGCACCGCGGAGGTTACGTGCTAAACTTCTGTCAGGTCTGTAACTCGAGGTCCTGCGTGCAGATACAATAGTACCCACACCGTCCGCCGCCCTACAGCACCGCGGAGGTTACGTGCTAAACTTCTGTCAGGTCTGTAACTCGAGGTCCTGCGTGCAGATACAATAGTACCCACACCGTCCGCCGCCCTACAGCACCGCGGAGGTTACGTGCTAAACTTCTGTCAGGTCTGTAACTCGAGGTCCTGCGTGCAGATACAATAGTACCCACACCGCGCGCCGCCCTACAGCACCGCGGAGGTTACGTGCTAAACTTCTGTCAGGTCTGTAACTCGAGGTCCTGCGTGCAGATACAATAGTACCCACACCGTCCGCCGCCCTACAGCACCGCGGAGGTTACGTGCTAAACTTCTGTCAGGTCTGTAACTCGAGGTCCTGCGTGCAGATACAATAGTACACACACCGTCCGCCGCCCTACAGCACCGCGGAGGTTACGTGCTAAACTTCTGTCAGGTCTGTAACTCGAGGTCCTGCGTGTAGATACAATAGTACCCACACCGCGCGCCGCCCTACAGCACCGCGGAGGTTACGTGCTAAACTTCTGTCAGGTCTGTAACTCGAGGTCCTGCGTGCAGATACAATAGTACCCACACCGTCCGCCGCCCTACAGCACCGCGGAGGTTACGTGCTAAACTTCTGTCAGGTCTGTAACTCGAGGTCCTGCGTGTAGATACAATAGTACCCACACCGCGCGCCGCCCTACAGCACCGCGGAGGTTACGTGCTAAACTTCTGTCAGGTCTGTAACTCGAGGTCCTGCGTGCAGATACAATAGTACCCACACCGTCCGCCGCCCTACAGCACCGCGGAGGTTACGTGCTAAACTTCTGTCAGGTCTGTAACTCGAGGTCCTGCGTGCAGATACAATAGTACCCACACCGTCCGCCGCCCTACAGCACCGCGGAGGTTACGTGCTAAACTTCTGTCAGGTCTGTAACTCGAGGTCCTGCGTGCAGATACAATAGTACCCACACCGTCCGCCGCCCTACAGCACCGCGGAGGTTACGTGCTAAACTTCTGTCAGGTCTGTAACTCGAGGTCCTGCGTGCAGATACAATAGTACCCACACCGTCCGCCGCCCTACAGCACCGCGGAGGTTACGTGCTAAACTTCTGTCAGGTCTGTAACTCGAGGTCCTGCGTGCAGATACAATAGTACCCACACCGTCCGCCGCCCTACAGCACCGCGGAGGTTACGTGCTAAACTTCTGTCAGGTCTGTAACTCGAGGTCCTGCGTGCAGATACAATAGTACCCACACCGTCCGCCGCCCTACAGCACCGCGGAGGTTACGTGCTAAACTTCTGTCAGGTCTGTAACTCGAGGTCCTGCGTGCAGATACAATAGTACACACACCGTCCGCCGCCCTACAGCACCGCGGAGGTTACGTGCTAAACTTCTGTCAGGTCTGTAACTCGAGGTCCTGCGTGCAGATACAATAGTACCCACACCGTCCGCCGCCCTACAGCACCGCGGAGGTTACGTGCTAAACTTCTGTCAGGTCTGTAACTCGAGGTCCTGCGTGCAGATACAATAGTACCCACACCGTCCGCCGCCCTACAGCACCGCGGAGGTTACGTGCTAAACTTCTGTCAGGTCTGTAACTCGAGGTCCTGCGTGCAGATACAATAGTACCCACACCGTCCGCCGCCCTACAGCACCGCGGAGGTTACGTGCTAAACTTCTGTCAGGTCTGTAACTCGAGGTCCTGCGTGCAGATACAATCATACGGGAAAGGAATTGACACAAACATTACGCTCAGCCAAAGTCCGTGGTTGGACATGGACCAGCACAGTTTGAATTCTACACAGGAGATATCTCGCCGTACGATTCATTTTTGTCATTGAGTTGTTTCATAGTGGAGTTCGAATAATGGAAGTTCTTGTGAACTAGTGAGGGTACTACAACGCTAGAATGTAACGACGCTGAAACATTTTACTGGGGTTTAATGCGGTGTTTGTAGTACGAGTTATGTGGTGGGAAGTGTAACACTAGAATAGAAATGGACGTGCAGTGAACATTTTTACCCGTCTCAAATACGGGACATACGTGATTCAGGATACCATTTTAAATGTACCAAAAACCGTATTGGGGGACAAAAAAAATAATGATAGTCACACACGTACAAAGCGTAGGGACTTACTGTAGACACTGAACTTTCTTTAAATTAAACTATTCATAATGAACAACCTGTTCCACCATTCAGAAGACTTAATTTAACATAAATGTGTCAGTGATATCAATGATCTGAAGCGGTGTGACCATTGATGAATGGTTTGTCGTGTGTTGTTGGCTGTGACCAACAACGATATTGTGTTGTGCTTGGTTACACAGGTATTTGAGAAAGGATTGATTACATTACTGGTCACATAAACACACTCGGCCCATTAAAAAATAGTATTTTTGGAGACTTGAAACTATAACCTGAGGGGTTGGTGTACTTTACTTCTTTATTCATTTTTCAAGTGTGGCCAGGAGACTTGTCTAATTACGGGTTTGGTTTATTACATTGATCGTAATCGACAGCCTAAGTGAAACACTCAGCTCTATATTTTGACTACTTTTACCTTTACTACATTTACTATTATTACAATTTAACCCGGTACAACTAATCACGGCCTATGTCTATGTGAGATGGGTGGGTTGTCCAGCTCTTGTGTAACCTGATACACACCGGGTCTGGTCCGGAGGTGTCCGCGTCAGCTGGAGGAAGTAGCGATACATCCTGTCAATATAGCCTATAGCGTACAAGTCTGTCCTGCGTACTTTGTGTAACCTGATACACACCGGGTCTGGTCCGGAGGTGTCCGCGTCAGCTGGAGGAAGTAGCGATACATCCTGTCAATATAGCCTATAGCGTACAAGTCTGTCCTGCGTACTTTGTGTAACCTGATACACACCGGGTCTGGTCCGGAGGTGTCCGCGTCAGCTGGAGGAAGTAGCGATACATCCTGTCAATATAGCCTATAGCGTACAAGTCTGTCCTGCGTACTTTGTGTAACCTGATACACACCGGGTCTGGTCCGGAGGTGTCCGCGTCAGCTGGAGGAAGTAGCGATACATCCTGTCAATATAGCCTATAGCGTACAAGTGTGTCCTGCGTACTTTGTGTAACCTGATACACACCGGGTCTGGTCCGGAGGTGTCCGCGTCAGCTGGAGGAAGTAGCGATACATCCTGTCGATATAGCCTATAGCGTACAAGTCTGTCCTGCGTACTTTGTGTAACCTGATACACACCGGGTCTGGTCCGGAGGTGTCCGCGTCAGCTGGAGGAAGTAGCGATACATCCTGTCAATATAGCCTATAGCGTACAAGTGTGTCCTGCGTACTTTGTGTAACCTGATACACACCGGGTCTGGTCCGGAGGTGTCCGCGTCAGCTGGAGGAAGTAGCGATACATCCTGTCGATATAGCCTATAGCGTACAAGTCTGTCCTGCGTACTTTGTGTAACCTGATACACACCAGGTCTGGTCCGGAGGTGTCCGCGTCAGCTGGAGGAAGTAGCGATACATCCTGTCAATATAGCCTATAGCGTACAAGTGTGTCCTGCGTACTTTGTGTAACCTGATACACACCGGGTCTGGTCCGGAGGTGTCCGCGTCAGCTGGAGGAAGTAGCGATACATCCTGTCAATATAGCCTATAGCGTACAAGTCTGTCCTGCGTACTTTGTGTAACCTGATACACACCGGGTCTGGTCCGGAGGTGTCCGCGTCAGCTGGAGGAAGTAGCGATACATCCTGTCAATATAGCCTATAGCGTACAAGTCTGTCCTGCGTACTTTGTGTAACCTGATACACACCAGGTCTGGTCCGGAGGTGTCCGCGTCAGCTGGAGGAAGTAGCGATACATCCTGTCAATATAGCCTATAGCGTACAAGTCTGTCCTGCGTACTTTGTGTAACCTGATACACACCGGGTCTGGTCCGGAGGTGTCCGCGTCAGCTGGAGGAAGTAGCGATACATCCTGTCGATATAGCCTATAGCGTACAAGTCTGTCCTGCGTACTTTGTGTAACCTGATACACACCGGGTCTGGTCCGGAGGTGTCCGCGTCAGCTGGAGGAAGTAGCGATACATCCTGTCAATATAGCCTATAGCGTACAAGTCTGTCCTGCGTACTTTGTGTAACCTGATACACACCGGGTCTGGTCCGGAGGTGTCCGCGTCAGCTGGAGGAAGTAGCGATACATCCTGTCGATATAGCCTATAGCGTACAAGTCTGTCCTGCGTACTTTGTGTAACCTGATACACACCGGGTCTGGTCCGGAGGTGTCCGCGTCAGCTGGAGGAAGTAGCGATACATCCTGTCAATATAGCCTATAGCGTACAAGTCTGTCCTGCGTACTTTGTGTAACCTGATACACACCGGGTCTGGTCCGGAGGTGTCCGCGTCAGCTGGAGGAAGTAGCGATACATCCTGTCAATATAGCCTATAGCGTACAAGTGTGTCCTGCGTACTTTGTGTAACCTGATACACACCAGGTCTGGTCCGGAGGTGTCCGCGTCAGCTGGAGGAAGTAGCGATACATCCTGTCGATATAGCCTATAGCGTACAAGTCTGTCCTGCGTACTTTGTGTAACCTGATACACACCGGGTCTGGTCCGGAGGTGTCCGCGTCAGCTGGAGGAAGTAGCGATACATCCTGTCAATATAGCCTATAGCGTACAAGTCTGTCCTGCGTACTTTGTGTAACCTGATACACACCGGGTCTGGTCCGGAGGTGTCCGCGTCAGCTGGAGGAAGTAGCGATACATCCTGTCAATATAGCCTATAGCGTACAAGTCTGTCCTGCGTAGTATAAGATGCTGAGTGCAATCAAAAATAAATAATATGTTAATATCCAGTACCTATCCCACAGTTAAAGGGAAGATAGGTTTTAAAGCCCCCAAATGACGAGGTCCTCGCCGCCAGACTGATCACGGCACATCGAATTCGTTTAAACGCACGCCCCAAATATTGTGTATACCTCACACACTAATCTTAGTGTTTTCATGGAATTAACCTTAAGAAAATAAAATTGTACTTTATAAATTCTATATTTAGAGTGACACATTTTGAAAATAGGTTGTCAAGAAATAAACGTTTACATAAATGTATTACTTTTAAGTTATAAGCAAATCTATTAAACATAAATTTTATCCTGAGGCCATAATCACTAGCCTGCAGAAGGACCTGTTAAGGACACATGTGATCTTTGTGCCACAGAAGTTGTATCACACAAAGATGGGGAACTTATTCGGTGTTCTGAAAGCCAAATCAAATTTCGCAAATATTGCGGAACTGACTTATGAGCATTCTATAAAACGAGAAGGCTGTTTCATGTTGGCCATTGCAACGGCAGCACGATGTTCTGGTCACCAAAGAATGTTACATTTTATTACTCATAATTATACAAAGAATATTATAAATAGCTATATTTTGTTTTACGTAAATAATATTGTTGGGTGTATGTCAACCCGTAATATTTTGAAGTAAATACCATTGGGTTTTACCATTGAATTGGAATTCGGTTTGTTTTAATGAAGGACAGTCAAGAATTGTAACCAAAACTTTTGTTTGCCAAAAACTTATTTACATTTCAACGTCAAAATGATTCTAGTTAATGTTGTATAGTAGTCGAACCGTATTGCAATGTGATTATGACAGGAAGGAGGGTGTAAGTGAATTGACAACACAGTCCACAATAGCTACTTTTAGTTTCTTTCGAAGTTAATTAAGTTACTTTAACAAAAACTAATCAAGAAAGTTTGTCAATTTAGCAAAAGCTACGTGAACGCGACTGTTACCGACTCATTACACTTTACTGAGAGAACTCGTGAAACCTTTTGTTTTGTCCAACAGTCGATAGATAATCTGACCTCTGTTTAATCGTTAGAGAGCGCTAACTCCGCCTGGCAGGTACCCTGCACTATTGTGACGCTCCACTACAAGCTTCTGGTCGTGATGGCTCAAATGGTGCCTCAGGGTTCAACGTACTTCAATTGTCGTAATAAACTATTAATACCACCGTACCTGAACATTCAGGACGTTCTCTAAAGGTGGTGAAGATAATTAAGATGTATGTTGAAAGCCTTCGTGGTAGTAGAAGGTAGGAGTAGTCGTGTAATCGGCTGCTTGTGAGGTCAGGTAATCTGGAGATTCGAGGTTATGTCAGACTGAGGCTGTAGTCTCGTATCGGTCAGAGTTGTATGTGTGATGTACAATGTTATCCTGTGTGAGAATTGACACTCAACTGTCAATACGAGCAGATAATGCGCTGTCGTGGTTGAGACGACAACGTTGTGCCGCCCCCTGTACTTGCTACGTGACGTCAACTCGTAGTACTTACTGCAGCAAGGGTGTGGTGGGGGTATTAGGACTTAAGATAGCGCTGCAAGAAGTGAACCTTTCTCTATTCCACCGACTTACACATGGCACCCTGACACTATCTACCGTTAATAAATTATCTTGTAACTCGGCATTACTTTAAATGCGTGAAGCCCGGACAAATCTAATGTAGGAAAATAACCTAGTCCATAAATGAAAAATAGACATCAAAACCGAACAAAGCAGAATTTACGAAAGAATATCTTACCTCGTTATCTGGAAACTCTACCAGATCAATGCCGGCCTTGTACACAGTAAGGGAATAGCAAGTTATACGATATAATTTTAAAGTAATCTGTTTAATATTTTGTGAACAATTTCAGTATTTGTTGTCAGCAGGGTGGCCTGTAACACAGCAGCGACTGTATCAACAATGCAATGTGTGTTAACAACTCTACCAGATCAATGCCGGCCTGGTACACAGTAAGGGATTAGCAAGTTATACGATATAATTTTAAAGTAATCTGTTTAATATTTTGTGAACAATTTCAGTATTTGTTGTCAGCAGGGTGGCCTGTAACACAGCAGCGACTGTATCAACAATGCAATGTGTGTTAACAACTCTACCAGATCAATGCCGGCCTTGTACACAGTAAGGGATTAGCAAGTTATACGATATAATTTTAAAGTAATCTGTTTAATATTTTGTGAACAATTTCAGTATTTGTTGTCAGCAGGGTGGCCTGTAACACAGCAGCGACTGTATCAACAATGCAATGTGTGTTAACAACTCTACCAGATCAATGCCGGCCTTGTACACAGTAAGGGATTAGCAAGTTATACGATATAATTTTAAAGTAATCTGTTTAATATTTTGTGAACAATTTCAGTATTTGTTGTCAGCAGGGTGGCCTGTAACACAGCAGCGACTGTATCAACAATGCAATGTGTGTTAACAACTCTACCAGATCAATGCCGGCCTTGTACACAGTAAGGGATTAGCAAGTTATACGATATAATTTTAAAGTAATCTGTTTAATATTTTGTGAACAATTTCAGTATTTGTTGTCAGCAGGGTGGCCTGTAACACAGCAGCGACTGTATCAACAATGCAATGTGTGTTAACAACTCTACCAGATCAATGCCGGCCTTGTACACAGTAAGGGATTAGCAAGTTATACGATATAATTTTAAAGTAATCTGTTTAATATTTTGTGAACAATTTCAGTATTTGTTGTCAGCAGGGTGGTCTGTAACACAGCAGCGACTGTATCAACAATGCAATGTGTGTTAACAACTCTACCAGATCAATGCCGGCCTTGTACACAGTAAGGGATTAGCAAGTTATACGATATAATTTTAAAGTAATCTGTTTAATATTTTGTGAACAATTTCAGTATTTGTTGTCAGCAGGGTGGTCTGTAACACAGCAGCGACTGTATCAACAATGCAATGTGTGTTAACAACTCTACCAGATCAATGCCGGCCTGGTACACAGTAAGGGATTAGCAAGTTATACGATATAATTTTAAAGTAATCTGTTTAATATTTTGTGAACAATTTCAGTATTTGTTGTCAGCAGGGTGGCCTGTAACACAGCAGCGACTGTATCAACAATGCAATGTGTGTTAACAACTCTACCAGATCAATGCCGGCCTTGTACACAGTAAGGGATTAGCAAGTTATACGATATAATTTTAAAGTAATCTGTTTAATATTTTGTGAACAATTTCAGTATTTGTTGTCAGCAGGGTGGCCTGTAACACAGCAGCGACTGTATCAATAATGCAATGTGTGTTAACAACTCTACCAGATCAATGCCGGCCTTGTACACAGTAAGGGATTAGCAAGTTATACGATATAATTTTAAAGTAATCTGTTTAATATTTTGTGAACAATTTCAAAGACACGCTCTTACTCCACAGTCGAAGACAATCAACTCTACAAGAGGTGGAGAGTGGCCTGGTGTATACTCAGTTGTAAGGACGAACCCGAGGGTGACGTGACACTAGGCACGAATCTGGCTGGACTCAATCGAGGAGTGAAAACATTAATTGTCAGAGCGAGTGAGACAAGGAGAAACCGAGGTGACGCTTTCCCCGTGCTCGCCCGCCGCAGTCAGACTCGGGGAAAGTCACCTTTGTGGTCGTAGGGAATACAAGCCGTACAATTAATCATTACTCCATTTGTTATGGTTTAAATCTTGAGACTCTGTGTCACCTTTAAACTCCGAGGGAATGACAATTCGGTTATCCGCACTACGGCTAATTCCTGACCGATATTAATCGGTTTTCCGTCCGTGATGTTGTCTGTTGTCCTGTAGGTCGGCACTGCTGAACGGTGTCGTAACACAACCTAGACATTGTGCTACTGAGGGTAGCTATGTAGCCTGGTATTGATATCCAGTTCACCCGAGATTACGAAGTGCAGAGGTAGAGGCCGAGACACGAGGCGGTGACGACTTGTGAGCTATGGGGTGCAATAACACAACGTAGACACTGCGCTACTGATGGTAGCTATGTAGCCTGGTAATGATATCCCGTAGACTCGAGATTACGAAGTGCAGAGGTAGGGGCCGAGACACGAGGCGGTGACGACTTGTGAGCTATGGGGTGCAATAACACAACGTAGACACTGCGCTACTGATGGTAGCTATGTAGCCTGGTAATGATATCCCGTAGACTCGAGATTACGAAGTGCAGAGGTAGGGGCCGAGACACGAGGCGGTGACGACTTGTGAGCTATGGGGTGCAATAACACAACGTAGACACTGCGCTACTGATGGTAGCTATGTAGCCTGGTAATGATATCCCGTAGACTCGAGATTACGAAGTGCAGAGGTAGGGGCCGAGACACGAGGCGGTGACGACTTGTGAGCTATGGGGTGCAATAACACAACGTAGACACTGCGCTACTGATGGTAGCTATGTAGCCTGGTAATGATATCCCGTAGACCCGAGATTACGAAGTGCAGAGGTAGGGGCCGAGACACGAGGCGGTGACGACTTGTGAGCTATGGGGTGCAATAACACAACGTAGACACTGCGCTACTGATGGTAGCTATGTAGCCTGGTAATGATATCCCGTAGACTCGAGATTACGAAGTGCAGAGGTAGGGGCCGAGACACGAGGCGGTGACGACTTGTGAGCTATGGGGTGCAATAACACAACGTAGACACTGCGCTACTGATGGTAGCTATGTAGCCTGGTAATGATATCCCGTAGACTCGAGATTACGAAGTGCAGAGGTAGGGGCCGAGACACGAGGCGGTGACGACTTGTGAGCTATGGGGTGCAATAACACAACGTAGACACTGCGCTACTGATGGTAGCTATGTAGCCTGGTAATGATATCCCGTAGACTCGAGATTACGAAGTGCAGAGGTAGGGGCCGAGACACGAGGCGATGACGACTTGTGAGCTATGGGGTGCAATAACACAACGTAGACACTGCGCTACTGATGGTAGCTATGTAGCCTGGTAATGATATCCCGTAGACTCGAGATTACGAAGTGCAGAGGTAGGGGCCGATACACGAGGCGGTGACGACTTGTGAGCTATGGGGTGCAATAACACAACGTAGACACTGCGCTACTGATGGTAGCTATGTAGCCTGGTAATGATATCCCGTAGACTCGAGATTACGAAGTGCAGAGGTAGGGGCCGAGACACGAGGCGGTGACGACTTGTGAGCTATGGGGTGCAATAACACAACGTAGACACTGCGCTACTGATGGTAGCTATGTAGCCTGGTAATGATATCCCGTAGACTCGAGATTACGAAGTGCAGAGGTAGGGGCCGAGACACGAGGCGGTGACGACTTGTGAGCTATGGGGTGCAATAACACAACGTAGACACTGCGCTACTGATGGTAGCTATGTAGCCTGGTAATGATATCCCGTAGACTCGAGATTACGAAGTGCAGAGGTAGGGGCCGAGACACGACGACGACTTGTGACGTAGACACTGCGCTACTGATGGTAGCTATGTAGCCTGGTAATGATATCCCGTAGACTCGAGATTACGAAGTGCAGAGGTAGGGGCCGATACACGAGGCGGTGACGACTTGTGAGCTATGGGGTGCAATAACACAACGTAGACACTGCGCTACTGATGGTAGCTATGTAGCCTGGTAATGATATCCCGTAGACTCGAGATTACGAAGTGCAGAGGTAGGGGCCGAGACACGAGGCGGTGACGACTTGTGAGCTATGGGGTGCAATAACACAACGTAGACACTGCGCTACTGATGGTAGCTATGTAGCCTGGTTACCCACAAGGGATTCTGTTTTGCCCCTCGGCGGTCATCTGGTCTCCAGCTACTCACGTACGCGGAGGTGGTCAGAGTACCTTCTACACCGGGAGGTCCGGGACAGCCTGCGCCTCCACAAACACAACTGCATGATGCAAACATTAGTAGTATTTCACACCAAACTGTTTTTTTAGGGACTCCACTTGCCAACAACAGACTAAATTGACAGACACCTCTCCATCAAAACAAACAACCACTTCAAAATTTCTTAATCAAAACAATTCAGTCCGACTGCTTCACCAAAACGCCCAATCAGCGAGAAACAAACTGGAGGAACTGCAACTCATTTGTGAGGACGAAAAAACAGATATCCTCGTTGTGACCGAAAACGGTTTCACCGACAGAAACATTGCCCTCTGCAAAATTCCAAATTTCACTTTGGCCAACGCATTCTGTAGACAACTCTCCAAAGGAGGGGATGTCGCCATTTTTATGAAGGAAAATTTTAAGTTCAACCTTTTTCCAGTCAAGGAAACAGTGGAAAAAGATTTTGAAGCAGTTGGAGTCAAAATGTACACAAAAAAGTCAAAATTAATCGTCGTTGGCGTTTATAGGTCTCCCAACGGGAACGAAGATGTTTTCATGTCAAAATTTGAAGCATTGCTGACAGAATGGACTACCCAGCAACTGAACTTCGTTCTGATGGGTGATTTTAACATCGATGCGATGAACCAAACTCATCCGTCGACTAAACGCTTTGTCGATATGCTACAATGCTTTGGCTTGGAGTTGCTGGTCAAAACTCCAACGAGAGTGACGCCAACAACACAATCTGCTATCGACAATGTAATTTCAAATCTCCCAAATGTCGAAGTGTCCGTGATCAACACAGCAATCGCGGATCATTATGGCCAAGAGGCTATAATTACAGGACAACAAATCGAGAGGGAGCCCAAAATTAATAAAACAATAAGAGACATAAGGCCTAGCAACATTGCTCTCCTAAACGCCTCTCTTTTTAAAGAACAATGGCATTTTCTAAATTCAAGCCAAACTGTAGAACAGCAGTTCCAGGCATTCAATAATTGCCTAAATTTCCATCTAAATCTTTGCTGTCCTACAAAAACAATTAAAATATGTCAAAAAAAGACAAGAAATACTTGGATCACGAAAGGAATATTGGTTTCAAGAGATAAACTAAAATTCCTTTCCGAAATTTATAGATCAGATTCAAATGAAAATTTCAAAATTTATTACCGAAACTACAAAAGAATTTACCGAAAAGTGATCCAAGCCGCGAAATCATATGATGTCTCAAAAAAATTCTTTCTTCTAAAAATGTTTCTAAAACTGTTTGGGACATTATTAACAATAAAAATAAAGCTCACAAACAGATCAAAATTAAAATTGGAGATACCTTGGTGCAGGATGAAGCTGAGATCGCCCACGAGTTTAATAGATTTTTTGCGTCTGTTGCTTGTGGGCGAGGTCCTCGACCGTTAGAGTTACTCACACGCGAAGACGTAGTCCAGTAGAATCAATGATACTGGCACCTGTACTTGAGGAAGAGTTGGAAAAAATTATTCAGCAGCTCCCGGCCAAAAAATCAACCGATCTAAATTTATTGTCCATGTGGATTTTGAAAAAATGTGCCAAGCATATTGTGAGCCCTCTGACTCAATTGGTAAATCTGTCTTTTCAAACAGGAGTTTTCCCCTCCCTCCTGAAAAATGCTAAAGTACACCCCATTTTCAAAAAAGATGACCCATGCTCCCTTAACAATTATCGGCCTGTCTCTATTTTGCCAACTGTGAGCAAGATTTTCGAAAAACTATTTTTGACAAGAATGCTTTGTTTTCTTAGCAAACACAACCAGCTCTCTGAAGACCAATTTGGCTTCAGAACGGGAAAATCGACGGTAGACGCTGTGGTGAGTCTGGTCGAAATGGTTGTTGAGGGGTTAGAGTGTCGGAATCCCACCATAAGTGTGTTTCTCGACTTATCCAAAGCATTCGACTGTGTTGACCATAATACACTTCTTGACAAACTTGAATCTTATGGCATTCGAGGTGTGCCCCTGCTATGGATTAAATCATTTCTAAGTCGTAGAACACAGACTGTCCAAATTACAAATCACCTTTCAAGTCCATTGGATTTGAGATATGGAGTTCCCCAAGGCTCCATCCTCAGTCCAATCCTTTTCCTGGTCTATGTCAATGACATCGAGTCATCACTTCTGTACGGGAATCTCGTGCAGTATGCTGATGACACGACTCTCTGTTTTAACGAAAAATCAAAAGAAGTTTTGGAACAAAAAGCTTTTGTTGACCTTAACAACTGCGTCCAACACTTTCATAGCCTCAACCTGACAACAAATTCCACAAAATCTAATTTTCTGAATTTCGCCCTGCGGTCAATGGACGTTGGGTGTGGACCTTCCGTCATGCTGGGAGACTCCACATTAGAAGAAGTTTACTCCTCCAAATTCCTTGGTATATACCTTGATCGAGGTTTGACATGGAATGTTCACATTGATTCAGTTTGTTCAAAATTAGCATCTGGCGTTTATGTTTTAAGATCTTTAGCCAAATACTGCCCAAGTCAGGTGCTGATGGCGGCGTATTACGGCCTGATTTACCCACATCTTTCCTACGGAGTGATTTTGTGGGGAGCTTGTTCAAACAATCAAATTTTGAGAGTTTTCAGGCTTCAAAAGAAAGCGATCAGAACAATCGCCAACATGAACTTCAGAGAGTCGTGCAGACCTGCTTTCAAAAAATTGCAGCTGTTGACTCTGCCATGTCTCTATATCTTGGAGGCAGTTTTATTCTGTAAGTCAAAATGTGCCCTGACTAGGGGCCGTGACGTGCATGAATATGAAACGAGAGGCAGAGACAACTACCGTACTGGGCGACACAGAACGGTGGTTTATGAACACCTGCCCTCGCAGGCAGGTGTCCGTTTCATCAACAGTTTGCCTGATTCCATGAAAAACGTACAAACGCCCAAGGCGTTAAAAACTCGTCTGAAGCGCTTTTTAGCATCTAAAGCATTCTATAGCGTCGACGAGTTTTTTGAATTATAGTTGGGAGACCTCCAATCTAGAAGACTGACACTGGCGTTGGCGGTGGAGAGAATTGGCGAGTAAGTGGTATGGATGAATGTAACGATTGTATGTCTGAATGTGGTATTGTGAACGAATGTAAAAATTTTAGATTTATTCGGTATGACCTTTGCCACATAATTGTATTATTATCAACGGCAATAAAAGACTTGACTTTGACTTTGGTAATGATATCCCGTAGACTCGAGATTACGAAGTGCAGAGGTAGGGGCCGAGACACGAGGCGGTGACGACTTGTGAGCTATGGGGTGCAATAACACAACGTAGACACTGCGCTACTGATGGTAGCTATGTAGCCTGGTAATGATATCCCGTAGACTCGAGATTACGAAGTGCAGAGGTAGGGGCCGAGACACGAGGCGGTGACGACTTGTGAGCTATGGGGTGCAATAACACAACGTAGACACTGCGCTACTGATGGTAGCTATGTAGCCTGGTAATGATATCCCGTAGACTCGAGATTACGAAGTGCAGAGGTAGGGGCCGAGACACGAGGCGGTGACGACTTGTGAGCTATGGGGTGCAATAACACAACGTAGACACTGCGCTACTGATGGTAGCTATGTAGCCTGGTAATGATATCCCGTAGACTCGAGATTACGAAGTGCAGAGGTAGGGGCCGAGACACGAGGCGGTGACGACTTGTGAGCTATGGGGTGCAATAACACAACGTAGACACTGCGCTACTGATGGTAGCTATGTAGCCTGGTAATGATATCCCGTAGACTCGAGATTACGAAGTGCAGAGGTAGGGGCCGAGACACGAGGCGGTGACGACTTGTGAGCTATGGGGTGCAATAACACAACGTAGACACTGCGCTACTGATGGTAGCTATGTAGCCTGGTAATGATATCCCGTAGACTCGAGATTACGAAGTGCAGAGGTAGGGGCCGAGACACGAGGCGGTGACGACTTGTGAGCTATGGGGTGCAATAACACAACGTAGACACTGCGCTACTGATGGTAGCTATGTAGCCTGGTAATGATATCCCGTAGACTCGAGATTACGAAGTGCAGAGGTAGGGGCCGAGACACGAGGCGGTGACGACTTGTGAGCTATGGGGTGCAATAACACAACGTAGACACTGCGCTACTGATGGTAGCTACGTAGCCTGGTAATGATATCCCGTAGACCCGAGATTACGAAGTGCAGAGGTAGGGGCCGAGACACGAGGCGGTGACGACTTGTGAGCTATGGAGCAATGACCCCCGTCCGTCTGTCTGCCGTGCCGCCGGGGCCAGGTCGTCCGGCCTACCGCCGCTTTATGTCCTGCTTGACCCCTTTAGCTATCGACCGTTCGTCAATGTTTGACAAACATCGCACTTCCTTGCGGATCAAAGAATGCAGGAAGTTGTCCCAGGTACGTAAGTATAAGTGAATGTTAATTTTTTCGGGTGATCAATGATGTTAAGAAGTGCGAAATAATTACTTAGAAACTTATAGAATAGTCATTGAAGACTGGGAATACGTGTATAATGTAGCATACTAGTTTTTAAGGGGTAGTTGTTGTACTCTCAACGCTGTCTCAATTTAAGGTTGCCGTTGACACATGTGACTTGTGTAACTTGAGACGTGCTAGATCGAAGGGGTAGTTGGTGTACTCTCAACGCTGCCTTAATTTAAGGTTGCCGTTGACACATGTGACTTGTGTAACTTGAGACGTGCTAGATCGAAGGGGTAGTTGGTGTACTCTCAACGCTGCCTTAATTTAAGGTTGCCGTTGACACATGTGACTTGTGTAACTTGAGACGTGCTAGATCGAAGGGGTAGTTGGTGTACTCTCAACGCTGCCTTAATTTAAGGTTGCCGTTGACACATGTGACTTGTGTAACTTGAGACGTGCTAGATCGATGGATTATTGGTGTCCTCTCAATGATGGCTTGTTTTAGAGTTGCCGTTAAAATCTTTCAATTCTTGAGGCATGTAATAACCAAGAGGTAGTTGTTTGCTGTATTAAGGAGGCGAGATGGGGTTCACAGAACATGTCGTCATGAAGTTAGTGAGGTATGATTTGATCATTTCAGTGTATCGCTGAAGGCTGTCGAGGCAGGGGTTAAACCAAACCATTCATTTGGTGCACAGTATTATAAATGGTCACAAGTTTGTCTCTACCTAGGAATATACTCGTAAGCAATGTCAGTACTACACGGGATTATTTTAGTTGGCAATGTCATTAAGATTGGGAAAAGCTATACCAGCCATTGCTGTACTACTCTGCTAACTGATATCTCATTATAAATGGTCACAAGTTTGTCTCTACCTAGGAATATACTCGTAAGCAATGTCAGTACTACACGGGATTATTTTAGTTGGCAATGTCATTAAGATTGGGAAAAGCTATACCACCCATTGCTGTACTACTCTGCTAACTGATATCTCATTATAAATGGTCACAAGTTTGTCTCTACCTAAGGAATATACTTCGTAAGCAATGTCAGTACTACACGGGATTATTTTAGTTGGCAATGTCATTAAGATTGGGAAAAGCTATACCACCCATTGCTGTACTACTCTGCTAACTGATATCTCATTATAAATGGTCACAAGTTTGTCTCTACCTAGGAATATACTCGTAAGCAATGTCAGTACTACACGGGATTATTTTAGTTGGCAATGTCATTAAGATTGGGAAAAGCTATACCACCCATTGCTGTACTACTCTGCTAACTGATATCTCATTATAAATGGTCACAAGTTTGTCTCTACCTAGGAATATACTCGTAAGCAATGTCAGTACTACACGGGATTATTTTAGTTGGCAATGTCATTAAGATTGGGAAAAGCTATACCACCCATTGCTGTACTACTCTGCTAACTGATATCTCATTATAAATGGTCACAAGTTTGTCTCTACCTAGGAATATACTTGTAAGCAATGTCAGTACTACACGGGATTATTTTAGTTGGCAATGTCATTAAGATTCTATAACCCATTGCTGTACTACTCTGCTAACTGATATCTCATTATATGGTCACAAGTACTCGTAAGCAATGTCAGTACTACACAGTTGGCAATGTCATTAAGATTGGGAAAAGCTATACCACCCATTGCTGTACTACTCTGCTAACTGATATCTCATTATAAATGGTCACAATACCTAGGAATATACTCGTAAGCAATGTCAGTACTACACGGGATTATTTTAGTTGGCAATGTCTATATTGTACTACTCTGCTAACTGATATCTCATTATAAATGGTCACAAGTTTGTCTCTACCTAGGAATATACTCGTAAGCAATGTCAGTACTACACGATTATTTTAGTTGGCAATGTCATTAAGATTGGGAAAAGCTATACCAGCCATTGCTGTACTACTCTGCTAACTGATATCTCATTATAAATGGTCACAAGTCTCTACCTAGGAATATACTCGTAAGCAATGTCAGTACTACACGGGATTATTTTAGTTGGCAATGTCATTAAGATTGGGAAAAGCTATACCAAGCTACTCTGCTAACTGTGGTCACAAGTTTGTCTCTACCTAAGCTTGTAAGCAATGTCAGTACTACACGGGATTATTTTAGTTGGCAATGTCATTAAGATTGGGAAAAGCTATACCATTGCTGTACTACTCTGCTAACTGATATCTCATTATAAATGGTCACAAGTTTGTCTCTACCTAGGAATATACTCGTAAGCAATGTCAGTACTACACGGGATTATTTTAGTTGGCAATGTCATTAAGATTGGGAAAAGCTATACCACCCATTGCTGTACTACTCTGCTAACTGATATCTCATTATAAATGGTCACAAGTTTGTCTCTACCTAGGAATATACTCGTAAGCAATGTCAGTACTACACGGGATTATTTTAGTTGGCAATGTCATTAAGATTGGGAAAAGCTATACCACCCATTGCTGTACTACTCTGCTAACTGATATCTCATTATAAATGGTCACAAGTTTGTCTCTACCTAGGAATATACTCGTAAGCAATGTCAGTACTACACGGGATTATTTTAGTTGGCAATGTCATTAAGATTGGGAAAAGCTATACCAGCCATTGCTGTACTACTCTGCTAACTGATATCTCATTATAAATGGTCACAAGTTTGTCTCTACCTAGGAATATACTCGTAAGCAATGTCAGTACTACACGGGATTATTTTAGTTGGCAATGTCATTAAGATTGGGAAAAGCTATACCACCCATTGCTGTACTACTCTGCTAACTGATATCTCATTATAAATGGTCACAAGTTTGTCTCTACCTAGGAATATACTCGTAAGCAATGTCAGTACTACACGGGATTATTTTAGTTGGCAATGTCATTAAGATTGGGAAAAGCTATACCAGCCATTGCTGTTAGTACTACTCTGCTAACTGATATCTCATTATCAGTTGTTGGCGGGCAACTTGTTATGGTTACACATTAATTTATCGTTGTGTAATACACTAAAATGCCGGTTACAGTGTTTTGTTCTGAAGTCACTTCTGGCTCATCCTTTTGTTTTTTCCGCCTGTTTTGCCTCATTTACTTCCGGTGGGGTTGGGAATTGGGGCTGTAATTAGATTACAAAACGCTTTGGTTTCCCCCCGCTTAACTCGTTTAGGGGAACGGCGCCAAAACGTCATTACCGCCGTTTTCCTGGAGTTCACAGCGTAATGTCACATAATAATCATAAATGCTGTGATGTGGGTTCAGTTATTCTTTATTGCTTATTTTCGAGGCCACTACTATTTAGTTTTGAAATTGAAATTTGAAATTATTGTGTAACTCATTGTTGTATTTTTATTGTTTACACAATGACACCACAAGACGACGATTCTATTACAATGTTCGTGTCCATACGTCCGCGGCCCAGTCCCCAGGGCGCGGAGTGGAGTCGATCTCATTATACCAACGCCATTTCCGCTTCCTAACTCCGTCTGAAGTTGTAAACTTTATACAGTAAACTGTGTCAGCGAGCCTGCTCATATACAGTAAACTGTGTCAGCGAGCCTGCTCATATATACAGTAAACTGTGTCAGCGAGCCTGCTCATATACAGTAAACTGTGTCAGCGAGCCTGCTCATATACAGTAAACTGTGTCAGCGAGCCTGCTCATATACAGTAAACTGTGTCAGCGAGCCTGCTCATATACAGTAAACTGTGTCAGCGAGCCTGCTCATATACAGTAAACTGTGTCAGCGAGCCTGCTCATATACAGTAAACTGTGTCAGCGAGCCTGCTCATATACAGTAAACTGTGTCAGCGAGCCTGCTCATATACAGTAAACTGTGTCAGCGAGCCTGCTCATATACAGTAAACTGTGTCAGCGAGCCTGCTCATATTTTCCGTTTATGTATTCTCCGGGCAAGCCATTCCCAATATCCGCTCCCACGTGTCTTGTCTCCTATCTCATCTTCCATCCTACACTCCACTGGGACGTCTCGCGAACACCCGAGCTGCATATTGGTTAATTTGTTTTAATATTTACAATACAATTACTCGGAATTATTGCAGTGTTTAAAGAATAAAAAAAAAGAAAATCCCTTTTGGCACTTTTTCGTAAAAAAATATATAGGTATAGGCGGTGAAAGAGAATCGGGACTTAATTTTTATGAAATGTGCTATTAGAGAGGTGAATTTGGAATGTTTTAAGATTATTTAGCCTCTTGGAGTTTGTTGTGAAATCTCTGGAGGTTCATATCGGTTTGCTTCTGGGGTAAAAAACTCTAATCTTATAAATAGGAGTTTTATAAGAAATGTTTCCTATAATAAAAGTAAATTAACCGTGTTGCCGACTTACTAGCGTCGGAGGTAGAGTTTTAATATTTGTTTAAACTTTCGGGGTTAAAAATTTCATGATTTAACACCAAAGAGGGACCTTTCTCGGAGGTGCATACACCCAGTACATATTCGATAATATTATTCAAATACATTAGCAAATCAAAAGTACCGGTACTAGGTTTTGTACGCGATGCTCGTCCATTGACGGGTTACCGTAACGTGGGCAGGCAGTAGCAGTGTATCTGTACGTAAGTAGTGAGTAGACTAATGCTCCAGGACAGGGAGTAAGAAGTAGGAACAGTGTGCAGGCCGAGGCCGGTCTATATTATTTAGCTGAGGAGCGTGTATTGTGCGATTGCGAGAGTCGAGGTACACAAGGTGACAGTAACATGGGCAGGCAGTAGCAGTGTATCTGTACGTAAGTGGTGAGTAGACTAATGCTCCAGGACAGAGAATAAGAAGTAGGGACGGTGTGCAGGCCGAGGCCGGTCTATATTATTTAGCTGAGGAGCGTGTATTGTGCGATTGCGAGAGTCGAGGTACACAAGGTGACAGTAACATGGGCAGGCAGGCAGTAGCAGTGTATCTGTACGTAAGTGGTGAGTAGACTAATGCTCCAGGATAGAGAGTAAGAAGTAGGTACGGTGTGCAGGCCGAGGCCGGTCTATATTATTTAGCTGAGGAGCGTGTATTGTGCGATTGCGAGAGTCGAGGTACACAAGGTGACAGTAACATGGGCAGGCAGTAGCAGTGTATCTGTACGTAAGTGGTGAGTAGACTAATGCTCCAGGACAGAGAGTAAGAAGTAGGGACGGTGTGCAGGCCGAGGCCGGTCTATATTATTTAGCTGAGGAGCGTGTATTGTGCGATTGCGAGAGTCGAGGTACACAAGGTGACAGTAACATGGGCAGGCAGTAGCAGTGTATCTGTACGTAAGTGGTGAGTAGACTAATGCTCCAGGACAGAGAATAAGAAGTAGGGACGGTGTGCAGGCCGAGGCCGGTCTATATTATTTAGCTGAGGAGCGTGTATTGTGCGATTGCGAGAGTCGAGGTACACAAGGTGACAGTAACATGGGCAGGCAGTAGCAGTGTATCTGTACGTAAGTGGTGAGTAGACTAATGCTCCAGGACAGAGAATAAGAAGTAGGACGGTGTGCAGGCCGAGGCCGGTCTATATTATTTAGCTGAGGAGCGTGTATTGTGCGATTGCGAGAGTCGAGGTACACAAGGTGACAGTAACATGGGCAGGCAGTAGCAGTGTATCTGTACGTAAGTGGTGAGTAGACTAATGCTCCAGGACAGAGAGTAAGAAGTAGGGACGGTGTGCAGGCCGAGGCCGGTCTATATTATTTAGCTGAGGAGCGTGTATTGTGCGATTGCGAGAGTCGAGGTACACAAGGTGACAGTAACATGGGCAGGCAGTAGCAGTGTATCTGTACGTAAGTGGTGAGTAGACTAATGCTCCAGGACAGAGAGTAAGAAGTAGGAACGGTGTGCAGGCCGAGGCCGGTCTATATTATTTAGCTGAGGAGCGTGTATTGTGCGATTGCGAGAGTCGAGGTACACAAGGTGACAGTAACATGGGCAGGCAGTAGCAGTGTATCTGTACGTAAGTGGTGAGTAGACTAATGCTCCAGGACAGAGAGTAAGAAGTAGGGACGGTGTGCAGGCCGAGGCCGGTCTATATTATTTAGCTGAGGAGCGTGTATTGTGCGATTGCGAGAGTCGAGGTACACAAGGTGACAGTAACGTCACAAAGGGGACACTTGCTTTGAGCAACCCCCCTTCCCACCACCCCCTCACCACACCCCCGCCACTGGCCTTGCGTCGAGAGGGATCAAACGGCCTACTTGTACTTGTACCGGTGCCGGCAATATCTCGGGCCGCATCTCTCTTCGATTTGGTCCGGTGGCAGACAATATGTCTCTTGTGTTGCTAACATTCTTTGAGAAAGTTTTTCTGGCTTTACTGGGGTATCTTGTTGGGTTTGTGAACAGGAACAAACTGAAGTAGTCTACAATTTATGGTTATAACACCATCAATTAGGGATTACACCTGGGCTCAGGTAGGTTCAGATTTCACACACCGCATTTCCCACAATCAAATCTACATTTTTGTTAATTGTAATTTCCTTTTATATTGTTAAGTAAAAGTATAACTAACAACGCCATACCAAATACACTAAAATTGTCTCAGAGTCGTGAATGTTAGAAAATAACTCTGGAACTGACACTACGTTACGGCTGGTGTCCTCTGCGCCCTCTTGTGTGTGGGGGTGCGTGCGTGCGAGGCGACTACCTGGCCCTTCAGCCACAGTCACTAATGGCTAATACTATAATAGTGGTGAGTCGTTGTACCATTCAAACTGACTAAAGATTGAAATAACTGTGGCCTCTGAAGGCTACCTGTATTTATCAACACGAATTTACCAGATCACCTTCAGCCGCAGTCAAATTGCTAATACTATAGTGGTGAGTCGTTACACCATTCAAACTGACTAAAGATTGAAATAACTATGGCCTCTGAAGGCTACCTGTATTTATCTACACGAATTTACCAGATCACCTTCAGCCACAGTCAAATTGCTAATACTATAGTGGTGAGTCGTTACACCATTCAAACTGACTAAAGATTAAGACTATACCGTTCTGGTATATTTGCATAAGGCGTGAAGGACATGTTTCTTTGTTTAATGTACTTTAAAGAAATGTCTGGTTTTTACCTTAAGTTGGAAATGGTGTGCAGTCCCGAACTCGGTGATTCACGAAGCGAATCAAATTACACCATTTAGTTCCTAACTCACTGAAACCGTTTTTATGAAATACAACAATGAACTTAAATAATTGATCGTAAAATGCAATACAATGTGCTTATAAACCTACGCTTCCACATCATTCCAACTTAATTGTTACGTCAATTACAGAACAGCACGGTACCTACATTAAATGTGGATAAGCGTCTCTTACATTCGACACACAATATACAGTAACTGGCATTTCTTTACAACATTATTCTCTTCTGGACACGTCGTAAACTACGCTTCACATCATTCTAACTTAATTGTGATGTCAATTACTGAACAGCACGGTACCTACATTAAATGTGGATAAGCGTCTCTTACATTCGACACACAATATACAGTAACTGGCATTTCTGTACAACATTATTCTCTTCTGGACACGTCGTAAACTACGCTTCACATCATTCTAACTTAATTGTGATGTCAATTACTGAACAGCACGGTACCTACATTAAATGTGGATAAGCGTCTCTTACATTCGACACACAATATACAGTAACTGGCATTTCTGTACAACATTATTCTCTTCTGGACACGTCGTAAACTACGCTTCACATCATTCTAACTTAATTGTGATGTCAATTACTGAACAGCACGGTACCTACATTAAATGTGGATAAGCGTCTCTTACATTCGACACACAATATACAGTAACTGGCATTTCTGTACAACATTATTCTCTTCTGGACACGTCGTAAACTACGCTTCACATCATTCTAACTTAATTGTGATGTCAATTACTGAACAGCACGGTACCTACATTAAATGTGGATAAGCGTCTCTTACATTCGACACACAATATACAGTAACTAACTGGCATTTCTGTACAACATTATTCTCTTCTGGACACGTCGTAAACTACGCTTCACATCATTCTAACTTAATTGTGATGTCAATTACTGAACAGCACGGTACCTACATTAAATGTGGATAAGCGTCTCTTACATTCGACACACAATATACAGTAACTGGCATTTCTGTACAACATTATTCTCTTCTGGACACGTCGTAAACTACGCTTCACATCATTCTAACTTAATTGCGACGTCAATTACTGAACAGCACGGTACCTACATTAAATGTGGATAAGCGTCTCTTACATTCGACACACAATATACAGTAACTGGCATTTCTTTACAACATTATTCTCTTCTGGACACGTCGTAAACTACGCTTCACATCATTCTAACTTAATTGCGACGTCAATTACTGAACAGCACGGTACCTACATTAAATGTGGATAAGCGTCTCTTACATTCGACACACAATATACAGTAACTAACTGCCATTTCTGTACAACATTATTCTCTTCTGGACACGTCGTAAACTACGCTTCACATCATTCTAACTTAATTGCGACGTCAATTACTGAACAGCACGGTACCTACATTAAATGTGGATAAGCGTCTCTTACATTCGACACACAATATACAGTAACGGGCATTTCTGTACAACATTATTCTCACTTCTTGGACACTTCGTGGACATGATTCCCACCTCGTGAAATAACTCACTGTATAACTCACGCTATATACTCATCACTAAAGATCTTCACCTTAGTGTAGGGGGAAAGGTTGCGGCGCCTAGGCTAGTTGCCATGACGTGTGATGGATCCTACCTCGTGAAATAACTCACTGTATAACTCACGCTATATACTCATCAATAAAGATCTTCACCTTAGTGTAGGGGAAAGGTTGTGGCGCCTGGGCTAGATGCCATGACGTGTGATGGATCCCACCTCGTGAAATAACTCACTGCATAACTCACGCTATATACTCATCACTAAAGATCTTCACCTTAGTGTGTGCCATGACGTGTGATGGATCCCACCTCGTGAAATAACTCACTGTACGCCTCCTAAAGATCTTAGATGCCATGACGTGTGATGGATCCCACCTCGTGAAATAACTCACTGTATAACTCACGCTATATACTCATCACTAAAGATCTTCACCTTAGTGTAGGGGAAAGGTTGTGGCTCCTGGGCTAGATGCCATGACGTGTGATGGATCCCACCTCGTGAAATAACTCACTGTATAACTCACGCTATATACTCATCACTAAAGATCTTCACCTTAGTGTAGGGGAAAGGTTGTGGCGCCTGGGCTAGATGCCGTGACATGTGATGGATCCCACCTCGTGAAATAACTCACTGTATAACTCACGCTATATACTCATCACTAAAGATCTTCACCTTAGTGTAGGGGAAAGGTTGTGGCTCCTGGGCTAGATGCCATGACGTGTGATGGATCCCACCTCGTGAAATAACTCACTGTATAACTCACGCTACATACTCATCACTAAAGATCTTCACCTTAGTGTAGGGGAAAGGTTGTGGCTCCTGGGCTAGATGCCATGACGTGTGATGGATCCCACCTCGTGAAATAACTCACTGTATAACTCACGCTATATACTCATCACTAAAGATCTTCACCTTAGTGTAGGGGAAAGGTTGTGGCTCCTGGGCTAGATGCCATGACGTGTGATGGATCCCACCTCGTGAAATAACTCACTGTATAACTCACGCTACATACTCATCACTAAAGATCTTCACCTTAGTGTAGGGGAAAGGTTGTGGCGCCTGGGCTAGATGCCATGACGTGTGATGGATCCCACCTCGTGAAATAACTCACTGTATAACTCACGCTATATACTCATCACTAAAGATCTTCACCTTAGTGTAGGGGAAAGGTTGTGGCTCCTGGGCTAGATGCCATGACGTGTGATGGATCCCACCTCGTGAAATAACTCACTGTATAACTCACGCTATATACTCATCACTAAAGATCTTCACCTTAGTGTAGGGGAAAGGTTGTGGCTCCTGGGCTAGATGCCATGACGTGTGATGGATCCCACCTCGTGAAATAACTCACTGTATAACTCACGCTATATACTCATCACTAAAGATCTTCACCTTAGTGTAGGGGAAAGGTTGTGGCTCCTGGGCTAGATGCCATGACGTGTGATGGATCCCACCTCGTGAAATAACTCACTGTATAACTCACGCTATATACTCATCACTAAAGATCTTCACCTTAGTGTAGGGGAAAGGTTGTGGCTCCTGGGCTAGATGCCATGACGTGTGATGGATCCCACCTCGTGAAATAACTCACTGTATAACTCACGCTATATACTCATCACTAAAGATCTTCACCTTAGTGTAGGGGAAAGGTTGTGGCGCCTGGGCTAGATGCCGTGACATGTGATGGATCCCACCTCGTGAAATAACTCACTGTATAACTCACGCCATATACTCATCACTAAAGATCTTCACCTTAGTGTAGGGGAAAGGTTGTGGCTCCTGGGCTAGATGCCATTACGTGTGATCACGTTACACCATAGAGTTGAAAACCCATTACGCTAGAAATATGGTAATTTCAAGGAAATGCTGAGTGTTATGGAACATCTAGCGAGTCTTACCTATGTTTAATATTGACGGTAATATTAGACTACCTGCTTATGTATAACTTATGGTGAATATGTAACTCATAATTTAATGGGTATACCCTATTGAAACTGAATTAGTGTTTTTTTTTGAGATTAAGATAAATACTACATCACGTATGAATTCCAATAGCCTACAGAAAGAATTGTCTGTCACTTGTCGGGCGAGTATATAATCGCTACACTACAGAGCCTTTGTATGATCCAGACGTTTTGTATTTGTCCATTTCTGTCACATAATATATGTTTAAATAACCCGTATGATCGGAAAACAAAATACCTGTCAAACAACTTTTAGTATTCATTATAGTTTTGTGTAAATGGCAATAGCCTAATCCAATTTCAAAATAGGATGAATAAAAAAGTACTTGCTCCGCCGACTCGAACCCGGATATCTCTTGTCGGGCGAGCATGGTACTACTACACGACACAGTTATAAAAAAAAGATCCTAGTTACTTTTTACGATGCAATTTTTTTTTTTGAAAAAAGGAGAGGCCGATTCTCTTTTAAGCCTTATTCTGTCCGTCCTCATGGGCCACTGGCCTGTGCGAGGATCTTATCAAACAGAATAAAGGGGAGAGTCGATGCAGTACGAGGTTGATTGTACTGATAAAAAGTGCAACGATCACAGACAGGATTCCAACATGCGCTATCTTTAACTCAGACCCTAAGTCCAAGACCGCTCGGCCATCGGCACTCCCAGATTACTTTAAATTACTTTGTATTTTACCGTTTTTGTAACACATGTTTACATAGCCAAACTAACGTATGATCGGAGGACATTATACCACCTGTAAACTTTGTTTAACAACTATTGAAGTTGGAGTTATACGCTAATTTAATTTCAATAAAGATTTAATCACAAAAAGTACTTGCTCCGCCTGGACTCGCATCCGGATATCTCATGATATATTAATAAATACACTTGTTGAAAAAGTGTTCTTTTGATAATTGTTGTCAGCGAATACTTACGTTATAAAAGGTTCAGTAGTCAGTTTTATTAGGACCCGGAGCTGTGAGAAATGGTGGCCGGACACGGAATGTGTGGGGAGGACCGGGACGTGCCGTCGAGGCGAGGCGCGGCGCCGCAGTTTAAACCCTCATTATCCGAGAATGTCGCGGCTGGAATTCTTGGCGCTTCGGGTAATTAATTGGGGACGATATTGGGGCTGTCGAGAAAACACGGTTGTCGCCTGCCCGCCCGCCCGTTGTATTAGTGACACTGGGGGTCCGGAGACTTGTATCTGTTAGTTCGGAGGTCCGACGCTAGAGCTGCTAACTTTGATGTTACGTTCAAATATCCAAAGTTAAATCCACGATCTTAATTTTGGCCGCAACTTAACGTTTGAAATTCTGTACGATATTTTACACTATTTTAAGGATATCACGTTGGTTGTGTTAGTGTTAGCCATGATGAATATGGATAGTCTAACCACATCCGTAAATACAGGCTGGGCAACACAGCGGCACGAGAGAAATGGTGGTGTTATATTACGTGGCATCCAACACCAAGATTAGAAATAGTCACAGATTAATTGCGGCCTGCATAAACTCCTTGGTATGTTAGGCCTATTCAATACAAGATCATACAATGGTAATGTGTAAGTGTATGGTGGTTGGTAGCAGTATATATAAAGCCTAGCATTCATGGAAATAATAACATTTTTTTTAAATTGTTTCGTCGCAGTTTATTTTGTATTCAAGAAAAGGGAAAATCTACTAAAATATATTCAGTTAGTAGGAGTTTACTATTTAAAGAGCAGTTCCTTAACATTTTGAATCCGCAGAACGCGTTACAATCATGTTTTGTTTCAATTCACTATACTCAACTCTCCCTACTACAGGAATATGCGCGTTCTTGGGGAAGAAGCCGGGGCTAAACGGAAGAGATAATAATTTTCCAGCCCCTGTCTGTCCTTCTCTCCCATTGTTTACGGTTTACAATTTAATCTCTACCTTCGTGAAGAAATCAATAGCATGTTTGTGATTTCGACCAGTAGCCCATTTATATTGCCACAATGCCACTATTAACTATTTGTCTATATATTTACCCACGAGTCTATTTAACATTGACACTTTCAACAATTAATACAACTACTAATTCTGTCACTTAACAGGTTCACTTCTGGAGCTCAACTCACTGCTACGTCGCCAATATTCCTCATATTGGCGGTCGAAAACATTTAAATTCCAGAATTTACTAGATAAGTGGACAAGGGTCACAGTGCCCTCCACCGCTCATAAAGGAGGGGCGGCCGAGCAAAAGAACTGACTCAACCCTCTGGGCGCTCTCTCTCCAACGGTAATATTCATCTATTACCCCTTTTTACTGTGTGGGATCTCAAATTTTCGGTCACATTACTTTGTATCGGATGTTGATCAGTTTATCTGGAACATCTCCCACATTCTCGTAACTTTATTAATTAATCAGTAGCCGGACTACCAAGCCAAACTTTTATATTGCGTAACCTAGAACTGAATGTTAAACATCAAGAATGGAAGAGGGCCATTAGGGCCGGGGAAGATCTTGTAGATTGAGTGATCGACGCATGATGAATACATAATTTTGTGCACACTTTTATCACATATTCTATACATATTAAGAGTACAACTTAATACGGAGTCTCATTATTGCTATTGCTACATTTCTTACAAACAATACACAAATAAATATTCCTTTAATTAAATTGTTAAAGGTATTTGATAACAATTTGCATTAAATAAATAGCACCTTAAATAAGCTCTGGCACCTTTTGAGAAAAGTGTGAACGAAAGTTCATGAACGTCTTTTAAAACAATCAAAATTACAGGTAGGTATACTTGTACAATTGATTTAATCGTGCATTATGCACTAAACCATTCCGGCTTCCTCTAACCAGCCTCTTTGCCTTGCCGTTCTCTGGAGTTGACTTGCTACTTGTGTATCCTGCACTTGGTTCCATAGCTTCCACAGTATATTTTCCCTCACAGATTCCGAACCTCATACACTTGATAATCTGTCCATTGTGAAAGGTAGCTGAACACAATCGTACACCACCCCTCATATCTAACAACCCCAGTAAGGTCTGTAGCACAACAAACGGCGAGTTGCCAGGACTGGAAAGCTGCTTGCACCTATTTTATGCGCGCCCTCAACAGAGAGAAAAAAAAATCCTCAAAAATAAACAAACCAACATATTTATCTACTTACGATTTAGCACTTAAACTGTGTATACTTAATATATGTATATATATATATATATATATATATATATATATATAATTCAGAAAATATAATACAGAGTGTTCCAAATTGTATGCACATTGAAGAGATCTTGGCAACAATAAGAGATACACAAAGAGATAAAAATTAGATGGACAATGTTATGCGTAATAACAATACCAACAAGTTAATATGACTAAGTCGACCTTGTCAGTCATTTTTAGGTCGACCTTGTCTGATAATTTGTGTTTTTCTTACAGCTGATTCCAACTCTGTGTGCAGTGAAATATCAGTCAGGTTTAGCAACTATATGAATATTAGAACAAAAATTCCCTTCACACAACCTTACAAAGACGGGGTTTTATGAATTAACTAATCAAAATCCCGAGGAAAGTATAACATATATAGCATTTTTTAAATCAGTAAAAAATTATTTTTTTTAATAAGTAAAATATGGGTCGTTACATTTAAAACGTTTACTCGAACCCTACGCCTCTTGCATGCTGGCTTTGGAAAATGTTTTATTTTAACATTTCAAAACTAGTAAACAGATCATGCAGATTATAAGTAAATGTGTATCAATATAGGTACTAATAAGAGAACTCTGTCGGAAATTTCCGACCAAACCAAATTTTCTGAGCGCAGCGAATAAACGACGCAACCAATAATGAATGTGGCCACATTAATGTATTGGTACTGTTAATACGCATATCTTTGCCCACATTTACTCGTTGCTCTATCTGTTATAGTTTCCATGATCCCTTCAGTGTGTATACAATGTGTGAAGGGATCAAAGTATTACAATAAGTTGTAATAGAGGAAATGAAGTGTAAATCGTTACCTTACACTGCGAACGTCTGTAGATAGACGACGTGAGGTTGCCTGTAATGCATTCCTAACGAACGTGTTAGTGAAAGGATCGAAGTATGTCTTATTGTAATAGAGTAAATGAAGTGTAAATCGTTACCTTACACTGCGAACGTCCGTAGATAGACGACGTGAGGTTGCTGTAATGCATTCCTAACGAACGTGTTAGTGAAAGGATCAAAGTATGTCTTATTGTAATAGAGTAAATGAAGTGTAAATCGTTACCTTTCACTGCGAACGTCTGTAGATAGATGACGTGAGGTTGCTGTAATGCATTCCAAACGAACGTGTTAGTGAAAGGATCAAAGTATGTCTTATTGTAATAGAGTAAATGAAGTGTAAATCGTTACCTTTCACTGCGAACGTTTGTAGATAGATGACGTGAGGTTGCTGTAATGCATTCCAAACGAACGTGTTAGTGAAAGGATCAAAGTATGTCTCATTGTAATAGAGGAAATGAAGTGTAAATCGTTACCTTACACTGCGAACGTCTGTAGATAGACGACGTGAGGTTGCTGTAATGCATTCCTAACGAACGTGTTAGTGAAAGGATCAAAGTATGTCTTATTGTAATAGAGGAAATGAAGTGTAAATCGTTACCTTACACTGCGAACGTCTGTAGATAGACGACGTGAGGTTGCTGTAATGCATTCCTAACGAACGTGTTAGTGAAAGGATCCAAGTATGTCTTATTGTAATAGAGTAAATGAAGTGTAAATCGTTACCTTACACTGCGAACGTCTGTAGATAGACGACGTGAGGTTGCTGTAATGCATTCCTAACGAACGTGTTAGTGAAAGGATCAAAGTATGTCTTATTGTAATAGAGGAAATGAAGTGTAAATCGTTACCTTACACTGCGAACGTCTGTAGATAGACGACGTGAGGTTGCTGTAATGCATTCCTAACGAACGTGTTAGTGAAAGGATCAAAGTATATGTTATTGTAATAGAGGAAATGAAGTGTAAATCGTTACCTTACACTGCGAACGTCTGTAGATAGACGACGTGAGGTTGCTGTAATGCATTCCTAACGAACGTGTTAGTGAAAGGATCAAAGTATGTTTTATTGTAATAGGGGAATTGAAGTTTAAATCGTTACTTTACACTGCGAACGTCTGTAGATAGATGACGTGAGGTTGCTGTAATGCATTCCTAACGAACGTGTTAGTGAAAGGATCAAAGTATGTCTTATTGTAATAGAGGAAATGAAGTGTAAATCGTTACCTTACACTGCGAACGTCTGTAGATAGACGACGTGAGGTTGCTGTAATGCATTCCTAACGAACGTGTTAGTGAAAGGATCGAAGTATGTCTTATTGTAATAGAGGAAATGAAGTGTAAATCGTTACCTTACACTGCGAACGTCTGTAGATAGACGACGTGAGGTTGCTGTAATGCATTCCTAACGAACGTGTTAGTGAAAGTTTCAAAGTATATGTTATTGTAATAGAGGAAATGAAGTGTAAATCGTTACCTTACACTGCGAACGTCTGTAGATAGACGACGTGAGGTTGCTGTAATGCATTCCTAACGAACGTGTTAGTGAAAGGATCGAAGTATGTTTTATTGTAATAGGGGAAATTGAAGTTTAAATCGTTACTTTACACTGCGAACGTCTGTAGATAGATGACGTGAGGTTGCTGTAATGCATTCCTAACGAACGTGTTAGTGAAAGGATCAAAGTATGTTTTATTGTAATAGGGGCATTGAAGTGTAAATCGTTACCTTACACTGCGAACATCTGTAGATAGACGACGTGAGGTTGCTGTAATGCATTCCTAACGAACGTGTTAGTGAAAGTATCAAAGTATATGTTATTGTAATAGAGGAAATGATGTGTAAATCGTTACCTTACACTGCGAACATCTGTAAATAGACGACGTGAGGTTGCTGTAATGCATTCCTAACGAACGTGTTAGTGAAAGGATCGAAGTATGTTTTATTGTAATAGGGGAATTGAAGTGTAAATCGTTACCTTACACTGCGAACGTCTGTAGATAGATGACGTGAGGTTGCTGTAATGCATTCCTAACTAACGTGTTAGTGAAAGGATCAAAGTATATGTTATTGTAATAGAGGAAATGAAGTGTAAATCGTTACCTTACACTGCGAACATCTGTAGATAGACGACGTGAGGTTGCTGTAATGCATTCCTAACGAACGTGTTAGTGAAAGGATCAAAGTATGTTTTATTGTAATAGGGGAATTGAAGTTTAAATCGTTACTTTACACTGCGAACGTCTGTAGATAGATGACGTGAGGTTGCTGTAATGCATTCCTAACGAACGTGTTAGTGAAAGGATCAAAGTATGTCTTATTGTAATAGAGGAAATGAAGTGTAAATCGTTACCTTACACTGCGAACGTCTGTAGATAGACGACGTGAGGTTGCTGTAATGCATTCCTAACGAACGTGTTAGTGAAAGGATCGAAGTATGTCTTATTGTAATAGAGGAAATGAAGTGTAAATCGTTACCTTACACTGCGAACGTCTGTAGATAGACGACGTGAGGTTGCTGTAATGCATTCCTAACGAACGTGTTAGTGAAAGGATCAAAGTATGTCTTATTGTAATAGAGGAAATGAAGTGTAAATCGTTACCTTACACTGCGAACGTCTGTAGATAGACGACGTGAGGTTGCTGTAATGCATTCCTAACTAACGTGTTAGTGAAAGTATCAAAGTATATGTTATTGTAATAGAGGAAATGAAGTGTAAATCGTTACCTTACACTGCGAACATCTGTAGATAGACGACGTGAGGTTGCTGTAATGCATTCCTAACGAACGTGTTAGTGAAAGGATCGAAGTATGTTTTATTGTAATAGGGGAATTGAAGTTTAAATCGTTACTTTACACTGCGAACGTCTGTAGATAGATGACGTGAGGTTGCTGTAATGCATTCCTAACGAACGTGTTAGTGAAAGGATCAAAGTATGTTTTATTGTAATAGGGGCATTGAAGTGTAAATCGTTACCTTACACTGCGAACGTCTGTAGATAGACGACGTGAGGTTGCTGTAATGCATTCCTAACGAACGTGTTAGTGAAAGTATCAAAGTATATGTTATTGTAATAGAGGAAATGATGTTTAAATCGTTACCTTACACTGCGAACATCTGTAAATAGACGACGTGAGGTTGATGTAATGCATTCCTAACGAACGTGTTAGTGAAAGGATCCAAGTATGTCTTATTGTAATAGAGGAAATGAAGTGTAAATCGTTACCTTACACTGCGAACGTCTGTAGATAGACGACGTGAGGTTGCTGTAATGCATTCCTAACTAACGTGTTAGTGAAAGTATCAAAGTATATGTTATTGTAATAGAGGAAATGAAGTGTAAATCGTTACCTTACACTGCGAACATTTGTAGATAGACGACGTGAGGTTGCTGTAATGCATTCCTAACGAACGTGTTAGTGAAAGGATCGAAGTATGTTTTATTGTAATAGGGGAATTGAAGTTTAAATCGTTACTTTACACTGCGAACGTCTGTAGATAGATGACGTGAGGTTGCTGTAATGCATTCCTAACGAACGTGTTAGTGAAAGGATCAAAGTATGTTTTATTGTAATAGGGGAATTGAAGTTTAAATCGTTACTTTACACTGCGAACGTCTGTAGATAGATGACGTGAGGTTTCTGTAATGCATTCCTAACGAACGTGTTAGTGAAAGGATCAAAGTATGTCTTATTGTAATAGAGGAAATGAAGTGTAAATCGTTACCTTACACTGCGAATGTCTGTAGATAGATGACGTGAGGTTGCTGTAATGCATTCCAAACGAACGTGTTAGTGAAGGGATCAAAGTATGTTTTATTGTAATTAAAGGGTAAATAATTATCCCTTTCTAATAGTTAAAGTAAAGACTAATGTCTTGACCCTTTATTTGAAGAAAAGTGGGTGGAAGATGTATTTACTTTACATATATATATATTACCGGTATTTCCATATATATATATATATATATATATATATATATATATATATATATTTTACCGGGTTAAGAGTATATATTTCAATGGGCCATTTAGGAGTTCTGATTGATTGTAATAATTGATTTGCTCAAAGGTGTCCCTTAATAATAACAAAGAAACCTTATTTGGAGTACCTAAAGAGTGAATGATAAGATTAGACGCTTACATCCATACAAATAAGGGATAAATGATGCCGCCCTCTCCCAGTATCCCCACCACTGCGCGGCACTCGCCCTCTTGCTCTAGCCCCTGACCTGGCCACTGCCACTTAGCTGCTAACCTCACACCAAAATGCAAGCTCCCTGGATACAATAGTCTGTTCAATTAATACTTTACGCTTGTATAGGCTCAATAATACAATATACTTAAAAAAATAAGTAAGTAGCTGGAGTGTAAACAAACTGGCGCAAGCGAGACACGACCCACACAGCTGATAAAACAGACGAGGATATGCTTGTCCCACCCCCCACCACTGGAGGGGAGCCCCTCCTGCGCGTGCCTGCTCAGACATTTGCTTCTGCGCAGGTTTCTTTGCGATCGGTCTAGTACATTGTGCTGCATTACAAATCTGAAAGATATTTAAAACGTCTATCCCAATTAGACGTGGGATACCTTTAAGTAGAATGAGTTTGTTGAAGCATTGATAGCAAACAATGGACTATTATAGGTTTTCAATAGAATAGTTCCAGTTTAATATTAATGGTGTAAATAGTGGAATATCTTATTTAATTAGTTTTGCATTTTATGGTATGCTCAAGTAGTCTAATGAAGTTTGATGTTATGTTTCAGGTAAATAAGGTGTTTGATGTTTGGATGGATACATTGTAAGTCATAACATTTTATTTCTATAATACAGTAGTATAATGTATATATGCATTCATGTTTTAGATTTAGTTAAAATTGAAATAACGTCTATTCTGGCAGCGTAAACGCTAAAAACAATCAAATATCATGTCAGGTCTATATTGCAAACCTTGCAATGTCAATCTCGTGTTCCTGAAGTTGAGATTCCACAATCAATGTTAGGGACTACATTTCAGTTCAACGTTAAATTCCGTGTTCCGCTTAAATAATGTATGTTTAACATATCCTGATCTGTAACGGAACATTTGAATACAAACAAACTACAGTCGATATTGCGCTAAACTGAGCATTCATGACTGCCAACTGTTTGATGCACGGACGTTTAAACCTCCGCTTAAATAATGTATGTTTAACATATCCTGATCTGTAACGGAACATTTGAATACAAACAAACTACAGTCGATATTGCGCTAAACTGAGCATTCATGACTGCCAACTGTTGCAGTTTCATTGATGCACGGACGTTTAAACCTCTGATCGTCGTAGTTCAACTGGTTTATTTTTATCTCAGTTCTGTAGGTTTTGAGAAAAGCTATAATTAATTTCACATATATGTGTATTATGACTGCGAGTTATCATGGCTTGACCGTGTGTTGGAATAATGAGTGAGATGTGAATTAGATTTGATGGTTAGATTCGGTTAAATATGCGAATTAGAAATGTGAATATAAGTGAAACACCACATCATGATAATAGAAAATCAAGGGTAATACAGTAAGTTCAATAGAAATATTACAAACATCGCTGGTATTTAGACAAATAGAATTAAAAACTCCTGGTACCTTGTCAGTACTGTAGAAACCTGTCTTGGTCAAATTAAACCTTTCAGTTATTTTTATTTTTCAAAATTGCATACATAGCTCTTTTATTTACCAGGAAATCAATTTAATAGCTTTGGAGTTTAGTTAAATAATTTATGAAATAGAAAGTCTCGATCTGTCTAGAGCAGGTTTGTTTAGTTTGCAGTTTCATATTAAAATTATCGATATCAAAAAAGCTCTATCTCCAACCTAGGTCTAATTGTACCATTTTCAAAGTACTTGACTGGAGACCTTTAGAAATTTCAACGTTCCAGAATCCCCCACCCAATATTACAGAGAGTTGGACATTGTCAATCAAACAGCGGCCAATTTGATGTCCAACTCCGGAGACTCTAAAGTGTGAAATCAATATAAAACAATAATGTTTCTGCTTTGAAACTCTTTCCAGCCTCAGATTTATCTCCAAATAAGGCTCTTGTTTGTAATGTTCCGTACATTATATCGATTAGCTGTAATTTGACAATTGAAGGACACCGGCCCCCCAACATTTGGCACTGGCATCAAGCCATGTCGTACGCTGACAAGAGGGTGAGGGTTCCTCACTACGTGCTGAGCCCCATCTCACACCCTCCCCTATACACACCATATATCTGAGACGACTAGTTATAGCTTATAAATCCAATTGACACTTGAATTATCAGTTTAGCGACAAATCTAAGTATACTTGGGATATATGTGGTCCGTAGTAAATTTTCTGTGGCAGGTCAAACCTGTTTTTATAGAGCCATGTTCAAACGCGTTCGAAAATGTTAATTCGTCAAATTAATGTTTCGATTATAATTAGCTTCTCGTAAACATTTTCTAAATGTGTCGGTGTAATGCGCGACTGATTATAACCAGGACAACCGTCTCAGATTTCCTATTCACAGATCGTCAAAACATTAACACAAGAACAATCTTAAAATATTACGACCTCGGTGTGAAGAGCAATCTCAATCTGCAGATATGTAATAGTACTACCTAACACCGGCCTTGTGTGCGTAACGTTAACAGTGACGCCATGACAGACGAGCGTGTGTGGACATGCTAGAACACGACACGATTGATAACAGGCCAACATGTGCGCCTGACGTGCTGTACCGTTATCACCTCACTGGCTCTGTGTGGAGAGCAATCTCAATCTGCAGATATGTAATAGTACTACCTAACACCGGCCTTGTGTGCGTAACGTTAACAGTGACGCCATGACAGACGAGCGTGTGTGGACATGCTAGAACACGACACGATTGATAACAGGCCAACATGTGCGCCTGACGTGCTGTACCGTTATCACCTCACTGGCTCTGTGTGGAGAGCAATCTCAATCTGCAGATATGTAATAGTACTACACCTAACGTTAACAGTGACGCCATGACAGACGAGTGGACATGCTAGAACACACTAACAGGCCAACATGTGACGTGCTGTACCGTTATCACCTCACTGGCTCTGTGTGGAGAGCAATCTCAATCTGCGTAACGTTAACAGTGACGCCATGACAGACGAGCGTGTGTGGACATGCTAGAACACGACACGATTGATAACAGGCCAACATGTGCGCCTGACGTGCTGTACCGTTATCACCTCACTGGCCCTGTGTGGAGTTGACACCTCACTTTGACTTGCTCTCTATCCGCCAATCACCCCAGTACGGCCCACACGATTAGTGATTGGAATATAATACTTTTGTTCTTCATAATACTGTACATACGTTTAATACATTAAAGTATAATTTATCTGCTGGATAAAACTTAAACTAACAATGAATAATAACTGTGTTACATTTAGTATATCTGGATGAAATCAATATTTGCACGGGTTTTGTATTCAAACTGTTGCTCAATCTTGATGAGAGAAATTAGTAACATTGCAGTAATTATAGAAGATTGTTAAGTCAGTTTGGATACCTAGCGAGGACCACCTACTTCTAGTAAGAAGCACAGACCGAGATACTGGATGCGAATTGAGGAACAACGAGATGAGAGAGGTCAGAGTCGAGATGTTTGTATTGTAGGTCTGATACCGTAACGTATCACACGATTGTGACCTGTGCAGTTTGTTTGCTACTAAAGTTGGAGATGAGAAATGTGCTACTAAACGGATTTATTATTGCAAATCTCTATTCACCTCCAGTCACAACCAAGCTATTTCGGGTTCCTTAGTGTAACGTACAGAAAGTTTGAACTAATGCTCAAGTTGAAGTTGTTAGCATGACGGTTCAAACTAACACCTTGGTTGCTGTCCGGTACGTAAACGCCACACAGGGAGGAAATTTATGGAGGAATTTGAAAACTGTGAGCACTAATATGGAATTCTGATTCTGCATTCTGAAATGTAAATTTCGATTTTTTCACAGTCGCATCTTGGTGACTGGTGTGTGAACGTACCACTGCTAACTTTTCTGGTACACCCCCATTTATAGGTTGTTATAAGCCCATTATGAAAGTAACCGCGCCCCGTTACACCCACTTAAAGGTCTTGATAAAAGAGAAATAATTACAGAAGACAGAGAGAAAATTATTTTGACGATTTTTGTATGGAAGTTGTACCTACCAAGACTAAATTTTAGTCTCTTGGTTATTGAGTAACGAGCTTTAAACAAAATCAACAAATAAGGTTTTTTGTAATTTCTTAATATTTTCTATACAATGTAGTTTAAAAAAATATCAAAGCTAAATAACTCGAATTCGCTGTATTCCATTTCGATTTGAAATGCTGTTTAATTTTATATGTGACATCACTATGTTTTTGTATTTTGAATGCTTAAATAACGTTTTTTCAAAACCCCAAAATTGTCCCCTTCACTTTTTTGGAAAAAAGTTACCCACACTATAATTATGTACAAGCAAAATTTCAGAATGGAGCTTAAATGAGTTCTTATTAAAAAAAATATTTTGCTATTTGAGTTGAAATTGGTTTGGTATGAGCTGCTATTACTATGCGCATTATCTAAAGTACCGACTGTGGTCTGTTGTCAGTTGTGAAGTTATCTCCATGTTATCTCGTCTTTATAATAGTTTGTCTTATTAGAAAAAAAATATTAAAACATAAAAACTGCCTTTTTTGAATTTTAAAAGCTTATCACTAAAACCAAAAAGCAGTGAAATGTAAAATTTTCGATTTTTAATTAGTTTTTGTAACTGATATATAAAAATAATTAAAATTTAAGAAGTCGAGGTCCAAAATTATTTTTTCATTGGCTGATATGAAATGCAATATCACACGTATCCCCTTAGAAGATTTACAATCATTCTATTATTACCATTACAAATATCGGTGGAGGGATGAGGAGGGGGTTTGTGGGACACTCACGCGGTTTATGTAAATTCTAAGTAACATACCAAGTTATCCACATTTATTGTATTTAGTATTTCTAGGCGCTTTGTTTATGCTTTCTTATTCTATGGCATGTAGTGTGCTAATCATTTAAACATGGATTGGGTCAGTTACGCTGCTGTTGTTGTTTGGTTATTGTTAGACAAAGGAAGACGCTCACTACACAGTTAGTAGTAGCGAACCGAGAATTGTCAAGGTCAGGCGATAACCGCAACCCGCTAATTGCTGTTTACTGCATTGTCAGAGAAACGGTTCAGTATTACAATATCGCCTCGAAGTACAGTACTTTTTGTCTTTATTGTTCACCAAAGTACACCGTGCTAGATCAATATACTGGGAGTGACACTCGCTACACAGTTAGTAGTAGCGAACCGAGAATTGTCAAGGTCAGGCGATAACCGCAACCCGCTAATTGCTGTTTACTGCATTGTCAGAGAAACGGTTCAGTATTACAATATCGCCTCGAAGTACAGTACTTTTTGTCTTTATTGTTCACCAAAGTACACCGTGCTAGATCAATATACTGGGAGTGACACTCGCTACACAGTTAGTAGTAGCGAACCGAGAATTGTCAAGGTCAGGCGATAACCGCAACCCGCTAATTGCTGTTTACTGCATTGTCAGAGAAACGGTTCAGTATTACAATATCGCCTCGAAGTACAGTACTTTTTGTCTTTATTGTTCACCAAAGTACACCGTGCTAGATCAATATACTGGGAGTGACACTCGCTACACAGTTAGTAGTAGCGAACCGAGAATTGTCAAGGTCAGGCGATAACCGCAACCCGCTAATTGCTGTTTACTGCATTGTCAGAGAAACGGTTCAGTATTACAATATCGCCTCGAAGTACAGTACTTTTTGTCTTTATTGTTCACCAAAGTACACCGTGCTAGATCAATATACTGGGAGTGACACTCGCTACACAGTTAGTAGTAGCGAACCGAGAATTGTCAAGGTCAGGCGATAACCGCAACCCGCTAATTGCTGTTTACTGCATTGTCAGAGAAACGGTTCAGTATTACAATATCGCCTCGAAGTACAGTACTTTTTGTCTTTATTGTTCACCAAAGTACACCGTGCTAGATCAATATACTGGGAGTGACACTCGCTACACAGTTAGTAGTAGCGAACCGAGAATTGTCAAGGTCAGGCGATAACCGCAACCCGCTAATTGCTGTTTACTGCATTGTCAGAGAAACGGTTCAGTATTACAATATCGCCTCGAAGTACAGTACTTTTTGTCTTTATTGTTCACCAAAGTACACCGTGCTAGATCAATATACTGGGAGTGACACTCGCTACACAGTTAGTAGTAGCGAACCGAGAATTGTCAAGGTCAGGCGATAACCGCAACCCGCTAATTGCTGTTTACTGCATTGTCAGAGAAACGGTTCAGTATTACAATATCGCCTCGAAGTACAGTACTTTTTGTCTTTATTGTTCACCAAAGTACACCGTGCTAGATCAATATACTGGGAGTGACACTCGCTACACAGTTAGTAGTAGCGAACCGAGAATTGTCAAGGTCAGGCGATAACCGCAACCCGCTAATTGCTGTTTACTGCATTGTCAGAGAAACGGTTCAGTATTACAATATCGCCTCGAAGTACAGTACTTTTTGTCTTTATTGTTCACCAAAGTACACCGTGCTAGATCAATATACTGGGAGTGACACTCGCTACACAGTTAGTAGTAGCGAACCGAGAATTGTCAAGGTCAGGCGATAACCGCAACCCGCTAATTGCTGTTTACTGCATTGTCAGAGAAACGGTTCAGTATTACAATATCGCCTCGAAGTACAGTACTTTTTGTCTTTATTGTTCACCAAAGTACACCGTGCTAGATCAATATACTGGGAATCCGAAAAATTTCATTCTTCCACCTTACCTTTCAACTGTTAAAAATCTTCATGTTTGTGGGAGGGGGTATGTAATAACATCCCTGACGTTATTTTAGATAGATTTTTTTCCTTGCTCTCCACCACTCGGCCGAAATGGGGTGGCCGGAGCAACTCAAAATGGTAAATGGGACGATCCGTTAACCTTTAACTCATGTTAAATGGGACAAACCAATTACACAAAGGAATTTATGGCTAATACAGCCTCTCTAACTCTTAACTTGGGGATCAACGGCTTACAAGTAACCGAACTCACCAGGAACGGCCGAACAAGCGGGCTACTCAACTGTCACCACTCGCTACACTGCGCCAGTACACGTCCCTAAACAATTGCAATGACGAAACTCGCTACAAATACACTATTCTTGTCAAAATCAAATGTTAACTATTGACACGAATGTTTTAGAAACTCGTCTGTTGGGAGCACAATTACAGTGGAACAAATCCACGACGCGACATGACGCTTCAATGGCAGGCGTCCCGGCTAACGCTCATCTTCTATCTATATATATATAAAAATGAATGTTTGTATGTTTGTCCTTTATGGAATCGTGAACTATTGGACCGATCATGATGAAAATTTGTACGTATATGTATTTTTCCACGGAGAAGGTTTATAAGCTATGCCCATCCCTTTCCCGATTCAGGATTCCGCCCCACTGGTTACAGAAATACCCATAAGAAATGCATTGCAGCAAACATATGTTAACGTCTTTTCAAATTTTTAATCAGCTGTTCTTTGTAAACATATATTACACTTATAGTTTTAAAGCATAGAGTAAGCTTAAGAGAAACGACAAATTTTGTTTAAACTGTTTCTGCAATCACTGTTAAACATAGACTTTACTATCCAGATAATACAATTTAAATTTTGACGTAAAAATTCACCTTTAACTGCAATATTTATTTAATATAAACCATGCTCATGCTTGATCAGAAGAGTAATGCAGATATCATAATTACTATCTTACGTTGGCTACAAATATAAAGAATGTTATAAAATCAACCTTAGTTGTTTTTTTTGACAGAAGTATGGTTCTCAAAACTCCGTGTGTACATATTCTCTCGATCGAGACAACAAAGCAAGCTCAATCGTGGCATCGGAGATATAACTAATTTAATCTAAAATTTATTATAGTAAAAAAAAATTTACTAAGTAATATAAGGACTTCGGTTCTTAAGATTTGCGTGCGAAGCCGTGGGTAACAGCTAGATAGAGGCAGGAATATGGTACATACCTTCATAATACGCCCAAGAGGCTCACGATGGAACGACTATCAATTATCTCAGCAATGTTTAGAATGTGATAGAAAAAGAATAAGTGAATATAGTGTACTGTTTTCAACGGGAAATTGCGTGCGAAGCCGCGGGCAACTTTTGCAAAAAATTATTGAAATGCGCAGCAAAGCGCGCCGGGCCCGCTAGTGTGTTATAGATGAAGTGATGGCTTCAGAAGTGGAAGAATTATGTGTGCCGATATATCACTAAAATAACACTTACAACAAGCGTCACAGTTGGGACTGGGGGTACTATGACGAGAAATATTAGTAGGCAGTCGTCATTGTAAACCCTACTCTAGGAGTTGTAGGTTAGGGTGGCGTTGTTAGTCAAACTGTGAGAACGGATCTATTGCCATATTTATTTGTTTATAGTTTGTCCAAACAACATATTTTTACAATACTGAGGCTAGTCTTGGTGTAACAACCTGCATTATGTGTTGACCAGCTGAGTTGGTTGTCACCCAATAACACAACAGTAGTCTTAAGAGTGTTGATAATTTGTGAATACACTCTTCAAAATGTTGACTGGAATAGACTTTCTCAGTCAAATCGTATGTTTGTACTTGGATGTTGTGTGTACGTATTGTAAAACTTAAATAGTCCGACAGTTTTCTCATGTAACAATGTATATTTGCATTTATGTGTTTACCATTATATACAACTACTCTAAAATTGGGCTTGAATTATGCAAGTACGTACACATTTATCAGACGGAAAATTTTTATATAATATACTATCATGCATTGTACAATATTATTGTATTTTATACTCAAATAATGTAGCTGTCAGCGATCTTATTTAATTATAAGTATTTTATATTTTCTGTTGCAATTAGATACGTTGTAACTTGCACTATGATTAGTTTTGGTAGACCCGATGACCAGGGAGATTTCCGCATCGATTTTTCATATCGAGTTTACACTGTATTTGTATTTTACAATGCCGTCGTGGCAAAGTGAGCCGCTACCAATCTGGGCCGCTTGACAAATAACCGGTTTTTAGTGGCCCAGATTTATCGCTAGGTAACTGGGCCGTTAGCATATTTACTATTGGTCGATCGGCTCCATTCTGCAATGTTTACAAGTTCTGGAGGTTATGTGTTACAATGTATACCGCTCGCTACCACCCCTCAGAACATCGGTTATTGTCTTGCCTGTACAGTTTCATTGAGTGATTGTGTTACCCATAAGACCAATGTAAAACTGTTCGCTAACACTCAGCCAAATGCTATTTGTGTCATTCACAGGCAGAAATGTGATTTACATCCCGCTAGTCTGTCCGCTACAGTCAAGTGTATTGTATCTTCTGTACAAACGTGGGACAACACATGTAACAGCGGTGTTTTCCAAACTTGGGTGAATCGTGTACAAGTTAAGTACACATTTACATACCGCTAGTCTGTCCGCTACAGTCAAGTGTATTGTATCTTCTGTACAAACGTGGGACAACACATGTAACAGCGGTGTTTCCAAACTCGGGTGAATCGTGTACAAGTTAACGTACACATTTACATACCGCTAGTCTGTCCGCTACAGTCAAGTGTATTGTATCTTCTGTACAAACGTGGGACAAGACATGTAACAGCGGTGTTTTCCAAACTTGGGTGAATCGTGTACAAGTTAAAGGTACACATTTACATACCGCTAGTCTGTCCGCTACAGTCAAGTGTATTGTATCTTCTGTACATACGTGGGACAAGACATGTAACAGCGGTGTTTTCCAAACTTGGGTGAATCGTGTACAAGTTAACATACACATTTACATACCGCTAGTCTGTCCGCTACAGTCAAGTGTATTGTATCTTCTGTACAAACGTGGGACAACACATGTAACAGCGGTGTTTTCCAAACTCGGGTGAATCGTGTACAAGTTAAGGTACACATTTACATACCGCTAGTCTGTCCGCTACAGTCAAGTGTATTGTATCTTCTGTACATACGTGGGACAAGACATGTAACAGCGGTGTTTTCCAAACTCGGGTGAATCGTGTACAAGTTAACATACACATTTACATACCGCTAGTCTGTCCGCTACAGTCAAGTGTATTGTATCTTCTGTACATACGTGGGACAAGACATGTAACAGCGGTGTCGTCCAAACTCGGGTGAATCGTGTACAAGTTAAAGTACACATTTACATACCGCTAGTCTGTCCGCTACAGTCAAGTGTATTGTATCTTCTGTACATACGTGGGACAAGACATGTAACAGCGGTGTCGTCCAAACTCGGGTGAATCGTGTACAAGTTAACATACACATTTACATACCGCTAGTCTGTCCGCTACAGTCAAGTGTATTGTATCTTCTGTACATACGTGGGACAAGACATGTAACAGCGGTGTTGTCCAAACTCGGGTGAATCGTGTACAAGTTAAAGTACACATTTACATACCGCTAGTCTGTCCGCTACAGTCAAGTGTATTGTATCTTCTGTACATACGTGGGACAAGACATGTAACAGCGGTGTTGTCCAAACTCGGGTGAATCGTGTACAAGTTAAAGTACACATTTACATCCCGCTAGTCTGTCCGCTACAGTCAAGTGTATTGTATCTTCTGTACATACGTGGGACAAGACATGTAACAGCGGTGTTGTCCAAACTCGGGTGAATCGTGTACAAGTTAAAGTACACATTTACATACCGCTAGTCTGTCCGCTACAGTCAAGTGTATTGTATCTTCTGTACATACGTGGGACAAGACATGTAACAGCGGTTTCGTCCAAACTCGGGTGAATCGTGTACAAGTTAAAGTACACATTTACATACCGCTAGTCTATCTGCTACAGTCAAGTGTATTGTATCTTCTGTACATACGTGGGACAAGAAATGTAACAGCGGTTTCGTCCAAACTCGGGTGAATCGTGTACAAGTTAATGTACACATTTACATACCGCTAGTCTGTCCGCTACAGTCAAGTGTATTGTATCTTCTGTACATACGTGGGACAAGACATGTAACAGCGGTTTCGTCCAAACTCGGGTGAATCGTGTACAAGTTAACGTACACATTTACATACCGCTAGTCTGTCCGCTACAGTCAAGTGTATTGTATCTTCTGTACATACGTGGGACAAGACATGTAACAGCGGTGTCGTCCAAACTCGGGTGAATCGTGTACACAAGTTAAAATACACATTTACATCCCGCTAGTCTATCCGCTACAGTCAAGTGTATTGTACCTTCTGTACATACGTGGGACAAGACATGTAACAGCGGTGTCGTCCAAACTCGGGTGAATCGTGTACACAAGTTAAAATACACATTTACATCCCGCTAGTCTATCCGCTACAGTCAAGTGTATTGTATCTTCTGTACATACGTGGGACAAGACATGTAACAGCGGTGTCGTCCAAACTCGGGTGAATCGTGTACACAAGTTAAAATACACATTTACATACCGCTAGTCTGTCCGCTACAGTCAAGTGTATTGTACCTTCTGTACATACGTGGGACAAGAAATGTAACAGCGGTTCTCGTCCAAACTTGACAAGACATGTAACAGCGGTGTCGTCCAAACTCGGGTGAATCGTGTGCAAGTTAACATACACATTTACATACCGCTAGTCTATCTGCTACAGTCAAGTGTATTGTACCTTCTGTACATACGTGGGACAAGAAATGTAACAGCGGTTCTCGTCCAAACTTGACAAGACATGTAACAGCGGTGTCGTCCAAACTCGGGTGAATCGTGTGCAAGTTAACATACACATTTACATACCGCTAGTCTATCTGCTACAGTCAAGTGTATTGTACCTTCTGTACATACGTGGGACAAGAAATGTAACAGCGGTTCTCGTCCAAACTTGACAAGACATGTAACAGCGGTGTCGTCCAAACTCGGGTGAATCGTGTACAAGTTAACATACACATTTACATACCGCTAGTCTATCTGCTACAGTCAAGTGTATTGTATCTTCTGTACATACGTGGGACAAGACATGTAACAGTAACAGCGGTTTCGTCCAAACTCGGGTGAATCGTGTACAAGTTAACATACACATTTACATACCGCTAGTCTATCCGCTACAGTCAAGTGTATTGTATCTTCTGTACATACGTGGGACAAGAAAATGTAACAGCGGTTCTCGTCCAAACTTGACAAGACATGTAACAGCGGTGTCGTCCAAACTCGGGTGAATCGTGTACAAGTTAACATACACATTTACATACCGCTAGTCTGTCCGCTACAGTCAAGTGTATTGTATCTTCTGTACATACGTGGGACAAGAAATGTAACAGCGGTTCTCGTCCAAACTTGAGACAAGACATGTAACAGCGGTGTCGTCCAAACTCGGGTGAATCGTGTACAAGTTAACATACACATTTACATACCGCTAGTCTGTCCGCTACAGTCAAGTGTATTGTATCTTCTGTACATACGTGGGACAAGACATGTAACAGCGGTTTCGTCCAAACTCGGGTGAATCGTGTACAAGTTAACGTACACATTTACATACCGCTAGTCTGTCCGCTACAGTCAAGTGTATTGTATCTTCTGTACGTACGTGGGACAAGACATGTAACAGCGGTTTCGTCCAAACTCGGGTGAATCGTGTACAAGTTAACATACACATTTACATACCGCTAGTCCTGTCCGCTACAGTCAAGTGTATTGTATCTTCTGTACATACGTGGGACAAGACATGTAACAGCGGTTTCGTCCAAACTCGGGTGAATCGTGTACAAGTTAACATACACATTTACATACCGCTAGTCTATCTGCTACAGTCAAGTGTATTGTATCTTCTGTACATACGTGGGACAAGACATGTAACAGCGGTGTTGTCCAAACTCGGGTGAATCGTGTACAAGTTAACGTACACATTTACATACCGCTAGTCTGTCCGCTACAGTCAAGTGTATTGTATCTTCTGTACGTACGTGGGACAAGACATGTAACAGCGGTGTCGTCCAAACTCGGGTGAATCGTGTACAAGTTAACATACACATTTACATACCGCTAGTCTATCCGCTACAGTCAAGTGTATTGTATCTTCTGTACATACGTGGGACAAGACATGTAACAGCGGTTTCGTCCAAACTCGGGTGAATCGTGTACAAGTTAACATACACATTTACATACCGCTAGTCTATCTGCTACAGTCAAGTGTATTGTATCTTCTGTACATACGTGGGACAAGAAATGTAACAGCGGTTTCGTCCAAACTCGGGTGAATCGTGTACAAGTTAACATACACATTTACATCCCGCTAGTCTGTCCGCTACAGTCAAGTGTATTGTATCTTCTGTACATACGTGGGACAAGACATGTAACAGCGGTGTTGTCCAAACTCGGGTGAATCGTGTACAAGTTAACATACACATTTCGTTACGCTGTTATAGGAGCGGACACATACCACAGTCACCGCACAGCCTCCGGGAGCAGCACCACAGAGGCCTTACCGTGACATCAGACGACACATATACCACCACTCGTCTACGCCTAGACAGGCAAGGCTGCAATGGCGCTGTCGCTTGCAATTCTAACTTGTAATTGCTTTCCGCGCACGCTCTGCCGCTGTTTAATTGCAATCAGATAAACAAACGATCTTCTAAATCTTTTAGCGTGCCGCGGCGTATTTGAGTACGCGCAAAGTTTGTATGGCGAATCGAATTGCGGTTTTATATTGTCCTACGTATTACCGGATGTTCCGGTGTTACTGTTGCGATAGTCGCTGTGCACTGTCACTCTCACTGGAGCAGACAAACTCGCGTGTATCGAGTGGTTATTGAACACGTAACATTGGAGGTGTTACTCTCATCAAACCGAACTTTGAATAGTTCAAACTTAGTAGTCGTATTCTACTAAATGATTGGTAATAAAAATATTCTCTCCTGTCCTCGTTTTTGTCTTCTTTTTAGTATTATAGTTTTGGAACCTTAGCATTATTTTTACAACCTGCTTAACATTTATATTATATCTTCGTCCTCTATTCATACACCAGCAGATATAGCTACGCGATTATGACAATCATTCATTCGCTTGTACACAATCTATCACTAACGAAGTAGTTGTCACTAACTTTAATAACCATCGTTCCAGTAAAAGTTTTCTGAGAATGTCCAGACCATTCACAGGTTTATTTGGTTTTCTATAGTTTTCGGAGAACTCATCCGCTCTATGCTGCTAGGAATCACCCACAATTGAAGTCAGAAGTCCTTTATTCGGAAATATACAATACAATGACATGCAAAAATAACTCAGACACCAAAAATGGCGTGTGTGGGCATTATAGCTACTCGGTAATTAAACTATTTTTCATGTTATGTGTGCCTACTTCCATATTAGTATACAAATCGTATCCCTAATACTACAACCAATACATACCTATTTATACATTGTCAGTACTCTATATTACATCTATCACTAATAAATATATAAAGAAATAGTATATAAATAAACACTTCATAAACAGCAATAACAATAAATAAAATATTATACCTAAATAACAATAAGTAGAATCTTACATCTAAATAACAATAACAATAAACAAAACAGAAAAGTAACAAAGCCTAATGAACTCATCATGCAAAAAGAATGTTATAATTGACAAATAAATAGAAAACAATAATATAACCACTAGAGCACACAACAGCTCTCATGCTTATCACACAGTCAAGACCATGTACCGATTTTCCCCAGCGTACCCTACCTTTTGTTTGGAAGCAGAAATACTCTCGGCTAAACTTTACCAAACTTGGAATTCAATAATTAATAAACAAATATACACAATAAATTATATATAACAACTATAAATAAACTATAAAAACGTAAAACAAATATAAACTCTGACAGAACATAACAACAATATAAACTATGAAATTAGTGAACAATAAAATGCAATAGCAATTCAATTCATTACTCTAACAAATATTTCAGCAATAAACAACAAATACCACTATTTGATTTTAACAAGATATTAGACTATAAATATTAACAAATAAATTATGTAGCGACAATATTACACAAACAAGAATTATATTACATAAATAAATAAATAGTAACAATAATACATAAATAACATTACAGACTTAAATTTTTGTTAACTTATTAAAAACGTTATAATTTTCATTTTAAATTTATGTTTCTTTTCATGTATTATGCTATTATCAAAATGTCTAATTATTTCATTGTAAAATTTTGACCCAAATAACAGAGTTGCATTCTGCTGCGTTCCTTGTTCAAGTTTGGCAATTCAAGTGTAATATATTGTGCAAATCTCGTTACTCTATTAAACTGTCTCATTGGAAACTGCTCAATTCTTGCATGTACATACATCACACAACACAACTTGTGTATTTGCTCAAAAGTAAGGAGCCCATTCTCCGAAAAAATGTAGGTTAGTCTGTCCCTCTTATTAACTCGAAATATTATACGTAAAGCTTGCCTTTGACACATAATTACAAGGTTTTTTACCGCTGGATATGTACCCCCAAAATGTAATATCCCTCACCTCTGCACGCTTTCAAACCACGATCTGTAAAGCTGTATCAAGTGTTGGCCCTTAAGACAACTTCTCATGTGGTATAGACCATAGTTGATTCTTCTCAGCTTCTTTCCTAAATAATCAATATGATGGTCCCATTTAAGTTTGTGATCGATGAAAAGTCCCAAATATTTCACCTGTTCTACAACCTCTATGCTGGAGCATGTACATTGATATTTACAACTATGTGTGTACAAAAAAGTTGAAAATTATTGTGCAGCTGTTCCCTAGGTTGATTAGTGTCAAAAAATATTAAACATTTTGATTTTGTTGTATTTATTAACATTCTGTTTTCAATTAACCATGTCGACATTTTACTCAAATCACTATCAATCTTTCTTTTTAGCGATTCCTTACTGTACGCTGAACATACAAGGGCAGTGTCATCGGCATATGCGAATATTCTTGAATTCAATTGAATACGTAACATGTCATTTATGAATATCAAGAACATAACTGGCCCTAGGACACCTCCCTGTGCTGTCCGGTATTGTAGTTCAACCATGTCACTTGAATGTCACAATTGAAAATTTCACTCTGTAATCTGGCTTATGTTACAACGACCTGTTTACTTATAGTTCTTTTACATTTCCTTAAAGTATTGTAATTTGTATCAATTGAACTTAATTAAAATGTTGTTAAGTTGAAATGTCTTTTTATAGCGATATTAAACATACGTATTAAAAATACACGTTAGTCAGTGAATGTGTCGAACTCAGAACATATAATACTCATACAAAATTTATGCTTATCCTGTAAATGTATTTACTTCGTGATGAGGTGGTAGAAAATCCCTATTTCAGGGGAAATCGGGATTATCCTATAATCCCTATAATAGGGAAATTATCCCTATTTCAAGTGGAAAAACGTGCGCATCCTTGTTGTATCACAATTTTTTCCTCACTAGAAAGACTGTAGGTATTCACATACTGATGATAGTGAATGTTGAATACTATGGTTTACTCGGCCTCAGTGTGAGGAATTAGTTTCACTTTAACATTTTAGACTAAACGGTTAACAGAATGAGTAACCGAGTTGCAAGGACACACAGTACTTGTATACAGTTTACAGTGCTGCATTGAATTTTATATTTATCACGAAATGCACATAAATTAACAATATTATTTAATTGAAAGGACCCGCTGTGGTCACGTAGTGTTAGCGTACGTGTTCGTCTTCGTGCTTCGCTTTATCGGTGTCGTAGGTTTTGGCTTTTAGGTCGGCCAACGCTCTCAGGAGGTTGTGACGTGTGATCTCCAGCATCTCGAACTCCTTGGCGTAGGTACAACCGGTATCGAAGTCGGCTCCGGTCCTGTCCTTGAGCACTCGGAACCGTCTGGACTCGATTTGCCAGTGCAACTTGTCCAGCTTCTCTTCCAGTTCCAGGCGCTCCATGAAGCTCTGACCCATCTTCTCCAGGTCCGCCACCATCCCGAAGTGGTCTCTCCGCCTCAGCTCGCGCAGGATGACCCCGTCCTGTACGTCGCAGACCGGCCAGCGGCCCGTGTCCAGAGGCGAGTGCTGCAGTCGGTTCCTCACCGAGTCCAGGTCGCTCTGGAACACCCTGACCGCGGCCTGTGTCCTCCTCAGTCGCTCGTCCGTTATCGAGGACTGGCTGCGGAAATCGTGCGACCACAGCACCGTCTCGTCACAGGTCCTCGACTGGCACCGAGCCAGAGCCTCCTCCAGCTCCCGTATCCTGCGGTCCTTCTGCTCCAACACTTCGTCGTGTCTCCTGATCACCTCGCTGAAGTGTCGAGTAAGCACCTCGCCGGAGTACAGGTAGTCGGCCTCCGTGGGGCCCTCGGTGTACTCGTCTCTCTTGTTTCTTTGTTCACGTCCTTTTCTCTTGATAACCATTATTTTACTCTCTAAAGAGTTTATCTCTTCCTCTTTTCTCGTTACTTCGTCTTTCGCGAGATCGAGTTCCACTTTCAGCCTCTTGTTCTGTCGCTTCAGCTTCTCGAGGCGGGGATAGCTGAAGGGCGATGCGGATGTGAAGGATTGTCTGGTCTGGCTAGTAGACTTGAGCGGCTTGATCCGATTGAACAAAACGCGTGTTTTTAGTTTCTCTTTGATGTTCGACATCGTCTCTGAGTTTTATTTTGTAATCGTTTCACTTAGAGATTTTAAGAAATTGTGCGTATGTGACAGCAGGAAATTTAAATTGTTTGGGATTGCGAACCGCATTGTTTGTTTACACATGTGATATACAGTAATACTCCTGTGGACACAAGTCGGTGTTTTGTTGAGAGGTACTCAAGTAACTGTTTGAACCGGCTGTGTGAATATCGCAGCGTGGGAAGAATGTCGGCGAGTTTCAAATTTACTTACGTAGTTTTAGCTCAGTTTGTTTGACGTCATTTGACGTACACTTGAAAGAATAAATGATTATTCTGAGAGAAAATATCGACCGTGCCAGGCTGCATTATTGTAAATTTCGTATTGGTAACAATTAAACACAATCCAATGAGTTACTAAAACTTGTGCAAACAGACACGATAAAGAAACGTTTCTGTTAGAAACTGTGTACAGGAGTGGAAGCAATATATTATGAAGTAAACAAAAACTATGCATTATGTATGAGTGACATTTGTGCGTACTGATAATATTTATGAGTAACAAAATATCACATCGTTCTGTAGCTTAAGTAAAGGTATGTCGGTCGCAGTCGTAACTTCAATAAAGCTGAGGAACGTGGAGTGGCAGGAGGACGCAGGGGTGTCCCGGGGTGATGACGTCACGGACGAGAGCGATAGAGTGAGGCGTCAGACGCGGACGCCTGGACCTGTAGGGATCGATACCAGGAGAACAGCTGATGCCATAACCTCCCTGCACTCCCGCTCCGCTGTTTCGCTTTCCTTTCCACAGTCTCGCCCCTCCCCCTCCCCCTCGCCCTTCTAACACATCACCTTCCTCCTCACGTCTCTGTTAAACTATCAATAACAAGAACAATAAACGTGTGTACCTTGAAAATTGTATCACTTAAACACAAATCTGCAGACGTTAAGAATAGTTACTCTAAACTCTAGTTCCAGAGAATGTGGCCACCCACACTATGTGAACCTAAAGGTTATAGCCTGATACAGGAATCGATGGCAGATTTGGACTGTATAAGCAAACAAACTTGTTATTTTTGAAATCAATAAGAAATATTTCATGAGAGAGAAATATATCTTTAGCCGGTTAGTTTTGGTGGAGGTCGAAATAGGAGGGCATCTAAAGGGTTAATTTATATGAAACGATAACATTTTTCCCAGATCATATTTCCTACAGCTTTATTTCTTACTTAAAACGACCGTTAAGACACATTCAAAAAGTTATATCTTCCGTCAGATGGCAAGACAAAGATACTGAGGGTCTGTATACGGTCAGTTTTGGTGGAGGTCGAAATAGGAGGGCATCTAAAGGGTTAATTTATATGAAACGATAACATTTTTCCCAGATCATATTTCCTACAGCTTTATTTCTTACTTAAAACGACCGTTAAGACACATTCAAAAAGTTATATCTTCCGTCAGATGGCAAGACAAAGATACTGAGGGTCTGTATACGGTCAGGTGACGTCGATATCTCTCCTTGGGGTTGTATGCTCGTGGCTCTCGGACCCCAGGAGTCTTAAATGAGCTAACGCACTTCTCTTGTATATCGCTCGGAGTTCAACCGGCAGAGGCTTCTTGGACAATATTTTACATTGGAAGGGTAACGAGGGATCTTTGATATGAAGCTTTTGTATTCCTTGTGTTGGTAAAGTTGATATTAATCACGTCTTTTTTACAATTATGTGGTTACAGATACAGCATGTTTCCTTAGAACTTTTTCGAATTAGATTTGTGTTTTGATACGAATTTTTAAGTTTTTTAGAGCGCAAAGCGTACCTTTTGATTGAAGTCTGTTTTTTATTTGTCTATATTTCTTCTATGCTATTTGTAAACATGTTCACAATTAAACTAGTTTTTATGATGGCGCGTCTCAGTGTAATGAGACGGTATTGAAAAGAGGGTATAGGTGGCGGCGCGACGTACCCACATCCACTCTCAGATCTCCGATCTCAACAAAAGGACACTCGATGGCGCCTTTCAGTGTGACGAGACGGCACAGAGAAGAGGGTATAGGTGGCGTCGCGTCATACCCACATCCACTCTCTAATATACCCTGCGGAGGGTTATTGACTAGATCGGCCTCGTCCATGTTCCTTCGTCCTGTGAGTGAGGTGGAGGTGGCCCGTATCATGCAGGATCTCAAACCTAAGAGGTCTTGTGACATTAATGGAATGTCTGTGTGGTTAATCAAAAAGTGCTTCAAGCACATTTTGACACCACTCACAAAATTAATCAATCTCTCGTTTGCACAGGGTGTCTTTCCGTCCGTACTAAAGATATCCACTGTGATCCCAGTTTACAAAAAAGATGATCCTTGCACCTCTAGCAACTATCGTCCAATTTCTATCATCCCAGTTCTTAGCAAAGTTTTTGAAAAAGCTTTCCTCAATCAGCTTGAAAAATTCCATGACCGCTTCGAAATTCTCTGTCCTGAACAGTTCGGGTTTAGGAAAGACAAATCGACCATCGATGCCGTAACTGAACTTATTCATAATGTTATCGATGGCCTGGAGAAAAGAGAACGTGTTATGAGCATATTTCTCGACCTCTCCAAAGCCTTTGACTGTGTGCATCATGCGACACTGTTGCACCAGTTATGGACTAGTGGTATTAGGGGTTTGCCGTACGATTGGCTCTCGTCGTATCTTAACCCTTTCAGGGCCAGGACCAAATATGAGATGTTGCAAAATTTTTTCACATATCTATCCCCTTGTGACTAGTCAAAAGTGCCAGGCTAAAATTGGCGATTTTGCAGTCTCTTAGATTAAAATTTATAACTTTTCATAAACATTAGAGAATGACCTAAAAGTTGCACCAAATTACTCGTACAGATATATACTAATCAACAAAAAAAATATAAAGATGTAGTTTTAAGTAATTTAAAATTTAAAAAAAAATAATGTTTTAATGGATTACATAAAAAAAATTTAATTTTTTAATTTTTTTCGTAAATAACTAAAAAAAGGAAAAATAATTTTTACTGTAGAAAGCTATGTTATTATATTGTACATTTATAAAGGAACAACCATACAAAATTTTGTGTTATTTCTCTCATAAATAAATTTTTTATGACACATTTTGTATAAATACGCATAATTGTACTTCGCAACAAGTGATAAAGCAACTGACTCTTAACTGCAAGAAACTTAAAATAAATATTCACATTACGGATGTACCGGTAAACAGATGATTGTAGGATCCATAAGCAGTTTCAATACAGTTAAAAACACTATTTACCAAGAAATATTTACACAATTTTATTTGAAATTTATTTACACTTTTTCTATTTACAAATATGCTACTTACAATTTCACTCCCGTGAGATCGCAAATTGTCAGTCATTGTAACTACTACACACAATAGCTAAGCAGGTAACACTACTAATATTTACAACCACAAAATAAAATAATGAAGAAGAATCCAGCATACAATGGTACGATTGCACTAAAGCATAAAGAATTAACAACAATAGATCGAGTCACCTGATAATGTCACGTGACAATTACGAAATAAAAATGCATAGACCTCCAAAATAAAAATTATATTCATATTAAATATCTACAAATATACCAGGGAATAAAAAAACATAAAACTTAAATCATTTGATGTCGTATTTTTTAAAGAAAATTACGAATATCAAGGCGGCAATATATTGCCGCCTGGCGCTTTTCGCGTATGTCACAGACGGCAATATATTGCCGCCTGGCACTTTTCAGACACGATCTATGGCGGCAATATATTGCCGCCTGGCCCGGAAAGGGTTGGGGATCCGCCACCTTTAAACGGCATTTTTTTTGAAATTTTTGACTTTCTCTGAAAATCATATTTTCTTGATGTACATACTATTCTGAACATTTTTACTAATTTTTAAGCCATTCTGACATGGCTTAAAAAAAATGCAAATAACAAAATATTCGCAAATCGTAATTTTGCCTACTTTACCATAATATTAAATTTTAGTGGCTTACAATGGTTTATTCACCAGCTATCTTGAATATTTTTTATTTATAAATAGTAGACTAACTTATTTATATGCTTATAAGAATGGTAAAGTATTTATAACACTCATTTTATATTATTATAATCATCCCCCCCCCACCCCCCCCCCCCCCCACCCCCCCCCCCCCCCACCCCCCCCCCCCCCCACCCCCCCCCCCCCCCACCCCCCCCCCCCCCCACCCCCCCCCCAGGAGAAAAAAGCATGGCAAACAGTACACATAACATTGATCTGTGCATTTCCGCTCTACCACTACCATAGAGAAATTTCATTTTGCGGAGAGACCAAGTCCAAAAAATCCACTAGATGTCATGTCAGTAAGAACATTATTTCTCAGTGCTAAAGTTGTACAAATGCTGTTGTACACTCTCATTTGACTGGATGAAAATTTAGTAAAAATGTTTCCTTGGATGTCAATATCGATAGAACAGGAATAAAATACATGAATATAAGAATTTCGATTCTATTCAGGTTCAAAATCTTCTAGACTATTTTCCCACTAAACATAACTGTTTTAGAAAACTGAATTTGTTTGGGTGGGGAGTTAAAGATTTTGTGTCCATCTAAAAGTCTATCCATATGAGCTAGTTTGGATATAGTTCATTCACACATTACAAGAACTGTTAATTACAAATGTTAAATTATGATTTTTAGAATTATTGAATACATTCAAGAATGTTAGAATGAGAGTTATTTAATTTTTTATTCTAACATTTTAAAAGATTGTCATCAAAGTCGGTTTTAACAGAAGATATAGTTGCAGTATAGTTTGAAGTCTCTACAAGGTTTCTATCTTGAGTTATCATACAGACAGACAGACTATCCTTTGACCTTTAGTCCCCAAAATCAATAGGATTCTTCGTTTAACCAAAATTAACGTATGTTTCAAGTTTCTGGGACTTTTCTGTAAAAGTTATTGTATAATGACACGATTTTAAGAATTCTTTGTCAGGTCCTTATTATAGACATTCACCGTAGCTTCGATAAGGCTGAGCTTCTCTAACTGGGAGGTACAATTCTTGAGGAAGTTATAAACAATTGCAAATGCATTTGGACCGTTTCCTCTTAAAAATGTTAAGCATAATAAATTTAAATCTCACTGGCCCCCTGAAGAAATAAATGAAAAGAAAGGAGTTACTTTCAAAATATTTAGTTTTCTGTTGTATTATTGATTCCTCACATTATCTATAGATTAAATATGAATGTATTGATGTTCGTAGTAACACCTAAGGTATGGAACTAACAAGATACATTTTTGTCAAGAGCAGTGGTGTAGTGTCTCTAACTAATAATTTACTACATACAGTAATAAACTGAATGTTCACTCATTCCATAATGAATAAGTTAAAGTTATCCTACAAGGTTATTGTTGAAAATATTTTGGTCTAAGATAATATATATATATTACATATCCAGCTTTATTACTGTTAGTATATATGTAAGTCAGCATATCAAAATGTGGATTTTTATGATTGTATGAATATTTATATTTATTCTACAGTGTGTAAAAGTTTTTCATTGTAAACACATTGTTTATTACTAAGAAATAAATTACAGATTTATAATTGTATTTTTGTAATTATAGTTCCTAATAATACCACTTTCGACTCCTACTGAAAAGTATACAATTTTAAATTTATTCATAGTAGTGTTAACATGTTATATCTTACATTGGACATATTTCAATACATTAACCCTAACTACTTAACCCTTTGCACTCGAATGGCCACTGTCAGTGGCCGTGCCCTACACTTACATAACTTGCATTATTTCTTCTCGCTTGCACAGATCTCTCAGGTCGCATGGCCACCGTGAGTGGCCCGCTCACTCGTCTGTCGCAAACTCGGGGCCGCCATATTGGCTGGCTGGTGTCATCAGCTCGCAATTATTTTATCAACATTCACCTGAAATGGACGTACAAGGCATTTCAAGACAAGCAAACACATTTGTTTGAAAACTTTGTTTTACTTATATCAATGAAGTTTATTTAAAATAAAGATGTTTTTCTGGCTTAATAATAATTGTTATTTATAAAATTAAAATATACATGTTAATAATTAATTAAATGAAATTGATTAGAGCTTACATGAAATCTTTGTTGTATTGAAAACACTAAAACTACAAACAACAAAGTATTGTTTTAGTTATATCAATGAAGTTTATTTAAAATAAAGATGTTTTTCTGGCTTAATAATAATTGTTATTTATAAAATTAAAAATATATACATGTTAATAATTAATTAAATGAAATTGATTTAGAGCTTACATGAAATCTTTGTTGTATTGAAAACACTAAAACTACAAACAACAAAGTATTGTTTTAGTTATATCAATGAAGTTTATTTAAAATAAAGATGTTTTTCTGGCTTAATAATAATTGTTATTTATAAAATTAAAATATACAGTTAATAATTAATTAAATGAAATTGATTAGAGCTTTACATGAAATCTTTGTTGTATAAAACACTAAAACAATAATAAACTATCTGGTGTATTTTTTTTAAACTTTGAGTTTTTTTAGCTGTGTGGTATTGCTCAAAACATGGTATCCAATGCACAAACCAGGCTGTACAGTGCACGTTTTGCATATGTACTTGGTACGCTTCCTTGATCCTCCAGCACTTCGGTCACTGCACACAAAACAGTCCTTAGATTTACCAGGCCCCATGGGCCAAATTATGTGCAACTTTCCGTTTAATCTCTCTTCATCCTGTATGTCTGATGGTCTTCCAACGTTTCTTGACATTTCTGACATCAGAAACAAGTCCTTTAATGAGCTTCCTTTCGAAACTTTCTCTGTCTGACTTTTTTGTCTTGGTTTCATGTTGAACAACAAATACGCGTTTACGATGGCTGTTTCGACCAACCAGAAAAAAAATTTTCCTCCACCACTTTAGTGATTTTCTGGTGAAACTGTATGACAAAATATATTGGTCGGCAATGTCTACACCTCCCATTGATTCGTTGTATTTACATACAACAGTAGGCTTGTTCACCTCTTCTATTACCCCCTCTTTTAACAACACGCCTCACAGTTTGTGTGCTACTATCATACAAAGTGCTCAACATTGTTACTTCATTTGAATCCTTCCATAGCAAAAGATTGGTACTTGTCGTCTTTCTGAAGGCTTTTAATTTCGCCCTTCTTCAACTTTACTTGGGTAACTTCTCTTCTATTACTCCCCTTCTTACTTCTTTTTGGTCTAACTTGCTCAGGTAAGCCTTTTCTATTTCTCATAATAGTGCCAGTTAAAATGGATTTTTCATTTCATAGAGTGCCTGAGCCAAATCCAAATTAGTGTAATACCTGTCGGTAAACACGTGTAGGCCTTCAATGTTACCATAGGTTTCTTTAATCTTATTAACAAGATGTAAAACAACATCTCGACTGGTGACACCTAAGTCTTGCCGAATCATTTTGTCTGTAGTGCATTTTCCAAAGTATGGTTCCAGGGCACAAATGTACCCAGACTTGGATTCAGATAGAACAAACACCTTTATCCCCTATTTGGTGGGTTTGTCTTTGTTATAGACCTTGAAAGAAATTTTTCCCCCTTAAATCCAACAGTACTTTCGTCAATGCTGACTTTTTTTTTTCTGGCACATAGTATTCCCTGTACTTTTTGTCTAAGTACAGCACCACATTGCGTACTTTCCCAAATCTTGTCAAGGTCCCGTGGATTGGGCCAGTTGGAGGAGGACTTATGTGGAGATTCCAAAATATTTGTAAAATCTCTCTTTTTGATAATACGTCTTTAAAAAAAGGCTGGTAGTCAATCCAATCCGTGGAGAAATAGTCACCGAGTTCTGGCTTAGGGTTCATTGCCATGTTTATTAGGACTCCTAGGAAAGCTTTTCATTTCTATCAGATCTACATCTTTTCCATGACCACCACATGGGATCGTTTCTGCAATGGAGTGTTTTTTTTTTATTTTTTCATTCGCGTATCTATTAGTTTCTTTAACTATTTCAGATATGAGATTATCTGTAAAGAAAAGCTGGAAATATTTCAAGGGGCGAAGTTGGATTTTGCCCTAGTGGTGGTTTGTAACCTGAGTCATGTTGACCACTGAAATTTAACAAAGTTTGTATCACCTTCAGTCCATTCCCTCCACACCTCCTCTTCTTCTCTGATTTCGTTCTCCTCCTCTTCTCTAATTTCGTCCAACTGTTCTTCTTCAACTTCTGTATCTTCTTGAGTTCCGTTTCCAACATAAACCTAGTCCATCACTCAGTTCACTGTTAATCAATGCCTCGTACTCTTCACCTAAGTTTGAGTCAACATCACTTTCGTGATCTTGAATCAACGTTTTCCACAATCTGAATCTGATTCAAACACATGTCTGATGATTTCATCGGGAATTTAAATTAAAGTCTTTATCCATATTGCTGCACTTATCAAACTTTACACACAGCGATTAGCACAAGATAATTGAAACAGAAAGTCTCCTATTTCAATCACAAGGATCAGATGTTTAAATAAAAACAGCTGGTATAGAGTCAAGTTGGCCGCCAATAGAACAGAGATTATATAATAGGCAGAAAGTACCCGCGCTCTTTTCTACCTAGTTCAAGAGATTCCTATAGGTCGCAGCACAATTTAGTGTAAACTAGTATAATTTAAAACATCCAAAAAAATAGTTTCCATGGATACAAAGTGCAATGGCCATTCCCAGTGGCCATGCGAGCGTTTCAGCGGATTAATGTATTGGCCACTCACAGTGGCCGTACGAGCTAGGAAGAACAAGACTGTAATATGAAAGCGGAGCCCGGTATAAAACAGTAGCGCGGCCATTCCCAGTGGACATACGACTTGTAAGGAATATTTCTAAAAAAATCTATTCGAGTGCAAAGGGTTAAACACTTTATTCTGAATTTTATTATTCATAGTTAGTGTTAACATGTTATATCTTACATTGGACATATTTTAATACATTAACCCTAACTACTTAACACTTTATTCTGAATTTTATTATTCATAGTAGTGTTAACATGTTATATCTTACATTGGACATATTTTAATAAATTAACCCTAACTACTTAACACTTTATTCTGAATTTTATTATTCATAGTAGTGTTAACATGTTATATCTTACATTGGACATATTTTAATACATTAACCCTAACTACTTAACACTTTATTCTGAATTTTATTATTCATAGTAGTGTTAACATGTTATATCTTACATTGGACATATTTTAATACATTAACCCTAACTACTTAACACTTTATTCTGAATTTTATTATTCATAGTAGTGTTAACATGTTTATATCTTACATTGGACATATTTCAATACATTAACCCTAACTACTTAACACTTTATTCTGAATTTTATTATTCATAGTAGTGTTAACATGTTATATCTTACATTGGACATATTTCAATACATTAACCCTAACTACTTAACACTTTATTCTGAATTTTATTATTCATAGTAGTGTTAACATGTTATATCTTACATTGGACATATTTTTAATAAATTAACCCTAACTACTTAACACTTTATTCTGAATTTTATTATTCATAGTAGTGTTAACATGTTATATCTTACATTGGACATATTTTAATACATTAACCCTAACTACTTAACACTTTATTCTGAATTTTATTATTCATAGTAGTGTTAACATGTTATATCTTACATTGGACATATTTTAATACAGTAACCCTAACTACTTAACACTTTATTCTGAATTTTATTATTCATAGTAGTGTTAACATGTTATATCTTACATTGGACATATTTCAATACATTAACCCTAACTACTTAACACTTTATTCTGAATTTTATTATTCATAGTAGTGTTAACATGTTATATCTTACATTGGACATATTTTAATACATTAAACCCTAACTACTTAACACTTTATTCTGAATTTTATTATTCATAGTAGTGTTAACATGTTATATCTTACATTGGACATATTTTAATAAATTAACCCTAACTACTTAACACTTTATTCTGAATTTTATTATTCATAGTAGTGTTAACATGTTATATCTTACATTGGACATATTTTAATAAATTAACCCTAACTACTTAACACTTTATTCTGAATTTTATTATTCATAGTAGTGTTAACATGTTATATCTTACATTGGACATATTTTAATACATTAACCCTAACTACTTAACACTTTATTCTGAATTTTATTATTCATAGTAGTGTTAACATGTTATATCTTACATTGGACATATTTTAATACAGTAGCCCTAACTACTTAACACTTTATTCTGAATTTTATTATTCATAGTAGTGTTAACATGTTATATCTTACATTGGACATATTTCAATACATTAACCCTAACTACTTAACACTTTATTCTGAATTTTATTATTCATAGTAGTGTTAACATGTTATATCTTACATTGGACATATTTCAATACATTAACCCTAACTACTTAACACTTTATTCTGAATTTTATTATTCATAGTAGTGTTAACATGTTATATCTTACATTGGACATATTTCAATACATTAACCCTAACTACTTAACACTTTATTCTGAATTTTATTATTCATAGTAGTGTTAACATGTTATATCTTACATTGGACATATTTCAATACATTAACCCTAACTACTTAACACTTTATTCTGAATTTTATTATTCATAGTAGTGTTAACATGTTATATCTTACATTGGACATATTTTAATACATTAACCCTAACTACTTAACACTTTATTCTGAATTTTATTATTCATAGTAGTGTTAACATGTTATATCTTACATTGGACATATTTTAATACATTAACCCTAACTACTTAACACTTTATTCTGAATTTTATTATTCATAGTAGTGTTAACATGTTATATCTTACATTGGACATATTTTAATACATTAACCCTAACTACTTAACACTTTATTCTGAATTTTTATTATTCATAGTAGTGTTAACATGTTATATCTTACATTGGACATATTTCAATACATTAACCCTAACTACTTAACACTTTATTCTGAATTTTATTATTCATAGTAGTGTTAACATGTTATATCTTACATTGGACATATTTCAATACATTAAACCCTAACTACTTAACACTTTATTCCTGAATTTTATTATTCATAGTAGTGTTAACATGTTATATCTTACATTGGACATATTTTAATAAATTAACCCTAACTACTTAACACTTTTATTCTGAATTTTATTATTCATAGTAGTGTTAACATGTTATATCTTACATTGGACATATTTTAATACATTAACCCTAACTACTTAACACTTTATTCTGAATTTTATTATTCATAGTAGTGTTAACATGTTATATCTTACATTGGACATATTTCAATACATTAACCCTAACTACTTAACACTTTATTCTGAATTTTATTATTCATAGTAGTGTTAACATGTTATATCTTACATTGGACATATTTCAATACATTAACCCTAACTACTTAACACTTTATTCTGAATTTTATTATTCATAGTAGTGTTAACATGTTATATCTTACATTGGACATATTTTCAATACATTAACCCTAACTACTTAACACTTTATTCTGAATTTTATTATTCATAGTAGTGTTAACATGTTATATCTTACATTGGACATATTTTAATACATTAACCCTAACTACTTAACACTTTATTCTGAATTTTATTATTCATAGTAGTGTTAACATGTTATATCTTACATTGGACATATTTCAATACATTAACCCTAACTACTTAACACTTTATTCTGAATTTTATTATTCATAGTAGTGTTAACATGTTATATCTTACATTGGACATATTTCAATACATTAACCCTAACTACTTAACACTTTATTCTGAATTTTATTATTCATAGTAGTGTTAACATGTTATATCTTACATTGGACATATTTCAATACATTAACCCTAACTACTTAACACTTTATTCTGAATTTTATTATTCATAGTAGTGTTAACATGTTATATCTTACATTGGACATATTTCAATACATTAACCCTAACTACTTAACACTTTATTCTGAATTTTATTATTCATAGTAGTGTTAACATGTTATATCTTACATTGGACATATTTCAATACATTAACCCTAACTACTTAACACTTTATTCTGAATTTTATTATTCATAGTAGTGTTAACATGTTATATCTTACATTGGACATATTTTCAATACATTAACCCTAACTACTTAACACTTTATTCTGAATTTTATTATTCATAGTAGTGTTAACATGTTATATCTTACATTGGACATATTTTAATACATTAACCCTAACTACTTAACACTTTATTCTGAATTTTATTATTCATAGTAGTGTTAACATGTTATATCTTACATTGGACATATTTTCAATACATTAACCCTAACTACTTAACACTTTATTCTGAATTTTATTATTCATAGTAGTGTTAACATGTTATATCTTACATTGGACATATTTCAATACATTAACCCTAACTACTTAACACTTTATTCTGAATTTTATTATTCATAGTAGTGTTAACATGTTATATCTTACATTGGACATATTTCAATACATTAACCCTAACTACTTAACACTTTATTCTGAATTTTATTATTCATAGTAGTGTTAACATGTTATATCTTACATTGGACATATTTCAATACATTAACCCTAACTACTTAACACTTTATTCTGAATTTTATTATTCATAGTAGTGTTAACATGTTATATCTTACATTGGACATATTTCAATACATTAACCCTAACTACTTAACACTTTATTCTGAATTTTATTATTCATAGTAGTGTTAACATGTTATATCTTACATTGGACATATTTCAATACATTAACCCTAACTACTTAACACTTTATTCTGAATTTTATTATTCATAGTAGTGTTAACATGTTATATCTTACATTGGACATATTTTAATAAATTAACCCTAACTACTTAACACTTTATTCTGAATTTTATTATTCATAGTAGTGTTAACATGTTATATCTTACATTGGACATATTTTAATAAATTAACCCTAACTACTTAACACTTTATTCTGAATTTTATTATTCATAGTAGTGTTAACATGTTATATCTTACATTGGACATATTTTAATACATTAACCCTAACTACTTAACACTTTATTCTGAATTTTATTATTCATAGTAGTGTTAACATGTTATATCTTACATTGGACATATTTCAATACATTAACCCTAACTACTTAACACTTTATTCTGAATTTTATTATTCATAGTAGTGTTAACATGTTATATCTTACATTGGACATATTTCAATACATTAACCCTAACTACTTAACACTTTATTCTGAATTTTATTATTCATAGTAGTGTTAACATGTTATATCTTACATTGGACATATTTCAATACATTAACCCTAACTACTTAACACTTTATTCTGAATTTTATTATTCATAGTAGTGTTAACATGTTATATCTTACATTGGACATATTTCAATACATTAACCCTAACTACTTAACACTTTATTCTGAATTTTATTATTCATAGTAGTGTTAACATGTTATATCTTACATTGGACATATTTCAATACATTAACCCTAACTACTTAACACTTTATTCTGAATTTTATTATTCATAGTAGTGTTAACATGTTATATCTTACATTGGACATATTTTAATACATTAACCCTAACTACTTAACACTTTATTCTGAATTTTATTATTCATAGTAGTGTTAACATGTTATATCTTACATTGGACATATTTTAATAAATTAACCCTAACTACTTAACACTTTATTCTGAATTTTATTATTCATAGTAGTGTTAACATGTTATATCTTACATTGGACATATTTTAATAAATTAACCCTAACTACTTAACACTTTATTCTGAATTTTATTATTCATAGTAGTGTTAACATGTTATATCTTACATTGGACATATTTTAATACATTAACCCTAACTACTTAACACTTTATTCTGAATTTTATTATTCATAGTAGTGTTAACATGTTATATCTTACATTGGACATATTTTAATACAGTAGCCCTAACTACTTAACACTTTATTCTGAATTTTATTATTCATAGTAGTGTTAACATGTTATATCTTACATTGGACATATTTCAATACATTAACCCTAACTACTTAACACTTTATTCTGAATTTTATTATTCATAGTAGTGTTAACATGTTATATCTTACATTGGACATATTTCAATACATTAACCCTAACTACTTAACACTTTATTCTGAATTTTATTATTCATAGTAGTGTTAACATGTTATATCTTACATTGAACATATTTCAATACATTAACCCTAACTACTTAACACTTTATTCTGAATTTTATTATTCATAGTAGTGTTAACATGTTATATCTTACATTGGACATATTTCAATACATTTACCCTAACTACTTAACACTTTATTCTGAATTTTATTATTCATAGTAGTGTTAACATGTTATATCTTACATTGGACATATTTTAATAAATTAACCCTAACTACTTAACACTTTATTCTGAATTTTATTATTCATAGTAGTGTTAACATGTTATATCTTACATTGGACATATTTTAATACATTAACCCTAACTACTTAACACTTTATTCTGAATTTTATTATTCATAGTAGTGTTAACATGTTATATCTTACATTGGACATATTTCAATACATTAACCCTAACTACTTAACACTTTATTCTGAATTTTATTATTCATAGTAGTGTTAACATGTTATATCTTACATTGGACATATTTCAATACATTAACCCTAACTACTTAACACTTTATTCTGAATTTTATTATTCATAGTAGTGTTAACATGTTATATCTTACATTGGACATATTTTAATAAATTAACCCTAACTACTTAACACTTTATTCTGAATTTTATTATTCATAGTAGTGTTAACATGTTATATCTTACATTGGACATATTTTAATACATTAACCCTAACTACTTAACACTTTATTCTGAATTTTATTATTCATAGTAGTGTTAACATGTTATATCTTACATTGGACATATTTCAATACATTAACCCTAACTACTTAACACTTTATTCTGAATTTTATTATTCATAGTAGTGTTAACATGTTATATCTTACATTGGACATGTTTCAATACATTAACCCTAACTACTTAACACTTTATTCTGAATTTTATTATTCATAGTAGTGTTAACATGTTATATCTTACATTGGACATATTTTAATACATTAACCCTAACTACTTAACACTTTATTCTGAATTTTATTATTCATAGTAGTGTTAACATGTTATATCTTACATTGGACATGTTTCAATACATTAACCCTAACTACTTAACACTTTATTCTGAATTTTATTATTCATAGTAGTGTTAACATGTTATATCTTACATTGGACATATTTTAATACATTAACCCTAACTACTTAACACTTTATTCTGAATTTTATTATTCATAGTAGTGTTAACATGTTATATCTTACATTGGACATATTTTAATACATTAACCCTAACTACTTAACACTTTATTCTGAATTTTATTATTCATAGTAGTGAGCCACACCCCGCTTCCGCTCGCCCGTACCAAGCTAGCTTAACAAAGAACGTGTTCCCATTGGAGCGGAGCGGGGCCCGACTCACGGAGAGAGAGCAAGGAAAGGCAAAGAAAGAACGTGGATGGCCAGCCATAGTGAAAATATATATATATATATATATATATATATATTTGAGAAGAAAAAAACAAGGGGACAAAGGCAGACAAACTACCCAGAAAGGTTGCCTACTCAGGTGCACCTGGAGAACAAAACTATAAGTGGTCAACCCAGACTTATGGATAAAATTAAAAATCTTTATAAATTTAAGTTAGATAGAATTTAGAGCGCCAAATTTCAAAACAGGAAAAGCCAAAATCACCCGGAGTCCTGTGGCACAGGGCGGGTTCCTGAAAGGATAGAATTAACCTAAACTTAACTACTTAAAACTAGATAACAAACTGGATAACAATACTTAAATAACAGGCACACTGAGACAATATCACAGCAGGGTATCACAGAGAAATAATGTCCTCAGGTAGGAAAACCTTAGTAGCCCGCCATGGCACCGGTGTAAGGACCCGGCCCAAGAATCATGGGAGAGGCGGACATTGGAGCTGGAGCTCGTGAACCTTGTCAGTTGACACAGCCGTGTTTAGCCAGACATTTGGGGCAGAACAAAACCCAAAACAAAACCCAAAACTAAATAAAAGGGTAAAAACAAAATAAACTTCACTAGTAACGGTCTGAACAGAAGTGAAAGTCGCTACTCTCTTGATCCAGTCGCAGACGACACCAAAGCCTCGAAGAGTCAACGAGAGCAAACACCAACAACAAAATAAAACACTATAACAAAAAAGAGTCGGGAAAACCGAAAGGGGCACGAGAATTTGACCCGGCTCAGTAGTGTTAACATGTTATATCTTACATTGGACATATTTCAATACATTAACCCTAACTACTTAACACTTTATTCTGAATTTTATTATTCATAGTAGTGTTAACATGTTATATCTTACATTGGACATATTTTCAATACATTAACCCTAACTACTTAACACTTTATTCTGAATTTTATTATTCATAGTAGTGTTAACATGTTATATCTTACATTGGACATATTTCAATACATTAACCCTAACTACTTAACACTTTATTCTGAATTTTATTATTCATAGTAGTGTTAACATGTTATATCTTACATTGGACATATTTTAATAAATTAACCCTAACTACTTAACACTTTATTCTGAATTTTATTATTCATAGTAGTGTTAACATGTTATATCTTACATTGGACATATTTTAATACATTAACCCTAACTACTTAACACTTTATTCTGAATTTTATTATTCATAGTAGTGTTAACATGTTATATCTTACATTGGACATATTTTAATACATTAACCCTAACTACTTAACACTTTATTCTGAATTGTATTATTCATAGTAGTGTTAACATGTTATATCTTACATTGGACATATTTTAATACATTAACCCTAACTACTTAACACTTTATTCTGAATTTTATTATTCATAGTAGTGTTAACATGTTATATCTTACATTGGACATATTTTAATACATTAACCCTAACTACTTAACACTTTATTCTGAATTTTATTATTCATAGTAGTGTTAACATGTTATATCTTACATTGGACATATTTTAATAAATTAACCCTAACTACTTAACACTTTATTCTGAATTTTATTATTCATAGTAGTGTTAACATGTTATATCTTACATTGGACATATTTTAATAAATTAACCCTAACTACTTAACACTTTATTCTGAATTTTATTATTCCAGCCTTATTGATATCATCTAACTGTTGGATTGCTTCATTGTTTGCAGTGATCCCTTATAGTCAGTTATTTGAAAGGATATCAGGATTAAGTTTATTGTCATTGTAAGTGTTATGGTAAAAGAAACGTGTTTTAAGGACTGGAATCAAATATTAAAACAAAGTTTAAGATGCAAAGAATTGAACAATTGAACCCAATAAGTCAGTGAACATACCAAAGTTTGAGCTAAAAACAAATAAGTCAAAGAAACATAAACACATCTGAACCAATCACATCAGGCGGAGCATAAAGGGAAATCATTATACAACATAGAAGTACTTCTGAAACGCAAGATATACACACCACAACAGCCAGGATAAGAATCTTTTGCATGTTTTATGTATATTTTTTTACTTTATTGTGTTCATTGCCAAGCTTTCAACTGTTACTTTTTAGCTTGTTTAAACTTATGTTTCAATATCAGAGACCTAAAGAAGAGGATAGACTCCAGTCCTTAAAATGTCATGTTTTTGTTCTGGATTGGGGGTATCCAGTGGAATTGTCCAAGAGCCAATTACAAAGAAATTTATTGTCAGCTTCACTGGTGGCTTTTGTTAGGGGCCAAAATGGGAGGGTATCAAAAAGATTTTAAAATATGAAATAATAATTTTTTTCTCAGATCGTATTTTTAGTTCGCATCACCTAAAATCAACCATCAAAAACATCAATAAATTGTTATCATCTAACCACAAACAGACCCTTACATTAGCAACTTTCAGTCCCTTTATCTAGATGTATGACAGTGATGTAACTGTTTATGAGGCTATCATCAGCTAACCACAAACAGACCCTTACATTAGCAACTTTCAGTCCCTTTATCTAGATGTATGACAGTGATGTGACTGTTTATGAGGCTATCATCAGCTAACCACAAACAGACCCCTACATTAGCAACTTTCAGTCCCTTTATCTAGATGTATGACAGTGATGTGACTGTTTATGAGGCTATCATCAGCTAACCACAAACAGACCCCTACATTAGCAACTTTCAGTCCCTTTATCTAGATGTATGACAGTGATGTAACTGTTTATGAGGCTATCATTAGCTAACCACAAACAGACCCTTACATTAGCAACTTTCAGTCCCTTTATCTAGTTGTATGACAGTGATGTAACTGTTTATGAGGCTATCATCAGCTAACCACAAACAGTCCCTTACATTAGCAACTTTCAGTCCCTTTATCTAGATGTATGACAGTGATGTAACTGTTTATGAGGCTATCATCAGCTAACCACAAACAGTCCCTTACATTGGCAACTTTCAGTCCCTTTATCTAGATGTATGACAGTGATGTAACTGTTTATGAGGCTATCATCAGCTAACCACAAACAGTCCCTTACATTGGCAACTTTCAGTCCCTTTATCTAGATGTATGACAGTGATGTAACTGTTTATGAGGCTATCATCAGCTAACCACAAACAGTCCCTTACATTAGCAACTTTCAGTCCCTTTATCTAGATGTATGACAGTGATGTAACTGTTTATGAGGCTATCATCAGCTAACCACAAACAGTCCCTTACATTGGCAACTTTCAGTCCCTTTATCTAGATGTATGACAGTGATGTAACTGTTTATGAGGCTATCATCAGCTAACCACAAACAGACCCCTACATTAGCAACTTTCAGTCCCTCTATCTAGACGTATGATAGTGATGTAACTGTTTATGAGGCCATCATCAGCTAACCACAAACAGACCCTTACATTGGAAACTTTCAGTCCCTTTATCTAGATGTATGACAGTGGTGTAACTGTTTATGAGGCCCTGGGCACCTGAGAATATTAGTGGATGAGTTCCTGTTTATTGTGGTTTTAATTGTAATCTCTTAATTACATTTTTCCGTTGTGGCTTATATATCTTTAACTATGTAGTGGGTTATATAAATAATGAAATTTAATTAATATTATCACAGCTTGAATTTAAGAGTTTTAAAGATCCTCTTGAAATATTAATAAATTCTACGAACATGTTGAACTTAACAGAAATCAGACCATCCATTATATGTATTGCGTCTATTGCGGATGCTATGGCATTTTACCAAATATTAAAACTTAATATTTCATAATTTGTAGCTATGAATAAATGTGAACATATGCAGTCTACACACTGCATTTTATGTATGCAATTAACAATAATTAATAGTATAATGTTAACAAAACCATTAGAGATTTTGATAAAATTATGGATATTTTAAAGAAACAAAATAAACGTAGAATAAAAAGTACCATAAAAAAATTTAAAATAGTCTGAGATTGACTTGCTATATTTTTGCAAAGTTTGGCAAACATTATTCTGTTAGGCTCAATTTTAAAGCATAGTACACAGTAAAGACATTTATCAGATATTATTACTGAAAATGATAATTTCTTCTCTTGTGATTATGCATAGGGGATAAAGTAAATATGTTCTTCTACCTGTCAATAGAGGTAGAAGCTGTCTTTAAGCTTCAGCCATGTTTTTCAGAAAAGTTTCAATAATTCTTTTTAGATGTATCTTAAAGTAATAATGAACTTTATAAATGTTTTATGAGAAAGCTACCTCAATTTCTCAACTCGAGTAGAGAAATTTTGATCTTTACAATATTGCAATGCGAGGTTGTACTATTGGACAACTTACTTCAGATTTTATCTTCAAATAAATTACTCCATCAACTTGAATTATTGCTGTATCTCAAAGACATTCATGGTTTATAATCATTTAAATGTAAATTATCATATGATACCGAAGAGTTCAAACGTAAACACAAACAGTTATTTATTCGTTCTGTATGTACAGTAGTTAATTGAACACAGTAGTAGGTGATGTATTACACAGTGAATTTTACATTGCTTAAAAAAAAATAATTGATGCCAAAAATTGTAAAAAATAGTTCTTGTCAGCTCCAAGTCTAGGATGTACTTATTTTGTAATGTTTTGATGTGTGAACTCTTTAGTTACCAAAAGCATAGTTTTAAACATACAGTATTTAAGTTTAGTTTAATTGCTTGATAGTTAAATTTCTCAACATCCAAGAGGGGTCCCAGGTGGGGGGGGGAGTGATGGATCCCTCTCCCAAATATATGTGTAAACTCTGATCATATAAAGCCCTACCAGGAAGGGCATGACCGTGAAAAAGGGATTTTTACAATAAAAACAATATGAATCACATTTCAGTTACAATCACTACTCTCATTTATAACAATTAAAATGCCTTAAATCGGTTTTGATTCTGTTTCACCTTGGTAGTGTAACTTAAAGTAAATGAAGTTGGTTAAAAAAGTAAATAATCACTAATTAGCTTAGATATATTTTTTATATCTTCAACTGTGCATGCTTGTGGTAGTTTTTCTAATACTAAAACTAATTCCTATATTTTTGTACAAGATTTTAATAATAGAATATAATGGAGGGTGCTATATGTAATTTTCCAGATAATCGTTTACAAAAACTGTGAAGTTTTCTTTTTCTCCATACTAGGCAAATTTCGATCAATATTTCTGTTTATTAACTGTTGGTTAAATTCATTTTGTACTGTGTCTGTGTTTTGTACTTTGACAAGTCAATTATTTTTAAAAACACGAACTGGTTATGTGCCCTTTTCAAGTAACGTCTTTAATTTTATTTCTAATGATGTATATGATGTTTTGTAATATGTTATCAGATAAAAAATGAGGAATAAAATGGTTAACCTTGAAAAATACTCAAATGTTATTTTAAATTAAATTGTATATGTATACAAGTGATTAATTATTATGTCATTAAAATTTTGCTTTAAAGAACACATTTAAAATTGTGATTCTGAAAAATGAATGATAAACCAATTATACTAAATAATTTATTGCTATAACTTTCCCTAAAAACTATTTGATTGAAAAAATCAGATTTAAGACAACAAATTATGAAACAATCGTCAAAGCTAGGTATGTTAATCAAATTAGAGTGTATAATGTTTTGTTTTTAATTTTAATACATCGTAGTGTTACAAAACAATAGTAGTGTTAACTATTCTACTAAGAAAATAAAATTAGCTGCACACAAAATAGATGATGGTTCCATAACTTACTTATATCTATGTAGTTGATGATTCAATAAGTTAACTAAGGTAAAACAGAATGCAACCGGCATTAGCAAGTTATTTCCTGTCTAGTAACCAGTGTCAGACTCGAGGCAGTGAACGCGTTTGTAGATTAGAACAACAAAGCCGAGAATCGTACAGGACAGTGTTGTGTTGTGCACACAGCGTTGTCTAGTTCAAGCTTCAGCTGTTACCAGGACAGGGTGGCTATAGGCCCGTGCCAAGTCAAACACAATATAACAATAAAATGGATTTGAAATTGCATATAAAGAGAAGGTTTATACCGTTTCATGACGTTACAATAATCTAATGAACTCCACTAAAGTCCTGCGTGGGGCGGCATTACTTTCCTCTATCGTTCAATTTAAAAATTATTTTTTCGTCAAATATACAACTGTATACATGAATTATGTCAATGTTTACAAAAAACTACAAAGAAAAAAAGTTGCAAAATTACGAGTTTGTTTTTGACCAGTATTAATTAAAATTGCACAAGGCAGCCTCAACAAGAAATGCTTTAAAACATTTTTTGAACTTCGTCAAATTTATTTAATTTTTATCGATATTGGGAGGTGATTAAGAAACAGCATTCATATATATAAGTTGGCTTCTTATTAAAGTTTTCTTTATTATGTTTAATTATTTGTAATTTGCTCTTATTTCTTGTGTTACAGCTATTATTGTCATTAATAACGATGTGTCAATAATGTGTTCATATACAAAACTGTTTTATATATATACCTAGAGACTGTTAACCATCATCATTCCCATTTCAGTAAAGCGATTTTTACAATGCGCATCATCATTAAGATTTAACATAATTCTTATGGCTTTTTTGAAGGGATAAAATTATGTTCATATTACAGAGAGATGTTAACCCGTACACATCCACTCAATATGAGACGTGTGAGTGGATCAAAGCAAAATAAATAGATTTCGGCGTTATTAAATTACAAGATAGAGATAACCTTTTAATTGCAAAAATACCAGAACTTAATTTAGAACATAGTTTATCAATGTGAAAGGACCAATTGAGCTTGTTATCTACTACTAATCCTAAAAATTTTGTATTATCGTGGAATTTGCTGATTTGTATTCAAGTCATTATAATTCTGACAAGAGAATTGGACAAAAGTGGTTTCATTTTCATTAAGCAATAGATTTAATGTGTTTACTTGTTTTTTTTACTATGTTTATTGCCCATTCCGTTCCAGGAAAATAATGTTATCAATATTTTTGTCGTAGACAGTTAAATTTGTCGTCAGCAAACAGACTAAATTCTTTACCAATTTTCGGTTCTGCGAGGCATTTTGGTAATTTACCTATATGACAAAGAAATAAAATAGCCAAAGTACAGATCCTTGTGGCACTGAATATTTAGGCCTAATTAGTCTAGTTCTAGATTTTATTTTTAAGAATATATTTTTAGTTATTTATGTGGTTTTAACGAATCGCTGCCTATCTGTTAAATAAGATTTAATTAAAGATAAATGGCGATGCCATAAAAACTTAATTTTTCAATCACAATGGAGTGTGATATACTGTCAAAAACTCGAGTTAAATCAACAAATGTAGTTATTACTTGTTCATCACTATCTATTTCATTTATTATCGATGATAATTCTAATGTAGACTCATCTGTTAACACAGCGCTGCGTGACTTTGAAGGCCCCCTTTTGTTCACCGTAATTACGCGAATTCAAAACCCGACAAATACAATCAAATTATAGTACCTATTACTTTGCAATTGCAGTGGTATATGTGGGACACCTCCTTATCCAAATTGTTTTAATAAATACAATCCCGTGATAATTGTAAATTTTATTCACAATTGTAGCGTGGAGTAAAATTGATAATTGTATTATTGTATTTAGATCCAAGAACTAAAATCTTCGTATCTTGATTCAGGAGTTAATTTCTTCCGGCCCTAAGACCGAACACAATTATTCCGATTGCTGCAGCGGCGCCTCTGAGTGGAGGGCTCTTTTAATTATTCGTAATTATACATCTAATTTAATTATTCGATTAGAACTCAACTTCTTTTCACAATAGACATTTTTGTTAATATCATACAAATTTGTAGGACAAGATTATACACGCATAAACAATATTATTCGTACCTCGGTTGGTTGATAAACTTGCATGTTGGCTTAGGACTTGCATTAGAAAACTATTCAGAAATATTTCCGGAATCGATTGGCACTGATAAAAGATTAGGAAATGTGTTTTTTAAATTACAATATATCTAGTAGTAGATCGGAATATAATTTCGTGCACTTTATTAATTAGGCGATTATCAGGCAACGTGTGATGAGACGCAGTTCTGCTTGCATACAGTTTTATGGCAATTGAATTAGTTTATCTTTCCCTACTAGTTCGGTCCTCATTTTTCAAACATCCTGTATCTTTAATAGGTCAAGTACATAGTATTATAATTTTTTTTAACTGAATAATCTACTCCCTGTAAAACCTGAGTCTCCCCCAAACTCGAGTCCTGTTGTGCAAATCGGTATTATTGCTTGCGCGATCAACCCCTCTCCACTTTCCACTTATAACAAATACTTCTATTAAACCTATATATATATATATATATATATATATATATATATATATATATATATATATATATATGTACAACAATTAGAGATCGTTGTTAATTAAAACTATTAGTTTAAATATTTTAATTGAGGAAACAATCATTTAATGTTTATTATAAATAACATGAAATCAACCTACTCTTTTCTTGGCATTATAATAAAAATAGTGAGTGTATCACACGAATAACATAATCACGGTCATATGATGTATCTAAATGGATATGATAAATGATATTTGTGTGTGTGTGTGTGTGTGTGTGTGTGTGTGTGTGTGTGTGTGTGTGTGTGTGTGTGTGTGTGTTATACAAAGGAATAGACACGTGATCTTGTCTATCCACGCAAAGATATTTATCTATAATTGTGTGCTAATCCGAGATTTTTAAAATATCAGACATGATAAATCTAAAGAATGCATTGAGATTAACTGTTTGTATCGATATTTTTTAGAAGTATTAACATAAAGACGTTTACCAACAAAAATACATCAAGCAATCCTAAAATATCGTATATATTTGGTAAGAATCTTTCAGGTAAGTTCTTTGGGTATTAACTGAAGATGTATGATATCGTCATTTATTTATTTATTTATCAACGGTTTCCACCATTTTTACATTAAAGTACTTATTTGCTATATATTAACATTTCAAGACAGCTTAAATATCTTACAAAAATTACATAACACAATGCAACAGTAATAGTTAGATGACAATGAGTAGCACTTATTCAGTGAGTAAACTATCATAGCAACAGGTGACCAAACAGCTATATAGGATAATAGGTCATGATAGGTTTATAAAGTTGCGTTGAAGATTCATAAAATCCGGCTTTGAGTCTATAACCTCTGTGAATTAAATTTAGAAGTCATGATCTGATACGTAAAAAGTCAATAATCTATGCCCTCATAAAATATTTGACTCATAGGAATTTTGAACCTTCATCATGAATACTTTGATGCGGGAGAGGACAGTTTCTGAGTCTGAAAGGAAAATGTTTATACTTTCCATTGTCGTTCGGGACTGTTAATGAAAATTTGCAAAGTTCTAGTTGAAAGTAAGTGAGTTTACCCGAGCCAGGTCTAGATATCAGTGATAGGGGTTTTCATAAACAATCCGGGAGCCACACGTCGTGAGTGAAGGAATCTTTCTTCTTGTAAAAACATCCAATTTGATAGACACATATCTGCAAATAGACAGTGTGAATAACACTGTATTTGAATCTTTCTGAAGATGAACATTACATTGATAGGACATCTTTTGTGTAACATTGTTATATAATCGTATTAACAATTTATATAAGTTCAACACAAATGAGACCTATTCATAATGTTGCATCATATCAAACAATATTTCTATAGATGCAACCAAATGTCAGTGTACATAAGAGTTGCATACGTCATCATATCCCTCTTTTTATGAGTAAACAGGAAAAACATAGTATTTCTCACAAAATTATAAGTAGTTCAAAGATTGTCCTGAACTGTAGAGTATGCTTTACGTCAAGTTCTCAATGGTTCACTTTGTCAGTACCTTTTCAGCAGATGCTATTATACGCTTGATTATGACTGATATACCCTTTTGAAGACAATGTGTTTACTGTCTCTTTCTGAAGCCGTACTGGCGGGAACTTCAAACTCTTCATTACTGAATATCGAGATATCCTAAAACTGTCCGAAATCTACTTGAGGCCATAGCAATGGCAAGGAAACGAACCACTTCTTTCGGTGGTGGCGTTAGAGTATCTCAATCAGAGTCAACATCATATCTAAGCTTCCTCCATACAGCTATCAGACTTTCTTCTGTTAATGGCCCTACAGAGAGAGAGCCTTATTCTCGTAGCATTATAACAGCCGTTTACTTGACTACTAGGTCACAGCAAAACGTCTTTCCCTCAGAGAGTCTCTTCGGATATCAGTAATATTGGAATCCACCTAAAACGGATTACTACCTGTGCGGTATTGACTGTAAGCCGAGTTAATAGTTCCATCGCAAACGTAATCAGGCCTGCGGTGCTAGCCCCGCTATAAGTGGTACAATATCTTGTGGGACTTCCTGTGAAATGACCTCAATGAACTTTGTCAAGTACAAATTCCACTTTTTTGGTGGTCTAGCGGTATGATATTCCCCTAAGACTCGATGCCAATCATCAGACACGGTGAAAAAGATAATTTCTGGCCGGGAAATTCTCATAAACACTCTAATTAGAGATTCCCGACACTAAATCTTTAGACACAGGATTGATGTTGTGCCTCTACCGTTTTGGCAGCCAAAGTCCATCCAATTTTTTACCGTTTGGAGGGCATTCCCAATTTGAAAGGCTCGCGTTATTATTATCAACAATAACAATATTTCCAATGTGCCGAGTACGCTTCTTATATATGCAGTCGATCTTACCTTGGAAGTCTTGAATGGTCTCGTTGTTAATAATCTTTATGAGTATGTGTAGCGACCACGGGGTACCCGAGCTGAGTATGCCATTAGTTTAGCTTGGGGCATGCTCTCTTCATGGGCTTCTATTTATTTCCTTCCAAAATAGTATACAAAACAATTTTTTTTAACTGGCCAACCTCGACTACTCTGTTCTACTTCCGACAATGGAGATTTCCAGTTGTCCTTTCTCCTTCTTCCTTCTCCTGTATATTGTCTTGTTCGACCGTTCCAGTACATGGCACGCTGGGAGTGCTTAGGCAGGCGCCGGTAGTTCTCTAAGATTAATGATATGCAAGAGAGGAGGCGATAGTTAATAGAAGTTAATATTGCCTTTAATTATTTTTGAAGGAATTATTATTGAAGGAATTGTTAGTAAACAAAATATAAAGAAATTATCTGATATATCTGGCAACTCAGTTGAGTTGCCATTGATTTCCTAGACTGGGTCATTCAACCAGTGACAGACACATCTAACTTTATCATATTAAGTAATTGTGCTTATGATATATAATGCCTTAACTATTGTTTTATAGAATGTACTTACCACCAAACAGCAAAAAATACTTTTCGGGTTGGTTAACCTGATACAGTACTTGTTGAAGGATTGCGCGTCTGCGCGATCAGCTGATACCAAAATAATGGAATGCTCCATTTATTTTCAAGGGAAAGCAGCTTTGTCGGAAGGCTATTGATTACAGTTTGATTATTTACATTGACTTCTTTTTATTTATTCACAAAATTAGTAATAAATTTTATCTTATTGTGGTATAACTTTGTTAAGTTATAGTGTTGATAAATAGTTCTGATGGAGAGACATTCATCTTATGATGTGGTGAGTAGTTCATGTCAATTACCAGATTCATACTATTTTCACTCTTGTCTTGTGAACTTTAAATAGACTTGTATTATAATATTTTGGCATAAATTTCATAATAATTTACAAATGTTTTCTATATATGTGATGGTCTTCAGCTGCATGCATTAAAACTCTTTCAAATCATTAATTTATAACTAATGTTCATCAGTATGGTACTTATAAATAACTGTCAGACCTAATTAATTATTCATTGTAAATTAATATCTGGAAAAGCTTTTTAGACTACTTGAATAATGATAAGAATCTTAATTAGCTCATAGACATGTGATTTCACCTTCTATCCAGGTAGCACCGAAATAAAGCTGATTTGAAAATAGTAATAGACAAGTAATAAATAAGTTTGGCTGCAGTATAATAAGCAGCCACCAACACAATCAGATTATGATTATTGAATGATTCAAATCATCGATATTCATGCCCATCCAAAAGACTGGAACCAAATGTCATAACAAATAACGTAACATACATTTCAAAGAACAATATGGTTTTGCTAGTTTTCAATCTTGGAAATTAATGTATTAATATTAATATAATTTAAAAATAACAATGTAATTGATATAATTTTAACAATACATAAAATTTACTTACTTTTATGTTTTTTCAGGAATAAACTTGAAGAAGACATGTGCGTCACTGTTCATGCCGCTATTAGTAAATAACAAAACACATGATTATAATTTTAAATTTATTTCCAAATACAATTTTACTTTGAACTAATTTTGAGTGATAATGTCGAACTGAATTAAGTTTTAGGCTTTTAAAATCGTTTAACTGTGAAGCTATATATCCTAGTTCGCTTACAACTATATATGTAAAATAAATATGTTTGGTTCAGATAACATAAAATAACTAAACTATATTTAACCCTTTGAGTGCCACGGGTATTTTCCGAAGGCATATGCATAAAGTGCCACGCTGTGTTTCGCATATTTGTAAGCTTTTGGGAAAAAAGCTGTTGTAAAATAACTACTAAACAGATTTCCATCATTTTGTTGTTGTTTTTTTTCTTATTAAATGCAGAATATAGTTACAACAACATATAGTTACAAATAAAATTTGATTTATAAAAATGTCAGTATTTATAAAATAAGTTTTTTACTTTAGTATAAAAAGTTAAGTTTCGACCTAATTTGAGTGTATACAGTATTTTTAAGATTTTTTTCTTTATACCATGATAAAGGCCATATAATTCTAAATAAAACCCATGTGTAATAATATCTTATTCTAAAATTTTAAAAACACGGCATTACATGTACTAACAAAATGCTGCCCGGTACCGACATTTTATAAACTGTACTTCATTTGTCAGAGTTTAGAAATTACTTAGTAATTATGTAGTTTTGTCAATTAATCTAATAAAACATCAATATAACACAAATAAATCTGATTAGTAAATGTAGAAATAAATACTTGCTAACATATTTACATAAAAGTTTACATAATAATATACCTAATAATATTTACAATGAAAATTCACGTTTTTCGCTTGGACACAACTCAAATCACTACATTACTTTTGTAAAGAAATACAGTAAAATACTGTATAAGTTACTATTTTATTTTGTATTTACTCAAATGCTTGGTTATCGGCACATAAACAAGAAAGGCCTTTACGCAACGCGGTACTCGTCCGCTACGTCGCGTGACTGGAAGACAGAATCATCGCACAGGTACTTCGGTATTATCACAGCCCACTATTTTTGGACGAGTTTTCCTTATCAGAGATCAAAATAAACTTCATTATACTTTCCTTCTTCCATAATGAATCGAAAAATACTCGATGAGTCATACTTCCTATCTCCAAATCGTCTCCAAATAGACACACGAATGACCTGACATTTTCGAATAATGTAACGTTGTTCTTATAGTTTTTGATTTAATTCATTGTCGTAATAACTTGTAAATTCCAAAATAGGTTAAATAAAGTCAGTTGTTTTTAATACTGTAATTTATTTTGTCCCCGATAAGGAAAACTCGTCCAAAAATAGTGGCTTCTTGATAAGTACCCAAAGAACATAAGTTTCACAGATAAAATAGTACAGAATCAACATAAAACTCGGATTTATTGATAGTTTGGAACCTATTTAACACAGCTGTTTGGTTATTTGGCCAAAATAATCTTGTACTATATAAAATATTATCGAAATACGAAACGTCAAAATTGGCGACGCTGGCACTTTATGCACTTTTCGTACTGTCAAAATTAGCGACGCTGTGGCACTCAAAGGGTTAAATAACATTTGTGCAGCGTAGTACTTATAATTACTTTATCTAATCTGAAATGGTACTTCTGCAGATACTGATACCATCAAAAGTACATTCATTAGTAAAAAAAATTAATAGTTTGTTTGATTTTTAAAAACTAAAATAGTAAACGATTTTTCATTATATTCATAATACCAAATTTAGAATGTTCAAAACAAGTCTTCTGAAGATCGTTTTTAGGTACTTTGTGTTTCTTCTTACTTTTCTTGCAGGGAAACACTATTTTAGGTACTTTGGGATTATACCGACCACACCAGTATGAAGAACACAAAAATAGAAATTTATAGAAACAAACATGATAGAACGAAAAAACAACTCTTCAATTACAAAATTACAAACTTACAAGCATTTCCAGGTATTGTGATCGGTATTGTTGTCGCTGTTATCTTATCTTTCTCGAGAATCCTGATTACGGCAGGCCGCGCGGCATCACGTGATTTGCACGGTACATCATTGCCTTTCCATTACAATTCAATTTATATTTCTGATTAGCCCCTCTAGAATTTGATATTTTACTGATAGGTACTATCTCGAGGGATGTTTTTCTTTCGTCGACATCAGCGCGGGGCAGCACCGAAGGTGCTGCCGAAGCCCGCGCTGATGGCCGGAGGCACTCGCATTTTGGGTGGCGGAATGTGATCAAGAATAAAAACAAGTTTTGAGTGTTTTTTTAATAAAAAGTTTAGTTTGGTAAATGTTTGTTTTTGTTGAATTTTTGTGTTTGGAGAAATGTAGAGGTAAAACACGGAAGTACAACAAAGCGATGCACCAGCTGAACGGGCGGCGAGACTCTGCAATCACGTTATCTACTAGACGCTCGACTTTGACCTCTGTCTGAGGATGGGGAGGTGTTTGCGATAAGACAATTCCTGTTTTATATTGACGAAATATTGTTCTACGCTAATCTAGTAATCAGTAGAAACGAAATGTGAAATAACGATTCATGTCTGGGTGTGGTCGGTATAATCCCAAAGTACCCTATTTTATTTCCACCATTAATTCTAGTTTTTATCTCGTCATTTCGGATTTAAAGGAGCAGAGGTCATTATCAGCTCATTCTCAAGCCCGGAGGCAACCTCCACCTTCTCTCATGTTCAGCGCGAACCCATTTCGTACTACAGCCACCTTCCTCTAGAGTGGCGTCTGATCTTCTCTCACTAAGTAGATCAATGTCTTCTTGGGTTATAGGCCTGATCATGGGACATGGTCATCTGAGGAAGCATCTTCACAGAGTCGGCATCCTTCAGGAGGATCCGCTCTGTAGAATGTGTGATGAGCAGGATGAACACTTGTTCTTTGATTGTCCTACAGTAGCAAGGGAGTGGTATGCCATCTTTGGTAGTTTGGACAAGGGTGGTGAATTTCCCCAGGAGGACCTGATTCGGTGGTCCAGGTTGTTTTCGGCGGTTTGTGGAACTGCTGAAATCATAGACTGGTAGGTCTCATGGTGTGCTTCCAGGGTGCTCAAAAGGCTTTTGAGGCTTAACTGCATGGCAGTAGACCACCCTATAGAAGAAGAAGAAGAAGGTAGAACATTGCTCAGTGTTTATAAAAACATTTTGAACCAATATCTGCATATTCATCGCCATTGTTCTTGTTGTAGTGAAAAAAAGTCTTCTACTACAAAAACGAAATGACAACAGCTGGTAATGACGTCAATAGTCTAAATAATAAAAGCCGGTAACGATTATTTATGAATAATCATAATAGGTCAAATGCAGTTTTCGATAATATTGATAATCATAATCCAATTGTGTTGGTGGCCGCTTATTGTACTATAGCCATAAATTCTACCAGTTTATGAACTGAATATCCGATCTACTGGTATTAATTAACTTCAGTTAGTTCAAAAATAACATGCCTCTAGACATAGATAAAAATTCCAGTGCTCAGGTCTAACATATATAACTCGAATTTACACATGCACGTAGGGTCATTATGGGGCAGAGAACGATAATCAGACCCGGTTTTTATACTGCTTATTACAATCATCAATACAATAACAGAATTATCAATCGATATCAACATATCTGAAATACTAAATTAAAGGCACATGATTAAAATTAATAGAAATAGTATAAAAAATTACGTGATGTCATATAATGAAGGAACCATAACCATTAATCACACAATAAAATTAGTCGGGACAGGAAAAATTTCATTTAAACATTAAAGAAAATGTAACAACATAACAAACTTCTTGAACTCGAGAGACACAATGAATCATCTTTAATTGTTATTTTGTTTGGTTTTCTAAAGTTAACTATCTTTTTTATTTAAAAGAACATAGAAGATAAATTATATTTAGAATATGGAAATGTGTATACGGTTGGTACAGATGATTTAGTTATTATTCAAATTAATTACTATTGGTTGATTATATCGATGTGTACAATAATTAAAGGGTAGTGTACGGTAAGCAGACCCAGTTTTTTTATATAGATTAGTACAATCATCTATAGTTAATATTCATTTATCAAATACGAATCATATTCTACCCTTATTATGTACCCTGAAAGTAGTATTTGCAACCAACAGGCTAATTTTGTAATTACACATACTTTAACCTTTTGGCTTCAAGTGGACTATCTAATCGGCTTTTCACTTATTCGTTAGTTCACGCAAAAATTTCAGTAGGTTGTTATGCTGCAACAGAAAATTAGGTAATCGTTTGATTGGTAAGTGTGAACTTAAAGGCCGGAGTGGCACAGACAAGTTTGACCTTTAAGAATAAAAGTTTATATCAGCCTGACACAAGTGGGGAGATTGCCGCAAGATTGCCGCCCGCGCTGATGGTGACATGAAAAACATCCTTCAAGGTAGTACCTGTCACTAAGAGATCAAATTTTAGATGCTCTGATCACCAATGCATCCGGCCATTACTGCTAGCTAGGAAACATAACTCAAACAAATATTAAATTTTCCTAACCATAACTTCCTTCAAAGATACAGTTATGGTAGTTATAACTGATTTTGCAAGATAAGTGGTTCCACTTTTAATGTTTTAAAATTCATTATTTGTCACTTCCATCCCATATAACCTATATTCTTTTGTTCAGGAGGACGTTTGCAATAGGTTAATAGCGTAATGTGAATCTCGTTACCGTTGTGGATAAAAATAAATATAAAATAATACAAACAAATTGAAGCAGACTTTCTACAATCAAATCAAATCAAATTTCTTTATTTGCCAAGACATGGTTAACATGTATAGCATGCGTCAAATGACGTTATTGTAACTAAAATTTTTCCATCCGTTCTACATCAAAATCCTCAATCAAACATACAATTTCACCTTCATTCATTTCCTTTTATTCGCCAATCATCCCACCACCAGCGACGGGGCGACATACCTATTGGCTGGTCTCCCAGTTTTTTGCCAAATACTCGTCGACATTATAAAATGCCTGTGTCGCTAAAAAGCGTTTTAGACGAATTTTGAACGCCTTGGGCGTTGGGGCATTTTTTCTTCGGTGTGGCAGCTTGTTGATGAAATGAACTCCTGCTTGTGATGGCAGGCGTTCATAAATCACCGTTCTGTGTTGGCCAATTCGGTAGTTTCCCCTGGCTCTGGTCTCATATGAATGTATGTCTTGGCCACTTGTCTTGACGCATTTTGACATACAATACTGTGTTGTTTCGAAAATGTAGAGACTCGGCAGGGTCAACAGCTGCAAACTTTTGAAAGATTCTCTGCATGACTCTGAATTTCAAATGTGCGATTATTCGAATCGCTTGCTTTTGCAATCTGAAGACCCTCATCAACTGATTGTGTAAAAGAAAAACAAACACAACTATTACTTTTAGTGTAATACAAACAAATTGAAACAGACTTTCTACAATCAAATAGTGTAAAAAACAAACATAAGTTCAATAAATAAGTAAAACTAACGTAACCATAGCTTCTTAATTTCGTATGTACATACTATATACTTATCACGTGGTAACTTCCGATCATGTAAATATAACGTTTCTCGATTTAATTATTAAAGTTGTAGATGGTTGGTCGGTGAATGGAGAACTATTGTGACCTGTATTTTGTAGTTCAGTTTTAATAGTTAGTCTTGTGTTTAGTTTTTCATTAAGTACATGTTTTAGAGTTACTGAAGTTGACACACAACGTGATGGTTGTGAATCCTGACTGACGCATGTTACAACGCTCTGGTAGGGTTTGAGCTGAGATGAACATTTTCTCAGCAACAATGCTGTAAGCTTTTCAGATATTTTACAAGAAAATTTGTCCTGTTGCACCTATTAATAGCATTGGTATTTTGCGGAGATTCCAATAGTATTTATTGAAATACAGTCTGAAGTTCTATAATATTTGAGCTTCCAGAACCGTATTTATATTAATAAATATAATGTTATTAAAGTATTTAAAACCTCAATAATTAAAAGATTTTTGTGAAAAGGTTTGATTAAAACAGTATAGTTAGAAAGGAAAATTTTAAATTAATTGTAAAAATGTAAAAAAAAAAAAAAAAACAGTTATCTTAATATAAAATTAAATAGTATGGTAATTTTTTATTTCTTAAAACAAGTAACTTTTAACATCAGTTTATCTTTAAAACACCTGATTAGGCTCTACCAACATAATAACTCTGTAGCCTTCTTTGATTTGTAAACAGCAATGTTTAAACCTCATTGAAATGGAGTCCTTTCTATAAGTACCTCCAATAGGGATCATTAACAAATTGCTTAAATTGTTGTACTTAGTTTTGTTCAAATTTCTGACATTTCAAAATAAAATCTGGTGGACCTTTGCGCCTCCCTTACTTTAATTTTGTGCCCTCAAAGTCCGAGGCTTTTGCAAAAACCAATCAGATTTGAGGGCTCCTGTTCTCTGATATCCTTCGGGCTGAGGAGATATGCTCCCAGGTATCTTTTCCGAGTTTCTACGATGGCAGGACAATCTAACCAAATGTGCTCTGCTGACTCCTCCTCCTCTCCACAGAGTCTACACTTGTTACTCTGGCTAAGACCTACCTTCATAAGATGCTTCTTTAGAGGGCCATGTCCTGTCAATATTCCTAATATTAGTCTTATATCCTCCTTATTCTGGTCTAAGAGAGCTGTCCACCCTTTAACGTAAGAAGAGATAAACAATTTGGATAGTCTTAATTCTGAGGTTCTATTCCAATTATTGTGTCTTATCCTCTTTATCAATCTTTGATCAGAGCTTTTTAATGTTGGAGAAGGCTATCCCACAACCTGGCTCAGGCCCCACCATTGTGGATTCCGCTCCCTTTTTGGCAAGGATGTCTGCTTTTTCGTTTCCATGAATGCCTTCATGACCCGGTACCCAACCGAGTGTTACTCTGTTATTCATTGCCAGCTCTGCTAGAGCATTCTTACATTCCCAGACCGCTTTCGAATCAAACAAACAGGTATCAAGTGCTTTCAGTGCAGCCTGACTATCAGAAAGTATTAGGTATTTTAATCCTTTGGTCCTCATTTGTATGAGTCTTCTGGAACATGAGTCTATTGCCATGACCTCCGCCTGAAAAACCATGGCATGTCTTCCTAGGGACACAGCCATGTCGACTCCAGGTCCGTGTATTCCATATCCTGCCCTAGAGTCAAGGTGTGAACCATCTGTGTAAAACTTCAGGACTCCTTTTGTAGGATAGGCCTCCTTTTTAATCCATTTCTCCCTACTTCCGATAGAGACCATATATGGGTTGTCAAAGGAGTATTTCTTAAACATTGCGTCTGACACTTTCGTTAGCATTCAGCCTCAGGAAATACTTGCAATATCTTCATGTGGCCTTCTAAGGAGGTAGCATTTATCTAACACTAGTTCTGGCTCCAGAACCCTAAACCACTCTTGGAACATTGATCATCATATGTTATAGGTATTTGTGTTCCAGCAAGGACCACCACTACCCCAGCAGCCTGAGCAGCTTAGCAATATGAATCTGACAGTGGTCCTGCCTCCAGAACCTGCATCCCACACTCTATGCATTGATCATCATACGTTATTGATATTTTTTGTTCCAGCAAGGACCACCACCTCCTTCACTACCCCAACAGCCTGAGCAGCTTAGCAATATGAATCTGACAGTGGTCCTGCCTCCAGAACCTGAATCCCACACTCTATGCATTGATCATTATACGTTATAGATATTCGTTGTTGTTTCAGCAAGGACCACCACCTCCTCCACTACCCCAGCAGCCTGAGCAGCTTAGCAATATGAATCTGACAGTGGTCCTGCCTCCAGAGCCTGCATCCCACACTCTACGCATTGATCCTCCCACATTTCAGATGTCCATGTGCTCTCCTCATCAGTTATCAATGGTAAGCGTTCATTGTCATTTGTTCTGTATATTTACAGTACCAAAATGAAGTTTAATTGCTTCTCATTTGTATTAATTATTACTTCTGGTCTTGTTAACACGGAAGCTGGATAAATGATAGGCCATCCATGAAAGGCCAAGTAATAGGTCATTGTCAAAGTGATGTGATGACAGACCAAACACCTGATAACTAAAATTGTGTGTGTTTCCTCCACACATTCGCTTGCATATGTTTTAAAACTCCTAAATTAAAGTGCTGGTTAACTGTTTACGTAGGGAGACAAATCCTGATGAGCAATTCCATGAACATAAAAAAAGACAGTGGTCATTGACTTCACATTTCTTCCTTTCTTGTTGGTCAGGGAGTGTTGGGGTCTTCACTGGATCTGGGTCTTTCATGGTCGCTTGCTCGCTGTCGTAACAACTTTCATCACCTTTAATGACTTTCAGTGAATCTCATTTTTTTAAGGGCTGGCTCAAATACAATCGACTGTTTTTTATTGTGTGTGAGAATACAAAGATCAAATTTAGTGAAAAACATCTCATTTGCAACTGCTGAGTCAAAATCCACTGGTATGAATACCAACTCACATCTGTCTCTTAAAATTTGGTTGGTCATAAAAACAATGATCCTTATTGATTTTTTGTAAATTTTATCATGATTTCATCATTTTTGTATTTTGCGGGCTACCCAGAACGAAAGTTGCCTTCATCACGCATCTCACCATTTAAAGAACCCAAACCTCACAAAAACTCGTGTTGGCTCATAGCATCCTCTTTAAAAGCCTGTTGTGGTGCATCATAAGCTTCCATTGTTGAATAATCAAGCAAGGATACATTTACAACACGTTCCCTGTCTTTTTTTAAATTTTCCATAACGATTTCATGGACAGAACAAAATAATAGTAAGAGAAGCACAAGACTGCACTTAGAGGTTAGGACTGCACAAACTGACACCGTCTGCATAGCAGTTTCGTGGAGGTCTCTTTCTTCCCTATCTCTTCACTGTGCCTACAAAATGGCTCTCGGTCTGGTTCAGCGGAAAAGTTAAATATGTTCAAGAGGTGGCGTTACTACTAAAACTCTTTATTGATCCATTCTAGATGACCAAAAATGATGATGGTGGTTTGGATCATTTTGTAACTTTATGCCAATTTACTAGGCTTTCTATTCTGTTTTATTGTAGGTTTTGTGGCATATACAACACCTAATGATAGAGAATGTGTATAACTTTTAAAAGGCGGTTAAACTAATATTATAAGCAGAAACAGTTTGGTTTCTTAGTAAAAATATTATTATTCGTTTCATAATTAAATATCTACTCCAAAAACTTTTTTTTATCTTCTTAAAAGTATGATAACAGGAATAATTTTATTGTTAACCCTAAAATGGTAACAAACAAAATCTTTAAATCAAAATATATGTTGGAGATGGTAAAAGACAGATTCTGTTGATCTATGCAGTTCATAATTCAACTTCATAATTTATTGTTTAAACCAATGAAACTGAATAAGCTCCTAGCACACAGCAAAGAGAAGATTCTAAACTTTCATTTTTAAGCATAAAACGTTGCTGGATTTGCTGAGTTGTAGTCATAAATTGTTAAACAAATAGTACAGTACTTTGCTATCTTCCTGTCACCTCTGAGGTATCAATGCAACTAAATTGAGAAACTCTAACAATTTCACAAATGTTATTTGATCTTGTAGTAAACTCCAGGTAACATAATTGCAAACAACCATCTTTCAATCAAATGGTCTATTAAGAATGTCTATACCGGGTGTCCGAAAAAAAAACTCCCTAGTTTTGGATTCTTTTTATTTATTGTACAATATACAAATTACAATGACTGCTACATTAAATGAAAGGTAATGAAATAAATGTTTTTTAACACTAGTACACACCTCGATATGTGAACCATTTGTAGCCGTACAGATATCCAAATTCGAACTCTCTCCAGGTATTAGTTAACATATTAGGTGTGACCGATGCTACTGCTGCTATGATTCTCTGGCAAAGATGGTCAATGTTATGTATCTTCTCTGAATACACATAGTTCTTGACATAACCCCACAGGTAAAAATCTAATGGTGTTATGTCGGGGCTTCTTGGAGGCCATGTGATTGGGCCACCTCTACCCATCCATCTTCCTGGGAAACGGGCATCTAAGGCGGAGCGCACACATTGTTTGTAGTGGGGCGGCGCACCGTCTTGTTGGAATATGACCGGTCCCTTTTCCGCCTCGATGTCATCCACCTGTGGAAACACGTACAGTTCCAGTATGTTGCAGTAGATATCACCAGTTATTGTCTTCTCTGCAAAAATATAAGGTCCAACAATTCGGTCATTCATTAGGCCGCACCACACATTAACCTTAGGCGAGTCTCGTTGGTATTGAACGATCTCCTGTGGTTTCTGAGACCCTCAAATTCTGCAGTTGTGGTGGTTTACAACCCCATTAACGTGGAACGTCGATTCATCAGTAAAAATTATATTATTTAAAAAGTCTTCACTATCATCAATTGCACTAACAGTACTGACAGCGCTGAGCGCTGGATGCGGCGCGTGGTAAAGCTACGCTCAAGGTCAAACAGGTGTACCAAACTTATTGCCAAAGTTCGAAACTAAAACTTACAATTATACTCTACAGCACCAAAGGATTATTACTCATCCATTTAAACTAATACTATCATGAGTAATTTCCAAAACTAAGGAGTTCTTTTCCGGACACCCGGTATATAGGAATTATGGTTTTTACTCTCGAGTGTTTGAAATTACCTCAGCATTTATAATGTTTTTATGGTATTAGCTGATAGAAAACAATGGTGACATATATATTAACAATCAAAACAGTATGGGAATTTTTGTCATTTATTTAAAATAAAGCTATTTTAGGCTAGTGTATAATAGCTGACTAAGTAGGCTACCGTCCATTGTGACATGATCATAATATAAACTTTTCCTACTGTGTTCCATTATAAGTACTGCACATTAATTATTTGTTGTTTCTAGAAAAAACACTGTCTTGTACATATAGTTGTTAACTTTCTCCAGTATATTGTTTGTAGTTGAATTCCACTTTCTCGAATAAAGGTAACTGAATTTTGTGTAATATTAGTTATAACTAATCTATCATTCTAATTGTTATACTATAGTATATATAGTCTAGGAGCCAAGAGACAATTTAAAAACAGTATATAGGGTGCATTATGAAAGTAATGCACATCATCTCCTAAAAAAATAGATTTGTTCATCAACACAGATTGGTTCAGACACTTCAAAATAGTCTGCTCCTGCACCAGGTGTAGCTCCCTGGAACTCGGCTGGAACACCTCTCAGGAACCCTGTAAGATGAGCTTGGATGTTCTCCACCGAGTCCCAGTGCTTTCCCTTCAACTCTCTCTTCAGTCGTGGGAACATAAATAGTCTGCTCCTGCACCAGGTGTAGCTCCCTGGAACTCGGCTGGAACACCTCTCAGGAACCCTGTAAGATGAGCTTGGATGTTCTCCACCGAGTCCCAGTGCTTTCCCTTCAACTCTCTCTTCAGTCGTGGGAACATAAATAGTCTGCTCCTGCACCAGGTGTAGCTCCCTGGAACTCGGCTGGAACACCTCTCAGGAACCCTGTAAGATGAGCTTGGATGTTCTCCACCGAGTCCCAGTGCTTTCCCTTCAACTCTCTCTTCAGTCGTGGGAACATAAATAGTCTGCTCCTGCACCAGGTGTAGCTCCCTGGAACTCGGCTGGAACACCTCTCAGGAACCCTGTAAGATGAGCTTGGATGTTCTCCACCGAGTCCCAGTGCTTTCCCTTCAACTCTCTCTTCATTCGTGGGAACATAAATAGTCTGCTCCTGCACCAGGTGTAGCTCCCTGGAACTCGGCTGGAACACCTCTCAGGAACCCTGTAAGATGAGCTTGGATGTTCTCCACCGAGTCCCAGTGCTTTCCCTTCAACTCTCTCTTCAGTCGTGGGAACATAAATAGTCTGCTCCTGCACCAGGTGTAGCTCCCTGGAACTCGGCTGGAACACCTCTCAGGAACCCTGTAAGATGAGCTTGGATGTTCTCCACCGAGTCCCAGTGCTTTCCCTTCAACTCTCTCTTCAGTCGTGGGAACATAAATAGTCTGCTCCTGCACCAGGTGTAGCACCCTGGAACGTCTCTCAGGAACCCTGTAAGATGAGCTTGGATGTTCTCCACCGAGTCCCAGTGCTTTCCCTTCAACTCTCTCTTCATTCGTGGGAACATAAATAGTCTGCTCCTGCACCAGGTGTAGCTCCCTGGAACTCGGCTGGAACACCTCTCAGGAATCCTGTAACATGAGCTTGGATGTTCTCCACCGAGTCCCAGTGCTTTCCCTTCAACTCTCTCTTCAGTCGTGGGAACATAAATAGTCTGCTCCTGCACCAGGTGTAGCACCCTGGAACGTCTCTCAGGAACCCTGTAAGATGAGCTTGGATGTTCTCCACCGAGTCCCAGTGCTTTCCCTTCAACTCTCTCTTCATTCGTGGGAACATAAATAGTCTGCTCCTGCACCAGGTGTAGCTCCCTGGAACTCGGCTGGAACACCTCTCAGGAATCCTGTAACATGAGCTTGGATGTTCTCCACCGAGTCCCAGTGCTTTCCCTTCAACTCTCTCTTCAGTCGTGGGAACATAAATAGTCTGCTCCTGCACCAGGTGTAGCTCCCTGGAACTCGGCTGGAACACCTCTCAGGAACCCTGTAAGATGAGCTTGGATGTTCTCCACCGAGTCCCAGTGCTTTCCCTTCAACTCTCTCTTCAGTCGTGGGAACATAAATAGTCTGCTCCTGCACCAGGTGTAGCACCCTGGAACGTCTCTCAGGAACCCTGTAAGATGAGCTTGGATGTTCTCCACCGAGTCCCAGTGCTTTCCCTTCAACTCTCTCTTCATTCGTGGGAACATAAATAGTCTGCTCCTGCACCAGGTGTAGCTCCCTGGAACTCGGCTGGAACACCTCTCAGGAATCCTGTAACATGAGCTTGGATGTTCTCCACCGAGTCCCAGTGCTTTCCCTTCAACTCTCTCTTCAGTCGTGGGAACATAAATAGTCTGCTCCTGCACCAGGTGTAGCACCCTGGAACGTCTCTCAGGAACCCTGTAAGATGAGCTTGGATGTTCTCCACCGAGTCCCAGTGCTTTCCCTTCAACTCTCTCTTCATTCGTGGGAACATAAATAGTCTGCTCCTGCACCAGGTGTAGCTCCCTGGAACTCGGCTGGAACACCTCTCAGGAATCCTGTAACATGAGCTTGGATGTTCTCCACCGAGTCCCAGTGCTTTCCCTTCAAGTCTCTCTTCAGTCGTGGGAACATAAATAGTCTGCTCCTGCACCAGGTGTAGCTCCCTGGAACTCGGCTGGAACACCTCTCAGGAATCCTGTAATCCTGTAGCTTGGATGTTCTCCACCGAGTCCCAGTGCTTTCCTTTCAGCTCTTTTTTCAGTCGGGGGAACAAAAATAGTCACACAGAGCCAAGTCAGGGCTATAAGAAGGCTGGGGGTCTTTTTCTGAGTCAGGTAGTTGGTAACGACGAAGACTGTGTGACTGGGGACTGTGGTGGGCTTCAAGACGGATTTCAGTGCGTGACCCAGTGTTTTAGTGCACCTCCGAGTGAAAGGCTGCGTTGACAGTTTTTCCTTTACGGTACAAACTCAAAATGGACAATTCCTTGGACGTCAAAGAAGACAATCAGCATTGTTTTGATGCAAGATTTTTCTTATTCGTGTTTTTTGGGTTTGGGAGAAGATTGTGTGTGCTACTTCCACATTGACATATCGAAATGCATTCCTCCTCAGGGGCCATTTGACGCATTTGATAAGTTTCTGTTGTATTCTTCCCAAGACATTCATAAAACTCCATCGCATCGTGACAACAACAAAAATAGACTTTGTGCAAATCCAAGTATTATCCACCCTGTATTAGCGTACAAGCTGGTGTTCATGAAATTTAAATAGGAATTTCTAAGAAAAGAGTTGATCATCAGCCAGTCTGGTTTTGGTGTCAAAATGGAAAGGTGTGAAAAGGGTTAATAATACTAATCAATAATTTTAGTCTATATTGTGTAGCTTCACACACTTAAAACCAACTTTCTGACATATAAATAAATCTATTTTGTTCTATTGCCTTCATATATATTAGTAATGAATAAATGTGTTACTGTTAAGTGAGTTATCGCATGTATTTTTAAGGTTGAAGGAGATGATATCCCCCCACCTAAGGCAGATTTTTCCGCACCACCCCCATATGACTTAGCAACCAAACTTCCAACCTATGAAGAAGTTCAGCGAGAGAAAACTCTACAAGGTGAACTGCCCCTGCCCAGGGTACGTAAAATGTTACAATAATTCTGATCAATGTAGTCATGTAAAATTCCCAGGAATTTAAAATCGAGGAAATATTCCCAGAGAATATTGCCAGCAATATTCCCAAAATTCCCAGGCAATTGGGATTAATTTCAAGATAGTTCAAAAAACGGAAAGTAATAGGTAAAAGCAGTTATTATATGGTTAAATCAAACTCTAAAACTGAAATATATTTTAAAATAAAACTATAATTAAATAAATCTGGTAATATAGGAATGGGAATATTGGTAATTATTGGCTTAATAATTATAAATTGTAAAGCTAAAAAACATAAAAGAAATAGCAAATTTATAAAAACAGGTAGTTTTTAAATATTTTAGATCTAGGATGTTTGAACATGAGTTCGAAGATGAAACTACTTTATAAAAAATTCTTGATTTTTAAATGCTTGAGATCTTAGTTAAGGTGTAGGAATCTAAATCCATTTCTTACTATAAATTTTAAAGATATTGTCTATACAGAAAATTAATGCACGGAATGGATAGTTATTGGATTAAAATGTATTAATTCTTTTAGTTAACTTGGTTTTAAGGTTCTTTAACTGTTAAAACATTCAAAATTATAAATCTTCATAAATTAACAATTTTTGGGACTCTTCCTGGACCAAATAATATTACAGACAATATTCCCATTTCGTAAGTTCCCTCCCACTGGCAGTATTCCTGGCCCACATCACTATCAATGCCTTCATATAAATTTGAGAAAATTATATGAAATATTAAAATTTACTTAGATTAAATTGCAATCATAACTTGTGAGGACGGCTTATTTTGCATTTTTTCAATCCATTATAAGGTATGGACTAGTAGTGTGGGGCAATGCAAGTAAAATTAATAACATTCTTATCCTTTAAAAAAAATCTATAAGAATTATTACTAACTCACAGCCACTTGAACATTGTAGACCTCTTTTCACTATTTGTAAAATTAAGACCATAATAAACCTGTATCTTTTTGATCTTATGAAATATATCTTTAAAAATCCTCAATTAGTAAAGCCTAACAGTATAAAACACTCCCACAATACCAGGAAAAAAATGCTGCATCTATTAATTTTACTAGATCGAGCAAAACTCTTGAAAGCCATTCTGTTATTGCACTGAGGGTGTACAACCATTTGTTACCCTTAGTCCAAAAGTACAATAAAAAATATTTTTGAATAAATATTACTTATGGCTGTTAGATAACCCATTTTATGCACTGGATGAATTCTTCTGATTCAAAAACATTTTATTTTAAATTCCCCAATGCCACTGGCTGTATTTGAGTATTGTGGTTTATGTTTACGTAACTTAAGATATAATTAATCTAAGTTTTATAACTGACTTGGCTATATTTATAATGAAAGCTGTAATGAGACTTTGTCAATGATCTTTATTTTATGGCAATAAAAAATGTTAATTGATTGATTGGTTGTATTTAAGAATGTTTTATGGATCCATAATTATTTTCCAATTAACAAATTTTGTAATGGTGAAATTTTTGTGATCAATATATGTAGAAATGGTAAATTTAACATTAAATTAAATAAATAGACAACAGATAAATGCCTGATATTTATTGGCTTAGCGTTAGCAAGGCCTATCTATCACCCATGGGGCTGGAAACATTTCATTTCTGTCTTCATATATGCATGATATCTTGAGAAGGAACTGACTGATAGACTTCAAATATGAGGTACACTGAGTTAGATAATGGTGCATATCACTCCATGGGATTTCACTGAGCATTAGTGAATATGTTTATTGGTCTTATTAACCATGTCCAACTACAGAGTCTTGTCGAAGCCCATCACTTAGTAGGCTGACACTTACTTATCTTTTGTTTGCCATATGATTGTCTGTCATCCTATCTAATAATAGACTTCAAATATGAGGTACACTGAGTTAGATAATGATGCATATCACTCCATGGGATTTCACTGAGCATTAGTGAATATGTTTATTGGTCTTATTAACCATGTCCAACTACAGAGTCTTGTTGAAGCCCATCACTTAGTAGGCTGACACTTACTTATCTTTTGTTTGCCATATGATTGTCTGTCATCCTATCTAATAATAGACTTCAAATATGAGGTACACTGAGTTAGATAATGATGCATATCACTCCATGGGATTTCACTGAGCATTAGTGAATATGTTTATTGGTCTTATTAACCATGTCCAACTACAGAGTCTTGTTGAAGCCCATCACTTAGTAGGCTGACACTTACTTATCTTTTGTTTGCCATATGATTGTCTGTCATCCTATCTAATAATAGACTTCAAATATGAGGTACACTGAGTTAGATAATGATGCATATCACTCCATGGGATTTCACTGAGCATTAGTGAATATGTTTATTGGTCTTATTAACCATGTCCAACTACAGAGTCTTGTTGAAGCCCATCACTTAGTAGGCTGACACTTACTTATCTTTTGTTTGCCATATGATTGTCTGTCATCCTATCTAATAATAGACTTCAAATATGAGGTACACTGAGTTAGATAATGATGCATATCACTCCATGGGATTTCACTGAGCATTAGTGAATATGTTTATTGGTCTTATTAACCATGTCCAACTACAGAGTCTTGTTGAAGCCCATCACTTAGTAGGCTGACACTTACTTATCTTTTGTTTGCCATATGATTGTCTGTCATCCTATCTAATAATAGACTTCAAATATGAGGTACACTGAGTTAGATAATGATGCATATCACTCCATGGGATTTCACTGAGCATTAGTGAATATGTTTATTGGTCTTATTAACCATGTCCAACTACAGAGTCTTGTTGAAGCCCATCACTTAGTAGGCTGACACTTACTTATCTTTTGTTTGCCATATGATTGTCTGTCATCCTATCTAATAATAGACTTCAAATATGAGGTACACTGAGTTAGATAATGATGCATATCACTCCATGGGATTTCACTGAGCATTAGTGAATATGTTTATTGGTCTTATTAACCATGTCCAACTACAGAGTCTTGTTGAAGCCCATCACTTAGTAGGCTGACACTTACTTATCTTTTGTTTGCCATATGATTGTCTGTCATCCTATCTAATTATAGACTTCAAATTTTAGATTGAACCTCAGTGAGGCTTTCCTTTTTTTTATTTACAAGATAACTTGTTCAAAATATATAATAGTTATTACTGTTTGGAAGATGAATATACTAAATAAAGCAAGCAAAATAAAATAAAATTTTTTAAAGAAATCCTGGAATATTTTATACTAAGTTTCAGTTGTTAAAAATGATCCAGCCCTTGAGGAGGGGCTTTCTGAGGAGAAAGTAGTCAGTCGTGTTGGCTGTAATTAAAGATAGATACTCTTAAATATTGAATGCAATTTCTTCATATTAAACCACACAAAATACTGAATTTCAATTTACTACTAAAAGTAATATAGCTCAGACAGAATAGATAATAACCTGGACAATCATTTAAAGAACAGTTCTTTGATTCAAGATGATGGCTTGGATTAGTGTATTTGAATTATTTCAAAGTCAGTGATAACCATTTTGTAAATTTTACATAAAAATCAAACTAAATATTTTTTAAATTATAATAAAATTCACTGTGTGCAGAGAAGGTTTTTTATCAACAGTAGGTATACAATATTAAAAATAAGGATAGATCTAGTAGGGAAATGATTCACTATTATTAACCCTGTCACTGCCAGGTGGTTTGCTCTCCCCCTGCTCTGATAGTGCTAAGCTTTGCCAGCCCAGTTTTAGACATGTTTCATTGTTTTACATAAAAATTGGAACTTTATGATAATAGAATGCTAAATCAACTTTTAATTTCTCTAAACTATCTAGTATTGGAAACATTAAAATGTTCAACATTAAATTAAAAATTCAGTTTGTTCTGTTTGTTGAAGTATTTCCTTTTTCCAGTTTCACTGCAAATAGAATAGTAAGATCCAACTTAATATTTCTTAGAAAAAAACAAAAACAAACATGGAGATAACATATAAATATTTGTTTTGTGGAATTGTTTTTAAGTAATGCTGCAAATCCTTTGATTCCTTAATACAAATATGAAAGTAACATAAACATTACAAATATTCTTTTCAAACCTGTATTTTGGACAAATTACAAATAATTTTTTTCAAACATGAATTTTAGACTTTTGTAAACAAAACATGAATTTTTCTGACTTAACTAAACACTAAAAAAGTACAGTTTATTTGCAAAATAGTAACAGTTTTTTTTACAAGTGAAGTGAAAAATCATTTTTTTTTCAAAGATAATTTGCAAGACAAACTACAACTTGTCAAAGTTAAAGAACACCAACAAAATACAGTTTATTTTAAAATTATTAATATCATTACAAGTCAGAAGTACAAACATTTAGTGCAATTGAAGAGGGTAGCAATTGGTTTGCATCTCCTTTTTACATTTTATACATGCACAACATACATGGTGTAATTTGTCCTGATACCTGGATACATTCCAAACGGATTGCAATATCCATTTAAAAACTTCACTGTACCTATTAAAATGCTTGCATACCTATTAAAAAGCTTTTATGAACTCTTTGTAAAATATTTCCCAATTTTACAAAGAGGGGGTCACTTGAAATTTTCAAAATGAACCCCTATCTTGTGACATAATTAATTAGAAAGGTAAATTCAAAATGATATAAATCAAACATTTCTATGACGATGCTAGCAAAAGTTATGGCCAAATAATGCAAAACAATATCTGTAGGGACAATGCTTGCGCATATCAACAAAATGCATGCATGATATCTTTAAGAGGCCCAATTATTTCATTACATAGTATCTAATGGTTTTGTTGTACATAGTTTTGATAAGAGGTGTCTTTTTTCTAGAGGTAATTACAATGTAAGGGATTATTGGCACATCAAATCAAATCAGATTTTTTATTGCCGGAACATTCTACAACGCATGGCAAAAGTAAACTTTTTACTTCCTAGAATTTTGTCATACGCCCCACAGTAGATCTCATTCAAACATACAATTTACAAATTTACATCTATTAATTCGCCAATGATTCCCACTTCCGGCGACGGATTCAGTCAGGCTTTTTAATTGGTGGTCTCCCAATCATATGCTAAAAACTCGTCTACATTATAAAATGTTTGTGACACTAAAAAGCATTTCAAACTAGTTTTTAACACCTTGAGTGTTGGAGTGTTTTTCATTGAATTTGGTAATTTGTTCACGAAATGAACACCTGCCTGTGAAGGCAAGCATTCATAAACCACTGTTCTGTGTCTACCAGTGCGGTAGTTATCTCTGCCTCTAGTCTCGTATGCATGTATGTCTCGGCCATTCATCATGGTACATTTAAACATAAAAAACATAGTTGTTTCCAAGATGTAGAGACTAGGCAGCGTCAACAGTTGTAAATTTTTTAAGGCTTCCTTGCACGACTCTAAATTTCAACTGAGCGATAATGCAGATCGCTTATTTTTGCAGCTTAAACACTCTCATAAATTGATTTTTTGCACCAGCTCCCCACAACACCAACCCGTAAGTGAGATGGGGGTAAATCAAGCCGTAAAACGCCATCATCACTTATACATAAACATATGACTAGGGCAGTATTTGGCTAGAGACCTCAAAACATAAACGCCTGAGGCTAATTTGGAACAAACGTGATCAATGTGATTATTCCAAGTCAACCCTCGATCTAGGTATATTCCCAGGAATTTCGAGCAGTAGACTTCTTCCAGCATTGTTTCAGCCAACATAACAGCTGGCTCGTCATGCCTGTCTACTGATCGCAAAGAAAAATTTAGAAAATTAGATTTTTCAGAATTTGTCTTAAGATTGATGCTTTTGAAATGTTGGACGCAGTTGTTGATCTCAACAAAACTCTGCTGTTCCAAAATCAATTTTGATATGCTAGTGAAACAGAGAGTCGTGTCATCAGCATACTGCACAAGTTTTCCGTGTAGAAGTGATGAACCTATGTCATTGACATAGATCAGGAAGAGAATTGAGCCCTGTGGGACACCATAGCTCAAGTGAATTGGTTCAGATAATTTGTTTGAGATCTGGACAGTTTGAGTTTTGTGGCTTAAAAATTACCTGAGCCACTGAAGAGGTACGCCTCGGATGCCATGAAATTCAAGTTTGTTAAGCATTGTAACACGGTCAACGCAGTCAAATGCTTTCGATAAGTCTAGAAACACACTCAATATGAGATCCCGACGTTATAGCTCCTCTACAGCCATATCTATACGGTCTACAAAGATGAACTACAAAATGTCTTATCATCTATTAAATCTCTAGATTTAGCATGGAACTTAAACAAACATGTAAATAAATATGAAGCGTATGGTTTTATCAAGCCAGGAGGTCATGCTGCTCAAGTCTTGAATCAACATAACATTGAAGGGGAAAAGTTAAACTCTGATGATATTTTAGTGATCTCCTGTGGCACAAACAATGTAGCGCGCAATGAAAGTAACACAATTATTGATATTGTAAGTAACAGGATGAAGAATTATAAAATGTCAAAGGTTGTTCTCATAGACCTACCTAACAGATATGATTTGGCCAGCTGGTCCTGTGTTAATGCTGAAACACGAAGGGTCAATATTGAGTTAAAAATATTGTGTGATGGACTCGAAAATGTAATTTGGTGGAGGCTAGCAAGGCGGATAGACAACTTCATACAAGACACAGGATGCACTTTAACAACAAGGGAAAACAATGGCTCGTGCAGAAGATCTGTGAGGCTGTAGCAAGAATGGTCGGAGAGCAGTCAGTATTTGAAGAGACAAGTAATAAGAAAAAAAAGCAATAAAGAGTAATAACAAAATCAGAAACAAAAGCTCACTGTAGACCTTTGTTTAAAAACACTCAATTAGAAGTGCAAACAATCATCAATATATATTTGATTTGATTACTTTCATTCTTCAGAATCATGACTTGTTCAAATTTACAAATTAAATTCATGACCACAATACTCCTAATAAAAATAAGGCAGTAATTGAGTATCACAGACTGAGCAAATCTTTATCTAGTCATGTTTAATTGTCTGTTAAAGTGTAAAATAAGGTTATTTACCTTACAAACGAACATTCAGTGAAGGTATTTAAACAAAAATGTTATAAGTGGTTACTCAACAATCCCTTTTATTCTTTAAATGAATTTTTTTTAATGTCTGTGGTCAATTTTTAAACTAAGAATTTATTATTATACTGTGCAACAGTACTTAATTGTTCATTAAAGTTTTATAATAAGTGTTTGTCTAAGTTATGTTTTGTTTGTGTATGTATAACTTATATTGTATCTATTGTTCAAAATCAAATCAAAATCAAAACATCCTTTAATAACATGTTCATTGAGAACCGAAATGGTGTCAATTATACATAGTCATAATTCAAATCACATAGAGAAACAAATTATATATTTGTAAATGAGACAGTGAAATGTTTTAACAGATAAAGCGTTCTTTGGAATCGTTTTAGTCATGTTGAAGGAACTCGTTGATGGAGTAAAATGGACGTTCGGCCAACCAGCTGTGAAGTCTTGATTTCAGCTTGCTTCCACTTCCTGTTCTTATGTCCCTTGGTAGACGGTTGAAGAATTTAGCACCTTTATATGTGGTTTTTTTCTCATATTGAGTGAGGCGATGTGCTGGGAGGTTGTAGAGGTTGGCATTACGTGTGCAGTAGGTGTGTAGATCCGATCCTCTCAAAAAGAGATCTTCTCCATCCACGTACATTACAACTTCTTTGATGTAGAGTCCAACAATCGTTAAGATATTTAATGATTTAAATGCTTCCCTGCAGCTGTCAAGTCGTTGCAGTCCGGCTAAAGTTCTGACTGCCTTTTTTTGAATGACCAGGATTTTCTCGATGTTTTCTGCAGAAGCTGCACCCCAGACGGCAAGGCCATACCTTAAGTGTGTTTCGAAGAGTGCAAAATATGCAGTTCTTGCTGTTGCTAGGTCACTAATGGCCTTAATTTGTTTAATTGCATAGACACTAGTGTTTAATTTTTTACAAAGATTTTCTATGTGTGGGGTCCAGCATAACATGTTGTCTAGAGTTATGCCTAGAAATTTCACTTGGCTTTCCAAGGTGACGCCTGGTATCTGTGGTACATCTTCGTTTCGGTGCCCAAATCCAACTTGGTTAGTTTTTGTAGGGTTGACGACCAGGTCATTGTTATGGCAGTACTGATAGGCCATGTTAAGAGCTATGTATGCGGTAACGGCTAATTTATCAGTTGTTTTGTCATTTAGTAGCAGTGTCGTATCATCCGCATACATGATGGTAAGACAGTGGTCCTGAAGAAGTTGGGGCATGTCATTAGTGAATAAAACGAAGAGGACTGGGCCCAGCACACAGCCTTGAGGTACGCCACGGGTTACTGGCAATGTATTTGACTGTACATGTTTGGTAATGCCATTTTCTGTGTGCTTGAGCTCCACCAGTTGGTGTCGTCCAGTTGATCTCTAGTTGTTATTTTGATCTCTAGTTTTCATAGAGATTGTTTGTTAAGATTTTATTAAGCAAAACATTTTTTAACTGTTTTTTATTTATTGACATATTTGTTGTAACTTGAAATATTTTTTTATTTAAGTAGGTTAGTGATGTGGCAATACTGCTCAATATAAATGACTTGGTCAATGCTTTTGTAAGCCTAAACGACAGTAAAACATATTCTTATTGACTAAACGTACAACTGCGTCTATTGTCGACTTACCCCAGCCAAACTGGTCTTCAGATAGTTGGTTGTGCTTATTCAAAAACATAAATTTTCCTAGGATCGTCGTAGAGATGTTTTGTTCATGTCATTGTGATTCCATTAAATAGACCTTTGTCACAAGATAGGGGGATGCAATTTAAAATTTTAAAGTTACTCCCTTCTACCCCTCTTTTAAAAGTGGAATGGAATTTTTGTTACCCTCATAAAATCCAAAAAAGTAATTTAAAAAGTCTGGTGAAGGTTGTACATTGATATCTCAATCCGTTTGGAATATATACACAGGTTTATCAGGACTTAATTTACACCCTGTATTTGTGTATTTATTTCTATAAAAGATAATATATATATTATTGAAATTGGTTAAAAAACTGCAGTTTTTTAACCAATTGGGCAGTTTATATGTATATATAAACATGATGCCCAATTCAAATATCTGTGCAAGTGAGCTGTAATGTAGTTTATAAATGGTTTAGCAGTTAATGCTTAGTTTACGAACATGTGAAAAACTAGATGTTAGCATTAAAAAGGATAAAAAAATAAACAAGTAGTGAAATTTGACATAGAGTAGAATATTAATGTTGACAGGCGGTTCCACCTCACAGGCCTCAGATGCTGGCATTCCTAGCCAAAGACACTGACGCAGTCGAGTCAGATGGTGTGAACAGTCTGCTCGGCACTGATTTGAGATAGAGTAGCTTAGTGGTATATTGTTGTTGACAGGCAGGTCCACCTCAAAGGCCTCAAATGCTGGCATTCCTAGCCAAAGACACTGACGCAGTCGAGTCAGATGGTGAGAACAGTCTGCTCGGCACTGATTTGAGATAGAGTAGCTTGGTGGTATATTGTTGTTGACAGGCGGGTCCACCTCACAGACCTCAGACGCTGGCATTCCTAGCCATAGACACTGACACAGTAGAGTTAGAGATGGCGAGAACAGTCTGCTCGGCACTGATTTGACATAGAGTAGCTAAGTGGTATATTGTTGTTGACAGCCGGGTCCACCTCACAAGCCTCAGACGCTGGCATTCCTAGCCATAGACACTGACACAGTAGAGTTAGATGTGGCGAGAACAGTCTGCTCGGCACTGATTTGACATAGAGTAGCTAAGTGGTATATTGTTGTTGACAGGCGGGTCCACCTCACAGGCCTCAGACGCTGGCATTCCTAGCCATAGACACTGACACAGTAGAGTTAGAGATGGCGAGAACAGTCTGCTCGGCACTGATTTGACATAGAGTAGCTAAGTGGTATATTGTTGTTGACAGGCGGGTCCACCTCACAAGCCTCAGACGCTGGCATTCCTAGCCATAGACACTGACACAGTAGAGTTAGATGTGGCGAGAACAGTCTGCTCGGCACTGATTTGACATAGAGTAGCTAAGTGGTATATTGTTGTTGACAGGCAGGTCCACCTCAAAGGCCTCAAATGCTGGCATTCCTAGCCAAAGACACTGACACAGTCGAGTCAGATGGTGAGAACAGTCTGCTCGGCACTGATTTGAGATAGAGTAGCTTAGTGGTATATTGTTGTTGACAGGCGGGTCCACCTCACAAGCCTCAGACACTGGCATTCCTAGCCATAGACACTGACACAGTAGAGTCAGAGATGGCGAGAACAGTCTGCTCGGCACTGATTTGACATAGAGTAGCTAAGTGGTATATTGTTGTTGACAGGCGGGTCCACCTCACAAGCCTCAGACGCTGGCATTCCTAGCCATAGACACTGACACAGTAGAGTTAGATGTGGCGAGAACAGTCTGCTCGGCACTGATTTGACATAGAGTAGCTAAGTGGTATATTGTTGTTGACAGGCAGGTATACCTCACAGGCCTCAGACGCTGGCATTCCTAGCCATAGACACTGACACAGTAGAGTCAGAGATGGCGAGAACAATCTGCTCGGCACTGATTTGACATAGAGTAGCTAAGTGGTATATTGTTGTTGACAGGCGGGTCCACCTCACAGGCCTCAGACGTTGGCATTCCTAGCCATAGACACTGACGCAGTCGAGTCAGATGGTGAGAACAGTCTGCTTGGCACTGATTTCATGTTTTCTCTTGCGTTTTTTGGTAAGCTATTATCTCAGCCTTAGAATTTAACCCTTTGCACGCCAGCCTATTTTCTAAAAGTACTACCCTGAAACGCCAAGGGCATTTTCAGTAGTTTTGCAAGCTTTCACAAAATGTATCATAACTTCTTTATTTTTTAACAGATATTGATGATTTCTTTACCATTCTTTTGCTTATAAAATGCCCTTGTTCAGTTGGTAAGTTGTAGTTGCATAAATGTAATTTAAACTTATAAAAAAAAATAAAAATTTAGAAAAATAATTTTTCTAGTCCATAAAGGAATAAACTAATTTGTGGTTTCAAAACAACTAATCGACTATGGATTAGTTAAAATTTCGCAGCAATCAGATGAACTATAAGAAAATTACAGGTGAAAAACGTGACATACCTATATTACGGCCGTTGGCGATTTTCAGGTGAGTAGCCGACGACTGTAATATAGGTACGTTGGCGTGCTAAGGGTTAACCTTTATGGTAATGTAAAATTTATTTATATCTAGTTATAGTCATAAACTTGATTAGAAAGGGAGAAAAATACAATGCATATTTAAGAGATATAGGTAGTACAGTACAACCTCGTTACAAAGCCATTTATCTGGCTCTCCTGGATATCCGGACTGGTTTTATAGAGTGATGGAACTTATGTTTTTATGAATAAACAGTATTTGTTTCATTTCCAGCACATATTTTTGCGTTTAATATATGTGTAACATTTAAAATAATGGGTACAGTATTATAAAATTATCAATGTTATAGTAGCCCTAAGGGAGGTTGGTATTGGCTGAGCATTAGCAAAGCCTGTTTATATTACTCAAAGGGCAGGAAAAATTTAATTTTTGTGATCTGTCTGGTCGCATGATATCTGATAAAAAACTAATCTGTAAATTTGAAATTTTGCATGAAGCTTTATTTTTATACAAGAATTATCGAAGTCAGTGAGAGTGCATGTCACTCCATGGATTTGATTTAGCATCAGTAACAATTTTTACATTGGATGTGACGTGTGTGTGTGTGTGTGTGTGGCATACTTTTATATTAATTGAGGCGCCAAACCTTAACGGACCAACCGATTAGTTGAAATTACGCTGCTTTGGTTACCAATTCTGAAAAATAAACGAACAAGGAGTCGTAAAGTATCAAACAGACTATAGATTTGTAATAAATCAAAGTGGAACCACGATATGGTTTTGAGAAGTTAATCTAGAATGAGCCAATAATAAAATAGCACTCTCCTATTTCCTCTTTTACCACCATCTTGTTTCTACCGTGACAATTGTCATTATGATTTACCTCTGTGGAGGCTTGCTCAGTGCAGACCTATGGTAATCTATATTCTGTTTGGTTTTAATAATTAGTGTTTTGTTTTTATTAAGTACATGTTTTAGAGATAGTGTATGGAGTTGACACACGTGTTTATTCCTGACTTTGTGTGTTAGATTGTAATTATGTGTTAGATTAATAATCCACCTGAAGAAGAGATCAGATTGCAGATCTCAAATACATAATGTTACTGATCTGGAAAATCCTGTTTCCTTCACAATTCTTCATTGTAAAATACAGATTTTGAACAAAGAAGTTTTTTTAAGTGAAAGTCTGACACTTTTTAAGCAGAAATTGTGAACTTGAAATGTCTGCACATTGGTATTTCTGAAAGCAGTGTACCAAAATTAAACAAAAAATACTGAGATGTTTTACCAAACAGTAAACTTTTTTGATTTGTTTTCACTTAATTAATTTATGTGAAATTAAATAAGGTGTCTTTGACTGTTAAAAAGTTTCTTATCTGTAATCTATTTATTTATATATATATATATATATATATATAAATACAATAAATAAATACTTATAAATAGTGTTGTTAAAATATTTAGTGCCTCAATAATTAAAAGACTTTTTAAGCACCATAGTAAAGAAAATAACATTTTAAATTTATTTCTAAAACTATACATTTATTTGTAAAATTATACAAAAAAAACAAAAAGTCTTCTCTTAATTTAAAATACAAAATTAAATTAAATAGTATGGTTATTTTTTTATTAAAAAGTTACTTTTGACAAAATCTTTAAAAAACCTAGTTAGGCCCTACCAACATCATGTAATCTGTAGCATTCTTTGTTTTGTAAACACCAATTTTTAAACCTCATTTAAATGGATTGCTTTATATTAGTAGCTTAATGAACTCTATCATTAACAAATAACTTAAATTAGTTATACTTAACCTTTAAGAATGTCTGTCATTTGAAAATAAAATCAGATTATAACATAATCTTAAAAACTCCAGTACTAGTTATAGATGCCAAGACAAGACGAAGTTTAGTTTAGAAGCGTACTACGTTCGTCTTTGTTCGTATGTGTGTCAGCCACGTCGCATCAGCACCGCTATCATAGCAACAAGCATGGCTGTTCGTTGGATACTACTCCTGCATCAAAAAGTATAGATAACCTAGTTTGAACATTAACTACAAACTAACTAGTTCAGCAAAAATTAGGGGATGAAGTGGGTTAGAATGGTAGTCGAACAAATATCCATGATGAGAATCGGAGCAGCCGGCCTTCTTTTGTCACTGATGATCTGGTAAGGGCAGTTGACAAAAAAATCCAAGAGAACTGACGTTTCACTATGACAACGCTATCTGATGATGGGTTCCAAAAATGTTTACTGACGTGCACAAAACCAAAAGACTCGGAAAGTGCTTTGACTTTTCTCACACGGCACAGTGAGGATGGTGTGGATTTTTTAAACAAAATTGTGACAAGTGATGAAACTTGGGTCCGTCATGTCACACTGGAATCCAAGCAGCAATCAATGGAGTGGTGACACACGCAATCCCTGAAGACACAAAAATTCAAGATGACAATGTCTGCATAAAAAATCATGTGCACTGTCTTTTAGGATCGGAAAGGTGATTTGCTGATTGATTTTCTTCAAAGAGGTGAAACCATTAATGGGGCAAGGTGTTACGAAACCTTAAGAAACCTAAGGCGGGAGTAATGGAATTTTGTTGCTCCATGACAATGCTCGGTCCCATACCGCTGGTGACACTCAAACATTGGTTCGACAATTTCGTTGGGAGCAGTTCGATCACCCGCTCTACAGCTCGGACTATGCACCGTCTGACTACCACTTGTTCCTGCACATGAAGCGCGGAGTTAGACGGCCAACGCTTGGAAACCAACGATGAAGTGAAAACTGCTGTGGAGTTGTGGTACATTCGTTGGCGGGAACCTTCTACAAAGAGGGTATAGACAAATTGATCACTCGCTATGACAAATAATTGATCATCAGTGGAAACTGTGTCAAAAAATAGTTTAAGGTTGGGCTTTCATGTACAAATAAAATTGTGTTGAAAAATTGTTTTATTTGTGTTTTTAATGGTACTTACTTTCTGAACACGCCTTATATCATTGAAAAGCAATATTTTTAACGTTATAATCTGATTTTCAAAATGTGAAAATGCTTTTTTTGCGGTTAGTTTTTTCTCCTTTCGTCGCAATTTTGCAATAGCTTTTCTCAGCAGCGTTGCACATTCTCGGCGTGTTTCGCGAAATGCGACAAATCCGATCACAGCTGAAACCCTGACCTCTTGTAACATATAACGATGGGAAATGTCTGAAATCCTGTTATCCTGTCAAACCTTCTATCGTAAATAACAAACTTTAATCTATTGTGTTTTTACTGTATTCTCAGTTAATCCTGATTATCATTTATCCAGATCACTTCTGGCACCAATTCACCCGGATAAACAAGGTTATACTGTACTTAGTTTATGGTTGTTTTAAAAATGTAATTCAATAGACAGGTTAGATAGATAAGTTAGTGCCAGAACTTTCATATGTGCTTCAACTTATAAAATTCTAGGTAGTAGTGACAAAGTTGTGGGCTGGCAATTTTTAACTTGTGAAGATAATCTTTTTTTAAGTTAAATAGTTTAACTTTATTGGTTTTTTATTTTTTTAAATATATGTATAGTTATTATTTATAACCCTTTCTACCACATTCAGTAATACGTACAGGATCCACAGAACATCCACAATAAAGGGTCGATATCTTGTACTACAGCTTGTGAATGGAAATACCAGATTTAGCTAATGAAAGATTTTATCATTAACTAAAAATGTATGAAACGAGTTTTTGTTTTTTATAGTGGCTTTCCTGTTCAACTGGATAGGATTCTTGCTCCTCATGTGCTTCTGCCACACAGTGGCCGCTCGCTACGGTGCATTGTCTGGGTTCGGTCTCTCTCTGGCCAAGTGGACCCTGATCGTCAAACAGTCCACCGACCTGGCCTCTCACGAGAACAGCTGGCTGTGGTGGCTCATCATGGCTTTTGGTGTGTAAATATGTTGGAGTATTACATATTCTATTATTGTGAGGAAAAAGAACTTGAAGATGTGTATTTGTAAAAAGACATTTTTCCATTTTTATGAAAATTTAGTTTATGGTATTGTTTTAGATTATCTTTATTTCATAAAACCAGCCAAATTCCATATATCCAATTTTCTATAGAAATTAGTGAGTTTCAGAAAAAAGTTATATTCTAATGAAGAATTACACATTAGTTTAAATAATAAAAGAGGTTTTATTAATATGCTACATAAATTGCAAGTAAATACTAAATATCCAATATTTGAACAAATATTAAAGTTTAGAAAGTAATCCTGAAAGTAGACTTTACCTACAAAGATTTGTATATGATTACATCTATCACCATGATTTTTGTTGTTTATATATATATATATAAATATAATTATTTACTATTGTATCTTTGACACTGATGTTATTCTCTGTGAATTGTGCAAAATAAAGTACCTAATTACCATTACACTTTTAATAAAAAAAACATTTTTTATTCTTCCATATTTAATTTATTTCAATATTTCAAATTGACACTTTGTCAATGGTATAAAATGTGCAAAGTGTTGGTGTCAACTATGTTGATAATTGTATTTTAATAATTATTATACAACGCTACTGCAGTCATTTAACCATGTAGTCATATTTAATAGGTCCCACAAACTATAGTATATATATATATATATATATATATATATATATATATGAGATTAATTTTCAGGTTAAAAAATAAGAAGATAATAATGAACAATTAATTCTAAAATTATGGTTTAAACCCTCAAGAAATTAAGCATACATAATAAATAGGGCTATAATAATAACAAACACAGAACATCAAAATAAAGAATGAATAAGGTAAAGATATTGGAATTATTAACATATGATTTGATTTTCTATAAATACAACTTGCTTAAGTATACATATAAATATATATTATATGTATGTATAATGGTAGCACATTCACCCGGCAAGTGAGAGATCTGGGTTCGAGTCCCGGCGGAGCAAGTACTTTTTGCGATTCAATGTTTATTGAAATAAATTATATATATACACACACACATAAGTAGATGTGAATATGGTGGTCTAGCGCACTTTTGGAGCTAACAGAAATTCAATATAAAATACTGTTTAAAGGACAATAAATGAAACTATAAAATCAAACAGTAAATCTAGAATAAAAATAACCAAATCTATAACTGTTTTACTATTCAGGTTTGCTTCTATTTGTGGGACCAATGAAATATGACTACATGGTTAAATGACTGCAGTAGCGTTGTACAGTAATTATTAGAATAAACAATGTGTTTAGTATTACAAGTGTAAAAGTGTAGTGGTAATTACTCACTCGTTTCAATTAATCCACAGCAATTAAGGAGATGGCTATGGATAACCTAAGACCACTGTTGGTGCAAGATCATGTAAAATGCATATAGATAGGCACAGATCATTGCTCTACACCAATAATTTACCTTAAAAAATTCATTTTCTTGGATAGTCAAATTTTTACTTTTTACTTTCCAAATTAATTAACAATGAAACATAAAAGCCAATGCAATTATAAAAAAATAATTTTTTAGAAACACTATTACTTAAAGAAAGCCTTGAAGGAAAGGTTATAAAATTGAATGCCATCCCAGAGAAACATTTCTAAATTTTAACATAACTAAAATAAAGTCTTATAAGTTTCATGACAAATCACCTGTCATAACATTATGATGTTATGTGATGCGTATGAATAAATAAATAAACATACAAAGGATAATTTAATATTTTTTAAAGTATATATTTTTAAAGTTATGTACTTGTAGTATTGGTATGACTGGTGCATAATGGTTGTATTCATAATTGCGTTGAAATATTTCATCAATCTAATTTCTATAATAAATTTAGAATTTTGTTAGTGAGGAAAAACATTTATTTAAGTGCTAAAGGAATGACTGATATATGATTTTGAGAATAATGTTTTCAGAAGGCTCTATAAACTTTACATCTCACTAAATTGTCTGTTTCTAGATGCTACAATTGTATGAGCGTAGGAAATAATTGTGTTTACGGCTACAACAATTTAGTTCAAAACTGTGCCGATCAAGCCAAAGGAATCTCCAAGTATTTTATTTTTGACCAATTATTGCAATTTATCCACTGAATAGAACATTAGGTCTTCAAACATCCAGAAAGAAGCCCTTGCAAACAGCTCACTGTAAAACAGTTGAGGAGCAATCAGGGAATGGAGGTTGTGTAATTTGTTGTCCTACAGAAATTGAAATCTGTGTTTGAAGGGAAATACTCAATACATCGTTTCACTTACAGTGGAAATTTTGTACTATAGATTGACAGCAAGGCTGAACAAAAATGACGACAATTTTCTCCATTATCATTATTATTTCAATGTGCATTGATGGACCTTATTTTTGTACTGATGGAATACTTTCTTACCTATTACGCTTAACACTTAATCTGAGATATTAAAACATTTGTTGACCTTTTAGTGTGTTATGTTTAATAATTTCTTGGGGGGAAGGGGAATAAGATGTGTGTTGTTTTGTATTATTTTATTTAACATATTTATCTTTGGTTCTGTCTCAACCAATCTAATTTTTACATATTCAAAATATACGCTAGAATAACAATGTTGTGAAAAAATCATATTTATGTTTTAAATTTATATTTTTGTAGTCATACTTTTTAAGCTGTATTTTTTTAGTTAACAGACACATGAATATAGTCATGATTGAATCAAAATATTTGAGTATGAAATCCAATTTCGAATTTTAAAAAACATCGATTCCCAATTCTCGAATTTCGAATCCTAACAAGTATGATTTAAACAGAATCGCCTGATAATATACCAAAAATTAGCTACAAACAACAACAAAGTGGGATCAACTTTAATTTATATATTATAATGTGGCTTTCAGAATATATGCCTTTAAACGTCAAATGATATGGGCATATATTTGTAAAACTTATTATATTAACTTAAAATGCTAGAAAATTTCAAACCAGTCATGATAAAAAAAATATAAACACAATATAAATTGTACAGTGGAAATATTTATTAAACTACGAAAGTTTAGATATATACAAAAATTAAGAACGTCTGGTTGCTTCTCGTCGATCAGCTGACATCCTTGCATCTGCTGATGCATCTGCTGAGGACACAGCAGACACCTGGCATTGCACAAAGATAAACGTAGAAAATAAAAATTGCAAGAAAAGTATTATTTACAAAAGTATGGTAATTTATTAGTTAGTTTACCTACCACTTAAAAGAAACTAAGTACAACAAAAATAGGTATTAGCAATCAGTCAATGTGTGAACTGTGAACTGCCAATCAGCAGTCACTCACGATTCGACGTAGCAGACTCGAGGCAATGTATAAACATATATAATATGTACCTTCGTCAAACGGTTCATACTGTAATCATAACACTACTATAGTTTCACACAGCACAAAACACGAGTAAATAAATAAACGAGACATATAACACTTGATAGGACTATCACACATGAAATGACATAACGGCCAGCAGAAGGCAGGACAACTGACACTAGGTGATTCCAGTTCCCAAAGCACAAAACACAACACTTGATATAGGACTATCACACATGAAATGACATCACGGCCAGCAGAAGGCAGGGAAACTGACACTAGATGATTCCAGTTCTCACAGCACAAAACACAATACTTGATAGGACTATCGCAACATGAAATGACATAACGGCCAGCAGAAGGCAGGGAAACTGACACTAGATGATTCCAGTTCTCACAGCACAAAACACAATACTTGATAGGACTATCACACATGAAATGACATAACGGCCAGCAGAAGGCAGGGAAACTGACACTAGATGATTCCAGTTCTCACAGCACAAAACACAATACTTGATAGGACTATCGCACATGAAATGACATCACGGCCAGCAGAAGGCAGGGAAACTGACACTAGATGATTCCAGTTCTCACAGCACAAAACACAATACTTGATAGGACTATCGCACATGAAATGACATAACGGCCAGCAGAAGGCAGGGAAACTGACACTAGGTGATTCCAGTTCCCACAGCACAAAACACAACACTTGATAGGACTATCGCACATGAAATGACATAACGGCCAGCAGAAGGCAGGGAAACTGACACTAGATGATTCCAGTTCTCACAGCACAAAACACAATACTTGATAGGACTATCGCACATGAAATGACATCACGGCCAGCAGAAGGCAGGGAAACTGACACTAGATGATTCCAGTTCTCACAGCACAAAACACAATACTTGATAGGACTATCACACATGAAATGACATCACGGCCAGCAGAAGGCAGGGAAACTGACACTAGGTGATTCCAGTTCCCACAGCACAAAACACAACACTTGATAGGACTATCGCACATGAAATGACATAACGGCCAGCAGAAGGCAGGGAAACTGACACTAGGTGATTCCAGTTCCCACAGCACAAAACACAACACTTGATAGGACTATCGCACATGAAATGACATAACGGCCAGCAGAAGGCAGGGAAACTGACACTAGGTGATTCCAGTTCCCACAGCACAAAACACAACACTTGATATAGGACTATCACACATGAAATGACATAACGGCCAGCAGAAGGCAGGGAAACTGACACTAGGTGATTCCAGTTCCCACAGCACAAAACACAACACTTGATAGGACTATCGCACATGAAATGACATAACGGCCAGCAGAAGGCAGGGAAACTGACACTAGGTGATTCCAGTTCCCACAGCACAAAACACAACACTTGATATAGGACTATCACACATGAAATGACATAACGGCCAGCAGAAGGCAGGGAAACTGACACTAGGTGATTCCAGTTCCCACAGCACAAAACACAACACTTGATAGGACTATCGCACATGAAATGACATAACGGCCAGCAGAAGGCAGGGAAACTGACACTAGGTGATTCCAGTTCCCACAGCACAAAACACAACACTTGATAGGACTATCGCACATGAAATGACATAACGGCCAGCAGAAGGCAGGGAAACTGACACTAGGTGATTCCAGTTCCCACAGCACAAAACACAACACTTGATATAGGACTATCACACATGAAATGACATAACGGCCAGCAGAAGGCAGGGAAACTGACACTAGGTGATTCCAGTTCCCACAGCACAAAACACAACACTTGATAGGACTATCGCACATGAAATGACATAACGGCCAGCAGAAGGCAGGGAAACTGACACTAGGTGATTCCAGTTCCCACAGCACAAAACACAACACTTGATAGGACTATCGCACATGAAATGACATAACGGCCAGCAGAAGGCAGGGAAACTGACACTAGGTGATTCCAGTTCTCACAGCACAAAACACAACACTTGATAGGACTATCGCACATGAAATGACATAACGGCCAGCAGAAGGCAGGGAAACTGACACTAGGTGATTCCAGTTCCCACAGCACAAAACACAACACTTGATAGGACTATCGCACATGAAATGACATAACGGCCAGCAGAAGGCAGGGAAACTGACACTAGGTGATTCCAGTTCCCACAGCACAAAACAAACACTTGATAGGACTATCGCACATGAAATGACATAACGGCCAGCAGAAGGCAGGGAAACTGACACTAGGTGATTCCAGTTCCCACAGCACAAAACACAACACTTGATAGGACTATCGCACATGAAATGACATAACAGCCAGCAGAAGGCAGGGAAACTGACACTAGGTGATTCCAGTTCCCACAGCACAAAACACAACACTTGATAGGACTATCGCACATGAAATGACATAACGGCCAGCAGAAGGCAGGGAAACTGACACTAGGTGATTCCAGTTCCCACAGCACAAAACAAACACTTGATAGGACTATCGCACATGACATGACATCACGGACATTCTCAAGCTACCTTCAAAGAAAATCACAAGTTGTGGAGGTACAGCACTGAATGTGGCATCATCAGATCATGCACATCAACTCCAAAGTCACGAGGTGTCCCTTAAGGATTGGTACTTGGCCCAGTTATTTTTATTCTTCTAACTAATGACTTCCCTGTTTTCAGTGACAGCTTCAGGTACCGAATGCATGATGTTTGCAGATGAGACCACCCTTCCAATAAATAATTACACAGCAGAAGGAAGAAAGGATAGCTTTAATCATTGACCTTTTTTAATGAGCTATCAAGTACAGCACATAAAATGACCTGGCAATAAATTCTAAAAAAAACAACACAAGTGCATTTCAGCAGGATGAATAAAATACCATAAACATTTATAATATATCAGTGGTCAATAAAAAACACCATTTTTTGGTCTTCACTATTGATAAAACTTTTCATGGAGTGATAACGTGAATACAATTTCTATTAATAGGTATACATGTCATGAGGTGTATAAATTAGTGTAGAATCACACATTCGATATGGTCTAATCATCCAGGGCAGCTGTACCGGGAACTTGAAAGGGGTGCTTACACTACAAAAGAAGGCAATTAAATCCTTTGCCAATCTCGAGCTCGACTAAGCTGCTGAGAAGCGTATTAAAAACTGAAATGGACTGCTAGAAGACCTTCGAATATTAATAGGAAATACACTAAAGAAATTACTTCAAGACTTCCTCATCAAAAAACCATTCTACATTATGGAGGAGTTTCTGGATACAGAAAACGCAACTAACTGTATTTTTTATTATATTATATGACTATATTATTGTAATTAATGTTACATAATAAAGAAATTTTGATTTGATTTCACACTGTACTCGTGATCTGCTCACATTTCAATCGTCTACTAATCTCTCGCTGTCATCTAGATCTGTACACATCAGTCAACTCCTTGACTAAACACCTGATTGTGTTTACAGGACTACTTATCTGTGTACGAGCCATCATCCAGTACCTGAACATCAAGCGAGGCTGGCGTCTGCTCTCCGGCTCCGCTCAGGAACGACTTCTCTTCTTCTACTAATCTCTCCATCTCATCTAGATCTGTACATACAGTATGCATACTCTAAGTGATTAGTCATGAGTTTGGATGCAGTAATGGGTTTTATATAATTTTCGTGAGAATTTTACCACTTGAGAGTGAGAGGGGAGGGGGAGCTGGTGTCGCATGTAAAAGAAGCTGTGGGAAAATTTCATTAGTGACACTATAAAATATACATTTTTTATAGTAACAGCCTCTATGTTATATTTAAAATCTGGAATTACTGGTCAACTTATTCTTCAGATAAAAACTGTATTGTACTGAAACACAACACGCATCTTCTCTGATGACATTTATAGTTCATTCTGAGTTAACTTTGGATTTAATGGCACAATGTGTTAGGTTACCATTGAATGACATTAGCTTTCTAGAGGTTAGCTACATAACCACAATTCTAAGTACCTTTGTATTCCACTTTGTAATATATTTATTATGAAATTCTCATTACCACTTTGACTACTTACAACAAAATTTGATATATTCAAGATTACATAATTTTTTAAAGAATGTAAACTACTTAATATTTTTCACCAAAAATATCAGTATTGCTGATAATTTTTGATAGTTCCAATGGAAGGCGTAACTTTTTAACATGATTTTATTTCTCACTATTACATTTGTTTATTGTTTACTTTTTTAAAATTTTACTGCAATGTTTATTTAAATGTTGGTGCCTCACAGTTCACTTGTACAGAGTTGTTCTCAGTTCAAAATATTAAAGAAATCGCTTTGAATTTTGACTGAGAATAAGTTGAGACTTATTTAATCTTATTGTGTTTATTAGTGATAATTTTAACTTATGAATTGTAATAATTTTTATTCTTACATGAATGGATAAATGATGTAGACAAGTACGTAATGACCCCAATTCATGCCTTGATGATATTGAATAAAGCATTTTGGTGATTCTAATTGTATACATTTCAGGTTTGATTATTGCTGCACCATTATACCACTTAATCATATTTTGTAATAGCATGTTTTGTAAAATTCATGCTATTGTAGACAGAGGGGATTACAGTTGATTATACTAAAATTTCAAGTTGTTTTAGAAAATGCCAGCTAATATTTTGATATACATGATAAAAATATGTAACATCCAAGTTTAATAATGCATTGTAATTATTAAAAATGAATTCTCAGTTTTTGAATCTTGATGATCTGTTTGGTTTTATTTTGCACAAATGTCCGTTGTGCCACTAACTTTCCAGTACCAGAATCATTGTTTTATCCTCTTGTCTGTTAGATGTTAAGTAAGATATATTTATTTTATGAGCCTGTAACTTAGGTTAAGAACTGTTGTGTAATAGTAAGTAATAAATATTTCTGTTGTAAGATGTTAGTGTTATTGATATATTTAATCGGCTTCAGTTCTTGATTAAGCACTGTTTACTTTGTTGATAATTGAGACTATTTTTCTTATTTGTATAGTGTATAATATCCTTACTTATTGTAGGTGCATATTGTTTTAGTTGAATAAGTGATATTTAAGTTTTCGTATGTTGTGACAAAATGATTGTATAAAGACATTCATTGTTGAATGCAATAAACCTTTATATTGGATTTTATATTATATTTTAACCTAATTCAATTGCAAACTTGTTTTTATTATTTATTTAACCTATCGGGGAAGACACGAGCAGGTCACGTGGTCTATGTATAGCCACTCTTATTGTTATGAGACATTATAGTTCTGAAAATATCTGACAGATATCGTTGTCGTGGCAGCACTGAATTGACCACCTGTTTGTCAGCTGCTGTATGTGAGGTTAGGTGTGTTGTTTGGTCGTGAGATAGATCAAAATGGATGGAAACATCTGCAGGATTCTGTCGTTGATTTGTTATCAGTCAGTGGTTATGAGTGCAGTTCTGACATCTGTGACAGTGGTGGAAGATGTAATTATTTCCCGTACTCAAATACCGCGTGCCAACTCGTGGTTTGTGTGAGGATGAAGAACCTGAATAACAAGATGAAGGTTGTTTTCAATTGTACAGTTTGTTTAATTAAAGCAAAGTAATTTTGTATACAGTTAATAAAAAAATCAGAATTTCCTAGAAAACAAAACATTTTAATAAATACCCAGCAAATTCATAAAAAAACAGTACTTGTAATTTTTTCCTTTATTTTATGTTGTAGTTTATTATTATGCATAAGAATTTGTATTTATTTAAAAAAGTTTGTCATATCTGGGTTAAAGTTCACATATCCAAAATACAAAAGCAACAGACACTGGTAGTTACCAACCTATATCTCTCATTTAAACTTTTTCCAAAATTATTGAAAAGTCTGCTGCATCATCTTCAACATCACGGATTCGGCTATAGTACCAGCTACTTACTGAACAGTTAGAAGAGGACTGCACAGTAACCGCAAGCTGAGGACTATTGACACAGAGGGAACAGAGTGGTAATGGCCCAACCAGAGGTCACAGATGTACAAAGGGGTGAGTGCAAGTAGAGTCCTCTCACTAGCAAATAAATCAATAAACCGTCTTAATAGAAACCCTTAACATCACCAAGCAAGACTGCTACTCTAATGATTTGGTTTTAAATAAAAAAAGGACTAAACAAATTAATTTTTACAACTCACAGTGATGTTGACCTTGTGCTACTTGGATTGGACTCTGTAAACATCTTGGTATCATTATTGATACAAATGTAAATTAGAAACCTCATGTTGACCAACTCTGCAAAAATCTATTCTCAGGCATTTATGTTATACGTAAAATAAAGCGCATTTAAATGATATAAAAACATCTAAGACTGCCTAATTTGCCTTTTCTGAATTTCACCTAAGATAGAGAGAGTTGAAAGCTTTCAGACGTCTGGCTGGACTGCAACTTACTGTACACTCGAGATGTGATCCTCCGAGCAGTCGACTCTGGACAACACAGGCACACCAACACAATAAAGTTCAATCTGCCAACATCAATCTTGCGAGAGTTGAGAGCTATCAGATGTCTGGCTGGACTGCAACTTACTGTACACTCGAGATGTGATCCTCCGAGCAGTCGACTCTAGACAACACAGGCACACCAACACAATAAAGTTCAATCTGCCAACATCAATCTTGCGAGAGTTGAGAGCTATCAGATGTCTGGCTGGACTGCAACTTACTGTACACTCGAGATGTGATCCTCCGAGCAGTCGACTCTGGACAACACAGGCACACCAACACAATAAAGTTCAATCTGCCAACATCAATCTTGCGAGAGTTGAGAGCTATCAGATGTCTGGCTGTACTGCAACTTACTGTACACTCGAGATGTGATCCTCTGAGCAGTCGACTCTGGACTACACAGGCACACCAACACAATAAAGTTCAATCTGCCAACATCAATCTTGCGAGAGTTGAGAGCTATCAGATGTCTGGCTGGACTGCAACTTACTGTACACTCGAGATGTGATCCTCCGAGCAGTCGACTCTGGACAACACAGGCACACCAACACAATAAAGTTCAATCTGCCAACATCAATCTTGCGAGAGTTGAGAGCTATCAGATGTCTGGCTGGACTGCAACTTACTGTACACTCGAGATGTGATCCTCCGAGCAGTCGACTCTGGACAACACAGGCACACCAACACAATAAAGTTCAATCTGCCAACATCAATCTTGCGAGAGTTGAGAGCTATCAGATGTCTGGCTGGACTGCAACTTACTGTACACTCGAGATGTGATCCTCCGAGCAGTCGACTCTGGACAACACAGGCACACCAACACAATAAAGTTCAATCTGCCAACATCAATCTTGCGAGAGTTGAGAGCTATCAGATGTCTGGCTGGACTGCAACTTACTGTACACTCGAGATGTGATCCTCCGAGCAGTCGACTCTGGACAACACAGGCACACCAACACAATAAAGTTCAATCTGCCAACATCAATCTTGCGAGAGTTGAGAGCTATCAGATGTCTGGCTGGACTGCAACTTACTGTACACTCGAGATGTGATCCTACGAGCAGTCGACTCTGGACTACACAGGCACACCAACACAATAAAGTTCAATCTGCCAACATCAATCTTGCGAGAGTTGAGAGCTATCAGATGTCTGGCTGGACTGCAACTTACTGTACACTCGAGATGTGATCCTCCGAGCAGTCGACTCTGGACTACACAGGCACACCAACACAATAAAGTTCAATCTGCCAACATCAATCTTGCGAGAGTTGAGAGCTATCAGATGTCTGGCTGGACTGCAACTTACTGTACACTCGAGATGTGATCCTCCGAGCAGTCGACTCTGGACAACACAGGCACACCAACACAATAAAGTTCAATCTGCCAACATCAATCTTGCGAGAGTTGAGAGCTATCAGATGTCTGGCTGGACTGCAACTTACTGTACACTCGAGATGTGATCCTACGAGCAGTCGACTCTGGACTACACAGGCACACCAACACAATAAAGTTCAATCTGCCAACATCAATCTTGCGAGAGTTGAGAGCTATCAGATGTCTGGCTGGACTGCAACTTACTGTACACTCGAGATGTGATCCTCCGAGCAGTCGACTCTGGACTACACAGGCACACCAACACAATAAAGTTCAATCTGCCAACATCAATCTTGCGAGAGTTGAGAGCTATCAGATGTCTGGCTGGACTGCAACTTACTGTACACTCGAGATGTGATCCTCCGAGCAGTCGACTCTGGACAACACAGGCACACCAACACAATAAAGTTCAATCTGCCAACATCAATCTTGCGAGAGTTGAGAGCTATCAGATGTCTGGCTGGACTGCAACTTACTGTACACTCGAGATGTGATCCTCCGAGCAGTCGACTCTGGACAACACAGGCACACCAACACAATAAAGTTCAATCTGCCAACATCAATCTTGCGAGAGTTGAGAGCTATCAGATGTCTGGCTGGACTGCAACTTACTGTACACTCGAGATGTGATCCTCCGAGCAGTCGACTCTGGACAACACAGGCACACCAACACAATAAAGTTCAATCTGCCAACATCAATCTTGCGAGAGTTGAGAGCTATCAGATGTCTGGCTGGACTGCAACTTACTGTACACTCGAGATGTGATCCTCCGAGCAGTCGACTCTGGACAACACAGGCACACCAACACAATAAAGTTCAATCTGCCAACATCAATCTTGCGAGAGTTGAGAGCTATCAGATGTCTGGCTGGACTGCAACTTACTGTACACTCGAGATGTGATCCTACGAGCAGTCGACTCTGGACAACACAGGCACACCAACACAATAAAGTTCAATCTGCCAACATCAATCTTGCGAGAGTTGAGAGCTATCAGATGTCTGGCTGGACTGCAACTTACTGTACACTTGAGATGTGATCCTCCGAGCAGTCGACTCTGGACAACACAGGCACACCAACACAATAAAGTTCAATCTGCCAACATCAATCTTGCGAGAGTTGAGAGCTATCAGATGTCTGGCTGGACTGCAACTTACTGTACACTTGAGATGTGATCCTACGAGCAGTCGACTCTGGACTACACAGGCACACCAACACAATAAAGTTCAATCTGCCAACATCAATCTTGCGAGAGTTGAGAGCTATCAGATGTCTGGCTGGACTGCAACTTACTGTACACTTGAGATGTGATCCTCCGAGCAGTCGACTCTGGACAACACAGGCACACCAACACAATAAAGTTCAATCTGCCAACATCAATCTTGCGAGAGTTGAGAGCTATCAGATGTCTGGCTGGACTGCAACTTACTGTACACTCGAGATGTGATCCAACGAGCAGTCGACTTTTGGATAACAGAGGTGTACTTCAACAAGCTGCTGAATAGCACTCAAACCTCTTCAAGAAAGCACTGACTGGTTGGCTACAGGAGAGACACTTCTACACGTAGAAAGAATTCTACGATTCGAAACCTTAATGTATGTTGCAAGAAAGTAAAGTCAGTGATTTACTAATAATATAATATAATATGTAAAACAAGATAACAGTTTTACCGCTTGTGTAGTTATGGCCATGGCTGGATCATGCTTTGATCTGTAAAGTACAGTATAGATGAGCGTAGGATGACGTCATAGTCTGTGTAAAGGTAAAGCAGGCCAGGTGTAGATTCTCAGTATTTAGTCCCTGGGTTGTAGATCTTTGAGTCATCCTCAATATTGGGTTAGCTATTCAGCCAATTGTTGAGATCAGAGATGTTATTAATCTATTATGCACAATCCAGTGAAGTGCACAGTTTCACTGATGGTGAGTTCACGTTGGGATGAAGCAACTTCTCTTGCACTGCCGACCAAGGAGTTGTAAACACTATTTTAGGTAGGAATAATAAAGATTTCATTTTCTCTTCCATTTATGTAGTCCAACTCCACCCACATTACCCAAGTAAAGACCAGAGTCAGGGACATATCAATGTAAGCTTGGGTTGTGGCTAGGAGTTGTAAACACTATTTTAGGTAGGAATAGTAACAATTTATTTTCTCTTCCATTTACGTAGTCCAACTCCACCCACATTACTCAAGTAAAGACCAGAGTCAGAGACATATCATTGTAAGCCTGGGTTGTGGCTAGGAGTTGTAAACACTATTTTAGGTAGGAATAGTAACAATTTATTTTCTCTTCCATTTATGTAGTCCAACTGCACCCACATTCCCCGAGTAAAGACCAGAGTTATAGACATATCATTGTAAGCCATTGCTCAGTCAAGCCTGGGTTGTGGCTAGGAGTTGTAAACAATATTTTAGGTAGGAATAATAAAGATTTCATTTTCTCTTCCATTTATGTACTCCAACTCCACCCACATTACCCAAGTAAAGACCAGAGTCAGAGACATATCATTGTAAGCCTGAGTTGTGGCTAGGAGTTGTAAACACTATTTCAGGTAGGAATAATAAAGATTTCATTTTCTCTTCCATTTATGTACTCCAACTCCACCCACATTACCCAACTAAAGACCAGAATCAGGGACATATCAATGTAAGCTTGGGTTGTGGCTAGGAGTTGTAAACAATATTTTAGGTAGGAATAATAAAGATTTCATTTTCTCTTCCATTTATGTACTCCAACTCCACCCACATTACCCAAGTAAAGACCAGAGTCAGAGACATATCATTGTAAGCCTGAGTTGTGGCTAGGAGTTGTAAACACTATTTCAGGTAGGAATAATAAAGATTTCATTTTCTCTTCCATTTATGTACTCCAACTCCATCCACATTACCCAACTAAAGACCAGAATCAGAGACATATCAATGTAAGCCTGGGTTGTGGCTAGGAGTTGTAAACACTATTTCAGGTAGGAATAATAAAGATTTCATTTTCTCTTCCATTTATGTACTCCAACTCCATCCACATTACCCAACTAAAGACCAGAATCAGAGACATATCAATGTAAGCCTGGGTTGTGGCTAGCAGTTGTAAACACTATTTTAGGTAGGAATGAATGAAAAATGAATGAATAATATTTATTTCCCAAATACAAATTAATAACACGTACAATGTATCTATATTACTATAAATCCTACATCCATTATTAACATAATAGAAGATCATCTAAATATGGTAAAAAACGGCTGCAAATATTCAATAATACTATTCCATCAGGGAAAAATAGGGTCTACATGGGCAAGTAGCCTGTGCGTAGACCCGAGCCATTATGGCAACGATATAGGAACGGATTTTTAGAAAAAAAAAAATTAGTTATATGTGATAGAATATTTTGTAATTAAGAAAAAATTAAATAGTAAAACAATAAAAGAAATACAATACATTAATGTTTATAGTTTTGGAGCAATCAGTTAACGATGACAACAAACCCACCTCTTTAAGCTAAAAATAAAAAATAAAAATATATCAAACCATAACAATCTAATATCTGTCGGATACAACTATTTCCTTCCAGGGGCAGCCGGACGCAACAATACATGACGCAATGACTGAGGGATAGGTGAGGGGGGTCAAGGTCAGGTCCGCCTGTTGTACCAGGTCACAATGAGGGCCTCGACTTCCTCGTCACTGAGACTGATAAGCAGTTCCGACACTTTCCTTTTAAAAGTCGATAATGCAGTTGTTTGAAAAAGTTCTACGCCTTCATATTTTAAGCACAAATTTCAGTAGAGTAGTTGAGAAATGTAATAACAATTAGTAGTTGAAAAAGATTTAATAAGATTGGAGGTAGTAATTCCTATGTTTCTAGAGTATCTAGTGCTGTAATTATGAGTAATTGGAATAAATATTTCGGTAAAATTATTGAACGTGTGTATTAATACAGTTTTAATGAAAATTTGTCTGACTGTAAAAACTCTAGTCTCTTGGAATAGGGTACTGGTCGGGCAACGCTTACTCTTCCTAAATGCAGCTTTTAATATTGATTTTTGAATTATACTAAGGTTATGAATTAAAGTTTTATTTGCTCCACCCCACGCAATAATACCAAAAGACAGAATCGACTGTACAAATGCAAAATAAGCTACTCTAATTTTGTTTATGTTCAGAATATTTGTTAACTCTTTAAAAGCAAAAATATATTTCCTTAATCTGTTTTTCAAATACTCAACATGTTCCGTCCATTTCATACGATTATCAAATATAATTCCCAGATATTTGTAACTGCTAACACGCTGTATATTTCCACAGTTACAATTAGTGTTTGTGTAATTTCCACAAGAGTGAATGGTCAAGTCAGAGAGTACATAATCTGATTGTGTAGACAACGAAATTGGCATAAATTTAGTTTTTGAAATGTTTAGTGTTAAAATATTTTGATCGAGCCATGTTTTCACTATTGCCAAATCACTTAGAGCATTTAAGCGTACTTCATTCCAGGTCTTTCCCCGTGTTAAAATAAGAGTGTCATCGGCAAAAAGAACTAATTTACTTGTTATATTCAACTTAGATATATTATTGATATATAATAGAAATAAAATGGGCCCAAGTGTGCTTCCTTGGATCACTCCGTAATTAATGGGCATTTGATCGCTGTTGACACCACAAATCGTTGTTATCTGTCGCCTATCTGTGAGGTAGGACTGGAACCACGAAAGAGCGCCGCCCCGAACACCCATAGCCTTGAGCTTATCTAAGAGCTTATTCCTGTTTACAGAATCAAATGCCTTTTTTAGATCTAAAGAAATTAACATTAGACGCTCTTGACTTGCTATTGCTTGATTTATTTCTCTGCAGACATCGAATAGAGCATTTGAAATGTTTTTGTCTGACCGGAATCCATACTGATTCTTCGACATAATATCATGAGTAAAGAGATATTCGACCAGCTGTTCTTTTATTATTTTTTCCAATATTTTGACAAAACACTTAGCAGAGATATCGGTCGGAAATTACTTTTATCGGTATATTCGTCGGCTTTATGAATCGGTATAACTTTAGCTATTTTAAAAATATTTGGGAAAGTACCAGAACTAATGCTCAAATTAATTAAGTGTAGTAAAGGTTTGCAAAGAATATTTAAATTAAATTTAAGAACTTCAGCTGAAATGCCATCGCAACCGGGGGCAGACCCTCCCCGCAGACCGGATACATGACGTAAGATGTGTTCCTGTGTGTGTTCCAGCTTATTGCCAAAAAAGTTAGAAAACATCTTAAATTGGAAGCTGAAATTCCTCTTCAAGTAATTAACGTTCCACAACAAACCAATACTGTTGATTGTGGCATTTATATGATTTTATTTACAGACATTCTTTTACATCTGGTAAAATCGGGGATGGAGGACTCCTTGAGGGCAATTGTCACCACACTACCATGCTCATTGAGACACATAGATGTTATGTCAAAGCGAGCCCAACTAGCTTATTTGTGGCAGAATTACCAATATCTACGTTTGGATCCTCATATAGTATCAGACATGATGTTCAAGCCCTTATTGTCTCAATCTCAACAGAATATTGATGACAGCAATATTAGCATGCAGTCAAGTGATGATTGGGTTAGAATACAAAATCACAGATGTATCAAAGACAAAAAATGTAACAAGGAAAAACATGTTGTTATCCCAACTTCAAATAGATTCACTGCACTTGCAAATGAAACCCATCCAAGGCAAACAAATCTAGCTGTTAAAGGCGATTCCTTTTGTATTAAAACTAATTATGAAGGTAAAACAAAAAACACCATCGATCTTAAGGTTTGCAGAAGTGAGAAGGAAACAGTCAAAGTCGAGTTTTACGCTGACAGCCAGGGAAGGGGCATACCTGAGCTTATCGGTCTGTTTAGCAATGGAAAAATTCATGTTGATGGGTTGGTCAAGCCTGGTGCAGATATACAATATGTCTGTAGTCAGGCTGGCAAGTCACGTACTCGACCCCTGTTTTTGCTGGCTGGTACAAACAATATAACTGCAAATTCAACACAAGTTATCTTTGATAAAATGGAATGCGAATTAAATGCCCTGAGTAAGAACAGACCAGTCTGTATCACAACAATTCCTCCTAGATATGATGTCCAGCCAGACCATATGATACATTACAACATAGCTCTGGCAAACAACTATATTAGGGAACTAGTTCTTAGAATGAACAACGTTAGTCTTATCGATCTCGACTCTTTTCAGAGATTTCACTTCTCCCGAAAAGGCATTCATTTAAATCACAGTGGAAAGAAGAAACTTGCATCAATGATTGTTGACTATATTCTGAAATTAAATACACAACCAAAGAATAGTATAACAAATACAGAATCCCAAATAAATTGTAATACCATCAATGTTACTGAAACACCTATGAGAGATGTTATTAAACGCTTTCGATATGACAAAACTGTCGGATTCGCACACAGCATTTCCGGGGACTTGGATGACCCTTGTCACATGTCAGCTGGTGTGGCTGTCGTCTTCAAACAGGAATTTGGCCAGCCTAAACTATCACATTGCCTAACACGCCATCTGGCTCTACAAGATAATGCAAACAGTGCAACAGTGTATAGTCTTATAACTAAGGATAAATATTATGGCAAACCAAGTAAACAGGACTATGACACTGCTTTTTCTGACCTGTCTCAAAATTTTAAAAGGAGGGATCTGAAGCACTTGATATGCTCTCCAATGGGCTGCGTACGTGATAGGGTCAGTTTGACACTCTTTCTAGACAATGTAATAAAATTTCAACAATGCACAGGAGCCACTGTTACCATTGTCTCATATTTTCAAAAATCATTTCGATCACTAAGGAATGGTTTATCTCATGAAGATTTTAACAGGGAACTGAAGAACCTTATTGAGGAGAAAACAAAGACTGCTCCCACCTTACCAGCTCTTAACCACCCATCAGAAATCATCAATCTTGAGTCACATCAACCAGCAGCAGTGAGGTCTCCAGTGAGTTTGGTGACGCTATCCAGGAATCAGCAAGAATCACAGGATCGGGCTAGTGATGTGTTTGTGGCACCGGGCGACCTCACATTTTCTGAGGCGCTAAAGCAGAGTAATGGTGTTTGTGGTGAATCATTAAATCAGGCAGTACCTGCCTCAGTTTGCTCTTTGAATGCTACACCTCAAAAAAACTGTCTTCCTCCTGTGCACAGGAGCGTCACCTAGGTAGTAGTTACAATTTAAATTATGTTTCAGACAGTACTTACAATAATCCATGTTCTGTCATTAAAGATAAGCCATGTGACTTTGGAAGCTTTGTAAGCAATAGCACATTTGGGTTGTTCCATCAAAATATTAGAGGATTACAATCATCCTTAGAATCTTTAGAAATTACGTTGAGTGAAATAAACCCTAATATAGTGATTTTAACTGAGCATAAAATGACCAAGATGATGCTTCAAAGGTTAAATATTAATGGTTATGTCTTAAACTCTAGCTATGCAAGAGAAAGCTGCAGAGGAGGAGGTGTAGTAATTTTATCCAAAACAAGTGTGATTTGGAAAGAAATTAAAATTCCAGACATTGGATATTTATTGAAGGATGAAATATTTGAATGTTGCATGGTTGAAATAAAAAATATTTTTCTCGAAAAACAGTCTAAATTATTAGTGGTGGGCTTGTACAGAAATCCCATAACAAAAAATGAACCAGAATTCTTAAAAAGTATGGAAGTTTTATTGGAACATGTAGACAAAAGATATAAGCACATTTTAATAGCGGGGGATATAAACATTGATATGATGGGACAATCCAACAGTGCATTGAAACTGAACAACTTGTTAGTTTCTAATGGAATGTGCTCTTTAGTAAAATTTCCAACTAGAATTACGGAGTCATCAGCCACAACTATAGACAACATTTTCACCAACATTAATATGAATTTTATCAAACTAATCGGAATTAATACTCAACTCTCAGACCATGATGGGCAGTTCTTAGCATTATTACATACCCCTATTAAACATAAAAGTAAAATTACTGTTCATCATCCCAATGAATCCATTCAAATGTATACTAGAAAGTTCTCAGATTTAAACACACATTCATTTTTGTATTCATTGCAACAAGAATCATGGACAGACTTATATTTAGCTCCTGTTACTTCAAAATATGATGTTTTTCATAGTATTTTATTGTTCTACTTTAACCTCCATTTTCCTAAAACCTTAAGTCGAAAACAGTTGAATAAAAATATGTGGTTAACAGATGAGCTCAGATTAGAAAAGCTAGAAATTATTGAATTAAGTAGCCTAGCTAGAGAACTTCAAAGCCCACTTGTTTATAGTGAGGTAAAATCAAGAAACAAATTATTTAAGACAAATATTCTGCATCAAAAGAAACAATATCTTAATAGTCAGTTGGAAAAGTCTGTGAATGTTAATGCCACTGTCTGGAGGATGATTAATAGGGAAGTTGGTGTAAACAACAATAGTAATAAAAATATAGAGCTTAAGGTTAGAAATCAACTTTGTACAGACCCTGGTAACTTAAGCGAATTTATAAACAGATATTTCTCAGATCTAGTAGATAAATCTATACTGCCTAATTTGTCAAGCTCCACAGGACCTTCAGTTCAACAACAACCTATTTGTAATTTTTCTAGATTTAGACTAGAGCCAGTCACAGAAGAAGATATAGAGAAAATTATGATCAGTCTAAAAAACAAGCTTAGTGCTGGATATGACGACATTCCTGTTGTTCTCATTAAGAAAGCCAGGAAATCGCTAATAAAACCTATCACTCACTTAATAAATTCTTCTTTTATTTCAGGAATATTTCCAGAAAAATTGAAAATTGCAAAGATTAAACCTCTATTTAAAAAAGGGAACAGAACCCACGTAGAAAATTATCGTCCCATTGCTTTGCTTCCATCAATCTCCAAAATCTTTGAACGTGCTTTTTACAATCAATTTAAAATTTATTTGGAAAAAAACAATATAATTAACAGCAATCAACATGGTTTCCAAAAGGGAAAATCTGTTTTAAACCGCAGCCACAGAATTTCTTGAATCAGTTATTGACTCCATAGATAATCATGAAAAGGTAATTGGAGTTTTCATGGATCTGAGCAAAGCTTTTGATTCAATTTCTCATGTTTTGTTGTTGTCTAAATTAAAACAAATTGGCGTAGAAGGTAAAGCTTTTGAATGGTTAAACTCATATCTGAATAATAGAAAACAATTTGTCGAATTGGAATATTTCTCCCACAACAAAGGGACAATGTATAAACAACTTTACAAATCCTCGATTTCAGATGTGAAGCATGGGGTTCCTCAAGGTTCCATACTGGGACCTTTACTTTTCATTTGTTATATCAATGATGTACCTAAAATCAGGCAACCTGGAAAACTTTGTTTTTATGCAGACGACGCAAACCTAAAAATTTCTGCACCTTCAATAAAGGGAGTGGAGGAGTCATCCAGCACTAACTTATCACTTTTGGCTCAATTTTTTGAAGCAAATAAATTACTTTTGAATGTTGATAAGACAAACTTTATAGTATTTAACCACAAACAAATGAAAAAAATAATCAAGCCAACAGTAACAATAAATAAAGATAGCCATATTTTCCAAGTAGCAAATTCAAAATTTTTAGGATTATCGATTGACGAGAACCTGGACTGGAGCTCTCACATTGAAAGTGTTCTTGCAAGGGCAGCTTCAGGCATCTATGCTTTAAATAGATTAAGAAATTTTTGTGATGTCAAAACTCTAAGAACAGTCTATTTTTCTTATATTCATTCCGTTATTTCCTTTGGGATTTCAATATATGGTGCCACAACAGTTAGAAATTTACACTCAATTTTAAAAATCCAAAAGAGAGCAGTAAGATCAATTTTTAAACTTAAACCAGGCACATCGTCAAAAGAACATTTTATTTCATTAGGTATAATGACCGTGTATGGTATGTATATTTATGAAACAATATTATCGGTAAAGCTCAGATTTTCCAATTTGCCACAGCTTGGTACACTTCACCAATACAATACCAGGCATCAAAATGACCTTGCCATTCCCACACATCATTTAGAATTTTTCCGCAAAAAACCTCAATATATGGGCACAATATTTTATAATAAATTACCTCAATATTTAAAGTCAGAAAATGTTTTATCAACTTTCAAATCAAAATTAAAATATTTTCTCATTGACAAGGCTCTTTATAGTTTTAAACGAATTTTAAATACAGAACATGTCAAATTATATAGTTAATAATAATACTTTAGATGTACAATGCTATTGATGACACCATTCAGTGTACAATGTTGTGCCAATGAATAAAGAAATTTTGATTTGATTTGATTTGATTTGACAGTATGCAGTGTGAAACAACTGTTCTGTCGGTAGTCCTCGTCAGTCACAACTGGGTCGCCGCTAGGGTTAATGTTGTTTGCTAATATTTCGCCTACATTCACAAAGAAGTTATTAAATTCGTCTGCTACATTTTTAAACAAATCGCTGTTTACATTAATATCTGGACAATATTTTTGGATTTTAAAAACGTCTTTTTGTACATCAGTCTCTGCCAATTCTTTAATAATTCCACAGAGAATTTTTGGATCTTTTCCGGATTGATCAATCTTTGATCTATAATAATTCCTTTTTGTTTGCTTGATCAAGTTACTGACATTTGCGCGATGTGCTCGAAAGATTTCTCTGACAATTGGGTTAAATGGTAATAACCCAATTGGGAGGAATAATAAAGATTTCATTTTCTCTTCCATTTATGTAGTCCAACTCCACCCACATTACCCAAGTAAAGACCAGAGTCAGGGACATATCAATGTAAGCTTGGGTTGTGGCTAGGAGTTGTAAACAATATTTTAGGTAGGAATAATAAAGATTTCATTTTCTCTTCCATTTATGTACTCCAACTCCACCCACATTACCCAAGTAAAGACCAGAGTCAGAGACATATCATTGTAAGCCTGGGTTGTGGCTAGGAGTTGTAAACACTATTTCAGGTAGGAATAATAAAGATTTCATTTTCTCTTCCATTTATGTACTCCAACTCCATCCACATTACCCAACTAAAGACCAGAATCAGAGACATATCATTGTAAGCCTGGGTTGTGGCTAGGAGTTGTAAACACTATTTCAGGTAGGAATAATAAAGATTTCATTTTCTCTTCCATTTATGTACTCCAACTCCACCCACATTACCCAACTAAAGACCAGAATCAGAGACATATCAATGTAAGCCTGGGTTGTGGCTAGCAGTTGTAAACACTATTTTAGGTAGGAATGAATGAAAAATGAATGAATAATATTTATTTCCCAAATACAAATTAATAACACGTACAATGTATCTATATTACTATAAATCCTACATCCATTATTAACATAATAGAAGATCATCTAAATATGGTAAAAAACGGCTGCAAATATTCAATAATACTATTCCATCAGGGAAAAATAGGGTCTACATGGGCAAGTAGCCTGTGCGTAGACCCGAGCCATTATGGCAACGATATAGGAACGGATTTTTAGAAAAAAAAAAATTAGTTATATGTGATAGAATATTTTGTAATTAAGAAAAAATTAAATAGTAAAACAATAAAAGAAATACAATACATTAATGTTTATAGTTTTGGAGCAATCAGTTAACGATGACAACAAACCCACCTCTTTAAGCTAAAAATAAAAAATAAAAATATATCAAACCATAACAATCTAATATCTGTCGGATACAACTATTTCCTTCCAGGGGCAGCCGGACGCAACAATACATGACGCAATGACTGAGGGATAGGTGAGGGGGGTCAAGGTCAGGTCCGCCTGTTGTACCAGGTCACAATGAGGGCCTCGACTTCCTCGTCACTGAGACTGATAAGCAGTTCCGACACTTTCCTTTTAAAAGTCGATAATGCAGTTGTTTGAAAAAGTTCTACGCCTTCATATTTTAAGCACAAATTTCAGTAGAGTAGTTGAGAAATGTAATAACAATTAGTAGTTGAAAAAGATTTAATAAGATTGGAGGTAGTAATTCCTATGTTTCTAGAGTATCTAGTGCTGTAATTATGAGTAATTGGAATAAATATTTCGGTAAAATTATTGAACGTGTGTATTAATACAGTTTTAATGAAAATTTGTCTGACTGTAAAAACTCTAGTCTCTTGGAATAGGGTACTGGTCGGGCAACGCTTACTCTTCCTAAAAGCAGCTTTTAATATTGATTTTTGAATTATACTAAGGTTATGAATTAAAGTTTTATTTGCTCCACCCCACGCAATAATACCAAAAGACAGAATCGACTGTACAAATGCAAAATAAGCTACTCTAATTTTGTTTATGTTCAGAATATTTGTTAACTCTTTAAAAGCAAAAATATATTTCCTTAATCTGTTTTTCAAATACTCAACATGTTCCGTCCATTTCATACGATTATCAAATATAATTCCCAGATATTTGTAACTGCTAACACGCTGTATATTTCCACAGTTACAATTAGTGTTTGTGTAATTTCCACAAGAGTGAATGGTCAAGTCAGAGAGTACATAATCTGATTGTGTAGACAACGAAATTGGCATAAATTTAGTTTTTGAAATGTTTAGTGTTAAAATATTTTGATCGAGCCATGTTTTCACTATTGCCAAATCACTTAGAGCATTTAAGCGTACTTCATTCCAGGTCTTTCCCCGTGTTAAAATAAGAGTGTCATCGGCAAAAAGAACTAATTTACTTGTTATATTCAACTTAGATATATTATTGATATATAATAGAAATAAAATGGGCCCAAGTGTGCTTCCTTGGATCACTCCGTAATTAATGGGCATTTGATCGCTGTTGACACCACAAATCGTTGTTATCTGTCGCCTATCTGTGAGGTAGGACTGGAACCACGAAAGAGCGCCGCCCCGAACACCCATAGCCTTGAGCTTATCTAAGAGCTTATTCCTGTTTACAGAATCAAATGCCTTTTTTAGATCTAAAGAAATTAACATTAGACGCTCTTGACTTGCTATTGCTTGATTTATTTCTCTGCAGACATCGAATAGAGCATTTGAAATGTTTTTGTCTGACCGGAATCCATACTGATTCTTCGACATAATATCATGAGTAAAGAGATATTCAACCAGCTGTTCTTTTATTATTTTTTCCAATATTTTGACAAAACACTTAGCAGAGATATCGGTCGGAAATTACTTTTATCGGTATATTCGTCGGCTTTATGAATCGGTATAACTTTAGCTATTTTAAAAATATTTGGGAAAGTACCAGAACTAATGCTCAAATTAATTAAGTGTAGTAAAGGTTTGCAAAGAATATTTAAATTAAATTTAAGAACTTCAGCTGAAATGCCATCGCAACCGGGGGCAGACCCTCCCCGCAGACCGGATACATGACGTAAGATGTGTTCCTCTGTGACAGTATGCAGTGTGAAACAACTGTTCTGTCGGTAGTCCTCGTCAGTCACAACTGGGTCGCCGCTAGGGTTAATGTTGTTTGCTAATATTTCGCCTACATTCACAAAGAAGTTATTAAATTCGTCTGCTACATTTTTAAACAAATCGTTGTTTACATTAATATCTGGACAATATTTTTGGATTTTAAAAACGTCTTTTTGTACATCAGTCCCTGCCAATTCTTTAATAATTCCCCAGAGAATTTTTGGATCTTTTCCGGATTGATCAATCTTTGATCTATAATAATTCCTTTTTGTTTGCTTGATCAAGTTACTGACATTTGCACGATGTGCTCGAAAGATTTCTCTGACAATTGGGTTAAATGGTAATAACCCAATTGGGAGGAATAATAAAGATTTCATTTTCTCTTCCATTTATGTAGTCCAACTCCACCCACATTACCCAAGTAAAGACCAGAGTCAGGGACATATCATTGTAAACCTAGGTTGTGGCTAGGAGTTGTAAACACTATTTTAGGTAGGAATATTAACAATTTCATTTTCTCTTCCATTTATGTACTCCAACTCCACCCACATTACCCAACTAAAGACCAGAATCAGAGACATATCAATGTAAGCCTGGGTTGTGGCTAGGAGTTGTAAACACTATTTTAGGTAGGAATAGTAACAATTTATTTTCTCTTCCATTTATGTAGTCCAACTCCACCCACATTAACCGAGTAAAGACCAGAGTCATAGACATATCAATGTAAGCCTGGGTTGTGGTGAGGAGTTGTAAACACTATTTTAGGTAGGAATAATAAAGATTTTATTTTCTCTTCAATTTATGTAGTCCAACTCCTCCCACATTCCCCGAGTAAAGACCAGAGTTATAGACATATCATTGTAAGCCTGGGTTGTGGCTAGGAGTTGTAAACACTATTTTAGGTAGGAATAATAACAATTTATTTTCTCTTCCATTTATGTAGTCCAACTGCACCCACATTACCCAAGTAAAGACCAGAGTCAGGGACATGTCATTGTAAGCCTGGGTTGTGGCTAGGAGTTGTAAACACTATTTTAGGTAGGAAAAATAACAATTTATTTTCTCTTCCATTTATGTAGTCCAACTGCACCCACATTCCCCGAGTAAAGACCAGAGTTATAGACATATCATTGTAAGCCTGGGTTGTGGCTAGGAGTTGTAAACACTATTTCAGGTAGGAATAATAAAGATTTCATTTTCTCTTCCATTTATGTAGTCCAACTCCACCCACATTACCCAAGTAAAGACCAGAGTCAGGGACATGTCATTGTAAGCCTGGGTTGTGGCTAGGAGTTGTAAACACTATTTTAGGTAGGAAAAATAACAATTTATTTTCTCTTCCATTTATGTAGTCCAACTGCACCCACATTACCCAAGTAGAAACCAGAGTCGGAGACATATCAATGTAAGCCTGGGTTGTGGCTAGGAGTTGCAAACACTATTTTAGGTAGGAAAAATAACAATTTATTTTCTCTTCCATTTATGTAGTCCAACTGCACCCACATTACCCAAGTAGAAACCAGAGTCGGAGACATATCAATGTAAGCCTGGGTTGTGGCTAGGAGTTGTAAACACTATTTTAGGTAGGAATAATAAAGATTTCATTTTCTCTTCCATTTATGTAGTCCAACTCCACCCACATTACCCAATTAAAGACCAAAGTCAGAGACATATCATTATAAGCCTGGGTTGTGGCTAGGAGTTGTAAACACTATTTTAGGTAGGAATAATAACAATTTCATTTTCTCTTCCATTTATGTAGTCCAACTCCACCCACATTACCCAATTAAAGACCAGAGTCATAGACATATCAATGTAAGCCTGGGTTGTGGCTAGGAGTTGTAAACACTATTTTAGGTAGGAATAATAAAGATTTCATTTTCTCTTCCATTTATGTAGTCCAACTCCACCCACATTACCCAATTAAAGACAAAAGTCAGAGACATATCATTGTAAACCTGGGTTGTGGCTAGGAGTTGTAAACACTATTTTAGATAGGAATAATAACAATTTCATTTTCTCTTCAATTTATGTAGTCCAACTCCACCCACATTACCCAATTAAAGACCAGAGTCATAGACATATCATTGTAAGCCTGGGTTGTGGCTAGGAGTTGTAAACACAACTAGCAGCCCCTCTAACAAACCTAATAAATAAATCTCTTAACGAAGGAGTATTTCCTAGCACTTTAAAAACGTCTAAAATATATCCAAAATACAAAAGTGGAAAAACCACTGAAGCAACCAGCTACCGCCCAATCTCCTTAATACCAAACTTCTCAAAAATTCTTGAAAGAGTAGTTCTCAACAGACTCACAGAGCATCTTCATCAGCATAACCTTTTTACCTCTAAACAGCACGGCTTCATCAAGAACAGGTCAACAACAACAGCCATTACGCAACTCATAGAAGGCCTCATAGAGAAGCTAGAACAAGGCTACATTGCCTCAACAATCTTGCTGGACTTCAGCAAAGCATTTGATTGCCTGGACCACAAACTGATAATAAAGAAACTAAGGGTTCTCGGTATTTCTGGAAAAGAAGCACAATGGTTTCAAAGCTATATAAGTGACAGGAAACAGTTGGTAGAGATCACCTATGAAGACAATCACGTCCTACAAAAGATGAAATCACAAGTACTACCAATAACTAGAGGAGTGCCACAAGGATCAGTGCTTGGTCCTGTCCTGTACATTCTTCTAGCAAACGATTTTCCAAAATACCTAGAAAACTTCTGCGAGGCGGTCATGTTTGCGGATGACACAGCGTTGATTGTTGCTGACAAAAATAAAGAACAATTGGAAATAAATTCCTATGTGGCTTATAACATGGCAAAGCAATACTGCTACCAAAATGACCTTGTCTTAAATGAAAGCAAAACCTGCCAACTCATCTTCACAACAACCCCAAACAACCATCAGGGGCTCCCAGACATCACAACTGTCAGTATAAATAAATACTTAGGCATAATTTTAGATAATACCCTAACATGGACACCTCACATAAACCAGTTATGCAATAAATTGAACTCCAGTCTCTTTGTTATTAGAAGAATGAAACAGATCAGCGACCATAAAACAGCACTAACTGCCTACTATTCACTCTTTGAGTCCCAGCTTCGATACGGACTGGTAGCCTGGGGAGGTACAAGTGACACAAATCTGCAAAGAGTACTGATCATACAAAAAAGAGCAATAAGAACTCTGAACGGACTGGGCCCCAGAGACTCTTGCAGAGAGGCTTTTAAGGAGCTCAAAGTACTGACAGTGGCCTCACTCTACATCCTTGAAACTGTGCTCTTTACAGTAAAATCGGGCCAAACTAGAATGGAAGAACAGCATTCTTATAACACCAGGTACAGACACAACTTTCTGCTTGACGCTCACCACCTTAGTCTATACGAGAGGAAGCCTTCCTATAAAGGAGCCACCTTCTACAATCGACTGCCTGAGAATTTCAAGAGGCTGCCTGAGAAAAAACTGAAAACCGCACTGTCAGACTGGCTACTGGACCGATCCATCTACACAGTACGAGAGTTCCTGAACTGGAGAACCCATTGACAAAAAAAAAAGAAACTATAGCAACTTTTATGATGTTATATCATAACCTTGAAATTTAACACTTTTTTACCTATGTACAGTAAAATTTTTGTATGTATGTAAATGTAAACCTGTGTTTTTTCTTACAATGTAATGTTTTTGACGCAATACTATACTCTATGTATATGTAAATAAAGATTGATTGATTGATTGATTGATTGATATTTCAGCTAGGAATAATAACAATTTATTTTCTCTTCCATTTATGTAGTCCAACTCCATCCACATTACCCAAGTAAAGACCAGAGTCAGGGACATATCATTGTAAACCTAGGTTGTGGCTAGGAGTTGTAAACACTATTTTAGGTAGGAATATTAACAATTTCATTTTCTCTTCCATTTATGTACTCCAACTCCACCCACATTACCCAACTAAAGACCAGAATCAGAGACATATCAATGTAAGCCTGGGTTGTGGCTAGGAGTTGTAAACACTATTTTAGGTAGGAATAGTAACAATTTCATTTTCTCTTCCATTTATGTAGTCCAACTCCACCCACATTATCCAAGTAGAGACCAGAGTCAGGGACATACCATTGTAAGCCTGGGTTGTGGCTAGGAGTTGTAAACACTATTTTAGGTAGGAATAATAACAATTTCATTTTCTCTTCCATTTATGTAGTCCAACTCCACCCACATTGCCCACTTAAAGACCAGAGTCAGAGACATATCATTGTAAGCCTGGGTTGTGGCTAGGAGTTGTAAACACTATTTTAGGTAGGAATAATAACAATTTCATTTTCTCTTCAATTTATGTAGTCCAACTCCACCCACATTACCCAATTAAAGACCAGAGTCATAGACATATCATTGTAAGCCTGGGTTGTGGCTAGGAGTTGTAAACACTATTTTAGGTAGGAATAATAACAATTTCATTTTCTCTTCCATTTATGTAGTCCAACTCCACCCACATTACCCAAGTAAAGACCAGAGTCAGGGACATATCATTGTAAGCCTGGGTTGTGGCTAGGAGTTGTAAACACTATTTTAGGTAGGAATAATAACAATTTATTTTCTCTTCCATTTATGTAGTCCAACTCCACCCACATTACCCAAGTAAAGACCAGAGTCAGGGACATACCATTGTAAGCCTGGGTTGTGGCTAGGAGTTGTAAACACTATTTTAGGTAGGAATAATAACAATTTCATTTTCTCTTCCATTTATGTAGTCCAACTCCACCCACATTACCCAAGTAAAGACCAGAGTCAGAGACATATCATTGTAAGCCTGGGTTGTGGCTAGGAGTTGTAAACACTATTTTAGGTAGGAATAATAACAATTTCATTTTCTCTTCCATTTATGTAGTCCAACTCCACCCACATTATCCAAGTAGAGACCAGAGTCAGGGACATACCATTGTAAGCCTGGGTTGTGGCTAGGAGTTGTAAACACTATTTTAGGTAGGAATAATAACAGTTTATTTTCTCTTCCATTTATGTAATTCAACTCCACCCACATTACCCAAGTAGAGACCAGAGTCAGGGACATACCATTGTAAGCCTGGGTTGTGGCTAGGAGTTGTAAACACTATTTTAGGTAGGAATAATAACAGTTTATTTTCTCTTCCATTTATGTAATCCAACTCCACCCACATTATCCAAGTAGAGACCAGAGTCAGGGACATACCATTGTAAGCCTGGGTTGTGGCTAGGAGTTGTAAACACTATTTTAGGTAGGAATAATAACAGTTTATTTTCTCTTCCATTTATGTAATCCAACTCCACCCACATTACCCAAGTAGAGACCAGAGTCAGAGACATATCAATGTAAGCCTGGGCTGTGGCTAGGAGTTGTAAACACTATTTTAGGTAGGAATAATAACAGTTTATTTTCTCTTCCATTTATGTAATCCAACTCCACCCACATTACCCAAGTAGAGACCAGAGTCAGAGACATATCAATGTAAGCCTGGGCTGTGGCTAGGAGTTGTAAACACTATTTTAGGTAGGAATAATAACAATTTATTTTCTCTTCCATTTATGTAGTCCAACTCCACCCACATTACCCGAGTAAAGACCAGAGTCATAGACATATCAATGTAAGCCTGGGTTGTGGTGAGGAGTTGTAAACACTATTTTAGGTAGGAATAATAAAGATTTTATTTTCTCTTCCAATTTATGTAGTCCAACTCCACCCACATTACCCGAGTAAAGACCAGAGTCATAGACATATCATTGTAAGCCTGTGTTGTGGCTAGGAGTTGTAAACACTATTTTAGGTAGGAATAATAACAATTTATTTTCTCTTCCATTTATGTAGTCCAACTCCACCCACATTACCCGAGTAAAGACCAGAGTCATAGACATATCAATGTAAGCCTGGGCTGTGGCTAGGAGTTGTAAACACTATTTTAGATAGGAATAATAACAATTTATTTTCTCTTCCATTTATGTAGTCCAACTCCACCCACATTACCCGAGTAAAGACCAGAGTCATAGACATATCAATGTAAGCCTGGGCTGTGGCTAGGAGTTGTAAACACTATTTTAGGTAGGAATAATAACAATTTATTTTCTCTTCCATTTATGTAGTCCAACTCCACCCACATTACCCGAGTGAAGACCAGAGTCATAGACATATCAATGTAAGCCTGGGTTGTGGTGAGGAGTTGTAAACACTATTTTAGGTAGGAATAATAAAGATTTTATTTTCTCTTCAATTTATGTAGTCCAACTCCACCCACATTACCCGAGTAAAGACCAGAGTCATAGACATATCATTGTAAGCCTGGGTTGTGGCTAGGAGTTGTAAACACTATTTTAGGTAGGAATAATAACAATTTATTTTCTCTTCCATTTATGTAGTCCAACTCCACCCACATTACCCGAGTAAAGACCAGAGTCATAGACATATCAATGTAAGCCTGGGCTGTGGCTAGGAGTTGTAAACACTATTTTAGATAGGAATAATAACAATTTATTTTCTCTTCCATTTATGTAGTCCAACTCCACCCACATTACTCGAGTAAAGACCAGAGTCATAGACATTTCAATGTAAGCCTGCGTTGTGGTGAGGAGTTGTAAACACTATTTTAGGTAGGAATAATAAAGATTTTATTTTCTCTTCAATTTATGTAGTCCAACTCCACCCACATTACCCGAGTAAAGACCAGAGTCATAGACATATCATTGTAAGCCTGGGTTGTGGCTAGGAGTTGTAAACACTATTTTAGGTAGGAATAATAAAGATTTCATTTTCTCTTTAATTTATGTAGTCCAACTCCACCCACATTACCCGAGTAAAGACCAGAGTCATAGACATATCAATGTAAGCCTGGGTTGTGGTGAGGAGTTGTAAACACTATTTTAGGTAGGAATAATAAAGATTTCATTTTCTCTTCCATTTATGTAGTCCAACTCCACCCACATTACCAGAGTAAAGACCAGAGTCAGAGACATATTAACACGTCATTACACGCACCCGCGGCACATTGCTGCGCTTGTATAAAATATGTTGTATTCTCCTTGTTTGTGAACTTTGGAGGGTGGTGGCTCGAATTATCCCCTTCTACCCTCACCACTACTGGATGCGGACCGGTTTTTGTCAGTCGCGCACGTCGCTTGGGCGTGGTTACATGTTTGTTTGTCTGTTTGAGCAACTTGCTAACGGGCGTGTTATCGCGTAGTGTAATGTTTTTTCAACTGTGAGCAGTTTGCATTTAATGGGCGTGTTTTAATTATTACATGTTGTGTGTGTTATTCATACTTAGACAATGGCTTCGTATGAAAGAGAACAAGATAGAGTTCGGGAAATGCTTGATCTACTTTCTAGTGAACTTGGAGAACCGGAATCGGATTACAGCGATGTCGATGATGTGGACTTGGGAAGCAACGCTGAAAATAATACCCATTCAGAGGAAAGTTTTGGGGTGGAGGCACCTATTCCGATGGATGTAGATCAAGAACTCAACAACGATGAACTACCTATTGCTGGCCCCAGCCACCAAGTTGAAGCTATGGACCTATCTCAACACCATAATTTGGATCCTTGTAATGTTCAACAAAATGAACGAGTGTTGATCAACCCAACTTATACTGGAAGGGATAGGCCTAACCCTACCATTTGGTCAAACGTTCCGCAACCCCGACCTGGAAGAATCAGAAGACAAAACATCGTAACACAGCTTCCCGGACCAAAAAGAGTAGCTAGAAATGCACTTAGTGAAATGGAATGTTGGAGTTTATTTTTTCCTGAAACTATCATTGAGAGTTTGGTCGTTTATACAAACATAAAAATCAGAAGAGTCCAGGAAAGGTATGCTCGAGTACGAGACGCAAGAGAAACTGACGTATGTGAAATGGAGGCGCTTTTAGGATTGCTTTATTTAGCCGGAATCAGAAATCAGAAATCAGAAAATTTATTTGTCATTTAACACAAGAAACAGTGCAATAGACATCGTCACAGCCTAAGTTATGATTAATACCTTTTCGTATAAAATACAATGACTAGACTACTTTAAAAACACAACATGTAGCAATAAAACTTTAAGAGACACATAACATATAGACTTAAAAAATAACATCAATGTCAGGCATATTAAAAAATTCTTGTACATGATAAAATGGGTTTTCTTTTAACCAGGCATATAACACTCTTTTAAATCTACTTATAGGCACAGATCGGGCACTAGAAGGTAATCTATTAAAAAATTTGATGCTTATAACTTTATGTGATGCTTGAGTTTTTGCTAACCTAACATATGGTAAATCTAACAGTGCATTAAATCTAGTATGGTAATGATGAAATTCATTCCTCGTGTAATAGTCCTGCAAGTTATTCTTAACATTACATAAACAAACAAATATATACAGATTTATCACAGTAAGAATACCTTCTTGAACAAAAAGAGGTTTGCAATGTGCCCTATAAGGAGAGTTTGTTAAAATTCTTAAAGCTTTCTTTTGTAGAATTAAGATTCTCTGTACATCACTGCAGTTTCCCCAAAGAATAATACCATAAGAAATTATACTATTAAAAAAAGCATAGTATGCATTAATTACATATTGTTTTGGGACAAGCTTTCTAATTTGTCTAAGTAAATAAATTACTCTGGAGAGCTTGACAGAAACATTATTTACATGGGCATTCCAAGCTAATTTAGAATCTAAGGTTATACCTAATAATTTGACACTATCATTAATCTTAAAGCCCAAGTCAGTTTCACGATTACATAAACTAAAAATTATAGACTGAGTCTTAGACTGGTTTAGCATAAGACCGTTAGACTGAAACCAAATGGAACTTTCAGTAATATAATTATCCATTATACCAGATAGCATCTCTAGCTTGTTTCTACAGAAAAAAGTTGAGTCATCGGCAAATACAACAGAATTACAATTACTATTTCGGCAAAACAAAACACATTGGACCTGTGGAAAAAAGATGGGCTTGGAGTGGAAATATTTGGACTAATTATGGGAGTAAACCGTTTCAAATTTTTGATGCAAAATTTGAGATTTGATAACGTGGCTGATGAGGAAAGACAGCAAAAGAAACAACAAGACAAATTGTACTGTTTTCGAGAAATTTTTCAAGATTTTTCTCAGCGATGTCGGGACAGCTACAGCCACAGTGCATTTGTGACAATTGACGAAATGCTACCGAACTTTCGTGGAAAGTGTGGATTTCACGTTTATATGCCAAAAAAACCAGGCAAATTTGGTATCAAGGTTTGGGCAGTTACGGACTCAAAGACCTACTACACTTCCAATTTGGAGGTTTACATTAGAAATCAAAGGAGAGGCCCCTATCTTGTGAGTACATCTACTAGAGATGTAGTAAATAGAATGGTATCTCACATAGAAAATACTGGGCGGAACATAACTTGTGATAATTTCTTCACATCGTTACCTCTAGCTCGAGATCTCTTGGATAAAAAACTGACGTTAGTTGGCACAATCCGCAAGAACAAAAGGGAAATCCCATTGGAGCTCGTGGAGGAGGTTAGGGGAAACAAAAGGCCAGTAAATAGCTCAATGTTTGCTTTTACTTTGAATGAAACGTTGGTTTCATACAAGGCCAGGGAAAATAAGTTTGTGTTATTACTATCTACATTACATGAAGACGATGAAATTGACGAAAGTACTGGTGAAGCATCAAAACCATCAATAATCAGCTTCTACAATAAAAACAAATGTGGGGTTGATGTCAGTGACGGAATGCAAAAGGAGTATTCCGTAGCAAGAATCTCAAACAGATGGCCACTCACCATGTTCTTCTTTGAGCTAAATGTTGGTGGAATTAACGCCTTTGTCATTTGGAAGGCAAACAACATGGAACTGAATGAAAACCGTATGTATTCATGGAATCACTTGGTCGTCAGCTGGTTTTCGAACATGGCCAGAGAAGAGCTGCTGCAAACTACCCGATTGCGAAACCTATCAAGGACCGATTGACTCAAATATTTCACTTTACACAAGAAAGGAGAGAACCACAAGCAGCACCCGCTCAACAAGGACATTACAGGGCTTGTGGAATTTGTCCTAGACGCAAAAACCGCAAAACCACTGTCGTCTGCAACAGATGCAACACTTCGATCTGCAAGGAGCATACGCAGCCATTATGCACAACATGCGCAGAGGGTAACCAACCACCTGAAGGTGTAGAGGATCCTGAAGACTAACTATTCAACCTCCAAACAAGGAGCACAAACTGGAAGATGAAGTTAGACAATACCGTGGATATTCTCGTATAAGGTGACACAAATTTCATAACTTGATCTTTAGTTTTGTTTCTTTTCATAGACTTAAGTTTTAGACTTTAAATATTAATTACTTACTTTAATAATACTTGTTCTTATATTATATATAATGTAAAAAGTTAGTGCAAATAGGAAAACATTATGTTTTAATTTTATATTTTCTTTATAAACATTTTACTCTACATAATTACCTATTTGGTAACGTTTTTTTTATTAGATAAAACTTATTTAATATCGTAGCATATATTTTGTGTTATTGTAAATGTATTGCTAATTTACCGAGTGCAATTAAACAAGTGTTGTAAAAATATGTTGTTGGATTATTTTCAACCTCAAACGATATAGTGCGGCAATTTGCTAACAGCGCGTGTTCTGGCGCTACACTGAAAACCAATGACTGCAGCAATATGCTAACATGGCGTGCTCTCATGGAATTAAATGTATGCAATATAATTTTTTAAACATATTTTTGATTATATATTAAGTTTTTAAGTTTACAATCTTATCTGTTTAGTAACAAATATTAATAAACAATCACTTTCAATTTATATACATGACTAAAGATTAAGGAATCTAAGGTTTTAACTACTGTGAGCAAATAGCCGTCATGGCGTGTGACGAAGTGTTAATGTACGCCTGGGTTGTGGTGAGGAGTTGCCGGTTGTAACAGAAGAATAATGAATCCTCTACTTTCATTATTTAACCTGGTAACTATTTCTACATCTGTAAGAGTGACTTGAAAAGTGGGTTTTTACATTTTTGTATGTTTTTTGGATTTACTGCAGGGGAAGTAATTAAACATTCAATTTTACATATTTGCAGATTTTTGTATATTTAATACAACAATTATTTTATTTATAAAATAGTATGAATATGAATTAAAATATTGTCCGTATTTTCTTATCAATCGATCAATCATCTTTATTTACAGTAACATTAAGAAACGTATTGGCATCAAAAATATTATACAATCAGTACAAACAATTAAGAATATGTGAGTACAAATTACAATGTTGAAATTATTTCTCTTTACCGATGTGTAGCGTCAAAGAATTCTTTCAATGAAACATACAAAGGTCAACTAACAACATATATCACACATAACAACAGAATTGTACAGAAACAGAATCTGCTGATTACTTGAAACAACTGATTGAATACTGTCATATGGTGATAAACTGCTGCCTAGTCGGAACGACAGAAACTATTTGAACATGTTTCTTATCCATTGTACTAGATTACATTGTACACGTATTCAGGCAAGAGATCATGAAAAATGAAATGAAATATGTCTTTTTTGAATACAAAGATAAACATACTCAATTGGTGAGGTTAGGTTAAGTCCTCTCGTACTCCTAACCATACATTTATAAGCTATACTATTAGTCTAAAATCTGTGTCACAATATATAGTCTATATTACTGTTTTACATTCAGAAATAATAATCTATATTAATATAAAATAATAAAACGAAAAGAAGGTTCTTTATGAAACTAAAAATAAATAAATAAAGTAAAAATTACAAGGAAATTAACAGACATTCACCCATCACCATTTATACAAAGCCATCGTCCCATACCCTACGCCACGATATCGTCAACCCGACGAGGCCCAAAACAGATGGTCCCTAAGCACCCCCCGAAACCGTTCCCGACTACGAATACCTCTGATATGATCCGGGAGATTTATTCCAGAGTCGACAAGCAGAGACTGTGAATGGTTTACTGTAAATAGAAGATCTATAAACAGGAATAGACAACAAAGAGGCTCCACGTTGAGTATTCCAATTGCTTGTTTCAGAAATGCAAGAAAAGCGTTCAGAGAAATAACAAGGAGAATAATCGTTATACAAAATAGAATGTAACATGCTAAGAATGTGGAACTGACTGAATGTGGAGTAGATTCAATTTTACCAGATGTAACTGATTGGTGAAGGGTGTTATATGATCATATCATCTAAGGCTGAAGATAAAGCGAACACAATAATTTTGAGCACGTTGTAATCTGTCCGAAAGCTCAACCGTCATGTCATTTTTAACTAAGCTACAGTAATTGAAATGGCACAAAATCAGGGTCTTCACTAGCATTAATTTCAAATTCAAGGGTAAATAAATAGCAAATTACTTAAGACTATGAATACCAGCAAATACCCTACCACAAGGTAACATCGGCCCAACTAAGAGTTTTTGTAATAGCCAGTCCAAGATTTTTGACATTGTCACTGTATGCAAGAGGATGACCGTTTAATACGAGTGTAGGAGAGTTGTTCAAGTCGATACTGCTTCTGATTTCTGAGTCTAGAAGTTCCAATGAGAATAATTTGAGTCTTGCTTTCGTTAAAAATCATCATTGAGAAAACTGTTTATCTCAATAGTGCTTCCCACAAGGCTCTCAGAATGACTGCAGGTGGCACGTAGCTGCGGGATTACTACTCAAAAGGTTAAATGAACATGTGTTTACATAGAATGTGGGCAAAAATAATAAAATGAAATCATGCTTAATAATCGAGCACCGAAGAACAAAACTGATTCAAACAACTGGATGAAGCGAGACATCGTTGTGTCGCCTAATACTGAGAATCACACGTGGTGAGGGGGGAAGTGGGGTGCGGTAATTGCACATACGACCAGGCTTGCAATGTCTCGTACTATAGGCCTCAAAAATAAAATTACATTCAAATTGGAAAACCAGGTCTGTACATTACATAATTCCTTATAAAATTAAAAATCTTTCCTTGATCAATGCGAGTCTAAAAGGTTTTATCTTCTCAAAACGTGAATATATAGAGAGGTTAAATACAGAACTTTACGTGAAGTTTTACTCATATAGTGTGTATTATTATCATGATTCATAACATGATGATTATTGTAACTAATCACACTTACACAGCTTTGTTATGATACAAACTTTGTTTTCAAGTTTCAAATCCAATACACGCATACAATAGACAAGTGAACCTCTCATTTGAAACTAATGGTAAACTGAGTTTGCTATATGCAGTCTAGTTTTTTAATTGCATGTATATAATTGTGTATAAGTTATCTCAAGACTCAACGGGCCAGAGAAACTTATTTAATACTATTTTGATTTAATTTAAGAAAAAATATTCTTCTTTTTTCTAAAAAAAGCTAAAAATATTTAAAATTTACAAAATACTGATGATAATTTTCTGGTTAAATTTGGAAATGATCTCAAGGAAAATTGTCCTGGATTATTTTTTAACAAGAACGAGAGGAGGAGTATTACACACTTTCCAACAATACTTTGTTTATTTAAAAATATGAAAAATAACTCCATGGACAACCCTGCTCGACTCGACGATGATGGTCACATGTTGTACTTACAAGGTTAGATTGCAGAACAACAAGGCTAAAGAAAAGAAGACGTGTAAAATTTAAAAATATTTACTAGGAAAGTATTCAAAAGTTATTTACATAGGTTTTTACAGATTTTATAAAAAAATATACTGCACTAACTAATATATCAATAAATGACACAAAAATATTAGTTTTGCATGGAATAAAATAAAGAGAAAGCATTTTATACAATAATTGACTAAAATATTTTGTATTGAACATAACATTAATGCTTCATAAATACATTACATGATTATACAGTATAAGCTAATCATAATGTTCTAAGGTACATAAAATTTATTGTAATATAAATAAATAAAAATTTAATAATGCGGATACAAGCTGCCAACATAAAAATCTTTAATAAATTGTATATTTTGCTATTAACATAATTAAAAGTGTAAACTTGTAACTAAAATTTCAAATAATATAAAAATATATACCAGTATATATTTAAATGATCAAGCCATTTATTAAAATGGTGTAAAATAACACTTCCTGAATAACCATCATGCATTAGAATATAGTGAAATACGATAGTTCAAAAATGACAATAATTGTAAGGCATTCTTGGAATTGATAAGACAAAAATTATTTATTTCAATATTGACTACTATTTCCATTACAGTTTTAGGCGATTTTATGCTGCTACTGAAGCAACTTGATTCCCTAGCAGAACAGCCTGTTTGACAACGTCACATGTACGAGTAGGTCACAGAGTACATTAACATGAACAAGATTATTATACTGACTCCACTAGCTTATCTCAGAAGTTTTCCATTTTACATTCACCTATTGACACATTATTTACAACACCTAAATGTAATTTAGGATGTAAAAACTTATTGCTGATATTGTAAGACGCTAATTTTGATCAAAACAACATTTTTGCTATTTAGTGCAAAGTAATCAGTTAATGGTTGTAAAACATACACCGATAAAAAATATAAAGAGGATTTATTTATTATATGTACTACCTAAAGCTATGATTCTTTGTTACTTTATATCCATATTCTTCAATAAGGTACTTGCCAAATAAAAAAAAGTTTCTCAAGAATTCTACAGCAAAATACGGAACAGTTTTGTATAAAAATATCCATGCCATCAGATGCAAGTCTGTTCATTCTGCAAGCATGAACTAACAGATATTTTCTTTCATCTTATTATTCATTTTTATAACAAGTTGATCCACGATAGAAGGTTGGCCACTTGCGTCCTCACAACATTATACTCCACAAGGTTTTTAGCCAATGTCATGTCATGACTGGAGTATCTTGCCCAAAAACACAGACAATTATAATTTAGTTTGGAGATTTGCAATGGAATAATTTAACACACTGAATTGGATGTCAACAACGAACAACAAAGATAATCAGATAACATTTACACTTGGATCCAGGGCTGCACAAAGATAGTGACACTACCTCCACTACTATGATGCTTTAGATCTAAAGATAACAATTTTTAATTAATACATAAATAAAAATTTTAATTCTAATATATTTATAAGACGTAATACATTCTTTTATCTTGAATTGAGAATTTGTGTGCATTAAAACAAAGTCATAAATGAAAGTAAGGTATATCAACATTTAATTAAAACCCAAAACTAATGTAATTTGTTGAAATTATCCTGATTTTAAAATTTTGTAATATGTAATTTTGACATTACTAACCACGAATCTAATTTAATTTAGGAGAAAAAGATTAAACAATTTTATTTCAAAATTAGATTTCTAATTAATTAATTTCAGATGTTAACTCATCATTTTGTGTTATAAATATGAGGAATTATTCAAAATTGAAACAATGTTTTAAAATTGTACATCTGGTTTCCACTTGGAACTTGCTGAGTATACTGCCAATCCCAACATTAAACTTGATATATTCTAACTAGGGCTCTTACAATGTCATCAAGGCAGGACAACATCCTTGCATTATTGCCTGGTCAGTTTGTACAGGGATCATTCCGCTTTGGCAGGCTTTCTTTTTGTGAATATTTTATTGCTCAGCAATGTGATTGTGATAATAATATTTCTTATTAAATATTACAAAGCTTACAACAGTGCACCAATAGAGTTACAATATTTTAGTCAGCTGATATTATTTTTATAATAACCAATTTTTAAAATTCTGGCATAAAACATTGATTTTCAATCAAATCTATTGGTTCAAAACAACCCAAAACAGAAGTTGCTAAGATTAAACAGACATATCAACAACAGATCTTTTACTTTCGCCCTGTTCTCAACTATTTAATTAGTTATTGATTGCACCTTAAACCGATAAATCGACTAAGGCTAGTGTCACATTACAATTACATGTATTTTTGCTGCAGAAAGTGTTGGGCACCACAACAACTTAAATGTTGGCAAACGCACGTGTTTCTGGCTCTACACATCTTCCTCAGTTGTCTCCCTTCAATTAATTAAGTTTTATTTTTTACATTTTAGATATAACTTGGTGCTTACATGATTAATAATGTGTGTGCGTCTTACTCAAGGCCAGTGCTTCGAAGTTACAAGATTTATACCAGAAGAGATCAGCTAGCAGTCACCTTAAGTTAAGCAAATTTAACGTTCCATTATAAAATAGTAGACTTGTAACTTATAATTAAAAACTATAAAGAATGTGAAATAATCTATATATATAAAAATGAATTTTTGTGTGTTTGTCCTTTATGGAATCGTAAACTATTTGACCGATCATTACGAAAATTTGACTGTATATGTATTTTTCCACGAAGAAGGTTTCTATGCTATGTCTATTGATGTAACTCGCCTCCAGGTGGCGTTGCCAATGATAATAGTTTTAAAAAAGCGCCTGCACATTATAAACTGCAATTACGAGACAGTTACGAATATTTAATAGCCAAACACTATTTGAAGGCACTAAGTTATATTGTATATTTGTCTTGAAGATAAATGTTTGGTTGAACTTAAAGCTTGAGTGTTAGACCACTTTATAATAAAACACATGTACATGTACAATGGCTATAAACATATACAGATTTTCTTGATTGTGGCAACAAAGCAAACTCTACATCGGCGTTGGAAATATAATTTACTTGAGCCAGAAGTGCACATACACGGGTAACGCTTACGAAAAGCGTGCGAAGCCGCGGGAAACAGCTAGTTTCAATTATAAATATTTCTATATTGAACATGAGACTGACCTCATTGTATTAAACGGTGACAATTTTCAAACTGTGTCATTGCATGCTGAACACACTGACTATCACGTGTTAATGTGACGCTAGCCTAAGTATAACCATTTATTTACCTATTCAGTATTAAGCATTTGTACGCTTATTAGTAACTACGTCTTCAGATGTTCACACAGTGTATGCTAGAGGAGTAATCACGTCAAGATGTTTAAGAGAGCAATATAACTGGCAGTGGATGATTTTGATGTTTCATTTTTATTCTTACAACAATCATTTACTATTGTTTTATTGTAGCATCTGTTGTGTATCACATCTATGTTGTGATCAACACGATTGTTTACTATAGCTGATATCACAGACATTTTACTGAGGAGTGAGGAGATTCGTCAAGAGAAATAGAAGGTTAAAGTGAAGCAGATCCAAATTTGAACTAAAGTGCTACAAAGGCTATGGACATGAACGTGAACTATCGTGTTACAGAGGGTATGGACATGGATGTGAAATACTTTGTTACAGAGGCTATGGACATAGGCGTGAACTACCGTGTTACAGAGGCTACGGACATGGACGTGAACTACCGTGTTACAGAGGGTATGGACATGGATGTGAAATACTTTGTTACAGAGGCTATGGACATAGGCGTGAACTACCGTGTTACAGAGGCTACGGACATGGACGTGAACTACCGTGTTACAGAGGCTACGGACATGGACGTGAACTACCGTGTTACAGAGGCTACGGACATGGATGTGAACTACCGTATTACAGAGGCTACGGACATGGAAATGAACTACCGTGTTACAGAGGCTACGAACATGGAAATGAACTACCGTGTTACAGAGGCTACGAACATGGACATGAACTACCGTATTACAGAGGCTACGGACATGGATGTGAACTACCGTATTACAAAGGCTATGGACATGAACGTGAACTATCGTGTTACAGAGGCTACAGACATGGAAGTGAACTACCGTGTTACAGAGGCTACGAACATGGACATGAACTACCGTATTACAGAGGCTACGGGCATGGATGTGAACTACCGTATTACAAAGGCTATGGACATGAACGTGAACTATCGTGTTACAGAGGCTACAGACATGGAAGTGAACTACCGTGTTACAGAGGCTACGAACATGGACATGAACTACCGTATTACAGAGGCTACGGGCATGGATGTGAACTACCGTATTACAGAGGCTACGGACATGGATGTGAACTACCGTATTACAGAGGCTACAGACATGGAAGTGAACTACCGTGTTACAGAGGCTACGAACATGGACATGAACTACCGTATTACAGAGGCTACGGACATGGATGTGAACTACCGTATTACAGAGGCTACAGACATGGAAGTGAACTACCGTGTTACAGAGGCTACGAACATGGACATGAACTACCGTATTACAGAGGCTACGGACATGGATGTGAACTACCGTATTACAGAGAATCAATTGATGAAAATCATCAATCAGATATGCTAGAAGGAACTCAAATTCCTGTAAGTAATGATAGTATCACAAACAAAAATGACGTGATTACTCCTTAATAGGTTAAATGTAAAATGAAAGAGTAAATGATACAAATACTTACGCCAAGTAAACATATTAGTTTTCTAATTGCACAAGTGTATAATCAATATATACTAAATTAAATTTTCATAACAGAGCAAACATTTAAATTGTATCCATATTTAATGTAGAAATACTTCTTAGATTTTATTGCTACACATAAATATATTCAGTCACAGACTAAATGTAACAATTTTAGGCATAGATTAATGTGAAGATGTCATGTTTGATGATGTTCAACAGTCTTGTTATACTATGTAATTGTGTAGTTATTGAAATCAATATTGTCAAATCATGATCATGTTTATATATATATATATATATATATATATATATATATATATATATATATATATATAACATGACATATTAATCTTTCTCCACCATAAACCTTTTTAATTGTTACTTACTCTTTAAAGTACATATTATTAAAACTACACAACAAAATATATCACAGAGAATTTATAAAATAATTTAAAATGGCTAAACAATAATTGCTAAGTGAATAACTTTCAACCAAATATATTAGAATGCATTTTAACTTCTGACAATACATCTAAAATTATATTCAAAAAACTGGTATTAATATAAAAAAGGAATAAAATGGTTTGATCCTATACAGTACCAGGTCATTTATCCACTATACACAAGCATCTTTACTAGATAACACAAGCGAGTCCATTACTTTGTTAAGCAATAATTTATTGTAATATTTGAATATGTGCGATAAATATAAATAAAATTAAAATTTGTGCGGAAACTTACCTATGTCAAAACAGTTATCTGGCTGCTCAATAAGAATACCCAACACAACGGTTGCACATGATTCAAACTTGCACTTACAAACTTGTTTTCATGTTAAAGATCGGTGAATGGTTATTGTGGTGAGATACTTCTGTGGACTGAGCCACACCAACATGCTGGATTCTCTGGCTTTCAAAGAATATTTGGTGTAACTTAGGATTTTGTTAATTCATACAACTTAAGTCTTATATAAGACTTATCAGTAAATTCAAGCTTACTTTATGTTATTGAATCATCACTAAGGTGTAATTATTTCGTCAAATGCACAAGTTAGCAAAATCATTGCCCAAACAGTTGCATAATGTTCTGGGTAAGCCAAATGTACCACACACGACTGTCGTCTGGACTACCTGTGAACATTGCCCAAGGAGTACCACTGCAACGTCTCCTGGCTGAGGTCCAGTGACTCCAGGGGCAGGGAAATGCCACCTAAGAACTCATTCTCCTGGAGAGGGTCGTGGTTCCAAACCGTCGCTTGAAGAATCCTGTGCTGGACTATTTCCAGTGGCATCCGGTACTCCAGCTGAACAAATTACCGGTCTGAGTTTGTCAAGTGTTGTTATATGCAACTCCATTCAGCATAAAAGTATATTTTTGAGTGATAGTAAACAGAAAACAGGAGATTTAGAAAATCAGATTTTATTTAGTTGAAATAGAACCTAATTCTTGCTGTATGAACAATTTTGAGGATGTCTTCCATATAAAAGAGTACCCGAATCAAAATGTTCAAATGATACAGTATTCCAAAGTATAAAAAAAATCAAGAATTTAAAACCAAATCCAAAGGTTAGTCATGTTAATAACCCTTAAGTTAGCACAGATTTCTTGACCAAGTTACTAGACTGTAACAAATGAGTACATTAAATGTGCTGTACAGTTGTGCAAAGTCGTTAAATAGATTTCATAAGTAGAAGTGCTATTGCTGTCAACATCACCGGGTCACAGCAGTGAGTGATTGTGCTTTATGTTTCTCCTTACAGCAAGTGTACGAATGGTGTAGAAAGTGTAAAAGTGGCATGAAGTTAGTAACGAAGGGTAACTGGCGTATAAGTCTTAGCCATTGTTATTTATAGAATACTCGTTACCGAATTGAGAATCGAGACAAACTTTTGGAATAGGTATCGGAGTTAAGTTTCTTGTACTGGCCCATCCCTAATAAAAATGGTGAACAATCTTTTTTAGAATTGGGCTATAGTATACTCTTATTTCTTAGTAACAAATAACACTAAGTCAAAATTTTTTTAAATTGGTCCAACACTAATAATAACCAAAATTCCATTTTTTTAAACTGTCACAATAATGTCCTTTACATATGGATGAGAAAGTGCAAGACCCGATTTGTAAATTTGAAGGTAAGTTTGTTATTACTAACGGTACTGACCATCTCCATGAAGGAGGGATGACAGCTGCGTCGCACCACCTTGGTCTTCCGCTTAGTCTGCTTGTGGGGGTCAGGCAGCAGGTACACCTTGACGTATGTGGAGGGCTCCTGTCCGTTCGGCACCGCCGGCAGTTCCCGTGCATGGTGAACCATCACCTACATCATACCGTCACACTTTATAATGTTTTAATAAAATGTTATTTTAGAATAGGTTATACGCTTATGCCTTGGTAACAAATAACACAGAAATTTAATTTACAATAAAATTTTAGTACAGTAAAATTCCATTAATCCTATAGTTGGACACGCTTGGTAGTCCGGTTTAGGTGGGCATGGTGAAGAGGTTAGACTCGAGTAACCGGTTGCCGTTGTGTCATGTTGTTATACGTTCACACTTAGTTGTCATTCTTTCAGTCTGCTATTTAGATTTTGGGTGCAGTAATGACATTTTAATAAGTTATATTACCCTATAAAGCTTGTAAGTGATTGGATTGTGGTTAACTAGCGACATGGGTCCTAAAGTCAATGTGTCTTCAAGCTACGATGAACTTGCCCTCGACCTTGACCGTGTTCCGCCCAATCGTCGTGCTGCGTAGGCTACCAAGCGCTGGACATACACCGTTTAAAAGAATAGTTCTCATAGATCCAGATATAACGAGGACTACCTAAAGGTTACATTTGAATAATTAAAACGTGTTGTTTGTTTATTTATTGTGTCTACATTTTTTCTCAGGTACATATCCAATAAACCAGCAAATTTGATAACTCAGCGTGGTAATGGACCTGAATTTATTAATTTTTTTTTGTTCTCTTAGAACAAGAAGCTTATAAATTGCACTTAGTCCTGTAAGAACCTTTGTGCTGCTCCCGGAGTGATAGGATATTCAGGATGGGTAAGGGTAGGGAGTATGGGCCGCCTCCTATCGAGATCCATGAGGAAGAATTAGGGCACTACATCTCAAAGTCATCCCGGAAGAAGGGGAGGCCAGCTCTGAACCAGCCTCTCCAGTCAAAGTAGGCAGGGGGTGGCACACACTTGTTGAGGTTAACAAGAACCTCCGAGGTAAGGGAACAAACCCCACCAACTCCAACAGTCGTCTTCCACAGTAGACTAGACTTATCGAATTGCCCATGAACCCCAGAATCTCAACGTTTGTGGTTTTTGCTGTGCCCAGTGGTACCTGAATGTATTAGTTACCATTAGGATGCCTCGCTGGTAGTGTACAGACAGCCTCAGTTCTCCTCGTAATCTCCATGACTCACTGTTTTATTGCCCATGAACCCCAGAATCTCAACATTTGTGGTTTTTGCTGTGCCCAGTGGTACCTGAATGTATTAGTTACCATTAGGATGCCTCGCTGGTAGTGTACAGACAGCCTCAGTTCTCCTCGTAATCTCCATGACTCACTGTTTATTGCCCATGAACCCCAGAATCTCAACATTTGTGGTTAGTGATGTGCCCAGTGGTACCTGAATGTATTAGTTACCATTAGGATGCCTCGCTGGTAGTGTACAGACAGCCTCAGTTCTCCTCGTAATCTCCATGACTCACTGTTTATTGCCCATGAACCCCAGAATCTCAACATTTGTGGTTAGTGATGTGCCCAGTGGTACCTGAATGTATTAGTTACCATTAGGATGCCTCGCTGGTAGTGTACAGACAGCCTCAGTTCTCCTCGTAATCTCCATGACTCACTGTTTATTGCCCATGAACCCCAGAATCTCAACATTTGTGGTTAGTGATGTGCCCAGTGGTACCTGAATGTATTAGTTACCATTAGGATGCCTCGCTGGTAGTGTACAGACAGCCTCAGTTCTCCTCGTAATCTCCATGACTCACTGTTTATTGCCCATGAACCCCAGAATCTCAACATTTGTGGTTAGTGATGTGCCCAGTGGTACCTGAATGTATTAGTTACCATTAGGATGCCTCGCTGGTAGTGTACAGACAGCCTCAGTTCTCCTCGTAATCTCCATGACTCACTGTTTATTGCCCGCTCCTTCTTGCGTTCTGTAAAAAAATCAAACTATCTTATTATAATAAATGAGATTTACTATACAATTAATTTTACACTTCTCTTCTATTCTTCCAAAACAATACAAACAAACATTCATTACAATCTATACTCAACTGTTACAGTCAATGTGGAGGCAAATGTAATGTCATCATTCTTCATGTCTAGTTCTTCGTAAAAAGTGGTTTTGGTACTAAAAAGTAAAAAAAAGAAGAAAGACATAGACAAAGCTTCTATATTTATGATTGGATAAAAAATACTCTAGAAGTTAATAGCTCAGTTCATTATATTTTATAATTTTAAAAAGTTAACTTAGTAAACACTAAATCAAAAGGAATCAATTCTTAACCCTTCTTATCAGTTAAATAAACAGTAAAATGAAACCTCTAAAATATACAAGCTGGGCAGAGTTAACAATCTGAGCTCCCTGAAAGCACTTCAAGTCTTCCTTTTGTTGAATTTTGATGTGATTCAAACATTTTCTTTTTGATATGGCAGAAATCCTTTATTTAGCACAGTCGATTTCTTCCAGAACAATGTTATCCACCATAACTGTTCAATCCACGTACACAGAATGTAAGTTTAGAAAGAAACATTTATTTTTGTCAATGGACTTGATATCCTTTACAAGAGCTCCATTTGGACATTCTATTTCCCAATCTAACCCATCTTGAACACATGAGCACAGACATTACTGTGGATACTGGCCTCCTGCTGGTCCCGCAGCAAGGGGTGGAAGGAGGAGTATACAAGGTCAGTATGACAAATCACATCCGCCATCTTGAACAGTGATAACTAACTGCTAACACTCGTACACTCACCCTTGAGTTAGGCCTCGTGGATACTGGCCTCCTGCTGGTCCCGCAGCAAGGGGTGGAAGGAGGAGTATACAAGGTCAGTATGACAGATCACATCCGCCATCTTGAACAGTGATAACTAACTGCTAACACTCGTACACTCACTCTTGAGTTTGGCCTCGTGGATACTGGCCTCCTGCTGGTCCCGCAGCAAGGGGTGGAAGGAGGAGTATACAAGGTCAGTATGACAAATCACATCCGCCATCTTGAACAGTGATAACTAACTGCTAACACTCGTACACTCACCCTTGAGTTTGGCCTCGTGGATACTGGCCTCCTGCTGGTCCTGCAGCAAGGGGTGGAAGAAGGTGTATACAAGGTCACTATGACAGATCTCATCCGCCATCTTGAACAGTGATAACTAACTGCTAACACTCGTACACTCACCCTTGAGTTTGGCCTCGTGGATACTGGCCTCCTGCTGGTCCCGCAGCAAGGGGTGGAAGAAGGTGTATACAAGGTCACTATGACAGATCTCATCCGCCATCTTGAACAGTGATAACTAACTGCTAACACTCGTACACTCACCCTTGAGTTTGGCCTCGTGGATACTGGCCTCCTGCTGGTCCCGCAGCAAGGGGTGGAAGAAGGTGTATACAAGGTCACTATGACAGATCTCATCCGCCATCTTGAACAGTGATAACTAACTGCTAACACTCGTACACTCACCCTTGAGTTTGGCCTCGTGGATACTGGCCTCCTGCTGGTCCCGCAGCAAGGGGTGGAAGAAGGTGTATACAAGGTCACTATGACAGATCTCATCCGCCATCTTGAACAGTGATAACTAACTGCTAACACTCGTACACTCACCCTTGAGTTTGGCCTCGTGGATACTGGCCTCCTGCTGGTCCTGCAGCAAGGGGTGGAAGAAGGTGTATACAAGGTCACTATGACAGATCTCATCCGCCATCTTGAACAGTGATAACTAACTGCTAACACTCGTACACTCACCCTTGAGTTTGGCCTCGTGGATACTGGCCTCCTGCTGGTCCCGCAGCAAGGGGTGGAAGAAGGTGTATACAAGGTCACTATGACAGATCTCATCCGCCATCTTGAACAGTGATAACTAACTGCTAACACTCGTACACTCACCCTTGAGTTTGGCCTCGTGGATACTGGCCTCCTGCTGGTCCCGCAGCAAGGGGTGGAAGGAGGAGTATACAAGGTCAGTATGACAAATCACATCCGCCATCTTGAACAGTGATAACTAACTGCTAACACTCGTACACTCACCCTTGAGTTTGGCCTCGTGGATACTGGCCTCCTGCTGGTCCCGCAGCAAGGGGTGGAAGAAGGTGTATACAAGGTCACTATGACAGATCTCATCCGCCATCTTGAACAGTGATAACTAACTGCTAACACTCGTACACTCACCCTTGAGTTTGGCCTCGTGGATACTGGCCTCCTGCTGGTCCCGCAGCAAGGGGTGGAAGAAGGTGTATACAAGGTCACTATGACAGATCTCATCCGCCATCTTGAACAGTGACGTAAGGAACCGCTTGATGTCTACCCGACGTTTCTCCGCCACCTGCTTGATGTTGGACCGACCTACATGTAGTGACGTGCTCTGCAGGCTGGCCACCAACAACAATCTTAGTTATGTCGGTTATTGAATGAATGAATGAATAATATTTATTTCCCAAATACAAATTAATAACACGTACAATGTATCTATATTACTATAAATCCTACATCCATTATTAACATAATAGATAATCATCTAAATATGGTAAAAAACGGCTGCAAAATATTCAATAATACTATTCCATCAGGGAAAAATAGGGTCTACATGGGCAAGTAGCCTGTGCGTAGACCCGAGCCATTATGGCAACGATATAGGAACGGATTTTTAGAAAAAAAAAATTAGTTATATGTGATAGAATATTTTTTAATTAAGAAAAAATTAAATAGTAAAACAATAAAAGAAATACAATACATTAATGTTTATAGTTTTGGAGCAATCAGTTAACGATGACAACAAACCCACCTCTTTAAGCTAAAAATAAAAAAATAAATAAAAATATATCAAACCATAACAATCTAATATCTGTCGGATACAACTATTTCCTTCCAGGGGCAGCCGGACGCAATGACTGAGGGGTAGGTGAGGGGGGTCAAGGTCAGGTCCGCCTGTTGTACCCGGTCACAATGAGGGCCTCGACTTCCTCGTCACTGAGACTGATAAGCAGTTCCGACACTTTCCTTTTAAAAGTCGATAATGCAGTTGTTTGAAAAAGTTCTACGCCTTCATATTTTAAGCACAAATTTCGGTAGAGTAGTTGAGAAATGTAATAACAATTAGTAGTTGAAAAAGATTTAATAAGATTGGAGGTAGTAATTCCTATGTTTCTAGAGTATCTAGTGCTGTAATTATGAGTAATTGGAATAAATATTTCGGTAAAATTATTGAACGTGTGTATTAATACAGTTTTAATGAAAATTTTTCTGACCGTAAAAACTCTAGTCTCTTGGAATGGGGTACTGGTCGGGCAACGCTTACTCTTCCTAAATGCAGCTTTTAATATTGATTTTTGAATTATACTAAGGTTATGAATTAAAGTTTTATTTGCTCCATCCCACGCAATAATACCAAAAGACAGAATCGACTGTACAAATGCAAAATAAGCTACTCTAATTTTGTTTATGTTCAGAATATTTGTTAACTCTTTAAAAGCAAAAATATATTTCCTTAATCTGTTTTTCAAATACTCAACATGTTCCGTCCATTTCATACGATTATCAAATATAATTCCCAGATATTTGTAACTGCTAACACGCTGTATATTTCCACAGTTACAATTAGTGTTTGTGTAATTTCCACAAGAGTGAATGGTCAAGTCAGAGAGTACATAATCTGATTGTGTAGACAACGAAATTGGCATAAATTAGATTTTGAAATGTTTAGTGTTAAAATATTTTGATCGAGCCATGTTTTCACTATTGCCAAATCATTTAGAGCATTTAAGCGTACTTCATTCCAGGTCTTTTCCCCGCGTTAAAATAAGAGTGTCATCGGCAAAAAGAACTAATTTACTTGTTATATTCAACTTAGATATATTATTGATATATAATAGAAATAAAATGGGCCCAAGTGTGCTTCCTTGGATCACTCCGTAATTAATGGGCATTTGATCGCTGTTGACACCACAGATCGTTGTTATCTGTCGCTTATCTGTGAGATAGGACTGGAACCACGAAAGAGCGCCGCCCCGAACACCCACAGCCTTAAGCTTATCTAAGAGCTTATTCCTGTTTACAGAATCAAATGCCTTTTTTAGATCTAAAAAAATTAACATTAGACGCTCTTGACCTGCTATTGCTTGATTTATTTCTCTGCAGACATCGAATAGAGCATTTGAAATGTTTTTGTCTGACCGGAATCCATACTGATTCTTCGACATAATATCATGAGTAAAGAGATATTCGACCAGCTGTTCTTTTATTATTTTTTCCAATATTTTAGACAAAACACTTAGCAGAGATATCGGTCGGAAATTACTTTTATCGGTATATTCGTCGGCTTTATGAATCGGTATAACTTTAGCTATTTTAAAAATATTTGGGAAAGTACCAGAACTAATGCTCAAATTGATTAAGTGTAGTAAAGGTTTGCAAAGAATATTTAAATTAAATTTAAGAACTTCAGCTGAAATGCCATCGCAACCGGGGGCAGACCCTCCCCCCGTAGTATTGTAACAAAGTTCTCATTACTGTGTCACCTGAGTACTTAGTATGATTGGTGAACCTGACTTATTATTGGTCAAAGCTGTAATCTTCACTTTGTAAATGAAATTGTGCAATTTTAAGCAACAATCTTAGTTATGTCGGTTATTGTAACAAAGTTCTCATTACTGTGTCACCTGAGTACTTAGTATGATTGGTGAACCTCACTTATTATTGGTCAAAGCTGTAATCTTCACTTTGTAAATGAAATTGTGCAATTTTAAGCAACAATCTTAGTTATGTCGGTTATTGTAACAAAGTTCTCATTACTGTGTCACCTTGAGTACTTAGTATGATTGGTGAACCTCACTTATTATTGGTCAAAGCTGTAATCTTCACTTTGTAAATGAAAAATTGTGCAATTTTAAGCAACAATCTTAGTTTATGTCGGTTATTGTAAACAAAGTTCTCATTACTGTGTCACCTGAGTACTTAGTATGATTGGTGAACCTCACTTATTATTGGTCAAAGCTGTAATCTTCACTTTGTAAATGAAATTGTGCAATTTTTAAGCAACAATCTTAGTTATGTCGGTTATTGTAACAAAGTTTCTCATTACTGTGTCACCTGAGTACTTAGTATGATTGGTGAAACCTCACTTATTATTGGTCAAAGCTGTAATCTTCACTTTGTAAATGAAATTGTGCAATTTTAAGCAACAATCTTAGTTATGTCGGTTATTGTAACAAAGTTCTCATTACTGTGTCACCTGAGTACTTAGTATGATTGGTGAACCTCACTTATTATTGGTCAAAGCTGTAATCTTCACTTTGTAAATGAAATTGTGCAATTTTAAGCAAACAATCTTAGTTATGTCGGTTATTGTAACAAAGTTCTCATTACTGTGTCACCTGAGTTACTTAGTATGATTGGTGAACCTCACTTATTATTGGTCAAAGCTGTAATCTTCACTTTGTAAATGAAATTGTGCAATTTTAAGCAACAAGATACAAGATACAAGATCGTTTATTTTCCATTAAGTAATACAGTGATTACAATAGGCATCGTCAGTTACATTTTGTTATTATCTACAAACAAGATTGTTCATTATCATAAATAAACATATAGATACACACAAAAATAAATAGCACATATAACACAGACATTATAAAATATTACATTAAAATAAATTAACAGTTATTATCAAGTTTGTAAAATTGATCCTGCTAAAAGCGTTCGTGTCACATGTCATGTACTCCTCAATATTATAAAATGGATTTTCTGCCAACCAACCCTTGAGTAATAATTTAAATTTATTTAGTTCAAGGTACCAACATTCCTTTGGCAGTTTATTAAAAAAGTGCAATGTTCATGCAATAATGGCTGACCTGGGCTTTCTTGAGCCTTACAAATGGTAATTTCTAGCTTATAATTAGATCTCGTATTATAATTGTGTATGTGCTGTCTTAGCTGGTAATTATCAATATTTTCCCTAACATTGACTAGAGCAGAGAAAATATACATGTTTATAACAGTCATTTATTTTATATTTCTTTAAAAAATAGGACGACAGTGTTCTCTACTACCAGTATTTTTGATAACCCTTAGTGCCATTTTTTGCCATATCAAAACTCTCTGAACCCCACAGCTGTTCCCCCATAGATTTATACCATACGATAATATAGAATGAAAAAAAGCATAATATGACATAATTAACATTTTTTTACTAACACAGAGACTTAATTTACGTAACAAATATATAACTCTAGATAACTTAACACATAATTGACTAGTATGATTATTCCCAGCTTAGTTTGCTATCCAAGTGAATTCCTAAAAGTTTAACAGAACTCTTTATGCTGTTGTTGTCCAAAGAGAAAAATATTTCTTCGGTTTTTACCAGCATTTACAGTCAACATATTGTTTTTGAAACCATTCAAGCGCTATTTGTAAAGATTGCTTTTGCAATGTAACTAAGTCATTAAGGTGTTTGCTTGAATTGAATAAAGTTGTGTCGTCCGCATATAAAACTGATGCACAGGGCATACTATTGGCAAAAATCATTAATGGCAATAATAAACAAAAAAAGGACCAAGTACCGATCCTTGTGGTACAACCAACTTGCACATTTTTGTAAATCTGAGAAATCAGAACCCTGAATCACAATTTGACTTCTGTTTGTTTAAATATGATGATAACAAGAAAAGTTCTTTACCTCTAACTCCGTAGCTGTGTAATTTTTTAACAAGAAGCTTGTGTGGTATACTATCAAATGCTTTTGACAAGTCAATTAGAGTAGCAGAGCATGGATCTCTGTTTTCAAAACTTATGAGGACCTTTTCAACAATTGATTGAACTGCTATTTGATGTGTTTTTTTCCTGGTAAAAATCCAAACTGTTCTTCACACAAAAGCGAGCTACTGTCAAAAAAATTATACAGCTGATCTTTAACACAACACTCAAATATTTTACTCACTATAGGGGACTAATGATATTGGCCTGTAGCTAGAGGGACTGTTTCTATCACCTTTCTTGAATATTGGTGTAATCACTCACTACCTTAAGTTTGCTAGGAAAAATCCCTTGATCCAAAATCATATTAAATATATATACTAAAGGCTCAGCTATTGTGTCTATTATTTCTTTAAATATCTTATTAGAAAACCCATAGAAATCTTCACTTTGTGATGAGCTAAATTTAGATACACACAACAAGACATCCTTGACAGTAATGGGTTTCCAAGTAAAGTACTTTCTTTCAAAGGATCTACAAGAGATAAAACTGTTTACATTTTGAATAGCTAAATCAAAGTTATCATTTGGATGTAGGTTATTTCATTTGGCTAACACAATTTACAAAATAATTATTAAAAGTATCAGAATCAATAGTAGTCTTTTGATATTCCTTGTTACAGTTTGATTCAGACTTAATAACATTCCAAGCAGCTTTACACTTATTTTTGGATTGATAGAATGTAATTTTCAAAAGCAATTTGTTTGGCCCGTCTTATTTCAGCCTTGTATTGCTTTCTGATTGTAATGTATGCAGTTTTGTGAACATTTCCATCAGTAAGATCTTTGTGATTTTTATATCTATCATAAAATACCATAACAGAATCCCTGTAGGATTTAAGTTGAGGTGTAAACCACTTATTTTTTATTTTATTTTTACTTTTGGACTCATTTACCTTTAACATTTTTTTACAGGGCAACATTCATCATAATTAAAACACTTAAATATGCTCAAAAAATAAGTCAAAGCTTCGTTTACATTAGCATACCGATACAAGTAATTCCAACTAAAGTTATTTAAATTTTCTTTAAGATAATATACAGCCTGGGAGTCTAAAGATCTAAACCTGTTTAGTGATTACGTTAGCTCTACTTTTGAGATTGTCAAGGCTACTAAAGTTTGCTAAAACACCAAAATGGTCTGACATACAAGCATCTACAACTTTGCACTGCACTTCGTCATTGCTTATGTTAGTTATTATATTATCAATGCAAGCTTGGCCTCTAGTTGCTTCCATGTTGACACAATACATATTATATGATCGTAATAAGTTAAGAAAAAGATTTTGTTGTTTGGTCCATTTTTAAAAAACAATTAATATTAAAATCCCCTGTTAAAATAAAATTAGATGAGTATTTTTTTACTTAAAATACTCCCAGAAAAAATATCAAGACATTGAAAAAAAGATTTCCACATTAGACTGTGGTTGTCCTATAAATTGAAACAATTACAGTGTTTAACTTTGTTATGTAGGCAGCTGAGACTTCAAAGATGCTAATTTATAGAAAATTTACTGACATTTATGACTGAAAAACTCCAGGTGAGACTTGATATAAATAAAATAGATGAACCCCCATTCCTAAGCGGTGGTTGCCTGCAGTAAACTCCAGCAAGACTGAAACCCTCTGGAATGTACAGAGGAATTTCTTCTGAGCATAGCCAGTGCTCATTTATTGTAACAACATTGCAGTCAATATATTCAAAAATAACTCTAACATATCTAATTTGTTTCTAATGGATTGAATATTGATATGAAATACCTTGAAACCATTAAGACCTAGGTTGTTTCTATTATTAACTAAGGGTGAGGATCTGCAGGTGGTGGTTCCGAGTTTCCCAGATCAGCAGGAGTAGGCAGCCTGGGTTCCAGTTCCTCATAGTCATCACATCCAGGTGGTATTGGTTGTTGATCAGTCACCATTGATGCTACCAGTCCTGTTCAGGGCTTTTCTTTGGTAGGCTTCTCTGCTAATCGTTGTATTGCTTCAGATATCTTTCTTGCCAGCCACATTTTACCCCTGTAGTTGTAGTGTAAGCCCTGCTGAGTGTGCAAGTGTCTTTCAGCCTCACTTGCCTGTACTAAGGTGACGTTTTGGATGCTGTTGACAAAGAGTTTCCAGAGACTTATTGGTTTTTCTGACCTCTTTATTCACAACTGACCATTCTGCAAGATCATATCTATTTGGTATATTAACTAGTACGATATTCATTTTGTGAAAATTTATTTAATGTGTCTGTTATATTCTTCAAGGCTTCAATTGGCTTCATTTTTTTTTTGCAACATCATTTGCACCGCATACTGACACCAATATGTCTCTTTCCTTCAGATTTCAATTGCTCTATATTTTCATGATTTAAAATATCCTTGCTTCGACCACCAGGCTTGATAAAACCAAAAGCCTTATTGGATTTGCGTGCTTTTGTTCAGATGATGATAGGCCAAGTCTCGTCCATGACTATCCCCGCAAATGAGAATTTCAGGTTGTACATTTTCAACGTTGACCATCTCATCTTCTTCTCCCTCCTCATCAGCCACTGTTAGAGATGCAAAAGTATTTGTACATGGAAGATCTGAAGGTAACAAAGGGCTCCTAGGCCTACTGGGTTTTTTATTTGATTGTGTCACTTGAGTCCAGGTGGATGATGACATAACAATCTTAGTTATGTCGGTTATTGTAACAAAGTTCTCATTACTGTGTCACTGAGTACTTAGTATGATTGGTGAACCTCACTTATTATTGGTCAAAGCTGTAATCTTCAACTTTGTAAATGAAATTGTGCAAATTTTAAGCAACAATCTTAGTTATGTCGGTTATTGTAACAAAGTTCTCATTACTGTGTCACCTGAGTACTTAGTATGATTGGTGAAACCTCACTTATTATTGGTCAAAGCTGTAATCTTCACTTTGTAAATGAAATTGTGCAATTTTAAGCAACAATCTTAGTTATGTCGGTTATTGTAACAAAGTTCTCATTACTGTGTCACCTGAGTACTTAGTATGATTGGTGAACCTCACTTATTATTGGTCAAAGCTGTATGTAATCTTCACTTTGTAAATGAAATTGTGCAATTTTAAGCAACAATCTTAGTTTATGTCGGTTATTGTAACAAAGTTCTCATTACTGTGTCACCTGAGTACTTAGTATGATTGGTGAACCTCACTTATTATTGGTCAAAGCTGTAATCTTCACTTTGTAAATGAAAATTGTGCAATTTTAAGCAACAATCTTAGTTATGTCGGTTATTGTAACAAAGTTCTCATTACTGTGTCACCTGAGTACTTAGTATGATTGGTGAACCTCACTTATTATTGGTCAAAGCTGTAATCTTCACTTTGTAAATGAAATTGTGCAATTTTAAGCAACAATCTTAGTTATGTCAGTTATTGTAACAAAGTTCTCATTACTGTGTCACCTGAGTACTTAGTATGATTGGTGAACCTCACTTATTATTGGTCAAAGCTGTAATCTTCACTTTGTAAATGAAATTGTGCAATTTTAAGCAACAATCATTAGAAAATACCTTAATTGGAAAGCACATTCAACTAGCCAGATTCTATAATACAATATTAAACACTTCAGCAAGACAATTATATAAAAATATCTTGTTTTGTAATCTTACTGTAAATTAAAACAAATCACTACTTCTCTGACAAGTATTATACCATTATGAACATATTATCTGTCACCTGTAACACTTTGCGAGTGGAAAGTGAATACACAGCTTCTGCTGAAACTCCACAAACTCCTTGTACGAGCGGAACAGGTAGCTAGGGTCGGTCTGGCTCACTCTCTGCACTCTCAGGATGTACACATAGTACTTGCCTGGGTCGTACCGTTTCTGGTACCCGTACACCTCCACACTCTGCAATCTTCCTTCCTGAGCCATTCTGTCCACAACAACAACATCTCACTTTCACACATGACTCCTGAAATCTAGAATCAATGTCTGTCTGAAGAGATACAAAAAGTTGGTGATGAAGTAGCTCAAAACGAACTCTTTCATCGTTTAGACACCTAGACTACAAAATCAAGTGCAATCTAGGTGAATAGGTATTCTCATTGTCATCAAATGAGACGGTGAGATGGAGCTGAGCTCAACCTTCCCACCACACAAATGTCTCTAGCAATCAGCTATAAAGAACTGATAAGTAATATGGAAGGGTTCAAGAACTAAAAGTATGTGTAAGCACAATTCAAAGTGGTCTGGAAGAATAAGCATAAAATGTGGAAAATTGTATAGAAAATGTTGTTCAAACCCTTCTCACTTTATTTTTGTTTATATAACTTTGAATTTGGCTTAATAAATTTTCTTTGGAGATAAAATGTAATTGATTCTAGACATTAAAATAAATATACTATCAATACAATAGTACATCTATCAATATGGCACATCAGTTTTTTTTAGTGTACGTAACAAATAACTCATATTAGTTCAGGTAACAGAGTTAAATTGTTCATGATTTATTGCCTTATAAGCATTTGATATGGTGCTAAAAGTAAAAAAGTATTGTTTACTTTTGAAATTATGATTCTTTGAAATATTTTTATGTTAAATTTCACGTTCACATGAATGAACACAGCACCAAAATTATAACGAAAAATCAAATACAGCCTGGAAGTATTTAAATATTTTTTCATATTGGGCTTTTTAACTCTTTAAATAGAGACCAGATTCTAGGTAAATTATGGATGACAGTGAAAATAAATTTTTATTTGCTATAAATACAAAAAAAAAAAACAAAATTCCAAGCATATGTTTGTCACGTTATTTTTTTTTGCTTTTTGATTGTTTTTCTCAGCTGTAATTTGTAACTGTGTAAAGTACATTTATTTTTAGTAACTGATGAAGAATTAAAAAGCTATCTCTTTACTTGAAATGTTTTACTCACGAGTAGGTACGAGGGACGAAGCTGAGTAGTTCTCCATCATTGTGGTCACCGGTGAAGCGTAGCTGTGCTAGGTTGTGAAGGAAAAAGTTGAACTGTGTGAACCATGACTTGAGGGAACTTTGGATCATGCGAGCGAGCGAACATGGCGGCTGCTTCAGCATTGGTCAGTTCCAGCAGTAACGAGCGCTGGATGTAGCGCACCGCGTCCATTGTCACGCCAGAGATACCTGACGATGCCATCTGGCACACAACAGACCATATACTGCCGACATGTTCACTTTCTGTGTAACAGGATTGTTTTGAATATTTCTTCGTAGAGTTTTGTTGTTTTCTTAATGTTTAACAATGGCGAGTAAACTTTAAACCGAGGATACTTGCTGAAGTAAAAGCAAATACAAATAAGCATAACAATAACTTTTGAATTTTCAAATAAACAAAAATAATCTGAGCCTATTAATTAAAGTGTGTAACCAAAATGATCTAAAACTTTTTTAGATATTAGGGATTACTATAGATTAGTGATGAGCCAGTTTCAAACGTAGGTTCCATTTCATGGACAAAGACCAGAACCGATAAATATAAGAGGTAAATGGAATTTAACTGCTTAAGAAATTAGTTAATAGTCATTTCTTTTCTTATCCATTCGAACCAAAAATCAATAGTTAAATTAACAGCTAACAAAAAGTATTTAAAAAGTTGATTGGTTAAATTCAATAATTCTAGATAAGTCCATACATTGCTATTATAAAATTAAAACAATTTTACTTGGTAAGAAAGCTATAAACATTAGCAGAGACATGATGCAGACAAACCAGGGCACACATACGTCGTGATGTATCATTACAGAGACATGATGCAGACAAACCAGGGCACACATACGTCGTGATGTATCATGACAGAGACATGATACAGACAAACCAGGGAACACATACACACATACGTCGTGATGTATCATGACAGAGACATGATGCAGACAAACCAGGGAACACATACACACATACGTCGTGATGTATCATGACAGAGACATGATGCAGACAAACCAGGGAACACATACACACATACGTCGTGATGTATCATGACAGAGACATGATGCAGACAAACCAGGGAACACATACACACATACGTCGTGATGTATCATGACAGAGACATGATGCAGACAAACCAGGGAACACATACACACATACGTCGTGATGTATCATGACACTTCACTTACATTTAACATGGCATAAAGAAAACACATGATTTTATGTGAATGAATAACATTGTTTGTTAAGATGCAAATTGAAATATAGTAAAGACCTATAATCTTTTTTAACTTTATTTACAAATATTAACCCTTTTAGGACCAGGGCAAAATTTAATATGAACAAAATTTCTTTTATTTTGGTCCATGTTCCAAAAATTGCTAACATATAAAATGTGCGATTTTATATGCTTTCCTTTGAGAAAATAATCTTATCTATATAATTATTTATTCAAAAGATCAGTTTTAGATGTTATTTTTTACTTGTAATATGTTCTACTGAAAAATGTATACTTAGACGTATAAAAATTTGTATATATATATACATGTAATATATATATATATATATATATATATAACTTTTTATACGTCTAAGTATACATTTTTCAGTAGAACATATTACAGGAAAAAAATAACATCTAAAGCAGAGCTTTTGAATAAATAATTAACCTGTGAATACATAATGCAATTGGTAGATTTACTAAAACAAAGTTTTTATCATGATTACAGACAAAACCTTATAGTCTATTTAAAAAACAAAGCTAAAAACATACTTGCATGAATATGAGACTGTCTTTCAGATAAAATAAACAAGTGAAGGGATTTATATATTATTCAAAAGCTCTGCTTTAGATGTTATTTTTCTTATCTATATAATTATTTATTCAAAAGCTCTGCTTTAGATGTTATTTTTTACCTGTAATATGTTCTACTGAAAAATGTATACTTAGACATATAAAAAGTTATATATATATATATATATATATATATATATATATATAAAACCCGTTCAGTTAATCTAATTTTCTATTGTATATAGTTTAGATTCTAACCAAGCCAAAGAAACTTTTTGTTTTAATGAAATCAACTGTTCAGAAAGTTCCCTAATGCAAGCTCCTTGTCTTTAAATTACAAACTCAGTGATCCCCGTTCAGTTAATCTAATTTTCTATTGTATATAGTTTAGATTCTAACCAAGCCAAAGAAACTTTTTGTTTTAATGAAATCAACTGTTCAGAAAGTTCCCTAATGCAAGCTCCTTGTCTTTAAATTACAAACTCAGTGATCCCCGTTCAGTTAATCTAATTTTCTATTGTATATAGTTTAGATTCTAACCAAGCCAAAGAAACTTTTTGTTTTAATGAAATCAACTGTTCAGAAAGTTCCCTAATGCAAGCTCCTTGTCTTTAAATTACAAACTCAGTGATCCCCGTTCAGTTAATCTAATTTTCTATTGTATATAGTTTAGATTCTAACCAAGCCAAAGAAACTTTTTGTTTTAATGAAATCAACTGTTCAGAAAGTTCCCTAATGCAAGCTCCTTGTCTTTAAATTACAAACTCAGTGATCCCCGTTCAGTTAATCTAATTTTCTATTGTATATAGTTTAGATTCTAACCAAGCCAAAGAAACTTTTTGTTTTAATGAAATCAACTGTTCAGAAAGTTCCCTAATGCAAGCTCCTTGTCTTTAAATTACAAACTCAGTGATCCCCGCTCAGTTAATCTAATTTTCTATTGTATATAGTTTAGATTCTAACCAAGCCAAAGAGGTTGAGAAGCAGGTTGCCGTGCTTGCGGACGACGTTAAACGCCTGGCAGCAGAGGTCCACAAAGTGATGGAACTTGGCCGAGGGCTTATCACCACCGTTGATCACGTACGCCATATCTGATGTCAGCACAAAAGGTGTACGGTCCCTGTCACAATACAATCAAATATATATTTCATTAAGTAATTAATAAATATGGTAAAAATCGCTCCTTTTATTAGCTCAGCATTAGCGAAGCCTGTCACTTCTGTCTACATATGTCTGACTGTGTGACTGTGCACAGAATATCTCACTAGTAAGTTGAGATATGGACTTCAATTTTGCATGAAGCTTCATTTCTATAAACAAGTTATGTTTTTTAAGTAAGTACTGTTTTGATACATAGATAAAACCAACTTTTTCTAATAATTTATTTTTATATGAAAGCCACACTTCTATTTTTCTACATAATTGCCATCAATATTAAGGCAATTATCATCACTAAAAACAACTCTTTATATACCGTTGTCATAGTTGCGACACTGACCTGGAAGATATGTCCAGTGGAGTGCTAAATTGAGTTTATTTGGTGGATTAAGAGTCATGCTGTGATCAGATCTTGAGTTCGTTTTCCCACATGGAATAAACATTGGATGGATAAACATTGTTAAACAGCAAAACATGTTTCTCAATAAAAATGTCAGAAAGAACACTTCTTCGAATGAAGATACTGTACAATAACGAAGAAACTATGAAATGTTTGTTCACTTTAATTCTATTATTCACTTTCTGCACAAAATTGTCAGTAATCATCAGTAATCAACCACTCCATTTCTCATCATGAACACTCTTGAAATGAATGAAATGAAATGAAATGAAATGAATGAAATGAAATGAAATGAAATGAATGAAAATGAATGAAATGAATGAAATGAATGAAATGAAATGAAATGAAATATGCCTTTATTCAAGAGGCGGAGTTAGGGCTATTTAGCCCTCTCTACCACTCAACCTCACATAATATACAGATATATATATACATTTTTACATTTAATGACCTTAAAACTATAACAAATTCCATTTTAAATTTAAATTTAACTAAAATTATATACTACTATGTAATAATTAAAAATCAAATTTATCAGCTGAATATGTAGAAAATTTTCAAAACAAAGATAAATTAAAACTTAAATTAACAATTTACTTTTTAAATAGTTTCTTGTTATTGCTACATTCATTCTCTCAAACACACAGCCTGACCACAAGCACGCCACGAGCACCGCCATCCGCCACCCCTACCAGACCGCCCAGCAACAAGTCCCTGACCCCGCCCCAAAAACGAGCCCGACCTTCTATAACACGAATATCATCAGGAAGAGAGTTCCAGAGGCGACATGCCTGAACAGTGAACGACCTACTGAAGAAGTTCGATCGATGAACAGGAATTGAGAGTAACGTGGATCCCCTTCTCGTTAGGTCGCTCACTTATATCGGAAATAAATTTGAAATTTTCGGACAGGTAAACAGGTGACTTGTTTCTGATAACTGAATGTAGAGTTGAAAGAATGTGAAGTTGGCGAAGTTGTTGAAGTTTCAGAAGCGATAGCTGTTTGAAAAATGGAGTCACATGCTCATAACGTTCTGAGATTGAAAATAAATCTGATACAATAGTTTTGAGCACGTTGAAGAGCCTGTCCGAAAGCTCAACAGTCATGTCACTGATCACAGCGTCACAGTAGTTGAAGTGTGGCAGTATGAGAGTTTTAACCAGCATAACCTTGACACTGAATGGTAGATATAAAGCAAAACGCTTTAAACTGTGAATGCCAGCAAATACTCTATTACACGTTATCGTAACCTGGTCATTCCACTTAAGACTTGAGCTCATAGTAAGACCAAGATTTTTTAATTTGTTTTGAAAATTTTAGCACGAGGTTATTGAGTTCAAGTTTTTGGTGCAACGTTGAAGTCCAAACGGTCGATCAATCTTGGGTTTCCCAATACCATTGCCTGCGTTTTTTCTTCATTTAATTTCAGCCCATGTTTATTTGCCCAACAAGCAATTGATTCATGTCTTCTTGATTGAGTAGAACCATAAATGTGCTCAATTCATCAGGCGAACAGTGTACGTAAATCTGTAAATCATCGGCATAAAGATGAAACTTACGAGTGCCTTATAATAGATGTGACGTCATTAATATAAATTGAGAACAATAGGGGTCCAAGAACAGAGCCCTGTGGAACACCCCGTGTTACGGCTTTCCATTCAGATATTTTTCCCCTTTCTTTGACACATTGCTGTCGCCCAGTAAGATACGATTTGACCCAGTTAACACACTCATCGGAGAAACCATTACTTCTTCAATTTGATGAGGAGAAGGGGGTAATAAACACAGTCGAAGGCTTTGGAAAAGTCAAAAAGCAGTAAAATGGTGATTAGTCTCTTGTCCATTGCCAATCTGATATCATCGGTGATTTTAATTAGGGTTGTGGTGGTGCTGTGATTAGGCCTGAATCCAGGACTGGTATTTAGATAAGATGTTATAGGTATTCAGATAAGATGAAATTTGTTGATGTACACTCTTTCAAGGCATTTGGAGAGACAAGGGAGAATACTGATTGGACGTAGGTCAGAAGGGGATTGCGGATTAGACACTTTTCTCAACGGACGAACTAGAGCATGCTTCCAGGTTAAGGGAAATACAGAGGAATTTAAAGAATAATTGAAAATGACTACTAAAACAGGAAGGGTGATTGGCAATGTATCTTTCAGAAAGCGCAAAGGTATGTTGTCAGCCCCAACTGCGTTGCTGGTCATCCTCGCGGAAAGCAGCAAGCACATCAGCCTCACTCACAGGTGTGAAAGAAAAACTGGCGGCCAGCAGCCTCCCGAGGAGCAGCCTCCAGCTCAGCAATATAATCGCTAGCTGCAGATATATTAACAGGGATATTAATAAAGTAATCATTTATAATATTGAGGGTCAAACGGAACAGGTGGACTGATATTGTATTTACCCACACCAAGGTCTTTGATTTTAACTCCACAGTGATTTAGTGGACTGAGGCTCTGAAAGTGTTGTGTGGTAAAATCTAACTTTGGGCGTTACGTATATTTGCTGCTGCGTGTGATTCCTAAGACGTTTATATGCCTCCCAATCTTGAGTGGATTTAGAACGTTTAGCTTTTCTAAAGGCGGAATCCCTTTGCTTTTGCAAATTTCTTATGAAATCATTCATCCATGGAGAGGGGCTTTGGTTACTCTTTTAGTTATGATTGGGGCATGTTTATCAAATAAATTAGTAAGTAAAGCATTAAATTTTGATAACCATTTTGTCTACATTATGGCAGTGGTTACTTCATGCCAGGGTAAAGCAGCAGCATCTGTGAGAAGTGAAGCATGATCTATGTCCCTGTATCTGCGATATTTGATAATATTGGGCTTATTTTTGGGGGTATGGAGTTTATAGGCACAAAAAATGAGATCATGCTTTGAAAGTCCAGGGGCAGGAAATTGTCCGTGGTGTGCAACGTGGGTCGGGTCAGAAACAGCCATGATGTCAAGCCACGTGTCGGTTGTAGCAGTGTGATGAGTGGCCTGAAGTGGTAGCAGAGACATGTTACATGACTGAAACATTGTGGTCAAAAAGGTTTTCTCATATGTGGTAGGCCCTAACAAATCGGAGGTTAAGATCGCCATGACAATGACATGACTGTAACGAGCCATAAGATCGATGAGTGTGTGTTCAAATTCGGCAAGATGGCCGGTATTGGGGGCCCTATAACATGCACCGACTAAAACATGCGTCCCGTTGACACTGACATCCAAAAACATAAATTCAGGCCGTCCCTCTCTAGATGTATCAGATGAGAATAAGATGGAAGTAGGAAACTGAGACTTGACATAAACTGCGACTCCACCACCACGTTTGTGTAGACGGTCGTTCCTGAAAATATTGTAGCCAGCTAAATTAATGCTCTTGTCGCTTGTGGTTGGTTTTAACCAAGTCTCAGAGACCAAGATAATGTCGGTATGTAATGGCTCAAAAATGGAACGAAATTCGTCAATATGACTATACAGTGATTGTGCGTTAACGTGTGCTGCCTTGAGGAAATTGTTGTAGGGAGCGAGAGAACGGCAGAGAAGCGCGGGCAGGGACGGCGGAGAGGCGCGCCCGCTCGGGGCGGGGCTGTCAGAGCCGTGCACGGCGGCGAGCAGGGGCGCGACGACACTGCAGGCGGCGAGCGGCCGGCGGTACACGCGACAGTGACATTGCGGTCAGGACATTTACACACTCACGCATACCATAACAAAGAAAAAATAATACTTTATCATTTAATATAAACTTAAAATTAATTGAAGTTATTACTAATTTAATATTATTCATAATAAATTTAAACATGCATGCAAGCTTGCAGGCTCTTATTGTAACAATAATAATCAGTATTAAAAATGTAAGTGGAGAGAAAAATAAATAAAATGGTAGTGAATTCAAATTTTTTTTAGTGCTATAATAATTCTAATAATAATTTTAAAAAGAATAAATTAACAGTAAAGTTATAATTATATAGCCAATTAAAATTCTTAAAACAAAATAATAATAACTCTTCTGTTCATCTTGTAAAGCTCTCAGCCATTTTAGTGCCGATCCATTACTCATAATGTTCTGTCCATACACTTTACAATTCTAATGGTGAATTTCAACTCATTTCACACCTTTAGCGCGAAGAAAATAATAACAACACATACTTCACAGTCTGCGGGTTTCTCAATTGATGGGGGCATCTGAAATATACATTAAAAGGTGTAATAACAATCAATTCTTGCTGTAATTGCATCTATGGCTTGTTTACAAATAAAGGTTGCAGAGGTGGATATTCAGTTCATCAATGATGCATGTCCTTCCTTGAGTGTCACTGAAGTCTAAACTACTCACAGGATATGTCAAGAACAGATTGAGCTATTGAGTTTGACAATAGACAATAGACAAATTCTTTATTTACAAATCATCAAGAAATGCAATTGCGTCAAATATTACATGTTAGTTTTTATTGAGAGTATTGCTCATCTCTTTTCCAGAACTCATCCATGGAGTAGAATGGACGGCTAGAGAGCCATTTGGTCACTGCTATCTTCAGTCTCTGTCCTTGTAGCATATTTATATCTTCAGGAAGATGGTTGAAGATTTTTCTGCCCATGTAGGATGGTATTCTTCCTTTCATATAGTGCAGTGTGATGTAGTGGCAAGTGAAAATTTAAAGCAAGGCGTGTGTTGTAAGTATGGAAGTCATGGCCTCGTTCCAATTGCTCTTTGTCAACATGGACTATGACTTCTCTGATGTATAGGCCGTTAATCGTTATGATTCCCTGGTGAGGGAAGGCAACTCTGCAGCTTTCCCTTGGGCCAAGGCCAGACATGATCCTGACAGCTCTTTTCTGTAGTAGCAGTATTCTATTTAAGTTTCCTGCAGTTGTGCCTCCCCAAACTGCAAGGCCGTATCTTAAGTGTGACTCGAATAATGAATAATAGGCAATTTTTTTAGTTGCTTCATCACTGGCATGCATTACTCCTTTTAAAACATATTGGCATGAATTCAGCTTTTTGGAAAGTATGTCAATGTGATTTTTCCATGATAAATCGCTATAAATAATCATTCCGAGGAATTTTGTCTCACTTTCCATTGATACGTCAGGCAGTCCTGGAACTTCTTCTTGTCGCCTTCCAAAAGCTAGATGTTTGGTTTTTTTCAGTGTTGACTACTAAATCGTTTTCGTGAGAATATTGATAAGCCATGTTTAATGCAGTGTAGGAATTTTAATGACCAAGTTATTTAGAGAAGATTTGGACACTAGAAGTGTTGTGTCATCGGCATACATGACTGGAGCAGAGTACATGTCTAAGTATTGCGGCATGTCATTTGTCATGAGAATAAACAGAACCGGTCCCAACACTGAGCCCTGAGGTACGCCTCTTTTAACAGACAGAGGCTCTGATGTTATTGTTTGTGTATATTGAATATCTACTGTCTGGATTCTTCCCTCTAGATAGCTCTTAAACCATTCTTTGGCATGTCCTTTAACTCAAAGTTTGTAGAGGAGTCATGCCCTAGGCAGTCAAAAGCTTTGCTGAAAACGAACATAATGCCAGTGACCATCTTTTTTCCTTCCGAGTTATCAATAATGAATTCTGAAAGTTTGATAATGGCCGATGTTGTAGACCTTCCTTTAATAAAGCCATGTTGATTATCTGTTAGAAGGTTGTGTAGTTCACAGTGATCGATTAGTCTTTTCAAAACTACTTTCTCAATGACTCTGGAGCAGGTTTGGATCAGAGATATGAGCCTATGTAGTTAGTAGCCTCTGTGTGGCTTCCACTTTTAAGCTTTGAATATACCTTACTACGTTTGAAGGCTAACAGTTTGAGTTTGGTGGAAAATGTATCTTCAAGAGCTTTGGCTGAGCATTAGCTGAGCCTAACTGGTCACGCGATATATCAGGAACTGTTTGATCTATAGAATTTACATTTTACATGAAACTTATTTTTACACTGGCAAGACCAAGAACTTTTTTTAAGAATAATGACATTCTCAACCAGAAGAAGTTCTTGTAAAGAAAAATTTAAGAAACTGAAGATTCTTACTGTCCCTTGTGTATACATGTATGAAGTACTGAGTCAAGTTCATCAAAATTTGAACTGGTTTTCTAAAGAAAAAACTATTCATCAACACAATACTAGAAATACCAATTTGTTAATATATCCTGTACACACCACAGCCATATTTGAAAAAAGTTTTTATTATATGGGTTTTAAACTTTACAACAAATTGCCTAACAATTTCAAACAAATGCCACAAGTTGAATTCTTATATAGAATAAAAAGTATGTTTGTCGAAAAGGCTTACTACAAGATTTCCGAATTTCTAAATGACAGAAACATAATAATCTAGTTATGAAGATTAAGTGTTTTCTCCTAAGAAACTTAATTTAATATAATAAAAAATTCAATAATTGATCTCCATTTTGTTATTTAAATATGTTATATTGTTACCAATTTTATTGTTTGATTTGTTAATGGCTTTATTAATTTTATTGTTTAACTAATTTTATTGTTTTATTTGTTAAATTAGTTTAATGAATGATTGTTATTACATTATGGTGTACTACAGTTTGAATGTTATCTGACTCAGGAATGCTTTACAAAATAAATGTTTGACATAGGTTTTAATACTGTTAATTAGTTTATAGTTGAAAATGTTAATACTGTTATTTATATTAGAGCTTATTTATTTGTTAGCAAATAATTTTAGCTAGAATCTTGTTCTTGTTAAATCTATTACTACTAAGGATGGGAGACCGAAAAAAGGGAAATTTCTGACCGTGTCATCTGTCTTATCAGCATAGCTGGATCTTGTAAGATGTAATATGACAATAAACATTCATTGATTCATCTACAAAAACAAGCAGATAGAGGCAACGAAGAGGATTCTACTTCAAAAATAAGTTTTGATACGACAAATAAAGATTCTTAGCCAAGTACAAGTACTGAAACTTTGTCCAAACCGACGACAAATAATGTTCTCAGAGAACATGGCTATAAGCCACGTTGTGGTAGTAAAAAGAAGAAAGTTGAGGATAGTAAAACAAAAAATAGGAAAATAAAAGCACCCACTCAACAAGACAGCGTCAAAAACCCTAAGCCAGCCAGGAAATGGGAAAAGAAAGACATGCCAAACAAATCACGGGTAGAGTTCGAACGTACCAGATACCTACAACAAGACTTTACTCATGTTGATATATATGAGTTTTTTTTTCGATGAAGAAGTTCTTGACTTCATAGTCGAATGTACAAATGAATTTTCAGTTGAGAAAGGAAACGATAGTTTTACTACAACAGAAGAAGAAATTCCACTATTTTTTGGGATTCTTTTTCTGTCCGGATATTGCGTCGTGTCAAGAACAAGAATGTATTGGGAACTAGCTGACGATGTACATAACAACGCTGTTTCAAAAGCTATTAGCAGGAATAGATTTGAGGAAATAATGAAATACTTCCACTTTTGTAAAAACGGTCAACTTGAAAATGGAGACCGCTTTGGGAAAAGTAGACCAGTTTGGAGTATGCTAAATGAACGCTGGCTAAAATTTTTTCCACGTGATATTTAATTATCTGTTGACGAATCCATGGTGCCCTAATACGGAAGACATGGAGCAAAGCAGCATATCCACGGAAAACTCATCCGCTTTGGATATAAAGTTTGGGTTCTCAGAAATCAGAAATATTTTATTGTCATTAAGCGTACAGCGATAGACAAAGTCAGCTTATTCATTTATGTATATAAATATAAATTAATAAATAAAACACATACTATATCACGAATAAATAAAACAAATACAAACAATTACGGTTTATAATGTAACAAATCAATGGGACACACAACGCAAATTAATTTTAAAAGCATAAACATGTAATATCGCTGCTTAAGAAATCTGGGACTGAGTAATAAACATTATTCTTGAACCAGTTCTCTAATACTCTCTTAAAATTGTTTAAAGGTACAATCCATGCATTTTGTGCATTTTCTCACAACAAGACTAGGCTACATCGTTCAAGGAGAGCCGTATCAAGGCAAAAGTTTTGGAACATCAGTCCCAGGATTAGGCGTTGGAGGATCAGTGGTCATTGATCTCATAACAGAATTGCCCAAAGACAGGAAGTACTGTTTATCTTCGACAATTTTTTTACTTCGTTCCGTCTGTTAGAGGCGTTGAAAAAGGAAGTCTACAAGGGAACTGGTACAGTACAAGCTGACAGAGTGGAGAAAGCTCCCCTTCCAAAACCAAAAACTGTAAAAATAGAAGAACGAGGCTCATACCACCAACTTACTGACCAAGAAACTAAAATCACGCTTGTCCGCTACAATGACAACAGTGTGTTCACTATCGCATCTACTATTGCAGGAGTTGAGCCTCTTGGCAAAGCGAAGCGGTGGTCAAATGAACATAAAAAACATATTAATGTGGATCAACCTGCCTGTATTGTCTTGTATAACATGTATATGGGCGGCGTTGATTTTATGGATGAAAACATTTCCACATACCACATCAATGTCAGATAAAAAAAATGGTATTGGCCAATGATATCATACGAGGTGTATCGATGAACAATGCTTGGCTTATTTATCGAATGACCACTAAAAGTAAGGAAGAGAAGTTGGATTTCCTTTCTTTTACAAGGTATATAGTCCAAAGTTACATGGCAACCTACAAAACAATCAGACTGGCAACCTACAAAACAATCAGACTGGCAACAGGACGACCAAGTTCAAAAGCTGTAACAGGGGTTATCCCAGATGTCCGCTTCAGCGGTAATGACTTTTTAGTTTCCTCTGCTACGCAAAAAAGATGTGGTCACTGTGGCAAAGTGACCAGAAAAATGTGTGAAACTTGTAAGGTTGGCTGTCACGTGTTGTGTGACAAAGTTTCCACTCAAGGGCACAATAGTTTTGTCGGCTACAACAGTAGTTTTAGAGTATGTACATTATTTTTCTTCCAAAATGTCTTCCTAAAACTACATTTTTGTGTTTACTAAGTACGTATTATTACGTATTTGACAGTTTTTTAGGAGTGCAGTAGTATTTGTACCTCGTAGAAGGCTACTAGCAGATTTTACGACAGCTCATTGTTTTACTTAACAGTAGTTCTATTCACGTAACATTAGTTTATAAATAGTTTTGTGTGTAGTTCGTGTTTTATAACAGTGTTTGTAACATTGTTTTGCAAAACATGGTCAATGCATTTCTTACAAATGTTTTGATAAACATGTACTTCCTTTTGATATTCGAAAATATTATTTTATGTCACATAAAAAAGTGTTTTTTTTTTTTGTATTATTTATGAATCAATTTGTAGAGTTGTAGTTTTATACATAAATAAATAAAAGTGCTATTCCATAGATGTTCTTTCATTTAAAATTCCTTCCATCAGGAATAGTAAACTAAAATGTGTCTAAATATAGTTTCCATCCTACCAGATGTGCTCACGGTTGGCTTCAGTAGTCAATATCTGTCAATGCCGTAATGTTACCATTCATGCCCACTGTCGACATGACGTCATTCAGTATTGGATAATAAAAAAAATTTTTTTGATCTATATTTACACTCTTTGTACTATAGATAATAAAATACTAAAAGAAAAGAAAAATATTTTTTTTTTAATAATTTGGGCATTACTGGGTTAATGAAAAATGAATTACCTACCAAAACTTTAATATCCTATGGATTTTTACTTGGAATTAATAACATTTCTACAGGTTGGAGCATATATCGGTTTCCTCAGAAGAGAAATTTAAAGGCGTTATAGGGTAATTGAATAAAACACTTTAGGCAAGAAAACAAATCCACTACATGAAATTACTTACATAATTACCATACAATGTTATAGCAGTTGTTCGAAATGTCCACCTTGACTTTGTATACACTTCATACAACGACTGAGAACAGAATCACCAATTTTTAGGAATAAAGGTTTATCGTCATTAACAAGTTCAAGCGCATTTCTAATTAGGTTTCTGAGTTCGTCAAGATTTTGTGGTTTTGAAGCATACATAGTCTCCTTTATAATACCCCACAGTGAAAAATCACCTGGGGTCAGGTCTGGTGAGCATGCAGGCCAATCGATTGTACCACGGAGACCAATCCATTCATTAAATGTGTTATCTATAAAATCTTGAACTTGGATACCGAAATGTCTTATTGCCTGATGAACGAATGAATATTGAAAACAGGATTGTTTCTGAGCTCGGGAACTATTACTTCTTGCAGGAATCTTAAGTAACTTTCTGAGTTAACATTACCTTGAACAAAATAAGACCAAACAGTGCAGTACTCGAAATACCTCCCCTTACCATAACACCAGACACATTGAGTTCTGCTTAGATTACGTTATGAGGATTTACATCCGATCAGTACACGCAGTTATGCCGATTAATGTGTCCATAAAGCTTGAAACATGCCTCATCACACCACAAAATTGATTGCAAGAAATTTGGATCAGCCTCAGAATTGATAGTTATTGTCTCACAGAATTCCAATCGCCTATCGGAATCATCCTCATGAAGCACTTGGAGTGAAGATGGACGGTATGGCTTAAATTTTAATTGCTTTAACATTCTTTGCATACTTCTTGATATTTCTAGTTCAGCAGATGCCTAACAAGTCGATTTACCGGGACTGGCTACAAAAGCTTGAGCAACTGTCTGCAGGTTTACTTTGTTGCAAATTGATCGTGGACGACCACACTTAAAACGGCATTTAGGGCACTTAAAACGCATCCTGTGTTTTCACATTTCTCATTTAAATTCTGCATATACTGTCAAGTGGGTATCGCGACATCTGCATATTTACTACTAAATCCTTCAATTATTATAGCAGTATTTTTATTATGCTTCCATCATAACTGAAGGACGTAAACTCGTTGTTGGGTTGTAAACATTTTAAAATCACACACAAACAATTAACGGGTGCAAAGACCGTCACTTTTCACTGGAACAGACAAAAATAAACTTACTCCGTGTTGCTGCCAATTTAACATAGTTACCAACCTATCGAAACAAAATATCACTATTTATGGGGAAACTAACATATATGCCACACTGTATAAACAAAATTTCAAACTCATTTGGGATCTGTACGTACCTCTTAACCCTAGAACTGTTAATCGACATAATTATGTCGGTTAATGCCGCTTTTGTAGTGTTAACCGTCAAAAGTTTGTCGGTCAAACATTCCCTCGTATAATTACTTTTTACAATATACTCCGGTAACGTATCGATATATAATTCATGCACCATTGGATTCGGGAAGAAAAATGCTAAGGAACAGATAAGTTTTATTCCTCTTTGTATTATGGTTATGACGTAGCAAGCTTGTTATTTTGAACGTAAAAGAAAACGCGACGCCGTTTGTTGTGACCGCCATATTGCCGCTGCCGTTCTGTATCACTTTCGTGCCGAGCTGTGGATATTTGTAAGTTTTAATAGTTTTACGCGTGTTTTAGTGTCGTATTTAATGTGTAGTGTGTTGTTTGATGTCGTAGTAGTGTAAACATATATATTTTAGAATAAATCAATTTCTATTTACTGAAATATGTTTGAGAAATTACCGGCTTTGTGTAGGCTATGGCAAAATGACTTGGCTAAAATTCATTTCACATAGTTTGTTATTGTTTTCACTTACTAAACGTTATTTATAGCACTCTTTTAGCTCTGAAGTAACTATTTATTTTTGATAAATAGATAGTTTTCACAATAAAATATATATATCCTGTAATTTCTTTGGTTATATATAATAACTGTTTGGGTTATTCTATATTTTTTCAATATATTTAGTTATATTTATAGTTTTCTAACTACATAATATTTCCTATTACTTATAAACCATAAATTTATAAATTTTGATATAGTACAAGCTTTAGAAACGATTTTATATTTTGCTGAATGAAAATTTTTCGCAAAATTTTTGAATAATGGCAAAATTTAACTTTTTTTACTTTAAAAAAAATAATTTATGGTAATTATTTCATTACTACTGTATATTCTATTTTATTCTAAGTAATAAAATATGCAAAATAACATGTATTCATAGATAAATGTATTAGCAAAACTTGTTTTACCAAAGTCTTACGTGTACACCCGATTTTCAGAATTTATACGCATCGCTGCTTTTTGTTCTATAGCTTTATGATGCTTTCATAAATGTGTATATTGCTTATGTTTTTCTGAAACTAGATAAAATTTGACACAGAATGGCTATCTCACTTATAAATATTTCTCACTATAACTTCATTTGCTAGGTATGGTCCCCCCCAAATTTAAGAAATATTTTTCGTAAATTTTATATTTGATTAAAAAAAGTGTTTATTAGAAAATTTTTGATGGTTAATTTTACAATATAGTGCAATTCTACGTTTAATTCTGAACACAAAAATATATACTCTTATTTATATTGCTTTTATTTTATATTTTTAATAATTTTTTTAAAAAAACCTTGCGCGAAGCTCCAAAACAGCCCGACACTACAGGATGAAATGACTGCCAGTTCTAGGGTTAAAGTTGCCAAACATCTGAGCATTGTCAAGAATCTTGTTAGGAGTGCTGATTGATCTATACATACCTCTTAAAGTTGCCAAACATCTGAGCGTCACCAAGGAACTTGCCGAAATCTATGTGAAACATATGTCCGGAAGTCTTCAGCATGATGTTGTCATTGTGTCGGTCACAGATACCGAGGACATAGGTGGCCACACTGTACCCTGCACAAGACGCTGCCAGAACAGGAAAAGTATTACATTACACATTACCACAATAGAAAATATGACATGAATTTATTAAAAATTCATATATATATACTAGCTGTTACCCGCAGCATCGCACGCAATCTTTAGAACCGAAGTCCTTATATTACTTAGTAAAAGCACTTATGATGTAAAATGATGGGGCTCTATGAAAATTTTAAAACGTAAGTAGGCATACATCAAGTAGATATTATTCATGGTAAATATTATCAGAGTTTAATTTAACACATTCAATGCGGATGACAAAATTACCGGCGAAAGAAAATGAAGGATTTTTTTTTTGTAAGTAACCCAAAACGAAGTCAGGATAGCCGAAAGGGTTGACCAAAGTATCCCGGAAGCTTCGATGGCCGGAACGGGTGACGTCATGTCCGTGCCGAGTCTGCTCGTCATTCGCACCGGGTGCCGGTCCCCGTGTTGTATGTGCTCGCAGCGCACTAGGTTTCAGCACAAACACTTACGAATTACACGTAGATAGTACATCAATTACACGAAGATAGTACATCTATTACACGAAGATAGTACATCAATTACACGAAGATAGTACATCAATTACACGAAGATAGTACATCAATTACACGAATATAGTACATCAATTACACGAAGATAGTACATCAATTACACGAAGATAGTACATCAATTACACGAAGATAGTACATCAATTACACGAAGATAGTACATCAATTACACGAAGATAGTACATCAATTACACGTTTCGGGTGGAGTGGCCCACTGGGGGTGGGGGACGCCGCCTTCACCGTCACTAGAACTGTTCGAACTCGACTCATTGTCTTCATCAGATGAAAAATTATCGTCAATAACATTATCGTCTTTCTCCATTATGAGTACATACACTTACACAGTCAGACACAATATCGCAAAGCATACACAACAAACAAAAATGGTGAACCGGTGACGAATCGCACCAACTGACTCACCGAAAAAGGCACACCTCGCTATGAAAGTTACAGCCTTCCCGGGCAACTGCTCAGCTCACACTGAGGCAATATGAAAGCAGCTGCCATATGCCGAGCTCGCTCGTCCACCGCCCGGCGCGCCATTTTCGCATGACGAGTATGCTCGTCACCCGCAGTGAATGTGTTAATATATCATGTTTTGCACGTGGAAGAGCATTTCTGGTTCAAATTAATTAATTATATTTGGAATGTCACAGTTGAGCCTGCATTATTCTTCTGATCAATAAAATACAAATACCCAGGTCTCAGACACCTACTTCGGTCAAAAAGTGTCTATTTCTAGCCTTTATCACATATTTCAGGTCTAAGATATTTCCAGTACCATAGTAGAGTTTGCCTTGTCCTGATGTAGAGTTTGCCTTGTCCTGATGAAGAAAAAACATATAGTTACGTAGGACCGAAAAGCCTACTTCGGTTAAAAAGTGCCTACTTCAGATCGTTTAAATTCACTTACTATGTCACATTACACCTTGCAATATTTCCTCGATCAAATTTTAGACACGTTCAATTATGCAGTTCTCGGAAATCTACTTTGGTCAAAATCGTCTTCTGTAATCTATTTTCAGTTTAGAATATTTCCAGGGACATTGTTGTTTGTTTTGTTGCCCAGTGGCGTAATACATACCCCCGCAACCCCCGCAATGCGGGGGGGCGCGGCGTGTCAAGGGGCGCCACACGAAGGAATGAAAAAAATAAAAAAAAATTATACCGATTTTACCAAATTTCTTAAGGTTGAATATCACTATTTTCATTGTAATTCCTTATAATTTTTTTTGTATAAATGAGCTAGCGAGGAATATCGTAGGCCTATTATCATTTCTTGTTTTAGTTAAACGCCTTCAAAACTAAAGCAGGCAAACTATTTGCTGAACCGCCACGGAAGTGTATTTTAAGGCGCTTTAGGACCGTGTGTGAGCGTGGGGGTGTGCGTGCGTGTACTGCCTTGTTTTCATGTTGCGACTTGAATACTCCCCTCCCTCCCTCCACACTACCAAGTACCAATTATTGTTAGGTAGTTCCTTCACAGTATACTGTGGTTCCTTGTCAACTCAGTCATATATTCATTACTCGTTACGTTTACTGCATTTTCGAAAGTTGTGATTTATTCAGTAGCCTACAACTGTGGTGGCGGTGAAAAGTGTTTGCAAACTACACCTCTTACAGGAAACTTATATTATGGGACGATGTACTAGAAAACTAAATCAATAATTAAACAAAAATGTCTAAAAAACCTAGTGGTGCAGAATACCGAAAGCGGAAGAAGGAGGAGGAAGAAAAAAGCAAAAAAACACCAACAAAAATTGATCTATTTTTTAAATCTGACATATCTCTTAGTAAAAACAATGACAGTGTAAGGAAACAAATAACTTTCCGGTTTAATTTGTGAGTGTAGTGAAATAAGTTCTGACCTACCTACCATCGAGACAGAAAATGGAACATCTACTCAGACCCCACCTGAATTCACAAATAACGAACCAGACGTGAGTCTAGACGTTAAGATAAATAATGATAGCTGTAGCTGTACCGTAGACATTGATAAAAACTGTGTTTTGCATATTGATACTAATGAAATCAGTCAACAACGTGGTGTTTTTTAAAACTGACATTGGGCTCTACACTAATGACGGAGTATCCCTCTTAAAAGAAGAAGATAAAACTTTCATTTTGAGAATTCTGAACCATGTAGGCCCACAGGGCCTTTTCCTAAAGACTCGACAAACAATAGATCTTTTAGCAGTGATTTTTATTACAAAATTGCCAAAACGGGCCAAAAACTAGAACGGTTTTGGCTTTGTTATTCACCTTTATTAAATGGCGTATACTGTGAACCTTGTTGGTTTGTTCGCTGACAGAACTGACCCTAAATTTAAAGATGCTTGGTGTAAAGGTCTAATAAATGATTGGCAAGGTTTAAGCAAAAAAAATTAAAGAACATGAAACATCTCGTATACACTTAAATTCATGTTTAGCATATAGTACCGTAAAAAATAGCCAAGATGCAAAATCACTTATTCAAAAGTATGAACCTTGAGTATTGTGAGATTCTCAAAAGACTTTTAGATGTAGTAATAAACTATGGCTACTTGTAACTTAGCGTTCAGAGGGCATCGGAATGAAAAATATTGAAACAGTGGACACTACTTCTGGAAACTTTTTGAATATTATAGATTTGTTGTCACGATACGATCCTCTTCTAAAAAGTCACTTAGAAAACGATCAAAGCAAAGTTAAGTATTTGTCTCCCAAAATCCAAAATGAAATGATCATGTTTGCGTCACAGCATGTTCTGGATGAAGTTGTAAGTGAAATCCAAGCAGCTCCTTTCTTCTCTCTGGTATTAGACACCACTCAAGACGTCTCAAAAACTGATCAACTATCGATAGTAATACGACATGTGGCAGTCCAAAACTACGAAAAAACTTGAAATTAAAGAATCATTCTTAGGGTTCATAGCTCTTACAGGCCAAAATTCGGAAAAAAATTACTAACGAGGTTTGTAATTTTTTGGAAGAAGAAAACAACATTAAAATTGAAAAGTGTAGAGGCCAGGGTTATGACGGGGCAGCCGTAATGAGTGGAAACTATTCTGGAATCCAATCTAGAATAAAGCAAAAGTCCGCCAAATGCAGAGTACGTGCATTGTGCCTCGCATAATTTAAAATTTGGTACTCAATGACTCAGTTACTGACATAACAGAAATGATTTTATTTTACGATTTGGTCAATCAAATTTACGTGTTTTTCGGCGAAAGCCTGCCAAGATGGCAAGCTTTGAGGAGAGAAATCTATGGAGCAAAAGGGGGGGTCTATACTTAGCAAGACACTCAAAAGATTGTGTCCGACCCGTTGGTCATCTAGGTACGATTGTTTACTGGCCATAAAGTGTAACTTTGTTTCTGTCTTAAGCTGTTTGACGAATATTATTCTGACTTCTAAAAAGAATAAAGAGGTTTTAGAGGCAACTGGACTCAAAAAACAAATGACGTGTTTTCAATTTGTATTGATGCTTACTTTCCAAAGTAAGGTTTTTAGAGAGAATTAATATTACATCTAAAACACTACAAAAAGAGGATGTATCAATTGACGAAGCTACAGCCCTTCTTGGAAAGAGTATGACTGAACTAAAGAGAGCAAGAAATGAGTTTGAAGGTGTTGTTAAAGAAGCTGAAACGCTAGCCAGGGGATGGAATATTGAGTCTTCTCTGCCGACTAAAACGATGTAAAAAAGTAAAAAACTTTTTTTTGACGAACTGACCAACGATGTTGAATTTTCTAATCCATTGCAAGAATTCAAAGTAAAAGTATTTTACAGGAGCTTGGATATAGTTATTGCTCAAATCTCCAGACGTTTTGAGAGCATGGTCAGGATTAACGATCAGTTCATCTTTTTAACTCCAAAGTACCTCACAGAGAAAAGTGATGATGAACTAATTTTTTCAGCCAGGGAAGTTTTGTGAGAAGTATGAGGAAGATGTTTCACACGGGTTGGAGACACAAATAGTGTGTGTTTCAGAAAACATTGTTTCGGATGAAATAAAAAACAAGAGGATTGAAAAAAGTTAAGGATTTAGCCTCATATTTAATGATAGAAAACGTGACTTTGTCAAGCAGCCTTCCTGATGTCTGCACAGCGATGATGATGTTCTTGACTCTCCCAGTTACGTCAGCGTCAAGCGGAAAGGTTCGTAATCACCAAAATATCATAAAAACCCGTACTAACTAAAATTAATTTTTGTGTTAAGAAGAGTTATTATACCCTTTAATTATATACTTGTATTATAACCTGAAAATGGCATATATGTTAACAACATAGTTTTTTAATCTTATATAAATTTTCAGGTCATTTTCTAAACTCAAGCTCATAAAGAATTATTTGAGAAACACTATGACCAATACCAGGCTGAGCGCTTTGGGAGTCTTGAGCAATAGAACATGAACGGGCTCGTAGGATCAACTTGAAGATGTTAGCTGAAAAATATTTCAGTTTTAAGAAGAGGAGAGGGTTTAAATAAATGGAAATAATTAACATGTCTACAATTTTTTCTATTTTTATTTTAATGTTTGAGATAGTTTTCATTAATAAATAATTATGATGAATAATTCATTTTAAAGTTTTCTTTTCCTTTTTGATCTTTTTACAAAATGTATAAAAATAAACATTGCACAGCACGGGACTATCAACTATTTACACAAATTTAAAGCCACTCTTAAAAAGTAAAGGTTTGTTTTCTATTACAATTTACCGTAAGTAGAGTGAACATCATGAGAATAAAGGTAGACCAGGGGAAGTAGGCTATAATTATAACGATGCGTGTAGGTCAGTAGGAGGAAGGGGGGGGGGGGGGGGGGTGTTAGGAGCCGACAGGAGGGGGCGCATTTCAGTACGCTGCGGGGGGGGCGCGACTCTGTCTAGTTACGCCACTGTTTGTTGCCCTGATGAAGAAAATATACACATATGTAGGACCTATTACGGCTAAGGGGAAGTAATACCCACTTCCTATGTACTTTCGGTATAAGGGGGAAATCTTATTAAGGTTATGCAGCATTCCAAAATAATCGTTATTAAAGTTTTGCGTTACACTTGTTTTTGAACTGTGTAGCCAGGGAAAGAATGAATTGTTTAGGCATTTTTTGTTCTTTTCTCTGTTTTTCCAAAAGCCACTGTTAAAATGCCATATCACAATGTCAAGGAAGCCCACCAGTTTAACCCATTGCAGATCACTGACGAGCTGGGCTCGTCACGCAGCGGCCGGGCCTGACGGCACGGTGACGAGCTCAGGTCGCATAAGCGGTCTGCTTTTAAATTTCCCTCCAGATAGTTCTGTTTATGTCTGATAGATCGGGCGATCGTCTTCACTTGTCTACTAAGAGTGTTTAACAACGGTCTACGTTTAGAATTTTCAAAAGTTTTATAAATATCCTACAGATCGCAGTTGTATGTCGAAGTTGAAAAATCATTCATATGAGTTTACTCTCTGCTTTTTAGCGCTTCTGATTGGGTGATTTCCTCAGTTGATATTATAATACTTTTGAGGTTAATGACACAACTAAACGACGCAGACGTACATGTTGGTGGGTTTAGTCTAGACAATGGCCCATATGTTGCAATCGATTCACCCTTGCCGCTTTATTTAGACTATGATTCAGACATCATCCCTGCCACGCCGTAACCTTGCTCGCGTGTTATCGTTCCTACATCACGGATAACCCAGCATGCCCATGTTCCATCTGAACAAATACCTTTGCAGCTGAATTTTCTAGTATGCAATAGCGAGAGATACGATGTGGCGCACCATTGCTGTTCGTGCGGCCGCTGACCGTGAATTAATTCGCGCCCGCTGGTGCCCGCGCGCCTTAACAATACGATCCGCAATGGGTTAAAGTAACTTATGTGATAGCATTCATAACATTGTTCATTAAGGTTGGTTACATAGCAGTGTTTAAATAATATTTAAAATACATCAGTAATGATTTAAATTCGTCACTGGCGCGATCTGGAGTAAAATTTTGACATTAACTTTATATTTACTATCTGCATTGCACTACTGATAAAGAACTGTTTACTTAATATTTGATGAAATTGAAATGTAAACAGATGTTTCAACCAATTTGTCGACATAAAACTGAAGATTTGAACAGCTGTTTAGTGCCAGATTAATTTGAATTATGAAACAAAAAACTGCAAATTTTTTTGAATTCCAAAATATTCCAGGTAACTTTTTTTCCTTGGATTTCAATGGACATTTTACAAAAAGAATTAACCGAGTTGGTCGAGCCGTTATCGAGATTAGCGCTTACCAACACATTTCGCCATTCATTTTTATTTATAAGATATACACACATGACATCTCTTAGATTTATTGACATATCTTCAGAAAAATATAATTTTATACCAATATTTAAAATACAACATTTAATTTTAAATTTAATATAAAAATAAAAAAGCTATATTTTAATTTTATTTTACTTTTTATTTATTTTTCCTGGAATTAACATACTTAATTCCTATAAGTTGTAACTAGCTGGTACCTAATTTTAGCATCTCACTGGAACCTATTAAGTATGCTGGAAAAAGTAGATTGCCACTTTCATTTAAATATAACAATTAGGTAAACTGCTTTTTCCGTTTGATTTTCAAAATTATATCTTGTACATGTATTTGAAAAATATTGGTAAAATTTATTGTATATACTATATTACCACATGTACCAAACATGTAAGAGAATTGAGTTATTAAGTACAATTTTTGTGATCAGGAAGTCTCAAATTTGTTCAAGGTTGAAACTTTATCGATCGGTTATTTATTATTTACTTTTAATAAACAAAGTAAGAAGTAACTTTCACTTATAGGTTGATATGTTTTAAAAGTATTTTTATTTGCAGGATATACAATCCGTCTCAATTAGGTCTCTAGTATCAACAAAATATAAACTTGTTTCCATATTTTGAGCTTAATCTCCATCACTAGTATTGCAAATTACAAATGCACTAGTATTTTAATACGTAGGTAGAATACACTATAGTTTTTACATAGACGCTGAAAGTCGAATATTATAATCCAAGTAGCTAAAAAATAGCCATAAAGCCAAATAGCAATAAATATAATTCTGAACGATGGTTACTTAGGTATGAGCTGCAAATAGAGAAATATTAATTTAGTTGCTTTGTTGGCCGAGAGGGCTGACTGACCCGAGGCAGAGAACACTCGAGGCCAGGCGATATGAGAGACCAACCATATCGATTTGATGCTGATCCCAAAGGAATAATAAATATAATAGGTGTAGTTTTTATTGTTTTTAACTAAAACATAATCTTTATTAGCCTCGAGCCATTATTTATTTTGATGATTCTTAATGGTGCATTCTTAGTATATAATGGTCTAAGTGGATAACATTTAATCAAAATTATAAGATCGCTTCTTTATTAAATTTGGTTTTTTCCATAATGAACTGTTACTTTTTGGACAAATAATATGATTTACTTTTTTTTCTCTTAGGACAAGAAGCTTATAAATTGCACTTAGTCCTGTAAGAACCTTTGCGCTGCTTCCGGTGTGATAGGATATTCAGGATGGGTAAGGTTAGGGAGTATGGGCCGCTTCTTATCGAGATCCATGAGGAAGAATTAGGGCACTACATCTCAAATTCATCCTGGAAGAAGGGGAGGCCAGCTCTGAACCAGCCTCTCCAGTCAAAGTAGGCAGGGGGTGCCACACCCTTGTTGAGGTTAACAAGAACCTCTGAGGTAAGCAAACAAACCCCACCAACTCCAACAGTCATCTTTCACAGTAGGCTAGACCTATCGAATTGCCCTTGAACCCCAGAATCTCAACATTTGCGGTTAGTGATGTGCCACTACTGGACATCCATAAGGTTGCCCAGATTGAAGTGGCACATCGGTTTTTGCTGTGCCCAGTGGTGGGTTCAACCGGTAGGTATAAACCAGCCAGAAGTGATCCCTGCTGGGTGATATGATTTACTTTGTTTAAACAACTAAGCGATGAATAGTTAAAAAAAAAATGAAAGATACAGTGTCTGTTCAATAAGTATCAGGACTGGTTTGCTGTATCCTCAACAAACAGAGCGGTGGAGGGAGGTCCAACCAGTCGGCCTCGGTAGAGGGGTCCTCCACCTTTCAGGTGCACATTAATTTAAAAAAAGACAAAGGTTCTCAACAATATTCTGGAAACCGACTTTCAGCGGACTTTTGATAAGTGGCAGACGCGCCAAACTCAATGTATCGATGCAGGAGGAATGTATTTTGAAGATCATTAGGTAAATGTAATGATACCTGCAATATATTTTGATTTTTACAACCAGTTCTGATACTTACTGAGTATACCCTGTAATTTTTATTCTTAAGAACAACTGTTAAATTTGACTAATTTCTAAGTTTAAAAAAATGGTAATTACGAGAAGGAAAAACTAGTTACTATATCAATGGTGGATATTTAAAGACTAGAATTATAAAATGTTACCAGTAAAATTAGCCACAGCTCTCTCATATTCTAAAGCAGAAGGATTGTGTTTGGCGAGCCATGCTGCTATCGGCCGATCCTTGAATGAGCCAGTGAGACCCAGCTCCACTTGGATTTTACGAAGAGTTTCTGCTTCTGTCACCATCTCTATCATCCCTAAACATCAGACACAGATCTAGTAAACAATGGGCAGATGGAAAAAGAGGCAGGAACAGGATGGCAAAATTATATCTGCAAAATGGACATATTCATTTAGTAAACAATTGTACAGTATCGATATTAATTTTTGTAATTACCTCTCTTGGTGCCGGTGGGAACACAAGCAAATGTGACCATCTTGAGATCCAGCCCCTCCCTCAGCCACAGTTTATCCATTATTCGTATCATCTGCAGGGTCAACATGTCTTGCTGCAGGTCATCTCCTACCTGTCACACACATGATCACTAGAGTAAGTTTAAACTGACTACCACATCATGGATACAAAAACAGTTATTCATGGACTAATTCAAAGTACCAGGTCATCTCCTACCTGTCACACACATGATCACTAGAGTAAGTTTAAACTGACTACCACATCATGGATACAAAAACAGTTATTCATGGACTAATTCAAAGTACCAGGTCATCTCCTACCTGTCACACACATGATCACTAGAGTAAGTTTAAACTGACTACCACATCATGGATACAGAAACAGTTATTCATGGACTAATTCAAAGTACCAGGTCATCTCCTACCTGTCAAACACATGATCACTAGAGTAAGTTTAAACTGACTACCACATCATGGATACAAAAACAGTTATTCATGGACTAATTCAAAGTACCAGGTCATCTCCTACCTGTCACACACATGATCACTAGAGTAAGTTTAAACTGACTACCACATCATGGATACAGAAACAGTTATTCATGGACTAATTCAAAGTACCAGGTCATCTCCTACCTGTCACACACATGATCACTAGAGTAAGTTTAAACTGACTACCACATCATGGATACAAAAACAGTTATTCATGGACTAATTCAAAGTACCAGGTCATCTCCTACCTGTCACACACATGATCACTAGAGTAAGTTTAAACTGACAACCACATCATGGATACACAAACAGTTATTCATGGGCTAGTCCAAAGTACCAGGCCATCTTTAATAAAAGTTTTAAGGAAAAAAATAAGGTTTTACAATATTGCCACTTCAAAAATGTTATGATCCCAAAGAAACAGTAAGTAAAGGATGAAGCAAATAATTAATAATAGATTAGGTATATACACGATAAGTAAAATAAGAAGAGCAGGAGTATTGTGCATAGCTATGAAAATGAGAGGCATGAATTATTCCCTCCTAATTCGTCTGTAAATCCTTGTAAATTTAAAATTCTTTCCATGTTACACTGTACAACTGCATTTTATAACACAAACATTTATATTTTTATGATGCTGATGCTTTTTGTACAATATGTCCATGCAAATGTATAATCACTCACCTTAAAGATGGCAGGTATGACACAGTCATCGGCACAGTGGAAGTTGATCTTCAGTGGAAGAGTGTTGGAAGGGAAGTAGGAGCAGGAGCGGATGTGGACACCTTTGACCTCCAGGCTGGGACTGAGAGGGAGGCAGGTCTTGGTGGTTTCTATATTAAAGTGCAGCACCTCCAGCGCTGATACCAGAGCATTCAGGCGCTGTGACTCCTTGGTTGTCTTCACAGTCTCGGCCACCTCAAACAGTCCCTACACACAATTTAAAGCAACAAACTAAAGACGGTTTCAATTATTTAAATGAAATTTTCACTAAAGTTCACAGAGGTTTTGCACAGCTCTGGCCATATTCATGGCTTACAATTAACTAACTCGTAAAAACCTTGGAAGCAGGGGACTTTCTGTGACTGAAATCAGCATCATATCACCAAAGCTGCCTAATCTCACAATCGTAATGCATTAACAGAGCTTATAATTCTGTTGCAATGAGATATGAGTATAAAAGTTCCTAGTGTTGTCACCTATATTCGCAGGAGATTGCTGAAGTCTCTTCTGCGGATGGTGAACGTGTTGATCCATCTGAGATTTTTCTGTTACGCCATCGAAAGCTGCAGGTAGTTTGCAGGTAGTTTCAGACAAAGGCCTGTGCTTATTCATCAGATTTTGAAATGTATCATTGGAAGTGAGTACCAACTTTAAGTACCATGTTATTTTCTTAAACTAATCACATCTGAGGCTTTTAACATACAGATGCTAAGAAGAGGATGTGTTGAAAAATACAATCAAGCGTTTTCGTGAAGAAATACCAAAAAAGAATTCTAGAGTTACCATGTTAATCACAATCTGCTAACAGTTAATTAATTCTTCTAGAGTTACTATGCTATCCACAAGTGCACAATGATTAACAATGTGACTATTAACCCTTTAAACACCAAATTCTTGTATAGGTATTTTGCCCTAGCGCCAAATTACAAAATTTTTATATATTTTTTTAAACTTAAAGTTATTTTTTTATTTGGTTAAATAGTTCATTTGAACGGTAAAAACACCAGTTGAATGCGTTTTCGGGTATTTTTATACAATTTATTGTATTTTTAAAATTATAAGTACCAGTAGGTATGAAATAATTGAACAATATTATTTTAATAAAACAGTATATTTTTTACTAACACATACATGGAAAAAACATTATATGAGAGGTAAAGAAGTACAGATTTTGGAAAACAGTAGAAAGACAAACTATTCTACAAGTTTTTTGTTTTCTGTTCATGAATAGTCGTCCATGGTATGAAAAACTTCAAAACACACTTCTGGATGTAGGGCTGGGTTATCGGTGCATGTTTTGCACAAGTATATCGTTTCTTTTCTCAAGCCCTTTTTCAGACAAACAACACACCTCGCACTCCCCTTTAGTCTCTTTAGGATTAAGAGTGGCTTCTTGTTTAGCCATTCAGCGGGTGGCGCTCCTTGACCTTGACTGGGTCGACCCCTGCAGCCGCGTCTGCACATTGATGCACCAGTTTGCTTGCAACGAGGTTCCCCCACCAAGCTTTTTCTGAACTGTGCATGTGTCATTGGCTTTTTCAAGCTTTTTTTTTTGTATACATTTATACAATAAGTACGAATTTACGATTCCTACCTACAACAGCAAAAAAAAGTTTTCCTATACCACTTTTGTGTCAGTCGCAAAAAGTTGTAGGATGATATAAAGTAGTCAGATAAGACAAATACTTTCATACAAATTTTTTTGGGTTTTTGAAGGTTGTAAAATAATTTACACATCTGTCTCATATGATCAATTAGAGGTTGTATGAGGAAGCCTTTTTTTTGACATCAGCCTTTTTTTGACGATCGTGGTTGAAGTGCATTTGCCAAAAAATGTTGAGAAATTAGTTTTTAGAAAATACATCACTAAAAAACTTCATACGTGATTCCCATTTTGTACTGAAGTATTCTTCAAAAGAGGTCATTGGAATCAGACCCATATTTATTATTTCACCAAGGAAAGCTTTGTAATCACATGCTGTTATATCATTCCATCTATTGAGTCTTGAGTTGGGTGAAACATTTGTGCTGATTTTCTTGTTTGCATACAGATTTGTTTCATATACAATACAATCAATTATTTCATCACTGAAAAAAGGTCAAAATATTCAATTGGTTTTGAATTGGAATCAAAAGAAATGGGTAAGTTAGGTCCATGATTTACACTGTAAATGGGTATTGTATGGCTAGGACCTGGATCACTATTAGTTACCTCAGTCCAGGAAAGGTTTCTCGTAGACCTATTTGAATTTGAAGCTTCGCTTTCATCTTCTGGGTCAGTTTCACTTTCACTAAAATTATGCAACATAATGTCCTGTTGCTCATCATCCTCAACTGCACTTGTAAGCGTTCATAACCCCAAGAACGAAATCGTCAAAATCTGGGTCGTCTCCATTAGCCATGATAATGGAAATATTTTCATAAAGTATGTCAAGATTTAAAAACTTTAAAAACACTGAACTAATAAAACTGTACTAAAACTCAAAAGAAAACTATCAGTAAGCAAGAACGACAAAACTAGAGCACCAAACAAGCCTCCTGTAATGGCGGTGGAAATACTCGCTATGGGCGTTTGAAGAAGTATGGCAAAGACGGATGAGAACAAAGGAACAGCTGTTATTTATCGATATTCCCCAGATGTTCGGTTTGCACATTGCCAGACGGCAGCAGACAACAAAAGTGACTTGTCCTGCCATCTAGCAGATAATTCGACAACTATTAGGGCCTTTAGATTCGTAACTCATAGTTTGCGATATATATCGCTATGGGCGTTTGAAGAAGTATGGCAAAGACGGATGAGAACAAAGGAACAGCTGTTATTTATCGATATTCCCCAGATGTTCGGTTTGCACATTGCCAGACGGCAGCAGACAACAAAAGTGACTTGTCCTGCCATCTAGCAGATAATTCAAAAACTATTAGGGCCTTTAGATTCGTAACTCATAGTTTGCGATATATATCGCTATAGGCGTTTGAAGAAGTATGGCAAAGACGGATGAGAACAAAGGAAACGCTGTTATTTATCGATATTCCCCAGATGTTCGGTTTGCACATTGCCAGACAGCAGCAGACAACAAAAGTGACTTGTCCTGCCATCTAGCAGATAATTCAAAAACTATTAGGGCCTTTAGATTCGTAACTCATAGTTTGCGATATATATCGCTATAGGCGTTTGAAGAAGTATGGCAAAGACGGATGAGAACAAAGGAACAGCTGTTATTTATCGATATTCCCCAGATGTTCGGTTTGCACATTGCCAGACAGCAGCAGACAACAAAAGTGACTTGTCCTGCCATCTAGCAGATAATTCGACAACTATTAGGGCCTTTAGATTCGTAACTCATAGTTTGCGATATATATCGCTATGGGCGTTTGAAGAAGTATGGCAAAGACGGATGAGAACAAAGGAACAGCTGTTATTTATCGATATTCCCCAGATGTTCGGTTTGCACATTGCCAGACGGCAGCAGACAACAAAAGTGACTTGTCCTGCCATCTAGCAGATAATTCGACAACTATTAGGGCCTTTAGATTCGTAACTCATAGTTTGCGATATATATCGCTATGGGCGTTTGAAGAAGTATGGCAAAGACGGATGAGAACAAAGGAACAGCTGTTATTTATCGATATTCCCCAGATGTTCGGTTTGCACATTGCCAGACGGCAGCAGACAACAAAAGTGACTTGTCCTGCCATCTAGCAGATAATTCGACAACTATAAGGGCCTTTAGTTTCGTAACTCATAGTTTGCGATATATATCGCTATAGGCGTTTGAAGAAGTATGGCAAAGACGGATGAGAACAAAGGAACAGCTGTTATTTATCGATATTCCCCAGATGTTCGGTTTGCACATTGCCAGACGGCAGCAGACAACAAAAGTGACTTGTCCTGCCATCTAGCAGATAATTCGACAACTATTAGGGCCTTTAGATTCGTAACTCATAGTTTGCGAATACGAGTTATCAGCCCATATCGCTATGGGCGTTAAACGGAATTCTACGCTAGCGGATTAAATCGCTTATGGCGTGCAAAGGGTTAAACAAAATTCTTTATGATGATTTGAATACAGTTATCTTGTTTATTTACGCATAGTTCAGAAAATATAATTCTCTGAACAAAAGGAAAAGAGAGTAGACTTGTGCAGGAACATAATTGTCTGAGCATTTCATTTCGGTCTGTCCGTATAATATCTTGAAAACGAACTGAATTATAAGACTTCATTTCTGTATTGGCAACACTGAGTTAGATGACAATGCATGTCACTCCATGGGGTTTGGCTGAACATTGGTGTGTGTTTTTACATTGGTCTTGTAGGTAACCGTGATGGCGAATGAGATAAATTACAGAATGAATAAATTTGTAAACAACTGAGAACGATCATATGAAATGTTAACATGTGACATAGTAACACGTGTAGCTTGAGAGTTTGCATGGAGTCTCAGCTAAACCTGCTACGTGACATGTCATGTATCTTGTTTATATTTAAAAATATAATTTGTAAACAACTGAGAACGATCATATGAAATGTTAACATGTGACATAGTAACACGTGTAGCTTGAGAGTTTGCATGGAATCTCAGCTAAACCTGCTACGTGACATGTCATGTATCTTGTTTATATTTAAAAATATAATTTGTAAACAACTGAGAATGATCATATGAAATGTTAACATGTGACATAGTAACACGTGTAGCTTGAGAGTTTGCGTGGAGTCTCAGCTAAACCTGCTACGTGACATGTCATGTATCTTGTTTATATTTAAAAATATAATTTGTAAACAACTGAGAACGATCATATGAAATGTTAACATGTGACATAGTAACACGTGTAGCTTGAGAGTTTGCATGGAGTCTCAGCTAAACCTGCTACGTGACATGTCATGTATCTTGTTTATATTTAAAAATATAATTTGTAAACAACTGAGAATGATCATATGAAATGTTAACATGTGACATAGTAACACGTGTAGCTTGAGAGTTTGCATGGAGTATCAGCTAAACCTGCTACGTGACATGTCATGTATCTTGTTTATATTTAAAAATATAATTTGTAAACAACTGAGAACGATCATATGAAATGTTAACATGTGACATAGTAACACGTGTAGCTTGAGAGTTTGCATGGAGTCTCAGCTAAACCTGCTACGTGACATGTCATGTATCTTGTTTATATTTAAAAATGTAATTTCTTAAAAACTATTGCGACAGATGATGAGGTATGGCGATTTATACATGATTCTGTGACAAAATCTCTGTCACAGGCATGAAAAATTAAAAATGGAAACAAAGGAGAAAAAGATTTGCTTAGATGAAATGTGATGACAGACTACTAAAACCTGATCTACTACATATTTTACAAAGCAAAACAACAAATAGAGAACTTAAACATTGATTTATAAATTATGCGAGAAATGGCAGCAGACAAAACTCTGAACAAATTAGTAAAAAGGATAGTTTTTATTGTATGACAATACTCCACTACAATGTAGTTTGTAAAAAAGTACCTAGTCAAACACAATTTTACCACCCATGAATATCCTCCCTATATCTGTTAATGTCTAGCTGTTTCCAAATATAAACACGAAATTAATGTAACAGTAAGCTGATTAGAAACAAATCAATTTGTTGTTTCTACAATCAAAATCTTCAACTAAAAAACTAGAAATGTTTTGAGAAGTTACATGAACAATATAACAAATACATGTGAGTTCCAAGAGGAAAGAATGTTTAAAAAAATAATAAAGTTACTTTTAATAAATTAAAATCAATTATTGGCCAATCTCAAAATATCTTTCATCTATCAGACTTAGTGGCTATAATAACCAACCTTAACTAGCAGCTGCTGTGACATGAAGCGTTCTCTGGGAGCTTCCCCAGATATTGCCAGTAGAGCACGCAACATTAACTGCAGACGACGGAAGTATCTCGCCTCGCACACACTCTGGTCCTCTGTCCCGATTTCACTTGAGTTCTGTAGGTAAGTGAAAGATAGGTCATGCTTTCTTTTATAAAAGGGATATCTAAGATAGTGTAAATGTCAGTTCTTATCAGTCTACTGATGAGGAAGGGGCATAGAAAAAAGAGTGTTCCTGAGTGTACACACCGGCCCGCCTGCACATGTTTATTCGCGCCCAGTGATGTTTTTCAGTGAATTTTTTAAATAGGATTTGTTTTCCTTTTTCTGTTTTAACATACGTAATTGGAGTTTGGAAAGTGTTATTCTGCTGAAACAAGATTTTTATTCCCCTTCTTTTAGTTCTGAAATTTTTTTCTACATATTTCGTTTAGATTGAATTGTCCAAAGTGTAATCACGACACGAATGGGAAAAATGCAGCAAAACATGTGGACTACAATATGTAACAGTTAAAGAAAGACCTTATAAAACCCAAAAATGGATAACTAGTGATCTAAAAAATAAACTAAATCAACTAGTTGAACTAGAAAATATCTTTACATCTTCCAAAAATATCAGCTTAGAACCAATTATTGATGAAAAAAAGAAATCTTTAATTCAAAACATTATAAATACGCAAAAAAAACTTATGACTAAACATATTTTAAACTCTTCAAATAAATCTAAAACAACTTGGAAAATAATTAAATAATTCAAAATTGAGAGAACCACAAAAATTGGCAACCAATATTAGATTACACAATCAGGAGGTAAAGATCAATAATTCAATGGAGATTAGTGAATTTTCAATCACTTTTTCACAAACGTGGTAGATGAACAAATAGTACTACACATAGATGGTCAAGCAAACAGTAAAGTACAACAAAACTTTAATCAAAATACAAGTAAAACATTTTTATTTAGTTCCGTTACTGAAAAAGAAGTAGAAAAGGTTGTTCTCTCCTTTGAAAATAAATATTCTGCTGGAGTTAATGAAATTCACATAATAGTTATTAAAAATCCTATAAGATTTCTTAAAAAGTCTTTAACACACTTAATAAACTCTTCTCTCATATCAGGTAATTTTCTATCAAAACTAAAAATTTCTAAAGTTATACCAGTTTAAAAAGAAATAATACAAGGGATGTCTCCTGTTACAGGCCAGTGTCGATTCTGTCTTCTTTCTCAAAAATCTTTGAACGTATTGTCTACAACCAACTTATAAAATATTTAGATTTCAATAGATTAACAGATAAAGAACATCATGGGTTTTTGCCGGGAAAATCCACTATTACAGCTGAGATTGAGTTTATTGAAAACATAATCAATTCAGTCGATGCAGGAAAAAAAGTGGTAGGGATATTTCTTGACCTATCACGAGCTTTTGATAGTGTGTCTCACAAATTGTTATTAGATAAACTGAAAGAATTAGGTATAAACAGAAAAGAACTCAGTTGGTTAACTCTTATCTCAGTAACAGGAAACAATATGTGGAAACACAATTTACAGAAAATAACTTAATCTGTAATTATATAAGAAAAATTACAATACAATCCAATCTTTATTTACAAATTCCTTGGAGAATTGTAAGGGCGTCAAAATATCTATTATAGTGCATAATTGCATCAAGTCATCAAATAATAAGGTATGGGGTCCCACAAGGCTCAATATTGGGCCCCCTACTTTTCATTTGTTATCTGAAAGGAATTACAAAACATGCCACTGTAAGCAAAATTTGTTTATATGCAGAAGACACTAACATGATAGTGACATTGAGATTTCTGCTTATATTGACTTGGCAGCTACCAAAGAATTCTTAAATAATCATAATTTATTATTGAATTCAAGTAAATCAAACTTTATAACATTTTTCACGAAACAAAATAGACATAAAATTGAACCATTAATTACAACATCGGACATCGAACTTCATCATGTTTTCACGGGTTTGTAGGGCAGCTCAGCTCCCGGCATTGATAACATTGGCTTCATTGATTAAAAATGATTTCGTCCATATACAATTTCCCCTGCTTCATATAATAAACCAGAGTATTAATGAGGGCATTTTCCCAAACACTTTCAAACTTACAAAAGAATCCCGATTTATACAGGGTAACGGAAGGATCAATGTGTTAGCTTCATACCAATTACTCTAGATAGTATGTTGTGAAAATTACTCAAAAATTGTATTAGATTGCAACTTGAGAAATTTTACATTGAAAATAACCTTTTATTCTCAAATCAAATCAAAAATTAGAAAAGACCAAAATCTAAATGATGGGCTTTTTTATTAACAAAAAATATTCATGAAGCGATAGAGAAAAAGAAAACCCAGTAGTAGATTTAGCCAAAGCATTTGACACTGTTGATAGAGTTTTATTACTGAAAAACTTTGAATGTATTGGGTTCTGGAGTACCGCTCTGAAATGGTTCCAAAGCTACCTTATTAGTTTCAATATTAGACCACAAATATAGTTCTCCAATGAAAATCGATTGCAGGGAAGTATGTTGGGCCCTTACTGTTTTTCACTTTCTGAGTAAAGTCAATCTGGTTTTTAGCAAGACATTCCTGTATGCCGACAACACAGCTTTGCTGTTTAAGGGAACAACTGGGAGGAAGCTTGGCCTGCTCGCCGTCAAACGTTGGTTTGATCAAAATCGACTTACAGTCAATATATAAAAGAAAAATGCTTGCTATTTCCATCAGAGCTGATTGTGATCCTGGCAATGTTAACTTACTTACGGCTTCATATGTGTGCTGACCATCGGCAGACATGCAGCGTGTTTGCGTGTCAACATTGTTTCTGACTACAGATATTTACGTGTTATTTTTTATAACTGCATGGAATGAAACAAACATATAAGACTCAAGACTAAACTCCAACAGTTTCTCAGTAGAAATCTCGCATATGACTTGCTTAGGATTGTTTACTACGCATATATTCAATGGATATTATAGTACGGTATTTTGGCTTGGAGGGGTTGTTTTAAAAGCATTCTTTATCCTTTAGAAATAACACAAAATTTAATAACCAAAGAGGCTCTGCAAACAATTGTCGCTTTCCTACAGACCTGCTTTAAAACATTCCACAATTATACGTAAGAACCCTGATTGTGTATATTTACAAAAAACAAGAATAACATGTTTGGCCAAATATCTCACACGTACTCCATAAGAGCTTCATGCACCAAGGTTAATTTTATTATTTACTTCAATCTCATCACCTTTTTTTCCTGAGGGAAAGAGATGATTGTTTCCGCACTTAGTCCTAAAAGGACCTTTGCATCTCCCTTACTTATATTTGTATCCTCAGAATCTGAGACGTTTACAGAAGCCGATCAGATTTGAGAGCTGCTGTTCTCTGATATTCTTGAGGCTGAGGAGATATGTCCCTAGGAATCTTTTCCGGATTTTAGATATGGCAGGACAGTTTAGCCAAATATGCTCTGCTGATTCCTCTGCTTCTCTGCAGAGTCTGCATTTATCAGTCTGACTAAGGCCCACCTTCATGAGGTGTTTTCTAAGGGGGCCATGTCCTGTCAGCATCCTTATTATCATTCTTATATCCTCCTTACTCTGATCTAGGAGAAACGCCCACCCTTTAACATATGGAGAGATAAACATTTTTTATTGTCTTAATCCTGAGACCCAAATCCATTTAAAGTATCTTGTCCTCTTTTCTTAATCTTTTACAAGAGCTTTGCTGTATGAGAAAGCCATCACATTACATTGCTAAGAAAGTTCATTCCAAACTTGCAGTCTATATCAAACATCTCGTACGGGCAGTATAAATACGTATAAGAAAACTGTCAATAAATCGGGCAGGAGGAAATTAGACTCTATTTCTCCTCACAGTATGAGTAGATTGTAGACCCGTTGCTCTAGTGTGCGTGTGTGTGTGCTAATCTTTGTTAACACAGGACTAAATTAATACGTATGTAATATTGTATTTAATTTCTGAATGCACATGAATGATCTAAAAAATGTAAAAACTATTGTTTATATGAATTTTTTACATTTTATGACAATGTATCTAAGTAAAATTTTTTTGCTTTCGTATTACAAAAATTATGTAAGTCTATAAACAAAGAGTTTAAATTATTTGCTGTTTAAAGTGAAAGTGTAATTTTTGTGTTTTGTTTCGTTCTTCTTAGACTATATGAACTCATTCCCCACCCACAAGCATTTGCTCGTGTGGGGAACTAATCTCAGTTGTAAGTTAAAATGTTGTAAATCATTTTTTAAATTTTTTTCAACTGAATTAATAAAGAATAAAGTATGAGGTTCCACAAGGATCAATTTTACATCCGTTCTTTTTCCTATTTCCATTGTAAACTTGCAATTATTTTCCCCATCATCCCAGAACTGGTTTATACAAAATACATCTAGGCAAATAAAATTATGTTTGCAGGCACTGTACAAGGGGACAAATAGTAGCCAGAGCATAATAGCAAGTATAACGATGAGTTAGAATAACTATGCTTGCCTATGGGGTATATGTTACTTTCATATTTGCTTTTACACCACAAACTCACTACAAGCAAAATTGAACTTACATTTTCAATCAGTTTATCAACTGATTATTTTTATATTAGGTTCAGTTGTTTAATTAACAAAACGACTAAAGTAAAGATGAAAATACATTAAGTGATCCACTATAAAATAAGTAATGGCGAAAATTAAAATCTATACAAAACACTACTAAGTACCACATACATAGATCTATTGTTGTGGTGACTGTGAAGTAGCAGGCAAGCGCGATTACATTAGGACCATTTTTAGACGTAATTTATCATGTAATGATGTGTAATTGCATTCAGCTATGAGTCTATAAAATGTATTTTTTGGAAACAATTAATGAGTATAACTAAGCTAAACAGAAATGGCAAATATTATTCCAGATACAATAAATTGGCAAATATTTAATATTTGACAAAACAAATTTATATCTGTACTGGTAATAGCCCAAATGGAGACAGGTGATAATTGCTACGTTTGTCATTATTACTTTAGTACCATACCTGTTTGGGTCATGGTGCACAATCTTCACAGAATAACAGAATACCTCAAAACCTATAAACAGTCCCTGCATAAAATTGACATATTATTAAAGAAGTATAAATATTACAATATTGATGTCAGCTGACCTGAGGAGAGGGGCCGGGCAGGGCCTGGGTGAGAAGCCAGTAAAGGTGGTGGGCGACCCGTGGTGAGGTAAGGGCACGCTCCAGCAGCAGCCGAGCAAGTGGTGAGGCTTCGTACGTCTCGTGCTTCAGTGCCTGCACAAGCTGTGGCAGATAGTCCACCAGCTCGTCACTGGACAGATCCTGTATCCACGACACAGCCACTCGGCGCACCTCACAGTCAGGGAAACTGCACATGACACATTCATAACTATAAAAAAGCCTGCACCAGCTGTGGCAGATAGTCCACCAGCTCGTCACTGGACAGATCATGTATCCACGACACAGCCACTCGGCGCACCTCACAGTCAGGGAAACTGCACATGACACATTCATAACTATAAAAAAGCCTGCACCAGCTGTGGCAGATAGTCCACCAGCTCGTCACTGGACAGATCATGTATCCACGACACAGCCACTCGGCGCACCTCACAGTCAGGGAAACTGCACATGGCACATTCACAACTATAACACTGCCTACACAAGCTGTGGCAGATAGTCCACCGTCAGCTCATCACTGGACAGATCCTGTATCCATGAGACAGCTATTCACTGCACCTCACAGTCAGGGAAACTGCACATGGCACATTCAAAACTATAACACTGCCTACACCAGCTGTGGCAGATAGTCCACCAGCTCGTCACTGGACAGATCATGTATCCACGACACAGCCACTCGGCGCACCTCACAGTCAGGGAAACTGCACATGACACATTCACAACTATAACACTGCCTACACAAGCTGTGGCAGATAGTCCACCAGCTCGTCACTGGACAGATCATGTATCCATGACACAGCCACTCGGCGCACCTCACAGTCAGGGAAACTGCACATGACACATTCACAATTATAATACTGCCTACACAAGCTGTGGCAGATAGTCCACCAGCTCGTCACTGGACAGATCCTGTATCCACGACACAGCCACTCGGCGCACCTCACAGTCAGGGAAACTGCACATGACACATTCACAACTATAACACTGCCTACACAAGCTGTGGCAGATAGTCCACCAGCTCGTCACTGGACAGATCATGTATCCACGACACAGCAACTCGGCGCACCTCACAGTCAGGGAAACTGCACATGACACATTCACAATTATAATACTGCCTACACAAGCTGTGGCAGATAGTCCACCAGCTCGTCACTAGACAGATCCTGTATCCATGACACAGCCACTCGGCGCACCTCACAGTCAGGGAAACTGCACATGACACATTCACAACTATAACACTGTCTACACAAGCTGTGGCAGATAGTCCACCAGCTCGTCACTGGACAGATCATGTATCCATGACACAGCCACTCGGCGCACCTCACAGTCAGGGAAACTGCACATGACACATTCACAACTATAACACTGCCTACACAAGCTGTGGCAGATAGTCCACCAGCTCGTCACTGGACAGATCCTGTATCCACGACACAGCCACTCGGCGCACCTCACAGTCAGGGAAACTGCACATGACACATTCACAACTATAACACTGCCTACACAAGCTGTGGCAGATAGTCCACCAGCTCGTCACTGGACAGATCCTGTATCCACGACACAGCCACTCGGTGCACCTCACAGTCAGGGAAACTGCACATGACACATTCACAACTATAACACTGCCTACACAAGCTGTGGCAGATAGTCCACCAGCTCGTCACTGGACAGATCCTGTATCCACGACACAGCCACTCGGCGCACCTCACAGTCAGGGAAACTGCACATGACACATTCACAATTATAATACTGCCTACACAAGCTGTGGCAGATAGTCCACCAGCTCGTCACTGGACAGATCCTGTATCCATGACACAGCCACTCGGCGCACCTCTCAGTCAGGGAAACTGCACATGACACATTCACAACTATAACACTGTCTACACAAGCTGTGGCAGATAGTCCACCAGCTCGTCACTGGACAGATCATGTATCCATGACACAGTCACTCGGTGCACCTCACAGTCAGGGAAACTGCACATGACACATTCACAACTATAACACTGCCTACACAAGCTGTGGCAGATAGTCCACCAGCTCATCACTGGACAGATCCTGTATCCATGACACAGTCACTCGGCGCACCTCACAGTCAGGGAAACTGCACATGATACATTCACAGTTATACAAAAACTAATAATTATGGCTAGTGATTATGAATAATCACTTAGAATGAGAATAGCTTCCAACACTGAAAAACTAGTTATATTTTGTTATGAACATATTTAGGCTAAATTGGTTTCTTATGGTGTCATACCCAATTTCAGATGTGTCAGAAAGTGTATATTTATGGCCAATTAAATTTACTCCGGCGTCAATATTTTTTGTGCCAAAGTTTATTTTGCTTTTCCTGATCAATAAAATATACATTTATTCAGATGTCTGATAAACGTACTTCGTTAAAAAGACAACTAAAATGGCTTTTATAACAGTTTTTAAATTTATAGTAAATTTAGGTAGTAATTTTGTCCTTGATATCTGAATTACAATAGTAATAATTTACTGCATATTTAATATTTGTTTTATGATTGAGTAAAAAAATAAGCTCACTTTAATATTTATAATATTAGTTAGGAATTTCTCACATTAGAACTGCCTGATTTAAAGCATATTCCCCATTGAGATAGTTTATTTTAGTCTTTGCTGACTTAATAGTAATCATTAAAAGACATGACAATGGAAGATATTATTTTATACATTTCTGAGAGGTGAAGGACATAATAAGAGTTATGAAATTGGAAAAAATGTTTTAAAAAAATGTTGTGTGTTCTGTATTATTATAAGATCAAATAAAACTACAGAACAATGTCACAAAAACATGTCCAAACATTCAGTTGTATCGTAGGAGCCGTTCTGGAGACATGATTCGATTGCGGTCGCTCATCCCTATGTTCTCGCGCTAGTGGAAGTGTTGCCTCAGGTTTCTATGCCCTCTTTTCTCGTATTCATTGTATAGTGTCTCGAAGCTCCTGTCGGAGGTGTCATGGTCTGACTGCAGTAGCTTACCCCTGGTGTTTACTCTCTACACTTGTTCCTACCCGATGCCAGAAGATCCCCAGTGAAAGTGACTTGTTCTTCCGTGGATCCCACTGCAGCCCTAGAGGCTCTGGCCGAGCTGGAAGCTTTCCTCCAACGGATGAAGTGAGGCAAGAACCGTTGGATGGAAACAACACATAAGATGGCGCCAACTAACAAGAATACGAATTGTGGAGCTTGCCCTAAAAAGGTCACTAATAATACTGGTGGCATTTTATGTGAAGGAATCTGTAACAAGTGGTTCCACTTTGAGTGTGCAGGCAAATCTAAAAGTGAATATTCATATTCTAAAGGCGAGAAATCGAATTTTATGTGTGAAAACTGTGAGCGGCAGCTGGACAAGCGTGACTGTATCGTAAGTACGCCACCTGTTGTAAACGGTAGTGCTAAGGAAAACGAAAATTATAGTGTTTGTAAATGTTTCGAATTTATTAAAATTTTGACTGATCAAATTTCTGATCTAACTAAAAATCACCTTGAGCTTAGAAATCAACTGAACATTGTGCAGGCCGAGAATGTAAACCTAACCTTGATTGTGAATAATCATGCAGAAGCCATTGGTGAAATTTTTACGAGTAATCAAAATAGTGTTTCTTAGGCGAGTGTCGTAAAATCTACCCGGACAAATATTGACTCATCGTTACTGACGAAAAGTGCTAATCGAGATTATAGTAACGGTAATACAAGTGAGGTTAGGAATGACAGGCATAATTTGACTCCATCAGTCGATTTTGATTGTCGTTCTCAAGACCGATATAATTCAGTGCTGCCGCCCAATACCTCTGATGAAGGCAGTGAATTGGCTGGGATTGACGGAATCGAGAAGGCAGTTGTGCCTACAAGTCTCAGGAGTAAGGAAAGGAAAGCAAGGCTGCATGTAAAACTCCAATCGCCGTCCGTCTTGCATTCTGAAGCAGACGATACTTCTGCTCTCACATACTCGGATCGGGAAAGAGTTGAATTTGAAAATGAGGCTGTCAATAGTGGGTTTGTTGAGGTACAACACAGAAAACGCAATCCCACACAACCTCAGCGAAATGTTATGAACAGGAACAACAAATTTCTGACGGGCCGTGCGGTAGTTAATAATCAAAAACTTAAGGCGGTTGAAAAACTTAGACATATTTTTGTTTCACGTTTTCCAGAAAATGCGGAAAGTGAAGACATAAGACAATATGTCAGTGACAGTGCGAAGGGAAAGTGTGAGGTAACAAAACTGAAGAACAGGTTGCCAGGATATAGTTCTTTTAAAGTAGGAGTTCCTCTGTCTCTTTGGAAAACAGTGTTTGATGCAGATTTTTGGCCTATGGGGATCTATGTGAACCGGTTCAAATATCAAAAGTCTTTTGTGAACATGCCTACTGAGACTATTAGTGATGCGAGGGAACATTTTTTAATCCAGTCCAAATCATCGGGAATTCAGACTTAGATTTAATATCAGGCATATCCCATTTTTCAATTATGCACTGGAACGTACAAGGGATCGTGGACAAGACCGATGAAATTAGTTTAATACTGAGAAAGTTCAATATTGCTGTTGTTGGTATCTGTGAACACTGGCTTACTCGAGACGACTTACATAATGTGGTGTTGTCTGGTTTTAAACTGGCAAGTGTCTACAGTAGACCGTCTTCAGGTAGGCCTAGAGGTGGTACTGCTATTTATATTGCGGAGGAGTTGAAATTTGATGAACTCGTGTATCTTGTTGAACTTTCGATTTCCCATGTTTGTGAGGTTGCTGCAGTCCTCATTCATGAAGTCAATGTTATTTGTTTGGAGATTTACTGTGTACCTGATAGTAATAATTTTGATATGTTTATTGAATGTTTGTTTAATGTATTGAATGTTGTATGTCTTAGAAATAAGTCTAATACGTCTGTTATGCTATGTGGTGACTTCAATGTTGATTTGTTGGTTGCTAGTGTTAATAGATCTATATTTGTTAACCTTTTAATGAGTTTTAACTTAGTGTATACTGTGGCGGATGTTACCAGACCTAGTCTATTTGGTAATATGGGTACCTGCATTGATAATATTGCCACCACAATTCACCAAGACAGGATAGTGTCTGCATGTGTTGAGCCAACGGTTGTATCAGATCATTATTCGGTTATTTTACAAATGCAACTAAACACCAAAGATAATATACAGTTAAATACTTGTAAGCGCTCTCACTTGACAAGACCTATTGACGAAATTAATGTTTTATATTTTATAACCTTACTTAGAAAAATAAACTGGTTTGCTCTGTATACTCTGGGTACAGTAAATGACAAGTTTGAATATTTTTTTAGTGTATTCTTGAACATTGTAGACACGGTTTTTCCAACTAAGTTTGTGAGTAATAAAAGGAATAAGCCTCTGAGGCCTAGGTGGTATACCCAGAATCTTTCTGATCTCAAAGAACAATGCCTTACTATCTACAACCTTTTTAAAGACACTGGTCAAGCACGCTATAGAGAATCGTATAGACAACTAAGAATAATTTACAGACATGAAATTTCATCGGCTAAAAAAGCATATTATTGCAACAGAGTTATTCAGGCCAATAATAAACCTAAAGCCATATGGTCTGTTATTAAGGATGGCATGAGTACGAATGAAAGGCCTATATGTGATACACAGAAACTTGGATTAAAATGTGATGAGTTCAATTATTTCTTTTTAAATAATGTTGAATCTATTGTACAGAATATACCTGGGTCTCGTCATGATGTTACATACTATCTTAATAAGTTAAGTCATAACCAAGGCTGTGATGTTTTTTCTGTTGGTAATGTAAGTGTAGGTGAGGTATATAGTGCCATCCTCTCTCTTAGTAATAGTGTTAGTTTAGATGTATATTGTCTTAATTCACAAATATTAAAACTTGCTGCACCGTATATTGCAGAGGTTATGGCCTATTTGTTTAATCAATGTATTGATAACTCAGTGTTCCCTTTACATTTGAAGTTATCAAAAGTAGTTCCTTTGTTTAAAAAAGGTGTAAAAACTGATTATTGTAACTATCGGCCAGTGTCCATAATACCTGTTATTGGAAAGGTGTTTGAATTGTTGTTGAATAGAAAAATAGGTGGCTATTTTGAAAAACATAAGCTATTTTCTGATGATCAGTTTGGATTTAGGCCTAATAGAGGCACATGTAATGCTATTGTTAAATTTATGAAAAATTGTATGAATGGCCTAGATGTAAAAAATAAGGTTTTAGGTAATTTCTATGACATGTCGAAGGCCTTCGATACTATATCACATAGTGTATTATTAGATAAGTTAAAATATTATGGTTTCGATAAATCTGCTTTGAACTTAATTAGATCTTACCTATCAGAAAGGCATCAGTCAGTCTACTATAATGATAATTTTTCTTCTTATTTACCTGTACAGCTAGGGGTCCCGCAGGGCTCAATTTTGGGGCCTACCATGTTTATAATTTACATCAATGATCTATCATCAGCCTTTACAAATGATTATGTAAGTGCCTACATGTATGCTGATGATTTAGCTGTTCAAATTAATTGTAAATATGCTAGTGTAGCTAATCACCTCCTTATGACTTCTAACTCCATAATCGAAGATTGGACAGCTGCCAACTCATTATGTTTGAATAATGATAAAACTCAGAGTATTGAATTCAGCTTTAAAACAAGAAATGAGGACAGTGTTAGATTTTTAGGCCTGTTCGTGCAATCTAATGTTAAGTGGAACATTCATGTTGAAACTCTATGTAAAAAGGTTTCTAAAGGTATTTTTATGCTTAGAAAACTTAAATCTTTTGTAAGCATAGATGTGTTGAAAGCTGTTTACTTTGCCCTATTCAAAGTCATTTATCTTATGGAATTATTGTGTGGGGGCATTTTGGTAATGTAAGAAGACTATTTTTATTATAGAAGAGAGCAGTTAGAGTAATGTTTAATGTTAGTAGTAGGACGCACTGTAAGCCACTGTTTAAGCAACTTGGTATTTTAACTGTTATTTCTTTATACATTTTAGACTGTTTATTATATATCAAAACTAATTTAGATACAATTCCTACAAATAATTCTATTCATAGTCATTTTACCAGACAAAACAATTTCCTTAGAGTAAATCAGTGCAATTTTCAAACAACTATAAACAGTTTTTGTGAATTTGGTCTGAGGCTTTATAATATGCTACCATACAATGTTAAATTGCTCAATGTAAAACATTTTAAAAATGAAATTAGATCTATTTTATGTGATATTTGTGTATACAATGTCGAAGAATTTGTTAATTTCTTAAAAACAAAACAAAAAAATGTTTAGGTAGATGTTTGTGTATGTGAACATATTTTAAATTAGTATTTTATAGCATGCTGTATGCAAATGATGCTTATGACACTATTCTCTGTATTATTTGTACAGTTTATGAATAAAGAATCTTTTGACTTTGACTTAACCAAGATCAACATCGGTGAGTTGGCATCTATTCAAATGCACCTTTATATCTCATGTTTCACCCATCCTTCCATCTACGGATGTCTCCATACTTTAATTTCATTTATAGCACTATTTCCACATAACATTTTGGTCCTCCGAGTCAGGATCTTTAATTTTTTAATTTTGTTTGTATCTCTTTGTGAACCATTTCATAGTAAATAATCTTAGTAAAAAAGACAAAATTAGTACAAAGTATAAAATCAGATGTATTTAAATTGGTTAAAGTTCTAAAAACAGACAAGCCAGATTGTTATCAGTCAAGTTTATATCACTTTGTTATAAACTAAAACATCGTAATACGAGTTGAACAACAAAATTGCACTACTGTACAGTGTACACACCATGGCAGTAACAGCTGGAGTGCGCTGACAGGGTCCAGTGGAGTCCAGGTGTGTAACATGGCGTGCAAGTCAGACAGACAAGCATAGTCCCAGCTATGTGCGGCCAGTAACACCTTGGGTAGTGCCTGCGGCTGTGCTACGAGGTAGTGCCGCTTCTCCCACAGTATCTCCCTGTCTTCTAGCAGTGGCCTGGACAGTAACAAAGAATATGCCTGTGAAACTTCGAAGGACTGAGACACATATTAAAACAATTTTAATATCATTTCTCAGTTCATAAACTCTTGGACAACTTCAGATTGTAAACACAGTGGGCAGAATAAATGGTAAGGCATATGTTGTCACGTATCGAGCACATTTAGAGTAGAAATATAAAAATACAAGATGTGTTGAATTGCTGCCCCGTAGTTGCCTGTCACATTGTGCTCAGTTACACGAGTACTGACCTTAGCATAAGGTACATATGTAGCAATTGGGTGTCACAGGATTTGGTTCTGAGCGTGGAGAAGGAGAACATGGGACTCATGGTGAGAGAAACGGTTGTTAATGGTTATGGAGGATGCTGAATGTGTTGGACAGGGCAGTAGTGTTCACACAGTAGTTAGTAAATCACAATGTTGGATTGTAATTATTATTGCTACTTTTTTGTGGTATTTGGCAAAAGTTCCAAATTCTGGGTTCTCAAAGATAGAAGCGGGAGGTTTGCCAAGACTGTCTCAGGATCTTGCTGAGGGTACGTGGTAGAGTGCTAGTTGGTGTCTACTTTTATCACCCAGAATTCTTTCCTTTTTCAAACGTATCATTTGCAACCTTAAAATTGCCTCTTTTATCTGACCTGTAATGCCAAGTAACTGACCTGGTGAATGTATCCTGCTGGATGATATCCATGAGGAGCTCCTGGGTGTTGAGATCCAGAGACTGGAAGTCGTGTGAGGTGGGGGAGAAGGATTCCTGATCCAGCTCCTTGATGAGAGGAGGAAACACCACCCTGCTACCGTAGTCTGGCAGCTCCACACCTACAGAATCACATTAAGTATTTTTCAGTCATCATTTCATTCAAATCAAAGGTTTCACCACGTTCACGCTCTACATGGTGACATCATGGACAAGCTTCTTTATAACCCTCTGAATTTTTACTTTTTAATTATCTTACTTATCTAGCTAGATATGTAAAAATCCCAAATGACTTTGGTTTTCAAAAATTCAAAGTAACAAGTTTGTAGTAAGGATGTTATACAATACACGGGAGGAGGGTGACATGCAGCCAATCTTCAGAAGGGATATTGATTTTCAGTTAAAAATCCTTTTAATTTGGATTCAAGATTCGGCTTAACACATCCCTAAAGCTTAAAGCTAATTTTAAATTATTTAATAGAGAAAACCCTCACAACTATGTATCCATCGTCAGACATGCTGGTTTTGGTGGATCAAAAAGTGGGATGGTTTGAAAGAGGTTTAACAACTTCAAAAAATGTACGTAGAATACATACTGGAAATTCACCAACCAGCCTGAATATATATATATATATATATATATATATATATTTTCAAGCCTGAAATACATAAAAATAATCATCAGCTGCATAGATAAGGCGGAGGTTACGTCAGCCAAGGGGTTAAATATAATGAAATTCATAAGATTTTACTTTTATAGTACAAAAGCTGAAATTTAGATCAATACTAATTGTGTGCCAAAATAATTAAAACCACCAATACTGTTCTTGTTAGAATAAATTTACTCAGTGCAGACATGTCAGTCCCCACATGCTCGTTTGCATTAGCACATAACAGCCTCCTTATATATCATCTTTGTATGAAATATAATTTACCATATCGTCGGCCTAGTTAACAAATTAAGTAACTCACAAATTTTTTACTTTTTACAGAAGGCAAGAAAACCTGTTTCGTGTTTTAATTCAAAGATATATTGTTAACATTACCTATTATTTTCTATGAATACATGATAATATAAATGACTAAAACACACATAATAATTTCATGAAACACTATCACAATTAAAATGGAGTTACTAGGTCTGCTGCAGCAATACATAGGAGTTACATGTTCTGTATTTGTGATACGTGGTTTGTAAAACTTAAGCATTCTACAGTATGAGAAATTAAGCATTCTACAGTATGAGAAAAGACCTTTATGGGTACTAATTGTAAACAGCTTTCACCATCTAACTTTAACTGCATGTTAGCTTGACTCAGATCTAATTTAGAGAAACATTCTTCATGTTGTAAATTGGCAAATAGATCTTCTATTCTAGGTATGGGGTACTTATCCACTTCTAGGTACTGATTTATAGTTACTTTAAAATCTCCACACAACCTAATCTCACCGTTCTCTTTTAAGACTGGCACAATAGGTGTTCCCTATTCAGAGCTACTAGGGATTAACACTTGCTCATCAGCTCTAATTCTTTTTCAACTTTACTTTCAATCAGAATGATATCGGTCTTGGTTTAAAGTATCTGGGTCTAGCATTCTCCTTTAGATTAAGCTTTAGTGGTTCGCTATGACACACAACACCGAACAATTTACACTGCTTCCGGCCCACAGCACAAACACTACACTTCATGCTTTGCGTTGAGGCCCGCGTTGCCGCCGCTGACTCCTCCATTGACCGTCAGCGCCGCCACATTCTTCTCAGCCGCCTCCACTGAACATAAGATTTTTCACCGCCTGCTCGAAGGTCAGGGTAGTCTCTCCCAACAATCTCTGCTTGGTCGACTCGCTTCTGATGTCGCTCACCGGTCTGTCTTAGAAATAATCGTTTAGAGCCACGCCAAATTCGCAATATGCGGACAACTTCTTGAGGCTGGTGATGTAACCTACTCTTCAACTGTTTCTCCTTCGTGCTGGTTTTGTTTACTGAATTTATATCGTTCAGCTATAAACAATGGATTCGGATATAAATGTTCCTGAATTAACTTCACTAGGTCGTCAAAAGTTTTTGATGTAGGTTTCTCAGGCGTAGACAAATTGCGTAATAAACTGTACGTTTTCACACCCACAACTGTCAGTAATGTACTGACCTTTTTGTCCTGGGAAATGTTGTTACACTCCACAAACAAATCGAAACGTTCCACATACAAACTCCACGTTTCCACACTGTTGTCGAAGTCGCCGATCCCGCCAATAATACCCATCATACTTGATTCTCCATCCTGAGGGAAAAGGACAGTTTATCCCCACGCTTAGTCCTAAAAGGACCTTAGCGCCTCCCTTACTTTAATTTTGTGCCCTCAAAGTCCAAGGCTTTTTGCAAAAACCAATCAGATTTGAGGGCTCCTGTTCTCTGATATCCTTCGGGCTGAGGAGATATGCTCCCTGGTATCTTTTCAGAGTTTCTACGATGGCAGGACAATCTAACCAAATGTGCTCTGCTGACTCCTCCTCCTCTCCACAGAGTCTACACTCGTTACTCTGGCTAAGGCCTACCTTCATAAGACGCTTCTTTAGAGGGCCTGTCAAAATTCCTAATATTAGTCTTATATCCTCCCTATAGGAGAGATAAAAAATTTGGATAGTCTTAATCCTGAGGCTCTACTCCAATTAATGTGTCTTATCCTCTTTCCCCAATCTTTGACCAGAGCTTTAATGTTGGAGAAGGCTATCCCACAACCTGGCTCAGGCCCCACCATTGTGGATTTCGATCCCTTTTTGGCGAGGATGTCTGCTTTTTCATTTCCATGAATGCCTTCATGACCCGGTACCCAACAGAGTGTTACTGTTATTCATTGCCAGCTCTACTAGAGCATTCTTACATTCCCAGACCGCTTTTGAATCAAACGAACAGGTATCAAGTGCCTTCAGTGCAGCCTGACTATCAGAAAGTATTAGGTATTTTAATCCTTTTGTCCTCATTTATATGAGTCTTCTGTAACATGAGTCTATTGCCATGACCTCTGCCTGAAAACCCGTGGTGTGTCTTCCTAGGGGCACAGCCATGTTGACTCCAGGTCCGTGTATTCCGTATCCTGCCCTAGAGTCAAGGCGTGAACCATCTGTGTTAAACTTCAGGACTCCTTTTGTAGGGTAGGCCTCCTTTTAAATTCATTTCTCCCTTTCATCGATAGAGACTGTATATGGGTTTTCAAAGGTGTATTTCTTAACTATTGCGTCTTTGGTTAACATTTCAGCCTCAGGAAATACTTGCAATATCTTCGTGTGGCCTTCTAAGGAGGTAGCATTTATTACCTTTGTTCCTAGAAGCTTCATTGCACTTATAGCGGCTGTTCTCACCACCTCCTGCCCCAGAGGAGTGTATCCCAGGACCGCTTCAATTGCTAGTGTTGGACAGGAGCTCATCGCTCCCTTGATGCTTAAGCAATCTAGCCTTTGAAGAGTCTGTAGCCTTTTAGCAGCTGTTGTTTGTTCTACTTTCGGCCACCACACTAAGGCAGCATATGTGACCATTGGTTTTATTATGGTTTCGTAAATCCAATATATCATTTTGGGTTTAAGTCCCCATTTAAATCCAAAAAGTCTCTTACCCATCATACTTAGTTTTTCGTTGAATAAAGACGAAATGTTCTACATTTCTTCTTTATCTTCCCATATCAAATTATACAGATTTTGAGTCCACACCACACCAAACTATGGACACACTTCCTCCCACTACAGTTTTCGGAAAAAATTTCCGGGTACAATCAAACTAATTGCATTGCACACGCGGGCTGAATAAAATACCTCATCGCCATTTGTTGTGTACGGGACACAGAGGATCGGTAATTGAAATGAAAGACTGTTTTTGGTCACATCATTGACTGTACACGGTTCACGGTTAAGGGGTAAGAAGGTTATTGTTGGAGGCCAGGGCTGGATAATGGACATGGTGGTGGAATGAGGACAGTGGTGTGATGGAAGCAGCCAATGCGGTTTATTGAACTAAAATCACCCCATATGACGTCACAGCATCATACGATCCCGTACATAGGTGTATCCAGCGACCTTTGGTAAATCATTACAAAGCCAGTAAACATAATCAAGTGTTATTATATAAAACTAATAATAATAATTATAATATTTCATACATTACACCAAGCCCGAAGATGTGCTCTGAAACTCCTTGATTCAGTTTTCTTGATTTCAGCAGGCAGTATATTGTAGAATTTATCACCAGAATATGTGGGCATCTTTTGAAATCTTCCAGTCCTGTGAGAAACCAAGTTGAAGTCATTTGCATACCTAGTACCATAAGAATGGAAGTGTCCATTCCATACAAGGCCTTTTGAATTAGCTAGGCAGATGGATTCCAATAGACAAATGCTCACTATAATTAATATTTCACCCTTGAAGGTATCTCTGCATCTTTCTCTTTTCTCTAGACCGTGCAGCAAACTCACAGCCTCCTTCTGCATTATCAGCACTCGCTCAAGGTGGTTGTGTGATGGGACCCCCAAAGCACAATGCCATACCTTAAGTGTCTCTCGAAGAGTGCAAGATACCTAGTCTTGGCTGCCTGAGGTGAGACTATAGCCAAAATCCGTCTCAAGACAAAAAGTGAGCTGCTCAGCTTGCTGCGTAATTGGTCAATATGATTAGCCCAGGAAATATGGTCGTCCAGTATGACTCCTGGATGCTTAGTTGACTTAGCGCATTGTAAATTAGGAGAAGAACATGGATGTCATCTCTCTTGCTTCCAAAGTTTATTTGTCCACTTTTGCTTTCATTTAGAACAAGATAATTGGAGCTGTAATAATCAAGAGCCATGTTGAAGGCTATGTATGTCTGCACTTCAAGATCATCTACAACCCTTGATGAAGTCACAAGGGCAGAGTCCGTCAGCATACATCACGATTCAACAGTATTGTTCTATAAAATAAGGAAGGTCAAAACTGAAAAGTATGAACATCACTGGGCCCAGGACAGACCCCTGGGGTACTCCTCTGGTAATGGGAAGTTTTATAGATCTTGCTCCATTCCTAGATTCCACCAGCTGTTCACAACCCTCCAGATTACTTCTGAACCAATTCCATACCGTTCCTTCTTTGTCCAGATTATCTAAAATAAGCTTGTGGCTAAAACAATCAAATGCCTTACTCATATCTAGATGGATACTTATGACATTATCACCATTCCAGTTTCTCTAAGATCAATTCAACAAGATCCACCAAAGCAGTTGCGGTTGATCTATTTTGAAGGAATCCATGTTGACTTGTTAAATCAATGATTTTACTCTCCGGTGTTCAAAAATTCTTACAAGAACAACCTTCTCTATTATTTTCGTAAAGGTTGATACTAGCGATGTTGGTCTGTAGTTCCATTTTTCCTTTGGGAAACAACCATCACTCAAACTGAGGTTAACGATGTGGAGTAAGGGTGGAAGTAATTCCTCCATGCAGTATTTAATCATCATAGAAGAGTACTCATCTAGACCGGCAGAGGGTTTTGGAACTCACCATCTACATACAGGTACTCACCAAGGACTGGATGGGTGTCTCCATGGGGCTGAGTGCCAGATGCTGGGGCAGGCCCTAGTCTCTTGTCTGCCCCGGGGGGCCACACTGATAGGAGTGAAGTCCCTTGCACCAGCACTCTAAATAACCCATACATTGTGAGAGGCTACGTAATATTTTGGGTTTTTTGCAAATTTTATGTAAAATTAAGTTGAAGTATTCATATTTATTACTTAAATCTAACATTTTGATTTTGAACACATGCCTGTAATACATTTCTTTTAGCAAAAAAATACTGCACTTTCCTTTTACAGGTTATCATTTTAATTTTCCAGAACAAAATCTATTTAACAAAATTTAATGAAAGGTGTGTGTGTGTGTGTGTGTGTGTGTGTTTGTTTACCAATTATATTTCAACTTTCAATTTAAAAACAACTACATCTACAGTGATAAACTTATCTACCCTTCATAGTTGAAGAACTGAACAGCAGACCAGCCTAGCTCGACCTGAGTGACCTCCCCACCCTCTCCCCCCTCTGTGGCGGGGGTGACAGATCGACCGTAGACCACCAGCACTAGCCTACACTCCCTGGGCAGCTCACATACCGACGTTCCCTCAAAGTTCAACCTATAACATTCATTTTAGTTATGAATTTTAATTAATTATTTATTTATACTTTTAAATATACTATTCTTTTAGGGTAAATGGTTAAATATTGCTGCTATGACTTTCTCTATTGCATGTAAATTGCTTAATGACAATAAAATATCTTGAATCTTTACAGTTCATTCATGAAAATATCTCGTTACACTGTGACCTGAGCTTTTAGCATGGTGACAAGTTCATCATAGCTTAGCGTTTATTATTGCCTCCTAATAGTTATAATAATGTCTGATATAATGCTGTTATTTCCTTTTTAGACAGCGTAATATTTTGTACAACGATCTACATTTGGTTTCATCTTCTTAAATGTATACAGATGTCCCAACACTAGTATTTTTAAGTTAAAACACTAAACTGAGCTTATGATATTTTCTATTTAGTTGTACATGAACGTTCTGGTAATGTTATATATAGTTTTTCAGTATAAAGGCACAAAAAAATGTATAAAATCAAAATTAACTTAATTTTAAAGATAGGTTTCAGCTAAAGCTGTGTGTTGCTCTATTGCAGTTCAGCAGCTGTGCTGTCACATAAATCATTCATACTTGCTGGGACACGCACACACAAATTACTCAATAACAATGGGTTAAAACTGAGAGCTTTTGTCAGCTTGTAGAAATTATATACAATATAGTTTTACACTTTTGTTTTTGGCATTCATGATGATCTGCAGAAATGTAATGAAATCTTAACATTTAGTAGCAGAGTACTACTAACAGATTCATATATTTTAAAAGGTTACACTCAAACAGAGTAATTTCAAAATACAATATTAAAAAATAAATTGAAATACAAACAGGAAAGCTTCTTGAAATCACTGAATTAATTCTGAAAATATGTATTGCTGGAGGATGTTACTGACACATGCCACCCATGTGTGTAAACTTTAACCTCACCTTTTAAATGAAATAAGAATTCAAAGTTAAGCAGAACAGTTAATAAGCACAGCGTTGTTCTGGCAAAATACTAAAAAAAAGGATTCATTAAATTGCAGAGAGAATTTGATAGGTTACCAGCAGTCGAAGATGACCCTGTTGTAGAGAGAGCGTGAGGGTGGCGTAGGTTTGGACAGCACAGGGTGACCCACAGGTCGAGTTCCGTGGTAGAGTTGCCCAGCTATCAGGTAAGTGTCGTGAGTCCAGGCTGCTGACAGTCTGTGTAAGCATTCCACGTGGACCAGCACCGTGTCTAATACCTCTGAAGACAGTTTAGATGACACTGTAACATACGACACTGTAACTAACAAACATACATTATCGTGACAAAGATGACCCTGTTGTAGAGAGAGCGTGAGGGTGGCGTAGGTTTGGACAGCACAGGGTGACCCACAGGTCGAGTTCCGTGGTAGAGTTGCCCAGCTATCAGGTAAGTGTCGTGAGTCCAGGCTGCTGACAGTCTGTGTAAGCATTCCACGTGGACCAGCACCGTGTCTAATACCTCTGAAGACAGTTTAGATGACACTGTAACATACGACACTGTAACTAACAAACATACATTATCGTGACAAAGATGACCCTGTTGTAGAGAGAGCGTGAGGGTGGCGTAGGTTTGGACAGCACAGGGTGACCCACAGGTCGAGTTCCGTGGTAGAGTTGCCCAGCTATCAGGTAAGTGTCGTGAGTCCAGGCTGCTGACAGTCTGTGTAAGCATTCCACGTGGACCAGCACCGTGTCTAATACCTCTGAAGACAGTTTAGATGACACTGTAACATACGACACTGTAACTAACAAACATACATTATCGTGACAAAGATGACCCTGTTGTAGAGAGAGCGTGAGGGTGGCGTAGGTTTGGACAGCACAGGGTGACCCACAGGTCGAGTTCCGTGGTAGAGTTGCCCAGCTATCAGGTAAGTGTCGTGAGTCCAGGCTGCTGACAGTCTGTGTAAGCATTCCACGTGGACCAGCACCGTGTCTAATACCTCTGAAGACAGTTTAGATGACACTGTAACATACGACACTGTAACTAACAAACATACATTATCGTGACAAAGATGACTCTGTTGTAGAGAGAGCGTGAGGGTGGCGTAGGTTTGGACAGCACAGGGTGACCCACAGGTCGAGTTCCGTGGTAGAGTTGCCCAGCTATCAGGTAAGTGTCGTGAGTCCAGGCTGCTGACAGTCTGTGTAAGCATTCCACGTGGACCAGCACCGTGTCTAACACCTCTGAAGACAGTTTAGATGACACTGTAACATACGACACTGTAACTAACAAACATACATTATCGTGACAAAGATGACTCTGTTGTAGAGAGAGCGTGAGGGTGGCGTAGGTTTGGACAGCACAGGGTGACCCACAGGTCGAGTTTCGTGGTAGAGTTGCCCAGCTATGACATGTATTTACCTAACAAGTTATGTAAAGCACAAGAAGAAAAAGTAGTGCAATGAGGCAAAAAGCAGATTTGTAGTTCTCATTTAAGTTGTATTTACAGATTAGATTTGTTAAAATATGCTACATATTACATTTTTTAACAGTAATATCTAGGACACTATAAAACTATAAGGGCTATCCAGGGTGTAGATTACGTTTTGATATAATAAAAAAAGTACAAGAAATAATAAAATTGTATTATATACATTTGAAACTGAAAATAAAATACTATTTTTCAACACAAATCACCATAAAAAGTTATGCATTTATTATAGCAGTAACTAGGTTTGAAATTCTAGTGTTTTAAAATTCTGCCACCTGAAAGATAACCAGATAGTCACACCCGTCAAAACGTTGTGTCACAAGCCAGGTCTTCATTGCTGGAAACACGTGGACTGTTAGGCGGATGTGGAAACACCTTAATTCTGCGTAACAATTTCGTGTAACAAACTCTATGAAATTTGAGGAAAACTAGGTGAGAGTTCTATTATTGTGAATCAGCGGTCTTCTGTAATCAACTCATCGTTTCGAGACATTTTTATTGGTCACAATTCTTGACCGTCCACTTTGTACTGATAATAAGAATCTCCCAGAATGATACATTGGTTTTTGTCTTTGCGCAGCATATATTTCAAATATTTTTTAAAAATATATGATAAATGGTAAGTAATAAGTGTTATATATAATTTTTTTCTTAGAAACTAGAGAAAAATGTATCATAATAAAAATATGCACTTAGCAGAGTATTGTTTTTTTTTTTATTTGTACATAAATTAAAAAATGTATATTGTTAATTTTTTATTTTCCAAGTTTCACTCCATGTAGCTTTCACATGAATTGAGATATTATTACACTGTAAATGTACAAAATATACACAGTTTTGTAGTGAACAAAAAGAATATAACATATATACACTTATTTACAACACAAAAAAGTTTTTTGATAAAAATATCAAGTATGTACCAATTCTTTTTTTCACTCATCACCACTGGAATCTGTTCTCTTCCTCTTCCCTGAGTGTGTAGGCCTAAGATAGTGGTCTAATTTATGGATCACCCATTTTACAACGTAACAATCAATCATAAACAACTAGACCACATAATACCCTAGCAAGAGTAGCAACAAAGAACCACTGGAATCTGTTCTCTTCCTCTTCCCTGAGTGTGTAGGCCTAAGATAGTGGTCTAATTTATGGATCACCCATTTTACAACGTAACAATCAATCATAAACAACTAGACCACATAATACCCTAGCAAGAGTAGCAACAAAGAACCACTGGAATCTGTTCTCTTCCTCTTCCCTGAGTGTGTAGGCCTAAGATAGTGGTCTAATTTATGGATCACCCATTTTACAACGTAACAATCAATCATAAACAACTAGACCACATAATACCCTAGCAAGAGTAGCAACAAAGAACCACTGGAATCTGTTCTCTTCCTCTTCCCTGAGTGTGTAGGCCTAAGATAGTGGTCTAATTTATGGATCACCCATTTTACAATGTAACAATCAATCATAAACAACTAGACCACATAATACCCTAGCAAGAGTAGCAACAAAGAACGTCAAGGCCAAGCAACGCGCCGCACCGACCGTGCTGCGCGTCAACAGCTGCGTAGTCTGTCAGCTATATGTCGTGCGGCTTTTGGATTTATATCAGCTGACAACGAGTAATATTACGGACATAAACTATATCAAATGAATTTGTATTTATGAGTGGAGGATTCGAATGGTGCAAGCTATGTCTTTATAACTTTAACGGTTCTTGCGTAATAGTAGCGGAAAGTTGACCGACGGCTGTGCCGTCTTTATCAGTTCCACAAGCGGTATTAATGAACGTCTGTGCCGTCGGTCACAGTCGGAGGGTTAATCATGATGCACATTAGTTCGGACATTTTTATACATAATGCACCACTGACACACTCCACCTTCAGTAATCTCATTGTTCCCATAAACTTCAAAGAGTTTGTGATAAACCTCAAATTTTTTATTGTGCTTAGCCCTAGCGGCTACAGAGCAAAACATAATCTACTTTTTGGATAACCCTTATAATAACTTTTAATTATTTGTAAAATTCATTAACACTAAAAGTATTAGTCAAAATTTCCCGAATGTCTGGCCATTTTTGGCCTTCCTGCAGAATTCAGTGAATATTTTATAACAAACAAATAATGAGACCAAAATCTATAAAAGTCACATTTGTGTAATGATGAATTTTCACTGAATACCATTCATAAAATATATGTTTTAATCAATAAAAATTTTTTGTTATTATTAAAATTTAATAATGAATTTATTTGTTCCTTTAAATTTATTTGTGGGCTCACATCGGGGCTCGCACGCCATCTGTCAAACATTGTCTCAGTGTGGTCTCGTTACTCGCAGTAGACGGTCGATTTGTAGCCGTGTATTCAGTGACGTCCTAGAGTCATGCCCGGTATCCTCTGTTCGGGCGTAACCCGCGCGCGGCTGGCCCCTACGTGGGCCCACTTTTAACTTCACTTCTTTAAGTGTTTTGTGTATTTTTACGGTTGTGTTTTTTAATTGTGAGTGTTTAGTTTTTTTTTGTTTACCAAAATGGATCCTTCTCAGCCTAGTTGTTCTGGTATGAGCAGTGGTAGAGCTAGGAGTATGGACGAAAATGACAGTGACGGATCTATTGATCCTATACAAAGGATTGTTGACAACACTTCAGATTATTTAATATTATAGTATTTAACATAATAAAAACATAATTAGGAACTGTACTAGATTATATCCAGCAAATAAGTGACTGTGCGGTACAAACAATCAATAAACTCAGATTGCGTCAGAGTTCCGTCAGTACATGACCCTCAGGATATGCAGCGGGCCTACATGTGGGCCCAGGCTTATGACGTCATTCTGAAACGGAAATATCCCCGGAATTGCAGTTTGACACATCATTCCCATCTTTTATCAACACAAGGTAAGATTATTTGAAAAACAAAATTTTCAGCATCCTGTGACCCTCACTCATATTTTTGCCGCAGTGAATGTGTTAATAATTTTTTGCTATAAAAAGTATTTACTTCAAACATTAAGATAAAATAAAGTATTATACTTTATTTCCCTACACATAAATAAAAAAAAAACATTTATAAATACTTATGACATTTTTTTCTACTTTGAGATTTAAAATTTATCAAACTATCTAAAAATTACACTTTAAGATCCTATGGATATAGGAATCCAAATTTATAAAAAATAACCTTGAATAAGTTGTTTTTCTAAAAAAAAAAAAAACATGAAAATGAAATAATGTGATTGTTATAGTTTAATCACTAAGAAAGATATATTGTGAGAAATTAAATTGAAAATTATAAATTTATTTTTCAGCTATAAACTTAAAGTATGAAACAAATTAAAAGCTATAACTATTTAATAAACATTCCAAGATTTAAATTTGTAGTGAATTTAGTGCTGGAAATGGAAATGATTTTGTGTTCTCTGACAAAATAACATTCCATTGAACAAACTATAAAACAACCATAGAGGTTTTCAGCACTACGATAACTGCTAAAATTCAATGAAAATAATTTAAAATAAAAAACTTTACATTATAGCATTTAATTGCATCATTTGAAATGAAAATATGATGTGGAAAATTAATGTATTTTCAACAAAAAAGTTTAATTTCCAAAAAGTAAAAATAATAAAGACCTGATAGTTTACCTATTTTGTAAAAGAATCATATTTAAAAGAAAAATGAAACCATTTAGATGGGTGGGATAGATTTTATGAATTATAATAAAACATGCATTACAAATCAAACATACCAATAAGAAATAAAACACTTATTGAAGCGTTTGACTTAGATATCTACACTTCGACTAGCAATCCCAGTAACCGTGCGGGGAGCACTGTTAAGGTAAACAGTTTTCACAATAATGTTTCGTGATGAATGCGAATGTGATATAGCATAACAGATAAGAAACACTTTCAAGTAGTTTTCGTTGTTCCCAATATATCACAGTTGCTTTTGTTTATTTATTTTACACCCCACTTGCTGCTTTATGACGGTATTTAATGTCGTTTTAAGTAATCTAATCAACTGATCCTATTTCTGTTTGTGAACAGGATACATGTCCTAACCTCACTTTTATGTTACCGGTTGACCTGATTGTTTGTAAACATACTGTTGTGTTTATCGTGAGTAAAAAGGAGGTGTTTGTTTAATTACTGAGTGTGTAAAATGACACGATAAAGACTTTCTGCATGAGATGCTCCTCTGAGACTCACTCACTGCCGAGGAGAGCTGCCACGTGCGCAGATGGGACAGCGTCGGCGAACAACCGTGTCAGGACACGACATGGATGTGTTGCGATTGTGACGTTTCGATTTGTGTACACGACTGTTTCCGCACCTTTCAGACCATCAAAGATTTCTGATGAGACTTGTGTACTGTTTACTAACTTTTACCTAATGAGAACCTTAGTATGTCTATGAGAAAATACTGAATATTATATCTACTATTCATATTTTGTAAATATGACAACTTTTGCGCATAATTAGATTAATTTCTAATAAATACACAAACTTAAAACTTATAAAATGTTTAATTGGGTGTGCTTTTATAAAACTTCTGCAGTAAACCAAAATCACCTACAAAACTAATTCTAAAATTTAAAAAACTCACTTTTAGGGCACTCTTACTGGAAAAAAACACAAGTCAAAAGGGCTAATGTAGAACCATGTAATTCAGTATTCCAGCTTAGAATGCTTTAGTTTCAACAGCTGACAAAAACAAATAACTGCTCTAAAAGAAATACAAGTATCACATAAAAGCACATACTTTGACCTTTCTTTTATTATAAATAAAAATGTCCCAGAAATTATATGAATGTATCTAGGTTGACATGTAATTAACCTATTTTCATAAATAATATCATAAAACCATTCTGAATTCAAATCTCATTTATAAATCCAAAGCTTGAAAACCATAATTCCAAAATAAAACCACTTAATTGACCATGTACAAAACAGTTATTTTCCATGATGTTATTTTTAAAAGTTTATTAATTTTATCATCACTGATAGTCCCAACAATCTGGGCAATTATACATTAAAATTATTTTAATTTGTTTTATGGTTTATAGCTACAAAAAAGAGGACCAGAAACTCATCATGGATGAACATAAACATGGATCAAACAAAATTGAAAAACTTAATGCAGAGCTAGAAACCCTAAAACCTCATGTGGTAATCATAACAGAGCACGGACAAAAAAAGGAAAGCCTTGACAACACCAGACTCACCAACTACTCTTTGAAAACTGCATTCTGCCGTGAAAACCACATAAAAGGAGGTGTAGCCATATTCATACGAAACTCCCTGGTAGGACATAACATAGATGTAGTTGACTTAAAAGAATTCTGCATTGAGATGACCTGTGAAATGGCCGCCGTAAAAGTTACTATCAAGAAAACAATTATCTACATTATTGGAATTTACAGAACGCACAGAGACCTGGATACAGGACTAGAAGTGATCAATGACGTCCTTGAAAAAATCAATGCTGAGAGAAGCTCTACATTACTTATCGGTGATATAAATATTGACTGCCTTGCTAAAAATACTGACCACCACAAGCTAAGAGACATTCTTAGTAGCCACAACATGTATAGAGTTGAGCTCCCCCCAACCCGAAAAACACCAACATCTCAAACATCAATTGACTGTGTCTGTACCAACTTAATGGCAGAGGAACTGAATGTTCAAGTAATAGACACCTGTATATCTGACCATACAGGACAAATATGCAAAATTGCTATAAAAATGGACTCACCATCCACTTTAATGACAAAAAGACATATGACCAATAGAAATTTATTCAATTTAAAAAACACATTGAAACAAGAAAACTGGGTTGATGTCTATAACACAACAAATCCAAATGATGCATATGATAAATTTAACACTACCATTCAACAGGCACTAAACTATACATGTCCACTAATTACTACGAGGCAACAAAGATACAAAAAACATCCAGTCAATGATCCAACTGCAGCAGAATTAAAACAACAGTTTTTAAGGGCACAAAACTTATACCACACAAGCGGTAGTGAGAAACATAAGAGGAGAGCATTCCTTTTAAAAAAGGAATATGACTTACAGCTCCGAAAAATAAGGCAAGACACCAATATAACTAAAATTGCTGAGGCTGATAACAAATCAAAAACCATTTGGCATATAATCAACTCAGAAAGGAAAACTAAAACAGAAATAAATCAGCTGACCAAAATTGACATCAATGGACAGGATACATCAGACCCATCAGAAATAGCAAACTATCTGAATAATTTTTTCACCACAACAGCAGAAGAAACAATTATGAAAAATGGAAACATAGACAAACAACAATCTTTACCAGCCCCCTCAACAGACCTTCCAAATCTTATACTGACACAAACTTGCAGGCAAGAAGTTTTCAAAATAATCAAATCACTGCAGCCTAAATCCTCAGCAGGGTACGATGATATATCCTCTAGATTGCTAAAGATATGTGAGAATGAACTTGTGGACCCTCTGGTAGACATCACCAATAAGTCTTTTAACTCTGGTATCTTCCCTTCGGCACTAAAAATTGCTAAAGTATACCCTAAATTCAAAAAGGACTCTCCCACACAAGCAGCTAACTACCGCCCCATCTCATTAATACCCACTTTTTCTAAAATAATTGAGAAAATTGTCTTGACTAGACTCTTTGACCACCTGACACTCCATCAGCTTTTGACACCACATCAACATGGCTTTCTGGCTGGGAAATCGACTAACACAGCACTGATCAGCTTAGTGGAATTCCTACTTGACCAAGAAGAAGAGGGAAACACATCGACTGCCATCCTCTTAGACTACAGCAAAGCCTTCGACTGCCTGGATCATGACTATCTCATAAGGAAATTAACAGCTCTTGGAATACAGGGAAGTGCAAAATCATGGTTCTCCAGCTATCTAACCAACAGAAGCCAACTGGTGGAAATAACACATTCAGCAAATGGCAAATCAAAATCAATTAGATCCAAACTGAAGCCAATCACAAGAGGAGTCCCTCAAGGATCAGTGTTGGGGCCTGTTCTGTTTATCCTTTACACGAATGACTTCCCTAAGCATATGCAAGGTTACTGCAAGTCTCTAATGTACGCTGATGACACTGTACTACTTCTTGGCAGACCAAAGGCAGAACAACTGGAAGTGGACAGTTATATTGCACTAAACATGGCAGTTCAATACTGTCACAACAATGACCTTGTTGTGAATGAAAACAAAACCAAGCAACTAGTCCTGGGGAGACGAAAAGAGCACACTGGAAGACTGCCTGAGCTGGAAGAAGCTACAGCTACCAAGTATCTTGGTGTTACTCTGGATGACAAACTATCATGGACAGAACACATAGACTCTCTTTGCAGCAAATTAAGCACAGGGCTGTTTGTGATAAGACGAATAATAATTTTATGTGACATGACAACAGCTAAAATAGCCTACCATGCCCTTTTCGAATCACATCTACAATACGGAATTGCTGTCTGGGGTGGTACTACAGCAAGAAATCTCCAACGTGTCCTTGTCCTCCAAAAAAGAGCAATCAGAATTCTGAGCAACTTACAATCCAGAGAATCTTGTAGAAAAGCCTTCCAGGAGCTAAAGATCCTCACAGTACACAATTTGTACATCCTAGAGGCAATAAAACACGTATATATCAAGATGCCCGAACTAGCAAGCAATGGATCACAAACCCACCAACACAACACCAGGCATGCTCACAACTACTGCCTACCTATACACCATCTCAGCTCTACAGAGAAGAAAACAAGCTACTCTGGGGCAAAGATATGGAACGCCTTGCCAGAAGAAATGAAGAAAACTGACAAGCTACTTTTTGGACAGCGCCTAAAGATCTGGCTACAAGACCGGTCCTTCTATTCTGTAAACGAATTCTTTGACAGAACTTCTAATTTGTAACTAAATGTAAAATGTTACCACAGCATTAGCTCTTAAGATAAACTTTATGACACTGTACTTATCTTGAAGATAATGTAATAAAGATATTTTGACTTTGACTTTGACTTTAGAATCTCCTTTCTCCACTGGTATATAATTTGTATGTTCCATATCAGCTAACAAACATGAAATCGTGTAAGAAAATGAGTTCGCAACACCAACTGACAGAATCTGTTGGACTGTATCATGTGCTGAGAGCAAATTACCGTTAGTCGGGGTGGACAAGTCTTTGACCTGGAAGTCCACACGGAAGGCCGTTGCGTACGTCTGTATCAGATTCTGGACAGCATCACGGATCCGCTCGCACTGATTGGATACGGTCTCCTTGGCGAGATCTCCACGGAACAGCACCACAGAGTAGTCTCCATCTTCGTCCACTATCTCTGGCCCTTTCCACATTTCCTCCTTCACAGTTACAAACAATCAGCACTAGTACAACCAATTTATATTTATAATTTAATTATTTACATTTTGAAAATGTTTACACAATTGTTAAGTTCTATACTTGACAGTATTTAATTCTGTAATATATTTACGATTTTTTATGATAAATACATGAAAATGTAACTGTTGAGGAGTAATTGAAGGTGGTCCCAAAACAGTACTGACAGCTGTAGTCATTTGATACCAAAAGAGTACTGACAGCTGTAGTCATTTGATCCCAAAACAGTACTGACAGCTGTAGTCATTTGATCCCAAAACAGTACTTACAGCTGTAGTCATTTGATACCAAAACAGTACTGACAGCTGTAGCCATTTGATCCCAAAACAGTACTGACAGCTGTAGTCATTTGATCCCAAAACAGTACTTACAGCTGTAGTCATTTGATCCCAAAACAGTACTGACAGCTGTAGTCATTTGATCCCAAAACAGTACTGACAGCTGTAGTCATTTGATCCGAAAACAGTAGTGACAGCTGTAGTCATTTGATCCCAAAACAGTAGTGACAGCTGTAGTCATTTGATCCCAAAACAGTACTGACAGCTGTAGTCATTTGATCCCAAAACAGTACTGACAGCTGTAGTCATTTGATCTGAAAACAGTAGTGACAGCTGTAGTCATTTGATCCCAAAACAGTAGTGACAGCTGTAGTCATTTGATCCCAAAACAGTACTGACAGCTGTAGTCATTTGATCCCAAAACAGTACTGACAGCTGTAGTCATTTGATCCCAAAACAGTAATGATGGTTTCAATGTTTATCACAGGCATGTTCCAATAACCAATATTATGGCTATATTTGCTATATTTAAGTTCCTACGTACTATTTCCACTGTGAAATGTTCAACGTAACTATTGCTGGAGTGAACATTTATGCATGACTGTTTTATGAATACTGAGGTAAAATTATCTGGATAAATTTGATCTATTAGAAATGTGATATAAAAGAAAGATTAATTCAGTGCTAGAGTAATTTTGAAAAATTATCATACTTTGCCATAATTCTTTAATAAAATTAAAAATACAGTTTTAATGCCTAGAAGGTACAAATTATGCAGTATTTTGGTAATTTATAACGTTTAAATATATTCTGAATAAACATAGTTAAAAAGTATTCTTTACTCCCTGGAGTCCATTCCATGTTTCAGATGACACGACATGGTGTCGATGAAAGAGCCGACAACAACATTTTTGTTAGTATCGCACTGTAGCCTGTGCTGGTGTGATGTGTGATTGTGATTCTCATACTCTTGACTTGTGCTCCGGACTTGCATCCTGTGCAGTGGCATCTGGACTGGCTCAAACAGCTTTTGGGTATATTCGAACCCTTTTCTTTCCCTTCTTTTTTTCTTTCTGTTGTTTTTTTGATGTGTTATACCTTTTGTAACACATAACGATGGTAAATATCCTAAATCCTGTTATCCTTTCATCCCTAGGTAAATTGACTGTTATAGCCGTCAGTTCTCCTCAACAGGTAAGATATATTTAATAGATGCACATAGGAATTAGAATCCAACTTTAACACTGAATTCAAACAAAGAAAATTGTAATTTTTCTCAGCTGTTTGAAGTTTAAGGGTGGCCACTCAAAACCTCTTTTCAAATTCCCGGTTTTCTCGGTCAAAAATTTCTGATTTTCTAGTCACTTTTCAAACCAAATAAACAACTGTAATACTGTATTGAACCCATACACCGAGTTCAACGGTGACGGTTTACTGTCACCAGTTGTATCTGTATTTGCAAGAAATGCCACAAAGCTGCAGTGCTTAGCATTTTGTTGCTAGCGATATGCCAGTAATTCAGTGACGATTTATCGCTGTTATGTATTTTAAGCTCCTTAGTTTTTATCTCTGTGTCTTTTGATGTGTCAATAAACATCATATATACCTAATAACTTTCCTTTCTGTGATGATTGGTAGATACATATATCCAATACAGAATAAGATAACAAATAAATATGAACACAGTGCTACCATGAAGCAGACTGCAACCCAGCATTGCGAGTCAGAGGTCTCCGGTGGACAAACTTTCGGTACAAAACAATGATTTCACAAGGAAAAAGATCGGTCCATCTATTTATCAAATACTTTCATCTGAACTTTACTTAATTAATTTATCATTTTTTTGGGGGGGAGGAGCAAGCTTAAGAATATCACGATACTTCAAATTAATTTGCAGAGATTCTCCTTTTAAATTATAGAAATAGTAGATTATAGGATGAGCTTCCTGAATATATTCCATGTACATAAAAATGCATGGATATATTTATATTTACATTTGTTTTCCGCTGAGCAGCTAATATCAGCCCATAGAACTAGGAGACATGATGGCGTTAGCAAATATAGACATAGAAATATGAACATCAATTTAAATATTATTAATAAATCCCGTTATTTTGTTACTATATGTTTCTCAATAGTTTTTATACTCAGAGAACGAAAAAAAAAACACGTTTCACTGTTCAGTAATTTGCTTACTGCCAATCGTTTTTCTCCACGAATAGACAGAGTACACTCTCAACGATGCGCCAAAATAAATACTAATTATGGCTCAAATATTATTTGTTATACTACAGTAGTTTGTTACTCTGGCTATCTATCTATATTGTTTTCACACAGAAAGTACAAAAATGTTTTAGCAATCAGTAGTCATCCAGGAATAGAATTTTTTGGATTCCGGATTCAACTTCCCCATATGAGTAGTATATATTGTGAAATCGTGGTTTTTCAAGCGTATTTAAGCACTTCTGTTGGTATCGGAATCGAGTAAAAAGATCCCCGGTATCGAGTATGGGAAACGATCCATATCTACTAAAAGTTCCAGGGACACTATAAGAATTCACACATGTCCATGCATGTTTTCAGAGTCCGAAATTCATGCATAATGCATGCTTTTCCACATTCTCATTGTTGGGGGGAGCCCTGGTTATAGTTCCGTGAAAGTATCGTGGCTCTCAATATATATATCCCACTGACGGCCAATACATGAAAAATGCATCAGAAAGTTTTCTGCTACGAAAGTTACCAAATGCGGGTAGATCACGATGTGTAGAATAAGTACATAGACACCAGTACAGAACAGTATCTTGTACAGTTGCAGCCAGAATAAGAGCACAATAATTGATGTTAATAATTATTGGCTCCTAAATATTTTGTGTCAGCCTTTAATATAGTGCAAAAATAGAATCACGCCATGACGACAAAACACAACTACAAAGTAAATAAATGCACGAAAGGCTGTGGTTTGTTACGTGTTCGATAGATTATAGTCATGGACTACGAAACAACATGTAATAAGGCTCCCTTATACATGTTGGACTATTTAGTTTAAATAGTTCGTATAGTCCGGGGAAGTCGTTAGGTAAATAATTAATAGGAGAACTCACAGGATTTCTAGCCGTCGTCCAACCAATCCCTCTCTGACGACGAAACTGACGTGCGTGGTTGATTCGGTCGACTGGCTTTCGTTTGTAGACTGGTAACAATATTAAACTGCGTTTACACTGGTGAGTAAAGTTGCGAGAGAATTAGCACAACTACTGTCGCATAATGTGAACAAGATAAGCAATTTTACTCACGAGAACTGTCGCAAGTACTTGCTACAGTTGTACCGCTGGTTGTCCCGGAGTCAATACGAAGTCTGTTCACACACAGCAGTGGTGTCTCGGCAATGTTTATAATTGAAATTTTAATAGTCGAGACTGATCTCCAGTCCTTGCAAACAACTGTCCGACACTGATTGCGGCAGCGCTTGCGAGAACTTTTGCACCCATTGAGACACGATTTTTACAGTCGGACACAAAACTTACACAATTTTTTACCAGTGTAAACGCAGTACAGTCGAGGTTTGGATGTGACCGTGATATCAAATATAACATCAATTTCTTTGTTTAAACCTATGTAATCTGATGACCAATCAAAACGTGTGCGAAGAGCAACCATTCATAGAACAACCGATGTCTCGGCCACGATACGAGTGGTAAGTGGTGAGCGCTGGATCGAGCGGTACTTAGAGTTTAATGATTGTGTTGTACATATGGGGGACACTCACAACAGACGTGGGCTGCGGGGTGGTACCACATGATGCCGCTTATCCGTCGCCAATTCTAAACAATAAATGTTTCTCCTGCCGATCAGCAACAGCTCATTCTGTCATTGCTGTGCAAAACGTCGGACACAAATGCGCCTTTCTTGGTGTTATTTGTTATAGCTTACCCACTATTTTCTTCTCGGAAAGGTAGCTTATCAGGTAAAAATCCAACTGAAATTCTGGTGTACTCAAAAACCGGGTATGTCCAACTGTCAAACATACTATATTATTCAACAAACCAAACTATTAAGTCTGTTTATAGCCCCACTTCACCCAGCAGAGATCACTTCTGGCTGCTTTAAACCTTCCAGTTGAAACCACCACTGGGCACAGCATAAACTGGTGTCACTTAAATCTGGGTAACATTGTGGATGTCCAGGAGCGGCAAATGTCGAGACTCTGAGGTGCAAGGGTGATTCGAAAGGTCGAGTCTACTACGGGAGATGACTGTTGGAGTTTGTGGGGTTCGTTCCCTAAGTATCAGAGGTTCTTGCTAGCCTCAACAAGGTTGTGCCACCTGATTGGTTTTTGCAAAAGCCTCGGTCTTTGAGGGCACAAATTAAAGTAAGGGAGGCGCAAAGGTCCTTTTTAGGACTAAGTGCGGGGACAAACTGTCCTCTTCCCTCAGGAAGGAAAAAAAAGGGTGTGCCACCCCCTGTCTGCTTTGACTAGAGAGGCTGGTTCAGAGCTGGCCTCCCCTTCTTCTTGGAGGGATATGACTTTGAGATTAGTGCCCTAATTATTCATCATGGATCTTGATAAGGTTAGGCTACCCCCTAACCTTACCCATCCTGAATATCCAGTCACTCCGGAAGCAGCACTAAGGTTCTTACAGGACAAAATGCAATTTATAAGCTTCTTGTCCTAAGAGAAAAAAAGCTCCACTTTGATGACTGAATAACACTTAAATACATAAAACCCGTTTGTATCGCTGTCACTACCACTCTGCCACCCGTTTAGTACCGAAGTTCGGAATGCGGATTTTAAACTGTGCAATGCATTGCTACGTATTTTTTTGAGGAGAGGGGGCTTGCTGCGGTACAGGAGTAGAACTAACCAAGATAAACTCCACAACACTAGTGGAGGCAATCCTCAGATGATGCATGTGAACATATGTCGATCTTCATTCACAATTTCACGATCCATGTCGTGTAATTTTTCGAGATTAATAAATTCGTGATTAAAGAAGCTGTCAAATTATTTCTTGATTTGATAAGCTAATTACTTTTGTAATTTTCCTGGCTTATTCTCAGTTACCCCTGTCTGTTAAAGTTCCGCCTGATTCCCGGTTTTCCCGGTCTGGTGACCAACCTGAGTGTTTTTATATATGACATGTATTACTTATATAACTTGGTGTTGATTGTTGAAATAATGAATACGTCACAAATTACAATATTTAACTCAGTATATGTCAGATTGTTAAATTTAATTATCTTATTACTCACTCATTACAATTTTGTGTTACAAATGCAAAATGTTTCATTTACTGGAAAATATTGAGTATGGTATCAAGATCCAAAGTTATTACTTGTTATTCAAATATGAAATATTAACACAGACTACCTGAGGAGTCTGGGAGAGCTGTGCAGAGACACGGTTGAACGAGTCGAGAGCCGTTGTGATGTCCAGTGTCTCCACACTACCCAACAGTGCACACACAGCCTTGACTGCCTGCATGACCCCACGTGGCTGTATACTGACCTCACTGCCACCCTGTATACTGGCCTCCACACGTTCCATCTCCCGCTCCAGTGTTTCTGGACAACAGGTCATCAATATTAACACAGACTACCTGAGGAGTCTGGGAGATCTGTGCAGAGACACGGTTGAACGAGTCGAGAGCCGTTGTGATGTCCAGTGTCTCCACACTACCCAACAGTGCACACACAGCCTTGACTGCCTGCATGACCCCACGTGGCTGTATACTGACCTCACTGCCACCCTGTATACTGGCCTCCACACGTTCCATCTCCCGCTCCAGTGTTTCTGGACAACAGGTCATCAATATTAACACAGACTACCTGAGGAGTCTGGGAGATCTGTGCAGACACACGGTTGAACGAGTCGAGAGCCGTTGTGATGTCCAGTGTCTCCACACTACCCAACAGTGCACACACAGCCTTGACTGCCTGCATGACCCCACGTGGCTGTATACTGACCTCACTGCCACCCTGTATACTGGCCTCCACATGTTCCATCTCCCGCTCCAGTGTTTCTGGATAACAGGTCATCAATATTAACACAGACTACCTGAGGAGTCTGGGAGATCTGTGCAGAGACACGGTTGAACGAGTCGAGAGCCGTTGTGATGTCCAGTGTCTCCACACTACCCAACAGTGCACACACAGCCTTGACTGCCTGCATGACCCCACGTGGCTGTATACTGACCTCACTGCCAACCTGTATACTGGCCTCCACATGTTCCATCTCCCGCTCCAGTGTTTCTGGATAACAGGTCATCAATATTAACACAGACTACCTGAGGAGTCTGGGAGAGCTGTGCAGACACACGGTTGAACGAGTCGAGAGCCGTTGTGATGTCCAGTGTCTCCACACTACCCAACAGTGCACACACAGCCTTGACTGCCTGCATGACCCCACGTGGCTGTATACTGACCTCACTGCCACCCTGTATACTGGCCTCCACATGTTCCATCTCCCGCTCCAGTGTTTCTGGACAACAGGTCATCAATATTAACACAGACTACCTGAGGAGTCTGGGAGAGCTGTGCAGACACACGGTTGAACGAGTCGAGAGCCGTTGTGATGTCCAGTGTCTCCACACTACCCAACAGTGCACACACAGCCTTGACTGCCTGCATGACCCCACGTGGCTGTATACTGACCTCACTGCCACCCTGTATACTGGCCTCCACATGTTCCATCTCCCGCTCCAGTGTTTCTGGACAACAGGTCATCAATATTAACACAGACTACCTGAGGAGTCTGGGAGATCTGTGCAGACACACGGTTGAACGAGTCGAGAGCCGTTGTGATGTCCAGTGTCTCCACACTACCCAACAGTGCACACACAGCCTTGACTGCCTGCATGACCCCACGTGGCTGTATACTGACCTCACTGCCACCCTGTATACTGGCCTCCACACGTTCCATCTCCCGCTCCAGTGTTTCTGGACAACAGGTCATCAATATTAACACAGACTACCTGAGGAGTCTGGGAGATCTGTGCAGACACACGGTTGAACGAGTCGAGAGCCGTTGTGATGTCCAGTGTCTCCACACTACCCAACAGTGCACACACAGCCTTGACTGCCTGCATGACCCCACGTGGCTGTATACTGACCTCACTGCCACCCTGTATACTGGCCTCCACATGTTCCATCTCCCGCTCCAGTGTTTCTGGACAACAGGTCATCAATATTAACACAGACTACCTGAGGAGTCTGGGAGATCTGTGCAGACACACGGTTGAACGAGTCGAGAGCCGTTGTGATGTCCAGTGTCTCCACACTACCCAACAGTGCACACACAGCCTTGACTGCCTGCATGACCCCACGTGGCTGTATACTGACCTCACTGCCACCCTGTATACTGGCCTCCACATGTTCCATCTCCCGCTCCAGTGTTTCTGGACAACAGGTCATCAATATTAACACAGACTACCTGAGGAGTCTGGGAGATCTGTGCAGACACACGGTTGAACGAGTCGAGAGCCGTTGTGATGTCCAGTGTCTCCACACTACCCAACAGTGCACACACAGCCTTGACTGCCTGCATGACCCCACGTGGCTGTATACTGACCTCACTGCCACCCTGTATACTGGCCTCCACATGTTCCATCTCCCGCTCCAGTGTTTCTGGACAACAGGTCATCAATATTAACACAGACTACCTGAGGAGTCTGGGAGAGCTGTGCAGAGACACGGTTGAACGAGTCGAGAGCCGTTGTGATGTCCAGTGTCTCCACACTACCCAACAGTGCACACACAGCCTTGACTGCCTGCATGACCCCACGTGGCTGTATACTGACCTCACTGCTACCCTGTATACTGGTCTCCACACGTTCCATCTCCAGGATGAAAGGTCTGGGAACTTTAAAAAAAAGGAGGAAGTACGCTTCATGGAAGAACATAGAGGTAGGCCTAGGTACAGATGGGATGAGTCAGAGTGGGAACCTTAGATGTACAACATATTCCAATCATAAAAGAACATAGAGGCAGGCCTAGATACAGATGGGATGAGTCAGGTACAACATATTCCAATCATGAAAGAACATGATATGTGATATCACTCGACCGAGTGGAACCAGTTCAGGGGGCTCTTGTATAGACAATCTTCTTACGTCAATTCATCCAGACCGTTGGACTGCTACAGTTATTAACACTGTGGTATCAGACCACAATGCAATCTTGTTTACTGCTCATTTGGAGTCTCATGACGATATGTTCAAACATAGTAGGCTAATATTATTAGACCTGTAAATAGTTTTAAATTAGTCCATTTTGTAAATCTTATAAACCAAATAAATTGGATTAGTGTTTACTGCTCCAAAGGTGATGTAAATAGTAAATTTAAAATATTTGTTTATCTATTTTTATCGACATTAAATACTCCTATTGCACTTAAATATATTTTGAATAAAAAGAAAAGTGTATGCTGTAAATAGTACCATGTGGGCCTTATTGAACCAAAACAAGAGTTGGATAGGCTGTATTTTTTAATGACTGCGAGTTCCACTGGCTGCGAGAGTATGAGGGGAAAGTACAACCAAATGAAAAAAATGTATAAATCTGAAATAAGAAAAGCTAAATTTAATTATAACAGTAGTCTTATTGATAATTCTAAAAATAAGACAAAAGCTGCATGGAATGTAGTGAATCAAACGCTTAATGTAAATAGAAAGCCTGTACTAAAACCAAATGGGCTAACTTCTGTAAATATTAACGAGTCTTTTATCGAATCTGTTGATAATATTAGTAATAATATACCATCTAGCAATAGTGATTATCATCTGTATTTGAGAGCTGTTAGTTCAAATCAAAACAATATTTTTAGTTTCTCTTTGGAGGAATTCACTGTGGAAAGTGTGTCACAGTAATGTGCAGCCTAAGCAACAGTACATGTCTTGATTATATGGAATAAATGCTCCTATTCTTAAGATAGCTGCTAAATACATTAGTGAAGTCTTAGCTTATTTGTTTAATGAGTCTATAAGTCAGGGTGTCTTTCCTGATATTTTAAAACAAAACAAGGTTCCTGTTCATAAAAAAGGTGCCAAAGATGAACCAAAAAATTACAGGCCTATCCCTATGTGCCAGCAGTGTCTAAAATACTGGAATCCTTAGTGCATACTCAACTTGTAAAATATGTAGAAGGAAACTGTCTGTTATCTGCTAAACAGTTTGGTTTCAGAGCGAAACATAGTACCATTGATGCAGTTCAAACATTAATAAATGATTGTCTAAATGGAGTTGAAAATAAAGACTGCTCAATCTTTAGATCATTTGACATGTCTAAAGCTTTTGACACCGTTGTACATAGCATTCTAGTTTATAAGTTAGTTTTTTATGGTTTCACTGATGTTTACTGTGAAGTATTTTAGATCCTACTTAACAAATAGATATCAATCAGTGTTTCTAAATGGTTAATTTTGTCCGTCTTTAAATGTTAAACATGGCGTACTACAGGGCTCAATTTTGGGTCCGACACTGTTTATTTTGTACATAAATGACCAGCCTTTTAATTTAAGTTATGTTGGTGCTAGTAGTTACCTGTTTGCTGATGATTTGGGTGTGTTGTTAAAAAAAGAGCCTTGAAGTCATGAGATCAGTCTTAAGCCAGCAAACCAGACTAATAAATGATTGGTGTTAACATGGAGAAGGTTGTTGACTTACCTGTTAGTTTAAGTCACTTTGATGTTACCAGTAGTTTAACATTTCTTGGAATTAATATTCAATCTAATTTAAAATGGGGAAATCACATAAACATCTTATGTACTCGTGTTAGCAAGGGTATATTTGTACTTAGGATACTGAAAGATAGTTTAGGCACAGATACCTTATTATGTGTTTATTATGCGTACATTCACAGCCTATTGGCCTATGGCACTTCCCTCTGGGGCAATTATCATGGAGCTCAGAGACTTTTTGTGTTGCAAAAAAGGTCCATCAGATTAATATGTGGGGTATCAGCTAGAACACATTGTAAACCTCTCTTCATAAAATCAAGAATTCTTTCCCTGCCATCTATTTATGTATTGTCTGTTTTAATGTACATAAGAAACAATTTGTCTACTCTTGAGGATTACACCTCAGTACATGAACACAACACAAGATACAGGCAACATTTGGTGACAAAGAGGTGTTGTTATACTCTCACTCAAAATAGTTTTGTCTACCAAGGGATTAAAATGTACAATAGTTTACCACAACATCTTAAGGTGCTGCCTGTAAATAAATTTAAGAATAGTATTAAGCTTATTTTATTGGATGAATGTCTGTACAATGTTCAAGAGTATTATGACATCAACTTTCTTAATTATTGACTGTTATTAATTGTTGTAACTTATTAATTTATTGTTGCTGTTGTTGTTGACACTTGTCCTGCATTCTGTAATGTGTAATGACAAATAAAGGAATCTGAATCTGAATCTGAACATAGAGGAAGGCCTAGGTACAGATAGGATGAGTCAGAGTGGGAACCTTAGATGTACAACATATTCCAATCATAAAAGAACATAGAGGCAGGCCTAGGTACAGATAGGATGAGTCAGAGTGGGAACCTTAGATGTACAACATATTCCAATCATAAAAGAACATAGAGGCAGGCCTAGGTACAGATAGGATGAGTCAGAGTGGGAAACCTTAGATGTACAACATATTCCAATCATGAAACAGGGAGAGACCGAAAATTTGAAACTTGACATTCCCTTGATGAAACCAAAATTTCTTGTTGCATTGTGTTTGTTGCTGCAACAGTTGTTTCCAGTTTCATAATTATTTCAACTGTGGTGCTAATAAGCAACAGAATAAGCCCAATTAAAATAATTAAGCTCTCATTGGAATATCGATTAATGGCAATTAATTGCCTGAGAGGGGATTAATAGATGCAATTTGTGGCGATAAAATTACAAAAAATTATTAACATTTATTACCTAGAAGAATTTGTAAAGTTTCATATGATATAGGCTGCACTGGTTCTTTGGGTAACAAATCTTCTAAAGTCAAGTCCTTGTCTCTCTCATCATCCTGGGCCTGGAAACCGAAACAACACATTTACAAAATTAGCTTCAGGATCTCATATAATAAGAAATAGCTTTAAAATAAGTTAAAATTGGAATATGCCCTTTTAACATTAAATATATTATGTATTGAAACTAGAGATGGATTTTATGGTTCTATGGATAGGAGCTTACTTATGAATCAATTAGAGGAATTCATGTAACCTCACTGTCACCTAATCCAATGAACAGTACTAAAATGGTTTGCAAGTTATCTAAAAGGACAAAGCCAAATGGTAGAACTAAAACACACAACAAGAGGATTTACAAATACTGTCAGATCTGAATTGGTACCGACTAACAGAGGAGTTCCCCAGGGCTCTGTCCTAGGGCCAATTCTGTTTGTGCTGTTTATCAATGATTTTCCAGAACATCTAGAGGAATACAGTAAGATGGTCATGTATGCGGATGACACTGTGCTGCTTACTGCAAACAGAAACGTAGATCAACTAGAAGTGAACACTTTTATTGCCTTCAATATGACACAAGACTACTGTATGAAAAATGACTTAGTTCTCAATCAAAGTAAGACCAAGCAAATGTCATTTGGGAATAAAAAGTCTACAGTATCTGAAATGCCCAACAATGACAGCAGCTGACAAAATCAAACATCTAGGTGTCATACTTGATGAAAATTTATCCTGGACTAATCAAGTGGACAATCTTTGCCTAAAACTCGGGTCAGCTCTCTATGCCATAAAACTAATCAAGGCAATTAGTACCCCTGAGGCAACAAGGACTGCATACTATGCATTGTTTGAAAGCCATTTACGCTATGGTATTTCTGTCTGGGGTGGATTCACTATGGGCAATCTCAACCGCGTCCTGTGTATGCAGAAAAGGGCAATCAGAGTAATAGCAGGCTTAAGTCCAAGACAAAGCTGTAGAGATGTTTTCAAGAACCTGAACATCCTGACGGTCACTTCCATCTACATCCTAGATTCTGTCCTTTACAGTGTGACCAAAGACCCCCCTAAACAAAGTGACGTGCATGAATACAACACCAGATATGCAGGAAACTATGTGCTGCCAGGTCACAGAACAGCCATGTATGAAAGGAAACCATTGTATGCAGGGAGTGAAGATGCTAAACAAGATACCAGACCACTTGAAAGCTGGAGGCCCTGTGCTGATGAAGAGGAAGTTACAGAGATGGCTGCTAGACAAGGCTTTCTACACTCTAAATGAATTCTTTACTTGGGGAGACCCCACATAACACTGAAGAAGCTTATCTATTATACTAATTTGACTTAAATTTGACGCTGTAACATTTCTTGAAGAAATTGTAATAAAGGATATTGTCTATTGTCTTGGTTTAGAAGCTATACTGGCTGCATTGTTATAATATACAGTACAACATCCAACTATGATCCAAGTTATTGTTAACATTTACTGTGTAATGGATGGGACGAAGATTGCTAATTCCGTTGTTTAATTTTTATATGATTTCTTAAAAAACCGACTGAGAAAGTTTTCTTTCATATCATCAATTGTTTTGCTGTTAGATATAGCAGGGGAAATCGAGTAGAAATTTACATGTGACTAAATTTACAAATGACTTTTTAATAAAGATGTACTACAACTTTACTAATTAAGATATCACATTTTTTTATAATGTGATTATAACTTTGGATTTTTACTTAGTAGAAAGCAAATAATTAAAAATGAAGTTATCAGAAATCCCAAACCTTACTTGTCAGCTAGGGTAATGTGTAGGCTAAATCCTTTATTTGTTTAAGTTATTATGGATACGGTTTATTGCAGAGTTGGAAAACATTTTAGATACCATTCCTCTTTAAAACCCTGTTCCAGATACAAAACTCAATTTAGGATAGCGAAATATGTTGTTATCAAGCATCTGTAAACTGGAGCTGTGCTGATATCTACAATTCACACAAGCAGCCTGCAGAGATAAACATGAAGTGAATGATGATTAATTTGTCTATCTTTTTCATGACCACGAAAACACAGACTTTACTAAGGAAATGGCCATGATTTGAAATTAATATTATATTCGGAGATAATTACAGTTTATTATTAAGTTAAAAATAGACCCCAACTTGATGCCACCTTAGCGCCTCAGGATTGAACCTGTCAAACCACTCTGCAGCTTAATCACAGTTGCTAGCCTCAAAACAGTAAACCACTAAGATACAGAGATACTCCTATTACCGTCCTGGCGAGAGGTCGAGGCAGGCTGTCGTCGTGCACCAACACAAGCCTAATATCCTGGTCCAGTTTGATACAGTGGTGGACAAGTAAACCACTAAGATACAGAGATACTCACTCCTATTACCGACCTGGTGAGAGGTTGAGGCAGACTGTCGACGTGCACCAACACAAGCCTAATATCCTGGTCCAGTTTGATACAGTGGTGGACAAGTAAACCACTAAGATACAGAGATACTCCTATTACCGTCCTGGCAAGAGGTCGAGGCAGGCTGTCGACGTGCACCAACACAAGCCTAATATCCTGGTCCAGTTTGATACAGTGGTGGACAAGTAAACTACTAAGATACAGAGATACTCCTATTACCGTCCTGGCGAGAGGTCGAGGCAGGCTGTCGACGTGCACCAACACAAGCCTAATATCCTGGTCCAGCTTGATACAGTGGTGGACAAGGTAAACTACTAAGATACAGAGTTACTCCTTTTACCGTCCTGGCGACGGAGGTCGAGGCAGGCTGTCGTCGTGCACCATCACAGCCTAATATCTGGTCCAGTTTGATCAGTGGTGGACAAGTAAACAACACTAAGATACAGAGATACTCTATTACCGACCTGGTGAGAGGTGGGCAGGACTGTCGACGTGCACCAACACAAGCTAATATCCTGGTCCAGTTTGATACAGTGGTGGACAAGTAAACCACTAGATACAGGATGATACTTCCTATTACCGTCCTGGCGAGAGGTCGAGGCAGGCTGTCGACGTGCACAAAACACAGCTAATATCCTGGTCCAGTTTGATACAGTGGTGGACAAGTAAACCACTAAGAATACAGAGATTTACTCCTTATTAACCGTCTGGTGAGGAGGTCGAGGGCACAGGCTGTCGTCGTGCACCAACACAAGCCTAATATCCTGGTCCAGTTTGATACAGTGGTGGACAAGTAAACCACTAAGATAACGAGATACTCCTTTTTTACCGGGTCGGCGAAGAGGTCGAGCAGGCCTGGTCAACGTGCACCAAACCACAAGCCTAATATCCTGGTCCTGTTTGTTTACAGTGGTGGACAAGTAAAACCACTAAGATACAGAGGTTACTTCCTATTACCGATCCTGGTGAGAGGTTCGAGGCAGGCTGTCGTGTGCACCAACCCACAAGCCTAATATCTGGTCAGTTTGATACAGTGTGTGGGACCAAGTAAACACTAAGATACTGAGCTACTCCTATTACCGTTCCTGGTGAAGAGCGTCGAGGCAGGCTGTCGTCGGTGACCAACACAAGCTAATATCTAGGTCAGTTTGAACAGTGGTGGACAAGGAGTAAACCACTAAGATACTGTGATACTCCTATAGTCCTGGCGAGAGGTCGAGGCAGGCTGTCGAAGTGCCACCAAAACAAGCCAAATATCCTGGGTCCAGTTTGATAAAGTGGTAGACAAGTAAACCACTAAGATACAGAGATTTTCCTATTACCGTCCTGGTGTGAGGTAGAGGCCAGGCCTCTGTGTCGTGCACCAACACAAGCCTAATATTCTAGTCCAAGTTTGATACCAGTGAGTTGGACAAGTAAACACTAAAGATACAGAGATTCTCCTTATTTCCGTCTGGCGAGAGGTAGAGGCAGGCTGTCGACTGTTGCACCAACACAAGGCCTAATATCTGGTCCAGTTTGATACGTGGTGGACAAGTTAACACTAAGATACAGAGATATCCTATTACCGACCTGGTGAGGGGGGGGGAGGTCGAGCAGGCTGTCGACGTGCACCAACACAAGCCTTAATATCCTGGTCCAGTTTGATACAGTGGTTTCTTGGGGGGGGGGGGGACATGTAAACTACTAAGATACAGAGATACTCCTATTACCGTCTCCTGGCGCAGAGGTCGAGGCATGCTGTCGACGTGCACCAACACAAGCCTAATATCCTGGTCCCGCTTGATTACCAGTGGTGGACCAAGTAAACCACTAAGATACAGAGATACTCCTATTTACCATCTGGAGACGAGGTCGAGCAAAAAAAGGGGGGTTTTTTGGGGTCGACGGTGCACAAACACAAGCCTAATTATTCTGGTTTCAGTTTGATACGGTGGTGGACAAGTAAACTTCTAAGGATACAGAGATACTCCTCATTACCGCTGGCGAGAGGGGTCGAGGCAGGCTGGCGACGTGCACCATACACAAGCCTAATATACTGGTCCAGCTTGATACAGTGGTGGACAAGTAAACCATATGATACAGAGATACTCCTCATTACCGTCTGGCGACGTGCTGGAGGTCGAGGCAGGTCAAGAGTTGTGTCGACGTGCACCAACACAAGCCTAATATCCTGGGTCCAGTTGATACAGTGGTGTGGACAAGTAAACCACTAAGATACAGAGTGATACTCCTGATTTACCGTCCTGGTGAGAGAGGTCGAGTCAGGCTGTGTCGTGCACAACACAAGACTAATGAACGGTGCACAACACAAAAGCCAAATTCCTGGTCCAGTTTGATACAGAGGTGGACAAGTAAACTAGCTAAGATACAGAGGATACTCCTATTACCGTCCTGGCGAGAAGGTTCGAGCAGGCGTGTCGACGCTGCACCAACACAAGCCTAATATCATGGGTCCAGCTTGATACAGGTGGTGGACAAGTAAATACTATAAGATACAGAGATACTCCTATTACCGTAGCTGAACGAGAGGTCGTGGCAGGCTGTCGACGTTTGCACCTACACAAGCCTAATATCCTGGTCCCAGTTTGATACAGTGGGGACAAGTAATACTACTAAGATACAGAGGATCTCCTATAACCGTCCATGGGGGTGAGTCGAGGCAGGCTTGGTCGACGTGCACCAACACAGCCTAATCAACCCCCACCCCCCCCCACACCCCCCCCCCACCACCCACCCCCCCCCCCCCCCACCCCCCCCCCCCCTCCCACCACCCACCCACCACCCCCCCCCCCCCCCCCCCCCCCACCACAACCCTCCACCACCCCCCACCCACCCCACCCACCCTCCCACCCCCCCCCCCCCCGACCCCCCACCCCCCCCCCCCACCCCCTCCCCCCACCCACCCCCCCCACACCCCCCCCCCCCCGCCACCCCCACCCCCCACCCCCCCCCCCAGTGACCCCCACCCCCCCCACCCCACCCCCCCCCACCCCCCCCCCCCCCCACCCCCCCCCCCACCCACACCAAGCCCCCCACCAACCCCCACCCCCACCCCCCCCCCCCCCAACACCCAACCCCCCCCCCCCCCCACCACACCCCCCCCCACCACCACCACCCCAAACCAACCACACACCATCACACCCCCCCAAACCCCCCCCCCCCACCACCCACACCCACACCCCCCCCCCGCAAGCTAATATCATGGTCACCAGCTGATACAGGTGGGTGGACAAGTAACCACTAAGAACAGAGATACTCCTTTTACGTCTGGCGAGGAGGGTCGAGCAGGCTGTCGACGTGCACCAACACAAGCTAATTTCCTGGTTCGCAGTTTGATACAGTGGGTGAAAAGTAAAACACTAAGATACAGAGATACTCCTATTTACCGTCCTGGTGAGAGGTCGAGGCAGGCTGTCGGTCGCCTGCACCTACACAAGCCTAATCGACGTGCACCAACACAAGCCTAATATCTGGTCCAGTTTGATTACAGTGGTGGACAAGTAAACTACTAAGATACAGAGATACTCCTATTACCGTCCTGGCGAGAGGTCGAGGCAGGCTGTCGACGGTGACCAAACAGCCTATTATCCTGGGTCCAGCGTGATACAGTGGTGGACAAGTAAACTACTAAGATACAGAGATACTCCTATTACCGTCATGCGAGGAAGGTGCGAGGAGGCTGTCGACCGTGCAACAACACAAGATAATATCCTGGTCCAGTTTGATCAGTGGTGGACAAGTTAAAATTACTAAGAGTCCAGAGATTATCCTATTTTACCGTCCTGGCCCGATGTAGGTCGAGGAGGCTGTCGACGTGCACCAACAACCAGCTAATATCTGGTCCAGCTTGATACACTGTTGGACATACTCGTTAGTCTGAAAGTTGAGTATGATTGAGAAGTCAGGTACTCGGCCAGACCCCACACCTGGACACAATAAAAGTTAGTTTTAGTGCTGGATAATAATTTTAAAAATATAATATACCGTACATAAACTATACATAACTTCAAAAGCTGCAAAAGTCACTGGCTTTTCTGTAAGGAAACATCACTCTAAAATATTTAATTACAAATATCAGTCAAAAACGGAACAATTTTTATTTAGTAAAAATTGTTCAAAAGATGTATTAAAAACGCTTTTTAATGTAATACCTTTGATATGATCTCTTAAAAATCAATTTTATAATTTGAAAAATTCAACGTACACAACCTTGTAAAAATGTAAATTTTTGAAATTAAATATCATGATTGTAATTGTTACATGCTAAAACATATATTTTTAATAATTGTCATTGTAGTATTTTAGAAAATGTTTTAGATTTAAAACATTTGTGGGATAGGCACATAGAAAGTGTCTGCAAAAAGGTCAGAGTCTACTCTTGTAAACTATACTAGCAATATTTACCCTGTAAAACACTGTTAACAATATATGATGCACTGTGTGAATCTGTTAAAAGATATGGGGAAATGCATCTAACTATCATTTAAAAAATATAGAAAACCTACAAAGACAGACACTTAAATGTATTATGCCAAATAATTTGAAAGTATTGCAAGATGCTGATGTTTTCCAAAACAAACCACAAACAGAAAAATTTTTTAAATTTTTAATAATTAATGATTATTTAAGAGTTGACACATAAAATAAAAATCACATACTTACTTGGTGAGAAAAAACTATCTTGTTGTACCTAAATTCAGCAATAAACATGGAAGTAAAACTCTGGAAGTTTATGTGCCTACAGTTTTTTTAACATGCTGCCAAACAATGTTAAAAATGGTAAAAGTTGTAAATGATTTTAAATTGTATTAAAAAAGTTGTTATGAAAAAATGAAATTTAGTATTACTAGTTGTTGTTGTGTTGTTTTGTTTCTTTGTAGCTGTATTAATCTGTTTTTCCCCATATTATACTAAATGGATCCATTGTACATAATTATATTAATTGATGTTATTGATTAATGATAGTTTGTTATGATTGTTATTGAAAATACATTCCAAATACCGGGTGTATAAAAAAGAATGACCTGATTTTGTACGGCAATAATTACGAAACATAAGGCGTGTGGGCAAGGAAATCTGTGTATTTAGAATGGGCATGGCCCAAAGTTTCATAAAATCGCCGCTAGATGTCGGTCAATGCATCTTCTTCGTTTCCAGTCAGTCTGAAGTAAAATGGCGTCCGCTCAATAAAAGGCGTTTTGTGTGTTGCAGTTTGCCAAGGATGAGTCAGTTGTTTTGGTCCAGCGTGCTTTTCATCGTCGTTTCGGCATTGATCCGCCTTCACCTAAAAACATTCGTCGATGGTATCGCCAATTTGAAGAGAAAGGGTGCTTGTGCAAAGGTAAAAGTTCAGGCCGACCTCTCACTTCTGACGAAATGGTGGAAACAGTTCGGCAAACGTATGAGCGCAGTCCACGAACGTCTACTCGCCGTGCAAGCACACAACTGGGTATGCCTCACATGACTGTCTGGCGAGTGTTAAGACGTCTTTTGCTGTACAAACCATACAGACTAAAATTAGTACACGCTCTCCGGGTTGGTGATAAAAGGAAACGTGTTAAATTTAGTAATGCTCTACTTGAGGACATGGCAGTGGATACAATTTTATCACGATTAATTTTCAGTGATGTAGCAACATTTCATACTAGTGGTAAAGTAAACCGACATAACGTGCGCATATGGGGACTCGAACAACCTCACGACGTTATTCAGCATGAACGAGACTCGCCGAAAGTGAAAGTTTTTTGTGCAGTCTCTCGTAAAAAAGTGTACGGTCCCTTCTTGTTTGAGGGAGACACTGTGAATGGAATAAGCTATCTTCAAATGCTGCAGAAATTGCTTTTCCCACAACTTCAGGCAGACTCTGGTGACTTCATTTTCCAACAGCATAGAGCTCTGCCTCACTGGCACAACAATGTTTGGCAGCTTCTCAACAACACTCTGCCCCACCGCTGGATAGTGCGCACGGGACCTCGAGAAAATGCCCTTTCATTCTTGGCATCCAAGATCACCAGACTTGACGACCCCATGCGACTTTTTCTTGTGGGGATATGTGAAGGAAAAAGTGTTTGTTCCTTCTGTAACTCATGACATCGAAGAACTAAAGAACAGAATAACTGTCGCAATAAGGTCTGTGAACGCAGATAAGTTGTGTAAGGTTTATGAGGAATTTAGCTATCATCTGGATGTTGTTCGTTCTGTTGCTGGTGGACATATAGAACATTTGTAATAACATACCTAAAACTTTAAGATTTTGTGAGTATTTTGCAATAAATATTATTTTTTTAGTATATTTTTAGCAATTTTTGGAAAATAATTTATCTAAATTCAAATCTAAAGCGAAAGATTATTTAATAAATTTATCTCTTTATTCGCTAGATGAATATTTTCTCAGCTAGATTTAAGCAATTCTGACCTAACTGTTGTAAGGCTAGGAGGGGCCATTCTATGTTTGGTATAACATAATATATTTTAATATAAATAAAATCTATATTAAAGTCCTATCTAGTATTACGTCTTGACCATTTGTAATTTGACGCTATTTATTGTACCTTTGTACATAATATGAATAAAGAATGTTTGAATCTTGAATCTTGAATAGATATTGAGTTTTAAAATCAGGTCATTCATTTTGATACACGCTGTAAAATTAAGTCAACTAAAACCCTTTTAACCCTTTTGATCCCAGAACTTTTCGCAAGGGTGTTTGCTCCAGTCCCGGCTATGATTTATTAAAAATGTAGTGCTTTGACAAAAATTACACCAAATGTTTATTTATCGATGGATTTTCATGATTCTTTTTTCAAATATACTTCTTTAAGACTAAAATAACATAAACTTACCTAGAATTATAATAAACATGAACAAAACATTTTATGAGAAAAATTTTACTTACCAAAATAAACATTTACAAAATTTTCAGGTTCCATTTTTTATACAGTGCATAAAAAATCAGTCCCAAAATAAAGCATATTGCCTTTGTACACATAAAATTGAGATGTATTCCAAATTTTCACTTAGTTATATTTAAAAACTAGCTGTTACCCGCGGCTTCGCACGCAATTTTTAGAACCAAAGTCCTTATAAAAAGCAATTATGATGTAATATGATGGGAGTCCTACAAACATTTTAAAACGTAAGTAGGCATACATCAGGTAGATATTATTTAAGTTCATGGTAAATAGTATCAGAGTTTAACTTAATTATTATATCATGTTTGGCACGTTTAGGAGCATTTCTGGTTCTAATTAATTATATACAATAGACAATAGACAACTCTTTATTTGACATATTCATAGAGAACAGCCATGCGTCAATATTAGATAAGGTTCAGTATCAATTTATACGTTGAATGAGGTATTCAGGAATTCTCCCTCCGAGTAGAATGGTCGATCCAGAAGCCATGCTGTCAGCTGTTTCTTGAGGCGCTTTGGATGTTCCCTCCTTAGGTGCTCTGGCAGGTTATTGAAAAAGAGGGCACCTTTGTAGGTGGGTTTTTTCCCGACAGACTCAGGTGGTGTTGGGGAAGTGAGAAGTTTGCTGCATGTCTAGTGTTATACTGGTGAAGATCTCTATGTCTCGGCTGCGTTGTTGAGATGGTGTGCATAATTGTTTCCCTGATGTAAAGTGAAACTGCTGTTAGAATTTTCAGCTCTTTAAAAGGTTCTCTGCAACTGTCCCGATAGTTAAGATCTGCTAGGCATCTAATCGCTCTTTTCTGCTTTAGAAGCACCCTTTCTAGGTTGTTTTTTGATGCTCCTCCCCATGTTGCAATGCCGTAGCTTAGGTGGGACTCGAAAAGGGCAAAGTAGGCAACTCTGACTGAGTCTGGGCTGCATACTTGCTTGATTCTGCGGATGACATAGAGGCCTGAGCACAGCTTCTTGCAGAGTTGGTCTACGTGGGGTTTCCAGGAGAGCTTTGAATCAATTATGATGCCCAAGTATTTTGTGCTGTTTTGTGTAAGTAGTCCAGGTAGTGATATGGTTGTGTTATTGCGTCTGGTGGTGAAGGTCATCTGCACTGTTTTGCTTTCATTTAAAACTAGGTCGTTGGTGGAGCAGTATTGTTTGGTTCTCTGGAATTGTAAGTTTGTTTTCTCTTCTAGCATTTCAAGTGTTCTGTCTGTAAACGTGAGGACAGTGTCGTCTGCGTACATAACGGTGTGTCCATTTTCTGCTATCCATCCTGGCATGTCATTTGTGAGAAGCAGAAATAGGACTGGTCCCAGTACCGATCCTTGTGGTACACCCTTTTGTATATCAGCGGTTCTGGAATGGGCCTTGTATTTTGTGTTGTTTTTTATATAATTTATTTCCACAAGTTGTTTTCTTTTACTAAGGTAACTGGCAAACCATTGTTCTGCTCTCCCTCTCACACCAGGTTCCTTAGCTTGAAGAGTAGGAGATCATGGTTCAGGCAGTCGAAAGCCTTACTAAAGTCGAGAAACAGGCTAGTAGCAGTGCAACCTTCTTCTAGTTGATCTAAAATATGTTCTGTTAACTGAATTATGGCTGTGGTGGTAGATCTGCCTTTCAGAAATCCATGTTGCTGTTTATTGAGGAGGTTGTGTTGTTCAAGGTAGAGCAAGAGTTTGTTAAGTACTACCTTTTCAATGATTTTCGAGAATGTTGAGATCAGGGAGATTGGCCTGTAGCTATTTCTTTCAGTGGTTGGTCCAGTTTTGAATTTTGGGTAAACTTTTGCAATTTTCAGTTTGTCTGGGAAAACTCCTTGTGAGAATGACTTGCTTATTACGTCTGTCAAGGGTAATAACATTTCATATTTACAAGATTTTATCACTTTAGCTGATATTTCATCAACTCCGGCTGAGTTTTTTGGTTTTAGGGAGTCAATGGCTGTTTGGACTTCGTCTTGCGTGACTGGTCTGAGCTGGAAGATATGATTTGTTGTTGATGAGTCTGGTAACATATTAATTCTTGTGTTATTACTATTTTGAAGTGTCCTTTCAGCTATTGTTGAGAAAAAGTCAATCAGATAGTTTGAAACTTCTATCGGGTCGTCTACTATTTTATTGTTAATTTGTAAGTGAAGCGGTTTGTCTGGACTGCATTTAACTTTTTTTCACAGTTTATTGTACGCCACAGTGCTTTTGATTTATTTTCTGCTCTGTTGATGTGGTCTGTAGCTTTTTCTTTCCTTAGCATTTTTAGATGTTGGTCATATACCTTTTTCTTTGCAGCTGTTCTAACTTTGTCTTCTGCTAGTCCTGTAGTCTGCTCCATTTCCAGGGCTTTTATGTACTCATCCTTAAGTTTAGTACATTCTTGATCCCAGCACTGAGTTTTCTTAGGTTGTCTGGCTCTTGACGTTTTCAGTGGGCATGCATAGTTTAGTATGGACTGAATTATGTTATGGAATTTGTTGTAGGCTTCATCTGCATCATGAGTTAGAATCACACTTTCCCAGTTTTGTACCTGTAGTTGTATTTTGAGTAGGTCTATTGCTTTTTTGTTGAAAATTCGTATTTTTTCTTTAACGTTGTTTATGGCAGGTTTTTTGGTGATTACTGTGGCTAGTTGTGCTGTGTGGTCTGATAGCACTGATACTATAACTGATGTCTGTATTTGTTGAGGGTCAATGTTTGTACATATCCAGTCTATTGATTTTGCTGTGTCTCTGGTGACTCGTGTGGGCGGCAGGTTCAGTCTTGTGATGTTGAAAGGTATTAGGAATTCCTCTATTTTTGTTTCCTCAACGCTGTCAACTAAATTGTCCACGTTGATGTCACCCATTATTACTATTTGTTTACCAGCACCAAGTGCTCTGTCAAGTTGATCTGAGAGGATGTCTATAGCTTGTTCTAGGTTTCCGCTTGGTGGCCTGTAGACTCCCAGCACTAGAAGTGTTTGCCTGCGCATTTATAATATTAGTGGGATAACTTAAATATAGGTTTATAACTAAAAAAGTGCGCATTAAGTTTCATAGGCACAACATTGCAAAAATCAGATGAAAATAAATGCAAATAACAATTAATAAAGCTACTTGTAAAATTACAAATTATAACAAAAGAAACACAAATAATTATATTTTAGTTTTCTTCAAATGTATTTATGATGTCTTATTGTGATAAAATGTGTTGTACATACACAACACTTGTGCAGTAGAAAACACTTGGTGTGTAGTCCTTTTTACATCTTTTTACAAATGTAGCTAGATTTGTTCCTCTGTCAACCCATGCTGGTGTTGGCTGCACTAAATCCACAGCAATTTATTTCCTTCTTGTTATGAAGTTTTAAAAAAAAGAGGGTAATCTTCCAACATCGCCTCCACCTTGCTTTTCATCATCACTGACATAGTGTCTAGAATGGGGTGTCTCTGTTCTTTTGTATCAAACCATTCAGATGATGAACTTTCCAACTACAGTCACTAAAAATGTTAGTCTTGTCATAGGATTGGTGGTATTTTGTTTGTACAAGATATATGAGTTCAGAATCATCCTAGATCAAAAATTAAAAGTAATCTTTTTCCAAAATTTTGCCGACCTGTGGTCACCCATGTATGGTTGTAACATTTGATCATGGCCGTCCACACCGCCCATATAGTTATTATATTTTCTTATTATTTTAGGTTTAGTAGTAATATATACTTTATTTACTCTTTTTCTTGTTCCCCAGCTTTATAGGCAGTTGATAACAACATTACAGGATATTTTGGAGACTTTCTTTGTCTATAACCAAGTAACAACATTGCATTTTTCCTTTTATATTTCCTTTGCCCGATTGTGTAATTTGTTTTAATTTCCCTTTCTATTCATTCTCACTGTTCCAGTCAAATGGGTACACTTTCTGTACAAAGCTTTGGCCAATCTAATAGAGGTAAAAAAAATTATCAACAAATAAATTAAATCCTTTGTACAAACAACCAGCTACATCAAGAAGTTTCATAACAACATTGTAAGCCAGGCCTGTTTCTCTTACTTGTTGTCTATCTGTATTCTTTGTTCCTTTGAAGACAAAAACATGCACACATTAGTGTGTTACTGCATCACACAATATCCACAATTTGATACCAAATCTATGTTGCTTTTTAGGGAGATACTGCATCAAAGGGTTGTGACATTTAGTCGGTATAATACTCTCATCAATAGATAGGCACCTATTGGGACTATAATGGTGCTTAGATATCCTATTCATGTGATCTATTAGGGGTTGAACACGGGCACAAGGGTCATAATTGGCTCCTTAGGTTTAGGAAGGTTCCGTGTGTCAACTATATGACAATAAGCCAAAATATCTTGGAATCCGTTCCTGCTCATCATTCTCCCAAACCATTTATAATTCTGTCTGTCAGATTTCCACCAGTAACTTGCAAAGGTTGGTTTGTGATTTAGACCCACATTTATTAGGATACAAATAAAAGCTTGTATTTTCGCAGTTATAACTTTGAGCCATGTTCTTAAGCTATCATTCAGTCCCAAACTCGAATTGTACTTTGTAACAACTCTCTCAGCATACAGATTTGTATATTTTGCAAACAGTTCCATCAGTGTAACAGTGAAAAACAACCTAAAATAAGCAATTGCTGGTGTATTCATGGGAGGGTAATGTATCAAGCCGGGCAACTCTAAGAATGAAAATGAATCAACGTAACCTGGAACATTGTCTGCAGTAACATCAACCCACCCTTGAGCATTTTCTCCACTGGAATCATCAGTTGAATCACCATTAGTAGGTCTAGGCCTAGGCCAGGGAGGTCGTCTTGGTTACTGATGTAGAGTAGGCTTAGTCCTTACATTTTCGTTACTATTGTCAGATCATTATCCGTCTCATCCACTACTGTCAACTGCACTATGAGAGTTATTTAAATACTGTCATCACTGGAATCATCAGTTGAATCACCATTAGTAGGTCTAGGCCTAGGCCAGGGAGGTCGTCTTGGTTACTGATGTAGAGTAGGCTTAGTCCTTACATTTTCGTTACTATTGTCAGATCATTATCCGTCTCATCCACTACTGTCAACTGCACTATGAGAGTTATTTAAATACTGTCATCACTGGAATCATCAGTTGAATCACCATTAGTAGGTCTAGGCCTAGGCCAGGGAGGTCGTCTTGGTTACTGATGTAGAGTAGTCTTAGTCCTTACATTTTCGTTACTATTGTCAGATCATTATCCGTCTCATCCACTACTGTCAACTGCACTATGAGAGTTATTTAAATACTGTCATCACTGGAATCATCAGTTGAATCACCATTAGTAGGTCTAGGCCTAGGCCAGGGAGGTCGTCTTGGTTACTGATGTAGAGTAGTCTTAGTCCTTACATTTTCGTTACTATTGTCAGATCATTATCCGTCTCATCCACTACTGTCAACTGCACTATGAGAGTTATTTAAATACTGTCATCATTGGAATCATCAGTTGAATCACCATTAGTAGGTCTAGGCCTAGGCCAGGGAGGTCGTCTTGGTTACTGATGTAGAGTAGTCTTAGTCCTTACATTTTCGTTACTATTGTCAGATCATTATCCGTCTCATCCACTACTGTCAACTGCACTATGAGAGTTATTTAAATACTGTCATCACTGGAATCATCAGTTGAATCACCATTAGTAGGTCTAGGCCTAGGCCAGGGAGGTCGTCTTGGTTACTGATGTAGAGTAGTCTTAGTCCTTACATTTTCGTTACTATTGTCAGATCATTATCCGTCTCATCCACTACTGTCAACTGCACTATGAGAGTTATTTAAATACTGTCATCACTGGAATCATCAGTTGAATCACCATTAGTAGGTCTAGGCCTAGGCCAGGGAGGTCGTCTTGGTTACTGATGTAGAGTAGTCTTAGTCCTTACATTTTCGTTACTATTGTCAGATCATTATCCGTCTCATCCACTACTGTCAACTGCACTATGAGAGTTATTTAAATACTGTCATCACTGGAATCATCAGTTGAATCACCATTAGTAGGTCTAGGCCTAGGCCAGGGAGGTCGTCTTGGTTACTGATGTAGAGTAGGCTTAGTCCTTACATTTTCGTTACTATTGTCAGATCATTATCCGTCTCATCCACTACTGTCAACTGCACTATGAGAGTTATTTAAATACTGTCATCACTGGAATCATCAGTTGAATCACCATTAGTAGGTCTAGGCCTAGGCCAGGGAGGTCGTCTTGGTTACTGATGTAGAGTAGGCTTAGTCCTTACATTTTCGTTACTATTGTCAGATCATTATCCGTCTCATCCACTACTGTCAACTGCACTATGAGAGTTATTTAAATACTGTAATCACTGGAATCATCAGTTGAATCACCATTAGTAGGTCTAGGCCTAGGCCAGGGAGGTCGTCTTGGTTACTGATGTAGAGTAGTCTTAGTCCTTACATTTTCGTTACTATTGTCAGATCATTATCCGTCTCATCCACTACTGTCAACTGCACTATGAGAGTTATTTAAATACTGCCATCACTGGAATCATCAGTTGAATCACCATTAGTAGGTCTAGGCCTAGGCCAGGGAGGTCGTCTTGGTTACTGATGTAGAGTAGTCTTAGTCCTTACATTTTCGTTACTATTGTCAGATCATTATCCGTCTCATCCACTACTGTCAACTGCACTATGAGAGTTATTTAAATACTGTCATCACTGGAATCATCAGTTGAATCACCATTAGTAGGTCTAGGCCTAGGCCAGGGAGGTCGTCTTGGTTACTGATGTAGAGTAGTCTTAGTCCTTACATTTTCGTTACTATTGTCAGATCATTATCCGTCTCATCCACTACTGTCAACTGCACTATGAGAGTTAATTAAATACTGTCATCACTGGAAAAATTGTCATCTTCATTCATCACTTGGTGAATAGTATTTTCACTAATAGGTGAATGTGCCCGTTTCATTTTGAATCACTACAAACAATCATAAACTTGTTGTGAACATTAAACTTCCAAATAAAAGACCATAACAAAAACAAGACCAGCAAACAATTGATGACGCGGCACATGGCACCGAGCAGTCACAGCCTTCTAATTCGAAATAAACAGCTTTGCTATATCGAATTACAAGTGCCTTTACATACTATACCTTTATAAAGGTGTTTATTAGAAGTGCTTTAATATATATAAGAAGTATTTTACCGATTATATTACATTTTTTTAAATATTTTGTGAACGTCTGAAATATTGAACGTTCAATACTATATATATATTTATTTATTTTGTTGTTCTTTGAATAATTTTTTCTGAAATTTAAAAACATGTTCTTGAGTATATTAAGTTGAATTATGCATATTTTATATTTATTTCTTCTGTTTGGTGTTGTTGTTATTGTTATCCTTGAGTATTTATTTATTGTTGTTAGGATTAAGTTTTTTTTAGAAATGTTAATTTTTTGCTATTGTTTTTCTTGAGAATTTTTGGTATGTTAATTTGAAATTTGTATTTATTGTTTTGTATATTGTAACTGCATTATTGGTGAGGTGTTCAAAAACTCTTGTAATAAAACTGCATGGACTTGACCAAAAATTAATTTCAAAGAATAGAATTAGTAATTAGTATATTTAGTGAAAATGCAGACAAACCAAAATGGGTTTTTTGCATTTATGAATAAAATTATTTGTAATTGTTGTTATTTCAAAGAATAAAAAAACATCACACCATTTTCACTGCATTAATTTACAAGTTATTTAAAAATATACCATTTGTACAAATACTGCGTCAACAAGTTAACCTTCAATATATACAAAACTCTGACAGCACAACAAAAGCACTATGGAGTGTTATAAATAGTGAGAGACTTAGCAATAAGACTAGTCAAACATGCCCTAAGCTTAACATTAACAATATAACTATAGATGACCCAGAGGAAGTAGCTGAAAACCTCAACACCTATTTCACCCAAATAGCAGATATCACAATAGAACAAAATAATTTACTACCAACTGACAGAATAGATGAGGACCAGAATCTCCTACACACTCCTCCGATACAATCATTTAAACTAACACCTACAACCTGGATAGAAGTACAAAAGGTAATTCAGAATCATAAAAATAAATCATCCAGTGGTTTAGATGAATACTCTTCAAAAATTGTTAAATACTGTGTGCAAGAAATCTTCCATCCTCTCGCAGCCATAGTCAACAAGTCTTTTGCCCAAGGCCACTTCCCTACAAAGCTCAAAATTTCTAAAGTCTATGCAAAGCACAAAAAAGGACTAAAATCAGAGCCCCAAAACTATAGGCCCATCTCACTGATATCGACTTTCTCAAAAGTTATAGAGAAACTTGTGCTGAACAGGCTGATGGTTTACCTTAAACACCATAATTTAATAGCAGATAACCAGCATAGATTTCAAAAGGGCAAATCTACAATTTCTGCAATCATAAGCCTGGTTGAATCAATTATTGACAGTATTGATGAAGAAAAGTATGTAACAGCTCTTTTCATTGACTACAGCAAGGCCTTCGACTGCCTGGGACATGATCTTATTTCCGAAAAGCTCAAAACTCTTGGTATAAGAGGTAAAGAGAACATGTGGTTCATAAGCTACTTACAAGGAAGATCTCAAGTTGTGGAGGTCCAGGATACCAAATCTGGCCTTACTAGCTCATATATATCAACTCAAAAACCACTAACAAGAGGAGTCCCTCAAGGATCCGTGCTCGGCCCCATACTTTTTATACTATTCACCAATGACTTCCCAGCTTTTATTGAAAACTATAGTACTGACTGTATAATGTATGCAGATGACACTACACTCCTTGTTAAAAATGACTCTACGGAAGAACTATCTACTAACTCACTAACAGCTTTACAAGGAGCTGTTAAGTATAGTGTATCAAATGACCTGGCATTAAATACTGAAAAGACAACACAAGTGCACTTTAGCAAGAAAAAAGGAATACCTGCAGATGTCCCAGATATAACTGTCCTCAACCAAGTCAAATTTCTGGGCTTAACACTTGACAGTGGACTTTCGTGGACTGAACATGTAAACACTATCTCCAACAAGATATGCACTGGAATTTACGTTATGAAACGTATAAAAACAGTTTGTACTCAAGCAGCAGCTAAGGCTGCGTACTATGCGCTTGTTGAGTCTCATATAAGATATGGCTTAATCATCTGGGGTACTTCTAATGGAAATCTGAATAAGATTCTGATACTGCAAAAAAGAGCAATTAGATCCCTTGCCAATCTTGAGCCTCAACAAAGCTGCAGAGAAGCATTCCAAACTCTGGGGATACTCACTGTACCAGCTCTTTATATTTATGAATCTATCATACATGTTTCCCGACTCAATCTGCAAACCCTTGGAGATGTCCACAACTACCCTACCCGCCACGCCTCTAGATATATACTGCCTCAGCATAGAACAGCACTTTTTGAGAAAAAACCATCCTATGCAGGAAGAAAATTTAGAAATCTCCTACCGGAGAACTTACAAAGTCTAACTGGAAATGCACTAAAGGAACCACTTAAAAATTTCCTTCTTAAGAAGACAATCTACAACATAGAAGAGTTCAAAGAAGCTGTATAAACTCTCTCTCTATATGTATATGTATATCTTACTTTATATTCTATTGTAAAACTTGACAAAATTACTGTACTTAATGTTCATGTAATAAAGATATTTGAATTTGAATTTGACTGCTTTTAGGTAGATTGTCCTGAACATCTATGGTAGTGTAACGTCACTGGACATGATTCCTAGCCTAAAACCCTGTTCAAAAGTTTTTAAATATATACATAAAACACAACTTGTGAAATTGTAACTGTCTTCTTATAAATTCCTTGGCTAAGTTCGTTGGTCAGCTGGATACACCATTTCGTTTCAATATTGTGGTTGTTTAATTATGAGTCTAGAGAAAAAACAGTGGTATTGACTGGAATGCTCAATGTAATGAGTAAGTGTTCTGAATGCTTATAACATCTACGAAAAATGTTGTAATAAACAATTGTTTTGCATCTCAAACAGGTTTTGATATATCAATTACATATATAATCCCAAAAGAATTTTTCTACCATCTAAGAACTAGTAATAGGAATGCTGAAACAAGTTTCAAACTTACTACAAAAATTGATCTCATAAATATCTCGACTCAGTTGTTGGCCCAGCTTGGTACGCTGTTTCATTTTATTAGGGTGGTTGTTCAGGTTGTTCAAACTTTAAAAAAGATCACAAAAATAAAAAGTGTTCTGGAATACTTATAACTTTTCCTAAAATTTTTGTTATATACAATTTATTTATCTCAAACGGGTTTTGAGATTCAATTAAATGTAAATCAAATGGGAATAAATAATAATAGGCTATTTCAACTGTCACAAAATCTACCTACTTCTGGCTGAGCTGGAAGGAATATTTTGTATCATTTTGAAGGTTAAAATGATACATGGTAGTATGTAATAATTAATATTATTTAACCCAAGAGTTGTAGAATTTCAATGAAACCATATCCAGCGCCTTTTTTAAGTACAGATATACAAAATCTATGGTTGACAACCAAATCTAGTTAGCTCAGACATCCCAAAACTCACCCTAAAAAACAAGGGAGAACATTATCACTACAAACACCATGGCCTACAATCTCTCAAAAACATTCTCCTAGAAGACTACTCAGTTTCACAAGTTTCTCTCCATACCAAAGAGTAACTATTAGAAAAACGTTTTGCTAATGGAATCAGGTACAATAACCTTAAACTATTTCCCACCTATTTAAAGGATATGAAACAAAATGGTTGTTCAGCAAACACGTAATAAGACTGAATGATTTAGAAAATACTATAATTGGTGTTCCAAAGGGAAACAATTACAATAAATTGACAAATTGTTTCAAATAGTTAAAATTATAAGACTATACCTTTAACACATAATCTGTAGCTGAGCCAGCATCCAACAAACCACAAACAATGTTCTCCAACACGAGTTCAACACTGCAGCTCACTGAAACAACATAACATTAACAAATAATCTGTAGCCAGGCCAGCATTCTCAACAAACCACAAACAATGTTCTCCAACACGAGTTCAGCACTGCAGCTCACTGAAACAACATAACATTAACAAATAATTTGTAGCCAGGCCAGCATTCCCAACAAACCACAATGTTCTCCAACACGAGTTCAACACTGCAGCTCACTGAAACAACATAACATTAACAAATAATCTGTAGCCAGGCCAGCATTCCCAACAAACCACAAACAATGTTCTCCAACACGAGTTCAGCACTGCAGCTCACTGAAACAACTTAACATTAACAAATAATCTGTAGCCAGGCCAGCATTCCCAACAAACCACAAACAATGTTCTCCAACACGAGTTCAACACTGCAGCTCACTGAAACAACATAACATTAACAAATAATCTGTAGCCAGTCCAGCATTCCCAACAAACCACAAACAATGTTCTCCAACACGAGTTCAACACTGTAGCTCACTGAAACAACATAACATTAACAAATAATCTGTAGCCAGGCCAGCATTCCCAACAAACCACAAACAATGTTCTCCAACACGAGTTCAGCACTGCAGCTCACTGAAACAACATAACATTAACAAATAATCTGTAGCCAAACCAGCATTCCCAACAAACCACAAACAATGTTCTCCAACACGAGTTCAGCACTGCAGCTCACTGAAACAACTTAACATTAAGAAATAATCTGTAGCCAGGCCAGCATTCCCAACAAACCACAAACAATGTTCTCCAACACGAGTTCAACACTGCAGCTCACTGAAACAACATAACATTAACAAATAATCTGTAGTCAGGCCAGCATTCCCAACAAACCACAAACAATGTTCTCCAACACGAGTTCAGCACTGCAGCTCACTGAAACAACATAACATTAACAAATAATCTGTAGCCAGGCCAGCATTCCCAACAAACCACAAACAATGTTCTCCAACACGAGTTCAGCACTGCAGCTCACTGAAACAACATAACATTAACAAATAATCTGTAGCCAGGTCAGCATTCCCAACAAACCACAATGTTCTCCAACACGAGTTCAGCACTGCAGCTCACTGAAACAACATAACATTAACAAATAATCTGTAGCCAGGCCAGCATTCCCAACAAACTACAAACAATGTTCTCCAACACGAGTTCAACACTGCAGCTCACTCAAACAACATAACATTAACAAATAATCTGTAGCCAGGCCAGCATTCCCAACAAACCACAAACAATGTTCTCCAACACGAGTTCAGCACTGCAGCTCACTGAAACAACATAACATTAACAAATAATCTGTAGCCAGGCCAGCATTCTCAACAAACCACAAACAATATTCTCCAACACGAGTTCAACACTGCAGCTCACTGAAACAACTTAACATTAACAAATAATCTGTAGCCAGGCCAGCATTCCCAACAAACCACAAACAATGTTCTCCAACACGAGTTCAGCACTGCAGCTCACTGAAACAATTTAACATTAACAAATAATCTGTAGCCAGGCCAGCATTCCCAACAAACCACAAACAATGTTCTCCAACACGAGTTCAGCACTGCAACTCACTGAAACAACATAACATTAACAAATAATCTGTAGCCAGGCCAGCATTCCCAACAAACCACAAACAATGTTCTCCAACACGAGTTCAGCACTGCAGCTCACTGAAACAACATAACATTAACAAATAATCTGTAGCCAGGCCAGCATTCCCAACAAACCACAATGTTCTCCAACACGAGTTCAGCACTGCAGCTCACTGAAACAACATAACATTAACAAATAATCTGTAGCCAGGCCAGCATTCCCAACAAACCACAAACAATGTTCTCCAACACGAGTTCAGCACTGCAGCTCACTGAAACAACATAACATTAACAAATAATCTGTAGCCAGGTCAGCATTCCCAACAAACCACAATGTTCTCCAACACGAGTTCAGCACTGCAGCTCACTGAAACAACATAACATTAACAAATAATCTGTAGCCAGGCCAGCATTCCCAACAAACTACAAACAATGTTCTCCAACACGAGTTCAACACTGCAGCTCACTCAAACAACATAACATTAACAAATAATCTGTAGCCAGGCCAGCATTCCCAACAAACCACAAACAATGTTCTCCAACACGAGTTCAGCACTGCAGCTCACTGAAACAACATAACATTAACAAATAATCTGTAGCCAGGCCAGCATTCTCAACAAACCACAAACAATATTCTCCAACACGAGTTCAACACTGCAGCTCACTGAAACAACTTAACATTAACAAATAATCTGTAGCCAGGCCAGCATTCCCAACAAACCACAAACAATGTTCTCCAACACGAGTTCAGCACTGCAGCTCACTGAAACAATTTAACATTAACAAATAATCTGTAGCCAGGCCAGCATTCCCAACAAACCACAAACAATGTTCTCCAACACGAGTTCAGCACTGCAACTCACTGAAACAACATAACATTAACAAATAATCTGTAGCCAGGCCAGCATTCCCAACAAACCACAAACAATGTTCTCCAACACGAGTTCAGCACTGCAGCTCACTGAAACAACATAACATTAACAAATAATCTGTAGCCAGGCCAGCATTCTCAACAAACCACAAACAATATTCTCCAACACGAGTTCAACACTGCAGCTCACTGAAACAACTTAACATTAACAAATAATCTGTAGCCAGGCCAGCATTCCCAACAAACCACAAACAATGTTCTCCAACACGAGTTCAGCACTGCAGCTCACTGAAACAATTTAACATTAACAAATAATCTGTAGCCAGGCCAGCATTCCCAACAAACCACAAACAATGTTCTCCAACACGAGTTCAGCACTGCAACTCACTGAAACAACATAACATTAACAAATAATCTGTAGCCAGGCCAGCATTCCCAACAAACCACAAACAATGTTCTCCAACACGAGTTCAGCACTGCAGCTCACTGAAACAACATAACATTAACAAATAATCTGTAGCCAGGCCAGCATTCCCAACAAACCACAATGTTCTCCAACACGAGTTCAGCACTGCAGCTCACTGAAACAACATAACATTAAGAAATAATCTGTAGCCAGGCCAGCATTCCCAACAAACTACAAACAATGTTCTCCAACACGAGTTCAACACTGCAGCTCACTGAAACAACATAACATTAACAAATAATCTGTAGCCAGGCCAGCATTCCCAACAAACCACAAACAATGTTCTCCAACACGAGTTCAACACTGCAGCTCACTGAAACAACATAACATTAACAAATAATCTGTAGCCAGGCCAGCATTCCCAACAAACCACAAACAATGTTCTCCAACACGAGTTCAGCACTGAAGCTCACTGAAACAACATAACATTAACAAATAATCTGTAGCCAGGCCAGCATTCTCAACAAACCACAAACAATGTTCTCCAACACGAGTTCAGCACTGCAGCTCACTGAAACAACATTATATTAACAAATAATCTGTAGCCAGGCCAGCATTCCCAACAAACCACAAACAATGTTCTCCAACACGAGTTCTAGCATGCAGCTCACTGAAACAACATAACATTAACAAATAATCTGTAGCCAGCCAGCATTCCCAACAAACACAAACAATCCAACACGAGTTCAGCACTGCAGCTGAAACAACATAACATTAACAAATAATCTGTAACCAGGCCAGCATTCCCAACAAACCACACAACACGAGTTCAGCACTGCAGCTCACTGAAACAACATAACATTAACAAATAATCTGTAGCCAGGCCAGCATTTCACAACAATGTTCTCCAACACGAGTTCAGCACTGCAGCTCACTGAAACAACATAACATTAACAAATAATCTGTAGCCAGGCCAGCATTACAAACAATGTTCTCCAACACGAGTTCAGCACTGCAGCTCACTGAACAACATAACATTAACAAATAAACAGGTTCTACAGGCCAGCATTCCAAACAATGTTTCTCGAGTTCAACACTGCAGCTCACTGAAACAACATAACATTAACAAATAATCTGTAGCCAGGCCAGCATTCCCAACAAACCACAAACAATGTTCTCCAACACGAGTTCAGCACTGAAGCTCACTGAAACAACATAACATTAACAAATAATCTGTAGCCAGGCCAGCATTCTCAACAAACCACAAACAATGTTCTCCAACACGAGTTCAGCACTGCAGCTCACTGAAACAACATTATATTAACAAATAATCTGTAGCCAGGCCAGCATTCCCAACAAACCACAAACAATGTTCTCCAACACGAGTTCAGCACTGCAGCTCACTGAAACAACTTAACATTAACAAATAATCTGTAACCAGGCCAGCATTCCCAACAAACCACAAACAATGTTCTCCAACACGAGTTCAGCACTGCAACTCACTGAAACAACATAACATTAACAAATAATCTGTAGCCAGGCCAGCATTCCCAACAAACCACAAACAATGTTCTCCAACACGAGTTCAGCACTGCAGCTCACAGAAACAACATAACATTAACAAATAATCTGTAGCCAGGCCAGCATTCTCAACAAACCACAATGTTCTCCAACACGAGTTCAGCACTGCAGCTCACTGAAACAACATAACATTAAGAAATAATCTGTAGCCAGGCCAGCATTCCCAACAAACTACAAACAATGTTCTCCAACACGAGTTCAACACTGCAGCTCACTGAAACAACATAACATTAACAAATAATCTGTAGCCAGGCCAGCATTCCCAACAAACCACAAACAATGTTCTCCAACACGAGTTCAACACTGCAGCTCACTGAAACAACATAACATTAACAAATAATCTGTAGCCAGGCCAGCATTCCCAACAAACCACAAACAATGTTCTCCAACACGAGTTCAGCACTGAAGCTCACTGAAACAACATAACATTAACAAATAATCTGTAGCCAGGCCAGCATTCTCAACAAACCACAAACAATGTTCTCCAACACGAGTTCAGCACTGCAGCTCACTGAAACAACATTATATTAACAAATAATCTGTAGCCAGGCCAGCATTCCCAACAAACCACAAACAATGTTCTCCAACACGAGTTCAGCACTGCAGCTCACTGAAACAACATAACAATAACAAATAATCTGTAGCCAGTCCAGCATTCCCAACAAACTACAAACAATTTTCTCCAACGCGAGTTCAACACTGCAGCTCACTGAAACAACATAACATTAACAAATAATCTGTAACCAGGCCAGCATTCCCAACAAACCACAAATAATGTTCTCCAACACGAGTTCAGCACTGCAGCTCACTGAAACAACTTAACATTAACAAATAATCTGTAGCCAGGCCAGCATTCCCAACAAACCACAAACAATGTTCTCCAACACGAGTTCAACACTGCAGCTCACTGAAACAACATAACACTAACAAATAATCTGTAGCCGGGCCAGCTTTCCCAACAAACCACAAACAATGTTCTCCAACACGAGTTCAGCACTGCAGCTCACTGAAACAACTTAAACTTTGGTCATTGTTACCAATTGGCCAGCTGTGTTTGTGCACTATATAACATGCTTAACAGAAAGCGTGTTTATTTTATATGTGAATTGATATAAAAAAATGTGTAACAATAATAGGTATTTTACTTTCAATATATTTCCATATACATGTCCAGTTATCCAGACGTTCACACTGACGTGTAACAATCAACCAGTGCCTTTAATTAGCCGATTACACACATAAAGTTATAAAACATTAAACCATGTAAACATTATTGTTTAATTTATTGTCAAAGTAAAAAAGTACAGATTAAATTAATTATTCCAGCTATATGTTGGAAACTTACCATCACTAGTGAAGCTAAGAGGTGCCTCCTTGTCTGGACAGTGAACAGTCAGCTTGACACTGGTACCCTGCAGGTAAGAGCTCTCTATCAGTGGGCTGATCACGAGCCCCACATTGGTGTAAGGGTCAGAGTGGACAAATTCCCCTGTAAAACATCACTACTTTATACACAGCGAACAGTCAGCTGGACACTAGGGTGGGCTGAAAAAACTAAATTTTCGAGTATCGAGTTCTAATAGGGCTCAAAAGTTGCGTATTCTTGAGCTGATTAAGAGAAAAATAATTTAAAAAATATTATTTAAAATCTTTAGTTCGCGCAACGAGCTTAAAGTTTTGTAAAAGTGTACTTTTTTGCTATTTTCAAAAAAAATATTTTAAAACCGTCTTATGATGATTTTTTAAAATTTTACTACCGTATATATATTACGTTTATAAGTCCATAACGTCAATAAAAATATTTAGATACTTTAAACAAACATATAAGGTTCTCAAGAAATATCGTAATTATTAGAAAATTGTACGAAAATAACAATTTTTCTTCAAAGAGTAAAACACCACAGATTTGCAGCTCTTCGCCCATTTCACCAATGTTTTGGTGGAATGACCCAGAACTCACCATGGGGAGGTGGCTGCAACTCGAGTTCCACCCACACCCTAACCAACCATCCAACCAAATAGGGTGTGTTTGAATGTATTTACATTATTTACATGTTCTACGCTTCCCTAAGTTTACATACCTTAGAATGACGTCGAAGGTTTAAACTCTGATTTATGTTCAAATTTTAGCATGACAGACCTTGATAACAATGTGGTTCTGATAAATCCATCTCTGTTATATTGACCACACACTTTGTCCAACGCTTCTGTCACTAACTTAACCCATTCGTGACTGAATAAATTACTATAATTTTTGGACTACAGAACTGGATATTTTCCATGCTTTCGTGTAAGAACATGTGCACATTGCATAACACTTAATGTATAACATGCTATGAATATTATACATTTACTCTAGTTATTCCTTGTTATTGTATGAACACAAAATGTTAGTTTTTTTATATAAATATATTTACAAATTATTTACACCATTTACAAATTTTTAATATACATCTTTAGAATTTGGTTCGGGTGTGAAACACCTCAAAACATGTTCCCAGATGAAGTGGAACATGACACTTTTTACATTGGTAGACTGTTTCACTTCTTTTCCCCTGTGAGGCACAAACTTTACATTTTCTTGAGGGCTTGGCTTTGGTGGTTGGAGGTATCTTTTCAATAAAATGCCCCCAAAACTTTCCTTGAAGGCGCAGTGGTGATTCTCCACAAGCGGGAAGCCTACCAAAGGGTTACCTGAGCCCAACAAGTTTCGTCACAGAAGTGATTATAAACACATCTGATTCAGTGCAGTTTTCTCTTAACTACCTCGAAATGATAGGATTTATTCCGTCATTGACGGTAAAACGCATTGTACTAACAGTATTTGGTCCAACACTTCACGCAAAATCACAAGGCCTAGCCGGTGGGTTATCGTCACTTTCATTATCACTGCTGTCAACGTTTGTACCATCAGACATTTAATTATTTTCATGTATCATGTCATCTTGTTCGCTGTCACATTCCTCATCACCACTTCATCTAAAACATTAGCAACGTAAGTCGCAAAATCATCTGAATTTACGAACACATCATTCCGGTCGCGAGACGCCATCTTGACTGTTTACAAACGAAAGAAAGCTGTTTTGCCAAGATGATTTGAGGCAACATCAGATGATTTTCAGCAACGAAGAAGAAGAAAAACATAGACTAGAATATTGAGAACAAAATATGCAGCAAATGTGAATGCCTCTGCGATCTATCGGCAATATATTCAACTACGTCGATGTAGTGTCTAGCGGACGGGCGCGGCCCGTCTTTAGCCGTTGGGCCGCGCGAAGTGAAGGATGGAAACTGCCCGTCCAATGTCTTGAATGGGTTAACACACCTTTCCACGGCTTGCGTGTGGCAAGGAAAGTTCATGAACTCGAACTCTGGTAAAGTTTTGTTCCTCAAATAGGTTGATATTGTTTCCGTTGTTAATTTCCTCATCATAGGAGGAGGATAAACTTTGCATTTAGACCAATCAACGAGCTCACTGTAGTCCTTAGCTTCAAACTTAAGAGTGAGTGTATGAAATATTCTTACAGCCGATTTGCTGTTATTTTTCACACTTCTTGCCTTCAAAACTCTTCTGAAACCTAACTCTCTTATATGTAGTCTTTCGTCAGTTATCATTGTTAACAGCATGTTTTCTGGGTGACACAAAAAGGAGTTTCTTTCAATCACATGATCAATAACTTTTTTTATTTCAGCTGACAAATCTCTGGTAGTCGGACAAAGTGTGTGGTCAAGATAACAGAGATGGATTTATCAGAACCACATAGTTATCAAGGTCTGTCATGCCAAAATTTGAACATAAATCAGAGTTTAAACCTTCGACGTCATTCTAAGGTATGTAAACTTAGGGAAGCGTAGAACATGTAAATAATGTAAATACATTCAAATACACCCTATTTGGTTGGATGGTTGGGTAGGGTGTGGGTGGAACTCGAGTTGCAGCCACCTCCCCGTGGTGAGTTCTGGGTCATTCCACCAAAAAATTTGTGAAATGGGCGAAGAGCTGCAAATCTGTGATGTTTTACTCTTTGAAGAAAAATTGTTATTTTCGTACAATTTTCTAATAATTACGATATTTCTTGAGAACCTTATATGTTTGTTTAAAGTATCTAAATATTTTTATTGACGTTATGGACTTATAAACATAATATATATACGTTAGTACAATAAAAAAAATCATCATAAGACGGTTTAAAATATTTTTTTGAAAATAGCAAAAAAGTACACTTTTACAAAACTTCAAGCTCGTTGCGCGAACTAAAGATTTTAAATAATATTTTTAAAATTATTTTTCTCTTAATCAGCTCAAGAATACGCAACTTTTGAGCCCTATTAGAACTCGATACTCGAAAATTTAGTTTTTTCAGCCCACCCTACTGGACACTGGTACCCTGCAGGTAAGAGCTCTCTATCAGTGGGCTGATCACGAACCCTACATTGGTGTAAGGGTCTGAGTGGACAAATTCCCCTGTAAAACATCACTACTTTATACACAGCGAACAGTCAGCTTGACACTGGTACCCTGCAGGTAAGAGCTCTCTATCAGTGGGCTGATCACGAGCTCTACATTGGTGTAAGGGTCTGAGTGGACAAATTCCCCTGTAAAACATCACTACTTTATACACAGCGAACAGTCAGCTGGACACTGGTACCCTGCAGGTAAGAGCTCTCTATCAGTGGGCTGATCACGAGCTCTACATTGGTGTAAGGGTCTGAGTGGACAAATTCCCCTGTAAAACATCACTACTTTATACACAGCGAACAGTCAGCTTGACACTGGTACCCTGCAGGTAAGAGCTCTCTATCAGTGGGCTGATCACGAGCTCTACATTGGTGTAAGGGTCTGAGTGGACAAATTCCCCTGTAAAACATCACTACTTTATACACAGCGAACAGTCAGCTTGACACTGGTACCCTGCAGGTAAGAGCTCTCTATCAGTGGGCTGATCACAAGCCCTACATTACTGTAAGGGTGATCACGAGGCCATGTGGGAAGCTGGTGGTTGTGACGCTGGAATCTTGTGTGTTCAACTCTGAACTTGTCTGGGATTGCTATCAAGTGGTTTCTTCCCTTGGCTGACTGACTACAGTCACATTAAAGTGAACTCCAAGAAAAGTGTGTATTTTAAGTGGTAATAACACAACAAAATATTATTTACTTGTGCACAATACTTACCTTGGATCTCATGTAAGTTAAAACAACAAATATTTTCTTTCATGGAAGCTTCAGAACTTTATCATGAAACTTGAATCAAATACTGAACACTAACAAGCACGTAAACTATCAAGATTAAGCCAAGTTAAAGACTTTCAATAATCAAGCATAACACTTCACACAACTATATTATTCACTCCAAACTTATAAGCCTTTTAAGATTTAAAATAATATGAAATATAATTCATGTATTACTCATCTATGAAATAACTAAATAACAGTGACGTCACTGCCAAGTCACAAACTAACAGTGATATTCCACATCATACAGCGTTGGCACACAGCTGCTTGGCCACCTGTAACTAGACCAGTGACCCAGACACCGTGTCAGCATTGTCAGCGCTGACCTACAGCAATACAGCCAGCTGCTGTACTCATACTATTGACACGGCACTTGATTGCCATTTAATCAAGAGTTTTTAGGTCTATGTATTTTTGACAAACTTCTCTCATTTTTTCACTATCTGACAAAGCAGTTGATTAGCACATCTAAATCAAATAATATACAGTAATTCATTCATTTATACTCTGACAATTAAACCACAATTGGAAAGCCTACGGACAAGTAGCTGTTTCCCACATATCTTAATGACGTCACTAGAATAGCCAACTCAAAAAAAAGTAGTGATGTATTAGATTGTGTGATAGACTCCAGCTCACACCTGCTATACAGCAGAAAGTACAGAGTGAGAAGGTCACAGACGGGAGCAGTGACCCAGCAGTTGCTGACAGTGCACACAACTACTCTGCCTCAGGCACTGCCACTGCCAACTTGATATCTCACTCAATCCGACAACTGTCTTCCTCTTTCTAAAATATTAACAATTTTTATTTTCAATTATTTTCCTGACATAAGTAAATAATTCTCAAAAATGTCCAAGAACAAGACTACATCCGGACCTAAATATCCCTGTGGTATTTGTAGTCATCATCATCATCGTTAGACGTTTCCGTTCTCACGGGTCGTCGTACACAGCCTCCTCCACTTTAGTCTATCGTCCCATGTCTCCTCTTCATCCACCTGTATTTTCTGTAGTCCCCTTCTCTCTATGTCCTTCCACACTTGGTCCTCCCATCTTCCTCTCGGTCTTCCTCTTGGTCTTCTTCCTCCTTCCTCCTTCTCCAGTGCTATTCTAGGCATTCTATTATCTCCCATCCTCTTCACATGCCCCATCCACTGTATTCTTCTTCCTTCCATTGTCTCTTGCAGTGAAACTACCTTCAATCTTTCTCTGGTTATTTCGTTCCTTATTCTATCTCTTCTTGTAGTCTTCTCTATCCCTCTTAAAAATCTCATTTCTGCAGCTTGCAATCTGCTTAAATCATTTTTAGTCCACGTCCACGTCTCTGCTCCATATAATAAAATTGGTTGGAAATAAGATTTATACATCAATACTTTTGATTCTTTCCCAATGTTCCAACTCCACACAATCTTCTTTACCATATTGAAAAACTTTCCACTCTTCCATATTCTGTTTCCTATCTCTTCTCTTATTGTGCCCCTATCTGTTATGATACTTCCTAAATAACAGAATTCCTTCACCTTTTCAAGTCTTTTTCCTTCAACTAACACGTCTTTGTTATTTCCATCCCTTCTCTCTACTTTCATTACTTTACATTTTTGTATGTTCATCTCTAAACCATATTTCTTCGCCACTTTTGCCCATTTGTTTAGCTCTCGTTCTAACTCTTCTTCCCTATTTTCCCATATCATTATGTCATCCGCATATGCTATTGTCTTAAGTTCTTCTGCTCCTCTGTTTCCTTGTACTTCTAGAATAATTTCATCCATTATAATATTGAAAAGGAAAGGTGACAATATGCTTCCCTGCCTTACTCCTCTCTCTGTTTTAAAAGAATCTGTATATTTTTCTTCAATTCTTACTCTGTTTTTACATATGCCGTACAGGTTCTTTATTCTTTCTACTATTCCCTCACGCAATCCTCTCTTTCTCATACTCTCCCATATCCTTTCTCTCAGTACCTTATCATATGCCTTCTGTAGGTCTATAAACGCTACCATTGTATCTTTTCCGTATTCCCACCTCTTTTCTAACACTTGTCTCATCACAAAAATAGCATCCACCGTTGACCTACCTTTCCTAAAACCACATTGCTCCTCTCTTCCTGTTTCTTCCAGTACTGGTCTAATTTTCTGCAACAGTATTTTTTCATAAATTTTTTGTGTATGGCACAACAAAGTTATTCCCCTGTAATTCTCGCATTTTTGCTTATTGCCTTTCTTAAAAATCGGCACTATTATTCCCATTTTCCAGTCTTCTGGTATCTTCTTTTCCTTCCAAATCACTCTCATCACTCTGTACAACCATTGAATTCCCAATGGGCCCGCCGCCTTTATCATCTCAGCCGTCAGCTCGTCTATTCCCGCAGATTTCCCCTCTTTCATCTCTTTAACCGCTTTTTCCAATTCGCACATACTAAAATCCTCTTCATCTTCTGTTTCCTCTGTCATATCTCTTCTTTCCTCTTCATTTTCTGTTCCTTCCAGTAGTTCCTTAAAATACTCTTTCCACGTCTTCAAAACCTCTTTCTCCTCCCATTTGATTTCCCCTGAAACATCCACCACCTTAGTCAACATTTCTTTAGGTTTCGTCTTGTTCCTTATCACCCCATAAAAAATCTTCTTATTTCCTTTGAAGTTTGATTTCAGCTTTTCTTCAAAATCCTTCCATGTCCTCTCCTTTGCCTCCTTCATCATCTTTGCTGATGCCCTTGCAAGTCTCTTCCATTTATCCCTCTTTTCGTTTGACCTATCCTTAAACCATTCTCGCCAAGCTCTATTTTTGTTTTTAACTGCTTCAGCAATTCTTTCATTCCACCAAGGGGTCTCTTTATCCCTTCTTTTACCTGAAGTTCGTCCACATGTTTCTTCTGCAGCTTTGACTATAGCATTCTTGAAATTTGTCCATTCCTCCTCTCCTGTTTTGACCTCCCCCTTGGGTATCGTTCCTCTAATGTTATTTACAAACTCCTCTCTAACTTTCGTATCTTTTAACTTCCATGTCTTGATTCTTGTTAGTCTTTTGCATGTATCCTTTCCAAACCTCATTCTTTGAAAATCAGCTACCACCAGCCTGTGATCTCCTCCCATACTTTCACTGGGTATAACTTTTACATCTGCCATGTATGGCTGCAGGCATTTCCTCACTAATATATAATCTATTAAACTTGGCTGTTCACCATTCCAATTGTATCTTGTGTATTTGTAGTATAGGTGTAAAATTCTCTGGTATCTATTGTACTGGTCCCTGCAACCTATGGTACCATGCTGGATGTGTAAACATTGCTGAAAAACATTTGAAAAAAATGAATAAAGAGGAAATCGACCACTGGACATGTAAAAACTGTAATACAACATCAGCATCCCTGATTCTACCCACTAAACAGGATCACATCAAGACAAATGGTCAGTCACCAGGGCCTGCACCTAAAATTGCTGAACATGGTCATCAACATCAGGAGAAAATCTCAACAACTTCCAGCTTGGCAGAGGAGCTAGAAATGGTCAGACAAAGTGTCCAAAAATATGAAGATCTAGAAGAAACAGACATGGAAACCTCTTTGACCATAGCGGCTGAAGCTGGCAACTTCCTACTGAAGGAGAACAATAATCTCAAAAGAGACATTCAGATATTGTCAAAACAAAAATCCTCATTAGAAGATACTTTTGCAGGGTTGGAGTTGAAGCTGGAAGAAATGACTGAACAAGAAAAAACATTTTTGCACAAAATAGAAACCCTGCAGGAAAAATTGCATGAAACATTGGCTCAACTGGAAAAGGAAAAACAGCACAGATTAGAATTACAAAACTTATTTGAAGAGAATGACAGAATGCAAACCTTTTCACTAGATGAACAAAAGAAAAAAATACTGGATCTTGAAAAATTAAATCAACATCTGACAAAAAAACTAAACGTGATAGAACACAATAATTATACAGATTTAAAACTAAGTTTTAATAAGATTGAAAAGTCAGATCAATTTCAAGATACTAAAATGCTCAAAGACATAGGAACTCAAACAGTCCATGAAGAAACACCTGTCATAAACTCCAGCAGCCTCGCTCTGACAGAATTAGCTCAAGTGAAGACGAGACAAGATCGAATGGAGGACGTTGTTAAAGAACTACAAGAACAGCTTAAGACTCTAAATTTATCTAAACTCCCCAGCGCAAGTGAATTGACTGCACCAGGAATTAACACACATATATCTGGTCCAAGAACGTCAAAAACAAGACATTTTGTGCCAAAACAAGTTTTTTCTGATAGGAAAAAGACTGCTTTTAGCATCTCGCTTCAGGCAGCCAAATACAACACTAAAATTGACACAGTTGGAGCCAGACAAACCACTCATAAAAAACTGAATTATACAACACCCCTTCCAGAACAACCTGACTGTTCTACAGAAATTGACATAGTTGGAGCCAGACAAACCACTTATAAAAAACTGAATGATATAACACCCCTTCCAGAACAACCTAACTGTTCTACAGAAATTGACATAGTTGGAGCCAGACAAACCACTCATAAAAAACTGAATTATACAACACCCCTTCCAGAACAACCTAACTATTCTACAGAAATTGACATAGTTGGAGCCAGACAAACCACTTATAAAAAACTGAATGATATAACACCCCTTCCAGAACAACGTAACTGTTCTACGGAAATTGACATAGTTGGAGCCAGACAAACCACTTATAAAAAACAGAATGATATAACACCCCTTCCAGAACAACCTAACTGTTCTACGGAAATTGACATAGTTGGAGCCAGACAAACCACTCAGAAAAAACTGAATGATATAACACCCCTTCCAGAACAACCTAACTGTTCTACGGAAATTGACATAGTTGGAGCCAGACAAACCACTTATAAAAAACTGAATGATATAACACCCCTTCCAGAACAACGTAACTGTTCTACGGAAATTGACATAGTTGGAGCCAGACAAACCACTTATAAAAAACTGAATGATATAACACCCCTTCCAGAACAACCTAACTGTTCTACGGAAATTGACATAGTTGGAGCCAGACAAACCACTCAGAAAAAACTGAACTGCACTCTTCATTTCACTCTTCATCAGTCAGTCTAGCTCCGTCCGTCGAGCTGATAACACGCCTCGCCTTATCGCTCTTGTTTGGTAACGTTTCAACACGCAAATTGGTGTCGTTCTATAGTGTTTTATTTCACTGAAACTAGCCATTTATTTTCATTTTATATTTATATGTGTTTAAATTATTAGTTAATATGTCATCTCTCTGTGGTGCTTGCAATCAATCCTATGGAAGTGATGAAAGTGATGCGATAGTCAAGTGTTCTGGCGCGTGTGAGAAATATTTTCATACGCGATGCATTAAAGATGACATAGTTGGCAAGAAAACCCGTTCGTATCGTGAATGGAAGTGTATAGAGTGCCGAAATCCGTCATCTGTTCAGAGTAATGATAGTTCTACTACAGGCTTAATTACAAAAGAGTTTATTGTGAGAGTCTTGGATGACTTCAAGAAGGAGATGTTTGGGGAGATTAAGAACTTCAAACATGAGATGAGTGAGCTTTCTGTGTCAGTTCAATTTATATCAAGTAAACTTGACGAATCAACACAGCTGATGAAAGAGGTTAAGTCGGACATTGCGTCCGTGAAGCGGGGGAGTAGTGTGAGGAGCTGCGAAGCAGGAATGCCAAGTCTTACGTCGGAGGTCTGCTCTTTGAAGGACAGAATTAGATCACTAGAGCAATATACAAGAAAAAACAACGTTGAAATAAGTGGTCTTCCTGTTACTCAGGGTGAGGACGTCATCAGCCTCGTGAAGGATGTTGGATCGTCTCTGGGTTTGGAGATTACCAAGAATGACATCTCTGCTGCTCATAGAGTCCCGACCTTCCAAAAGAACCGTACGCCTTCATTGGTGGTTCCAGTTCGTGAACAGATCGACTAAGGAGGACCGTCATCAACAAGTTCAGGGAGAAAAGGGGTGGGATGACAGCACATAATGTAAACGCAGCCTTTCCACTGCACAAGTTGTATATCAACGAACACCTTTCACCGGAAAACAAGGTATATTCTAAATAAACTCAAATCTAAGACGATAGGAACTAGGTTACGCCTTCACCTGGTGCCGTGACGGAAAGTTTTTTGTTAGAAGGTCACAAGGAGACAAATATATTAGGATTGAATCTTACGATGCTATTGACAAACTTAGGTGAACATAGAAGCCAAAGATTTGTAGAGTAAATGTTTATTTGTAGAATGTTGTTAATATCAAAGTAAACTAGAATTAATGTTTTATTTTTGTATTGTTGATTTTTATCTGTGAAAATCAACATTTAAATTTAGCAATTATCTTCTCTTGTAATCTTTATTTGGTATTAAAATAAAATTTTCGTCGTATGACCATTTTTTTGTGTAAATTTATAGTACAATATTTTAAATTATATCCATTTTTATTAAATGTGTTAAAAGTAATATTCAATTAAAATATCTTTATTTGTATAATGACAGATAATACTCAATCAGACATTAATACATTTTTCAACTTAGAGAGTAATCAAGGAGGTTTCAATATCATCTACACTAACATAAGAAGCATGAGAAAAAATTTTGACAGTTTCATTATCAATATAAAACAATAGTATTAATAGAATTAACATTATCATTACTCAGTGAGATATGGATCGGTACTGACGAAAGTAGAGTTATTTAATATTCCAGGCTATGTTCTGTTTGCTGAATGTAATGATGTGTATAGATCAGGTGGTGTTCTGTGTTATGTAGACAATAGTTTTGATTGTAATCAATTGCAGTTAAACATGACAACAGCTGATGCCCTGCTTCTGAATGTCAGGTTTAATAGATCTTATTTCAAATTACTTTGCCTATACAGATTGCACAATTTTTCTGAAAACTTATTTTTAGACGAAATATCTAATGTTTTAAGTAATATAAACAATAATGTAATTTTTGTAGGTGACATTAACATTAACATAGCTGCTACTAGTGCAGTATCGAATAATTACAGCACTTTATTGTATAACAATGGATTTGTATCATTAATAAAATGATCCTACTAGGATAACCAATATATCTAAAACATGTATAGATCATGTATTTGTGAGAAGCAGAAACATAAGTAAATATAAAAGTGCTGTCTTTGATGAAGGTATAACAGACCATTGTATATTAGGAAATTAGTTTTAGAAATAACGACAACATCAACTTAATTAATAATAAAATTTCACCTAAACAAATCTATTATTGATTTTAATTAGTTAAAAAAATAATTACAAAGTACTAGTTGGGAAGAAGTTTATTCAGAAAGAGATGTAAAATTTATGTTATCGTAAATTCCATGATTTGTTAATTAAAATTGTAGATAGCTGTAGTAAAACATTTAATAGTTGTCACAAATTATTGAAGGCTAAGTCTTTGAGTCCATGGATTAATCAACAAATTTTGAATAAATTCAAAAAGAGAAAAGAAACTATTCAAAATTTGTTAAAAGAAGACCTTATGACAACGTTTTAAAAAATTACTTTAACAAATTTTGTTCAGACATAAGCACTCAGGTTTCCTTCACAAAAAAATAATTTTTATGCAAGAAAAATTGAAAGTTGCAGTGGAAATGTATCACAACAGTGGAAAGTAATTAATAGTCTGACAGGAGTGACCTCCAACAAAAATGTAGAGCGCATTGAATTGCAGACGGAACATTCACGGCAGAACCAAGCGTCATCGCAGACGAGATAAACAAATACCTTATCTCTGTCCAGTCTGGACCGACCTTGTACAGTTCCCACAGTTACTCTTCCACTTGTCCGTTCGTATCTGCAATCATTTTTTATAGAACCAATGATCTAAATGAAATAATACATGCAGTGAAAAATTTAAAGAATAAAAAAATCAACAGGGTTTTGAATAAGATTAGTGTTGAGTTGTTAAAATTCATTATAGATGAAATCGCTCCAATACTGGTTTATTTAATCAACATTAGTTTTAGCACGGGCATTTTCCCTGAAATGTTGAAGTTAAGTTCAGTTGTTCCAATTTTAAAGAAAAATAATTCTTTTCAATTGGACAATATAAGACCATTAGTTTGCTTTCTGTTTTCTCTAAGCTCTTTGAAAAAAAATAATGGTCAAAAGACTGCTAAAAATATTTAGACAATTTGAATTTTTTTTAGTAAACGACAATTTGGTTTCGTAAAAGGAAAAATCTACAGAAGACGCTTTAACTTACATAACAGAAACCATTTATAGCAGTTTGAATTCCAGATTAAAAATGTACAGGACTTTTTATAGATTTCAAGAAAGCATTTGATTTGGTTGACCACGAAATTCTATTAAACAAGTTAGAATATGCAGGAATTAGAGGTATTGCTTGGAGTTGGTTTAGGACTCTCATTACAAATAGAAAAAACAACAAGTAAAGATTCAAAATACCTTCAGCTCAACTAGAACGGTTGAATCTGGGGGTTCCGCAGGGATCGGTGATATCTGCTGTCTTATTTTTAATATTTATAAATGATTTGTTAACATTGAATTTTAACGGGAAAATTACAGCTTTTGCGGATGATATAGCCATTTTTTACTCACATGAGAATGAATTAACTATTAGCGAACAAATAAATAGTGGACCTATTATTATTACGTAAGTGGTGCCTCATAAACAAAATGCAAGTTAATGTAAACAAATCTAAATTTTTAAATTTCAGTTTTTCAAAATTTTGAATTGCCAGTTCCTGTAAAAATTCCATTCTGCATCTTGCAACATGATTCTTTGTAATGCCAACCATTAGAAAAAGTAAACACTTTCAAATATTTAGGAATTACATTGGATAAAAAATTTACTTTTGAAGAACATATTTCCATTCTACATAAGAAAAATTACATCTACTATTAGAAAGTTTTATTTTTTTAAGAAATTTTTGTAGCATTGAATTGTTAAGATCTCTTTATTTTGCACTAATTTAATTCCAGATTACAGTATGGCATATTGTGTTGGGGTGGAACTTATAACTTTTTAATAAACAGATTAAGAACAACACAAAAACTATTTCTTAAGGATAATTTTAAAGAAGGCAAAGAGAGAAAGCTCTTTTCCTCTTTATAGCCAATTAAAGATTTTGCCTATTCAGCATCTATTCATTTTTAAAGTATTAAGATTGTTTTTTGTCAGAAGTGGTAACTTAGGTACCAATAATTTATATTACGCAACAAGATTCGCACATAACAGAAATTACAGACTACCAAAAGTGAACAAAACCATTTTTAAACATTCAATTACTTATTTAGGTCCGAAATATTTTAATTTTCTTCCACTTGATATAAAAAATGCAGCTAATTTAAAAAACTTTTTGTAAAAAATCAATTACTTTGGCTTTCAATGCAACAAGACATAGGTTATCTTAACGTTAATGTAATATGAAATAATTTGCTGTTTTGTTTTTTTTCTTATTTGTTTTTTTCTTTTTTGCTTCTCCTGTTTGTTTTATAATACACGTCTAAAGGAAATATGTTTGTAAAGTTTAAGTTTATTTTGTATACTTCCAAAAAATTTAATTTTAGATATGTAAACACTGCAGAGGTGGCGATTGTTTTTTTTTTTTTTTTTTTTTTTTTTTTTTTTTTAAGTACATGCTAGACTCATTTTATTTTATATGTTTCTAAAATATTTTTCTTTCAAAAACTGGTCACATAACTTTGATACAGTGGCCAGTTAATTTCCAAACAATGTATATGTATTTTTATATTTGTTGTTACTAATTGGAAATAAATTCATTTATTCATTTATTCATTTATTCATTTATTATTTAACACAGATACAATACCCACCATCAACTGCAAAGATCCGTCCCAATGGTGAAGACATAGAAGCATTTTTTAATAGACACATAGAGTTTTACAAAAACATAAATAACAACTACTTCTATACTCTCACCAGACCACACTCCGCTCCTGTGCAAATCTCCTCCTCCCACTCAGAAGCTGATCCTGCAAACACTTTTGAAAATAGTTTTTTAGAAACCCTCACTCCCAAAAAAAGCAGAGAAAAACTAATCACAACCTTATTGACCAAGGAAATCAACTAAGGATATTTCATCAAAACATAGACTGCTTAGGTGGGAAAATTAACAGATTGACACACATTCTAGAACTTCATTCACCTGACCTGGTAATCTTGTCAGAGCATGGTCTTAAAGAGTACCAGCTCTCAAGTACTAGACTGCCAGGCTACAACTTAATACCTGCAGAAAAGGAGGTGTAGCAATTTTTTCCAGTGAAACACTAGGAAACCAAGTACACAATTTAACAACTGAGCTTGCTTGTGAACTTACGTGTGAAACTCACGTAGTACATGTGACTATTGGCAAAACCACAATCTATGTAATTGGAGTCTACAGACCACCAAGTGGAAACCTTGACAATGCCCTTGACATTTTATCTAGTACTCTGGACCTTATTCCAACATGGAAATGTCCTACTATAATCATGGGTGACATTAATGTAGACGGGCTGAATCATGACTATAAAAACCAAAAACTTAAAGACATGTTGGCCAGTCATAACATCACCAGGATAGATCTCCCACCCACTAGAGTAACTCTGAACTCTAAATCATCAATTGACTTTGTCTGCTCTAACCTTGACATAGGTAAAATTGACGCTGATTTAATTATCACTGGCCTATCAGACCACAAAGCTCAGCTCTGCTCAGCTAGTATTCCGAACAAAAAATTACCTTTGCCCATTTTAACCAATAGACATTTCTCACAGAAAAACCTAGATTACTTCAAAAACCTGCTTCATTTAGAGACATGGCAAAATGTATATAACTCCCCTTCTGTGGAAGAATCCTATGAATATTTTCATGAAATACTCATTCAAACTCTTAATGCAACATGTCCACACAAAAAATCCCGCCCGAAAATAAAATCAAAATTCAAAGCAACCAATGAAGAATCTGAAAGGTTGAGAAAACATTTTCTAAGATCCCTGGAAATGGAATTAACAACTGGCAGTGAGGGTGATAAAATAGAAACAGCTATCAGAAAAAAGAACTATGACCTCTACTTGAAAAAACTGAGGAAACAGTCAACCTCAGACTTCATTAATAACTCACATAACAAACAAAGGGCTGTTTGGGAGGTTATTAACTACGAAAAATGCAATAACAGTAAAAAGGACGAACCACTTAAACTTATAATCAATGAAAAACTGATCCAGGACCCTTTGGAAATAACTGAACACTTCAACCATTACTTTACAAAAATAGCTGACATCACTCTCTGTAACGCTAACCAGGCCATAAATAATCAGCTAACAACATGGAAAGACTATGGCGATGTACCTGACTTCATCCCACTCTCAACCACACCGGAAGAAGTCCTTCATATACTCACATCCCTTAAATCGAAACCAGCCGCAGGTGTCGATGAAGTCTCTTCCACACTCCTAAAACACTGTAAGGATGAAATAGCAAATCCCTTATGTCACATAATTAACCTGTCGTTTTCACAAGGTGTCTTTCCCATGAAACTGAAACTTGCAAAAGTATTTCCTAAACACAAGAAAGGCAATACAACATCAGTGGAAAACTATAGACCTATATCGATTCTTCCAACGATATCAAAAGTAATTGAAAAAATCTTTCTGAATCAATTGACAGCACATCTGACTACTCAAAACATCTTGACGCCTCAACAGCATGGCTTCTTACGAGGAAGATCCACCACCACGGCTATAGTTCAACTGACAGAGTTTATTATCGACAAACTTGAAGAAGGTACAACAGTAACCGCCATGCTACTAGACTTCAGCAAGGCTTTTGATTGCCTAAACCACTCTCTACTGCTCCAAAAAGTAGGGAATATGGGCATTAGGGGAGCATCACATGACTGGCTTGCTAGCTACCTGAAAGATCGACAGCAACTAGTGGAAGTAAATTATACCAGAAACAACACATCCCATAAAGCAAGATCAACCTTACTCCCAATCACTAGAGGTGTACCTCAGGGATCTATACTTGGACCAGTGCTCTTCATATTGCTGACAAATGACCTACCAAGCTATCTTCTTGACTGGGCCCAAGCTATGTTATATGCAGATGACACCGCTCTTCTTTTTTCCAAAAAAGACACAGAATCTCTTGAAATAAATTCATTTATAGCCCTGAATATGACAAAGCAATACTGCCAACATAATGACCTAGTTCTTAATGAGAGCAAAACACAACAATTAATATGGAAAGGCCGAAGAACCAATGATTACTATGGCTTACCTGAAATAATCCAAGATAATGAAGCCAAGTATCTCGGCATAACAATAGATGACAATCTCTCTTGGAACTCACACATTGATGGTCTTTGCAGCAAGCTCAACTCTAGTATCTATGCTCTTAAAAGAATAAAAAGTACTTGTAACAATGATACTACCAGGACAGCATACTTCTCTCTTTTTGAATCTCATCTGAGGTACGGACTACTTGTGTGGGGCAACTCCTCAGTAAGAAACAGGGAGCGGGTTCTGGTTCTACAAAAGAAAGCAATTCGAATTCTTGTGGGACTGACTCCTCAAGACTCATGCCGTCAGGCATTTGGAGAACTAGCGATCTTGACAGCTGTCTCACTCTACATCTGCGAGACCATCTGCTTCACAATAGCTCAGAAACCTGACCAGCTAGGTGACACACACAGCTATGACACCAGAAACGCCTGTAACTATGCCCTCCCCACACACCACCTGATCCTATTTGAAAAGAAACCTACATACATGGGGAGAAAACTTTTCAATCATCTTCCAGAGGACCTCAAGAGACGCAGAGATGAGAAGTACTTCAAGACAGCACTCAAGGCCTGGCTGCTGCAGAAACCATATTACACCCTAGAAGAATTTTTAAATACCTGATTGTACAACTAAATTACATTGACACAATTCTGTACTCCATGTATACGAATAAAGATTTCTGTATTCTGTATTCTGTATTCCCTTGCCAGAATGAACAATGTGATTGTTTGATGGGTTCCTGGTCATGAGGGGATCCCTGGTAACGATAGAAGTGACACTTTGGCCAACCTGGCGCACTGAACGTGAGAGAATGTGTAGAGTGCATCCAGGTCTCAGAATGAGCAATGACCTTCTCTTACTAAAGTAGATCAGTGTCTTCCCGAGTTATCGCTCTGATTACAGAACATGGTCATCTGAGGAAGCATCTTAACAAGAACCAGCATCCTTCAGGAGGATCCGCTCTGTGGAATGTGTGATGAACATGAGGAAACTACTGAACACCTGCTCTTTGATTGTCTTGCAATAGCAAGGGAGCGGTATGCCATATTTAGTAGTTTGGACAAGGGTGGTAAATTTCCTAAGGAGGACCTGATACGTAGTTTTCAGCAGTTTGTGGAGCTGCTGATACTGTAGACTAGTAGGCCTCGTGGTGTGCTTCCGGGGTGCGCAAACGGCCCTTGAGGCTTAAGTGCATGGCAATAAGCCACCCTATAGAAGAATAAGAAAAAGAAGAAATCAAGCACAGCCATAACTTACTCAGGGCATGAATCATAGCTTACAATAATTCCATAGACAGTTAGTTGATGTAAGGCTATTCTAAGACTTATTTTACAATTTATATTTTCAATTTTATTTTGTTTATCTTAACAGAACATACCTCGTAGGGCTTTGACCATGGTATAAAACGCCACCAAATCAGGATCATGAAGAGTTGGCTTCTTCCTTTCCTCGAGCACATTGTCATAAAGCTTGCTTTGACGGTAAGACTGAAAAATATGTAAATGGTCAGAGAATCAGTAAACAGTTTAACTTTTAAGAAGATACGTGAAATTTAACACGTTAGCTGCCATGTAATAATGATCGGTTCGACAATGCGTTACTTGTAACGTTTCACTTAATCAGTGTAGTAGTGGATTTGTCAGCGATCTGGCGGATGTTGGATGAACTACCACAAGGTTCAAGAGCTACTTCAAACAAAAGTATAGTAATTTATTTGTTCATTTATTTTATCATAAGTAGCTAAGAAACTGAAAACGCATAACTTTTTCATACCAATCGGTACGACGTCTACGTTTTTGAAACTTTGATTCGAAAGGATGTGGGATAAATTAAAAACAATGATAAGAGGCAAATTAAGAGTTATGCAAAACAAAACAAATGTTACAGCTAAACATCACTACTACTTTTATCAAGAGGGCCTAGATAAAGTAAAAACTTTTAAATGATTGGTCAACCATAAAGCTTTTCAGAACTTTACATACTACAAGCGATGTGTAAAGATAGTTTTTTTACAAATACAAAACACTAAAAATACAATATTTCTATTTGCCACCAGAGTCACTAACAGGTAGTGTAAAATAACCACCAAATTATCCACATTCGCTCCTGTTACTTTCCCCACTCCCACTACTTAGTTCAGGTCTGTACCCTCAACTTCAGAGTCCAAGTCAGAGCCACTGGAGTCACTAGCAGACAGTGTAAAATAACCACCAAATTATCCACATTCGCTCCCGTTACTTTCCCCACTCCCATTACTTAGTTCAGGTCTGTACCCTCATCTTCAGAGTCCAAGCCAGAGCCACTGGAGTCACTAGCAGGCAGTGTAAAATAACCACCAAATTATCCACATTCGCTCCCGTTACTTTCCCCACTCCCATTACTTAGTTCAGGTCTGTACCCTCATCTTCAGAGTCCAAGTCAGAGCCACTGGAGTCACTAGCAGGCAGTGTAAAATAACCACCAAATTATCCACATTCGCTCCCGTTACTTTCCCCACTCCCATTACTTAGTTCAGGTCTGTACCCTCATCTTCAGAGTCCAAGTCAGAGCCACTGGAGTCACTAGCAGGCAGTGTAAAATAACCACCAAATTATCCACATTCGCTCCCGTTACTTTCCCCACTCCCATTACTTAGTTCAGGTCTGTACCCTCATCTTCAGAGTCCGAGTCAGAGCCACAGGAGTCACCGACGGGCGGTGTAAAATAACCTCAAATTGACCTACATTCGCTCCCACTACTTTCCCCACTCCCAATACTTAGTTCAGGTCTGTACTCTCATCTTCAGAGTCCAGGTCAGAGCCACAGGAGTCACTGATGGGCGGTGTAAAATAACCTCAAATTGACCTACATTCGCTCCCACTACTTTCCCCACTCCTAATACTTAGTTCAGGTCTGTACCCTCATCTTCAGAGTCCGAGTCAGAGCCACAGGAGTCACTGATGGGCGGTGTAAAATAACCTCAAACTGACCTACATTCGCTCCCACTACTTTCCCCACTCCCACTACTTAGTTCAGGTCTGTACCCTCATCTTCAGAGTCCGAGTCAGAGCCACAGGAGTCACCGACGGGCGGTGTAAAATAACCTCAAATTGACCTACATTCGCTACCACTACTTTCCCCACTCCCAATACTTAGTTCAGGTATGTACTCTCATCTTTAGAGTCCAGGTCAGAGCCAAAGGAGTCACTGACGGGCGGTGTAAAATAACCTCAAATTGACCTACATTTGCTCCCACTACTTTCCCCACTCCCAATACTTAGTTCAGGTCTGTACTCTCATCTTCAGAGTCCAGGTCAGAGCCAAAGGAGTCACTGACGGGCGGTGTAAAATAACCTCAAATTGACCTACATTCGCTCCCACTACTTTCCCCACTCCCAATACTTAGTTCAGGTCTGTACTCTCATCTTCAGAGTCCAGGTCAGAGCCACAGGAGTCACTGATGGGCGGTGTAAAATAACCTCAAATTGACCTACATTCGCTCCCACTACTTTCCCCACTCCGAATACTTAGTTCAGGTCTGTACTCTTATCTTCAGAGTCCAGGTCAGAGCCAAAGGAGTCACTGACGGGCGGTGTAAAATAACCTCAAATTGACCTACATTTGCTCCCACTACTTTCCCCACTCCCAATACTTAGTTCAGGTCTGTACTCTTATCTTCAGAGTCCAGGTCAGAGCCAAAGGAGTCACTGACGGGCGGTGTAAAATAACCTCAAACTGACCTACATTCGCTCCCACTACTTTCCCCACTCCGAATACTTAGTTCAGGTCTGTACTCTTATCTTCAGAGTCCAGGTCAGAGCCAAAGGAGTCACTGACGGGCGGTGTAAAATAACCTCAAATTGACCTACATTTGCTCCCACTACTTTCCCCACTCCCAATACTTAGTTCAGGTCTGTACTCTCATCCTCAGGGTCCGTGTCAGAGCCACAGGAGTCACTGACAGGCGGTGTAAAATAACCTCAAATTGACCTACATTCGCTCCCACTACTTTCCCCACTCCCAATACTTAGTTCAGGTCTGTCTCCCTCATCTTCAGAGTCTGAGTCAGGCCTACTGGAGTCACTGGCGGGCGATGTAAAATAACTTCAAAAATACAATGATTATTATTGACAAAAAGATTTATTTGTAGTTTGGCATTCAGAGGTCGCTTTAGTGGCGGTAGCTAAAGTGTTAAGTACAAGAATAACAGAAGGATTAAACATGTATTTCTTTCATTATGATATATAATATTTGTACAATGAGAATTGCAGTTAAAACTTATTCTACATAGTTTTGGAGGAGGTGGAAATGAGAGGCTATCAAAACAGTTAAAATATGAAATGATAATTTTTTCTCGGATAACATTTTTCTTAGCTTGATGACACACATAAAAATAACTGCCAGACATACAAATAAATGATGACCCTTTTCATGCCGCTAATGAATCCCATTATTTTCCATAAAGCCAAGGAAAATAAGAAACACCTATAAAATTTAATTTTCTTCAAGTTGAAAGCTAATTTTTATTATACATTTGCTGTAAGACGTAAATACAAAAATATATAAAACAGGTTATTTTAGTTAAAATTAGCATATTTATTGATAACAAAATAAAAATAACATTTACCATACTTATGATTTGATCTAAATTCAAATTAATAGTATACTTTAATAAAACTGAAAAACTGTATAAATTACTAATTATTAGAGCATTTTCTTATTTAAATGTTCGTAGATAAGGCCTATCATCTAATCTTACCACCTGAGCAGACATTTGGTTATGGCTCTATAGGACACGCAAGGTAGACAAGCAAGGTAAACAGCAGATGGGTGGATGGCTCTATAGGACATGCAAGGTAAACGACAGGTCGATGGATGGCTCTAGAGGACATGCAAGGTAAACGACAGGTCGATGGATGGCTCTAGAGGACATGCAAGGTAAACGACCAGGTGGATGATGGCTCTAGAGGACATGCAAGGTAAACGACCAGGTGGATGATGGCTCTATAGGTCATGCAAGGTAAACAAGCAGGTGGATAGATGGCTCTAGAGGACATGTAAGGTAAACGACAGGTCGATGGATGGCTCTGTAGGACATGCAAGGTAAACGACAGGTCGATGGATGGCTCTAGAGGACATGCAAGGTAAACGACAGGTCGATGGATGGCTCTATAGGACACACAAGGTAAACGACAGGTCGATGGATGGCTCTATAGGTCATGCAAGGTAAACGACCAGGTGGATGATGGCTCTATAGGTCATGCAAGGTAAACAAGCAGGTGGATAGATGGCTCTAGAGGACATGCAAGGTAAACGACAGGTCGATGGATGGCTCTATAGGACATGCAAGGTAAACGACAGGTCGATGGATGGCTCTATAGGACATGCAAGGTAAACGAGCAGGTGGATGGATGACTCTATAATACATGCAAGGTAAACAGCAGATGGGAGGATGGCTCTATAGGTCATGCAAGGTAAACGACCAGGTGGATGATGGCTCTATAGGTCATGCAAGGTAAACAAGCAGGTGGATAGATGGCTCTATAGGACATGCAAGGTAAACGACCAGGTGGATGGATGGCTCTATAGGTCATGCAAGGTAAACGAGCATGTGGATGGATGGCTCTATAGGTCATGCAAGGTAAAAGAGCAGGTGGGTGGAGCTAGACAAAGGGTGCCCCCTTCTCCTGCCGTGCAGGTCGTCTAAAAATACTTCCTCAGTCAACAACGATATGCATAGTGTGCGCCTCCCATTCTGAAGGCTTTTTGTGAACTAATAAACTCTCCAAGAGACAGACACAATGTACAATTTCAGATATAATCAAATCAAGTGTGGCCAAAGTTAAATCAGCATCAGCTACACGTAGACTCTATACTTATCTAGTTGCCTAACAGAGGTGTCAACAGTTTGGTAAAAGTGTATCCAGCTAGGAAAATATAATCTGATGCAGTAGATATGTTTTTAAATTCTCGTCAATATCCCCATTGTTATCAGTGTGAATTCCTTGTTAATGTTTGGGATTAATTATTGTTGTATAAAAAAAATCAGAAGTTAACTGTCAATTTTTAATAATATTTATCACTGAATTGTTTGATACAAAATAATGTTCACTATTAATTGTATGAGACTCACCTGTGTTTCCCAATTGCTGCAACACTCTCTTCATAACAGAAGATTTACTCCATTGTATTGGTTGAGTTTCACATAGCTTATTCCATTCACGGAAATTAAATAATTTGGAACGTGTTCAAATCATTAATTTATTAAATTGAGTTCACTTTTACCACTATCTTATAACATTCTCTACATATATATATATATATATATATATATATATATATATATATATATATAAGTAGATATGAATATGAGGGTTCTAGGACACTTTTGGGACAGACAGAAAATCAAGGGAAAATACTGTTTAAAGGACAATAAACGAATCTGTAAAATCAAACAGTATGGCGGTTCTGGACCACTTTTGGGACAGCCCAAAAATCAATACAAATACTGTTCAATACACCATAAATATGTAAAAACAATTCACAATACAATTTACTTAAATAAACTATGGTAAACTGTATTCAAGCAATTTTTCATGACAGTATGACAACATAAATTGTGGAATTTATAATACTCGAATGTTGAATAACCGAATCTATAGCTGTTTTACTGTTCATTGTAGGCTTCTAATTTCTAAGCTGTTTTAATGAAAAAATCCAGAAATCTTCGAAATCTTTATTCCACGAAGTTAATTGTAACACAGTCTTTATCTTTAATAGTCTTCTTTCCAGTAACAACCAAGTGTAATTTTTCATTTTTGTTCAATTCTTTAATCTTTTTTTCATCCAAAACAGTCAAAAATCTGTTCGGTAAGTGTACTTTATAATCTTCCAACTCGGCAATTATTGTAAACCCGAATTTATCTTTCATTTTCTCCAAATTCAAGATTCTATATCTCTTTTATTCTTCCAATTCCACTAATTTCTTATATTCTTTGAATCTTAGTTCACCAACCTTATTCAACTCTTGTAACAGCGCCGCCATTTATTATAGAAAAATCTTTTAACTAAATTTTAGTTAAAAGATTTTTGCTCTTTAAATAGAACAATCTGAAAACATTTGACCAGAAATTGTGCTGATTTGTGTCAAGTTGTCACAAAAATCACCACTTCTCAAAATTTTAGTTTACAAATTTTTGCTCTTTAAATATGGAGCGGAAAAAGATAGAGTGCCCATACTGCAAAAAAGACATTTTTGAGCATCACTATACTCGTCATTACAATTCGAAAAATCATTTGAAGAACAAAGAAATTTATGAAAAAGAACTAAATTATTTGAGGACTTGGGCTAAAGAGAATCAAATCGATGGTCACGAAAAGATGTACAATATAGAAAAATTGCGTGAACTAAAGAAAAATTTTAAGGAAAGTAAAAAAGATCTCAATCTATTTAATGATGAAAAAATTCATTCAATAGCTGAAAAATTGGCTATCGAAACTAACGACAAAACTAAGTCAGAAATGATCGAAGAAATTGATAAAACGATTAATGAGAAACCTGAAAATATCATTGATGTAGAAGTTTTATCCTCAATACACGGTCTATTTAAGCAATACATTTTAACAAATTTGAACGACAATTTCATGTCAATTTACAAATATCTTTCTATTTTGCGCCCAGAAATTAAAAGTTTAATCGAAAAATTTCAAGAAACTGTGAAAAATAGTAAAGGATATCTCTCTTTAGAATGCGAATACGAACGAACTTTAGTGAACGGTGAAACACAAACTTGTCCAATGTACTTTACTATAAAAGCAGACGAGATCTTTGATGTAAACGACTTTATTTCTAAACAATTTAATAAATTAACACATCGAGAACAGACAAATCATCCAAATCGAGGTTCTGGATGGACATTAAAACGCTGTAAACAACTGATTTTGAGCCTTAATAAACACGAATTTATGAACGCAGGATCATATATCGATTTACCACAAGAGATCAAGGTAAAGAAAGCTTGTGTAAATATCAAAAATGAAGATGACTATTGCTTTATTTACTCTATCCGATGCGCAATTGAAAAATCAAAATTTCATCCTGAACGTGTAAAACAATATGAAAAATTTGTAAATGACGAGATATTTTCTGGGTTCGACTATCCTATGTCTTTAAAAGATATACAATTATTTGAGAAACGAAGCAGTAAAGCAAAGTATAATTATCCGAAAATGTCTGTAAATGTCTATAGTTTTGATGAAAAACTCAATATTGTTCCGTTGCAAATTTCAGAAGTTTATGACGCCAAATTAGAAATCAATTTATTGTATGTAAAACAAGATGAAAAATCTCATTATGTTTTGATAACAGATTTAAACAAACTTGTATTTTCTCAGTTATCTAAGTGTAAAAATAAAAAATTTCTATGCAGAAGATGTTTAAGCCATTTCTACAAATCTGGAGATTTAACAGATCATTTAGAAATTTGCAAGCAACATGAAGTTTGTAAGCCAATTATGCCGTTTCCAGGTCAAACAACAACATTTACTAATTATCAAAAGAAATTTTCTCATCCTTACGTTATTTATATGGATTTTGAAAGCATATTAGAGAAGATTCCCACATGCAAAAACAATCCACAAAGATCAACTACAACCAAGATTCAGAAGCACATTCCTTATGGTTTTACTCTATATTTAGTGTCAAATGTGACCAATCGTATGTACAAGCCGATATGTTATCGAGCAAAAAATGAAGAAGATTTGCCAAATGTTCCTGCAAAATTGTTTGAAGAACTCAATAAAATATCAAAATACATAGCTACAAAATATAATTCTAAGAACAAAAAACCTATGAAATTGACTGAAGAAGAAGAAATTTCATATCAAAATTCAAACGTTTGTCATATCTGTGAATGGTCTGCTTATGATGTTGGGTCAATTCAGTATGGTTTTACTCCTGATAGTTGGAAAGATAAGAGTTATAATAAAGTGAGAGATCATTGTCATTTAACCGGCAAGTTTCGAGGCGCAGCTCATGCATGTTGCAATCTAAATTTGAAATTTCCTCAGAATATTCCCGTTTTCTGCCACAATATGTCAAATTACGATACTCATTTGTACATAAAAGAATTGGCTAAACAATATGGAAATGTTGATTTGATTGCAAACACCGATGAAAAATATATAAATTATTCTGTAAATTCTGGATATGGCTATGAATTCGAAGGTGATAAGCCAAGAAAATTCATCAAGTTTTCGTTTGTAGACACGTTCAGATTCATGGCCTCGTCTATTGAAAAATTAGCGAAAAATTTAAAGAAAGAAGACTTCAAACATACAAATCATTTTATACAAGATGGAAGAATATTGAATGAGATAATAGAAAGACAGCCAAATGACGACGACGAGATTTTTAAAATTCTATCTGGAAAAGGAATATTTCCCTATGAATTTATCGACAGTATTGAAAAACTTGATTACACAGAAGAATTGAGAATTCAAGATTTCTATTCTCTTTTGACAGATGAGAGCATATCTGAGAAAGATTTTCAACACTACTTAAATGTTTGGAACAAATTAAAAGAGAAAAATCTAGGAAATTACTCTGATCTCTATAACATTCAAGATGTTCTATTGCTCGCTGATATCTTTGAAAATTTTAGGAATATATGTTTGAATTGCTATAAGCTTGATCCAGCACACTATCTAACAGCTCCCAGTCTTGCATGGGATGCTATGTTAAAATTAACGAAGATAGAATTACAATTAATTAACGATTATAATATGTATTTGATGATTGAAAAAGGCATTCGCGGGGGCATTTCTCAGTGTATTAAACGATATGTGAAAGCAAATAACAAATATTTAAAAGATTTTGATAAGACAAAGCCCGAAAACTATTTACTCTATCTCGATGCAAACAACCTTTATGGGTATGGCCTCATGCAAAGTTTACCATACGGCGATATCAAGTGGATGGATCCTAAAACGTATACAAAAGAAGAGTGGCAAGAAACAATTTTAGAACTCACTGGCGACGAAGATTATGGCTATATTCTCGAAGTCGATCTTGGATATCCAACAAATTTACACGAACATCACAAGGATTTACCTCTTGCTCCAGAACATTTTAAAAACAAACTTTGCACAACTCTACTGGATAAAACTGAATACGTTGTTCATTCGAGAAATTTGAAGTTCTATTTGGAACAAGGTATGATTTTGAAACATGTGAATAGAGTTATTGCATTCGATCAGAAGCCTTTTATGAAAGAATACATTGATTTTAACACAAACATGAGAACCAAAGCTACAAGCGACTTTGAAAAGGACTTTTATAAGCTGATGAACAACTCAGTTTTTGGAAAATCTATGGAAAATGTGAGAAACAGATGTGATATTAAGCTTGGAAATGAAGAATTTTCAATGAAACAAGCTAAGAAAACAAATTTCAAATGCTTTAACATCTTTGACGACAACTGTATAGCGAGTCACATGTACAAACAAAAGGTTAAATTTAACAAACCGATTTACATAGGATTTTCAGTTCTCGACCTCTCAAAATTGCTAATGTACGAGTTTTATTACAACAAATTAAAGAAGTTTGATCCAGATTTGAATCTGTGTTACATGGATACAGACAGTTATTTTCTAGAATTGAAACGTGATCCTTTTAAAATTATTAAAGAAAATATAGATGACTTTGATACAAGTGATTATCCAAAAGATCATGAATGTTTCACTACTAAAAATAAGAAGGTAATAGGGAAATTCAAAGATGAGTTAAATAGCGAAGTTTTAGAAGAATTTTGTGGTTTAAGGTCTAAGATGTACTCGTACAAATATCTAGATAAAAACCCAGTTAGGTGTAAAGGAATTAAGAGAAGCGTTGTAAATAAAACAATAAATATCGAAAACTTGAAGAGATGTTTGTTCGAAGATAAAGAAGAATTTAGGGAGATGACAGTCATCAAAAGTTATAAACATGAGTTGTACACTGTTACCATAAACAAGCTGGCACTGAACGCTAAAGATGATAAGAGAATTGTCCTAGAAAATAAGATCGATACAGTACCGTATGGCTATAAAAATGAAGCAAAATCTGATATATTAGACGAATTAAATAAACTTGGAAACTTTGAAAATTGAGAAATAACCGGAAGTTTTTACGAATATGAATTGAAAAAGTCAAAGCTGTAATTTTTTCTATATAAATGGAGGCCCAAAAGAAATGTATAAAGTGTCAAGAATTTAAAGATTTGTCGAAGTTTTTTCAAGATAAGACTAGAAAAGATGGATTATGCTATTATTGTAAGGATTGTAATAAGAAATATAGAAAAGAATTATATGATAAAATGGAAAAATTAACTTTAGAAGAGAAAGAGTGCACACGGTGTAAAAAGGTTAAGAATATTTCAGAATTTTATAATCTCCATTATAGTAAAGACAACAAACAAGCATATTGTAAAGATTGTGCTAAACAAATCTTTGCTAGACCAGTTCTTTGCGTATGCGGAAGAGAAATTCAACATTTCTATAGTCTTAAAAGACATTTACAAACAAACTATCATAATTCGAATGTTTAACATTTTCATCGTGTAATTTAGATATTCTATAAATCAGTCGAGATTCTGCCATATTTGTAGTAAAATGATTTCCGTTGTATAAAATATTCAAAGATTCTTTCATTTGGTTATACAGATTGATAGAATTTGGTTCGTCATCAATGAACAAAATCTCTAATTCAGGATAATTTATTTTTAGATGTTTTAATCGGTTTGGTATTTCTCGTTTCTGAGCTCTGATAACGTAATAAGGATATTCCCACATGTGATTCTTCTTAATTAACACAAAAACATGGTGTTTTTTCTTATCAAAATCTTTACATACCATATCTCTCTTCATTAATTCCATTCGCAATTCTTGATTCTCTATTTTCAATGATTTCATTTCATCTTTAATTTGTAACTGTTTTATTTCATCTTTTAACTGCTTATTTTCGTTTTTGAGTTTGTACTCACCATATTTTCTAATGGAAGGTAATACTTCTTTCGTAACCCAATTTTTAAACAATTTCGCTTCTGGTTTATGCGATCTCAAAATTAAAGAATAAAGTCCAGATTCATTAACGAAAACAGTGTTATTTTGGAAGTTTGAAGGTAAGCTATTTATAGCCCCCCTTATATTTAGATTAAAATAGAAGTTTTTATCATCTTCGTCAATGTTTATTCTGATCGTTTGCATAGTATTTTCATATTCTAGAATTTTTGCTACGTCTTTAGCCTTAAACCAGATCACATTGTTTTCGTCAACAATCGTAAAGATATGTTTGTTATTGAATTTTAGTTGATTATTGAGTAGGTCTACAACTGACTCCATTTAGATAGAAATAAAATTTAACTAGTAATTTTTATTTCAGTATAAAGTCCAGATTCATTGATAAAAACAGGGTCAGGATGAAGATTGTTAAGGGGTCTATGGGATAGACTCCTGTAATTTATACATTCAAAAGTTGTTTTCTTGAAAATTTGAAGGTAAGAACGATTCGTTCCCCCCTTGATTCATCATTCTTTCGACAATCTTAAATATATTGTTGTTTTACTCTCATTATTTAATAAATTTCCCTCAGAGTCTTGTATAGTTAGAACGATTTTTTGAATTCTTTTAATATTTTTTCTAATTGGAATATAATCGATTTCATTCGGTTTTTCACTGATTTTTGATCCATAAGCAACATTTGGGAAAAAAGTGTACAAAATTTCAGATTCTTTGTGTAAATGTTCGGTATGATTTTCAAAACTAGGTTCAACGAGATTACAATGTACTTCAATTACATCAAACGGTCTAAATTTTGGCGTTTTATTTCCTAAATATACCTGATTTGGCTCAATAGTTTCTTGAACAAACCCTAACAAATCTACAATAATTGCTGAAAACATTATTCTTACTGGTGATTTTATTTGAATTTTATTAGAGAGATAATTTTTTTGCATTTCAAACTTGTTTTCGTCAAAGTTTAAAGATTTATCTGATTGTTTGAATGTTTTCAGATAATTTTTAAGGGAATTTTTTATTTGATCGAAAGTATAATATCCTTTGTTTAAACCATAGTATTTTGTTATGTTCTTCTCACTAAATCCTATACAATAAGGAGAACTTTCACTAATATTTATTACAAAATTGTCAGAATAAAAACCGCTTAAACCGATAAAATAATTTGATTCTTCCTCTAAGTGTATAGGATGTTCCAAGTTTAAAACTAATTTAGAGCTTTCTGAAGTCAACTTGAACAGCTTCATTTTCGCAAGCGTTGCTTCAAGATGAAAATCTTCTATTTAAATGGAGAAATTTTTAAAGCAAAAAGATCAGATAAAACTTCAAACGTTTGAAGAAAATAAGAAAGATCAACCAATCAGATTGTTAATTGTTGGTTCAAGTGGATGTGGAAAAACAACTTTACTATTGAATTTTATCTACAATAGGTTGATTCCTTATTCCAATTTGTATGTTTTTAGTAAATCTTTAGAACAAGACGCCTATAAAAAATTACAAGAAAGATTTGAAAATATTGAGAAGAACTTAAGTAAGAAAATATCATATTTTTATAATGCTTCTGAGGACATAGTTCCGTTAAGCGAATGTAAACCCAATTCGTTAATCGTTTTTGATGATTGTATTTTGGAAAATCAAGACGTTATCAAGGAATATTTCGTAATGTCTCGTCACAAAAATATCTCTTGTATCTATCTTTCTCAATGCTTTTCAAAGGTTGATAAACAAGTTATAAGAAATAATTTGAATATGTTGTGTGTTTTTAAGCAAGACGATCACTATTCGAGAAAAATTTACAACAATTATGTGGGATCTGATATGAGTTTTAACCACTTTAATGAATTGTGTGATAAAATTTGGAAAGAAGACTATGGATTTTTAACTATTAATCTAACTTTGAAGCCTAAAAATGGTAAATATTTGAATAAATTTTCCAATATAAACGTGTGATAATCTAGTTGTTTTCATGTTTTTACGTTCACGTTTACGTTTCGTGTTCTCGTTTTTACGTTCCACGTTCACGTTCCACGTTCACGTTCATGTTTCACGTTCATGTTTCACGTTCGTGTTTACGTTTCACGTTCGTGTTTCACGTTCCACGTTCACGTTTTTACGTTCCACGTTTTACGTTCCACGTTCACGTTTTTACGTTCCACGTTCACGTTTTACGTTCCACGTTCACGTTTTACGTTCCACGTTTCGTGTTCTCGTTTCGTGTTCTCGTTTCGTGTTCTCGTTTCGTGTTCACGTTTCCACGTTCCACGTTTACGTTTCAAAATTTTCCTAAATAAATGGCGAACGTAACTTCAGAAGAAGCAAAAAAACTTGATCAAATAGAAAAGAAATTAATCAAAGAATTTAAAGAACAGATTCGAATTGATGAAAAAGAACAAGAATTTATTCAAAAAATTAATCAACCTGTAACATCTGCAATAAAAAATGTTGAGGGCAAAATTGAAAATGTTTTAAGCGATAATCAAAATTTAATGAATTTGGTTCCAGTTGTACGACAATTTGCTGATATTTCGATACCAGAATCTGAGTTTGAATTGCCAAAATTACCATCTTCAACACCATTTAGACCTCGAATCATTGAAGACTCTACCATAGTTGAACCAATAAGTCCTGGAACAACGGATATAATAATTGGTGAAATTGGTAAAAAATTTCTTCCTAGAGCAAAGGATGATAAATTTGGTTTGTATTGGGACAGAAAAAAGAAAAGTTTTATGATTGGAAATTTGCCCGTGAATTTTGAGCATAATGATATCATTATTAATGAAAAAACATATGAAGGAACTCAAGGTTTATGGAGATTATTAACAGGCACTGATGTTCCAAAAGACGGTTTATATTCTGAAGAAGACTTGAAAAAGTATACTGAAATTTTATGGAAATCTGATTCAATTTACAAAAATAATGATCCATCAACTAAGAAACCAAAGTCAAGTAAAGGTAAAAAATATCTCAATTTGATTAAACCAATTTGGGAAAAACGAATCGAAGGATCAGGTGTGAGAAAATACAGTGATAATAAGATTGAATACAGATATATCGACGATTTGACAAAACTCGATGGAATTATTAATTATATTTATGCTCAAGAAAAGGCTGGAAACAACAATTTTTTGAACGAAAAGAAAGCGATTAAAGATTTTATTTCGAACAAACTTGATGAAATGATTGAAAAACCTGATGGAATTAAATATTTAAAACGAGTTTTGCCGGCAATAAGTTCATCTATGATTGAGGGTAGTGGACTTTTGAATGATTTTATCAACAATTTACCTTTTGAATTACACGTACCAACTTATCAGTATCTGGGGCCTGGCACAAAACTCGAAAAAAGACTAAAAAGAGGAGATCCTGGTATAAATAAATTAGATCAAGCTGCTATGGAACACGATATTTTTTATGCAAAACATAGAGACACAAATTCCAGACATATCGCAGATAAAGTTTTGCAAGATAAGGCAATGGATAGATTTTTATCAAAAGATGCTAGTTTAGGTGAAAGATTTGTTGCGCTTCCAACAGCTGGAGCAATGTTTTTGAAGAGAAAACTAGGAATGGGAATCGAAGAGAACTTGAAATTTTAACTATATAAATGGAGGTGAACGTAAACTTCAGCAAAAATCAGAAAGAAAAAATAAAATCCGCTTTTAAGAAAAAAATACTCGTTAGTATTCAATTTAAAATAGATCAACTAAAAAATGGCGAAGATAAGATATTTTTAACAAATAGACAATACAATAAACTCGAAAAACATAAGAAAAACAATAAAGGAACCAGAATAGAATTTTCTTATAATCAGTTGAAAGAACTCAAAAATGGTGGACTTTTGAAAGATTTATTAGATTTTGGAGAAAATATTCCAGTTGTTAAAAATGTTGTTCCTTATGTTCGTAAAGCTGCTCCAATCGTTAAAAAGGATGTGATTCCTATTGTTCGAAACATTTTAAATTGGTTAGATAAAGAGTTGGAAGATGTTACAGGATCTGGATTAGATGAAAAAACTTTGAATTACGTGAAATCAAACATTGAAAAAAAAATTTGAACCTTTAACATTCGGAGAATTGGAAGGAATCTGCAAAAACATTAAACATTTTAGAGGAATCTTCATGAGAGATACATTACCTGAAAAAGTTAAGAAATTTGAATGTGGAATTGTGAATTTAGACTCGATTATGGGAAGTGGAACGCATTGGATTTGTTATTATAAAAATGATAAGAATACATGTTATTTTGATTTGTATGGAAGAATTGAGGACAAACCACCTATAGAATTGATTAAATATTTGAAAAAATCAAGCGTCTACTACAATGATTCTCAGATTCAAGACTATAAAGATCCCCCAATTTGTGGTCATTTATGTGTTTTTGTTTTGAATGAACTGAGTACTGGTAAAGATTTTAAAGAAGTTGTTAACAAATTATTGCTTAATAAATATGGATTCACAAAATATTTTTGACGTATTTGGAACACAAATTATTCAAAATGTAGATAATAGTTTGAATTTTGATAGTTTGAGAAATGAGTTTGATAACAAGTTAGAAAATTTATTACAAAACCTTCCAGATTCAGATATGTTTGCTGTCGAGATTGAAGATTTTAAAGCAGAATATGATAACAAACTTGCAAATTTCATGAGTTCAAATGAAGTTGCTGATAAAATAAAAACATTGGAAAAAGAAGTTGATGATGGTGTAAAAAAATTATTTACCAATTTAATGTCTCATATCGAAAAAGCTGATGAAATTACTGAAGCGATCAAAGTTGAAAAGAATTATGTTAGTTTGGCTAATAAGAAAAGAATTGTCGGTGTTCGACCTGGTATTGACAAACATGATGTTGTTGTTAAAGAACAAATTTTAAAACCTCTAAAATTATCAGAAAACATCGATATTGTTGATTTACATGATCCGAATGTTAAAAATGCCTTAGATTTTAAAGGAAAAAGAATTAGCAGTGTTAGTAAAGGAATTAATCCATTTGATGTTGTTGTAATGATTCAATTAGAAGATCATATTAAAATGTTTAATGAACTAAACAAAAATTACGAGAATCATAAACAGCATGTTAAAGATTTTACAACAGAAGTCTATGACAAGTTAGAAGCCAGAAATAGAAGATCAGTAGACGATGTTGGTGAATTACTTGATAAAGTAAATAAACTAGAAGAAAACTTTAATACATATAAAAATAGTGTTAATGTATTAGTTGGTGAAGTAATTAACAAAATTCTGAAAAATTTTGATACAAGTTTTAATGAGAAAATAAACTTTTTTGAAGATTTTGGTACACGTTTAAATGAGCAAATAACACATAATAATGAATTACTTAAAAGTATAGATGATCGATACTCTTTATATCTCGATAAAGTAAATAAACTAGAAGAAAACTTTAATAAATTTAAAGAAGATGTCGATAAAACTTTTGAAAACATCGACAACAGATTTAATGGAGTAGGTGGTTACGATGACTAATTTTCCTTATATAAATGGCGCTCATATACTGTGTGAGGTGCAAAGAGAAAACTGCCACAAACGATATAAAATACTATGCAAACATTAACGGAGTTAAGAGAATATCTGGAAAATGTGCTGAATGTAACGCTAAAAAGAGCCAATTTATAAAAACTTGATTTTGAAATTTTTTCTTAATAAATAGAGATGGCGGGACATTACAGTGCTTTCGATCTTTTTATCATGCAACACGAAAGAGATTTGAAAAAAGAACATTGGGATGATATTTCTCAAAAATATGAATTATCCGAAGATATGATGAGATTATACGTAAACAAATTGAATTGGTATAACATTGCTAAATATCAAACTTTATCATCAGAGTTCATTCAAGAAAATATACATTATCAATTAAAAGATCATATGTCTGTTCTTTGTCTCTATCAACACTTGAGTATAAAGTTTTTGGATGAAAATAAAGATACAGTTGATTGGAACAATATTATAGATAGCGGTTACTATCCTGTGCAAATTTTATTGAAATATGTGACCGAGATCGCAAAATTTAAGGAAGAGAATCCTGAATATGACGAAGTAGATCATTAAAAAATGACTCTAATCTTTTTAATTATTTTACTAAAATTTATATCTTTTCTTATAAAAACGTACATTAGATCGATGAAAAAATGATACACGATGTTTAAAATTTCTCTTATTAAATGGCGGACTACAGAAAATATGCTAGTGATATTGAAAGGGCGGAGTTTAAAAATTTCTATCCAATTAGTAAACAACATTTGAATGAACCGAATAAAAGAACTGAGTTTAATATTGATTTTGGAGATAACTTTTGCTCGTCTAACTTCCAGTTTTATATTTCTGGAACTTTAACAAAACAAGATGGTCAAGCATATCTTGGAACTGATAATGTTAGATTAATCGATAATTTTATACCGTTTTTATTTTCTAAGATTGAAGTAAGAAAACACAATAAATTGATAGAAGAAGTCGAAAACTGTGGCCAATTAAGCACAATTAAAGGAACTATTTCGTATTCAAAAAGTGATGTTATTTCTCAAACTTCTAATGGCTTTGAATCAGATTTTAAATTTGGTGTTTTTGAAGCAGCTGGAAATTTATCTCATTTTGGATTAGGATTTTTTGAAAATGTTACTATTCCGATCTATAAAGGAGGATTTTATCTAAGTTTTATAAGAGCAGAAGACGATGATGTGATTCTGAAGACTGCAACTGGAAATGTTATGCCTGTTGATGGAAAAATAACAATTACAGATTTTTTTATTAGAGTTCCAATGATTGATTATAAAACCACGAGTAAAATTAGATTGATTGATGAAATTACAAAAAGTCAAAACATTATGTTTAATTTTCTAGATTGGCAATGTATTGAACAAAAAGGTATTTCCGGAACAACTTATTCGTTCGATATCACAAATATTTATAGAAATATCTTCAATCCCAAGTTCGTTATCATTGGTTTTCAAACAGATAGACAGAATAATCAAGAAAAAAATCCTTCAAAGTTTGATAGTTTGAATGTAAAAAATATCAGAGTAAAATTGAATGGTTCTTATTATCCAGATGAATTACAAAATTTAAACATTTCCGGTGGTCTTTTCAGAATCATGTATCAGATGTATCAAGATTTTAAGAAAGTTTACTGTAATAATAAGGAAATGTATTACAATCCTAAAGAATTTTTAGCGAATAGACCTATTTATGTCATTGATACAACAAAGAGTTTGACAAATATTTCTGGTTCAAAGAACGATATAATTATCAATATGGATTTTCAAAAAGCTGTTACAAACGCGATTTGTTATGTGGTTGTGGTTTCTGAGAAATTTTTAGCCTATGATGTGATTAAGAACGATATTAGAGAAATTCAGTAAAAATCACGTTATTTTCACTATTATTCATCGGATAATTTTAAAACTTTACAGAATTGTTAAAGACATTGATATAAGTATTCATTTTTAATTTCAAAAGAATATCTTAAAAAATGGGGATGATATTAACAAAAAACTATTCCAAGGTCATCTTAAGTGTTGGACCGGAAGTTATGATTTAAAAAAATACTTTAATATTTACTGATCCTATATACCAAATTTCAGCAAAAAAGCTCCAATAGTTCTCGAGATACAAGAGTTTTAAGATAAGGGATGATTGGGGTAGTTTTTGAAAATTTTGTTATTTTCATGAAATTTTAAGTTGAACTCGCTTGTTTTTGAAGTTTCAGATTTTTCTGATAATTTTTTTATTTTTTTTATGAATATTAAGAAATAGGGGATGATTTCACCCTTATGGATAAGTTAAGTCGAAAGAGTTAAGTATTTACTATATGTGTACCAAATTTCATTAAAATCGGTTGAGTGGTTTTTGGAAAGTTATAAGCTATATCTCTGCTATATAAGTTGTTCAATTAAATATAAAATTATTAATAAATTTGTAAACTAGCACTCCTAATTGAACAACTTATATAGCAGAGATATAGCTTATAACTTTCGAGACTCTCCGTAGCTCAGTTGGTAAGACGCTTGCCTTCAAAGCCTGAGGTTCTGGGTTCAAATCCCAGAGCTTCAGGCGCGCTTTTTATTGAGGAAGACATGGTTGTCGTTCAGTGGTTGGGGACAAGTCTTTACACGAGTGGCCATAGTGTAATGACTATAGAACAAGCCGAGTAATGACAACTGTGGTTGGCGCGCCATTTGCTTCCTCACCTTTCCACTTCATTCCTTAATTCCTTCTCTTCCTTAATTCGTACATTCCTTCTCTTCCTTAATTCGTTCATTACATTCATCATTCACATCATTCATTAATACAACATTACACTTACAAAACACCCGACACAAATTCCCTAATTGTATCTCTCCATCAACTTCTACACAGTAGTTACCAAAGAAAAATGAGACTTGGGAACAAAAAAATTCCAGAGTCTAAGACCCGAATTACAGCTCCTAGCCATTAACTTGGTTGGACAGTAGCAGTGCAGGGCCAAGTCTCTAAACAATAGACACCGTAGAAGTTGAATGTGATGTGATTCCCCATAGCGCAAACACGCACACTAACAACACTACACCAAAGACACAATCATTCATTTTGTCTTTTACAATAATTGATGATGTTCATATTATTCTCTTTCATTCCTTCTAAAACTTCAAAAATATACTCTTTCGCTGATGAAAAATCTCGATTTCTTCCGGAATAATCTTTGTAATCGTACACATAATATCCTAAATAGTTGTACAATAGAATGAAATTATTTCTATTTATCTCTGTTGTAGAAATGTAAACACAAACATTTGCGCTGAAAAATTTATATCTCGGCAGACTTAGTTCCATAATCTCCATTTATAAAAAAATCTTTTTGTTTAAATGGAAGAGTATAATGCCAACTGTTACAAGTGTTCTAATAGAGGAGAAATTATCGATAAAAGATATTTAGTTTGTAGAGGTTGTAATTTAATTTTGTTAGAAAGACCTAAACCTAAGAAATTTCGAAATAAATTAACACATTTGAATAACCTGCTTACAAAATTGCAATATGGAGACAAGAAGCAAACAAAATTTGTTACAGAATTTAGAAAACAGAATAAAAATTTTTACTTATCTCTTGGAACCATTGACAAAATTATTTTCCTTTTCAAAGAATACATTAGGTTTGTTGGTTTAAATACACACGTTTATTATGAAAAGATATTACCTGTATTTTTTCATTATCTGGATGTTGAATTTGTCTACGATTTTAAGCCAGAAATCCTCGATGATTTTATAGTACATTTGGAGAAATTAAACGAGGAACCTCTTGAAAAGAATGCGGTTTTACTCACATTCTCCCCGACTTCTCGAGTGATTGTTAGCAAATTTCATTTTTTCCGTCTTTAAATTTTTTCTATTTAAATGGAGTTCTTGAAAGAGTTAAATGATATTGGAGAATGTAAGTTTAAAGAGTATAAGAAGTTAAATGAATTGGAAGAAAGGAAGAAACATAGAATCTTGAATTTGGAGAAAATGAAAGATAAATTCGGGTTTACAATAATTGCCGAGTTGGAAGATTATAAAGTACACTTACCGAACAGATTTTTGACTGTTTTGGATGAAAAAAAGATTAAAGAATTGAACAAAAATGAAAAATTACACTTGGTTGTTACTGGAAAGAAGACTATTAAAGATAAAGACTGTGTTACAATTAACTTCGTGGAATAAAGATTTCGAAGATTTCTGGATTTTTTCATTAAAACAGCTTAGAAATTAGAAGCCTACAATGAACAGTAAAACAGCTATAGATTCGGTTATTCAACATTCGAGTATTATAAATTCCACAATTTATGTTGTCATACTGTCATGAAAAATTGCTTGAATACAGTTTACCATAGTTTATTTAAGTAAATTGTATTGTGAATTGTTTTTACATATTTATGGTGTATTGAACAGTATTTGTATTGATTTTTGGGCTGTCCCAAAAGTGGTCCAGAACCGCCATACTGTTTGATTTTACAGATTCGTTTATTGTCCTTTAAACAGTATTTTCCCTTGATTTTCTGTCTGTCCCAAAAGTGTCCTAGAACCCTCATATTCATATCTACTTATATATGTATATACACTTGCACACCAAATTTAGATTCTGGAGTCTCATTTGGATTAAAATGTTGGTATTCAAATTGTTACTTTGTTATACCAGATATATTCAAACACAGTCAATCACCATTATACACGATTCCAGAAATCAGACTTGGATATCACATGTAAAGCAACAGAAAGAATCATAACACGTGCTTCCCTTACGGTCTAGGGATCAAGAAGGAATCAGGCCGAGATCTTTCTCACAATGTGGTGGTTTATACATCGGGGTCCACAAACCGCAAATGGAGGGAAACCGGCAGCTCTTTAGCCTCCAACCCAAACCGATACGTACGACTTCAATAACAAACATCCTTCATTGTTTTCAATTTCCACTTACCGTTGTCAGAGTGAACCGTTCGAATTTAAATTTAACCAATATTGATCTGTTACACTGAGGATAAAATTATTGTTTCACATTTTTGACCCTATTGATACCTTTACATTTCTCAACATCCATCAGAACCAGTAAGGCTGGCAGCCGATTTTATTTTTCTTAGGAAATATTCTCTCATCAATTTCAAGTAAAACCAGAATGTGTGCTTATACAGAGCAAATTGGCTCTCTTTATTTGTCTAGGAGCCGAAAGCCTACAGAGGGATTTTTACAAAGAAAGTGATTGTCAGCCATGTTCCAAATTTTGAATAGGTTAACAAACATATTTAAAATATTTGTTTGATCATTTTGAGGGACACAGAACAAAATTAATAATTTGATATTTTAAATAAAATCTACTATTAATCAGATTTGCTAAAACTGAAAAATTGAACACAAAAAATTATTAGGAACCATACCTTTCTGTCAGGAGTGTGTTTGATGGAATTGTTGCGAGGAGGTAACGGCGGTGGAGAGAGGGGAGATGCCTTAACGACAGCCGCGTAGATTGGATCTGAGGCTTGACTGCCAGCTAGAGATGGAGGAGAGTACAGGTAGTCGAAAGGATCATAAGGGTTGTACACACTTGAGCTCTCGGACTGGTCTTCTCTCAGGGCTGTAACACGGCAGAATGGATGTGTTTAGTCGATTAGCTAATACTTACTTGGGCTAAACTTCCAATTTTAAGAATTTAATCAAGTTTTTAATGCTGTAAGTAATGTAATTTTTGAAGAAGTATGAAGAAGTAATGTAATTTTTGAAGAAGAAGTAACACTATAGATAAGAAAATAATCTAAAACTTAATGTTAACTATTTAACAATATCGTCCACAGTTCTAAAAATAACTGAATTCAAATTAGGAATATTCAAACATTCAGACTCAAGAATTTAGTTTTAAAGTTTAATTAACTTATCTAATTCATTCAACACCTACAAACAAGACTAAACAGTTTTTTTTTTAGAATTAAAATTATATGTCCTCCTTTACAACTTAACTAAAAGTGTACACTACAGTTAGACAATAGACAATAAACAAATTCTTTATTAACATAACATCGAGAAATGCAATGGCGTCAATTTTATATAGGTTTTTTCCTTCAGTGGATGTGTTCTTTATTCTTCCTCCAGTCCAGGAACTCATCAATGGAGTAAAATGGTCGGTCGATGAGCCAGTTGGTCAGGGCTGTCTTCAACTTCTTCACGTTCAGCATCTTTAGATCTTCTGGTAGGAGGTTAAAGAGTTTCCTCCCCATGTAGGATGGTTTCCTCTCATATGATGTGATGTAGAGGGAGGTGAAAGTTTGATGCATGACGAGTGTTGTGTGTGTGTATATCAAGGCCTCGTTGAAGCTGTTCGATCGTTACATACAATATGACTTCTTTTATATATAGGCAGATGATTGTTAACACATTTGTAGTTTTGAAGACCTTTCTGCAGCTCTCCCTTGGGCCAAGGCTGGCCATAATCCTGATTGCTCTCTTCTGGAGAAGTAGAATTCGATTAAGGTTTCCTGCTGTTGTGCCTCCCCAAACTGCAAGGCCATATCGTAAGTGAGACTCGAACAATGCATGGTAGGCAGTTTTTGTTGTGGCATTGTCACTGAGTTTACTCTTTTTACTCGGTTTACTCTTTTTAAAATGTACAAGCAGGAGTTCAATTTTTTGGAGAGTGCGTCAACATGTTTGTTTCAGGATAGTGCATTGTCGATAGTCATTCCTAGGAATTTGGTCTGGCTTTCCATTGATACTTCTGGGACTTCCTCCTGTCTTCTCCCAAAAGCTAATTGTTTGGTTTTTTCAGCGTTTACAACTAATAGACAATAGACTTTATTTTCATATTCATCAAGAACAGAGACAGCGTCAAATCTTAAAAAGTATAAGTTAAAACATTTTTGTTAACTTTTATTAGTAGGTGTTGATGGTCATAAATTCTTCTAGGCTGTATACAGTCTTTTCCACTAGCCACTTGAACATTTTCCTCTTCAAAACTTGTGGGCCAAGGTTCTTAAGTTCTCCTGGTAGCATGTTGTACAACCTGGCACCTGCATAGGTTGGCTTCTTGGCGAATAGAGCTGATCTGTGGGCTGGCAGATTGAAGTCATTGCCATGTCTTGTTTGGCGTTCATGGATATCACGGTTCCTCAAGCAGTTTTGTCTGATAGCTAGTAATATTACCTCCGTAATGTAAATAGACACCACTGTGAGTATGCCCAAGTTCTTAAAAGCATCTCTACAGCTTTCTTGAGGATTTAAATCAGCCATGATTCGCACTGCACGCTTCTGCATAACTAGGACTCGCTGAAGGTTGGTGATAGAAGAGCCCCCCCAAAGCACTATTCCATAGCGAACATGTGTCTCGAAAAGCGCAAAGTAAGTGATTCTAGTAGCTTGTGGTGTGCTAATGTGTTTAACTCTCTTTAAAACAAAGAGAGCTGTGCTGAGTTTTGAACACATTATGTCTACATGTTGATTCCATGAGAGACGATTGTCAATTGTGACACCCAAATGCTTTGCAGAGAGCACTTGTTCTAGGTCCAGTGGCAAAGATACATAATCTTTATGTCTTCCCCATGTGATGCATTTGGTTTTGGATGAATTGAAAATCAGATTGTTGTTCAGGCAGTAGTGCTTAGATCTAGTTATTGATGTGTGGGTGTCAATTTCCAGTGCCTGCACCGACTTGTTGTTTGTGACGAGGACAGTGTCATCCGCGTATGACACTGGATAGCAACCCTCCCCCAAGTGCTCCTGAAGGTCTCCAATGAAAAGCACAAACAGTACAGGCCCCAAGACAGATCCTTGAGGAACACCTCTTTTAATTTCCATCGGTTCGGATGTTTCAACTCTGATATTTCCCTCAAGAACCTGTTTGATCTCCACTATGTTCCTTCTACCCTGCAAGTAACTTTCAAACCACTTTAGTGCTGTACCCTTGATGCCTAAAGAGCTAAGTTTTGTCAATAATAATCTGTGGTTAAGGCAATCGAAAGCTTTGCTTAGATCTAGAAAAACACTACAAACATTTTTTCCCTCCTCAAGGTTGTCAATGAGGTGCTCAACCAAATCAATGAGGGCACTGGTGGTTGATCTTCCCGATATGAAGCCATGTTGTCTCTCTGGTAGGTTGTGATTTATCTCCAAATGCTGTGTAAGACGTGTCAGTATGACCTTTTCCATGACTTTTGAGACTGTAGGAATTAAAGAGATGAGCCTGAAATTCTGCACTTCCTTTTTATTACCTTGTTTGTGCAGAGGGTACACTTTGGAGGTTTTTAGATTCTCAGGACATCTACCCTGAGTTAGGGATTTGTTAACAATACTGGCGATTGGTATACAAACTTCATTTCTGCAGAACTTTAATATTTTGGAATTTAGCCCATCTACTCCAGTGGATGTTTTGGATTTCATAGAAGAAATAACTTTCAGTACCTCCTCTGATGTTACCAATTGGAATTTCGGTGATTGCTGTTTCGTAATGATCTCTTGGATCCTCGATCACTGAAGTTCTGGGAGAATTGTTATTGGTCAGAATATCCTCCGCTGTAGTCGCAAAGAATTCATTGAAGTATTCTGCAATTTCTTTCAGGTCTTCAACTGTATTGCCATTGATATTCAACTGCCAGACTGTTTCTGAGTCCTTTTTTTTCGCTTTCCTTTCACTGTTGACAATCTCCCATACAGCCTTACTTTTGTTACTTGCCTCAGCTATTCTTTGTTCACACTTTGTTTTTCTGAGTATTCACAGCTTCATATCATATTCCTTCTTCTTTTGAAAAGCTATATATTTGTCCTCTTCCTTTTTGCTGAGTGCACATTTTTCATTAGCTCTTATGAAGTCTGCTCGCAGTTCTTCTACTTCTGTGTTGTAAAGCGTATATTTTCTTTTGTTAATTCTTGATTTTTTAAGGGGGCATGTGATGTCTAGTGCTGTTGTAATTGTACTAATAGACAATAGACAATAGACAAATAGACAATAGACAAACTTCTTTATTTACATATTCATTAAGAACAGTTATAGAGTCACATAATATTAATACATAAATATGGATGATGAATGTTTATACATTTGTGTTTCAGTTAAAAAAAAAAAGTCAAGGTACATTTTGAAATCTCCATGTTTCATTGCAGGCGTTGAGGAACTCGTCCAGTGAATAAAAAGGTTGATTTACTAGGATGTCATGCAGTTTTCCTTGTAGGGCACTCCTCTTCAATCTTCTCATTGTTTCTGGGAGAGCGTTCCACAACTTCCGGCCGATATAAGATGGTTTTTCTCCATAAATTGCTGTGCGATGTGGAGGCAGAACGTAGTTGGCTGCATGGCGAGTGTTGTATGAATGGATATCTTTCCCTGTTTGAAGACCCAGGTTGTGCACATGTAGAATTACTTCTTGGATGTATAGAGCAGTGACGGTCATTATGCCGAGGGTTTGGAAGGCTTGTCTGCAGCTTTGTTGATGTTCAAGGTCAGCGAGGATTCTAATGGCTTTTTTCTGCAGGACAAGCACCTTGTTGAGGTTTCCGACAGAGGATCCGCCCCATACAGCAATCCCATACCTCATATGGGTTTCTACTAATGAATAGTAGGCTGTTTTGGCATTTTCTAGGTTTCCAATCCATTTTATGCGCCGAACAGCATAAATACCTATGCTGATTTTTTTGCAAAGGCCATCCACATGCTCTGTCCAGCCGAGATTTCCATCCAGAATGATTCCAAGGAATTTAACATGGTTTTCAATTTCTACGTCAGGTATTTTTGGAATGTAGTCTTTTCTTTTACTAAAGTTAATCTGTATGGTTTTTGATGGATTTACAGCCAAGTCATTTTTCCTGCAGTATGTCAGTGCTTTGCAGAGGGAGTTGCAGGCGGTTGTATGTACTCCTTCTGCAGTGTCATCCTTTATTAAGAGTGTTGTGTCATCAGCATACATTACACAGTTGGTATTGTGATCTTGGATGTATCCTGGGAAGTCATTGACAAATAAGACAAAGATGACTGGGCCCAGGACTGATCCTTGTGGCACTCCACGTGTGACTGGTTGTGGGTTTGACTGGTAGGTGTTTTTATGGCCAAGTGTAATGTTCTGTATTTCAACTACCTGTGTTCGCCCTGACAGATAGCTCATAAACCAGTTGTTTGCTATGCCAGTAATGCCAAGAGATTTAAGTTTTTCTGATATGAGGTCATGTCCTAAACAGTCAAAAGCTTTGCTATAGTCAAGGAGGAGAGCAGAGATGTACTTTCCTTTGTCTATTTGGTCAATTATGTATTCTACTAAGCTGATGATAGCTGATGTTGTTGATTTACCTTTAAGAAATCCATGTTGGCAGTTAGTAACTATGTTATGCTGCTCTAGGTAGGTCATAAGTCTATTGAGTACTACTTTTTCTATTATTTTTGAAAATGTTGAAAGAAGTGAAATAGGACGGTAATTTTGAACTTCAGTGGTTGGTCCTTTTTTATGTTTTGGATACACTTTAGATTGTTTTAATGCAGTAGGAAATTGGTCAAGTCTAAAAGATTTGTTTATTATGCTGACTAGAGGTGGTATAAGCTCATCAGCACAATACTTTACAATTTTAGCTGAATATTCATCCATTCCACTGGATGGTTTTGATTTAAGGGAATAGATGGCAGCTCTTAATTCTCTGAAATTTGTGGGGCCTAAGTTAAAAACAGTTTGGCAGTTGTCTACTATAGACTGGTCATTTTCATTTTTATCCTGATTTCCAACTGTTTTCTGGTTGCTAAGTTTCAGTGTCGTTTCAGCAACTTGAGAGAAGAAAATGTTAAAATGTTCTGTAACTTCAGATGGGTTATTCACGACTTTGTCATTTATTATAATACTGGATTGAGATGGGATTTTGTGTTGTCCTTTTCTTTCATGGTTAATGACTGTCCATATGGCCTTGGTTTTGTTTGCAGCTGACTCAATGAAGTGTGAGTTTGCATTTTGTCGTAGGGTTCTAAGTTTGTTGTCATAATATTTTTTCCTTTCCACCATAACTGCTTTATCTTGGATATTTCCTGTCATTTCATATTTGTAAAGTGCCTTTAAGAAAATATCCTTGAGGTATTGTGTCTCATTGTCATAGCACAAAGTTTTTTGGTTTATTTTCCTGTTGCTTTTCTTCTTGGGGCAAGCAATGTCAAGGGATAATTTCAAGACTTCCAGAAAAATATCGTAAGCTGAGTCAGCATCAGGGGCAAGATTGATAGTATCCCATTTTTTGTTCATCAGAAGAGATTTCAAGTTATCTAGGTTGGTTGGACTGAATTGTCTTTTGAAAACTGAGTATGCCTCTTCTACTGTAGGTGCTGACTCGACTCTTTCCCAGGAGTTTAATGCAAGGAGGTTTGATAGGTTTGAGAGATTGTGAAAGTTGAAAATCCGTCTGGTCATGTTAATAGGTCTTTTTGCTTCACAGTCCACTTCAAGTTTGCAGAGCTGTCCTGTATGATCAGAAAGCGAGGTATGGATAACCTCAACGTTAACCTTCCCCAAGTCCAGATCGGTGCATACTACATCTATTGAAGTAGCAGTGGTGGAGGTTATTCTGGTTGGGGGCAGAGGAATCCTTGTTATGTTGAAAGTGGCAAGCATTTCACTTACTGCAGTTTTTTCTCTTGATTGTGTCAGACTATCAACGTTAAGGTCCCCCAGAATACAAATTCCATTGTTGTTATTTGGAATTTCTTCCAGCACTTGAGTCATCTGTGTAAGGGCCTCCTCAAGTGAGGCAGAGGGGGGTCTGTAAACACCCAGCACATATAAGGTTTCCTTTTTGCTTAGATGTATTTTTATACCTGCAATTTCACATAATAACTCAATACTGTGTTTTTCTGAGAGGATACTTTCAACTTCATTAGCGAGGTTGTCTTGCTTGAATATAGCTGTGCCCCCTTTGAGATGATTTTTTCTACAGAAAGCAGCAACCAGAACATAGTTAGTCAAGCAAACATTGTTGAGTATTAGGGAATTTAGACCATGCTCAGTTAGTACAACTATATGTGGCTTGTTTATGTATAGAAAGTGGTTTAATCTATCAATCTTGTTGCTCAGTCTGTCCATGTTTTGGTGAAAAATTACTTATTTATTTTTTGTTTTTGGATTGAGACTGTTTTGTGTCTGGTTTTTTTTGTCACGTTTTGTTCTAAAAAATTATCAGCACTAATTTGAGAGTTGGAGAGTTTTGAAAGCAACCTGGGAGCCACCCCAGGGATATCTTTTACTGATGTGTCATGTAGAGATAAACTTGTTGTAGACGTTATGTGTAGTTTGTATTCATCTATGTATATTCATCTAAGTCGTTTTCATGACAGTATTGATATGCCTTATTCAGTGCAATGTAAGAGTTGATGGCCACATTGTTTGGTGATGACTCAGAGACTAGAAGTGTCGTATCATCAGCGTACATTAGGGGAGTACAGTGCATTCCTAGATATTGTGGCATGTCATTTGTCAGGAGAATGAATAGGACTGGTCCCAATACCGAACCCTGAGGTACACCCTTTGTAATGGGTAAAGGGTCGGATCTTACTTCTTGGCGTATGTTTTTTTTGTGTGTCTTGAATCTCAACAACCTGACTTCTTCCTTCCAAATAACTCTTGAACCATGCATAGGCTTGGCCTTTCACACCAAGCTGTTCAAGTTTGTTGAGGATCAGTTTGTGTCCCAAGCAGTCAAAAGCATTGCTGAAATCCAGCATAATTCCAGTAACCAGATTTTTTTCTTCCAAGCTATCAATGACGAATTCTGCAAGTTTGATTATGGCAGTGATGTTGTGGATCTTCCCTTGATGAAGCCATGTTGGCTTCTGTTAACAGGCTGTTATGTTCACAGTGGTCCATTAATCTTTTTAAAACTATTTTCTCAAGGAGAAGGTTGAGATTAATGATATGGGTCTGTAGTTTTTGGCTTCAGTCTGGTTTCCACTTTTTAGCTTGGGGTATACTTTACTTTGTTTAAGTGCGGCTGGAAAGTGGCCATGAGCGAGGGATAAGTTTGTTACTTTGACTAGTGGTGGAGTTAAAGCTTTCTTACAGTGTTTCAGCATCTTTGCTGAAATTTCATCTAATCCTGACGAGGTTTTGGGTTTAAGGTTATCAATGATCTCTTCAATTTCTTGTTCATTAGTGAAAGGTAGCTGTGTTAAATCATTACCTGAGGTTTGTGGAGGTGCCGGTTGTTTTGTGACTTTTGGCTGGTTTTTTAGGGTGATTTCTGCAATATTGGTGAAAACTGGTTAAAGTGATTAGCAATTGTTTGGGGGTTAGTGTTAGACACTTAGTAGTTAGACAATGGAAACAGTCAAAATAGTGATTCACAATTTTGCGGTTTGATCTCCCTGGGCTCATCTCTACCGTTCTTATCTGTGCTAACATCAGCTTTCTGTTTGGCTGAAGATATAACTTATTTAGTTGCTTATCAACAAGTCCTGATCAGTTGGTATACTGTCTATCTATGAAAACTTGTTGGACTATAGGAGAATGGGTTCAAATCCCTCTGCTGTCTAATAATGTGTATAACTTATTTCTATTGAACAGAAATATATTGTGACTTATCCTCGACACCTATCATATAAATAATATGTAACAGACATTTTTATTTACTTATTTTTAAAATTGAATTTTAATCAATTTTATTTTTAATTAGAGACATTTAATACTCATTTTATGGTTTACTGCCAACTTTGACTAGTAGAGGAACGAATAACTAAGTGTCGGTAAGAGAGTTTAGAGCATTAGTGATGTCGGTAAGGCAGATTACAGTAAAAGGTGATGTCGGTAAGGCTTTATGGCGAAGTAGCCCTGTAGTAGTTGTGTAAAAATGTGATGTCATCAGCTATTCTATGTAATGACTGTTGTGATAAATCTCCAAATAAATGGAGTTGTGATTTATTTGGCTCAAACCTGGGTTGTGAAGTGGTTGATGTTGCACGTTACTATGCAGAGAAGCACTTTGAGGTTTGTGTGCTTAGAAGGTTGTAATAGTGTCACTGTACAGAGCTCCTGATGGGGACCTAAAAGTATTTTTTGACAGCTTGGAGGCACTCTTATTGTTTTTAAGTAAGTGCTCTTTTAGAGTCTTGCTTTGTGAAGACTTAAATATTGATATATTCAAGAATAATGCTAGCACTTGCAACTAAATAATTTGCTACGAACCATAGGCTTTATGTGTGGAAATTATGAACAAATTCGTGCCTTAGCAAGTTTGGACAATGTTGTAACAAATCTTATGCCTGTAAATATCAGTGTAAATGTGTTGGATCTGCCCATTTCTGATCATAAACCGTTACATATTACTGTTGCATTCAGTGGCCTACTGTTGGATGATAACACTGCAGTAATCAAGCCTACAGGCTACATTAGGCGCTTTACTGACAACAATATAAATAACTTCATTCAGTGTCTTGAGAGTGTTGACTGGACTAGTATTCTGTCTACTAGTGACTCTGTAAATATCAGTGTAAATGTGTTGGATCTGCCCATTTCTGATCATAAACCGTTACATATTACTGTTGCACTCAGTGGCCTACTGTTGGATGATAACACTGCAGTAATCAAGCCTACAGGCTACATTAGGCGCTTTACTGACAACAATATAAATAACTTCATTCAGTGTCTTGAGAGTGTTGACTGGACTAGTATTCTGTCTACTAGTGACTCTGTAAATATCAGTGTAAATGTGTTGGATCTGCCCATTTCTGATCATAAACCGTTACATATTACTGTTGCACTCAGTGGCCTACTGTTGGATGATAACACTGCAGTAATCAAGCCTACAGGCTACATTAGGCGCTTTACTGACAACAATATAAATAACTTCATTCAGTGTCTTGAGAGTGTTGACTGGACTAGTATTCTGTCTACTAGTGACTCTGTAAATATCAGTGTAAATGTGTTGGATCTGCCCATTTCTGATCATAAACCGTTACATATTACTGTTGCACTCAGTGGCCTACTGTTGGATGATAACACTGCAGTAATCAAGCCTACAGGCTACATTAGGCGCTTTACTGACAACAATATAAATAACTTCATTCAGTGTCTTGAGAGTGTTGACTGGACTAGTATTCTGTCTACTAGTGACTCTGTAAATATCAGTGTAAATGTGTTGGATCTGCCCATTTCTGATCATAAACCGTTACATATTACTGTTGCACTCAGTGGCCTACTGTTGGATGATAACACTGCAGTAATCAAGCCTACAGGCTACATTAGGCGCTTTACTGACAACAATATAAATAACTTCATTCAGTGTCTTGAGAGTGTTGACTGGACTAGTATTCTGTCTACTAGTGACTCTGTAAATATCAGTGTAAATGTGTTGGATCTGCCCATTTCTGATCATAAACCGTTACATATTACTGTTGCACTCAGTGGCCTACTGTTGGATGATAACACTGCAGTAATCAAGCCTACAGGCTACATTAGGCGCTTTACTGACAACAATATAAATAACTTCATTCAGTGTCTTGAGAGTGTTGACTGGACTAGTATTCTGTCTACTAGTTACTCTGTAAATATCAGTGTAAATGTGTTGGATCTGCCCATTTCTGATCATAAACCGTTACATATTACTGTTGCATTCAGTGGCCTACTGTTGGATGATAACACTGCAGTAATCAAGCCTACAGGCTACATTAGGCGCTTTACTGACAACAATATAAATAACTTCATTCAGTGTCTTGAGAGTGTTGACTGGACTAGTATTCTGTCTACTAGTGACTCTGTAAATATCAGTGTAAATGTGTTGGATCTGCCCATTTCTGATCATATAAAACCGTTACATATTACTGTTGCACTCAGTGGCCTACTGTTGGATGATAACACTGCAGTAATCAAGCCTACAGGCTACATTAGGCGCTTTACTGACAACAATATAAATAACTTCATTCAGTGTCTTGAGAGTGTTGACTGGACTAGTATTCTGTCTACTAGTGACTCTGTAAATATCAGTGTAAATGTGTTGGATCTGCCCATTTCTGATCATAAACCGTTACATATTACTGTTGCACTCAGTGGCCTACTGTTGGATGATAACACTGCAGTAATCAAGCCTACAGGCTACATTAGGCGCTTTACTGACAACAATATAAATAACTTCATTCAGTGTCTTGAGAGTGTTGACTGGACTAGTATTCTGTCTACTAGTGACTCTGTAAATATCAGTGTAAATGTGTTGGATCTGCCCATTTCTGATCATAAACCGTTACATATTACTGTTGCACTCAGTGGCCTACTGTTGGATGATAACACTGCAGTAATCAAGCCTACAGGCTACATTAGGCGCTTTACTGACAACAATATAAATAACTTCATTCAGTGTCTTGAGAGTGTTGACTGGACTAGTATTCTGTCTACTAGTGACTCTGTAAATATCAGTGTAAATGTGTTGGATCTGCCCATTTCTGATCATAAAACCGTTACATATTACTGTTGCACTCAGTGGCCTACTGTTGGATGATAACACTGCAGTAATCAAGCCTACAGGCTACATTAGGCGCTTTACTGACAACAATATAAATAACTTCATTCAGTGTCTTAAGAGTGTTGACTGGACTAGTATTCTGTCTACTAGTGACTCTGTAAATATCAGTGTAAATGTGTTGGATCTGCCCATTTCTGATCATAAACCGTTACATATTACTGTTGCACTCAGTGGCCTACTGTTGGATGATAACACTGCAGTAATCAAGCCTACAGGCTACATTAGGCGCTTTACTGACAACAATATAAATAACTTCATTCAGTGTCTTGAGAGTGTTGACTGGACTAGTATTCTGTCTACTAGTGACTCTGTAAATATCAGTGTAAATGTGTTGGATCTGCCCATTTCTGATCATAAACCGTTACATATTACTGTTGCACTCAATGGCCTACTGTTGGATGATAACACTGCAGTAATCAAGCCTACAGGCTACATTAGGCGCTTTACTGACAACAATATAAATAACTTCATTCAGTGTCTTGAGAGTGTTGACTGGACTAGTATTCTGTCTACTAGTGACTCTGTAAATATCAGTGTAAATGTGTTGGATCTGCCCATTTCTGATCATAAACCGTTACATATTACTGTTGCACTCAGTGGCCTACTGTTGGATGATAACACTGCAGTAATCAAGCCTACAGGCTACATTAGGCGCTTTACTGACAACAATATAAATAACTTCATTCAGTGTCTTAAGAGTGTTGACTGGACTAGTATTCTGTCTACTAGTGACTCTGTAAATATCAGTGTAAATGTGTTGGATCTGCCCATTTCTGATCATAAACCGTTACATATTACTGTTGCACTCAGTGGCCTACTGTTGGATGATAACACTGCAGTAATCAAGCCTACAGGCTACATTAGGCGCTTTACTGACAACAATATAAATAACTTCATTCAGTGTCTTGAGAGTGTTGACTGGACTAGTAGTCTACTAGTGACTCTGTAAATATCAGTGTAAATGTGTTGGATCTGCCCATTTCTGATCATAAACCGTTACATATTACTGTTGCACTCAGTGGCCTACTGTTGGATGATAACACTGCAGTAATCAAGCCTACAGGCTACATTAGGCGCTTTACTGACAACAATATAAATAACTTCATTCAGTGTCTTAAAGAGTGTTGACTGGACTAGTATTCTGTCTACTAGTGACTCTGTAAATATCAGTGTAAATGTGTTGGATCTGCCCATTTCTGATCATAAACCGTTACATATTACTGTTGCACTCAGTGGCCTACTGTTGGATGATAACACTGCAGTAATCAAGCCTACAGGCTACATTAGGCGCTTTACTGACAACAATATAAATAACTTCATTCAGTGTCTTGAGAGTGTTGACTGGACTAGTATTCTGTCTACTAGTGACTCTGTAAATATCAGTGTAAATGTGTTGGATCTGCCCATTTCTGATCATAAACCGTTACATATTACTGTTGCACTCAGTGGCCTACTGTTGGATGATAACACTGCAGTAATCAAGCCTACAGGCTACATTAGGCGCTTTACTGACAACAATATAAATAACTTCATTCAGTGTCTTGAGAGTGTTGACTGGACTAGTATTCTGTCTACTAGTGACTCTGTAAATATCAGTGTAAATGTGTTGGATCTGCCCATTTCTGATCATAAACCGTTACATATTACTGTTGCACTCAGTGGCCTACTGTTGGATGATAACACTGCAGTAATCAAGCCTACAGGCTACATTAGGCGCTTTACTGACAACAATATAAATAACTTCATTCAGTGTCTTGAGAGTGTTGACTGGACTAGTATTCTGTCTACTAGTGACTCTGTAAATATCAGTGTAAATGTGTTGGATCTGCCCATTTCTGATCATAAACCGTTACATATTACTGTTGCACTCAGTGGCCTACTGTTGGATGATAACACTGCAGTAATCAAGCCTACAGGCTACATTAGGCGCTTTACTGACAACAATATAAATAACTTCATTCAGTGTCTTAAGAGTGTTGACTGGACTAGTATTCTGTCTACTAGTGACTCTGTAAATATCAGTGTAAATGTGTTGGATCTGCCCATTTCTGATCATAAACCGTTACATATTACTGTTGCATTCAGTGGCCTACTGTTGGATGATAACACTGCAGTAATCAAGCCTACAGGCTACATTAGGCGCTTTACTGACAACAATATAAATAACTTCATTCAGTGTCTTGAGAGTGTTGACTGGACTAGTATTCTGTCTACTAGTGACTCTGTAAATATCAGTGTAAATGTGTTGGATCTGCCCATTTCTGATCATAAACCGTTACATATTACTGTTGCACTCAGTGGCCTACTGTTGGATGATAACACTGCAGTAATCAAGCCTACAGGCTACATTAGGCGCTTTACTGACAACAATATAAATAACTTCATTCAGTGTCTTAAGAGTGTTGACTGGACTAGTATTCTGTCTACTAGTGACTCTGTAAATATCAGTGTAAATGTGTTGGATCTGCCCATTTCTGATCATAAACCGTTACATATTACTGTTGCATTCAGTGGCCTACTGTTGGATGATAACACTGCAGTAATCAAGCCTACAGGCTACATTAGGCGCTTTACTGACAACAATATAAATAACTTCATTCAGTGTCTTAAGAGTGTTGACTGGACTAGTATTCTGTCTACTAGTGACTCTGTAAATATCAGTGTAAATGTGTTGGATCTGCCCATTTCTGATCATAAACCGTTACATATTACTGTTGCACTCAGTGGCCTACTGTTGGATGATAACACTGCAGTAATCAAGCCTACAGGCTACATTAGGCGCTTTACTGACAACAATATAAATAACTTCATTCAGTGTCTTGAGAGTGTTGACTGGACTAGTATTCTGTCTACTAGTGACTCTGTAAATATCAGTGTAAATGTGTTGGATCTGCCCATTTCTGATCATAAACCGTTACATATTACTGTTGCACTCAGTGGCCTACTGTTGGATGATAACACTGCAGTAATCAAGCCTACAGGCTACATTAGGCGCTTTACTGACAACAATATAAATAACTTCATTCAGTGTCTTAAGAGTGTTGACTGGACTAGTATTCTGTCTACTAGTGACTCTGTAAATATCAGTGTAAATGTGTTGGATCTGCCCATTTCTGATCATAAACCGTTACATATTACTGTTGCACTCAGTGGCCTACTGTTGGATGATAACACTGCAGTAATCAAGCCTACAGGCTACATTAGGCGCTTTACTGACAACAATATAAATAACTTCATTCAGTGTCTTAAGAGTGTTGACTGGACTAGTATTCTGTCTACTAGTGACTCTGTAAATATCAGTGTAAATGTGTTGGATCTGCCCATTTCTGATCATAAACCGTTACATATTACTGTTGCACTCAGTGGCCTACTGTTGGATGATAACACTGCAGTAATCAAGCCTACAGGCTACATTAGGCGCTTTACTGACAACAATATAAATAACTTCATTCAGTGTCTTGAGAGTGTTGACTGGACTAGTATTCTGTCTACTAGTGACTCTGTAAATATCAGTGTAAATGTGTTGGATCTGCCCATTTCTGATCATAAACCGTTACATATTACTGTTGCACTCAGTGGCCTACTGTTGGATGATAACACTGCAGTAATCAAGCCTACAGGCTACATTAGGCGCTTTACTGACAACAATATAAATAACTTCATTCAGTGTCTTGAGAGTGTTGACTGGACTAGTATTCTGTCTACTAGTGACTCTGTAAATATCAGTGTAAATGTGTTGGATCTGCCCATTTCTGTAATTAGTACTGTGGCTCAGCCTTTTGCTGATTGTTTAAATGCTCGTGTCAAGGAAGGGAAATTTCCAGATTGTCTTAAGATAACCAAAGTAGTTCCTATTCATAAGAAATGGAACACGAAAAGTGTTGACAGCTATCGGTCTATCTCTGTATTCCTGTTTTCTCAGAAAATTTGAATCGGCATTCAAAATTCAGGTGAGTGATTTTTTTGAATCCATCCAACAACCTTAGAAATTGTGTCCCTGCCAACTACTTAAAACATGTGTACTATACTTTTTTCCATAGCAACTTGTCTTATGGAGTACTTAATTGGGGCAATGCTCAGGGAATAGAAAGAGTTTTGTTACTGCAAAAAATAGTGATTAGAATCTTATCATTCTCAGCTTTAAATGACCATTGTAAGCCTTCGTTTAGAAAATTAAGAATCTTAACTGTTGTAAACCAATATATATACAGGGTGATTCATGAAGTTCTCCCCCCCACTTCTACAGCACATTGTACTAGTAAAAATAATGAAAAAATGTTATATAAACATAGGTCCGAAAAAACGCTTCGTTAGCGAGTTACAGCTAGCGAAAGATTTCGCCTGAATTCCTGGGTAAAGAGTAAAATAAAGCCATACTGAACTTTTGGAAAGGTTAATTAAGTAAGAAATATCGTGGATTATTATGTATTTTTACCTGATAAAGCTAATAAAAATAGGTTTCAGAACTGTACCTGTAGTAGTTTTTTGAGGGATTCAGGGTTAAATGCAAAAAATTGGGGCACGAAACAATGTTTTTTTTAAGTTTGATGTACAATAACTTTGTTAAATTGGTAATAAATACATAAAATCAACAAACTTTAATTGTAGAGAATTTAATTCTGAGAAAATTGATATAATCAAAGTCTAAAATAAAACAGAAAAAAGTACCAGAAAAAGATTTTATTCAGTATAATACATTACTAGCTGTAAAGAAATACCGTACGGTATTTAGTTAAAATAAAACAAAAAACAAAATGTTTGTTCCTTAATGATGAGATAAAATTGAGAAAACAAGATTAACTGTTAAATAAATTTGTTTGTAAATAAAAATATCATGTTTTATTACGTTGTATTTTTTTTAATAAAAATTTACATAAAATGTTCGAAAATAAATGAAGCAAAACATTTTCCCATTATTGTTTACTAATCATCGAAATGAAGTTTTTTGTTTTATTAATTTCTAAGTTGGTAACGCACAAATAACAGCTGATCAACAATGGTATTCTGTACTGTTACGTTAGAACTGTGTATTAGTGGTGTTTTTGCAAGCTACAGCAGGTGATCGGGTTCTGTGAATCGTGTTATTAAATGCAATTTTTCTGTGAGTTATAATTCGATTGTTTATTCAGCGAAAAAAATGCCTTACTTATTTACATCAGAGGAATACGCTGATATGGTTTTTATTTTGGGTTTACTGTAATGGTAATGCTAGAGCTGCTGTAGAAGAATATGAACTACGTTACCCTAATAGGAGGATTCCAGATACCAAAACAATTTCAGGAACTTTTCGTACTCTTCGGGAAACAGGATCACTACCAAGTACTAGGGCCAATTATGAACGAGCTGTCCAACTTGATGATGATATTGTTATTAATGCTGTTCATCGCCAGTCCAGGTGTAAGTACACACGACGTATTTCTAGGCGGTTAGGAGTTTCGTAGTCAACGGTGTGGAGGTCACTTAATCGAAACAAAATTTTATCCGTTTCATAAACAAAAGGGTTCAACATCTACAGCTAGGGATGGTCCGCTTCGCTTGGAGTTTTGCAACTTTTTGAATATTAATAATCAACTCCACAAGCGTATTTTGTTTACGGATGAGGCACAAATTCCCTCGGATGGTGTCAATAACTTGCACAATGAACACTCATGGGCAGAAAAAAATCGACATGAGGTAGTGGAACAGAACTTTCAACACCGATTTAGCGTCAATGTCTGGTGTGCCTTTTGCACAATCGGCTGATTGGACCTTTCATATTACCTGGACGCCTAAATGCTGAGTTCTATTTGCATTTCCTTCAAGAAGAGTTGCCGCAGCTGTTAGAAAAATGTTCCTTTACATCTCAGACAAAATTTGTACTTCCAGAATGACGGAAGCACCTCCCCACTTTTCACGTGCCGTTTCTGCTTACTTAAATCATCAATTTCCTGGACACTGGAATGGTCGTGGAGGGCCTCACCCTTGGCCACCAAGATCACCAGATCTATCTTCATTGAATTATTGCATCTGGGGATGGATGAAAGACATTGTATACAAGACAAAAGTGAATTCTCGTGATGAATTAATTGCCCGTATTATGGATTCGGCTGTGCAGATACAGGGAAGTCCTGAAAAATTAAGAAACGCAACAAAAGCAATATACAAACGTGCTGCAAAATGTATTGATAATGATGGCCTCATTTTCGAACATCTATTATAAAAGGTGCGTACGGTTGGGCCCAACCTGATTAATTTTGCTTAAAACTAGTAATGTATTATACTGAATAAAATCTTTTTTTGGTACTTTTTTCTGTTTTATTTTAGACTTTGATTATATCAATTTTCTCAGAATTAAATTCTCTACAATTAATGTTTGTTGATTTTATGTATTTATTACCAATTTAACAAAGTTATTGTACATCAAACTTAAAAAAAACATTGTTTCGTGCCCCAATTTTTTTTGCATTTAACCTGAATCCCTCAAAAACTACTACAGGTACAGTTCTGAAACCTATTTTATTAGCTTTATCAGGTAAAAATACATAATAATCCACAATATTTCTTACTTAATTAACCTTTCCAAAAGTTCAGTATGGCTTTATTTTACTCTTTACCCAGGAATTCAGGCGAAATCTTTCGCTAGCTGTAACTCGCTAACGAAGCGTTTTCGGACCTATGTTTATATAACATTTTTTCATTATTTTTACTAGTACAATGTGCTGTAGAAGTGGGGGGAGAACTTCATGAATCACCCTGTATATATATATATATATATATATATATATATATATATATTTATATATGTGCGTTTGTGTTACTTTACTGCGTGTTAAACGTAATTTACTCACACTTAAACTCAATAGCAACTTTCATTGTTACAATACTAGTCGCACTTAGTCCACCTACAGTACAGTAGACTCAGCCTAACCCTGTCCTCCTTAGAACATGCTGGAATAACTTTATTTAATAAATTTCCTCTACTGGCTCATGAAGTAGACTATGATAGATTCCAAAAGGCACTTTATATGTGGTTGACTGATAATGCTTCCTATAAGTTGAAAGAATGTTATCATTGGTAGCATTAAGTTTTAGCTATTATTGTGATGTACATACTTTTTATTTAACTAATTTTTTGTACCTTCTGTAATCTAACTTTATAACTTATTAGTTGTTTTAATGTCTTTGACATGATCTATTGACTGTTGAATGTGCTTAATGATCAAATAAATTTGAATTTGAATTTCAAACACCAATCAGGACTAGAAATTAATATTGAGGGACAAAACCCAGGAAGAATAAAATTTCTAACTGAAACATATTGAAAGTGATAATTATTAGATAGACAAAATTTAAATTAAAAGTTATAAGTGATATTGACTGATACTCGATTAAAATCAAAATGTTTGAAAACTAAACTAGTGCTTACTCGAATACTGACTGAATGTAAATGAATTATAAATTGAATTGAGCAACTAATGATTAGTTCATTAATAGCACCAATAATCATGCTAACTTATAAAAACCTGTTTTGAAGAGTCCAAATTACAAATTTTTGCCATAGAAAATAATAAAGACATAATATAGAAATTGAGAACAGCAAACTAAGGTACAAATAGTAACAAAAGACAAGTTAAACTACTTTAAATAAATATAATACTTTCAAGTCAAGCTTGTCAGTGTTATATCAGGCACCTGTAGTGATAAGATTACTTCAAAGGTTACTCATACCCACATTTGCACAAGTGGTGTTGCCTTGAGGTTAAATTTAATCAGTAAATAATTAAAGCCACAGCACCACAACTGGAACAAAGTTTTGTATATCCCAAAATGTATTAATGCAACACCGACAAAATATATTCTTGTGGTAACCATTTACAAATTCTTTTAAATTGTGATTTAAAACTACTTGATAAATATATAAAGTGATGAAATTTCACTGTTCTTATTTCAATAATTTCATAGTTAGATTACAATGGATGTAAGGCTATTTCAACATAAAATATTAATTAGGTTATAATTTCAAACTTTCTTTTACTCTTATCCAGTTATAACTTTTAATGCATGAATAAATAATATATAAATCACAAATTTGGACATATGATTATTTAATTTAAACTCAAGATTTGAATTAGAGCGATAATTGACAATAATAAACTAATAATATAGAATTTGAAGACTTAACGGCTCACCTGTGTCCTCGGGAATGGGTTCGGAGGAACAGGAGGGTGTGAGGAGAGGGTCAAAAGCCTCCAGGAGGCTGACTCGTACCCCCTTGTCCCGGTGTGGGTCTAGCTCCGAGTCAAACGGAGTCAGGTCTATTAGGTTACTGTTGTCCCGTTTCTCCACCGTCCTCAAAACATTCAGATTGTTGCCTGCAATACAACCGCAGTACACTAATAAACTGTTACTGAGTAAGAAGAAGGAGTTTTAGAGAGTAACTGGTTTAGATAACACAAATTAGACTACTTAGAACACATAAATTAGCTATTATAAAATTACTAGAATAAATGATAATTTTCCTTCAAAATATACAATAAGGACTCACTATACAAATAAAAACATTGAAATTTATATAAAATCGTGAATTTAATCAAAATTACTGCCACAGATTTTAATTGATTGTTAATAATACAATTTTTACTGTTAAAAGTCAACCATTCAAAACAAATATACATTGGACGAATGCACTTATAAAATTGATATGAAACATTTAGAGCTGGTAAGATTGACATTCATATACAGTATATATGACAGTGGTACAGAATACCTACCGTTAAACTGACTAGGGTTGGCAGCGGTGGGTGGAGGTTGTTGGCCCCTGGGGATACTGAAGAACATGAAGGGGTTGATGACGGGATGAGACTGGGATGAGTAGGTGGAAGGGGTGGAGACAGTGGGGAGGTAGAACCCCGGTGGTGGAGCCGCATGGAACATAGAAGTAGTGGACAGTGGCGTAATGCCGCTCAGCTCAGAGCTCAAATTGTTCAAGTCGAACCCGATGTCTCGGAAACCACTCCTGGAACCAAAATCTCATTAGATCTTTTCTCTGATTTAAATTTCAAAACATATAGCCCCCTAAATATTAAGATATTAACCCTGGAACTGGCGGTCATATTTCTCTCAGTGGCAGAGTGTTTTAGTACTTGATACATTGCCTCATATTTATTTTATTATTAGATGGTTACTATAAAGTACCTATGTCATATTATATATTTCTTTATTCAGCATTGTTCAATGAACATTTTTCACATAATATAATTAAAACAAAAAAATACTCTTACTCTAACTCTTCATGAAAAAAAAAAATTTTAGAAAAAAGAAAAGTTAGTTCAAAGTTTTTGATTTGTAAAATTGTTGTTGTTAGTGATATGCAAAATCCAAAATATAGAAAAGGAAGAGCATTTGATTCTGAGTAAAAATAAAACAACACATAGTTTATAAGGTATTTATTTTTACATGTGGTAAACGATAAAAAAATCATACACTGACATTTGAAAGTGCTACTTACCAACAAAAGTAAGAACTTCAAAGCTCACTTGGATTTGTACAATCTTGTAACTATTAGTTTATATTAATTTTCTATTTTTTATTATATATTTTTTTAATTATGTTCTGATTGAATGTCTAAATCGGAATCCTCATCGTTGCTAATTTCATGTTCAACTGGTTCTCAAATGTCACTTGAACGACCGCGGAAATTATGATCCATTACGTAAACAATCACAAAAAATTACTATTATTGTGTTATATACACAACCATCATTACAAAAAACTCAAACAACCAATAAACCAGACCAGCTGACGAAATAACAATAGCCGAATGAACCAGTTGACTCATCGCTGCACGCGCAACTAGCGCGGTACGCGGGAGAATGTAAACAAACAGTTCCGAGATTATAAAACGTATGGACGCGTAACGAAACGATAAAATTATTTATTAGTGTATTATTTACATAAATTGAACCTTCCTCTTTCGATTGGTATCAATACCGATACTCTTTGATCGTGTTTTAAGTACGTAATATTGAGAAATAAAAGACGTATTAAAACGCCCGATATCGGGCGCTGCCATCTAGGATGCAACTAAAACGCCCGATATCGGGCGTTTGCCAGTTCCAGGGTTAAACCAGAAACATTGATTCATACATAAAATACAAATATCTGTTTTGAATTCAACAGAGTACATAAAATTGGTTTTGTAAAAGTAAACATCTGCCTGTGCTTGTGTTCATGCACAAGTGTGTAAACATCGGTCACAAGCAAATGAACAGACTGATACTGATCGATGTTGCATTCAGGTGTGCCAGATATGCTATTTTTATGATAAATTAAAAAATAAAAGGACAATAAATAATAAAAACCCAAAGCAAACAGGACAGTCTTTCATAAGACTATTGGACGGGCTAATATCTATTTCATAAATGTTGCTGAGCAAATGAATTGAAAATTTAAAGATAATCTAAACGTACAATACCCACTTGTAGCAAACTCAAAACTAGACTGTCTGAAACCAATAACTAACTTTACTAACTAACTAAAACTTTGGGGAAATATTTTAATGAAATTGAAACCCAAAAGTTCAATAGGAATTGTGAAGAAGACCATGCATGAGATTATGTCAGAGTAAGTGATAAAATCCCATGAGCAGTCAGTCCATTCATAGCTGCACTTTTCCAGATGCCTGAGTAAAGCCAATTAAATTGGTTCTTTCCAAGTCTACATTGACCTAAAAAGGTGTTACACAAGGATCAATCTTGAGTTCTCTTCTCTTCTTTGTTTTGTAAATAACATAACTAAGAAGATCCCAATGGGAAAGCCTTATATTGACACTACTCTTGTTACCAGGCACCGGGCTTAGGAGCCCTTTAATTAGACTTCCCAAATGAATTTGCCCAATTTTTCCAAGATAAAATTAAACCAGAAAAAACCAAAAACATTTTGCATTTGAATGCGTTATAATGTTGACAAATGTGGCATTCAGGTAAGCCACCATCATGGCACAGATGTGTCATTTTTATGATAAATAAAAAACTATTTTGTTAGAGGGCAATTAATAATAAACCACCCAAAGCAAATTGAAAAGGCTTTTTAACAACTGTTTCATAAATGTTGCTGATAAGATCAATGGACATGTTTTAAAGAACCAAAATATACAGACAGCACACATTTGTAGTAAACTTCTTATCAGACTGGTTTAAAGAAATTAATAATAATAATATATTAAGAAACATTTCAGTAAAGTTTAAACACAAAACTTCAACAGGAATTGATGGACTGTGCATGAAGGTCATCAGATTCTATCAGAGTGAATTATATAAAATCAAATCCCTTGTGAAATTTGTTCATTCATAGCTGCCTGCAAGGTGGCCAAGGTAGTAAATAAATTCAATCTCTTATTTCCAAACCTAGATTAATCTGAAATACTGTTCTATAAGAATTGAATCTGGGTCCTCTTCTCTTCTTTGTTTATGTAAATTAAATAACTAAGACGATTTCAATGGAAAGCCTTTTTATATGTATTGATGACATTTATCTTTATCAGGCACCATACTTAGCAGCTCTTAAATTAGATATTTTTATTAAAGCGAATGACAACCCAATTCTTTGAAGAAAATTGCTTAAATGAAACCTCAAAAACCCAAAAATATTTGCATCAATCCAGAACACAAAGATTCTTGGTCACATGGTCTATGCACTGTTTATACAGAGACAGTTATAGCAACATCTGCTAGATATAATATTGTATGATTACCTACGCTAGAGTGAACAGCTGGCCAAAATTGAAGGCAAGTCAGCTAAAGTCATCTTTATACTTAGAAGTCTCTGCGACTGAGTGGGCCTAGCATATTCAGTCACAAAATTTAGAATTTATCAACAAAGTAGACTCATATTACAAAACATATTTGCCAACACAAAGGCCTATTTGCTCCCCCCCCCTCCTAACAGGTCAGTTTTTACCAGCAGAAGCCCAATTTGAGCCAACTCCTGAGGAACAAAAAGTACCAAACAACCAGGAAGTATTTATCAATATTTTAATATAACCTTTAATACGTTAATACTCAATTTTAAAATAGTTATGCTTGTCTCCTGAAATATATGCATGTAGGCTTTTCTAAATACTTAATTATATAATAACAAGTTCCAGGTGGTAACTGACCGCATGGTTGGTGGAATTCCAGAACTCAAGTTCCTGACAGAATAATCATTCAGTGGTTTTGGAATAACAGACAAATCGTTGCTGTAACAGAAAATGTGAACACATCAATTAAAGAAAGTACTGATATTAATATTCTAATTTAAAGAATAAACTTTTCTTCTCAAAGAAAATTGTAAATTACTGAAAATTAATTGTAAGGGGGGATGAATGCGTGGTGGGGGGTGAGGGAGGAGTCACAATACTTTCCAAGGGGGATTTGAATTCAAGGAAATTAAAGGTCAGGTGTCAGGATAAACTTCTTGAGTGCTGTATAATTATGATAACAATTAACAAAAAGACAACTATTTAGGCAGGTGTTTAGCAAACCACAATTGCACAATCTAAAAGTTTTAAATAGGCTAAATTTTATTTTAGACTTATTAACAAAAAAGGAAAATTATGTTATTGTTGAGGGAGACGTTAATATTAATGTTCTATAATACTAATGTTAATATTAATTATTCATTTTCATCTGAAGTTAAAGAATGCAAAAATATTTAAAAAAGTCAAGGAATGTATTATCTGATGGGTTTTCCGACTAGAGTAATGGCTTCAATATCAATCTGTATTCACAATTTTAATACAAACATTGAAATATCAGAAATTAAAGTATTTGGTTTAATAAGTGAACTGTCAGATTATGATGGTCAAATGGTGGAACTTTCAGTAGAATTCTCAAAAAAATATAAATAATAATGCTAAAAATGCTTTTTTAACCTGTAGCAACTTTTCAAAAATACTATGGAAACCTTTATCAAATTATTGGAAAATGAAACTTGATCAAATTTTTATAACGCTACAGTAGACTTAAAATATTTATGTATTATTTAGATTTTGCTTTTTTAGTTTAAAACTAAAATGAAGTGTTGACTAAAATGAATTACTGATTGTTAAAAAAAAAAGAAAAAAATAACATTATTAGATTAAGTAGTATTGATAGAATAATAAAAATAAAAAACTGCATACAATTTTTAAAGTGAGAAAAAAGCAGTTTAAACTCAAATTAATGATCCAAACAGTGTTAGTAATTTTAATTTAAAGTTCATAATCTTAGAAATAGTACTCAACCAAGTCTTGCAGTTAACCACATGGATCCAATTTTCAGGTGTACACCAGTAAATGAAAAAGAAATATTGCAGATTGTAAATTTTGTTTTTGACAAACAACACAGAGGTTACCATCGTCTGTTTTTCCAATGGCACCTGCTCAAGTAGCGATGTCAGATATATTTGCATCATGTTAATGCTAAACGTTTATATGTGTTTCTGTCCAGAAATGTATGTACTGTATCTCGATATATTTTTTTTTTCATTTTGCTACTACAGCAATAGCTTAGCTCTAAATTATTTAACAACAATTTTTATAAATAAGATACTTAAAACGTTAAAAATAGGTGTGGGTGAACTGTAAAGGGGCTCACCCAGCTCAGACTAAAACCTATAAGTGACTAAAGTAATCTGGTACGTAATTTTCAGAATCTGGCCAGTAACAAAGTACTACAGAGAAATTAGAACTGATAAAACTTCTGATTTCTCCAAGCAGCTCCACCAATGTTACAGGGAGACTATGAATTCTTCTCTGCAGAAAAAAAAGGTACACTCAATCAAGACGTGTTTAATCGTGAAAGGGACATCACAAGATGAACAAGCAGAGGGATACATTACACAGCTGTGAGTGAGCAGAGTGTGTCCAATCCTGAGGTGACATAAAACTATTTCAACCCTGCGGTTGAAGCGATTCGAGGACTCCCATGGCGCTTACTTTCTCCTGAATTTCTTTTCTATAAAGTCTGCCCACAATCTTACCCATTCATCTCTCAGAAACTGTTTTAAATGGGTTTCATATCTGATGCTATGGCTTTGAGTAAATTGGAGGAGTTTCCACATCTCTTGCGACTCAGTCGGCTAACTCATTGCCAGAGATCTCTGCGTGTACCACTTCACAAGGTCATTTATAAATGTGTGTAATAGCCTGTAGGCACAACTGGTGCCAACCTTACTCTTTGACCCGTCTGTCTATAGTGCCGCAAGGCCTCTTGCGACTCAGTCGGCTAACTCATTGCCAGAGATCTCTGCGTGTACCACTTCACAAGGTCATTTATAAATGTGTGTAATAGCCTGTAGGCACAACTGGTGCCAACCTTACTCTTTCACCCGTCTGTACATATAGTGCCGCAAGGCCTCTTGCGACTCAGTCGGCTAACTCATTGCCAGAGATCTCTGCGTGTACCACTTCACAAGGTCATTTATAAATGTGTGTAATAGCCTGTAGGCACAACTGGTGCCAACCTTACTCTTTCACCCGTCTGTATATAGTGCCGCAAGGCCTCTTGCGACTCAGTCGGCTAACTCATTGCCAGAGATCTCTGCGTGTACCACTTCACAAGGTCATTTATAAATGTGTGTAATAGCCTGTAGGCACAACTGGTGCCAACCTCACTCTTTCACCCGTCTGTATATAGTGCCGCAAGGCCTCTTGCGACTCAGTCGGCTAACTCATTGCCAGAGATCTCTGCGTGTACCACTTCACAAGGTCATTTATAAATGTGTGTAATAGCCTGTAGGCACAACTGGTGCCAACCTTACTCTTTCACCCGTCTGTATATAGTGCCGCAAGGCCTCTTGCGACTCAGTCGGCTAACTCATTGCCAGAGATCTCTGCGTGTACCACTTCACAAGGTCATTTATAAATGTGTGTAATAGCCTGTAGGCACAACTGGTGCCAACCTTACTCTTTCACACCCGTCTGTATATAGTGCCGCAAGGCCTCTTGCGACTCAGTCGGCTAACTCATTGCCAGAGATCTCTGCGTGTACCACTTCACAAGGTCATTTATAAATGTGTGTAATAGCCTGTAGGCACAACTGGTGCCAACCTTACTCTTTGACCCGTCTGTATATAGTGCCGCAAGGCCTCTTGCGACTCAGTCAGCTAACTCATTGCCAGAGATCTCTGCGTGTACCACTTCACAAAGTCATTTATAAATGTGTGTAATAGCCTGTAGGCACAACTGGTGCCAACCTTACTCTTTCACCCGTCTGTATATAGTGCCGCAAGGCCTCTTGCGACTCAGTCGGCTAACTCATTGCCAGAGATCTCTGCGTGTACCACTTCACAAGGTCATTTATAAATGTGTGTAATAGCCTGTAGGCACAACTGGTGCCAACCCTACTCTTTCACCCGACTGTATATAGTGCCGCAAGGCCTCTTGCGACTCAGTCGGCTAACTCATTGCCAGAGATCTCTGCGTGTACCACTTCACAAGGTCATTTATAAATGTGTGTAATAGCCTGTAGGCACAACTGGTGCCAACCTTACTCTTTCACCCGTCTGTATATAGTGCCGCAAGGCCTCTTGCGACTCAGTCGGCTAACTCATTGCCAGAGATCTCTGCGTGTACCACTTCACAAGGTCATTTATAAATGTGTGTAATAGCCTGTAGGCACAACTGGTGCCAACCTTACTCTTTCACCCGTCTGTATATAGTGCCGCAAGGCCTCTTGCGACTCAGTCGGCTAACTCATTGCCAGAGATCTCTGCGTGTACCACTTCACAAGGTCATTTATAAATGTGTGTAATAGCCTGTAGGCACAACTGGTGCCAACCTTACTCTTTCACCCGTCTGTATATAGTGCCGCAAGGCCTCTTGCGACTCAGTCGGCTAACTCATTGCCAGAGATCTCTGCGTGTACCACTTCACAAGGTCATTTATAAATGTGTGTAATAGCCTGTAGGCACAACTGGTGCCAACCTCACTCTTTCACCCGTCTACTCGACTACGGTATAAATATCCAACAAAATGTTTATTTCTGGGACTGTTAGTTTTTCGTTGAATGCGTTCCAGTCAGGCCTGGGCTGCACAACGATAGATCAATGGTAGACCCGGTTCCTGTTAGTGGACACAATTATGTAGGGGAGCCGTTATTTAATAAAACCAAGTTAGATTCTGACACACAGATTACCCCTTGAGGAGTCCCAGAAGTGATGGTGAGTCTAACAGCTCATGTCTATCGAGGATATATATGGTATGTATACTGAACAGATATTTATTTTAATTATGCTCTACATGATATTGAGTACTCACCTGACTTCGAACTGTTCAAGAGCAGAATTCGGACTATAGAATGAGATTAGGTCACTGGTAGGGGGTGCTGGGGTAGTGGCAACCAGAGTTTAAGCTCCAATTGCATTTGTTGCATTTTGCGAAACGAGCCGAGAAAATGAGACACTGTTGAGAATAGCTCTCGCAAAATTGTGATGAAATCAAGAAAAAGCAACTAACCATGAAAAGTTTATAGAATTTTAGAAATCAGTTTTTAACGTTAATAATATGGTTTTTCAATGATACCAAGATCATATATCTTTTGTCATCACATTTCACTTCATGTATATAAAATAGTAGACACTGTGCCTGCCTACTCTCGGATCAAAAAGTATTGATACCAGAGTTAGAACTTTAACCGCAAACTAACTAATAGAGCTAAAATTACGGGAGTTGCATTAAACTTAACCTTAAATTACATTAAAAACATAAAACCAATATTTAATACATTTTATTGTTTTGTGAGGCCTTTCGATATCCAAGATTGTTTTTTTGTTTTTTTCTCTTTTTTTTAAGTCTCAGCTACACAGCTATGTAGGCTTCGATGTTCACTGGTTTATCTCGTGTCCATACATGATTGGCCCTCCCCGGGATTTGAACCCGTGATCTCTCATATCTTCTTCAGACACATCACAAAAGTAAATACAAAAAGTAAATTTGATTATTAATATTAGTTAACATATGTGATTTAATATTAATTTGTCCTGTGTGGCGTAGTGTGTAAATATAATTAAATTATTACTGGTATTATACTATATAAATTTTGAAGGTTATTTTTGTAATCTTCGTTTAAGTAATATTGAATTTTGAATTGGTCCATCTTCTTGATTTAATAGATCATCTGTATTTCTTTGATTTATGTAATATGACTCCCATGCATTTAAATATTTTGGAGTGTTAACATGTTTTAATAGTTTTAAGTTTTTCTGTGATATAGTGTGTCCAGTATTGATGCAGTGGTGTGCGACGGCAGATTTTTCTTTTCTGTTGAATTTAATGTGGGAGCAATGTTCTTTATATTGTGTATGAATTTTTCTTCTTGTTTGTCCAATGTATTTTTTGTTGCAGTCATCACATTTAATTTGGTATATACCTGATTTATTAATAATTTCTTCTTCATCTTTTGGATTTTTCAATTTATTCTTCAATTGATTTGTTGTTTTATATGTGACGTTTTTATTTGTATGTTTTTTTAATGACTTTTGTACATCTTTAGATATATTTGTCCATGTAGTGCTTATCCAATTTGTGTTTGTGACACACATTTGCATGGGAGTCATATTACATAAATCAAACAAATACAGATGATCTATTAAATCAAGAAGATGGACCAATTCAAAATTCAATATTACTTAAACGAAGATTACAAAAATAACCTTCAAAATTTATATAGTATAATAACAGTAATAATTTAATTATATTTACACACTACGCCACACAGGACAAATTAATATTAAATCACATATGTTAACTATTATTAATAATCAAATTTACTTTTTGTATTTACTCTTGTGATGTGTCTGAAGAAGATATCTTGGATATCGAAAGGCCTCACAAAACAATAAAATGTATTAAATATTGGTTTTATGTTTTTAATGTAATTTAACAGTGACCAATATAAGCTCCATCTACAGCATTCAAACTTAACCTTGTTTATTTTTGCCTCTAGACGTATAAAGCAAATTATTTACAAACAACTCAGTTTTGTGTCTGAAACAATAAAAAAGGTACCGATATTAATGCTTTACTACTAAACTGCATTTTAAAAATAAAATTATTCATTGTTAAACCTGCCATTGAAGGTCCAAAGCTCATATGAAAAAAGCCAATAAGAAATTATATAATACATAAAAAGTATATTTAATTTATAGCTGCTTCCTCTTGCACTTAAGAGCGCGAGTGGAATGCGAACAATCGTAACATCGTACTAAGTAAGTAGTTAGTTAGTACAGTACTGACCTGACTTCAAACTGTTCAAGAGCAGAATTTGTGTTGCTGTTGGAAGGCCCAGTCGGACTATGGAAGGAGATCAGGTCACTGGCAGGGGGTGCTGAGGTAGTGGCAACACTGTTCCGTCTCACTACCGCAGGTGGAGGCTTTATCTGATAAACACAAGGACCCCCTGCAACACGTCATATAATTATGGTAACTATGGGGCAGCAGTTTTATGACACATTTAATGGTAAGTAATTCGTTACAACTGGTTCTGAGTAAAGCCAGTCAACAAAATTCAAGACCTCTCTGAAACTAATAATCTGGACCATGAAACGTCTCTATCTATCGCTGCAGAAGTTGGAAATGCCCTGTTATATGAAAATAAAATACTTAAAGAAAAACTTCATCAAGAAAAACTGAGAAAATCTGAGTATCAACTAGAACTGGAAGACAAACTAATAGCAGCAGAAGAAGTAACCCACGACCTCTCCGCTGAAAATATCAAATTACAAGAAGAAATAGATTTTCTGAAAAATAAGCTATACGCTGAACAAAATCATAAACAAGAACTGATTGAGCAAACTGAAATAGAAAAAAACACAGTTCTGTGATCAAATAAATAACCTATCCTCACAGAACTTGAATCTCATTACTCAAAATAGCCAACTTGAAGAGCAAGTAAAACAAGAAAAATCTAACTTTATCTTACTAAAGGAACAAATATACGACCTTACAAATAACATGACAAACCTCAAAAAAGAACTTGAATTAAAATCCAATTTGTTAAACAACATGTCAGAAAACTGTGAAGAACTTGCAGAAAAACTTTCTGAACAAGCCAGAACGGCCCATGAACATCTAAAGAGTTTCCTAAAGGCTTCTAAGACAGCTCTTAATAGTACCAGACTTTATGCTACTAATAATGACATTCCAGATAAAACCCTACTTTTACACAGTCTGACGCCCAGTGTGACAGGGAGAACCAGTCAAACTCCGACACAAAAACTGACCCACGAACTGACCGAGAGAGACAGCCAAACTCTGACACAAAAACTGGGTTACGAAATGACCTGGAGAAACAGACAAACTCCAACCAAAAAACTGAGCCATGAATTGACTGAGAGAGACAGTCAATCTTTGACACACAAACTGAGTCATAGTATGACTGGATCCGTAGACAAGATGCCATTTAATAAAAGGAAACAGCCTTCTAAAAGAAGTGATAAGAGGAATTTTTTCAGCGTCTCCCTTCAGGTCGCAAAAAGTGCACGGATATCCAGCAAGAAACACTGCACTCTAACTGGCAAATCCAGCACAGATCAATCAGAAAACCCAAAATTTGAACTCAGTAAAACACCACCCCTACATGCAAAAATAAAACCTATAAATCAAAGTACTGAAGAATTTTTTGCACAAAATATTAACTTCTACTGCCAGGTTATGGGTAAAAATAATGACCTTGAACCAGTTATCAGCAGGACAAACACTCCAACTACTTCACCTAATTCCTCAACACTTCAACTGCAGCCTTTTTTAGTAATAAATCCCACTATCGAACAAACAACCTAAATAAAAAATCTCTCTCTATACTCCATCAAAACACAGACCGGATTGCAAACAAAATTGACAGGATAAACGCTCTCCTATACACGCATAAGGCTGACGTAGTAATTCTAACTGAACATGGTCAAAAAAAAGAAACAATGCTCAACACAAGAATAATTGGTTACTCCTTGCTAACAGAATATAGCAGAGAAAATCACCTAAAGGGAGGAGTTGCAATCTTCATTAAAGATCACCTAAAAAACAATAGCACAGCTCTTAACATCCAGCACTTCTCGATTGAACTCACATGCGAAATGACTGCCATAAATCTTAAAATAGGTAAAAGTCTATTCACGATCATAGGGGTTTACAGGACAAAAAGTAATCTTGAGACCGGTCTTGAAGCAATACCTGATGCTTTGGAAACCATACAGACACACAGACATCAAGTCATCTTAATGGGGGACATAAATATTGACTCTCTTAACAGAAATCATGACTCTACTTTATTGACTGAAACCTTAACCAGCTACAACTTATATAGGCTAGACCTCCCACCTACCAGAATTACTCCAACATCAAGGACGTCAATTGACTGTGTATGCAGCAACATCCCAGAAGACAACCTAAAGGTAGAAGTAATTGAAACAGGAATTTCAGACCACACAGGGCAAATATGCACTATAAATCATACCTCATCCTCCCCTATGAACCACACTATAGCAGAAAGAAGAAATATGAGCGAAGAAAATCTGATGTCTCTAAAAGAACTCTTAAACCAGCAAAACTGGACAGAGGTCTATAATACCGACGAAGCTGATGAAGCCTACGCTAAATTTAGTAGCACCCTTCTTACCGCCCTTAACGAAGCATGTCCAAAAATAAAATCAAGACAAGGAAGAAGGAAAAAGAATTATGCTCTGTCTGACCCCACAGCATACCAGTTGAAAAAGGACTTCCTCAAAGCACAAAACATCTATAATACTACAGGTAGGGAGGAACATAGGCAAACTGCCATATTATTAAAGAAGGAATACGATCTCCAACTACGTCTCTTGAGGAAACAAAACACAATATCAACAATTGCAACGGCTGAAAACAAAACAAAATCAATATGGAATTTTATTAATCTAGAAAGAAAAGCAAAATCAGACAACAGTGCCTTAACACATCTCAACATAAATGGAAACATAGTATCTGAACCATTGGAAATGGTAGACCACTTAAACACCTACTTTATTAATGCAGCCGATCAAACAATAGCAAGTAAAAACCCAAATACTAACCACTTAACAGAACCAATCCCACAGGGAAATATTCCCAACTTAATCCTAAGCCCAACTGATCCAGAGGAAATTTCCAAAATTATCAATGAACTTAAACCAAAAACTTCCTCAGGTTATGATGAAGTCTTCTCTAGGCTATTAAAATTGTGTAAAGACGACCTTATAGAGCCTTTAGTTCATATTGCTAACAAATCATTCTCTACTGGAACCTTTCCATCAGCTTTGAAACTTTCAAAAGTATATCCAAAACACAAACAAGGATGTACAGCACAACCATCTAATTATAGACCAATATCCTTAATTCCAACCATATCAAAAGTTTTTGAAAAAATAGTTCTATCTCGTCTTTTAAAACACCTAACAAACAATCAACTTCTGACAAAATACCAACATGGTTTTATGCCTGGAAAATCCACAACCACTGCTTTGATTAGTCTGGTGGAATTCATCATTGACCAACAGGAAGAAGGAAATACAACTACTGCTATTCTGCTTGACTATAGTAAAGCTTTTGATTGTCTTGACCACAAACATCTCCTTAAAAAGCTGTCATCACTAGGAATTCGGGGAACAACAAAAGAGTGGTTTAAAAGCTATTTAACAGACCGAAAACAACTGGTGGAGATAAAACACTATAACAATGGAAAACTAGAATTAGTAAGATCACATCCGAAGAAGATCACAAGAGGAGTCCCTCAAGGATCGGTTCTAGGCCCTGTTCTGTACATACTCTTTACAAACGACTTTCCTAAACTCCTTGAGCTCTATTGCAACTGTTTAATGTACGCAGATGATACAGTGTTATTACTTGGCAGAGAAAACACAGAACAACTAGAAATTGATTCCTTCACAGCCATAAATATGGCAATCCAATACTGCCACAATAATGACCTTGTCCTCAATGAAAAGAAAACAAAACAACTAGTACTAGGAAGAAACAGAGAAGTTGTCACACGAATACCAGAACTTGATGAAGTTAGCTCCACCAAATACCTTGGAGTTACAATTGACGAAGACTTATCGTGGACACAACACATCAACTTACTCTGCAAGAAACTTAGCACAGGACTGTATGTGCTGAGAAGAGTGAGAAGTATAAGTGACACCACAACTACCAAGACTGCATACTATGCACTCTTTGAGTCACACATACGCTATGGAATAGCTGTATGCGGAGGAACAACTAACACTAACCTACAACGTGTCTTCCTAAAACAAAAAAGAGCAATCAGAATTCTAGGGAACCTTCAACCAAGAGAAACATGCAGAGACACTTTCAAGAGCCTGAAGATCCTCACAGTCATAAGCATCTACATTCTAGAAGTTGTGACTTATATACACATCAAGGCGCCAGACGCGGCAAGAAATGGAGCACAGATCCACCACCATAACACCAGGCACGCAACCAACTACTGCCTTCCTGTGAATCATCTTAGTAGGACTGAGAAGAAACCCAGCTACACTGGCACCAAAATGTGGAACTCTCTACCAGAAGACCTTAAGAAGACAGAAGTACAAAAGTTTCCACGCCGCCTGAAGAGTTGGCTTCAGGACCGACCCTTCTACAGCCTAGCAGAGTTCTATAACTGGAAACAACATTTCAACTAGCACTAACTTGAAATTATTTTACCACTTTGATAGAGCATTTTAACACAAACTTTGACATGTCCATTTTTAACTCCAACTTGTTTCATTTTGTATCATCAATGTTAACTTTAGATTTTTTCATTCTATTTCATATGTACATTTTTCTCTGTAGAAGTTGCATATGCAGCCAGATTGTATTCATTTAACACTGCTTTATTTTTAATGTTTAACAGTTTTAACATTTGTGTCAAGTAATAATCACTGATCATGTAACATTACATGTTTTATAATATGTTAATTAATGTTCTACACTGTAATAGTTAGTAACTTTGTATTTGACGCCATTACTAATCTTAACGATCATGTAAATAAAGAAATTTTGAATTTGAACATTACTAAGGCAAATTTTTTAGTTCCCTAAGATTAAGATTTCGCATCAAACGTACTTCATATAGGCCTACAACATTAAACTTACTGGTATCTTTTTTTGAGACTAAAAAACTAACCCACATACCAGCATGATCAGAAATTATATTTTGTTCTAACAATGTACTGCTAAAAGACGTTTTAGCGAGATTACAATAAATGTTGTCTAGGCAAGCCATACCCCTAGTTGGTTTTTCATTAGTGCAATACAAGTTTACAGATCTAAGTACATAGCCATAGCCTAGAATAGAAAATCATCTTTTCTTCATAAAGGATGTAACATATTACATGTATTATTCAGTAATGACATTATTCCAAGTATTCATCATCTAAGTATTTTTAAAGATTTTCTTTAGTTCATAATAGATTTCATTATTATAGATTTAATATTTTAAATTAATTATAGGTTATTTATATTTATTAAAATCTTGAAAAAATATGCTGCACTATACTTTATGTAACAGAGAAGATGAGAAACTCTTGGCTTTTACAAGGGGATTAGTACAATAAGTTTAAAAGGTCAATTTTAGTTTATCCCTACTTATAAATATAGTCAATTTTTAAATACAATCCACCTTGACCTCAGCTTAATCCAACATGTGTTCCATCAAAGCAATCAATTCCAATCATTAGGAGTCCTTCAAGTTCATTACTAATCAACCTCCTCTGATAACTTTTATGACACTATGACTTATTCAAAAATGAGTAGAGGAAAAATAAAATGTTATTATTATTATATCCAATACACCGCCAAAAATGTACTAATAATAAAATAAACTCACCAGTATTAAAAGAGCCTGGTCTTGGGCGAGATCTACTCTCAATTGTTGTAGATATAACCGAGTCCACTGAGGATCCTCGTGTATAACTCCTATCTTGTCTTAAGCTCTCACTGGTTTCTGCAACTACACAAACTTGTTGAACAGAAACATCTCAATTGTTGTAGATATAACCGAGTCCACTGAGGATCCTCGTGTATAACTCCTATCTTGTCTTAAGCTGTCACTGGTTTCTGCAACTACACAAACTTGTTGAACAGAAACATCTCAATTGTTGTAAATATAACCGAGTCCACTGAGGATCCTCGTGTATAACTCCTATCTTGTCTTAAGCTGTCACTGGTTTCTGCAACTACACAAACTTGTTGAACAGAAACATCTCAATTGTTGTAGATATAACCGAGTCCACTGAGGATCCTCGTGTATAACTCCTATCTTGTCTTAAGCTGTCACTGGTTTCTGCAACTACACAAACTTGTTGAACAGAAACATCTCAATTGTTGTAGATATAACCGAGTCCACTGAGGATCCTCGTGTATAACTCCTATCTTGTCTTAAGCTGTCACTGGTTTCTGCAACTACACAAACTTGTTGAACAGAAACATCTCAATTGTTGTAAATATAACCGAGTCCACTGAGGATCCTCGTGTATAACTCCTATCTTGTCTTAAGCTCTCACTGGTTTCTGCAACTACACAAACTTGTTGAACAGAAACATCTCAATTGTTGTAGATATAACCGAGTCCACTGAGGATCCTCGTGTATAACTCCTATCTTGTCTTAAGCTCTCACTGGTTTCTGCAACTACACAAACTTGTTGAACATAAACATCTCAATTGTTGTAGATATAACCGAGTCCACTGAGGATCCTCGTGTATAACTCCTATCTTGTCTTAAGCTCTCACTGGTTTCTGCAACTACACAAACTTGTTGAACATAAACATCTCAATTGTTGTAGATATAACCGAGTCCACTGAGGATCCTCGTGTATAACTCCTATCTTGTCTTAAGCTCTCACTGGTTTCTGCAACTACACAAACTTGTTGAACAGAAACATCTCAATTGTTGTAGATATAACCCGAGTCCACTGAGGATCCTCGTGTATAACTCCTATCTTGTCTTAAGCTCTCACTGGTTTCTGCAACTACACAAACTTGTTGAACATAAACATCTCAATTGTTGTAGATATAACCGAGTCCACTGAGGATCCTCGTGTATAACTCCTATCTTGTCTTAAGCTGTCACTGGTTTCTGCAACTACACAAACTTGTTGAACAGAAACATCTCAATTGTTGTAGATATAACCGAGTCCACTGAGGATCCTCGTGTATAACTCCTATCTTGTCTTAAGTTCTCACTGGTTTCTGCAACTACACAAACTTGTTGAACAGAAACATCTCAATTGTTGTAGATATAACCGAGTCCACTGAGGATCCTCGTGTATAACTCCTATCTTGTCTTAAGCTCTCACTGGTTTCTGCAACTACACAAACTTGTTGAACAGAAACATCTCAATTGTTGTAGGTCTGTCCAAAAAGTATCTGACCGGTGATCAGTAGGCGGCCGCGGCGTAACCGACCGGCTCGAACCGGTTATTGGAGGGGAGTGGCGAGCCTACTCCTTCCCATATTAGGCATTGAATACGATCAGTCACTCAGTGAGTCACAGTTCTCTGTTCCGTACAGTACTGCCGTGTGTGTGCATCGCATGTCAATATGACAGAACATGTTGAGCAGCGCATTTGCATTAAATTTTGTCAAAAACTTTGCCATTCAGCATCAGATACTGGCAGGCCTTCAACGGCCAGAAACGCTGAAAGTGTTGAACTTGTTCGTGGAGCAATTAATGAAAACCGTTGATTGACTGTCCAAGAGCTGGAAGAAGATTTAGGAATACCAAAATCGTCAGTTTGTAACATTTCACACGAAGATTTAAAAATGAACCGTGTTTTGGCAAAATTTGTTCCTCGGCTGCTGACAGAAGACCAAAAGGACTGTTGACTTGAAATCGCACAGGACATTCTGGATTTGATAAAAAGTGACCCAGGGCTATTTAAAAAAGTTATTACTGGTGATGAGTCATGGGTTTATAGCTATGACCATGAAACAAAGGCTCAATCTTCACAGTGGAAAACTCGTGAAGAGCAACGGCCGAAAAAAGCAAGACAAAGTCAAGACAATGCTGACAGTTTTTTTTTTACCAGGAAGGCGTTGTTCAATATGCTCCAAGAGGCCATACAGTGAATAAGGAGTATTATATTGAGGTCCTAAGGCGGCTACGAGATGCAGTGCAAAGGAAACAACCTGAACTGTGGACAAGCCGTGACTGGACCCTGCACCACGACAATGCCCCAGCTCATTCCTCAAATCTTATTCCGCGTTTTTTGGTCAAACACAACATCAATCTACGACAACCTCGGCCGAGTAATGTCAGTTCAAGCCAGACGTCAAGGTCGGATACTTTTTGGACACACCTCGTATAACTGAGAACACTTAGGATCCTTGTGTAACTTCCATCTTATGTTAGGCCCTCACTGATTTCTGCAACTACATACATTTATTGAACATAAACATCTCAATTGTTGTAGATATAACTGAGAACACTGAGGATCCTTGTGTAACTCCTATCTTAACTTAGGCCCTCACTGGTTTCTGCAACTACATAAACCTGTTGAACATAAAAATCTCTATTGTTGTAGATATAACTGAGAACACTGAGGATCCTTGTGTAACTCCTATCTTATCTTAGGCCCTCACTGGTTTCTGCAACTACATAAACCTGTTGAACATAAAAATCTCTATTGTTGTAGATATAACTGAGAACACTGAGGATCCTTGTGTAACTCCTATCTTATCTTAGGCCCTCACTGGTTTCTGCAACTACATAAACCTGTTGAACATAAAAATCTCTATTGTTGTAGATATAACTGAGAACACTGAGGATCCTTGTGTAACTCCTATCTTATCTTAGGCCCTCACTGGTTTCTGCAACTACATAAACCTGTTGAACATAAAAATCTCTATTGTTGTAGATATAACTGAGAACACTGAGGATCCTTGTGTAACTCCTATCTTATCTTAGGCCCTCACTGGTTTCTGCAACTACATAAACCTGTTGAACATAAAAATCTCTATTGTTGTAGATATAACTGAGAACACTGAGGATCCTTGTGTAACTATGTAAGTAATATTGTCTGATATCTAAACTTAAGACTATAGATGACGGAAAATGTTTTCTTAGTGGCAATCAAATATCTTACACTTGGACTTAAGTAATGTCATTATTTTAATTGAAAACAGCCACTCATCTATAGAATAATTTAACCATTACAGCTTTTTCATTGTTTTAAAAATAAATTGTGTATGTGTATATAATTTAATATATATAAATTACTCACCAACTTCTGCTCGAGCCTGGAAACGATACAATTCTGTTTTCAACTTTTCCATTCGAAATTTTTCCAATGCAAGGGTTTCCAGGCTAAGTGCCTGCGCCTTCTCCAGGTCTTCTTCGAACTGACGGTCATAGTCTGTGGTGTCGTGTCCAGCTTTAGACATCTGTAACAAGTTAAGTAACAATGTTACTGTGCTCTGACTTGAACAGACGTTACTACTCACCAATAGTTTGAAATATCTTGCACAACAAACTTTGTACAAAGTAGATCCTTAACCCTTCCCACGTGTACTGCGGGAAATCTCGTGTAGTAATTTGCTCAAAACGTGTAAGACGAGAAATCTCGTAATTTAAGTTTCTTTTTTTGCCGTGAATTGTACGAGGGCTATCCAGAAAGTGACAGGTATTTTGAAATAAAAAATTAAACTGAAATAGGAATATTTTTATATACATTTAAAAGCTACACTCTTAGGCTATTTTTCAACGTAATCCCCATTCAAATTAAGACATTTATCATAAAGTGACACAAAATTTTCGATTCCCGTTTTGAAAAAATCTGCCGCCTGAGATCTTAACCAAGCTGATTAATGCCAGTGTGAAACTCAGCGTCAATATTGAAGCGTTGCATAGCAATCTGGTGGTAGTCGCTTGGTGCCAGATATGGGCTATAAGGCAGATGATCAAATACTCCCCAATCAAAATCATCCAAGACTTGTTGTATACGATTGGCTGTATGGGGACACGCACTGCCGTGGAAAAACTAAACCTAGTAAACTTCATGAAATTCGTGGAAAATGTTCCGAGAGTTCAGTCATTGTGAAACAGCGATTTTCACGAACTTTCTCATTGATTTTCAACATCAAATCTTCAGTCACTAGACAAGGTCGACCGCTACGACTATTGTCATGAACATCGGTGAGGACATTTTTAAAATCAATACACCATTGCCTTACTCTGCTTTCACTCATTATTCCATTTCCGTAAACTGGATTTTTTCAAAATACATAAAACATAAAAACAAAAGCATTTCTAAAAATAGATCCACTACGAAGTTGTACAAAGTTAGCTAATTGAACTTTATTTTAAATCAAATCCTCACGTTTAAAATTTATATTGGATTTATATATTGAAAAAATAAATTTAATAAAATTCAACCTTCAACAACAGTTTTTATTTTGAGAGCTAGGATTAACTCTGAAGTATAAAAGAGCTTCCTAAAAGGAGCAGAGGTTGAACGAATTCATTTTAATAGTGGATCCACGGCTAAGTTGTATAAAATATATACTTGTACCGATTGTATTAAATAATAATTCTGGGGTAACTGGATTACCGGTAGAAGGAGTAGGCCCAGAAGAATGATAAGGACTGGACAGTACAAAAGAGGCTACTATCAGCGAGGCGCGCATCGCAGATGGGAGTGTTTGATAACGAAATTGAGAGGTGGAGTGAGGTACCTCCTGTCTCAGTTGATCGGAAGTAGTAGTAACGAGTATAGTCTTTGAAAGTACTTAGAGTTATTTTTTGCTAATCGTCATCGAACCTGCAGGTAAGTGAACCTTTTAACTGGAGTCCAGTCAATATTCATTCTTAATTATTTTGAATAATGTTGGGGAAAGAAATATTGTAAAAATTAAATTTAATGGGAATTTAGGAACTTGTCCTTTTCATCTGTGCAATATAAAACTTGTTGGTGCAGTGAGCACATGTATATAAAATGTTATGTAAAAATACTAAAAGAGTTTTGTGGTTGTTAGATGCTTTCAGCAATATATAAATTCTAACACTGAGAAGAAGTAATAGTTAAAGTAAAGTAAAGAAAATTAGTAACAAAATAAAATTGAATTTTGAAGATAAATTAAAGTGAAGAATTGCCAGATCAGATTAGAGTGTGAAAGTTTTGAATTTTGAAAATTGAATAAAAGACAAGCTGTAAGAACTTTGTACATTTTTGAGTGACGAATATATTACAAGTTTGAACTTAAAAGTCATCAAGAAGTTTTTTATTTTTATTTTAAATCCAGTAATTATTTTCAAGAAGAAGTTTTATTTTAGTTTGAACTTTATTTATTTCAGAAGATTTTCTTTTCCTTTTTGAACCTTCACAAAAATGTAAATTTCAACGCTAACCCCTCATGTGCCAGTAAAACGGTACATACTAAAATGCATACTTCCAATTAACTTGTGTTGTGATTTCTACATTAGATGATGAACCAGTCCTAGACAAATTAGCATAGAATCAATTTTTATTAATAGACAAATAGTATGCACCTTTAGAAATGGCCAGATTTCTTGCAGAAGAGGGCCACCACAACTGGATTTCTATAGAAAGTAAGTTTCTTATACTAACAATTGTGTGAATTAATAAAAATCATAGATGGTAAGCATACAAAAGGAAAGGATGTTTTTTTTTATTGGCAATAGCAAGAAAACAGCTCTGTAAGCTGGAGAAATCTAGACTGCTGACCGTTAGCAATCATGTGGAATAATCACCTTATGTTACAAATAAATATAAATCTCCTCTGCAAGAAACCCAACGGACCCACAAAAAAACCTATTTGAGCTATACATGACAGTGACATAGTAGCAATCACAAAATCTCTTCTGCAAGAAACCCAACGGACCCACAAAAAAACCTATTTGAGTTATACATGACAGTGACATAGTAGCAATCACAAAATCTCTTCTGCAAGAAACCCAACGGACCCACAAAAAAAACCTATTTGAGCTATACATGACAGTGACATATTAGCAATCACAAAATCTCTTCTGCAAGAAACCCAACGGACCCACAAAAAAACCTATTTGAGCTATACATGACAGTGACATAGTAGCAATCACAAAATCTCTTCTAGGATGAACTTTAAATGATGTACTTTTTCAAATATAAATGTGTAATGTAAACAAAGAAAATAAAATTATAAAATGGTGACAGAAAATTTCAACTATCCAAAAGTAAAATATTCATAGTTAAAAACTTATTTGCAGTGATGTGATATTAAAATATCATAATATGTTGAAAAATGTAATTAGGGGTATTTAAAACTCACCTTGTATAAATGTTCTATTAGCCTAGACAGTAGCATAGCCTGAACAATACTCCAAAGAAGTTAATAATCTCAAATGTAACTTCTGCCCAGTTTAGTTTTACATAACATAAGATTGTTGTCCTTGCTATTGCATTACTGGCCATAGGTTATCTTTAATTTCTTTGAATGTTAGCCCTCTGCTTATTCATACCCTTCAACTTATTACGGAATGTAAGATGGTATGCTTAGGATAGTCTCCTCTTATCTACATAACAAATTTGAGATATGATTGTTAATTATGTTAAATGGTTCTCTTCTATTGCTGTTCCTTCAAACATTATTTGTATGCTAAGTACATACGACAATTCATAGTACTTTGGAATCATAAATGAAGTGATCAGAAAATAAGATGGTGATTGATCGTTCAGTTTCTGCATCTCACATAAAACACCACCCATTTTGTTAGCCTGAGCGAGAAGATATGGTAAATTTTCAAATCTAACATTGTTTCATCATCGTTATAAAATTTAAATATTGTTCTTGACCAAACCAAGTTAAAATATATTATCTACTAAATTACCCCTACATTTCTCCAAAAACAAAAATTCAACATAAACAAACATTACCAAACAAAAACTAAACTCTTTCTTGAAAACACTCAAAACTTGTTTTATTCTTGATCACACTCTGCCACCCAAAATGCGAGTGCCTCCGGCAATCAGCGTGGGCTTCGGCAGCACCTTTGGTGCTGCGCCGCGCTGATGTCAACGAAAGAAAAACATCCCTCGAGATAGTACCTATCAGTAAAATATCAAATTCTAAAGGGGCTGATCAGAAATATAAATTAAATTGTAATGGAAAGGCAATTATGTACCGTGCAAAAAACTTAAATAATCATGTGATTCCGCGCGGCCTGCCGTAATCGGGATTCTCGAGAAAGATAAGATAACAGCAACAACAATACCGATCACAATACCTGGAAATGCTTGTAATTTTGTAATTAAAGAGTTGTTTTTTCGTTCTATCATGTTTGTTTCTAGAAATTTATATTTTTGTGTTCTTCATACTGGTGTGGTCGGTATAATCCCAAAGTACCGTTGCTAAATCATAGTTGGGTATTTTCAACAGCAGATTTTACAATAGTAAATAAAATCATTTAAAATATGTCGAAGGTTAAGAAATTCAAGATCAAAATAATTTCTGGTACTTATGTCAGATGTTGTGTGTAGAACCACTTCTGGTTCGAATTAATTAGGCTATATTTCAGATGTCATAGTAGAGTTTTTTTTTTGTTGCATGATCAAAAGAATATATATACTTAGGTCAGAAAAACCAACTTCACTCAAAAAGTAGCTATTTCTGATCCTTGCAATCTTCTTCCTAGTTATTTCCGGTGCTTTAGTATTGTTTGCATTGTTGTCCAGGTCAATAAAATATACACATACATAGGACTGAGGAGCCTACTTAAATAACAATAAAATCTATGGTTTTATGGTTATTAAAATCTATTTCTGTTCTAACATATTTCTGATATCATAAAAACATTTATATTGTCATCCCTATTAATAAAATATATACATAAATTGGTCAACAAAAAACTCTATTCGTCCAAAGCCAAGTGTCTGCATCTTTCCTCAGGAGAAATACTTTTGCCTGTTGAGATTAGATGAGTTTTCCACCTCCCATAGTCAAGAATCAAGAATCAAGAAATCTTTATTGTCTTTAAGCACTTGACAATGCAATGGACAACGTCACTTTTTATTATATCTAAAAGGCTACCTACTCCTATCACACCTTTAAAACCCCATAATACAAGTGTAATGATTAGACTGTAAGTCAAAGTAAATTTTATATGAACATGTGAATAACGCCACAATTTAGTCATTAAAAAGAAAATAAAAGTAAAAATGGTATTAGCAGCATCTCGTTAAATATATATAACATATCTAAAACATTATATACAGAATAAATTAAATAGTAAATAAAACAATAAATATATAACAATAAAAAGTAACAATAAATAGATAAAAATGCAACAAATTAAAATTAACAATGAAATAGATTTAAGAACAATAAATAAATAACAAGAGATAACTATCAACAAAATCATAACTATTAAAAAATTAACGTACAATATCACAGGTTAAGTAGTCATTTAAAGAATAAAATGTGTTATCAACAAGCCAATTACTCACAACATTTTTAAATCTATTAATAGACACACGCCATGCTTTTTCAGGAAGTTTATTAAAAAGTTTAATCTTCATATAAATAAAAGTGCCTTTGGTTTTCTCCAATCGAACATTCATCTGTTCAAGCATGTATTTTTTTCTTGTACAGTAGGAGTGTATTTCTTGTCTACTAATAAAACTGTCTAATTGTTCCTTGATACTAAGTAAAGTACAATAAATATACAGGGATGGAAGGATCATAATTCTAAATTTTTTAAAAAGTGGGACACAAGAAACTCTATTGCCAACATTTGCAATAATTCTAATTACTTTCTTTTGCCAAATGAAAGCAGTTTTAGCACTAGTACTGTTTCCCCAAAGTGTTACACCATACCTGAGCTGGGAATGGAAAAAGGCATAATATGCTGTGACCTACATTTCAGTACTGATATTATACTTTAGTTTCCTGATAAGGTATGTAACCCTAGCTAATTTTTTACAAAGAAAACTTACATGTGCATCCCAATTTAATTGATTATCCATGTATATTCCTAATAGCTTAATAGGTTCTGTGTATTTACTATCAAGGACACAATTTCCATCAAGAGTAAAAATTAAATTTTCTGTTTTGCTATTATTTACTACCAAAAGGTTGGCTTTAAACCACTTAATAGCTTCAGTCATTGCCTGCTCCTGTTCTAAAATTAAAGTTTCCAGATGTTTATTGCTATTTAAAATAGTTGTATCATCTGCATATAGAACAGACCTACAAGGCATATTAAATGAAAAATCATTTATTGCTACTACAAAAAGAAAAGGACCGAGTACTGAGCCTTGTGGTACTCCTAGTAAAACATTTTGGAAACCAGATACATCTTTATTTTGTGAAACCATCTGGCTTCTATTTTGTAAATATGATGAAAATAAACGTAATTCATTATTTTTTATGCCATAAAAATGTAGCTTTTTTAAAAGCAGGTCATGAGGAATGCAGTCAAAAGCCTTACTTAAGTCAATTAAGGTAGTAGATGTCATTATTTTGTTTTCAAAATTCAGAATAACCTGTTCTGTTACAGTTTCAACCGCTTTTACTGTGTTTAAACGTGGGAGAAAACCAAATTGATCCAAACAAAAAAGATTATTTACAACAAAAAAGTTATACAATTGTTCTTTGATACAAAACTCAAATATTTTACTAAGAATAGGAACTAATGAGATTGGTCGATAGCTAGAGGGGTTAGTCCTATCTCCTTTTTTTAAAATTGGCACTACTTCTGTTATTTTTAAAGCTTGAGGAAATGTTCCTTGGTCTAGCATCTTATTAAATAAATAAGTAACTGGCTCTAATATTATGTCAATGATGTCTTTCATAATTGCATTGGAAAAACCATAATAATCCTCACTTTTTGAGGTACTCAACCTAGATGTACAATATAAAAAATCATTTCTTTCAATATTTTTCCATTTAAAATCATTTTTTAATACACCCTTATTTTTTATGTAATTTTCTAAATATTCAAGAGCAAGGTTATTGTCATTCTGCTGGTCAGAAGTATTAATTATATTAGAAGGTGAAAGTGTAAAGAAGTTATTAAAAGTCCTAGAATCAATAAAAGTTTCATGACTTTTTTCTTCAACCTTTTTTTCTGTATTAATTATTTTCCAAGCAGCTTTACATTTATTTTTTGAATTGGTAATATATTTCTCATTAAATAATTTTTTCTGTCTTTTAATTTCAGATCTATACAGATTTTTTGCTCTGGTGTACACATTTTTACATTGTAGTTCATGAACTGTACCCTTACTGTTTTTAAGCTTATCATACAATGCAACTACTATTTTCCTAATATTTTCCAATTCTTTTGTATACCATTTACTACTTAACCTATTAGTATTGTCACTATTGCCTAATTTAATCTCTTTAAAAGGACAGCACACATTAAAAGTGCTTGTCAAGACAAAGTTAAAATAATCAAATGCTGCATCTACATTAGTAAAACGTTGTAGCTGTGACCAGTCTACATGAGTCAAGTTTTCCCTAAAATTTTGAATAGCGTATGGCGTTAACGTTCTAATGGTTTTAATTGAAATACCTTTTTTTATACCTGAGTTTGGAGCACCATTAGTGTGAAAATTTGCATAAACTGCTGCGTGATCTGATAAATGAGGTTCAATAACATTACAGGTTACAGTACCTTTTTTTACATTAGTAACTATATTATCAAGGCATGCCTCACCCCTGGTGCTTTCTAGATTTAAGCAATGCATGTTATGGGAACACAATAAATTGAAAAAAGAATCTACCTCAACATTACTTTTTTTTATATTGATATTAAAATCACCTGATACGATCAACTTCACATTAGAATATTTTTTATTAATATAACCAAGTAACTCATCAAAAAAACTTATGAAATCATTTATGGGAGAATTTGGTGTTCGATAAATTGTTATAATGATAGCATTCAAACTAACTAAAAATATACCTGAAACCTCAAAAACGAAATCTACACATAAATGTTCTAATTCAATAGTTTTATATATTATATCTCTTTTAACATATATACTACAACCCCCTCTTCTAAGGGGAGGCTTCCGGCAATAAACACTACCTACACAAAAACCTGCTGGCACATATAACAAAGACTCTTCTGGACAAAGCCAGTGTTCATTTATAGTTAAAACATGTATATTTAACTTATTTGACCATAGATTTAATTCTTCTAATTTATTTCTTATGCATTGAATATTTAAGTGATAAACAATGAGGCATGAGTCCTTAGATTCTGGTGACCTTCTACTTGTGCACTGTAGTTTTTTCCAGTTGGTAGGCAGTTCCCTGTCACATCACATGTACCTGGAGGAGGAGGTTGCACATCTCGTAGGCCCAGCCTGTGGTCAGGGTCCTTCTTGGCAGTAATGGCTTTTGTTACTACTCCAGCTAACCACTTCTTTCCCCAAAAATTTAAGTGGAGACCTTGACGGGTGTGTAAAGCTCTCTCTGCTTTACTAGATTTCACTAGTGTAACATTGGAGTACTTGCCACTAAGCTCTTCGAGGCGCTTATTTGTCTTTGCAACTTCTTTGTTGACACAGGACCAACTAGCCAGGTCATAACTGTGTGGGAGGTCTACTAAAATGATGTTTGTATTTGTAGCTCTGTCCAAGGTTTCAGTTATTAAAGTCAATGCTTCATTTGCTTCATTTTTTGCCACATCATTTGTGCCGCATACCATCACCAAATAATCGTTTTTATTTAAATTTACATTTTCTATATTTTTATAATTTAAAATTTGTCTTGTACGCCCTCCAGGCCTCACAAAACCTACTGCTTTATGATCTTTATGTATTTTATTAAGGTGCCAGGCTAAATCTCGTCCATGACTATCAGCACAAATGAGCACCTTATTCATGTGTGTCTCATTGTGGCTTCCATCAATACTGAGATCACTAACATTTGAAGTCTCATCTTCATCAACTTGTAAAACCTCAAACTGGTTCCTTAATTCAATGGGATTTAGGTTCCCATTATACGTCTTAGGTATAGGTTTGGGTATATTTTTTTTACTTTTTATAACCATTGAAAAACTCTCCAGCTTTGTTTTTTCAGGGCTCCATAAACTTTTTTCCAGTCCAGTGTTATTATGGAAAGGTGTGGAATTCAAAGGAGATAGACTATGTACACCTGAATTTACTTTCTTGATTGTAGAGATATTCAAATTTTCTTTTTGGTTCAATTTAGTACGTAATCCATTTACCTCTTCTTCCAGCTGTATAATTGTTTCTTCTTTTTTTATTACTAAAGTTTCCAATTGTATATTATGATTCTTAAGACTTATAATTTCTTTTCTTGCTTGGTTAATGTCATCATTAAGTGAATTTATAATTTCATGTTGATTTATTAGTTCTTGTGTTACATCTTGATTGATACCTATAGTTTCTTTGTTCCAATTGGAAATCAACAGATGTACATTTGTCACAGAGCCATTTTCTTGGTAACTGTGCTATGCTTTTATATTCCTCAAGAGTTAGAGAAGTACATTTTCTGTGGAACCATTTAGAACATGCTCCTGTACAAAGTATAGCATGACAGCCTTTGGTTATATTTTTAGAACATTTACCACATGGGTACTGTAATTTTTTCTTATTCATTTTATATAAAATTGTTAGAAATTATTAGTATGAATTCAGGAAAAAAAACTGAAAATGTATTTGTATATATAAATACTGGTTACTTAATAACAACAATAATTAACTTTTTAAGCAAAAAAAGTAATGACAACAGTTGGATTTGAACCCAGAACTTTCAGTATAGAAGTCCTCAACTATATCATTGAGCTATCAGATCTGATACACTGGTCAGTTACAGGTGCATAACAAAATCATTACAATGACATGTGAGATAAGAAGTTTGTCAACAAACAATACAAAGGTCAGTTCTGGTCACTGCACTTATCAGTTCTTCAGGCCTTATCTCTAGACCCTTCTTATCTGCTTTTAAGAGTACAGACCAAATAGAAATATGAAAATAATTGTATAAAAAACTTAAATTTGGCACCTTCTTGTGAATTGTTAAAAAATACACTATACAAAAATGTTGAGAATTACTTACTGATCACTTTAATGCAAAATTTATATCATAATACAACGAAAAAACCAATTATATTCACTGAAAATGATAGAGCAGATCCTGCATACAACTTGCACACTCATTCATTCAATCTGTTCAGTTAGCTGTAGTTACACAGCATTTCTGTATGTAGTATGTATTATTTTTTGTTTTAGGTTTATATTTTATTTTGACACTATTCACTGTACCACCAATGTACATGATTCATGAATAAAGACGTTTGACTATGACTATGACTATGACTATGACTATGACTATGACTATTATGACACGTGTGTCAAATTTCCATGTTTTAGGACTTCTGGAAGTTAAAAAACAAACACATAGCTCTTCTAGGGTTAGAACCCTAATTCAACCCTGTATGGGTGGTTGATCTTCAAACATGAAAATACTTTTATTTTTCAATTTAAGAAATGAGGCGTATGTGCATTAAATTTCATCATTCTAGGCCATCAGGATGTTGAAAAACAAAAATATAGTTCTTCTAGGGGTAATTGTTTTGGGCGATGGTTAATTATTTTAGTACTGTTGTTTGTACTGTGAGAGATTTCATGATTGTTAATTAATGTGCTTCTAATTCACTATCATCTTGTTCATTACGACTTTCTTTCAAAACATTTTCAAATCATAAACAATGTAAAAATCGTTATAATTCTATTATAAAATCAATATTTTTTTGTGTACTTTCTCTATAATATAACATATCATCAGAATTCTTAAGTCATATCCATAAGTTATTCTATTTCAGATAACTTCTTTCAAATTATAATTTTACAAAATTAACCTGCATACTGCTCAAGATAAAAATTGAATCCTAAAAATTTCAACACAAGTCTACGCATAGGCCATTAAGGCCCATGTAGGCACTTTTCCAGTAGGCAAGGCGCCCGGTGCAGTCAACATGTTCAACTACTGTACAATAATTGCCACGCTATAATACTTGTTAACACCTTCACTGCGGCTCTATACTGATTGAGATTGGCTACTGTTACTCTTATTATGTGCCGTAAGGTGCCTGGTGCAGTCAATATGTTCAACTACTGTAGAATAATTGCCACGCTATAATACTTGTTAACACCCTCACTGCGGCTCTATACTGATTGAGATTGGCTACTGTCACACTTATTATGTGCCACAAGGAACGTGGTGCAGTCAACGTGTTCAACTACTGTACAATAATTGCCACGCTATAATACTTGTTAACACCTTCACTGCGGCTCTATACTGATTGAGATTGGCTACTGTCACACTTATTATGTGCCACAAGGAACGTGGTGCAGTCAACATGTTCAACTACTGTACAATAATTGCCACGCTATAATACTTGTTAACACCCTCACTGCGGCTATATACTGATTGAGATTGGCTACTGTCACACTTATTATGTGCCACAAGGAACGTGGTGCAGTCAACATGTTCAACTACTGTACAATAATTGCCACGCTATAATACTTGTTAACACCTTCACTGCGGCTCTATACTGATTGAGATTGGCTACTGTTACTCTTATTATGTGCCGTAAGGTGCCTGGTGCAGTCAATATGTTCAACTACTGTACAATAATTGCCACGCTATAATACTTGTTAACACCCTCACTGCGGCTATATACTGATTGAGATTGGCTACTGTCACACTTATTATGTGCCACAAGGAACGTGGTGCAGTCAATATGTTCAACTACTGTACAATAATTGCCACGCTATAATACTTGTTAACACCTTCACTGCGGCTCTATACTGATTGAGATTGGCTACTGTCACACTTATTATGTGCCACAAGGAACGTGGTGCAGTCAACGTGTTCAACTACTGTACAATAATTGCCACGCTATAATACTTGTTAACACCTTCACTGCGGCTCTATACTGATTGAGATTGGCTACTGTTACTCTTATTATGTGCCGCAAGGTGCCTGGTGCAGGTCAACGTGTTCAACTACTGTACAATAATTGCCACGCTATAATACTTGTTAACACCTTCACTGCGGCTCTATACTGATTGAGATTGGCTACTGTCACACTTATTATGTGCCACAAGGAACGTGGTGCAGTCAACGTGTTCAACTACTGTACAATAATTGCCACGCTATAATACTTGTTAACACCTTCACTGCGGCTCTATACTGATTGAGATTGGCTACTGTCACACTTATTATGTGCCACAAGGAATGTGGTGCAGTCAACGTGTTCAACTACTGTACAATAATTGCCACGCTATAATACTTGTTAACACCTTCACTGTGGCTCTATACTGATTGACATTGGCTACTGTTACTCTTATTATGTGCCGCAAGGTGCCTGGTGCAGTCAATATGTTCAACTACTGTACAATAATTGCCACGCTATAATACATGTTAACACCTTCACTGTGGCTCTATACTGATTGAGATTGGCTACTGTCACACTTATTATGTGCCACAAGGAACGTGGTGCAGTCAACGTGTTCAACTACTGTACAATAATTGCCACGCTATAATACTTGTTAACACCTTCACTGCGGCTCTATACTGATTGAGATTGGCTACTGTCACTCTTATTATGTGCCACAAGGAACGTGGTGCAGTCAATATGTTCAACTACTGTAGAATAATTGCCACGCTATAATACTTCTTGTTAACACCTTCACTGTGGCTCTATACTGATTGAGATTGGCTACTGTTTCTCTTATTATGTGCCACAAGGAACGTGGTGCAGTCAACGTGTTCAACTACTGTGTACAATAATTGCCACGCTATAATACTTGTTAACACCTTCACTGTGGCTCTATACTGATTGAGATTGGCTACTGTCACACTTATTATGTGCCACAAGGAACGTGGTGCAGTCAACGTGTTCAACTACTGTACAATAATTGCCACGCTATAATACTTGTTAACACCTTCACTGTGGCTCTATACTGATTGAGATTGGCTACTGTCACTCTTATTATGTGCCACAAGGAACGTGGTGCAGTCAACGTGTTCAACTACTGTACAATAATTGCCACGCTATAATACTTGTTAACACCTTCACTGTGGCTCTATACTGATTGAGATTGGCTACTGTCACTCTTATTATGTGCCACAAGGAACGTGGTGCAGTCAACGTGTTCAACTACTGTACAATAATTGCCACGCTATAATACTTGTTAACACCTTCACTGCGGCTCTATACTGATTGAGATTGGCTACTGTCACTCTTATTATGTGCCACCTGCAGTCAACGAGTATACTGATTGAGATTGGCTACTGTCACACTTATTATGTGCCACAAGGAACGTGGTGCAGTCAACGTGTTCAACTACTGTACAATAATTGCCACGCTATAATACTTGTTAACACCTTCACTGTGGCTCTATACTGATTGAGATTGGCTACTGTGACTCTTATTATGTGCCGCAAGGTGCCTGGTGCAGTCAATATGTTCAACTACTGTACAATAATTGCCACGCTATAATACTTGTTAACACCTTCACTGTGGCTCTATACTGATTGAGATTGGCTACTGTCACACTTATTATGTGCCACAAGGAACGTGGTGCAGTCAACGTGTTCAACTACTGTACAATAATTGCCACGCTATAATACTTGTTAACACCTTCACTGTGGCTCTATACTGATTGAGATTGGCTACTGTCACTCTTATTATGTGCCACAAGGAACGTTGGTGCAGTCAATATGTTCAACTACTGTAGAATAATTGCCACGCTATAATACTTGTTAACACCTTCACTGTGGCTCTATACTGATTGAGATTGGCTACTGTCACACTTATTATGTGCCACAAGGAACGTGGTGCAGTCAACGTGTTCAACTACTGTACAATAATTGCCACGCTATAATACTTGTTAACACCTTCACTGTGGCTCTATACTGATTGAGATTGGCTACTGTCACACTTATTATGTGCCACAAGGAACGTGGTGCAGTCAACGTGTTCAACTACTGTACAATAATTGCCACGCTATAATACTTGTTAACACCTTCACTGTGGCTCTATACTGATTGAGATTGGCTACTGTCACTCTTATTATGTGCCACAAGGAACGTGGTGCAGTCAACGTGTTCAACTACTGTACAATAATTGCCACGCTATAATACTTGTTAACACCTTCACTGCGGCTCTATACTGATTGAGATTGGCTACTGTCACACTTATTATGTGCCACAAGGAACGTGGTGCAGTCAACGTGTTCAACTACTGTACAATAATTGCCACGCTATAATACTTGTTAACACCTTCACTGTGGCTCTATACTGATTGAGATTGGCTACTGTTACTCTTATTATGTGCCGCAAGGTGCCTGGTGCAGTCAATATGTTCAACTACTGTACAATAATTGCCACGCTATAATACTTGTTAACACCTTCACTGTGGCTCTATACTGATTGAGATTGGCTACTGTCACACTTATTATGTGCCACAAGGAACGTGGTGCAGTCAACGTGTTCAACTACTGTACAATAATTGCCACGCTATAATACTTGTTAACACCTTCACTGCGGCTCTATACTGATTGAGATTGGCTACTGTCACTCTTATTATGTGCCACAAGGAACGTGGTGCAGTCAATATGTTCAACTACTGTAGAATAATTGCCACGCTATAATACTTCTTGTTAACACCTTCACTGTGGCTCTATACTGATTGAGATTGGCTACTGTTTCTCTTATTATGTGCCACAAGGAACGTGGTGCAGTCAACGTGTTCAACTACTGTACAATAATTGCCACGCTATAATACTTGTTAACACCTTCACTGCGGCTCTATACTGATTGAGATTGGCTACTGTTACTCTTATTATGTGCCGCAAGGTGCCTGGTGCAGTCAACGTGTTCAACTACTGTACAATAATTGCCACGCTATAATACTTGTTAACACCTTCACTGCGGCTCTATACTGATTGAGATTGGCTACTGTCACACTTATTATGTGCCACAAGGAACGTGGTGCAGTCAACGTGTTCAACTACTGTACAATAATTGCCACGCTATAATACTTGTTAACACCTTCACTGTGGCTCTATACTGATTGAGATTGGCTACTGTCACTCTTATTATGTGCCACAAGGAACGTGGTGCAGTCAACGTGTTCAACTACTGTACAATAATTGCCACGCTATAATACTTGTTAACACCTTCACTGTGGCTCTATACTGATTGAGATTGGCTACTGTTACTCTTATTATGTGCCGCAAGGTGCCTGGTGCAGTCAATATGTTCAACTACTGTACAATAATTGCCACGCTATAATACTTGTTAACACCTTCACTGTGGCTCTATACTGATTGAGATTGGCTACTGTCACTCTTATTATGTGCCACAAGGAACGTGGTGCAGTCAACGTGTTCAACTACTGTACAATAATTGCCACGCTATAATACTTGTTAACACCTTCACTGCGGCTCTATACTGATTGAGATTGGCTACTGTCACTCTTATTATGTGCCACAAGGAACGTGGTGCAGTCAACGTGTTCAACTACTGTACAATAATTGCCACGCTATAATACTTCTTGTTAACACCTTCACTGTGGCTCTATACTGATTGAGATTGGCTACTGTGACTCTTATTATGTGCCGCAAGGTGCCTGGTGCAGTCAATATGTTCAACTACTGTACAATAATTGCCACGCTATAATACTTGTTAACACCTTCACTGTGGCTCTATACTGATTGAGATTGGCTACTGTCACACTTATTATGTGCCACAAGGAACGTGGTGCAGTCAACGTGTTCAACTACTGTAGAATAATTGCCACACTATAATACTTGTTAACACCTTCACTGTGGCTCTATACTGATTGAGATTGGCTACTGTCACTCTTATTATGTGCCACAAGGAACGTGGTGCAGTCAATATGTTCAACTACTGTAGAATAATTGCCACGCTATAATACTTCTTGTTAACACCTTCACTGTGGCTCTATACTGATTGAGATTGGCTACTGTCACTCTTATTATGTGCCACAAGGAACGTGGTGCAGTCAATATGTTCAACTACTGTAGAATAATTGCCACGCTATAATACTTGTTAACACCTTCACTGCGGCTCTATACTGATTGAGATTGGCTACTGTCACTCTTATTATGTGCCACAAGGAACGTGGTGCAGTCAATATGTTCAACTACTGTACAATAATTGCCACGCTATAATACTTCTTGTTAACACCTTCACTGTGGCTCTATACTGATTGAGATTGGCTACTGTCACTCTTATTATGTGCCACAAGGAACGTGGTGCAGTCAATATGTTCAACTACTGTAGAATAATTGCCACGCTATAATACTTCTTGTTAACACCTTCACTGTGGCTCTATACTGATTGAGATTGGCTACTGTCACTCTTATTATGTGCCACAAGGAACGTGGTGCAGTCAATATGTTCAACTACTGTAGAATAATTGCCACGCTATAATACTTCTTGTTAACACCTTCACTGTGGCTCTATACTGATTGAGATTGGCTACTGTCACTCTTATTATGTGCCACAAGGAACGTGGTGCAGTCAATATGTTCAACTACTGTAGAATAATTGCCACGCTATAATACTTCTTGTTAACACCTTCACTGTGGCTCTATACTGATTGAGATTGGCTACTGTCACTCTTATTATGTGCCACAAGGAACGTGGTGCAGTCAATATGTTCAACTACTGTAGAATAATTGCCACGCTATAATACTTCTTGTTAACACCTTCACTGTGGCTCTATACTGATTGAGATTGGCTACTGTCACTCTTATTATGTGCCACAAGGAACGTGGTGCAGTCAATATGTTCAACTACTGTAGAATAATTGCCACGCTATAATACTTCTTGTTAACACCTTCACTGTGGCTCTATACTGATTGAGATTGGCTACTGTCACTCTTATTATGTGCCACAAGGAACGTGGTGCAGTCAATATGTTCAACTACTGTAGAATAATTGCCACGCTATAATACTTCTTGTTAACACCTTCACTGTGGCTCTATACTGATTGAGATTGGCTACTGTCACTCTTATTATGTGCCACAAGGAACGTGGTGCAGTCAATATGTTCAACTACTGTAGAATAATTGCCACGCTATAATACTTCTTGTTAACACCTTCACTGTGGCTCTATACTGATTGAGATTGGCTACTGTCACTCTTATTATGTGCCACAAGGAACGTGGTGCAGTCAATATGTTCAACTACTGTAGAATAATTGCCACGCTATAATACTTCTTGTTAACACCTTCACTGTGGCTCTATACTGATTGAGATTGGCTACTGTCACTCTCATTATGTGCCACAAGGAACGTGGTGCAGTCAATATGTTCAACTACTGTAGAATAATTGCCACGCTATAATACTTCTTGTTAACACCTTCACTGTGGCTCTATACTGATTGAGATTGGCTACTGTCACTCTTATTATGTGCCACAAGGAACGTGGTGCAGTCAATATGTTCAACTACTGTAGAATAATTGCCACGCTATAATACTTCTTGTTAACACCTTCACTGCGGCTCTATACTGATTGAGATTGGCTACTGTTACTCTTATTATGTGCCGCAAGGTGCCTGGTGCAGTCAATATGTTCAACTACTGTACAATAATTGCCACGCTATAATACTTGTTAACACCTTCACTGCGGCTCTATACTGATTGAGATTGGCTACTGTCACACTTATTATGTGCCACAAGGAATGTGGTGCAGTCAACGTGTTCAACTACTGTACAATAATTGCCACGCTATAATACTTGTTAACACCTTCACTGCGGCTCTATACTGATTGAGATTGGCTACTGTTACTCTTATTATGTGCCGCAAGGTGCCTGGTGCAGTCAATATGTTCAACTACTGTACAATAATTGCCACGCTATAATACTTCTTGTTAACACCTTCACTGTGGCTCTATACTGATTGAGATTGGCTACTGTTACTCTTATTATGTGCCACAAGGTGCCTGGTGCAGTCAATATGTTCAACTACTGTACAATAATTGCCACGCTATAATACTTGTTAACACCTTCACTGCGGCTCTATACTGATTGAGATTGGCTACTGTCACTCTTATTATGTGCCACAAGGAACGTTGTGCAGTCAACGTGTTCAACTACTGTACAATAATTGCCACGCTATAATACTTGTTAACACCTTCACTGCGGCTCTATACTGATTGAGATTGGCTACTGTTACTCTTATTATGTGCCGCAAGGTGCCTGGTGCAGTCAATATGTTCAACTACTGTAGAATAATTGCCACGCTATAATACTTCTTGTTAACACCTTCACTGTGGCTCTATACTGATTGAGATTGGCTACTGTCACTCTTATTATGTGCCACAAGGCACATGGTTCAGTCAACGAGTTCAACTACTGTACAATAATTGCCATGCTATAATACTTGTTAACACCTTCACTGCGGCTCTATACTGATTGAGATTGGCTACTGTTACTCTTATTATGTGCCACAAGGAGCCTGGTGTTGGCTATAATACTACTACATTCAAAGAAGAAGAATTTTTTTCGGTGAAATTACGTTAACCTGTGTTAGTATGCGAAAAATTACGGCGATTGGAGCGGTAGTCGCTGAGCTTAAGATTTACCAAAAAATTAAGTAATATCTTAAATAATAAAAGAAACCATAACCATTAATTAAACAATAAAATTAAGATAGATGACAGGAAAAATGTACTTTAAATAATAAAGAAAATGTAACAACGAAACAAACATCTTCAAACAGAGGAAGACACAGTAAATGATCTTTAAGTTTTATTTCGTTTTGGTTTTCTAAAGTTAACTATCTTTTTGTATATAGAACAAATTGTGTTTAGAAAATGAAAATGTGAATACAGTTAGTGCAGTTGATTTAGTTATTATTCAAATTAATTACTAGGCCTATTGGTTGGTTATATCGATGTATACAATAATTAAACATCACTTGATCATTTCAATGTAGAAAACTGGGTCCGCTTATCGTACTCTACCCAACTAATTTTTAAGGGGCATACATACAGAAGTCTACCCATCCATGATTAATTGGTTGTTGATGACACAAACCAATGAGTATAATTATGTTTGGTTGAGGGGATGATATTGGTGATGCTTTATTGATCAACTTTATATTGTTTGGCATTTCTGTTATTTTCAGGCCAGATTTCTAGTCTGTACCTGTTTCCTGTTCTGAACCATATTATTGGACTGATATGTAAAAATCTATTAAATAAATTACTGACCTGACTAAATATGATATAAGTATTAATGGTTGGTGGGCTATTATTATAATGAATTCATTACAACAATAGCTTAAGGTTACTTACTCTAGTCAATGTAGATGACAAATGTAAAATTATTTGTATTAACTGAAAAGCTCCTGCTCAGCTGTCATACCCTATGTAATGTTTTGTAAACTTCTTAAAACACACATTTTGAAATTACACCAAAGTAGATTAAATATTGTAAGACACGCTTTACATCCAACACAATGTTCAAATTAACAACAAACGGGAATTAATTAAAAATATTAACAATAAAATAACTAACAAAACTGATTATGGTGTTAAGAATGTCAAGAACACTGGTCTTTGGTACAATTCTGTCAATCCTGTACCACCCAATCAGCTGTTACCGTCAAAGGCTGTAGAATATTATATGATCGCAGTAGTAAAAATACATATAAATTCTTAGTCTACCATAAAACATTATAATTTCTAGTCAATAAAATTCTTTAGGAGCATGACATTCCCTGACAGATGGGTTGTAGGTGGATGAACTGTCCCCATGGTTCCAAAAATAAATGAATTGCCATTAATGCACATAAAAGTGATGTTATTTGTTCCAGAAAAAGTGAGCAACGCCTGGGACAGCTCTGTGCCTTGTTACTCTTAATGTTATTATCATGTCAATATCGCAAAATCTGATCGCTACGTCGCATGGGCATCATTGTTTACTGCTTTCTACCATTCCTGAGTTAACGCAACCCGCTGGCCCATTCCCCCCGTTCTCCGAGTACCGGGAAATAGTTATCTGTGTCCCAACTTTTTCCTACCTAACGGCATTTAGAATGATTTATTTATTAAAAACTTAGTATAACATTATACACAAATATCTTGATTTGGAATTTAATTAAATAAGTGTGCTCAACTTAACACGAGCAAGGCTCTGCGAGATTAACCTAGTAAAACTATTGTATGTTTATGATAGAGCCAAAAACGGAGGACATCAAGTGCATGCCGAAGGAAGCTAGGAACTTACTAAGGGGTATGCTGAGCAAGGGGACTGACGATGGTGGTATAAGGGCAAGTGCACCCCTGCTCGTGTATCCACGAGCACACGGCAGGAGGTATACAGAAAATCAGAATGCGCGTGGTGTCTTTAAAAATCAAGACCGATTCTATATGAATACATTTTGTTAATTAAAAAATTCCAAAATATTTTTGAAATATCCTTTAAAGTTGCGAAATATTAATTTAATGAGCCTATCAAATGTAGTAAGCTGTTCTGTGTAAACATTGTATTATGATAGCACAATCGTGTGTTTAATTAGTTTAACTACTAGTTTCAATTTGTTTAAATTCATCTAGTGAAATCATAACATAAGTAACAACAATTCCTATAATACATTGTGGCAACAACGCAAACCAATTAATAAACAAAATTTAATTAATTAACTAAATATGTATGTATAAATGTTAGATATTGAATTTGGCTTCCTTAGACATCGTGGGATGGCATAATTTATTACAGCACCTTAAGGAACAAAAACGGATGGACTGGGCATTAGGTTGATCCAACAAACGATTCGTTCCGTGATGACGATTTGAGGAAACAATCGAGAGAATGTGAATTCGTGATTATAACAAGTGGAATCACAAAGCAATATAAAACATACTAAATGCAGTTTTTATGACAGAGAATCGTTGATGGGACATCGCATCCATTTCTTACTGATGAGGTATACAATACTGATTAGGTATATAAATACTAATATAATTTCTATACTGGACCGAAGAAATAGTACGATATTGAGGACATGGGTGGGGAAGCAAGACCATGTACTTTACTTTATCATTATTTATCATATATAAATATGGGTGACAACTGTCTTAATGTAAAGTAAACTTACGTATTGAAATCAAATCAAATCACATTTATTTCCACAATTTAATGAAAAATAGAAGAAAATATTTTATAATAATAAAGAAATAAAACAAATGTATGCATTTGGATATCTAATGGTAATGAATATATAAATAATATTCAAGTAATACAGTTCAAAATAGTTAACATTAAATAATTTAACGCTAAGTAATATTAAAACGTCTTATAACATAAAGAAATTAAATCCATATATTGAAATGAAGAGAGAAATTAAAATTAAATAATGTAAACCTGTGAAGTATTTATGATTCATAATTTGCTACCTAATTCCTGTATAATTAAAAATAACATGTGAAAAGAGCCAACATGGGCCTTAATGGCCTGTGCGTAGAATCGAGTTGAAATTTTTAGGATTATAATTTTATCTTGAGCAGTATGTAGATTAATTTTATAAAATTTTAAATGAAAGAAGTTATCTGAAGCCGAATAACTTATGGACATGACTTAAGAATTTCTGAAAATTAGAAATATTGTAGAGAAAGTACACAAAACAAATTAAAATATTGAGTGAACAAAAATCAATAAAAATAGGATGTTACTTAATGAAACGGATTTTTCTATCTTTAGTTTGGAGAGGAGAGGAGAGGGGACAATCCCGTCAGTCAGTTGTCAGTTAGTCTATATCCGTCTGTAGTCAACAGAGATTTAAATCAGAGGGATATCTTCTTCACTTCGCAAACCAGCTTTTTAGAATACATTTTTGAACTATTGCTAACCTTTTAATATGTGAAGAAAAGTACCCTTCCCCCAAAGCTAACAAAGGAAATGTGTTTGTACTATACAGGTTTATTTTAGTTTTAATTTTTAATAACAATATCTATATTGTTAGGGAGGTTAAGTGGTAGAGAGGACTTTTAAGTCCTAACTTCGCCTCTGTAAATAAAGACATTTTTCATTTCATTTTAATTTCATTTTATATTCATATGTAAGTTTTAATATTAATAAAAATTGTATTTAACTTACATTAAAAACATAAAACCAATATTTAAGACTTTTATTGTTTTGTGGGGCCTTTCGATAGCGAAGCTATCTTCTTCAGACACATCACAAACTTTCGCTATCGAAAGGCCTCACAAAACAATAAAAGTCTTAAATATTGGTTTTATGTTTTTAATTTAAGTTAAAAAAGTAACCAATATAAGCTCCATCTACAGCAAAAACTGTATTGTTTTTAATCCAAACTTATTACAAAATATATTTAGGTATATAATGTTTCTCGGGACAAAATAGCAAACTCCTATTTTGCGTTGGAAATATAATTAGTTAGAACTAGAAGTGCAAAACCTGAAATCAAAATTACTCGCTTAAACTCTGGCCCTCGTAATTTTATTATGACACTGAAAATGGGTACCTGATGCATTATATATGACTAATTCCATTTTTTAATATTATACGACATCGTATGACATCGATGGTGCTTTCACCAAGAAAGCTAAAAGTTTACAGAAAAAATCAGTTAACCCTCTGACTCTTAATGAGACATATGTCCAGAAAGAAATAAAAATATATAAAGCTCTTATAGTAACGTTAGAGGTAAATATTGTTATTCATAATATAGTACAGCATTTAAGTTTATGTTTCTGATGACTGATATTTCTTTGGTACCATCTGTCATCATAATAGCCCTCTTATTGTGTATAGGACCATGTAATTTTATTTATTATTTACAATCTATTCCATAACATATGAATAATAAATATATATGGTTTATTAGAATAACAATGGCTGGTTAGCGTCCAAAGACCTAAACCAACATAAAGAACATGAAAGCGATCACTTAAATTACGGAAGTCGTTCTTTCTAAGATTATACACACCCTCAAAATTCAAAGCAAGATGATTTTGACGTCCTTAAGCTTACTTATGAAGCGTAAACTACACTTTTATATATACTCTCTTCGAATGCAATTCTAGTATTGCTGCAAATTACCGCATTTGTAAGGGACCATGGAGCTTGCAGTATTGGTCTCAGAACTTTGGATTGGAAACGTTGAATTATTTTCAGATTTTGATAAAGATGCAGTGCTTCACAGTTCATATCTCCATATAGGTTCCAAAACAACGTTGTACAGTAACAATTTATTTCAAGAGAAAGAAGTGGGATTTTTTCCAATAATTTTTTTAGGCAGTTAAATATTGTTAAGGAAAACTTGTGAACAGCATCCCACGTTAAGAATAAATGGAATATTTATTGCACAGATTTATTTTCATTTACTTTTATTCTCCCGCGTTTGAGCCAATCAGATATTGTATTCTAAATATCTTGCAAGAACTGTGAAGTTACAAATAAGTTTTGATGAGAAGTCAAAGCTGCTGTGTTATCTGCAAAAGTTCTAGTTAAAGTTGCTTCATATGTTGGTACATCTGTTGTGAAGAATGTGAACAAAAAAGGCTCAATACATTATTCTGCTGAACTATAAATTCAATCTTTTTCCGAATTATAGTTTTGAAATTGAATCCCAAAGTGTCTCACATAGTTAAGATTTAATAACTGTAAAAGATTGTGGTAGAATTTAGATTTTATTTTGAACAAAAGGCCATCTGCCAGACTTTGTCGAATGCCTGGGTTATATAAAGAAACGGTGCAGAATTTACCTTTTTAAGAGTTTGCTTGATTTCATTGACTACTATATGTACTTCCATTGCAGAATGTTTCCATCTGAAACCATATTGATGATACAGAAACACATTTAGCTCAGTAATCAATGGCTGAAACTGTTTCTAACACAATTCATCAACAAGCTTTGAAGAAATATATAGTTGGCTTATCGGTCTGTATGAAGAAACCTGGTGATGTGGTTTACTAGGAATATAGATAACAACTATTAGATTATACAAAAAACCACAAGAGAGTGCAGTTGAGGGAGGAGCCTATTTTGCCCGTGACCTTGGAGCGGCCAACGAGAACTGAGCGACGTTGCCAAACTTGTTCCCCGCTGTAACCACAAGCCGCGCGAGTCCAGCGTTCTTAAAATACTTAACCGTTACGCTCGAAAGAAATGTTAGAGCTGTCTTGAATTAATTAACTACGTATTACAAAATGTAATTTTACGGTCATTTTTTAAAAAAAGTACATCTCTGTAGCTTATTTCCATGTTGAGTTAAATGGATTGAAATAAATTATTGTATTATATTACTCATATACGAAGATCGTAGGATTAAAATCTTTAGCCGAAATATAAATAAAAAAACAACATAAAAATACCGCAAAAACGTTAATTTCCCGTTAATATTTCGTGAAAATGAAGAAGACTCCGACGTTTTGGCTACGATATTGCCGCCTGAGAGCGAATAAATAATATACAAGTGCAAAGGTAAGAATATTATTAAGTCAATCATGCTTTTTAACGTATTTCATTTTAAAATAGTAAGCCCTAAAAGCTATTTAGTGGAAAATTGGGTTATTTCAAATTTTAAAAATACAATTGTTCCATAATTTTAAAATTGATTATATTGTTATATTTTTTAATTATTTTTAATCAAGCAACACGTCATGCAGTGTCCAATATAAGCAACATGTATATTAATTTTGTGTGTGTTTAGTAATCGTTTAAAATCACTGAAAAGATTGTTGTATCGTATGGAAATAAGCAAGTACTTTACTCTGACTAACTGACGGGACGATTTGTTTGTTTTAATCGATAGTTAGTTTGTAATAACATTAATAAACTATACAAGTAATTTAAATATAATATAGCTGTCAACACATTTTAAATATTGTTTTTCAATTATACTGATAAGTTTTAAATGTTCAGTATCAGTGTTAGTTGTGACAGAGCAGCGGTTTATCAGCCACAATGAGCCAGCCGTGCTGGGCGGCAGCGGCAGTTGTGTGACAACGTCGCGCAGGCCAGTCCATTCTATTGGTCGCCGCCAACTGCACTCTCTGGTGGTTCCTTGTATAGATTAGGTTACCTTCCAATTAGATGGGATATACTCTTGTTGGCATTAAACAATAGAATTAAAAAAATAATCCCTTTTCTGGGAAGTTATCGTAACAACTATCCCGCAATGAGGTCATAACCGGTAGATTTTTTAGTATTCTGTTCTCTTGTTGTTTCCTTCACTTCTGAAGGCGTGAAGACCGTTAGACTGCTGCACAGGAAACTCCCGAGAATAATCTTCACCCGAATAATGCCAACCTAAAAGTGCCTGAAAAGGATTGTGATCTGAAAAATTCTAAACTAAAAACATTTGGAAAAAATAGTGAACCGAATAATGACAGTTTAAATATACCTGGCAAGGATTGTGATCAGAATAATTCTGCACTAAAAACAACACCTGAAAGGGATTGTATCCCAAATAAATCTACATTGAGAAGAAGTGATCAGTATTGTGACCAGAATAATGCTCTAAAAACACCTGAAAATGATTGTGACGGAGGGCTATTTAATGCTGATGAAGGTATTTGTGCAACTGAGTCTCCACTAATCGTAATTGAAGATGAAAAATTAAGAGAACTATTTGAATCTAATGACTTTATTCTAGATGAATACATAGTGATAAATAATAATGATGTAGAAGAAATAGGCCCAACAGAGACCTCAGATTTAGATGATGTAGTAGTCGCAGGAGGAAGTGACGACCCAATAAACCTCGTAGAAAAAACTTGTGGGCCCCATGAACATGAAAATAATGTTATTGGTGAAATCTGTCCTACTGATTTTAATGAGTCAATCTGAAAATTCAGCCCTAGAGGAAACCATTAACATACACGAAAAATGCTGCATTTATAACGATACTGGAAGTGACAATGACTCTGAGGAAGTTGTACATCCGCAGGAAAATGATGGAAATCGTGAGGAAGAAATTGAAATAACTCTAACAGGAAGACCCAAAAAACAAGTGTCAGTTGGCTGATAGTCTATTAAATGTTTCTTAATTTTGTAAAAATCAAAAGTAGACCAAACACCTTTTTTCTGATTTTTAACTTCTTTTTATTATATATCATTGAAAAAATGTTATAAAATGAAAAATATAACTCTCGTTTTACATTATAATCAATATAATGTTGAATATAACATAATTATAAATAATTTTTCAAAAAAGGTTTGCAAAACTGCCTGTATCTCAAAACAAGCTTGGTTTCACTTAGTCTACAATTGCATAACACAATCCAATTATCTTTCTACGGGTGAACCTACATACTGGCCGTCTGATATGAGAAAAAAAGCCAGATTTGTTAGATGTTTTGTTACAAAAGGTATTAATCTAAACTACACAGATATCAAATCCTGCCTTGACCTATCTTCTGATCATTCGAAAATTATACTTAATTTAAGCACAGAAGTATTTAAAAAAAGTCAAGTCAAATGTTACATAACAAATTTACAATTAGGTTCGATTTCGTGATTCATTAAATGAAAATTTGAATTTTAACATTTCGTTGAAAAGTGTTGAGGATTTAGAAAATGCAACAACTACTTTATTGATGGTTTGCAATGTTCTGCCAAAGTGGCTACACCCTTACAACTTTCTTCAAAAGTTGACAAGATAGGTTTATATTACCGTAACTGCATCAAGAAAAAATCGCTGAGAAAAGAAGATTAAGAAGAATATGGCAAAACAGTAAAAATCCAAATGATAAGGTAAACTTTAACAGTGCAGCTCAATATCTGAAAAGATTATGGTTTAATATTAAAAACCAGTGGTTTGAAGAGTATACCCAGTCTCTCTCAGCAACCGAAGCTACAGACTATTCGTTATGGAAAGTAACTAAAAGAATTAAGCAGCCTAAGATTTACATTTCTCCGAATTTAAAACCTGATGGAAATTGGGCGGAAAATAATATTGCAAAATCTGAGGCATTTGCAGAATATTTCACCAATGTCTTCAAACCAAATGGCGCCTTTGTAAACAACGAAGAGGAAATACACGAGTATTTATATTCTCCACTTCAACTCGATTTCCCATTACGAAAATTCAAACCATCTGAAGTTCGTTCAGTTATAGCTCATAAACTCAATCCTTATAAGTCTCTTGGCTACGACTCTATTACTGGAAAAATACTGAAAGAACTTCCAAGAAAAGCTATTATGTTCTTAACATTCTTATTTAACGCCATACTGAGACTAAAACACATACGCGTTCAATTTAAAAGAGCCCAGCTAATTGTCATCCCAAAGCCAGAGAAGCCCCTCACCCAGCTGACCTCATACAGCCTTCTACCTATTATTTCAAAATTGTTTGAAAAGCTTCTTATGAGAAGACTACAGTCATTAATCGATGAAGATTCTATAATACTTGCTCATCAATTTGGGTTTAGGCGAAAACATGGCACAAAAAACAAGTCCATATACAAGTCGAAATGATACGGGAGTGCTTAGAAAATAAAAGTTATGATACTGCAATTTTGTCCGTCCATAAAAATATTGTGTTCGAGCGTCCCATTATTTACAATAGAGCTTAGATGCAATTGCTAATTGGTTTAAGACATAGAGTCAAAATTAACGAAAATAAATTAGCTCACATAACGTTTACGTTAAATCAAAATTCTTGTCATCCAGTTACATTGAATAACGTTACATGAATTAATTGGACACGCGCTTAGACAGAAGGCTTACATGGAAATCCCACATTTGGACAAAAAGACAACAGCTAAATTTAAAAACAAATAAAATGAATTGGCTACAGGGATCTAAATTAAAACTCGGTTTGAAGAACAAGATACTATTATTTAAAACTATCCTAAAACCTGTGTGGACATATGGTGTGCAGTTATGGGGCACAGCAAGAAACTCAAATCTGGAGATACTACAACGGTATCAATCAAAATTATAAAGAAAAATTGCAAAAGCGCCATGTTATGTATCCAATAAAACGTTACATCAAGATTTGAACATCCCAACAGTAAATGAAGAAATAACCAAATTCAGCCGCATTTATCTTTTAAGATTAGAAGATCGTCCAAACCACCTTGCGGTAAATCTACTTGATAATTCTAAAAATGTGTACAGACTCCACCGAATTGCCATTCTGGATCTACCTTTTAGTTTCTTGAATTAATTATGTTAGTGTTAACATCTAAATCAATTTTAACTGTCAGTGTTGCTTCTGTATATACTATTTACTTATTGTTCTTCTTAAATTGAACAGATTGTATATATATTTATATATATATATATATATATATATATATATATATATATATATATATATATATATATATATATATACTTTTAACAAATATTAACTATGCAATCAGTTCTGTAATGCATATAAGAAAGACAAAGTTACAATCTAACATTTACTATAAATTTAAAGACTCTTATAAAACACATCTTAGTTATCTTTTGAAAGAAATATGTCTCCGAGACATATCCATGTGTGTGTGTATGTTACTTTTTAAATTTTCATCTACTTAATTTTAAATCCAATAATGATTTCAACTTAAAATTTCTTCTACCCTACATTTTTCAAACTTGTTTTAATATTTTATTATCTAAATTATCTTAAATCGATAATATAGTAATGAGTGTTGAGAAGACAATAATACTTCAAACAAAAAGGCTGTGAACAACTACATCGTTGTGAACTATCACTTATTTTTTGCAACGTCATCCTTCTCGATTTTACCTGGCAAGTGAATAGACTAAAAATTGGGCACTGATCCAAAATGTTTTTTTTTTTTCTCTCTCTTCGGCTTTGGACTGACCATGAAGCCACGAAGTACACTGACTATGTTAATATTAACAGTCTTTTCTAAAACAATGAATTACTTATAATCACAATATTGTGGTTGCCGATCTTATTTGTTTATAATTATTTGATTATTGTGTTAGTGGGTTAACATTTATGTCTACAAGTGTTATGGTTAGTTTCAAAGAAGGATTTGGGAAAATTCTAAGATGGATTTTATTATAGGATAATTTTTGCATAGGTGTTTTGGGTGTCTTCTCGCCTGGGACCTGTCAGGCATTTCTAAACCGAAAGGTAGGCCACGGTTATAAGAACCCTGGGTGATGCAACAATTATGTCTGAGGTGTATATGTTTTTGTGTTGCTAACTTATATTTTTAATTTGAGTAGATTAATGAATTTAATAATTTCGCTGTAAATATCTAGATTGTTTGTACGTAGTACATCAATTAAATTATATGGGCGATTACTGAATTGTTTCTTAATATTGATGAACGTTTGATCTCTAGCATAACTGTACATTGGGCATCCTAGAATTAAGTGATCTAATGTCTCTTCTACTCCTAATGTACATTTAAGACACAAGGGAGTGAAATATAATTTCATCCAGTGTAGTCGGCTATTGTTTCTGGCATGACCAAATCTCAGTCTGCATATATTAATTATGTCGTGTCTCTTAATCCTAACATTTCTGAACCATGATTGTTTCGGAGGAATTTGTTCTATGGACTTATACCATATACCTGATGTACTTGCGTTAAAAAGTTCTTTGAATTGGTCTAATACTACATTGCAAGTTATTTTCTTATGGTCTGTTGATGGAATATTAATGTTATCTAAGTTATCTCCATCCAATATAGCCTCCTTTGCTAATTTGTCTGCGTATTCATTCTGCGAAATACCACAGTGTCCTGGAACCCAGTGGATCACAAAATGTTTGCCTTTAGCTAATATTTCATGTAAAAGGCTGAGGATTATGTTATCTGTATCCGGAAAACCTTGATTTGCTTTTTTAATTGCCCTGATCGCTGATTGAGAATCTGTATAAATATCTATACTATTATATGCAGTATTGTTTATATACTCTATTGACTTTATAATTGCGATTAGTTCAGCCGTATAATTCGATACATATTTATTTAACTTAAACTTTACACTGGTATTCAAATCGGGTATGTAGAAGGCAGCGCCTACGCCTTCTTTGGTCTTTGACCCATCAGTGAATATTTTAATACTTTCCTTGTTAGTCTCAAGATGTTGTTTACTTGCATTTGAGGTTAACTTATAATTTTTTAGAAAGTGTTGTTTTAATACTATCATATTATTTCCCTTTTTACTTATACTATTATTATAATCTACTGAATCAACACATGTGAGGTTTATATGGGTCATAACTAAAGGTTTTTCAAAGTCATTTTGGGTTTTATATTCCAAATTGGTATCAAAATTTGGATTGTATTTGCTTATTCTATCTACCGATTTTATAATTTGTGGAAGCTTTTTATTCCTCCAGTATGTAAAGTTGGAAGTTAACAACTTCAAGTACATTATTTTATAGAAGGTAGGATGATTTTTTCCTGTACAAATCTTGTATATCAATCTATCTGTTAGCATATTTCTTCTCATTTCCAGTGGGGCTATTTTACATTCTGCTTGTAAGGCAATAATTGGCGTGCTTTTCATAGCTCCTATTGCGGTTCTTAAAGCTAGATTCTGAATTAAATCTAATTTACGAAGGTCTTTTTTGGGAGCATTACTATATACAAAACAACAATAATCTAATCTGGACCTTATAAGGCCTTTGTATATCTGTAGGGCCAAATCAGGGTGAATTCCTTTTGTACCACAGGCCATAAATTTAATTATATCAATATCTTTCAAACATAACTTACTAACATTTTCAATATGCGGTCTTAGCATGAGTTTGTTGTCTATTGTGACTCCCAGAATTTTTAAATTATCCACTACAGGAATAACACATCCTTCCACTAACAGATTTAGATTGCTTACATTTTTCTTTCTCGTGAAAATAATTACTTTACTTTTATTACCATTGAAATGTAGGTGCAATTGGCCAAAATATTTCTCAAGTGAATCAATTGTTTTTTGTACATTAGTTTGCGTTTGCTCGAATCCATTACCAGACGAATATATTAAAACGTCATCAGCGTATTGTAAAGATCTGGTGGGTTGTTGTATAAAATTATTAACCTCAGCAATATAGATGGAGAACAATATAGGACTCAAAACACTGCCTTGAGGGAGGCCCTTATAATTGCGTCTTGGTATTACTGAACTAGAATGACTCATGATTATTTCCCTATCAGATAGCCATTGATGACAGTATTTAACAATTTTATTAGGAATAACTTACCAAGTTCTAACATCTTACTACACAAAACTGGGATTGAGACATTATCGTACGCACTCGTAATATCCAATGATGTGGCAATAAGTGTCTCATTGAAAGACAATGCTGTGTGAATATCGGTTAATAATGTTACAATATAATCATTACAACCCCTTTTCCTTCGAAAACCATATTGAGTGTCTGGTATTATGTTTGACCTGTCGATGTACCATTCAAGCCTATTCTTAATCATAGTGTTGAAAACTTTAACCATACACGGAATGAGTGATATAGGCCTGTATGATGCTTCATCATTTTTGTCTTTTGAGGGCTTCAATATACCTATCACTCTGAATTGTTTCCATATTTGTGGTATATCCGATTTATTATTCCATATATTATTAAAAACATTTAAGAGATATTGTAGTGCATTAGATGGTAAGTATTTTATCATTTTATATGTGATGCCATCCAAACCTGGTGAGGTATCTTTCTTTTTAGACAAAATCGCTAACTCTAATTCCTTGAATGTAAAATCATCTTCTAGGAAAGGGTAAGTACTGTTATTAGAGTCACATAGGCCTATATGAAACAAATCTTCTCTATTAGGAACATAATCTGGTGTGATTTGTTTCATAAAATTCTCACAAAGCTGTTCATTATCATTAAGTAGGCTACCATTTTTACAGTTAGATTGATTACACTTTAATTTTTTGATCATTCTCCAAGCGAGTGGAGAAGATTTGTGTTTGCTTATCTCATTACATATTTTAACCCAGCCTAGCCGTTTTGCATTTTGTATTGTTTCTCTAGCTGCTACCTGAGCTAGTTGAAATTTGTGATAGTTGAGTGCGTCCCCCCACCCCCCCCCCCCCCCACCCCCCCCCCCCCCCACCCCCCCCCCCCCCCACCCCCCCCCCCCCCCACCCCCCCCCCCCCCCACCCCCCCCCCCCATTCAATCAATAAAAACATTATTAGTAAATTAATAGTGTTGAACATTTTAGGAACAATCCATATAAAAAAGATATTAGCCGATTATGTAAGTTCATCTGTAAATAATAAATATGTATACTAACTGGAGAATTGAGGGTTAACCATGGCGGTGGGAGGTTGTGTGAGCTGGGCTATGAGTGTAGGAGCTCCAACACTGCCTTGTGAGCTCGTATTGGGGTACGGAGCTCGGTTCTGTGGGGGCATCATGGGCCAGCGGGGGCGGTTCTGCTGCATCATGTTGGGGTGATAGCCAGGAGTGAACGGAGCAGCTCCACGGGGCTGTTGGACCGTCTGTGGAGCTGTGGGGGTCTGGGCGGGGGTCTGTGCCTGGGCCTGTGTCGGGGCCTGCTGCTGTGTCCCCATCAGAACCTGTATCATACACACTCATGTCGCTGATAATATGTAAACAGTCATAAATCAGCTTACACTTTTACTGCACTGATTATTATTCATAAGTATTCGTCACAATGAAATATGAATACATTAAGTATACTTGTGGTTACAGTATACTCCTTAGCTTTCAATAACAGTTAGTACACGTTATAGGAAACCTTAAAGATGAACTCAAAATTCACCTGTCATACAGTCTATCGGACATTTCAATAGGCTACTGTTTAAAGGTAAAAAGTAGTTAAAAATATATACAGGGTGTTCAGAAAAGTGCATCATAAACTTTTGTGGTTGGCAGTTCTCATGTCTTATAAACATTGGTTGAAGTGTTGTCCAACTGCTAGCCACTATTGTGTATTGTTTACGAACACAATATTTTCTCTAGAACTAATAAAGCTACAAACATCAAACTTCAGAACTCAGAAACTCTTTATTACAAAATTTCTTAGAGAAATGTATAGCGTCAGTTTACAGTGGATACAATTCAAATTGTATACAAAAATAATGTCACTCTTGAATGTCTTTGCAGTGCACATATTCATCTAGGGTGTAGAAGGGTCTTGATGTCAGCCAGTCATTCAGCGATGCCTTCAGCTTCATTCCTTTAAGAGCTTTTAGTTCTTGTGGTAATATGTTGTACAGCTTCTTGCCAGCATATGACGGTTTTCTTTCATACAGGTACAGTGTAAGATGGTGGGCTGGTAGTGGGTAGTTTGCAGGATGTCGGGTGTAGTAGTCGTGGTGGTCAGCAAGCTCGAGGTAGGTTCTTTCCATCAACATACAGTATAACCTCCCGAATATAGAGGGCAATCACTGTCATGATTTTTAGGTTCTTAAAGGCTTCTTTACAGGTGTCTCTGGGGCCCAGGCAGTTAAGAATCCTTATAGCTTTTTTCTGAAGTCGCAGTAGTCGTTGTAGGTTCTCTTGAGTTGTTCCTTCCCAGGCGGCTATCCTGTATCGATTATGGGTTTTAAATATTGCAAAGTAAGTAGTCTTTGCTGTTGAGGTGTTACTGATTGTTTTTATTTCGCTTCAAGATATAAAGACTGGTATTTATTTTCTTACATAGCTTGTCAATATGTTGTGTCCATGACAATTTTTCATCGATTATCACTCCCAGAAATTTGGTGTGTGGCTTTACATCAACATCTGGTAGGGCTGGTACCTATCACCAACTTTGCACATATATTGTGATAAAACAAAGGAAACCTTAAAAACTTTATTGTTTGATTTGCTTTAATATTAACAAAGTGGTACCTGTTGAAAATGTTTACAAAAAAATTAAATAAAAAACCAGTTTTGTTATAAAAATTTACAATAACAACTATTATACAACTCATACAACTATTATACAATTCTGACAGTATTTTTTTCAACACAATTCATAACTGTCAAAGCGACCACTTTAAAGGAACAAACCGGAAGCAAGAAACATGTCAAAACAGCTGATGCCACTCAACAGACAAATAACGATTACATTTATAATGTTAGAAAATAAAAATAAAATGTGTTGATAAATATTTAACATTTTTTAATTATACCTATTACTTTTTGTATTTAATACTTGTGTTTGCATTGGTCTACAAATATAAACTACCTACTGTTGTGTATGACAGAGTAGGTAGTTAAATCCTCAACTTTCCTCATTCTGTCCCTCTGACCACTTTCACTAGCGGGTTTCCTCAACTCCCTCTTACCTTTATCCTTCAGGTTTACTGTGAAAAATTACTCATATGTTATTTCAACTCTGCGTTAAATAGTTGATATGCAGGTGTACAAGCAGTTATACATTTTTAATATGTTTTTTTTCTTAAAACCTTGGGCTTTTAATTTAATATTTGAGACACTGGAAGAATTACTTGTAGCTTTTATGCAACGTTGGATGATTATCAATTCCAAATCGTATTAACAGTTTATTAACTATTTTTGTTGTGTTTTTACATGATATAGCTCACCAAATTTATTTAAGTCGTTAGCACAAATCTTATTTATCTTCTTACACCTGTGATATTAAAGTAAAGTGATATTACTTCTTAACACATTGACTGTGGTAAAAATATTTTACCGAATATGAGAATGGCTGAACCGCACTGAACGCTTACAACAAACAACAGCGAGCACCACACGTTATGTGTTAATGAACTTAAAATGTGTGAGGGCTCAAAAAACTAAACTGAGCAAGATTTCAATATATTGTCATTGATCTCAAGTAATCAGTTATCGACTATAATAATAATAATAATACATTTCTTTATTACTGTGAATGAATGAATGAATGAATAACGTTTATTCCAGCAATTTATATATATATATATATATATATATATATATATATATATATACATATATACAATCTTTTTAGATGAAATACCTATTATTTTATATATACAGCAGCTTATATATAGAAGAAATGTAAAATAAGTATAAAGAATAGAAAAATAAATATAACAATTTTTTTTTATTGTTATTGGAAAGCCTACATGGGCAATCTGCCTGTGCATAGGCCTAATTGCATCTAGCCGCCAACATAAAATCTAAATAATACGCTGGATATGTTATAATATATAACATTTCTGAATAGTATATTTGATATGTAATACGAATTAGCTGTGGAGAAAGATCTATATAGTTGTAAAGTGGCTATTCCTGTGTCACGGGCATATTGGGTGTTATATGAATGGGGAATTTCTGAAAAAGTAGAGTGAAAGTGTGAGAAGATGTGAACTATGAGAGATTTTATAAATAACTGACGAACTGTAAGGATTGATAATTCTTTAAATAGAGTTTAAATAGAGATAAATTCTGTAAAAAACAGTTACACATTGCATAGCATCCATCACTTTAATCCCAATTCCAAAGTAATTGTTTAAAGCAAAAAGATAAATTTAACATAACATTTAAATAGATTTTTATACAAAAAGTGGCATATGTACTTGAAATGTACACAATCATTACAGGTTAGGCCAAATTAAAGTTAACAGTGTTTACAAAATAATCAACAACTTTATATAATTAGAACTGTGCAATTATGAAAACTTCAAAAATGGTTAAAAACTTTAAGACTTATTTTGACACATTTAGTAACAGTGTATAATTTGTATTGTCATGATTTTAGACTGTATTAATAAAATGTATACATGACAAAATATTCTTTAAGTTTATTTACAGCTTAACACGTTCGCTACCAGGCGGCGCATATTTGCGCCGCTCGGGTCACCGTAACAGACCAACGTTACAAAATGTGGTTGTTCTACACAGACCGAGAATGATTGGTGTGAGACTAACCATAGACCAAGGATAAAATATTGTTGAATTGAGCTATAATTCAACAAAATAACCTAAAATGTACGTCTGTACTGTTCTTATTTGATATATTGCTGATTTGCGTAATTTTTACGGCGGCGCATATGTGGGACGCTCGGTCTATAGCATCAAAATCTTAACATAGACCAAGCGTTCCATATATGAGCCACTATTTATTTGCTCAATTACTGAAGGTTTTAGGGTAAGTTTCAATCAAACATGCATATCTTATTATGATAGTATTTTAATTCATGGTACAAAAGCTCAATCAACAGAGTCATAAATACAAGTTCATTGAATGTATTATTATACATATCTTATTAGGCTATAGGCCTACAATAATTTTAAGTTTAGAAATTAAAAAAGTAAAATATAAGAAAATTAAGTAGAAATAAAGTTTATTTTATTTCAAGGTACAAAAACATAAATGGGGTTCTGTTTACTCTACAGGACATAATACATGACTGTTAACCCATATGTCATAACTATTTAACAAAATAAGTGAACATTTATTAAATAAGTTATTAAATTTACACTTATATTCAGAATGTTCCACGCTACATTATATTTAAGTGCTCACATATTCATAGTCTAATTATTGTGCCACTGGTTATAACAAGTTGGCATGATAGGCCATGATAGGACGTAATTTTTAAGATATCCAGAGACCAAGCGTCCCACATGTGAGCCAGACATCCCCATAGACCAATACAAAAGTATCAAGCCTCTAAAATAGACCAGTGATTTTTCATGGCAATAATAGTGGCATGCAAACAGCGGCGCAAATATGGGACGTCAGTCTATTTGAGGTGCCCCGAGCGGCGCATATTTGGGACGCCGGTGCACGGGAAGAAACCGTGCGGCTCATATTTGAGCCTGTTGGTCTGTGGGTATACGACTTTTCTTAACATGGTGGTAGCGAACGTGTTAAACAACAACAAAAAACAGCGCTGTATTAAAAAAACGTTATAGCCCAAAATATATGACTGGGGCAGAAATTCATAGTATTTTCGTGTTGACCCAGATAACAAGAACAGAAATGATACACACGACAGTCAATGTACAAATCTGTGTGGCTCATGTGCAGGGAAATGGTAAAAACAAATTTTCTATATCTAACAAGAAATGTTTTTTATATGGAATAACACTATTACTTTCTGGACAGCTCCAGGATGTAATTAGTCAATGTACATCTGTGTGGCTCATGTGCAGGGAAATGGTAAAAACAAATTTTCTATATCTAACAAGAAATGTTTTTTATATGGAATAACACTATTACTTTCTGGACAGCTCCAGGATGTAATTAGTCAATGTACAAATCTGTGTGGCTCATGTGCAGGGAAATGGTAAAAACAAATTTTCTATATCTAACAAGAAATGTTTTTTATATGGAATAACACTATTACTTTCTGGACAGCTCCAGGATGTAATTAGTCAATGTACAAATCTGTGTGGCTCATGTGCAGGGAAATGGTAAAAACAAATTTTCTATATCTAACAAGAAATGTTTTTTATATGGAATAACACTATTACTTTCTGGACAGCTCCAGGATGTAATTAGTCAATGTACATCTGTGTGGCTCATGTGCAGGGAAATGGTAAAAACAAATTTTCTATATCTAACAAGAAATGTTTTTTATATGGAATAACACTATTACTTTCTGGACAGCTCCAGGATGTAATTAGTCAATGTACAAATCTGTGTGGCTCATGTGCAGGGAAATGGTAAAAACAAATTTTCTAAATCTAACAAGAAATGTTTTTTATGGAATAACACTATTACTTTCTGGACAGCTCCAGGATGTAATTTGTTTTTGATGAATTAATTGTGATTTGATCTTAATTTCAATTATTTTAGGTTAAACCTGTTTTACTTTATAAAAGGTTATTAAAATAATGTTTTAAACCCTTTTTTATTACAATTATATATTGAAAATGCCGTAGTGCAATTTCAAGGATTTTCCATAAGAAATCGACTAAAAATGTATGACTCTTTTTGCTGATAAGTTTGAAATGAAAACAACCATTTATAAAAAATAAAGCCAGTTACAAGCTATAGAGGAAAACATTGATGCACAGATGAGGAGGCAGAGAGAAAGTAGAGAACTGCTCAGGGTCATGTGAGTTACAAGTATTGTTGTGTGTACACTAGACAACTTGTATGGCAGGATTACTGAAGTATGATTACGATATTGGATTGTTCTAACTAATAATGTAAATGTATAATATCAATAAATAGGTCTGATGAAATATACTGCTTGCTCTGCTGGGAATTGTGTCTGGATCTCTCTTACAAGTATTGTTGTGTGTACACTAGACAACTTGTATGGCAGGACTACTGAAGTATGATTACGATATTGGATTGTTCTAACTAATAATGTAAATGTATAATGTATCAATAAATAGGTCTGATGAAATATACTGCTTGCTCTGCTGGGAATTGTGTCTGGATCTCTCTTACAAGTATTGTTGTGTGTACACTAGACAACTTGTATGGCAGGACTACTGAAGTATGATTACGATATTGGATTGTTCTAACTAATAATGTAAATGTATAATATCAATAAATAGGTCTGATGAAATATACTGCTTGCTCTGCTGGGAATTGTGTCTGGATCTCTCTTACAAGTATTGTTGTGTGTACACTAGACAACTTGTATGGCAGAACTACTGAAGTATGATTACGATATTGGATTGTTCTAACTAATAATGTAAATGTATAATATCAATAAATAGGTCTGGATCTCTCACTTGTTGGACAGACATAAGATATTTAGGAGTCACTGAGTACAGGTGATAACACAACTTCATTACAACTATCCAGCAAACGATATATAAAAAAAAAAACAAAATAATAATTTGTTTATTATTAGTATACGAGCAAATGAAATGAAGGATTATATCTGTATCGATTCAACATTAAATATACATACACCATTTATAATATATGCCCTCCTAAAATATTTAAATGGGTTATTAATTCTGACACTTACAGGCACAAGGTGCATTACTGAATGAATGATCAATAGCCTTTGAAACTACTTAACTTTGAACACGTATCTCAATGATAGTTGAAAATTAAACATCTAAGAATTAAAAAACACAACATTTACTTTTGCTGTATTTGTATTTACAATATTGGATTATTTATCTGACTTGTAAATCGTATTATTTTTTAATTATTACAACTTAAAATGGATTAAACAAATACAGTTACACAGACAACATAGCAATGATGTAATTTGTAAGATTTACTACGATAAGACGATCACACTACCAGTATTCACCTGACAGAATCCACAAGGGTTGAGAGAATCACAAAAGTGAGCCATTGAGGCAGACACAAGGACATTACAGTACTGAGTGAGCAGGAAAACACCACACTGACTCTGACTAATACGCTGGGTTTCACAAACACTTTATCATCACTAATACTGATAACAGCCGACTCAATCAAACCACACCAGTCACTGAGAGAATTTTTTTGGTAAAGGCTTTAGTGCTTGCTTTTTACTTATCTACAGAACTGATGGAGAATTATTTAAATTGTTGGCATTGCATATTCTTAATCATGAGTTATCTTGAATCTAATTGAAATGAAATCTTTGATAAATTTTGCAATATTTATAAGACTTCTGTCTTACTTTTAGGAAATTCCACTGTTTTACTTTTAAATTTAACATTGTTTATTAAATTATGACAATGCACCTGTTTGTATTACAAATTGTAATAATGTTCAAATGTAATGTGCAATAAAGACTTTGACTTTGAATATTACTAATTTTATTCGAGTACTACAAATTGTAAATCATATTGAAAATTATAATGGAATACTCACTCACTATGATATACTTTAATATAAAGGATGTCAAAAAGAATAAACTAAAATTTTGTAAATTAAATGATGACACAAAAATTAATTAAATATTTACACAGAGTGTCCCAGAATTCTCTATCAAATTGTTCAGATATTATTACTTGTCCAAAAACAAACCAAAATATCATATTAAAACTTTTGAAAACTCAATAATTATTCATATAGCCATAATTTTTTATATTTCAATTTACATATTTTTAATTCGAGAATGGCTTGTTGTAATATGTGGGAATTTGGTATATAGCTTTATAAACTAAAACCCCAATTACAGAAAAGAATAACAACTTTCAACAGGTTTTATTTTCAAAATGGCAGCTTCTTAAAACTCTAAGCATAAATATCCTATAAACAACATTTAATTAAAAAGTGAATATTACATTTTAGTTAGACAACTTAACTAAAAATCCAGTAATACCAAGTTTAAGAAAATCTGTTGATAACTAAGGGAGATATTTTGCTTGCTGAACAAAATACACATGCACTAAGGGACAGCACTGATTGTGACCTGACCTACAATAATCAGCATGTTTTAACTCTCGACACTCTAATCAGCTGATTATAACATTACAATGTTGGATTTTGACAATAATCTCCTTACCTATATTGTAAGATTTAGTTTTCTTTTGACCAAAATATTGAAATAGAAAAATATGTTTAACTAAAAAAATCTTTATTCACAAAGGAATGAATTTTAGATGAATCTTTTCAACAGAACAGAGTACAAAATAGTTCATTTTGAATTAAAAGAAAAATTATTCTAAGATATCCAAATAAACTCTTTCTCTAATATAACTCTTCTAACAAAGTTATAAAAAATACTTTAAATCTTTGACAACTGGTTTATATTACATTTTATTCAAGGTTAGGTAACATTTATGTTTCATCAAAGTACGTAAAACCATTCTGGCTAAATAAAAATTTTAAACTTTGTACCGTTGTGACGGACTGCCGAGGGCAGCATATGGAGGAGACAGCAATAGACATTTGAACAAAATAAAATTTTATAGGGCCAATTGTTTAATTGCATTTTGCAACACTCTTATGACAATGTCTGTAATAAAAAAAAGATTACTGAAAGAATAAAATTGATCTACTTATAAAATATACTAAAGTAAATAACTTGGCATAGATGGAAAGTGGCAGTCTTCACACTCGCCACACAAGAGCCAAGCCATTGTGTCCAAGTAGCACTGTCACAGCCACCTTCTCTCATCAAGAGCCATATTTCTGTATGCACGCACCTGGGGACTGCCTGCTCCACTTCTTGTCTCCTTCTTATAACTGATCAAGCAGAGCTTCTCTCATCATCAAGAGCCATATTTCTGTATGCACGGACCTGGGGACTGCCTGCTCCACTTCTTGTCTCCTTCTTATAACTGATCAAGCAGAGCTTCTCTCATCATCAAGAGCCATATTTCTGTATGCACGGACCTGGGGACTGCCTGCTCCACTTCTTGTGTCCTTCTTATAACTGATCAAGCAGAGCTTCTCTCATCATCAAGAGCCATATTTCTGTATGCACGGACCTGGGGACTGCCTGCTCCACTTCTTGTGTCCTTCTTATAACTGATCAAGCAGAGCTTTTCTCATCATCAAGAGCCATATTTCTGTATGCACGCACCTGGGGACTGCCTGCTACACTTCTTGTCTCCTTCTTATAACTGATCAAGCAGAGCTTCTCTCATCATCAAGAGCCATATTTCTGTATGCACGGACCTGGGGACTGCCTGCTCCACTTCTTGTCTCCTCATTGTACCTGATCAAGCTCAGAGCTTCTCTCATCATCAAGAGCCATATTTCTGTATGCACGCACCTGGGGACTGCCTGCTCCACTTCTTGTCTCCTTCTTATAACTGATCAAGCAGAGCTTCTCTCATCATCAAGAGCCATATTTCTGTATGTAAACGGACCTGGGGACTGCCTGCTCCACTTCTTGTCTCCTTCTTATAACTGATCAAGCAGAGCTTCTCTCATCATCAAGAGCCATATTTCTGGATGCACGCACCTGGGGACTGCCTACTCCACTTCTTGTCTCCTTCTTATAACTGATCAAGCAGAGCTTCTCTCATCATCAAGAGCCTTATTTCTGTATGCACGCACCTGGGGACTGCCTGCTCCACTTCTTGTCTCCTTCTTATAACTGATCAAGCAGAGCTTCTCTCATCATCAAGAGCCATATTTCTGTATGCACGGACCTGGGGACTGCCTGCTCCACTTCTTGTCTCCTTCTTATAACTGATCAAGCAGAGCTTCTCTCATCATCAAGAGTCATATTTCTGTATGCACGGACCTGGGGACTGCCTGCTCCACTTCTTGTCTCCTTCTTATAATTGATCAAGCAGAGCTTCTCTCATCATCAAGAGCCATATTTCTGTATGCACGGACCTGGGGACTGCCTGCTCCACTTATTGTCTCCTTCTTATAATTGATCAAGGCTCAGAGCTTCTCTCATCATCAAGAGCCATATTTCTGTATGCACACCTGGGGACTTCCTGCTCCACTTCTTGTCTCCTTCTTATAACTGATCAAGCAGAGCTTTTCTCATCATCAAGAGCCATATTTCTGTATGCATGTACCTTGGGATAGCCTGCTCCATTTCTGGTCTCCTCATTATAACTCATCATGCTCAGCTTCTCTCATCATCAAGAGCCATATTTCTGTATGTAAACACCTGGGGACTGTCTGCTCCACTTCTTGTCTCCTCCTTATAACTGATCAAGCAGAGTTTCTCTCATCATCAAGAGCCATATTTCTGTATGTAAACACCTGGAGACTGCCTGCTCCACTTCTTGTCTCCTCATTATAACTGATCAGGCTCAGCTTCTCTCATCATCAAGAGCCATATTTCTGTATGCATGAACCTGGGGACTGCCTGCTCCACTTTTTGTCTCCTCATTGTACCTAATCAGGGTCAGCTTCTCTCATCATCAAGAGCCATATTTCTGTATGTAAACACCTGGGGACTGTCTGCTCCATTTATTGTCTCCTCATTATAACTGATCAGGCTCAGCTTCTCTCATCATCAAGAGCCATATTTCTGTATGCATGCACCTGAGACAGCCTGCTCCACTTCCTTGTCTCCTCATTATAACTGATCAGGCAGAACTTTTTCTCATCAAGAGCCATATTTCTGTATGTAAACACCTGGGTACTGCCTGCTCCACTTCTTGTCTCCTCATTGTACCTAATCAGGGTCAGCTTCTCTCATCATCAAGAGCCATATTTCTTTATGTAAACACCTGGGGACACTGCCCTGCTTCTCTTGTCTCCTCATTATAACTGATCAGGCTCAGCTTCTCTCATCATCAAGAGCCATATTTCTGTATGCATGCACCCTGGGATAGCCTGCTCCACTTTTTGTCTCCTCATTATAACTGATCAGGCTCAGCTTCTCTCATCATCAAGAGCCATATTTCTGTATGTAAACACCTGGGGACTGTCTGCTCCACTTCTTGTCTCCTCATTGTACCCAATCAGGGTCAGCTTCTCTCATCATCAAGAGCCATATTTCTGTATGCATGCACCTAGAGACAGCCTGCTCCATTTCTTGTCTCCCCATTATAACTGATCAAGCTCAGCTTCTCTCATCATCAAGAGCATGATCAAGCTCTTAATGATGATGCATATTTCTGCTCTTGATGATGCATATATCAAGCTCTTGATGCATATTTCTGTATGCATGCACCTAGAGACAGCCTGCTTCACTTCCTGTCTCCTCATTATAACTGATCAGGCAGAACTTTTCTCATCAAGAGCCATATTTCTGTATGTAAACACCTGGGTACTGCCTGCTCCACTTCTTGTCTCCTCATTGTACCTGATCAGGGTCAGCTTCTCTCATCATCAAGAGCCATATTTCTGTATGTAAACACCTGGGTACTGCCTGCTCCACTTCTTGTCTCCTCATTGTACCTAATCAGGGTCAGCTTCTCTCATCATCAAGAGCCATATTTCTGTATGCATGCACCTAGAGACAACCTGCTCCACTTCTTGTCTCCTCATTATAACTGATCAGGCAGAACTTTTCTCATCAAGAGCCATATGTCTGTATATAAACACCTGGGGACTGCCTGCTCCACTTCTTGTCTCCTCATTATAACTGATCAGGCTCAGCTTCTCTCATCATCAAGAGCCATATTTCTGTATGTAAACACCTGGGGACTGCCTGCTCCACTTCTTGTCTCCTCATTGTACCTAATCAGGGTCAGCTTCTCTCATCATCAAGAGCCATATTTCTGTATGTAAACACCTGGGGACTGTCTGCTCCATTTCTTGTCTCCTCATTATACCTAATCAGGGTCAGCTTCTCTCATCATCAAGAGCCATATTTCTGTATGCATGCACCTAGGGACTGCCTGCTCCACTTCTTGTCTCCTCATTGTACCTGATCAGGCTCAGCTTCTCTCATCATCAAGAGCCATATTTCTGTATGTAAACACCTGGGGACTGCCTGCTCCACTTCTTGTCTCCTCATTGTACCTAATCAGGGTCAGCTTCTATCATCATCAAGAGCCATATTTCTGTATGTAAACACCTGGGTACTGCCTGCTCCACTTCTTGTCTCCTCATTGTACCTAATCAGGGTCAGCTTCTCTCATCATCAAGAGCCATATTTCTGTATGCATGCACCTAGAGACAGCCTGCTCCACTTCTTGTCTCCTCATTATAACTGATCAGGCAGAACTTTTCTCATCAAGAGCCATATGTCTGTATATAAACACCTGGGGACTGCCTGCTCCACTTCTTGTCTCCTCATTATAACTGGTCAGGCTCAGCTTCTCTCATCATCAAGAGCCATATTTCTGTATGTAAACACCTGGGGTACTGCCTGCTCCACTTCTTGTCTCCTCATTGTACCTAATCAGGGTCAGCTTCTCTCATCATCAAGAGCCATATTTCTGTATGCATGCACCTAGAGACAGCCTACTTCACTTCCTGTCTCCTCATTATAACTGATCAGGCAGAACTTTTCTCATCAAGAGCCATATTTCTGTATGTAAACACCTGGGTACTGCCTGCTCCACTTCTTGTCTCCTCATTGTACCTAATCAGGGTCAGCTTCTCTCATCATCAAGAGCCATATTTCTGTATGCATGCACCTAGAGACAGCCTGCTCCACTTCTTGTCTCCTCATTATAAACTGATCAGGCAGAACTTCTCTCATCATGAGCCATATTTCTGTATGCAAACACCTGGAGACAGCCTGCTCCACTTCTTGTGTCCTCATTGTACCTGATCTGGGTCAGCTTCTCTCATCATCAAGAGCCATATTTCTGTATGCATGCACCTGGAGACAGCCTGCTCCACTTCTTGTCTCCTCGTTGTACCTGATCAGGCTCAGCTTCTCTCATCATCTAGCACTAACTCTGTTTCTTTTCTTATCTATCAAAAAAACGGTCCACCAAAATATTTGACTTCTTATAATCTTTTCTCAACTTGATTTATTTTACCTGCTTTCCAAGCCAAGGTGCCGAGGCATTCAAGTGAAGCTGTGGACCTTGCAGTGTGTTCTTCTTGCTCCTATATTTCCTCAAGGTAATACATACAACCATCACTATGCACGCGCACACACACACACACACACACACACACACACACACACACACACCCGCACTCAAGAATTGCACAGCCTACTTTCCAAACAGTACCCTACCAGAAGAATTACTAGATATACATCCCTATCAGAAAAGCGAGATTGAACTGGAAAGGTCAGACACCAAATGGTAGAAAATGCCAAGCAATAGGCTCTTTATTTTATGGCAGGAAATAGGTCCAGTTGGGAGGTTGCTGGTCCAGCAATCAAGAAAAATCTCTCTGTGTCCTATTACAAAAGGGTTGGATGTTCTCTTAAATAATCTAATAATTTTGTTCAGGAGCAGCTAGGATTTTGGATTTATTCTAAAGAACTTGAGAACGGCATTGGTGGTGTTTGTACTGAAAAATGTAAAGACTCGTCTTAGTCTATAGTCTACGTAGTACAGGCCGATCAGCCTAACCTTTACGGTGAATAAAAAAATATAGACACACAGGGATGAAATCTTGTCGGTTTGCCCACTCAGTCGAAAATGTATATGTCGAAGATGAGGCAACCACTACAGCTCTTCACAGTTTAGTGGAGGAAGTGAAAGATACCTTCAAGGAAAAGGAAGCCCTAGTTAATGTATTTATGGAAATTGAAGGTGCTTTAGACAGTATAGCATACGAATCCATGGAAGCAGTACTGGAAAGAATTGGAGTTTCCTCAGATGCTATCAAGTGGATTGTAGTCCTCTTAAAAAGTTGTAAAGTAAGAGAGGACATCCTTTTTATGGAGATTGGTGGTGAATGATATTTTGTGTGAAGCAGAAGAAAGGGGTGTAAAACTGCAATGTAATGCTGACGACATATTACTTATGGTCAGCAGAAGGAATAAAGGTATGCCTTGGACGCCTTACTCAAGAATCCCTTCACTTTATTAGCAACTGGTGTCATGGGGAGGGTTTGAAGATTACACTATCAAAAACATGTATAACTTCACTAGAAAATTTGAATTAGCTCTACCTGTTGTGGAAAGTAGTAGAATAATGTATTCAACAGTGGTCAAGTCTCCCATGGAATCCTCGTATTGAAAACATTTTATTCAAAGCAACTAAGTTATTGGTGCTTGCCAAAGACTCTTTGGATATACATAGGGACTGTAAACCAAGATGATATACTGGATCTATGAAGCCATAATAAAACCAATAGTCAAATATGCAGCTCTTGTGTCGTAGCTGAAAGTGGAACAAAATACAGCAGTCAAGAGAATACAGAGTCTACAAAGGCTAACTTCCACAAGCATTACTGGGGCAATGAGCTCGAGTGGGACACACTCCTCTGGGGCAGGAAGACAGCCGCATTTAATGCTATGAAACTGTTGAAAACAAAGGTGATTAAGCCTACCTCCTCAGAAGGACACATGGCAATAATTCCTTTTTGTTCATCAGATTTTAAAGAAAAGTATTAAAATATTCAGTCCAAAATTATCCGTAGAGGTTAAGCATGATTTTCGGTTCTTACAAGCAAGAGTGTTTATTTCAATGTTTTCCCATACAAACGTGTACAGTCTAAACAGAACAACAGCATGGCTACCTGAGGTGTGGCTTGTGTGGGCTTGAAGATGGGCTGAGGCTGCTGGGCCGGTGCTGACAGAGGGCTGTTAGTGGAGGGCAGAGGTGAGGACATGGAGGGGATGGGCAAGGTGGAGGGGTGAGGGGCAGTGGGGCCTGGACCAGGGCTGACAGGTCTCTCCTTCAGACTGCAACACACAAACAAGAAATTGTTAACGGAAATTGCATTACGTAACAAAAACCTAATTTTGTAAAGTTAAAATTTGTTAATTTTTATTTAACCCTGTAAGTGGAGGTCATTTGTGGTCTCAGTGGCAGGCCGTTTTCGGGTAAATTGCCGTGATCGTTAAACTTAATTTTAGAAAATATTATCTAAGTGATAACATAACATTATATATTTTTGTTTTCCTTATGAACTATAGAATAAGAGTAAATATAATATTTGGTGCCTTACCATTATTTTCAGATTAATATCATTGTAGATGTTTAAAAAATTTTTTTTAGAAAAAATAATTGTTAAGTCCGTCACTTTGAAACTACTGGAGCTACAAAATAATGTCAAATTCACAAAATATACACAATTTTATTCTAAACAAAGTACTTCTTATACATTTTTTTCTATTTACAAGAACAAAAAAGTTAGATGGGAAAACTAAATCTATGTATAAACTGTTTTTTTACTCCGAGTCACTAGAAGGGGCTTGTCTTTTCCTCCCAGTAGTGTAGGGCCTATAATAGTGGCTTAGTTTGTCATAGCACAGTACATTTTGTAAATATAAAACAGGAATTGTCTTAACGCAAACCCCTCCCATCCTCAGACAGAGGTCAAAGTCGAGCGATCTAGTAGATAACGTGACTCGCCGCCCGTTCAGCTGGTGCGCCGCATTCTTGTACTTTCGTGCCGAAGTGTCTGTCGAGTGCGTCGCTTTGTTGTACTTCCGTGTTTTACTGTGTGTGTAATAGATTAGTGATGGGTGACACTATGAGAATTTGGGATTTACCCAGGAGCGAAGAGGGGGCCATTCTTTTTTACAAGGTCATGACTAGTTGCCTACATCTAAAATATGCGTGGCAGTCGGCAGTTGCTGCTGAAGGCGGAAATCCACTAGACTCACTCATCCTTGATATTGCTGCTTTCTGGGCGTCACAGGAAACCCTTTAACAATTGATAATCATTGTAAGTTTGTAATTGAAGACTTGCTTTTTCGTTTTATAATGTTTTTTTTCTATAAATTTATATGTTTGTGTTCCTCATACTGGTGTGGTCGGTATAATCCCAAAGTACCCCAACATTTTCCATGATGAACGAAAAACATAAACAATTACCGGTAACACAAACAACGCGATAAACAATAATATACTGACAATAACAGTACGCAAAGTCGCCAAACAAAACAGTGACGAGACGAGTAGACAGCTGTTCTCTCATCTGCCGACAGGTCAAACAAAAACCGTTGGATTCATTTTAGCCAGCAAACATTAGTAACATGAATACACACTATACTATATGATATGTATAGGAAATTTCATGGAGTATACGATAGTTCAAACTAGGCCTAAAAATAATGGACGGTTGCGGAGCAACAGCCTTAACCCTGCAACTGGCTTTAAGCGATTATCGACGCATTAACTACAGTTTCAAAATGGCACTAAGCTATTTTCGACGCATTAACTATGTCGTAATATGATCTCTCACAGCAAGTCTATTTTTACTTTGTTTGAAGTAAAACATACGTAAATCTAAAGATAAAGATTCAAGGTTTCATATTATACCATAAAACGCTCTATAGTTAAGTTAAATCTTTCATTATAAAATTCTAAACTTGGATGTTCACATTTCCGATTGCCATTTGTTTGCGTAATTTCCGAACACGCTAAAATTACCGTACGTTTGTCAAAATTCCCTATCGTGAGTTTACGTTCTACACGATCGTAAGTGTCGTCATTGAAAACAGTGTATTCTTGGCTTTCAGAAACATCTTTTCAATAGCCAGTAGGAAAATTAATGTTTATAAAATAAGCGTTTGAAAAGCTCGTGTTTTGTAAAATCCCAAAATGCCTAATGCGTCGAAAATAGCTTCATTAAATTTTGTTATTTTTGTTACTTTATCGTTGTCTGGAAATAGTGAAAATCATATCAAGACAAAGAAGAAGAATTGCTCTAAGCAACAGTATAATAGACAACGAAGACTATGAACTAGTATTTTATTTTTGTTCTGTTGCGCAATCACCGACTCAGCCAGTAGAGAAGAACAACGCATCGCATGGTTGCCATGTTGATTTCTTTGTTGTTATTACGCCATTGCCGGTATTAGTGTATTGCTTGCTATTTATTAGGATATTTTAGACATTTCGTTATTTAGTGTGTATAAATAAAAGTTTGTTTATTGTTTTTTTTTTTTTTTTTTTAATTAGTGAAGTGAAAAATGTAGAGGTTAGGTTAAGTTTTAGGGAATAGGTTGGATTTTTGTGAAACTGAAAATAAGCCTATGTTCACGTAGGTTCAGTGTTTTATAATTTTGTAGACAATTTAATTTTAATTAAAATTAAATTTTGATTTAAATTTATGCAAAGGTATTTATTATAAAAGTGAAAAAGTTTTTTTTACTTTTTCTGAAGGTATTAGCATTTTATTTCTATGACCATCGCTTGTTTTATTTTTTTAACAAAAAAATAATATAAACAAAAATACATTGTTGTACATTTTTGTAAACTTCAATAAACGTACTATCTTTATAAATAATATTTGGATGAAAAGAAAATTGTTAGCTAAAAAAGTTAGGCATTTATTTCACAATTTTGACTTTTGTAAAAATTAAAAAAATGTTTGTTGCCATATAAAAATATTTTATACAATGTAAACTTCTATAAATGTCATATTTTTCTCTTCTAAATATATTTATCTCTTAGAAAAAAATATTTGTTCATCCAATAGATTCCAAAATGTCAAAATGGTATACATAATAGTGCTATACAAACTTTTTTCAGATTTTGTAGTTTTTATAGATATATTGTTCAAAAGTACCAATAAACTTCTTTTACCTAAATATTTTTTTTGTAATTTGTAATTGAGGTATATAAGCAAACTTTTGTATATTTTAGAATTATTCTAAAAACTTTCATATTACCTGAGAGGGTGCTATACATTTTGAGAAAAATTTATTCTTTACTAATATTTTTACGTTAATCTGTAAAAAAATAAAAATACATTAAATGATTCAACCTTTAATATTTTTTTGGGAAACTGCATTTATTTCTAAAGACATTGATGTTTTTAAAATGTTTTTATCTTAAAAAATAGATGAGCAGTGATTAAAATACAAAACCCTTACAAAATCACCAAAAAGTGCCTGCCATTTTGGGAAAAATGATGGCCAGTTCCAGGGTTAAATGAGAAGCGATGGCTGTGACGGCGCTTGCCACTTCGCGGCGGCGTGAATCATATGTCTCAGACGGCGCTTGCCACTTAGAGGGTTAACCAAAGGATTGTAAAAACTAAATTTTTTGGAACTGTTTAGTATTTTAATAAGTGAAAATTTATTGAAAGTTGTATTTACCTTACTAAACAGTGCTTGATAAATAAGAAATAAAACCAATTTGAATGTTTTAAATAAATAATACAGTAAACATATATTGTAGTAGATACATAAATATATTGCAGTAGATATGTATCTACTTCTAAAGTGCACAAATTGTCTTGTTCCATGATTTAGCAGATGAACTAAAAACTAAAAACTCATTCAGCAACTGAAACCAGTTAAACACAAAACGGTGAGAACACGATGTACAGAATGTTGAAGTCACGAAACTTGAGCACATGGTAAAATGTAAACAATAACAAAACAAGTTATTAGTTGTGGTTCCAGTGTGCCAACATAATAAAATGAAACACAACAAGTGCTTACATGGATGCAGGACACAACTACAATCTAGCGGAAAAAAAAAAAAAACAAACAATTACGTGTTCGTTAGCGTCTAAAAATAGCACGACTAGAGCTCAGGGAACGTTATTCGGTTGTGCTCGCCGGCAACGAGTAACGTTCGGGCAAGTTCCCCAATAGATTAAGTATTAATCTCCATGACTATCAAAATTTTTTAATAAGTTTGGGTCTTACTCTTTGGATGCAAAAAAGATAACTCCTGAACCTTCCTGCCTTCTCTTTCTTCTCATATTTTTTTCCTTTTTTCCCCTTTCTACTTATACTCCTAAAAAATGTTTTAACTTTTCCAGTGTTCCATTTAAGTGAGTCTTGCTGGTTTTAATATATTGAACTTCAGTGACAGTGGAAGAATACCGGATGATAACTGACCTGTATCCTTTGAGTAGTACCAGATGGCGAGGATCCTTGGCATAGTTCTTGGTCTGACTGGGCAAATCACCACCTGCCTTCTCGTACAACTTGAACAGTGCTGGAATCTTACGAGGGGACAAAATGGACAGATGGATGTTCCTCTGGAATCAAATATAAACCATTATACAGATAAACAGTGAACTAGGAATTAATTATTTTTAACCCTTTGACAAATTTAGAAATAAACAGTAAATCTGGAGTTTTCCGTTGTAAATAGATTACGAACTCACAATGCAGTGTTTCTGAGGCACTGCGTTGTGTATTACTAACCTTGCTAAGTACTGAAGCCAGCTGCTCCACATTGTGCCTATCAAAGGCGGGTGTCTCCCTGACCAGCATCATGTATGGTGGGGAATTACAGACCAGGATGCAGTGTTTCTGAGGCACTGCGTTGTGTATTACTAACCTCGCTAAGTACTGAAGCCAGCTGCTCCACATTGTGCCCATCAAAGGCGGGTGTCTCCCTGACCGGCATCATGTACAATGGGGAGTTACAGACCAGGATGCAGTGTTTCTGAGGCACTGCTTTGTGTATTACTAACCTCGCTAAGTACTGAAGCCAGCTGCTCCACATTGTGCCCATCAAAGGCGGGTGTCTCCCTGACCAGCATCATGTACAATGGGGAGTTACAGACCAGGATGCAGTGTTTCTGAGGCACTGCTTTGTGTATTACTAACCTCGCTAAGTACTGAAGCCAGCTGCTCCACATTGTGCCTATCAAAGGCGGGTGTCTCCCTGACCGGCATCATGTACAATGGGGAGTTACAGACCAGGATGCAGTGTTTCTGAGGCACTGCTTTGTGTATTACTAACCTCGCTAAGTACTGAAGCCAGCTGCTCCACATTGTGCCCATCAAAGGCGGGTGTCTCCCTGACCAGCATCATGTACGGTGGGGAGTTACAGACCAGGATGCAGTGTTTCTGAGGCACTGCGTTGTGTATTACTAACGCCGCTAAGTACTGAAGCCAGCTGCTCCACATTGTGCCCATCAAAGGCGGTGTCTCCCTGACCAGCATCATGTATGGTGGGGAGTTACAGACCAGGATGCAGTGTTTCTGAGGCACTGCTTTGTGTATTACTAACCTCGCTAAGTACTGAAGCCAGCTGCTCCACATTGTGCCCATCAAAGGCGGGTGTCTCCCTGACCAGCATCATGTATGGTGGGGAGTTACAGACCAGGATGCAGTGTTTCTGAGGCACTGCTTTGTGTATTACTAACCTCGCTAAGTACTGAAGCCAGCTGCTCCACATTGTGCCCATCAAAGGCAGGTGTCTCCCTGACCAGCATCATGTATGGTGGGGAGTTACAGACCAGGATGCAGTGTTTCTGAGGCACTGCGTTGTGTATTACTAACCTCGCTAAGTACTGAAGCCAGCTGCTCCACATTGTGCCCATCAAAGGCAGGTGTCTCCCTGACCAGCATCATGTATGGTGGGGAGTTACAGACCAGGATGCAGTGTTTCTGAGGCACTGCGTTGTGTATTACTAACCTCGCTAAGTACTGAAGCCAGCTGCTCCACATTGTGCCCATCAAAGGCGGGTGTCTCCCTGACCGGCATCATGTACGGTGGGGAGTTACAGACCAGGATGCAGTGTTTCTGAGGCACTGCGTTGGCATCCCGCTTGGGCTGGAGATCCTCAAAGCACAGCAGCGCGGTGGCCAGGCCTTCCGCAATATTAGCATGAGACTCTCCTTTCCCACCAACAAACCTGTACACAACACGAGAAGTCAAATTTTTTGTTCATTATTTGTCATTTGATAGCATAACTGGCTTTTCAACGTTTTCAGTTGTTAATATTATATAATCAGAACACTAAATTTTGAGTATCGGAATCTAACTTCTTCATTGGGTGTCAAAAAACCTTTTGAGGCATAAGGTTAATTATTCAAAAAGGTCTTTTAAATGTAATAAATCTGTCGAGATTAACTCAACAGAAGTCTTGAATACAAATGAAAAAGTTGTTCTTGAAAAAACTCAAGCAAATGCCTAAGGTTCCAAAGTAATTGGAGCAAGTCCAGTTATGTTACTGTAGAGATCAAGCGCAATGATAACACATCCAGAAATTAAAATGTCAGCAATCCATCAGTGACAGTGAAAGATTGGATAAACAATACAGAGTTATTCTATTCTTTCACTGTCACAGATGGGTTGTGTTACTTTATGGATGTGTTGACAGTATGCTTGTCTCTACAACAATATGGTAGGTACTTGCTCCGATCACTTTGACACTCCGGCATGTGCTTGAGTTTTTTCAAGAACAACTTTTTCATTTGTATTCAAGACTTCTGTTGAGTTCATGACCACATGTTAACTGGAATATTTAAATTATACGTTAAATCTTTTTATGTTAATAAGAAGTAAAGAAACAACTCAATGGATCACAAAATTTAGAAAAAAAAGAACTGGTGATTGTACTGAAATACTTCAGTCTTGATAGTAAAATATTTTTATTGAGATAAGCAGAAGGAAGATTTAGCTAACTTAATTATTAATTATCCAATCCAAAGAGCAGTTCAGTTTGTAGCTACTCTAAAATGTCCTTTCAGTACCACAAGCAATGCAGCAATTACTGTACACTCTGGAATCATTGTCATTGGAAATAAAAAGTAAATAATTAAATACCTCAGTTCTCATATTCACACAGTCAGTATCTTCTAAGTTTTAAAGTCTACATCAAAACATTGCAACACAATTGAAATCTTAACATATTTCAACCACAGAAGAAACCATTTAACATTTCTTACCTGAAGATGAGAAATGTTAAATGTTTTCCACAATGAGGCTTAAATAGCTAATGATTCCTATTGTACTTAAAATAAGAATCTTATTGGACACTGTATTATATGGACAACTTGATGTTTTAAAATAGTCATTATTTATAAAATCAACAAAAGTTATATTTTGTTACAAGGGTAAGTTTAAGAGCGTACCTTTTCAAACTAACTTTTATTGCTGGGGAGGTTATACTTTCAAAATACTGAATTGAATTTTTCGGATGAAATGTGGTTGCAAACAGGTTAATATGTGCCCATTTGCGACGGTGAGCCTTTAGAAAGGTTCTGGCAGTCACATAACCCTCTAGTTTTATGGGATTATATTCTGCGCAGTTGATCACATAAAGATGATAATAACTTTATTCCACCACATATAGATAAATGAAAAGTTATCAATTTTACAGTGATTTATGTAATTTCATTCCCCACAGTTAACAGAGATTTACAGACTACAGATTTATATCGGGAATACAATAAACTTACTCCATTCCGATTTTATCCAGCATCATGAGCACTCTCTGTGGACTGGTGTAGGGTCCGTAGGTGTCACTGCTGAGACTGGGCAGGCAATCTGCTGCCTGGTACGTGACAATACCGTAGAGGGTGCTGGTGCTCTACACACCACACATATGCTATACACTACTTGTCATCGTATTCAATTCAATAGTACACATTTTACACACTCAATTATCCAGCATCATGAGCACTCTCTGTGGACTGGTGTAGGGTCCGTAGGTGTCACTGCTGAGACTGGGCAGGCAATCTGCTGCCTGGTACGTGACAATACCGTAGAGGGTGCTGGTGCTCTACACACCACACATATGCTATACACTACTTGTCATCGTATTCAATTCAATAGTACACATTTTACACACTCAATTATCCAGCATCATGAGCACTCTCTGTGGACTGGTGTAGGGTCCGTAGGTGTCACTGCTGAGACTGGGCAGGCAATCTGCTGCCTGGTACGTGACAATACCGTAGAGGGTGCTGGTACTCTACACACCACACATATGCTATACACTACTTGTCATCGTATTCAATTCAATAGTACACATTTTACACACTCAATTATCCAGCATCATGAGCACTCTCTGTGGACTGGTGTAGGGTCCGTAGGTGTCACTGCTGAGACTGGGCAGGCAATCTGCTGCCTGGTACGTGACAATACCGTAGAGGGTGCTGGTACTCTACACACCACACATATGTTATACACTACTTGTCATCGTATTCAATTCAATAGTACACATTTTACACACTCAATTATCCAGCATCATGAGCACTCTCTGTGGACTGGTGTAGGGTCCGTAGGTGTCACTGCTGAGACTGGGCAGGCAATCTGCTGCCTGGTACGTGACAATACCGTAGAGGTGTGCTGGTACTCTACACACCACACATATGTTATACACTACTTGTCATCGTATTCAATTCAATAGTACACATTTTACACACTCAATTATCCAGCATCATGAGCACTCTCTGTGGACTGGTGTAGGGTCCGTAGGTGTCACTGCTGAGACTGGGCAGGCAATCTGCTGCCTGGTACGTGACAATACCGTAGAGGGTGCTGGTGCTCTACACACCACACATATGCTATACACTACTTGTCATCGTATTCAATTCAATAGTACACATTTTACACACTCAATTATCCAGCATAATGAGCACTCTCTGTGGACTGGTGTAGGGTCCGTAGGTGTCACTGCTGAGACTGGGCAGGCAATCTGCTGCCTGGTACGTGACAATACCGTAGAGGGTGCTGGTACTCTACACACCACACATATGTTATACACTACTTGTCATCGTATTCAATTCAATAGTACACATTTTACACACTCAATTATCCAGCATCATGAGCACTCTCTGTGGACTGGTGTAGGGTCCGTAGGTGTCACTGCTGAGACTGGGCAGGCAATCTGCTGCCTGGTACGTGACAATACCGTAGAGGGTGCTGGTGCTCTACACACCACACATATGCTATACACTACTTGTCATCGTATTCAATTCAATAGTACACATTTTACACACTCAATTATCCAATAATATTAGCCTTCCGCAAAATAAATATTTCTGTCTGCCAGTGTCCTCACAACACCTCAGGATAGAAGTATAGATCTATAGACTGGACATTTGGTATAAAGCTTAATTTATATAAAAGCAAATTTGAGTTTGATGATGGTGCATGTCAATACATGGGATTTGGCTCAACATTAGCAAACATGTTCACATTGATCTGATGGGTAACTAAGATTACAATGAAAAAATTACAGAATAAATAAGTTTGTAAAAAACTGAGTACAATAATATGACATTTTAACTGTCAAATATAATTTCCAGTTACAAGTTAGTGTACATCTCATAACTATCACTATACATAATGTTACAAAATGTTATTTCACCAAGTGGGGGTAAACTGTCATATATAATTTCCAGTGATAGTTAATGTGCATCCCTTAACTATTGTCTCTGGACAAAGATGTATATCACGATATTGCTCAGGTCAATACAAACATATTTTTCACCACATGAACATGTGTCTCCAATAATTGAAAGCTGCAGTAATTCAATTTTTTTTATTGTTGGCTATTCGCTGAGAACCTCAATGAGGGCCATGTCTTTTCACAGTAAATCTGCTCTAAATCAGTTATTTACTACTCAATTTAAATAATTTTGGTGTCATTAGATTAGTGAAAAAATCCTATAAAAACTGTTATTCTTGCAATTCTTGAGATAAAATTCTAGTTTTTAAGATACTAAAAGTTTTAATGGCCATCATTTTTAAAACACTAAAACTAACTTTATGATATTTTTCAGTAACTAGCCTTGTTATTATACCTATAAGTTAGTATAATTTAATTTATTAGTTTTAAAAAATATTATTTTTTTACAAAAAGCATATACAAACAGACAGATGGGAAACCAAGAATCGGAGACCCATGTTCATATGGTGAAATATGTTTGTCTTAACCTGAGTAATAACATGGAATGCCTTTTTTCAGAGAGTTACGGGACAGCCTGTATAACTTACAAAATTTATTTCAACAAGTGGGTGTAAACTGTCATATCTAATTTCTTGAGATAGTAGTTAATGTACCTCCCATAACTATTATTATACATAATGTTATTTCAACAAGTGGGTGTAAACTGTCATATCTAATTTCTTGAGATAGTAGTTAATGTATCTCCCATAACTATTATTATACATAATGTTACAACATTTATTTCAAAAAGTGGGTGTAAACTGTCATATCTAATTTCTTGAGATAGTAGTTAATGTACCTTCCCATAACTATTATTATACATAATGTTACAACATTTATTTCAACAAGTGGGTGTAAACTGTCATATCTAATTTCTTGAGATAGTAGTTAATGTACCTCACATAACTATTATTATACATAATGTTATTTCAACAAGTGGGTGTAAACTGTCATATCTAATTTCTTGAGATAGTAGTTAATGTACCTCCCATAACTATTATTATACATAATGTTACAACATTTATTTCAACAAGTGGGTGTAAACTGTCATATCTAATTTCTTGAGATAGTAGTTAATGTACCTCCCATAACTATTATTATACATAATGTTACAACATTTATTTCAACAAGTGGGTGTAAACTGTCATATCTAATTTCTTGAGATAGTAGTTAATGTACCTCCCATAACTATTATTATACATAATGTTACAACATTTATTTCAACAAGTGGGTGTAAACTGTCATATCTAATTTCTTGAGATAGTAGTTAATGTACCTCCCATAACTATTATTATACATAATGTTACAACATTTATTTCATCAACATGTCTGGTTTAGCCTCAAATGTTTCTAATTGCTCTTTTCAGCATTTATGAAATTGAATCTAGAATTTTGCTTATTGCAGCACCATATACTGAAATGCCTAAATGACAAATAATTAAATGAATATTAGTAAAGTAAATAGCTACACTATACAGGAAATGGGAAAATATACCAATATGTTACCAAAACTTTATGTTTCATTGTGATAAAAATGTCATAAGAGTGAAAGTTTTGGATCATCATGCAAAAAATGCTTCCACTCTATTTCTCACGTATTATTATACCACCATCAGTTTTTGCTATCTTTGCTGCTAATTTGCTATCTATATATCATATTTATATTCTTTGTTATTTTATGGCATAGTTTACCATGTTATGATTGTTATAGTTACAGCTTTACTGTTATAGTTACTGTTTTGAAACAATGAAACATATATATATATATATATATTCTTGTTATATTATGCTATACCGGTAGTTTATTATATTATAGTTTATTTATTGTTACTGTTTTCCTGTTTGTATTGTTCGTGTCTTAAAACATTTATATATATTCTTGTTATATATTATTCCCTGCCATAGTTTATTATATTAGTATTATTTTTCAGCCATTCACATGTTTTGTTTGTAGAAATTCATGTTTAGGTTAAGCTGTTTATAAGTTAATTATATGAATCTTGAATATAAAATGGAGTAAATTGAAAAGTATGTCTGTTGGAAATAAAATAAATTAATTAAAGATATTTACCAATGAGCATTCCCAAACTGGAAAGTTAAGGTTTCAAAATATATTCTGTACCTTTTTATATGAATACATTCTTGCCAAGAAATTGTTTTCTAAAACACACACACACACACACACACACACACACACACACACACACACACACACACACACACACACACACACACACACACACACATAGCCTACAAAATAAGTGACACAAGCATATTTTGGTAGATTAATTTACATTCAACATGTATTAAATCATCATACAACAATTACTATTTGAAATATGTATGGAATTGTCATGTACTTACTTCACATACATAATCTTCTATGGTGCCCTGACTGAAATATCTGGAACAGAAAATAATTATTACAATTACAATCCCTAATTATTACAATAACTCTAATTGAGAGGCTGAAGTATAATAAGTTGCCACCACCACATTTGAATTATTGATATTTACGATTATCTGAACTAATGAAACCAAAATCTCGAAGCAAAGTACATTATAGATGTTTCAAATTAGAGTATAGTTCAGGTGTTTTTATATCTAAGAAAGTAATAATTTAATGATGAATTAAAACCTACTTATAAAGGCTATGTGTATTGATAAAATGTAATACAGTCTACATGAGACTGTGGCACTGTAAGGGTTCACAACACATACCATAGTTAGTTGACTATCTCTGTATAACGCCTTGAGTATAAAACGGATTATTAACTACATGTTTGCAATTAAGGCTATATTAAATAATTATAATATTAATTAGACTATATTTTTAAAATCAGGAATGTCCAAACCAAAGCACAAAGCTGGAGGAATAGTCTGGTACCATTCAAAAGGTTAAGATTTGAGAATGGTTTAGGACAAGAGTGTTTGGAATAGGAATTCCTGTCACCAAGTAACTTACGGTACGATACTTGTTTATAATTCTTTAGCACACAATTGAACTGCTAACTTACGATAGTGACATCACATCTATTTAAATAATTTATAACTGCTAGGATATACAACAAACCTATAGCCTATGCTATTGTAATGATTAGTTTTCATAAATATAACTTAAAACGTTAAACCAATTTGAAATAAGCATACAGAAAGAACTGACCTACTTCAATGTAGCCAAAATTAAACTACATAATGATCGCGACTATGCGTTGAGAATAAAATTGTGACATAAAAAGTAAACATTATCCAGGTTTCTATTTATAAAGTAAATGAAAGAAGGCTACATGGAAAAAATGTCTTTTATTTTCATTGCTCATTACCTACTGGTGTTAAACTATAACCTGCAATGTTAATGTTAATTTTTGACCAAATTATTTGAGACTTTGTTTTTTGCTTTCAAACTAACTACAAACTACCAGGCCTGGTAGGCTATAACTGGGGAGACAAAATAAGCGGCTTACATTCATTATTCTATTGTTATTATTAAACAATTCAATATATATTATCTTATATAAAAATCTTACACAATAAGAGTTATAATAAAGTATTGTTACAAGAAGAATCTCGTACATTACAATTTTAAAAACATAAATTTAACAATTACATTACAAAACAACAAAACCAACAGCTATGGTCTAGACTTAGATATCAAAGAAACCTTACAATACTTATAACTAGCCCAGCTTGATATCAAAACTTTGGGAATCCTAACAGTGGTCTGTCTATACATACACACTGTGATTATCTACACATACCAACAGGATTACAACCGAGGAGAAAATGTTCACAATTATAATACAAGACGAGCCAAAGACTACATCCTTCCAATTCACCACTCCACACAATACAGCAAGAAGCCATCATACATGGGACGCAAACTATATAATGTACTACCTGAATCCATGAAGAACCTCAGCTCTACAAAACTCAAGAAACAACGGCATGACTGGCTGATGGAACAACCACTTTGCAAACTGGAAGAATTCTTCACTACAACGAAAAACTCATAAGCAATGTAAAGCAAGACCAAGAAAAATACCTACTATGCAATTTTTGACACCATTACATTTCTTAACGAAATTGTAAATAAAGAATGTTTGACTTTGATATCAATGAGCAACCACTTTTGTGAAATGGAGTACAGAATTCTCCCCATGGGTTACCAGGATCCAAACCCATATGTTGAAGCCACTTAAACAAACCTCGTCACTTTTGAGAAATATCTCACACATTTTCTTCATATTAATCGGCAGAGGATTTTATTGTAATATCGAATTATTCCTTTGGATAAAAACAATTGAACCATTCGATAAAAACAACAGAATAACATAAGCCGCTTATTAAAGTCTGCCCTTAAATTTAAAGTATTAGTAGCAGTAAGTTATAGGTACTTACTCAAGTGTTGGAATGATGTAGTTTGACTTCAAATCGTTCAGGTAGGCACCGTTGATAGCAGTGCCCTCAATTACAAATATGATGTCAGCTTGGATGGAATGATCCACTGTCCCAACAACCATGGTTGTTCTATATAAAATAATATATCAACCAGGGTGGTAGGACTTTTGGGTTGTTGACGACTTTTGATAGTTTTTCACTACATCACTAATTTAAATCTAAAACTTGTAACGATTCAAGAAAATTCGCATGCTGTGAAAGGTTTTTCAACAATAAAACTCATTTCTGTATACTTAAAATAGTAACAAACACAAAAAAAAATCAATCGTACCCTCCTGACCTGGCCAACTATTCTGTTTTCTGTATGTAATAATGTGTAATGCAACCAGCAAGGAAGTTAGGTTATGACAAATTTGTTCATGTTGATTGTGATGTATTATTGACAAACGTTTTGACGTTTTCTCTTTTGCCTATAGGTCGGCTTTAATTATTAATCATAAAGCCTCATTATACACTAGTTCTTCATACACATTCGTTGATTAACTTAGCTGTTTTGTATTGTAATTTGGCGTTATTTTAATTCTTTATCATAGAGTAAAGGCTATAAAACATAAAGTGAAAAGTCCATGTTAAAACTGCAACAAAGACATATATATATATCGTATGGGGGACAAAGGCAGCTATCCATAAATAAATACCATATAAACTATAAATACCACTGCAACAAATAAAAACCATATAAACAAACTGCGAGTCCTGCAGAATATTATGAATTTTTATTACCTATTCGTGACAGGTGCAAGGAACTCTCAAATAGAGATGTTACCAGGACTACCAAAATCACATAAGTGACTCCTTACCTAACAACGTTAAATACTTCTGGAGCTATGACCCTACTTTAAAAGTGAAACCAAGATTACCCACAAGAATGTCTTAATAGTTAGATGGTATGCGATGATCAGGAAAAGAGTGAAATGTTTGCCCGAAACTTCAGTTTAGTTTTCTATCTGCATTCAGGGAAAACCCCAGACTTCAGCTTTGATAGTACTAATAACTTTGTCTTCAGTGTATTCTTAGCTCAGAAAGTGGAAATAAAGATTATGTCTCTTGATGACGGCAAGAGATGTGGATCTGACAATATTCTACTAGGGGTACTGAAATACTGTCAAAGAGTACTCTCCCATCAGTGTGGAAGAAAGGAGTGGTAAAGATATTCTTGAAAAATAAGGACAAGGATCCCAGTGAGGTGAAATCATACAGACCAGTGACACTGCTTTCAGTTTTGGGAAAGTTAGGCGAAATGTTGATTGTAACAAGAATGAGAATATGGTTTAGTGAAGAAGACTTATTAAGTGATAGGCAGTTCGGATTTAGGGAGGGAAGAGGAAAAGTGGATGCGTTGATGATAGTGAAGAGGGATGTGGAGTAGACCGTAGAGAAATATGTGCTGGCCGTTCCCCTGGACATAGCGGGAGCATTCGACTCGGCATGGTGGCCAGAAATCTTAAGGGTACTAGGGATGTGTAATTGCTCGAGGAGTTTGTATTGCCTAATTAGAGATTACTTCCAAGTTAGAGATGTGTTACTCAGGGTAGGAAATTGAGAGGCAGGGAAGAGGATGACTCGAGGGTGTCCACAGGGATCAGTTGTGGGACCACTCCTGTGGAATGTTACGTTCGACAGCCTACTGAGATTGGATCTAGGGGAAAGAGTAACAATCACTGCATATCCTGACGACGCATTGCTGATAGTCAGAGGACAGACTACACAACAGTTGGTTGATAGGGGTAGCAGGGCCGTAGAAAATGTAATAGAATGGGGACAACAAAGGAAGTTGAAGTTTTCAAAATCAAAGACAGTGACAGTGATGTTGAAAGGAAAGCTGGTAAGACCAACTAGGCTGTTAGTGGAAGGAGAATATATACGTTGCAAAAAGGAAATGAAGTACTTAGGAGTGGTAGTAGGACATAGGATGAGTTTAGAGAAACATATGGAGGAGGTGTGCGAGAAAATGAAAGGAGTCTACGCCAAACTGGCAGGACAGACAAGAGCCAATAGAGGTATGACAGGGAAGCACCTTATGATGCTATACAAAGGTTGCGTGGAGCCGGCAATGTTGTACGGATGTGAGTTCTGGAGGAAAAATGTCCGAAACATTGCACTGAAGAGGAAATTGCTGAGCATTCAAAGAAGAGTTCTACTGAAGGTAGCAAATGCATACAACACGGTCTCGCATGACGCAATCAGAGTGCTGGCAGGAGTGGCACCGATTGACCTGCAAATAGAACCCACCCCCTCACAGCCATAAATATGGCAATCCAATACTGCCACAATAATGACCTTGTCCTCAATGAAAAGAAAACAAAACAACTAGTACTAGGAAGAAACAGAGAAGTTGTCACACGAATACCAGAACTTGATGAAGTTAGCTCCACCAAATACCTTGGAGTTACAATTGACGAAGACTTATCGTGGACACAACACATCAACTTACTCTGCAAGAAACTTAGCACAGGACTGTATGTGCTGAGAAGAGTGAGAAGTATAAGTGACACCACAACTACCAAGACTGCATACTATGCACTCTTTGAGTCACACATACGCTATGGAATAGCTGTATGGGGAGGAACAACTAACACTAACCTACAACGTGTCTTCCTAAAACAAAAAAGAGCAATCAGAATTCTAGGGAACCTTCAACCAAGAGAAACATGCAGAGACACTTTCAAGAGCCTGAGGATCCTCACAGTCATAAGCATCTACATTCTAGAAGTTGTGACTTATATACACACCAAGGCGCCAAACGCGGCAAGAAATGGAGCACAGATCCACCACCATAACACCAGGCACGCAACCAACTACTGCCTTCCTGTGCATCATCTTAGTAGGACTGAGAAGAAACCCAGCTACACTGGCGCCAAAATGTGGAACTCTCTACCAGAAGACCTTAAGAAGACAGAAGTACAAAAGTTTCCACGCCGCCTGAAGAGTTGGCTTCAGGACCGACCCTTCTACAGCCTAGCAGAGTTCTATAACTGGAAACAACATTTCAACTAGCACTAACTTGAAATTATTTTACCACTTTGATAGAGCATTTTAACACAAACTTTGACATGTCCATTTTTAACTCCAACTTGTTTCATTTTGTATCATCAATGTTAACTTTAGATTTTTTCATTCTATTTCATATGTACATTTTTCTCTGTAGAAGTTTCATATGCAGCCAGATTGTATTCATTTAACACTGCTTTATTTTTAATGTTTAACAGTTTTAACATTTGTGTCAAGTAATAATCACTGATCATGTAACATTACATGTTTTATAATATGTTAATTAATGTTCTACACTGTAATAGTTAGTAACTTTGTATTTGACGCCATTACTAATCTTAACGATTATGTAAATAAAGAAATTTTGAATCTTTGAATCTTTGAACCTCTCTCCCTCTCCCCCCTGTTACAGTTCGTAAAAATGTTATCAATAAAACTTTTAGATACACTCATATCTCTTATGGGAACAGTAATACAGCCAATAAAATCGGACCCGTACAAAACGTCTATATATTGTTGTGACAGCGGTTTTTGGGTTTTCTATAATATGCAGCAGTTAATATCAACAACAATCCAGTGCATACGGTCCATGTGCCTATCATTACACTTTTATTAATTGAATAAATAAATTAAGCTCAAGGTCACGGTCAGAGGATGAATTACGATATACCACGAAGAAACACAGACGTTCATTACCTGTAGTTAAGTTTGCCTTAATACTTGTGATCCCATGCAAAGTTTACCTTAATACTTGTGGCCCCATGCAATCTGACTTCCTCATGCGTAACAATGAAACACTCTCGTACATAGACAATCACACCATCATTTGATTTCTGCTTACTTTATTAACTATGACTTCATACCCTTCCACACCAACAATCACACCACATTCATCCATCCATGTTTCCGTACATTATAACATCAATATTTTCTCACAAATTCTATTCAAAATAGTTAAAAATTCATCTATATGCTTATTATAGCTGCTGATGTTTACATGCAAGACATAAATTACCACTGGACTGATTGACGCCTTTACACAATCGAAACTGATTTAGGTTTCCATATATCAAAATACTAACATTCCTATACTCCGCTGTCTTTTAAAAATTCCATTACAATAGTTTAAGAATTAATTATACAAACACTAAAACAGAGGAAAAATAAAGAGACAAAGAGACCTAAACTGTTATTACAGTGAATAAGATGCCTTTCCCACCACAACAGAGAAATACTACCAGATATCCCGATAGTTGTTATTGCTTTTATGTAAGGATTACTAACTCTGATTTTAGAATCAAACTTTAGATTATTATTTTGTATCTATTTTATTTTGTAGGTATAACTAGAAATAAAGAGATGCTCATTTAAAATCGAGGCCTATTTTACACTAAGCTTTCTTTCTAACTTTTCCATACTCGGTTATCTTAATAACATAAAAAGTAAACTCAAATATTACTTTCCAATATTAGGACTGCCAAGATACGGTAATCGTGCAGTACAAACAATGGTTCTGGGTTACAGAAATTATCATCCAAATTAAATAATGTACACTAAAACGTTATTTATGACTAAATATTACGCTAGATTACTACATTTTGTAAAATAGATCTCAATAAAATATTTTATTTTCTGAAAGCTTACTCACCAAACGATTATGTTTATACAAAAATGGACAAAATAAAAGGTGATTTTATGCGATTCAAATCAATAAAAAAAGTAGTTATATTGCGTCCTTACAAGATTATAACATAAAAACAAGATTATCAAATCAAATCAAATATCCTTTATTTCCAAACAGACATATAACATGCATTGGATTGCGTCATAAATATCATAAAAATACAAGTACAGTTTACATCTATACATACAGACTATTTACCAATAAATTCACTGAGGGTGTAGAAACATTTTTCTATTAAAAAAGCCTTCAGTGTTCTCTTAAAGACCATTACATCATTTACATTCTTTAGGTCCACAGAAAGAGAATTATAAAAAATTACGGCATTATAAAAACAGTGATGTTTGAAAAAAGAGGTTGCATGGGGGGAATATTTAATTTGTTGCTATTTCTGAGGTAGTGTCCGGACTGTGGAATTAGTGACTCGAAAATGCCCTGGTTTTGCTTAAAAAAATACCAATGTGTGGTAAATATATATACTTGGAAAAGTAAGCAGATTAAACTTCTTAAAATGTGATTTGCAGGATTCTGATTGACGGATGCCAGCAATAGCTCTCACCGCTTTTTTCTGCAAAAGAAATACATGTTTTGTTCTGCAATTTTCAAAACCCCAAAACTCAACAGCGTATGAAAGGTAGGGATAAACAAATGCAAAATATGAAGTCAGAAGCACATCGGTTTCCGTGAAAGATGAAAGTCTACGAAGAACAAAAATACCAGCACAGACTTTACGTGCGACATGATTTACATAAAGGAGAAGCTAAGATTCCTATCAACAATTAGGCCTAAAAACTTGACCATCTGCTCAGAACAAACCTCTGCATCGCCAACCCAAACACTCAAAGAGTCATTGCGTCTTGATTAAATCGAAAAGTCCAGCAATGTAGTTTTATCAGCATTCACGGCCAAACCATTACTCTGAAACCACTGGACTATTGAATTACACTGAACAAACGTATTCATCTCCATATTGAAACGGCAAGACTCATCAATTACAAGTGATGTGTCGTCAGCAAACAAACACAACAAGCCCCTCGAAACACAACTGCTGAGGTCATTCACATACAAAATAAAGAGGAAGGGTCCTAGTATGGAACCCTGTGGCACACCCGTCTTGACAATCTGCTCGTCAGAAAAGCATCTTTTCCTAGTATTTACGTCAACATATGGAATTTCCACAACTTGTCTACGCTGACTCAAGAAAGATGACAGCCATTGATTTGCCAAGCCACGCACACCCACTCTGTCAAGCTTTTGCAAAAGAAGTTCATGCGAAACCATGTCAAATGCTTTTCTTAAATCAAAAAAGATACCAGCAGAAAACTTTCCCTCATCAAGAGCTTTAACAACTTTATCCAAGAGAGCAAACATTGCCTTCACAGTTGAGCCTCCCTTGACAAAACCAAACTGTTTGTCAAACAAAACGTTATTACTCTCCAGGAAAGCCGTTAACCTTATCAAAACTGCCTTCTCAAACACCTTAGAAAATGTCGATCCGATCGAAATAGGCCTGAAATTATCAAGTTCCTCAACCAGTCCCCTTTTATGCAATGGCTTCGCTATAGACAACTTTAAAATGTCAGGAAACACGCCATTTTCAAACGAAAAATTTATCAAATGGGCAAGTGGCCTAAAAAAATACTCCGTACATGATTTAAGAAGCTTCGATGATATATTGTCGAAGCCAGAAGAAGCCTTTTCTTTTATAGATCTGATGATGTCAGATACTTCCACTTCAGAAACAGGTGAAAAGAAAAATGAAGACACCCTTGCACTTGATTGTTGTTGAAGAAGAGACAACGATGTGGAAGATGAACTTGCATTCAACACATTAATGAAGAAATCATTGAACAAGTTGGAAACGTCTTTCGGGTCCCTAACAATGACTCCATTACTATCCTTGATGGTTGAAGGGATATCTGCTGAAACTCTTGCCTTACCTCTATGCTCGTTCACTATGTCCCACACAGTCTTAACTTTATTTGAGGAAGTCTGCAGTAAATGTTTAACATTAGATGACTTAGCTTCCCTTACACTAGCCCTAAATTGCCTCTTCAAAGAAAGGTAGTGTTTTCTTCTCTCATCAGAAGAACTCAGGTCTTTAGTTTTATAATACCAATGCACAACCAAATCACGTAGCTCAATTTGCTCCTGGGTTAAAGACACTTTGGCATTTGGAGAACGCCCACGAATCCGAACTCTTTTCTCAGGAAAAGCCTGAATGAAATAAAACTCTATAGAGGACATAAAGAAGCTCATTTTATCATCCATTGTTCTAGCCGCATAAACATCTTGCCAGGTTTCCCCACCCAGAAGATGTCTAAAAATACGAAGATTTTCCTCTACAAATGATCGCTTAAGCATAAACTTAGGGCAACCAGGACTAGATAAACACCTGACATGTGAGATTTGTGCATGGTGATCGGACAAGGCATTTATCACGACAGAGCAACTGAAAATGTCTTCAGAAAGATCAGTATATACGTGATCAATAAGGGACCGGAAGTTTTTAAATTCCCTCGTAAATGAAGTTACTTTATTGCTTAAATCGTGAGATGCCATCATGGATAAAAGCTTATCTACTTTTATGTCAGAAACAGAGAGATTAACATTGAAATCACCCACAACAACAGTTCTAACTGCTGGATTTGTGATATTGTGAAGGCAATCTGATAAACATTCATAAAACATCTCATGTTCTTGCACTGACGCTGAAAAAGGTTTCGGCTTATAAGCGGTAACAACAAGAAGAGGAAACTGTCTGAACTGAAAGATCGCTGCCGCAAGCTCACACCTACCCTCCTGACAAAATCGGGAGACATCTAAAACATTGTGTTTTATTGAAGATTTACTAAAGATGCAAACACCTCCCTTTTGGTAAATTGTCCTACAGAAAGCTGTAACACCAGTGTAACCATGCAGTGACAAAACCTCAAACTCGAAATCTCTCAGGTGGTGTTCAGATAAACAAATTATGTCTACATTTTCGGCGTCAATAAAAAGTTGAAAATTATCAATCTTGTTACTGATGCCCCGAACATTTTGATGCAGAATCTTCACAGTATCAGGCGGGCTATCCAGATGTCCAGGATCTGCCACTGCAGAGTCTCCGGGGGGATGTGCTACCCTACAACTGCCGGCAGCACGTCTGTGTCGTTTCCCGACTGGTCAATATTCAAAGAGCACAGATTTGAATCACTTAGTTGAGCCAAATGAGAAGCACTGGGAAGCACTTTATTTTGCTCATGTAATAACCGAGGACTGGAAAGTGCTACGCTCACATCAGCAGATGACTGAAGACCAAGGCACAGATTTGAATCGGATGGCGATTGAATACTGGGGCACACATCATTAGTCTCCGCTGATACCTGAAAGTTGGGACACACACTTGACACATTAGACATTGCTTCATGAATCGTTCTCAGTGAGAGAAAAATGAGGTTACCAAAACACTCATTACCCCTTCTATTCAGATGTGTTCCATCACGTGCAAGATGATAGGGCCTTATCACTTCAGTAACATCAAAAAATTCGACATTAAAATTATTACACATCAACATCAGTTGATCATTGTAATAGAAGAGGGCTCTCTGACTGATATCCTTCCTCGTGAGAACGCTATTCACTATTATAACAGAGTTTGGGAAAGTCCGTTTAGCCGTACTCAACAAGTCAGCCATCGAATGGAGTGCCTCACGCTTACCCCAGCCACCGTCATACCCAGGGCCACCATTGTAGCCACGACCAAGGTTGTTAGTGCCTACCAAGAGATATATTATTTCAGGTTGTGCAGCCTTATATTTTTCAAGCTTACCCTTTATATGACTAATTCTCGACCCCGGATTTACATCCACGATAGCTCCCTCCTCTGCACACCTTTTCCCCGAGAAACGCAAAAGAGAATCTCCGATCAATAAAACACTTGACATTGACCTCGTTTTTGCTTTGTTTTCTGTTTTATTTAAACACTTTGAACTATCTACCATATTGGACACATTTCCTCTTACATCTGAGTGTAAGGCACTGCAGTGAGAAAAAGCTTCGTTGACTGCATTTGAATAACATTGGTTAGATATATTAGCAGATGGTTTAGATTTTTTCATTTTGTGTTTTAAGGACTTAACTTTCCATTTTCCTGATGAATTACACCTAATTGTTTCATTTACATCATTACCCTCCAACTCAAGCACATGAAATCGATTGGTACATTGTACTGTTTTGTTGTTCTGTAGAGAAAACTTACATTCTCTGTTCTTAATACTACGCTTGCTCTTACATTTGACCCTTTTCCAAGTTTCAGAACGATTCACTGATACCTCTTTACATTCAACATTGTTATGCCTATTTAACGAGTAATTATCAATATCACTAATATTTACATTGGTTTTTGAACAATTAGAGCCATCAGCAGAGAGCTCTGTAGTTGCAGTAGGCTTTACAAGTAACGACTCATGATAATTGGTAACTAAGAGACTATAAGGCCCCTCGATAAACAGTTTATACCAGTCACAGAAGGAAAAGCCTTTTCCTGGAATGAACCTTTTACAAAATCCCTCATTAACAAACCTGGCACTGACCAGAACACTTAGACCACACTCATAATTGTTACTCTGTTGAGTACAACTCAGCTCGTTGAAATTACTCATATTAAATCCCAGCTTGGTTGCTACAGTTTTTGCAGATGATAAATTTGTGCCCTGGAGCGAGTCAAAGTGGTAAACCAACTTAATAGCTATGTCAACAAACATTAAGCTCCAGTGTGACCCATTATCTTGCTGGAATGTAACTGGATTGTCACTAATACATAAAAAAGCATAATGTTTCTCAGAGAACCTTAAGTTACTAAGAGTTTTTTTACATCGTCAAAAGTAGCATGCTTTACCAGTTGAGTTAGAGAGGGACCCATAAAAATTACTTTGGAAGATTTATCTTCAGAATTGCTGTTAAAAGCCTGAAAATAAGAATCGAGCAAGGTGTCATCGACCCATCTACTTTTAAGCCAGGAATTTTCCTCTGCTTTCTTAACTGAGGATTTTAGATTAGTTACTAAGTCGGTTAACTCTATCCTTTGTTTATTACTAGCTTCTAGTTCTAACTTAATACTAGCTATAATCTTATCTTTATCATGAATAGCGGATCGCAAAGACGAACATTCATTAGTTAAACTTTCCAACTTTAACTTAACATTAACTAGACTAGATGTCATGATAGAGTTTTCTTTCATTGCAATGTCTTTCTCTTCACGGACGGCGTCCAGTTCATTAAATGAAGCATTCAGGTCACATTGTCTTTGCTGTTTTTCCCGTTCAAGCCGGGATTCAAGAGTTAAAATGTTACACTGAAGGTCTTTAATTACTGTTCCAGAATTATTATTAGAAGTCATCACCTCATCCAAACGCTGGAGCAATTTAGTTATGTTTAACTGTACATCTGTTAATATAATGTCAGGATGATTAGCCTCTAACTTTTTTAAATCCAGACAGAGATTTGTAATTACTGTCTCCGTTTCCACGCCAAAGCCATCCGTGCTAGCAAATGTATCCTTAATCAAATTGACAGTGCAATTTAACATTCCACGCGTTATCACCATTTTATTGCGTCTACACAGACTCACTAAGATAATCACTTTAGGTGACGCAATGTCAAACGCCTACACATAAATAACTGCAAGCCTAAAATACACGTAAGAAATGTAGTTTCAGCGTAGAAATTGAAGGCGCAACAATAAACCTTCGCAGCGGGTAGATGCAGCCGAGCTAGTCTGGCCGTACAGCAGTTAGTCACAAGCGGGGACAATCAAGCGGCGGCGGCTGCGGTTGGCAGCGGCGCACACTGCCTGCGCGTAGGATGGCAGCATTGACAGATAATGAGTACACTGCGGCCTGTTGTGTTAAATCTGGTTAGTCACAGAGCGTCACATTCAACTACTCACAAAAAACCATCGCTCCGGATCTCGACAAAACTACCAGACAACACCGGTAATAACGGCTAAACAACATAAATTAGACGCAGCGATATATACACAGTCAAACTTCAGCAGACCAGGTCTGCCAGTCCTGAAAAACTAACATTCCTATTGAAAAACTAACATTTTTATTACAAGAAGTGTATTCATACAATTGAAACTTAAGTTTTCATTTGAAATAAATGGTTTCTGAATAAGAATGTAAACAGAGTTATACATTAGGAATGTAGTTAGAGTTGTGTCTAGAGTCGCTGTCTTGAGTGACAGACCTGCGTGTACTTTGTGTGTTGTTCAGAATTGTGTCTAGATTCGCTGTCTTGAGTGACAGACCTGCGTGTACTTTGTGTGTTGTTCAGAATTGTGTCTAGATTCGCTGTCTTGAGTGACAGACCTGCGTGTACTTTGTGTGTTGTTCAGAGTTGTGTCTAGTCGCTGTCTTGAGTGACAGACCTGCGTGTACTTTGTGTGTTGTTCAGAGAATTGTGTCTAGAGTCGCTGTCTTGAGTGACAGACCTGCGTGTACTTTGTGTGTTGTTCAGAGTTGTGTCTAGATTCGCTGTCTTGAGTGACAGACCTGCGTGTAGTTTGTTTGTGTGTTGTTCAGAATTGTGTCTAGATTCGCTGTCTTGAGTGACAGGACCTGCGTGTAGTTTGTGTGTTGTTTCAGAATTGTGTCTAGAGATTCGCTGTCTTGAGTGACAGACCTGCGTGTAGTTTGTGTGTTGTTCAGAGTTGTGCCTAGAGTCGCTGTCTTGAGTGACAGACCTGCGTGTAGTTCAGAGTTGTGCTAGAGTCGCTGTCTTGAGTGACAGACTGTGTAGTTTGTGTGTTGTTCAGAGTTGTGCCTAGAGTCGCTGTCTTGAGTGACAGACCTGCGTGTAGTTTGTGTGTTGTTCAGAGTTGTGTCTAGAGTCGCTGTCTTGAGTGACAGACCTGCGTGTACTTTGTGTGTTGTTCAGAGTTGTGTCTAGAGTCGCTGTCTTACAGTAAATGAGCCAAGGCAATCAACATAGTAACTTTTAATATTATGAATCATACAAACAGAAAATAAACAGTGGAATTCAGTGTGAATTTTAATACAAATAATAAGTACTTTTGTAGATTCATATTATTTTTGTATTACTGTCTACTTTCATACTTTAAATGTATTATTTTTACAGAACTAAAAATTTATATAACACATACATAATGAACACGTAACCTATAAACTGTCAAATTCAATTTACATAAATAAATAAATTTTTAGCTTAAGCTTGATAAATTTTAGCAATACTATGCTAATAATTTAAAGTTTTCACAGTAATTTCATTAAACTGAAAAGTAGGCTAATGTAAGTTATATAGTAATGTACAAGTATGCTATACCTCAAACCAGAAATCTGCTTTTTGGAAAATTTGTTGCCTAAACTCATAAATAAGTTTGAAACGGACAACAACTTATTACGACCAAAAAACGCATTTAAACCAATATGTTCACGGCACAAGGCCGAGGAGTAGATGTCTTGAGGACGGATAGTAAGTACTAAGTGAACTACCGTTTGGATAACATGAAATGAAAATGAAATATGCCTTTATTTAAGAGGCGGAGTTAGGGCTATTTAGCCCTCTCTACCACTCAACCTCACATAATATACAGATATATGTACAGTGAATGATCTTAACTAATAACAAATTTTAAATTAAAATAAATGCTTAAAAATTAACCAAAATATGTACATACTATTTTATAATTAAAAATAAAATTTATCAACTTAATATGTGGAAAAATTCAAACAAAGTTAACTTAAAACTTAAATTAACAGATTACTTTTTAAAGAATTTCTCGTTATTACTACATTCATTCTCTCAAACACACAGCCCGACCACAAGCACGCCACGAGCACCGCCACCCGTCACCCCTACAGACCGGCCAGCAACAAGTCCTTGACCTTTGCCCCAAAACGAGCTCGGCCCTCTATAATACGTATATCATCAGGAAGAGAGTTCCAGAGGCGACATGCCTGAACAGTGAACGACTTACTGAAGAAGTTCGATCGATGAACAGGAATTGACAGTAAGGTGGATCCCCTTCTCGTAGGTCGCTCACTTATATCGGAAATAAATTTGAAATGTTCGGACAGGTAAACAGGTGACTTGTTTTTGATAACTGAATGTAGAGTTGAAAGAATGTGAAGTTGGCGAAGTTGTTGAAGTTTCAGAAGCGATAGCTGTTTGAAAAATGGAGTCACATGCTCATAACGTCTGAGATTGAAAATAAACCTGATACAATAGTTTTGAGCACGTTGAAGCCTGTCCGAAAGCTCAACAGTCATGTCACTGATCACAGCGTCACAGTAGTTGAAGTGTGGCAATATGAGAGTTTTAACCAGCATAACCTTGACACTGAACGGTAGATATAAAGCAAAACGCTTTAAACTGTGAATGCCAGCAAATATTCTATTACACGTTACCGTAACCTGGTCACTCCACTTAAGACTTGGGCTCATAGTAAGACCAAGGTTTTTCAGTTTGTTTTGAAAATTTAGTACGTGGTTATTGAGTTTAAGTTTTGGTGCAATACCATTGCCTGCGTTTTGTCTTCATTTAATTTCAGCCCATGTTTATTTGCCCAACAAGCAATTGATTCAATGTCGTGATTGAGCAGAACCATAAACGTGTTCAGTTCATCAGGCGAACAGTGTACGTAAATGTGTAAATCATCGCCATAAAGATGAAACTTAGAGTGCCTTATAATAGATGTGACGTCATTAATGTAAAGTGAGAACAATAGGGGCCCAAGAACAGAGCCCTGTGGAACACCCCGTGTTACGGTTTTCCATTCCGATATTGTTTCCCCTTCTTTGACACATTGCTGTCGCCCAGTAAGATACGATTTGACCCAGTTAACACACCCATCGGAGAAACCATAGGCCTACTTCTTCAATTTGATGAGGAGAAGGGGGTAATAAACACAGTCGAAGGCTTTGGAAAAGTCAAAAAGCACTAAAATTGTGATTAGTCTCTTGTCCATTGCCAATCTGATATCATCAGTAATTTTAATTAGGGTTGTGGTGGTGCTGTGATTAGGCCTGAATCCAGACTGCCATTTAGACAAGATGGTATAGGTATTCAGATGTAAGATGAAATTTGTTGATGTACCACTCTTTCAAGGCATTTGGAGAGACAAGGGAGAATACTGATTGGACGTAGGTCAGAAGGGGATTGCGGATTAGACACTTTTCTCAACGGACGAACTAAAGCAAGCTTCCAGGTTAAGGGAAAGACAGATGAATTTAAAGAATAATTGAAAATGACTACTAAAAAAGGAAGGGTGATTGGCAATGTATCTTTTAGAAAGCGCAAAGGTATGTTGTCAGCCCCAACTGCGTTGCTGGTCATCCTCGTAAGAGCAGCAAGCACATCAGCCTCACTCACAGGTGTGAAAGAAAACTGGCGGCCAGCAGCTTCTTAACATGGCTTCTGGTCGAACGTGTAACCGAATATAGCAATTCCAAAAACATACCGTTATACTTCCCCCACCCCTCTACTGTAGTGCCTGCCTACCCCAGAGTTACCTCGTCCGCACTGTTATCATGTACCTTATAGAACTTGATAGTCATTTTAGTGGTTGTTAACATCTTGGCCCATTCATTAATCAGTACTTTATAGTTACCCTACGTGTAACATACGTTTAGTGTTTAGTTAAATACATATCGCACTCATTACTTAACCAAATTTCCTAATTTATAACTATTACAAGACGGCCACCAGTATGGACAGTATTGTGTCCAGTTGAAACACTGGCAGGGCCTTCGAGAAGATTGGGTGTTTAGAGCCCCACGGCACATTCTTCCCGCTACTCCACTCGTGAGCTCCATACAGTATTCTGTCCAGTTGAGACACTGACAGGGCCGTCGAGACGATTAGGTGTATTAGAGTTCCAGGGCGCATTCTTCCCACTACTCCATTTTTGAGTTCCATACAGTATTGTGCCCAGCTGAGACACGGGCAGTGCCTTCGAGAAGATTGGGTGTTCAATTTCCTAGGTGCATTCTTCCCACTCCTCCATTTTTGAGCTCCATACAGTATTGTGTCCGGTTGGGACTATGACAGGGCCGTCGAGAAAAATGGGTGTTTAGATTTCCTAGGTGCATTCTTCTCACTACTCCACTCGTGAGCTCCATACAGTATTGTGTCCGGTTGGGACACTGACAGGGCCGTAAAGAAGATTGGGTGTTTAGAGCCCCACGGCTCATTCTTTCCGCTACTCCATTCCTGAGTTCCATACAGTATTGCGTCCTGTTGGGACACTGACAGGGCCGTCGAGAAGATTGGGTATTTAGAGCCCCACGGCGCATTCTTCCCACTACTCCATTCTTGAGTTCCATACAGTATTGTGTCCTGTTGGGACACTGACAGGGCCGTCGAGAAGATTGGGGGTTTAGAGCCCCAGGGCACATTCTTCCCGCTACTCCACTCGTGAGCTCATGTGGGTATTGTGTCCAGTTGAGACACGGGCAGGGCCGTAAAGAAGATTGGGGGTTTAGAGCCCCAGGGCTCTTTCTTTCCGCTATTCCATTCTTGAGTTCCACACAGTATTGTGTCCGGTTGGAACACTGACAGGGCCGTAAAGAAGATTGGGGGTTTAGAGCCCCAGGGTTCATTCTTTCCGCTACTCCATTCCTGAGTTCCATACAGTATTGCAAGGGCGTATATAAGGGGGGGCTCAGGGGGCTCGAGCCCCCCGAAATTTGAAACACAAAAAAAAATATTATAACTTATATACGATAATTTTATTTTTATTTTCAATAAGCTGTGCTTCTATACTTTCGACTACATTAGTATTACAGTTTATAGTGGAATTTTAAGAATACATTATGATACCTAACAATATTCAATATTTTATTTTTTTCAGAGGTTGAAATTACTAATATTTTGTAAGCATGCAAATAAGCGTTGCAACTGTAAAGAGTGCGAGGTAGCCTGACGCTCCTGACTGTCGCGTCGGCCGCTCGTGTTAGTGCCAGCGCCAGGCATGCGTATATGACGATGACGTGCGCCGCGGCCCCGCTGCCTAGCAACCCTCCTCCTCCTACAAAACCCCCCACCCACTCCCACCACACCTGACCTCATTCCGCACTACCACGCCATTGTCTGCTGTTGTCTAGTGCGTATCACCCGTGGTGACATTTTAAGTGCTGTATGCATATGTGCTGTGATTGTAGTGACTGTTATCAAGTGATATGTTTTGTTGTCGCGTTATTTAAACATGATCTGATTACTTTATAGTTGACAGTTTACGTGTGAAGTACATAGGCTACATTAAACATTTAAAATGAAGAGACAGAGTTCGATTCAAGCTTTTTTCGTGAAGAAAAAACGTGTTTCGGTCTGAGATCTCGACGAGCAGACATCGTTTGAAATAACTACCGGAGTCCCTCCACTTGTGCTACATCAACTGGCAGCGTTGTTGAGATCAAGGATCACACAGGTGAAATTGAACATAACCTTAACGAGAGTAATCACACTTTGTTAGTTCACAATATCAATGATATTGGTCATTACTGCTCCTCAACTTCCTTTTCACTTCAAAAATGAAGAGAAAATTTCAATTATTGAGAAACTGTTGGAAGCCTCACGTAGTTACGAATTTCCTAAAGTTGAAAATAACAGAAGTTTTCAATATAAGTGGTTGGAAGACTTCAAATGGTTTAGCTTATTCGGAAGCAAAGGAAGGGGCCCTGTGTAAATATTGTGTTTTTTTCTCACAACAACACAGGTGGGAAAGGAAACCATCAGAGTTTAGGAGTATTAGTATCAAAACCACTTATACAAAGCTTAAGAAAGCTAGGGAGGTTTTCATGCAACATGAAAATAAACAATATCATAAAACTGCAATGTTAATGGCTGAAGGACGTAAAATCCTTAGTACATGGAAAAACAGAAAGTGTGATAAAACAGTATCAACATGCAGAGAAAAATGAATGTTCAGGAAAACAAAAAATAGAATTATACCGATATAATCCAATGTACATTAGATTTTGTGGAAGGCAATCAAATTGCTCTTAGAGGGCATCGTGATGGTGGAAGAGTGGATCTTGACGAGCCTATTACAAAATGATGGTAATTTTCGCTCTTTATTAAGGTACAGGGCTAATTACGGGGACAATAATCTTAAAAACACAGCTAGAAAACTGGTGGTGGCAAAACTATGTATACTAGTTCTGTTATCCAAAATGAAATTATAGGTATTTTTGGTTCCCAAATACAGTCAAAAATTGTATCCAACGTGAGAAAATCTGTATTTTATTTCAGTATTAGCAGATGAGACAACAGGACATTAGCCAAATTGAACAATTTTCCCTCTGTGTCCGATATGTTGACGAGGAATTGTTTAAAATTTAGGGAAGATATTCTGGCTTTTGTACCCGTGTATGATGTAACAGGTCAAGGTTTAGCCAATAACATTAATGTCAAGTCTAACCAGTCTTGGACTTGATTTAAAACAATTTACGTGGTCAAGGATATGATGGGGGCTTCTGTCATGAGTGGCCAGTTCAGAGGGGTACAAGCATACATAAGTGAAAAAAGTACCCTCAGCCATATACACACATTGTTCCTCTCACTCTCTTAACTTATGTCTATCTGATGCATCAAAAATCCCTATGATAAGGAATTGTAATGGGTGTTATCAGTGAGGTGTGTAGTTTCTTTCACAAGTCAGCTAAGAGAAATGCGATACTTAAGTCAAGTATTTCTGAATGCTGCCCTGAGATGAAAAGAAAAAACTTATATGTCTGTGTGAGACTCGCTCGGGTGCAACGCCACGATTCAGTTATAATGTTTAAAGAAGCTTTGGAGCCTATAATTACCGCTCTATCAAACTATTGAAGAAGAATCGACTGCAGAAGCTTCTGTAAAAGCACACACACTAATTGCCTCCGTGACCAGTTTTCAGTTTGTTGCATGTCTTTTTATTTTGAACAACTTGCTTTCTTTGACTATCCGCCTTTCAGAGATGCTCCAAAAGAAAGATATAGATCTTGCTCAAGCCAACAAACAGATTTCCAATGTATTGGAACTAGTAAAGGAAAGGCGAAGCAAAGCAGAAGAAGAGACATTCCAGGCTTTGTTCAGTGAGCTAAAAGTAGCACTGACAAATTAGGTATCAAAGAGGAAAACCCCCCCGTACATGTCGCAAGCAAACTAATCGCTGCAATACTGCCTTATACAAACGTGGAAGAATACTACCGGCGTGTAGTGTATATACCATACCTTGACGATTTCTGCTGTTCACTTCAGGAGCGTTTTAAAAACCACAGGGAAGTAATCGACTCACTACAGAATGTTCTTCCTGAGCACTGCATTTAAAACGGAATTTTCATCCCTGGAACCTGCCCTGACGTTTTATGAAAAAGATCTATCTTTCAGAGATGAGGTACGAAAGTGAATTTCTACTGTGGAAACAAAAGTGGAATCGTGAAGAAAAAAGAAAGTTTGCCAAAAACTGCAATTTCTGCTCTTGAAAAAATGTGATAAAGACTATTTCCCAAACATGTTTAATATTTTGAAATTGGTTAGCGGTTTTACCCGTTTCAGTGGCTTCTGCAGAAAGGAGCTTTTCATCTCTCCGAAGACTTAAAAACGTATCTGAGAAACACAACTTCGGAAAACAGGTTGAATGGTCTTGCACTTTTATCTATTCATAGAGACATTACCATAACTGATGAGGAAGTTTTAAAACAATTTTCACTGAAGTCTAGAAAATTTGGATTTTTGTTTTGTAAAATGACAATAAACAGTGTTTCATGAATACTTTTAGCTATATTTCATTTTCTTCCCTTGTAACAGTTCATAAAGTAGGCCTACAATAACTGGTTATTGTAGCTTGGAAGGCTGTTTGAGATTTTAGTTTTTTAACGATATAAATATTTGAATTGTGTGCATACTGAAATTACTATTTCTGATTTCATTATGGTAAAATTAAAAAAAAACTAAAATAACAATTCAATTTGCTAAAATAAATATAGTATATAGTCAACATTTATTAGTTTCAAACTTATAATATGTGGGTGTGTTGTGTTTTAGATACGTAGGACAATATATTTCTTTGTATAACAACTATTTTAAACCAAAGATTTTAAAAATAGGACTTTATTAGCCTCTATTATTTTTCTATTTTAACAACTGAAAACTACCAAACTAGCAGACACTTAAGTTTTGAATTTTAATTTTATACAAAAATAATATACAAAGGATACAGGTCCTTCTATATAAACATAATAACGCTAAAATGGAAAAGTGAAACCTGCTCGAAAAGAAGGAAACTCGCCATGAAAAACTTAAAAATCTCTCCGAAAAAGTGATTTTCATTCTTTCCATTTTAGCGTTATTATTACATGCCAAAAACCTTAAACCTGTGTTTTTAAGACTTAAATTGGCAAAAATTTTCCCGGGGGAGGACCCCCGGGACCCCCCTTCTACTGGGGGGTATTCCATACCCCCCCCCGGTATTTCAGCCCCCCCAAAATATTTTTCTATATACGCCACTGCAGTATTGTGTCCATTTGAGACAACGGGCAGGGCCTTCGAGAATAATCTGAGTGTAGAGCCGCAGGGCTCATTCTTTCCGCTACTCAATTCTTGAGTTCCATACAGTATTGTGTCCAGTTGAGACACGGGCAGGGCCGTAATGAAGATTGGGGGTTTCGAGCTTTAGGGCGTGCGGTCTGAGAAGAATTTTCTGTTTCGGAATTGCAATATGGCGATTTTAATATATATATATATATATATATATATATTTTTTTTTTTTTTTTTTTTTTTTTTTTTTTTCTCAAGTAAACATTCGATACATCATTATCCCTGACAATGTAGTTTTATCTACTAACGATTTGTGTTTCCAGTTATTGCAATATTACGATAAATGGATGTCCTACTGACAATAGAGATGGTCCGTTTGAAATTAATTGTACGACGTGACTCCGACCTGGCGTTCGCCCGGCAGGTCATCATCAAGTGTTCAGTGCCGGATCCAGGCAGGGATCATGGGAGCCTTGCCCCCTCCGAGTTAAAAAAAACGATTTGTAGGATAAATCTAATTACCCTCGTATTTTAACTTAAAACATAAAATTACTTGACTTAATGAAGATAATTTTTAGCATGAGTAAATTCTTTTCTAAACATGCTATTAGTCGTTGTATTGAAATGTAATATCACCTGTTACAATAAAGATAACGGTAAAATAATACCAAGGAGCCCTTTTCTCGAAAATCAGTACTGGATACGCCCTTGCGGATGTCACAGACATAAGTCCACGTGCGAGAATTAAACGTGTGCTCAGTTCTGCGTTTCTTTAACTATTTAGGTTAAATAAATAATAACATTTTCGTTGCTAAAATCAACTGTGGGTAATCCTGGTGCGGCAATACGGGTAGGTTAAGGAAGAACTCTTTTACTTCGAGTCATGAACTACGAATGTATCAAAATGAAGTCTTTCCATTCTTTTAAAACATCAATGTTATTATAAATAATGGAGACCTAAATTCGCGTACCAACAAAGAGGGGAGACGTAGGGGCATACAACTGCTTTCCATTCATATTTATTTACTTTCCAAAATAGATGAATCTGCTATCAATAATTGTACTATTTACTCGTATATCGTGTATTACTATTCTACGAATGTAACTTCTTGGTGTTTCATTATTATTGTCTATGCCAGCGAAATAATATTTTCTGCTTAAGTTCTAAGACATTTTGTTTTTATTTCTATGTTTGTGCTGGTTACAGAATGGCTGAGAACACAATATCACGTGTAATATTCAAATTAATGGCTAAAGTAATGTAGCATTTAAGAATTTATCTATTTAATAATTGTAACAGGTTTCTTGATTTTTCAGGTTTGGTAGCGCTAAAACAATCTACATCAGTGCAAAAAACTAGGTCACCTGGTGCTTATAAAATAACAATTTATCACTGAACTAAAAGAAAGCGTATTAACAATACGTAACAGAGAAACAGAGCAAATTCATCATAACCTCCAAAAATATCAATACAAAGGGAAGTATGATTATATAGTAATATAGAGCTTGCAATGACTGTGTTTGTGGCAACAATCGCCTGCACTGACTGTAAGTGATGTAGGCGAGCGAAGGTTCGCTGGTAAAAAGAAAGTAGTTTCCCGAACCCTGCCCGCGCCGCCACATAGCTGAAGGACGACTTCTCTCTCCTCGATGGGTATGTAGGCCGTGATAGTGTCGTAGGCTGACCTGGCTTCTGTCTGCATCTCTCCGCGCTCATCTGACAGGTCAGTGTACCGTGGTACGTAGTGGGTTCAGAATGTGACCCAAGTCCAATAAAGTGTGTTGGACAGAAGTAAATTGTGCACAGTGTTATTGTTACGGTAGTCACTGTGTTTTAATGTTTAGTGAATGAAAAGTCACTGTGAATTATTGTGAAAGTGGCCGAGAAACTCCTCATTTATTGCGGTTCATTATTTTCCACAGGTTTCAAACGCAATTAGTATTTCAAGGAGAAAATTCAGGATATTATCAGGTAACGACTGATATATATTAATTTATGTTGTCTTATATTACGTAGCAATCGCGCTAAAATATATATTTGATGAAAAGTAAAATTACTAAAACAATCCTTGTACGTCATCAACTGGCTTAAATAATATTATTATATTACATTATATTATACAGGGTGTCCGTTAACTCTTTACCAAACTTTACAGCAAGCACTTTATGCTAAACTACGTATAAAATTGTACTGTTTTATGTCTAGAATCAGTATAGTTATAATAAAATTGTATGTGAGTGCGTGCGTGCGTGTGTGTGTGTTTTAAACTAGTAATAATGTTTATTTTCATCATATTTTAGGATTAAACTACTGTATGTTGTATTATGCAATATTATAGCTTAAATCAATTTAGAGCTTTGGATTATGAACGAAACACACGAACGTAAAACAGACCCGCAGCGTATCGTGTAATGTATTTAATCATTTACATACTTAACAGTATTAATATTATTTAGTAATACGTAACTTGTTACTTCTAAATATTTGACAATGGATGGTGTTTTATATATCTCAAATTACAAAACTATCTTTATAATTAATTTACATATTTTTTTATAAAAAAAATACAATTCCTTTTTATGAACTGACTGACTACTGCATTTTAAGTTGAATTTCAGGTACATTTCACGATGTAACGAGTGTCCCAGAACTCGCAACCAACCTTAACTTTCACTTTACGTTTTTAGTAAAAACATACAAGCTTTAGTTTTTAAACGTGGGCTTCTTAAAAGCTTTAAACGTAAATATCTTAAACATAATTCGTAATAGAAAAGTGAATGCTATTACACTGTAGTTACACAATTTGATTACAAATCGATACCAAGTTTAAGAAAATTGGTTGATCAGTTTCACTTCAACAAGACATCTTGAGGAAACCTTTGAGTTTTAACAATGTTCTCTATAACATCAAGGTTGGTTCTGTGTACACCGACTGAGGATTGTTGGTCAGAAGTTATCTCTTGTTTTTGTGAAAAAATTATAAAATGATATCAAATACCCGAATTTAGGACTTAATTTGATTCTCTATTTCTAAAGTGGTGAACCTCATATCCCTTTCTGTATTGGATATGAAATCAGCCTAAACTCCCAACCCCCCCCCCTCCCCAAATTTTTCTCTGGCTACACCACTGACACAATACGTATTTGCCGAGTGAGCCGGGAGCAAAGACAAATGCCCGCCATGACACGCATGTTGTCACAGCATTGTTCGCTTGTCACTCACTCTTCACTGGTTACTGTTTGAAATGATAATAGACCTCCCTGTCACTGTCACCGTCACCGTCATTAACTCAAAGTTTTGTGCGGCTTTGTTTGAACAAAGCACAAAGGAGTGCAACTCTTTATCAAGACAACAAGCATGGTAAGTAAAGTAGTAAAAAGGAAATATTTATATTGCGGTAATGTTTTTAATAAGACCATCCCAGGATCGTTTCCAAAATTAATTTTTGACACCAATTTTTAATTATTTTAATTAATCACTCAAATTCGAGCTGTAAATGAAATAAAATAAGAATGCTTAAAATACAAATGGATTAATACTCAGGTTTATACCTTAATTTTAAATTAAGAAGAACAATAACAATAAAATATTCAAACCAGGACCAAAATGAATGCTATGTTTTCAGTGCATTTGTTAATTATTTTACTCGTATCAGAAATTAACTCTTACTATAAAGTATCCTAAAAGACATCTGTGTTTTTTAAGCAAAATGAGGGATGGAAACTTATTGAAGAGGCTATCAACCAGACTCCTGCAGAGCTCAAAAACCACCAATAGCCCCACACGATTAAAATCGTCAGCCGTGGAAGACTGGACAGCTGTGGAAGATGAGTACCTGAGTGCCCGCCCCTACACTGAGGTGCCCGGCCCTGCACCGCTTCCTCTGCTGGGAAACTCTTGGCGATTCATCCCTCTCATCGGTAGGCCCCTTGGTTCTCAATTCTTTTATGATGAAAATTATTTCGGGCCACTTTAGAAACCACGGAAGATTTAAAGACTACTATTAAGTTTTGACAGGAACTCACGAGAGTTGTCGCGGACGTTAGCCAACGTTCGTTGTGATGTCCGTCGCAGGTTACAGTGATATTTAACTTAACTGGACGAGCCAGCGACTTCCGGCAGTAGCGAAGTGCGCTGAGCATCCGTCTAGCGGGACAACGCAAAATTATCGTACGAGACACGTCGTTGCAAGCCTGGGTTGTGGCGGATACACTGTTGAAGATTAGCATCTTGTGATAACGCTAGTATTAGGCTTGCAGTGATATGTCACGTACCATAGTCAAATCAAATCAAATCATATCAGATTGTTATTGCCGGAACATTCTATAATGCATGGCAAAAGTCAACTTTTTACTTGCTAGAATTTTGTCATACACCCCACACTACATCTCATTCAGACATACAATTTACAAATTTACATACATCAATTCATTCGCCAATGATTCCCACTTCCAGCGACGGATTCAGTCAGTCTTTTTAATTGGTGGTCTCCCAATCAAATGCTAAAAACTCGTCTACATTACAAAATGCTTGTGACACACTAAAAAGCGTTTCAAACGAGTCTTTAACACCTTGGGCGTTGGAGCGTTTTTTATTGAATTTGGTAATTTGTTGACGAAATGAACACCTGCCTGTGAAGGCAAGCGTTCATAAACCACCGTTCTTTGCCTACCAGTTCGGTAGTTATCTCTGCCTCTAGTCTCATACGCATGTATGTCCCGGCCATTCGTCATGGTACATTTAGACATACAAAACAGAGTTGTTTCCAAGATGTAGAGACTGGGCAGCGTCAACAGTTGTAAATTTTTGAAGGCTTCCTTGCACGAATCTCTAAATTTCAACAGAGCGATAATGCGGATCGCTTGTTTTTGCGAGTAACTTTGCCTGACGGAGTTTGCAGCTTACAATGTTACTATAGGCTTCTACACACTCCAATGTGACACGTCGTGCAAGGAGACAAGGGTGTGCTCTTACGCGTGGGAGCGAGCCACTGGTGGCGAGGTGACGTAAGCCAGGTAGCAGATTTGAACATTAGACCGCACGGGCCTTCTCGTTCTACGCGAGCACTGTTTAGTTTAATTTTGATTTGTACTTCTTTAGAGACTGAGTTTAGTTGTAGTAACTCCTGCGGTTATACTAAAGAAAGTTATTAAAAGTATTACAGTATCTGAAATACGAACATTTTGCGAATTAATGAATACACACTTGTCGTAGGAAATACAAGGTAAATTTAATGCAGCGTCCGGAATCTGACGCTGTCACAGACTTGCCTCCTGGAATCTGGAGTCATGTTCATCTGATGAGATAAAAATTCGGGGGCATTGAAACTCAAAATGAACTCTTTACATCGTTTAGACATCGCAGACACCTAGACTACACAATATAGTGTAATCTAGGTGAAGAGGTATTCTCATTGTGTCATTGTGTGAACAATTGGGTGCCCTAAGGTGTATTAGACATAATCCCTAAGCACGGCGGAGCAATTAGTTTTCTACACATAACGTAGCTGTGGTGGGAAGGGTTGATTCAGTGTGAATGTTGAGTCACTAAGATGAAGGTGAACTGGAGCTAACCTCAACATTCACATTGAATCAACCTTTCCCACCACAGCTACGTTACAAGGTAAATGTCAAAAGAGCCAGGATTTGTTAAATTGACTTTAAAGACGGAAAAGTTTTATGATAATCTCCTATTGATGTTTGGCCAGTTACAACAACAGATGCGTAGAACCTCACCATTGCTTCTTTACATCACGGTCGTGGTCGATATTGGTTTGGCTGTGGTGTGTAATCCCTGTATCATTACACGTCCGTTAAAGACGCTCGCGTGTTTCCGGCACCATATATTTTAGCCTAAGAGTGACACGATTAAGATTATTATAAGGTGATACTGTATTTATATCTCCATCTAAAATTTATATTTATACTGGTGTCCGAAAGGCACTCCCTAATATTTTTTGAATGGAATTGCAAGTCTTCTTTTTTGACATATGTAACGTCATCTGTTGGAGTTTTTACTTGATTTTAAAACTATCCTTTCTCCTTCAAAATGGTGGGAGGGTGGCATCTCAAGACTTTCGGAAAATGGAATGAGCCATTGAGTGACACCAGATTTTGAAAAGATTCCTCAGAAAAGAACAATGACAGCAACAAAACTTATTTGTGACAAATATATCCAAAACGAGTTAACTAATAGAAAAAAAACTAAATAAGGTGTCACACAATAGACTTACTGACATAATATATTTTACCACAGAGAAAGAATCAAATATAATGTTATTCACCTGTAAAACCACCCCTTTGTTGAGGAGGATGTAAACAATCTTTTGTACACCAAAAAAATAATTCTGCTTGGGTTCAAATATTCACTGAAAAAATCTCTTCACCATACATTTATGAAGAATATGATCCTTTTATAAGTCTATCAAATTTCTTATAATGTTTTTGAGAGTTTAATTAATATCACTACATTCCTTTATATATATATTATTACTTCCCGGCGGAGCAAGTACTTTTTGTGATTCATTGTTTATTGAAATTAAATAAGGCTATTGCCATTTATACAATTTAACATATATATAGCCTATATATATATATATATATATATATATATATATATATATACTTTCCTCATGAAAGTAGTATTATATGGAATAAATGTTTCTTTCATTATAGTATTAAATATATTTTCAGTGGTGTGTCAGAGTAGAGGGAATATTAGAATATATATTTCCTTTCTCTTGAAATTTCGAGATCTATAATATTATTTATATTCAAATCCCTCCCCAGCCCTCCAATTCCCACTCTCCATATTTCCTTCCTCCCAATAATATTTCCGAAAATAATTTATGGATACGTTATATTTTTTAGAACAGTACACACTTTTATATGTGTAGGAACACAGATAATAATAAACACATATTCATTTTGTACACACACAATTGAATTGAACAAATCTTAATTGTAGTAATTGCAGTTTTAAAAGCCACATATTTTTACTGTTGCCTTCCTATATTTATTTCCCCTGTTGCTCTTGAAGTCTGGTTTCACAAGCAATAACACATTCAGTCCTAACTGACAGTAACAAACCAAGGCCAGGTCTCAGTATTAGATAATGTGGTGTTTATAAACTGTAAACAGTTCCTCACATATATTTAAACTTAAACTAACAAGACAGTAACAAACCAAGGCCAGGTCTCAGTATTAGACAATGTGGTGTTTATAAACTGTAAACAGTTCCTCACATATATTTAAACTTAAACTAACAAGTAAACATATTGATTTCTTTGTAATAATGAATCAATGTTCTTTTATAACATTGCATCTTCTTGATAATTTATAACTGGTAAAAGATTACTTGTCTAATATATCAATAATGATTGAACTTTCAATTTAATTTAAACTTAATTTGGTTTACTTATCTTTTATGTACTGTACTAAGGATCAGTTTGGTCATTGGATCAGCATATGGGTCTGAACAAAATTTCTTTTTTTATATCAAAGTTCACCTCAATGCTCAAATAACTAATAAATTTTACAAACAGGTATAATTTTTTAAAACATAATGTTTATATCATTCAAAATTAATGAAATGCAAAAAACAAAAAGTTTAATAAATTAAAATATATCTTTTAATCACATTAATTTGGTGAAGAAAAAAAATTCATTAAAAATACATTTTATATATGCATATATAAGCGCAAGTACAAACTATTATAAAAACAGGTAGATGACAAGAAAGCTATGCCCCTTTAATATTTCAATTCTTTAACCTGGTTTGAATTAAACTTATTCCAAGACAGGGTTTAATTTAGATACCTTTCTAAAGTTTTGGATAAAATCAAATTGGAGAGCAGAAGGCAATTTAAGGTTTTCAAATGAGATGAGAATATCTTAAAAAAGCATGTTGTAATGGGCCAGGATATCTCATTTAAATATGAATTCTATAAATAAAGGCTTCCATTTAAAATGTTTGTGCGGCTAAAACTTACCCATGATGTATTACACAATATAAACCAGTTTTACTTGGAAATGAGTTTATAGAAGTATTATTAATTCTTATTAAACTATATTAATAAGAATCACAACTATGTATATGGTTTTCAAGGCACTTTCTCTTCCTCAAAAACAACCAATTATATTATAATAAAACCTAATATTTTATATATATATATATATATATATATATATATATATATATATATAAATGAATGTTTGTGTGTTTGTCCTTTATAGACTCAGAAACTATTTGACCGATCATTATGAAAATTTGTATGTATATGTATTTTTCCACGTAGAAGGTTTATATGCTATGCCTATTGATGTAACTCACCACCAGGAGGCGCTGCAAAATATATAAGTTACCAAAGCGCCTGCACATTGTAAACTACAATTACGAGATAGTTGTAATTGTAGCTCAGTTGATTACAGTTTCACCTCCGAATTCCTCCGCCAAAATTACTTGTTCAGGCCCAAAAAGCGCTTGCGCTACACCTAATACATGCCCGGAAAATCTGAGAATACTAAATTATCTACTAAATAAAGAGTCTTGGGAAACTGTGAAGGATCATTCAAATACCGGAGACAAATTTAGTAGCTTTATAAATATATTTAATCACTATTTTTCGATAGCCTGTCCCATTAAAACAAAAACCAAACGTTAAAGGAAAAGGAAAAAAATTCCTGGATTACTAAGGGGATAATAATTTCTTCGAGAAAACTTAAAGAACTTGATTATAGGAAAAAAACTAACAAGACTAAACATTTTTTAGAATACTACCAAAATTATAGAAAAATATACCGAAAGGTTATAAAGGGTTGCTAAAGCGGCTTATTTGTGCGAAACGTCTACGTTATACCGATAATTTAGGTAAAGAAGCGTGGAAAATAATAGATCAAGACAGAAACAGAAAACCTGTTTTGTTACCAGCAGACATGCCGAACCCGGAAATCTTAAACAACTATTTTGCTAATGTTGGTAAACATAAGAGTTCGATGATAACGGAACCGACGGTAACAGTCACAATATGATAAAACTTGTCCTAGTTACGCTCATGCTGACTCCTACAGACCCCAGAGAAATTTATAAAATAATAATGAAATTTAAAAAACTCAAATGCTTCCGGATACGATGGTATATCACATAAACTAGTTTCGCCAATGTGCAAATGCCTTATCTATACCCCTTTCGAATGTTATAAATCTCCTCTTTGATGGAAGGTTTCTTTCCGCAGGAAATGAATACAAGCTATCGTACGGCCTATATACAAGGACGGAGATAACGGGTCTCCCGGAAAAACTATCGACCAATTGCAAATGTTTCAACATTTTCCAAGATATTTGAGCATGATTTTTGCTAATAGACTGCTAGATTTTCTTTTCCATCATAACTTATTATGTAAAGAAACAATATGGATTCGTTAGAGGGAAAAAACACAGCTTGTGCGATGGCAGAATTTGCAACCCATGCGATCGACGCTTTAGATAAAAAATGTAAAAGCTGTGGGGGGTATTTCTTGATCTTCAAAAGGCATTCGACTGCCTAGATCATGAAGTGCTTTTTGAAAGACTAAGTCGCCTAGGAGTGCGTGGAGTAGCCCTCAACTGGATTAAATCTTTTTTACTAAATAGAAAACAAAGTGTTCAGGTTAAAAATGTAAATTCTAATAAATATGGAATTAAAATTTTGCTATTCCCCAAGGCTCCGTTTTGGGGCCGATATTATTTATCATGTATACAAACAGTTTAACAATAAATTTTCCAGAGTTACATATTTACGATGTTATGCGGATGATATCGCCTTAATCTTCCAAGCTAAATCATTAGAGCATATAGAGATAAACTGCTTCTTACAACTAACAAAGTTATATCAATACTTAAATCGAAATAATTTACATGTTAATCCCTCAAAAACCAAAAGTATTTCTTTTTTCAAATTATTTTAGCTCAGAAATCGATCCACTGATCGTTATGAATGAATTCGAATTGCCTTTAGAATCAGATTGTAAGTACTTGGGATTAATTTTTGATAGTAAATTTACTTGGGAAAAGCACATAGACATGCTATGCTCAAAATTATCATCACAATTGTTTTTACTAAGCAGATATTCTCAATATCAAAATTATTTTCTTTTACGACTAATCTACACCTCCCCTGATCGAGTCAAGGCTGCGGTATGGTATAGTACTGTGGGGCCTCAGCGTCACGTAGGGAGTTTTCTAAGAGTATTTTATTTGCAAAAAAGAGCCGTCCGTATAATAGCCGGCGTACGTAGGAGAGCGCCATGTAAAACATTTTTTCAGTCGTATAGAATTTTGACCCTCCCGTCTCTATACATTTACGAAATTGCTTGTGCACTACAAATTCAAATACGGTTCCATCCAAATTGGTTCGGACGTCCACAATTACAATATAAGATCCAGCGCTCAACATAGGCAAGTTCCCCACCGACTTCAGCTTAGTGCCTCACTTCCCCAGAATATGGGGCCAAAAAATTATATAACAGGCTACCGCAAAATATTACAATGGAAAATAATCCTACAAAATTCAAAAAAATTATTATATAACTATCTCATACAGAAAGCTTTTTACTCGGTTGGTAAGTTTTTTTCCGATTAGTAATTTAAAAGTGGCTATAGAAATTGTGAAAAAGTTTGAGAAATATTGTTTTATTTAGATATGCAACTTTAAACCATATTTTTCTGACGAGTGTAATACAATTATTGTAAAAATTGTCATACTACACAATAAAGAATTTGAATTTGTGTATAATAACCACACACTATGTGAAGGCGCTAAGTTTTGATGGATATTTGTCTTTCAAATGAATTTCTGTTTGGCCTTATAGCTTGAATGTTAGACCACTTTATTATTAAGTACATGTATGTGTACAATGGCTATAAACATACACTTTGGCAGGTAAACTCTACATCGGCGTTGACAATATAATTCACTTGAACCAGAAGTGCTCATACACGAGCAAAGCTTACAAAAAGCGTGCGAAGCCGCGGGGAACAGCTAATTTAAAATAAATTTAACAATATTATTATTAGAACAGAGGTGCAAACATTTACTCTTAAGCATGTTATGAATGTATCTTAATTATTTTGTTAGCATTTATAAGTCTGTGCTGCCATTACACTAAATCTGATCTTTTTTCTGAGTTTAATTTTGCCTGTATTGTAACATGGATCATGGACACTTCTGCAGGAGATTACCGGATAGAAAACATTGACCAGGTGTGTTGGCGACTACATCGGAGGTACGGAAACATCGTCAAGTTGGCAGGCCTGCTGGGACGACCCGACATGGTGTTTGTATTTGATGCAGATGAGATAGAGCGTGTGTTCCGTAGCGAGGAGCTCATGCCTCATCGTCCGTCCATGCCTTCCCTCAACTACTACAAGCATGTCTTGCGTAAAGACTTCTTCGGCAAGGATGCTGGAGTCATTGCTGTGTGAGTAGTTGGTGATGATTGGTATAACGCTCAGTAGTCAGTAGGATCACAACTGGGTTACCTGTCTTGTACAAAATAGTAAATGCAGTGAAAATATAATAAGCCTGGTAGCTTTAAGCTATTAAGAGCTAACAATTCTAAAACTATATTATGTCAAATATACAAAAAAAATTACTTACACATTGTAGTTCACAATTTCCCATAACCAGAGAGTTCCAATAAAATTTGAACACTGTTTAACATGGTTTTCATGATTCCAAGTGCTTTATTACACAAAACCAAAATTAAATGTCTTTATAAGTTTTATGATGATGCAGTTTATGACAGTTTTAACAATTTAATTGGCTTTAAAATGGCAAAAATTTAATAAAAAAGTGTTTTCTTAAAAAAAAACAGGTTTTTGAACAAAACTGAAGTACAAATATTATTAAATCATAATTTATTTGTTATTTCAATTTTAAATGTTAAAATAAGAAGACACTCGAGATATTTAGGAATTAAATTGTGTTTTAAAAAAAATTATAATTTGTTCTTTGTGTTTTGCTAAATGTTAACAGTGAATCTATAAGTTTAAAAATTATTTTGAAATATGGAGTTTTTGTCAATATATTAAGCATCTAATGGGCCATATATTCCAAACATTTGACAGATGGATTAGATAAGAGTTTTAGACAGTTTTATAATACAATTTTGTTGTTTGACTAAAAACGTAGTTGTTTGGGTAAAATTGATAATTTTTACAAATCTCTTTTTTACTAAGAATTCCAAAATAAATTTTCTATTCAGTCACAATTAAATTTGTTTAACAATACTACAATAATTTCTTTTATGCTTTTACATGGAAGAATATGTTTTAATACTTAACACAAGTGAAAAGGAGAGGATTCTAAGTTCTTAAACTTTAAAAAGTCCATTAATTTAAAATCAAAATAAATATTAGCCTTTTCTTTAAATGAATCGCGATTTGTTAAAAGGGCATTAGTCCATTTTTTTGAGAAATTCACTTTTTCACTGTTTGGCATTCTTCAGACATAGATTCATGTAACTGTGTTAGAAAGGCACAAATCCACCACATAGCATAAGCTACAGAGCTTGTTTGGTATTGAAAGTTTTGTTAAAAGGGCACTAGTCCGGGAATTGTGCCCCTTTAACAAAACGTTTGTTGGCAGCACTGTCTCCAGCTGTGTTGTTTAGTTTGTGTCTCAGCTGTTTCCCATTCCCAGATTGTTGTTCCAGACTAACCTTCTGCAATTTAAGGTTATAACTTGCTGTTGTTGTCAAATGCTTTGTGTTTAACATGTCAAACGACGGTTTTCCTGTTTTAAATGACGAAGTTGCATTTGAAAATAATATTTCAAAGAAGGGGAAATATGATCCTGAGTCCTACAAGAGGAACATCATAAAATGTTCCATTTTGAAAGGAAAGGCATACACAAACTACAAAGGAAACTTTGTGAATGAAAAACGTCCAAAGTTATCTTGCGGGTAAGTTTTTTACAATAATAACTTATAGAAAACTTAAGAAATATGACAGACTCTTCACCCCCTAAGAAGTTGTGGAGAAAATTGTTAAAAGCAGCATACCAGGAAAGTTTTTGGTTAAGAAAGTGAACTGTGATGAAATATTGGATTTCAAAAACTGGTGGGGGCAAGCATTACAAACTCCGCACAGTTTCTGATGAGACGAAAAAACTTGAAAAGAGAGAGTAGGGTTTGCTTTGGTATTAGTAAACTATACCGCTTTGTGTATAGGTCAGACTTAAAAGGGTACATCACGGCCTATTCCACAATTAATGGCCTAGACAAGCAAACATTTTTCATGCCTGCTCAATCAGGTACGCCTTCAGCTCCAACCAGACTTGCATACCCGGGAGGGAAAATTCCCTTGAAGGAAGCCAAGGCCAATGACATCAAGAAAGCTCTTCAGTATGTACCAGTAGAACATCTGGAATGTTATAATGAAATTGTAAATGGGCCCATTGGAACAGCTGAAGAAGAAGATTTGAGTACCAGAGGTTGAGACCTTACAAACACATTAAAAAGTGACCAACTAATACTATGGCTCAAAAATATTTTCTCAAATCAAATTAAATGTTTATTTTGTTTAATTTGACTAATTTATAATCCAAATGCTATACCAAACTACTAATGTAAGCAATAAAAGCATAAGTTTGATCAGAAATTGTTTATTTTTTATCCTTTTTTAGTGCATTTTGTTAAAAGGGCACAAGTCCATAGTTTTAAATACGGTAATTTAAAAAGTAATATAAATGAACAAAAACACCATATATATTGTTTCAGTAATTAAAAATAGTAGTAATAAACTAAATATAACTAAAAAAATATAAAAGATAAAGTAAATATATTCCAAACAAGATGGTTTTTTGTTAATTCCTGAAAGTTTTACCAAATGGACTAGGGCCCTTTTAACAAATCACGATTCAAATGTCCATTTATACCATAATTCTAACTATAGTAAAAATTATCTTCCAACCAGTTTTGGTTTAATTTAAACAAATTATTAGGCATATTCTCTGAGGCCTAGTCAAAGAGAGAAAATATAGAAACAGGATGGATCTGACCTTCCAACTTAAGTCTACTGGATTTTTTAAAGTGAAGGCATGATCTGAGTTGTAATCTTTTGTTTTGTTTTAATTTGCAGGAAAGTTCTTTCTCCCTGTTAGCTAGTGATATAGAAATCTCTATTTTTTTCTTGCTGACCCATACATTAACTTCCCAAGATCCAAATTTCCCTTTGTTTAACAGGAATGGGGCAGTATAAGGTTAGAATAAGTTGCTCTCAGCCTACACTAGTTTGTTATATGTAATATTTCAGCCACGGAGAGCAGTGGTACAGATTCCGGAGCAAAGTTCAGCAGCCAATGCTACAGCCCAGAACAGCAAAACTCTACATTCAGCCCATTGAAGAGACAGCTGAAGCCTTCATCGAAAGGTCTCGTGCAAACATAATAATTCATTTTATTTGAAAACCCACCACATCTTGGTATACAAACATTAATATAAAGTTGGTTTTAAAATGTCCTTTTCTACAGCAGTGACAGTATGATGAGTTCTGTCATATCGTTTGTAAATGTGTAATGCTAAAATATTTATCTGTACTACACATTTAATATTTTATATAATGTGTGATATGAGTGACATTACAAAAAAAGTTGTAAGAATATCAGTCAATGTCAATATGCAATTCAATATTTAGCCATCAAAAACACACAAAAGGATATCTAATTTTCAAAAATGAAAAGTTTTAGACAATGTGATTATGCAAAGTGTCATAACTAATGTTTATGAATTTTAACTCAACATGAATATAATTCTTCCTTCTTTTTTAGTATTTACTTATACTATACTTCTTGAGCACAAGAATTCTGTAGATTGAGGTTTCTCTGATCATATTAGAATTAGAAAAGATTGTAATACAAATAGAATGTTTTATGTTTTAGGGTTCGATTAATAAGAAACTCAGATCAAGAAGTTCCAAATGATTTCCTGAATGAAATTCATAAATGGTCTCTGGAATGTGAGTACTATTACAGTTGCTTATTAATTATCTTACAAGATTGATTTTTTTGTATTAATAGCTAGGGCTTAGTTTTGTTAAAAATTTTATTTTGTTAAGTTTTGTAATTTTAGGCTATGTTGTTCTCATTTTTAACTCAGAACTAAGTGAAAAGATTGTACACCCTGTCCTTCTATTGGTTGAATATTATTAAGTACAAATGTTTAGTACTTTGTATTAGGCAACTAGACTGTATAGTATAGAGAATTGACGAGACCTATTGTAATTTTCTGTGTAATTGCCTAATGGTCAATAAAGATTCTTGATTCAAAAAGTTCATCACCAACTATATCATAACTGTTAAAAATAATGCTACATAAGAATATTTGCAGTTTGGAGGATCGATTATTGCTTGTTGGTTGTAAATTACAAGTTGTATTAATTGGAAAATGTATTTCTGTGTTATATGATATCCTCACTAACTCTCACAAATCAATGTGGTATAGAGCCTTGAAACCTTCATGGCATCATCTTTCATTAGTGAAGGAAATTGGAAGGAATTTGGCACTGAAAAAAAAGGATTCCATCAGTTTAACAATATTGTTAAGAGATTAATAACTAATATATATTGGAATCACTAGTATAGAACTTTCTTCATTGTTATCTGCTTTTGAATTATTATTTAATGATACAATTATTTCATGGGAAGGGAAGTGAAATTCTTTTGAAACACTAAAAATTACTAAGTCTGTTTTCATGCTCTTTGTTAACAAAGGAAATGTCTTTCAAAGTTTTATATCTTGAAAAAGAAGTCAAATGGAAAATAAAGGATAAGAATAATTAACACATACTGTAACAAATCGTAAAATAGTTTATAGTTAGGACATTTATATACCAGTTTTGTGTCCAAATCTAATTCTTCTAAAAAAATTATTCATTGTCTTTATAAATACGATACATTATCTGGAGATGACTTCCAAGAAATACATAGAACAAAATAGGCCATCTTGATTTCCAGCCTCTGACACTTTCTGTCCTTTCTTTCTAAACTAAAATAATGTATACAAATTTTTATGAAATCAGTACAGTACTTTATTCATGTCCATTTCAAATTTTATGACAACATTGAACATGTAAAGCAATATACGTAGAGCAAGGATCCGGTTCTTACTTCTAAAGAAATATAGTTTTTGTTCGCCCCTTTCAGCATGTATAAATTGTATAATCAATCAACTAAAACATTTGGATTTGTTTCACTGACAGCAATAGCGCGGGTGGCACTGGACGCTAGGCTGGGGTGCCTGGACGACTCATCCTCTCTGCAGGCCGAGACCCAAGCCCTCATCGATGCGATCAACACTTTCTTCCACAATGTCGGTGTCCTCGAGCTCAAGATACCCTTCTGGCGAGTGTTCAATACTCCAACCTGGCGGAAGTACATCGGAGCCCTTGACACAATTACTAAGTAGTTAACCTTTTACTCCTCACTAATATTTTGTTCTAAACTTTTATTAATTTAATCTTGATTACCTTATTTAATCGTAAGTATGTAGTAGTAGTATGTAGTAACTGTTAATTTTATGATAAAATGTAATGTAAGAATAACTGTGATAATACTTGCTGATAATAGGAAGGATCAGTGAAACAGTTTACTAAGTAGCTTAAGCACTGATGGAAGCAGGCTGTTACACTTGTGGAGTGATTTGGCAAGGATGTTCTTGCAATCCTTCCTACACAATGCTGTGTTACTCAAATAAGACCTGGCCAAGCTCAATCACAAATGTCCAAATCAGAACTAATTTAATTTAAACCAACTGCATGATTAGTTTGTACAAGTATGAATACACACATACTCCATTGGATTTTAACATTTCTGATATGAGTATTTTCCAATTCCTGATTCAACCCAATCAGGATTTCAACAGGCCCGTTTTAATTCTGATTCAGGTCAAGTTGGATGGGGGTGGGCGGGATTTGAATCTGCAAGCATCTCTGGCTCAATAGTCAGAGATGAGACGTCAATCTCAAATCTTCAAAGGATGCTTGTTATACAAGAGCAAACAACTACAGCTGTAAAAGAACCAAGACCATTGGACACATACCGAACAGACTTCAAGAAAGTGAGAACCTTGACTGTTGTAGGACTAAATTTAAGAGACAATCCTCTTTACAATAAACACTGGGAAGCAAGTGAATGGTGATAATCACACCAACAAAACCAGATACAGGAGCAACTACATCATCTCAGCCTATTTCAGAAGACCTTCATGTGGAGGAACAATGTTCTTCAACATTCTACCAGAATTCCCAAGAGGATTTCTAGATAAGACCTTCAAAACTTCCTTGAGAAACTGGTTCCTGGAGTGTCCAACATACTCTATCAAAGAGTTTGTTCAGTGGGGGACACATAACTTTTGATAGTAACATAACCAGTTGTGAAATTTGCTCTGTTTTCCAAGAACACATACAATAAAGATGTATTATTTTTATTCTCTAAACTCAGATGTGAGTCTGATGCCTTACTCAGTGTTGCCACTAGCATTCCTGAATTTGGTGTGTTATTAAATTACTTATGTATTTGCTTTTTATCTTTGTGAAAATTGTATGATCCTTAAAGCAATGAAATACCAAAGGATAATACTTGTTTTATCTATATCAGTTTAAGAATATTATGTTGACTTGATAACCTATGATTTGCAGTATAAAAATGAAATACCAAAGAATAATATTTGTTTTCTCTATGTCAGTGTTTTAATGGAATATTACGTTGACTGGATGATCTATGATTTGCAGCATAACAATGAAATGCCAAAGGATAATACTTGTTTTCTCTATGTTAGTGCTTAAGAATAATGGAATATTACGTTGACTGGATGACCTATGATTTGCAGCATAACAATGAAACACATAACTGCAGCTATGGAGAGGCTGCAGCACCAAGGCAATGTTGAGTGCACTGCACAGTCGTCTCTACTGGAGAGAGTCCTGGCACTACAACCTGACAATCCTAGACTGGCCTGCATCTTGGCTCTGGACATGATTCTTGTTGGCGTCGATACAGTCAGTACCTACTCTCAAGCATCTCCATGTTTTATTTAGAATAATCACAAAATAGGTTTTTAAAATACTAAATTCGATATATAAGAATAAGATAAAAATATTATACATATATTAGAATAGCCACTATATAAACTGAATACGCTATTGGACATATTGAGAATGATGATTTATGGTATGGGATATTTAGGTTGAAGCCTTACAGAACAGAGTGAGGGTGGGGGTAGTTGATTTCACTCAATACAGAGCCGCAGTGAAAGTGTTAATAAATCGTTGTAGCTGTATAAAGCCAGAATGAATGTGGTATCTTCTAAACTGTTTTATAATATTTTAACTGTATGTGAATGTGTATTATTTTTTCTAGATAAAATCTTACTAAAAGCTAAGTCCAAGTTACATCCAAAATGGACTTCAATCCAATAAACATAAAAAGAAATAAAGTGTAATAGTAATTCTCATATTTTGTCAGCTAGAGATTCCTATTTATTCTTATTTTTCAAAAACATCGAGCAAAAACATCCTGCTACCTGAACTCCTTTTATAAAATTACGTTTTATTTTTAATGTCTGTACATACAACTTTACCACTAAAAGTTTCCTTTAAAAAACATTATATCTTGTAAAATCTCACTTATTAAACCTAAAATATGATCACAAGAATAGATTTAAAGTAATGAGATTATCAACCTGTAGTCTGAAAGTAATGGGTTCTAGTTACTGAACTTCTGAACAAAACAGAAAAAATAACTAAAACCTTCAGGCAGGATGGAGATTTAGACTACAACAATTTTGTCTCCTTCAAACTTTGGAGGTATTCGTTTCCAAAATTTGTTTTGTGTGAGATTCAGCTACTTGATCCATCGGCAAGACAATTCGTCAATGTGGATTTTTTCCATACCAAATTGTATCATTAAAACTATGGCATGGTATAATACAATATAAATAAATCTTTTAACACTTTTTGTAAACTTTTATTTTTGTTACTATGTACATTTCGAAATCTGTGATTTCATCTTCAGGTACAAAGGTTAAGTTATGAAATATATGGCATGGTATATGAAACTTCTATACAAAATGACTGTAAATGCAATATTTGTCAATAATCACTAGAGGCTTGACTGTTATGTTGAGTAGACGTCGGCTGCCGTAGCGTCTATCCTGTATATGCTCAGTCTACATCCTGACAAACAGCAACGCTTGTATGCGGAGGTGAGCGAGGCCCTGCCCCCTGGCACCAACCTCACAGCCGAGAGACTAGAGCAGATGCCTTACCTGCGAGCTGTAATCAAGGAAACATTAAGGTCAGCTTCATTTTGTTTCTATGTAATGTAGAATACTTAAAAATGCACATAACAAAATAAGAACATGGATTTAACTTCAACTAATGCGAGCACAAATATTTGTGTAGCTCTATATTTTCCCTTTTACTGCTAGCAAGTAAGAACATCTTCACTCATAAACGGTATTTTAGAAAACCAAATTCAATGTAAATTAGTTTTTGTATAAACAATAGAGTAATAAAATATAGTGATAATAAAGGGTTATTGCTCTAAGATGAGAATATTGCATTGCCAACAAAGGCTGGTAAAATTTATGATTTAACTAATTTCACTGAATTTAAAACTTTAACAAAATGATAATACAGCAAATATCTCAATTATATCTGTGTTGGACATATTACATGGAAAAATAGTCTTAGGCATGTTTAAGAAACTCAGATAGTTTTCAACAGTGGTGTAACTAAGAAAGGGGGATGAGGGAGATAGAATCCCCGAAAAACACCCTTAAATTAAAAAAAAATGTTATAATAGTAATCCAACTTGTTTGAAATAGTGAAGGTAAATTCTTTCTTTGAATTAGGCATATTTAATTTATTTTAATTTTTTCCATGCCCCCTGGTGTGGTGTGTTCTTCAATCAGATTCATCTCCCCACCCCCCAAAGACCTGTTTTACAAACCATTATTGGCAATGGATTCACAATAGAAATCAAGTATAATTTAAATCTCAACCTTTCATTAGTGTGCTTCTATCAGTAATAAATTGACTTAATTTATTGATATGTGATGGTTACAGAATGTATCCAGTGGTCATCGGCAATGGGAGATGTATGACTCGAGATTCTGTTGTAGCTGGATACCAAATACCCAAAGGGGTAGGTGTTAGTTCAGAGTGTTGTTCATTCTTAGAAAGATTAGATGTTAATTTTATTGTTCTTTCCTCACATTCCTTTTAGGTTGTGAAAGTAAAAAGATTGCTTACTCCAAGGTTATTATATGTTAAACATACAAGTTCAGACAAGGTCACATACACAGACAAATTTATTGTTACGCTCATTAACAATTTCTTAGCTATTATAGTATCCTTGGATAAGGATAACTATCAGTATTTTAACTAGTTTATCTTTTTATGTGCTATCCAATTGATAATTTACTTACAATTGTATAACAATGGAGAGAATTTAATAAATCAATGTTTATAAAATTTCTGCTTATTCAATAAAGAGACTAAAATTTTAAAAAATAAGGCACTATATTCAACAATTCAAAATTTAATTGTTATTTTAAGTTTTTTTATGATATTAAAACATAGATTTTAACCAGCAGTTAAATAAATAAAATGTAATATTTAGCACTTCAGGTTTTGTGTGTATGTTTATTTAGTTTTGTCCATGCATTATCTCGAAAGTAGTTTGACATACAATGAAGATTTTTGTACACTAATGTACGTCTACTGAAGAGCAAGGCACAGTTGGAGATTTTGATTTTTCACTCTACCCTTATACCCTAAGTGAAATACAAGCTCAGAAGTAGATACTTTATTGTAGTGAGCTTCTCAGTCCAGAGATGATGTTGAAAAAACAATTACTCTTTAGAGAGTAAGAAAAACTAATTATTCATTTGATATCATCTAATTATGAGAGATCATTATGTGCACATGTGATTCAACACAATAAAAATAAATTAGAGAATTGATTTAACCTAAAAGGAATTTACTGTTTAGAGCCAAATCCCAACTAAAGTACTAATCTGATATAATTTACGAAATGTTGAAATCGCACATCAATTCGTTTTAAAATCAAGGCAACCAGATGGGTTAAACGTAATATGATTCTCTCTTCCTTCTTTCCAAAAAAATTTTAGTTCTGTGAAAATTCATAAATATTTTGCACAGAGCTAATTATAATCTTGTTGTTTATAGTATTTATTGGTTGCAGTTCTGTTTGTTTCTTTTGTTGTAAGTGGTCTTCTGTTAAAGGATTCTGGGAATTAAAAACTTCAAGTATAACTTAAAAGTAGGTCAAAGTTATAGAAAAATACAAAAATCAGTATATGTGTGTGTGAAATGTTAAAATTTTAAAGGATTGTAACCAAATATTTTTATAATCCTGACACACACACACACATTCAATAAATTTGTTATTTATACAAACCCATATATATTTATATGGGTATATATACATATATATTTATATGGGTATATATACATATATATATATATACATATATATATATATATATATATATATATATATATATATATATATTATACATCAATTTTAATATAATGTCGTTCTAAAAAAATATATCAAATATAGTGTATAAAAACAAAGATTCTTTGTTTGTTTCTAAGTTCAAAGGATTGTAACAATGTCTTTTTCTTTTATTTTTACATAAGAAGGCCCTGTACATGTATTTTTTCTTCATACAAAAGAATAATTTATAACATAATACTATGATGTAAATACTGTGAATCAATATTTATGTATTCTTTTATTTCAGACACAAATAGTATTTCAGCATTACGTAATAAGCAATTCGGAGCGTTACTTTTCTGAACCTGCAAAGTTCTTGCCAGAGCGATGGCTGAGACCAAACCGAGTGCAGTGCCACCCCTTCGCTTCACTTCCCTTCGGCTACGGGCGGAGAATGTGCTTGGGCCGCAGGTTCGCAGACTTGGAGTTACAGACCATCGTAGCAAAGGTGGGTCATCTCTCTGGGAGTCTTTGGAGCTTGGAGAATAATTTTACTGATAACAATTAAACTCTAAAACTACTTACTGTTGTGAAATTTAAAACTAAATGTTAAAATAAAATTATCAAAATACAAGTAATTGCCAATCAGAATGCACAGAATAAGGCTTAAAAAGGAGATCAGCCTCTTTATTAAAAGATAATACAAAAACAATGATAATCTGTAACAGTTAACATTTAAATATTTAGACATGAGAACATATCTTTTTACTAAAACCACAACAAACGACTGTGGACTACTATTTCCAATGATCATGTGGGGCAAAATATATTTTTAGAATAGTCACAATCTCTATGTAATAAATGAATTATAACAAATTCACAATCCTTCCAAACGTGTTTTCATTTGACACGTTGTGATTTTATTAATTTTGTAATATGTCATATGTATTTTGTTTTCACTGTATATGTAAAAAAAAAACAGTAAAAATGTTTTGTTTTTTTTTCATAAAAAGCATTAATTTTGATTCCAAAATGTTGTAAGACACATTTGATATGTCTACTGTAAATACGGCTGGGTTAAACGCACTTCCCAAATCAAACAAGCGTGGGTCTCTAGATCTCCACGTTGATGTGAACGTGTTTAACTTGATAGAATGTTACTACACACTCACATACTGTTGTGTATTCACTATAAGCCTCACATTTCTTGGGTTCATACTGTGGACCTTCCTGAACGTGTTTAACTTGATAGAATGTTACTACACACGCACATACTGTTGTGTATTCACTATAAGCCTCACATTTCTTGGGTTCATACTGTGGACCTTCCTGAACGTGTTTAACTTGATAGAATGTTACTACACACGCACATACTGTTGTGTATTCACTATAAGCCTCACATTTCTTGGGTTCTTACTGTGGACCTTCCTGAACGTGTTTAACTTGATAGAATGTTACTACACACTCACATACTGTTGTGTATTCACTATAAGCCACACATTATTATAAGCCACATCTTACTGTGGACCTTCCTATCTGTCCATCATACCACAAGAGAGTGCTTTCAATTTGAGACAAAGTTTTTTAAAAAACACAACCTATTGTAGAAAACCCAAAATTAAACAATAAAACTATTTTCTTTATTTAATCTACCAACATAAAATTGGATTTTTCTCATTTTTACTGTTTTTTCGCAATGTTATCGTGAGCTCTTAAAACAATTCCGGAGAGACTTTAACAGATTGTGCGTTTCAGGTACTAAATGTAGAGTTATTTCAAACAAAATAAAATTTGTAGGCCACCTTCTTGTACCTTTGGTGCAGAATGGATTTACATTCCAAGAAAGGAAGTCTAACTTTAACTCATAGAATAAATTGCCAAGATGTTAACATATTTTTAGAAGCAATAAAGAAAACATATAATCACAATAATTTTGTGGAAGTTCTTTATATATGTCTCAATAAACCTTTCATTTATTTATTCAGAAAGTCTATATCTATTTAAAACTGATTGTTTTTCAGATGATCCAAGCATTCCAAATAGAGTATCACCACAAGAAGTTGGGTTACAGCATTCATCCTATGTACATGCCAGATGGCCCTCTCAGATTCAAAATGGTGGACCGAATATGATATACTGTATTTTCATGTACCTTGTAAATATAATTTGTATGAATAAATATTAAAACATTTTATAGTATAACTGACTCTTATTCTCTGTAGTATGAAAGCACGTGAACAAGAAATTGCACAATTTCTGTGTTGAACATTTAAAACTTTTGATTAAAAATAACTCAAAGCACTAGGATTTTACAAGTATAACTTATTTAAGAATATTTTATTAGAAATCTAATGACATACCATTTAATATAATAAAGTAGAAAATAACTGAAATGTTGCAAGTTTAGTGAACGTGCACCAAAGTTGCTTGAGCCAGTTCTAAGTGCAACAATTAAAACGTAGAAAATAGACAAACTTCTTTATTTACATACTCTTTAAGACAGTAATTGTGTCAACAGTTTTACATAAAACAGAAAGTTTGGTTCAAAAAAGTTCAGATATAATTTGTCTTGATTAAAATGTATGTAACATTAAAACCAAGTAAGATTAATTATAATTGTTGTTGCTCCAGTTGACAAATTCCTCCAAGGTGTAGAAGGTTTTGTCTTCACGGATTCTTTCTAACTGTTCAGGTAGGAGGTTAAACAGCTTGGCTCCTGCGTAGCACGGTGTCGTCTCGTAGAGGGACGTGTGGTGAATCAGCATGGTAAAGTTTGTGTTATTCCTAGTGCTGTGTTGGTGAGCATCTCCTAGTCTCTGATGCAGTGGCGTAGCGAAGGGGAGGGTCCAGGAAGTCCGGACCCCCCCCGAAATTTTAAGATATATTAAAAAATAAAGCACGGAGCAGGATAAAAAAAGGAGAGTTATCATTACTCCTGTCTGCAAACATTAAATTGATTGATTTAATTGATTAAAGTGACGGTTGTTAAAAATATAATTGTCCTTTCGTTAAATCATAAAGTATCAAACGATACTTTTGGACTCGGCCTTTCGGATAGTGTAGTGTAATCACGGTATTTCTATAGGGCGCGGTCACGTGACGTCGCAAAGTAACCTGAACCGTAACACAGCGAACAGTTTAAATTAGTGACCACTTCATTCAAATTCGTCTTGGGGACGTAAAATAACTGCTTAGAATTACGTTACGACGTTGATTTTAGGTGTCAATAAATTGTAAACGTGTAAATAACTATCGAAAAAAATACAAAAAATCACTTTCGGTCGGAAAATACACTTTAAAAACTTTACTGATTAGAACTTCAACTAATTTGGACTTCAGTGATTGAGGTAAACGTTGTTTTCGATTGAGTTAGGACGACGATTTTTGTTATCATTAAACTGTACATTGTAGCTATATAGTTATCGAGAAAAAATCACTTCTGGTCGGTAAATACCGAAGAAAAGCTCTCTACAGATTCAAGTTTTGACGATTTTGGACTTCACTGGTTGAGTGGTTGAGGTAAAAGTGGTATTTAGAATTATGTTAGGACGGTGATATTAGGTATTAATTCCACGCCGACTAATACATATATAATTATCGAGTTTTTAATTATATAATAAATTATAATAAACTTGATATAAGAGTTAGTTCCTCCACATATGATCGCCTAACCATGAACACTGAAATAATATAAACCTGATTTGTATATCTATTAATATTTGAAAAATATCATATTACATCATAAGTTCTTTGAAAATGTAGACTATGGACCCTGATAAAAAAAAACGGTGCGCAAAGCCGCAGGTAACAGCTAGTTAAATTATAAAATCATGTAATGAGGAATATGCTACTCTTCCTATTCCATAGTTTTTGTTTGTATTTATGTATAGTTTGTAATGCAGTATATTATAATAAGTATTTTCCTGTTTTTTAATCCAAATTTCTGTATTATAATTTTTGGCTTTAATTGTAATGAGGACAATAAGTACAAAAGCATCAAAATTTGCCCGCATACTCCGAATATTTAGGTGACATATAATAAACCCAGTACTTCTATCTAAAAATCCTATTGAACTTCTATTACTCATGTCATTAAACAATTTTCATCTATAACAATGCAATAGGCATTTTCTAAATTAATTAAACTAGAACCCAATCAATTCTAAAGAAAAGCAAATTAAAATTGCTTGAATTTATTGCCCAAATTCATACAAATTATGATGAAGTTATTAAAGAGTTTATGATTAGTTTACAAATAAATTACACAGTTTTGTCCACTTCACTTTCTTGCAATAACATTTTCAGTTCAATAACTGAAATTAAAAGGACTGTGTGCTATGACATTTATAGCAGCAAGCAAAATAGCTTAAACATTCAAATTCTGAATACTAAAATGACTGGGATAACAAAACATGAAAACACAAGTAGTTATTATTTATTTATTATTTCCTATTATTAGTTAACAAATTCAGTTGTCTTTATATATTAAAAATATTATATAAATAAGACAGTCATGTTACTCAAGTAATTGCACAGAACAATAGATTTGTGATTAAAATTAAGACTATTTTCATTTAAATATAATTTACGCCCTAAATACGACCAATGATTACAATTATATACAAATAACTTTCAAAACACAATGCTGTTTGCACACTTAAATTATTTTATAAATGATACAAGTACATTAAAACATTTAAAATCATTATTGTGAGAACTTGAAGACAGTGGAGTATTGATGAAAATAAACTATTTAAAATAATTAATATGAGGAAAGTGAATACAAACCTTCTAAGTAGTCAAACACAGTTTAAATATTACTCAACATGTTTGTATGTTGAGACGAATACATCAAAATTTATAAAATATGTTCAATTTAATAATAACATTTATATTTGACATATAAACTCAAGCTATAAAAGCGTATAAAACAAGAGAACAGACTTTTTTATGACAACTCTAAATCTGGTGTGACCCCATATGGTCTGATCGATCTCCAGATCCAATGCAACAGTATTGGGGTTTTCCACAGGGATCTGTCCTGGGGCCTGTTCTTTTCACAATTTTTATTAACAACTTCCCTAAGCATCTGGACAAATTATCCACAACCTTGATGTATGCCAATGATACAATCTTACTTCTGTCTGAAACTTCTGCAGAGCTATATATCCAGTCATATATTGTGATGAACATGGTTGTGCAGCAATGCCAATATAACAACCTGGTAGTCAATTAAGCTAAGACCCAGCAAATCACAATTGGTAGCAAAAAGAAACAAACAGCTCACTAGTGTTAATGTAGCAACAGAGGCAAAATACCTGGTACTGATAATAGATGGACCTTAGCTGGACACTGCATATTTACAATCTATGTAGAAAACTGAACACTGGGAACAAAATAACTGCTAAAACAGCATACCATGCACTGTTTAAACACATCTCTGCTATGGTCTCTTAGTGTGAGGAAAATCTTCAACAGGCAACTTACATAGCATCTCAGTGATCCAGAAGATAGCAGTGAGGGTGCTTGCAACCGATAGACGGCTGTTGCCCATCCTTTATCAACTTATCAACACTAATGGTTGTAGCTCTGTATATTCAGGAAGCAGTGACATTTGCTCATGAGAGTAGACTACCCAGATGTTCCAGCATCCATCACTACAACACTCGAGGTGCAGCAAACTAGCTTTGTTTGAGAAGTCCTCACACATGGGAATAAAGTTGTGGAACCACTTACCAGAAGACCTCAAGGAGCGTAACACAAACATTTTCAAGAATGAACTAAAAAGTGTTCTACAAAATCTTTTATTGAAGAGTGTCTTGGAAAACATTTTTTATTATATGATGAAAACTAATGACCAACTTTAAACTTTGTTGATTCCAATTTTTATTATTAGTTTAATAAAACTGTTACAAACTCCACAAATTAGTTTATAAGAATATTGTTTATTGTCAAAATCTTGAGATGGTTTGGTTTCACTGTAGACTGCCATCTTCAGTTAAGTGATATTTAAAAATATATCTTTTATTATATTATTATTAATATTATTGTAATCTATGTTTTTAAACATGAAAAACAAAGTACATAATAGAAGGAATTACAATTTTTTGTGATTTATGTGCTTGCAGTGTTTAAAACAGGGTATTCATTTTGAATTTTTACATGGCACCAGATCTAGAGTTAGGTCAGTATCACACCATCATACTTTTATGACTTAAATCTATTATCATATGTCTTTAATAGAAAATATTACTGTGTTAATAAATATAATAATGGTTATATGTTCTCCTAGAGAGAACATATAACCAAATACATGATAATAAAGCTATGCCATACAACTATGATAATGCAATAAGAGATCCAAAAACTTCAAAAATACAGAAAGCAAATATTGACAACTGTAATTAATTACTTTCAAAATTTTTCCTCCAATCAAAATTTGGTACAAACAGAGGATTTTTCCGTGCTAAACAATTAAGTACTCATACATATCTATGAAGATCCGTTTATATTAAACTATAATTCTTTAAGTATAGCTTAAGCAATAAGACTAGATATTTATGTATATTGATAAACACTTCCTTCATAGGTCACCATTATTTTAGCTGACTGATCAACATAACAAATCAGAAGTCTATTGTAATTAAACTTAACCAAACAGCCAATTAAAAACAGGATGACATTATAAAATCAAACAGTAATAATATAAATGATTGTGCTGTCAGGTAAACATTAGTTACAAAAAGTGTTGTGGGCAAATAAGAGGACAATACATTAGAAGACTTGATGAGTGATCTGTCTTGTAATGATGTAACATAACAATTATAATTCCAGTCACTTCGCACTTAAAACAAATCGGCTCAGCTTATTTTAGGTATAATTGTAGAAATCCACCTATTGTTATCTTACTCCTATGTCAACACTTGGAAGAAATTTTAATCTCATCTTTCAAGTTTCCCAATATTTCAAAACCGCCCTTTGTTTAATTCCCTCCACCCTAACTTTGGTACGGTAGTTGTACTTATGTCTCGGATGAGTTTGTAAACCTGTTCAATATGATATTTTTAGTTTAGATTTGTACAGGAGCTGGCTCACAGACTGAGCTCGTGACTACCCCCCCACTCCACACGACCAGTAGGCTACTGCGCAACATCGGGCCCACTCCACATGACCAGTAGGCTACTGATGTAACTAAGGTAGCTGCTAAATTGTCAAACTCTAAAACTTCCGACTTTTATGGTATATCTAATTATATTGTCAAGAACACAATAAAACACATCAGTTCACCATTAGCTTTCATCTTCAATCAATGCTTATTACATGGATATTTTCCTGATCTTCTAAAAATTTCCAAGGTATTGCCAGTCTACAAAAAAGGGGACAGATCTCTGCCCCAAAGCTATCGCCCAATTTCTATAGTCCCCATCTTATCAAAAGTTTTTGAATCTATAATGTATCATCAACTTAATCAACATTTTGAGTCCAATAATATAATCAGTAATAACCAACATGGCTTTCGTACCAATAAATCTACAACTTCTGCCGTTACAGAAATAGTCGTTAAAGCACTTCATGCTTTTGAACAAAAGGAGTCAGTTGCTTTAACACTCATTGATTTAAGTAAGGCGTTCGATTGCGTGAATCATGGCATCCTCCTCGACAAACTTAAGATCTATGGTATATCAGAAAATTCCATTAATATATTGCAGTCATATCTATCGAATAGAGTACAATATGTTTCTGTTCAAGCTCAGCAGTCTACCACTCTTTCTGTGGCCACAGGTGTACCACAGGGTTCAGTTTTAGGACCATTCTTATTCATCATTTTTATAAATGATCTGCCCTCTAATGTGTTGTCTAACATTGTTATTTATGCTGATGACACCACTCTTTTTTCATCTAACAAGCAGTTGAATACTCTGAAAGAAAACATGGATGCATCTCACAGCTTGGCTTTAAATTGGTTCACTTCTAATAGACTGATATGTAATCAGGAGAAAACGCAAAATCTGCTTCTCAGCTTATCTGAAAATTATGAAGATCAATCTGTAAAATTGTTGGGTTTTCATCTTGACAGCAAGCTTAATTGGAAATCACACATTGACCATGTATGTAGAAAAATATCTAGAGTCTTGTATCTAATGTGGAAACTGAGGGATTTTGTTAGCTGTGAATATTTGAGAGTGGCATATTTTGCCTTTTTTCAATCACACATTTCCTATGGCATTGTTTTGTGGGGTCACTCCAATGCTGTGAATGATATTCTTCTCATTCAAAAAAAAGTAGTTAGAACCATCAGTGGAAGCAGCTCTCTAGAACATTGCAAACCACTTTTTATCAATCTCAAATTCATGACAGTTATTAACCTTTACATTTTTCATATACTAGTCTATACAAAATTACAAATTACAGATTTCAATACCAGACAAGATTTTCATCAACACAATACCAGGGGTAAAAACAAATTAGATCTCCCTCAGCACAGGCTAGTCAAAACCGGCAACTCTTTTAAATTCAATTGCATAACTTTTTATAATAAGCTGCCTGCATCTGCTACAATGACTCCTTTCAATATTTTTAAACTAAAGATAAGTAACTGGCTCATATGCAATCCATTCTACTCTTTAAAAGAATTTTTAGATTCTGACATAAATATCATTTTTTGATTGGTTTGATTTGTAGATTTCTGATTTTTCTATACTGTATTAGCTATAACGTAATTAACAAACCATGTGCACACTCTTCATAGATTATATTAAACCTGTTACTTGGTCATAAAATTAGTATAATTATAGTACAATATTGTAATAACTAATTTTGTTGTTGTAAATATCAGTGCTGTATATTTTGACGATGCCTATTTCATATTGTTGTGACCAATGGCTAATAAACTTCTTGATTCTTGATTCTTGACTGCGCATCATCGGGCCCACTCCACATGACCAGTAGGCTACTGCGCATCATCGGGCCCACTCCACATGACCAGTAGGCTACTGCGCATCATCGGGCCCACTCCACATGACCAGTAGGCTACTGCGCATCATCGAGCCCACTCCACATGACCAGTAGGCTACTGCGCAACATCGGGCCCACTCCACATGACCAGTAGGCTACTGCGCATCATCGGGCCCACTCCACATGACCAGTAGGCTACTGCGCAACATCGGGCCCACTCCACATGACCAGTAGGCTACTGCGCATCATCGAGCACACTCCACATGACCAGTAGGCTACTGCGCATCATCGAGCCCACTCCACATGACCAGTAGGCTACTGCGCATCATCGAGCCCACTCCACATGACCAGTAGGCTACTGCGCAACATCGGGCCCACTCCACATGACCAGTAGGCTACTGCGCATCATCGGGCCCACTCCACATGACCAGTAGGCTACTGCGCATCGTCGGGCCCACTCCACATGACCAGTAGGCTACTGCGCATCGTCGGGCAGAGTAAAATGCTTTTATACCACTAATAAAAACTGCTTACAAACTTTGTATTATTTGAAAATAATAGTGATTGTTTCTGGATTCACAATTAACTTTGATACGGAGCTCCAAAGAGAAAAAAAATTATATCCTTACTAAACGTATTTTTTTCTGTAATTTTTAAATTAAAAAGATGGTAGCTGCTAAACATTTTCTGTAGCTTAGTTTTGAACTGCAGCATTATAAAAGAATAAGTAAACAATGTGTTGAAAGTTGTGGAATCACCACTGTGCCATTTATTGTGTATACTACAGAAATGCTGTCCAGGTATCTACCATTACAGTATACACATATAAATTAATTTCTGACGTTATTAGTAGACACATGTTTATATTTTTCATATTTGGATTTTTGTTTTTATTTTATTTTTATGGTCTAAACTACAATTACCATAAAAACACTGGTCTTTATCATCCATGTATTTTTTTTTTAATTGCTGTGTATGAAACAAAAATGTACTTACAAAGTAATAATTTCTTATTGTTACAATAAGAACTTATTTAAGTTTCTTTTTAATTTTAATTTTTCTAAAGATAAACAGCAAAAATAATTGTGTAGGAAAATATGCAATAATCTTATTGTAAATTAAAAACATAAGATGTTGGGTATTGATTTCTAAATATGAAAAAAAATATATATTGCATTTATGAATAGTGTGTTGAAAACCTTTTTACATAATTTTAGAAAACAAATTTTGAGACACGCATGAATATATTGTGCAGACGAATCTTAACATGGTCTATATTTTAGTCAAACTATAAATAATCTATCAGTCAACCATTACTTTAAGTAAATAAATAATAATTGTATGGACAAATGTTGTGTGATGTTAAACAATAAAAGAGCCGAAGGTACACGGGTATCAGGAATATTAACAATGCTGTAATGCTTTGTATAGTGGAGGAGGCACTAAGTATTTAAATGCTGAAGGAACAATGATCTAAATAGTTTCTGATCTAGTTAGATAATTTACTTGTAACTGGGATCGTTCAGTCATTAATAAAATACATGTCGTCTTTAGCACAAAATATTTAGCAACAGAAACAATTAAATTGTACAGTTTTAAGAGTTATATAAGTCATAACTTACAAAAACCATTTCTAAAATTACAGTTTTCAGTTTTATACACAAATATTGTGTCCTACTGAGTATTTACCTTGATCCAACTATGGTTTATAACCAAAACCAATTAGTTATTTATTCTTGATTAAAGTAATAAAAAGACAAAACTAAAATAAAATTTATTACAAATTATAAATAAAAATTAAATACCATCACAACCATAGAAATGATTTAATACTTACAAGTAATACATAATATTTAGGGCCTTGCTATGGATGCAATTTATGTAATGTGTATTTTATAAAGCATAGTAAATGCCTATTACAGCTAAATTGAGATGTGATATTTTCACGCACATACAAATCCAAAATTTTGTAATGTAATTGTAAACACAATTTTATAATGAATTAGAAAACACAACGGTAAATGCTTTACTTTAAACTCTAGTGCTATGGTAGTAAATATTATGTTGGGAGTAACCATGGGGTATGAAATAGTAACAAGTGTTTTGTACCTATTATCTTTTATACTGACGTTTTTACAACAAAGAAATGCCAGATAATATAAACTTTGTGTTTAGTTATTTTTTTAAATATCAGTCAACCAGAGGAAAGGAGCAACAATATTCAAAATCCAGGTGGTACCTAATAAACAGATTATAAAAATTACTCCAAAAATGTAATTGATCATGAAATATTAAAACTAAAATGTGGATCACGGAAACCAATAAAAGAAATAAAAGTATTTACCGAGATTTTTAAAAAGAAGATGCTGTTGTTTATACATTTTTATGGGGTAATTGAATACACAATAAAACGTTAATGCTCAAAGGGTTAATGCCACAAAAATATTGACATTGAAAATTTAAAATGAGACCCATCTTACTATACACATCCTGCAAGAACACAATTTACATTGGAGTAACTAAAATTGTGTCAGATGATACACAAAACATAAATTGTTTGTACATAACAGACCCTCACTATCACTTAACAAATAAACATTACAAACCTTTATAAATTTATGTAAATAAGTAAGTGTGAATGGTTATTTTTAGTTTACATATTAAATATGTATTATGTAGTCTTAGTTATTATTTAGTAAATAGATTAACACAAACAAATAAAACACCATTTAAGTTCAATAGTAAAAGAAAGAATATAAAATAACAGTAAATAATTTAGAGATCCATTACAGAACAGCACATGCGTAATAGTAATATTTCACAAATAATATAATAGTCACGACATTAAACTTGAAAGAGTACAATTTCTTGCTGTCTAAAATAAGATTATGTAAGGAAGAGTATCTCTAGTTCATTTATAAAATTTATGTTTACATTTTAAATCCACCACCACCACGACAGTATGAGGGCTATCAGAAAGTAGATTACATTTAACTCTGTAGCCGCCAGGGGCGGGACTATCACGACTGTTTTGATGTCACGACTGTTTTGATGTCAGAGCGTTTCTACATTCAGTGGCTATCCAACCGTGCTAGTGAGAGTTTACTGTCGCTCCTTGTTGTTTTACAATAGCAGTTTAAATACGGTTTTTGTTGGCCAAGCACAATAAACCAATTGAGTTTTTTATCACCACTCTGTGAATGTGATTAGGTGGAGTGTGTCAGTGCTGCCGAACTAATGTTCATATTCACCAGCCGTGCTAGTGAGAGTTTACTGTCGCTCCTTGTTGTTTTACAATAGCAGTTTAAATACGGTTTTTGTTGGCCAAGCACAATAAACCAATTGAGTTTTTTATCACCACTCTGTGAATGTGATTAGGTGGAGTGTGTCAGTGCTGCCGAACTAATGTTCATGTTCACCAGCCGTGCTAGTGAGAGTTTACTGTCGCTCCTTGTTGTTTTACAATAGCAGTTTAAATACGGTTTTTGTTGGCCAAGCACAATAAACCAATTGAGTTTTTTATCACCACTCTGTGAATGTGATTAGGTGGAGTGTGTCAGTGCTGCCGAACTAATGTTCATGTTCACCAGCCGTGCTAGTGAGAGTTTACTGTCGCTCCTTGTTGTTTTACAATAGCAGTTTAAATACGGTTTTTGTTGGCCAAGCACAATAAACCAATTGAGATTTATCACCACTCTGTGAATGTGATTAGGTGGAGTGCGTCAGTGCTGCCGAACTAATGTTCATATTCACCAGCCGTGCTAGTGAGAGTTTACTGTCGCTCCTTGTTGTTTTACAATAGCAGTTTAAATACGGTTTTTGTTGGCCAAGCACAATAAACCAATTGAGATTTATCACCACTCTGTGAATGTGATTAGGTGGAGTGCGTCAGTGCTGCCGAACTAATGTTCATATTCACCAGCCGTGCTAGTGAGAGTTTACTGTCGCTCCTTGTTGTTTTACAATAGCAGTTTAAATACGGTTTTTGTTGGCCAAGCACAATAAACCAATTGAGATTTATCACCACTCTGTGAATGTGATTAGATGGAGTGTGTCAGTGCTGCCGAACTAATGTTCATGTTCACCAGCCGTGCTAGTGAGAGTTTACTGTCGCTCCTTGTTGTTTTACAATAGCAGTTTAAATACGGTTTTTGTTGGCCAAGCACAATAAACCAATTGAGATTTATCACCACTCTGTGAATGTGATTAGGTGGAGTGCGTCAGTGCTGCCGAACTAATGTTCATGTTCACCAGCCGTGCTAGTGAGAGTTTACTGTCGCTCCTTGTTGTTTTACAATAGCAGTTTAAATACGGTTTTTGTTGGCCAAGCACAATAAACCAATTGAGTTTTTTATCACCACTCTGTGAATGTGATTAGGTGGAGTGTGTCAGTGCTGCCGAACTAATGTTCATATTCACCAGCCGTGCTAGTGAGAGTTTACTGTCGCTCCTTGTTGTTTTACAATAGCAGTTTAAATACGGTTTTTGTTGGCCAAGCACAATAAACCAATTGAGATTTATCACCACTCTGTGAATGTGATTAGGTGGAGTGTGTCAGTGCTGCCGAACTAATGTTCATGTTCACCAGCCGTGCTAGTGAGAGTTTACTGTCGCTCCTTGTTGTTTTACAATAGCAGTTTAAATACGGTTTTTGTTGGCCAAGCACAATAAACCAATTGAGATTTATCACCACTCTGTGAATGTGATTAGGTGGAGTGTGTCAGTGCTGCCGAACTAATGTTCATATTCACCAGCCGTGCTAGTGAGAGTTTACTGTCGCTCCTTGTTGTTTTACAATAGCAGTTTAAATACGGTTTTTGATGGCCAAGCACAATAAACCAATTGAGATTTATCACCACTCTGTGAATGTGATTAGGTGGAGTGTGTCAGTGCTGCCGAACTAATGTTCATGTTCACCAGCCGTGCTAGTGAGAGATTACTGTTGCTCCTTGTTGTTTTACAATAGCAGTTTAAATACGGTTTTTGATGGCCAAGCACAATAAACCAATTGAGATTTATCACCACTCTGTGAATGTGATTAGGTGGAGTGTGTCAGTGCTGCCGAACTAATGTTCATATTCACCAGCCGTGCTAGTGAGAGTTTACTGTCGCTCCTTGTTGTTTTACAATAGCAGTTTAAATACGGTTTTTGATGGCCAAGCACAATAAACCAATTGAGATTTATCACCACTCTGTGAATGTGATTAGGTGGAGTGTGTCAGTGCTGCCGAACTAATGTTCATATTCACCAGCCGTGCTAGTGAGAGTTTACTGTCGCTCCTTGTTGTTTTACAATAGCAGTTTAAATACGGTTTTTGTTGGCCAAGCACAATAAACCAATTGAGATTTATCACCACTCTGTGAATGTGATTAGGTGGAGTGTGTCAGTGCTGCCGAACTAATGTTCATATTCACCAGCCGTGCTAGTGAGAGTTTACTGTCGCTCCTTGTTGTTTTACAATAGCAGTTTAAATACGGTTTTTGATGGCCAAGCACAATAAACCAATTGAGATTTATCACCACTCTGTGAATGTGATTAGGTGGAGTGTGTCAGTGCTGCCGAACTAATGTTCATATTCACCAGCCATGCTAGTGAGAGTTTACTGTCGCTCCTTGTTGTTTTACAATAGCAGTTTAAATATGGTTTTTGATGGCCAAGCACAATAAACCAATTGAGATTTATCACCACTCTGTGAATGTGATTAGGTGGAGTGCGTCAGTGCTGCCGAACTAATGTTCATATTCACCAGCCGTGCTAGTGAGAGTTTACTGTCGCTCCTTGTTGTTTTACAATAGCAGTTTAAATACGGTTTTTGATGGCCAAGCACAATAAACCAATTGAGATTTATCACCACTCTGTGAATGTGATTAGGTGGAGTGCGTCAGTGCTGCCGAACTAATGTTCATATTCACCAGCCGTGCTAGTGAGAGGTTACTGTTGCTCCTTGTTGTTTTACAATAGCAGTTTAAATACGGTTTTTGTTGGCCAAGCACAATAAACCAATTGAGTTTTTTATCACCACTCTGTGAATGTGATTAGGTGGAGTGTGTCAGTGCTGCCGAACTAATGTTCATATTCACCAGCCGTGCTAGTGAGAGTTTACTGTCGCTCCTTGTTGTTTTACAATAGCAGTTTAAATACGGTTTTTGTTGGCCAAGCACAATAAACCAATTGAGTTTTTTATCACCACTCTGTGAATGTGATTAGGTGGAGTGTGTCAGTGCTGCCGAACTAATGTTCATGTTCACCAGCCGTGCTAGTGAGAGTTTAACGTCGCTCCTTGTTGTTTTACAATAGCAGTTTAAATACGGTTTTTGTTGGCCAAGCACAATAAACCAATTGAGTTTTTTATCACCACTCTGTGAATGTGATTAGGTGGAGTGTGTCAGTGCTGCCGAACTAATGTTCATGTTCACCAGCCGTGCTAGTGAGAGTTTAACGTCGCTCCTTGTTGTTTTACAATAGCAGTTTAAATACGGTTTTTGTTGGCCAAGCACAATAAACCAATTGAGTTTTTTATCACCACTCTGTGAATGTGATTAGGTGGAGTGTGTCAGTGCTGCCGAACTAATGTTCATATTCACCAGCCGTGCTAGTGAGAGTTTACTGTCGCTCCTTGTTGTTTTACAATAGCAGTTTAAATACGGTTTTTGTTGGCCAAGCACAATAAACCAATTGAGTTTTTTATCACCACTCTGTGAATGTGATTAGGTGGAGTGTCTCAGTGCTGCCGAACTAATGTTCATATTCACCAGCCGTGCTAGTGAGAGTTTACTGTCGCTCCTTGTTGTTTTACAATAGCAGTTTAAATACGGTTTTTGATGGCCAAGCACAATAAACCAATTGAGATTTATCACCACTCTGTGAATGTGATTAGGTGGAGTGCGTCAGTGCTGCCGAACTAATGTTCATGTTCACCAGCCGTGCTAGTGAGAGTTTACTGTCGCTCCTTGTTGTTTTACAATAGCAGTTTAAATACGGTTTTTGATGGCCAAGCACAATAAACCAATTGAGATTTATCACCACTCTGTGAATGTGATTAGGTGGAGTGTGTCAGTGCTGCCGAACTAATGTTCATGTTCACCAGCCGTGCTAGTGAGAGTTTACTGTCGCTCCTTGTTGTTTTACAATAGCAGTTTAAATACGGTTTTTGTTGGCCAAGCACAATAAACCAATTGAGATTTATCACCACTCTGTGAATGTGATTAGGTGGAGTGTGTCAGTGCTGCCGAACTAATGTTCATATTCACCAGCCGTGCTAGTGAGAGTTTACTGTCGCTCCTTGTTGTTTTACAATAGCAGTTTAAATACGGTTTTTGTTGGCCAAGCACAATAAACCAATTGAGTTTTTTATCACCACTCTGTGAATGTGATTAGGTGGAGTGTGTCAGTGCTGCCGAACTAATGTTCATATTCACCAGCCGTGCTAGTGAGAGTTTACTGTCGCTCCTTGTTGTTTTACAATAGCAGTTTAAATACGGTTTTTGTTGGCCAAGCACAATAAACTAATTGAGTTTTTTATCACCACTCTGTGAATGTGATTAGGTGGAGTGTGTCAGTGCTGCCGAACTAATGTTCATGTTCACGAACGAAGTGGACGGCCAAGAATTGTGACCGATGAAATTGTCTCTAAAGTCGATGACAAGATTAAAGATAACCGCCGATTCACAATAACAGAAGTCTCACTTAGCTTCCTTCGATTTCAAGGAGTTTGTTACACAAAACTGTTACGCAGAAGTAAGGTTACCATAAATTTTGTGCAAGATGGGTACAGAAAATGAACACACGGCAAATCCGACTCGAGAAGTCCTGGATGCTTTCCACATCCGCCTCGCACTCATCGACTACCACCAGCTCCCAACAATGAAGACCTGGCTTTGATGTGACTCAGCACTTTGATAATGATGTGGAACTGCAGTCTTGTGTGACTACCAGGTTTAAGTCTTAGGGACCAGAATTTTATAACACTGGAATTCCAAAACTAGTTCACCGCTATAATAAGTGCCTAAATTTGTATGGTAATATATTGAAAAATATTATTTTAGTGTCACTTTAAAATGAAAATTTTGTCTTGTATTTTGTTTTTTGTTTATATCAAAACATAATCTGCTCTCTGGATTGCCCTACAATTAAAAACAACATGTCTAGTTTAATACTTAATTATAGGTATAAACAGTTTGTTTAAGACTCACAACTAATAATCCTGATAGAGGTTCGAGCAGTACGAGATACATAAGATGACCAAAAAAATAATATAAATACAAATTTATATTATTAGAAATAAACCTTCCAAAGATCTACTGATAAGACTTTTATCTAAACCATTAAGATGAAATAATGCTTGACGCATAAAAATTAACAATGTCCGTATTTGATACAAAATGTTAATTAAACACATATACTACTTTGTTCATATCAGACTTATTATTTACTTTATATTTCTATAATGTTTGCCACATATAATCGGCTTTTAGCCATAACATTCTAATACATAAAATGTACGTGAAAAATAATAAATCAGAAACAAACTTACTTAAATCTAGGATCACAACACATCACCAGATAATTGATACAAGTGGAAATTGAGAGAAGAAAAATTAAATGCGCTTTTAAAGTAAAAACAATACTTTGTGATACACGTGCTTCATATATTTCTACTACAAGAAAATATACGAAAATCCTTATAAAAATAATTAAAATATAAAATTGTAGTAACATAATAATGTTAACAGTAACCACAGTTTATGTACTAAGCTTAATATAATGATCATAACACTAATAAAAGCCCACGAGTGCCTATATATACAGTAAGTACAAATGCCTTAGCCTACCGGGTAACAATAAGCTACTATATCACAGGAGCCTGTACATTATGACACTGGTTCACTTTATGTCATTCGCTTTGCAGACATTCACAATCTGAAAACTCGACTCTGATAATGAATCTCGCATAAATTATTTGCTATTAATTTTTGTTTCATATCTGATGGTCCAATAGTAGTTTTCGGTAAATTCGCGTACTTGGTGACAAAATTAAAATAATAAAAGTGTTTCTGTTTGACTCACATCTGCCTGTAACATATTGGGACAGTCCATACACTAGACTGTTAATGGTACTCTCCGTAAGGTGTTCAGGAAAGGATGTCATAAACTTCTGTGGCTGATAGTACTCATCACACAAAAAAGTTCTATAAACACAGGTCGAGAAATGTTTTGTTTAGCCGTCATTGTTTAAAGTCCAATAAAAAAAAATCCTCTATTGTTATAAAACATTTTTAGCATATCAACTATTTTACAAATTTGTATTACAATTCCAACGGTACCTTTGCAACAAAATTTGTCAGCACAAGCGAGCATGACCACTTTGAAGGTGTGCTTGCACAAAATAAGACCAACGAACATTATCGTCAAATGAGTCATCAGCTGTTTTGACACGTAGAAGATCAGTTGCTCAACCTTTACTGCCTCAACTGGGTCGGGGAGTATTGGTGTATATGCAGACTATCAGCCACAGGCAACTATTGGTGACACTGTTGTGCAACAATGTCGGCGCTCGCACTCACAAAAGGCTAAAGCACTCAAAGCCATTCTTGATATAACTGAGATAATTTCCAATCCGACTCACACCACGTCAACACGTCGCTTTACACAATTACATTCTTGAGATATTCCGACTTTGCTGTGGAGAACCATCTTCAGTCAACAGATGTTTTGTTTGAATATCTGTTGATTAGAGTTGACTCAAAGTAAGGCCAATATATCTCAAAAATGTAATTGTGTAAGCAACGTTTGAATAAGACATTTATTGTGATTTTGCCTGCAGGATTAAAAGGAAGCCCTATTTTAACCGTCAATTGAAAATGCAATGCATTTTTTGGGAAGAAATTGATTTTTTATTTGGGTTTAGATTTCATCCAAAATGCTATGAGTAAACACTTAAAAATATATTAGTTCTCTATGATTTACATGCCCTAGAATACGCCTTTGTTTTTCATTTGATATTGGTATAATCTCAAACTTTCTGTATGCATCACCAGTTACTTCTTAGTTCTTCCTCTTGTTGGCCAATTAATACAATGTAAGAATAATTGTATAAAAAGCAGAACAGGTTGTAGGGGCAATACATCTAACCTCCTAGTAGCCCAATAAATAGACTGAACTATTTTATTTTTTACAGTCCTCTAACTTTCTTTATCATACTGACCGCATGCACAGAAACCCAGACACATCAGTGAACACAGTTCAAGTTAATCCTATCTAGTGAGGTACAAGTACAAGACATTATGAGTATAGGCCACAACCAGATTACCATGAACATGAAAAAGAAATTGAGCTTAGGAAAGCCGGGAGCAACACGAGTCTCCGATGGCTGTAGTTCTTCCATTGATGGTAGGATTGGTCTGGTCATACCTGGGCAGCTCTTTACATCTAGCCTGCTGTAAAACAAGGTACAAGACATTATGACAGGGTACATTACAACGAATAGATTCACCTGTATGGTCAGAGGAATCCATAAGGATGAAGAAAATTCCTTGGGTGCCAGGCAAAGATTTACCCTTCCTTGAAGAAATAAATCTACCAAGTTTTAATTATTATATATAATAAATGTACCATTAAATGAAACTTTTATTTCCTGTATAGAGCGAAAAATTTTTTAAATTTCAAAACTTCAGTGTAGGAATTAGGTTAACTTGTAATTATAATATTTTGATTTTTAGATACTAGAGATCTACACAATAATTGAAAACCAGTTTATTATAGTCTATGAAAAACCGTTATTACAAGGGCTTACCCAAATAAAAAAGAAATTATTTTTTTTAAAGCTATACATTTTCAATTTTTTTACAAAATACCTTATCCCCTTCAAAATACTCTCCATTACAACTAATAAATTTGTCTCACCAGTGTTTCCAATGTTCAAAACATTTTTTTTCTCATTTTTTGAAATGGCTGACAGTTACTCCCTCATTTTTTTCTTGACCTCTTTGATGTTGTCAAATCAGTGTCCTTTCATGTGTGGAAATAAGAAAAAGTAGCACGGTGCCAGGTCAGGCGGGTAAGGTGCATGGTGTAGCGGAACTATGCCATTTTTAACCAAAAACTGACTAACAGAGATGGCTGTGTGTGCAGGTGCGTTGTGGTGGAAAAACCAATCTCCTGTTTGCCACAAATCGGGTCTTTGTATCTGACGGACACTTCTGTGCAATATTCTTAAAACTTCCAAATAAAAGGTTTGAATGACTGTCTGACCTGGGGAACAAACTCTGAATGACCTACGCCCTTGGCATCAAAAAAGCAAATCAGCATTGTTCTGATGTTTGACGTCTTCCATTGCCTAACTGTTGATTCGGGCAGTTGATGGACGTCCAGAACGAGGTTTGTCATCAATCGACACGTCGCCATTTTAAAATCAAGTAAACTTGCCATCATAAAACAAAACAGCAATCTTCTACAATCACTACAGATGAACGGAACCAGCCAGATTGACAATACAGGCAGGATTGAACTAGCTATGTGTTGCGCTATACAACCTAGCAGCAAAATGCATACTGCACATGATCCACCCACAACAATGCTATTCCAATTTCTTTTGGGTACCCTCATATATGTAAGTAGGCTGTATAAACTTATAAAAAATGGTTTTGGAAGTATATATTTGCCTTAATATGAGAAAACATTCTAGCTAACTCACCTCCATGAGTTCTGCTGCTATCTGCATGAACAGTCTCTCCACATTGTCAGCTTCCTTGGCTGATGTCTCCAGGTAGTACATGTTGTGTCTTTGTGCAAAGTCCTCCCCAACGTGACTAGGAATCTCTCGGTCCTCTCTGTCAATCTTGTTCCCTGCAATCACAGTCCTGCATCAACAACCTCTCTACAGGTTGCCCTTATTCTGTTTGATAATATCCTCGCACAGGGCCATGAAGATGGGCAGAATAAGGCTTAAGAGGTAGTCGGCTTCTACTTAAAAAAAATATATATATATATAAATAAATTATTACATCTTTGTCTGAAAAACAATATACTACCACCATGTATTTAAAATAACTGAACAATATTTGCACTATTTAGATATGAAATTGGTCAAATAGGTAAAAACATTAGCAAACAGTATTGTTACGTAACTGGTACATACCGACAAGTATCCTCAGCACCTTGTTGCTAGCGTACTCCTCAATCTCGCGCAGCCAGTCCGGCAAGCAGTCGAATGTGGGCTGACAGCTGATGTCGTACACGAGTATCAGCGCGTGTGCAGACCTGTAGTAGCTCTGTGTGATTGAGCGGAACCTCTCCTGTCCTGCGGTGTCCCATATCTGCAGCTGTGCCACAGGATTAGTCATTTCTACAGAGTAACGTGCTTAACGTGACAACTATAATAAAGGTAATATAGATATTATTATTAACCCTTTAAGGAGTCGTGTAAACTCTACATAATGAGTAAGGACGTCATATGACTTTTAGCCTCTATATTTTTTTATCATCGTAGATGCATTGCTATTACTGATTGCCTTTTAGTATATTTGTCTGGAAAGTGGTTCCATATATCAGCAACATACTTAACTTCCATGTTTGTGCTCGCATTCACTTGTAACCTAATTTTACCATCAGATCGCAGCAGCCACCTGGTAGAAGTCACTGACTCAAGGTCGCGTTGCGCGCGCATCGCTTTGCTGTCAGAATATGCCGCCACATTATACTAGCCATTCCTTGTATACTGCATAATGTGGCCATATTTATCTTGTGAGAGCCATGGAGGATAAGTTCAGAAAACAAGTTGAAAACATGCAAAAATCCATTATGGAACTACACTTGGAGAAAGACCATTGGCAGGCATGCCAGGATCAGGAACTTCAACAGCTGACTGACAAAATTCAAAAGGACATTCTTCGTGTCTTGGAGTCACAAATCAAGGCTATGGTAGCTTCCGGTGATGAGGGAGACGACAAGTCCCAGTGGCCACCGGAACTGGTTGCATTGGAACGTCAGTTCACTTCCAAATACCAGCACCAGATGGCTCAGCTTGTAGAAGAACATGCTCTTGAGATTGCTGACATCAAAGCATTGGAACATCAGTTCATATTTGTTAAGCAACCATCTAGTTTGTTACTGTTGTCCAAACGGCAGACAATATTGATTGAGTCTGCCATAGTGAGGAAATAAGACATAAAAGTACTGAAATATTGACTTGTAGAACACGTAGTCCTTTTTTATTAAGCTTTCAAATGGAAATACACATTTTTTAAGAGATTTTAATTTTTTACTCCTTTTGGTAATTTTTTGGATTTCATCCATTACTCATTTTAGCCTATCAAAAGAAGACGTCATATGACGTCCATACTCCTTAAAGGGTTAATTAAGTACTGAGGTGGTTCAGGCTGGAATTCACACTTGTCTTGGGAATTATGGCTACAAGGTTAATGTTAACCTAAATATTATCCATGAACTATTCTTCATAATAAAGATGTTATCTACATATGCCCCTAAGAATATTGGAATAAGCTTAAAGACAGAGAATAATTTCAAAGAAGAATTCAAAATCACCAAGGACAATCCACACTTAGTTCTTAGGCTAACATCTTAGGCCTTTTGATCCCCATTAACATGTCATAACAAGTTATAATCTTATTGGTTCATGATAACTAATATATTACCTTTGCCAGCTTTTGTAATAAATGTCTGCCTTTAAATTTAGTTTTTACACAATATTGCTTCAACGCCTCGTGTTGTAAATGTTATCAATATTTATGGTGAAGTTTTTGTTGATTTTTGTTGTACTGATTAAAGTTCTAAGTGCGATCTGTTCAGAATATCAGTATTTTTGTAGAGCCGATTCTGTATTTATTGTTTCATTAATTATGTGTTTGTTTTGGTGGGATGTAATGTTTCAACCCTTTATCGAGGAGATGAGGATTTTATCCTGAGTTGTTGAATTGAATCTCTGTTTTATTGATAAATTTTGTAATTACGACGTGGATACCTGAAGATGTCACAGTGTTTAAGAAACATGTGTTAACGTCGCAATAGTAAGGAACATCAGAACACAAAAATTTATAATCCATTAATATTATGGACGTTTCTGAAATAGAAATTAACTGCAATGAAACACAGACATTCACTAAATATAAAAATTTCTTACATTAATAATATCATACCTTTATCTTTTCGTTATCTATTTCAACGGTTTTTATCATGAAATCTACACCGATGGTCGCACCCTGGCCAGGAGGAAACAATCCCTGAAACAAAGTAATAACACTTCAAATAAACATTTCTCAGCTTCAAAATAAATAATATAAAAATAACATGATTTATCAACAAAAAATATCCTCTGTAAAATGGGAAATTTTGAGAGTAATTTGAAAGTTTTGCATAAAAATTTGTCTGTCGCTTTTACTTTCTGCTCCATGCATAATATGGAAAAAAATGTGATGGTTCAAAAACAGAATTTTGGTTCTTGGCAGAAATATTTATTTTGTGACCATCTGAGTGCACAAAAGTGATTATGTAAAAATAGTCAAACCCATGTCAAACCAACAAAGCACTCAACCTGAACATTTCAGATTTGGTTGAAACTTTGTGTATTTATACTTTCTGATATCCTGAACTCAAATATAATTGTTCTAAATTCTATTCCTTGTACTTTTTTAGTTATAAATTTTAATAAATTACAAAATGTAGTTGTGATTTAGGTTAACCTGGCATCTGACAGCCCACTCCATCACACTCATAAAATTTGTGGACTGTATCTGCTTTTTCTGAGTTCAACTCCTCGGAACAGCTTCCACAATTACCACGTGTTTGTCAATCAAGTGTTTTCCCAGGTTTCGGATCCAGAGAAGCCACTACACCATTTTCTTTGAGAAGATTATTAGCCTTTCTTGTGATAAAATTACTCTTAATTTATTTCAAGGTCCAGCTTTTAGGAATTGTCAAAATTTGCATTTGCAAACTTTTATCTCTGGTACTATCTGGTACTAATCTGGCAATCATAGCCAAGTCCTTTGTTTGAAGTTTCTTTTTGACGATGGAAAGATTGTTAAGGAAACAGGATTTTTCCGGACATTTGCAATCGTTCAGTGAAACAAAAAATCAGTAACACTACGTTACGAGATCTGCAATCTGATTTCTCCTCCAGGCAAATAACTAACCTAACACATAATTACAAACTAGGTAATAATAAACAAATCATACCATAGCGTTGTGACACACATAGGTCAGGAATTACAACTACTATGTTGTTTGTCAACTTCACTTACTCAACATTTATGTATTTTATACTTTAAAAAAAAAACAACACTAATTATAAAAAATAAAGGTACTTTGGGATTATACCGACCACACCAGTATGAAGAACACAAAAATATAAATTTATAGAAACAAACACGATAGAACGAAAAAAACAACTGTTTAATTATAAAATTACAAACTTACAAGTGTTTCCAGGTATTGTGATCGGTATCGTTGTCGCTGTTATCTTATCTTTCTCGAGAATCCCGATTACGGCAGGCCGCGCGGCATCACATGATTTTGCACGGTAGCCTACATAATTGCCTTTCCATTACAATTCAATTTATATTTCTGATCAGCCTCTCTAGAATTTGATATTTTACTGATAGGTACTATCTCGAGGGATGTTTTTTTTTTCGTCGACATCAGCGCGAGGCAGCACCGGAGGTGCTGCCGAAGCCCGTGCTGATGGCCGGAGGCACTCGCATTTTGGGTGGCGGAGTGTGATCAAGAATTAAAAACAAGTTTTGAGTGTTTTTTCAATAAAGAGTTTATTAATTTTTGTTTTTGTTGAATTTTTGTGTTTGGAGAAATGTAGAGGTAAAACACGGAAGTACAACAAAGCGACGAACCAGCTGAACGGGCGGCGAGACTCTGCAATCACGTTATCTACTAGACCGCTCGACTTTGACCTCTGTCTTAGGATGGGGAGGGGTTTGCGATTAGAAAATTACTGTTTTATATTGACGAAATATTGTTCTACGCTAATCTAGTAATCAGTAGAAGCAAAATGTCAAATAACGATTCATGTCTGGGTGTGGTCGGTATAATCCCAAAGTACCAAAATAAACTATAGAATACAGGTAAAAATATGTCTGCATTCGCTGACCAACCACCTACGACTGACCAGAGGCCAATAGCAAATGGCGATCGTTACAGCAGAAACAAGATGGCAGTAAAAAAGGAGGGAATGGGAGTGGGCCTTTTTTATTATTGGTCGATGCTACATGAACTTCTTAAAACCATACTGTGACTCCGCATTGGTTTATTACAAATATCTAATCTGTTTGATACTTTTGGTTTTCTTTTTAGTTCATTTTTCAAAATTGGCAACCAAAGTTGTCTGAGTTTGATTGATGGTTGACTGATTGGATGGTCTGCCAATTTAATGTATGAAGCTGTAATTAATTTCCTTTTAAAGAAATGAGTTTCTTGATATATTATGTTAGCTTCAACCCAATTCATATGATGGTCTTAGGACCAACAATGATGTGCAATTTTTTACTTTTCTGTTGGACCCTTTCTCATGTTCTTTTTGTGTTATTTTATCTTTATGTTTAATGCTTTTTTTTGTCTTGCCTATGTATTCCCTATTACAACTACATTTTATACTGTAAACACAGTTTTTGGAATTCTGTGTGCCATTTTTGGTCTTGTATTTACGAGACTTTGTCCAAGATTATTGTGTGTTTTAAATGCAAAAATATAATAAACTAATGTAAACAATTGATTGTCAAATTTGTATGCATTTTGCAGCAATACTGGAAACAATTAAACAAACAAATGCTCATTGCTATGGAAATATTCAAATATCAATATTGGTATTATTACATAATAAATGTAAATTGTACACTGATTTATTGCAGCTGTATGATTACTTGGGACATTTCAACTTGTACTATATTAAATGTTGCCTAAATAGACATCTTCATGCCAATTGTACTCTGGTACTGTTGTACAAAGCTCTGGTTCGCCCACATCTTTTACTACTGTTTGGTCCCCTCTTCTTCTTCCATGGGGTGGCCTATTGCCATGCACTTAAGCCTCAAGGGTCTTTTGTGCATCCCGGAAGCATTCCATGAGACTTACCAGTCTATGATGTCAGCAGTTCCACAAACCGCCGAAAACAACCTATCAGGTCCTCCTGGGGAAATTCACTACCCTTGTCCAAACTACCAAAGATAGCATACCGCTCCCTTGCTATTGTAGGACAATCAAAGAGCAGGTGTTCAGCAGTTTCCTCCTGCTCATCACACATTCTACAGAGCGGATCCACCTGAAGGATGCAGACTCTCAAAAAACTTCCTCAGAAAACTTAAAATTATAATTAATACATGAAATTAAAGAGCAACTCAAATAGTTACACCTACAAGCTTACAAGTGTTCAATGTGAGCTCCATTCCTCACATGGACCACATCAAGTCTTCCCGAACTGTGATCAATATGAGCAGGATTGTTGCAATAGCTGTTCAATCCTGTTCCTTAAGTCGGGTAGGTCAGCTGGTAGCGGAGGCACATACAATCCTTTATGGGCAGAGTGATTGTTGCAATAGCTGTTTCAATCCTGTTCCTTAAGTCGGGTAGGTCAGCTGGTAGCGGAGGCACATACAATCCTTTATGGGCAGAGTGATTGTTGCAATAGCTGTTTCAATCTTGTTCCTTAAGTCGGGTAGGTCAGCTGGTAGCGGAGGCACATACAATCCTTTATGGGCAGAGTGATTGTTGCAATAGCTGTTTCAATCTTGTTCCTTAAGTCGGGTAGGTCAGCTGGTAGCGGAGGCACATACAATCCTTTATGGGCGGAGTGATTGTTGCAATAGCTGTTTCAATCCTGTTCCTTAAGTCGGGTAGGTCAGCTGGTAGCGGAGGCACATACAATCCTTTATGGGCGGAGTGATTGTTGCAATAGCTGTTTCAATCTTGTTCCTTAAGTCGGGTAGGTCAGCTGGTAGCGGAGGCACATACAATCCTTTATGGGCGGAGTGATTGTTGCAATAGCTGTTTCAATCCTGTTCCTTAAGTCGGGTAGGTCAGCTGGTAGCGGAGGTACATACAATCCTTTATGAATCTCCAAAAGTAGAAACACATGGTGCCAGATCAGGTCTACTTGGAGGCCATGTGACACAAGCTCTTTCATTCTCTTGCAGCCAATCCAGCAGTCAGGCACAGTGATGTTAAACCAATCATGTACTGAGTTATGCCAGTGAGGTGGCGTAACATCTTCTTCCAATTGAGGAAATAGCTATAGTTTTAAGGCATCAAGGTAAGAAATACCAGTTACAGTTCCTTCTCCAAAAAAGAAAGGTCCATAAACTTTCCCCTAGATATTGCACCAAAATATTTAACTTAGGGGCGTCTCACTGTCATTGTACTCAATTGTACGAAGTGTTCACATGAAATGAGGTGAAATGTTGATTCATGACTAAAAATAACATTATCCAGAAAATCTTCATTGTCATGCAACAACATTTAATTTTCAAAATAGGCACGTAACCATAGTCTGCAGGCTTTAGAGCCTATATTAACTGCAAACGATAGGGTGTAGTTGTAAGCGCTTCCATAAAACTATCCAAACGGTCGTCACTGGAATTGCTAACTCACGACTAGCCTTCCAAACTAATTTCTGTGGGATACACTTGAAAGTCTCTCTTACTCGTTTAACACTCTCCTTCATATCCGTTGGTCGTCCTGTACTCTTCCCTTTGCAAAGGCAGATAGTATCTTCACAAATTGCACAACACAAAAACAGATGGTGGAGGAAACATTGCAACCACATGCACACTGGTGACAACAAACAAATCTGTTTTGAGTTGCTCTTTGATTTGATGTATGAGATATAATTTTAAGTTATATGTAAAAAACTACAAAGTGTTGAACCGTGATATACATGTATAAACACCTAGTATAATAATAAAGTAAAATCACTTTTCAAAAGAATTTGCTGTTAAGAAATATGTATAAATCTGAGATACACCCGTGCATGATGAAGGCTGATGGTTTGCTTGTTGTCTACACATGAAAATAAATCTTACTCTATTAAGTAGCCTATCCTATGTAATATCATTGCAGTCACCAATTCATATTTTAAAAGCTTAAAAAATGAATTAGATTATAATTTACAAGCTAAAATATACTTCACATTACACTAACCAAATAACAGAAGGAAACTTGCTTATTAAACTACCAGATAACTTAATAATTTTTAATTTTAATATTTATTCAAATTTAAAATTAAATTACCGTTATGGGATACTTACTTGTGTAAACCTGCGAACCAAACATGTCTTTCCTACACCAGCATTTCCAACCAATACGACTTTGAATAAGAATTTATAATCCTCCATGATGTGAATAATTCACCTAGAACAAAATTATAGATCAAATACAGTCACACCTTTATAACATAACTAGCTGTTTCCCACGGCTTTGCACGCGTCTCTTAAGCTTTGCCCGTATATTTCTTTGCCTTCAAATAGTGTTTGGCTATTTAATATACGTAACTGTGTCGTAATTGCAGTTTATAATGTGCAGGCGCTTTGATAACTTTTATATCTTGCAGTACAGCCTGGTGGTGAGTTACATCAATGGGCATTGCATATAAACCTTCTACATAGAAAAATACAAATAAATACAAATTTTCATAGTGATCGGTCCAATAGTTTCTGAGTCTATAAAGGACAAACACACAAACATTCATTTTTATATATTACTAGCGGGCCCGGCGCGCTTTGCTGCGCATTTCAATAATTTTTTGCAAAAGTTGCCCGCGGCTTCGCTCGCAATTTCCCGTTGAAAACAGTACACTATATTCACTTATTCTTTTTCTATCACATTCTAAACATTGCTGAGATAATTGATAGTCGTTCCATCGTGAGCCTCTTGGGCGTATTATGAAGGTATGTACCATATTCCTGCCTCTATCTAGCTGTTACCCACGGCTTCGCACGCAAATCTTAAGAACCGAAGTCCTTATATTACTTAGTAAATTTTTTTTTTTACTATAATAAATTTTAGATTAAATTAGTTATATCTCCGATGCCACGATTGAGCTTGCTTTGTTGTCTCGATCGAGAGAATATGTACACACGGAGTTTTGAGAACCATACTTCTGTCAAAAAAAACAACTAAGGTTGATTTTATAACATTCTTTATATTTGTAGCCAACGTAAGATAGTAATTATGATATCTGCATTACTCTTCTGATCAAGCATGAGCATGGTTTATATTAAATAAATATTGCAGTTAAAGGTGAATTTTTACGTCAAATTTGAATTGTATTATCTGGATAGTAAAGTCTATGTTTAACAGTGATTGCAAAAACAGTTTAAACAAAATTTGTCGTTTCTCTTAAGCTTACTCTATGCTTTAAAACTATAAGTGTAATATATGTTTACAAAGAACAGCTGATTAAAAATTTGAAAAGACGTTAACATATGTTTGCTGCAATGCATTTCTTATGGGTATTTCTGTAACCAGTGGGGCGGAATCCTGAATCGGGAAAGGGATGGGCATAGCTTATAAACCTTCTCCGTGGAAAAATACATATACGTACAAATTTTCATCATGATCGGTCCAATAGTTCACGATTCCATAAAGGACAAACATACAAACATTCATTTTTATATATATAGATTATTGATCATTGGTGCAATCTGAATTTAAAATTAGGCAATGACGTCTTCTATGCAACCTGCATTACACTACTGATCAAGCACTTTACAATAAAATTTTCTAAATTTTAAATGTAAACAAATGTTTCTGCCTCTTTGATGAACTTCAGCTGAAAGTATTAACAGCTGTTAAGTATCAGTTCGCTTTGTATTATGTGTTGTAGCGCAGTCTGTCGGATCCAATATAAAACACTCTAACATCAACAACGATTTATAATTAAAAAATTAATGAAATAAACTATTTAAATTGGACCAAATTTACTCTAGTATGTATGCCTGTGTTACTTCCAAGAACGTGTAGAATCACTGTACAAAATTTCACGATGTTTCGTGCATTGGTTCCAGAGTTATAACGGAACATACAAACAAACATTCGCATTTATATATATATATATTTAGCTTTTTGTTATGTTATAATTTTACAAGCTAAAAATTGAATGTACTGATAAATTTTAAACTGATAACCAAAATGTATAGAACAAATTTACCAAAAAAAGATATATAATTTTAATCATTTAACCCTCCCAGTGGCAACTACTTTTTCTCCAAGTGGCGGGACTTTTTCTCACATTTTGTATTGTATCAATATATACATATTTTTAGCTCTAAAAATTATATAAATATGACATATTATATATCAAATTAAACTGCACAAAACACACAATGTAACAATGTTAAAATAATTTACTTACCTTGGTTTAGTTGAAAAGTAGATGAGTTGAAAAACCAAAATATATTTTTGAAAATTTTAATTTTTATGTTTGGCTTCAATTATGAAATTAAAAAATAGCTAAAATAAACTATTCTTGATAGCAGTTTTGTTCTAAATTTAATTTTAATTTGAAAAACACACAGTTTGAATGAACTAAAAAAAATAGGCTACACTAACACTAATTACATAAAAACAACTATGTACACAAGTTTTTATGACATTTTAGTCTGTATCTAAGCCATCTTCTTTCCTCCTCTTTCTTCCAGACCTTAGAGGTCTCCAATAATGTTCCAAGTACGGAAAGCACTCTCTGTGAACTCCACAATTGCAGCCTGGACACCAAAAGTGGCTATTACCTCTTTTTTGTGGGTCCACATACAGCACATAGTCTTTTTCCTCTTTTTTAAGCCTCAGCTTTAAGCTATGACGGCTTCATTGAACACTGGCTATTTCATATTTATTCCTGATGGGCCCTCCCCATGATTTTAACCCGTGATCTCTCAGTTAGAGAGCCGAGACTATATCCATTAGGCTATGAAGGAGGACAACACATAGTCTTTCTTTGTGTCCAGCCGCGACTGTTCTATTAACACAACTCGCCAAGGGCGTTTAAAATCGACATACAGTAAACGAAACGTATAGCCAGTACAATAAAATACTATATGAAATTAAATTTTGGAATCTGTTCTTTCTATCCATACCACTTCAGCGCGGATACATCGCGGAATGTTTTTATAAACCACTTAACAAAAAAGGCTAACATAAATAAACGCTGCAGCGTCTTTCACCACTCGGAGGGTTAAGTTATTCGAATTTTCATGTACTGATTATCGATGATACTCATTTATGTTGTACATTTCCTTACTCACTAATTTAAGTAAATCCTTTTACCCACAGCAAAAAAAAACAAAGAAACAAAAAAAAGAAAGGAAAAAAACACTTAAATCTGGGCAACCTTACGGATGTCCAGGATTGGCACATTACTAACTGCCAATGTTGAGATTCTGGAGTACAAGGGTATTTCGATAGGGCTAGTCTAGACTGTTGGAGAACCTCAATAGGTTCTCGCTAGCCTAGACATGAGGGTATGCCACCCAGAGCTGGCTCCTCCCTCTTCCAAGAGGACATAGCTCAAATTAATGCTCTAAATTCTTCCTCATAATTCTTGACAGGTACCGGCCCCTACCTCCTAACCTTACCCATCCAAAATATCCTGTCACATAGTTTAGATAATCATAAATATGATTCTATTGTGATGGTGGCCTCTTTATTAGGGTAGGGTATGATAAGGGGACCGGGTTTTTTTATATTGAAGAATGTAATCATCGATACCTAATATTCGCATCTCAAATCCTAGACTATCAATCAATATAAAAGTATCTATAGTCCTCAATAACAATCATATGTTTTAAATTAAAATATGAATTTAATATTTACAGTGTTGAAACAAATTATTATAACCAAAATTAGGATAACTGAAGACCAGTTGTTTCTTTCCCACAAATTTCACATAATGGATTTTTCGGTACGAGTCCAACATGTTGAAACCACATATAGCTAACATGTATTATCATCTTTCAAAGCAATGTTGTGTAGTTCTCTAAAATTGACTCCCATTTTTAATAATCGAATGTTACTTATATAAAATTGAAATATTACCTTACGTATATTATTTGATCAAGTGTTTACAGCTGTGTTGGTATAATTATTTAAGTTAATTGTTCAAAATAGTTAATCAGTATCGATTGATTATATCGGTGGTTATCATTAGGTAATACCGTTTGCCATCGTTATTTCAATATAAAAAACTGGGTCCGCTTATCGTACCCTACTCTCTCATTATACTGTAGCCCTATATTTTAGATTTTAGAAAGATAGCTTGCTAAACTGGGAAAACAGCTCAGTGTTTTAAAAGTAAAATACTAAGGGCAGTCGGAGGGTTAAGAAACTTATAAAAATCATTAAGTTTAGAATCTTTAGAAGTTAAGGTATGGTGTCATATGCTGGTTCAATATACTATTATTGTCATATCATAGTCTAGGATAGTTTGACATTTTTATATTATGTTGAACAATCAAGGACACTAGTGGATAACTGCTAGTTAATTTTTAACTGAAATGGGCTGGGGCCAAATCTTTAGGGGTCTACTTAAATTGGGTTATGATTAGAGAATCTTGTTCATTCATTGTCAACACTAACTGGACTTAAACAGTAGCCTAACATAAACATATTCGGTACTTTGGGATTATACCGACCACACCCAGACATGAATCGTTATTTCACATTTCGTTTCTACTGATTACTAGATTAGCGTAGAACAATATTTCGTCAATATAAAACAGGAATTGTCTTATCGCAAACACCTCCCCATCCTCAGACAGAGGTCAAAGTCGAGCGTCTAGTAGATAACGTGATTGCAGAGTCTCGCCGCCCGTTCAGCTGGTGCATCGCTTTGTTGTACTTCCGTGTTTTACCTCTACATTTCTCCAAACACAAAAATTCAACAAAAACAAACATTTACCAAACTAAACTTTTTATTAAAAAAACACTCAAAACGTGTTTTTATTCTTGATCACATTCCGCCACCCAAAATGCGAGTGCCTCCGGCCATCAGCGCGGGCTTCGGCAGCACCGAAGGTGCTGCCCCGCGCTGATGTCGACGAAAGAAAAACATCCCTCGAGATAGTACCTATCAGTAAAATATCAAATTCTAGAGGGGCTAATCAGAAATATAAATTGAATTGTAATGGAAAGGCAATGATGTACCGTGCAAATCACGTGATGCCGCGCGGCCTGCCGTAATCAGGATTCTCGAGAAAGATAAGATAACAGCGACAACAATACCGATCACAATACCTGGAAATGCTTGTAAGTTTGTAATTTTGTAATTGAAGAGTTGTTTTTTCGTTCTATCATGTTTGTTTCTATAAATTTCTATTTTTGTGTTCTTCATACTGGTGTGGTCGGTATAATCCCAAAGTACCACATATTCTTTTGAAATAAATACATATTACTCTCATGTAATACATTAGTAACAAGTGATCTAAAAAAATTAGAATGTTGATAGAGCCCACCTACCTTGATATAATGAAACCCAGCAGATGTCACAGGTAATTCATTTGAAATTATATTGACAGAATACACTTCAGACATATAACAGTACTCTAAATACGCAATAGCCTATTCCACAAATCAAGTGTTATTGTTTCATTAAGTTTTAGAGCCGTGGGAAAACTTCTCAGGCCAAACAATCTCTTCAATAACAAAAATTTCGAGCTCCAAATCCAATAAAACTACCATTACCATTGCGAATTGGGATTGCAGTGCAATTCAGTAATTCCCTATCCATTCCAATTCCAAATCCATTATGCAACCACCGACTGATCCAAACTCACCTGATTGGAGATTTCTCTTTGTAGCCATGGCTAGCAATACCTTTATGTCAGTGTTCAATATCACGTACTACGTAATAGCAACCTTTCTTGAGAGAGTAAGACAATTAAGGTTTTTCTTATATTAGTTAAAAATAATACATTACATCCTTTACGAAATATCGAATATAAGAATTGCAAAGATTTATGCATCCTCTATCTATATTTTTCGTTGATGTAAAATATGCCAGTTGTATGGACATGCCAGTCTTTACAGGCAACCAAAGCGTTGTGTAGAATGTGATTCTGATCACGATAGGTTACTAGTAGTTGTAACAAATCTACAAATACTTCCCCTAAAATTCGTACTATGTGGTGATGAGTATCCAGCAAATTACAAAGGATGCTCTGTATAAGTGTATACAAACAAATCTTTCCTGCCTCTAAAACGGAGTGAAAGCACCTATTCCATGGTAAGGACTAGCACCAGAAAATAAATGGTAAGGATGATACATTTGCCCAAGGCTTACATCCATCTGTATCACAGGTTCATGAGTGTACTGCAGCACCTGTATTATTCACTTCGTATGCTGGGATAACATCAGGTCAATCTAAGTTGGAAGAAAATTTAAATTTAATTAATATACTCAACGGGGTTTTAAATCAAATTGAAATGTGTAAATTCCAACATTAAGTTCAACAAACAGGTACCTTAAATTAACATATTGACACCCGTTATCGCAAAATTAAAATGAATAATTTGTACATGATTGTTCTCTAGAATGCTAATGGCTTGGTAATCATAGTCAATATATTAAAATTGTTATTTCCATGAATAAAATTGATATGATATTCGTACAGTATCTGAAACCCATTTACAAACACGAATTATTATAGAATTCATAATTATGGTGTTTATATCAGTAACCATCCGGATAATACCACTCACGATGGGAATGCTGGTCTTATTAAGAAGACTAAAAGACATTAAAAGCTTCCAACATTTCAGCAAAATTATATTCAAACCATCAGTATTGTGGTGGAAGATTTGATGGGTTCATTGAGTAATTCTTCATTCTATTGTTCTCCTAGATTTAACATTTCAGACAACAGTTTAAGTTTTTCACCTTTTGGTTCCTGGCTGGAGGCGATTACAATGCTAAATATGTAATGTGGGATTCTATGCTAGCAAATCCTCAAGAAGAAGTCTGCTTAAATGTATAAATAATAACAATCTTAATTATTTATTAACTGAATGTCCGACTTATTGAATAATATGTTTACACAAAATACCAGATCTTCTCGATTTCTTGGTGACCAGGAGAATCTCTCAAAACTATATGGATATCACATCATCCCTTGATCTTTTATCGGAATATTCGCTCATGATATTGACCATTTGCTCCCAAGTTACGTCAAATGAAAAGTCTCCTATGGGAAACAAAAGTAATAACTGGAACCAATTTTGGCATTCATTGAATGGTATGCTAACATTCGCTTAAAATTCGGCGAGGACAGAAAATGCCATACAGCCTTCCACATGGAAATAAACTCATACGATGAAAAATGTAACTAGTATAGTTAATTATCCATTCTTCACAAACGAAAGATTGAAGAGAAACATCGCTTTCGTTGAATCAGGCAAAACTCAAGGAATACTATTAACAACAATTTTTTTATAAAGATTGAAGACAACTGAAAAAGTAATAAATATATAAACAAAGTATGGTTTCAAGACTTCACGGCCAACATTTCCCTTTCTAAGATGACTAATTACTCGTTGTAGAAAGTGACCAAAAGAATGAATCAGCCTCAAACCCCAATCCATCTTATTTCTAAGCCTGGTATTTGGGCGAAAAGTGGGATAGAAAAGGCAGAGTTGTTTGCTGACCATATTTAAACGTGTTCAAACCTAACCCTGTAGACAACAGCTGATGGAAGCTCTGCAATAAAGGAACTCCTAGAATCGCCAACCCAGCTTTCAATGCCAATGAGCATTTTCAACTTCAAAAGTGAAGGAAACAATAAGTGAGCTGCATACTCACTATTGCCCGGTTATGATGTTATAATAGGAAAGTTGTCACAAAAGCTTCCTAGAAAATTAATTTTATTAACTATTGTTTAATGCCATTCTAAGGCTTGAGTACATTCCATCACTATTGAAGGTAGCCAAAATAGCTGTTATCCGAAACTTGGTAAACCACCTCATCAGTTTTCTTTATACAGGCCGGTAAGTCTCCTATCGATTCCTTAAAGCTTCTCGAAATTTTTTGAAACTGTTGCAGCCTTTGATTACTTAGCTAAATGTGATTCTGAATCATCAATTTGGATTTATATGTCAACATTCTACAACTGAGCAAATACATAAAGTATTTAATGAAATAAATGCAAAATGTAAATTCTGTTCTGCGTTTCTTAGTGTGAGCCAGGCAATCGACTAAATCAGACATGATGGCCTTTTGTTCAAGGTAAATTCACTTTCATATATCATACTTTCTAGAATGTTATTAATCTTATTTGTCTGAAAGAAACTTCAGAATTAAATTTCAAAAATATTATTCAGATCTGAAAAGATTTAATCTAGAGTTACACCGCTGGAAAGTTTATTGGGCTATTTTTTGTACACACTCTTCACAGCAGATACGAGAACAACGAATCAAGCAACGTTGACTGCAGCCTTTGTAGATGACAGTGCAGTTATAGCTTGTCATTAAACCCATTTTGGCTTCACAGATCTTGTAAGATATTTTGAATTCAATATCTAATGGGCTCAAACGCTGGAGAATAAAAGCAAATTAAAATAAATCAGTACACGTTATATTTACTATTGACATTGAAAATTCGACTAACTCAAAAGAATTGTTTGAAATATTTGGGAATCCACTTCGATGGGTTATTAACATGACGAACCCACATTTGGAACAAGCAATTGTAATGAAATACAAAGTTTTCGAAAATATATCGGCTCTTTGGATGAAAATCACATTTATCTCCTAAAAATAAAATGTTAATGTACAAAGTTGTTTTGAAATCTATCTGGACATGTATAAGATTCAAGTGTAGGGCACTGCATCTGTGTCCAATCTGAAAATGTTTCAATGTTTTCAGTCTAAAGTGCTGAGAACAGTACTTCAATCTCTATGGTTAGTTACAAATGCGTTGATTCGCAGATACACTAGAATTTTATATGTATAGGACGTGATCTTACGCTATATAACTAAACTTGAATAACGTAAAAATAGTCTTGCTTTGAATTTACTTGACAATGTGAGCATGAGTATTGGCTTCAAAGGAAATACTTTCTTGATTTAAGTAATCGCTTATAAGTGCTCCATGTTGATTAAGGTTAGGTTGGACACTAATTTCATTGTGTTCAAATAAAAATGGTTAAACATGCGACGAAAATAATATTGTTCTACATTTAACAAGGGAATACAAATAATATATAAAAGACTGTTGTATATTATGTGTATTGATATAAATAACTACTAGTCATGCACATATAGTTATTAATTCACTGCAAAGATATGCAATCATTGTTTGCTTCAAATATTGAAATAAAAATATAAGAGTACAAATAATAAATAGGTACCAGAGCGATATCTATACAAGAGGATTAAGAAAACTTATTTGCATTCGAATGATAAAGAGCTATGAATATGTTTTCTTTAGGTGACTGACTTCATAACGAAGAACTCAATACTGGGAGAGGAATGGTTCCCCTATTTCAGAAGTTACAAGTTAGAAGATGAAGGGAGGAGGCGCTATATACCGGTTGCATATAAGGTTTCTCGAGAATGTCCGTGACCAAGTAGACTGAGAAACTCGCACATCAATTACTTGCAGCGACTGAGAGCAGTAAGTAATACCGTTGTGATGGGTTTGTAAATAAATCTATATCAGACAAGAGACTTAGGTTGCAACAAACATTACTTTTGTGTAATAATAACAATGAAGAAAATTACAAAACGGTAAAGCAACAGCTGAGCAACGCATGAAGATATATTGGAATTGGATTGAATAATAAAATTGTATCACCAGACATTGTTATGGTTATGCACTCATAAGATTGAATATACAATATAATACAAAGAATGTAGTAAATAAAAGTGAGATAATTCTCACAAGGCATCGCAAGATAAAATCCCATAATTACGGCGTCTGCCGTATTATTGTTTTATATAGCTTGCTTTTTGATGTTGATTGAGATGGTGATTTGGTACATGGTCCTGTTGTACAGTCCCCGATATTGAAAGAATAGGTCACATATAATATGTTAGGAAATAAAACCAATATACATATAAAGTATTACGGCTAACTTGAACAAATTTGTAACAGAATAATTAGATATAGAAAAACATACGAACATTTTTTTGTTCCAGTTTATTGGTACCATACATTATGTATAATATCGTTTCTTTTTTAACTCCATTTCTTCTAATTTTAGGTTGATAAATGCTACAAAAAATGTATTAGTAAGAGTATATCAGATTCTTTATGTACATAAAATTACCGTACTTAAAACTACAGTTTAATTTAAATTAATACAAAAAATAATATTTAGTTGCGCCAAAAATAAAGTAAATGATTTGCAGAACACCAAACTTGATATCAGGCGCAGCAGTCGGCTGGTCACGTGATGTGACTCCATTTTGGGTATCAGCCACGAGGTTTTGTCAAGAAAATTATTTTGGCATACTCCGGTGTTATTGTGGTTACTGAAAATTGCTAAAATGCCTTCTAGCAATCCGTTACCCCCTAAAGAAAATTCTCTTTTCAAACGAATATTGGTAAGTTACTATTTTGCCTTATTGAAACATTGTACAAGACTTGCACAAATTCAATACTCGTAAGGCCTTAGGACTCCTCCATCATTTTAGTTTGAAACATAACCCCATTTATCAAACCTGAAATGAAGTTCATGAGTAAGAATTGAGTGAACAAATTGATAATTTGAGCTTTATATTCATTTTAGTAGTATCAAACAACAAATAATAACTAAATCTAAACTTATATTAATTTTTAATCTGTAGGCCTACTAAGTTTTAAATTATTTTGTCAACTTAATCAATAATAAGTCTAAATCAAACTAAATATTTGACCAATGAGTTGATAGATTTTAAAATTTAGATTGATAGTCTACTTATTTTATTTTCTAGAACATAGACTTTATTAATCAGTTTAGTTTTAGTTCATATGACTATAACTATGTTGAAAAATAAATGGAAATTTTGAAGTTAAAACTGACAATTTCAAGTTACAAGATAGGCTACTCAATAGTTTTCATTGTTCACTTCAAAGTAAACTTGGATAGGCTATGTCTACATGGATTTATAAAGGTCTTGCTAGTTTTCTCATGTCTTCAGTTGTATTTTATCTAGTAGAATATGTCCTGATATTAAAATATGGGCTACTTAGTATTTGTGAACAAAATGAGTTTCTATGAAAAGCAAGAGACTTAAACTTAAACTCCCTGGCTTGTATGTCTTCAGTCCTCTGTTAAGCCAAATGTGATATAAGCCTACTCATTTTGATGCTGTGTGGAATTAACCCAAGAACTTTCAACTCATTACCTCTATTTACAGGCCACTTATCCAGGTTTTGGTTATTTAATGAAAGTTATTTATGAAAAATACAAGAAATACTAATTTGTGTGATTATCCATTGTCATATACCATTTTTTTCATTAAACTCTGTATTTTTTACTATGTATACTTTTACAAGTAGAATTCTTTTTGGTTTTTTAAATTTGAATTTTTTTGTTTTAGGGGGTTGGACAATACATACGGAAGTGGTATATATGTACTAAATCAAAATTCCCAACTATATGAATGATTTATAAATTTCTCTAGTTTCAAAAAATATAAAGTTTGGTAGACTTATTCAATACAATTTTATTTTTATATTGATAAAACTTTAAACAGAGCATCTTTATGAAAAATGGACTTTACCCTGGTAGCATACTATATTACAGCGATAATAGTTATTCCTTACATTAAACAGTATTATATCACATCAATAGTTTGCAATAACAAGTACAAATACAAAATTATGTAGCATAACTCATCATATTCATGAATCCAGGAAGTGTACATTTTCTGACATGTCAAACTTTATATCAAATTAAGAAGCGATGTTCAAATTTTCTTCCCATTTGGAAAAATATAAGGTACTTTCTGATTAAACGGAGGCTACCAAAAACAAATAGGATTCAGCAACTTTGAGTGGGCAGTTAACACAATAAATACTGTGGAACATGTTTGTACCCATTTATCACGTTATAGGAATTTCTGCTCCGACAGTCAAAACAGTTTATACTTAACCTAACTGTGTAGCTCATTGTTATGTTTGTTTTCGTACTGTACACTTGTTCTAGTGATTTGTAGGTAGTACAATGAGTGATGTTACTTTGATTTGGGATTTACCTAAGAGTGAGGAAGAAGCTGTATCGTTTTTTACAGAGTAAAGGATGTTTGCCATCGCTTAAACAATGTGTCATTGGTCAATGAAATTGTATTTTACTGTTAATAATCCATTTTGGCAATGTAACACTGAACGTGTGTTTAAAAAAAATCGGACTTCATGTGGATACATGGCTTTCTCTCAGTAGACTGCCATTTGTGACAATGGTCCGATATCTATATTGTTGGTGCGAACAATTAAAAGCCATATCTTTGTTCGAGAAACAATTGGAAGTGTCACCAAACACTACTGTGAATTGGAACAATTATATTAGAGAAATTTTCATTTTGTCTGTTGAACGGAAAAATCATGGTGGACCCAGATACAGATGTACACACACAGCATGTTGGGGCACGGCTCGCCATCATTTAGATTCCTATTTTGCAGAATACATGTGGTGCTCGGCGGCTGTTAACAAAGCTTTTGTCACACTTATCACTGACGAAAGCGTTGAGTTTTGGAAAACTCAAATATAAATGTGTGTTTATAATTTTAAATACTTAATAAAGTTATAGTTTTTGTGTTCATAATCGAATTTTACTCAGAAAGTACCAAATAAAATTTTATCTATCCACTAAACACATTCTTTATCGTGAACAAGTTGTTATAAGAATGTATGTACAAAATTATACAATAATAAACCCAGTTGCGATTGGGGCACTGAGATCTTACATTAGGCTTAATCAGATTCACCACCGCTGTCATAGTCTACTGGTTCACTTTCTAAGAACTCTTATATCACTAGTTTGATCTAAATTGTTCCCATCCATTCCAAATACATATAAATTTGGTAAAATCCAACGTATAAGAGAAATAAAACTTCCTAAAATACTAACTTTACACTCCAAACCTAGGCCTATGTAGTACATTATGAAACTTGTGTTATTTTGAAACAAAACGCCAATTATTTGTTTCACTTTATCATTCCTGTGAAAGAGAAGTACTTTTCAAAACATGTTTATACTACTGGACTAAATAATAACTTCGGTACTTTGGGATTATACCGACCACACCAGTATGAAGAACGCAAAAATATAAATTTATAGAAACAAACATGATAGAACGAAAAAAACAACTCTTTAATTAAAAAATTACAAACTTACAAGTGTTTCCAGGTATTGTGATCGGTATCGTTGTTATCTTATCTTTCTCGAGAATCCCGATTACGGCTGGCCGCGCGGCATCACATGATTTGCACGGTACATAATTGCCTTTCCATTACAATTCAATTTATATTTCTGATCAGCCTCTCTAGAATTTGATATTTTACTGATAGGTACTATCTCGAGGGATGTTTTTTTTTTTCGTTGACATCAGCGCTGATGACCGGAGACACTCGCATTTTGGGTGGCGGAGTGTGATCAAGAATTAAAAACAAGTTTTGAGTGTTTTTTCAATAAAGAGTTTAGTAATTTTTGTTTTTGTTGTATTTTTGTGTTTGGAGAAATGTAGAGGTAAAACATGGAAGTACAACAAAGCGACAAACCAGCTGAACGGGCGGTGAGACTTTGCAATTACTTTATCTACTAGACCGCTCGACTTTGACCTCTGTCTGAGGATGGGGAGGGGTTTGCGATAAGACAATTCCTGTTTTATATTGACGAACTATTGTTCTACGCTAATCTAGTAATCAGTAGAAGCAAAATGTCAAATAACGATTCATGTCTGGAATCCCAAAGTAGTCCTTATCTACTACTTGTTATAAGGCTCTATCCATATGTACCTATATTAAATATAAAAAGTTGAAGATAACCTTAAGCGTTCATTTGATCTGGGCTTGAATTTGGATACTATCTCGAGGACGAATCTTATCTGGACAGTAAAAATCTCCTTTTGAATTCTAGTAAATCTAATTTTATTTCCTTCTCAACAAAGCAAGCTAAGAATAAATTACGGCCCACAATATTTGTCGAAAATAAGATACTGGACCAAGTACAAGAAACTAAATTTCTAGGATTAGTTATAGATGAAAACTTAACGTGGGATGAGCATGTAAATCTTGTTATGCGCAAAACATCAAGTGGCCTTTATGCTCTAAGAAGAATGGCACTATCATGTAACATAGAAACATTAAAATCTATTTACTACGCCTTAATCCACTCCCACATTTCTTATGGTATTGGTATATATGGCACAACAACAAAACGAAATATGGACAGAATCTTAATCCAACAAAAACGGGCCTTAAAGATTATGCTCCATTTGAAACAATCCGACTCTGTTAAACATATATTTTCAGAATTGAAGATTTTTACAGTGTACAGCTTATATATTTTTGAGACAATAAAATTCATACTTTTAAATAATAAAACTACAATAGGGAAAAATGTACATACATATAATACTAGATCACATCGACAAGTTGAACAACATAGATTGTGTTTTTTCGAAAAGAAAACTTCTTTTAAAGGAAACAAATTTTTTGACTGTTTACCGCAAAATATTAAACAAGAGAAAAATCCGAACAAATTTCTTAAATCATTAAAAAATTTTTTAATAAAATCTGCATTTTACTCAACTGAAGAGCTACTTACTCTAAGAAACCATTGAAATACATTGTGCTTTTCCCCTTTTCGTTTTATTCAAAAGAAAATTGTTAATGACTACTCTAATAGAACAGGTATGAAAGTTGAAAGAAGGTGAAAACACTTAATTTTAATATTTTTATTTGTAGGCTCAATGTTTGTATGATTGTTTGTAAAACCTGTATTTAGAACTAATGTTGTTCTGGCCCGAAGAAGGGGAAAACCCCTAAACTAATCTGCACGAACCTAGTTAAGAATGTGTAATTTTGTGTATAAAGAGGTTCTTGTTTTCTGTTTTATCTCATTTGTTTTTATTGTTCACAGACATTGTAAATGTTTAAATTAAAACCAATTACTTTGTTGACACTATTTCTTGTACGATATGTACATTTTTATGAAATAAAGATGTTTGATTGATTGATTGATTGATTGAGGGATGCTTTTCGTGTAGGGTGGAGTACTACAAAGTCCTTATCTACTACTTGTTATAAGGCTCTGTTCATATGTACCTATATTAAATATAAAAAGTTAAAGATAACCTTAAGCGCTCATTTGATCTGGGCTTGAATTTGGATACTATCTCGAGGGATGCTTTTCGTGTAGGGTGGAGTACTACTAAGTCTTTATCTACTACTTGTTATAAGGCTCTGTTCATATGTACCTATATTAAATATAAAAAGTTAAAGATAACGGCGCTCATTTGATCTGGGCTTGAATTTGGATACTATCTCGAGGGATGCTTTTCGTGTAGGGTGGAGTACTACGAAGTCCTTATCTACTACTTGTTATAAGGCTCTATACTTATGTATGTATAATAAAGATTATAAGTTAAAGATAGCCTTAAAATGCGCTTACTTGATCTGTAAGTGCAGGGGTTATATACACGTTTTATTTGTGTTGGACACTTTTATCCTTCAAAGTAACAAGAAGTAAGTAAATGTTATAGTGTTTTGTTTGTTATATTTATATTTTATAAGTACACATATCCTAGATTGTTATTTATTAATTTGATATGCAACGTAATTAAAATATAACGTAATTTGGTCTAAGTAGTTGTAGAGGGTATTCTTTACTCATGAATATCGATGATTCGATATTGTCGATCACTTGAGTGTTAGACGCTTATTATACTGCAAGCAACCAAGTGATACTGATTAATTAAAAAGTGAATTAACTTGTATCATCTGTAGTCTATCAACTGTAAACACATTCAGTTAAGCTAATAATTATAATATTTTACATTTTAATAAGTGACTTTGTCGAATTCAAAATGACAGCTAACTTAGAAAATTTCATGAAATGGGTTAAGCCCCTCCATCTGTTAGATGACTAGTGATTAGTGACTAAAAATGTTTCTGCAATGTTGAAAGATTAGTCACTGGTCGATTGTGCAGCATATATTCTATTTGATATCAGTGAAATTAATGGTCAGAGTTGTAGATAACTATGGTGTGCGTTACTCAACTACTGCATGTTCAAATCTAAAATGTTTAGTAAGCAGTTTAATATTTTGGGAAATTTATTTATTGTTCTTCAATTGGTTATTTCTTTTCAATAGAGAGTGTGAGTTTGATGTGTGATCGTATGTTGTATTTAAATCAGTAAACTGACAGAATAACAGGATTTGAAATATTTGCCATCGTTATGGTTACAAAAGTTATAGCACAATGTTTCGAGGATTGGAATCTATTCCCTTTGTCACTTGGGGGAGGTATTAGTACATAAAAAATAAAGAATATAAGGAAGAAAAGAAGGGAAAGAAAAGGATCCAAACATACCCAAAACTCCAAGCAGCTTTTTGGGAATGTTTGAACCCTTTCCCTTTTCTTCTTCTTTATTTTTGTACATACTAATACCTCTCACACCTGATGAAGAGGATAGATTCAAATCTTCCAAGCATTGTTTTATACCTTTTGTAACCATAACGATGGGAAATCTCCGAAATCCTGTTATCTTGTCAAACCTTCCATCGTCAATAACAAACTTTACAAAGGCAGTAAGCAGATATTTTGATGTGATCAGAAGTTATGAGGTGGTTTGTTAGTAGGATTTGTATGAATTAGGGATTTATTGTTTGATTAGTTTTGCTTATTTATTAAATTACATAAATGAAAGGGCTGTACTCTAATAAGTAGCCACCATGAGAATCGAATCAGTGAACCAAATTATTGCTTAGAAATACCTAAACTACAGGGTTTGTCCGGAAAGTAATAGGACTGAGTCGATAAAAAAAAATGCATTGAGCAAATCGTTACAATTCTTTAAAAACTTTCAAAATAGGCTCCTTCTGCATCGATTTAGCGCTGCCAGCGTGATTTCCAAGCATTGAAGACGTCACAGAAGACATTCCCCAGAATAGCCTTGAGAGCCGCGGTGCATGCTACTTGGATCCTCTGTGTCGTCTCAAAATGCTTGCCTTTCATCGGCCTTCTCAGGCGAGGAAACAAAAAAAAAGTCTGAGGGGAGCCACGTCTGGGCTGTAGGGCGGCTGTGGATGAGTTGGGATGCCGGCCTTGGTCAGGTAACTGTTCATAAGAAAGGCGGTGTGAGCTGCAATTTCTGGTCGTCAGTGAGCACTTTTGGGACCATCTTAGCACACACCTTGCGCATGTTCAAATGCTCTGTCACAATTTCATGAACCACATATCTCGGTAAATTTAACATCTGGGCAATTAAACGAATACTTAGTCGACAGTCTGAGTTCAAAACTTTGCACACATGAGTCACATTGTCGGTGTTTGTCGAAGTCAAAGGTCTTCCAGAACGGTCTTCATCAGCGACCTCTTCCCAGCCCTCCAAAAAGGCCTGGTGCCACCAAAACACACCATTTCTTGCTAAAGCAACATCTGGGAAAGCCTGCTTGATTATATCAAATGTCTCTGTCGCAGATTTACCGAGTTTCACACTGATTGTAATCGTGTACCTCTGTTCTAACGAACGCTGCATTTTTGGCTTGCACCACTCACAGAAACACGTCACACGAAAATGCCTGTCCCAACTCTTCAGGTGCTCGGAGAAGAAAACTGACCAGCCGCTTGTTCGTTAGCTAGGAACGTCCTCTAACGAATTCTGTCGGTGCGCACACGCTCCGAAGTACAGTCTCGGCGAAAGAAAATCAGTCCTATTACTTTCCGGACAAACCCTGTATGCTATTATATACAGTAGCATTCTAATTAACTTATACTTATTTACAATTAATTACAGCTAGGCATAGCTGTTTTTAATGTATTATAACAATATTGTTTTAATTTAATTCAAGGTATTTGAGTAATCGTCACAACTACAGTGGCGATGTACTTGCTTTATTTGTGTTGTAGCTGTCAGACATGTTAATCCTTCAAAATAGTAAGAAGCATGTTTTACACAGCTTTAATATATTCAATAAATACATGTTGATAGTTTTTAACTCAACATTAAATTATTAATTTTTAGATATAAAAATAGAGCTTTACTATATATAATATGAAAATATGAGGGCTGTTTTTTTTTCAACTTCTGATGTGGTATAAAAATAAAACTAGGGAGAGTAATTAAGGGAGAGTAATTAAATAAATTTATTATCAAAAGTTAGTTACTTTTCAACATAATCGCCATTTAAATTGAGGCATTATTCATACCTGGGTACAAGCTTCTTAATACCTTCTTCATAGAAGTTTGCCGCCAGTGATTCGAGATGGGTTTTCACGGCGTTTTGCAGCGCGTCATCTGTTCGGAAGCTCTGCCCTCCTAGCATCTTCTTCAGTTCCGGGAAAAGGTAATAGTCACTCAGCGCTAAGTCAGGACTATACGCCGGATGGTCAAGAACATCCCATTTAAAACCGTCAAGAAGACGCTTTGTCAAAGCAGCACTGTGAGGACGGGCGTTGTCATGAATGAGCACTACTCCCGATGTGAACATTCCTCTCCTTTTGTTCTGGATAGCTCTCCACAAACGTTGTAACGTACCGCAGTATCCTTCCGCATTGATTGTGGTACTTGGCTCTAAAAACTCAACAAGCAATACACCTTTTTGATCCCAAAACACGGTGGCCATAATCTTTTTGTTGTTGAAAGTTTTTTTGAATTTTTTGGGTTTGTTTGGAGAGTTTGAATGCATCCATTGTTGGGACTGCTGTTTCGTTTCTGGGGTGTCGTACAGAACCCATGTCTCATCTCCTGTCATGATTTTGATCAAAAAATCTTCGCCATCAGCTTCATAACGGTTCAGAAAAGACGTTGCTGACGCCATTCGCCGAGCTTTGTGGTCATCAGACAACATCTTCGGCACCCATCGCACACAAAGTTTTTTGTAGCCTAACTTGTCAGTTACGATAGAGTATAGGGCTGACCTTGAAATCTCAGGAAATTGATTGGATAGCTCTATAATCGTAAACCTTCGATTGCTTCTTACACTTTGGTCAACTCGATCAACGAGGTCTTCGTTTGCGACCGACTTTCGTCCTTGGCCCCCTTCATCATGAATGTCAACTTGTCTATCTTTAAATTTCCTACACCAATCACGCACTGCACTGTCACTCATAAAGCTTTCACCGTATACTCGTTCCATTCTACGGTGAATTTCTGCTGCAGATAACCCTTCAGTTTGCAAGAAATGAATTACACTTCTCAACTCACACTTGGCGGGAGATTCTATCATGGTAGCCATGTTTATGTGTCTCTAGATCAATTTGCAATGGCGTCGGCCGTCCGAAAATGAGTGAGGTTGTAGTGGGAGAGGTGCGCAGTCGACTGTCGCGCATTGCTGGCCAATACCGCTCGCCCAGCCATCTAGCGGCACAATTGGAAGTTGAAAAAAAAAAGCCCTCATATCTGTAACTTAATTAGGTTTGTCATTTGGTCTATTTATATGTGTTACTTTTAAATTTGTTTTGATTAACACTGGTAGGACGAGATTCACATTACAAAACTATTTCAATCATCGTCCTGAACTAAACAGTATAAGGTTTAATGACATAAACGAAATAGTAGAACATTACAAGTGGAGACACTTTTCTTGCACAGTAGGAGTTATGACTAGATGAGTCAAGTTGCGTTTCCCAGCTCACAGTAATGATTTTAGTGGTAGTTACAATCCTGAGGGATGTTTTGTCGATAATAGTTATCAGCGCGGGGCACCACCGGTCAGCTGGAGATACTCCATATGAAGTTGTATTCTCAGGTGGTCGCTGTAATAAACTCTCGTTTTTTTTGAGCCAAAACTTCCTGTAGGTAATTTAGTACCTTGCTATTATCAGGAAGTAACTAATTTTGGAAGAGTTTTTCTTAACAGAGACCTAATAAGACTACACTATTAGAACTAACAGACGTTATTTGACGTACTCTGAAAATTAAATGTCATTATAACGATCGGTTCTTGTTTTATGCCTCCCTAAAGGAAGAGATGTCTGGGAGAAGGAGGCTGCTCTGTCCCTATCTACTATTTGTTATTAGACTATATGAGTAGGTAAATACATACCTAGATATTATAAAATATACAAATTTAACGAGGGCTCACGTGACATGAGCTTGAATTTAGGTACTATCTCGAGGGATGTTTTTCTTCGTTCTTTTTATAATGATATGTAATTTTCTCAGTCAAATAAAGTCTGTTCTATCTAATGATGTCGTCTCTTAAGTCCAAAGTAAGAACAGTTTTATTTTCTAAGTAAGAAAAATTCCAAATTTAGTGGTCTGCAGATAATACTAAAGTACGAAAAAGAATTAATCTAAAAATAGGTATTAGCTGAAGGTGATATTTCTGGAAGTTTCTTACTGGGGGGGGGGGAACCTAAAAATAAATTATTATAAGGAAAACCAACTTATTCTGAAAATTATATTGATCGCCTCTTATTGGCTGTCTTCCAAAAGTAAGTGAAGTCAAGGACAAGGTGATGTCTCTGTCCCTATCTACTATTTGTTAGCTTATCTAAATAGGGAAATACATATGTACATATTACTAATCCCAAAACTTACACTATATACTGTCAATATCAAATGGATTTTTGTTATTACATTGAAAGTATGAATTCTTGGCTGTTTAGTAAAATTTATGCTGTGCAAATTTATTTTATTTAAACTTAACAACATGATTTATAATTTTGTGAACATATCAGCATTTTACATTTATTATTTTTTCAATAAAAAATATTTAATTTAGTAGTAAGTAGTGGCCATTGTCCTGCCGCATAGAATTATATGGTTAAATGAGTTTGTAATATTTTAGCTCTCAAGAGTTGGTTGGTAAAACGTTGATGCAATGGGTACTCTTTCACATTTTATATTTTAGCTGATAATTTGCTATTATGTTATATAGATCTTCCTCCTCATAGTATAGTTCACTTTAATTTATGATTTATGACATTATGAAATTCTATATGTTAGTGTATTTTGCTCACAATTTAAGAGCAATTTTGAAGTGTGTTCGAGATGAATAAACAAACAGACCTATTTATATTATTATTAGAGTTTTAGTTTGAAGTTTTCTGTTTCTTAAATCCTTTCTTTTCTTGTCAGTCTCGATTTCATGGCTGGCAGTGCAATATGTAGGAGGCTTTCATAACTTCATTCTTATCCGAGGTCACTGTGTCTCAGTTATCTGTGGCTTGAGTTATCCAAACAATTTTATGGAAGTTCTGATTAATGTTCGAATTGGGTCAGATGTGAATCAGATAAAGTGTGACTATTAGTTGTATACTGATGTTACTCACTGAATAAGTATTTTGTAAATATACATCACATGTTGGCTTGAACCTGCTTGTTGTTTAACTCTCAATAAAAAAGTAAATATGTCGCTTTAATCATTTAAATTTGTTGTCGGAGCCAATACTTCTTTTTAGATTTTTATTTTTACATGAAAGTGCTACATCTAAAATAATTTTTCGTCACCATTTCCACCAGACAAGTAATAGTCGGATGGTTCAGATTGATTGGTAGACTAAATATGCCATCCACTGTGTGTCCCCCCATTAAAGAAGACTGATCTAGACAAGATAACCACACAGCTTCAAATTGGTTGCAACTCTATTTCAACCCCTGTTGATGTTAACTTTTTTTTGAAATTACATCTGATTTGACCTATATGTCATGAGACATATTTTTGTCAAATTCCGTCTCTAGTATATTGGGAAATTGGAAAAACAATAATACAGTTCTTGTAAGGGTTACAACCCCATTTCAACCCCTGTTGGTGGTTGATCTTCATGACAAATTTTTCATTTGTCTGTTGAGAACATTATACATTTGGTCAAATTTCCTTGTTGCAATACAAAATACAGTTCTTCTATGGCTTATAACCCCATTTTAACCTCTGTGGATGATTGATTTTAATGCTTGATCACTTTTTATAATTTTATGGGATTCATGAGGAAAATTTGATAAAATCAAAAATTATAGTTCTTCAAGGAGTTACAATCCCATTTAACCCTAATGGGTGGTTAATTTTCATTAAAACGTTTCATTTTTGTGAAGAGAGCATAAGATGAGTGTGTGTCAAATTTCATATTTCTGGGACGTCTAAAGTTGAGAAACAAAATATAGTTGTTGTAGTTGTTGCAACCCCATCTTAACCTCAACGAATTTTCGATATTTATGAAAATGCTTTGGTCTTTCTTTTTACGTCAATAGGCATATGTGTGTCAAATTTTAACTTTCTGGGATATTTTGAGCTTGTTGCAGTATTAGTGATAAGGTTGTAAGTGAGGGATTTGCCCTCGTATATAGAGATTAGCATTTCTTAGTTTGATTATAAAATGTGTTTTGTTGTTTCAGAAATGTTATGAACAAAAGCAATATAAAAATGGGTTGAAGTTTGCTAAACAAATCCTTTCAAATCCAAAATTTTCTGAACATGGAGGTAAGTGCAATTTAATTTAATTGTATATGATTTTAAATATATTTAATACATTATGTAATATAATTTATTCATTAAACATTTATTTAAATATAGTGTGTAAATTTGAAGGAAAAGTAAGTTACTAAGCGTAAAGATAAAATATTTTGAAGAAGTCCTTACAAATAATGTTTTTAAAGGTTTATTATTGTAAAAAACTGTGAAATGTTTTAAAATTTGTTTGAATTAGGATTAGAAATTACATTCTCTCTTACTCTAAGGGGGTAAAAATTCATTGCCTTAGATAAAGTTAACTTCCTCTTTCTTCATTGATTAATTAATTCAGGGTACGTATTACAATGTACATGGTATTATTTATTACTGTTGGTATTATTTAAAAAAAATTCTTCAGTGCTGCACAAAAATTTAGATGTTTTCATATTTGTCATAAAAAAATATGTGAACCAAATCTACCTTAACCAAAAATTTGAATATTTGTGTTAAGGTAGAATAATTGTGATTTATATGTATTTTCTATTTTTGGGAAGGTTTTAAAATCTATTTATGTAATTTCTATTAATTTTCTTTTTATGATTTCTATTTAACACCATATTCAATCGTGAACTTTTCAGAAACGCTGGCAATGAAAGGTTTGACTTTGAATTGCCTGGGTCGGAAGGAGGAAGCGTATGAGTATGTCCGCCGGGGACTACGCAATGACTTGCGCTCGCAACGTGTGTGCTGGCACGTCTACGGACTGCTGCAGCGATCAGACAAGAAGTATGACGAGGCTATCAAGTGTTACCGCAATGCGCTTAAGTGGGAGAAGGACAACATCCAGATCCTGCGTGACTTGTCACTGTTACAGATTCAGATGAGAGACCTCGAAGGATACAGAGTGAGTGAAAGTAATAAGAATGGTTACAATAGTTATTAGGGGTATTGTGACAACACTTGACTTGTGTGGCAGTTTTATTTGTAAACACCGAGCACTTTGTTGAATTGTCTTCTCACTTGTAGCTAGTGTTAAAGCTGAGTGGCAGATTATATTTAAAAATTAAATTTATCACCTTATGGTATATTCAGCAACATATCTGTAAAATTAAAATGTACCGATACAGTTTAGTCATAAACATAATTTCATCAATCAATGTATAATAATTTCTGGAACGCTAAAATGGTCCTCCTAACCACAACTTTAAGCTCACTGATTTGACTATGAGGTAGCCAACCCACGCAATGTCCCATCGAGTAATACAATAGATGATATTCTTTATTTTAAATTTCTAGTTTCTCAGGATGGAGTTTCAGCCATGTGGTTCCAGACAGGAGTGTGCCCTAGCTTACCAAAGGTTAGAGAAGTGAGACCATCACGTGTGTCGTATGTTGCAGGAAGGGGTTTCAGCCATGGAAAACCTAAACGAGATGCAGTGCATGTGGTTCCAGACAGAGTGTGCCCTAGCTTACCAAAGGTTAGAGAAGTGAGACCATCACGTGTGTCGTATGTTGCAGGAAGGGGTTTCAGCCATGGAAAACCTAAACGGAGATGCAGTGCATGTGGTTCCAGACAGAGTGTGCCCTAGCTTACCAGAGGTTAGAGAAGTGGGGAGACGCCCTTAAGAAGTGCCATGAAGTCGATAGGGTAAGTATCATATGTTGTAAAAGTTAAAACAATAAACCCATTGAAGATTTTGGTTTCTACAACTTTGACATAACAAAAGCAAATAAAATTCTTCTTTCACCAGTTTTGGTTATTCGAATATCAATGATATTTAATATAGTACAACATATTTCAATCATGTAGACAAATCGCTACTTTCTATATTTTCTTATCTCTCAATATATTTAAACTAAATGTACTCTTTCTTCTTTTGGTCTCTAAATTGCTTTGTAATTGTAACTACGTTTTGTTTATTTAGCAGCTAATTAACTGGATTTTGTTGAAAATAGGTATTTCTAAAGTGTAATAATAACACTGTTACACTCTTTGTCTTAAAAAAGTACATAGATTAATTCTTTAAAGGAAATTATATATTTGGTCTAGCTGCAGCCAAATGAATAAGAGGTTTGTAGGAACATTGTTTACGTTAGATGTGTCTGCTACCATTTTTTATTTTAGTGAGAAATAATTATAACGTTGCCGAAAACTAAAGTAGTCTATTAAAGTTCCTTGTAAATTTGTTATCAGCAGTAGGCAGATATGTCACTGTGGCTGTAGTTGGCGATGTTTTATTCTTATTAAAACAAAACATATTCTTAGCCTCTGAACTGAATAATAAAATAAGAAAGCAGGTCCCTTATGTCAAAATTCAGGACTAACATATCACACATGTTTCGTAACAAGTCCACCATACACCATGTATTTGGTATAATTTCTTGTGTTTTTCTAACATAACAGAACATCACTAAAAATTTTAAATGTAAAAACTTTTTTTTCCCAGCATTTCTCAGAAATAATTGAGGACCAGTTCGACTTCCATACGTATTGCATGAGGAAAAATGACACTTCGGTCATATGTGGGATTACTGAGGTTAGAGGACGTGTTGCGTGCCCACCCGTTCTACCTGCACGCCGCGAGATGTGCGATACAGGTCTACCTGCACCTGCATGACAAGCCGCCGCAGGACGAGACCGCGGAGCAGGACACCAATACAGGTGAGTTGAGTTCATGTATATACAAACTGTAGTGTCTGTCCAGGAACCGAGAAAAAAGTAAAATATTCGAATTTATCAACCATCACAAAAAATCGCTATATAATGATAGCACAGATCAATTAAGCACAACTTGTAAACATAACCTAACCACTCACAATGACTCAGCGGCTATTGTGGCAGAGGCTACTAGCGCACCGGCTTTTACAGTCGCATCACAAAAGAAGGCCAGTACTCTAACTTTTTTTAACTTTTTCTATTTTGATTGTGGTTCAAGTCGGTTTGGCAGAAATTATTTGTAATAATGATAAGGCTAGATTTGTTAAGACGCATTGTGAGTTGGACATGAACCAGTTTGTATCTTTTTTTTTGAAGATAGCGATCGTAATGTGATCTCAATATATCAACCAAGATCTAATGTGATGAATCAGGAGATTTAGCAGTAGTTAAGGCAGTTTAGATGTAGCTGAAGTTGGTCGTAGTAGACGACGAGAAAACACACTACATGTATGCTGACAGTGCGCTTCAAATAAACCTGGCAGAACTGGGTGACAGCACCATTGAAAACTCAGTACTTAAAGGGTTGAAAAAATGAACTTGTCTATCCCAACAGAATTCTGCCAAGATATACTGCACAGTTTGGCGAACACATATCTTGGAATACACAATTGATATGGATAACAAGATAAGGAGGTGAAATAATGATTTGTCTTAAGAAAAGTTGTAATCGTGGTTATAGAACTAATTACTCTCTTCTTCAGATGAAAATTTTACAAAATAAGCTTGCAGAAAAAATAAGTAATAAAACATTATGGCGGTTGTTTGTGATTGTCGCACCTGCACGTTGTGAACCGCTCTATAACATGATTTAATACACTACTAAGGCCGGTTATAGTTATAGGTGTGTTGTCATACTCAAACCTGGAATTTTGTCAACACAATCAAAAGTAACCAGAATCATGGGAGTCTGGGGTGGAGTACATGGGTTTTTTCTAGGGTCTATTTTACATATGAAACTTGATCAAAGAACCGGAATCAGTTTTAAATCAATCCCACTCTGCATGAAAATTTGGAATGTATAATCAAGTTTTATAATTGTTTAAACTAGCTTTTTTGAAACTAGAATTCTGTGTTGCTCTACACTGACTGCTCACATACCTACAGTTTATATTGGTTTAGAATGAATATGAATTTTAAAAATCGTAGTACTGATCATTATGCAAATTGGTCAAAAAATTCTGTCTTGTTACAAATTTTTAACCTCCACTTGTAAAAGTAATAAAATACAGCGTTGATTATCCGAAAACAATTGGTGCAGGGGGATTTTTGAATAATCGATTTTTTCGGATAATTGAACGTCATTGTAAAAAAACGTCTTTTGTTGAGGATAGGGGAATGTGTGGGACAGCAAAAAAACATGTTTTTGGACTAGAACACACAATAGCACCTTTTAATATCACACAAAAGTATAAAATATTATGTGAATGTAACACATAAAATAGGGATTGCACATACAGTAAATACACTTTTTGCTCTGTGACTTAGATATCATAGAAACAGTACAAAATTGACTTAAAATCAAATAAAATAGGAACTTAGATATCGTAGAAACAGTACAAAACTTACTTAAAATAAGATAAAATAGGAACAGTACTAAATCAATCCAAAAATAAAAACATATGAAAAAATAGTACAAAATTAACCTAAAAAATAAAGTTGGACAATTTTGTTTGCTTAAGCTTTGACACCCGTTTTTTTTTTCGGCTAAGTCTCGTAGGCGTTTTAAAAAGAGCAGCTGCACAGCATCACATTCATCTTGCTGTTCCAACCATTTTATGCCAATCTCAAAGTACTATGAGGCTTCTTAATTGGTCAGACCTTTTTCGACCGAGACATCATCTTGATCATGTCTCCATCATTGTCATATTTAAGTTCTTGTACCTGTGCTATTATGTCGTCATCTGTCAACAGTTCATAGCCAGGATCATCCTCATCACACTCTACCGACTCATGAATGTTTTCTTGGTGACATTCTTCAATCAAATCCTGAAGACTCTTGCAACAGCTCAACCACCTTTGAAAACATGGTTCTTCAGGTTTAGGTCTAGTTTCAGAGTCAAATGTTGGGCACAGCTTGTACCAGGGTTTTTTAAAGTAGTCTTCTTGACATTAGTTCACGCTTCTGCAGCCATCTAAACAGCATCCTGTATACTGTGTGTCTTTGTAGATTTCAAGGATTGTTTTTATTTTTTTCTTGGTCAATTAGTACACTACAAAGCAATGCTTTAGTGTTTTAACCACTAAATCACTCCCTGGTCCATGGGTTGAAGGATTGAGGTAACTTTCGGTGGCAAAAAAATCAACTTAAACTTTCCATCTTCTTTTGCAAGTGAAAGGTTTGAGGGATGACTCGGAGCGTTATCAATTATCAATAGCACATTTTCAGTATCCCCAGTTTTCATCTGATATGTTTTAACCTCTGGAATTAATACACTACCATACCACACAATAAATATTTAAGTATTCATCCACAAGTTTTTATGGTTTTTGTACATAACGGTAAATTATTTTATTCCTTTAAAGCGTTGTGGATTCATAGATTTTCCAATGAGCATCAAAGATAGTCTATGTGCACTCGTGTTGTTTCCACATACCATAGCTGTTATGGGGATTTGCTGGTTTTAAATCCAGGCGCTATCGTTTCCTTTTTTAGAAACAAGGGATTGGGTCAGCATTTTCTTCCAATATAATCCATTTCATCTGCATTATAGATGTTACTGTCCTCATATCTTTTGTCAACAAGTAAACTCTTATACATTTCTGTGAACTTTTCAGCAGTATCAGTGTTCAGTGTCAGCTGACAACTTTTCTCCTGAATGTCTCTCTCTATCTCTCTAATCCCATGCCTAGGTTTGAATCGCTTCAGCCAACCAGTTGAAGTTTTAATCGTCACTACCTCCTAGTTTTTTTGTTAATTTCTAATGATTTATCGCAAATTTAAGGACGACTTATGGTTGGCCTTGATCTCTTACCTGCAAGAACCATGTGTAAATTGCAGTGTCCTGATTTCATAGTTTTCCTATGCAAACTGCCATCTTCACCGTCTAGTACACACACAAACTTTGTGATAGATTCACTGTTCTTGTTGATGTTAGTTATTGTTAAATTCCTGACACCAAACTCCCGAGCTAAGCTTGATCCCCTTGTGCCTTCTTTTGAATGGATCTAGAATTTTAAGTTATCAGGTAATTTGAGAACATGTTTACGTTTTGGTGACATTGCTAGAAATCACACAGCACAACCAACAATGGCACACAGGTTAAAACAAACACTGATTTAAGTGACACAAGTCAGGTTAGGTGGAGCCACCAGTACTCCAGAACTGGTGTGTATTCTGTAATGGAATGGCGGACAGTGTTGATTGCACGTTCCTGCTGGCCGGTTCCGTTTTTACTGTGTTTTCTGTTTGACCAATCCAGCCCCATCCAATTCCCCCACTCTGGCTGGTTTTTAGTGTTGCCAGAGGAACTAATCCGTGAGCAGTGGCATAGAAATGTAGATGATACAGATCTTATAAATCATACTGCCAATATATCACAAGATTTGTATTAGTACAATATATTTACCAATGACCTTTTCAATGATTTTCAACAATATAACCGATGCCAACGATGCGAAGGAACAAGTGGCAGGCATGCGCAAGAACACACAGCGCCATCTAGGATTCGGCAACAGTAAGAGAGCCTTCATAATCATAACATATGACCCAAGTCGAAGAGGGCTGACAATCGTAAACTTTCAGCAGGGTTTGGCTTTTGGTTAACCGATGTTTCGGATGACCGACTTTCAGATAATCGAAGCTCTACTGTAGAAATAAAAATTAAATATCTTCGTAGTTATCGCATGACAATGAAACTGCAAATTAAGTTTAAAAAAGTGTTGGTTGCTTCAAAGAAATCACACCAATAATGGAATTTTCCAGCATTATTTTTGTAACTTCTTCCTTGACTATCAAAATTATTAAAATGTTCACAACTTCCATTGTGTACCTGATTAGGTACACACCGGGCTTTTGTGAAGTGTGTTGTGCCCGATTGTGTACATGTTGCTATGCATTTCATTAATGCTTTTTTAGTGTTTGACTGCCTTGGTGGTTTGTAAAATTTGATCTTGATTGCTTAAATAAATACCTCAGACTATCGTGTACTCTGTCGAGCACATGATTGCTTAATTTCTTAGGTAAATTAATTTTTCTAGGTATCCCTTGAGGTGCACAGAGAAAAATTGAATAAACATAATGAAATCATTGTTTTTGTGGAAAATTGCGAAGCCTACATACTACCTTTCTCGTTATACTTAAACGTTTGACATAATAAAACCGATTACGGATTTTTGCCATTATTAATGAAAAGTTCAGTGGAAAATAAAATAGTCCGGAAAACTGCTGAAGTCGTGAACTTGTTAAATTGTTATATATAAAGTAATGTAAATTTTTAAAATCATTTTACACTATTTAAATTTTTAAGAATAAGTAAAATAATTATAAATTTTACTTTAAAAGTAATGTTAAGTTGGTTTTTATTCCCTAGTAAGAAAATCTTCTCTGGATTAACATTAAAAGATAAAAATATTAGCAATTTTTGAAATTTAAAGTATTTGTTTAAAACTATTAACCTTCTAAGTGACATCGCGCCATTCAACGTTAGGTCAACGTATAATGCAAATGACAACATCTGTAATTGATATTTCACAATGTATTATTTATAGTAATAAACTAAAAAAACAAACACTATTAATTTATCCACATGGGGTCTTTATTCTTTCGTAAATGCTGTTACTAGACTACAGCTGATTTTAGCTTTGCATATCATCATAGGAACTGCCTGCTTGTGGGAGTCACTCTTCACACGAGTTATTTTGTTTGTTGATAACTAAAGTTGTTTGCCTCTCCTATAGTGTTTTATATCAGACTTAACCTTTTTTAAAATCATAATACAGGTCATAAATATGTAAAATACTAACAAGGACTCTTTTTGTTTGGTATAAAACTCACTTGCTGAAATAATTGTGTGACTTCGAGATTTTGAGGGGTTTTCAACAGATACAAACAGCATTTTTTTGTTTGTGCGATTTTTTGAAGTAAATCTGCAAGTTTTATATTTTGTTATTTGTAATTAATTTGTGTTTATTTATATATTTTGGATGTTTATTTGAGTAAGTTCAATAATACAATTTACTGAACTTACAATATGCTGCGCTAAATGTAAAAATGTAAATGAAAAAAGTTTGACTCTTTTAAACAGTTAATAACTTTTTAACGTTGTATGATAACTAATTTTAGTTATCATTTTACTATTCTGTAGTTTTGGTGAAAAAGAAATTAATGATTATAATTATTATGACGCGGACTTATGTTTTGTAGCTCCATATATTCAATGGTTTCAATGCTGTTGCTCATTATGTTAATTTAAATAATCTGAAAGGACAGTAATAACATTTATAGATCATTTTTACCCAAGGTAGTACTCCTTACAGAACAAAATTATAGTAATAAAAACTCACGTACTACAACATTGAAAGTATTAATGTCAGCCATTACAAAGTCATCACACTGACATGTTCTGTATCAACCATGCCTTGTAATGTTTTTTTATTTATTTAATGATAGAAATCAAATTTGTTGATTTATTAGACTTTTAAATCAATATTTTTATTGCTATTTTCAACTTTACATTTAATAGGCAGTCAACTTATTTTTCTAATTTACACACATTTAATTTATTTTAAACATTGAAAAATAAAAACAAAAATTAGTAGTTATTGAAGCAGAATGAGACTTATTAAAAATAATTATTACAAAATAGCTCATTTTGTTCAATCACTTTGATAATTTATAAATGAAATTAAATATAGTCTAAATATACTTAAAAATAAAATAATGTACAATTATCATTATTAAAAATATAGTTTGAAAATATATAATTTAAAGTATACCCTAACACATGACTAAATAAAACGGTAGCATATATCAATACATTAATGGGTCTGTGTTAGTCACTAAAGTTAGGAGTTATTAAGCTCAAAAGTGTACATCATAATTGCAATTCAAAAATATATTTACACTATAAAATGGGTTTTGAATAAGTAATGATCCACATAATTTTATTTTCAGTGGTAGATCTGGTATATATCCAATTGTTGATAGGCAACTAAATACTTCAAATATAAGATAATAAAATACAATTTCAATGTGTTATATGGCCGTTTAATATTTTAAAATTAACTCGGTACCTGAGTGTAAAAATATCTGAGATTTAATTGGTAGTCAGTGGGTTAAAAACGTTGAAATAGAGTGTAAATGTTAGTCTGATGTAGCACAATTGTAACGGTGGGTTTCGTGAGTGGACACCAGCTGGAGAAAGGTTAGGGTGTGGCTGTGGCCTGGCAATACTGCTCCAGTTTCTACTCTTTGTCCGCTCTCCACAATGCTGTACATTATATCTACTTGCACGTGTTACAACTACCTCATGAGCCACCATTGTTCTGTGTTAAATGATTAGAAATTGCTTGTTAACGTATAAAGTCATTACTACGTACATTGTGTGACTGTAACCAACTGGAAGAGAACTGGCACAAATCCAACGTACTCAGTTTTCACTCGACCTTAAATATTACTCAATTAATCAGATTTATGCAATGTATATTATTCAAGTTGGTTGAATCAATAAAATCTGTATTGATCAATTTAACCAATGTATACCCTTCTTTAAAATATAATAATAAAATGCATTCTGACAGAAAATATAAATTTAAAATCTATTTGGGAATTATTATCTAAAATTGTATTGTGGTATACATACTTTAGAAACAAATATTAATATTCATCAGAATTCCATTAATATTTTCTGTAAGGGTTGGCACCAGTTGAATATTCATACATCTTGGGAGGACACATTTATATGTCAGCCATCATCTACTTACCCATTTAAAGCTTGTTGTTTTTCCTAAATAATTCTTTCTTCTTACGGTTTGAAATAACTTACATTTTATATGTTTTCAATAAGAAAATTAAAGATACCCCTATTAAACAAGAATAAACATTACCTTGTTGTTGTATTGGTTTGTTTTATCTCAATGGTTATAGATCTAAACTGGATATAGACAGACATTACTAAATTAAATGTAATGATTATTAGTTGTGAAATTTTCTATACTTTACTAGTTACTTGCTACCAATTACAATAATTGTCACTATTTGGTTTGATAAAAATAAACCAAAACCACAGAGAAGGACCTGAAAGAACGTAACAGGTGGACGGACTAAAGTCAATAGAGATCTTATTTGGGCAAAAATTAATGTATGTCCCGAGTTTCAAGTCTCTAGGCGTAGAGAGATGGCAGATGGGTTGCCCTTCGAATTTTAGAGCTTAAAATCAGTGTGGTTTATCCTTAGACCAAGATGAAATTTTGTGCCAAGTTGGGCAGATGGACAGACAGACTGACGGACTTCCCTTGGACCTTTCGATCCCAAAGTTATTAAGAAGAACTGTTAAGAGAAATAAATAATAAGAGGAATTATTATTCCTTGGAATGAACCCATGTACAAGTTTTATTCTATCAAGAATTATCACACAGACAAACAGACACGGATTTATACTGCTACATGATGTGTGATTGTAGCGTCCATCATATTCATCATATTAATTTGAAATCTTAAATTAATAGATTTTTTAAAAGAAATTTGTTCATATCTCTACTGGATACTACCATTTCTCAGACCTTAAAACCGACGACCCTCTGTTTTAAAGTTTTCAGGGTTGTTGTGAACACAATAATGAAGTAATTCCTAATAGCTTTTATTCAACCTATTTATCAATGTACTTCTTTGTGGTGTGAATTGGCAACGTTTTCTTACAAAGGTGTTCAAGATGGTTTAAAACTATTAAAAGGCCTTCTGTTAGGACCTCTTGAAGAGGTATCAGACAGTTTTAGTACACACAGTTTCAGAATTTTTTTAAGGTAATTTTTATAATGATCTTCTGTATTGAATTTTAAGGTTTCAATAAAAATAATTGTATCACGATATATATGTATATGTAGTTTCTCCATCGCAGAAGTATTGCATGTTTATGAAATGTAAAGCGTGTAACACTCCGACTATTATAAAGTAGAGATTCACATTCTGACTGTATGAAATTCTCTGTGAAGTCTGTTTGTTTGTAACTCCTCCTCACATACTTCGGGTAATGTATTGAAAGGAGCGTGGTTATTTATTTGTGATGTTTACATTATAAATTGAATAACATGGTTTTTCCACTCATGAATTAATTTCTAGATGAGTATGTTAGGAATGTAAACTCTAAAGTTGTTAACTTCACTTAATTTCCTCTGTTAGGTCATGATATTTTAAAAATTCCTACAAAGGGTATTGTCAATGAATTGTTTTGCAACCGAACCTGTTTGGTAACACTGCCAACATAAAACAAATTCGCGATGTCTCCTAGAGGTGAAATGTTGTTAGAGTGACGCCTGCGATATGTGAGACTGTGAGTGTCGCAAGTAGCTACGAGTAATGAGAAGATACTAACTACGGTTCCCAGCCCAGAGTATTGTGATGGCTGTTGAAACCACATTGTCAGCTGGGAATGTCCCGGAGGCCACGGGTTAGCAAATTGACCTCTCCATACTATGCACATAAACGTCATCACAAAAATGTTGAAATCTTGCGTTTGTCGTTTATAATCCTTTTATAAATTTGGATTTTCCTTTTGATCATAAGACATATAATCCCTTTTGATAGTTTTTTACTTGAATTGAAGTACATTTAAAAGTCAAATTCTTTTTTTATGAAAATGTTTGAAATTTACTCCAAAACTTAAAAATAATTATTGACAACATTAATTTTAAGTGTTTATATAATATTTTTCTATTATAGAAAAGAAGTATAAATATTCCATAATTTATTTTTTATCACAATTAATTGAAATATAGACAATAGACAATAGACAATAGACAATATTCTTTATTTGTGCATTCTTAGAGAATTACATTAGCGTCAATACAAAATAATAAGATTTTCATAATGGTTTATGTAGTCCATTGAGTTCTCCAGCTCAGAAATTCTTCAATGGTGTAGAAGGGATGACTCAGCAGCCATCTTTTTAGTTCCTTCTTAAAGTTCAGGCTTCCTTCTTCTATATTCACTTCTGTCTCATATTCAATAATTGATAAGGTTTGAAATGCCTGTTTTATCAGTTTATCTAATAGCTTCAATAATAATAGTTTATAGCACAGGGATGAAATAAAACTCCAGCAAATTTACATAGTTTATTTCTATAAATTATTTACACTTATTACTGACATCTGTGTTTTATTGTTTTCTGACAAGGGGATGCTTTATTTTGAATTTTAAAACCCAATTCTTTTTAATTGGTTACAGCAGTTAAGATATAATAGGAAGTTATTGGAGCCAAGCTGCAATACTTTAGTCCAAATGGTTGTTGCAGTGGGAACAATGATGTAACTTTTTCTTACAACTACAAACATAATTAACTTGTCAAAGTTTTTAAATGCTATATATTTATTAAATAGTGTTTAAAACATTATTATTAAGTAACATCAAATGCAACAAATTTTAAATATATCCTATTCAAATTTATTTGAATAAGATATCTTACAATATTGTATACTTCAGTAAAATGTCAATTATATTATATATTTATTTCGATTACATTTAAAATATAGGGCAGATAATTTTTTTGTTATATTATGAACTACATATAGTGTCTTCACACACAACGTAATTTAGAATTACTGTTTTCAACGGGTAAGGCACTTCTACTATCCCTTTTCATTTTGTAAAATGAGAAAGAGTTAAATTTACAGTGTACAATGTAGGTTACTGATTACTGAAGAATGAGGAAACTTCTGAAACTTGTACAATGAGAGTGTGTTGTCAGGGTGGCCACCCTGGTTGTGTACCAAGCAATAAATTAGCTGGCTATCTTAAGTTTTGTCAGTCAAAAACGATGCAAAAAATAAAAAAGTACTATCTTATTTTTTATTGTTGAGTTTTTGCTAAATATTTCAATTCAAAGCAACGGCTTATAGACACCCAAATGCCTATTTCATTTTCCATGATTATTATTAAGTTTGAAATACCTCTTAAACAGCAACAAAATATGAAGGAGGGAAATGTTTCAAGATTCAATAATATCCTTAATATAAATCGCAAAGTCATTTCAGTATAATAAGCTTTCAAAATATTACTTAGCACAAAAAATATATTTTCTCTAGTTTGCAAACAGTTATTTTTACATGTCAGTATCAAATTTCTCAGAGCCATTTTATTGCCAGCAACATAAGGGACAATGAGCAACAATATGAGTGTATTTTCTCCACTGCTTTTAAACTAATCCCCAAAAACAATATATATAGTGATTCCTAGCAATCACTTTGTGGATGTGCTAAAAAAACTCAGTACTATTTGGCCCATTTTGCAAACTTGACTAAGAAAAAATGTTTTATTTTTGTTTTTAACAGTATTTAAGATTTTGCTGTTTTTTATTTGGCATTGAATTTATAAAATTACAATTCATATAAAAAGCATTTATGACTACAATAAATTATTATGTTATACAAAATAGTAACTTATTTTTTAATATGTCTTTATGAGAGATATGTATAAACAAATAACACATATCGTCAGCTTAACTCAAACAATTAACAAACAACAAATTTCTTCAAAAGAGAAATAAAATGTTATCATTTTACTCAGTGATAATGGTTTTTTTTTTCAATTACTTATTGACAGTCTATTAGTTGAAACAAGTCAAACTAAAAAACAGAAAATAAATACCCACACACATAGTAGTGCTTCATTATACAATATTATTAATCATATTTGTAATGAAAAATATAACCAACAACTACAAGCAATGTAGTCAAAGCATAGAAAGAAACTCACTTTACAATAAACTGCACAATTTGTTGTCACTAACAGACAGTGAGTTCCAATGTCACACTGATTGATCAGTTTGTACTGCCAGTACCATACTATATAAGTACATAACATGAAGGAACTGAACGTAATGGCTTCTTGTTGTAACTGTGGTTTAAAGGAAAAGAAATTTGACGTTTTATTATTTTTTTTTATGTTGTGAATACCTAAGTTTTGAATCCAAGAGTTTATGCTGATATAGGGATATAGTGAATTGAAATTACAACATAAAAATTAACATTCTTAAATTTTTTATCCGTAAAAGAAGTACCTTATGGCATATTTTTTGTTAGGATCACTTTAATAGTTATGGGAATTTTTAATTAAATTCATAGTAATTCAAACAATATGTTTGTTTTTATCCAATGCTTTTAAACTAATAAAAAAAAGAGTAAACTTTTTTCTTATCTGTCTTTTGAATAACTTTTCTGATAAACTGTCAAGTATTCTCCATTAAGTATCCGTTTTCCATCCCAATAAAACTACTCGGGCGTATACAAACAGTTTTTTCCCCATACTTGTTCATACATACATCTTAATACTGATTAATGAAGTATTGCAGTTTTATCTTAAATATCTCCAATAATTTAAACAAAGTGTAAACACTTTTTGCATTCAGAATTTTTTAGCATACTTGGTGGTATGGGCAGATAGACAAAGTAGATACTGTATAACACTAGTCTATAAATATATTTGATTCAGTATCCTGAAATGGCAGACATGTTCTTGAACAAAATTATGCTCATTTAGGAACTAACATAATATGTACACATAAAATTGTTCACATTATGTACACGATACACATAAATACACATCGACAGTCACACAATATCTTGTCCTAACTGAAACATAACTTTCAGTCTTACACATTTTTATAAAGTAGTTCATTGATAATTGCACCAAAATACAACTTAGCAGTCTATATCACAGTTTGATGTGCACAAGTAGGCTGTACAACGACTTGGCCACATTGTTTAGTCAATAGTCAGTATTTGTCTTTGTTGATGATCTCATTTCAATGTATTAGTTATTACATTTTAAACTCTCAACCCCACAGTCGATTATTCTGAGATAAGTACCGACACTGTATATTGAAAATACAGAATCTTTCCCCTGGGAGTCTGTTCTACCAAGCTAGAAAGAAGGTGAAAATTCCTTTTTGATACATCCAAAAATTGCAAATCTTAATAATTATTCCATTTGACAATTTTTATTTTAGATTAAAAGTTTATATATAAATTTGATCTCTTTTAGTGTTTGAAGTCTTAAAATCTTTCGATTTTCTCTATGCTACTTGGCATATTTTAGTTCTAAACATAACCTGTATGTAAGTTTGTCTTGCTATTAAAAAAAAAAATCATCGCAACTCTAGAGTAAGAGTTACATAGCACACCCTTTTAAAAGCAGGGTTTCAAAAATATAAGTAATAATTTTTGAATTGTTTTAAGCTTCTCTTTGAAAATTCTTAAGATATTTAGTTGTATGAAAGTACTATTAATTATGTTTAAAAAGATCATTTTCAAAGACAAATTACTCCAGAACTTGTAAAATTGGCTAAAGTAGTTCAGTCTCATGACGTGCGTGATACGGCGGGTCGTTTCCGCTGGTTTTGGGGCCGCCGTACGTTGCGCTTGTAGTAGGTCCCAGTGCGCTCGGCGTCGTACACGTAGTCAGAGTACTGCTGGCTCTGCTGGGCCACTTGAGGTGTCAGGAAGAAGAAGTGGCCTCCGCCGTTACCTGGCAGCCGATAGGAGATGAATGACTGTTCAGGCTTGGACAGACTGGGATTGGAGGTATCGATGAATTCGGCGTCCGGATTTATTGGAGGAAGAGGTTCCTTGAAGTTAACCAAGATGTCTGAGCTGAGTGAGATCGGTTTTTGTGTTGACACGATGGAGGACTGTGATCGCTGATCATAGTATTGACTGTATACTGGACGAGAGTACTTGACTCTCTGGGGATAGTTCTGGGGTGGAGGAGCTGTTGTGTAAAATCCAGACACAGCCAGTGGAGGAGAATGTTGATACTGCGGTCTGGGTCTGTCGTTCTCGTAGTACTGTGGTCTCGGAGAAGTCTGTGTGTAATACGGTTGTACGGGATCATTGGCTACCGGTGGTAATGGTGTGGTCAAAGCTTCTCCTCTTATTGAATCTTTGTTCAGTTTCTGCCCGAAAGTTGTAAAATATTTTTTTGTTATGTCATCTATAAGGCCGGCATCGTGATGGGTGAAGAAAGCGTGATAAGGATTCTCCGTTTGTATGGCTTGTTCAACTTGTGGTTTCTGTGTAGTGTAGTACTGGATTGAAGGTCTCTGTGTGGTATAATATTGGCTCTCGCCACGGAGTTGGTTCCTGTAGACAGGTGATGCAGTTGTAGTCGGAGTGGAAGTCGTGTACAGTTGTTCGTTGTACGGCTTAGCCGTTGTCTGATAATCAAACTTTGCAGGGTATTCTTCGGGTTTTGCAATTCCTACCTTCGGAGAGTCTAATGAACCGTATCCAGGAATTGAAAAACTGTATTCGTAGACGGGAGGTTTGGTGGATGTTCTCGGTTTAGGTGTGCTCCCTACAGATGGAGGGTAAGGGTAGCTATCGAAATCCTTTGTGTGTTCAGGTACGTAGTAATACTGCAGTGGGGATTCTGTTGTGGTCTGCTGTGCACCGGTGTTGCTGTAGTCTTGAGGATAAAAGTAGTCCAGGGGAGAGGGTTTGAAACGACCTTGAACGGACTGTTTAGCAGCTGTGTTGATGTAAACCTCCTCTGTTATGGTGTGGGAGTTTCCACCTCTGTATTGTTGAGGTATATTTTCTGCATCAGTCAGTTGGCCTTCTGAAATATGTGGTTCCTCGTAGAAGTAATATGTCTTCAACGATTTTCCTCGGTTGCCTACGTTTGAGCCATACAAGCGAGGTGGCACTATTGTTGTAGGTGGTGATCTGGTCGGGTAAAATAGTGATTTTAATTTTGTTTGGTCATCATAACCGATAGGAGATTCTGTAGAAGTATAGAACTGACCTTTGTCAGAGTAAAAATCGTCATAATAAAAATCTTGTTTTGGAGGTTGAGTGATGGTTTTGAAGTATTGCTGCTCTTGATCATACGTTTTTGATTTGTTTGGGTATAGCCAACTATTGATTGACAGTTCATAATCAGGAGCGTTGTATACGTATCCTTGGTCTTCTGGTGGTGTGATGGAGTTATAATCGGGTGGTATTGTTGTGGTGGTCCCTTTTCTCAATGGTTTTCTGGCACTTGTAATATAGTAAGGATGTGGTGCCGGAATAGGCACCCAACCCTTTACTACAGCATTTGGAGGCAATGCATGCACAATTGTTGGTCTTGTAATTTCATTGAGTGAGCTGTCAGTTGTAGTTTTGACAGATGGTGGTCTTGTATAGATATTGGTAGTCACAGGTGGTGGAGTGAAAGTTGTACGAACTAATGGTGGAGGTGTTGTAAGTATGTTCACTTTTCCAATACTTGGTTTTATCTTGACTCCATTATAAGGATCTTCCGTACTAGTAATGATATGAACATTTTTGTGCTTAGTAGGTTTTCTTGTTGTCGGTTTGCTCTTGAAAGGCGGTCTTGTCTGTGGTCTCCTGGCTTTAGACGCTGTTGTGTTTTTGTATGGTGCGAAGAAGTCCGGCGGCGGAGGCAGGACGATACCGGGAACTAAAGGTCCGGGCGGCACTAAAGAACTGTTGTCTTTTGGGTAGTAGAAGTCGTAAGGTGGAGGATAATAGAGAGATGGGTCGTCTTCGTCGAATTGATCGGTAAGGTTTCCTGGTGGAGGAAGAAAAGCTGCTCCTGGTGGAATTGGTGGTAGGAATCCCGGTGGTGGAAGGAAGAAAGATCCGTTCAGTGGTGGGGAAAAGGGGAACGGAGGTGGAAGGTAAGGTCCGTTCCCCGGTGTTAAGTTTCCCGGACCATTATCTGAAGATGGGAATGGAAACGAAGCATTCTCAGATAAAGGAAAGAAAGGAGGGAGAAAAGGAGGAGGACCACCAGTACCATTTTCATTCTTTATGAATTCAATAGGACCACCTGGTTTAAGTTGCACTGGAAACGGTGGTGGCACTTTGGGATTCGGTGGAATTTTCACTTGTCGTTGTGGTGCAATGTAATTATCAATTGGAGGCCAAATGGGTTGATTGGATTCTTTATTGTCAAAACTTCCCCCTGCCAAAATCAGCAAATGATTTTCAGCTAACCATATTTCCTCCGGTTTTAAGCCACCAAGGTTGTTAACATTGTCCTTTGGAACTTCAGGATTTACTTCATAGCTTATTATCCCCGGCCTCTTTGGTATTTTGGCAAAAATATCTTCTTGCAGTAAGCTGTATCTTCCTTCTTGTACTTGTTGTGACAGTGTCTTTTTGTCTTCATCATCTTCTTCTTTTCTTCCCCCACCCTTATCCTTGACAGCAGCACTTTGATTAGGTTCCTGTTTGTACCCCGGACCTGTGAGAGGCTCTTGGACTGTTCGGATCGTATCTTCTACTCTGCTTTGCTGGACAACTTTCTTGGCTTTTGACTGGTCCAAATCATCTCCTAGAATCAAGTTACATTCATCCAATTTTTTTTAATGTAATAGAAATAATACAATTTTATGGAAACTTCAATCTGTTTTTTGAAAATTTCAATATTTATCAGATTAACTCAAATTATTTTACCTGGCCATGTATTTATTAATTTCTGGAACAATATTTTGTTCTTAAAACTCTGCTTAAAATCTGCCATGTTTGTAAGTTTGACTTACCAATGTTGTGGATGACTCTCCTGTTGTTTGTCCCGCTCTCCTCAGCAATCAAGTCCTCCAGGACATAATCCTTGGCGGTTGCAAGGACTGCGAAGACTAGCAGAAGTAGAAATACTGTTGTACCAGCCATCTGTAAAACATTTAATATTATGTTAATTGGTGATCCTGTTGGTATTTAATCATATATAATAAGGTAGTATAATCTATAATTGGTATCAGCCATAGAGACACTATCTTATTCAATAACATTGATTATTTACCAATCCGATGTTGTTGTAATTGAAAGTGTTAAAATTATCTCTCTCTTTTAATTCTAGCCTGTTGATGTGTACATATCTTTGTACTTTCTACTCTTAATGACTGTGGAATGGTGTTACTTTCTATTCCAACACAACAGGGTCTGTTCAATTACAGCACACAAGGTAGCGAAATTGTAATTGAGATCTTGTTATAGTGGTAACTGAAATTGTCTTGTTACGAGAAGTAGTTGTTAATGTTCAATTACAAAGTCGACTCAACAATATTACAAGCATTTCAAATCATTTGTATTTTAGTAGGAAATTTGTAGTGAAAACTATTTGTAAAGCTGTAATAAGTACCATTGGTTTGCTATTACTGAATGAAATATTCAACAAACCATAATCATTGATTCTGTATTTGACTTAATGTGAAGGTATGAAGCCTATTTAGTGAGGTAAAATAGGAATACAATTTGTTAAGCTTGATCATGGGAATTAATTCAGAGACAAATACAATACTGATAGCTACCATCTCGACTCCAACCCCATAGGTACAGTGTTCAAACATTTATACACCCTTATGTTTTGTTGTAGAATCATGGAAAATCTCTTATTTCAATATTTTTATTGGTTAAAAAGCTTGTTCAAGTCATATATTAAAAAATGTATATGTAATTTACAAATAAACGTCAAATAGTTTTTTGTGTATTAATCCTTTCTTTAAACTGAGTTAAAAAATTAGGATTAAAACTTATTTCAAGTTTAACACATTGTTCTAATGAGTAAAACTGAGGTTATTTCACAACATCTAGATCTTACGTCACCATTTAACCCCTTAATTATTGTGTTAGTAATCTGCAGTGCTTGAGCTTTTGGAGTGGAATATGGCGAAACAATTGGGAGGGATAATAACGAAATAAACCCTAACTCGGAAAAAACCCTAACTCGGATATCGGCGATGACGAGTTAACGAGTCCAGCTCCCTGACACGGTCGGGTAAGAGTTTAGTGAGTGAGTCACGTAATGGAGGCCTTGGGACAGGTTCTGAGCAGACTGAGGTCATGGTTCACGAGCGTCTCTTGACCCGCAGCCTCCTCCATTCATATCGTCTAGTTCCTCTGGTGTAAGAATATCAAATAGACACGTGGATGTTGACGTGTGTGCAGTTGATTCGGTTAGAAACTTATTTTCCTCAGGAAGGAGGAAAGATTTATTTCTGAACATGTACTACAAGAAGACGGCTTGTAAATGTGAATCCCGCCTTTCGAGGTTATAAGTGGAAATTGCCGCTGAAGGACAGCTAGCGACTTTACCGCGATCGTGATCGTGATTATCTCAGCGCGTATGGAAGCGAGTTCCAGGTGTGTGGGTGGCATTTACAGCGACTGTCTCGGGCGACAGGTGGCCTTCCTCTGTATGTCGGCTTGCCTTATTTAATTGTATATTGGCAGACGGCGGCCCGGATCAGGAACTCGGACGCGATGCTGTGTGCGGGCACGTGCCAGTCGCCAGCAAGTCAGTCGTCACGTAATCTACGTGCGCACTGCCTGTCGTGAGTTGCGCGTTCCCTCGCCTCACCGCACACAACTACTGGATACTTGGCGTACCTACGCGACGGTTTGGGACATTACTAAAATAAGTCTACAGAAATTATGTAAATTATCACGTACTTTGAAAGTTGTCATGGTAAACTTCTAATGTTGCTATTCGTCGAAACGTAACCAGATGAATTTTAACAAAAACAGGTGGTCGCTTCTCTGTTTGACCTTACACTACCTAGTCCGCGTAGACGTTTAATCAGTGATGTGGGTTTAACAAGCACTGGCTGAAAGAGAAAATGGAAAGTACGGTGAACGATCTAGTCTCAGGAAAGTACGGTGAACGATCGATCGAATCCCAGGAAATTACGGTGAATGATCTAATCCCAGGAAAGTACGGTGAACGATCTAGTCTCAGGAAAGTACGGTGAACGATCTAGTCACAGGAAAGTACGGTGAATGATCTGCTCGCAGGAAGGATTAGTGAACCTACACGTGATGTTAGAGGCACCAGGACTCAAGGTCGACCGTCTCTGCACCTCTTGACCAAAGTAGGATAAGAGAATTAATATAAGCGAGAAAGGTAGCAGGTCTACCGTACACCACACGACGCCACGCCCCGCCCGACTATGTGGCTGGCCTCGCTCTGACCCTGACCTATCCTGTTCGCTGCCGCTACACCGGCTGCCACATCTCGGTCTGACGTACCGTCTTGGTCTTATTATTTTGGAAGTACTAAGGGTATACCTATTTATCAAACTAACTGTAAAGTTTAATTATTGACTCAAACATTCCTTGATCGTGACAGAGATTTTCTTGCTCATGTTTCTTCGCGTAAGCTATGTCTTATCCAGCCAGGATAGCGAACCAATTCATTGTTAATTGTATCCAAATGAGGTATGCAATCGTGATTCCCCTTGAAAAGAAGATTTCTGTATTTTGTGTTACTTCTCGTGGGACTTGTGGAACTTCTATAAAATATGTGATAAACACGTGTTTATACATTAGGTATTATGAATGAAATGGGCTTCCAATTCGGTTTCAAAAGTGTGCCAGAATTAATCCTCATCAACTCGTATTAATGAATCATTATGACCCCTTCTGTGTAACTATAGACTATAGCCACTTTGTGTGGACAGTAACCCAGTGATTGAGGTGACCGGTTTAACGTAGTGTTGAGCAGCAACCGGTACAAGGCCGGCCATCTAGCATGGGCCCGCGCCGCGCCACTCTGCGCCTGCGTATTAGCACTGCCATTGTCCTGGCCCGGCCGTAGACGGTCTGATTGGCCCCACTTCCACTCGCATCCATCATAATCAATGCGCACGTTACGTAAATGCGCGTTCGTTAATCCGACCGCCGGTCGGCCCAGTATTAAACGACTGCTCTCGTTCCTCGACCACGTTATTGATGTTGTGCCCGAATAATCCGGTCTGCACGCCTCTTCTAAGCCGCGCCGCGTCACGCGTGTGGCAGTTTCTGTGTTAGGAAGCTATTATTATCGCGTTGGCCCACCTTACATAAATTTGATTTCGTAATCGTCGTCGATGTTTGTGTTATAACCAGGAAGTATCGGACCAATTTGTGTATTAATTTTCAAACACGTACTGTTATTGCCGTTGACTCACTACTCATGTCCCCTAGGAGAGAGATCGATCTTCGGCTGCATCGACTCTGGTGGGACTTGACTGACCATCACATACCGTACAAATTTTAAAGTTAAATCAGATTCAGCCAAGTCTATAAAACACTACTTACGACCGAAAGTGGTGACTTTGTCTCTTTGCCACATAGTCTGGGACTGCGATATGGGGAAATCGTTGTTTGATCCGCACCAAAATTGACGCGGCTAACAACCGATGTATTGTCCAGAGGAAATAACTTTATCGATGTCAAATAAAACCAGATTGTGTGCTTTTATAATGCAAATTGTATTTCGCCTCCCGTAGTACATGGTGTTACTAACTGCGCTCAACCTACATTTGATCCGCACCAAAATTGACGCGGCTAACAACCGATGTATTGTCCAGAGGAAATAACTTTATCGATGTCAAATAAAACCAGATTGTGTGCTTTTATAATGCAAATTGTATTTCGCCTCCCGTAGTACATGGTGTTACTAACTGCGCTCAACCTACATTTGATCCGCACCAAAATTGACGCGGCTAACAACCGATGTATTGTCCAGAGGAAATAACTTTATCGATGTCAAATAAAACCAGATTGTGTGCTTTTATAATGCAAATTGTATTTCGCCTCCCGTAGTACATGGTGTTACTAACTGCGCTGAACCTACATTTGATCCGCACCAAAATTGACGCGGCTAACAACCGATGTATTGTCCAGAGGAAATAACTTTATCGATGTCAAATAAAACCAGATTGTGTGCTTTTATAATGCAAATTGTATTTCGCCTCCCGTAGTACATGGTGTTACTAACTGCGCTGAACCTACATTTGATCCGCACCAAAGTTGACGCGGCTAACAACCGATGTATTGTCCAGAGGAAATAACTTTATCGATGTCAAATAAAACCAGATTGTGTGCTTTTATAATGCAAATTGTATTTCGCCTCCCGTAGTACATGGTGTTACTAACTGCGCTCAACCTACATTTCAGTGATTATTTTTTACTAAGAATTCGATATAATCTTACTTTGCCCATCTCCTTCAGTTTATAAGTCTGTGCTTACATCTTGACAAGCGACTAAGTGGGTGAAACGAGAGGATGTCATTACTCAAGAGTGCTCTGCTCAATGTAGCTACCTCTAACCGTCGCTATCTCTAATTCAGATTCAAAATCTAACCTTTTGTATTTATTAATAGAAATGTTGAATAGGTTGGTTATGAATAGGAATGGTTACGGAAGGTAACAATCCACGCTACAATTGAGGCACTTAAAGAACATACTCGTTGTCTAGTATTTGTTGGTAAGGGTATCGTTTGTCGGGTAAATATTAAAACACGCACATGTTTTCACGTAGACATCGAGCAAAGTAGTTAACCATCAGGCATCGCATTCTTTTACAAACGTACAGCACCACATGACCCTTAGAAGCATGGCAAATAACACGCCCTCTACGTTGTGTTATTGCAATAACTCGGGAGACTCCTTGACTTAAGCAATGTCGGTTGAAAAGGTCTCAGTTTCACTAAATACCAATTCAGTAAAATCCGGGGACAGTGAGGAAATCTGACAGTCACCTGGTTATCGAAGATTTATCGTATGATCGCAGCACTCTACTACATACCAGGTCTGTTAAAAAAATCGCAATTATTGTTTATTTTTTAAACATTTATCTATTCGTCAATCTCAATTTTGTCCCCTTCAAAGTAATCCCCATTAGATATTATACGCTTGTTCTTCCAGTGTTTCTTCCAATGCTCGAAGCACTTCAGAAATTCGTGTGTTGTGATTTTGTTCAGCTCCTCCTTCGATGCCGCCTTTATCTCGTCAACCGTAGCGTAGCGTCGTCCTTTCATGGTCATCTTCAGTTTCGGGAACAAGAAAGAGTCTTAACCCGTGATTCGTCCACCAGAGGTTATGATCCTCTGGAGCACGTTTGGGTCATCGCAGACAGAGTCCAACAGCTCACGAGCAGTGGTAATGCGTTGCTGTCTTTGGTCGAAGTACGAAATTCGTAGCGACCCATTTCATGTCCAAATCACTGGTAACAATCTAACAGCACGAGCCAATCTATATGTTCAGGTCCTCTGTAACGGTGATTCAACGTTTTGTACCACCGATAAACGTCGCTTCGGTCTTAAGTAGCTTCTCCATAAGCCACAGTCAAAGCTCGGAATGCGTCCGCGCTCTTAATTTTGATTTTAACACAAAATTTGATACAGATTCTCTTATCCATCTTTTTCGAATAGGCACAAATCTAAGATGAGCTACGACACGTGCAAGCAGATCAGCTGTCAACAATTACCTGAACATTCAAAATGGCCGATTTTATTGGCATACGTCAGAGAAATGTTTGTCAACATAACGTAATGTACGTCACCAGCAGATATTAAAATAGTCGCGATACGCTTCGAACAGGAGAGGAGGTTGTATCCGCCTGTTGTAAGAGGCCGGCCCCTCGGTGTCGTTGACCAATCGAATTATATCACGTCCAGCTCCATTCTTGTCATTGTGCTGCGAATTCGCCACGAGACTTCTTTCATTTATTTAATTGTGACCGCCGCTTCGTGACGGGAACGAATCGGTTGTAAATATCGGCGCGTTACAACTGTGAATAGTCGGTTCATGCGTCGAGTCTTGTGTTACAAACCTATACTAAGTTATGTAAGACTTCGTGCTTTACAGGAATTAAATGTATTAATATTGTCACTTGCAACTCATATCCTTATACGGCCGAAGCTGTGATATCGGCGCGTTACAACTGTGAATAGTCGGTTCATGCGTCGAGTCTTGTGTTACAAACCTATACTAAGTTATGTAAGACTTCGTGCTTTACAGGAATTAAATGTATTAATATTGTCACTTGCAACTCATATCCTTATACGGCCGAAGCTGTGATATCGGCGCGTTACAACTGTGAATAGTCGGTTCATGCGTCGAGTCTTGTGTTACAAACCTATACTAAGTTATGTAAGACTTCGTGCTTTACAGGAATTAAATGTATTAATATTGTCACTTGCAACTCATATCCTTATACGGCCGAAGCTGTGATATCGGCGCGTTATAACTGTGAATAGTCGGTTCATGCGTCCAGTCTTGTGTTACAAACCTATACTAAGTTATGTAAGACTTCGTGCTTTACAGGAATTAAATGTATTAATATTGTCACTTGCAACTCATATCCTTATACGGCCGAAGCTGTGATATCGGCGCGTTATAACTGTGAATAGTCGGTTCATGCGTCCAGTCTTGTGTTACAAACCTATACTAAGTTATGTAAGACTTCGTGCTTTACAGGAATTAAATGTATTAATATTGTCACTTGCAACTCATATCCTTATACGGCCGAAGCTGTGATATCGGCGCGTTACAACTGTGAATAGTCGGTTCATGCGTCCAGTCTTGTGTTACAAAACCTATACTAAGTTATGTAAGACTTCGTGCTTTACAGGAATTAAATGTATTAATATTGTCACTTGCAACTCATATCCTTATACGGCCGAAGCTGTGATATCGGCGCGTTACAACTGTGAATAGTCGGTTCATGCGTCCAGTCTTGTGTTACAAACCTATACTAAGTTATGTAAGACTTCGTGCTTTACAGGAATTAAATGTATTAATATTGTCACTTGCAACTCATATCCTTATACGGCCGAAGCTGTGATATCGGCGCGTTACAACTGTGAATAGTCGGTTCATGCGTCCAGTCATGTGTTACAAACCTATACTAAGTTATGTAAGACTTCGTGCTTTACAGGGAATTAAATGTATTAATATTGTCACTTGCAACTCATATCCTTATACGGCCGAAGCTGTGATATCGGCGCGTTACAACTGTGAATAGTCGGTTCATGCGTCCAGTCTTGTGTTACAAACCTATACTAAGTTATGTAAGACTTCGTGCTTTACAGGAATTAAATGTATTAATATTGTCACTTGCAACTCATATCCTTATACGGCCGAAGCTGTGATATCATCTAAGTTTCTCGGTTTTCACACCGCGTAAACAACGTAGATACAATCTTGCGGGATATTTGGTATCTACTGTGGAGGGCCATGTTTAGCCAACAATGGTAAACCCAACGTTTGTACGTTCGCTATAATGGCCGTCCACAGCGAGGCGGAAATAGGCTTTCAGTTCTCAAGGTGTTTATAAAATAAAAAATAAGTAATAAAAAAAATGTAATAAAATGTTGTTATTAGTGATTGTCTCATTTAAATATTAAAATGATTAGTTACATATGAATACTAAATGAAGCTCGTCCTTTCTCGTAAAATCTCAGCACTAAAATAGTGTAAACAAATTTCCCAATTTTCATTGTCACTTAAGAAAATCATTAATTTAATTCAAAATTTTGGTTTTGTGATTTGCCGTAGATTCGTGCTTTTATTAATAATATTTACCTTACTTTCCCCTCATCCACTTCTGGAAAACGGACCATCGAACATAACTGTGAAAAATGTCCTTCGTTAAAAAGAATTTCGAGAGAATCTGTTTTGTGCCGATTCTGAAAGCGGTCGATTAGTAATGTTCTAAATCCATTACGTTACACAATAATCGAGCGCGGTTCTTGTACTAAGTGCCGGTCGCGGTCGAGCGGCCACTTTCGCCGTGGCGGGTCGATTACACTTGTTGTGGCCTGCGAACTGACGGACCATAACTCAGTGTCCACCGCCAACAGGCCGTGATGTACGGCACTCGCGCTGCTCATCAGTGCTGGGCTGATACTGTACTCGGTACTCGGACAGCGACTCTTGTATCAGACCCACTGACAACAGGCCGTGATGTACGGCACTCGTGCTACTCATCAGTGCTGGGCTGATACTGTACTAGGTACTAGGACAGCGACTCTTGTATCCGACCCACTGACAACACACCGCGATGTATAGCACTCGCGCTGCTCATCAATGGTGGGCTGATACTGTACTCGGTACTCGGACAGCGACTCTTGTATCCGACCCACCGCCAACACACCGCGATGTACAGCACTCGCGCTGCTCATCAGTGCTGGGCTGATACTGTACTAGGTACTAGGACAGCGACTCTTGTATCCGACCCACCGCCAACACACCGCGATGTATAGCACTCGCGCTGCTCATCAATGGTGGGCTGATACTGTACTCGGTACTCGGACAGCGACTCTTGTATCAGACCCACTGACAACAGGCCGTGATGTACGGCACTCGTGCTACTCATCAGTGCTGGGCTGATACTGTACTAGGTACTAGGACAGCGACTCTTGTATCCGACCCACCGCCAACACACCGCGATGTACAGCACTCGTGCTGCTCATCAGTGCTGGGCTGATACTGTACTAGGTACTAGGACAGCGACTCTTGTATCCGACCCACCGCCAACACACCGCGATGTATAGCACTCGCGCTGCTCATCAATGGTGGGCTGATACTGTACTCGGTACTCGGACAGCGACTCTTGTATTCGACCCATCGAGACCACTATACTACGCCAGGCGAAATGAGCCCCGCAGTTTTGCCGACGGTTCATATTAGATTTCCGGGGAAGGTTTAATGCCTATTGTTAGTGTAATTGTGACGCGTGTCGCTGGAGGGCGTTACCTAACACCGGTGACGCAATGGACAGCGCGGCGTGCGCCCGGCGGCCTGCGGGCTCGACTGTACCGGCTCTGTGTATGACGGCCACTCGCGCTCACAGCGGTACATGTGTACTCTACTAACTGCTCAGGAGTATCGAGGCCGCGCGAGCCATTCTCAGACAAATTAACACCGATTATACCTACGATCATTTTACGGCTGCATGTCTTGAACATCACTCTATCCCGCGTAAGGTGTAATTCAGTATCGTGCCGCCTCTGCTGATGTAGTGTGACTCTGCAAGAGTGCGTATTGTAGCACTGTTTAATCTGTGCCGTGATGTCACAGTGTAGGAAATCTCGTGGTGGATCTGGAGTGAGACGAATCGTGTGTGAGACCGAGTTGTACAACTCGGGATTATCTTGTGTTACACTTGAAATGTGATGGGCGTTGCAATGCGGTGGGTGTATCGTAAGCTACGGGTAATCACATTACATGGAACCGATCGGCGTGTGATTGAAAACTAACACTGTATTGGCTATACGTTATCGGTTTAGGAAATTAGTAAAGTGAGTATTGTTTGTACTGTTATATACACTGGCGGAATCTTGTGTGATTTTAAACCATTATTAGTGTACATTTTGTTATATAACTTGTAAAAAAAAACAATGCTAGAAACAAGAAAGATGTAAACGTGTGCCCTGCGGAACACCGGCAAGATCTGGCCGAGTTGCACACTATGCGCTCAGTGTCACGTGATGGAGACGGCTCCTGTGTACGGGACTGTGACAGATACAACTACACTGAATCTCGCACAACCCGTCCTCTGTATCCGACGAGCTTCCTGGTTCTCCGGACGATGTTCGCCTTGGCGTCTGGTCTTTACGATGTGGCTCTCCCATATGTTAAGGTCGCGGTGCTAATGAACTTGTTTTTGATGAAGTTATTCCATATGTCGTGCCAGTGGATGATCCCACGTATAATGAGCTCTGCGGAATTACTGTTATTACGGTTGACTAGAACTAATAGCAGTTTGGACTAATACGTGTGATGTTGCTGTGCAAACTAATGTGCAGAGTTACTTAGTCACCGGACGAAAGGGGTACTTTTGGAACTATGTAGGATTATCTCGTACAGAAGGGAGTAGGAGTACCGAACACCTTGTTCCAGTTACCCTGGGTGTCTGGTGCCGAAAGGTCGAAGAAGTGGGGCATCAGTTCGGTGACTTTAACGGCCGAGTGGGTCGAAGTCGCAGATCGTCCGGTAACATTGTGACTCGCTGACCGCGCAGGCCTCGCATCGCCGCCATTATTCTATTCACTTTTCCCCTTCACGCCGTTTAGTCCCGGGTTACGCGCGCGCTCTTGAGTGTTTTTATGTCCTTTGTAAACTAGTAATCGCTTCATTCTGGAAGGCCTCTTCACGCTGTGTACATGCGCGTGTCTAGTTAGCACTCGACTCGAGTCATTGATACTCAACTTGTTTGTGCTAAGCTCAATTTCATAAAATATAGCGGGTGTTTTAAAATGCCATTACGATATTGATGCAGCCGTGTCAGGAGTGCTAGACACAAGCAAGGAGGCGCTGAGTGTCCAGAGCCGGAACCGACATGTGGCACAATGAAGTGCCGTTTACTGTGTAATGTGCTGCCCGAGTATACAGAGCAACTGACGTGCACATAATGACGGGTTATCTACGCCACACATATATTTCCTGCAGGACCGTTTGTCGCAACTGGCAGTTAGACACAGAGTTTACACCTCGCCTGCTAGGTTTCTCTGAGTGTCGCAAACTCGAACTGGTTATGTTGGATCTACTCACTCTACAGCGGAATTAAACTGTTGTATTCCTTCCAGCTATTCTCAGTTTATAGTGTTAGACACAGAGTTTACACCTCGCCTGCTAGGTTTCTCTGAGTGTCGCAAACTCGAACTGGTTATGTTGGATCTACTCACTCTACAGCGGAATTAAACTGTTGTATTCCTTCCAGCTATTCTCAGTTTATAGTGTTAGACACAGAGTTTACACCTCGCCTGCTCGGTTTCTCTGAGTGTCGCAAACTCGAACTGGTTATGTTGGATCTACTCACTCTACAGCGGAATTAAACTGTTGTATTCCTTCCAGCTATTCTCAGTTTATAGTGTTAGACACAGAGTTTACACCTCGCCTGCTAGGTTTCTCTGAGTGTCGCAAACTCGAACTGGTTATGTTGGATCTACTCACTCTACAGCGGAATTAAACTGTTGTATTCCTTCCAGCTATTCTCAGTTTATAGTGTTAGACACAGAGTTTACACCTCGCCTGCTCGGTTTCTCTGAGTGTCGCAAACTAGAACTGGTTTATGTTGGATCTACTCACTCTACAGCGGAATTAAACTGTGGTATTCTTTCCAGCTATTCTCAGTTTATACTGTTAGTATAGTTGGGATGTACATGAAGACATTAAAAATTACAGTATATGCAACCTGTGCTTACATAATAACAGGATACGACACACGATATAACGTTTATTTACCATTAACATCCACATGTATGAAACATTAAATAATCACTGGCCCGTTATGGCACCTATAACCACTGTTTAATGAAACATTGCGTAGTCCCGACACGCTAAACTAGTTTGGTGACAACTACATTGAATCCACAAACAATAACAAGCTATTATAACATTACCTGTACAAGTAACTATCCTGTATGCCTTGGTGTTAGTATCAATCTGCTGTGTGTTTCGTAGCCATTACATTTCAGAATCCTGTATATGCTCTTTTAGTTCTTTGTCGTTTTTTAAATACAAGCCTTTATTTCCGATTGGCCAGTATTTAATGCAATATTTGACGGAATTGATTCACATAAATATGCGTTCCATGTCCTAGTGTAATATTACTCATTATCATGTACACCTCCTAAGGAAACGGTGTAAGGCGATTAGGCGATTATGTAATCTGTTAGGATTAATTATGCATCCTTGAAGGTCACAAAATGTACTTTATTAGTAGGAAACGAAATTGTTGAAATAGTGCAAGTACGTATTACAATGTTTAACTTTGGAATAACGCATGGATAGCCATTAGTGTCATTGGGAACACGTTATGCGTTATTGTTTCCACGTCTACAGACTGTGATAATCACGTTTTATAGAGACGTTTATAGAAGAGGGAGGAGGAGGAGGGTCTGTACTAGAGTTGAGTAATGGAGCACTTCCCTCTCTGGCCACGCAATGTGGGTGTGACCGCCGGTAATTATAGCTTACTTCTCACCTCTACACAGACTGAAGCAATATTTAGTTTATGGCCGTTGTTCTCACTGTTTGATTATATCAGTTCGTTTATGACGGTTTTTTTTGTATTCATCACCAAGAACTAAAAAATCCTTTGATTAATTTGAGCATGGGTTTGATTTACTTCGGCACCACATCTTGTTACAGGGTTATGAAGAACCAGTAATACTAGAACTCTGGCCAAATAGGTCACAATGTCTTGGTAATTCTAAGCTTGGTTGAAAATTACGATTTTATTGTTGTTTTTGCGTAGTAAACATATTCCAGTATTAATTATTTTATTCTGCGAAATGTATCCATTATTTGATGAAAACTGGTCATAACTCAAATTGATACCGGATATGTCATTTCGGTTTTAAGCTGATGAGTTGTCTAGTACCCTGGAGTATTTATCTGATTTAGAGTATTCGAAAGGGGTGTTTTGATATCTTTAATGGAATGGGGTATTGTTACAATCGTCGTCTTTAATATTATATATAACCATGATAACGTGATTTACAATCAATATTAAAGGCTTTAGTCTTTAGTGATTAATTATTTATGCGATTATTTACGTTAATTTGTTGTTGTATAAGACTGATATGTTATGACTGTTCTAATGCAAGTAATGTTTTACAGGTATGGATACCATTCACTGAAGTCTACATCTGTAAGTAACATTTCCAGTGCTGCATGTTTCCTCATATTTGCCCACTCACGAAGGACACAGGTTGCCACTCGTGTGTCATAAAATTCGCCCGAGTCGACCGCACTAAGGAAGCCCGCCTCCGAGTATTGCGTCATCGATTCGTTTGTTGTAACTGACGTCGGAGTTGGCGGAAATTGGATCGTTAACCACTTCACGAGAAGGCCGTCGAGAGGACCAGATATTCAGAAGTTTATTCCTATGATTGACTTTAATGGTAACGATTCCTTAGACGGTATCTCGTATCAGTGCTTCAGTTTTGTGAAAATAATTTCACAGTACATATTAACCTATTAAAGAGGTGAAATAACAACATAGTGACGTGGAAGTGGAAGTGAAGCCGTACGTCGTACTACTGGGCCTGTCAAATAACCAGCGTCATTAGGGAACAATGGGGACGGTAACACACTGTGACACAGGGCGTAAAGGCGTGTGTGGAGTTGTGAAAAAGGCGGACAAATTGAATGGCTCGTTACTTAAATGGTCGCGATATTGTGTGTGTGTAAACAAGAGTGGAGCTAAGAGTGAACCTTGTGGCACTCCGCGTTCCGCCCCGCCCGCCTGCTGATTGGGCCAGCAATAGTCGCCACAATGCGGGCACAATTGACTATGTAAATAACCAGCCACGGGTCACCACAACTCACTTTCTATCCCGTAACTCACGGCGGACTGTCGACTCTCGTGACGAGAATCTCGTCCTGTCGACGTTCCTCTCAGTGAAAAAACAACATGGAAACATAGTTCCGGTCTCACATAGAAAATAATATCACAGTATGTTTTACGTTCTTACAAATTGGAAATCGTTGCTCTTCATTTTGTACCGTAGAGAATACTAAATAATAATTTATGTTTCTATTTTAACGCTAAAATTTAATCTCTTTAGGTGTTGTTAGAGTTTTTTTTCTATTACAAGCTAAATTGAATCTTTTTTATACAAGCAGTTATAATCCAAAATACAAATTACAAAGTAATCTGTGGAAGAGAACGTAAGGCAAGTCTAGATGCCGAATAAGAATGAAGGCGAGATGTCCATATAACAATACGTGTTATGGTAGCGTGTGTGCGTTTAGAAATTGTATTAAATAATCACAAAATATAGTTGAATGTGGTTAGTTATATTTTGAATAACAGGAAAGTCATAAGTTTGTTTACATAGCAAACACTTTAAGGCCGGCCTCCACTTGCGATTTGTTGTCGCGCGATTGTTTAGTCGCAAAAATAGAACCTATTGTTTTTAAATGCAGGCGCATCCACATGCGACAGAAATGCGACTGCGATTTAAAAAACGCAAACTGGACCTATTTTGACCGCGACGCGACTGTCGCGGAAATAAAATGAGTCACACGGACAGGCATCGACATGCATCCACTGGCGATTATTTAGTCGCATTTTTGACTGAGTACTGTCGAGCGGTGGCTGTTTGTTAACTAAATAAATATGTCTGACAGTGAAACCTCTTACTAGTAAATTAGTATTATCAGTCATTGATACTGATTTGCTAATTAGTGAAGTAGTGAAAAGAGACCGGCTCTTTATAATAAACAATTAAAAGAGTACAGTGACCGAAATATAAAAGAAAAAACTGTGGACTGAAGTGTGTGGTAAAGTGATAGAAAACTGGAATGACTTACATCAAAAGAAAAGAAACATAAAGGTGAGTGATTTAAATATGATAGCATTAATTGGCTAAAAATACCACCTTACAGGATATCTAAAAAAATGTAGCCTACACTAACTTATAATTTATATCTTATCGGATTCATTGCAGTTCTATATGTTCCCGATTATCAATTTATTTTCGTCTTTGATATTGTATTATCTTATAAATCTATTATATTATCGTCTATTAAAATATTGTATGCTTTTTTAATTTATTCCCAACAGTTTTTGTTTATTTTTTATTATTATTTCACAAGAAACATTTTTTCAATATTTCATTTTAATAGGGTCTACCTAATAGGTTTCTGTAAATAAAACATCGTTCATAGTTTTATTAGCAATTTATTTAAACCAAAATGTAGTTTTGGCTAACAGATATGGTTGTATAAATGATTAATAATGAAATTATTAAAAACTTTAGTTACTCTTAACATGTATTAAACAATTTTTTAAACAGAGGTTTCTTCTGTAAATCACTTCCATGTATTATTATGCCAAACTTCTTCTTATTGATTTAAACATGGTCGTATTGCCAAGGTAATGAGCCTTGAGGTGAAATGAAGTAATCTGCCAAGTAGTCTCTTGCTTTCGATACCTGAAGAGGTACCCCGTACACCGACTTGTTGTATACATACCAGCGGACATCATAGCATTCATCTTCAACTCGAATTACCATCTTTTCTTCTTACAAAGTTGTTGAGAACGCAGGATGATTTAATAATGTCATCCGCTAAGTTCGTTTGGACATTCAATGGCCGATGGAAAATTCGGCCATTTGTTGGCTAAAATACCAAACGTGCATTCCCACCATTCTTCGAGCACGGCACATTCTGTAGTTGTATACTCTTTGTTTCATGGATAAATTCTTCCTGGGATAAGGCCTCCACTATATTTCTTGATGTAGCAAATGCTTCATCTCCAACTATAACAAATGGCATAGGTTTTCCATTTTCGTCATTAGGAAGAGTTTGAGCTTGAGGGATGTTCAGTTTGCCATCAATCAACTTTGCACCTAGTGCGGAGTTTTTCAGAATATTTGAATCACTGTTACTACCGTAAGATATCTACATCGATTGCTGTAAAAACAATAGTCTGCGTCTACTACAGCAAGTAACACAATCGAAAAGTAATTTTTATAATTGTAAAAAAGAGATCCAGGAGTGATTTGGATTTGGCTTCTGAATTCTTATATGTTTGCCGTCAATGGCACCAATGCAATTTGGGAAGTTCGTTCGCAAGTAAAATTGTTTTGCTATCTCCTTCCAATCTTCCTCTGATTTGGTAGGCATGTGTATTGGTTGTAAAACATGTCCACAATTTTGAGCAAGTATCTTTAATGATGTGACCAATTGTGCTGGCACCAATAAATATTCAAAGTGTAACGAAATGAAGCTGTTCCCAGTGGCAAGGTACCTGAAAATAATAAATTCTGAAAATAAGGAGGTACTATATCAAAAGTGTTATGATGAAGTTATGGCATAGGTTTTACATTTGAAATCAATAAAATATAATTTTTAATTATTCTAGGGGGGTTAATACTAAATTTGTATTCCAGGTACAGACGTTCAAAAAAAGTGGAAGAATTTAAAGGACTGCTTTTTGAGGGAAATTGCAGCACAACGAAAAAACCACATCAGGCCAAGGAGCAACAAAAAGAAGAAAGTATATCCATTTTGATGCGTTGCTGTTTTTTGGTTCCCTTTGTAAAAGGAAGAGAAAAACTATTAGTAATATCTCCCTCAATGAAACGGATGGATATGAACCAGAGCAACCACATGATACATCTGATGACATTCAAGAAGGTAATTCTACTGCAAGATGCTCACTTGGCATTAATGCACAGACCGAGCGTGAAAGGCGTAAAAATAGTAAGAAAACAAAATGCAAACTCATATGAGACATCTTTATTGAACATTTTGAAAGCAAGACAAAGTTGACGAGGGTAATGAAGATAAACACTTCGCTTTAATGTTGGTTCCAATGTTAGGAAAATTAAATGAAGAGCAAAAGCATTATGCTAAGATAGAAATTTTAAACGTCATGAGGCAAGCTCGAAACATTAATCCACGCCCTGGTTACATCAGCTCTTCCCAACATACACAACAGCCACAGCATAGCCATTCTGCTTACGGACATAATTCTAACCAACCTGTGTATCCACAAAATACTGGGCCAATGCAGAATTTTTACAACGATTTTGCAGGAAGTGTTTTGTCATCACCCTCTGCAAGTGGAAGTGATCTTTTTGATTTATCGTAACTCTTTTAATGGGTAAACTACTAACCCTTAGTTATTCTATAACATTTGATTTTTTATTAATTTGTACTTGTGTTTTTTAAAATGTTTTGATTTAATAAAGAGTTTTTAATAGATAAACAAATAAGATAATTTGATTTTCTGTAATTATTACTCACCTCAAAGTCACTGATAGACGTTCTTCTGGTGGTATAGACAATCTCCATTTTGTGTTTTTATATGTAATTGATGGACCAATTATTCTCAAAAAGTTCATCAAAAACTATTTTTCGTCATTCGGTAATACTGAAAGAATTTTATAGGATGTTCACTCAAATCTTCAAATAAACTTGTGAAAACTGCCCTTTTAGTAATCGCTGACTTGTTATTGGGTGAACCCAGTAATTATGTTTTCGCCGTTTTTACGTCTAGCACGAAGTAAAAAGCGCGATCACAACACTTGCTTCGATGTCATCCATGATCAAAATCTACAACGATTCTGTCGCAAGTGGATTGCACTCAATTAAGTTTTGCGACTGCGACCAAAACAATCGCGCGACAACAAATCGCAAGTGGAGGCCGGGCCTAATCGCCATCAGAATTGTGTGCACGGATAAAATAAATAAATTCATAGTTAAATTCCATTTGTAATTTTTATTTGATTAAGGTATTGTATTATTATTTAAATAATGTAAAATAAAATCACATTTAAAAATAAATATTATTTTCAATTGCTCGTACTTCTAAGCTGACGTTTGCAATTAAAATATAATCGTATTGTAGTATTGTGAATATATTACATTGAATAAACAAGAAACGTTCGAGTTATATATTTATTTCTAGCAACTGTAAAATTTTAGATAAACGTATACAAAGATCCACATTACTTGCACAATGCACTGTATACAGATTCCAAATGTATCTATGTTTGGACGTAAATTATTGAATAGTTTAATTTAATTTTGTTGAGACTGGTTTTCTTCTCTAATAGTTAAAGGTTTAATGTATAGTTAGATTCATAATTCTATTTGACGTATAGGCTATTATCACATCTAGGAAAATAAATGTTTTATATACAAAATTTGTTTTATTAAAGTGTATATAAATCAATAAAGATTACATTCAAGACTTATTTCGTGTAAAATTCGCAGATCAGGTGAAATTTGAAATAAATTATGACGCGAAAACTAGACGAATCCCTTTTGTACAACAAAATATTCGTAAAGGCTAATAATAATTTTAACGTATTTCCATATGTATAGTAGAGTGCTTACATTACAAACCGGGTTTTTGTTATTTTTTATTAGTGGCGTTGGCAGCGCAAGAAAAAAGTAGGCTTCTTTCGAGACCTATGTAATTTTAAATTGTGACTTAAGTTTAGGTAAAGAAATGGTAGAAATTGAAGAGATCACAATCTAGCCGGTGGAGCTGTAAACTACAAACCTAAGACAGGCAGGGTTTATAGGATGAGACCTGTGTGAGCACACCAACACACGCACTCGCGGTACGTAGGTATATCCAAGTGGCACAGAGACACGACACTACATTGTCTGGCGGTACTCGGGCGCGTACTGACAGCGTACTGACCCAGCGCTCACCGCCATGTGGACCTGCGCCTCGCCCTCTCTCTCCGGCCTGCTGGCGGCTGCTCCTGACCTTGCCTGTCTGCCATTCATACTGCACACACTGAGCAGTGGAGAGCAATCGGCTCAACTGTTTTGAGGTTGATCTGTGGATTTGAGCATCTTTATGATATATATAAAATAATGAAATATGTTTTAAACAAGACTCAAAATTAAGACACTTTCGTGCTATGTGAGTAATTTAGCGAGTTTCTCGTGGTGGAATTTAACTCACCTACTTAAACTAGACAATATGTGGAAATAGTGTTTAAAAATGTATGCACATAAAAAGAGGCTCCATTGATCACAAGTTTGGTTTTAAGATTATATCATCGCGAGTAAAGGAAAATAAAGAAAAGGATCAAGTAATAAATATTTTGTCCGTTATTTTGGAAATTAACCATTAGATTTACTAGATATGGTTTTCAAAATTAGCAGGCCGATATCGTCATACGTGTCGGATCGAAAATAATATTAGGGTAACAGTTGATATTTAACCGCAAGTGTACGGGAATCGTCGCAAGGGGGTCGTCGTGGGTCCTGCGCCCGCCCACTTCTGTGCCATACATCTGCGGTAGCAAGGGACAAGATAGTACTTTGGTATTATCCGGGGGCCACTCTGTCCCTGTCTACTATTTGTTACTACGCTATATAAGTAAGCCAGTGCAAGCACACGTGATCTGAGGTAAGTGTAGGGCCGGGAACTGTTGGCCAGGGGCATTTCCGATCGGTACTTTCCCGACCTCAGGTCACATCCCTGATCGTCCAAATCTTCCGACGGCAGATGACGTTGGACGATGTGGCACGTGATCTTAGGTACTGTATCGAGGTAACTGTAGGGCCGGGAACTGTTGATCAGGGGCATTTCCGATCGGTACTTTCCCGACCTCAGGTCACATCCCTGATCGTCCAAATCTTCCGACGGCAGATCGCGTTGGACGATGTGGCACGTGATCTGAGGTACTGTATCGAGGTAACTGTAGGGCCGGGAACTGTTGACCAGGGGCATTTCCGATCGGTACTTTCCCGACCTCAGGTCACATCCCTGATCGTCCAAATCTTCCGACGGCAGATCGCGTTGGACGATGTGGCACGTGATCTGAGGTACTGTATCGAGGTAAGTGTAGGGACGGGCAGATGATGGCGCCACAGAAGCCTCCCCACTGTTGGCCAAGGGCATTTCTGATCGGTATTTTCCCGACCTCAGGTCACATCCCTGATCGTCCAAATCTTCCGACGGCAGATCGCGTTGGACGATGTGGCACGTGATCTGAGGTACTGTATCGAGGTAAGTGTAGGGCCGGGAACTGTTGACCAGGGGCATTTCCGATCGGTACTTTCCCGACCTCAGGTCACATCCCTGATCGTCCAAATCTTCCGACGGCAGATCGCGTTGGACGATGTGGCACGTGATCTGAGGTACTGTATCGAGGTAACTGTAGGGCCGGGAACTGTTGACCAGGGGCATTTCCGATCGGTACTTTCCCGACCTCAGGTCACATCCCTGATCGTCCAAATCTTCCGACGGCAGATCGCGTTGGACGATGTGGCACGTGATCTGAGGTACTGTATCGAGGTAAGTGTAGGGACGGGCAGATGATGGCGCCACAGAAGCCTCCCCACTGTTGGCCAAGGGCATTTCTGATCGGTATTTTCCCGACCTCAGGTCACATCCCTAATGTTCCAAATCTTCCGACTGCAGAAGACGTTGGACGATGTGGTACGTGATCTGAGGTCCGGAAAATACCGATCGGAAATGCCCCTGGCCAACAGTGCGGGCCTCCGGCGCCATTTTCCATATATAGCGAAAATATATCTCGGGGTAGTGCCCAAGTTCAAGGTCAGATCTCGTGAGTATCGGGACAGAGTGGTCTCCGAATAATTAAAAGTAGGTACTTATAGCAAGGGACAAATAAAAAATATTTATGAACTTTATACTCGTACACAGTATATCAACTACTTTAATTCAATTTATCAATAAAAATATCCCAAATCATGTTTTTGGGACCTGGTTTAAATTAATTGGGGTATTTGGACAATCCATATCATTAAATGTCCAGTTATAGATAGGTGTGTGAAATTTTTTCACCATCGGGGTTGACGAGACATTATATTAAAGTTATTGATAGCAAAATCTTATATCAGTGCTGATATTTTCTTTTCCTAATTTAGTGGTGGCACAATTTTCTCGGAGAAATCAACATCCCTGTTAAGACTATGCGTGTAGTATGAGCGCAGAAATGTGCGAGTATACAGAAGTGTGGGAACCAGTTGACAGGAGCGCCGAGCCGTGCAGTATTATCATACAGCCTGGTATCGACACCTGTCAATCACTCGTACCGTTACAGTTCGTAATTATGCAACTCTAGGAAGTACTGGGGCTGACGAATTAAACGCTCAATTTACTTTAAAACGTCGTAAAATCTGTTGAGATTGTGCGAGAAAGCTATTATTTACTGGCTGGTAGAATGATTAGTTAGTTATTAGCAACTTTTTTGTAACCGGACTGTTGTACAGTAATTGATGTAGACACAACTTTAGTTTATCTTCATTTAAGAAACTATATATTTATATGTTGTGAGATGTTTATTTCAATTTACGAAAAGAAATAAAAAAATAAATATTCGTGGTATCTTATTTTTAAACCTTACATACTTCTATCAAAATATCGCAATCATAAACTTACCAAAGAATCGAAAATTCGGTGAAAATAATGGAATAAATGCTCCAAGAACACCTAATTATCAACACCACAAAGATAACAAAGTCTCAAAGGCCATTCCTCCACATTACTCAGATAACATTGCGAGTCTTGTTTCTTTACTAGAAGCAGGACACAAACAAAACAACTGTAGTTTGATAATAGTTGTGTGTTGTGTTTAGCATGAAATGGTCCAATACTGATCTAATTCCTGAAATATCACGCTGTGTATCCGTCCGATTAGTTGTGTGTTGTGTTTAGCATGAAATGGTCCAGTACTGATCTAATTCCTGAAATATAACTCTGTGTATCCGTCCGATTAGTTGTGTGTTGTGTTTAGCATGAAATGGTCCAATACTGATCTAATTCCTGAAATATCACGCTGTGTATCCGTCTGATTAGTTGTGTGTTGTGTTTAGCATGAAATGGTCCAATACTGATCTAATTCCTGAAATATCACGCTGTGTATCCGTCCGATTAGTTGTGTGTTGTGTTTAGCATGAAATGGTCCAGTACTGATCTAATTCCTGAAATATCACGCTGTGTATCCGTCTGATTAGTTGTGTGTTGTGTTTAGCATGAAATGGTCCAATACTGATCTAATTCCTGAAATGTCACGCTGTGTATACGTCCGATCGACCTCAATAACAATTTTGTAGATCGTCCGTAACACGAGCGTAATCCTGATGACACGTAAATAATCTGATATTAGAATGAAAACATCGTTTACGTGTTTTGTATACGTAAATAATTAGGCACATATCAAAAGATAGATTGAGTAAAATGTACCATTAGAACTGAGAAAAAACCATTTAAATTATAGTTTATAAAATATGTATAAGTCAATTTACATGTGATTTCCGTTCATGTACAGGATTTTGATTAGTTCACGTCCAATTTTGACAGACGCGAACGTATATTCACGTCTTTGTATTCAGCTTTCGTCTTATTTTTTTACTAAGAAATGATTGAACATTTACTTATTATATATTACTTCCATTGCATAGTCTTTCTTATTGATTTGTAAGTTTGTGAACAAATTAATGGACGCTTTTTGTAACTGATAAATACATGGGTGAATGAATACAACATTAGTGCATTTAGGTTTGGTCGCGAGCCGCTCATGTCACAAGCTAGACATAGTCAAAGTTCTTTGTAACTAAGATTCCCTCCAGAAAGTGACACTGACTGGATGGTGGGTTAGGAATGTACACTAGAGACAGTAGTACAGTGCGGACACAGCTCTAGTCTCTAGTCGCAGTTTGGAGCAAGTTACCCAACAGTTGGGCCGCGAGCCGCTCATGTCACAAGCTAGACATAGTCAATGTTCTTTGTGACTAAGATTCCCTCCAGAAAGTGACACTGACTGGATGGTGGGTTAGGAATGTACGCTAGAGACAGTAGTACAGTGCGGACACAGCTCTAGTCTCTAGTCGCAGTCTGGAGCAAGTTACCCAACAGTTGGGCCGCGAGCCGCTCACTGGACTGTGACGTGTTACATGGTCCTGACTTACTTCACATCTGATGCATATACATGGTCAGGTTCTGTAACAGTTGACCGTGGAAACCGTTCTTCCTTTGCTACTGTTCTCGTACCTAGTAGATTCAATATGTTGCATCAATAATAGAGAAGTGATTATCAATTAAAAGTATGACTTAACGATTTGGACATAATGTATATTATATGTTTACAGTATATGCAGGAAACTAATTAATTAGAAGTGTGGAATCCTGCCCGGAGGACCAAACAATGAGTGCGTGTGCGTGAGCGTTTGAATGTTGTTATGTAGTTATACGATATGTCTGTTCTATTCAGTAGGAGGAACAAACTGGGTTAGCATTAAACGTGGCACAGCAAGGACGGCTCGTGTGTGAAAGGAGGGCGTGGCTCGATCGAGTATTCCAGGTAATTTGACCCTGGCCTTATGGAAATGTATGGATGCAAAATCCCGCATCTCGCATGTTGGTTCGGTGAGTTTACCGCGTGTAGAGTCAGTAGCAGGGAATCCCGACCCTGGAATGTGTGGATGAGTCACGACACCGGTGCCGTGAACTTGGTACGGGCGCGAGGTCACGGCCTGACCTTGGGTCGTGACCGGTTCATCTCTCGTGTATCACGGCGCATCTCTGCCGTCTCTATTACCTCATCCGCTCACCACCACCATCATCATCGTCGTCATCATTAGCAACTTGTACTAGAGTTGTCACAATTAATGAGTCCAGCCGTCATCACTGTAATGTCTACTTTCGCTATCCGTTTAACAAAAAAGAGAAAGTGGTCTATTGAAGCCAGTGTCAAGTGCGACTGTATACTTACTTGCTTTCTCCGTACTTCGTACAACACATGTTTCATTCATGGTTAAACTATTAGACATAGACCCGTGGTTTAAATATAAAAAACCATCTTCAAATGCGTGAGGTACTAAGTATTCTTTAATTAAAATCTTTTAGTAATAACCTTTTTAACTATTTAAAGAAGTAATAGTTTTTGGTGGGAGTGGACAAATCAATTTTAGTTATTATGTTTATGTGGTGTAATGATAAAGATTTATTGCAGACAAAGAATTAGCAAATTTCGCAATTTTAGTTTAAAATTTGTACATAATACTGGGTTTTGACCCAATGTTGTTATGCGTTAGTGTATACAGCTGACTCGCCCTGAGCACACGCGTTGACAGTGTCGCAGTTAAAATTTTATAAGAACTAAAATAACACTGTTTTCGTGTTAATAATTAAAATGTGCCAGTATTCTTGGAGTAAATTATAATTACTACACTTTTAACTGTAACTATTTGTCACATGGTACGGGGTTTAAACTAAGTTTAAAGATATAGATAGATTGGTTAATGTTTATAAAAATATAATCGTGCCAAAATGCGGACCAGAACATAAAAAGTTTTAAAGTTTAAAAATATTCTTTATTCTATATGTTTATGTAGTACAAATAAAATATAAAACAACACAAACAATAAATATTCCAGAATTTATTTAGGTCCCATGGAAACACTTTTATAAAATGTACCTCACCCTAAAATTAAGATATTTAGTAAAACTATCAAATGGTAATAGAAGATCGATCAAATGGTAGTAGAAGGTCACTGCAGGTAGGTGTTGGCGCAACTTCCCGCACCATCTATCGGTCGGTAATTAGCAATAACTTCATTAGTCACTTTGTGTCTCATGTACGCTATGTACTATGTGCCGTGTGAGTATCCTGGTGTTGTTGTGTAGTAGAAGGTAGCCACTGCAGGTAGGTGTTGGCGCAACTTCCCGCACTATCTATCGGTCGGTAATTAGCAATAACTTCATTAGTCACTTTGTGTCTCATGCACGCTTTGTGCTATGTGCCGTGTGAGTATCCTGGTGTTGTTGTTGTAGTAGATGGTAGCCACTGCAGGTAGGTGTTGGCGCAACTTCCCGCACTATCTATCGGTCGGTAATTAGCAATAACTTCATTAGTCACTTTGTGTCTCATGCACGCTTTCGTGCTATGTGCCGTGTGAGTATCCTGGTGTTGGTGTTGTCGGTGTTGTTCTGTAGTAGAAGGTAGCCACTGCAGGTAGGTGTTGGCGCAACTTCCCCGCACTATCTATCGGTCGGTAATTAGCAATAACTTCATTAGTCACTTTGTGTCTCATGTGCGCTATGTACTATGTGCCGTGTGAGTATCCTGGTGTTGTGTTGTCGGTGTTGTTCTGTAGTAGAAGGTAGCCACTGCAGGTAGGTGCTGTCGCAACTTCCCGCACATCTATCGGTCGGTAATTAGCAATAACTTCATTAGTCACTTTGTGTCTCATGCACGCTTTGTGCTATGTGCCGTGTGAGTATCCTGGTGTTGTGTTGTCGGTGTTGTTCTGTAGTAGAAGGTCGCCACTGCAGGTAGGTGCTGTCGCAACTTCCCGCACTATCTATCGGTCGGTAATTAGCAATAACTTCTTTAGTCACTTTGTGTCTCATGCACGCTTTGTGCTATGTGCCGTGTGAGTATCCTGGTGTTGGTGTTGTCGGTGTTGTGTAGTAGAAGGTCGCCACTGCAGGTAGGTGCTGTCGCAACTTCCCGCACCATCTATCGGTCGGTAATTAGCAATAACTTCTTTAGTCACTTTGTGTCTCATGCACGCTTTGTGCTATGTGCCGTGTGAGTATCCTGGTGTGGTGTTGTTGTTCTGTAGTAGAAGGTCGCCACTGCAGGTAGGTGCTGTCGCAACTTCCCGCACTATCTATCGGTCGGTAATTAGCAATAACTTTTAGTTATGTGTCTAATGTACGCTATGTGTGTACTATGTGCCGTGTGAGTACTGTGTGTGGTGTTGTCGGTGTTGTTCTGTAGTAGAAGGTAGCCACTGCAGGTAGGTGCTGTCGCAACTTCCCGCACTATCTATCGGTCGGTAATTAGCAATAACTTCATTAGTCACTTTGTGTCTCATGCACGCTTTGTGCTATGTGCCGTGTGAGTATCCTGGTGTTGTTGTGTAGTAGAAGATAGCCACTGCAGGTAGGTGCTGTCGCAACTTCCCGCACCATCTATCGGTCGGTAATTAGCAATAACTTCATTAGTCACTTTGTGTCTCATGCACGCTTTGTGCTATGTGCCGTGTGAGTATCCTGGTGTTGTTGTGTAGTAGAAGGTAGCCACTGCAGGTAGGTGCTGTCGCAACTTCCCGCACCATCTATCGGTCGGTAATTAGCAATAACTTCATTAGTCACTTTGTGTCTCATGCACGCTTTGTGCTATGTGCCGTGTGAGTATCCTGGTGTTGTTGTGTAGTAGAAGGTAGCCACTGCAGGTAGGTGCTGTCGCAACTTCCCGCACTATCTATCGGTCGGTAATTAGCAATAACTTCATTAGTCACTTTGTGTCTCATGCACGCTTTGTGCTATGTGCCGTGTGAGTATCCTGGTGTTGTTGTGTAGTAGAAGGTAGCCACTGCAGGTAGGTGCTGTCGCAACTTCCCGCACTATCTATCGGTCGGTAATTAGCAATAACTTCATTAGTCACTTTGTGTCTCATGCACGCTTTGTGCTATGTGCCGTGTGAGTATCCTGGTGTTGTTGTGTAGTAGAAGGTAGCCACTGCAGGTAGGTGCTGTCGCAACTTCCCGCACTATCTATCGGTCGGTAATTAGCAATAACTTCATTAGTCACTGTTTCTCAATATTCTCCGAACACCATGTTTGTTCACTTGTGGGGAGATTTCATTAGGGGTTGGCGCCCCCCGAGGAGGGATCGTGTTACAAAGTGAGACACCCGAAGAGGTTTACACGTTTCAGTTTCCATGACTTACATGTTCAACACACCTTTCTAGGAGATCAAGAATGGCGTGAAAAATGTACAAGTTTCTCTTGTTCGCAGAAGCGTTGTTGGAAGAAAATATTAAAAAAACCAAGTGCATACATTGCTTTATTAGGTTCCCAAAATAAACTATTATTGTTACAAATGTAATTGGATTGACATTTTTTTTTAACTAAATCCAATTGAAACGTCGAGTGTAAAATCAGTTCATAAAAGTGAAACCCATCCTCAGCTATACACTGGTAACAGCGATAAACAAATGGGTCGAACACTAAAAGTGTTGCTGGTGTATCCACAGAAGTTCCTCAGAAGTGGATAGCGAACAAGAGAGAGTTGTACATTTTCCACAATATTCGTGGTACTGTCCTCTAATTGAGAAGTGTGTAAAGTTTCAAAATGACCGGCAGGAAATGAGCACGTGATGGAATCACCTCTTCGTGGACCACCCTGTATTATTGCATTGACGTTACATCTGTACCAGCCGGAATTGCACGGTTAGCCGATTGGTTGGAAATAAATAGAAGTTTTTCGGTTGAAGAACCACCGTTACGTTCGACAGGTGACCACGGCGGGGTAAGTACGGTGCCTGGGCAGGTCAAATGTCCGCGGCCTGGCGTATTATTGGAAATTGTGGGGTGAACGCTTGCTTGCGTCACGGTTACATCAGGTCACTTATTAAGTACGGCCACGGAACCCCACATTACCCTGCCCGAGACTGTCCGGTTATTTTATTTCACTTAACGTGGTAAATGAGATGGAGATAATCGAATCGGTTAGGTTTCGTTTGTACGTATTACCATTGGCTCGCAGGTGAGTTTTAGCAGATGATACGGTGGCGACTTTGCTGCGATCGCTCCTACCTTGAGTTGGTCGATTTGTGAAAGTTATGAAATGCATATTTACTGCTATAATTATAAAATGCTGCTCAATTGAAAATATAATTCTTTATTGTCATTAATTTAACAATTATTCAAAATGGTTTAACATGCGTCAGTAATCCTATTTTCCGATAATAAGCTTTGCATAGAAAAACTAAAAAATAAAAGTACAAAAATATAAAATGAATTCAATAAATTCCTAAATACGCATATTTTAAAATCTTTCATAGTCGCACACCCTTCAGCTCCCTACGTCTTTCAGCTCTGACAACGTTGGTTGCTGTGTTCTAGGAACTCGCCCACGGAATGAAGTGTTTGCCATTATCTTCTTTCAACGCCTTATTAATTGTTTGGTGATTGATTTGATTTTTTTTTCTGGTAAACAATTAATAAATCTAACACCCATCTGAGATGGGACACGGCCATGAAGCTGTAGTCTGTGTTTGAGCAACTCTGTAATATTCTCCAGCTCTTGTATTATAACCATGGATATCCCTACCTTGCACCAACGTACACCTTAAACGAGAGAACATACTCATCACAGGCACGTACTTTTACAGGCACAGGCAGGAAATTTAAGTAATTTGGGCGTCTTTCTCAAGACGTCACTCAGGAAGTTAAGAAGTAACACAATTTTTGTTGTATAAATAATGTTTGAAAATGGGAATTAGGTCAAGTACCCCACAGTGTAATTAATGTAGTGTAAATTCAGTGTAATTACTGTACGCTAACGAGTTTACAAAGTTGTATACGCTTTGATTGACACTTGAGTAGGTTTAAACTATGTATTTATTGCAGTAAGTAATCGCGTCACGGTTCGATTGCAACACGATGTAAACGGCTAACCGAAGTCGTTATCTGCGGACGTTTCAGATATAAACCTCCGAACCGCGCATCCGATTTATATCTGGCCTCGGGCGGTCTGTCCGGCCTCGAGCCGGAGGAGGATCGACCGTCCATCACCCTGTTGTAACGACGCGGCGGCCCAACACAGGCAGTATTGAGCTGAGCGAGTCGAGCCGAGCCACAAGGTTGGGCCACCCGGATAGTCGCCGGTCACCGGCTGAGTTACGCGAGTTTAAAATCCAATAAGATAGTTCGGAACGGCATTTGTTATCGAGGTTATCGATTGTTTTATTCGACCTCGTCATGATTACGATAAATTGCAAATTGGATGGCCACTATCGAACTGTTGGTAACAAAGGAAATGCAAATCTAGTGGCCGTACCGAGAGAAAGGCTGTTGTGGGTGGGTGAACGGTCCACAGTGCAATGTTCTGGGCTCGTTTCGTGGTTAGCGGTTAGGTTGCAGGTCAAATAATACAGTTGCAGCAGTTAGCTGTACACGCACTGTATGTACTATTCTGAGGAGCACAGCTACCAAGTCTAGTGGCCGTACCGAGAGACAGGCTGTTGTGGGTGAACTGTCCACAGAGCAATGTTCTGGGCTCGTTTCGTGGTTAGTGGTTAGGTTGGAGGTCAAATAATACAGTTGCAACAGTTAGCTGTACACGCACTGTATGTACTATTCTGAGGAGCACAGCTACCAAGTCTAGTGGCCGTACCGAGAGACAGGCTGTTGTGGTGAACGGTCCACAGTGCAATGTTCTGGGCTCGTTTCGTGGTTAGTGGTTAGGTTGCAGGTCAAATAATACAGTTGCAGCAGTTAGCTGTATACGCACTGTATGTACTATTCTGAGGAGCACAGCTAACAAGTCTAGTGACCGTACCGAGAGACAGGCTGTTGTGGGTGAACGGTCCACAGTGCAATGTTCTGGGCTCGTTTCGTGGTTAGCGGTTAGGTTGCAGGTCAAATAATACAGTTGCAGCAGTTAGCTGTACACGCACTGTATGTACTATTCTGAGGAGCACAGCTAACAAGTCTAGTGGCCGTACCGAGAGACAGGCTGTTGTGGGTGAACTGTCCACAGAGCAATGTTCTGGGCTCGTTTCGTGGTTAGTGGTTAGGTTGGAGGTCAAATAATACAGTTGCAGCAGTTAGCTGTACACGCACTGTATGTACTATTCTGAGGAGCACAGCTAACAAGTCTAGTGGCCGTACCGAGAGACAGGCTGTTGTGGGTGAACTGTCCACAGAGCAATGTTCTGGGCTCGTTTCGTGGTTAGTGGTTAGGTTGGAGGTCAAATAATACAGTTGCAGCAGTTAGCTGTACACGCACTGTATGTACTATTCTGAGGAGCACAGCTACCAAGTCTAGTGGCCGTACCGAGAGACAGGCTGTTGTGGGTTGAAACGGTCCACAGAGCAATGTTCTGGGCTCGTTTTCGTGGTTAGTGGTTAGGTTGGAGGTCAAATAATACAGTTGCAACAGTTAGCTGTACACGTACTGTATGTACTATTCTGAGGAGCACAGCTACCAAGTCTAGTGGCCGTACCGAGAGAAAGGCTGTTGTGGGGTGAACTGTCCACAGAGCAATGTTCTGGGCTCGTTTCGTGGTTAGTGGTTAGGTTGGAGGTCAAATAATACAGTTGCAACAGTTAGCTGTACACGTACTGTATGTACTATTCTGAGGAGCACAGCTACCAAGTCTAGTGGCCGTACCGAGAGAAAGGCTGTTGTGGGTGAACTGTCCACAGAGCAATGTTCTGGGCTCGTTTCGTGGTTAGTGGTTAGGTTGGAGGTCAAATAATACAGTTGCAGCAGTTAGCTGTACACGCACTGTATGTACTATTCTGAGGAGCACAGCTACCAAGTCTAGTGGCCGTACCGAGAGAAAGGCTGTTGTGGGTGAACTGACCACAGTGCAATGTTCTGGGCTCGTTTCGTGGTTAGTGGTTAGGTTGGAGGTCAAATGATACAGTTGCAGCAGTTAGCTGTACACGCACTGTATGTACTATTCTGAGGAGCACAGCTAACAAGTCTAGTGACCGTACCGAGAGACAGGCTGTTGTGGGGTGAACGGTCCACAGTGCAATGTTCTGGGCTCGTTTCGTGGTTAGTGGTTAGGTTGGAGGTCAAATGATACAGTTGCAGCAGTTAGCTGTACACGCACTGTATGTACTATTCTGAGGAGCACAGCTAACAAGTCTAGTGGCCGTACCGAGAGACAGGCTGTTGTGGGTGAACTGTCCACAGAGCAATGTTCTGGGCTCGTTTCGTGGTTAGTGGTTAGGTTGGAGGTCAAATGATACAGTTGCAGCAGTTAGCTGTACACGCACTGTATGTACTATTCTGAGGAGCACAGCTAACAAGTCTAGTGGCCGTACCGAGAGACAGGCTGTTGTGGGTGAACTGTCCACAGAGCAATGTTCTGGGCTCGTTTCGTGGTTAGTGGTTAGGTTGGAGGTCAAATAATACAGTTGCAGCAGTTAGCTGTACACGTACTGTATGTACTATTCTGAGGAGCACAGCTAACAAGTCTAGTGGCCGTACCGAGAGACGAGAGAAAGGCTGTTGTGGGCGAACTCTGTGCATGCGTACTTGTTTTTTTAATTTAATCACCAATAGTTATTAAGGTAGATTAGTCTTGTTTTGTGTTTACTTTACGTTATTGGTTATTAATCCACCGACTGGGAGATTTAGTTTGTTATTCGGGTTTTAAATACGAGATATGTTGCCAGATCACGGAGATTTACAGTGACAAACGCCGTCTAATGGGGTTGGGCAAGTCCAAGGCGAAACACACGAAGTGGGGGACGTTCTGATGCGAATTGTGAGACCCGGGCAGGGCGTTTCTTTGCGGAAAGTTTTGATAAGGTGGCCACACGTACCTGATCAATGGTGGAACTATCTTAGAAAGAATTGTATATTGTGTTTTTATTACAAAATTGTATTACTGCCCAACCTTGCCTCATGCATCACAATAATAAATAAGATAATATGTAAAATATGATAACATGTGGCTTATTACATATAATGCCTCTTTGTAGTTTACATCACTGTTTCAGCTTTTTGTCCCGTTGTATTGCAAACAAATGTAAACTATGCGCTTTTCTAAACTTAACTTGCAAGTACCTTTGGGCTCTATTCTCTAACACCGATTCCTCTTTTCTCCGTTCACCCGCTTGTTGGGTTTATTATTGCTACCAACTAATTATGTGTCGACTAACTAGTATCTGTAGTTCTGTGTTATTGGTTATCTTTGAAGTCAGCGATCAGCCTCAGTGTGGCCTTACAGACGGGGAATTTGTCATATTTTAAAATAACTAAAAACTTTGGGATGGAATAAGGCCAGTTAGAGAGGGATAGAGCAAGGTGTTGCGTAATTCTCCGCCAAAGTCCCATAAATGGAGCGGTGACTTCTACAGTCCAGGGTGGCATCTAAAACGTCGATCTGATCTTGTTAAATAAACATACAAGTCTCGTAGAGTAGTCCTCCCAGACCACTTCCAATCGAGCCCAGTCAAGCGTATCAGACCGCATTTTACAATAAGTATTCCTCGGCCTTGAGACTCTGCGTTCATCCTGTGATTGAGGCCTCCGGTGGAGCCATCATCCATCGTGTGCTGAGCTCACCATCTCGCCAGTAATGATAACCACGATCCGTCTCGCAGCATCCGGTTCTGTCGGTCAGTGCCTCATTTACAAACTGAAAGCGGCAAAATCTGAATTTTTGCAAATTTTTGATTTTGATCTAATTTTTTCTCTCATGCTTCAGCTTTAATTAGATACCAGATTTATTAACTTTCGTACACTATTTACAGACTTATTAAACATTTGATAAAAGTATGTCAATTCAATTGAAGCGTTAACCTGCTGCGTGATATTCCCTGCTGGCATTATTTATATTAGATTTAATACTCTTCTATGTTACTGACAAGTATATCATTTTGTTTATTGGTAAACCTGACTCTTTGAAATCTAAACAGTTGCCTATTTTAGTAAGACAATATTTGATCTGCTTGAGTGGTTTCTTTACATTGTAATAGTGTTGTTGTTTACAGTTTTACGTTTCTTTGCCATTGTGAAAGGTTGTTAATAAAAATGCATGGGCATAAAGCTTTTGTGATGTACGATACTGAGCGCAATGCTAGAGCCCAGAGTGAAAGCTCAGAAACGTTGGATATAACGTTGTATTTACAAATGTGTCGTGTCGTGTGTGTCAGGTGATGTATGACACTGAGCGCAATGCTAGAGCCCAGAGTGAAAGCTCAGAACGTTGGATATAACGTCGTATTTACAAATGTGTCGTGTCGTGTGTGTGTCAGGTGATGTATGACACTGAGCGCAATGCTAGAGCCCAGAGTGAAAGCTAAGAACATTGGATATAACGTCGTATTTACAAATGTGTCTTGTCGTGTGTGTCAGGTGATGTACGATACTGAGCGCAATGCTAGAGCCCAGAGTGAAAGCTCAGAACGTTGGATATAACGTCGTATTTACAAATGTGTCGTGTCGTGTGTGTCAGGTGATGTATGACACTGAGCGCAATGCTAGAGCCCAGAGTGAAAGCTCAGAACGTTGGATATAACGTTGTATTTACAAATGTGTCGTGTCGTGTGTGTCAGGTGATATACGATACTGAGCGCAATGCTAGAGCCTAGAGTGAAAGCTCAGAACGTTGGATATAACGTCGTATTTACAAATGTGTCGTGTCGTGTGTGTCAGGTGATGTACGACACTGAGCGCAATGCTAGAGCCCAGAGTGAAAGCTCAGAACATTGGATATAACGTCGTATTTACAAATGTGTCGTGTCGTGTGTGTCAGGTGATGTACGATACTGAGCGCAATGCTAGAGCCTAGAGTGAAAGCTCAGAACGTTGGATATAACGTCGTATTTACAAATGTGTCGTGTCGTGTGTGTCAGGTGATGTACGACACTGAGCGCAATGCTAGAGCCTAGAGTGAAAGCTCAGAACGTTGGATATAACGTTGTATTTACAAATGTGTCGTGTCGTTTGTGTCAGGTGATGTACGACACTGAGCGCAATGCTAGAGCCCAGAGTGAAAGCTCAGAACATTGGATATAACGTCGTATTTACAAATGTGTCGTGTCGTGTGTGTCAGGTGATGTACGACACTGAGCGCAATGCTAGAGCCCAGAGTGAAAGCTCAGAACATTGGATATAACGTCGTATTTACAAATGTGTCGTGTCGTGTGTGTCAGGTGATGTACGACACTGAGCGCAATGCTAGAGCCCAGAGTGAAAGCTCAGAACATTGGATATAACGTCGTATTTACAAATGTGTCGTGATGTACGACACTGAGCGCAATGCTAGAGCCCAGAGTGAAAGCTAAGAACATTGGATATAACGTCGTATTTACAAAATGTGTCGTGATGTACGACACTGAGCGCAATGCTAGAGCCCAGAGTGAAAGCTCAGAACATTGGATATAACGTCGTATTTACAAATGTGTCGTGTCGTGTGTGTCAGGTGATGTACGACACTGAGCGCAATGCTAGAGCCCAGAGTGAAAGCTAAGAACATTGGATATAACGTCGTATTTACAAATGTGTCGTGATGTACGACACTGAGCGCAATGCTAGAGCCCAGAGTGAAAGCTCAGAACATTGGATATAACGTCGTATTTACAAATGTGTCGTGATGTACGACACTGAGCGCAATGCTAGAGCCCAGAGTGAAAGCTAAGAACATTGGATATAACGTCGTATTTACAAATGTGTCGTGTCGTGTGTGTCAGGTGATGTACGATACTGAGCGCAATGCTAGAGCCCAGAGTGAAAGCTAAGAACATTGGATATAACGTCGTATTTACAAATGTGTCTTGTCGTGTGTGTCAGGTGATGTACGATACTGAGCGCAATGCTAGAGCCCAGAGTGAAAGCTCAGAACTTTGGATATAACGTCGTATTTACAAATGTGTCGTGTCGTGTGTGTCAGGTGATGTACGACACTGAGCGCAATGCTAGAGCCCAGAGTGAAAGCTCAGAACGTTGGATATAACGTCGTATTTACAAATGTGTCGTGTCGTGTGTGTCAGGTGATGTACGACACTGAGCGCAATGCTAGAGCCCAGAGTGAAAGCTCAGAACATTGGATATAACGTCGTATTTACAAATGTGTCGTGTCGTGTGTGTCAGGTGATGTACGACACTGAGCGCAATGCTAGAGCCCAGAGTGAAAGCTCAGAACATTGGATATAACGTCGTATTTACAAATGTGTCGTGTCGTGTGTGTCAGGTGATGTACGACACTGAGCGCAATGCTAGAGCCCAGAGTGAAAGCTCAGAACGTTGGATATAACGTCGTATTTACAAATGTGTCGTGTCGTGTGTGTCAGGTGATGTACGACACTGAGCGCAATGCTAGAGCCCAGAGTGAAAGCTCAGAACGTTGGATATAACGTCGTATTTACAAATGTGTCGTGTCGTGTGTGTCAGGTGATGTACGACACTGAGCGCAATGCTAGAGCCCAGAGTGAAAGCTCAGAACGTTGGATATAACGTCGTATTTACAAATGTGTCGTGTCGTGTGTGTCAGGTGATGTACGACACTGAGCGCAATGCTAGAGCCCAGAGTGAAAGCTCAGAACGTTGGATATAACGTCGTATTTACAAATGTGTCGTGTCGTGTGTGTCAGGTGATGTATGACACTGAGCGCAATGCTAGAGCCCAGAGTGAAAGCTCAGCACGTTGGATAAAACGTTGTATTTACAAATGTGTCGTGTCGTGTGTGTCAGGTGATGTACGACACTGAGCGCAATGCTAGAGCCCAGAGTGAAAGCTCAGAACGTTGGATATAACGTCGTATTTACAAATGTGTCGTGTCGTGTGTGTCAGGTGATGTACGACACTGACCGCAATGCTAGAGCCCAGAGTGAAAGCTCAGAACATTGGATATAACGTCGTATTTACAAATGTGTCTTGTCGTGTGTTTCAGGTGATGTACGATACTGAGCGCAATGCTAGAGCCAGAGTGAAAGCTCAGAACTTTGGATATAACGTCGTATTTACAAATGTGTCGTGTCGTGTGTGTCAGGTGATGTACGACACTGAGCGCAATGCTAGAGCCCAGAGTGAAAGCTCAGAACATTGGATATAACGTCGTATTTACAAATGTGTCGTGTCGTGTGTGTCAGGTGATGTACGACACTGAGCGCAATGCTAGAGCCCAGAGTGAAAGCTCAGAAACGTTGGATATAACGTCGTATTTACAAATGTGTCGTGTCGTGTGTGTCAGGTGATGTACGACACTGAGCGCAATGCTAGAGCCCAGAGTGAAAGCTCAGAACGTTGGATATAACGTCGTATTTACAAATGTGTCGTGTCGTGTGTGTCAGGTGATGTACGACACTGAGCGCAATGCTAGAGCCCAGAGTGAAAGCTCAGAACATTGGATATAACGTCGTATTTACAAATGTGTCGTGTCGTGTGTGTCAGGTGATGTACGACACTGAGCGCAATGCTAGAGCCCAGAGTGAAAGCTCAGAACGTTGGATATAACGTCGTATTTACAAATGTGTCGTGTCGTGTGTGTCAGGTGATGTACGACACTGAGCGCAATGCTAGAGCCCAGAGTGAAAGCTCAGAACATTGGATATAACGTCGTATTTACAAATGTGTCGTGGCGTGTGTGTCAGGTGATGTATGACACTGAGCGCAATGCTAGAGCCTAGAGTGAAAGCTCAGCCTCATTACCCGCCATTGACGGTGAGAATGGACGCCATTATCAGCAGATCAGGATATGCTAATGAGACTCGGTAATTAGATCACATATCCGCAGGAATGTGAGTGAAACCCTGACATTTGTTGTGTCGCGAATACTGTGGGCTAGGCCTGGACCCCACACGAGCTGCGCTGATGGTTGTTTCCTGGTTGTAACCTCTAATTGGCTAACAAACAGAGCACCAGACCACTCTTTATCTGTAAATGTTAGAGGCCGCAGCAACTGCTGGCTCAGACAACATACACATTACCATATACGCCCGGACCATCATAATTCAATACAGGCTAGGCTCTGTATTTCAGATCAAATTATACCCTATTATTAGGTCAGAGTCCATTAGGCCCCCGCCAAGGAACAGTTATTTTAGGTGTGAGCCTTGATTTATTGATACATCGTATCGACGTTTTATCCAGACAAAAATTTATTTCACGTTCCCCAAGAAGAAAAATAATTAATAAGTGATCTGATTCCAATACTGGCATTCCAACTTTTTTTCACTTGAAAAGTACGACGAGTACGAAAAGTACGAAAAGTATTTGTCTTTTGTATTGTCAATGTCTAATTACTGATGACAAAATTAATAACTATTTTGACAGCAAGGAATAAATGTGCGATATTTCAATGTTAGGACCTCATTTTTGGCTTTCTTTTATGCTATAAAAACTGTGAACACTCTTCATTTTGTAGACTGATGTATGGCCTAGGAGTTCTACAATAACTATACGAACGATTTATTAGTGAATCAGCGTCGTCAGGAGATTCATCTCAGCCTTGCGGTATTGTGAGTCGACTGTAATTGTTTTAATCAGGTTACGAAATCAGCGATAAACCACGGCGATACTGGAACTCCTGGCGGGAACAATGAGATACCATCTCCACGGACTTGGGAAAGTCTGTGAAGCGCAGCGGCTACACCTGAAGATGCGGAAAGATAATAAGATGAATCTCAAGGTCAGGACATTCTACAGCCGAGTGGCTCACGATATGCGCCGTGGATGCTGAGATATTTCTTGCCTATTGTTACAACCATTGCATTCCGATTCCTGTTTAAAAATATGAAACTAAAGAGCGATTACAACAATTTTATCAACCTATGGCTAGGTTGGATCTGATATTTGAGCTCCAGGGTTCTTTGGTCTAAAATGGTATCTTCAGTGACAGCGGCTTGAATGGCTGCAATAACGATCACGATCAGATGGGTTGTGTGCTGAAAGCAGGGATGCTACAGGTCAGGGAAATCAGGGAAGTCAGGGAAAAAATAAACAGGACTGGAAATCAGGGAAAAGTCAGGGGAATCCGGTCTCAAGTCAGGGAAAAAGTCAGGGAATTTCGACGTTGGTCAGGGAAAAATATAAAATCCCTTTACACAAATAAACTTACTGCCGCCGCGCCGAGTCCAAGCCTGCAGACGACCGCTTTTTAGCCTCAACACCGCTTTTTTCCACAAATTAATTGCCAAAAAACCTGGGGATTGCGTCGAAAAAAGTCAGGGAAAAATGAAAAACTTGGTCTGGAAATCAGGGAAAAGTCAGGGAATTTCATTATTAGACTCCTGTAGCAACCCTGGAAAGTGAAGTCGATTAGTTGATCAATGCAGAGGAGAGTGAGACAGCAAGTCAGCACGATGTACCGCACCACCGGAGCATTGCAGCATGGTCAGCCATATGAGTGGCTGCGCTTGCGATCACGATCAGATGGGTTGTGCTGAAAGTGAAATCGATTAGTTGATCAATGCAGAGGAGAGTGAGACAACAAGTCAGCACGATGTACCGCACCACCGAAGCATTGCAGCAAGGTCAGCCATATGAGTGGCTGCTGTAGAGATCACGATTGGATGAGTTGTACTGAAAGTGAAGTCGATTAGTTGATCAATGCAGAGGAGAGTGAGACAGCAAGTGAGCACGATGTACCGCACCACCGGAGCATTGTAGCAAGGTCAGCCATATGAGTGGTGCTGTAGCGATCACGATTTGGATGAGTTGTACTGAAAGTGAAGTCGATTAGTTGATCAATGCAGAGGAGAGTGAGGACAGCAAGTGAGCACGATGTACCGCACCACCGGAGCATTGTAGCAAGGTCAGCCATATGAGTGGCTGCTGTAGAGATCACGATTGGATGAGTTGTGCTGAAAGTGAAGTCGATTAGTTGATCAATGCAGAGGAGAGTGAGAGACAGCAAGTCAGCACGATGTACCGCATCACCGGAGCATTGCAGCAAGGTCAGACATACGAGTGGCTGCTGTAGAGATCACGATTGGATGAGTTGTGGTGAAAGTGAAGTCGATTAGTTGATCAATGCAGAGGAGAGTGAGACAGCAAGTGAGCACGATGTACCGCACCACCGGAGCATTGCAGCAAGGTCAGCCATATGAGTGGCTGCGGAAGCGATCACGATCGGATGAGTTGTGCTGAAAGTGAAGTCGATTAGTTGATCAATGCAGAGGAGAGTGAGACAACAAGTCAGCACGATGTACCGCACCACCGAAGCATTGCAGCAAGGTCAGCCATATGAGTGGCTGCTGTAGAGATCACGATTGGATGAGTTTGTACTGAAAGTGAAGTCGATTAGTTGAATCAATGCAGAGGAGAGTGAGACAGCAAGTGAGCACGATGTACCGCACCACCGGAGCATTGTAGCAAGGTCAGCCATATGAGTGGCTGCTGTAGAGATCACGATTGGATGAGTTGTGCTGAAAGTGAAGTCGATTAGTTGATCAATGCAGAGGAGAGTGAGACAGCAAATGAGCACGGTGTACCGCACCACCGGAGCATTGCAGCAAGGTCAGCCATATGAGTGGCTGCGGTAGCGATCACGATCGGATGAGTTGTGCTGAAAGTGAAGTCGATTAGTTGATCAATGCAGAGGAGAGTGAGACAACAAGTCAGCACGATGTACCGCACCACCGGAGCATTACAGTAAGGTCAGCCATATGAGTGGCTGCTGTAGAGATCACGATTGGATGAGTTGTCCTGAAAGTGAAGTCGATTAGTTGATCAATGCAGAGGAGAGTGAGACAGCAAGTCAGCACGATGTACCGCACCACCGGAGCATTGCAACAAGTCAGCCATATGAGTGGCTGCGGTAGCGATCACGATTGGATGAGTTGTGCTGAAAGTGAAGTCGATTAGTTGATCAATGCAGAGGAGAATGAGACAACAAGTCAGCACGATGTACCGCACCACCGGAGCATTGCAGCAAGGTCAGCCATATGAGTGGCTGCGGAAGCGATCACGATCGGATGAGTTGTGCTGAAAGTGAAGTCGATTAGTTGATCAATGTAAAGGAGAGTGAGACAGCAAGTCAGCACGATGTACCGCACCACCGGAGCATTGCAGCAAGGTCAGCCATATGAGTGGCTGCTGTAGAGATCACGATTGGATGAGTTGTGCTGAAAGTGAAGTCGATTAGTTGATCAATGTAAAGGAGAGTGAGACAGCAAGTCAGCACGATGTACCGCACCACCGGAGCATTGCAGCAAGGTCAGCCATATGAGTGGCTGCGGAAGCGATCACGATCGGATGAGTTGTGCTGAAAGTGAAGTCGATTAGTTGATCAATGCAGAGGAGAGTGAGACAGCAAGTCAGCACGATGTACCGCACCACCGGAGCATTGCAGCAAGGTCAGCCATATGAGTGGCTGCTGTAGAGATCACGATTGGATGAGTTGTGCTGAAAGTGAAGTCGATTAGTTGATCAATGCAGAGGAGAGTAAGACAGCAAGTCAGCACGATGTACTGCACCACCGGAGCATTGCAGCAAGGTCAGCCATATGAGTGGCTGCTGTAGAGATCACGATTGGATGAGTTGTGCTGAAAGTGAAGTCGATTAGTTGATCAATGCAGAGGAGAGTGAGACAGCAAGTCAGCACGATGTACCGCACCACCGGAAGCATTGCAACAAGTCAGCCATATGAGTGGCTGCGGTAGCGATCACGATTGGATGAGTTGTGCTGAAAGTGAAGTCGATTAGTTGATCAATGCAGAGGAGAGTGAGACAGCAAGTCAGCACGATGTACCGCACCACCGGAGCATTGCAACAAGTCAGCCATATGAGTGGCTGCGGTAACGATCACGATTGGATGAGTTGTGCTGAAAGTGAAGTCGATTAGTTGATCAATGCAGAGGAGAGTGAGACAACAAGTCAGCACGATGTACCGCACCACCGGAGCATTGCAGCAAGGTCAGCTATATGCATATAAACCACTTTCACTGCCATCTAGTTGTCCACTTAAACTAACCTCCTCGCGCCGCCGTCTTTCTCCTGACATCTGCAAGAACTGCGTGTCACCTTCCACCTCTTGCATGCAGGATATCTCGTTATCCTGTGCTGCAAGCATTTTCTCCTGCCAGATCTGTCTCGTATCCTGTCATTGCGGTCCAACATAGTTGTGTTGCTTAGTTTTTATGATTGATTAATTTTCCAAGGATATTCAAATGTTTTACACAAAAATGTATGTTTAAAAACCCGTGATTTCATATACGAATAGTGCAACAAAGGACGATATTTAAAACGCCATGTGAATATGAAATTTACGGTACATAAATTAACAATTTTGTAAACTTTTATAAAAAATTTGTTTCAAACCGATTTAATCGTCAATTTTGTATTGATTTACGTTATTATTTAGTAAACATTTATATCAAAACTAAAAAGAAAAATTAAAAGAACTTCTCTCTGGGTAGAGCAATGCACAGGTATTGTCTACACAAGCAACTTTGGACATTCTGTGAATGGGTCGAGAAGGATTGCTTGAGAATATAGCCTTTTTCGTGATCACGGTGTACAACTGTTATTGCTTGTGAGAAATGAGGTGCGCCAGAACATAGAACGTAAGCGCTTTTGATCTTGGGGAGTACGAATGTCGCTGTCAAAAGTGCATGTGTGAGGTCTGCTTCGTTAATACATCGAATAAGAAGTTCGCCGAATTCATTCTCGTTAGGCGTTTGTGGCCGATCCCACTTAAAGCTCTAATCCCTCCGTCCTCATGGGCCCCTGGCCTGTGTGAGGATCGTATCAAACATAAAATATTAATGCCTCCCAACAATCTGCTACAAAAAGTGCCGAGCGGGTTCCCATTTGCCAGAAACACAAGATATAGAGTTACCACCGTGCTGGTTGTATCGTACCATGGGCGTAGTTGTTTTGACAGCAGTAAATCGGATACGGTTTATAGACAAACGACGTGTTGTGTGGAGTGGTTTGCATACTGCGAAAGTAGTCTAATGTTGCCAGTTGATAGAGTTACCACCGTGCTGGTTGTATCGTACCATGGGCGTAGTTGTTTGACAGCAGTAAATCGGATACGGTTTATAGACATATAACAAAACGTCGTGTTGTGTGGAGTGGTTTGCATACTTACCACCGTGCTGGTTGTATCGTACCATGGGCGTAGTTGTTTGACAGCAGTAAATCGGATACGGTTTATAGACAAACGACGTGTTGTGTGGAGTGGGTTTGCATACTGCGAAAGTAGTCTAATGTTGCCAGTTGAGTAGAGTTACCACCGTGCTGGTTGTATCGTACCATGGGCGTAGTTGTTTGACAGCAGTAAACCGGATACGGTTTATAGACAAACGACGTGTTGTGTGGAGTGGTTTGCATACTGCGAAAGTAGTCTAATATTGCCAGTTGATAGAGTTACCACCGTGCTGGTTGTATCGTACCATGGGCGTAGTTGTTTGACAGCAGTAAACCGGATACGGTTTATAGAGACGTGTTGTGTGGAAGTGGTTTTGCATACTGCGAAAGTAGTCTAATATTGCCAGTTGATAGAGTTACCACCGTGCTGGTTGTATCGTACCATGGGCGTAGTTGTTTGACAGCAGTAAATCGGATACGGTTTATAGACAAACGACGTGTTGTGTGGAGTGGTTTGCATACTGCGAAAGTAGTCCTAATATTGCCAGTTGATAGAGTTAACCAGTCAAGTATAACGTAGAGGACAGTAACTGTACTCGTTGTGTGCCTGGCGACGTCACCGCAGGATTCACAGCACGGAGTGAGCTGTATGTACGTGTTGATGATGTGTGTGTAAACAAAGGTCAGCAGTCAGCAGTGTCGGTGGCGTGTGTTTGATGTGAAGCAGGCTATTGTCGGGTTAAGGTCAGTCACACACACGACACGAGTTGGGTAAACTGGCAGCCCATTTCCCACAACTCGACTTTCATCCTCTCAAGTTCACTGAGCTCGTGGTCCACAGCATTGTGCTGGCGCCCCACCACACGTGCCGAGAAAGTTCTGTGAATCCATATCAAATAATTAAATAAATTAGTGGATGTGGATGTGGATGTTCTCTGAAACGCTTGTAACGAGCGGGACGAGCGACGGTCCTTGCACTTTCACGAGTCGTTAATGTTCTCTCAAACAGTGCTGTTAGCACGGAGCGGCGCCGGCATCCCGTTATTAGGCGTTCATAACTTGACAAAAACCCCGTTTCCGGGAGGACGGAAGCGCTTTCCCCGCGACTGCAGTTTGGGGCCAATATTCAATGAGTCGAGTGATGCTCCGTGTTACACTTTCTACTCGGGGCAGTTGTTAACAGTGACGATCACATTATGTGGTGTAGCCCTTGGATCCTCTGGCCACACGCTTGTACACATTGCTGCACCCAAGGTCTCGAACTTCATTATATTTTCTGACAAGGCGAAGTTAATCGTCATGTCCAACCGCAAGTCATGTCTGGTTTTAATGTTCATGGGTTTTACGCTTATTACGTGTGCACGTTTGAACATACATGTGCTCGCGATATATAAAAGTGTTCGGTGTGATATGTTCTATTTATTAATCATAGATAGATTACGGGTTTTTAGTTCCTTAAAACTATCAGAAGTGCTTCTTTGCTGTTACATATTTTAAATTATCGCCTTCTGCTCATTCCTAGGATTTCGTAGAAAAGGGAAACCGTATGCTGTAGCTCTAATCACTCGTTATATGAGATGTTGGAGAGAGTGCACATATATATCTGCGCGTACTGTACATCGCATGGATTAAACTCACATAAGCCAGTATTGGTGTATAACATTTGCTAAGAGCAATCAAGAGCACATCAAGAATGCGAAAACCTATTTTATTTTCTAACACTTCTAACACAGCGCTTGAATTCGTCGATAGAGGATCACAGGAAAACTAAAAGTTAATTGACGCTTTGTTTTGATGATTAAACTGATAAATCCAAGACTCTTCACACTTTGTTTTACTTGTCTCTCGTTCCCCCAACCAATAGTTTCACTCGAGTTTCGTTTTGTGGTTCACTCAACCGACGTAACAATCTGCAATAAGAGACTTTGGAGAATGAAGGATAGTGAAAACACTAGGACACTATTGATCCTAGGACCTTACCGTCTTGATGTAAAAATTGTGGAACTTCTTGTATCGTGTTCTCACACGAATCAAAATTTCAGTTATTCCCGATCGAAGGTAAACGTATCCAGTATATTTTTATATTGCAACATCTATTGTGTACAATCAGTGAATAAATAATATACAGTCTTCCTGGAAGGGAACAAACAGGAAAAACCAAGAAATTTTCTCGTTTTAAATAATTATATTATAAAGTATGAACGTAAATGCTCACGTTTAAAGGACGCCAGGAATGAGGAAATGAGTAACCAGGACGAAGTCATTAGGCTCATGTTTACACCTGGTATTTCCAGCCATGACAATAATTGATTTCCCATGCAGTAAGGTGTCATTACCTTGGGATTGCCTGCTGTTCAAGGGCGCCTATAGCCGAGAGCTGGTATCAGAATAATAGATCTACATAGTGAGTGTGATGTGGGACGTCCCGGGTGTACAGAACAAGTATGATAGCTGCCACCTCGACTAATATCAGAACAGATCTACATAGTGAGTGTGATGTGGGACGTCCCGGGTGTACAGACAAGTTGATAAGCTGCCACCTCGACTAATATCAGAAACAGATCTACATAGTGAGTGTGATGCGGGAAGTCCCGGGTGTACAGGACAAGTTGATAAGCTGCCACCTCGACTAATATCAGAACAGATCTACATAGTGAGTGTGATGCGGGGACGTCCCGGGTTGTACAGACAAGTTGATAAGCTGTCACCTCGACTAATATCAGAACAGATCTACATAGTGAGTGTGATGGCGGACGTCCCGGGTGTACAGACAAGTTGATAAGCTGTCACCTCGACTAATATCAGAAACAGATCTACATAGTGAGTGTGATGCGGGACGTCCCGGGTGTACAGGACAAGTTGATAAGCTGCCACCTCGACTAATATCAGAACAGATCTACATAGTGAGTGTGATGGCGGGGACGTCCCGGGTGTACAGACAAGTTGATAAAGCTGTCACCTCGGACTATATATCAGAACGAATTTACATTGGGTGTGTGATGCGGACGTCCCGGGTGTACAGGAACAAGTTGATAAGCTGTCACTCGACTAATTTCAGGAACAGATCTACATAGTGAGTGTGTTGGGGACGTCCCCGGGTGTACAGACAAGTTGATAAGCTGTCACTCGACTAATATCAGAAACAGATCTACATAGTGAGTGTGATGTGGGGACGTCCCGGGTTGTACAGACAAGTTGATAAGCTGCCACCTCGACTAATATCAGAACAGATCTACATAGTGAGTGTGATTGCGGGGAGTCCGGGTGTACAGACAAGTTGATAAGCTGTCACCTCGACTAATCAGAACAGATCTACATAGTGAGTGTGATGTGGGACGGTCCCCGGGTGTACAGACAATGTTGATAAGCTGTCACACTCGACTAATATCAGGAATAATACGTATGTAATACCACCATTCCAATCTACAAACTCACATCACACTCGAGTGGGGTGGCAGCTTATCGATCTCGTCCTGTACACACGGTACAATGGTGGCGAAGACACACCGGGACGTCTCACATCACACTCGAGGTGGCAGCTTATAGACTCGTTTGTAACATACGGTACAATGGTGGTATTACATACGTAGTTATTATGATATTAGTCGTGGTGACAGCTTATCAAACTTGTCTGTACACCTGGGTAACGTCCCACATCACACTCACTATGTAGATCTGTTCTGATATTAGTCGAGGTGACAGTTATCAACTTGTCTGTACACACCCGGGAAGACGTCCCGAATCTCACTCATATGTAGATCTGTTCTGATATTAGTGAGGTGGGCTGCTTATCAACTTGTCTGTACACCGGGACGTCCCACATCACACTCTCTATGTAGAAATCTGTTCTGATATTAGTCGAGGTGGCCAGCGTATCAACTTGTTCTGTACACCAGGACGTTCCCGCATCACACTCACTATGTAGTTACTGTTCTGGAATATAGTCGAGTCGAGGTGACAGCGTATTCAATTGTTCGGTACACCCTGGTGACGTCCGCATCACACTCACTATGTAGATCTGTTTGATATTAGTCGAGGTGGCAGCTTTATCAACTTGTCTGTACACCCCGGGAGTCCCGCAATCACACTCACTATGTAGATTCTGTTCTGATATTAGTCGAGGTGGCGCCTTATCAACTTGTCTGTACACCGGGGACGTCCCGCATCACACTCACTATGTAGATCTGTTCTGATATTAGTCCGAGGTGGCAGCTTATCAACTTCGTCTGTACACCCGGGACGTCCCGCATCACACTCACTATGTAGATCTGTTCTGATATTTATAGTCGAGGTGGCAGCTTATCAACTTGTCTGTACACCGGGGACGTCCCGCATCACACTCACTATGTAGATCTGTTCTGATATTAGTACGAGGTGGCAGTTTTCAACTTGTCTGTACACCGGGACGTCCCGCATCACACTCACTATGTAGATCTGTTCTGATATTAGTCGAGGTGGCAAGCTTATCAACTGCTTTACACCCGGGACGTCCCACATCACACTAACTATGTAGAATCTGTTCTGATATTAGGTCGAGCGGTGGCAGCTTATTCAACTTGTCTGACACCCGGGAGTCCCACATCAAATCACTATGTAGATCTATTATTCTGATACCAGCTCTCTCGGCTATAGGCCGCCCTTGAAACAGCAGGCAATCCCAAGGTGTAATGACACCTTACTGCATGGGAAAATCAAATTATTGTCATGGCTGGAAATAACCAGGTGTAAACATGAGCTAATGACTCTCGTCCTGGGTACTCATTCCCTCATTCCTGGGCGTCCTTTAAACGTGAGCATTTACGTTCATACTTATAATATAATTATTTAAAATCGAGAAAATTTCTTGTTTTTCCTGTTTGTTCCCTTCCAGGAAGAGTAATCTGTATATTATTTATTCACTGATTGTACACAATAGATGTTGCAATATTAAAATTATACTGGATACGTTTACCTTCGATCGGGAATAACTTGAAATTTGATTCGTGTGAGAACACGATACCAAGAAGTTCCACAATTTTTACATTCAAGACGGTAAGGTCCTAGGATCAATAGTGTCCTAGTTGTTTTCACTATCCTTCATTTCTCCAAAGTCTCTTATTGCAGATTGTTACGTCGGTTGAGTGTGATCCACAAAACGAAAACTTAGTGAAACTATTTGGTGTGGGGAACGAGAGACAAGTAAAACAAAGTGTGAAGGAGTCTTGGATATTTATCAGTTTAATCATCAAACAAAGCGTCAATTAACATTTAGTTTTCCTGGTGATCCTCTATCGACGAATTCAAGCGCTGTGTTAGAAGTGTTAGAAAATAAAATAGGTTTTTCGCATTCTTTGATGTGCTCTTGATTGCTCTTAGCAAATGTTACACCAATACTGGCTTATGTGAGTTTAATCCATGCGATGTACAGTACGCGCAGATATATGTGCCACTCTCTCCAACATCTCATATAACGAGTGATTAGAGCTACAGCATACGGTTTCCCCATTCTACGAAATCCTAGGAATGAGCAGAAGGCGATAATTTAAAATATGTAATAGCAAAGAAGCACTTCTGATAGTTTTAAGGAACTAAAAACCCGTAATCTATCTAATGATTAATAAATAGAACATATCACCGAACACTTTTATATCGCGAGCACATGTATGTTCAAACGTGCACACGTATAAGCGTAAAACCCATGAACGTTAAAACCAGACATGACTGTGGTTGGACATGACGATTAACTTCGCCTTGTCAGAAAATATATGAGTTCGAGACCTTGGGTGCAGCAATGTGTACAAGCGTGTGGCCAGAGGATCCAAGGGCTTACACCACATAATGTGATCGTCACTGTTATAACAACTGCCCCGAGTAGAAAGTGGTAACACGGAGCATCACTCGACTCATTGAATATTGGCCCAAACTGCAGTCGCGGGGAAAGCGCTTCCGTCCTCCCGGAAACGGGGTTTTGTCAAGTTATGACGCCTAATAACGGGATGCCGCGCCGCTCCGTGCTAACAGCACTGTTTGAGAGAACATTAACGACTCGTGGAAAGTGCAAGGACCGTCGCTCGTCCCGCTCGTTACAAGCAGCGTTTTCAGAGAACATCCACATCCACATCCACTAATTATTTAATTATTTGATATGGATTCACGAACTTTTCTCGCACGTGTGGTGGGGCGCCAGCACAATGCTGTGACCACGAGCTCAGTGAACTTGAGAGGATGAAAGTCGAGTTGTGGGAAATGGGCTGCCAGTTTACCCAACTCGTGTCGTGTGTGTGACTGACCTTAACCCGACAATAGCCTGCTTCACATCAAACACACACACGCCACCGACACTGCTGACTTTGCTGACCTTGTTTACACCACATCTCAACACGTACATACAGCTCACTCCGTGCTGTGAATCCTGCGGTGACGTCGCCAGGCACACAACGAGTACAGTTACTGTCCTCTACGTTGTACTTGACTGGTTAACTCTATCAACTGGCAATATTAGACTACTTTCGCAGTATGCAAACCACTCCACACAACACGTCGTTTGTCTATAAACCGTATCCGATTTACTGCTGTCAAACAACTATGCCCATGGTACGATACAACTCAGCACGGTGGTAAGTATGCAAAACCACTCCACACAACACGTCGTTTTGTCTATAAACCGTATCCGATTTACTGCTGTTCAAACAACTATGCCCATGGTACGATACAACCAGCACGGTGGTAAGTATGCAAACCACTCCACACAAGCACGTCCGTTTGTCTATAAACCGTATCCGATTTACTGCTGTCAAACAACTATGCCCATGGTACGATACAAACCAGCACGGTGGGTAAGTATGCAAACCACTCCACACAACACGTCGTTTGTCTATAAAACCGTATCCGATTTACTGCTGTCAAACAACTATGCCCATGGTTACGATACAACCAGCACGGTGGTAAGTATGCAAACCACTCCACACAAACACGTCGTTTGGTCTATAAACCGTATCCGATTTACTGCTGTCAAACAACAACTATGCCCATGGTACGATACAACCAGCACGGTGGGTAAGTATGCAAACCACTCCACACAACACGGTCGTTTGTCTATAAAACCGTATCCGATTTACTGCTGCTGTCAAACAACTACGCCCATGGTACGATACAACCAGCACGGGTGGTAACTCTATATCTTGTGTTTCTGGCAAATGGGAACCCGCTCGGCACTTTTTTGTAGCAGATTGTTGGGAGGCATTAATATTTTTATGTTTGATACGATCCTCACACAGGCCAGGGGCCCATGAGGACGGAGGGATTAGAGCTTTAAGTGGGATCGGCCACAAACGCCTAACGAGAATGAATTCGGCGAACTTCTTATTCGATGTATTAACGAAGCAGACCTCACACATGCACTTTTGACAGCGACATTCGTACTCCCCAAGATCAAAAGTGCTTACGTTTCTATGTTCTGGCGCACCTTCATTTTCTCACAAGCAATAACAGTTGTACACCGTGATCACGAAAAAGGCTATATTCTCAAGCAATCCTTCTCGACCCATTCACAGAATGTCCCAAAGTTGCTTGTGTAGACAATACCTGTGCATTGCTCTAACCCAGAGAGAAGTTCTTTTAATTTTTCTTTTTAGTTTTGATATAAATGTTTACTAAATAATAACGTAAAATCAATACAAAATTGACGATTAAATCGGTTTGAAACAAATTTTTATAAAAGTTACAAAATTGTTAATTTATGTACCGTAAATTTTCATATTCACATGGCGTTTTAAATATCCGTCCTTTCTTGCACTATTCGTATATGAAAATCACGGGTTTAAACCATACAGTTTTGTGTAAAACATTTGAATATCCTTGGAAAATTAATCCAATCATAAAAACTAAGCAACACAACTATGTTGGACCGCAATGACAGGATACGAGACAGATCTGGCGGAGAAAATGCTTGCAGCAGCACAGGATAACGAGATATCCTGCATGCAAGAGGTGGAAGGTGACACGCAGTTCTGCAGATGTCAGGAGAAAGACGGCGGCGCGAGGAGGTTAGTTTAAGTGGACAACTTAGATGGCAGTGAAAGTGGTTTATATGCATATCGCTGACCTTGCTGCAATGCCTCCGGTGGTGCGGGTACATCGTGCTGACTTGTTGTCTCACTCTCCTCTGCAATTGATCAAACTAATCGAACTTCACTTTCAGCACAACTCATCCAATCGTGATCGTTACCGCAGCCACTCATATGGCTGACTTGTTGCAATGCTCCGGTGGTGCAGTACATCGTGCTGACTTGCTGTCTCACTCTCCTCTGCATTGATCAACTAATCGACTTCACTTTCAGCACAACTCATCCAATCGTGATCGCTACCGCAGCCACTCATATGGCTGACTTGTTGCAATGCTCCGGTGGTGCGGTACATCGTGCTGACTTGTTGTCCTCACTCTCCTCTGCATTGATCAACTAAATCGACTTCACTTTCAGCACAACTCATCCGGGCGATCGTGATCGCTTCCGCAGCCACTCATATGGCTGACCTTGGCTGCAATGCTCCGGTGGTGCGGTACATCGTGCTGACTTGCTGTCTCACTCTCCTCTGCATTGATTCAACTAATCGACTTCACTTTCAGCACAACTCATCCAATCGTGATCTCTACAGCAGCTACTCATATGGCTGACCTTGCTACAATGCTCCGGTGGTGCGGTACATCGTGCTGACTTGCTGTCACACTCTCCTCTGCATTGATCAACTAATCGACTTCACTTTCAGCACAACCCATCTGATCGTGATCGCAAGCGCAGCCACTCATATGGCTGACCATGCTGCAATGCTCCGGTGGTGCGGTACATCGTGCTGACTTGCTGTCTCACTCTCCTCTGCAATTGATCAACTAATCGACTTCACTTTCAGCACAACTCATCCAATCGTGATCTCTACAGCAGCTACTCATATGGCTGACCTTGCTACAATGCTCCGGTGGTGCGGTACATCGTGCTGACTTGCTGTCTCACTCTCCTCTGCATTGATCAACTAATCGACTTCACTTTCAGCACAACTCATCCGATCGTGATCGCTACCGCAGCCACTATATGGCTGACCTTGCTGCAATGCTCCGGTGGTGCGGTACATCGTGCTCACTTGCTGTCTCACTCTCCTCTGCATTGATCAACTAATCGACTTCACTTTCAGCACAACTCATCCAATCGTGATCGCTACCGCAGCCACTCATATGGCTGACTTGTTGCAATGCTCCGGTGGTGCGGTACATCGTGCTGACTTGTTGTCTCACTCTCCTCTGCATTGATCAACTAATCGACTTCACTTTCAGCACAACTCATCCAATCGTGATCTCTACAGCAGCTACTCATATGGCTGACCTTGCTACAATGCTCCGGTGGTGCGGTACATCGTGCTGACTTGCTGTCTCACTCTCCTCTGCATTGATCAACTAATCGACTTCACTTTCAGCACAACCCATCTGATCGTGAATCGCAAGCGCAGCCCACTCATTATGGCTGACCATGCTGCAATGCTCCGTGGTGCGGTACATCGTGCTGACTTGCTGTCTCACTCTCCTCTGCATTGATCAACTAATCGACTTCACTTTCAGCACAACTCATCCAATCGTGATCATTACAGCAGCCACTCATATGGCTGACCTTGCTGCAATGCTTCGGTGGTGCGGTACATCGTGCTGACTTGTTGTCTCACTCTCCTCTGCATTGATCAACTAATCGACTTCACTTTTCAGCACAACTCATCCGATCGTGATCGCTACCGCAGCCACTATATGGCTGACCTTGCTGCAATGCTCCGGTGGTGCGGTACATCGTGCTCACTTGCTGTCTCACTCTCCTCTGCATTGATCAACTAATCGACTTCACTTTCAGCACAACTCATCCAATCGTGATCTCTACAGCAGCCACTCATATGCCTGACCTTGCTGCAATGCTCCGGTGGTGCGGTACATCGTGCTGACTTGCTGTATTACTCTCCTCTGCATTGATCAACTAATCGACTTCACTTTCACCACAACTCATCCAATCGTGATCTCTACCGCAGCCACTCATATGGCTGACCTTGCTGCAATGCTCCGGTGGTGCGGTACATCGTGCTGACTTGCTGTCTTACTCTCCTCTGCATTGATCAACTAATCGACTTCACTTTCACCACAACTCATCCAATCGTGATCTCTACAGCAGCCACTCATATGGCTGACCTTGCTGCAATGCTCCGGTGGTGCGGTACATCGTGCTCACTTGCTGTCTTACTCTCCTCTGCATTGATCAACTAATCGACTTCACTTTCAGCACAACTCATCCAATCGTGATCTCTACCGCAGCCACTCATATGGCTGACCTTGCTGCAATACTCCGGTGGTGCGGTACATCGTGCTGACTTGCTGTTTCACTCTCCTCTGCATTGATCAACTAATCGACTTCACTTTCAGCACAACTCATCCAATCGTGATCTCTACCGCAGCCACTCATATGGCTGACCTTGCTGCAATGCTCTGGTGGTGCGGTACATCGTGCTGACTTGTTGTCTCACTCTCCTCTGCATTGATCAACTAATCGACTTCACTTTCAGCACAACTCATCCGATCGTGATCGCTTACCGCAGCCACTATATGGCTGACCTTGCTGCATTGCTCCGGTGGTGCGGTACACCGTGCTCACTTGCTGTCTCACTCTCCTCTGCATTGATCAACTAATCGACTTCACTTTCAGCACAACTCATCCAATCGTGATCTCTACAGCAGCCACTCATATGGCTGACCTTGCTACAATGCTCCGGTGGTGCTGTACATCGTGCTGACTTGCTGTCTCACTCTCCTCTGCATTGATCAACTAATCGACTTCACTTTCACTACAACTCATCCAATCGTGATCTCTACAGCAGCCACTCATATGGCTGACCTTGCTGCAATGCTCCGGTGGTGCGGTACACCGTGCTCATTTGCTGTCTCACTCTCCTCTGCATTGATCAACTAATCGACTTCACTTTCAGCACAACTCATCCAATCGTGATCTCTACAGCAGCCACTCATATGGCTGACCTTGCTACAATGCTCCGGTGGTGCGGTACATCGTGCTGACTTGCTGTCTCACTCTCCTCTGCATTGATCAACTAATCGACTTCACTTTCAGCACAACTCATCCGATCGTGATCGCAAGCGCAGCCACTCATATGGCTGACCTTGCTGCAATGCTCCGGTGGTGCGGTACATCGTGCTCACTTGCTGTCTCACTCTCCTCTGCATTGATCAACTAATCGACTTCACTTTCAGCACAACCCATCTGATCGTGATCGCAAGCGCAGCCACTCATATGGCTGACCATGCTGCAATGCTCCGGTGGTGCGGTACATCGTGCTGACTTGCTGTCTCACTCTCCTCTGCATTGATCTACTAATCGACTTCACTTTCAGCACAACCCATCTAATCGTGATCGTTATTGCAGCCATTCAAGCCGCTGTCACTGAAGATACCATTTTAGACCAAAGAACCCTGGAGCTCAAATATCAGATCCAACCTAGCCATAGGTTGATAAAATTGTTGTAATCGCTCTTTAGTTTCATATTTTAAACAGGAATCGGAATGCAATAGTTTGTAACAATAGGCAAGAAATATCTCAGCATCCACGGCGCATATCGTGAGCCACTCGGCTGTAGAATGTCCTGACCTTGAGATTCATCTTATTATCTTTCCGCATCTTCAGGTGTAGCCGCTGCGCTTCACAGACTTTCCCAAGTCCGTGGAGATGGCATCTCATTGTTTCCCGCCAGGAGTTCCAGTATCGCCGTGGTTTATCGCTGATTTCGTAACCTGATTAAAACAATTACAGTCGACTCACAATACCGCAAGGCCGAGATGAATCTCCTGACGACGCTGATTCACTAATAAATCGTTCGTATAGTTATTGTAGAACCCCTAGGCCATACATCAGTCTACAAAATGAGAGTGTTCACAGTTTTTATAGCATAAAAAGAAAGCCAAAAATGAGGACCTAACATTGAAATATCGCACATTTATTCCTTGCTGTCAAAATAGTTATTAATTTTGTCATCAGTAATTAGACATTGGACAATACAAAAGACAAACAACTAGAGTCGTACTTTTCAAGTGAAAAAAAGTTGGAATGCCAGTATTGGAATCAGATCACTTATTAATTATTTTCTTCTTGGGGAACGTGAAATAAATTTTGTCTGGATAAAACGTCGATACGATGTATCAATAAATCAAGGCTCACACCTAAAATAACTGTTCCTTGGCGGGGGGCCTAATGGACTCTGACCTAATAATAAGGTATAATTTGATCTGAAATACAGAGCCTAGCCTGTATTGAATTATGATGGTCCGGGCGTATATGGTAATGTGTATGTTGTCTGAGCCAGCAGTTGCTGCGGCCTCTAACATTTACAGATAAAGAGTGGTCTGGTGCTCTGTTGTTAGCCAATTAGAGGTTACACCAGGAAAACAACCATCAGCGCAGCTCGTGTGGGGTCCAGGCCTAGCCCACAGTATTCGCGACACAACAAATGTCAGGGTTTCACTCACATTCCTTCCTGCGGAATATGTGATCTAATTACCGAGTCTCATTAGCATATCCTGATCTGCTGATAATGGCGTCCATTCTCACCGTCAATGGCGGGTAATGAGGCTGAGCTTTCACTCTAGGCTCTAGCATTGCGCTCAGTGTCATACATCACCTGACACACACGCCACGACACATTTGTAAATACGACGTTATATCCAACGTTCTGAGCTTTCACTCTGGGCTCTAGCATTGCGCTCAGTGTCATACATCACCTGACACACACGCCACGACACATTTGTAAATACGACGTTATATCCAACGTTCTGAGCTTTCACTCTGGGCTCTAGCATTGCGCTCAGTGTCATACGTCACCTGACACACACGACACGACACATTTGTAAATACGACGTTATATCCAACGTTCTGAGCTTTCACTCTAGGCTCTAGCATTGCGCTCAGTGTCGTACATCACCTGACACACACGACACGGACACATTTGTAAATACGACGTTATATCCAACGTTCTGAGCTTTCACTCTGGGCTCTAGCATTGCGCTCAGTATCATACGTCACCTGACACACACGACACGACACATTTGTAAATACGACGTTATATCCAACGTTCTGAGCTTTCACTCTGGGCTCTAGCATTGCGCTCAGTGTCATACGTCACCTGACACACACGACACGACACATTTGTAAATACGACGTTATATCCAACGTTCTGAGCTTTCACTCTGGGCTCTAGCATTGCGCTCAGTGTCATACGTCACCTGACACACACGACACGACACATTTGTAAATACGACGTTATATCCAACGTTCTGAGCTTTTCACTCTGGGCTCTAGCATTGCGCTCAGTGTCATACATCACCTGACACACACGACACGACACATTTGTAAATACGACGTTATATCCAACGTTCTGAGCTTTCACTCTGGGCTCTAGCATTGCGCTCAGTGTCATACATCACCTGACACACACGACACGACACATTTGTAAATACGACGTTATATCCAACGTTCTGAGCTTTCACTCTGGGCTCTAGCATTGCGCTCAGTGTCATACGTCACCTGACACACACGACACGACACATTTTGTAAATACGACGTTATATCCAACGTTCTGAGCTTTCACTCTGGGCTCTAGCATTGCGCTCAGTGTCATACATCACCTGACACACACGACACGACACATTTGTAAATACGACGTTATATCCAACGTTCTGAGCTTTCACTCTGGGCTCTAGCATTGCGCTCAGTGTCGTACATCACCTGACACACACGACACGACACATTTGTAAATACGACGTTATATCCAACGTTCTGAGCTTTCACTCTGGGCTCTAGCATTGCGCTCAGTGTCGTACATCACCTGACACACACGACACGACACATTTGTAAATACGACGTTATATCCAACGTTCTGAGCTTTCACTCTGGGCTCTAGCATTGCGCTCAGTGTCATACATCACCTGACACACACGACACGACACATTTGTAAATACGACGTTATATCCAACGTTCTGAGCTTTCACTCTGGGCTCTAGCATTGCGCTCAGTGTCGTACATCACCTGACACACACACACACGACACATTTGTAAATACGACGTTATATCCAACGTTCTGAGCTTTCACTCTGGGCTCTAGCATTGCGCTCAGTGTCATACATCACCTGACACACACGACACGACACATTTGTAAATACGACGTTATATCCAACGTTCTGAGCTTTCACTCTGGGCTCTAGCATTGCGCTCAGTGTCGTACATCACCTGACACACACGACACGACACATTTGTAAATACGACGTTATATCCAACGTTCTGAGCTTTCACTCTGGGCTCTAGCATTGCGCTCAGTGTCGTACATCACCTGACACACACGACACGACACATTTGTAAATACGACGTTATATCCAATGTTCTGAGCTTTCACTCTGGGCTCTAGCATTGCGCTCAGTGTCGTACATCACCTGACACACACGACACGACACATTTGTAAATACGACGTTATATCCAACGTTCTGAGCTTTCACTCTGGGCTCTAGCATTGCGCTCAGTGTCGTACATCACCTGACACACACGACACGACACATTTGTAAATACGACGTTATATCCAACGTTCTGAGCTTTCACTCTGGGCTCTAGCATTGCGCTCAGTGTCATACATCACCTGACACACACGACACGACACATTTGTAAATACGACGTTATATCCAACGTTCTGAGCTTTCACTCTGGGCTCTAGCATTGCGCTCAGTGTCGTACATCACCTGACACACACGACACGACACATTTGTAAATACGACGTTATATCCAACGTTCTGAGCTTTCACTCTGGGCTCTAGCATTGCGCTCAGTGTCATACATCACCTGACACACACGACACGACACATTTGTAAATACGACGTTATATCCAACGTTCTGAGCTTTCACTCTGGGCTCTAGCATTGCGCTCAGTGTCGTACATCACCTGACACACACGACACGACACATTTGTAAATACGACGTTATATCCAACGTTCTGAGCTTTCACTCTGGGCTCTAGCATTGCGCTCAGTGTCGTACATCACCTGACACACACGACACGACACATTTGTAAATACAACGTTATATCCAACGTTCTGAGCTTTCACTCTGGGCTCTAGCATTGCGCTCAGTGTCATACATCACCTGACACACACGACACGACACATTTGTAAATACGACGTTATATCCAACGTTCTGAGCTTTCACTCTGGGCTCTAGCATTGCGCTCAGTGTCGTACATCACCTGACACACACGACACGACACATTTGTAAATACGACGTTATATCCAACGTTTCTGAGCTTTCACTCTGGGCTCTAGCATTGCGCTCAGTGTCATACATCACCTGACACACACGACACGACACATTTGTAAATACGACGTTATATCCAACGTTCTGAGCTTTCACTCTGGGCTCTAGCATTGCGCTCAGTGTCATACATCACCTGACACACACGACACGACACATTTGTAAATACGACGTTATATCCAATGTTCTGAGCTTTCACTCTGGGCTCTAGCATTGCGCTCAGTGTCATACATCACCTGACACACACGACACGACACATTTGTAAATACGACGTTATATCCAACGTTCTGAGCTTTCACTCTGGGCTCTAGCATTGCGCTCAGTGTCATACATCACCTGACACACACGACACGACACATTTGTAAATACGACGTTATATCCAACGTTCTGAGCTTTCACTCTGGGCTCTAGCATTGCGCTCAGTGTCGTACATCACCTGACACACACGACAACGACACATTTGTAAATACGACGTTATATCCAACGTTCTGAGCTTTCACTCTGGGCTCTAGCATTGCGCTCAGTGTCATACATCACCTGACACACACGACACGACACATTTGTAAATACGACGTTATATCCAACGTTCTGAGCTTTCACTCTGGGCTCTAGCATTGCGCTCAGTGTCGTACATCACCTGACACACACGACACGACACATTTGTAAATACGACGTTATATCCAACGTTCTGAGCTTTCACTCTGGGCTCTAGCATTGCGCTCAGTGTCGTACATCACCTGACACACACGACACGACACATTTGTAAATACGACGTTATATCCAACGTTCTGAGCTTTCACTCTGGGCTCTAGCATTGCGCTCAGTGTCGTACATCACCTGACACACACGACACGACACATTTGTAAATACGACGTTATATCCAACGTTCTGAGCTTTCACTCTGGGCTCTAGCATTGCGCTCAGTGTCGTACATCACCTGACACACACGACACGGACACATTTGTAAATACGACGTTTATATCCAATGTTCTGAGCTTTCACTCTGGGCTCTAGCATTGCGCTCAGTGTCGTACATCACCTGACACACACGACACGACACATTTGTAAATACGACGTTATATCCAACGTTCTGAGCTTTCACTCTGGGCTCTAGCATTGCGCTCAGTATCGTACATCACCTGACACACACGACACGACACATTTGTAAATACGACGTTATATCCAACGTTCTGAGCTTTCACTCTGGGCTCTAGCATTGCGCTCAGTGTCGTACATCACCTGACACACACGACACGACACATTTGTAAATACGACGTTATATCCAATGTTCTGAGCTTTCACTCTGGGCTCTAGCATTGCGCTCAGTATCGTACATCACCTGACACACACGACACGACACATTTGTAAATACGACGTTATATCCAATGTTCTGAGCTTTCACTCTGGCTCTAGCATTGCGCTCAGTGTCGTACATCACCTGACACACACGCCACGACACATTTGTAAATACAACGTTATATCCAACGTTCTGAGCTTTCACTCTAGGCTCTAGCATTGCGCTCAGTGTCATACATCACCTGACACACACGACACGACACATTTGTAAATACGACGTTATATCCAATGTTCTGAGCTTTCACTCTGGGCTCTAGCATTGCGCTCAGTATCGTACATCACCTGACACACACGACACGACACATTTGTAAATACGACGTTATATCCAATGTTCTGAGCTTTCACTCTGGGCTCTAGCATTGCGCTCAGTATCGTACATCACCTGACACACACGACACGACACATTTGTAAATACGACGTTATATCCAATGTTCTGAGCTTTCACTCTGGGCTCTAGCATTGCGCTCAGTATCGTACATCACCTGACACACACGACACGACACATTTGTAAATACGACGTTATATCCAATGTTCTGAGCTTTCACTCTGGGCTCTAGCATTGCGCTCAGTGTCGTACATCACCTGACACACACGACACGACACATTTGTAAATACGACGTTATATCCAACGTTCTGAGCTTTCACTCTGGGCTCTAGCATTGCGCTCAGTGTCATACATCACCTGACACACACGCCACGACACATTTGTAAATACGACGTTATATCCAATGTTCTGAGCTTTCACTCTGGGCTCTAGCATTGCGCTCAGTATCGTACATCACCTGACACACACGACACGACACATTTGTAAATACGACGTTATATCCAACGTTCTGAGCTTTCACTCTGGGCTCTAGCATTGCGCTCAGTGTCATACATCACCTGACACACACGACACACGACACATTTGTAAATACGATGTTATATCCAACGTTCTGAGCTTTCACTCTGGGCTCTAGCATTGCGCTCAGTGTCGTACATCACCTGACACACACGACACGACACATTTGTAAATACGACGTTATATCCAATGTTCTGAGCTTTCACTCTGGGCTCTAGCATTGCGCTCAGTGTCGTACATCACCTGACACACACGACACGACACATTTGTAAATACGACGTTATATCCAATGTTCTGAGCTTTCACTCTGGGCTCTAGCATTGCGCTCAGTATCGTACATCACCTGACACACACGACACACACATTTGTAAATACGACGTTATATCCAACGTTCTGAGCTTTCACTCTGGGCTCTAGCATTGCGCTCAGTGTCGTACATCACCTGACACACACAACACGACACATTTGTAAATACGACGTTATATCCAACGTTCTGAGCTTTCACTCTGGGCTCTAGCATTGCGCTCAGTATCGTACATCACCTGACACACATGACACGACACATTTGTAAATACGACGTTATATCCAACGTTCTGAGCTTTCACTCTGGGCTCTAGCATTGCGCTCAGTGTCGTACATCACCTGACACACACGACACGACACATTTGTAAATACGACGTTATATCCAACGTTCTGAGCTTTCACTCTGGGCTCTAGCATTGCGCTCAGTATCGTACATCACCTGACACACACACGACACGACACATTTTGTAAATACGACGTTATATCCAACGTTCTGAGCTTTCACTCTGGGCTCTAGCATTGCGCTCAGTGTCGTACATCACCTGACACACACAACACGACACATTTGTAAATACGACGTTATATCCAACGTTCTGAGCTTTCACTCTGGGCTCTAGCATTGCGCTCAGTATCGTACATCACCTGACACACCAGACGACACGACACATTTGTAAATACGACGTTATATCCAACGTTCTGAGCTTTCACTCTGGGCTCTAGCATTGCGCTCAGTGTCGTACATCACCTGACACACACGACACGACACATTTGTAAATACGACGTTATATCCAACGTTCTGAGCTTTCACTCTGGGCTCTAGCATTGCGCTCAGTGTCGTACATCACAAAAGCTTTATGCCCATGCATTTTTATTAACAACCTTTCACAATGGCAAAGAAACTTAAAACTGTAAACAACAACACTATTACAATGTAAAGAAACCACTCAAGCAGATCAAATATTGTCTTACTAAAATAGGCAACTGTTTAGATTTCAAAGAGTCAGGTTTACCAATAAACAAAATTATATACTTGTCAGTAACATAGAAGAGTATTAAATCTAATATAAATAATGCCAGCAGGGAATATCACGCAGCAGGTTAACGCTTCAATTGAATTGACATACTTTTATCAAATGTTTAATAACTCTGTAAATAGTGTACGAAAGTTAATAAATCTGGTATCTAATTAAAGCTGAAGCATGAGAGAAAAAATTAGATCAAAATCAAAAATTTGCAAAAATTCAGATTTTGCCGCTTTCAGTTTGTAAATGAGGCACTGACCGACAGAACCGGATGCTGCGAGAAGGATCGTGGTTATCATTACTGGCGAGATGGTGAGCTCAGCACACGATGGATGATGGCTCCACCGGAGGCCTCAATCACAGGATGAACGCAGAGTCTCAAGGCCGAGGAATACTTATTGTAAAATGCGGTCTGATACGCTTGACTGGGCTCGATTGGAAGTGGTCTGGGAGGACTACTCTACGAGACTTGTATGTTTATTTAACAAGATCAGATCGACGTTTTAGATGCCACCCTGGACTGTAGAAGTCACCGCTCCATTTATGGGACTTGGCGGAGAATTACGCAACACCTTGCTCTATCCCTCTCTAACTGGCCTTATTCCATCCCAAAGTTTTTAGTTATTTAAAATATGACAAATTCCCCGTCTGTAAGGCCACACTGAGGCTGATCGCTGACTTCAAAGATAACCAATAACACAGAACTACAGATACTAGTTAGTCGACACATAATTAGTTGGTAGCAATAATAAACCCAACAAGCGGGTGAACGGAGAAAAGAGGAATCGGTGTTAGAGAATAGAACCCAAAGGTACTTGCAAGTTAAGTTTAGAAAAGCGCATAGTTTACATTTGTTTGCAATACAACGGGACAAAAAGCTGAAACAGTGATGTAAACTACAAAGAGGCATTATATGTAATAAGCCACATGTTATCATATTTTACATATTATCTTATTTATTATTGTGATGCATGAGGCAAGGTTGGGCAGTAGTAATACAATTTTGTAATAAAAACACAATATACAATTCTTTCTAAGATAGTTTCCACCACCATTGATCAGGTACGTGTGGCCACCTTATCAAAACTTTTCCGCAAAGAAACGCCCTGCCCGGGTCTCACAATTCGCATCAGAACGTCCCCCCACTTCGTGTTTCGCCTTGGACTTGCCCAACCCCATTAGACGGCGTTTGTCACTGTAAATCTCCGTGATCTGGCAACATATCTTGTATTTAAAAACCCGAATAACAAACTAAATCTCCCAGTCGGTGGATTAATAACCAATAACGTAAAGTAAACACAAAACAAGACTAATCTACCTTAATAACTATTGGTGATTAAATTAAAAAAACAAGTACGCATGCACAGAGTTCGCCCACAACAGCCTTTCTCTCGGTACGGCCACTAGACTTGGTAGCTGTGCTCCTCAGAATAGTACATACAGTGCGTGTACAGCTAACTGCTGCAACTGTATCATTTGACCTCCAACCTAACCACTAACCACGAAACGAGCCCAGAACATTGCACTGTGGTCAGTTCACCCACAACAGCCTTTCTCTCGGTACGGCCACTAGACTTGGTAGCTGTGCTCCTCAGAATAGTACATACAGTACGTGTACAGCTAACTGCTGCAACTGTATCATTTGACCTCCAACCTAAACCACTAACCACGAAACGAGCCCAGAACATTGCACTGTGGTCAGTTCACTCCACAACAGCCTTTCTCTCGGTACGGCCACTAGACTTGGTAGCTGTGCTCCTCAGAATAGTACATACAGTGCGTGTACAGCTAACTGCTGCAACTGTATTATTTGACCTCCAACCTAACCACTAACCACGAAAACGAGCCCAGAACATTGCTCTGTGGACAGTTCACCCACAACAGCCTGTCTCTCGGTACGGCCACTAGACTTGTTAGCTGTGCTCCTCAGAATAGTAACATACAGTGCGTGTACAGCTAACTGCTGCAACTGTATTATTTGACCTGCAAACCTAACCGCTAACCACGAAACGAGCCCAGAACATTGCACTGTGGACCGTTCACCCACAACAGCCTTTCTCTCGGTACGGCCACTAGATTTGCATTTCCTTTGTTACCAACAGTTCGATAGTGGCCATCCAATTTGCAATTTATCGTAATCATGACGAGGTCGAATAAAACAATCGATAACCTCGATAACAAATGCCGTTCCGAACTATCTTATTGGATTTTAAACTCGCGTAACTCAGCCGGTGACCGGCGACTATCCGGGTGGCCCAACCTTATGGCTCGGTTCGACTCGCTCAGCTCAATACTGCCTGTGTTGGGGCCGCCGCGTCGTTACAACAGGGTGATGGACGGTCGATCCTCCTCCGGCTCGAGGCCGGACAGACCGCCCGAGGCCAGATATAAATCGGAAGCGCGGTTTCGGAGGTTTATATCTGAAACGTCCGCAGATAACGACTTTCGGTTAGCCGTTTACATCGTGTTGCAATCGAACCGTGACGCGATTACTTACTGCAATAAATACATAGTTTAAACCTACTCAAGTGTCAATCAAAGCGTATACAAACTTTGTAAACTCGTTAGCGTACAGTAATTACACTGAATTTACACTACATTAATTACACTGTGGGGTACTTGTCCTAATTCCCATTTTCAAACATTATTTATACAACAAAAATTGTGTTACTTCTTAACTTCCCTGAGTGACGTCTTGAGAAAGACGCCCAAATTACTTAAATTTCCTGCCTGTGCCTGTAAAAGTACGTGCCTGTGATGAGTATGTTTCTCTCGTTTAAGGTGTACGTTGGTGCAAGGTAGGGATATCCATAGTTATAATACAAGAGCTGGAGAATATTACAGAGTTGCTCAACACAGACTACAGCTTCATGGCCCGTGTCCCATCTCAGATGGGTGTTAGATTTATTAATTGTTTACCAGAAAAAAAAAAATCAAATCAATCACCAAACAATTAATAAGGCGTTGAAAGAAGATAATGGCAAACACTTCATTCCGTGGGCGAGTTCCTAGAACACAGCAACCAACGTTGTCAGAGCTGAAAGACGTAGGGAGCTGAAGGGTGTGCGACTATGAAAGATTTTAAAATATGCGTATTTAGGAATTTATTGAATTCATTTTATATTTTTGTACTTTTATTTTTTAGTTTTTCTATGCAAAGCTTATTATCGGAAAATAGGATTACTGACGCATGTTAAACCATTTTGAATAATTGTTTAAATTAATGACAATAAAGAATTATATTTTCAATTGAGCAGCATTTTATAATTATAGCAGTAAATATGCATTTCATAACTTTCACAAATCGACCAACTCAAGGTAGGAGCGATCGCAGCAAAGTCGCCACCGTATCATCTGCTAAAACTCACCTGCGAGCCAATGGTAATACGTACAAACGAAACCTAACCGATTCGATTAATCTCCATCTCATTTACCACGTTAAGTGAAATAAAATAACCGGACAGTCTCGGGCAGGGTAATGTGGGGTTCCGTGGCCGTACTTAATAAGTGACCTGATGTAACCGTGACGCAAGCAAGCGTTCACCCCACAATTTTCCAATAATACGCCAGGCCGCGGACATTTGACCTGCCCAGGCACCGTACTTACCCCGCCGTGGTCACCTGTCGAACGTAACGGTGGTTCTTCAACCGCAAAACTTCTATTTATTTCCAACCAATCGGCTAACCGTGCAATTCCGGCTGGTACAGATGTAACGTCAATGCAATAATACAGGGTGGTCCACGAAGAGGTGATTCCATCACGTGCTCATTTCCTGCCGGTCATTTTGAAACTTTACACACTTCTCAATTAGAGGACAGTACCACGAATATTGTGGAAAATGTACAACTCTCTCTTGTTCGCTATCCACTTCTGAGGAACTTCTGTGGATACACCAGCAACACTTTTAGTGTTCGACCCATTTGTTTATCGCTGTTACCAGTGTATAGCTGAGGATGGGATGTCAATCCAATTACATTTGTAAACAATAATAGTTTATTTTGGGAACCTAATAAAGCAATGTATGCACTTTGTTTTTTTAATATTTTCTTCCAACAACGCTTCTGCGAACAAGAGAAACTTGTACATTTTTCACGCCATTCTTGATCTCCTAGAAAGGTGTGTTGAACATGTAAGTCATGGAAACTGAAACGTGTAAACCTCTTCGGGTGTCTCACTTTGTAACACGATCCCTCCTCGGGGGGGCGCCAACCCCTAATGAAATCTCTTCACAAGTGAACAAACATGGTGTTCGGAGAATATTGAGAAACAGTGACTAATGAAGTTATTGCTAATTACCGACCGATAGATAGTGCGGGAAGTTGCGCCAACACCTACCTGCAGTGGCTACCTTCTACTACACAACAACACCAGGATACTCACACGGCACATAGCACGAAGCGTGCATGAGACACAAAGTGACTAATGAAGTTATTGCTAATTACCGACCGATAGATAGTGCGGGAAGTTGCGCCAACACCTACCTGCAGTGGCTACCTTCTACTACACAACAACACCAGGATACTCACACGGCACATAGCACGAAGCGTGCATGAGACACAAAGTGACTAATGAAGTTATTGCTAATTACCGACCGATAGATGGTGCGGGAAGTTGCGACAGCACCTACACTACAGTGGCTACCTTCTACTACACAACAACACCAGGATACTCACACGGCACATAGTACATAGCGTACATGAGACACATAGTGACTAATGAAGTTATTGCTAATTACCGACCGATAGATGTTGCGGGAAGTTGCGCCAACACCTACCTGCAGTGGCTACCTTCTACTACACAACAACACCAGTATACTCACACGGCACATAGCACAAAGCGTGCATGAGACACAAAGTGACTAAAGAAGTTATTGCTAATTACCGACCGATAGATAGTGCGGGAAGTTGCGACAGCACCTACCTACAGTGGCTACCTTCTACTACACAACAACACCCAGTATACTCACACGGCACATAGCACAAAGCGTGCATGAGGACACAAAGTGACTAAAGAAGTTATTGCTAATTACCGACCGATAGATAGTGCGGGAAGTTGCGACAGCACCTACCTACAGTGGCGACCTTCTACTACAGAACAACACCGACAACACCAACACCAGGATACTCACACGGCACATAGTACATAGCGTACATGAGACACAAAGTGGACTAATGAAGTTATTGCTAATTACCGACCGATAGATGTTGCGGGAAGTTGCGCCTACCTGCAGTGGCGACCTTCTACTACAGAACAACACCGACAACACCAACACCAGGATACTCACACGGCACATAGTACATAGCGTACATGAGACACAAAGTGACTAAAGAAGTTATTGCTAATTACCGACCGATAGATGGTGCGGGAAGTTGCGACAGCACCTACCTGCAGTGGCTACCTTCTACTACACAACAACACCAGGATACTCACACGGCACATAGCACAAAGCGTGCATGAGACACATAGTGACTAATGAAGTTATTGCTAATTACCGACCGATAGATGTTGCGGGAAGTTGCGCCTACCTGCAGTGGCGACCTTCTACTACAGAACAACAACCGACAACACCAACACCAGGATACTCACACGGCACATAGCACGAAGCGTGCATGAGACACAAAGTGACTAATGAAGTTATTGCTAATTACCGACCGATAGATGTTGCGGGAAGTTGCGCCAACACCTACCTACAGTGGCTACCTTCTACTACAGAACAACACCGACAACACCAACACCAGGATACTCACACGGCACATAGTACATAGCGTACATGAGACACATAGTGACTAATGAAGTTATTGCTAATTACCGACCGATAGATGTTGCGGGAAGTTGCGCCAACACCTACCTCCTACAGTGGCTACCTTCTACTACAGAACAACACCGACAACACCAACACCAGGATACTCACACGGCACATAGTACATAGCGTACATGAGACACATAGTGACTAATGAAGTTATTGCTAATTACCGACCGATAGATGTTGCGGGAAGTTGCGCCAACACCTACCTACAGTGGCTACCTTCTACTACAGAACAACACCGACAACACCAACACCATGATACTCACACGGCACATAGTACATAGCGTACATGAGACACAAAGTGACTAATGAAGTTATTGCTAATTACCGACCGATAGATGTTGCGGGAAGTTGCGCCAACACCTACCTACAGTGGCTACCTTCTACTACAGAACAACACCAGGATACTCACACGGCACATAGCACATAGCGTACATGAGACACAAAGTGACTATAAGAAGTTATTGCTAATTACCGACCGATAGATAGTGCGGGGAAGTTGCGACAGCACCTACCTACAGTGGCTACCTTCTACTACCATTTGATCGATCTTCTACTACCATTTGATAGTTTTTACTAAATATCTTAATTTTAGGGTGAGGTACATTTTATAAAAGTGTTTCCATGTGACATAAATAAATTCTGGAATATTTATTGTTTGTGTTGTTTTATATTTTATTTGTACTACATAAACATATAGAATAAAGAATATTTTTAAACTTTAAAACTTTTTATGTTCTGGTCCGCATTTTGGCACGATTATATTTTTTATAAACATTAACCAATCTATCTATATCTTTAAACTTAGTTTAAAACCCCGTACCATGTGACAAATAGTTACAGTTAAAAGTGTAGTAATTATAATTTACTCCAAGAATACTGGCACATTTTAATTATTAACACGAAAACAGTGTTATTTTAGTTCTTATAAAATTTTTAACTGCGACACTGTCAACGCGTGTGCTCAGGGCGAGTCAGCTGTATACACTAACGCATAACAACATTGGGTCAACACCCAGTATTTATGTACAAATTTTAAACTAAAATAGCGAAATTTGCTAATTCTTTGTCTGCAATAAATCTTTATCATTACACCACATAAACATAATAACTAAAATTGATTTGTCCCACTCCCACCAAAAACTATTACTTCTTTAAATAGTTAAAAAGGTTATTACTAAAAGATTTTAATTAAAGAATACTTAGTACCTCACGCATTTGAAGATGGTTTTTTTATATTTAAAACCACGGGTCTATGTCTAATAGTTTAACCATGAATGAAACATGTGTTGTACGAAGTACGGAGAAAGCAAGTATACAGTCGCACTTGACACTGGCTTCAATAGACCACTTTCTCTTTTTTGTTAAACGGATAGCGAAAGTAGACATTACAGTGATGACGGCTGGACTCATTAATTGTGACAACTCTAGTACAAGTTGCTAATGATGACGACGATGATGATGGTGGTGGTGAGCGGATGAGGTAATAGAGACGGCAGAGATGCGCCGTGATACACGAGAGATGAACCGGTCACGACCCAAGGTCAGGCCGTGACCTCGCGCCCGTACCAAGTTCACGGCACCGGTGTCCGTGACTCATCCACACATTCCAGGGTCGGGATTCCCTGCTACTGACTCTACACGCGGTAAACTCACCGAACCAACATGCGAGATGCGGGATTTTGCATCCATACATTTCCATAAGGCCAGGGTCAAATTACCTGGAATACTCGATCGAGCCACGCCCTCCTTTCACACACGAGCCGTCCTTGCTGTGCCACGTTTAATGCTAACCCAGTTTGTTCCTCCTACTGAATAGAACAGACATATCGTATAACTACATAACAACATTCAAACGCTCACGCACACTCACTCATTGTTTGGTCCTCCGGGCAGGATTCCACACTTCTAATTAATTAGTTTCCTGCATATACTGTAAACATATAATATACATTATGTCCAAATCGTTAAGTCATACTTTTAATTGATAATCACTTCTCTATTATTGATGCAACATATTGAATCTACTAGGTACGAGAACAGTAGCAAAGGAAGAACGGTTTCCACGGTCAACTGTTACAGAACCTGACCATGTATATGCATCAGATGTGAAGTAAGTCAGGACCATGTAACACGTCACAGTCCAGTGAGCGGCTCGCGGCCCCAACTGTTGGGTAACTTGCTCCAGACTGCGACTAGAGACTAGAGCTGTGTCCGCACTGTACTACTGTCTCTAGCGTACATTCCTAACCCACCATCCAGTCAGTGTCACTTTCTGGAGGGAATCTTAGTCACAAAGAACATTGACTATGTCTAGCTTGTGACATGAGCGGCTCGCGGCCCCAACTGTTGGGTAACTTGCTCCAAACTGCGACTAGAGACTAGAGCTGTGTCCGCACTGTTCTACTGTCTCTAGTGTACATTCCTAACCCACCATCCAGTCAGTGTCACTTTCTGGAGGGAATCTTAGTTACAAAGAACTTTGACTATGTCTAGCTTGTGACATGAGCGGCTCGCGACCAAACCTAAATGCACTAATGTTGTATTCATTCACCCATGTATTTATCAGTTACAAAAAGCGTCCATTAATTTGTTCACAAAACTTACAAATCAATAAGAAAGACTATGCAATGGAAGTAATATATAATAAGTAAATGTTCAATCATTTCTTAGTAAAAAAATAAGACGAAAGCTGAATACAAAGACGTGAATATACGTTCGCGTCTGTCAAAATTGGACGTGAACTAATCAAAATCCTGTACATGAACGGAAATCACATGTAAATTGACTTATACATATTTTATAAACTATAATTTAAATGGTTTTTTCTCAGTTCTAATGGTACATTTTTCTCAATCTATCTTTTAATATGTGCCTGATTATTTACGTATACAATACACGTAAAAGATGTTGACATTCTAATATCAGATTATTTACGTGTCATCAGGATAACGCTCGTGTTACGGACGATCTACAAAATTGTTATTGAGGTCGCTCGGACGGATACACAGAGTGATATTTCAGGAATAAGATCAGTATTGGACCATTTCATGCTAAACACAACACACAAACTAATCGGACGGATACACAGCGTGATATTTTCAGGAATTAGATCAGTATTGGACCCATTTCATGCTAAACACAAACACACAACTAATCGGACGGATACACAGCGTGATATTTCAGGAATTAGATCAGTATTGGACCATTTCATGCTAAACACAAACACGACAACTAATCGGACGGATACACAGCGTGATATTTCAGGAATTAGATCAGTATTGGACCATTTCATGCTAAACACAACACACAACTAATCGGACGGATACACAGAGTGATATTTCAGGAATTAGATCAGTACTGGACCATTTCATGCTAAACACAACACACAACTAATCGGACGGATACACAGCGTGATATTTCAGGAATTAGATCAGTATTGGACCATTTCATGCTAAACACAACACACAACTAATCGGACGGATACACAGCGTGATATTTCAGGAATTAGATCAGTATTGGACCATTTCATGCTAAACACAACACACAACTAATCGGACGGATACACAGCGTGATATTTCAGGAAATTAGATCAGTATTGGACCATTTCATGCTAAACACAACACACAACTAATCGGACGGATACACAGCGTGATATTTCAGGAATTAGATCAGTATTGGACCATTTCATGCTAAACACAACACACAACTAATCGGACGGATACACAGCGTGATATTTCAGGAATTAGATCAGTATTGGACCATTTCATGCTAAACACAACACACAACTAATCGGACGGATACACAGCGTGATATTTCAGGAATTAGATCAGTATTGGACCATTTCATGCTAAACACAACACACAACTAATCGGACGGATACACAGCGTGATATTTCAGGAATTAGATCAGTATTGGACCATTTCATGCTAAACACAACACACAACTAATCGGACGGATACACAGCGTGATATTTCAGGAATTAGATCAGTATTGGACCATTTCATGCTAAACACAACACACAACTAATCGGACGGATACACAGCGTGATATTTCAGGAATTAGATCAGTATTGGACCATTTCATGCTAAACACAACACACAACTAATCGGACGGATACACAGCGTGATATTTCAGGAATTAGATCAGTATTGGACCATTTCATGCTAAACACAACACACAACTAATCGGACGGATACACAGCGTGATATTTCAGGAATTAGATCAGTATTGGACCATTTCATGCTAAACACAACACACAACTAATCGGACGGATACACAGCGTGATATTTCAGGAATTAGATCAGTATTGGACCATTTCATGCTAAACACAACACACAACTAATCGGACGGATACACAGCGTGATATTTCAGGAATTAGATCAGTATTGGACCATTTCATGCTAAACACAACACACAACTAATCGGACGGATACACAGCGTGATATTTCAGGAATTAGAATCAGTATTGGACCATTTCATGCTAAACACAACACACACAACTAATCGGACGGATACACAGCGTGATATTTCAGGAATTAGATCAGTATTGGACCATTTCATGCTAAACACAACACACAACTAATCGGACGGATACACAGCGTGATATTTAAGGAATTAGATCAGTATTGGACCATTTCATGCTAAACACAACACACAACTAATCAGACGGATACACAGCGTGATATTTCAAGGAATTAAATCAGTATTGGACCATTTCATGCTAAACACAACACACAACTAATCATACGGATACACAGAGTGATATTTCAGGAATTAGATCAGTATTGGACCATTTCATGCTAAACACAACACACAACTAATCGGACGGATACACAGCGTGGATATTTCAGGAATTAGATCAGTATTGGACCATTTCATGCTAAACACAAACACACAACTAATCGGACGGATACACAGCGTGATATTTCAGGAATTAGATCAGTATTGGACCATTTCATGCTAAACACAACACACAACTAATCGGACGGATACACAGCGTGATATTTCAGGAATTAGATCAGTATTGGACCATTTCATGCTAAACACAACACACAACTAATCGGACGGATACACAGCGTGATATTTCAGGAATTAGATCAGTATTGGACCATTTCATGCTAAACACAACACACAACTAATCGGACGGATACACAGCGTGATATTTCAGGAATTAGATCAGTATTGGACCATTTCATGCTAAACACAACACACAACTAATCGGACGGATACACAGCGTGATATTTCAGGAATTAGATCAGTATTGGACCATTTCGTGCTAAAACACAACACACAACTAATCGGACGGATACACAGCGATATATTTAAGGAATTAGATCAGTATTGGACCATTTCATGCTAAACACAACACACAACTAATCAGACGGATACACAGCGTGATATTTCAGGAATTAAATCAGTATTGGACCATTTCATGCTAAACACAACACACAACTAATCATACGGATACACAGAGTGATATTTCAGGAATTAGATCAGTATTGGACCATTTCATGCTAAACACAACACACAACTAATTCGGACGGATATACAGCGTGATATTTCAGGAATTAGATCAGTATTGGACCATTTCATGCTAAAACACAACACACAACTAATCGGACGGATACACAGCGTGATATTTCAGGAATTAGATCAGTATTGGACCATTTCATGCTAAACACAACACACAACTAATCGGACGGATACACAGCGTGATATTTCAGGAATTAGATCAGTATTGGACCATTTCATGCTAAACACAACACACAACTAATCGGACGGATACACAGAGTGATATTTCAGGAATTAGATCAGTATTGGACCATTTCATGCTAAACACAACACACAACTAATCGGACGGATACACAGCGTGATATTTCAGGAATTAGATCAGTATTGGACCATTTCATGCTAAAACACAACACACAACTAATCAGACGGATACACAGCGTGATATTTCAGGAATTAGATCAGTATTGGACCATTTCATGCTAAACACACAACACACAACTAATCGGAAGAGACGGAATACACAGAGTTATATTTCAGGAATTAGATTCAGTATTGGACCATTTTCATGCTAAACACAACACACAACTAATCGGGACGGATACACAGCGTGATATTTCAGGAATTAGATCAGTATTTGGACCATTTCATGCTAAACACAACACACAACTAATCGGACGGATACACAGCGTGATATTTCAGGAATTAGATCAGTATTGGACCATTTCATGCTAAACACAACACACAACTAATCGGACGGATACACAGCGTGATATTTCAGGAATTAGATCAGTATTGGACCATTTCATGCTAAACACAACACACAACTAATCGGACGGATACCACAGCGTGATATTTCAGGAATTAGATCAGTATTGGACCATTTCATGCTAAACACAACACACAACTAATCAGACGGATACACAGCGTGATATTTCAGGAATTAGATCAGTATTGGACCATTTCATGCTAAACACAACACACAACTATTCGGACGGATACACAGCGTGATATTTCAGGAATTAGATCAGTATTGGACCATTTCATGCTAAACACAACACACAGCACAACTAATCGGACGGATACACAGCGTGATATTTCAGGAATTAGATCAGTATTGGACCATTTCATGCTAAACACAACTCACAACTATTATCAAACTACAGTTGTTTTGTTTGTGTCCTGCTTCTAGTAAAGAAACAAGACTCGCAATGTTATCTGAGTAATGTGGAGGAATGGTCCTTGAGACTTTGTTATCTTTGTGGTGTTGATGATTAGGTGTTCTTGGAGCATTTATTCCATTATTTTCACCGAATTTTCGATTCTTTGGTAAGTTTATGATTGCGATATTTTGATAGAAGTATGTAAGGTTTAAAAATAAGATACCACGAATATTTATTTTTTTATTTCTTTTCGTAAATTGAAATAAACATCTCACAACATATAAATATATAGTTTCTTAAATGAAGATAAACTAAAGTTGTGTCTACATCAATTACTGTACAACAGTCCGGTTACAAAAAAGTTGCTAATAACTAACTAATCATTCTACCAGCCAGTAAATAATAGCTTTCTCGCACAATCTCAACAGATTTTACGGACGTTTTAAAGTAAATTGAGCGTTTTAATTCGTTAGCCCCAGTACTTCCTAGAGTTGCATAATTACGAACTGTAACGGTACGAGTGATTGACAGGTTGTCGATACCAGGCTGTATGATAATACTGCACGGCTCGGCGCTCCTGTTAACTGGTTTCCCACACTTCTGTATACTCGCACATTTCTGCGCTCATACTACACGCATAGTCTTAACAGGGATGTTGATTTCTCCGAGAAAATTGTGCCACCACTAAATTAGGAAAAGAAAATATCAGCACTGATATAAGATTTTGCTATCAATAACTTTAATATAATGTCTCGTCAACCCCGATGGTGAAAAAAAATTTCACACAACACCTATCTATAACTGGACATTTAATGATAAGGATTGTCCAAATACCCCAATTAATTTAAACCAGGTCCCAAAAACATGATTTGGGATATTTTTATTGATAAATTGAATTAAAGTAGTTGATATATTGTGTACGAGTATAAAGTTCATAAATATTTTTTATTTATCCCTTGCTATAAGTACCTACTTTTAATTATTCGGAGACCACTCTGTCCCGATACTCACGAGATCTGACCTTGAACTTGGACACTACCCCGAGATATATTGTCGCTAGATATGCAAAATGGCGCCGGAGGCCCGCACTGTTGGCCAGGGGCATTTCCGATCGGTATTTTCCGGACCTCACATCACGTACCACATCGTCCAACGTCTTCTGCAGTCGGAAGATTTGGAACATTAGGGATGTGACCTGAGGTCGGGAAAATACCGATCAGAAATGCCCTTGGCCAACAGTGGGGAGGCTTCTGTGGCGCCATCATCTGCCCGTCCCTACACTTACCTCGATACAGTACCTCAGATCACGTGCCACATCGTCCAACGCGATCTGCCGTCGGAAGATTTGGACGATCAGGGATGTGACCTGGAGGTCGGGAAAGTACCGATCGGAAATGCCCCTGGTCAACAGTTCTCCGGCCCTACAGTTACCTCGATACAGTACCTCAGATCACGTGCCACATCGTCCAACGCGATCTGCCGTCGGAAGATTTGGACGATCAGGGATGTGACCTGAGGTCGGGAAAGTACCGATCGGAAATGCCCCTGATCAACAGTTCCCGGCCCTACAGTTTACCTCGATACAGTACCTAAGATCACGTGCCACATCGTCCAACGTCATCTGCCGTCGGAAGATTTGGACGATCAGGGATGTGACCTGAGGTCGGGAAAGTACCGATCGGAAATGCCCCTGATCAACAGTTCCCGGCCCTACAGTTACCTCGATACAGTACCTAAGATCACGTGCCACATCGTCCAACGTCATCTGCCGTCGGAAGATTTGGACGATCAGGGATGTGACCTGAGGTCGGGAAAGTACCGATCGGAAATGCCCCTGGCCAACAGTTCCCGGCCCTACACTTACCTCGATACAGTACCTCAGATCACGTGCCACATCGTCCAACGTCATCTGCCGTCGGAAGATTTGGACGATCAGGGATGTGACCTGAGGTCGGGAAAGTACCGATCGGAAATGCCCCTGGCCAACAGTTCCCGGCCCTACACTTACCTCGATACAGTACCTCAGATCACGTGCCACATCGTCCAACGTCATCTGCCGTCGGAAGATTTGGACGGTCATGGATTGTGACTTGAGGTCGGGAAAATACCGATCGGAAAATGCCCCTGGCCAACAGTTCCCGGCCCTACACTTACCTCGATACAGTACCTCAGATCACGTGCCACATCGTCCAACGTCATCTGCCGTCGGAAGATTTGGACGGTCATGGATGTGACTTGAGGTCGGGAAAATACCGATCGGAAATGCCCCTGGCCATACAGTTCCCGGGCCCTACACTTACCTCGATACAGTACCTCAGATCACGTGCCACATCGTCCAACGTCATCTGCCGTCGGAAGATTTGGACGGTCATGGATGTGACCTGAGGTCGGGAAAGTACCGATCGGAAATGCCCCTGGCCAACAGTTCCCGGCCCTACACTTACCTCGATACAGTACCTCAGATCACGTGCCACATCGTCCAACGTCATCTGCCGTCGGAAGATTTGGACGATCAGGGATGTGACCTGAGGTCGGGAAAATACCGATCGGAAAATGCCCCTGGCCAACAGTTCCCGGCCCTACACTTACCTCGATACAGTACCTCAGATCACGTGCCACATCGTCGTCCAACGTCATCTGCCGTCGGGAAGATTTGGACGATCAGGGATGTGACCTGAGGTCGGGAAAGTTACCGATCGGAAATGCCCCCTGGCCAACAGTTTCCCGGCCCTACAGTTACCTCGATACAGTACCTCAGATCACGTGCCACATCGTCCCCCCCACCCCCCCCCCCCCCCACCCCCCCCCCCCCCCACCCCCCCCCCCCCCCACCCCCCCCCCCCCCCACCCCCCCCCCCCCCCACCCCCCCCCCCCCCAAGAGACTTACAAATCAATAGTAATAACATTTTGGCTAGGCCCCTCAATCAGTGGTTTCTAAGACCTCAGTAGAGTGCGCCGCAATTGTCGAGGAGTGTTGGACGTGACAGAAGGATGTGACCGCAACTTCCGCCGCGGAATGTACACCGTGGCTGTGGTTGCCAATCTCCTGGACATAATTACCAGATCGATTTTAATTAGTCCGTATCTGGCGGCGATCTCCGGCCCCAGGCACGCCGTAATGTCGCGGACACTTTCCGCCCTGGTCACGCAGCTGGTCATTGCCCTCAAACAGTTCTCCTCACAGGCATCACAGAACGACAATAAACTGTGAGCCACTGTACTTTCCTTACTGGTCGTCAGTAAATCTTTGAGGAAGTCATCCACTGGCATCCAGAACAAACAATAAACTGTGAGCCACTGTACTTCCTTACTTGTCGTCAGTAAATCTTAAAGGAATCGTCCACTGGCATCCAGAACGACATGTAAAAATTATAAAAACTGTGAGCCACTGTACATCCTTACAGGTCGTAAGTAAATCTTTAAGGAATCATCCACTGGCATCCAGAATACAAAACAGTAAACTGTGAGCCACTGTACCTTCCTTACTGGTCGTCAGTAAATCTTTGAGGAATCCAATCCACTGGCATCCAGAACGCAGTATAATGTGAGCCACGTGTACTTCCTTACTGGTCGGTCAGTAAATCTTTAAGGTAATCATCCACTGGCATCCCAGAACGACAGTAACTGTGAGACCACTTGTACTTCCTTTATGGTTTCCCCACCCTTTTTCCCCTTTTTTTTTTTTCTTTTTTTTTTCTTTTTCGTCAGTAAATCTTTAAGGAATCATCCACTGGCATCCAGAACGACCATAACTGTGAGCCACTGTTTACTTCCTTACTGGTCGTCAGTAAATCTTTAGGGACATCATTCCACTGGCATCCAGAACGACCAATAACTGTGAAGCACTGTACTTCCTTACTGGTCGTCAGCTAAATCTTTAAAGGAATCATCCCAATCGGCATCCAGAACGACAATAAAAAAAATAAAAAAAAATACTGTGAAGCCACTGTACTTCCTTACTGGTCGTCCAGTAAATCTATTACGGAATCATCCACTGGCATCCAGAAAACTCAACAATAACTAGTGAAGCCACTGTACTTCCTTACTGGTCGTCAGTAAATCTTTAAGGATATCATCCACTTGGCATCCAGAACAGACCAATAACTGTGAAGCCACTGTACTATCCTTACTGGTCGTCAGTAAAATCTTTAAGGAATCAATCCACTGGCATCCAGAACAATGCTAGGCCTGTGAGCCACTGTACTTCCTTACTTGTCGTCAGTAAATCTTTAAGGAATCATCCACTGGCATCCAGAACACGACAATAACTGTGAAGCCACTGTAATTCCTTACTGGTCGTCAGTAATTCTTTAAGGAGAATCATCCACTGGCATCCAGAACGGACAATAAACTGTGAAGCCAACTGTACTTCCTTACTGAGTTCGTCAGTAAATCTTTAAGGAATCATCCATGGGCATCCAGAAACGACAATAAACTGTGAAGCCACTGTACTTCCTTACTGGTCGTCAGTAAATTCTTTAAGGAATCATCCACTGGCATCCAGAACGCCAATAAAAACTGTGAGCCCATGTTCTGTACTTCCTTTACTGGTTCGTACAGTAAAATCCTTTGAGGAATCATTCCACTGGCATATCCAGAACAACAATAGACTGTGAGCCACTGTTACTTCCTTATGGTCGTCAGTAAATCTTTAAGGGAATCATCCACTGGCATCCAGAACGACAATAATACTGTGGAGCCACTGTACTTCCTTACTGGTCGTCAGTAAATCTTTAAGGAATCATCCACTGGCATCCAGAACAACAATAACTGTGAGCCACTGTACTTCCTTACTGGTCGTCAGTAAATCTTTGAGGAATCATCCACTGGCATCCAGAACAATGATAGACTGTGAGCCACTGTATTTCCTTTCTTTTCGTCAATAAGCTTTTACGAATATTTTATTTGAAAGGTAAAAATCTTATACTATTAAAAATGTCTTTTTAAACTTTTTCAAGGCGTGTGATACACATTAAAAAGTAAAACCAACTCTTTTTATAAATATAAAACTTTCAACCGAAAAAGAACTAACTATTCATATTTTCTAAAAACCCGAAAGATTAGGAACATTTGAAACTTTAAATAAAAAATCGATAAACATTTTGAGGCCTAAAAAAGAGACAACAGTATTAAAGTTTGCCCTCAATATCGGTTCAATATAGTCGACATACTTGCTCAATACCTGCATGACCAGTACTACACATTCCCCCTTGTATTTCTGTTTATCAAGTATCCCGAATAATTATGTTAGTTCAAAACGAGCTTTGAGTTATTAGAATAGGCATATTCTCTGCAGTACGGGTATAAACGTCGTTTACATACTTGCTCAATACCTGCATGACCAGTACTACACATTCCCCCTTGTATTTCTTTTTATCAAGTATCCCGAATAATTATGTTAGTTCAAAACGAGCTTTGAGTTATTAGAATAGGCATATTCTCTGCAGTACGGGTATAAACTATCGCGTCGTTTACATACTTGCTCAATACCTGCATGACCAGTACTACACATTCCCCCTTGTATTTCTGTTTATCAAGTATCCCGAATAATTATGTTAGTTCAAAACGAGCTTTGAGTTATTAGAATAGGCATAATTCTCTGCAGTACGGGTATAAACTATCGCGTCGTTTACATACTTGCTCAATACCTGCATGACCAGTACTACACATTCCCCCTTGTATTTCTTTTTATCAAGTATCCCGAATAATTATGTTAGTTCAAAACGAGCTTTGAGTTATTAGAATAGGCATATTCTCTGCAGTACGGGTATAAACTATCGCGTCGTTTACATACTTGCTCAATACCTGCATGACCAGTACTACACATTCCCCCTTGTATTTCTGTTTATCAAGTATCCCGAATAATTATGTTATTAGTTCAAAAACGAGCTTTGAGTTATTAGAATAGGCATATTCTCTGCAGTACGGGTATATTGCATTTTTATATTATATACTTACTCACATTTGTTGCTCATGTTAAACCTTTGAAATGCGTAATTATATCTTTTTAAATAAACCTACAATATTTGTAAGAAATAAAAGAACGAAAACACTACCGGTACGCTTTCAAAGATTACATTAAATGTGCTACAAACATCCAGATCAAAGCATTGTCAATGTTTAAGATTAGAGCAGAATTTTAATGTAAGCGTATTAAAAAGGTTTTAAAGCCAGAGAAGTAATTCTGATTCTGAGAGCCACAACTCGATAAATAAAACACAGCACAATGTTTCACTTACCACAACTGGACAGAGAAACTCACCTGCAACAATAACACGAGATGATAAACGAGTTTCATATAAGATAATGCTGACAGGTCGAATTACTCGTACACATAGCTGAAACTCGCAATCTCTGACCACGACCGCGCGTCGGGGGTCGAGGGTAGCCAGGGTTGCTACAGGAGTACAATAATGAAATTCCCTGAATTTTCCCTGATTTCCAGACCAAATTTTTCATTTTTCCCTGACTTTTTTTCGACGCAATCTCCAGGGTTTTTGGCAATTAATGGGTGGAAAAAAGCGGTGTTGAGGCTACAAGGTGGCAAATATAAAAAAGCAAAAAATAAAGTGAACACAGTTTAATACGTACAAAAAGATTGACTTAAATGATCTTTTACAACACAGAAGTAAAATATGCGCCGCGTCGTCTGCAGGCTTGGACTCGGCGCGGCGGCAGTAGGTTTATTTGTGTAAAGGGATTTTATATTTTTCCCTGACCAACGTCGAAATTCCCTGACTTTTCCCTGACGAGACCGGATTCCCTGACTCTTCCCTGATTTCCAGTCCTGTTTTTTCCCTGACTTCCCTGATTTCCCTGACCTATAGCATCCCTGGTAGCCTAATTTCTAATTTTCTTTATTGCAGTAAACAATGTTTTACAACTGTATTGCGTATCAGTCATACAATTAATATCAATACAATTATACATATTTGTAGTCATATAATTAATATTAATACAATTATATATATTTGCTTTACGTACAAAACATCCATTTCAACTTATGTTACATTAATAATTCTTTTACAATCGTCAACATTCAAATTTCATTCATTTCGACAACAGAGTTAACAAAAAAGGTTTATTGTTCTCAGCGATTTGTCATGAACTCGTCAACGGAATAAAACGCATTCGACACTAAAATATATTTTAATCGAGCTTTGAAACGTTCCTTTGATGCACTCCGGGAACCTGTTGATCACTTTGACACCAACCTGAAATGGAAGTTGTTTATAAAAAATCGTTCTGTGAGATTCAATACTCAAATGTTCCCTCCCCCTCGTACTATATTCGTGGACATCGCACATGACGGTACAGGGCCGCCCCCACGATATAGAGGCAATGCAAAGTCAGTAATCTTAAACTCCTCAAGACATCTCTGCACAATCCTCAAATGTTCCCTCCCCCTCGTACTATATTCGTGGACATCGCACATGACGGTACAGGGCCGCCCCCACGATATAGAGGCAATGCAAAGTCAGTAATCTTAAACTCCTCAAGACATCTCTGCACAATCCTCAAATGTTCCCTCCCCCTCGTACTATATTCGTGGACATCGCACATGACGGTACAGGTCCGCCCCCACGATATAGAGGCAATGCAAAGTCAGTAATCTTAAACTCCTCAAGACATCTCTGCACAATCCTCAAAATGTTCCCTCCCCCTCGTACTATATTCGTGGACATCGCACATGACGGTACAGGGCCGCCCCCACGATATAGAGGCAATGCAAAGTCAGTAATCTTAAACTCCTCAAGACATCTCTGCACAATCCTCAAATGTTCCCTCCCCCTCGTACTATATTCGTGGACATCGCACATGACGGTACAGGGTCCGCCCCCACGATATAGAGGCAATGCAAAGTCAGTAATCTTAAACTCCTCAAGACACATCTCTGCACAATCCTCAAATGTTCCCTCCCCCTCGTACTATATTCGTGGACATCGCACATGACGGTACAGGTCCGCCCCCACGATATAGAGGCAATGCAAAGTCAGTAAGTCAACTCGTCAATCGTCTACATCTCTCAGTCAGCATCTCTGCACAATCCTCAAATGTTCCCTCCCCCTCGTACTATATTCGTGGACATCGCACATGACGGTACAGGGCCGCCCCCACGATATAGAGGCAATGCAAAGTCAGTAATCTTAAACTCCTCAAAACATCTCTGCACAATTCTTAAGTTTTAAATTTGTGATGGTTGTGACTGCCTTTTTTAGAGCCAAGAGGTTCTTTCAAATTTGTATTTTGAGCAGCCGCACAATCTTATTCCATAAGACAAGTGTTGGTATACTAGCCCATAATAGGCCATTTTTATAACCTTTTCAGTAAAAACGTTTGCTAGGTTCCGCAGAGCAAAGTTACCATTGGCAACTCGATCGAGGTGCATTCCTGGGAATGTAGTAGAATCGACTTCCTCCACAAGAGAATCGTTCACCTGACCACAGGTTCATTTTCATTTAGTTGCTGTCGCAAGTTTAATAGGTTTTTAAATATTTTTTTATTGATGGTTGTAAGGTTCTTTCGACAAAGAATTGAATGCATGAACTAATTTCTATGTAGGTTTCGATTTCCAAGACATTTTTAGACTTAGGTCGTAGACAGAGAGTCCACATTGTATAGTAAAGGCTCCGAACTGTCGGAATGTTGTCTGTACGATCTGTTCTCGTATTCACTCTGTGCGACTGAGGATCGATCATGTTACAAAGTACTAACTGCCCAAGGGGTCAGTAATGGCGCTGTGAAAGTCAACCATAAATCGTGTTTACTGGGCACAGGCTATAAGTCAGACTCCCTTACTCAATGAGTGTTGACAGTCGTGGTGGCGTCACATCTCTCACGGTAACAGTCGATGGTAGACATACTCGCATCACCGGGGGAGAAGAGCTCTGAGCCGAGGAAAGGTCGGACACATTAGCTGGCTAGCCTGGCTCCCCACGAGATTGCTTGGCTTGGAACAGAAATTGCTTTTATAAAAGGTTCTTCAATAGTAGCATCTTCACACTATACACTCCAACAGTGCGGCAAACAGAGTGCAGTATTATATTCCGTATTGCCGGCATATTCCAACTGACGTAAGACTATGGATAATATTACGGTAGAAGGGTAAAGCTGGCACATCCAGCAAGCCGATAGTACTTGGCCTACGACAGTTGTAATAAAACTGAAAGGTCTTCGGTATCCTAATACATTCCACATCCAACCGTGCATGTCAAAACACTTCCAGACAGAATAACATCACAGCCATTGTAGCCATGTTCAATAGTATGATTTCCAGCAAATAACAGATCACAGGCTGTCTAACTAAGAGAACCGAGCCTATTAAGTGTAATTTAATCAATCATGACATCATAAAAGTGTTAGATTATAAACAACAACTTCTTTTTCGTCGTATCTAATGTTTGTCATTAGACGGTCTGGGAAACCTGTGTTGGTTTCAACGGCAAACTGTATAAGTTAACAACTTTAATAATTATTAATAGAAAATTAACAATTTGACACACACACACACACACACACACACACGCACACGCACGCCCGCACGCACACACACACACACACACACACACACACACACACACACACACACACACAAGTTCGACTAACAATTTTTTTCAATGTTGCGTTGACAGACTCCATGTACAATTAATAAAACAAATATCTCGCTGAATATTCTATACCTCCTAATCAAGGACAGTGGCTAACTGTATGAGTTAACAACTTAGCGCACACACACACACACACACACACACACACACACACACAAGTTCGACTAACAATTTTTTCAATGTTGCGTTGACAGACTCCATGTACAATTAATAAAACAAATATCTCGCTGAATATTCTATACCTCCTAATCAAGGACAGTGGCTAACTGTATGAGTTAACAAACACAACACACGTACACGTTCGACACACACACATGTACAATTAATAAAACAAATATCACGCTGAATATTCTATAATCAAGGACAGTGGCTAACGAAACTTAGCGACACACACACACACACACACACACACACACACACACACACACACACACACACACACACACAAGTTCGACTAACAATGTTTTCAATGTTGCGTTGACAGTCTCCATGTACAATTAATAAAACAAATATCTCGCTGAATATTCTATACCTCCTAATCAAGGACAGTGGCTAACTGTATGAGTTAACAACTTAGCGCACACACACACACACACACACACACACACACACACACACAAGTTCGACTAACAATTTTTTCAATGTTGCGTTGACAGTCTCCATGTACAATTAATAAAACAAATATCTCGCTGAATATTCTATACCTCCTAATCAAGGACAGTGGCTAACTGTATGAGTTAACAACTTAGCGCACACACACACACACACACACACACACACACACACACACACACACACACACACACACACACACACACACACACACACACACACACACAAGTTCGACTAACAATTTTTTCAATGTTGCGTTGACAGTCTCCATGTACAATTAATAAAACAAATATCTCGCTGAATATTCTATACCTCCTAATCAAGGACAGTGGCTAACTGTATGAGTTAACAACTTAGCGCACACACACACACACACACACACACACACACACACACACAAGTTCGACTAACAATGTTTTCAATGTTGCGTTGACAGACTCCATGTACAATTAATAAAACAAATATCTCGCTGAATATTCTATACCTCCTAATCAAGGACAGTGGCTAACTGTATGAGTTAACAACTTAGCGCACACACACACACACACACACACACACACAAGTTCGACTAACAATTTTTTCAATGTTGCGTTGACAGTCTCCATGTACAATTAATAAAACAAATATCTCGCTGAATATTCTATACCTCCTAATCAAGGACAGTGGCTAACTGTATGAGTTAACAACTTAGCGCACACACACACACACACACACACACACACAAGTTCGACTAACAATGTTTTCAATGTTGCGTTGACAGTCTCCATGTACAATTAATAAAACAAATATCTCGCTGAATATTCTATACCTCCTAATCAAGGACAGTGGCTAACATGAGTTAACAACTTAGCGACACAAGTTCGACTAACAATCAATGTTGCGTTGACAGTCTCCATGTACAATTAATAAAACAAATATCTCGCTGAATATTCTATACCTCCTAATCAAGGACAGTGGCTAACTGTATGAGTTAACAACTTAGCGCACACACACACACACACACACACACACACACACAAGTTCGACTAACAATTTTTTCAATGTTGCGTTGACAGTCTCCATGTACAATTAATAAAACAAATATCTCGCTGAATATTCTATACCTCCTAATCAAGGACAGTGGCTAACTGTATGAGTTAAACAACTTAGCGCACACACACACACACACACACACACACACACACACACACACACACACACACACACAAGTTCGACTAACAATTTTTTCAATGTTGCGTTGACAGTCTCCATGTACAATTAATAAAACAAATATCTCGCTGAATATTCTATACCTCCTAATCAAGGACAGTGGCTAACTGTATGAGTTAACAACTTAGCGCACACACACACACACACACACACACACACACACACACACAAGTTCGACTAACAATGTTTTCAATGTTGCGTTGACAGACTCCATGTACAATTAATAAAACAAATATCTCGCTGAATATTCTATACCTCCTAATCAAGGACAGTGGCTAACCAACGTGCGTGGACCTCATAAAGCAGCGAAGAAAAGAACAGTTTGGAGTTACAGGCATCGTAGTTCTGAAAAGTAGTTTGAAATAAATCTGGTGCTCGTTATGGCATAGTAAACGTCGGCTATAAATAAAGGGACAAGAGAGCGGAGAGAGAATGGGTCCTTGCAACGAGTTATCTAGAAAGTATAACTATAACAATAGGAAGAGTGGGGAGGGGGATTGGGCAAGGGTCGTGACACCGATATCTGAATTAGCTGCCAGAGGTAGTAATGAAGGGCCTTGGTCGCACTGACCGACATATATTAATTACTACGCGGTGGAGCAGTAGCCACTAGCTCACATGGAGTTACCCTCATCTGAATTAGCTGCCAGAGGTAGTAATGAAGGGCGTTGGTCGCACTGACCGACAGATATTAATTACTACGCGGTGGAGCAGTAGCCACTAGCTCACATGGTACTACCCTCATCTGAATTAGCTGCCAGAGGTAGTAATGAAGGGCGTTGGTCGCACTGACCGACAGATATAATTACTGCGCGGTGGAGCAGTAGCCACTAGCTCACATGGAGCTACCCTCATCTGAATTAGCTGCCAGAGGTAGTAATGAACAGCCTTGGTCGCACTGACCGACAGATATAATTACTGCGCGGTGGAGCAGTAGCCACTAGCTCACATGGAGCTACCCTCATCTGAATTAGCTGCCAGAGGTAGTAATGAAGGGCCTTGGTCGCATTGACCGACAGATATAATTACTGCGCGGTGGAGCAGTAGCCACTAGCTCACATGGAGCTACCCTCATCTGAATTAGCTGCCAGAGGTAGTAATGAAGGGCCTTGGTCGCACTGACCGACAGATATAATTACTGCGCGGTGGAGCAGTAGCCACTAGATAACATATGTAGCCTATTATCTCGCTTCGTTTACGAGATCTCCTATTACATGTTAAAAAACAATTAATGATATTAACTTGATACTTGCGATTTATATTAATCTTATCAATGGGATATTAACCTTTTCGATTTCAACCAAATCAATTTTATATACACAATGGTTGCTTGGTCTTGATACTGGAATCTACTTTACTTATATTTCGTCTTCGCTATTAGTTTTCTAATTGATAAAATCTTAAAACTAGTTATTTGCAATTATAGTTATTTAAATAATCAGCATCCCGACTGTGCTAAAGTCGGTACATGACCGGTGTCTCAGTGAAAGTGTGAAATGAACATAAAAGAATATTCGATCGACTGGACCTTGGTAGTCAGTTGGCGGCTACAATTACCCGGTAAGGTTCAGCACGACCGCGGCCGTTCCGCCTGTTCTACTCAAGGCAACGTTTTTGTGCCTCACTGTCCTCACCCATCCATCTTACTCGCTCTCTGGGGGACCTTATCCGTCATGTAGCAACACATCACTACCACAAATGTCGAGATATTGGGGTAAAATTGTGGATATAGTGGGTATAGATCCTTAGTAACTTCTCATACCCGGTGTGACTGCAGGGGGCTGGAACAGAGGCCGCACTCGTGTGACCCCTACTCACCACCTCACCCACCAAAAGTGGCCAGAGATCATGGTGAGGCAGGGTGGTTAATGGTTAATGTTTAAAACTGAGGAGAGACACGATAAGGGTGATAGGATACTAAAAGAGCCGACCTGATATGTTATTAACGCTAATGTAGTGAATGGTATTCTCGTACTCGGTGATGTGCACGTGGTGAAAGTAATTAAATAACGGGATAATCTGTCATTGGGACTGGTTCTACTAGTACAGTGTGGTCATAAATAGATAGTGGTGACGCTAATTAGACCGTTGCACACTGTCACGTGGCGTTGCATAGCACAGAGTTCCTAGTGCGTAACTTCAGGTGCTTAGACGGTCCTCTACAGGATTCTCCGAGGCAGCTAAACATGTAGTAGATGAAACTAGAACTGAAGAAGCTGAGCAAGATCTTTTTCCGTTATTATTTTGTTCCTTCAGGAGAAATATTGTTCGCTAAATTATAATTCAGCAAGGGTATTCCCCTGTGCATCATGTAGTGTACCTCTGGAATATTGGGAGCATTTCTAGTTCCAGTACAGGCTCCAATACAAAGTTCTCAACATCTGTACAGGTTTATGAAGTAGGTCTAGTGAGACGGTCTCACACTGCCGAGATTGTTATGAAATGTGGGTTGTATTGTGTAACGAGTGTAGTGTAATGTAGTGCGGGGCGCAGACAGAGCCGGACACAGCTACACCAGAGCAAGGCCAGTCAGCCAACGGTGGTTGCGCAGTTTCCTGCCTACAGTCACACTTCCTTACTACTTCTAGGAAACTCTCCATCTAGCCCACACCATACCTATAGATATCATGCCAGAGCCCTGTGATACACATTCATCTACTTACTTGAAATTTGATCATGTATCCTTAGACGCGCATCCAGTACTTGACCAAGAGGAAGACCGACCCCTGCCTTCAGTCACACTTGCTTACTACTTCTAGGAAACTCTCCATCTAGCCCACACCATACCTCTAGATATCATGTCCGAGCCCTGTGATACACATTCCTCTACTTACTGGAAATTTGATCATGTATCCTTAGACGCGCATCCAGTACTTGACCAAGAGGAGGACCGACCCCTGCCTACAGTCACACTTGCTTACTACTTCTAGGAAACTCTCCATCTAACCCACACCATACCTCTAGATATCATGTCTGAGGCCTGTGATACACATTCCTCTACTTACTGGGAAATTTGATCATGTATCCTTAGACGCGCATCCAGTACTTGACCAAGAGGAGGACCGACCCCTGCCTACAGTCACACTTGCTTACTACTTCTAGGAAACTCTCCATCTAACCCACACCATACCTCTAGATATCATGTCTGAGGCCTGTGATATACGTTCATATACTTACTCCAAATCACATCATTTACCCTTAGAACTTTTTTTGTGAAGGAAACCTACTCCTGTCAAAAAGCGTTGACTTCCGGACTAAGACTAAGATACCTCCATTACCATATTAGAATCCCCCCCGTTGTTTTGATAAATTGAAAGTATGCAAACACGTAGAACTCAGAAACCTATTTCGGCCAAAAACCAAAAAGCATCTACTCCAGGCCGTTTTAATTAACGGTCTAATGTATTTAGTTGGTGTCAAATTTGAGTTTTTTCACTGTCCCGACCAAGAAAATATATACAAATCTCGATCCACTTACTTAAGGTCAACTTACGTCTCTTGCAATCTTCTTTTCTTTTAAGATATTTCCGGTGCCATATTTGTATGTTTGTATTGTCAGGGCTAAGAACAAGGGTTTAGTTTCAGTTGAATTTATATTATAAAACATACACATCACAAGAAGAATAGTGGTAAAATTAAATAAACATATTGTCCTGCTCTCATAATAAAACGTTTACACAGAACAGTTGATTACATTTGACAGGCTCATTCAATTATACTACACAACTTTAAAGACCGAGATGGGATTTTTGTACTACTTTACCGAAGGGATTTTCGAAATAAGAATGGGCCTATATTCATCCCAGGAACTGTGGGAATGTCTATGTAATATTTCAGTACAATCGGTTGTCATTTTTGCGTTTATAATATTATTAGGGTGTTAAACAATAATGTATAGTAATGGCACGAAGCACGATAATAATTTAATTATGAAATATGAATAACTGTAGCAAACCGCCGAGACACCACCACTGAGAGATCAGCGCCTCCGATACGAGCTGTAGTTATGCAAATATACAGTCCCACTCGACACAGAAAAAATTGGCCTTTTCACAGCCTAACGGACGTAACTTTCACGTAGCTTGGTTCGTATTACACAATCTCCACGTTATACAAATGGCAACTAATACATACCATTATTCCTAGGGAAAATATTATGTCTTTGATTAAACTTTAAACTATATCAGCAATATTCATGTATGCAAATGTCTCGATTATATTTCCGTGTACATATGTAATTGTGTGTGTGTGTGTGTGTGTGTGTGTGTGTTCACAGTTCAAATCATCTTTATTTCAAAAAATACAAAGTACAGTACAGTACAAATGTTGCCAAGTGTCAACACCTGCGTGCGTGCGTGCGTGCGTGCTGAAGTAGTACATTCAATTATACAGATAATTTACACTTAATGTTAAATAATTTAAATAATAAATATTCTTTCATACTGAACTAATAATAAGGGATGCCATATTAATAAAAGACCCCCTTTCAATATGGTCTTGAGGCTGAGCTAGATTCAGAATTGTAGCTGACAAGCTGTAGTGCACTTCTCAATTTCCTTTCATTACTAATTAAAAATATGGGATTTCTAGGGATACGGGATAAAGATAATAGAATACTGAGGCTCAAAAATTCATTTTATTTAATTATCCAAGCAAAAGCCATTCGCTGGAACTCGTGTATCAAATTTACTGACACAAGGAGAAGTTATTTAATATTTAACTGAAACTAAATTTTCCAACCAAAGGATCTTACGATAGCCTACACAAACTGATGCACGCATTTTTTAAATTGCCTAGATGTATTTTTTTAAAACAAAGGCATTCCTGCTCGTTCCTTCTGTTTGAACAATTGTGTACATTTATACAAAAATTGGACAGCACCGGTACAGTAAGATACAGAGGAAGACAGATCGGTCAGGTCTGTGCAGGACAGGTACAGCGAGCGACCAGACCACCTTGAGCGCGTCCATCATCGTGGCTGGAAACTGTCCCAACACACTTTGCATACAAAGAACACATTAGCTCTTGAGTATTTTGTCTCCTGTGACTGACTTGACCCGGTTTACGCTGGACATGATAAGTGCCATTAACAATGTTGCTGAACTTTAACATGCTTGGCTTGAGATGACATAGCTTGGACATGTAATTCATACGTTGGTTGTAATTATAACGGCTGCAGCCCTGACTTGACAGACTTGACTCCTGGAATCTGGAGTCCCTGTCGGTATACAAAAAAGGTCGGCGACAAAGAAGTTCAAAACGAACAATTTGCACTGTTTCGATATCAGAGACACCTGGACTTTACGCGGTCTAGTTTTCCAGCAGCCATCCAGTGTAATCAGGATGACGAGGAGTTCTTTGACTCATCAGGTGAACGAGGGATCTCTCCCAAGTGATTACGTATCTTCTGCTAGTGATCGCCACACTGTTCGAGTGTCGATGGGAGTAAATTATTATCAAATATTGCATCGTGGTTGTATCGACAGACTGTCTGACACCGCCCCTGAGTCTTGTACCAACATTGAATGAAAATGGTAAAAATTAGTAAAACCTTTCAATATAGAGGAAAGTATTGTTATGCGGATAAGTAGTTGTAATATTAATAACACTACTTATTTGCCGTCGCTTATACAATTATAAGTAATTTTCGTCCATTCTCAAAACTATTAACTCGTTCCGTTCAAGTTATAATATAGGGGCTTTCACCGGACTATTGCCCTTAAGGAGTTGATTATATTCTAACAAATTGCACAAGCGAATTGTTTGCTCGACTGGTGAACAGAACAATGACAGGTCTGCCGGAAAGGCGGAGCCTGAGACAGTTCGGACTCGTACACACAGAGCGGCTGTGACAGAACAACAATTGAGTGCAGAGTGGTACCGCGACAAGTGGGCCTTGGCCGGCCACGCCCATTACAACAGAGCGGTGCTGCTGGTGGAGGTGCTGGCGGAGGTGCCAGTGGTGGTGCTGGAGGTGTAGGAACGGTTAAGGCGACATCGACACCGCGTCTCTACTGGCCGAGCTGAATGTGAAGTGACACCCACATATGTTCTCATGTGAGACAGATATTCACACAGACAGAGCGGTGCTGCTGCTGGTGTTGGTGCTGGAGGTGCCGGTGTTGATGCTGGAGGTGTAGGAACGGTCAAGGCGACATCGACACCGCGCCTCCACTGGCCGAGCTGAATGTGAAGTGACACCCACATGTGTTCTCATGTGAGACAGATATACACACAGACAGAGCGGTGCTGCTGCTGGTGCTGGTGTTGGTGCTGGAGGTGCCGGTGTTGGTGCTGGAGGTGTAGGAACGGTCAAGGCGACATCGACACCGCGGTCTCCACTGGCCGAGCTGAATGTGAAGTGACACCCACATGTGTTCTCATGTGAGACACACATATTACACACAGACAGAGCGGTGCTGCTGCTGGTGTTGGTGCTGGAGGTGCCGGTGTTGATGCTGGAGGTGTAGGAATGGTCAAGGCGACATCGACACCGCGTCTCCACTGGCCGAGCTGAATGTGAAGTGACACCCACATGTGTTTCTCATGTGAGACACAGATATTCACACAGACAGAGCGGTGCTGCTGCTGGTGTTGGTGCTGGAGGTGCCGGTGTTGGTGCTGGAGGTGTAGGAACGGTCAAGGCGACATCGACACCGCGTCTCCACTGTCCGTGCTGAATGTGAAGTGACACCCACATGTGTTCTCATGTGAGACACACATACAAGCAGATCTGTTACACATACTGTGCCACCAGTTTGAGCACAGCGGCTCTGATATGAATGTTATTGCAACTGTTATATCCTGAAGCAGGAAATCTGATTTACGTAAATGGCTTATGTTAGAGATCTCCTTTATAAACAGAAATTTTGAAACCCGTTCGTAAAGTTTGTTAGATGGAGACTTTCCTACTTCATAAATAAAACTAAACTAATTATTAATTCAATGTTCTACAGTAGTAAAATGTTTTTTTTTCTTCTGACACGTGACTCGTACGGATCATTCATTTACTTTATAGACATAATATAGAACCATTTGTACAGCAAAATTGTACTGTACTGTATAAGTACACAATGATAACGTAAGACTGTCCGCCAGACACATACCTGTAAATCATATTGTACTATCACTAGTATAAACTAATACAATATTTTCCATTATAAAATAAAAAGTTATATTGGAATATATTGTATTCGTTTGTACTAGTGATAGTACAATAAACTTTTTTTCCAATGCTCCAAGATCCTACATAAATCATAGTTAAATAACATTATTGAGTGAGTCAAGCTAATAACAATATGATGTCAACATGATATGACAGAACAAATATAATTTTAACCCATTTGATTCCCTTCAATCGGATCTCCTCTAACCCTGGCGCGGCGTCAATCAGTTCTTTCTTATGTGACATTTGTATACAGCTTTCAAGAAAACCTGGTTTTGTGCTTACAAAATGAAAACTGGCTCTCGGGTCTTGGATTATTTTTCCTTCTAAAATTTTATACCAGCGTACACAAAACTTTTTACAACTTTTGATTTTTCTTTAATCTCTTACAAAGCTAACGTCCTTCAAATCTGTGTTATGTTTAGGATTGTGTGCCGTATCTTTGATTATGTATTTAATGTTGTTGCAGTGGGTTGGCTACACTGGGTTTAGTTTAGTCTGTATTTACATCCTGGAGCGTTTAACTAACTAGTACTAAAAGTGAGCGCCAGAACAATGCTTCTTGAATATTGTCTTACATATAGATTTTTCGAATCTAGGACTTTTTATATTTAGTGACACTTCTCGCGAGCCGTTAAACACAGATTTTGTTGTGCTTGAGTAGGCTACACATTTGAAACTATCAGTTTGCTGTTATCTAAATTTAAACTTGAAGAAAAATGAATTATATTAAATACGATGCATAATTTATGTTTTCACAACGCATTAATACAGTCCAAAACTTTGTGGTTTATGAGAAGTGAACCTAAATAGAATATACTTTCCCCTTTAAACCGCATGGGGATGAGAAAATCACAAATTTGCCCTTGAGCAACGTGTAGCTTGTTTGTGCAGTGACCTCGCCCGGCCGATGTTGTGGCCAGGAGGAATACTGAGCGGTACAAACAGTGTCTATTCTGAGCCACTCGTAAGTTTAGACAAGATCGGCCCCGCCAGGAGCGCATTCTTACAGTGGTTCATCCATTGACCACCTCGAGATTTATCGGTTTGTGCAGTGACCTCGCCCGGCCGATGTTGTGGCCAGGAGGAATACTGAGCGGTACAAACAGTGTCTATTCTGAGCCACTCGTAAGTTTAGACAAGATCGGCCCCGCCAGGAGCGCATTCTTACAGTGGTTCATCCATTGACCACCTCGAGATTTATCGGTTTGTGCAGTGACCTCGCCCGGCCGATGTTGTGGCCAGGAGGAATACTGAGTAGTACAAACAGTGTCTATTCTGAGCCACTCGTAAGTTTAGACAAGATCGGCCCCGCCAGGAGCGCATTCTTACAGTGGTTCATCCATTGACCACCTCGAGATTTATCGGTTTGTGCAGTGACCTCGCCCGGCCGATGTTGTGGCCAGGAGGAATACCGAGCGGTACAAACAGTGTCTATTCTGAGCCACTCGTAAGTTTAGACAAGATCGGCCCCGCCAGGAGCGCATTCTTACAGTGGTTCATCCATTGACCACCTCGAGATTTATCGGTTTGTGCAGTGACCTCGCCCGGCCGATGTTGTGGCCAGGAGGAATACCGAGCGGTACAAACAGTGTCTATTCTGAGCCACTCGTAAGTTTAGACAAGATCGGCCCCGCCAGGAGCGCATTCTTACAGTGGTTCAGTGGTTCATCCATTGACCACCACCTCGAGATTTATCGGTTTGTGCAGTGACCTCGCCCGGCCGATGTTGTGGCCAGGAGGAATACCGAGTAGTACAAACAGTGTCTATTCTGAGCCACTCGTAAGTTTAGACAAGATCGGCCCCGCCAGGAGCGCATTCTTACAGTGGTTCATCCATTGACCACCTCGAGATTTATCGGTTTGTGCAGTGACCTCGCCCGGCCGATGTTGTGGCCAGGAGGAATACCGAGCGGTACAAACAGTGTCTATTCTGAGCCACTCGTAAGTTTAGACAAGATCGGCCCCGCCAGGAGCGCATTCTTACAGTGGTTCATCCATTGACCACCTCGAGATTTATCGGTTTGTGCAGTGACCTCGCCCGGCCGATGTTGTGGCCAGGCGGAATACCGAGCGGTACAAACAGTGTCTATTCTGAGCCACTCGTAAGTTTAGACAAGATCGGCCCCGCCAGGAGCGCATTCTTACAGTGGTTCATCCATTGACCACCTCGAGATTTATCGGTTTGTGCAGTGACCTCGCCCGGCCGATGTTGTGGCCAGGCGGAATACCGAGTAGTACAAACAGTGTCTATTCTGAGCCACTCGTAACTTTAGACAAGATCGGCCCCGCCAGGAGCGCATTCTTACAGTGGTTCATCCATTGACCACCTCGAGATTTATCGGTTTGTGCAGTGACCTCGCCCGGCCGATGTTGTGGCCAGGAGGAATACCGAGCGGTACAAACAGTGTCTATTCTGAGCCACTCGTAAGTTTAGACAAGATCGGCCCCGCCAGGAGCGCATTCTTACAGTGGTTCATCCATTGACCACCTCGAGATTTATCGGTTTGTGCAGTGACCTCGCCCGGCCGATGTTGTGGCCAGGAGGAATACCGAGCGGTACAAACAGTGTCTATTCTGAGCCACTCGTAAGTTTAGACAAGATCGGCCCCGCCAGGAGCGCATTCTTACAGTGGTTCATCCATTGACCACCTCGAGATTTATCGGTTTGTGCAGTGACCTCGCCCGGCCGATGTTGTGGCCAGGAGGAATACTGAGCGGTACAAACAGTGTCTATTCTGAGCCACTCGTAACTTTAGACAAGATCGGCCCCGCCAGGAGCGCATTCTTACAGTGGTTCATCCATTGACCACCTCGAGATTTATCGGTTTGTGCAGTGACCTCGCCCGGCCGATGTTGTGGCCAGGAGGAATACCGAGTGGTACAAACAGTGTCTATTCTGAGCCACTCGTAAGTTTAGACAAGATCGGCCCCGCCAGGAGCGCATTCTTACAGTGGTTCATCCATTGACCACCTCGAGATTGTGTCCGAGTACGAGTATATCTTGTTTGTGCAGTGACCTCGGCCGGCCGATGTTGTGGCCAGGAGGAATACTGAGCGGTACAAACAGTGTCTATTCTGAGCCACTCGTAAGTTTAGACAAGATCGGCCCCGCCAGGAGCGCATTCTTACAGTGGTTCATCCATTGACCACCTCGAGATTTATCGGTTTGTGCAGTGACCTCGCCCGGCCGATGTTGTGGCCAGGAGGAATACTGAGTAGTACAAACAGTGTCTATTCTGAGCCACTCGTAAGTTTAGACAAGATCGGCCCCGCCAGGAGCGCATTCTTACAGTGGTTCATCCATTGACCACCTCGAGATTTATCGGTTTGTGCAGTGACCTCGCCCAGGCCGATGTTGTGGCCGAATACCGAGCGGTACAAACAGTGTCTATTCTGAGCCACTCGTAAGTTTAGACAAGATCGGCCCCGCCAGGAGCGCATTCTTACAGTGGTTCATCCATTGACCACCTCGAGATTTATCGGTTTGTGCAGTGACCTCGCCCGGCCGATGTTGTGGCCAGGAGGAATACTGAGTAGTACAAACAGTGTCTATTCTGAGCCACTCTCTGTTACGAAAATCGTGAATAGAGTGACAGCCACTCCATCGGCCCGCCAGGAGCGCGCATTGACCACCTCGAGACAGTGACGTTTATACCATGTGCACCTCGAGATTTATCGGTTTGTGCAGTGACCTGTGGCGGCCGATGTTGTGCAGTGGGAGAATAGTGGTTACAAACAGTGTCTATTCTGAGCCACTCGTAACTTTAGACAAGATCGGCCCCGCCAGGAGCGCATTCTTACAGTGGTTCATCCATTGACCACCTCGAGATTTATCGGTTTCTTGTGGCACAAACTACGGAACTGAAGTTTACATATTACTTGAAAGGAAAAGCTAAAATGTGAAGGACTCGCGTGTTACTGTCAGTACATTGTGGGCGTCGTGTGTATTCACTTCATTACTGATCCGTCGTGAGAATGGTTCTAATTGTTTTAATGGTGAACGATGACGCACGGCCAACAGACCACACATACGATGTTGGATTAGTCCTGATCTAATGTAGTAACTAATGCCCAAACAGACCTATTAATGTATATTGCTGGTATATCTAAAAATATCTCTGATGTTACTTCCTACAGCAGTCCGATCACAGGGGAAACTCCTTGTTCACCATCAATACAAGACTGTAGTAAATCAATAAGGTCAGACAGATGTAGTCAGACTCACAAAAAGCAAGTCTTAATGCGACCACTACAGCGTGTCAGTGGCATGTCTTGACACAAATCAGCCAACTAACCGATACAGAAGAGTCGCTCCTTCAGACTGTCTTTAATTTCAAAACTGTCTCTGTTTTCTACCTCTTGTAACGTACATACCAGGTAAATACCTATTCTCCACCGTTACATACCCGAATACAATGTAACGACCAAAGAATGATGACTTATACAACCGTTGCACGAGGTGGCGGGGAGACCAACGATCGCCGAATTGATTCATTTAAACTTTCTCGATATTGTTATACCGAACTGTGATGATGGCGCGAAGTTTCAAGCTCTGGTCGAAGTTTCAAGCTCTGGTCGGGTTTCACAGTGAATGTGTCCACCCACCTTGACCTTGGGGTCCTCACCGACATCTGTCTCGGTGAATGTTGAAGCTGTAAATAGAAGCCGGCCTGAACTATACACGTGGCTAGAGTGACTTCTACTTCACCCGGGTGTGGGGATTACAAATAAGCAAATGAGAAGGTCTTCAGCGAAAGATGAAATCTAGGAGAATCCAATGGTTCCTTATTTAAATACTACCTCGCGGAGACTAACCTTGACTTTACAAGAGTACAGAACATGTACATGTGAGGATCGTACGGCAATACGTGATGGCACCAGCGTGCTAAATCTTGTGTTGGTACTCTCAGACTATTCCACACAATCCTCTCACATAATGTAATCTTAATTACTACATTACTGCTAACTACTACTGCAGATACGGATATTGACAGTGGAGGAGATCTGGCAAGTATCGACAAACGTGTGAAACTCATGTAGACTCACACGTGATGGCACCAGCGTGCTAAATCTTGTGTTGGTACTCTCAGACTATTCCACACAATCCTCTCATATAATGTAATCTTAATTACTACATTACTGCTAACTACTACTGCAGATACGGATATTGACAGTGGAGGAGATCTGGCAAGTATCGACAAACGTGTGAAACTCATGTACACTCACACGTGATGGCACCAGCGTGCTAAATCTTGTGTTGGTACTCTCAGACTATTCCACACAATCCTCTCATATAATGTAATCTTAATTACTACATTACTGCTAACTACTACTGCAGATACGGATATTGACAGTGGAGGAGATCTGGCAAGTATCGACAAACGTGTGAAACTCATGTAGACTCACACGTGATGGCACCAGCGTGCTAAATCTTGTGTTGGTACTCTCAGACTATTCCACACAATCCTATCATATAATGTAATCTTAATTACTACATTACTGCTAACTACTACTGCAGATACGGATATTGACAGTGGAGGAGATCTGGCAAGTATCGACAAACGTGTGAAACTCATGTACACTCACACTTGATGGCACCAGCGTGCTAAATCTGTGTGTTGGTACTCTCAGACTATATTCCACACATCCTCTCATATAATGTAATCTTAATTACTACATTACTGCTAACTACTACTGCAGATACGGATATTGACAGTGGAGATCTGGCAAGTATCGACAAACGTGTGAAACTCATGTACACTCACACTTGATGGCACCAGCGTGCTAAATCTTGTGTTGGTACTCTCAGACTATTCCACACAATCCTCTCATATAATGTAATCTTAATTACTACATTACTGCTAACTACTACTGCAGATACGGATATTGACAGTGGAGGAGATCTGGCAAGTATCGACAAACGTGTGAAACTCATGTAGACTCACACGTGATGGCACCAGCGTGCTAAATCTTGTGTTGGTACTCTCAGACTATTCCACACAATCCTCTCATATAATGTAATCTTAATTACTACATTACTGCTAACTACTACTGCAGATACGGATATTGACAGTGGAGATCTCGCAAGTATCGACAAACGTGTGAAACTCATGTAGACTCACACTTGATGGCAGTGAAAGGCCAGGTAGTGCACAGTATACGGTGTATAGCGTGTCGTCTCGCTGGCTCGGGCGGTCCAGTTACACAACAATCTGGAGCAGCAGCCAGAGCTAGGACACTTCCTACTCGGGCCGAAATACTGCGGGGAGAGAGCGGACCGAAATGTCGTCGAGGGGTGGAGCGGCCATCACAGTGATTAGAGGTGGCAGGCGCCAACTACTCGCGTTATCTGCCACTGTCATCATATACTGAAGAGAGGGCTAGCAAAAATTACAAATGGCAAGCAAAACCTATCAAACACATAATAATATAAACATTCATTGTCTCAGATGTATTCAATTCACAACTAGTGACAGGTCTAAGGTCAACAGCTTGTCATACACATTGTAATACAGCTCTCTTCATTGGCCGACATTTTTTCACCTTTACTTACTTGACAGCACTCCTGGTTGACCATTGTCGTCTCAGACTTATTCACGACAACTAGAGCCTGGTCGGTCAACAGCTTGTCATACACATTGTAATACAGCTCTCTTCGTTGGCCGACATTTTTTCACCTTTACTTACTTGACAGCACTCCTGGTTGACCATTGTCGTCTCACACTTATTCACGACAACTAGAGCCTGGTCGGTCAACAGCTTGTCGTACACATTGTCAGACAGCTGCGATACATGACAGCGGTCTAGACACCGGTAGGATAGTACGGTGATATTGTACTGTCATCATGAGCAGGTAGGTTGACGGGTGGGCCAGAGACATAGCCACCTGACAACTGGGCCTCGCCCGCCCGCTACACGCTACTCACTCATTCACTACAATTACAACACTTCCATACTCAGGCAGACCGGTACATGACAGCGGTCTAGACACCGGTAGGATAGTACGGTGATATTGTACTGTCATCATGAGCAGGTAGGTTGGCGCGGTGGGCCAGAGACATAGCCACCTGACAACTGGGTCTCGCCCGCCCGCTACACGCTACTCACTCATTCCCTACAATTACCATACTGTCATACTCAGGCAGACCGTACATGACAGCGGTCTAGACACCGGTAGGATAGTACGGTGATATTGTACTGTCATCATGAGCAGGTAGGTTGGCGCGGTGGGCCAGAGACATAGCCACCTGACAACTGGGCCTCGCCCGCCCGCTACACGCTACTCACTCATTCCCTACAATTACAACACTTCCATACTCAGGCAGACCGGTACATGACAGCGGTCTAGACACCGGTAGGATAGTACGGTGATATTGTACTGTCATCATGAGCAGGTAGGTTGGCGCGGTGGGCCAGAGACATAGCCACCTGACAACTGGGCCTCGCCCGCCCGCTACACGCTACTCACTCATTCCCTACAATTACAACACTTCCATACTCAGGCAGACCGGTACATGACAGCGGTCTAGACACCGGTAGGATAGTACGGTGATATTGTACTGTCATCATGAGCAGGTAGGTTGGCGCGGTGGGCCAGAGACATAGCCACCTGACAACTGGGCCTCGCCCGCCCGCTACACGCTACTCACTCATTCACTACAATTACAACACTTCCATACTCAGGCAGACCGGTACATGACAGCGGTCTAGACACCGGTAGGATAGTACGGTGATATTGTACTGTCATCATGAGCAGGTAGGTTGGCGCGGTGGGCCAGAGACATAGCCACCTGACAACTGGGCCTCGCCCGCCCGCTACACGCTACTCACTCATTCACTACAATTACCATACTGTCATACTCAGGCAGACCGGTACATGACAGCGGTCTAGACACCGGTAGGATAGTACGGTGATATTGTACTGTCATCATGAGCAGGTAGGTTGGCGCGGTGGGCCAGAGACATAGCCACCTGACAACTGGGCCTCGCCCGCCCGCTACACGCTACTCACTCATTCACTACAATTACAACACTGCCATACTCAGGCAGACCGGTACATGACAGCGGTCTAGACACCGGTAGGATAGTACGGTGATATTGTACTGTCATCATGAGCAGGTAGGTTGGCGCGGTGGGCCAGAGACATAGCCACCTGACAACTGGGCCTCGCCCGCCCGCTACACGCTACTCACTCATTCACTACAATTACCATACTGTCATACTCAGGCAGACCGGTACATGACAGCGGTCTAGGCACCGGTAGGATAGTACGGTGATATTGTACTGTCATCATGAGCAGGTAGGTTGGCGCGGTGGGCCAGAGACATAGCCACCTGACAACTGGGCCTCGCCCGCCCGCTACACGCTACTCACTCATTCACTACAATTACAACACTTCCATACTCAGGCAGACCGGTACATGACAGCGGTCTAGACACCGGTAGGATAGTACGGTGATATTGTACTGTCATCATGAGCAGGTAGGTTGGCGCGGTGGGCCAGAGACATAGCCACCTGACAACTGGGCCTCGCCCGCCCGCTACACGCTACTCACTCATTCCCTACAATTACAACACTGCCATACTCAGGCAGACCGGTGCCATTTAGCACTTTCCATTTAAGTCGGCCACAGCCCAGAGCAAACATGAATATGAATCAAATCCGGTTTTGCATTGTTGTTAAGCCCATTTGACTTATTTAATTTCGTGTTTTAACAAATCAACGTTATTACGTTTATCGACTCTCATGTTACACAAACATTGTTTATTTTGAGTTAGTGATAGAGATCTTATATTCTGTTATAAACAAATACCATAGTTTTACAGTGATGTGCCACTAAATATAAGTTACAGGGTATACACAGAATAAGGTAGGGATACGTTGGAATCCTGTGTAACAGCTCTTGTATCGTTATACATGTTGCAGTATACACAGGAATGATCATTATTAAAATAACCCACTGATGGGTTTGATTTTGGCAAAAACAATTTTTATAATAATGTTTAATGCGCTTGGAAAAGGATACTTATCCCTAAATATGCGAAATGAGGGGAACTAGTATATTTTTCTTGAAAACGTAAAACCTTATGAACCTTTATGTTATATTTTGAAGTTTATACGAATAATGAAGTGCAGATTATTTTCATTGAAAAAAGGTACTGAACATTTAATTTCTGCATTGTTCTACAGGATGATAATTCATCAGTAATATACACATACCGTAGCTATGATGCGAAGGGCTTAATGTGAATATTGAGTTTAGCAAGTCCGCGATAGCTTCAAGTTCCAGACGCTGCACTGAGACGAAGGTGAACTGGAGCTAAAATCAACATGCACATTAATCAGGATATCTGTAATTTGTCCAATGAAAAATGTATTATATTCAAAACTGAAAACTGTAATCAAAGATTGTGTAAACTTGAAAGTTTAATCATTCGGTCTAACATTTGTGAATGCCTCCTCGTAAGAGAACTATTACTTAGAACTCTGTATACAATAAATTATGATGTCAAGAATACACTGACGCATATCGATGATGTATCAACAATTTCAGGCATCATACATTTCCATGTTCTATAATAATCACTGCATCGATTGCTATGACGTAACCGCCAGAGTGAGGTGTAGCCACGCATTGTCTCATACGGGGCCATTTCGCGCTCACAGCAAATCCGTTCTCGAGTTCGACGGTCAGTGTACCGGTTTCGCGAGACAGGAAGACAGACGGCGCTGTTGAGGCCGTCGAAGAACGAGTTTGTCCTTGTTCGTTGAAATAATTACATTTATTTAGTACTGTACTTATTCTACTCCTTTCTGCCGTAAAGGAAACGAGATCACGATTCGAAACAACCATTAGATAGAATTTACACCTACAGTACTAAAATGGTAGCTGGATGGTTGAAACCATTGAGATGTAAAGTCTACTATTACAGAAATCCCAATCTTGAAACGTTTCTCCTGATAATATACGCGATTACTTACACGTGTTGATCCTTAATAGTAATTGTATAAAAACACATTCGACATATTCTATACCGATAGAAACCTTCAGAACACTTACTTGGTTGTCAGCTTAATATTTAGTTCAAGACTCTTTGCTAGTTTCAAACGACCTTGCACAGTTTGTCGAGTTCTATTTGCAAGTCCTCAGAGAAAACTAACGTAATATTCGCTGAGGCAGGCAGTAGAAGAACGTGATCTTGAGCAGAGAGCTCACTTCACCATTATGTCGCTCGTAAACCAAAGTTGCACAACGGATATACAGCGTTGTTAGCTACAAGTTAGTGTACCCGGTATACACTGTCCAGTGTCCCAGGTCACTCGTGTATCAGCACAACAGATATACAGCGTTGTTAGCTACAAGTTAGTGTACCCGGTATACACTGTCCAGTGTCCCAGGTCACTCGTGTATCAGCACAACAGATATACAGCGTTGTTAGCTACAAGTTAGTGTACCCGGTATACACTGTCCAGTGTCCCAGGTCACTCGTGTATCAGCACAACAGATATACAGCGTTGTTAGCTACAAGTTAGTGTACCCGGTATACACTGTCCAGTGTCCCAGGTCACTCGTGTATCAGCACAACAGATATACAGCGTTGTTAGCTACAAGTTAGTGTACCCGGTATACACTGTCCAGTGTCCCAGGTCACTCGTAAACCAGCACAACAGATATACAGCGTTGTTAGCTACAAGTTAGTGTACCCGGTATACACTGTCCAGTGTCCCAGGTCACTCGTGTATCAGCACAACAGATATACAGCGTTGTTAGCTACAAGTTAGTGTACCCGGTATACACTGTCCAGTGTCCCAGGTCACTCGTGTATCAGCACAACAGATATACAGCGTTGTTAGCTACAAGTTAGTGTACCCGGTATACACTGTCCAGTGTCCCAGGTCACTCGTGTATCAGCACAACAGATATACAGCGTTGTTAGCTACAAGTTAGTGTACCCGGTATACACTGTCCAGTGTCCCAGGTCACTCGTGTATCAGCACAACAGATATACAGCGTTGTTAGCTACAAGTTAGTGTACCCGGTATACACTGTCCAGTGTCCCAGGTCACTCGTGTATCAGCACAACAGATATACAGCGTTGTTAGCTACAAGTTAGTGTACCCGGTATACACTGTCCAGTGTCCCAGGTCACTCGTGTATCAGCACAACAGATATACAGCGTTGTTAGCTACAAGTTAGTGTACCCGGTATACACTGTCCAGTGTCCCAGGTCACTCGTGTATCAGCACAACAGATATACAGCGTTGTTAGCTACAAGTTAGTGTACCCGGTATACACTGTCCAGTGTCCCAGGTCACTCGTGTATCAGCACAACAGGATATACAGCGTTGTTAGCTACAAGTTAGTGTACCCGGTATACACTGTCCAGTGTCCCAGGTCACTCGTGTATCAGCACAACAGATATACAGCGTTGTTAGCTACAAGTTAGTGTACCCGGTATACACTGTCCAGTGTCCCAGGTCACTCGTGTATCAGCACAACAGATATACAGCGTTGTTAGCTACAAGTTAGTGTACCCGGTATACACTGTCCAGTGTCCCAGGTCACTCGTGTATCAGCACAACAGATATACAGCGTTGTTAGCTACAAGTTAGTGTACCCGGTATACACTGTCCAGTGTCCCAGGTCACTCGTGTATCAGCACAACAGATATACAGCGTTGTTAGCTACAAGTTAGTGTACCCGGTATACACTGTCCAGTGTCCCAGGTCACTCGTGTATCAGCACAACAGATATACAGCGTTGTTAGCTACAAGTTAGTGTACCCGGTATACACTGTCCAGTGTCCCAGGTCACTCGTGTATCAGCACAACAGATATACAGCGTTGTTAGCTACAAGTTAGTGTACCCGGTATACACTGTCCAGTGTCCCAGGTCACTCGTGTATCAGCACAACAGATATACAGCGTTGTTAGCTACAAGTTAGTGTACCCGGTATACACTGTCCAGTGTCCCAGGTCACTCGTGTATCAGCACAACAGGATATACAGCGTTGTTAGCTACAAGTTAGTGTACCCGGTATACACTGTCCAGTGTCCCAGGTCACTCGTGTATCAGCACAACAGATATACAGCGTTGTTAGCTACAAGTTAGTGTACCCGGTATACACTGTCCAGTGTCCCAGGTCACTCGTGTATCAGCACAACAGGATATACAGCGTTGTTAGCTACAAGTTAGTGTACCCGGTATACACTGTCCAGTGTCCCAGGTCACTCGTGTATCAGCACAACAGGACATACAGCGTTGTTAGCTACAAGTTAGTGTACCCGGTATACACTGTCCAGTGTCCCAGGTCACTCGTGTATCAGCACAACGGATATACAGCGTTGTTAGCTACAAGTTAGTGTACCCGGTATACACTGTCCAGTGTCCCAGGTCACTCGTGTATCAGCACAACAGATATACAGCGTTGTTAGCTACAAGTTAGTGTACCCGGTATACACTGTCCAGTGTCCCAGGTCACTCGTGTATCAGCACAACAGGATATACAGCGTTGTTAGCTACAAGTTAGTGTACCCGGTATACACTGTCCAGTGTCCCAGGTCACTCGTGTATCAGTTGCACAACAGGATATACAGCGTTGTTAGCTACAAGTTAGTGTACCCGGTATACACTGTCCAGTGTCCCAGGTCACTCGTGTATCAGCACAACAGATATACAGCGTTGTTAGCTACAAGTTAGTGTACCCGGTATACACTGTCCAGTGTCCCAGGTCACTCGTGTATCAGCACAACAGGACATACAGCGTTGTTAGCTACAAGTTAGTGTACCCGGTATACACTGTCCAGTGTCCCAGGTCACTCGTGTATCAGCACAACAGATATACAGCGTTGTTAGCTACAAGTTAGTGTACCCGGTATACACTGTCCAGTGTCCCAGGTCACTCGTGTATCAGCACAACAGATATACAGCGTTGTTAGCTACAAGTTAGTGTACCCGGTATACACTGTCCAGTGTCCCAGGTCACTCGTGTATCAGCACAACAGATATACAGCGTTGTTAGCTACAAGTTAGTGTACCCGGTATACACTGTCCAGTGTCCCAGGTCACTCGTGTATCAGCACAACAGATATACAGCGTTGTTAGCTACAAGTTAGTGTACCCGGTATACACTGTCCAGTGTCCCAGGTCACTCGTGTATCAGCACAACAGATATACAGCGTTGTTAGCTACAAGTTAGTGTACCCGGTATACACTGTCCAGTGTCCCAGGTCACTCGTGTATCAGCACAACAGATATACAGCGTTGTTAGCTACAAGTTAGTGTACCCGGTATACACTGTCCAGTGTCCCAGGTCACTCGTGTATCAGCACAACAGATATACAGCGTTGTTAGCTACAAGTTAGTGTACCCGGTATACACTGTCCAGTGTCCCAGGTCACTCGTGTATCAGCACAACAGATATACAGCGTTGTTAGCTACAAGTTAGTGTACCCGGTATACACTGTCCAGTGTCCCAGGTCACTCGTGTATCAGCACAACGGATATACAGCGTTGTTAGCTACAAGTTAGTGTACCCGGTATACACTGTCCAGTGTCCCAGGTCACTCGTGTATCAGCACAACAGATATACAGCGTTGTTAGCTACAAGTTAGTGTACCCGGTATACACTGTCCAGTGTCCCAGGTCACTCGTGTATCAGCACAACAGATATACAGCGTTGTTAGCTACAAGTTAGTGTACCCGGTATACACTGTCCAGTGTCCCAGGTCACTCGTGTATCAGCACAACAGATATACAGCGTTGTTAGCTACAAGTTAGTGTACCCGGTATACACTGTCCAGTGTCCCAGGTCACTCGTGTATCAGCACAACAGATATACAGCGTTGTTAGCTACAAGTTAGTGTACCCGGTATACACTGTCCAGTGTCCCAGGTCACTCGTGTATCAGCACAACAGGACATACAGCGTTGTTAGCTACAAGTTAGTGTACCCGGTATACACTGTCCAGTGTCCCAGGTCACTCGTGTATCAGCACAACAGATATACAGCGTTGTTAGCTACAAGTTAGTGTACCCGGTATACACTGTCCAGTGTCCCAGGTCACTCGTGTATCAGCACAACAGATATACAGCGTTGTTAGCTACAAGTTAGTGTACCCGGTATACACTGTCCAGTGTCCCAGGTCACTCGTGTATCAGCACAACAGATATACAGCGTTGTTAGCTACAAGTTAGTGTACCCGGTATACACTGTCCAGTGTCCCAGGTCACTCGTGTATCAGCACAACAGATATACAGCGTTGTTAGCTACAAGTTAGTGTACCCGGTATACACTGTCCAGTGTCCCAGGTCACTCGTGTATCAGCACAACAGATATACAGCGTTGTTAGCTACAAGTTAGTGTACCCGGTATACACTGTCCAGTGTCCCAGGTCACTCGTGTATCAGCACAACAGGACATACAGCGTTGTTAGCTACAAGTTAGTGTACCCGGTATACACTGTCCAGTGTCCCAGGTCACTCGTGTATCAGCACAACAGGACATACAGCGTTGTTAGCTACAAGTTAGTGTACCCGGTATACACTGTCCAGTGTCCCAGGTCACTCGTGTATCAGCACAACAGATATACAGCGTTGTTAGCTACAAGTTAGTGTACCCGGTATACACTGTCCAGTGTCCCAGGTCACTCGTGTATCAGCACAACAGGATATACAGCGTTGTTAGCTACAAGTTAGTGTACCCGGTATACACTGTCCAGTGTCCCAGGTCACTCGTGTATCAGCACAACAGATATACAGCGTTGTTAGCTACAAGTTAGTGTACCCGGTATACACTGTCCAGTGTCCCAGGTCACTCGTGTATCAGCACAACAGATATACAGCGTTGTTAGCTACAAGTTAGTGTACCCGGTATACACTGTCCAGTGTCCCAGGTCACTCGTGTAAATCAAAGCACAACAGATATACAGCGTTGTTAGCTACAAGTTAGTGTACCCGGTATACACTGTCCAGTGTCCCAGGTCACTCGTGTATCAGCACAACAGATATACAGCGTTGTTAGCTACAAGTTAGTGTACCCGGTATACACTGTCCAGTGTCCCAGGTCACTCGTGTAAATCAGCACAACAGATATACAGCGTTGTTAGCTACAAGTTAGTGTACCCGGTATACACTGTCCAGTGTCCCAGGTCACTCGTGTATCAGCACAACAGATATACAGCGTTGTTAGCTACAAGTTAGTGTACCCGGTATACACTGTCCAGTGTCCCAGGTCACTCGTGTAAACCAAAGTTGCACAACAGATATACAGCGTTGTTAGCTACAAGTTAGTGTACCCGGTATACACTGTCCAGTGTCCCAGGTCACTCGTGTATCAGCACAACAAAGTTGCTACAACGGTATACAGAGGTTTGTTAGCTACAAGTTAGTGTACCCGGTATACACTGTCCAGTGTCCCAGGTCACTCGTGTATCAGCACAACAGATATACAGCGTTGTTAGCTACAAGTTAGTGTACCCGGTATACACTGTCCAGTGTCCCAGGTCACTCGTGTATCAGCACAACAGATATACAGCGTTGTTAGCTACAAGTTAGTGTACCCGGTATACACTGTCCAGTGTCCCAGGTCACTCGTGTATCAGCACAACAGATATACAGCGTTGTTAGCTACAAGTTAGTGTACCCGGTATACACTGTCCAGTGTCCCAGGTCACTCGTGTATCAGCACAACAGATATACAGCGTTGTTAGCTACAAGTTAGTGTACCCGGTATACACTGTCCAGTGTCCCAGGTCACTCGTGTATCAGCACAACAGATATACAGCGTTGTTAGCTACAAGTTAGTGTACCCGGTATACACTGTCCAGTGTCCCAGGTCACTCGTGTATCAGCACAACAGATATACAGCGTTGTTAGCTACAAGTTAGTGTACCCGGTATACACTGTCCAGTGTCCCAGGTCACTCGTGTATCAGCACAACAGATATACAGCGTTGTTAGCTACAAGTTAGTGTACCCGGTATACACTGTCCAGTGTCCCAGGTCACTCGTGTATCAGCACAACAGGATATACAGCGTTGTTAGCTACAAGTTAGTGTACCCGGTATACACTGTCCAGTGTCCCAGGTCACTCGTGTATCAGCACAACAGATATACAGCGTTGTTAGCTACAAGTTAGTGTACCCGGTATACACTGTCCAGTGTCCCAGGTCACTCGTGTATCAGCACAACAGATATACAGCGTTGTTAGCTACAAGTTAGTGTACCCGGTATACACTGTCCAGTGTCCCAGGTCACTCGTGTATCAGCACAACAGATATACAGCGTTGTTAGCTACAAGTTAGTGTACCCGGTATACACTGTCCAGTGTCCCAGGTCACTCGTGTATCAGCACAACAGGATATACAGCGTTGTTAGCTACAAGTTAGTGTACCCGGTATACACTGTCCAGTGTCCCAGGTCACTCGTGTATCAGCACAACAGGATATACAGCGTTGTTAGCTACAAGTTAGTGTACCCGGTATACACTGTCCAGTGTCCCAGGTCACTCGTGTATCAGCACAACAGATATACAGCGTTGTTAGCTACAAGTTAGTGTACCCGGTATACACTGTCCAGTGTCCCAGGTCACTCGTGTATCAGCACAAACAGGATATACAGCGTTGTTAGCTACAAGTTAGTGTACCCGGTATACACTGTCCAGGTGTCCACACTGTGTATCAGCACAACGAGACATACAGCGTTGTTAGCTACAAGTTAGTGTACCCGGTATACACTGTCCAGTGTCCCAGGTCACTCGTGTATCAGCACAACATATACAGCGTTGTTAGCTACAAGTTAGTGTATACAAGTCCCAGGTCACTCGTGTATCAGCACAACAGATATACGTTGTTACTACAAGTTAGTGGTACCTACACTGTCCAGTGTCCCAGGTCACTCGTGTATCAGCACAACAGATATACAGCGTTGTTAGCTACAAGTTAGTGTACCCGGTATACACTGTCCAGTGTCCCAGGTCACTCGTGTATCAGCACAACAGATATACAGCGTTGTTAGCTACAAGTTAGTGTACCCGGTATACACTGTCCAGTGTCCCAGGTCACTCGTGTATCAGCACAACAGGATATACAGCGTTGTTAGCTACAAGTTAGTGTACCCGGTATACACTGTCCAGTGTCCCAGGTCACTCGTGTATCAGCACAACAGATATACAGCGTTGTTAGCTACAAGTTAGTGTACCCGGTATACACTGTCCAGTGTCCCAGGTCACTCGTGTATCAGCACAACAGGATATACAGCGTTGTTAGCTACAAGTTAGTGTACCCGGTATACACTGTCCAGTGTCCCAGGTCACTCGTGTATCAGCACAACAGGATATACAGCGTTGTTAGCTACAAGTTAGTGTACCCGGTATACACTGTCCAGTGTCCCAGGTCACTCGTGTATCAGCACAACAGATATACAGCGTTGTTAGCTACAAGTTAGTGTACCCGGTATACACTGTCCAGTGTCCCAGGTCACTCGTGTATCAGCACAACAGGATATACAGCGTTGTTAGCTACAAGTTAGTGTACCCGGTATACACTGTCCAGTGTCCCAGGTCACTCGTGTATCAGCACAACAGATATACAGCGTTGTTAGCTACAAGTTAGTGTACCCGGTATACACTGTCCAGTGTCCCAGGTCACTCGTGTATCAGCACAACAGATATACAGCGTTGTTAGCTACAAGTTAGTGTACCCGGTATACACTGTCCAGTGTCCCAGGTCACTCGTGTATCAGCACAACAGATATACAGCGTTGTTAGCTACAAGTTAGTGTACCCGGTATACACTGTCCAGTGTCCCAGGTCACTCGTGTATCAGCACAACAGATATACAGCGTTGTTAGCTACAAGTTAGTGTACCCGGTATACACTGTCCAGTGTCCCAGGTCACTCGTGTATCAGCACAACAGATATACAGCGTTGTTAGCTACAAGTTAGTGTACCCGGTATACACTGTCCAGTGTCCCAGGTCACTCGTGTATCAGCACAACAGATATACAGCGTTGTTAGCTACAAGTTAGTGTACCCGGTATACACTGTCCAGTGTCCCAGGTCACTCGTGTATCAGCACAACAGATATACAGCGTTGTTAGCTACAAGTTAGTGTACCCGGTATACACTGTCCAGTGTCCCAGGTCACTCGTGTATCAGCACAACAGATATACAGCGTTGTTAGCTACAAGTTAGTGTACCCGGTATACACTGTCCAGTGTCCCAGGTCACTCGTGTATCAGCACAACAGATATACAGCGTTGTTAGCTACAAGTTAGTGTACCCGGTATACACTGTCCAGTGTCCCAGGTCACTCGTGTATCAGCACAACAGATATACAGCGTTGTTAGCTACAAGTTAGTGTACCCGGTATACACTGTCCAGTGTCCCAGGTCACTCGTGTATCAGCACAACAGGACATACAGCGTTGTTAGCTACAAGTTAGTGTACCCGGTATACACTGTCCAGTGTCCCAGGTCACTCGTGTATCAGCACAACAGATATACAGCGTTGTTAGCTACAAGTTAGTGTACCCGGTATACACTGTCCAGTGTCCCAGGTCACTCGTGTATCAGCACAACAGATATACAGCGTTGTTAGCTACAAGTTAGTGTACCCGGTATACACTGTCCAGTGTCCCAGGTCACTCGTGTATCAGCACAACAGATATACAGCGTTGTTAGCTACAAGTTAGTGTACCCGGTATACACTGTCCAGTGTCCCAGGTCACTCGTGTATCAGCACAACAGATATACAGCGTTGTTAGCTACAAGTTAGTGTACCCGGTATACACTGTCCAGTGTCCCAGGTCACTCGTGTATCAGCACAACAGATATACAGCGTTGTTAGCTACAAGTTAGTGTACCCGGTATACACTGTCCAGTGTCCCAGGTCACTCGTGTATCAGCACAACAGATATACAGCGTTGTTAGCTACAAGTTAGTGTACCCGGTATACACTGTCCAGTGTCCCAGGTCACTCGTGTATCAGCACAACAGATATACAGCGTTGTTAGCTACAAGTTAGTGTACCCGGTATACACTGTCCAGTGTCCCAGGTCACTCGTGTATCAGCACAACAGATATACAGCGTTGTTAGCTACAAGTTAGTGTACCCGGTATACACTGTCCAGTGTCCCAGGTCACTCGTGTATCAGCACAACAGATATACAGCGTTGTTAGCTACAAGTTAGTGTACCCGGTATACACTGTCCAGTGTCCCAGGTCACTCGTGTATCAGCACAACAGGACATACAGCGTTGTTAGCTACAAGTTAGTGTACCCGGTATACACTGTCCAGTGTCCCAGGTCACTCGTGTATCAGCACAACAGATATACAGCGTTGTTAGCTACAAGTTAGTGTACCCGGTATACACTGTCCAGTGTCCCAGGTCACTCGTGTATCAGCACAACAGGACATACAGCGTTGTTAGCTACAAGTTAGTGTACCCGGTATACACTGTCCAGTGTCCCAGGTCACTCGTGTATCAGCACAACAGATATACAGCGTTGTTAGCTACAAGTTAGTGTACCCGGTATACACTGTCCAGTGTCCCAGGTCACTCGTGTATCAGCACAACAGATATACAGCGTTGTTAGCTACAAGTTAGTGTACCCGGTATACACTGTCCAGTGTCCCAGGTCACTCGTGTATCAGCACAACAGATATACAGCGTTGTTAGCTACAAGTTAGTGTACCCGGTATACACTGTCCTGTGTCCCAGGTCACTCGTGTATCAGCACAACAGATATACAGCGTTGTTAGCTACAAGTTAGTGTACCCGGTATACACTGTCCAGTGTCCCAGGTCACTCGTGTATCAGCACAACAGATATACAGCGTTGTTAGCTACAAGTTAGTGTACCCGGTATACACTGTCCAGTGTCCCAGGTCACTCGTGTATCAGCACAACAGATATACAGCGTTGTTAGCTACAAGTTAGTGTACCCGGTATACACTGTCCAGTGTCCCAGGTCACTCGTGTATCAGCACAACAGATATACAGCGTTGTTAGCTACAAGTTAGTGTACCCGGTATACACTGTCCAGTGTCCCAGGTCACTCGTGTATCAGCACAACAGGACATACAGCGTTGTTAGCTACAAGTTAGTGTACCCGGTATACACTGTCCAGTGTCCCAGGTCACTCGTGTATCAGCACAACAGGACATACAGCGTTGTTAGCTACAAGTTAGTGTACCCGGTATACACTGTCCAGTGTCCCAGGTCACTCGTGTATCAGCACAACAGATATACAGCGTTGTTAGCTACAAGTTAGTGTACCCGGTATACACTGTCCAGTGTCCCAGGTCACTCGTGTATCAGCACAACAGATATACAGCGTTGTTAGCTACAAGTTAGTGTACCCGGTATACACTGTCCAGTGTCCCAGGTCACTCGTGTATCAGCACAACAGGACATACAGCGTTGTTAGCTACAAGTTAGTGTACCCGGTATACACTGTCCAGTGTCCCAGGTCACTCGTGTATCAGCACAACAGATATACAGCGTTGTTAGCTACAAGTTAGTGTACCCGGTATACACTGTCCAGTGTCCCAGGTCACTCGTGTATCAGCACAACAGGACATACAGCGTTGTTAGCTACAAGTTAGTGTACCCGGTATACACTGTCCAGTGTCCCAGGTCACTCGTGTATCAGCACAACAGGACATACAGCGTTGTTAGCTACAAGTTAGTGTACCCGGTATACACTGTCCAGTGTCCCAGGTCACTCGTGTATCAGCACAACAGGACATACAGCGTTGTTAGCTACAAGTTAGTGTACCCGGTATACACTGTCCAGTGTCCCAGGTCACTCGTGTATCAGCACAACAGGACATACAGCGTTGTTAGCTACAAGTTAGTGTACCCGGTATACACTGTCCAGTGTCCCAGGTCACTCGTGTATCAGCACAACAGATATACAGCGTTGTTAGCTACAAGTTAGTGTACCCGGTATACACTGTCCAGTGTCCCAGGTCACTCGTGTATCAGCACAACAGGACATACAGCGTTGTTAGCTACAAGTTAGTGTACCCGGTATACACTGTCCAGTGTCCCAGGTCACTCGTGTATCAGCACAACAGGACATACAGCGTTGTTAGCTACAAGTTAGTGTACCCGGTATACACTGTCCTGTGTCCCAGGTCACTCGTGTATCAGCACAACAGATATACAGCGTTGTTAGCTACAAGTTAGTGTACCCGGTATACACTGTCCAGTGTCCCAGGTCACTCGTGTATCAGCACAACAGATATACAGCGTTGTTAGCTACAAGTTAGTGTACCCGGTATACACTGTCCAGTGTCCCAGGTCACTCGTGTATCAGCACAACAGGACATACAGCGTTGTTAGCTACAAGTTAGTGTACCCGGTATACACTGTCCAGTGTCCCAGGTCACTCGTGTATCAGCACAACAGGACATACAGCGTTGTTAGCTACAAGTTAGTGTACCCGGTATACACTGTCCAGTGTCCCAGGTCACTCGTGTATCAGCACAACAGATATACAGCGTTGTTAGCTACAAGTTAGTGTACCCGGTATACACTGTCCAGTGTCCCAGGTCACTCGTGTATCAGCACAACAGATATACAGCGTTGTTAGCTACAAGTTAGTGTACCCGGTATACACTGTCCTGTGTCCCAGGTCACTCGTGTATCAGCACAACAGGATATACAGCGTTGTTAGCTACAAGTTAGTGTACCCGGTATACACTGTCCAGTGTCCCAGGTCACTCGTGTATCAGCACAACAGATATACAGCGTTGTTAGCTACAAGTTAATGTACCCGGTATACACTGTCCAGTGTCCCAGGTCACTCGTGTATCAGCACAACAGGACATACAGCGTTGTTAGCTACAAGTTAGTGTACCCGGTATACACTGTCCAGTGTCCCAGGTCACTCGTGTATCAGCACAACAGATATACAGCGTTGTTAGCTACAAGTTAGTGTACCCGGTATACACTGTCCAGTGTCCCAGGTCACTCGTGTATCAGCACAACAGATATGCAGCGTTGTTAGCTACAAGACGTACACTAATAACTCAGTTTGGGAAATGTCAAGCGTCGATAGTAATATAAAAGCTATTCACAATAATTATTCTTATTAATTGACTTGTCTTGTTCATTATATTGCCAATTTTGTAAAACCAAATCAAATATTATTAAAGAAAGGTGTATTATAATTGTGAATGTTGAACCTCTTAGTGCAACCTCTGAAATCTGACTGACGCTGTTCCAGACTTGAGTTTTGAAATCTGGAGTCATGTCATCTGTAGAGAGCCGAACAAAACAGATCGTTCTGTTGTATCGAATCTGCCTGACGCTGTTCCAGACTTGAGTTTTGGAATCTGGAGTCATGTCATCTGTAGAGAGCCGAACAAAACAGACCGTTCTGTTGTATCGAATCTGCCTGACGCTGTTCCAGACTTGAGTTTTGGAATCTGGAGTCATGTCATCTGTAGAGAGCCGAACAAAACAGATCGTTCTGTTGTATCGAATCTGCCTGACGCTGTTCCAGACTTGAGTTTTGGAATCTGGAATCATGTCATTTGGAGAGAGCCAAACAAAACAGATCGTTCTGTTGTATCGAATCAAGGTTCGCGTTTGTATCGTGCGATAAAGGTGGTATACACCAATACACAGGAAAGGTATGTGTAAATTAGTCCATAATACGCCGTCATCGGTACCTGACTACGGCTATGTTTGGCTAAGGACCCCAAATCATAATTTATTTCATAGACAGACTCTTGAATAGTCGCTCCACGATAGCGCGTGCTTCGTTCTGTTGTATCGAATAAAGGTTCGCGTTTAAACTGTTAGATAACGGTACTGTCTGCCCGTGAAGGGGACATCGTTAACCGCAATATCGGGATTCTGGGGTGCAACAGTAGTTCAATAGGTCTAGTCTACTGCAGGAGATGACTGTTGGACTCGGTAGCCTAGACATGAGGGTGTGCCACCCAGAGCTGGCTTCCCCCTCTTCCAAGGGGACGTCACTGAGATTTATGCTCTTAATTCTTCCTCGTGGATCTCGACAGGAGGCGGCCCCTACCCCAACCTTGCCCATTCTTGTCCTGGCAGCGGACCACCCACCCTAGGTCGGGCAGGTGAGGTCACTTAGCCTCGTTACTGCGACCTCGGGCGTAATCTGCACCCGTCATCATCACAATAACAAATAGCCTGTAAACGATCACAACCACAATAAACTGTGCAAGTAATTGAGCTATCGAGTAATATGACAGTGAGAAATCCTTTCTAAGATACTCTGTCCATTTCTAAAGCTATTTCCTCTCTAATTCTTCTAAATAAATCAATGTCATAATCAAACGGACATAATAATACGGTTCACTGACCTGATATTATATTTCACTATTAATATTTTAAATATTATTCTAGAACGTATATGGCCATTCCATCTTGTACGCCACTTTCAGTCTATACAAATATCAACTGCTTCACAGGTTTGGTTAATGTTGAAACAGTAAAAATAAAACAGATTTTTCTAGTGAGAAGGAACACAACAGACGTAGAAAACAGACATAAACATAAGAATATGTGTAATGTAATTAGATTTATAACAAATCTCTGTCTAAGGAAATAGTGCCACGTATATATTTGTAAGTTGGTCGAATAGCAAGATTGTACAACACAGGAGGAACTAATAAGACGCGTATGTGACACTGTAGTTTGGTCAGGTGCTACAGACGCCGCGCTGCGCCGGTCCAATACCAACAAGAAACTTCTATTTTCTATTCTGTTAATTGAGTGCAATCAGTTTGATTATTGGTTGGAGACTCTTTCTTGGAACGAACCATTCGTAGAACTTTGTCACGGATTTGTGATCCCTCTGGGACTACTGCTTGCGGGGCAGCTAGATAGTTCTAGAACTGAGAGTTTAACGAGCACCTGGACCCAGAAGAAAGACTCGCTGAGATGCGTTGCGACACGGTCAGCAGCCTACGAAGGCCGTCGAGCAGTCGAGTAATGGAAAAACGCTGCTCTACATCTGACTGTGTTATTAAATTTGAGCAAAATAAAAGCTGTATAGGACAGGCGGGTGGGCGGGTGCTGAGACATGAAGGCCGCTGATACATTAGCGTGCTGAGTGTTGTGCACGTGAGGACAATGGACCGGCCCTACTTTCGTAACTGTCCGTGTGTGTACTTGCCCAACACATACCAGTCTCTACCGCCCTACACTGCGGCACCACCGACTACTGTCAACATCTCTCCATGATTAAAACTAAATAAATGGTTTACCGGCTGTCCTACTAACAGAAATCAAACAAACAAATAACGGAAATATAGCTACGACACTCGCAAACTCAAAACCAATCACCAGAGTGCCGCAGAGATCAGTCTTGGGCCCTGCTCTCTTTATGCAAGATTATAGCAAGCTGGTCAAGTACGCTGCAGCTAGAGAGTTACATAGCGTTAAACATGCAGTACTGTCAGGGTAGCGACCTAGTGACTAATGTAAACAAAAGCAAGCAACTAATACTCACTGGGAAAACATGAGGAGAACATGACGAGACTCGCAGTTAGTGAACTGAACACAGGACTCATTGTAATATAATACTGACTGGGAAAACATGAGGAGAACATGACGAGACTCGCAGTTAGTGAACTGAACACAGGACTCATTGTAATATAATACTGACTGGGAAAACATGAGGAGAACATGACGAGACTCGCTGTTAGTGATCTGAACACAGGACTCATTGTAATATATAATACTGACTAGGAAAACATGAGGAGAACATGACGAGACTCGCTGTTAGTGATCTGAACACAGGACTCATTGTAATATAATACTGACTAGGAAAACATGAGGAGAACATAACGAGACTCGCTGTTAGTGAACTGAACACAGGACTCATTGTAATATAATACTGACTAGGAAAACATGAGGAGAACATGACGAGACTCGCTGTTAGTGATCTGAACACAGGACTCATTGTAATATAATACTGACTAGGAAAACATGAGGAGAACATGACGAGACTCGCTGTTAGTGATCTGAACACAGGACTCATTGTAATATAATACTGACTAGGAAAACATGAGGAGAACATGACGAGACTCGCTGTTAGTGATCTGAACACAGGACTCATTGTAATATAATACTGACTAGGAAAACATGAGGAGAACATGACGAGACTCGCTGTTAGTGATCTGAACACAGGACTCATTGTAATATAATACTGACTAGGAAAACATGAGGAGAACATGACGAGACTCGCTGTTAGTGAACTGAACACAGGACTCATTGTAATATAATACTGACTAGGAAAACATGAGGAGAACATGACGAGACTCGCTGTTAGTGATCTGAACACAGGACTCATTGTAATATACTGTAATACTGACTAGGAAAACATGAGGAGAACATGACGAGACTCGCTGTTAGTGATCTGAACACAGGACTCATTGTAATATACTGTAATACTGACTAGGAAAACATGAGGAGAACATGACGAGACTCGCTGTTAGTGAACTGAACACAGGACTCATTGTAATATAATACTGACTAGGAAAACATGAGGAGAACATGACGAGACTCGCTGTTAGTGATCTGAACACAGGACTCATTGTAATATATAATACTGACTAGGAAAACATGAGGAGAACATGACGAGACTCGCTGTTAGTGATCTGAACACAGGACTCATTGTAATATATAATACTGACTAGGAAAACATGAGGAGAACATGACGAGACTCGCTGTTAGTGAACTGAACACAGGACTCATTGTAATATAATACTGACTAGGAAAACATGAGGAGAACATGACGAGACTCGCTGTTAGTGATCTGAACACAGGACTCATTGTAATATACTGTAATACTGACTAGGAAAACATGAGGAGAACATGACGAGACTCGCTGTTAGTGATCTGAACACAGGACTCATTGTAATATAATACTGACTAGGAAAACATGAGGAGAACATGACGAGACTCGCTGTTAGTGATCTGAACACAGGACTCATTGTAATATACTGTAATACTGACTGGGAAAACATGAGGAGAACATGACGAGACTCGCTGTTAGTGAACTGAACACAGGACTCATTGTAATATAATACTGACTAGGAAAACATGAGGAGAACATGACGAGACTCGCTGTTAGTGATCTGAACACAGGACTCATTGTAATATAATACTGACTAGGAAAACATGAGGAGAACATGACGAGACTCGCTGTTAGTGAACTGAACACAGGACTCATTGTAATATAATACTGACTAGGAAAACATGAGGAGAACATGACGAGACTCGCTGTTAGTGATCTGAACACAGGACTCATTGTAATATACTGTAATACTGACTGGGAAAACATGAGGAGAACATGACGAGACTCGCTGTTAGTGATCTGAACACAGGACTCATTGTAATATACTGTAATACTGACTGGGAAAACATGAGGAGAACATGACGAGACTCGCTGTTAGTGAACTGAACACAGGACTCATTGTAATATAATACTGACTAGGAAAACATGAGGAGAACATGACGAGACTCGCTGTTAGTGATCTGAACACAGGACTCATTGTAATATATAATACTGACTAGGAAAACATGAGGAGAACATGACGAGACTCGCTGTTAGTGATCTGAACACAGGACTCATTGTAATATACTGTAATACTGACTAGGAAAACATGAGGAGAACATGACGAGACTCGCTGTTAGTGAACTGAACACAGGACTCATTGTAATATAATACTGACTAGGAAAACATGAGGAGAACATGACGAGACTCGCTGTTAGTGATCTGAACACAGGACTCATTGTAATATACTGTAATACTGACTAGGAAAACATGAGGAGAACATGACGAGACTCGCTGTTAGTGATCTGAACACAGGACTCATTGTAATATATAATACTGACTAGGAAAACATGAGGAGAACATGACGAGACTCGCTGTTAGTGATCTGAACACAGGACTCATTGTAATATACTGTAATACTGACTAGGAAAACATGAGGAGAACATGACGAGACTCGCTGTTAGTGATCTGAACACAGGACTCATTGTAATATAATACTGACTAGGAAAACATGAGGAGAACATGACGAGACTCGCTGTTAGTGATCTGAACACAGGACTCATTGTAATATAATACTGACTAGGAAAACATGAGGAGAACATGACGAGACTCGCTGTTAGTGAACTGAACACAGGACTCATTGTAATATAATACTGACTAGGAAAACATGAGGAGAACATGACGAGACTCGCTGTTAGTGATCTGAACACAGGACTCATTGTAATATACTGTAATACTGACTGGGAAAACATGAGGAGAACATGACGAGACTCGCTGTTAGTGATCTGAACACAGGACTCATTGTAATATACTGTAATACTGACTGGGAAAACATGAGGAGAACATGACGAGACTCGCTGTTAGTGAACTGAACACAGGACTCATTGTAATATAATACTGACTAGGAAAACATGAGGAGAACATGACGAGACTCGCTGTTAGTGATCTGAACACAGGACTCATTGTAATATACTGTAATACTGACTGGGAAAACATGAGGAGAACATGACGAGACTCGCTGTTAGTGATCTGAACACAGGACTCATTGTAATATACTGTAATACTGACTAGGAAAACATGAGGAGAACATGACGAGACTCGCTGTTAGTGAACTGAACACAGGACTCATTGTAATATAATACTGACTAGGAAAACATGAGGAGAACATGACGAGACTCGCTGTTAGTGATCTGAACACAGGACTCATTGTAATATACTGTAATACTGACTAGGAAAACATGAGGAGAACATGACGAGACTCGCTGTTAGTGATCTGAACACAGGACTCATTGTAATATACTGTAATACTGACTGGGAAAACATGAGGAGAACATGACGAGACTCGCTGTTAGTGATCTGAACACAGGACTCATTGTAATATACTGTAATACTGACTGGGAAAACATGAGGAGAACATGACGAGACTCGCTGTTAGTGATCTGAACACAGGACTCATTGTAATATAATACTGACTAGGAAAACATGAGGAGAACATGACGAGACTCGCTGTTAGTGATCTGAACACAGGACTCATTGTAACACGCAGAATGATGAACACACTTGTACACTTTTAAACAGTAATAAGTATGTTGACAGCAGATAAAACTCTTTCCTTATACTCAAACTAAATTGTTACAAAATGAAGACACAAGATGGCACTGTAAGGACATTGTAATAACTTCAACATTTTGCTTCCCTAAGCCTATATTCATTTTACTTGAAAATACAATATAATGTATAGTATTGAAATGTGAACACCAACAAGTCGGTAATCGTCCCAATTACGGTTCTTATAAAGTGTACAATTGTGTGTTGGAAGTTAACACATCAATTGTAAACATTTGGCGAAAATCTACAATCAGGGCGGCAGGACTCTTCATATAAACACATGCTATTGGTACTACAAGAAACATGGTGTAACATCTTTTATAATCTGTTGACTACACAACATTACACATGGAAATATTTAGTACAATATAAGACATCACATGTTCTACAGAATATAAGATCCATTATTTTACGCAGTGTATTCTGAATATCTCCTAAAAATACAAGTATATTACCTTTTGAAGCCGACATTGAAATTTTGTTTATTTTTAATATATTTTTGTAACTTCTTGAAAAACAAAACTAACATAAGATTTTGTAATGTGACGTTATATATTTTCCCCAATTTTACTTTGCGATGAATTGTAGATTTGTGTTTAACAATGTATACTTTGCCAATGAAGAGTAGATTTGTGTTTAACTAGGTATACTTTGCCAATGAAGTGTAGATTTGTGTTTAACAATATATACTTTGCCAATGAAGTGTAGATTTGTGTTTAACAATGTATACTTTGCCAACGAAGTGTAGACTTATGTTTAACAATGTATACTTTGCCAATGGAGCTGTGTAGTGGGTACATCGCGGCGGTTACCTCGAGATAACCGAATCAAACAACGTCGGACGAGGCTGCTACTTGGATGGGTGACCGATGAGCGATCCTGTCCTTGCAAGCAGCCCGCCTGCACGGCCATTGGTGGTGGTTCGGAAGTCACTTTACGACTACTACACTGCGCCCTACGCTCGCTCAACTGTCACTAACAATGAAGTCTGCCGGAGTGCAACACTACTTACAAGAATGCGAGCGTGTAACACTCAGGGTCGCCACGCACAGTTGTCTCTGTCTCGCCTGTTGCAAACACTTTGTACAAGAGTGCGAGCGTGTAACACTCAGGGTCGCCACGCACAGTTGTCTCTGTCTCGCCTGTTGCAAACACTTTGTACAAGAGTGCGAGCGTGTAACACTCAGGGTCGCCACGCACAGTTGTCTCTGTCTCGCCTGTTGCAAACACTTTGTACAAGAGTGCGAGCGTGTAACACTCAGGGTCGCCACGCACAGTTCTCTGTCTCGCCTGTTGGCAACACTACGTACAAGAGTGCGAGCGTGTAACACTCAGGGACGCCACGCACAGTTCTCTGTCTCGCCTGTTGGCAACACTACGTACAAGAGTGCGAGCGTGTAACACTCAGGGACGCCACGCACAGTTCTCTGTCTCGCCTGTTGCAAACACTTTGTACAAGAGTGCGAGCGTGTAACACTCAGGGTCGCCACGCACAGTTGTCTCTGTCTCGCCTGTTGCAAACACTTTGTACAAGAGTGCGAGCGTGTAACACTCAGGGTCGCCACGCACAGTTGTCTCTGTCTCGCCTGTTGCAAACACTACGTACAAGAGTGCGAGCGTGTAACACTCAGGGTCGCCACGCACAGTTCTCTGTCTCGCCTGTTGGCAACACTACGTACAAGAGTGCGAGCGTGTAACACTCAGGGACGCCACGCACAGTTCTCTGTCTCGCCTGTTGGCAACACTACGTACAAGAGTGCGAGCGTGTAACACTCAGGGACGCCACGCACAGTTCTCTGTCTCGCCTGTTGGCAACACTACGTACAAGAGTGCGAGCGTGTAACACTCAGGGTCGCCACGCACAGTTCTCTGTCTCGCCTGTTGGCAACACTACGTACAAGAGTGCGAGCGTGTAACACTCAGGGACGCCACGCACAGTTCTCTGTCTCGCCTGTTGGCAACACTACGTACAAGAGTGCGAGCGTGTAACACTCAGGGTCGCCACGCACAGTTCTCTGTCTCGCCTGTTGGCAACACTACGTACAAGAGTGCGAGCGTGTAACACTCAGGGTCGCCACGCACAGTTCTCTGTCTCGCCTGTTGGCAACACTACGTACAAGAGTGCGAGCGTGTAACACTCAGGGTCGCCACGCACAGTTCTCTGTCTCGCCTGTTGGCAACACTACGTACAAGAGTGCGAGCTCGTAACACTCAGGGGCGCCACGCACAGCTCTCTGTCTCGCCTGTTGAAAACACTATGTACAAGAGTGCGAGCGTGTTAATAATGCTTGACAGGAATAAATTAGTTTTTTAAAAACAGTGCATAGTCGATTGTACTGATAAAAAGTGCTACAATACTAGACAGTATGACTTCCACCACGTACACAAGTACACTAGTACAGGATATAAAGACAGGAGGCAGTATTATATCAGTAGTTTCACCAGAGACGCAGGCGAGGGTCGTGTATAAGCTATAATGTATATCTGATCTGCACGGTCCGGTAGTCCTCCACATTGTCTCGTCAGCAGACCGGTCACGTGCAGTTATTGATTACGCGATTACACAATTCCGCAATGGGCGCAAACTCCCGACCTAACAGGTCTCCCGCCCACTCCTAACAGAACTAATGCCCTGTGGACGTATTGCCAATGCTCGATATGTAACAGGTCTCCCGCCCACTCCTAACAGAACTAATGCCCTGTGGACGTATTGCCGATGCACTATATGTAACAGGTCCCCCGCGCACTCCTAACAGAACTAATGCCCTGTGGACGTATTGCCGATGCTCTATATGTAACAGGTCCCCCGCGCACTCCTAACAGAACTAATGAATGCCCTGTGGACGTATTGCCGATGCTCTATATGTAACAGGTCCCCCGCGCACTCCTAACAGAACTAATGCCCTGTGGACGTATTGCCGATGCTCTATATGTAACAGGTCTCCCGCCCACTCCTAACAGAACTAATGCCCTGTGGACGTATTGCTGATGTTCTATATGTAACAGGTCTCCCGCCCACTCCTAACAGAACTAATGCCCTGTGGACGTATTGCTGATGCTCTATATGTAACAGGTCTCCCGCCCACTCCTAACAGAACTAATGCCCTGTGGACTTATTGCCGATGCTCTATATCTGCAATGGTTTGAAAAATAAATAGGCATTACCAAACTTTTCAAACACATATGTCCACCAAACACTTTAACCTCTATACAGATTTAGGGAATTCGGTTAGTCAAGCTGCACAAGTCGAATAGGCAGTTTTACATGATGTCAGTCACGTGCTAATGGCCGACATCATCCCTAGAGCGTTGAAATGTTGAAACTCTCCATAGAAACTCGAAACGGTAAACAACGGTAGTTTGTAAGTTGCTCCTCAGGTCAGATACTGTCCGCTTTGGGGAGAAAGTATTTGTGTCGTGCGTTTATTAAACCTGTGTAATGTGACGGTCAAGAATGATCAAAACATTTGTTAAGTATTGATAAAAATTAAGTTAGTGTGATTTCTCTCTCCAAAAAGGTACAATATGTTTATTGACTACAATGATATTCCAAGCAATAAATCATATGAACCCTCTGAATAAATTTCAAAAAGTATATCGTGATTGAAAAGATCATCGGCACTAAGAGATTTGTATGCACTCCGTGTAATGTATACAAATGTTAATGAGATACGCATGGAAGTAGAAGTCATTACCACTTCGCCCATTAGCCCCATTTGACGGCCTAATGGTACGATACATTTAATCGAGGCGAATCATACAAACGGCATTCATGTACTCATACCAGATCATTAATCTCGCAAACAATTCGACACGATCGTTAATATCGTTAGAAATGAGCCTGAAGAGGTCCATAATCACGGATGTGATCTCTCAATCGCCACGGTCCAAACAACCACCGGGGGACCCCGGTGTGTTACAGGCAACATAACGCTTAACGTCGGAGTCCGAGACCGGCTGTAAGTATGGGGTTTTACATCGCGATACCTCGTCCAGATTCTATCACGTACAACTATCGTGTTTCAACCCACACCGGGCACCGCGGGCCACTGCTGCACGGCGAGAGGCCGAACACTCGGCTACACCGGCGGACGGCGACACGTACAAACCGACCTTGATCGCCGGCGTTGCTCAATCTCCAGTCGAGGAAAACATCTCGGTTTGCGCAATTTTATATTTTTCAGTATAACACAAGGGAGATACTAATGCAATTGAAATGCATTCTTCTGAAAACTAATTACGACACGTAATTACATTGAGATCCTCAAGAATGTCCTAACTGGCCGAACGTTCTTTTATTGAGCAATGAGGTAAAACACAATACGAATTAAAAACCCCCACAATGGATACTATATGTCCGAGATGACACAATCGGCGCTGCAACATACCTGACACCTGTAGGGAGCAACATAACACACACCGAGCATCGGAGTAACACGCACCCGACTCTTGTACTCTAAACTGAAGATAAGAAACAGAATTTGAAGTTCTCACAGGTACGTTCTCTCACACATTTATTAATAATACATATTATCTTTAAAATTCGATTTTGTACCCCGACCATTAATCTTACGAAAAGAAAATCCAAAGTCAAAAAAATTAATTTGATTATAGTACCGACATCGAAACAGTTACACCCCGGAGATGAATCTACCGTAAGGCAAAAATCCCTCCAGACGTGGCAAAATTAAAGGAGCTCCTCCCTGCAAATGGAACTACAATTAGGCAATTACTTTCATACAACAGTACCAAGTCTAGGGCAGCTTCCCCTTTAGCTAAACCTATACTTGGCAGCTCTCCTTTCAGCTAAACTAATACTCAGGCAGTTGCTCACTTCAGCTGAACCAATATTCAGGCAGTTGCTCACTTCAGCTGAACCAATATTCAGGCAGTTGCTCACTTCAGCTGAACCAATACTCAGGCAGTTGCTCACTTCAGCTGAACCAATATTCAGGCAGTTGCTCACTTCAGCTGAACCAATACTCAGGCAGTTGCTCACTTCAGCTGAACCAATACTCAGGCAGTTGCTCACTTCAGCTGAACCAATACTCAGGCTGTTGCTCCCTTAAGATGGACCAATACTCAGGCAGTTGCTCACTTCAGCTGAACCAATACTCAGGATGTTGCTCCCTTCAGCTGAACCAATACTCAGGACGTTGCACCCTTCAGCTGAACCAATACTCAGGCAGTTGCTCACTTCAGCTGAACCAATACTCAGGATGTTGCTCCCTTCAGCTGAACCAATACTCAGGCAGTTGCTCCCGTTCAGCTGAACCAATACTCAGGCATTTGCTCCCTTTAGCTGAACCAATACTCAGGATGTTGCTCCCTTCAGCTGAACCAATACTCAGGCTGTTGCTCACTTCAGCTGAACCAATACTCAAGGCAGTTGCTCACTTCAGCTGAACCAATACTCAGGATGTTGCTCCCTTCAGCTGAACCAATACTCAGGCAGTTGCTCACTTCAGCTGAACCAATACTCAGGCATTTGCTCCCTTTCAGCTGAACCAATACTCAGGATGTTGCTCCCTTCAGCTGAACCAATACTCAGGCAATTGCTCACTTCAGCTGAACGAATACTCAAGCTGTTGATCCCTTTGCTCCCTTCATCTGAACCAATACTCAGGATGTTGCTCACTTCAGCTGAACCAATACTCAGGCAATTGCTCACTTCAGCTTAACCAATACTCAAGCTGTTGATCCCTTTAGCTGAACCAATACTCAGGATGTTGCTCCCTTCAGCTGAACCAATACTCAGGCAGTTGCTCACTTCAGCTGAACCAATACTCAGGCAGTTGCTCACTTCAGCTGAACCAATACTCAGGATTTTGCTCCCTTCAGCTGAACCAATATTCAGGCAGTTGCTCACTTCAGCTGAACCAATACTCAAACAGTTCCTCACTTCACACAGTGAGACACAAACAGGGCATTTATTGTTGTATTTTGTTAATGTTAACTCCGGTATTATTATAGTCTCAAGTCCAAACTTCATTATAAAAATACGAATTCAACCGTTATCAATATTTAGCATTATCATAGAAATACCACTTAATAAAAATCAAATATATCTATCTAATTGTTTAAAGAACGGCCAATTTTGATACAAGAATATTTTTCTATTACTGGTTACGTTTAGACAAGGTGAGACAAACCAGCCGTGTAGTGATGTATAATGATCATACAAAGTAATTGTAAAACTTTGTCCCTATATCCCTTAATTTGGCACTAAGGAATTGAATCAATCATTTTCAACGTTATAAGTGACACATACGCAAACGCGCGTAAAAGGATTGCGGCCAAATTTCTTAGTGATCGCTAAATATACAAAACTTCAAGTCTACCGCAACTGTGCGGCGCGTTACACCTGTACGCGTATCTAGTCAGTGACCTTTAGCTACAGCCGGTCCCGACGTTAATTTGCGAGATGTGGACTGATAGTGTAGTAGCGGCGGGAGCGTGTAGTGTAAGGTAAGGTTAAGGGAAGGGTGTGTACAGGAACTACATGTGAAAGTGTAGCGAGGCCAGCAGACATTGTCATGTTGAATCATATCTCAAGGACTCTGTACGTTGCAACACAGCCGCAGCCGCAGCCGCAGTACCGCCTCCACCTGCCTGCTCGGTGCTCGCCATACCCTGGCCAGGATCACCTTAAGCTTCTCAACAAAGCCATTAACTTTAATTTTTTTACTGTTTAAGGAGAAATATATTACTTATAATCAAGCAACGTGGGGCGTGGCTGCTGCTTGGATGGGTGACCGATGAGCGATCCTGTCCTTGGTTGTTCGGAAGCCATATTTAAGCCGTCGGCCCCCAGGTTAGGTGTTAGTTAATATAATATTGAAATATAGGATTTGCATCTCAACATACAAGGGCCGAAACTTGTCACTGGAAATTAGAAAACAGAGGATCTCTCGCAGGGTTCTGCTTTGTACCCGTTCTGGATTTCGACGTTCATAAACAAATAATCACTTTAAAAATAGGCTTACGCAAGCCAGGATCAACAAACATCTGATACCTTTCAACTGTGATATGTTTATTGCACAGTTGTTTTCCTCTTTTTATTTCCTCTTATCTATTTAACCTAATTTGGTTTCTTTAGTTTCACTAGTTTTAGAGATAATAACGTTTTTATAGAAAAGACAAAATGACGGCTAGCAGTTTTTATCGACCTACGTTTATATGAAAGTTTTTGTTTGGAACAATGAGTATAGTACGGCACAGTTAAGTTTGTGAACACCCTGTAACAGACAACGATAACAATTACTGATGGTCCGGCACGTCAGTAGGGACAGGGTCTAAACTTCCTTATAGCCGTCGTGTGCTGTCGGCCGTTAACCAGGGGCCATTGTTTGTTAAAGGTGAGACCGTTAAATGTAACAGCATCGTAACAGCGGTCGGCACACAGAAGCGTCCCGGCGTCAAGGCCGCGAGTGTGCCGATCAGAACAGTACCGTATGCTTGAGGACAGGTGTATGTGTGTGTAGTTTACCTGCAGGGGCAAACATTACCAGACAGAACAAAAACAACTTGAGCAATTATCGGGCCTTGGCAACACGGTAATCAATGACATCATTACCCCCTACTGGAGTCTGTATAGTACAGTACAGTATACGAGACGTCTCGTATTCAATTTAAATTTAAATTTCTACAACCGCTAATGCAATGTCTGTAAACGCCGTAAATACAAATGTTATTGCTGTTTCTCGTGCGACGAAGCAATGAATGTGTGATAATCGGTTAAACATTGTAATATCTTGTATAAACTTGTAGCAAAACCGATGTTTGAAGAGGATGTCAGTAGTCGTCTCCGGAACAGCTGGTGTCTCGGCGTGTCGCCATAAAAGAAATTAACATTATCATTTGCGAGGAATATATTTTACACGTAGAACAAGCAACAATATTCATAGTTACACAGTAAGGAACTCAGTAGTATCATTACCCTGCACACTTGCACCGCCTTTGGTTAACCGGGGCGCACGGCACACACCGTGCAATGTTCATAGTTACACAGTAAGGAACTCAGTAGTATCATTACCCTGCACACTTGCACCGCCATTAGGTTAACTGGGGGCGCACGGCACACACCGTGCAATGTTCATAGTTACACGGTAAGGAACACAGTAGTATCATTACCCTGCACACTTGCACCGCCATTAGGTTAACTGGGGGCGCACGGCACACACCGTGCAATGTTCATAGTTACACGGTAAGGAACACAGTAGTATCATTACCCTGCACACTTGCACCGCCATTAGGTTAACTGGGGGCGCACGGCACACACCGTGCAATGTTCATAGTTACACGGTAAGGAACACAGTAGTATCATTACCCTGCACACTTGCACCGCCATTAGGTTAACTGGGGGCGCACGGCACACACCGTGCAATGTTCATAGTTACACAGTAAGGAACACAGTAGTATCATTACCCTGCACACTTGCACCGCCATTAGGTTAACTGGGGGCGCACGGCACACACCGTGCAATGTTCATAGTTACACGGTAAGGAACACAGTAGTATCATTACCCTGCACACTTGCACCGCCATTAGGTTAACTGGGGGCGCACGGCACACACCGTGCAATGTTCATAGTTACACAGTAAGGAACTCAGTAGTATCATTACCCTGCACACTTGCACCGCCATTAGGTTAACTGGGGGCGCACGGCACACACCGTGCAATGTTCATAGTTACACAGTAAGGAACACAGTAGTATCATTACCCTGCACACTTGCACCGCCATTAGGTTAACTGGGGGCGCACGGCACACACCGTGCAATGTTCATAGTTACACGGTAAGGAACACAGTAGTATCATTACCCTGCACACTTGCACCGCCATTAGGTTAACTGGGGGCGCACGGCACACACCGTGCAATGTTCATAGTTACACAGTAAGGAACACAGTAGTATCATTACCCTGCACACTTGCACCGCCATTAGGTTAACTGGGGGCGCACGGCACACACCGTGCAATGTTCATAGTTACACGGTAAGGAACTCAGTAGTATCATTACCCTGCACACTTGCACCGCCATTAGGTTAACTGGGGGCGCACGGCACACACCGTGCAATGTTCATAGTTACACAGTAAGGAACACAGTAGTATCATTACCCTGCACACTTGCACCGCCATTAGGTTAACTGGGGGCGCACGGCACACACCGTGCAATGTTCATAGTTACACGGTAAGGAACACAGTAGTATCATTACCCTGCACACTTGCACCGCCATTAGGTTAACTGGGGGCGCACGGCACACACCGTGCAATGTTCATAGTTACACAGTAAGGAACACAGTAGTATCATTACCCTGCACACTTGCACCGCCATTAGGTTAACTGGGGGCGCACGGCACACACCGTGCAATGTTCATAGTTACACAGTAAGGAACACAGTAGTATCATTACCCTGCACACTTGCACCGCCATTAGGTTAACTGGGGGCGCACGGCACACACCGTGCAATGTTCATAGTTACACAGTAAGGAACTCAGTAGTATCATTACCCTGCACACTTGCACCGCCATTAGGTTAACTGGGGGCGCACGGCACACACCGTGCAATGTTCATAGTTACACAGTAAGGAACACAGTAGTATCATTACCCTGCACACTTGCACCGCCATTAGGTTAACTGGGGGCGCACGGCACACACCGTGCAATGTTCATAGTTACACAGTAAGGAACACAGTAGTATCATTACCCTGCACACTTGCACCGCCATTAGGTTAACTGGGGGCGCACGGCACACACCGTGCAATGTTCATAGTTACACAGTAAGGAACACAGTAGTATCATTACCCTGCACACTTGCACCGCCATTAGGTTAACTGGGGGCGCACGGCACACACCGTGCAATGTTCATAGTTACACGGTAAGGAACACAGTAGTATCATTACCCTGCACACTTGCACCGCCATTAGGTTAACTGGGGGCGCACGGCACACACCGTGCAATGTTCATAGTTACACAGTAAGGAACTCAGTAGTATCATTACCCTGCACACTTGCACCGCCATTAGGTTAACTGGGGGCGCACGGCACACACCGTGCAATGTTCATAGTTACACAGTAAGGAACACAGTAGTATCATTACCCTGCACACTTGCACCGCCATTAGGTTAACTGGGGGCGCACGGCACACACCGTGCAATGTTCATAGTTACACAGTAAGGAACACAGTAGTATCATTACCCTGCACACTTGCACCGCCATTAGGTTAACTGGGGGCGCACGGCACACACCGTGCAATGTTCATAGTTTACACAGTAAGGAACTCAGTAGTAATCATTACCCTGCACACTTGCACCGCCATTAGGTTAACTGGGGGCGCACGGCACACACCGTGGCAATGTTCATAGTTACACGGTAAGGAACACAGTAGTATCATTACCCTGCACACTTGCCACCGCCATTAGGTTAACTGGGGGCGCACGGCACACACCGTGCAATGTTCATAGTTACACGGTAAGGAACACAGTAGTATCATTACCCTGCACACTTGCACCGCCATTAGGTTAACTGGGGGCGCACGGCACACACCGTGCAATGTTCATAGTTACACAGTAAGGAACACAGTAGTATCATTACCCTGCACACTTGCACCGCCATTAGGTTAAACTGGGGCGCACGGCACACACCGTGCAATGTTCATAGTTACACAGTAAGGAACACAGTAGTATCATTACCCTGCACACTGCACCGCCATTAGGTTAACTGGGGCGCACGGCACACACCGTGCAATGTTCATAGTTACACAGTAAGGAACACAGTAGTATCATTACCCTGCACACTGCACCGCCATTAGGTTTAACTGGGGGCCCACGGCACACACCGTGCAATGTTCATAGTTACACAGTAAAGGAACACAGTAGTATCATTACCCTGCACACTGCACCGCCATTAGGTTAACTGGGGGCGCACGGCACACACCGTGCAATGTTCATAGTTACACAGTAAGGAACACAGTAGTATCATTACCCTGCACACTGCACCGCCATTAGGTTAACTGGGGGCCACGGCACACACCGTGCAATGTTCATAGTTACACAGTAAGGAACTCAGTAGTTCATTACCCTGCACACTGCACCGCCATTAGGTTAACTGTGGGCGCACGGCACACACCGTGCAATGTTCATAGTTACACAGTAAGGAACACAGTATATCATTACCCTGCACACTGCACCGCCATTAGGTTAACTGGGGGCGCACGCCACACACCGTGCAATGTTCATAGTTACACAGTAAGGAACACAGTAGTATCATTACCCTGCACACTGCACCGCCATTAGGTTAACTGGGGGCGCACGGCACACACCGTGCAATGTTCATAGTTACACAGTAAGGAACTCAGTAGTATCATTACCCTGCACACTGCACCGCCATTAGGTTAACTGGGGGCCCACGGCACACACCGTGCAATGTTCATAGTTACACAGTAAGGAACTCAGTAGTATCATTACCCCTGCACACTGCACCGCCATTAGGTTAACTGGGGGCCCACGCACACACCGTGCAATGTTCATAGTTTACACAGTAAGGAACACAGTAGTATCATTAACCCTGCACACTGCACCGCCATTAGGTTAACTGGGGGCCCACGGCACACACCGTGCAATGTTCATAGTTACACAGTAAGGAACACAGTAGTATCATTACCCTGCACACTGCACCGCCATTAGGTTAACTGGGGGCCCACGGCACACACCGTGCAATGTTCATAGTTACACAGTAAGGAACACAGTAGTATCATTACCCTGCACACTGCACCGCCATTAGGTTAACTGGGGGCGCACGGCACACACCGTGCAAATGTTCATAGTTACACAGTAAGGAACACAGTAGTATCATTACCCTGCACACTGCACCGCCATTAGGTTAACTGGGGGCCCACGGCACACACCCGTGCAATGTTCATAGTTACACAGTATGGAACACAGTAGTATCATTACCCTGCACACTTGCAACCGCCATTAGGTTAACTGGGGGCGCACGGCACACACCGTGCAATGTTCATAGTTACCACAGTAAGGAACACAGTAGTATCATTACCCTGCACACTTGCACCGCCATTAGGTTAACTGGGGGCGCACGGCACACACCGTGCAATGTTCATCAGTTACACAGTAAGGAACACAGTAGTATCATTAACCCTACTTGCACCGCCATTAGGTTAACTGGGCGCACGGCACACACCGTGCAATGTTCAGTTAGTAGTATCATTACCCTGCACACTGCACCGCCATTAGGTAAACTGGGGCGCACGGCACACGACCGTCAATGTTCATAACACAGTAAGGAACACAGTAGTATCATTACCCTGCACACTGCGCATACACACACTGCTGGGCCAGTAAGGAACACAGTAGGCACCGCCGCACTGTTTACTGGGGGCGCACGGCACACACCGTGCAATGTTCATAGTTACACAGTAAGGAACACAGTAGTATCATTACCCTGCACACTTGCACCGCCATTAGGTTAACTGGGGGCGCACGGCACACACCGTGCAATGTTCATAGTTACACAGTAAGGAACACAGTAGTATCATTACCCTGCACACTTGCACCGCCATTAGGTTAACTGGGGGCGCACGGCACACACCGTGCAATGTTCATAGTTACACAGTAAGGAACTCAGTAGTATCATTACCCTGCACACTTGCACCGCCATTAGGTTAACTGGGGGCGCACGGCACACACCGTGCAATGTTCATAGTTACACAGTAAGGAACTCAGTAGTATCATTACCCTGCACACTTGCACCGCCATTAGGTTAACTGGGGGCGCACGGCACACACCGTGCAATGTTCATAGTTACACAGTAAGGAACACAGTAGTATCATTACCCTGCACACTTGCACCGCCATTAGGTTAACTGGGGGCGCACGGCACACACCGTGCAATGTTCATAGTTACACAGTAAGGAACTCAGTAGTATCATTACCCTGCACACTTGCACCGCCATTAGGTTAACTGGGGGCGCACGGCACACACCGTGCAATGTTCATAGTTACACAGTAAGGAACTCAGTAGTATCATTACCCTGCACACTTGCACCGCCATTAGGTTAACTGGGGGCGCACGGCACACACCGTGCAATGTTCATAGTTACACAGTAAGGAACTCAGTAGTATCATTACCCTGCACACTTGCACCGCCATTAGGTTAACTGGGGGCGCACGGCACACACCGTGCAATGTTCATAGTTACACAGTAAGGAACTCAGTAGTATCATTACCCTGCACACTTGCACCGCCATTAGGTTAACTGGGGGCGCACGGCACACACCGTGCAATGTTCATAGTTACACAGTAAGGAACACAGTAGTATCATTACCCTGCACACTTGCACCGCCATTAGGTTAACTGGGGGCGCACGGCACACACCGTGCAATGTTCATAGTTACACAGTAAGGAACACAGTAGTATCATTACCCTGCACACTTGCACCGCCATTAGGTTAACTGGGGGCGCACGGCACACACCGTGCAATGTTCATAGTTACACAGTAAGGAACACAGTAGTATCATTACCCTGCACACTTGCACCGCCATTAGGTTAACTGGGGGCGCACGGCACACACCGTGCAATGTTCTGCCGCAGTGCCTCCAATTCAGCGAGCAATTTCTCATTGCGCTCAGCAATTTGCTTCCAAGCGCGTCCAATTTGGCGCTTGTTTTTCTCTCGTGTACCCGCGCCCGACCTTGGCCCAGCCCGCCCACTGTTGCGCGATCTGGTCTAATGTTGGACTGTTCGTATGTCCATCTACTCTACCGCGTACTCCAGTTGTACGCTTGCTTCCCCTAGTTTTAGGTGCCATTTCGAGTCCAATCTAATTTGTGATCAGTTAACTTATCGAGGCACACATTTTCACAACTCTTTATTGAATTTGTACAATAATCATCCGAGAATAGCACCGCCAGATCAACGTTGAAGTCTCCTTATCTACTTGTTACGATACAAGCAAGTGACTACAGCCCGAACACGAACAAAGCTACATCATTGTGATCAGTTAACTTATCGAGGCACACATTTTCACAACTCTTTATTGAATTTGTACAATAATCATTGTACTCGATCCGAGAATAGCACCGCCAGATCAACGTTGAAGTCTCCTTATCTACTTGTTACGATACAAGCACGTGACTACAGCCCGACCACGAGCAAAGCTACATCATTGTGATCAGTTAACTTATCGAGGCACACATTTTCACAACTCTTTATTGAATTTGTACAATAATCATCCGAGAATAGCACCGCCAGATCAACGTTGAAGTCTCCTTATCTACTTGTTACGATACAAGCACGTGACTACAGCCCGACCACGAGCAAAGCTACATCATTGTCGTCTTGGATACACTCATTACTTAAATATGTGACTTATCAATTATACAGCTAATAGTATTATTAACATTTATGACATCTATACGTAGCCTTTAAAACATTACATCTACATGCAATACGAATAGCGGTAATTTTATTGGCCAGATTATTAGCTGTAGTGCGATCATACTAACATGTCAGTTGTTCTTTCGTTTACATTAATTACCCTTAGTTTCATAATGATAACGTAAGCGGCAGAAATTATATGATGAACAAATCTTACTAAACGAGGAATAAACTAAAATACGACTTAAAAGGTCAGTTTTATGCAAACACACTATTTGTTAATGATACGAGTAGAAAAGGCATAATGTTACAAGACATTCAAAGCCTATATCAAACCAGTAGCAGTCTACAGTAACTACCGAAGTCACAGTTGCCATGTGAACAGATCGGGAGTGTAGCAGTTTGGATACAAAGTAATAGACTGAAGTGTATGTTCATGGGAATCAATAACTAAAGACTTCCCCAGTAGTCACGTGAGGAGGTCCAGTCTTTGGTCAAGGAACAAGGAGATGCCAGGTCTGGAGTGTAGCAGTTTGGATACAAAGTAATAGTGAAATCAATAACTAAAGACTTCCCCAGTAGTCACGTGAGGAGGTCCAGTCTTTGGTCAAGGAACAAGGAGATGCCAGGTCTGGAGTGTAGCAGTTTGGATACAAAAATAATAGACTGAAGTGTATGTTCATGGGAATCAATAACTAAAGACTTCCCCAGTAGTCACGTGAGGAGGTCCAGTCTTTGGTCAAGGAACAAGGAGATGCCAGGTCTGGAGTGTAGCAGTTTGGACACAAAGTAATAGACTGAAGTGTCTGTTCATGGGAAGCAATAACTAAAGACGTCCCCAGTAGCCACGTGAGGAGGTCCAGTCCAGTCTTTGGTCAAGGAACAAGGAGATGCCAGGTCTGGAGTGTAGCAGTTTGGATACAAAGTAATAGACTGAAGTGTATGTTCTTGGGAATCAATAACTAAAGACGTCCCCAGTAGCCACGTGAGGAGGTCCAGTCTTTGGTCAAGGAACAAGGAGATGCCAGGTCTGGAGTGTAGCAGTTTGGACACAAAGTAATAGACTGAAGTGTCTGTTCATGGGAAGCAATAACTAAAGACGTCCCCAGTAGCCACGTGAGGAGGTCCGGTCTTTGGTCAAGGAACAAGGAGATGCCAGGTCTGGAGTGTAGCAGTTTGGACACAAAGTAATAGACTGAAGTGTCTGTTCATGGGAAGCAATAACTAAAGACGTCCCCAGTAGCCACGTGAGGAGGTCCGGTCTTTGGTCAAGGAACAAGGAGATGCCAGGTCTGGAGTGTAGCAGTTTGGACACAAAGTAATAGACTGAAGTGTCTGTTCATGGGAAGCAATAACTAAAGACGTCCCCAGTAGCCACGTGAGGAGGTCCGGTCTTTGGTCAAGGAACAAGGAGATGCCAGGTCTGGAGTGTAGCAGTTTGGACACAAAGTAATAGACTGAAGTGTCTGTTCATGGGAAGCAATAACTAAAGACGTCCCCAGTAGCCACGTGAGGAGGTCCGGTCTTTGGTCAAGGAACAAGGAGATGCCAGGTCTGGAGTGTAGCAGTTTGGATACAAAGTAATAGACTGAAGTGTATGTTCATGGGAAGCAATAACTAAAGACGTCCCCAGTAGCCACGTGAGGAGGTCCAGTCTTTGGTCAAGGAACAAGGAGATGCCAGGTCTGGAGTGTAGCAGTTTGGATACAAAGTAATAGACTGAAGTGTATGTTCATGGGAAGCAATAACTAAAGACGTCCCCAGTAGCCACGTGAGGAGGTCCGGTCTCGTGCGTATTTTCAAATGAACAGGAGGTAAAATGAAATAAAACATTCAAATGAAATTAAATCTAAATAGTTCTCTGTACTACTCAACCTAATACAATATACTGTAAATTTACAATAATTGAATACAGTAACATGTAAACTGTTGACATACTTTATAATTAGTGAAAGATAAAGAAAAGATGCTCACAAATGTACAAGAGCAAATAAAGAGAACAAGAAGACCGCCGCAAGTCCCCGACCCTCCCTTGTACTGTCATCAGGGGGAGCGTTCCAGTAATGTGGCTCCCTTATGGTAGGTCGTTCACTAATATCAGAGGTAAAGTTGAAGTGAAAGGACAGATAAATAGGAGTTTTTATAACTTGATGTAGAATGGAAAGAATAGGAAATCGGCGTAGTTCTTGCAGCTTCATGGTTGTTAACACGGTGAAACGTGCTCATGACGTCTGAGATTAAAAATAAATCTAATTCAGTAATTTTGTGCACGCTGAAGTCTGTCCGATTGCTCAAGAGTCAAAGTAATAATAATCACTGATAACAACGTCACAGTAGAAATACGAGTGTCTTAACCGACATCACATTAATATTGAATGGGAAATACAAAGCTATAAAACTATAAACGCCAGCAAAGACTGTTACATACAATTGTAACTGGTCAGTCCATTTAGACGTGTATTCATAGTACATCCAAGATTCTTAAGTTTATTTTGGTAGCTTAGTTCACTACTGTTAAGTTTTAGTTTCGGTGTGGTGTCAAGGTTAATACGGTTAATCAATCTCGAGTTACCTATAACCATTGCTTGCGTCTTGTTTTCATTCAGTTTCAGTCCATGTTGTTTAGCCCAAATCCCTTCAATATCCAACTTGACTAGTGACACAAAGTGTCTACATCGTTAACTAAACAGTAAACATATATTAACAAAACATCGGCATAAAGATGTATATTTGAATACTTTATGATTGAAGTAATATCGTTTATGTAAAGTGAGAATAGAAGGGACCTCTCGTAATAGTTTTACAAACAGACATTTTATCTCCTCCAGTGACACATGAGGTGCCAGTTCGGGAGCGGAACAGATGTGACACAAGGCACAACAGCCTTTAGTGACACAGATCTCGACCTTCGCCGCCAGGATATCCTACACTCTGGCATTTCCAACCTGACTGACCACTGCCTCCTTATTGGCGTGTCTTTGTTCATTGTCATCCACTAATATTTAAAGATAACAAGATCAGTGTACAAGAAGGCAACCGGCCAGTAACGACTGTACGGCTCTGTAATGATGAAGCCTGTCGGGCGAATGGCAGGTCAGATTAGTCCGGAGCTGACGAGGTTTAATTTATTTTCGATTGCCGTGTAATAAGGTTAATTACACGTAGCTCGAGCCGTCCACACGTACCGCGAGCTGGATTAGCTTCCTTGTAGCGTCAGACGTGCGGCCTCCTCTCCCACCGTCATCTATCTCTACAGTAGGCTATCATCCTTGTGACCCGCATCATTGAGCCAACTGTAAAAATCTATAACATAAAATCACTAACATCAAGTAAATTATCGGAAATTGGAGGGTACATGATATTTTCGACATAACACGAGGGGCTTGTTACCTATGATTATGTTAGCTAATTAGTTAGTTAGATTCGATTACTTAGCCATAGACTCAAAAAAGCAGTGAATGTCGAATGTTATATTCATAATTTCAAATGCCCGTTAATTATCTCTATGAGTGTACTCATTATTACTGATTGTGATAAATTTGTTTTGTAAAATATCGTTCGATTCAGTTACTGTACAAATGTATACATTTTGCTCAACATTGTGCTTTTACATTCTGTGCTTTCACATATTAAAAGGTGACCTACAGATTTAATATACGAGATGTGGTCAAAAAATACGGTGAGTGATTTCTTTATAGCGGCAACAGTTGGTGCTACGTCCATACGATATTATGTTCCTAGTAGCGTATCTGTAGAGCCAGGCAGCGACAAGTTTCAACACGCTGGCGCTTGTCAGTCGACTGCCAGAGACGCTAACAGTGAGTTCGTGTTTATCGTGCCTGTCGCGCATCATGGATCTCGAACAACATATTAACACTAAGTTATGTTTTAAGTTGGAAAATAATACCAAAGAAGCTGACGAAATGTTAAACTCTGTGTGTGACGATACTGTGGTAACTCTGAAGACTGTATAAAAGTGGTATAAACGCGGAAAAGAGTCGGTTAAAGACGACCAGAGTTCGGTAAGTCTATTAACCTAAAAAACAGACGACAATGAGTAAAATGTACAAACAATATGGTTCGTTCAAACAGGCGAATTCAAGACCTATCGGAAGATCTTAACATCTCATACGGTTCCGTTATAATTTGCAAATGAGACGACTGAGTGCAACATTTGTTCCTAGACCTTGGAGTGATAAACAGCAGGGCAATCGTGCGTTAGTCTGGACAGAGTTGAAAGATAGTCTTCAATCAAATCCGAAGTTCGTGGCCGAAGTTCGTGGCCAAAACCGTTCATGGAGTCGAAAGTCGGGTAACTATGGATATAAGACCGAAATGCAGAGTTCCCAGTGAAAATCCAGCTCATCTCCTCGCCCTAAAAAGCAGTTAAAATCGAACTAGATCATGCTCATTGTTGTTTCGATAGTGAGGGCATAGTGCGATCAGAATTCGTTCCAAGGGAAACAACTGTTAACTCTGAATTTTATAAGAGAGTATTGCAACGTTTGCGAAGCGGTGCCAAACATGGGCGAATGGCTTTCTTCTTCATCACGACAATATTCCATTAAACAAATCACACAGCCAGAGATGAAGGAGTGTGCAGTATTGCAGAAGTACGGCAGAACAGGGCGGGCCGCTACTATAGTACGAGATGCAGCACACAGCCAGAGATGCAGGGGTGTGCAGTATTGCAGAAGTACGGCAGGGCAGGGCGGGCCGCTACTATAGTACGAGATGCAGCACACAGCCAGAGATGCAGGAGTGTGCAGTATTGCAGAAGTACGGCAGGGCAGGGCGGGCCGCTACTATAGTACGAGATGCAGCACACAGCCAGAGATGCAGGAGTGTGCAGTATTGCAGAAGTACGGCAGGGCAGGGCGGGCCGCTACTATAGTACGAGATGCAGCACACAGCCAGAGATGCAGGGGTGTGCAGTATTGCAGAAGTACGGCAGGGCAGGGCGGGCCGCTACTATAGTACGAGATGCAGCACACAGCCAGAGATGCAGGAGTGTGCAGTATTGCAGAAGTACGGCAGGGCAGGGCGGGCCGCTACTATAGTACGAGATGCAGCACACAGCCAGAGATGCAGGAGTGTGCAGTATTGCAGAAGTACGGCAGGGCAGGGCGGGCCGCTACTATAGTACGAGATGCAGCACACAGCCAGAGATGCAGGAGTGTGCAGTATTGCAGAAGTACGGCAGGGCAGGGCGGGCCGCTACTATAGTACGAGATGCAGCACACAGCCAGAGATGCAGGAGTGTGCAGTATTGCAGAAGTACGGCAGGGCAGGGCGGGCCGCTACTATAGTACGAGATGCAGCACACAGCCAGAGATGCAGGGGTGTGCAGTATTGCAGAAGTTACGGCAGGGCAGGGCGGGCCGCTACTATAGTACGAGATGCAGCACACAGCCAGAGATGCAGGGGTGTGCAGTATTGCAGAAGTACGGCAGGGCAGGGCGGGCCGCTACTATAGTACGAGATGCAGCACACAGCCAGAGATGCAGGGGTGTGCAGTATTGCAGAAGTACGGCAGGGCAGGGCGGGCCGCTACTATAGTACGAGATGCAGCACACAGCCAGAGATGCAGGGGTGTGCAGTATTGCAGAAGTACGGCAGGGCAGGGCGGGCCGCTACTATAGTACGAGATGCAGCACACAGCCAGAGATGCAGGGGTGTGCAGTATTGCAGAAGTACGGCAGGGCAGGGCGGGCCGCTACTATAGTACGAGATGCAGCACACAGAGAGATGCAGGGGTGTGCAGTATTGCAGAAGTACGGCAGGGCAGGGCGGGCCGCTACTATAGTACGAGATGCAGCACACAGCCAGAGATGCAGGGGTGTGCAGTATTGCAGAAGTACGGCAGGGCAGCTATAGTACGAGTAGTCTGCAGCAGTATTGCAGAAGTACACGATGCAGCACAGAGATGCAGTAGAGTGATGCAGGTGTGCAGTATTGCAGAAGTACGGCAGGGCAGGGCGGGCCGCTACTATAGTACGAGATGCAGCACACAGCCAGAGATGCAGGAGTGTGCAGTATTGCAGAAGTACGGCAGGGCAAGGCGGGCCGCTACTATAGTACTAGATGCAGCACACAGCCAGAGATGTAGGAGTGTGCAGTATTGCAGAAGTACGGCAGGGCAGGGCGGGGCACGTGGCGGGCACACGACGGCCGGCGGTCGCTGGGACTTTCACCTTCACCTGCTCCAGTCCGCAGTTGCTGCTGGCCACAGATAAATCGTAAGCCTTTCCCAACACTGGACAAGCTCACAACATTCGCCCAGGACCACCATACGACGAGGTTCTCCAATCGTCTTGTCACAGTGTGAACTACATTACATCCGTAAACTGTGCAAAGCACTCTCTTAATGTCATGATGACATTATTTCAAAATATTGTTCCAGGGCAAACTGGTTAAAAAGTTCTTTAAGCATATTTTCTGCGAAACTATCATAATTTTTAAAAGGTAACTTTCTTGTGCCAATTCTCAACAATGTATAGCCTTGCTGAATAATGCACGGGTAAATTACAAGGTTCCAAATATTTAAATCTCACTGAAGCAATCACTCATTGAATAATTCATAACTGATCTCATAAAACCAATAGAATACTAGAACGTGAACAATCAATTAGCCTATTATCTAAAATAGACCATTTACGTAACCTTATGACTCGTAACAAACTAAATCTGAACAGGTTGAGAGATACGATTGTTAGAAACATTCTCGACTGGGGAACAATTTCATCAGTCCTTCTATGGCAGGTCCAGAAACATCTTCGGCTCGCAACAGGTCTTTAAATGTTAGCACTCAAGAATGTCTCAGGGTCAGGTCGGAGGATAAGCGAACATCATGGTCCTGGTCCAAAAACGAATTCCAGTGGACCATTTTATATGTTTACCATTTTAAATCTTGATATAGAGGTAGTAAAGTTACTTAACTTATTCCAAAGTTGACTCCTAACACTGGGCCAAGTAGACTTCGTAGTGGCTACTTAGAAGTGAATACGTTTTAAGAGCACAAACCTATATTTGCTATGTAGATAACATTCCATGTTAGCTAAAATATTTAATTTTTGTGTGAAATCAACCAATCCTATAAATCGACTTAATGACATGTGTTGATGAGTTACTGGGATCGAAATATTACAGATTTGTTCATTATGCGTTTTTCCTAGTGCCCACATCGTGCGTAGAGACAGACATTCGGCCTTTGTTATCAGAAACTGGTGGCAGAGTCTTCACTAAATGCTAAGCCAAGAAATAAGTGATAAAAAGAAAGGCCAAACATGGGTTGATTCCTTCCTTGGTTAGTATATTCTTTGCCAAGAAAAAATCATTTGGGGTTCCTCACACATGTATAGAGCGTAATATAATACCATATCCTATCGAAATAGACTACACAATAATTGGAAAGAGAATGTCTTCTAGACTGTGAGTAGCCTAAACACATGATTTAATCGTGCTCTCCATGCACCCATTTCCTCTTGCACAAAACGTCGATGTTTTGCAACTCGCATAATTGCAATTTAATTAATTTCTCAACTCCCTCAAGAGGTAATTGTGTGGGGCGAGACTCACGTGACGAGAGGCCGGGCTGGAATTTATGAATGGGGTGATTATAATAGTTGTGAGGCGGGTGTGTGTGGGTGGAGGTAGCACGCTACTCAGCAGCCTAGCCACATTAACATAGGGACAATCGCCGGTGGGAGAGCTGTGGGAGTCTACATTAGTGTCACCCCGTGAGCCGCGGTACACCACCACCACGGTCACCTTCGTGTCTTGTACCTTCCTCTTGATACAGCGTCTGGAGTGTTACACGCTACTCAGCAGCCTAGCCACATTAACATAGGGACAATCGCCGGTGGGAGTCTACATTACTTAGTGTCACCCCGTGAGCCGCGGTACACCACCACCACGGTCACCTTCGTGTCTTGTACCTTCCTCTTGATACAGCGTCTGGAGTGTTACACGCTACTCAGCAGCCTAGCCACATTAACATAGGGACAATCGCCGGTGGGAGTCTACATTAGTGTCACCCCGTGAGCCGCGGTACACCACACCACGGTCACCTTCGTGTCTTGTACCTTCCTCTTGATACAGCGTCTGGAGTGTTACACGCTACTCAGCAGCCTAGCCACATTAACATAGGGACAATCGCCGGTGGGAGTCTACATTAGTGTCACCCCCGTGAGCCGCGGTACACCACCACCACGGTCACCTTCGTGTCTTGTACCTTCCTCTTGATACAGCGTCTGGAGTGTTACACGCTACTCAGCAGCCTAGCCACATTAACATAGGGACAATCGCCGGTGGGAGTCTACATTAGTGTCACCCCGTGAGCCGCGGTACACCACCACCACGGTCACCTTCGTGTCTTGTACCTTCCTCTTGATACAGCGTCTGGAGTGTTACACGCTACTCAGCAGCCTAGCCACATTAACATAGGGACAATCGCCGGTGGGAGTCTACATTAGTGTCACCCCGTGAGCCGCGGTACACCCACGGTCACCTTCGTGTCTTGTACCTTCCTCTTGATACAGCGTCTGGAGTGTATACATCTAGTCTACATTAGTGTCACCCCGTGAGCCGCGGTACACCACCACCACGGTCACCTTCGTGTCTTGTACCTTCCTCTTGATACAGCGTCTGGAGTGTTACACGCTACTCAGCAGCCTAGCCACATTAACATAGGGACAATCGCCGGTGGGAGTCTACATTACTGTAGTGTCACCCCGTGAGCCGCGGTACACCACCACCACGGTCACCTTCGTGTCTTGTACCTTCCTCTTGATACAGCGTCTGGAGTGTTACACGCTACTCAGCAGCCTAGCCACATTAACATAGGGACAATCGCCGGTGGGAGTCTACATTACTGTAGTGTCACCCCGTGAGCCGCGGTACACCACCACCACGGTCACCTTCGTGTCTTGTACCTTCCTCTTGATACAGCGTCTGGAGTGTTACACGCTACTCAGCAGCCTAGCCACATTAACATAGGGACAATCGCCGGTGGGAGTCTACATTACTGTAGTGTCACCCCGTGAGCCGCGGTACACCACCACCACGGTCACCTTCGTGTCTTGTACCTTCCTCTTGATACAGCGTCTGGAGTGTTACACGCTACTCAGCAGCCTAGCCACATTAACATAGGGACAATCGCCGGTGGGAGTCTACATTACTGTAGTGTCACCCCGTGAGCCGCGGTACACCACCACCACGGTCACCTTCGTGTCTTGTACCTTCCTCTTGATACAGCGTCTGGAGTGTTACACGCTACTCAGCAGCCTAGCCACATTAACATAGGGACAATCGCCGGTGGGAGTCTACATTACTGTAGTGTCACCCCGTGAGCCGCGGTACACCACCACCACGGTCACCTTCGTGTCTTGTACCTTCCTCTTGATACAGCGTCTGGAGTGTTACACGCTACTCAGCAGCCTAGCCACATTAACATAGGGACAATCGCCGGTGGGAGTCTACATTACTGTAGTGTCACCCCGTGAGCCGCGGTACACCACCACGGTCACCTTCGTGTCTTGTACCTTCCTCTTGATACAGCGTCTGGAGTGTTACACGCTACTCAGCAGCCTAGCCACATTAACATAGGGACAATCGCCGGTGGGAGTCTACATTACTGTAGTGTCACCCCGTGAGCCGCGGTACACCACCACCACGGTCACCTTCGTGTCTTGTACCTTCCTCTTGATACAGCGTCTGGAGTGTTACACGCTACTCAGCAGCCTAGCCACATTAACCTAGGGACAATCGCCGGTGGGAGTCTACATTACTGTAGTGTCACCCCGTGAGCCGCGGTACACCACCACCACGGTCACCTTCGTGTCTTGTACCTTCCTCTTGATACAGCGTCTGGAATGTTACACGCTTGTAAAGAGTTGGCTCCGAACAGATCAGTGTCGCCTAGACTACAAAACTAGGTGATTTAGTTTATGCTAAACAACATTCACATTGTAGGAGTCAGTTGGCTTTGGCCAGTGGCATAGTTAATGCCTTGCGCTAAGAGAAATAATATATTTTCGTTAGCGAAAAGGCTTCACTATAATCACCAATTTTCTCCAACCATAGCCGTGTTAAAATACATACATTTAGGTATGTAGGCGTGTAAGTTGTTGATTATAGTAATATAATATAAAACCTATAAACACAACAAATAGAGCAACTAAACAACACATTGTCTGAGGATGCTGCAGGTTACTACTGTTCCGGCTGTCCTAACATACTACAAACAATTACAACAAAATTTTAAAAAGACATTATTCCAGAAAAAGTTACAAGCCCTTTTTTAAATGAAAATACTCAATGATTCTGTAACACAATAGATAATGATGTGCATATAGGAATTGAAACACTCGAGTAAATTACAGAAATATTCAAGATGGATGACTGATCATAACTCACCGCAGCGAAACAGCAAAGCGGTCCAGGTGCTTACCTGTAAAATAAATCAAACATTACATTCAAAATAATATAATATCAAACCTGTACACATCTGTACATAATTACATGCAGGATCACCTAGAGTAATGCTGAGGCTCCAATAATTAACAAATTACATGCGATACAACGTGAGATGGTCGGCCCAAGTCTCTGTAAGGACGAGTAAATGTGGCCGAAGTGGGCGCCCGCAATGTCCGATAGAGGAAGTGACCTTTGCGGTGATCCTATCTGGCGGTCTGCCAACAGTCATTACCAATTAGCTCGGTATCAGATGTAGATACATCTTGGCCCAGTAATCGACGCGATTATTGGGAAAGTCCTCCCAGCTCCACTTTAATACTGCCGCCGCGATAATCGGTACAGGCCGCCCGACAATAATATCCGTCAGATTTGCAATTCATCGTTCGCTATCTTTCCAAAAATGAAGGGCGGAAAAGTAAACATGTTCGCAAAATCACTGCCGCAGTTTTCAGCAGAGTCCCAAGCTTAATTCATAGCTTCTCGTACTATATAAAGAATGCACTCATTAATGTGTAGATTCAGAACAATTTCATACATGAACTTAAATTGTTTAGTACGGTTTTAAATCACCCCGGTTAGTTGGGCAACAGAAAGTTCTATACTAAAATAACTAGTATTAAGTTCATCATACTTGTTCTCTATTCTCGAGTTACGGGTAACTCACTGTGATGGATTCTTTACATATGAACTGGCATGACTGAAATAAACTTTACGAAATTAGTATCAGCTTTATTACGCTTGGAATCACGTTAATTTCGATCATATTATAAGCTTTTAAAGTAAAAATAAGTCTAAAGCACTCATGCTTATTGATATACTATGATTGGCGATTTGTTCTAAAATATATCACCTCTTCAATCAGTCTCATGTCAACGTTACAAAGTGAGACAATTACTACGCTTGTTGCAACACGCCAATACATCTGCCTACATTGTGGCTAATATTCCACAACATTCTCCTAAACCGTGCCGAGAATATAACGTGTCTCATATCAATGTCACCATCACAACTTACATTATACCAGCGACGCGATGGACACTTCCGCTTGAATAAACTGTTAAAGACCAATTATATGTTACTCACCACAAAGTAGAGCACATAAAGGTGATTACGTGAGAATGCAACTGGTAAAGAACTATAAATTAACTTTGATACGGAATTGCTGAACAAAAATAATTGAACGTTTCGTTGGAGAAAGCCGAACGCGTTCTACAGCCCATTCACAAAAGTCAACTCAAAAGTCAAACTGAACATATCAAACCTGTTACCTGTTCTATGTCAGCTGTCTACACGACCACCAAAATCAACAATTCGTACTAGATTTGTGAACGACTCGTGCCCACTACTTAATGGGTTAAGTACAAAAACGCAACTTGGAGTATTATCTACTACTGATCCTTCCCACCTACACTTTGTGATCTTAAAAGGGATATTCCTACAAATCTACCAGATGGAGGGGAATGACATTGTTTAGCGCGGTGTACAACATGGCTGTTACCTAAACTCCAGATGTAGCAGGACGCCACACTACCAGATGACTGTGGAGGTCTGGCAGGTGGACAGCGAAAGCAGGTTAGCGTGGTTTGTGGTGGTCGCGGAAACAAAGCCATGGAGGCGTGTTGTATAACCACATTCCTGACCATGTGTGTGGAAACTGTATCAGCTAGCGGCTAGCGGCTAGCGGCTCTGGCAAGCTCGCACGACTCCGACTGCTGCAGATCCCCTCAGGGCTATCAATCTATTTCTCACTTGAGTGAACCGAACCGAGCTGACCAAGTGAGCTCTAACCTTCTCAACTCCCATTACCTTTTATACACACATCTGTAATCGGTATAAATAACATGACATAACAATATATTATTTGTCACCAGTTTAAGCAGTGGCGGGGACTGAGGAGGACATGTGCAGTGTCCGGCGAGGTGTTGAGCAACACGTGTCGCCTTGGCATACAGAGTGCGGCCAGCCGTTTCCCAATGTGCCACAGTTTATCTGCCCGAATGCCAAGGCTGACACTGATACAGACTCCTGGGCGGGTCACATGTGCTGACATACACCGACCGTCCGCCTTAAAGGGCAGGTGGATTTACCACTATAATATTATTCGGGTTAAAATTGTGTGACCTTAATGTTCTCTAGGTGAAAAACAACAAAGGCAGTACTACTTGAAGCACTACTTCACCACTGTTACAACATGCCATTACACGTATCATACTAACGCCAGTTACAATGGGAAACTCATGAGAAAATAAGTGATTATGGTCAAAGGTGTACAAATTGGCATTTGCTTAACATTACATCAAATATTATCCTGAAATGAATGTTAAAAGTGAGATCAAAAAAACATTTATAAAAAGTTCAGGATATCTAAGTAATTTTAAAAGAAAAAGTTAGAGAAATCAAAGTATTTACGAACAACTGGGTAGCCCTATAAATCGTAGATTCCGATTGCTCTGAACGAAATAAACAACTAAGAAATGACTGACCATGGGGCGGGCTTTACCTCTCGCAGAGAACGGTAGAGGACTGTCTGTTATAATGGGCCTATTGCAAAAACTTCCAGAGTCTCGTTTTTGACGTTGTTGTGATCCGGGGTACAATTATCACAGTTAGTAGAGCCTATCCCCTGGGGTGACCCCAGTTACGGATCAGGGTCGCCGCACCGCACCAGATACTCCACTCCCGTTATTGGAGCTCATAAATCACGCCTAACCTTCTCTTATTCTTTATATTCTTTTTATGTTTCCTTTCTCTTTTTACCGACAACTTACTCGCTACTTTATGTTTCGCTTGACTACGTTGTCTTCAATACAATAACATCTTATTGAGACATCGCTGAAGGATACTTTCACCGCTCCTCGGTAATAGCTGTCGTATATTTGTAAATGTAAATACAGCCACAATGGTCAGATTTAGAGAAGACGAATGATTTTAGAATATCACCTGTGAAATTTGCAATCCAAACGGTGAATTGTGTATTTTTACCAAGAGACATGAACGTGCGATCGTCCAGGAACCGATGGCCTGAGTGTTGAAGTCCGCCGATAATACTGACAATCATTGTCGCCTTTATGGCTATAGCACATTCAGGGTCGGCGTTAATGACTCTATTGAGGTGTCCTCGGCTCTAGATTGTGTCAGAGCCTGTCAATGGCGGGTGTGACTACGGCCTCCGGGCCACTTGTCCTCGGCCCAGACAATCGGTTTCATCTTCCCCGGCCTGTTACAGGTAGCCGAGTTACGTTTTGAGTTTTGCGACAGAGACACGGGACTCACTGAAAATGCACGATCCGCGCTCTTGTCGTAAAGAGTATTCATGAGTTGGCTCCGGTATCTGAACTCGGCCATCACAGTTAGGTAACGGCAAACTGCGCTTGTCGTTTGGCAGTCGTAGGGGCTTGCTCAACCGATCCTGTGCTGGATGAATGTTGATACATGACAACCTTCTATATCGTGTAGGCGGGTAGCATACGCCTCGCTTACTAACCGGCGAGACCATTCCATGTCACTACGGCCGTTTGATTCACTTGGCGATCTGCAGTCACACTGATCATCCATCATAGGATATTCTCAGATCACTTACACAGCAGCCTGAATGACACTGACCAGTGCAAAAATTATAGACACGGCAAGACCGATAAGGCATTATAGAAATGCTCTTAGTAACAGGTAAGTGAACAGTAACTTGAAGTTTTTAATATATTTATAACGGCACATGAATTCCAAGATGGAAGCTTATCGACTCGGGTGTAAACACAATAATATGGTGGCGAGACACCCGGGACGTCTCACATCACACTCGAGGTGGCAGCTTATCGACTCGTCTGTACACACGGTACAATGGTGGCGAGACACCCGGGACGTCTCACATCACACTCGAGGTGGCAGCTTATCGACTCGTCTGTACACACGGTACAATGGTGGCGAGACACCCGGGACGTCTCACATCACACTCGAGGTGGCAGCTTATCGACTCGTCTGTACACACGGTACAATGGTGGCGAGACACACGGGACGTCTCACATCACACTCGAGGTGGCAGCTTATCGACTCGTCTGTACACACGGTACAATGGTGGCGAGACACACGGGACGTCTCACATCACACTCGAGGTGGCAGCTTATCGACTCGTCTGTACACACGGTACAATGGTGGCGAGACACCCGGGACGTCTCACATCACACTCGAGGTGGCAGCTTATCGACTCGTCTGTACACACGGTACAATGGTGGCGAGACACACGGGACGTCTCACATCACACTCGAGGTGGCAGCTTATCGACTCGTCTGTACACACGGTACAATGGTGGCGAGACACACGGGACGTCTCACATCACACTCGAGGTGGCAGCTTATCGACTCGTCTGTACACACGGTACAATGGTGGCGAGACACCCGGGACGTCTCACATCACACTCGAGGTGGCAGCTTATCGACTCGTCTGTACACACGGTACAATGGTGGCGAGACACACGGGACGTCTCACATCACACTCGAGGTGGCAGCTTATCGACTCGTTCTGTACACACGGTACAATGGTGGCGAGACACACGGGACGTCTCACATCACACTCGAGGTGGCAGCTTATCGACTCGTCTGTACACACGGTACAATGGTGGCGAGACACACGGGACGTCTCACATCACACTCGAGGTGGCAGCTTATCGACTCGTCTGTACACACGGTACAATGGTGGCGAGACACACGGGACGTCTCACATCACACTCGAGGTGGCAGCTTATCGACTCGTCTGTACACACGGTACAATGGTGGCGAGACACACGGGACGTCTCACATCACACTCGAGGTGGCAGCTTATCGACTCGTTTGTACACACGGTACAATGGTGGCGAGACACACGGGACGTCTCACATCACACTCACTATGTAGATCTATTCTGATATTAGTCGAGGTGGCAGCTTATCAACTCGTCTGTACACACGGTACAATGGTGGCGAGACACACGGGACGTCCCACATCACACTCACTATGTAGATCTATTCTGATATTAGTCGAGGTGGCAGCTTATCAACTCGTCTGTACACACGGTACAATGGTGGCGAGACACACGGGACGTCCCGCATCACACTCACTATGTGGATCTATTATTCTGATATTAGTCGAGGTGGCAGCTTATCAACTCGTCTGTACACCCGGGACGTCGCATCACACTCACTATGTAGATCTGTTCTGATATTAGTCGAGGTGACAGCTTATCAACTTGTCTGTACACCCGGGACGTCCCACATCACACTCACTATGTAGATCGATTCTGATATTAGTCGAGGTGGCAGCTTATCAACTCGTCTGTACACACGGTACAATGGTGGCGAGACACCCGGGACGTCCCGCATCACACTCACTATGTAGATCTATTCTGATATTAGTCGAGGTGGCAGCTTATCAACTTGTCTGTACACCCGGGACGTCCCACATCACACTCACTATGTAGATCTATTCTGATATTAGTCGAGGTGGCAGCTTATCAACTCGTCTGTACACACGGTACAATGGTGGCGAGACGACCCGCAATACACTCACTATGTAGATCTATTCTGATATTAGTCGAGGTGGCAGCTTATCAACTCGTCTGTACACATGGTACAATGGTGGCGAGACACCCGGGACGTCCCGCATCACACTCACTATGTAGATCTATTCTGATATTAGTCGAGGTGGCAGCTTATCAACTCGTCTGTACACCCGGGACGTCCCACATCACACTCACTATGTAGATCTATTCTGATATTAGTCGAGGTGGCAGCTTATCAACTCGTCTGTACACCCGGGACGTCCCACATCACACTCACTATGTAGATCTGTTCTGATATTAGTCGAGGTGGCAGCTTATCAACTCGTCTGTACACCCGGGACGTCCCACATCACACTCACTATGTAGATCTATTCTGATATTAGTCGAGGTGGCAGCTTATCAACTCGTCTGTACACACGGTACAATGGTGGCGAGACACACGGGACGTCCCGCATCACACTAACTATGTGGATCTATTATTCTGATATTAGTCGAGGTGGCAGCTTATCAACTCGTCTGTACACCCGGGACGTCCCACATCACACTCACTATGTAGATCTGTTCTGATATTAGTCGAGGTGGCAGCTTATCAACTTGTCTGTACACCCGGGACGTCCCACATCACACTCACTATGTAGATCTGTTCTGATATTAGTCGAGGTGGCAGCTTATCAACTCGTCTGTACACCCGGGACGTCCCACATCACACTCACTATGTAGATCTATTCTGATATTAGTCGAGGTGGCAGCTTATCAACTTGTCTGTACACCCGGGACGTCCCGCATCACACTCACTATGTAGATCTGTTCTGATATTAGTCGAGGTGACAGCTTATCAACTTGTCTGTACACCCGGGACGTCCCACATCACACTCACTATGTAGATCTGTTCTGATATTAGTCGAGGTGGCAGCTTATCAACTCGTCTGTACACCCGGGACGTCCCACATCACACTCACTATGTAGATCTGTTCTGATATTAGTCGAGGTGGCAGCTTATCAACTTGTCTGTACACCCGGGACGTCCCACATCACACTCACTATGTAGATCTGTTCTGATATTAGTCGAGGTGGCAGCTTATCAACTTGTCTGTACACCCGGGACGTCCCACATCACACTCACTATGTAGATCTGTTCTGATATTAGTCGAGGTGGCAGCTTATCAACTCGTCTGTACACCCGGGACGTCCCACATCACACTCACTATGTAGATCTGTTCTGATATTAGTCGAGGTGGCAGCTTATCAACTTGTCTGTACACCCGGGACGTCCCACATCACACTCACTATGTAGATCTGTTCTGATATTAGTCGAGGTGGCAGCTTATCAACTCGTCTGTACACCCGGGACGTCCCACATCACACTCACTATGTAGATCTGTTCTGATATTAGTCGAGGTGGCAGCTTATCAACTTGTCTGTACACCCGGGACGTCCCACATCACACTCACTATGTAGATCTGTTCTGATATTAGTCGAGGTGACAGCTTATCAACTTGTCTGTACACCCGGGACGTCCCACATCACACTCACTATGTAGATCTGTTCTGATATTAGTCGAGGTGGCAGCTTATCAACTCGTCTGTACACCCGGGACCATCACACTCACTATGTAGATCTGTTCTGATATTAGTCGAGGTGGCAGCTTATCAACTCGTCTGTACACCCGGGACGTCCCACATCACACTCACTATGTAGATCTGTTCTGATATTAGTCGAGGTGGCAGCTTATCAACTTGTCTGTACACCCGGGACGTCCCACATCACACTCACTATGTAGATCTGTTCTGATATTAGTCGAGGTGGACAGCTTATCAACTTGTCTGTACACCCGGGACGTCCCACATCACACTCACTATGTAGATCTGTTCTGATATTAGTCGAGGTGGCAGCTTATCAACTTGTCTGTACACCCGGGACGTCCCACATCACACTCACTATGTAGATCTGTTCTGATATTAGTCGAGGTGACAGCTTATCAACTTGTCTGTACACCCGGGACGTCCCGCATCACACTCACTATGTAGATCTGTTCTGATATTAGTCGAGGTGGCAGCTTATCAACTTGTCTGTACACCCCGGGACGTCCCACATCACACTCACTATGTAGATCTGTTCTGATATTAGTCGAGGTGGCAGCTTATCAACTTGTCTGTACACCCGGGACGTCCCACATCACACTCACTATGTAGATCTGTTCTGATATTAGTCGAGGTGACAGCTTATCAACTTGTCTGTACACCCGGGACGTCCCACATCACACTCACTATGTAGATCTGTTCTGATATTAGTCGAGGTGACAGCTTATCAACTTGTCTGTACACCCGGGACGTCCCACATCACACTCACTATGTAGATCTGTTCTGATATTAGTCGAGGTGACAGCTTATCAACTTGTCTGTACACCCGGGACGTCCCACATCACACTCACTATGTAGATCTGTTCTGATATTAGTCGAGGTGACAGCTTATCAACTTGTCTGTACACCCGGGACGTCCCACATCACACTCACTATGTAGATCTGTTCTGATATTAGTCGAGGTGGCAGCTTATCAACTTGTCTGTACACCCGGGACGTCCCACATCACACTCACTATGTAGATCTATTATTCTGATACCAGCTCTTGGCTATAGGCGCCCTTGAACAGCAGGCAATCCCAAGGTAATGACACCTTACTGCATGGGAAATCAATTATTGTCATGGCTGGAAATACCAGGTGTAAACATGAGCTAATGACTTCGTCCTGGTTACTCATTCCTCATTCCTGGCGTCCTTTAAACGTGAGCATTTACGTTCATACTTATAATATAATTATTTAAAACGAGAAAATTTCTTGGTTTTTCCTGTTTGTTCCCTTCCAGGAAGACTGTATATTATTTATTCACTGATTGTACACAATAGATGTTGCAATATAAAAATATACTGGATACGTTTACCTTCGATCGGGAATAACTGAAATTTGATTCGTGTGAGAACACGATACAAGAAGTTCCACAATTTTTACATCAAGACGGTAAGGTCCTAGGATCAATAGTGTCCTAGTGTTTTCACTATCCTTCATTCTCCAAAGTCTCTTATTGCAGATTGTTACGTCGGTTGAGTGAACCACAAAACGAAACTCGAGTGAAACTATTGGTGGGAACGAGAGACAAGTAAAACAAAGTGTGAAGAGTCTTGGATTTATCAGTTTAATCATCAAACAAAGCGTCAATTAACATTTAGTTTTCCTGGTGATCCTCTATCGACGAATTCAAGCGCTGTGTTAGAAGTGTTAGAAAATAAAATAGGTTTTCGCATTCTTGATGTGCTCTTGATTGCTCTTAGCAAATGTTACACCAATACTGGCTTATGTGAGTTTAATCCATGCGATGTACAGTACGCGCAGATATATGTGCACTCTCTCCAACATCTCATATAACGAGTGATTAGAGCTACAGCATACGGTTTCCCCTTTCTACGAAATCCTAGGAATGAGCAGAAGGCGATAATTTAAAATATGTAACAGCAAAGAAGCACTTCTGATAGTTTTAAGGAACTAAAAACCCGTAATCTATCTATGATTAATAAATAGAACATATCACCGAACACTTTTATATCGCGAGCACATGTATGTTCAAACGTGCACACGTATAAGCGTAAAACCCATGAACGTTAAAACCAGACATGACTGTGGTTGGACATGACGATTAACTTCGCCTTGTCAGAAAATAGATGAGTTCGAGACCTTGGGTGCAGCAATGTGTACAAGCGTGTGGCCAGAGGATCCAAGGGCTACACCACATAATGTGATCGTCACTGTTAACATCTGCCTCGAATAGAAAGTGTAACACGGAGCATCACTCGACTCATTGAATATTGGCCCAAACTGCAGTCGCGGGGAAAGCGCTTCCGTCCTCCCGGAAACGGGGTTTTGTCAAGTTATGACGCCTAATAACGGGATGCCGCGCCGCTCCGTGCTAACAGCACTGTTTGAGAGAACATTAACGACTCGTGAAAGTGCAAGGACCGTCGCTCGTCCGCTCGTTACAAGCGTTTCAGAGAACATCCACATCCACATCCACTAATTATTTAATTATTTGATATGGATTCACGAACTTTCTCGGCACGTGTGGTGGGGCGCCAGCACAATGCTGTGACCACGAGCTCAGTGAACTTGAGAGGATGAAAGTCGAGTTGTGGGAAATGGGCTGCCAGTTTACCCAACTCGTGTCGTGTGTGTGACTGACCTTAACCCGACAATAGCCTGCTTCACATCAAACACACGCCACCGACACTGCTGACTGCTGACCTTGTTTACACCACATCTCAACACGTACATACAGCTCACTCTGTGCTGTGAATCCTGTGGTGACGTCGCCAGGCACACAACGAGTACAGTTACTGTCCTCTACGTTGTACTTGACTGGTTAACTCTATCAACTGGCAATATTAGACTACTTTCGCAGTATGCAAACCACTCCACACAACACGTCGTTTGTCTATAAACCGTATCCGATTTACTGCTGTCAAACAACTACGCCCATGGTACGATACAACCAGCACGGTGGTAAGTATGCAAACCACTCCACACAACACGTCGTTTGTCTATAAACCGTATCCGATTTACTGCTGTCAAACAACTACGCCCATGGTACGATACAACCAGCACGGTGGTAAAAGTATGCAAACCACTCCACACAACACGTCGTTTGTCTATAAACCGTATCCGATTTACTGCTGTCAAACAACTACGCCCATGGTACGATACAACCAGCACGGTGGTAAGTATGCAAACCACTCCACACAACACGTCGTTTGTCTATAAACCGTATCCGATTTACTGCTGTCAAACAACTACGCCCATGGTACGATACAACCAGCACGGTGGTAACTCTATATCTTGTGTTTCTGGCAAATGGGAACCCGCTCGGCACTTTTTGTAGCAGATTGTTGGGAGGCATTAATATTTTATGTTTGATACGATCCTCACGCAGGCCAGGGGCCCATGAGGACGGAGGGATTAGAGCTTTAAGTGGGATCGGCCACAAACGCCTAACGAGAATGAATTCGGCGAACTTCTTATTCGATGTATTAACGAAGCAGACCTCACACATGCACTTTTGACAGCGACATTCGTACTCCCCAAGATCAAAAGCGCTTACGTTCTATGTTCTGGCGCACCTCATTTCTCACAAGCAATAACAGTTGTACACCGTGATCACGAAAAAGGCTATATTCTCAAGCAATCCTTCTCGACCCATTCACAGAATGTCCAAAGTTGCTTGTGTAGACAATACCTGTGCATTGCTCTACCCAGAGAGAAGTTCTTTTAATTTTTCTTTTTAGTTTTGATATAAATGTTTACTAAATAATAACGTAAATCAATACAAAATTGACGATTAAATCGGTTTGAAACAAATTTTTATAAAAGTTACAAAATTGTTAATTTATGTACCGTAAATTTCATATTCACATGGCGTTTTAAATATCGTCCTTTGTTGCACTATTCGTATATGAAATCACGGGTTTAAACATACATTTTTGTGTAAAACATTTGAATATCCTTGGAAAATTAATCAATCATAAAAACTAAGCAACACAACTATGTTGGACCGCAATGACAGGATACGAGACAGATCTGGCGGAGAAAATGCTTGCAGCACAGGATAACGAGATATCCTGCATGCAAGAGGTGGAAGGTGACACGCAGTTCTGCAGATGTCAGGAGAAAGACGGCGGCGCGAGGAGGTTAGTTTAAGTGGACAACTAGATGGCAGTGAAAGTGGTTTATATGCATATCGCTGACCTTGCTGCAATGCTCCGGTGGTGCGGTACATCGTGCTGACTTGTTGTCTCACTCTCCTCTGCATTGATCAACTAATCGACTTCACTTTCAGCACAACTCATCCAATCGTGATCGCTACCGCAGCCACTCATATGGCTGACTTGTTGCAATGCTCCGGTGGTGCGGTACATCGTGCTGACTTGCTGTCTCACTCTCCTCTGCATTGATCAACTAATCGACTTCACTTTCAGCACAACTCATCCAATCGTGATCGCTACCGCAGCCACTCATATGGCTGACCTTGCTGCAATGCTCCGGTGGTGCGGTACATCGTGCTGACTTGCTGTCTCACTCTCCTCTGCATTGATCAACTAATCGACTTCACTTTCAGCACAACTCATCCAATCGTGATCTCTACAGCAGCCACTCATATGGCTGACCTTGCTGCAATGCTCCGGTGGTGCGGTACATCGTGCTGACTTGTTGTCTCACTCTCCTCTGCATTGATCAACTAATCGACTTCACTTTCAGCACAACTCATCCGATCGTGATCGCTACCGCAGCCACTCATATGGCTGACCTTGCTGCAATGCTCCGGTGGTGCGGTACATCGTGCTGACTTGCTGTCTCACTCTCCTCTGCATTGATCAACTAATCGACTTCACTTTCAGGCACAACTCATCCAATCGTGATCTCTACAGCAGCCACTCATATGGCTGACCTTGCTGCAATGCTCCGGTGGTGCGGTACATCGTGCTGACTTGCTGTCTCACTCTCCTCTGCATTGATCAACTAATCGACTTCACTTTCAGCACAACTCATCCGATCGTGATCGCTACCGCAGCCACTCATATGGCTGACCTTGCTGCAATGCTCCGGTGGTGCGGTACACCGTGCTCATTTGCTGTGTCTCACTCTCCTCTGCATTGATCAACTAATCGACTTCACTTTCAGCACAACTCATCCAATCGTGATCTCTACAGCAGCCACTCATATGGCTGACCTTGCTACAATGCTCCGGTGGTGCGGTACATCGTGCTCACTTGCTGTCTCACTCTCCTCTGCATTGATCAACTAATCGACTTCACTTTCAGTACAACTCATCCAATCGTGATCTCTACAGCAGCCACTCATATGGCTGACCTTGCTGCAATGCTTCGGTGGTGCGGTACATCGTGCTGACTTGTTGTCTCACTCTCCTCTGCATTGATCAACTAATCGACTTCACTTTCAGCACAACTCATCCGATCGTGATCGCAAGCGCAGCCACTCATATGGCTGACCTTGCTGCAATGCTCCGGTGGTGCGGTACATCGTGCTGACTTGCTGTCTCACTCTCCTCTGCATTGATCAACTAATCGACTTCACTTTCAGCACAACTCATCCAATCGTGATCTCTACAGCAGCCACTCATATGGCTGACCTTGCTGCAATGCTCCGGTGGTGCGGTACATCGTGCTGACTTGCTGTCTCACTCTCCTCTGCATTGATCAACTAATCGACTTCACTTTCAGCACAACTCATCCAATCGTGATCTCTACAGCAGCCACTCATATGGCTGACCTTGCTGCAATGCTCCGGTGGTGCGGTACATCGTGCTGACTTGCTGTCTCACTCTCCTCTGCATTGATCAACTAATCGACTTCACTTTCAGCACAACAAATCTGATTGTGATCGTTATTGCAGCCATTCAAGCCGCTGTCACTGAAGATACCATTTTAGACCAAAGAACCCTGGAGCTCAATATCAGCTCCAACCTAGCCATAGGTTGATAAAATTGTTGTAATCGCTCTTTAGTTTCATATTTTAAACAGGAATCGGAATGCAATGGTTGTAACAATAGGCAAGAAATATCTCAGTATCCACGGCGCATATCGTGAGCCACTCGGCTGTAGAATGTCCTGACCTTGAGATTCATCTTATTATCTTTCCGCATCTTCAGGTGTAGCCGCTGCGCTTCACAGACTTTCCCAAGTCCGTGGAGATGGCATCTCATTGTTCCCGCCAGGAGTTCCAGTATCGCCGTGGTTTATCGCTGATTTCGTAACCTGATTAAAACAATTACAGTCGACTCACAATACCGCAAGGCCGAGATGAATCTCCTGACGACGCTGATTCACTAATAAATCGTTCGTATAGTTATTGTAGAACCCCTAGGCCATACATCAGTCTACAAAATGAGAGTGTTCACAGTTTTTATAGCATAAAAGAAAGCCAAAAATGAGGACCTAACATTGAAATATCGCACATTTATTCCTTGCTGTCAAAATAGTTATTAATTTTGTCATCAGTAATTAGACATTGACAATACAAAAGACAAACAACTAGAGTCGTACTTTTCAAGTGAAAAAAAGTTGGAATGCCAGTATTGGAATCAGATCACTTATTAATTATTTTCTTCTTGGGGAACGTGAAATAAATTTTGTCTGGATAAAACGTCGATACGATGTATCAATAAATCAAGGCTCACACCTAAAATAACTGTTCCTTGGCGGGGGCCTAATGGACTCTGACCTAATAATAAGGTATAATTTGATCTGAAATACAGAGCCTAGCCTGTATTGAATTATGATGGTCCGGGCGTATATGGTAATGTGTATGTTGTCTGAGCCAGCAGTTGCTGCGGCCTCTAACATTTACAGATAAAGAGTGGTCTGGTGCTCTGTTGTTAGCCAATTAGAGGTTACACCAGGAAACAACCATCAGCGCAGCTCGTGTGGGGTCCAGGCCTAGCCCACAGTATTCGCGACACAACAAATGTCAGGGTTTCACTCACATTCCTGCGGATATGTGATCTAATTACCGAGTCTCATTAGCATATCCTGATCTGCTGATAATGGCGTCCATTCTCACCGTCAATGGCGGGTAATGAGGCTGAGCTTTCACTCTAGGCTCTAGCATTGCGCTCAGTGTCATACACCACCTGACACACGCCACGACACATTTGTAAATACGACGTTATATCCAACGTTCTGAGCTTTCACTCTGGGCTCTAGCATTGCGCTCAGTGTCATACATCACCTGACACACACGCCACGACACATTTGTAAATACGACGTTATATCCAACGTTCTGAGCTTTCACTCTAGGCTCTAGCATTGCGCTCAGTGTCATACATCACCTGACACACACGCCACGACACATTTGTAAATACGACGTTATATCCAACGTTCTGAGCTTTCACTCTGGGCTCTAGCATTGCGCTCAGTGTCATACATCACCTGACACACACGACACGACACAAATCAAATCAAATCAAATCAAATCTTTTATTGCTCGTCACAATTACACATTGTATGGCAAACGTCAGAATTAATTATAAATTTAAAACTCGCATACCACATTACCAACCACGTCCAAACTTACATAATGTTCATGCATTCCAGTCTCATTCATCCATCGCCAATCTCAACCCACTTTCAGCGCTGGAGTCAGTCATCGAATTGGGCGGTCTCCCAGTTAAACGCCAGAAACTCGTCAACGCTGTAGAATGCATTTGACACCAGGAAGCGCTTAAGACGAGCTTTTGACGCCTTGGGCGTTTGGGCGTTTGTAATAAAATTTGGCAAACTGTTGATGAAATGAACACCTGCCTGCGAAGGTAAGTGCTCATAAACCACCGTTCTATGTCTTCCAGTACGGTAGTTATCTCTGCCTCTAGTCTCATACCCGTGTATGTCACGTCCCCTGGTTAGGGCACATTTAGACAAACAGAACCAAGATGTTTCTAAAATGTAGAGACTGGGCAAAGTCAACAGTTGCAAAGTTTTGAATGCTGTCCTGCACGACTCTCTGAAATTCAACTTTGCGATGATACGAATAGCTTTTTTTTTGCAATTTGAACACCCTCAGGAAATTATTGCCTGTACAGGCCCCCCACAACACCACTCCATAGGAAAGGTGAGAGTGAATTAGCCCATAATATGCCGCAATCAATACCTGACTGGGGCAGTACCGGGCCAAGGACCTCAAAACATATATTCCTGAGGACAGTTTGGCGCACACATGGTCAATGTGATTATTCCATGTCAACCCTCGGTCGAGGAGTATTCCAAGGAATTTTGAGGAGTAGACTTCTTCCAATAAGGAATCTGCCAACATGACGGCTGACCCACATTGGGAGTCCGTTGGACGCAGTGTGAAATTCAACACGTTGGATTTCGAAGAATTCGTTTGAAGGTTGAGGTTATTGAAATATTGCACACAATTGTTGATATCTACAAAGGATTGTAGCTCCAAACCTTCTTGTGTGTTATCTCTGAAACAGAGAGTCGTGTCATCAGCATACTGCACAATTTTACCATGCAGCAGCGATGAATGTACGTCGTTGACGTATATCAGGAAAAGGATTGGACTGAGTATAGAGCCCTGAGGGACTCCATAACTCAGTTGAATTGGTTTAGAAAATTGGTTTGAGATCTGAACCACTTGACTTCTCTGTAACACATTTGTAAATACAACGTTATATCCAACGTTCTGAGCTTTCACTCTAGGCTCTAGCATTGCGCTCAGTGTCGTACATCACCTGACACACACGACACGACACATTTGTAAATACGACGTTATATCCAACGTTCTGAGCTTTCATTCTGGGCTCTAGCTTTGCGCTCAGTGTCATACATCACCTGACACACACGACACGACACATTTGTAAATACAACGTTATATCCAACGTTCTGAGCTTTCACTCTAGGCTCTAGCATTGCGCTCAGTGTCATACATCACCTGACACACACGACACGACACATTTGTAAATACAAAGTTATATCCAACGTTCTGAGCTTTCACTCTAGGCTCTAGCATTGCGCTCAGTGTCATACATCACCTGACACACACGCCACGACACATTTGTAAATACGACGTTATATCCAACGTTCTGAGCTTTCACTCTGGGCTCTAGCATTGCGCTCAGTGTCATACATCACCTGACACACACGACACGACACATTTGTAAATACGACGTTATATCCAACGTTCTGAGCTTTCACTCTAGGCTCTAGCATTGCGCTCAGTGTCGTACATCACCTGACACACACGACACGACACATTTGTAAATACGACGTTATATCCAACGTTCTGAGCTTTCACTCTGGGCTCTAGCATTGCGCTCAGTGTCATACATCACCTGACACACACGACACGACACATATGTTAATACAACGTTATATCCAACGTTCTGAGCTTTCACTCTAGGCTCTAGCATTGCGCTCAGTGTCATACACCACCTGACACACACGCCACGACACATTTGTAAATACGACGTTATATCCAACGTTCTGAGCTTTCACTCTAGGCTCTAGCATTGCGCTCAGTGTCATACACCACCTGACACACACGCCACGACACATTTGTAAATACGACGTTATATCCAACGTTCTGAGCTTTCACTCTGGGCTCTAGCATTGCGCTCAGTGTCGTACATCACCTGACACACACGACACGACACATTTGTAAATACGACGTTATATCCAACGTTCTGAGCTTTCACTCTAGGCTCTAGCATTGCGCTCAGTGTCATACACCACCTGACACACACGCCACGACACATTTGTAAATACGACGTTATATCCAACGTTCTGACCTTTCACTCTGGGCTCTAGCATTGCGCTCAGTGTCGTACATCACCCGACACACACGACACGACACATTTGTAAATACGACGTTATATCCAACGTTCTGAGCTTTCACTCTGGGCTCTAGCATTGCGCTCATTTTCATACACCACCTGACACACACGCCACGACACATTTGTAAATACGACGTTATATCCAACGTTCTGAGCTTTCACTCTAGGCTCTAGCATTGCGCTCAGTGTCATACACCACCTGACACACACGCCACGACACATTTGTAAATACGACGTTATATCCAACGTTCTGAGCTTTCACTCTGGGCTCTAGCATTGCGCTCAGTGTCATACATCACCTGACACACACGACACGACACATATGTAAATACAACGTTATATCCAACGTTCTGAGCTTTCACTCTAGGCTCTAGCATTGCGCTCAGTGTCATACACCACCTGACACACACGCCACGACACATTTGTAAATACGACGTTATATCCAACGTTCTGAGCTTTCACTCTGGGCTCTAGCATTGCGCTCAGTGTCATACATCACCTGACACACACGACACGACACATTTGTAAATACAACGTTATATCCAACGTTCTGAGCTTTCACTCTAGGCTCTAGCATTGCGCTCAGTGTCGTACATCACCTGACACACACGACACGACACATTTGTAAATACGACGTTATATCCAACGTTCTGAGCTTTCATTCTGGGCTCTAGCTTTGCGCTCAGTGTCATACATCACCTGACACACACGACACGACACATTTGTAAATACAACGTTATATCCAACGTTCTGAGCTTTCACTCTAGGCTCTAGCATTGCGCTCAGTGTCATACATCACCTGACACACACGACACGACACATTTGTAAATACAAAGTTATATCCAACGTTCTGAGCTTTCACTCTAGGCTCTAGCATTGCGCTCAGTGTCATACATCACCTGACACACACGCCACGACACATTTGTAAATACGACGTTATATCCAACGTTCTGAGCTTTCACTCTGGGCTCTAGCATTGCGCTCAGTGTCATACATCACCTGACACACACGACACGACACATTTGTAAATACGACGTTATATCCAACGTTCTGAGCTTTCACTCTAGGCTCTAGCATTGCGCTCAGTGTCGTACATCACCTGACACACACGACACGACACATTTGTAAATACGACGTTATATCCAACGTTCTGAGCTTTCACTCTGGGCTCTAGCATTGCGCTCAGTGTCATACATCACCTGACACACACGACACGACACATATGTAAATACAACGTTATATCCAACGTTCTGAGCTTTCACTCTGGGCTCTAGCATTGCGCTCAGTGTCATACATCACCTGACACACACGACACGACACATTTGTAAATACGACGTTATATCCAACGTTCTGAGCTTTCACTCTAGGCTCTAGCATTGCGCTCAGTGTCATACATCACCTGACACACACGACACGACACATTTGTAAATACAACGTTATATCCAACGTTCTGAGCTTTCACTCTAGGCTCTAGCATTGCGCTCAGTGTCATACATCACCTGACACACACGACACGACACATTTGTAAATACAAAGTTATATCCAACGTTCTGAGCTTTCACTCTAGGCTCTAGCATTGCGCTCAGTGTCATACATCACCTGACACACACGCCACGACACATTTGTAAATACGACGTTATATCCAACGTTCTGAGCTTTCACTCTGGGCTCTAGCATTGCGCTCAGTGTCATACATCACCTGACACACACGACACGACACATTTGTAAATACGACGTTATATCCAACGTTCTGAGCTTTCACTCTAGGCTCTAGCATTGCGCTCAGTGTCGTACATCACCTGACACACACGACACGACACATTTGTAAATACGACGTTATATCCAACGTTCTGAGCTTTCACTCTGGGCTCTAGCATTGCGCTCAGTGTCATACATCACCTGACACACACGACACGACACATATGTAAATACAACGTTATATCCAACGTTCTGAGCTTTCACTCTAGGCTCTAGCATTGCGCTCAGTGTCGTACATCACCTGACACACACGACACGACACATTTGTAAATACGACGTTATATCCAACGTTCTGAGCTTTCACTCTGGGCTCTAGCATTGCGCTCAGTGTCATACATCACCTGACACACACGACACGACACATTTGTAAATACGACGTTATATCCAACGTTCTGAGCTTTCACTCTAGGCTCTAGCATTGCGCTCAGTGTCATACATCACCTGACACACACGACACGACACATTTGTAAATACAAAGTTATATCCAACGTTCTGAGCTTTCACTCTAGGCTCTAGCATTGCGCTCAGTGTCGTACATCACCTGACACACACGACACGACACATTTGTAAATACGACGTTATATCCAACGTTCTGAGCTTTCACTCTGGGCTCTAGCATTGCGCTCAGTGTCATACATCACCTGACACACACGACACGACACATATGTAAATACAACGTTATATCCAACGTTCTGAGCTTTCACTCTAGGCTCTAGCATTGCGCTCAGTGTCATACATCACCTGACACACACGACACGACACATTTGTAAATACAACGTTATATCCAACGTTCTGAGCTTTCACTCTAGGCTCTAGCATTGCGCTCAGTGTCATACATCACCTGACACACACGACACGACACATTTGTAAATACAAAGTTATATCCAACGTTCTGAGCTTTCACTCTAGGCTCTAGCATTGCGCTCAGTGTCATACATCACCTGACACACACGCCACGACACATTTGTAAATACGACGTTATATCCAACGTTCTGAGCTTTCACTCTGGGCTCTAGCATTGCGCTCAGTGTCATACATCACCTGACACACACGACACGACACATTTGTAAATACGACGTTATATCCAACGTTCTGAGCTTTCACTCTAGGCTCTAGCATTGCGCTCAGTGTCGTACATCACCTGACACACACGACACGACACATTTGTAAATACGACGTTATATCCAACGTTCTGAGCTTTCACTCTGGGCTCTAGCATTGCGCTCAGTGTCATACATCACCTGACACACACGACACGACACATTTGTAAATACGACGTTATATCCAACGTTCTGAGCTTTCACTCTGGGCTCTAGCATTGCGCTCAGTGTCATACATCACCTGACACACACGACACGACACATTTGTAAATACAAAGTTATATCCAACGTTCTGAGCTTTCACTCTAGGCTCTAGCATTGCGCTCAGTGTCATACACCACCTGACACACACGCCACGACACATTTGTAAATACGACGTTATAATCCAACGTTCTGAGCTTTCACTCTGGGCTCTAGCATTGCGCTCAGTGTCATACATCACCTGACACACACGACACGACACAAATCAAATCAAATCAAATCAAATCTTTTATTGCTCGTCACAATTACACATTGTATGGCAAACGTCAGAATTAATTATAAATTTAAAACTCGCATACCACATTACCACCACGTCCAAACTTACATAATGTTCATGCATTCCAGTCTCATTCATCCATCGCCAATCTCAACCCACTTTCAGCGCTGGAGTCAGTCATCGAATTGGGCGGTCTCCCAGTTAAACGCCAGAAACTCGTCAACGCTGTAGAATGCATTTGACACCAGGAAGCGCTTAAGACGAGCTTTTGACGCCTTGGGCGTTTGGGCGTTTGTAATAAAATTTGGCAAACTGTTGATGAAATGAACACCTGCCTGCGAAGGTAAGTGCTCATAAACCACCGTTCTATGTCTTCCAGTACGGTAGTTATCTCTGCCTCTAGTCTCATACCCGTGTATGTCACGTCCCCTGGTTAGGGCACATTTAGACAAACAGAACCAAGATGTTTCTAAAATGTAGAGACTGGGCAAAGTCAACAGTTGCAAAGTTTTGAATGCTGTCCTGCACGGCTCTCTGAAATTCAACTTTGCGATGATACGAATAGCTTTTTTTTGCAATTTGAACACCCTCAGGAAATTATTGCCTGTACAGGCCCCCCACAACACCACTCCATAGGAAAGGTGAGAGTGAATTAGCCCATAATATGCCGCAATCAATACCTGACTGGGGCAGTACCGGGCCAAGGACCTCAAAACATATATTCCTGAGGACAGTTTGGCGCACACATGGTCAATGTGATTATTCCATGTCAACCCTCGGTCGAGGAGTATTCCAAGGAATTTTGAGGAGTAGACTTCTTCCAATAAGGAATCTGCCAACATGACGGCTGACCCACATTGGGAGTCCGTTGGACGCAGTGTGAAATTCAACACGTTGGATTTCGAAGAATTCGTTTGAAGGTTGAGGTTATTGAAATATTGCACACAATTGTTGATATCTACAAAGGATTGTAGCTATAAACCTTCTTGTGTGTTATCTCTGAAACAGAGAGTCGTGTCATCAGCATACTGCACAATTTTACCATGCAGCAGCGATGAATGTACGTCGTTGACGTATATCAGGAAAAGGATTGGACTGAGTATAGAGCCCTGAGGGACTCCATAACTCAGTTGAATTGGTTTAGAAAATTGGTTTGAGATCTGAACCACTTGACTTCTCTGTAACACACATTTGTAAATACAACGTTATATCCAACGTTCTGAGCTTTCACTCTAGGCTCTAGCATTGCGCTCAGTGTCGTACATCACCTGACACACACGACACGACACATTTGTAAATACGACGTTATATCCAACGTTCTGAGCTTTCATTCTGGGCTCTAGCTTTGCGCTCAGTGTCATACATCACCTGACACACACGACACGACACATTTGTAAATACAACGTTATATCCAACGTTCTGAGCTTTCACTCTAGGCTCTAGCATTGCGCTCAGTGTCATACATCACCTGACACACACGACACGACACATTTGTAAATACAAAGTTATATCCAACGTTCTGAGCTTTCACTCTAGGCTCTAGCATTGCGCTCAGTGTCATACATCACCTGACACACACGCCACGACACATTTGTAAATACGACGTTATATCCAACGTTCTGAGCTTTCACTCTGGGCTCTAGCATTGCGCTCAGTGTCATACATCACCTGACACACACGACACGACACATTTGTAAATACGACGTTATATCCAACGTTCTGAGCTTTCACTCTAGGCTCTAGCATTGCGCTCAGTGTCGTACATCACCTGACACACACGACACGACACATTTGTAAATACGACGTTATATCCAACGTTCTGAGCTTTCACTCTGGGCTCTAGCATTGCGCTCAGTGTCATACATCACCTGACACACACGACACGACACATATGTTAATACAACGTTATATCCAACGTTCTGAGCTTTCACTCTAGGCTCTAGCATTGCGCTCAGTGTCATACACCACCTGACACACACGCCACGACACATTTGTAAATACGACGTTATATCCAACGTTCTGAGCTTTCACTCTAGGCTCTAGCATTGCGCTCAGTGTCATACACCACCTGACACACACGCCACGACACATTTGTAAATACGACGTTATATCCAACGTTCTGAGCTTTCACTCTGGGCTCTAGCATTGCGCTCAGTGTCGTACATCACCTGACACACACGACACGACACATTTGTAAATACGACGTTATATCCAACGTTCTGAGCTTTCACTCTAGGCTCTAGCATTGCGCTCAGTGTCATACACCACCTGACACACACGCCACGACACATTTGTAAATACGACGTTATATCCAACGTTCTGACCTTTCACTCTGGGCTCTAGCATTGCGCTCAGTGTCGTACATCACCCGACACACACGACACGACACATTTGTAAATACGACGTTATATCCAACGTTCTGAGCTTTCACTCTGGGCTCTAGCATTGCGCTCATTTTCATACACCACCTGACACACACGCCACGACACATTTGTAAATACGACGTTATATCCAACGTTCTGAGCTTTCACTCTAGGCTCTAGCATTGCGCTCAGTGTCATACACCACCTGACACACACGCCACGACACATTTGTAAATACGACGTTATATCCAACGTTCTGAGCTTTCACTCTGGGCTCTAGCATTGCGCTCAGTGTCATACATCACCTGACACACACGACACGACACATATGTAAATACAACGTTATATCCAACGTTCTGAGCTTTCACTCTAGGCTCTAGCATTGCGCTCAGTGTCATACACCACCTGACACACACGCCACGACACATTTGTAAATACGACGTTATATCCAACGTTCTGAGCTTTCACTCTGGGCTCTAGCATTGCGCTCAGTGTCATACATCACCTGACACACACGACACGACACATTTGTAAATACAACGTTATATCCAACGTTCTGAGCTTTCACTCTAGGCTCTAGCATTGCGCTCAGTGTCGTACATCACCTGACACACACGACACGACACATTTGTAAATACGACGTTATATCCAACGTTCTGAGCTTTCATTCTGGGCTCTAGCTTTGCGCTCAGTGTCATACATCACCTGACACACACGACACGACACATTTGTAAATACAACGTTATATCCAACGTTCTGAGCTTTCACTCTAGGCTCTAGCATTGCGCTCAGTGTCATACATCACCTGACACACACGACACGACACATTTGTAAATACAAAGTTATATCCAACGTTCTGAGCTTTCACTCTAGGCTCTAGCATTGCGCTCAGTGTCATACATCACCTGACACACACGCCACGACACATTTGTAAATACGACGTTATATCCAACGTTCTGAGCTTTCACTCTGGGCTCTAGCATTGCGCTCAGTGTCATACATCACCTGACACACACGACACGACACATTTGTAAATACGACGTTATATCCAACGTTCTGAGCTTTCACTCTAGGCTCTAGCATTGCGCTCAGTGTCGTACATCACCTGACACACACGACACGACACATTTGTAAATACGACGTTATATCCAACGTTCTGAGCTTTCACTCTGGGCTCTAGCATTGCGCTCAGTGTCATACATCACCTGACACACACGACACGACACATATGTAAATACAACGTTATATCCAACGTTCTGAGCTTTCACTCTAGGCTCTAGCATTGCGCTCAGTGTCGTACATCACCTGACACACAAGACACGACACATTTGTAAATACGACGTTATATCCAACGTTCTGAGCTTTCACTCTGGGCTCTAGCATTGCGCTCAGTGTCATACATCACCTGACACACACGACACGACACATTTGTAAATACGACGTTATATCCAACGTTCTGAGCTTTCACTCTAGGCTCTAGCATTGCGCTCAGTGTCGTACATCACCCGACACACACGACACGACACATTTGTAAATACGACGTTATATCCAACGTTCTGAGCTTTCACTCTGGGCTCTAGCATTGCGCTCAGTGTCATACATCACCTGACACACACGACACGACACATTTGTAAATACGACGTTATATCCAACGTTCTGAGCTTTCACTCTAGGCTCTAGCATTGCGCTCAGTGTCATACATCACCTGACACACACGACACGACACATTTGTAAATACAACGTTATATCCAACGTTCTGAGCTTTCACTCTAGGCTCTAGCATTGCGCTCAGTGTCATACATCACCTGACACACACGACACGACACATTTGTAAATACAAAGTTATATCCAACGTTCTGAGCTTTCACTCTAGGCTCTAGCATTGCGCTCAGTGTCATACATCACCTGACACACACGCCACGACACATTTGTAAATACGACGTTATATCCAACGTTCTGAGCTTTCACTCTGGGCTCTAGCATTGCGCTCAGTGTCATACATCACCTGACACACACGACACGACACATTTGTAAATACGACGTTATATCCAACGTTCTGAGCTTTCACTCTAGGCTCTAGCATTACGCTCAGTGTCGTACATCACCTGACACACACGACACGACACATTTGTAAATACGACGTTATATCCAACGTTCTGAGCTTTCACTCTGGGCTCTAGCATTGCGCTCAGTGTCATACATCACCTGACACACACGACACGACACATATGTAAATACAACGTTATATCCAACGTTCTGAGCTTTCACTCTAGGCTCTAGCATTGCGCTCAGTGTCGTACATCACCTGACACACACGACACGACACATTTGTAAATACGACGTTATATCCAACGTTCTGAGCTTTCACTCTGGGCTCTAGCATTGCGCTCAGTGTCATACATCACCTGACACACACGACACGACACATTTGTAAATACGACGTTATATCCAACGTTCTGAGCTTTCACTCTAGGCTCTAGCATTGCGCTCAGTGTCATACATCACCTGACACACACGACACGACACATTTGTAAATACAAAGTTATATCCAACGTTCTGAGCTTTCACTCTGGGCTCTAGCATTGCGCTCAGTGTCATACATCACCTGACACACACGCCACGACACATTTGTAAATACGACGTTATATCCAACGTTCTGAGCTTTCACTCTGGGCTCTAGCATTGCGCTCAGTGTCATACATCACCTGACACACACGACACGACACATTTGTAAATACAAAGTTATATCCAACGTTCTGAGCTTTCACTCTAGGCTCTAGCATTGCGCTCAGTGTCATACATCACCTGACACACACGCCACGACACATTTGTAAATACGACGTTATATCCAACGTTCTGAGCTTTCACTCTGGGCTCTAGCATTGCGCTCAGTGTCATACATCACCTGACACACACGACACGACACATTTGTAAATACGACGTTATATCCAACGTTCTGAGCTTTCACTCTAGGCTCTAGCATTGCGCTCAGTGTCGTACATCACCTGACACACACGACACGACACATTTGTAAATACGACGTTATATCCAACGTTCTGAGCTTTCACTCTAGGCTCTAGCATTGCGCTCAGTGTCATACATCACCTGACACACACGACACGACACATTTGTAAATACGACGTTATATCCAACGTTCTGAGCTTTCACTCTGGGCTCTAGCATTGCGCTCAGTGTCATACATCACCTGACACACACGACACGACACATTTGTAAATACGACGTTATATCCAACGTTCTGAGCTTTCACTCTGGGCTCTAGCATTGCGCTCAGTGTCATACATCACCTGACACACACGACACGACACATTTGTAAATACAACGTTATATCCAACGTTCTGAGCTTTCACTCTGGGCTCTAGCATTGCGCTCAGTGTCATACATCACCTGACACACACGACACGACACATTTGTAAATACGACGTTATATCCAACGTTCTGAGCTTTCACTCTAGGCTCTAGCATTGCGCTCAGTGTCATACATCACCTGACACACACGACACGACACATTTGTAAATACGACGTTATATCCAACGTTCTGAGCTTTCACTCTGGGCTCTAGCATTGCGCTCAGTGTCATACATCACCTGACACACACGACACGACACATTTGTAAATACGACGTTATATCCAACGTTCTGAGCTTTCACTCTAGGCTCTAGCATTGCGCTCAGTGTCATACATCACCTGACACACACGACACGACACATTTGTAAATACAAAGTTATATCCAACGTTCTGAGCTTTCACTCTAGGCTCTAGCATTGCGCTCAGTGTCATACATCACCTGACACACACGACACGACACATTTGTAAATACAAAGTTATATCCAACGTTCTGAGCTTTCACTCTGGGCTCTAGCATTGCGCTCAGTGTCATACATCACCTGACACACACGACACGACACATTTGTAAATACGACGTTATATCCAACGTTCTGAGCTTTCACTCTGGGCTCTAGCATTGCGCTCAGTGTCATACATCACCTGACACACACGACACGACACATTTGTAAATACAACGTTATATCCAACGTTCTGAGCTTTCACTCTGGGCTCTAGCATTGCGCTCAGTGTCATACATCACCTGACACACACGACACGACACATTTGTAAATACGACGTTATATCCAACGTTCTGAGCTTTCACTCTAGGCTCTAGCATTGCGCTCAGTGTCATACATCACCTGACACACACGCCACGACACATTTGTAAATACGACGTTATATCCAACGTTCTGAGCTTTCACTCTAGGCTCTAGCATTGCGCTCAGTGTCATACATCACCTGACACACACGCCACGACACATTTGTAAATACGACGTTATATCCAACGTTCTGAGCTTTCACTCTAGGCTCTAGCATTGCGCTCCGTGTCGTACATCACCTGACACACACGCCACGACACATTTGTAAATACGACGTTATATCCAACGTTCTGAGCTTTCACTCTAGGCTCTAGCATTGCGCTCAGTGTCATACATCACCTGACACACACGACACGACACATTTGTAAATACGACGTTATATCCAACGTTCTGAGCTTTCACTCTAGGCTCTAGCATTGCGCTCAGTGTCATACATCACCTGACACACACGACACGACACATTTGTAAATACGACGTTATATCCAACGTTCTGAGCTTTCACTCTAGGCTCTAGCATTGCGCTCAGTGTCATACATCACCTGACACACACGCCACGACACATTTGTAAATACGACGTTATATCCAACGTTCTGAGCTTTCACTCTAGGCTCTAGCATTGCGCTCAGTGTCATACATCACCTGACACACACGACACGACACATTTGTAAATACAACGTTATATCCAACGTTCTGAGCTTTCACTCTAGGCTCTAGCATTGCGCTCAGTGTCATACATCACCTGACACACACGACACGACACATTTGTAAATACAAAGTTATATCCAACGTTCTGAGCTTTCACTCTAGGCTCTAGCATTGCGCTCAGTGTCATACATCACCTGACACACACGCCACGACACATTTGTAAATACGACGTTATATCCAACGTTCTGAGCTTTCACTCTGGGCTCTAGCATTGCGCTCAGTGTCATACATCACCTGACACACACGACACGACACATTTGTAAATACGACGTTATATCCAACGTTCTGAGCTTTCACTCTAGGCTCTAGCATTGCGCTCAGTGTCATACATCACCTGACACACACGACACGACACATTTGTAAATACAAAGTTATATCCAACGTTCTGAGCTTTCACTCTAGGCTCTAGCATTGCGCTCAGTGTCATACATCACCTGACACACACGACACGACACATATGTAAATACAACGTTATATCCAACGTTCTGAGCTTTCACTCTAGGCTCTAGCATTGCGCTCAGTGTCATACATCACCTGACACACACGACACGACACATTTGTAAATACAACGTTATATCCAACGTTCTGAGCTTTCACTCTGGGCTCTAGCATTGCGCTCAGTGTCATACATCACCTGACACACACGACACGACACATTTGTAAATACGACGTTATATCCAACGTTCTGAGCTTTCACTCTAGGCTCTAGCATTGCGCTCAGTGTCATACATCACCTGACACACACGCCACGACACATTTGTAAATACGACGTTATATCCAACGTTCTGAGCTTTCACTCTAGGCTCTAGCATGGCGCTCAGTATCGTACATCACCTGACACACACGCCACGACACATTTGTAAATACGACGTTATATCCAACGTTCTGAGCTTTCACTCTAGGCTCTAGCATTGCGCTCAGTATCGTACATCACAAAAGCTTTATGCCCATGCATTTTTATTAACAACCTTTCACAATGGCAAAGAAACGTAAAACTGTAAACAACAACACTATTACAATGTAAAGAAACCACTCAAGCAGATCAAATATTGTCTTACTAAAATAGGCAACTGTTTAGATTTCAAAGAGTCAGGTTTACCAATAAACAAAATGATATACTTGTCAGTAACATAGAAGAGTATTAAATCTAATGTAAATAATGCCAGCAGGGAATATCACGCAGCAGGTTAACGCTTCAATTGAATTGACATACTTTTATCAAATGTTTAATAACTCTGTAAATAGTGTACGAAAGTTAATAAATCTGGTATCTAATTAAAGCTGAAGCATGAGAGAAAAAATTAGATCAAAATCAAAAATTTGCAAAAATTCAGATTTTGCCGCTTTCAGTTTGTAAATGAGGCACTGACCGACAGAACCGGATGCTGCGAGACGGATCGTGGTTATCATTACTGGCGAGATGGTGAGCTCAGCACACGATGGATGATGGCTCCACCGGAGGCCTCAATCACAGGATGAACGCAGAGTCTCAAGGCCGAGGAATACTTATTGTAAAATGCGGTCTGATACGCTTGACTGGGCTCGATTGGAAGTGGTCTGGGAGGACTACTCTACGAGACTTGTATGTTTATTTAACAAGATCAGATCGACGTTTTAGATGCCACCCTGGACTGTAGAAGTCACCGCTCCATTTATGGGACTTGGCGGAGAATTACGCAACACCTTGCTCTATCCCTCTCTACCTGGCCTTATTCCATCCCAAAGTTTTTAGTTATTTAAAATATGACAAATTCCCCGTCTGTAAGGCCACACTGAGGCTGATCGCTGACTTCAAAGATAACCAATAACACAGAACTACAGATACTAGTTAGTCGACACATAATTAGTTGGTAGCAATAATAAACCCAACAAGCGGGTGAACGGAGAAAAGAGGAATCGGTGTTAGAGAATAGAGCCCAAAGGTACTTGCAAGTTAAGTTTAGAAAAGCGCATAGTTTTACATTTGTTTGCAATACAACGGGACAAAAAGCTGAAACAGTGATGTAAACTACAAAGAGGCATTATATGTAATAAGCCATATGTTATCATATTTTACATATTATCTTATTTATTATTGTGATGCATGAGGCAAGGTTGGGCAGTAATACAATTTTGTAATAAAAACACAATATACAATTCTTTCTAAGATAGTTCCACCATTGATCAGGTACGTGTGGCCACCTTATCAAAACTTTCCGCAAAGAAACGCCCTGCCCGGGTCTCACAATTCGCATCAGAACGTCCCCCACTTCGTGTTTCGCCTTGGACTTGCCCAACCCCATTAGACGGCGTTTGTCACTGTAAATCTCCGTGATCTGGCAACATATCTTGTATTTAAAACCCGAATAACAAATTAAATCTCCCAGTCGGTGGATTAATAACCAATAACGTAAAGTAAACACAAAACAAGACTAATCTACCTTAATAACTATTGGTGATAAATTAAAAAAACAAGTACGCATGCACAGAGTTCGCCCACAACAGCCTGTCTCTCGGTACGGTCACTAGACTTGTTAGCTGTGCTCCTCAGAATAGTACATACAGTACGTGTACAACTAACTGCTGCAACTGTATTATTTGACCTCCAACCTAACCACTAACCACGAAACGAGCCCAGAACATTGCACTGTGGACCGTTCACCCACAACAGCCTTTCTCTCGGTACGGCCACTAGATTTGCATTTCCTTTGTTACCAACAGTTCGATAGTGGCCATCCAATTTACAATTTATCGTAATCATGACGAGGTCGAATAAAACAATCGATAACCTCGATAACAAATGCCGTTCCGAACTATCTTATTGGATTTTAAACTCGCGTAACTCAGCCGGTGACCGGCGACTATCCGGGTGGCCCAACCTTGTGGCTCGGCTCGACTCGCTCAGCTCAATACTGCCTGTGTTGGGCCGCCGCGTCGTTACAACAGGGTGATGGACGGTCGATCCTCCTCCGGCTCGAGGCCGGACAGACCGCCCGAGGCCAGATATAAATCGGAAGCGCGGTTCGGAGGTTTATATCTGAAAACGTCCGCAGATAACGACTTCGGTTAGCCGTTTACATCGTGTTGCAATCGAACCGTGACGCGATTACTTACTGCAATAAATACATAGTTTAAACCTACTCAAGTGTCAATCAAAGCGTATACAACTTTGTAAACTCGTTAGCGTACAGTAATTACACTGAATTTACACTACATTAATTACACTGTGGGATACTTGTCCTAATTCCCATTTTCAAACATTATTTATACAACAAAAATTGTGTTACTTCTTAACTTCCTGAGTGACGTCTTGAGAAAGACGCCCAAATTACTTAAATTTCCTGCCTGTGCCTGTAAAAGTACGTGCCTGTGATGAGTATGTTCTCTCGTTTAAGGTGTACGTTGGTGCAAGGTAGGGATATCCATGGTTATAATACAAGAGCTGGAGAATATTACAGAGTTGCTCAACACAGACTACAGCTTCATGGCCGTGTCCCATCTCAGATGGGTGTTAGATTTATTAATTGTTTACCAGAAAAAAAAATCAAATCAATCACCAAACAATTAATAAGGCGTTGAAAGAAGATAATGGCAAACACTTCATTCCGTGGGCGAGTTCCTAGAACACAGCAACCAACGTTGTCAGAGCTGAAAGACGTAGGGAGCTGAAGGGTGTGCGACTATGAAAGATTTTAAAATATGCGTATTTAGGAATTTATTGAATTCATTTTATATTTTTGTACTTTTATTTTTTAGTTTTTCTATGCAAAGCTTATTATCGGAAAATAGGATTACTGACGCATGTTAAACCATTTTGAATAATTGTTAAATTAATGACAATAAAGAATTATATTTTCAATTGAGCAGCATTTTATAATTATAGCAGTAAATATGCATTTCATAACTTTCACAAATCGACCAACTCAAGGTAGGAGCGATCGCAGCAAAGTCGCCACCGTATCATCTGCTAAAACTCACCTGCGAGCCAATGGTAATACGTACAAACGAAACCTAACCGATTCGATTATCTCCATCTCATTTACCACGTTAAGTGAAATAAAATAACCGGACAGTCTCGGGCAGGGTAATGTGGGGTTCCGTGGCCGTACTTAATAAGTGACCTGATGTAACCGTGACGCAAGCAAGCGTTCACCCCACAATTTCCAATAATACGCCAGGCCGCGGACATTTGACCTGCCCAGGCACCGTACTTACCCCGCCGTGGTCACCTGTCGAACGTAACGGTGGTTCTTCAACCGCAAAACTTCTATTTATTTCCAACCAATCGGCTAACCGTGCAATTCCGGCTGGTACAGATGTAACGTCAATGCAATAATACAGGGTGGTCCACGAAGAGGTGATTCCATCACGTGCTAATTTCCTGCCGGTCATTTTGAAACTTTACACACTTCTCAATTAGAGGACAGTACCACGAATATTGTGGAAAATGTACAACTCTCTCTTGTTCGCTATCCACTTCTGAGGAACTTCTGTGGATACACCAGCAACACTTTTAGTGTTCGACCCATTTGTTTATCGCTGTTACCAGTGTATAGCTGAGGATGGGTTTCACTTTTATGAACTGATTTTACACTCGACGTTTCAATTGGATTTAGTTAAAAAAAAATGTCAATCCAATTACATTTGTAACAATAATAGTTTATTTTGGGAACCTAATAAAGCAATGTATGCACTTGGTTTTTTTAATATTTTCTTCCAACAACGCTTCTGCGAACAAGAGAAACTTGTACATTTTTCACGCCATTCTTGATCTCCTAGATAGGTGTGTTGAACATGTAAGTCATGGAAACTGAAACGTGTAAACCTCTTCGGGTGTCTCACTTTGTAACACGATCCCTCCTCGGGGGGCGCCAACCCCTAATGAAATCTCTTCACAAGTGAACAAACATGGTGTTCGGAGAATATTGAGAAACAGTGACTAATGAAGTTATTGCTAATTACCGACCGATAGATAATGCGGGAAGTTGCGACAGCACCTACCTGCAGTGGCTACCTTCTACTACACAACAACACCAGGATACTCACACGGCACATAGCACAAAGCGTGCATGAGACACAAAGTGACTAATGAAGTTATTGCTAATTACCGACCGATAGATAGTGCGGGAAGTTGCGACAGCACCTACCTGCAGTGGCTACCTTCTACTACAGAACAACACCAGGATACTCACACGGCACATAGCACAAAGCGTGCATGAGACACAAAGTGACTAATGAAGTTATTGCTAATTACCGACCGATAGATAGTGCGGGAAGTTGCGACAGCACCTACCTGCAGTGGCTACCTTCTACTACACAACAACACCAGGATACTCACACGGCACATAGCACAAAGCGTGCATGAGACACAAAGTGACTAATGAAGTTATTCCTAATTACCGACCGATAGATAGTGCGGGAAGTTGCGACAGCACCTACCTGCAGTGGCTACCTTCTACTACACAACAACACCAGGATACTCACACGGCACATAGCACAAAGCGTGCATGAGACACAAAGTGACTAATGAAGTTATTGCTAATTACCGACCGATAGATAGTGCGGGAAGTTGCGACAGCACCTACCTGCAGTGGCTACCTTCTACTACACAACAACACCAGGATACTCACACGGCACATAGCACAAAGCGTGCATGAGACACAAAGTGACTAATGAAGTTATTGCTAATTACCGACCGATAGATAGTGCGGGAAGTTGCGACAGCACCTACCTGCAGTGGCTACCTTCTACTACACAACAACACCAGGATACTCACACGGCACATAGCACAAAGCGTGCATGAGACACAAAGTGACTAATGAAGTTATTGCTAATTACCGACCGATAGATAGTGCGGGAAGTTGCGACAGCACCTACCTGCAGTGGCTACCTTCTACTACACAACAACACCAGGATACTCACACGGCACATAGCACAAAGCGTGCATGAGACACAAAGTGACTAATGAAGTTATTGCTAATTACCGACCGATAGATAGTGCGGGAAGTTGCGACAGCACCTACCTGCAGTGGCTACCTTCTACTACACAACAACACCAGGATACTCACACGGCACATAGCACAAAGCGTGCATGAGACACAAAGTGACTAATGAAGTTATTGCTAATTACCGACCGATAGATGGTGCGGGAAGTTGCGACAGCACCTACCTGCAGTGGCTACCATCTACTACACAACAACACCAGGATACTCACACGGCACATAGCACAAAGCGTGCATGAGACACAAAGTGACTAATGAAGTTATTGCTAATTACCGACCGATAGATGGTGCGGGAAGTTGCGACAGCACCTACCTGCAGTGGCTACCTTCTACTACAGAACAACACCAGGATACTCACACACGGCACATAGCACAAAGCGTGCATGAGACACAAAGTGACTAATGAAGTTATTGCTAATTACCGACCGATAGATGGTGCGGGAAGTTGCGACAGCACCTACCTGCAGTGGCTACCTTCTACTACACAACAACACCAGGATACTCACACGGCACATAGCACAAAGCGTGCATGAGACACAAAGTGACTAATGAAGTTATTGCTAATTACCGACCGATAGATAGTGCGGGAAGTTGCGACAGCACCTACCTGCAGTGGCTACCTTCTACTACACAACAACACCAGGATACTCACACGGCACATAGCACAAAGCGTGCATGAGACACAAAGTGACTAATGAAGTTATTGCTAATTACCGACCGATAGATAGTGCGGGAAGTTGCGACAGCACCTACCTGCAGTGGCTACCTTCTACTACACAAAAACACCAGGATACTCACCACGGCACATAGCACAAAGCGTGCATGAGACACAAAGTGACTAATTGAAGTTATTGCTGATTAACCGACCGATAGATAGTGCGGGAAGTTGCGACAGCACCTACCTGCAGTGGCTACCTTCTACTACACAACAACACACCAGGATACTCACACGGCACATAGCACAAAGCGTGCATGAAACACAAAGTGACTAATGAAGTTATTGCTAATTACCGACCGATAGATAGTGCGGTAAGTTGCGACAGCACCTACCTGCAGTGGCTACCATCTACTACACAACAACACCAGGATACTCACACGGCACATAGCACAAAGCGTGCATGAGACACAAAGTGACTAATAAAGTTATTGCTAATTACCGACCAATAGATGGTGCGGGAAGTTGCGACAGCACCTACCTGCAGTGGCGACCTTCTACTACACAACAACACCAGGATACTCACACGGCACATAGCACAAAGCGTGCATGAGACACAAAGTGACTAAACAAGTTATTGCTAATTACCGACCGATAGATGGTGCGGGAAGTTGCGACAGCACCTACCTGCAGTGGCTACCTTCTACTACAGAACAACACCAGGATACTCACACGGCACATAGCACCAAAGCGTGCATGAGACACAAAGTGACTAAATGAAGTTATTGCTAATTACCGACCGATAGATGGTGCGGGAAGTTGCGACAGCACCTACCTGCAGTGGCTACCAATTCTACTACACAACAACAACCAGGATACTCACCACGGCACATAGCACAAAGCGTGCATGAGACACAAAGTGACTAATGAAGTTATTGCTAATTACCGACCGATAGATAGTGCGGGAAGTTGCGACAGCACCTACCTGCAGTGGCTACCATCTACTACACAACAACACCAGGATACAACACGGCACATAGCACAAAGCGTGCATGAGACACAAAGTGACTAATGAAGTTATTGCTAATTACACCGATAGATGGTGCGGGAAGTTGCGACAGCACCTACCTGCAGTGGCTACCTTCTACTACAAACAACACCAGGATACTCACACGGCACATAGCACAAAGCGTGCATGAGACACAAAGTGACTAATGAAGTTATTGCTAATTACCGACCGATAGATGGTGCGGGGAAGTTGCGACAGCACCTACCTGCAGTGGCTACCTTCTACTACACAACAACCACCAGGATACTCACACGGCACATAGCACAAAAGCGTGCATGAGACACAAAGTGACTAATGAAGTTATTGCTAATTACCGACCGATAGATAGTGCGGGAAGTTGCGACAGGCACCTACCTGCAGTGGCTACCTTCTACTACACAACAACACCAGGATACTCACACGGCACATAGCACAAAGCGTGCATGAGACACAAAGTGACTAATGAAGTTATTGCTAATTACCGACCGATAGATAGTGCGGGAAGTTGCGACAGCACCTACCTGCAGTGGCTACCTTCTACTACACAAAAACACCAGGATACTCACACGGCACATAGCACAAAGCGTGCATGAGACACAAAGTGACTAATGAAGTTATTGCTGATTACCGACCGATAGATAGTGCGGGAAGTTGCGACAGCACCTACCTGCAGTGGCTACCTTCTACTACACAACAACACCAGGATACTCACACGGCACATAGCACAAAGCGTGCATGAAACACAAAGTGACTAATGAAGTTATTGCTAATTACCGACCGATAGATAGTGCGGGAAGTTGCGACAGCACCTACCTGCAGTGGCTACCATCTACTACACAACAACACCAGGATACTCACACGGCACATAGCACAAAGCGTGCATGAGACACAAAGTGACTAAACAAGTTATTGCTAATTACCGACCGATAGATGGTGCGGGAAGTTGCGACAGCACCTACCTGCAGTGGCTACCTTCTACTACACAACAACACCAGGATACTCACACGGCACATAGCACAAAGCGTGCATGAGACACAAAGTGACTAAAGAAGTTATTGCTCATTACCGACCGATAGATGGTGCGGGAAGTTGCGACAGCACCTACCTGCAGTGGCTACCTTCTACTACACAACAACACCAGGATACTCACACGGCACATAGCACATAGCGTACATGAGACACAAAGTGACTAAAGAAGTTATTGCTAATTACCGACTGATAGATAGTGCGGGAAGTTGCGCCAACACCTACCTGCAGTGGCTACCTTCTACTACACAACAACACCAGGATACTCACACGGCACATAGCACAAAGCGTGCATGAGACACAAAGTGACTAAACAAGTTATTGCTAATTACCGACCGATAGATGTTGCGGGAAGTTGCGACAGCACCTACCTGCAGTGGCTACCTTCTACTACATAACAACACCGACAACACAAACACCATGATACTCACACGGCACATAGTACATAGCGTACATGAGACACAAATTGACTAATGAAGTTATTGCTAATTACCGACTGATAGATAGTGCGGGAAGTTGCGCCAACACCTACCTGCAGTGGCTACCTTCTACTACACAACAACACCAGGATACTCACACGGCACATAGCACAAAGCGTGCATGAAACACAAAGTGACTAATGAAGTTATTGCTAATTACCGACCGATAGATAGTGCGGGAAGTTGCGACAGCACCTACCTGCAGTGGCTACCATCTACTACACAACAACACCAGGATACTCACACGGCACATAGCACAAAGCGTGCATGAGACACAAAGTGACTAATAAAGTTATTGCTAATTACCGACCAATAGATGGTGCGGGAAGTTGCGACAGCACCTACCTGCAGTGGCGACCTTCTACTACACAACAACACCAGGATACTCACACGGCACATAGCACAAAGCGTGCATGAGACACAAAGTGACTAAACAAGTTATTGCTAATTACCGACCGATAGATGGTGCGGGAAGTTGCGACAGCACCTACCTGCAGTGGCTACCTTCTACTACACAACAACACCAGGATACTCACACGGCACATAGCACATAGCGCGCATGAGACACAAAGTGACTAAACAAGTTATTGCTAATTACCGACCGATAGATGGTGCGGGAAGTTGCGACAGCACCTACCTGCAGTGGCTACCTTCTACTACACAACAACACCAGGATACTCACACGGCACATAGCACAAAGCGTGCATGAGACACAAAGTGACTAAAGAAGTTATTGCTCATTACCGACCGATAGATGGTGCGGGAAGTTGCGACAGCACCTACCTGCAGTGGCTACCTTCTACTACACAACAACACCAGGATACTCACACGGCACATAGCACATAGCGTACATGAGACACAAAGTGACTAAAGAAGTTATTGCTAATTACCGACTGATAGATAGTGCGGGAAGTTGCGCCAACACCTACCTGCAGTGGCTACCTTCTACTACACAACAACACCAGGATACTCACACGGCACATAGCACAAAGCGTGCATGAGACACAAAGTGACTAAACAAGTTATTGCTAATTACCGACCGATAGATGTTGCGGGAAGTTGCGACAGCACCTACCTGCAGTGGCTACCTTCTACTACATAACAACACCGACAACACAAACACCATGATACTCACACGGCACATAGTACATAGCGTACATGAGACACAAAGTGACTAATGAAGTTATTGCTAATTACCGACTGATAGATAGTGCGGGAAGTTGCGCCAACACCTACCTGCAGTGGCTACCTTCTACTACACAACAACACCAGGATACTCACACGGCACATAGCACAAAGCGTGCATGAGACACAAAGTGACTAAAGAAGTTATTGCTAATTACCGACCGATAGATGGTGCGGGAAGTTGCGACAGCACCTACCTGCAGTGGCTACCTTCTACTACACAACAACACCAGGATACTCACACGGCACATAGCACAAAGCGTGCATGAGACACAAAGTGACTAATGAAATTATTGCTAATTACCGACTGATAGATAGTGCGGGAAGTTGCGCCAACACCTACCTGCAGTGGCTACCTTCTACTACACAACAACACCAGGATACTCACACGGCACATAGTACATAGCGTACATGAGACACAAAGTGACTAAAGAAGTTATTGCTAATTACCGACCGATAGATGGTGCGGGAAGTTGCGCCAACACCTACCTGCAGTGACCTTCTACTACCATTTGATCGATCTTCTACTACCATTTGATAGTTTTACTAAATATCTTAATTTTAGGGTGAGGTACATTTTATAAAAGTGTTTCCATGTGACATAAATAAATTCTGGAATATTTATTGTTTGTGTTGTTTTATATTTTATTTGTACTACATAAACATATAGAATAAAGAATATTTTTAAACTTTAAAACTTTTTATGTTCTGGTCCGCATTTTGGCACGATTATATTTTTATAAACATTAACCAATCTATCTATATCTTTAAACTTAGTTTAAACCCCGTACCATGTGACAAATAGTTACAGTTAAAAGTGTAGTAATTATAATTTACTCCAAGAATACTGGCACATTTTAATTATTAACACGAAAACAGTGTTATTTTAGTTCTTATAAAATTTTAACTGCGACACTGTCAACGCGTGTGCTCAGGGCGAGTCAGCTGTATACACTAACGCATAACAACATTGGGTCAACACCCAGTATTATGTACAGATTTTAAACTAAAATAGCGAAATTTGCTAATTCTTTGTCTGCAATAAATCTTTATCATTACACCACATAAACATAATAACTAAAATTGATTTGTCCACTCCCACCAAAAACTATTACTTCTTTAAATAGTTAAAAAGGTTATTACTAAAAGATTTTAATTAAAGAATACTTAGTACCTCACGCATTTGAAGATGGTTTTTTATATTTAAACCACGGGTCTATGTCTAATAGTTTAACCATGAATGAAACATGTGTTGTACGAAGTACGGAGAAAGCAAGTATACAGTCACACTTGACACTGGCTTCAATAGACCACTTTCTCTTTTTTGTTAAACGGATAGCGAAAGTAGACATTACAGTGATGACGGCTGGACTCATTAATTGTGACAACTCTAGTACAAGTTGCTAATGATGACGACGATGATGATGGTGGTGGTGAGCGGATGAGGTAATAGAGACGGCAGAGATGCGCCGTGATACACGAGAGATGAACCGGTCACGACCCAAGGTCAGGCCGTGACCTCGCGCCCGTACCAAGTTCACGGCACCGGTGTCGTGACTCATCCACACATTCCAGGGTCGGGATTCCCTGCTACTGACTCTACACGCGGTAAACTCACCGAACCAACATGCGAGATGCGGGATTTTGCATCCATACATTTCCATAAGGCCAGGGTCAAATTACCTGGAATACTCGATCGAGCCACGCCCTCCTTTCACACACGAGCCGTCCTTGCTGTGCCATGTTTAATGCTAACCCAGTTTGTTCCTCCTACTGAATAGAACAGACATATCGTATAACTACATAACAACATTCAAACGCTCACGCACACTCACTCATTGTTTGGTCCTCCGGGCAGGATTCCACACTTCTAATTAATTAGTTTCCTGCATATACTGTAAACATATAATATACATTATGTCCAAATCGTTAAGTCATACTTTTAATTGATAATCACTTCTCTATTATTGATGCAACATATTGAATCTACTAGGTACGAGAACAGTAGCAAAGGAAGAACGGTTTCCACGGTCAACTGTTACAGAACCTGACCATGTATATGCATCAGATGTGAAGTAAGTCAGGACCATGTAACACGTCACAGTCCAGTGAGCGGCTCGCGGCCCAACTGTTGGGTAACTTGCTCCAGACTGCGACTAGAGACTAGAGCTGTGTCCGCACTGTACTACTGTCTCTAGCGTACATTCCTAACCCACCATCCAGTCAGTGTCACTTTCTGGAGGGAATCTTACTCACAAAGAACATTGACTATGTCTAGCTTGTGACATGAGCGGCTCGCGGCCCAACTGTTGGGTAACTTGCTCCAAACTGCGACTAGAGACTAGAGCTGTGTCCGCACTGTACTACTGTCTCTAGTGTACATTCCTAACCCACCATCCAGTCAGTGTCACTTTCTGGAGGGAATCTTAGTTACAAAGAACTTTGACTATATCTAGCTTGTGACATGAGCGGCTCGCGACCAAACCTAAATGCACTAATGTTGTATTCATTCACCCATGTATTTATCAGTTACAAAAAGCGTCCATTAATTTGTTCACAAACTTACAAATCAATAAGAAAGACTATGCAATGGAAGTAATATATAATAAGTAAATGTTCAATCATTTCTTAGTAAAAAAATAAGACGAAAGCTGAATACAAAGACGTGAATATACGTTCGCGTCTGTCAAAATTGGACGTGAACTAATCAAAATCCTGTACATGAACGGAAATCACATGTAAATTGACTTATACATATTTTATAAACTATAATTTAAATGGTTTTTTTCTCAGTTCTAATGGTACATTTTTCTCAATCTATCTTTTGATATGTGCCTAATTATTTACGTATACAAAACACGTAAACGATGTTTTCATTCTAATATCAGATTATTTACGTGTCATCAGGATTACGCTCGTGTTACGGACGATCTACAAAATTGTTATTGAGGTCGCTCGGACGGATACACAGAGTGATATTTCAGGAATTAGATCAGTATTGGACCATTTCATGCTAAACACAACACACAACTAATCGGACGGATACACAGCGTGATATTTCAGGAATTAGATCAGTATTGGACCATTTCATGCTAAACACAACACACAACTAATCGGACGGATACACAGCGTGATATTTCAGGAATTAGATCAGTATTAGACCATTTCATGCTAAACACAACACACAACTAATCGGACGGATACACAGCGTGATATTTCAGGAATTAGATCAGTATTGGACCATTTCATGCTAAACACAACACACAACTAATCGGACGGATACACAGCGTGATATTTCAGGAATTAGATCAGTATTGGACCATTTCATGCTAAACACAACACACAACTAATCGGACGGATACACAGCGTGATATTTCAGGAATTAGATCAGTATTGGACCATTTCATGCTAAACACAACACACAACTAATCGGACGGATACACAGCGTGATATTTCAGGAATTAGATCAGTATTGGACCATTTCATGCTAAACACAACACACAACTAATCGGACGGATACACAGCGTGATATTTCAGGAATTAGATCAGTATTGGACCATTTCATGCTAAACACAACACACAACTAATCGGACGGATACACAGCGTGATATTTCAGGAATTAGATCAGTATTGGACCATTTCATGCTAAACACAACACACAACTAATCGGACGGATACACAGAGTGATATTTCAGGAATTAGATCAGTACTGGACCATTTCATGCTAAACACAACACACAACTAATCGGACGGATACACAGCGTGATATTTCAGGAATTAGATCAGTATTGGACCATTTCATGCTAAACACAACACACAACTAATCGGACGGATACACAGCGTGATATTTCAGGAATTAGATCAGTATTGGACCATTTACTGTCCATTTACTGGACTATTTACTCAAATTTTACCATTCAATTTATTTAAAATCAAATAACGAAAACTTCAAAAATTGTTATAGAACATTTAAACAAAATTATCGCAAGGAAATAAAAGCCGCTAAAGCACGAGATATTGAACAAAAATTGGAGAACGCAGAAAATTTTTCAAAAAGTGCGTGGGAAGTAATAAAAAGCGTTACATCACAAACAAATAACTCAAAACAATCAAATCCGAAACTAAAAATTGACGGTAAATTAACAGACGACCCACTTCTAGTGGCTAGCGAATTTAATAATTTTTTTTTCGACTGTGGCTGTACCAAGCACATCTTTCAGTTGTGACAATCTTGTAGAAAATGTAGTAGTGAGACCGGTCTCTTCCATGGTTCTGTTTCCTGTGGGGGAGGTGGAGATGGCAGTCGTCTTGAGAGACCTCAAGCCGAAGAAGTCCAGCGACATCAACGGAATGTCCGTGTGGCTGATCAAGCGTTGCTTCAAGCACATTTTGACACCACTTACTAAATTGATAAATCTGTCCTTCGCCCAAGGCGTTTTCCCTTCAGCTTTGAAGACAGCAAGAGTGGTTCCGATCTTTAAAAAGGATGATCCTTGCATCGCAAGTAATTACCGTCCTGTATCCATTCTTCCTGTCATGAGCAAAATTTTCGAAAAGGTTTTCATTAGAAGGCTTGAAGGTTTTCTTGAACAGTTTGAAATTCTTAACCCTGAGCAGTACGGATTCAGGAAAAATAAATCGACGATTGATGCTGTAACAAAACTCATTGACTGTGTTGTTGATGGCTTGGAGAGGCGAGAACAAGTGCTCAGCATATTTCTCGACCTTTCAAAGGCCTTTGACTGTGTGCATCATGGGACATTGTTGCATCAGTTAAGGACATGTGGTGTTCGAGGTCAGCCGCATAAATGGCTTTCGTCATACCTCAGTGGCAGAGAGCAGTGTGTGCAGATCGCGAAACACCCTGTCAGGCAAAGTAAAAATGCAGTACGGTGTTCCCCAGGGTTCAATTTTGGGGCCCATACTTTTTCTCATTTACGTCAACAGATTGAATTCATCAATTCAAAATGGAGAGGTGATTCAATATGCGGACGATACGACTCTCTGCATCAGATCAAGTACGAAACAAGATCTTGAGATCAAAGCCTTTATTGAACTAAACGCATGCATCGAGCACTTTTCAAAGATAAATTTAAAAACTAACTATGCCAAAACTAACGTAATAAAATTTTGTCTCCGTCAACAAGAAGACGAATACAGACCAATTGTGATGGCGGATGAAGCTATCTTAGATGAAGCCGAATCCACCAAGTTTCTGGGGATGTACCTGGACAGGGGACTGACCTGGAGCGATCACATTGACAGAGTTTGCTCAAAGGTTGCCTCAGGCACTTATGTCTTACGCAATCTAGCAAAATTCTGCTCGTTTGATGTACTGAAAACTGCCTACTTTGGTATAGTACATCCACATTTGACCTACGGTTTGAGACTATGGGGCAGCTGTTCTAAATACAAATTTGACAGAGTATTTAGAACACAAAAGAAAGCTGTTCGAATAATTTCGAAATTAAAACCCAGAGAGTCGTGTAAAATTGCCTTCAGGGAGCTTGGATTTCTAACCTTACCCAGCGTCTATATTCTCGACGTTACCCTGTACTGCCGATTCAAATGTGAACTGGTTCAGGGCAGGGACGTCCATCAGTACGAGACCAGAGGCAGGAACAATTTCAGGACAGAACAGCATAGAACGGCTATGTTCGAACACTTACCATCTCAAATGGGTGTCAAGTTAATCAATAAGCTCCCTGGAGATCTCAAACGAATTAATGAACCCAAACAATTCAAATCTCGATTAAGACACTTTTTGTTGTCAAAGGCATTTTACTCCGTTGATGAGTTTACGATGGGCCGCTGGGATGAAAATTAATATTTTATTATTATTATTCTATTTATCCTTTTCTGATATCCAAAACATGCAAAATACAATATGTTGTTAGGTTCACACATGAGTATGTGGAATTAACTGTGCCTATGTTAAGATAGGTTTTAGTTTATAGATTTTTAAATCCAAATGTTGAAATGACGCTTGCATGGCAATTTTGTTAATTGTTTTACTGCAATAAAGAATTATTATTATTTAATGCTGAACACAACACACAACTAATCGGACGGATACACAGCGTGATATTTCAGGAATTAGATCAGTATTGGACCATTTCATGCTAAACACAACACACAACTAATCGGACGGATACACAGCGTGATATTTCAGGAATTAGATCAGTATTGGACCATTTCATGCTAAACACAACACACAACTAATCGGACGGATACACAGCGTGATATTTCAGGAATTAGATCAGTATTGGACCATTTCATGCTAAACACAACACACAACTAATCGGACGGATACACAGAGTGATATTTCAGGAATTAGATCAGTACTGGACCATTTCATGCTAAACACAACACACAACTAATCGGACGGATACACAGCGTGATATTTCAGGAATTAGATCAGTACTGGACCATTTCATGCTAAACACAACACACAACTAATCGGACGGATACACAGAGTGATATTTCAGGAATTAGATCAGTACTGGACCATTTCATGCTAAACACAACACACAACTAATCGGACGGATACACAGCGTGATATTTCAGGAATTAGATCAGTATTGGACCATTTCATGCTTAACACAACACACAACTAATCAGACGGATACACAGAGTGATATTTCAGGAATTAGATCAGTATTGGACCATTTCATGCTATACACAACACACAACTAATCGGACGGATACACAGCGTGATATTTCAGGAATTAGATCAGTATTGGACCATTTCATGCTAAACACAACACACAACTAATCAGACGGATACACAGCGTGATATTTCAGGAATTAGATCAGTATTGGACCATTTCATGCTAAACACAACACACAACTAATCGGACGGATACACAGAGTTATATTTCAGGAATTAGATCAGTATTGGACCATTTCATGCTAAACACAACACACAACTAATCGGACGGATACACAGCGTGATATTTCAGGAATTAGATCAGTATTGGACCATTTCATGCTAAACACAACTCACAACTATTATCAAACTACAGTTGTTTTGTTTGTGTCCTGCTTCTAGTAAAGAAACAAGACTCGCAATGTTATCTGAGTAATGTGGAGGAACGGTCCTTGAGACTTTGTTATCTTTGTGGTGTTGATGATTAGGTGTTCTTGGAGCATTTATTCCATTATTTTCACCGAATTTCACCGATTCTTTGGTAAGTTTATGATTGCGATATTTTGATAGAAGTATGTAAGGTTTAAAAATAAGATACCACGAATATTTATTTTTTTATTTCTTTTCGTAAATTGAAATAAACATCTCACAACATATAAATATAATAGTTTTCTTAAATGAAGATAAACTAAAGTTGTGTCTACATCAATTACTGTACAACAGTCCGGTTACAAAAAAGTTGCTAATAACTAACTAATCATTCTACCAGCCAGTAAATAATAGCTTTCTCGCACAATCTCAACAGATTTTACGACGTTTTAAAGTAAATTGAGCGTTTAATTCGTTAGCCCCAGTACTTCCTAGAGTTGCATAATTACGAACTGTAACGGTACGAGTGATTGACAGGTGTCGATACCAGGCTGTATGATAATACTGCGCGGCTCGGCGCTCCTGTCAACTGGTTCCCACACTTCTGTATACTCGCACATTTCTGCGCTCATACTACACGCATAGTCTTAACAGGGATGTTGATTTCTCCGAGAAAATTGTGCCACCACTAAATTAGGAAAAGAAAATATCAGCACTGATATAAGATTTTGCTATCAATAACTTTTATATAATGTCTCGTCAACCCCGATGGTGAAAAAATTTCACACACCTATCTATAACTGGACATTTAATGATAAGGATTGTCCAAATACCCCAATTAATTTAAACCAGGTCCCAAAAACATGATTTGGGATATTTTTATTGATAAATTGAATTAAAGTAGTTGATATATTGTGTACGAGTATAAAGTTCATAAATATTTTTTATTTATCCCTTGCTATAAGTACCTACTTTTAATTATTCGGAGACCACTCTGTCCCGATACTCACGAGATCTGACCTTGAACTTGGACACTACCCCGAGATATATTTTCGCTATATATGGAAAATGGCGCCGGAGGCCCGCACTGTTGGCCAGGGGCATTTCCGATCGGTATTTTCCGGACCTCAGATCACGTACCACATCGTCCAACGTCTTCTGCAGTCGGAAGATTTGGAACATTAGGGATGTGACCTGAGGTCGGGAAAATACCGATCAGAAATGCCCTTGGCCAACAGTGGGGAGGCTTCTGTGGCGCCATCATCTGCCCGTCCCTACACTTACCTCGATACAGTACCTCAGATCACGTGCCACATCGTCCAACGCGATCTGCCTTCGGAAGATTTGGACGATCAGGGATGTGACCTGAGGTCGGGAAAGTACCGATCGGAAATGCCCCTGGTCAACAGTTCCCGGCCCTACAGTTACCTCGATACAGTACCTCAGATCACGTGCCACATCGTCCAACGCGATCTGCCGTCGGAAGATTTGGACGATCAGGGATGTGACCTGAGGTCGGGAAAGTACCGATCGGAAATGCCCCTGATCAACAGTTCCCGGCCCTACAGTTACCTCGATACAGTACCTAAGATCACGTGCCACATCGTCCAACGTCATCTGCCGTCGGAAGATTTGGACGATCAGGGATGTGACCTGAGGTCGGGAAAGTACCGATCGGAAATGCCCCTGGTCAACAGTTCCCGGCCCTACACTTACCTCGATACAGTACCTCAGATCACGTGTGCTTGCACTGGCTTACTTATATAGCGTAGTAACAAATAGTAGACAGGGACAGAGTGGCCCCGGATAATACCAAAGTACTATCTTGTCCCCTTGCTTACACTTACCTCGATACAGTACCTCAGATCACGTGTGCATTGCACTGGCTTACTTATATAGCGTAGTAACAAATAGTAGACAGGGACAGAGTGGCCACGGATAATACCAAAGTACTATCTTGTCCCTTGCTACACTTACCTCGATACAGTACCTCAGATCACGTGTGCATGCACTGGCTTACTTATATAGCGTAGTAACAAATAGTAGACAGGGACAGAGTGGCCACGGATAATACCAAAGTACTATCTTGTCCCTTGCTACACTTACCTCGATACAGTACCTCAGATCACGTGTGCATGCACTGGCTTACTTATATAGCGTAATAACAAATAGTAGACAGGGACAGAGTGGCCACGGATAATACCAAAGTACTATCTTGTCCCTTGCTACACTTACCTCGATACAGTACCTCAGATCACGTGTGCATGCACTGGCTTACTTATATAGCGTAATAACAAATAGTAGACAGGGGACAGAGTGGCCACGGATAATACCAAAGTACTATCTTGTCCCTTGCTACACTTACCTCGATACAGTACCTCAGATCACGTGTGCATGCACTGGCTTACTTATATAGCGTAATAACAAATAGTAGACAGGGACAGAGTGGCCACGGATAATACCAAAGTACTATCTTGTCCCTTGCTACACTTACCTCGATACAGTACCTCAGATCACGTGTGCATGCACTGGCTTACTTATATAGCGTAATAACAAATAGTAGACAGGGACAGAGTGGCCACGGATAATACCAAAGTACTATCTTGTCCCTTGCTACACTTACCTCGATACAGTACCTCAGATCACGTGTGCATGCACTGGCTTACTTATATAGCGTAATAACAAATAGTAGACAGGGACAGAGTGGCCACGGATAATACCAACAGTACTATCTTGTCCCTTGCTACAGTTACCTCGATACAGTACCTCAGATCACGTGTGCTTGCACTGGCTTACTTATATAGCGTAATAACAAATAGTAGACAGGGACAGAGTGGCCACGGATAATACCAAAGTACTATCTTGTCCCTTGCTACACTTACCTCGATACAGTACCTCAGATCACGTGTGCTTGCACTGGCTTACTTATATAGCGTAATAACAAATAGTAGACAGGGACAGAGTGGCCCCGGATAATACCAAAGTACTATCTTGTCCCTTGCTACACTTACCTCGATACAGTACCTCAGATCACGTGTGCTTGCACTGGCTTACTTATATAGCGTAATAACAAATAGTAGACAGGGACAGAGTGGCCCCCGGATAATACCAAAGTACTATCTTGTCCCTTGCTACACTTACCTCGATACAGTACCTCAGATCACGTGTGCTTGCACTGGCTTACTTATATAGCGTAATAAACAAATAGTAGACAGGGACAGAGTGGCCCCCGGATAATACCAAAGTACTATCTTGTCCCTTGCTACACTTACCTCGATACAGTACCTCAGATCACGTGTGCATGCACTGGCTTACTTATATAGCGTAATAACAAATAGTAGACAGGGACAGAGTGGCCCCCGGATAATACCAAAGTACTATCTTGTCCCTTGCTACCGCAGATGTATGGCACAGAAGTGGGCGGGCGCAGGGCCCACGACGACCCCCTTGCGACGATTCCCGTACACTTGCGGTTAAATATCAACTGTTACCCTAATATTATTTTCGATCCGACACGTATGACGATATCGGCCTGCTAATTTTGAAAACCATATCTAGTAAATCTAATGGTTAATTTCCAAAATAACGGACAAAATATTTATTACTTGATCCTTTTCTTTATTTTCCTTTACTCGCGATGATATAATCTTAAAAACCAAACTTGTGATCAATGGAGCCTCTTTTTATGTGCATACATTTTTAAACACTATTTCCACATATTGTCTAGTTTAAGTATGTGAGTTAAACTCCACCACGAGAAACTCGCTAAATTACTCACATAGCACGAAAGTGTCTTAATTTTGAGTCTTGTTTAAAACATATTTCATTATTTTTATATATATCATAAAGATGCTCAAATCCACAGATCAACCTCAAAACAGTTGAGCCGATTGCTCTCCACTGCTCAGTGTGTGCAGTATGAATGGCAGACAGGCAAGGTCAGGAGCAGCCGCCAGCAGGCCGGAGAGAGAGGGCGAGGCGCAGGTCCACATGGCGGTGAGCGCTGGGTCAGTACGCTGTCAGTACGCGCCCGAGTACCGCCAGACAATGTAGTGTCGTGTCTCTGTGCCACTTGGATATACCTACGTACCGCGAGTGCGTGTGTTGGTGTGCTCACACAGGTCTCATCCTATAAACCCTGCCTGTCTTAGGTTTGTAGTTTACAGCTCCACCGGCTAGATTGTGACCTCTTCAATTTCTACCATTTCTTTACCTAAACTTAAGTCACAATTTTAAAATTACATAGGTCTCCAAAAGAAGCCTACTTTTTTCTTGCGCTGCCAACGCCACTAATAAAAAATAACAAAAACCCGGTTTGTAATGTAAGCACTCTACTATACATATGGAAATACGTTAAAATTATTATTAGCCTTTACGAATATTTTGTTGTACAAAAGGGATTCGTCTAGTTTTCGCGTCATAATTTATTTCAAATTTCACCTGATCTGCGAATTTTACACGAAATAAGTCTTGAATGTAATCTTTATTGATTTATATACACTTTAATAAAACAAATTTTGTATATAAAAACATTTATTTTCCTAGATGTGATAATAGCCTATACGTCAAATAGAATTATGAATCTAACTATACATTAAACCTTTAACTATTAGAGAAGAAAACCAGTCTCAACAAAATTAAATTAAACTATGCAATAATTTACGTCCAAACATAGATACATTTGGAATCTGTATACAGTGCATTGTGCAAGTAATGTGGATATTTGCATACGTTCATCTAAAATTTTACAGTTGCTAGAAATAAATATATAACTCGAACGTTTCTTGTTTATTCAATGTAATATATTCACAATACTACAATACGATTATATTTTAATTGCAAACGTCAGCTTAGAAGTACGAGCAATTGAAAATAATATTTATTTTTAAATGTGATTTTATTTTACATTATTTAAATAATACAATACCTTAATCAAATAAAAATTACAAATGGAATTTAACTATGAATTTATTTATTTTATCCGTGCACACAATTCTGATGGCGATTAAAGTGTTTGCTATGTAAACAAACTTATGACTTTCCTGTTATTCAAAATATAACTAACCACATTCAACTATATTTTGTGATTATTTAATACAATTTCTAAACGCACACACGCTACCATAACACGTATTGTTATATGGACATCTCGCCTTCATTCTTATTCGGCATCTAGACTTGCCTTACGTTCTCTTCCACAGATTACTTTGTAATTTGTATTTTGGATTATAACTGCTTGTATAAAAAAGATTCAATTTAGCTTGTAATAGAAAAAAAACTCTAACAACACCTAAAGAGATTAAATTTTAGCGTTAAATAGAAACATAAATTATTATTTAGTATTCTCTACGGTACAAAATGAAGAGCAACGATTTCCAATTTGTAAGAACGTAAAACATACTGTGATATTATTTTCTATGTGAGACCGGAACTATGTTTCCATGTTGTGTTTTCACTGAGAGGAACGTCGACAGGACGAGATTCTCGTCACGAGAGTCGACAGTCCGCCGTGAGTTACGGGATAGAAAGTGAGTTGTGGTGACCCGTGGCTGGTTATTTACATAGTCAATTGTGCCCGCATTGTGGCGACTATTGCTGGCCCAATCAGCAGGCGGGCGGGGCGGAACGCGGAGTGCCACAAGGTTCACTCTTAGCTCCACTCTTGTTTACACACACACACAATATCGCGACCATTTAAGTAACGAACCATTCAATTTGTCCGCCTTTTTCACAACTCCACACACGCCTTTACGCCCTGTGTCACAGTGTGTTACCGTCCCCATTGTTCCCTAATGACGCTGGTTATTTGACAGGCCCAGTAGTACGACGTACGGCTTCACTTCCACTTCCACGTCACTATGTTGTTATTTTCACCTCTTTAATAGGTTTAATATGTACTGTGAAATTATTTTCACAAAACTGAAGCACTGATACGAGATACCGTCTAAGGAATCGTTACCATTAAAGTCAATCATAGGAATAAACTTCTGAATATCTGGTCCTCTCGACGGCCTTCTCGTGAAGTGGTTAACGATCCAATTTCCGCCAACTCCGACGTCAGTTATGCCGGGTCCCACACCAAACCAACAAAACAAAAACTCCAACAAATCAGCAACACAACAAAACTGCAAGTTTTTCGAAAACAGGAACTAATTGTCAACTGCTGTCCACATTATGAAAACAAAAATCAGTCAACTTTGTGATCCCGATAGAAAATGTGGCGAGCTCGAAATTTGGAATTACAAAGGAACAATGAATTATTTATTATGGCAGCTGGTTTTCTATTCCTAAACCAAAAAAAGAAAAAACGTTTTTGGGTTAGGCCGAGCTTGAAGAACCGACAAAAAAACTATGTTGAGGAACTAATTGGAAGATTTAAGAAAAGACGATAGAGGTATTAGTGGAGAAATGCGATGCAGCTTCAAAAACTTTTTAAGAATGACCAGTACTGATCTTGAAAATCTAATAGAAATCATTGGACCCTCGATACAGAAGAAAAATACAAATTTTCGAAATGCCATTAGTGTAACAGAACGTTTAGTGATTACTTTAAGATTTTTTGGCAACTGGGGAGTATTGACCAGAGTCTGATGTATCTTTTCAAAGTATCCAAACAGGCAATATCAGTAATAATTCCAGAAACCTGCGATGCTCTCATAAGTGCCCTAAATACATATGTCAAGGTAAAATTTAACATTATTAATAGGTAGCTGTTAAAAAATAAACTGATTTTTTTAAAATAACTTTTATTTGGAATGTATCTGAAAATTACATGTATGACTGAGCTGATTCATTTGTTGTTATCCGCGTAGCTGGCCAGGATTCATCAATCTGGGTGGTATGTTGATTCGATGAGCAAGACGGACTAGTCAGTATCTCGTAGGTTTGAACGCTGGGTGGGTTTTGAATAAGGTTGTATGCCGCCTGGATTTGAGTAGGTTCCAACGCTAAGGGTACTTGCGCAAGACCGAATGCTATCTGGACTCATATAATTGTGGTTGTTTGTAATCTGTAGAACTAGTGTGAACTGCAATTGGAGATCGAAAATGAAGGAACGGTGTCAATTGCTCTTGAGTTTCTGTGTTTTTTGGTTGGTCATATTCTCCTATTTCTGCTTTGTAGAGAAGATCATTGATCAAATGCTGCACAGTAGCTTGCGCATAAGGAGTACGAAGTTTTCGCACTTTTCTAGCAACTAGCTCACCAAATATATCAAAATCATCGGGTTGTACAGATGTTCCTTGCTGATTTTTTTTATATACTTCTTGTAGCATTCCATAAACTTCTGCATTTTGCTTCTCACTAGTGGTTAGAACTCTTTTCTTTGGTGTGGTAGATTTTGCTTTTAAGCTTTTGGTGTGTTTTTATCAGTAATTTCCTTTTGAGCCTGCAAATCTTCGTAGCTTTCTTTGTAATTCTCCCATATTACTTGTACTCTGGCTGACGCTAGCGGTATCATCGTCATTTGGTTTTCGGAATTCTTTTGCCTCTTCATCACTGTCTGAATCATCACTTTCCTGTAAAGTAAAGAATGTATGTTATTAAAAACTGCATAAAAATATATTAAAAAAATGTATATTAAAAAAAATATATAATAAGAACTTTCAATTAAATTTAATTTGTATTTTATTTCAGACTCCTAAAAGTGAAGAGGAATGGGAAAAAGTTAGCGATGATTTCAACAAGATTTGGCACTTTCCACATTGCATAGGCGCAATGGACGGAAAGCACATTGTAATCGAGGCACCTACATTCAGTGGCAGTGAATTTTTTAACTATAAAAGGAACATTCAGTGTAGTTCTTTTTGCTGTTGTTGACGCAAATTATAATTTTCTGTATGCAAACGTATTGGTTGTCAAGGACGAATCTCTGACGGAGGTGTTTTTAAAAATACGCCATTTTACAAACTATTGGTTGAAGGAAAACTAAAATTTGCCACAAAAACGTGTTCTTCTTGGAAGGGACAAAGAAAGTCCTTATGTTTTAGTCGCAGATGATGCTTTCCCCCCTTAAACCATGCATTATGAAACCATATAGCGGCCATCAAGATAAGGGGTCAATAGAACGTGTCCTTCAATTACCGAATTTCACGTGCTCGAAGAATAGTTGAAAATGTGTTTTGGCATTTTAGCGTCTGTTGTTTCGAGTGTTTCGCAAACCAATGCTGTTACAACCAGAAAAGGTAGAAAAAGTGACTTTGGCATGCATTTTGTTTGCATAATTATCTAAGGTGTGTCTTGTCGAAAAATAAATATAATCCACCAAACAGCTTTGATGTAGAACATATTGATAGTGGTACACTAGAAGATGGCGCATGAGAAAAGATCAACAAACTTTTACAGTCGTTTTTTAATCTACAACAGACTGCAAGAAAATCATCTGTAGAAGCTATGGAAATAAGAAAAGAATTTGCTGAATATTTTAATGTCTGAGCAAGGTCAAGTTCCATGGCAAGTTAAAATTTTGTTAATCTATTGAGCAAAAGTACTGATTTTTTTAGGGGAAAATGATTTTTTTAATTGATTTAATGATTTATTATTCTAATTATTAATAACTTAATAACAAGTTCCCATGGCAGTTAAAATTTTGTTAATCTATTGAAGCAAAAGTACTGATTTTTAAGGATAAAATGATAGAATGTATAATGAATAAATATAAGTAAATAAATAATGCATAAATATATGTAAATTTTATATCTAATAAATAAAAATAAATAAATAAATATCTACCTGTGTATTCGATAATCCGCCTATATTCCCACTTGGTCTTGGCTTGTTTTTATCTTTTAAGAAACTTAATAGTGAATAACCAAACCACTTCGAAACGAAAGTTTTACCAGCTCCGGATTTTTTCAATAACTGATAATTTCTGTATTCTCTTTGGTACTGGGTATTGATGTTTTTTATCTTTCTGTCTACTTCCTCTGAAGAAACATTACACAATATTCCTATTTCCTTTAAGGCGTCTGCCTTTTTATAACGATTTTTTATAATCAGGGTGTTCGGGCATCCCATAACAATTTACTTTCTCTATAAAGTTCCGATTAATTTACATGTATTTTCAACACTCCATTTTATTGCTTTTTCCCGATGAAGTCATTTTGCACACAGCACGAGACAAACTGAACCACAAATTTTAAGTTTTTGTTTTTCTTCCTGTGGAAAGCGTACACACTAGACCAACAAAGTTGCCAGAAACACAAACAAAACAGCAACAGTTTGATCTTTAACCGCCAGGCGACGGGAAAACAAAAAGTTGTTTGAAAACACGAAACAAAACAAAATTGTTGCCGAAATGTTTCGCTTTTGTTTCAAAAATGTTGGGAAACATTGAGTTGCTGTTTTTTGTTTTTCTTTTGTTGGTTTGGTGTGGACCCGGCATTACAACAAACGAATCGATGACGCAATACTCGGAGGCGGGCTTCCTTAGTGCGGTCGACTCGGGCGAATTTTATGACACACGAGTGGCAACCTGTGTCCTTCGTGAGTGGGCAAATATGAGGAAACATGCAGCACTGGAAATGTTACTTACAGATGTAGACTTCAGTGAATGGTATCCATACCTGTAAAACATTACTTGCATTAGAACAGTCATAACATATCAGTCTTATACAACAACAAATTAACGTAAATAATCGCATAAATAATTAATCACTAAAGACTAAAGCCTTTAATATTGATTGTAAATCACGTTATCATGGTTATATATAATATTAAAGACGACGATTGTAACAATACCCCCATTCCATTAAAGATATCAAAACACCCCTTTCGAATACTCTAAATCAAGATAAATACTCCCCCCACCCCCCCCCCCCCCCACCCCCCCCCCCCCCCACCCCCCCCCCCCCCCACCCCCCCCCCCCCCCACCCCCCCCCCCCCCCACCCCCCCCCCCCCAAAAGCGATTTGGAATTCTTCTTCGGAGACTTACAAGGACCGAGTACTGAAGAAAAAACCAGTGGTCACAAACTATGTTCTATCTTCTGCTCTAATTTCGAAGACCAGACTCCTAAAGAAAAGGCTGCAACATGTAAGTTGCTCCACAAGCATCACACAACTCAAAATCTTCCCACAGTGGAAATACTTTCAGTGAAATGAATAATGGACCCCAGTCTACTCTGTCGTCGTCTTCGCAGACTGCACCCATTGCACAAGATCTGGAGAATTGCACCCGGAACATTGAAAGTCCTATTAGTTGTTCTAATACTGTCAGGTGTAGAACTCCAATTTTAGTGAAAATGACTTTAATTAAAAATACTTGGAAGAAAAGAAATTTTAACTGTAACTGACTTAATAATAATATTGAATTAAATAAGAGAAAAAAATAGTAATTTTATTAATTATTGCCACCTTAAACTTCTCTATAAAATAATAATAATTATTATTACAATAATATTATTGTGGTAGCACTGCTACCCCCACCATCAATCTTTTGCATACGCACGACAGAAAATTCAAGACGCACGATATAAAACTGAAACGCACGTTACAAAATTTACGGTCCGTTTTTTTTAACGTCCGTACGAAAAACGCATGCCTAAAGGGCTCTTAGGCGTGTGGTGGCTAATCACCACAACATATCAGAGGATCTTATCGACAGCTGGAACCAGGACTTATCATGTGCTGATAAGGTAGCTGGCCTAACTGTGGATCACCGACCGGTTCGTCGGACTGATAAGTAGATCTGGGGACAGACTGATAAAGGGGTGTGGGGAAGGAAAGCAGAAAGGGAGTTGGGAGGTGAGTGGTGGACTGTAGTGTATCATTTACGGTGGCGAGGAATACCGCAAGTCTTACCTTAATTAATAGCGTATTTTATATTAGCGTTATTATAGAATAATTTAATTGAATAAATGAATAAATGATTTTATTCCTTCCACAAACAACAAAGTTAATATTGAATAAATGAACATCCTGGAATTAAACTGGCCAGTTTCTTAATGTGTTTTCAACAGCCGAGTCGCTCTCTATGGCATCTGTGTCTTCTTAACACTAGCATTTGGCTTATCAATACACTTATATACCTTACTCACTAGATAACAAAAGGCTTACAATATAAAACAAAGAAAATTATGCTTCCACAGTAACAAGTAAGAATAAAATAAAAAAACCCGGCAAATATACAGACACTGATTGAAAAATCAATTTTTATTAAGAACATAAACATACTCATCTTATTTTATTTAAATTAAAGTTACTGTAAATCAGTGCTAATTTTGAAATTTGAAGTTAATCATAAAACCAATTACACTCTTCAAAAGATAGTAAAAATGTCTTTAGCTTAAAACTGAAAGAATTTATATTGTTTGCTAACTTTATTTCGTATGGCAATCTATTAAAAAACTTGGGACCAAAATAGGAAAAAGAATGTTTAAAATGCAGACATTCACTTTAGGAATTCGGAAAATTCGATTTTCTATACTTCTGGTCTCATATTTTAGATCAGTAGTTCCCAAATTGCCACTTCTGAGATAAAAAGAACCCTTAATACCTTAAAGATAAATAAATTCTGCAAAGGCAATATTTTTAAGTCGACAAAAAAGTGGGAAAGAACTATCTCTCCTCTGTTTGTACAAAATATTTCTCATAAAATGGTTCTGAACTACTCTTAACTTCTCTATTAAGAACTTATATGTTCCCCCCCAGCAAATAATAAATAATTAGTAGGGAAGAGGTAAGTGCTACAAAAATTATGAGGGGTGAATTGGGTTTTTAAATTAAAATATGCAAGGACGGGTTTTAGCGTGATTGAGGATCGGCGTGGTGTTGTTATGTGTGTGTGTGTGATCTTATTTTGTCCGGTTTAATTTAATTATTTGTAAAAAATCTTTTAGTTCTTTTCTTTAATATTATATTATTTAATTTACCAAGGCTCACAGGAGAATGGGTGCAATTAATGCGATTATGGTCCCTCCACGGCCTTATCGTGCATGGGTAATTGTACGATATCTTTAGGGGAGAGTGGGGCAAAACCGACCCCGGCGATTTTGTCTAGTTGGCACCACTGGCGGGCATGCGCACGCAGCGGCCATGACAGTCCGATGTAGCTTGGTCCCGTCGCGTTACGTACTTACGCTTTGATGCAGTTGAATAAGTTTTGACGGATAATTTTACTAACCGATTTTGGTTAAGTTTTGTTCGCTCCTCGTCCACCAACAGAGTTGAGATCGAATTCGGTAAGTAACCGCTCTTGAATCACTGTGTTTTATCTTAAATTTTAACATAAATTGAAAGACCAACTGCTGATCTGTAGGATGTAGACGCCATTTTAGTATAATCGAGTACCGCGGGGCAAAACCGACCGGGGTCGGTTATGCCCCGCGGTTTGTCTATTTTCTAAGTCTTATTTAACAAAGTTTAAAAAAACTTTTTTTATTATTTTACCTTGTAAAAAAACCTACCTAAAATTAAATAGCAACAGTGTCTCATATAATTTAAAGCTATATATAGTAGCCTTGTAAAAGGTAAACTTTTGTATTCTGCCTGAAACCTACGTAAATATTTAAGTTTTTTATCATTAACAATAATATTTGAACTCTTGGTTCGCCCATATATTACGTAACCTAAGCTATTTTATTCACTCAAAGGCTTACTTCTATTTAGAAGTATTTTTACTTTAAAATAAATAAGATTAGGCCCTTAACGTATAGGTTTTGATTGGGGCCGCACAAATTAGTAAACAAAATACCATTAAAAAATGCCCTATATTGTGTCACGTACATATGCTGAAGCCTTTTCTGTTTCTAACGTAACGCTTTATAACGTAAGCACATTCTCTTCACCTCTTGGAACGTTACGTAATATGTGGACGGCTCCATATTCTACCAACTGCACCGTTTCTGAATCAAACAATAGTGTGTTTTTTTCAGAAATGGTACGAAACTACAAAAGAAAAACCGACAGACAGAGCTGGTCTTTCGAAGGTATGACAGAGGCAATTGAAGCTGTTCTTGACGGAAGAATGGGCTACACAACAGCATCTGCGACATTCAACGTTCCACGTACAAACTTTGATTGACAGAGTAAAGAAGGCTCGGCAAAATCAATCAACAGCTGAAGTAGCAGCTTGCAAAAGGTTAGGGCGGTACTTGACTGTTTTATCTCCGGATCAAGAAACTGAACTGGTAGAGCACATCTTACGTTTGGAAGGAAGATTGTTTGGCCTAACGATTAGAGACCTTCGGTCATTAGCATTTGAGCTTGCAGAGCAAAACCAAATTAGACATTCTTTCAACCAAGAAAAACAAATGGCCGGGAAAGACTGGTATTGTGGGTTCATACGCAGACACCAAGAATTGTCACTTAGATCACCTGAAGCCACGTCCTTGGCTCGCGCTAAAGGATTTAACAAATTTGCAGTTGGAAGATCCTTCGATCTACTTGAATCAATTTACAAAGAGTTCAACATTCAACCAAGTGACATATACAACGTGGATGAAACGGGAATACTGACAGTGGCCAACAAACCTTCAAAGATTTTGGCACTTCGTGGGTAAAAAAAACCAAGTCGGTAGTCTATCATCGGCTGAACGTGGAGTACTTGTGACAGCTGAAACGTGCATAAGTGCATCAGGAGTGTGTATGTGCCAAGGAAAAAGGAAAATCCATTGTTGATGGATGAAGCTCCTCCGGGATCATTTGCATGCTACTACGAGACAGAATGGATAACCAAACAATCTTTTGTTGTATGGTTTAAAAGGTTTGTAGAGGTTTTCAAATCCTAGACCTGACAAACCAGTCCTTCTATTGCTAGATGGACATGAATCACATGCAAAGAGCCTAGAACTAATTCAGCTGGCGCGGGAACACAACGTGATACTGTTGTGCTTTCCACCACACACAACACACCGACTCCAAACCCCTAGATGTAACTTGTATGGCCCCAATAAGTACATATTACGAACAGGAGGTCAGAAAGTGGCTATTAGCTCACCCTGGAAGAGAAGCGTGGACTATTATATCAGATTGGCCAGCTAATGAGCAGAGCATTTCCTCGAGCAGCTGTAATGCAAACGGCTATCAACGGTTTCTTGAACACTGGAATATATCCTTTTAATAGAGACATTTTCCCAGACCATTTATTTGCTTCATCAGAAAACGACTGAGCGGGAAGCTCCAGTGCTGCAGCTGACCTCCTCAGCCTCACCAGCACTGCCATCAACCTCCTCTGCTCCAGACGTAGCACTGCAGCTGACCTCCTCGGCCTCACCAGCACTGCCATCAACCTCCTCTGTTCCAGGCGCAGCACTGACCTCATCTGCTCCAGACGTAGCACTGCAGCTGACCTCCTCGGCCACACCAGCACTGCCATCAACCTCCTCTGCTCCAGGCGCAGCACTGACCTCATCTGCTCCAGAGGTAGCACTGCAGCTGACCTCCTCGGCCTCACCAGCACTGCCATCAACCTCTTCTCCAGGTTTAGCACTGCAGCTGACCTCCTCTACTCCACCAAAATTGTCATCAACCCCCTCAGTTCCACAAGTCCTACCATCAACCTCCTTCATAGCTCAACTATCCCAGCCCTCAACGTCCTCAGGTCCACCAGCTAAAACAGCATTTAAAATTTCGCCTACGGCGTTAATGCCTGTCCCGCAAGAAGCAGTAAGGCAAAAAAGAAAATAGTTAGAAAGCAAGGAAAAAACGGCTATTCTAACATCATCGCCTTATAAAGCAGAGTTAGAGGCCGCTGTTGCAAAAAAGCAATTGGAAGAAAAAATAAAAAAAGAACGAAAGGAAAAAAGAGATGCAAAAGCAAAAGAACAGAATGGAAAAGAAAACAACGGAAAACAAGTAAAGCAAAAGTCAAAAAAATTAAAGAGAAAGCTACCTTATCCTTTCGATGACAGTGAGAACAATTCAGAAGACAATCCCAAGAAATCCCAACCCTCTACCACTAAAACTCCTAACTCAAACAAAATCCTTGATTCTAAAAGTAAAAAGAAAAAACTGATGAAGTCTCCGATTCGAGCTCAGACGAAGAAGAGGCAGAAGAGGCGTGCATATTCTTAACGAACTATATTGCCACTCAAAAGCCAACGAAGGTTGGATCCAGTGCAGAAGCTGCAGGGGATGGGCTCATGAAGCATGTTCAAAATGCGAAGAGATGGACGATGACTTTGAATGTAATTTGTGTGCATACTTTTAACATTATCTTTTATTTGACAACATTTTTTTGTAGTTTTCATACAAATTGTTAATAAAATAATTTTCGCATTTAAATAACATGTGAGTCGGTTTTAAACCCCACCGGTGGGTCAAAACCGTCACTTTGCAAGCTTTGAAAAAAAAAATCATAAAATAAAAATATGAGAAGATAGAATAAAAAACCCTTCAGCTTTTGTTAACAAACATAGTTTTCATATTCATGTTTATCGTTTCAAAATATGTTACAGATTTTTTATTTTTTATGATCAAAGCTTTTGAGGTCGGTTTTGCCCCACTCTCCCCTATCTCTTCTACATTAATACATCCACAATCATAAAAACTAAATGTATACCACAGACGGTTTATAAATATATATAATGAATGTGGTTAAATATATTAAGTTTAATACATATTTTTTCAAAGGTACTTGTATCACATGGAGTTAAAGACATAGTGTATTTATTATTTGTATAAGTTATATGATACGTATTAAAGTTTACAATATGTTTTAGTTTATGACAGTTTTGCTCTAAAATGGCCACAAAATTAGAGAGTGTATTTATTGAGAAAGTATATAGTGAGCACAAATTCATCCAGTCTTGTAAAAACGAAGTTCTCATATAAGAGACGTGTGACATGTAATCTACAAGGAATTCCAATGTACAATGAAAATGTGTGGTAACCACAGACTTCAAATCACAAGTGATAACAGCTATGCTACACAACATAAACTACGCATGTACCTAGATATAAGCTTAATACAATAGAAAGTATGTAGCTAAATATAATAGAAAGCATTAGCTTTCTAACTTTACTAGTAGAACTATTATCAATGCCTGAAGAGCTGGATAAACAATACAGCTGGATGTAGACAATAGAGATAAATGAAGAACTGGATAAACAATACAGTAGGATGTAGACAATAGGGGCAAATGAAGAGCTGGATAAACAATACAGCTGGATGCATAGTGAGCACAAATTCATCCAGTCTTGTAAAAACGAAGTTTTCATATAAGACGTGTGACATTTAATCCACAATAAATTCCAATGTACAATGAAAATGTGCGGTAACCACAGACTACAAATCACAAGTGATAACAGCTATGCTACAATACATAAACTACGCAGGTACCTAAATATAAGCTTAATAAAATAGAAATCATGTAGCTAAATATAAAAGAAAGCATTAGCTTTCTAACTTTACTAGTAGAACTATTATCAATGCCTGAAGAGCTGAATAAACAATACAGCTGGATGTAGACAATAGCGATAAATGAAGAACTGGATAAACAATACAGCTGGATGTAGACAATAGAGATAAATGAAGAACTGGATAAACAATACAGCTGGATGTAGACAATAGAGATAAATGAAGAACTGGATAAACAATACAGCTGGATGTAGACAATATAGATAAATGAAGAACTGGATAAACAATACAGCTGGATGCAGACAATAAAGATAAATGAAGAGCTGGATAAACAATACAGCTGGATGCAGACAATAGAGATAAATGAAGAGCTAGAATTACCTAGAATATTTCTGATTTCAAACTATTTACAGCTAAGTCTATTATTTTCCTTTAATTTTGATTAGGCAAATCTCTATGAGAATCAATGAAGTTTCAGGCATAACCATTTCCGTTTGGTGGAGAAAAGTTGATGTACCAGTTTGTGTATCAGTGCTCACATATATTACCGAGTTTTCTATTCAATCCGGTTTGATTTTTGTGATTACTTTCTAAAATGTTTACAGTTTGTTATAAATCACTAATTTTTAGAGATTGACTGTATCACTTTGATTTCTGTCATGCTCCTCAAAAATATGTTGCATCTCTACTCGCAGTTGTTTTTCTTTCTCCAGTTGACTTTCCATGTCAGACATTTGATGCAGTAACCTCTCTATTTTATTAATATATGTAGTTTGTCTTCTTCAAACTCCTCTTGCAATGCATCTACACTTGCCAGTTTCATTTCTAGTCCTTGTTTCTGTTTCTACAGTGATTCATTTTTTCCAACAAAGCTGCTCCGATTTTGGCAGCCATTGAGTGAAGTGATTAAAACGTAGCAACTTCATAGTAGGACACTACAGTGTAGTGATAGCTTTATCTCAAACTGGAGTGATAAAACACGCGCTAACACTCCCGTAGTTTGCAACTACCCTATTCTATAAAAATTGGAGATACAACTTACGGGTAGATACAAACTCTAGTGTAGATGCAGCTACTTTTTCATGTTCAGACTTGTTTCCCCCACTCCGCACTCTTCCAGTCTGAAGCGGTGAAGTGCGGCGCAGGCCATACAGACAACTCACGTGCCGTTCTGAGTCGTGTTCCTGTTACCCCACTCGTGTTCTCTTGCTTATCCTGTTTTATAGGTATCATGACATCATCTGAAGATGAAGGAGACGTTGATAAGAAATTGGTTGCGGATAGGGAGCTATTTGTAAAAATATTATCAGAAATACTGTGTTGTTGGAAAAGTCAAGGGTTCCCAAAAGTCCTTATTAGAAAAAGAAGAAAGCGTGGGAAACCTTGTGTTCTACGTATTCCCAAACTACAGGAAATGAAGTAAATGCTACTCAAATGAACAAAATGCTCCAAAATATGAAAACAAAAATAAAAAAGAAATCTGATGTGAAAGCTACAGGAAATAAAAAAAATTAAACTACGTGAGTGGGAAAAAATGCTTTTGGCATTATTGGGTGAGGCTGAAAACCCAGTTTTTACAAAAGTACCAGGCAGTTTTGCAGCTGGAGCATGTCAGTCAACCTCAGTAGAAGCGACAAGAAATGACAGCAGTGACGAGTGGAAAAAACTTAGCTGCAGCCGCAATCGCAATAACTACCCAACCTCATGAATCTGAACCTGAGAAAAAGTTGAGAACTCAAGCTGACAACTCGTATACAAGGCCCGCAAACAAAAAACTATTGGCATACGAAACAGAGTGAAAACAAAAGATTTGAATACGCCGCAACTACAGAGACTTGTTCTCTTGCAACAGTTAGAATTACAGAAAATTCAAATTGAAAAAGAAAAAAATTGAGTTACAAAAGTTGAAAGGAGGAACAGTTGAGAAAGAAACTCAAACTGATGACTATTCATTTAATCTGATGTTTAATATGTAACTTAGCGGTTAGTTAAACCCAACTCCAGTTACCCAATAATAAACTATCCTTATACTACAAAAAAAAAAAAAAAAAAAAAAAAAAAAAAAAAAAAAAAAAAAAAAAAAAAAAAAGATTTATAGCTTACATGGCATGAATGCACCACGTACGTTATGTGCATGCCTGCCAACAGTGTTCATTGAGCTGTGGGTTATGTCAAAGGCCCTGCACATTTGTACTAGGCCTATGGTTTTATTTGTATTTGTATGGTTGTATTTTAATCTAGGTTTTCAAAAAAAGTCTCTTTACTTTTTAACAATTTTATTTTTTGTACAATTTACTTACATTTAAATAAAACCCAGCATTTCATTCCGCTTCTGTTCGCCACGTTGTTTTGTTGCTTGGTTTTCGAACACTTCTTCGCCTCCTTCATCCTCGTTACACCCATCTTCATTCGCGTCGTCCTTCAAAATTTAAAGGATCTCTGAGGTGTTTAGCTACATTGTGCAGCACAGTACAGGTGACAAATTACTTTTGGTACTCTGTCTAGAGACAATCTAACACAGTTGCCAAGTATCGGGAATCTCTTCTTTAACTGTCCGAACACCCTTTCTATCACCACCCTTTCCTTTGCATGAACACGATTAAATCGACGCTGAATATCGGTTTGAGGAGGTTTGAACGGGGTGATTAACCAAGGAGAAATACCATAGCCAGAGTCACACCAAGTAAACACGCAGCACCGTCATAACGAGAAAATAATATCCCGAACAGGACTCCTTCTCTCCATATTCTAGAATCGTGCACTGATCCTGGCCACTCTGCAGCAACGCTAGTGAACCTTTCTTGACTGTCACATGTTGCTTGCACGTTGATGCTGGGGTAACCCTTTCCGGTTTATATACTCATCACCGAACATTGATGGTTTTTTTATTTCGATATGCGTGCAATCTAATGCACCTACAACAGTTGGTAAATCAAAATTTCTTTGCCACATCAACTTTGCATTATTTATTTCTTGTACTGTAGAAGGAAAATGTATCCAGTTTGTCTGCGTTTTCCAAAATACAGTTTCATCACATAATTAATGTTCTTACAAAACTGTCGAACGGTCCACTCCAATATCTTCTGCTACACCACTTTGAAACCCCGGATCAGCTGTATAACGAAGAAAAATCTCCAATCGTTGTCTTGGAGTGAGTGCTTTCCCCCGAGTTTCGTCACTAGGCGGTAGAAATTGTTCTGCTAAAAAGTCTATATTCTCACTTTCAAAACCGCATCAGCTCCTTGCACTTAGTCAATACTCTTCTTTCACCGTACACTCTTCTTTCCCGTACTTGCATAAACATCGCCATTAAAAGTCACGCAAGACATAAAAGTGAAGTGTGCCTATCTACAGACTCCAAAATAATGGAGATATATCTATAGGTAGGTAGATGTAAACTATACTTTAATCACACCAAAAGTGAAGTTACAACTTCTATTCTAGAAAAGTTAAGATACAACTACAGGGGGTAGTTCTAGCTTCTTTTTAATCACATTAAGTGAAGCTCTAACTATTAAAATACTGAAGTGGTAGCAATAACTACTTTTTTAATCACTCCACTTATTGTTACTTTTTCCTCGTCAATTCTTTCCCTCTCCAGAAGACTATTTTCGAGTATGCTAACTTCCAGATATTTAGCAGACAAGTTAAATGAGATGGAGTTGTTAGAACTAAGATGGGTTTGTGACTGCTCTGGAGTGTCCCATATACAATTATTACATTTCCAGTTGGTTGTTTCTATGGAACTTATTTTTTTAAAGATTTATCACTAAGGTTTTGGCAACCGGCGTGGTGATACATCTCACAAGGACCTGTGCATTTTAGTCCTGAGTATTTTACTCCAATTGAGCATAGGCCACTGGGATGTTTTGTGGGCATTCTTGCTATGTTATGAGTTTTGGAAATAACCAACTGCTATGTCAAAAGGTTCAAAAACAATGACATAAGTATTGAAATTGATATGCAAGTAATTCTGATAAGTGAGTCTAGACTATCTGTTCTTGCTAAAATCAGTCAGGATTGATCCATATTAAAGGTAAAAAGTTGGCTATATATTAGTGAAGTTATATAACAATGTCAGATTATTCAGTCAGGAAGATTGATGCAAGTTAGCTGTATATACAGTAATACGACAGCAGCTGCTGTGGTCTGGGACAGAATGCCTGATGTAAGTGTTGCTTGATCAGCACCTAGGGGTTAACCCTCCTAGTCTTTCAATTTTGCCTGTGACACACTTGCACAATACGCCAACTGGTATTTTTCGGAATCGATGTGAGTGTGTGGCTCTTTTTATGTCACTGCTTTGGTTGTCAACTAGGGTACTTTTTAACTTGATTTCTTTAATATTTAATCTTGATTTTTATTAATATCTTAAAATTCAACAAGTAGTTTGTTCAAATTAGTATGGCGTTGAGAGTTATTTGAGATAAACTTAATATGGACATATTATGCTTGCTTGTTTGGCGTTTTGTGAAATAATTCAGAAATGGACTTTTGCAGTTTTCCAGATGAATGTTGTGTACAGTAAGTATTATTTGTTGATCTATTACCTGCTGGAATACACTTTTTCTCTGGAGCTACTTCACTAACTTGTTTGGTAGTCAGCCATATTGGGTTTTTTTCTATGTTTCAGTACTACATTTAAAGATTAATAAAGCACGGTCCCGGCACAGTGGCGAACCGGGCCAAGCGTAGCATGTCTAGTATTCAGTCTTATGACTGACTGTATCTTGCTTAATCTGTACCTTGACCGTCACTCACAAGTAAAGACGGTCAGTAATAAATATTGTTTGATTTATAAATAAATACAAGTCTGATGAGAATAAAATCCAAATCAGTGTTCACATCAGGTACGTATGGTATCCTACAGTTACAGTATTTCCAATATCTCAAAATGATAGCGAATACCGATTTCGTAGAAGTTTACAAAAGAATTACCTACGTATTTAATTATTAACTTAAAACTATAATTTTTTAATATGTCGTTCTTCAAAAGACACACCAAATTCTGGATAATTTTTTTTTACTATTATTCTTTTAATATTGAGAAGTTAAACTGGGGCAAGCTTAAATTGTACACATAAAACTGTGTTTTCTCCATATTTCTTTTATCACAATCCATAAAAAACATAAACATATGTTTCGCTCTAATACATGAGTGAATACCACCCAACAGTAAAAATAGTTTCCAATGTATATTTTAATAAGTGTATATTTTAATGTGATAGACGTTTAAGTGAGATGTTTAGAGCGTGATAGAGATCGCCGGGATTCATCAGGGATCTTATTTAGAAAAAACAGACTGTAATATTATCCTTGAGACGTCTTGGAGGATAGCACGTATAGCTTGTTTTGAGATAACTGAATTAATTTAATTTATATGTAAGATACACAGTAGTAAATCACACTACTTGAAATGTGATGTTGGGATATTAAGATCATCACAAATATTTTTCATGCATTTAGATTTTGTAAAATATTACAACTATATAAGTTCTTAGTTTAATTTTCGTACCAACATGTATTTCAAATAACTTAACAATTCATAATTTATGATTTAACATTGAGCGTTGTAACAAATTTATATTTATGTATATTATTGAAATTTCAGTAATCTGCGGTGTTGACCGCCTTCATTCTACTAGCGAGCGCCTAAATGCAACACGCACAGCACGTGTCAATATAATCAATTCAAAGAGTTTCTGCCTAAGCATGGAGGATCGCACACAGTCCACTGATAGTGGTGTCGGCCTACCCCTCCACTGCGCCTTACCATTTGCTGTGATATCAGGTGCTATAAAACTCCGGCTGGATTCTGTAGGTGCCGTGCGACTCAAGGGCAATTCTTTATATCTTTTGGGATTAGTTACTACGGCATACGTGCCATGAAAATCAACCTTATTGGACGGTTTAATTGAAGTGCTGTGACACGAATACCACGAGCTCCTCATGCGTCACCTGAATGGGGTGATCGCACGCTGCGGAAAGAGTGGGGATGGATAGGTCCCTCCTGCCAACTACTGATAACCCGTGTATTGGAATACGAGGAATGAGCAGTCCGCGCGTTCTCGCTCCGTACTCCTCTGGATTTTAATTTAGTTCAGTACCTGGCAAACCTATTAAAATGTATCACTGTATTTTCAGCTTATACTCTTGAGTTAAACCCCTTTCCGTAGTTTGGTACAGCATACATACATTTAAATTACATTTTAATTACAAATTAAATTTATCGACTTTATGTTTTAGGAAGAAGGGTGTAACAGAAGGCAACCAGGCAATACCAATTTTACTAAAGAGAGACGTTTTATTTCCACAAAAAAGAACAAAAAAATCCTAGCAGAGAGGCCTCACAGAGGAGAAAAGATAGAAATTTCTCTGGAATTAAGCCTTCTCAGTGACAATGGGAGACTTCAATAAATTATAATATAAATCAGTGTAAATATAATTGTATCATAAATCTGTATATTTGTAGCATTACAGATCAGTAGGACTAAATTATTTTCATCACATGTACTACATAAATATTTCTACGCAACCATAAAAGTGGTGTTTAAATTGTAAACCAAACATATACTCATATGATCTTAAACTGAATTTGTCAGTTACATTACTATAATATAATTAGGAAAATTTTGTTTTTATTAATGATGTCACGTGCTATGTTAGGTATTTAAGTCAGGTAGGTGGCATTGATTTTGTCATATTTACTATAATTATGTTTTTGGTTGAATATTTACGCACAAGTTTCTTTTTTAATCCCCTTAGTTATTACAGCTATTACATAACTCTTATTACAGCTTTTGTAGCGTAATTATTAATTTATTTACTACCAATTAAGGGCTCTACATTATAATATGTTGCTTTTGCCCTATTAATTTGAATAGCTTTCCAATAAAACAAAAATATATTTATCGTCGTTTTAAGCCTATATGCAAAATATGATGAAATTATGACACTTTATTAGTTGTGCACAATCTCACATTTTGTCAAGTGTCTTTGGAGTTCTAAAGAAAGTTCAATATTAATATAATTAATTCGATAAACATTAATGTAGTATACGTTCTATATAATTTTTCAGATATGTTCGGATATAAAACGACTCATTAATTCGTAATAGATAATAGAAATCAGTACCGTTACGAACTGAGGTCGCTATCAGCCGCATGTTCAGGATTTGTCGGAACTGCTTGGCTCTGATCAGTCGAATTATCGGGATTTATCAGTACTGCTCGGCTCTGCCACCACTCTTTCTCTCCGCAGCGTGCGATCACCTCATCCAGGTGACGCATGAGAAGCTCGTCGCGAATACCTCTATGTACTGTAAAGAGATGAGCGGTTGGCCATGTTTTGAAATAGTCGTGATAACGAAACCGACGCCGTTACAACTAAGAAATTTAGGAGAATCGACATCGTCGACATCTTGGTTTATTAGTGGCGTCCTTGCAGCCTTGGATGAGTGACATCTTGCAGCCTTGGGTGAGTAGCGTCGTTCACTTTATTTGTCACTCACTATTTAGTTATTACTAAATATCTAATAATTATCTAACATTTTTATTAACTATCACAGATATAAATAAGTAATTTGGTAACACACCACACCTATTCTTATTCTGAAGTTAACATGAGTCAAAAGAATTACAAAATAAAAGGAAATTAAATCAGGCCAGGAAATTAATTATATATAGAACTGTAACCAATGTTGGTCCTTCTGGTTCAAGATAGAAATAAATCAATCAATCAATAAAATAAATCAATTTTTAACTTAGTGATAACTTGCAAATCTTATGATGCTGCTAATAATATCAAATCAGATTTTTATTGCCTGAATTGTACACATTGTACAACGATGGCCACATTGTACAAAGCATGGCAAAATTTTTGTCATACACCCCACAATAGATTTAATTTAAAAATAACGGAAATTATAAGATTAAAGGCCGAGGTGGCAAATCACGAATTTGACGTTATCAACGTGTTCTGCTCATCCTCCTGAACAAAAAATATATATGGTTTGAGGGGGTGCATGTACCTAGATATAAGCTTAATACAATAGAAAGTATGTAGCTAAATATAATAGAAAGCATTAGCTTTCTAACTTTACTAGTAGAACTATTATCAATGCCAGAAGAGCTGAATAAACAATACAGCTGGATGTAGACAATAGAGATAAATGAAGAACTGGATAAAAACAATACAGCTGGATGCAGACAATAGAGATAAATTAAGAGCTGGATAAACAATACAGCTGGATGCAGACAATAGAGATAAATGAAGAGCTAGAATTACCTAGAATTATTCATTATTTGTATCAGTTAATATAATAAGCATTAAAGTTTATAATATGTTTCAGTTTATGGTAGGTTAGCTCGAAAATGGCCTGAACACTAAATTATGTATTTATTGAGAAAGTGCAAATATAGTGAGCACAAATTCACCAGTCTATTGAAAATGGAGTTCTCATATAAGACATTATTTCATTCGAATTAGGCAATCAATAATTATATAGAATGAATGTAGTTGAATATATTAAGTTTAATATATATTTTTTCAAAGGTACTTGTATCACATTAAGTTAAAGACATAGTGTATTCATTATTTGCATAAGTTAATATAATAAGTATTAAAGTTTATAATATGTTTAAGTTTATGATAGTTTTGCTCGAAAATGGCTCCAACACTAAATTATGTATTTATTAGGAAACTTTATAGTGAGCACAAATTCATCCAGTCTTGTAAAAACGAAGTTTTCATATAAGACGTGTGACATTTGATCCACAATAAATTTCAATGTACAATGAAAATGTGTGGTAACCACAGACTTCAAATCACAAGTGATAACAGCAATGCTAACCAAAATAAACTACGCATGTACCTAGATATAAGCTCAATACAGTAGAAAGTATGTAGCTAAATATAATAGAAAGCATTAGCTTTCTAACTTTACTAGTAGAACTATTATCAATGCCTGAAGAGCTGGATAAACAATACAGCTGGATGTAGACAATAGAGATAAATGAAGAACTGGATAAACAATACAGTAGGATGTAGACAATAGAGGCAAATGAAGAGCTGGATAAACAATACAGCTGGATGCATAGTGAGCACAAATTCATCCAGTCTTGTAAAAAAACGAAGTTTTCATATAAGACGTGTGACATTTAATCCACAATAAATGTCAATGTACAATGAAAATGTGTGGTAACCACAGACTTTCAAATCACAAGTGATAACAGCTATGCTACACAACATAAACTACACATGTACCTAGATATAAGCTCAATACAATAGAAAGTATGTAGCTAAATATAATAGAAAGCTAATGCATACATAAATACATAAACTACGCATGTACCTAAATATAAGCTTAATACAATAGAAATCATGTAGCTAAATATAATAGAAAGCATTAGCTTTCTAACTTTACTAGTAGAACTATTATCAATGCCAGAAGAGCTGAATAAAACAATACAGCTGGATGTAGACAATAGAGATAAATGAAGAACTGGATAAAACAATACAGCTGGATGCAGACAATAGAGATAAATGAAGAGCTGGATAAACAATACAGCTGGATGCAGACAATAGAGATAAATGAAGAGCTAGAATTACCTAGAATTATTCATTATTTGTATCAGTTAATATAATAAGCATTAAAGTTTATAATATGTTTCAGTTTATGGTAGGTTAGCTCGAAAATGGCCTGAACACTAAATTATGTATTTATTGAGAAAGTGCATATATAGTGAGCACAAATTCACAAGTCTATTGAAAATGGAGTTCTCATATAAGACATTATTTCATTCGAATTAGGCAATCAATAATTATATAGAATGAATGTAGTTGAAAATATTAAGTTTAATAAATATTTTTTAAAGGTACTTGTATCACATTAAGTTAAAGACATAGTGTATTTATTATTTGCATAAGTTACTAGAATAAGTATTAAAGTTTATAATATGTTTTAGTTTATGTCAGTTTTGTTCGAAAATGGCCCCAACATTAAAATGTGTATTTATTGAGAAAGTTTATAGGGGGCACAAGTTCATCCACTCTTATGAAAACAAATGTTCTTGTATAAGATTTTTGATATGTAGTCAACAGTGAAAATGTGCGGTAACCACAGACCTCAAATCACAAGTGATGACAGCTACGCTAACACAGCATAATAAAACTACGCATGTACCTAAATATAAGCTTAGACTTTACAATTAGCTTCCTAATTGCACTACTAGAACTACTAACAATGCCTGAAGAGCTGGATAAACAATACAGTTGGATTGGTGAAGACAATAGAGATAAATGAAGAACTGCAATTACCTCCTAACCTACTGCCTAAGGTTTAGAATAGTCAACTATTAGAAATACAACACCTCAAAACAATTAAAGGATCACTTTTATTGCGTCTTGTAAAACAAGTATTAATAACAGAAGAATGTTTGAACTTTGCACACTGATAAAGGAACCTCTCGGTAGCAGAGATAAATAATTCTTGTTTATTTCTGACTAATTCAGTAAAAGATAAGAGCGATTATTTCGATATCATGTCCAAACAAGAATGAGATAAGGAGAGGTTCAGGCTCAGTTTTGTCAGAAGTTGATCTCGTTCAGTCTGGATTAGACTTCTATAGTTAGGCCTGTGTGTTTTTTATTGTTTATGGCGGGTGTTAGACGGTTTTTGTCTGAGAGTGATGTCAGTAGAGCTGTTACTTTGATAGAAGTGGGAGTTTCCCAACGAGAAGTGGGTAGGCGCTTAGGTGTGAGTCAATCAGTAATTTCAAGATTATGGAACCGACATCAGGAGCTAGGAACTCTTCAAAGACGCCCAGGACAAGGCCGCTCGAGATCTACCACGCACATAGAAGATCGATTTTTAACGAGTTTAATGCACTTCGTAATCGATTTTTAACTGCTAGAGAACTTCAAAACGACCTAAGCCAGGCGACTGGAAATCGTGTGTCGGATCAGACTGTTAGAAATCGACTCCGGGAAGCTGGATTGAGATCTAGGAGACCTGCCCGAGTGCCGAGATTGACTGTGCGTCATAAGAGAGCCAGATTGCAGTTTGCAAGAGACCATAGGCGTTGGCAGCTGAGACAGTGGCGTAAGGTAATGTTCTCAGACGAGTCAAAATTTACAATTTTTGGTAATGACGGCCGCGTTCGAGTGTGGAGAAGAGGAAATGAACGGTTTTATTAACTGTTGCCTAGCTCCCAGAGTTCCGTTTGGCGGGGGCTCAGTATTAGCACAGACAATGGATACGTTTCTATACAGACATTTGGACTTTAGTTTCAGCGAGCGCCGTGTGGAGCGCTAGGTGTACCGCCACGAGTTCTCTTGTCCCACTGTTGCTAATTCAACGGCGCGGCGCGGCTCGCATCCCCTCCACTCACCCGCTGTGAACCAGACACACTCCTACTGATCACGTTCTACTGCTGGCGCGGCTCACTTCACTTCCCCGCCTCTCACCCGCTCTGTACTGATACCCTCCCACTGACTCAAGTTCTGCTACTGCGTTGTATTTGTTAAGTTGAAAATGTCGGGTACTAGGTGTGTTCGTACAAAAACTGTTCTAACAGTAGGTTTAAAGTGAAAGGGTTAAAGATGTTTAGGTTTCCACGAGAAAATAGTGAAATATGGATTCAGAAAACAGGTAAGAATTAAATTGTTATAACAGGATATTAGTCATTTATAATATATGCTTACACTATATTTGTGTGAACACGTGTGATGTTCAGTTAGTTATATTTGTTAGTTGAAAATGTCGGGTACTAGGTGTTCGTACAAAAAACTGTTCTAACAGTAGGTTTAAAGTGAAAGGGTTAAAGATGTTTAGGTTTCTACGAGAAAATAGTGATATATGGATTCAGAAAACAGGTAAGAATTAAATTGTTATAACAGGATATTAGTCATTTATAATATATGCTTACACTATATTTGTGTGAACACGTGTGATGTTCAGTTAGTTATATTTGTTAGTTGAAAATGTCGGGTACTAGGTGTTCGTACAAAAACTGTTTCTAACAGTAGGTTTAAAGTGAAAGGGTTAAAGATGTTTAGGTTTCCACGAGAAAATAGTGATATATGGATTCAGAAAACAGGTAAGAATTAAATTGTTATAACAGGATATTAGTCATTTATAATATATGCTTACACTATATTTGTGTGAACACGTGTGATGTTCAGTTAGTTATATTTGTTAGTTGAAAATGTCGGGTACTAGGTGTTCGTACAAAAACTGTTCTAACAGTAGGTTTAAAGTGAAAGGGTTTAAAGATGTTTAGGTTTCCACGAGAAAATAGTGATATATGGATTCAGAAAACAGGTAAGAATTAAATTGTTATAACAGGATATTAGTCATTTATAATATATGCTTACACTATATTTGTGTGAACACGTGTGATGTTCAGAAGTTTAATTTTTCCATTAAGCGCCGGCTTTTATTCACAGATGAAATGAACACTGGAATTCCTTGACCTAACATCAAATTATAAGATTTATATTAAAAATTAATTTATTCTAGGAAATCCAGATCTTATTGGACTGTCGCCGTTATCGATGAAGAAGAAGCTGCTATGTGAGAGGCATTTCCGACAAGGTGACATTCTACCTAGTGGTCGACTCGTCCATAATGCTGTACCTATACAGTATTCTTCAGAGGAAAAAGAGCCAACTCCAGGTCCTTCACATCAAACTTCTCCTTCTCCTCGTGTGAAACGTACTGCAGAGTCACCTAGAAGATATCTCGGAAGGTCTCTAACAGAACATCCATCTCCGACCGTGAGCACCTCTTCAGCCAGCTTCAGTGTTGGAACTGTTTCGCCGTCTGTTCATGGATGGATAGAAAGTGCATCACCTGCAAGACAATGTCTTTCTAAGATTAAGAGAGCCTTATTTCAGTCACCAACTAAAAACAAGCTTCTGTCTAAAATAAACTCACAAACTAAAAACTTGGCATCTAAAAGAGCCAAGATTTCAAGATTAAAATGCCAATTATTAAAGTTCAGCAGGCTTGGAGGTTTGAAATTCAAATCCAAAGAAGCCGAAATATTGTTTAGGAATGCAAATTCATAAAAAGAACATGCATTGGAGTTCCGACGAAAAAAAAATTTGCTACCGCTTTGTTCCTGAGATCTCCATCTACGTATACCTATTTACGAAAGTGTTTGATTTTTGCCAGCAGAATCAACAATAAGGATATGGATATCGACAAAAAAATGCTTCATGACAGGATTTAATAGAGCACTAATGGAACAAATTAAATTAAAATCAAACAGTATGAATACTTTGGAAAAAGCATGTGTTTTGATGTTCGACGAAATGTCTATAAAGAAATGTTTAGAATATTCACCACAATACGACCTAATTGAAGGCTATGAAGACATAGGTAGTCTTGGTCGACACAAAAGGATTGCAAAGGAAGCAACTGTTTTTATGGTTAGGGGATTGTTTTATCAATGGAAACTCCCAATTGGTTACTTTGTTTCCGATAAAGGCCTGATGGGTAGTCAGACAAGGCTTATAATCGAAGAATGCATCAATAACATAACAGATGCAGGCCTCAATGTTAAAGCTATGGTATGTGACCAGTCAACAACAAATGTCAAAAGCCTACAAGACTTTAGGTGTATTTGTTGACAAACCATATTTTTATACAAGTCGTGGACAAAAAGTTGTTGCACTTTTTGATCCACCTCATCTTTTGAAGTCCCTTAGGAACAATCTGTTGACCCACGACTTTGTCTATGATGGTCGGACCATTTCATTTTCCGATATAAGACAATTATTTGATATTGATAGCAAAAAGTGAAAGTACAAGAGCAGCTCCTCAACTAACACCAGCACATATCTGGCCAAACCCCTTTCAAAAACTCTCTGTTTCTCTTGCAACTCAGATATTCAGCCACACGACAGCAGCGGCATTAAAAACTGTTACCGAAATTGGCCAGCTAAAAAGCGATACGGCTTTGGATACGTCCTCTTTTCTGAATCAAATAAATTCTTTATTTGATGCAATGAACAGCAGAACACACCATTCTAAAAATCCAGACTCTTGTGCATTAAGCTCAAGTAACAGCCATATAAATGCCCTTTTTGCCAACGCCTTGGACCTGTTTACCAACCTTAAGAAATTAAGTCCCAAAGTTTCAAGACCACCCTGTTTCGATGGCTTCATACTAACAATCCGCGCATACACTGAACTTTTATCATCAGAAGGCTGTAAATACATACTTACATCAAGACTAAACCAAGACCCACTTGAAAATTTATTTTCTTCAATCAGACAAAGGGGTGGGTGGAATCGAAATCCAAGTGTCCGAGTACTTAGAGGTACAATGCGTATACTCACTATTCAGCAATTCCTAGAACCACCCAAAACCACATCATATAATCCTGACTATGATGCACTTCTAGACCTAGGCAACAGGTGGGAAGACGTCACAGTCCAGAGTAAGGAAGCAACACCGCTTTCAGATTCATCAAATTCGTCTGAAGAAGACGAAGCATCAGCAAATGATTTCCAAAGTCAAATGATCCTCAATTCGGACGATTTCAGTATTGTTACCTTAGAAGAATGTTCTACAGTATATTTTGCAGGTTATTTGGCCCACACATATCATAGAAAGTTTAAATGTGAACAGTGTTTAAGCAAAATGTGCGACAAACAATCTAAGCTGTCAAGTCACAAAGAACTTCTAATTCTGAACAGAACTTTTTCAAACGTGAAAGTGAGTGACTCAAGTGGACTTTTAGCTCCCTCAGTCAACTTAATGTATGTTGTTGAGATTGCCATCAAAACCTACAAAAAGTTATTTAAGAAAGTGGCTCATAAAGCAAATGTTGTGAAAAGACTCATGAAAGCAACTGACAAAGTCATCTCATGCGATGCCATTTCATGCGTACAGTGTAAAGAAAACTCAACATTTGTGCTTAAACATTTGTTCAAAGTTTTGCTGCATAAACAGTGTAAATGGATTTCAAGTCAAATGAAAAAAACTACTGAAGGAAAAATTAAAATCCTCGGACACGAGTAAAAATTATGTATGGGTGAAATGTGATTAAATACTGGTAGATAAAAAGGTTTCAGTGTTTTAAGACACACTATGAACACCTATGCCTTTTCTTGTCCCTTCCTTGCTTAAAAAGTGCAATTTAGTGTTACGTAATAATTAATTAATATATGTTATTAATTTAACAAGAATATTGTGCACTGTGATATCCGACTAAACCTGCTCTTGCTCGGACAGCTTAATTGCAATTAAGATACGTTCTGTTTTTTACATGTTGTAAATATTATTTTTGTTTCAAAAAAAATTGTTTATTTATAAAATGAAATTTGTATCGATGTAAATACAGTGTAGTAATAACTTGTATCAGCTTTTGTAACTCAGGGTTTATTCCATTGTGTATTGTATGTCAGATTGCTCTACACTACAATTTATGGTTTATGTATTTTATAAATATTAATTACGAACTTGGTCTGCGTGTATTTAGAAATATAAAGTTTGTATTTTCTCAAAGTAAACATTTGTACTTAAGATAAATAAGGGATTTTTGCTGATCATTTTCACTTAATATTTGAGTGATTCATCAGATCTCATGTGAATGTAAGTCCTGCAGGGGCTTTACTGAAGAATATTTAATTTAATCTAGTATTTTTAACATTGTGTGCCACATAAATGATAAATTCTGCTTTTTAATTGTTTTCGTATTTCAGTGCTGATACTTATCTTTTGTTTAATTCTTAGAATAATATTTTCATCAATATATTTTAATGTACTGTTACTTATTATTGTTCAGCTGAAAATTATTTTAGAAGATTTGTTCTAAATAAAACTTTTCATTTTATTTCCACAATATTTGTTTTCTTTTTGCTCTAGTTGAATTTATTGTCATGATTAGAACTTAACGTCATCTGATTAACCTGATTTTTAAAATACAGACATTCGATTTTAGCATTCTAGTTACATTTAATATTTCTATGATTTTACTAACTGAGAAAAAAGTTAGGCTGATTGATTCATGTAGTATCATGGTTAGGATTTCATAAGATGCACGTATAAGGCTTTTTATACAATGAAGCTTATTTGATTGGTGTTTTTGTTGTTGTTGTTGTTGTTAATATCCTATATTATTGGAATATAACCTAATTAACAAGCTTAACGTTGTATAAGATTTCTCAATTTCAAAAATACAAGTTACATTGCGTACAGTATTGGGATTAAGACGTAGGTACTGTATAGTCTATAGACAAAACATGATTCAATGCATAGTTCAATTCAACGATTCAATATATATAATTTTATTAGTTACAAAATAAAAGAAATATTTATTTCTGTGTTTAGTAACGGGAACAACATTTTTCAAGAATTACTTTTAATACCTTAATGTTGTTTAACTTAATTTGCATTAGAGGAAAGATGGGAATTGAACGAGATTTTCCTGACCGCAGAATTATATTTTGAGGTATTGAAAACACTCAGGCAAAGACAGGAGTGTGTACTGTACGAGGCAGCAAGACTCTGAGCGAGCACTGAGCAAGAGCAGCGGTGAGGTGACGAGGAAGTGTATCTGCCGCGCCGCGCCAGTGCCAGCGCGTGTGTTTACTGCTGTTGCTATTGGCAACGGGAGTGAGGCCTAGCGCGACACTAGTGCTCTCTGATGCTGTCATCCACTAACTAAATTTTGCGCACGGTCGCTAACTGTCTGTATAGAAACGTATCCATTGTCTGTGGTATTAGTGTGGGGTGGCATAACAATGGACGGTCGTACAGACCTTGTCATAATCCGAAACGGTACTTTGACAGCCCAGCGTTATGTGGACGAGGTGTTAGACGTTCATATTCGTCCGAGAGCAGAGCAAGCAGGTCAAAATTTTTTATTTATGCAAGACGGAGCTCGACCACATGCAGCAAGATTGGTCCGTGAGTACCTGGGCGAACACAACATACCACTGCTGGAGTGGCCAGCCTGCAGTCCGGACCTAAACCCGATTGAGCACGTCTGGGACCAACTAGGACGAAGTATCCGGCGCCGCCCAAACCAACCCAGGACTTTGGATGAGCTGGAGGAAATGGCCATTACGAGAAGAATGGGAGCGGTTACCTCAAGATAGCCTCAGACGACTCATCAGAACCATGCCACAGCGTGTTCTTGCGGTTATATCAGCTAGAGGTGGCAATACAAGGTATTGAAAGTGAGATTCAAAAGACCAGACCATTTCTTATTACATTTGTACTTTATTAAGAGAGTTGTTTTCGTTTTAATTTTGCGGTTTTTAAACTTTGTTTACTGTTCTAGCCCAAAATAAAATATCATATAAAAAAAACATATACGATGTATTTTACTTTCAACACCGACTTTGAAATTAAAAAAAAATTATTAGAAAATTTCGAACCGTTAACCGAGTGCATTCTGTTAAAAAAGTGATCCTTTAATTGTTTTGAGGAGTGTATATTAGAACTGGCAAGATCTTTTGAAAGCGTACCAATCTATGGGTTGTCGAATGTCTTTAAAAATACACTTTCTCCACTCTCACTTGGACTTTTTTCCGGAAAATCTGGGAGCCGTAAGTGACGAACAAGGCGAGAGGTTCCACCAGGACATCAGAACAATTGAAAGCAGATATCAAGGCCGCTGGGATCCTTCCATGATGGGCGACTATTGTTGGTTCCTGAAACGGGAAGATTTCACACCCCACAAGAGAAAGAAGTAAAATAATAATAACAGCCTTTAGTGTCAACTTGAAGTGAAAATGTTCTTTATTCATTCACTTTAATGTATATAATAATAAACTTAAGTTTGGTTGGAACATTTCTGTCAACAATTTATTGAAAATCCCTATTCTCATAGTTGTTAAACTATACTTTTCTTAAGTTTCTTAGGATGTCTTGTATCAAAAAATCCGTACGTCCTACATACTTTTTATTGTTATTTTCGTGTTTAGCAAGGCAAAATACATAAGAAACACCTATTTTGATCAATGTTACAGAAAAAAAATATTTTTTTGTAAACCTGTGTAATAAATTAACACTTGTTTAGAAGAAAGTGTTTTAGTACTTTCTTAAACTTTAGCACTGACGTGTTACATTTCACTGGTATAGTACCTGAGACCATGCACACGATTTAAATTTTTATTTTACCTATTATGATGTTAATTTTACATCCATAACTAAAGTCCAGAACATTTTATATTTCAGGTGATCCAGTAGTTACAGACATGCATGTACTACAATACTTGCCTGTGGGGAAGATAATGTAAGTTTTAATGATGAACTCAAAGACCTATCAAAAGGAGAGGACGAACTGTTGACAAAATATTGAACCAGTATATACACTATTTTTAAGGTTGATTCATGTGGTTTATCTGATATTACTTTATAATTTTTATTACAAATGCATAACCATGTTTTACTTTTGAAACTTTTGCTGCATCATCTTGTGATGTATGTGGCTATTTTGTTTTAGCGGTTTGGTCGTTTGTTCTAATTCAGACATCCAGTGAGAAGAGAGTACGTCATTTGTGTATGATCTACGAGATTTAATTAAAATTCTCCAGACAAGAGTGCACTAAAGTGCGTCTGTTGTGTTATTTAATTATAACCTAAGGCCTGTCTGTAACTTACTCCAAAGTTTGACAAACTAAAATGATAGAAGTCTGCGGGCAGAATAAGTATTATAATGGGCTTCTTTTGCATTGTACATAAATACCCTAGGATCAAGGAAATTAATCACAAATTTCTTTTGAAAGGTCACACACATATGGAGGCTGACACCATCCATACACTAATCGAGAAGAAAATGAAGAAAACAGCAAACACGACCATACCTACGCCATGGGATTAGCAACAAGTGGTTCGCAGCAAATCTAACAAGTATTCTGTCTACAACATGGAATTGGATGATTTTCTGAAATTTGATATGTTACCTGGAAGGGATGTACCTTTTGTTTAAAGGAAGGTAAACTGTGAAAAGGCATCTGTACATCTCACAGTGTGTGCATTTGCAGATAAGGGAAGAAAACCAAAGGCAGTTATTTTCCAAAACATCTTTCAATGAAGAATTTAAATGCATGGACTTTGCACCATCCCAAAGAAGGAATGAAGTACTATGGACCGAAGATCTTAGTGTTGTAACCAATCAGCTACATTCCATTAGTAAAACAAAAGTATGATGACCTTATGTCCTTGTTACCTTTTGTACCATTAGTATGTCACCTTCTTTTTTTTTTTTTTAAGGGCAAAAAACACTTGGGTTATCATTGCCCGATAACAAGATATGACACCTACTCATAGTTTGGTAGTGTCAAAACCAGTAACTAGCACTAAAAACAAAAGAAATATTAATAATAATTAACTGGGCGTACTATACCGGGTGCTTCAAAAAAAATGTATACGCACTTTAAACTATCGTAGTTTTACCGCTCTACAAGGCTAATGTTATATTTCTTCGGCAGGTGGCAGAATAATCGTCCCTTTATGTTATATTGATAGTTAGAATTTTTAATATCAAAATGGCGGACGTACGTTTGAGTTTTGAAGAACGTAAGCAAGTTATTAAGTGGTACTGGAAGTTTGAGAATGTAAATGAAGCATCTGTACATCTCACAGTGTGGCCATTTGCAGATAAGGAAAGAAACCCAAAGGCAGTTCTTTTCCAAAACATCTTTCAATGAAGAATTTAAATGCATTGACTTTGTACCATCCCAAAGAAGGAATGAAGTACTATGGCCCGAAGATCTTAGTGTTGTAACCAATCAGCTACATCCCATTAGTAAACAAAAGTATGATGACCTTATGTCCTTGTTACCTTTTGTACCATCATTGTACCTTTTGTATGTCACCCATTTTACAAATCGTTGAAGTGCTCAAACTTAGCAGGTGATTACCCGAGTTCTCAAGACGAAGAAAATCCTGAAAGCTAAATTATGGCAGGCCCGTTTTTTCTTATCGACCCATTATAAACATTGTACTAGCTTTAATTAACTTACGGCAATAAATGTTTTTATACATTGACACAGTGCATGATGCCTTAAGGCTGCGCTCTACCACTCTGGTGAACGCTGATGCAAGGGTTTTGAATCTGCCTCATTGTAGGCTCATTTTTTGAGCTATTACAAACACATTAATGTCATTTAAGTAACTAAATATTCATATAAGTGCATTAGTTTTTGAAATTTCAATTTCGATTCAACTTAAGCTGCACATCAGGTGGAAAGTCTTTAAAAAAGGGTATTTTCAACGTTCCATAAAATAAAAACGTGAATTTTTATTAAAGAATAAAATACAGACATTCGTAGATTGGAAAATATTAAGAGTAAAACTGCAAACGGTTTATTAAAAAGTTCTAAAGTTAAGGTACAATAAGGCAGACATGAAAGGTCTGCAAGCGCTATTCAACGCTCTGTCAGGTGGCGCGCGTGGCGGCTACAGCCGGAAACTGTAGGCAACTATCCCACCACTACCTGCTGCATATTTCCCCTCACCCGCTTTCGCTAGGTTATAACGTGTGGCCTTTCAGTGTTAGTGTTCCTTCAATTTGCTGATTTATAATATCTATTCATACATTAATAATCAAGTTCCTATCTTGCACAAATGAAAAATTGTAGTAAATATTTGGTTTTTAAATAATAATAAATTATGAACAAGTATGTATAAAGTATGAACTAAAATATTTTTATTTATTCGTCATCCGATCAGTGTGAAAGGGTAGGATCGCATAGGATGACAGGCGCCACTGAGCTTACGGGCGGCGGTGTCTAAGGATCGCGCCGCGCCGGGTCTTTCCAGCGGCCATGGACGAAACACTACTTACGCGCCACCGTTGCGCGCCCATGGAATGAATGATCGTGTCGTGTGGAAGCTCTATATACATCTTCATATCACCGAAATAGTGTTGGCGAACTCTTTCCGTAACAATACATTCGTAACGTGTAACAACTACCTCTACCTCCTGGGGAACAATAAATTATTGATTTATGTCAATATTTTCAAAATATGAGTGACATACCTCATTATGAGGTATTTTGTTTAGTGCAATATTATAGTCTAACTATAATAGGTTTTATTTGACTTAATGTATGATTGCTTCATTTGATTGTTAAACAAATCTCATTACATGAGCAGCTATTACCCATTACAAAATAAAGGAATTACAATTTTAACATTTTAAATTAAAATTTCACTTTTAACTTTTAAACACAAATGCATATTGCCAGAACTAGTTGACCCAAGATACCCTCGAGGGCTTCCTGTGAGAGACAGACTAGATGTTTTATAACTACAATTTTATGTTAGTATAATGCAATAGACGTGACAAGAGCAGCTGATATAGTAATTCATTTAATTCACATGTATACCTATATTATCCCTTACAGTCATGGAGACTAGTGGTACCTGTTAAAAAACAAACTACACAATTAAATATGACAGATAGGTCCGTATGTGTTATTAGTTTCAATGCAACATTAATATTTTTGGGTAATGAGGATACAGTAGAACCCCTCATAACCGGCCTCCAAGGGACCGAGGCCATGGCCGGATAACGATTCGGCCGGATAAACCAACCTATTATAAAAAACGATAATTTATACCTAATAATAATATGTAATTAATAAATATAGTCAAAAGTAGTGTTTAAATCTCTTTTGGGATAATTTTTTATAAAAATACACACGTTTGTAAAACGAATAATAAATTTAATGTATAAGAAAAAGTGGTTAAATAATTAACATAAAAATACAGTACATTTGAGAATTCAGATAAGATAAATTAATGTTAAATAAAGAATGGAGATATAAAACTTATTCACAATAAATTTGCTTTGAAGATTACATCAGGCCTTATAATAGTCCGTAATTTTCTGCTGAACTTTGTTGTCCATTGTTTTTTTGAAGGCATAGTCCCTCCAATTTTTTGAATAACATAACGTCAACAGCTGTTGAGTGGTCCTGTTGCTCTATGTAGGCTAGTGATGTCTGAAGTGCATTTCTCGCCTCCTCATGGCTTATTTTTATCTTCTTCCGAAGTGTCATCATCTGATTTTTCTGCTTCTTCATTTTCATACTCTTCTACAACACTCTGCACGATTTGTTCATCACTTAGATATTCGTTTTCCAAATCATCATCACCAGTTACCCATTCCTGAAGATCTTGATTTAAGATTTCTTCCACCGCCAGTTAATGCTAACTTCGCCAGGTCATTTATAAAGTTCTGCATTACAATTCTCTTGCTGCTCATCTGCTACCTGGATCAAATCTTCATTAACTGTGCTATTGACCAATTTCTCAAATATCTGACCAGGCCTTCCGCCAAGACTTGACAAATGTTGTACTGGGGATTTCATCATCATACGATTCAGCAGTCATGTAGATAACATCCTTTATGTTAATTTGCTTCAGAGCCGAGACGAGATCTACACCGTCAGTGTCCATTTTTCCTAAAATCTCAGATAGAAGTTTGCGCCGATATCGTCTTTTCATACATTCGATTACACCCTGGTCCACAGGTTGGATAAGACTTGTGACATTGGCAGGTAGAAAAAAAAATTTTATTCCGGGAGCATCTTCACACTCTAGTTCATGGGGATGGGTTCCAGCGTTATCAAGCACTAAAATAGCTTTTTCTAGCAACTTATGCTCCTTTAAGAATTTCTTGACTTTGGGAATGAATTCGTTTACGAACCAGTCAATAAAAATGTATGAGTCCATCCACGCTGACTTCTGGGCACGATAGACCACAGGAAGAGAAGAAACATTAATTTGTTTGAAGGCTCTGGGTTTCTTGGATTTAACGATGCCCAAAAGTGGGTGTTTATGCTCACCCAGATGCATTTGAACACAGGGCAACCGTTATACGCTCTTTGTTTAGTTTAAACCCTGAAGCTGAACTTGAGTCCCCAACAGAGAATGTCTTTTGTGGCAAACGTTTGAAATTCAGCCCGGTCTCGTCGATGTTATACACCTGATCTGGGACAAGCTTCTCTTGTTGTATCATCTTTGCCAGTTTGACAAAAAATTCACTCGCCGATGGTGCATATGCTGACATTTTCTCGCCGCAAATATTTACAAATGTAACTCTATGTCTTTTTTCCAGCGGTCTAGCCAGCCATTACTGGCTACGAGCTCAGTGTTTACTCCCAATTTAGTATGTAAAATCATAGTCTTTCTCTTTTAAAACTGGTCCTGAAATAGGAGTACCCCTTCTTTCTCTCTTGTAAAAACCAAAGCCACAAAGCGTTATCAACCAATCTCATTGGAAGGTTTTCTCAAATAACGCCGTTCGGAAAAAACCTTTTCACTCTCTATTTGTGTACAATAGTCCATCAAAGTTTTTCGATTACGACGCCAGTCATTAACCGTGCTCTTTCCCACGTTTAGTTCACTATATATTTTGGCCACTGATTCGCCTTTATCAATTCGTTCGATCGCGTTAAGTTTTTTGTTCCACTGTCACCACGTTACGTTTTCGTTTTGACGCACTCATTTTTCCTTTTTCAATACTGTACATAAAAACGACACTGCAACACAATACACAACACTTGACGAAACAAAACAATTGTACTGTACTGTAACTAACCGCACTGGAAATAATCAACGAACTGTTTAGAGGTTAAACCTACTAGCTCAACTGAGGACAACACAGCTACTGAAAAGTAAACACAAGAAAGTGTAAACAAACAGATACACCAAGATAACGCACCAGTCGTGGGAGACTAGTGCGTGTAACTGCGCGTCTGTAAGCCGTGGGAAATAAATTTTGATATTGGCTTCCGGGAAGTGACCGGATAAACCGAGGTGCGGTAAAACCGAGGCCGGATATGAGGGGTTCTACTGTAATAGAAATTGTATTTTTATAACTAAAATGAGTTGTTTCCAAAATTTGAAGAAAGATGTTAGAGACATTTAATTCATTTTGCATCTAATCCAGTATACAGAGTGAGTGGCTCTTGGTTGTGACAAAATTTTTTGGGTTATAATGCAATGTAAATGTGATACAATGGTGGTTATAAACAAGTCTAACTCCAAAAATTAGGTCTGAAATGAATTATTTTGTTTTTCTAAAAAAAACCCGTGTTTCTTTTACGTAAATCTGATATTTATCAGCAAAGTATAGACATATGTGAGCAAACTACATCATTTTTAGATTCTCCGTTAAATTTTCAATTTGAAAAAGTTATCGGTTCAAACGGTAAGAAAAGAAAATTAAGCTTCAGGTCGATTGAAATGGCAAAGTTGCTAAGTTTAACCCTTTCCGGTCGTATGGCGCAGTACGGCGCCAATAAAATATTTCAACATCGCGCGTATGGCGCGGTACCGCGCCATTATGCAAGCCCGTGAACTGTTGCGCTCTAGTGGCCGATTTTCGAACTTCTAGAGGTTTTCTTTTCTGTTGACAGCTGTTTCCGGCGTGACTCACGGCCACGTGCGTCTGTTGCTATGCGAATGCTAGCCAGTGTTTACTTCTCACTGAGTTTCGATCGTGAGTTGTTGTTGAGGTTAAACGTAATGTTTTAGATATTTGTTTTATAAATGAGTAGGTGTTGTTAGAAGTAGTATAAGTAATAATGTGTTCAGGAATGTGTCTTTTTATGTAAATAAATTATTCGTGTGCAATAAGGAGTTTGAAGACAAGTGTATAGTTGTAAGTTTTGAGCTACTAGCCTCAGCTGAAAATTAGTTTTTATTTAGTTACAGACTAAACAATATTATCTTTTAGTTTTTCAATGAACAGTTATATTTTATGACATTTATCCAGTGATTATAATAAAATGGATAACCCAAGGCCTTCTACAAGTGCTCTTAGTGACACTGCAATTGCAGATGAACTAGGCGTAGATGAAGAACTATCAGGATTCAGTAGTGACAGTGATGAAGAAGTGATTTTACCAACGTTAGAAAATTTATCTGATGAAGATAGTTGATGACAGTGATGAAGGCAATTTAGGACAAGGACCTTCTCAATCTAATAGGCCCTCTACTGATTGGTGTGCTTACAACGGGCCAGACTTTGTTCAATATTCATACACAAATGCAAGTGGGGGCTACAAACCACCATCTACAAACAAACCTGTAAGTGTTTTACAGTTTTTTCAATTGTTTTTTACATCAGAGCTACTGTCAAATATAGTCAAAGAGACCAACCGATTTGCATCAGAAAAAATTCATTTAGCCCAACCTCTAAAGCCTAGGTCAATCTGGCACTCATGGATTGATGTTACTTTGGAAGAACTAAAAGCTTTTATTGGTGTAATTCTGGCTATGGCTCTCTCTCCAAAACCTTCACTAAAAGACTACTTCTAAACAATTGGCTTTTTGAGCAAATCATTTTTTCCATTCTGTTTTTTCTCGCACGAGATTTTTCCAAATATTTTTGGTGTTTACACTTACCTGCTCCAGTGACCAAATCCAAATGTTAGGTCAAGAAGTGACAAAATCAAATCTGTTGTAAATTATTTACAAACAAAATTTATGGAATATTTTGTACCACTTTTTGAAAATAGTATTGACGAAAGTACTGTTGCCTTCAAAGGTCGAGTAAATTTTAAAACATATAATGCGCTCAAGCCTAACAAATGGGGGCTCAAAGTGTTTGTTTTGAGCGATTCTAGATCTGGTTATGTGTATAACTTTGAACCTTATTTTGGGGAAAACAACCACAGAATCTCTCATTCGAGACCTGATTTACCATTTACTGCCAGAAATTGTGGTACACCTTGCTACAAAGTTGAGTGAAAACCATCCTGGTTGTGGCTTTCATTTGTTTACAGATCGGTATTACACTGGCTTAGAATTGGCTTTAGAATTAAAAAATCTAAATATACATCTGACTGGCACAATTAACCAAAACAGGAAAAGGGTTACCTGATGGTATAAAGAAAAAAAAATTTAAAATTGCAACAACACAAAACAAAAGCATTTCGACACAATAAAGATGTTTTACTTTCCGCTTGGCGTGATAAACGTGATGTCCTTATGCTTAGTACTTTATATAACAATGATAAAACAATTGTCAAAAAGGAAAGGAAAAAATGGTGCTACAACAGACATTGAGAAGCCAACAGTTATTTGTGAATATAATAAATTCATGGGAGGTGTTGATCTCATTGACCACTACCTTTCATCATACAAATTTATGAGAAAAACTGTAAAGTGGTGGAGAAAATTATTTTTCTGGCTTCTAGAGGTCTCAGTTGTTAACAGTTACCTTCTATATAATATGGAACAGTTGAATAAATCTTCCAAACAAATTGAACACCGAAAGTTTAGGGAGTTGTTAGTAACTGAGCTTGTTGGAAACGTTCGGAGCTCAGCAACTCGCAAGCGCAAGTCCACCACCGACAACCCTGAACGTCTTGATGGTAAACAGCACTTCCTAAGAAGCTTTGAAAATAAGAAAAAAGACTGTAAAAGTGTGCAGCAACAGAAAAAATTAAGAGGAAAGAGACAATGTTTTATTGCGCCACCTGCACCCAGAAACCAAGTTTGTGTCCTACAGAGTGTTTTGAGAAGTATCACACTCTCTCAAAACATATAAATAATTATAGAAAATTTGATTTTCACAGTTTAGAAACTTTATAGCCTTTTATTGTAAATATGTAATCTAATTGTTTCCATAGTGTAAATTATTTAGTACCAAAAAAATTTTTTGGTTGTGTTCCAAATGAATTCGATAAAGTGACATATTTTAGTGTTATAAATAGTTTTTTTATTATACAATGCGTATGTATTCAACCTTCAAAAGATCTTCATAAAAGGTAAGAAACTATCATAAAACATTCATAAAAAAGTTATAAATAGGTTATGTGTTTAATTTTTAGAAGGTAATGATAAACTAATATCAAGTTATGTAAAATTTTGTATACATATTTGAATTTTAGATATATATTTTTTTAACAATAAAAAAAATTACCAGTTTGATAAAAAACTGTATTTTCATTTATATTTTAATAATTTTAACAGTCCTAACAAAAAAGAATATATTTTTGTTTGGCAAATTAAACATCTACAGTTGTTTAAACAACTAGAAATGTATGCATGCTAAAATCACTAAAAACAGTCGCGACCTGGCTGAAATCAAGGATAAAAAAATTTGCGACCTGAAAGGGCTAAGAAAAACTGAAATATCATTGAACCCCATCTTTTTACCACACCCTGTACAAAAGAATGTGTCAAGTCATATTAAAAACTTTGCCATTTAATAGGCTTTAAAATGGTATGCCATATGACCATAGTTAAGTATTCTGTTATCTACTTTTATCGGTTTGAATATTAAAAGACGCAAGCTATAAAAAGATTAAAGCAATTTAATAACAACTGTACTTAATTTTTATGTTTTATAAAATGCCTCATAAAACAAGGAATTGAAGATTACAAAAACGTAAAGCAGTTTAAAATAATTTTGTGGATGCTAGTTACGGATTAATGGTCACATCCTTTATCAATGTTTTAATTCCTTATCTTATCACTTTCACCAGTATTGTACATTCATTCCTTATCTTGTTTTGTAAGACCAGTGTCCACATGAATTAAATCTACCTCCAATAAACTATTTTTCTGCTCAATTTAGTCAAGTGTAGGCTGCCATGGAGTTCACTACTGGAGAATACGCTGATATAAACTTTATTTACGGGTTTTGTGATGGGAATGCGCATTGAACTCCATTGTTCTAAGGTTCTAAGGCTTGTACTTTCTGATGTCTGTAAGGGCACAAACGTTCTTCATTTAACACTTTCCACACATAACTTTTGCATACATCTAAATTATGAGCAATAGCGCGAACGCTGGTGGAGGGGTTTTCTTCTACGAATAATAAAACCTCTTCTTCAAAATCAACAGGCCGTACGGATTTTACCCGTTCTACAACATTATTTTTCAAATGTCCAGTTTCCCTAAGACGAATATGAACGGCACTGAAGACGCTATGAACTGGGTGCAGCCTATCTGGAAAGCGTTCTCTGTACAATCTGCTAGCTAATCTGGCATTGCCTCCAGCAAGTCCGTACACAAAGTGAATATCAGCATACTCTTCAAAAGTAAAACGGTTCATATCGTACAAGAAACAAAGTAATAAAAGAAATTTAAATTAACAGAAAAAACTAACAGGAATTACAAAGAAGAATTACATTCAAACAGTGACAATCACGTTCAAAACATAGACTTGCTCAATAATGTCTTGATAGTTTGTTCATTAGTTTTTCTTCATTTAAAACACCTGATTTGGTTGCTGATTGTTGGTCAGCTGTTTTCATGTAATATTATGCTATTGTTTTTTAAGAGCATTGAGAATAGTTTGTTTCTTTTTTATTTGTGTGTGTGTGTAACACATTGATTACTGTAAATGGAACAAAAATGATAGTAATATTTTTTTAGGTTATAATAATTGTTCAGTATTTTAATAAAGAACCTTAAAAAGTTTATTCGTAAAAATCCACTACATTGTTGTATGTACTTGCAATGCATGGATTTAACTTGTTTTTGCGTTTGGTGCTGTAACTCAGTTATTTGTTATTCAATCTTTTTGAAACAAAAATTGGTAATAAAATACGCTAAAAAAGTTATCCTGGTGAATTTGTTGTCAAAGTAGCCGTTTCAAAGCTAATACAATTTGAAAATTTTGAACGGCCGCCATTTTGAAATGCAATGAGATATTTGTTTTATTTTTTTTCACTGAAAAGGACCAACACTAGGTTAACATAACTGTTAAGTTTGAATTCTGTATCTTAAGTGGTTTTTGAGTAGTAATTTTTTTTCCCAAAAAAGACATACAGACAGACAGACGCTAAACGAAGTGAAATAGGGCACCTGTTATATTGCATTATTTGTTAGTTTTGGCCTGCTGAACAATGTGGCAAAGTTTGTTCGAATGATTGCTGGACACCCTGTATAGGGGCAGACTAATGTGAATAAAGCATAGTCTGCTTTATTCGCATGTGGCGTGGGTAAAGTGGCTGAAGAGTGAAAGGCCTGTTAAAAACGAAGCTGTGCACTCCTGCGCGTGTGTGAGTCGGACGTCGCGCACCTGGCTCGGGTCCCCCGCTCGGCAAATGTCGGAGGCGCTCGGTAAGTTCCGATCCCTTCCACAGCAACTACTCATTGCCCTCCCTACAACCGATTTTTCCAGCGCTCCAAGCGGATTTTTTAAACATCGTACTGCGATTTCTGGCCTATGGTAGAGCGCACCCTTAAGCCCCGTTCCCAAGGGGCGTGGCACGCTGGCGTGACTCACGCATTCGTGAAAGACGACCCGTCTGAACGATGTGTAGTGAGTCTGCCTCAGTAGCCTTCGGAATCGTGGAGAGTCCATGACCGCTCACGCTCCATATAAAACGTGTTTGATTTTGAAGCTTGGACACGACAGTTGCCAGCCAGATTTTGACGAGTCGACACGTATTTATTTAGTGGGTTGTTTAGTAGAACCTTTTTTAGTTGTGAGCGATTTATTTATTAGTGGGTAAGATGTGTGAGCCTAGAGTAGTGAAGTTACAAGACAACGAATCAATTAAGTTCATTGAATTGTAAGCTAGTGAGAGAGTGCTGTATGATTCGAATTGCAAAGACTACAAGGACAGAGATTTAAGATTATCCACAGCGAAGAGAATTAGCGAAGCAATGGGGATTAACGGATTTGGACCGAAAAAGGTAATTACTAAATTTAAGAATCTTAGAAGTTCATACTGTCAAGAGCTGAAGAAACTTCGCGGAAGTCCTGCAAGCTGGCAGTTGGGGTTTCACGCCAGGAGCCACGGATGACGCGATGGCTTTCATCTTCGTAGTCTATCAAACCACTAGAAACGTAAGTGGGGTTTGTTTTCCGTAACCAATTGTGTAATGAACAACAGGCGAGGACTACATCATCTACCCACTCAATTTTCAATGATATTGGTTTTTCAAAAATTCTGAATTTACTAACAAGAATACCAAAAATGTTTTCTATCACTCTTCGACCTCTTGACAGTCACCGACTGTAGATCTGGTAGTTGTAGATTCTCTCCTCTTGGGTCGTATTATGCCGACTATAGGGTTTCATCAAATATGTTTTTAAAGGAAATGCATCATCTCCTACAATGACAAAGTCTCTGAGCATATTTTAAGCAATTCGTCTCCAAAGCTGCGTGTAATGAGCTATTTTGAAGAATGCCACTAACAGAACCTCTTCCTTTTGCACCCACGTCAAGATATAGAAAATTGTAATTGGCGTCTGCTACCGCCAGTAGTACAATGCTGACACTGTTCTTGTAGTTGTAAAAATCCGATCCACTGTGTGAAGGGGCTCGTATAATCACATGCTTTCCATCGAGACTTCCTGCACAACCAGTGCTCTCTGAAGTTATATTCAACGTTCTTCCACTCATATTTAGTATATGGTATCTAAAAAATATATATCTTGTAATTTTCTATTTCAGATGATGCCAGCGAATCGAACTAGTCCACACTCAGTTGGTGATGATCAGCAGGAACACTCTATCGACATCTGCAGCGAAAATACACCAAATACAGCAAGCCATTCCTAGAGCACTGTCACTCCAGATGCTATAAATACTACAGTGCAAAGTGAAAAAATGGAGGAGGCTCCAGCGACACCAAATGGTAAACTGTAAACCCCACCTGAACCTTCGCCATCACAAGAGGAAGAAAATATAGTTCAAGATTCCCAAATTAATTACATGTGTAGTGCCATACAAAAATTGGATGAAATTTCAACTCGTGCTGCTCAAATTCCAAAAGAAGACTGCTATGACTATTTTGGAAAATATGTGGCATCTATGCTGCGGAACCTAGGACCACCAACGGCAATGAGACTGCAAGACCAAATAACTCGTCTCATAACACAAGCAATGTGCCCACCACCAAATACCTGGAGCCGACCACCCTCATCCAACCAACTATCGAATGACAGTGTTTTCTTATCGACCTATTATAATTATTTTAAGGCAATAAAACTTTTTATACATTGACACAGTGCACTATGCCTTACTCATTCATAAATACCACCCCTACTATTCAAGGGTATATTAAGAAGTAAAAGGCACTATGTCAGTCACTTTTGAAAAAATAATTATTTTGCATTAAAAAATACAATTTTAAAAATCCATAACTATATTATTTTGAAAGAAAATAGTGCAAATATTAAATTTACAAAGTTTAGTTAAAATGTATACATAAATTAACTTTCTATATGCAAAGAAAATTGGAAAAACAATTTAAACCACTGTACTGAAAATTTTAAGTTTTGTGACATAGTGCCATATTATTAATACGGTGAACCCACCGGGTGAATCGTTCTACTGCACGAAAACCTAAAAAACCAAAAGTTGTTTTAAGAACTGCTTACTATCTAGCCAAGAGCAATAGACCTTACTCAGACTTCTTTGAGCTGTTAGAAATGCAATTGGGCTACACTCTAGAAATACTGTTGCAGAAATAATTGATCACGTTTCAAGTGAAATAAGAACAAAAATTATCAAGTCAATTCTTTAAAGACTACGGGTAAAACATTCGGGTAGACGAGTCAACAACTGTAGGCTCAAAATCTAATATAAAAGAGTATTTAAAATGTGAGTTCAGCGAAGAGTACAGCCCTCATTTCTTGTTCTTAGAATTGATTGAGATGAGCATTCACACATCACAGGTAATAGTTCAAAATGTACTAAACTGTTTAAAAATTAATAGCCTACGAACTATTTGTCTTCGTCCATTTCCTGAATAAAAGTTTCTCACTCTTCAGAGCACAATATTTCATTCGAATTAAGCAGTCCATAAATATATAGAATGGATGTAGTTGAATATATTAAGTGTAATAGACATTTATTTCAAAAGGTATTTATATCACATGAAGTTAAATACATATTGTATTCATTATTTGCATAAGTTAATATAATAAGCATTAAAGTTTATAATATATTTTTTTAGTTTATGATAGTTTTGCTCAAAAATGGCTCCAACACTAAATTATGTATTTATTGAGAAAGTGTATATATAGTGAGCACAAATTCATCAAGTCTTATGAAAACAGAGTTCTTATGTAAGACGTGTGACATTTAATCCACAATGAATTCCAATGTACAATGAAAATGTGCGGTAACCACAGACTTCAAATCACAAGTGATAGCAGCTACGCTGCACAGCATAAACTACGCATGTACCTAAATATAGGCTTAAACTTCAGCATTAGCTTTCTAATAGTTTCTAATTGCACTACTAGAACTATTATCAATGACTGGATAAACAATACAGCTGGATGCAGACAATAGAGATAAACGAAGAGCTCGATAAACAATACAGCTTGAAGTAGACAATAAAGATAAATGAAGAGCTGGAATTACCTCCTAACCTACTGCCTAAAGTCAAAATGCTAAAGGATGACACCACCTGGAGAGCAACAATAATTATTCTAGAAATTGCATGACACCACCAGGAGAGCAACCAGAATTATTCTAGAAATTGCATATAATGCAATGGTTGTTGTATACCATACTATTCTGTAGAATATCCAAAACTCTATTATTCGTAATTGTACAGTCTACTTATATTAACATTGTTACAATATCATATTTTAAAACGTGATAACTTATCAGCAATGGTGAGTGTTAGTAAACTAAGCCTACGACAATATTAGGCTTGGTATTACTAGAAATAAATTAAATTCCATGAACCATATTGTACTGTTAGTGAGTTAAAAACATAGTGTATTCATTATTTGCAAAAGTAAATATAATAAGCATTAAAGTTTATAGTATATTTTAGTTCATGACAGTTTTGTTCGAAAATGGCCCCAACATTAAAATGTGTATTTATTGAGAAAGTGTATAGTCAGCACAAATTCATTCAGTCTAGTGAAAACAGAGTTCTTATGTAAGATGTGTGACTACATGAATCCACGATGAATTCCAATTTACAGTGAAAATGTGTGGTAACCACAGACTTCAAATAACCAGTGATGACAGCTCCGTTAACACATCATAAACTACGCATGTACCTAAATATAGGCTTAGACTTAAGCATTAGCTGACTAATTGCAATAGTAGAACAACTAACAATGCCTGAAGAGCTGGAATGACCTCCTATCCTATTACCTAAGGTTAATGTGCAAAAGGATGACATCATCAGGAGAGCAACAAGAATCATTCTAGAAATTGCATATAATGCAATGGTTGTTGTATACCATAATATTCTGTAGAATATACAGAACTCTATTTTTCATAATTTTCTCGGCAACTTATATTGATATTATTACAATATCAGATTTTAAAACATGATTCCTTATTAGCAATCTTGGGTGTTAGAAAACAAAGCCTAAGACAATATTAGACCTGGTATTACTGGAAACAAGTCAACTTCCATTAACTATAACGTAATATATATATATATATATATTTATGACCAGTCATGAAACTTAACACACAGTGAAATTTTATATGCTGATGACACATAAGTGGTGATATAAGCAAACAATTTGGAAAATCTTGTTCAATGCACTAAAGATACAATGGCAGAATTATCGAATTAGTTTTCAGTAAAGGGCCTGAAACTAAACAATAATAAAACGCTAATCATGGAATTTAAAACTTATCAAAATAACGAAGCAGAACAAATTGACTCCTTTTATACGGGCTAAGTAGTAAAACGTACAGTGTTTAGGATTGGAAGTAGATAACCATTTAGACTGGAGTAATTACATGAATGTAGTTGAATATATTCAATTTAATATACATTATTTAAAAGGTACTTATATCACATTAAGTTAAAGAAATAGTGTATTTATTATTTGCATAAGTTACTAGAATAAGTATTAAAGTTTATAATATGTTTTAGTTTATGACAGTTTTGTTCGAAAATGGCCCCAACATTACAATGTGTATTTATTGAGAAAGTTTATAGGGGGCACAAGTTCATCCACTCTTATGAAAACAAAGTTCTTGTATAATATTTGTGATATGTAGTCAACAGTGAAAATGTGCGGTAACCACAGACCTCAAATCACAAGTGATGACAGCTACGCTAACACAGCATAAACTACGCATGTACCTAAATATAAGCGTAGACTTTACAATTAGCTTCCTAATTGCACTACTAGAACTACTAACAATGCCTGAAGAGCTGGATAAACAATACAGTTGGATTGGTGAAGACAATAGAGATAAATGAAGAACTGGAATTACCTCCTAACCTACTGCCTAAGGTTTAGAATAGTGTTTGTGAAAAGTTTGTAAATAGAACAAATATAATACGTGTTGTTTATAATGTTTAACCCAGACGACGAACATTTTGATGACTTCGTTTTAGGTGTTATGGATGCATCGTTTTCAACCGTGGTTAATGAAGTTGAGGAAAATGAGCAAGATGACATCGTTCTACTTAATGTCAGTGAAAGTGAAGATCATTTTAGTGATTCAGATTCAGAACAAAGCCAAATTCAGCCTTCAACTGTACGTGCTCAAAACAATACTTTGACTGATGTGACTGTAAATGATTGTGGTTCTAGTCACACTATACCACTTTATAATGTCAATCATGGCCCAAACTTACCAGAAAATTTTACATCAGACACAACACCTATTAAATATTTCTATCTTTTTCAATGAAGACATAATTGATCATATTGTTAAAGAAACTAACTTATATGCAAACAAAAAAAATACAACTACATCTGCCACCACAATCTAGATTATCGAGATGGAACAACATAAATTCTATAGACTTGAAAGCTTTCCTTGGTGTTGTCATAAACATGGGCCTAATATCCTTGAATTCCATTGAGGATTATTTTAGTACAAAATTAGAATCCCGGATCCCATTTTTTTAGCAATGTTTTCTCAAAAAACGAGTTCCTAAATATTTTTTGTCAACTTCATTTCACACATGAACAAGGGCAGGGTGATGTTAGAAGAAAAGGTTCCCTAATACAACCTATCGTTAATCACATTACCGGAATATGTAAATTGTTTTACAATCCTAGAAGTAGGATTGCAGTCGACAAAAGCACTAGATCTTTCAAAGGTAAAGTTAGCTTCCGTATATATAACCCACAGAAACCAACTAAGTTTGGTATGAAGATCTTTGTCCTTTCAGACAGTCAAAATGGTTATATATATGATTTCATCCCCTACTTTGGAAAACAAGACATTATACATGGTTCAACACTTCTAAAGACAACACAAATATTCAAGGCCTTTTGCCAAACAGTAATTATGAAGGACCCGGCCAAACCTGTAACGGGATTGACTGTTTATACAGATTGCTACTATACTAGCCCTGAGCTAGCAAATGAACTGCTCAGTTTAGGTTGTTTCCTAACAGGCACTGTTATGCCAACAAGAGTGGGGATGCCTCCTAATCTAAACAGTGTTACTAAGAAGCTGAAAAAGGGAGATGTGCTAGCTCAGAGAAACAACAATATTTTGGTGGTATCATGGAAAGATAAAAGGATTGTACACATGTTGTCTACAAACAATAAAGGAAGTAGGGCTGATATGACTAATGTTCAAAGTAAGTGGCCAGATAAGCCACCAACAGCTAAACCAAATGTAGTCCTAGACTATACTAAAACATGGGAGAGTAGATCGAAGTGATCACTTTAGGGGGCCATTTACCCATAAAAATGATTTTTTTTTTTCAAAAATTTTTTTTTCTGTTTTTTATTTCTTAAACATTCTGGAAGACATGTTTTTGACATTTAAATAAGTTTTTATTGACTAAATCATGGTTTTTTGTGTGGTTTTGTACATGCATACCACTGCCTGACTCCCATTTTTTCGCCTGCATGCAGAAACCTTCATTATGCTACACCCAAATACAACTATCCAACAAAATTATTATTATTATACAAATTATTATATAATTATTATTATATAATTATACAATATAAACAGTGGTTGTTTCTCAGAGTTTTTGATTTGTTAGGTTGGCTATACCAGCCAGAAACAATCTGATTTTTTGTACTGGCAAGCAGAAAGCCAGCTGTTTGTGTTTTTGTTTACTTCTCTAGCCTTGTTTTGTTGTGGTCAGTAAAACACAGTGTGTTAATTTTTGAAGTTTGCTTTTATTTTCAGTAGAAAAAGCACAAACTATAAATAGTGAATTGATATTAGTTTTATATGTTAGTGGAAGTGTTTGAAGGACGGTGCTGTCTTCTTTGATTTGTTTTGAAGGTAGACAGATTTGTTTTGAAGAATTTTGGTGGTGAGCTTATGAATTTTTGTAATTGTTAGTGAAAATGGCACCGATAAAACATTCTACTATTCAGAAAAGTGCTAGAACTAAGAGTAACAAAAAACTAAAAGCTGCTTTAGCAGCCAGTAAAAGATGGGGGCAAGTGGAAAAAAACTTATAGGCCTACCACATCCTGTGATGATTCTAACCCTGTTCCCAGTACTTCTAAAACATCTGAGAATTAAGAGTGATTTAATTAGGTCTACAAAATCATTAGGCCTACCTACTATTAGAGTAAAAGATATAAACACAGCTTTTACTAGGCGTAACTCGGAAGTTAGCTGCGAGGATAACACAAGCCTTCACGGCAGTACGCATAACACACCGGAGTACGCAGTGGTTGACATTAGGTGTTTGAAGCCTCTTGTTACTAGCCTAGCTTGCCCTCTATGCTTTCAACAAAATTTAGTTTTGAAGACATCAGACAACGTGGGTTTGCAATAAAAAACTTAACGATTTCATGTAGTACTTGCGAAGAATTAAAAGCTTCTTCTTTTACTTCTGATACAATTGATGAATCTAACAACTTTGAATGTAAAACCGTAGAGTTGTGAAAAGTTTTACAGCATTAGGAAAAGGTTATGCTGCTGTAGAGCAGTTTTGTATGATTATGAACATATTTTGAGTAGCAAAACATTTCACAAGCATGCTTCAGTTGTAGCAAATACTGCCATTGATGTCAGTCAAAGTAATCTTGAAATGGCTCGAAAAAAGAGTGCGTGAAGTATACAAAGAAATGGATTGTACTGTAACTGACGATTCTGTCATTGATCTCGTGTAAGCTACGATGGATCGTGGCACAAAGAGAGGCCATACATCCAATTAAGGCATTGGATGTGTGATAGAGCTACAAACTGGCCTAGTCCGTAGACTATTGCGTACTGTCAAAGTATTGTCAGGTGTGTGAAATTACTAAGACAGAGTTAGGTGAAGATTCTCCAGAATATAATATTTGGTTTAGTGGACATAAAGACTTGTGCTACAAAAACTATGATGGGTCATCCCCAGCAATGGAAACAAAAGCTGCGGAAATCCTTTGGCAGAGATATCTTTGACCTATAACTTTCGTTATGTCACTATTTTGTCGGACGGTGATTCTTCTGTATTTGGTCACCTCCAGAGCCTTCATATTTATGGAAATGAGTTAGTCCTAACAAAAGAAGAATGTGTTAACCACGTTGCCAAACGCCTTGGGACTGGGACTTCGCAATATTATTAAGACATGTCGTGCTAAAGGTATAACCCTTGGTGGCAAAGGCTACGGAATGCTCAAGGAAACAACAATTATAAAACTGACAAAATATTACAAGAATAGCATCCTTAGGAATAAAGATGACATTTCTAAAATGAAAAGTGACATACTTGCCACTTTACATCATTGTACATCCACAGATGAAGCGCCTCGCCACTCAAAATGTCCTGATGGAGAAAAGAGCTGGTGTTTTTACAAAAGGGCGCAAGCTACAAAACGTTACACCTGGTCCGCATAAGGACAACTTGGGTACTGCCATCACGCCACAGGTTCTCAGACACATCTTTCCTGTTTACCAAAGGTTAGTGGCAAAGGATTTGTTGGAAAGATGTGTAAAAGGAAGGACCCAAAATGCAAATGAGAGTTTGCATGGTACCCATATGGAAAAAGAGTCCTAAAACAAGAAACGTTTCGAAAAAGACTCTTGAGGGCGCAGTAGCTGAGGCTGTTTCACAGTTTAATTTTGGAAACTCTGTATTTTCATTGAGCATGAGTGCTGCTGGAGTCTCTCCTGGAAGGTTCAGTGGTAGAATAATAAATATCAGAGACAAAAAGAGAGTTACTAGCACTGTGCGCAAGAACAATCTGCATTACAAGAGATATCGAAGGAATTTGAAGCTGAAGAAGCAGAGACTAGAAGACAAGAAGAAGAAGAAAGAAGGGCCTACTTATGGAGCAGGGAACTTCTAGGAACTTATATCCTTATAAGTAAGTGTTTAAACTAAATAAAATGTAAGAATTGTGTCAAGCTTTTGTTTTTTGGACTTTTTCCGAAAGTTTTAAATTTCTGTGTTTTTGCGTCGCAGGAAAACACTCTAACTTTTTTATTTGTTAATATATCAACTTGAAATTTTTTATGTACTCTCCTAGATACTTTATCTACACACTGTAGCATGGAAATTACAAAAATACTACAAATAACCCCACAAAAAAAAATCTTTTTGAAATTTTTTTTTTAAACCTGATTTTTTGAGGAAAAAAAATTTTTTTATGGTAATAAATGACTGAATTTATTAAAACCCATGCTACAGTGTGTAGGTATTTGCTTACCCTACAATTAAAAAAAAGAAATACTTAATTATCTATAATACTAATAAAACTAGAGTGTTTCCCGTGAAAAAAAAAAACTGCTCTCCCCCCCCCCCTAAGGCAAATGGAGGGTGGGGGGAAAGAAAGTTTTTTTCATTGAAATTTTTTTTACAAAACTAACCAGGTTATAATAAAATAGTCAAATTAAAAAAAAAATTATAATTAAAAAACTTTTGGTTTTGGGTAAATGGCCCCCTTTATATCCTCATACCAATTTATGAGACGTACGAAGAAATGGTACAGGAAAACATGTTTTTTGTTACTGGAGGTAGCAACTGTCAACTCCTACATTTTGTACAAAGATATCCAAAACAGAAATCTCAAAAAGCCGATGACACATGAACAGTTTAGAAAGAGTTTGGTGAAAGATCTTGTGGCTGACAAAGTAGCTCAACCTACGCCTAGGCGTGGACGTCGCGGTCGACCCAACCACGGAGCAACGCCCTCCGTAGAACGCCTAAACGGGAAACTCCAATTCATTCAGAAGAGACCGAAGGGTACTGCTAGATGTGTAGTCTTTCTAAAAAAGGTTTACGGAAAGAAACTGTATATATTCCTGCAAAACCTGTGGAGACCATCCAGCCTTACACCCCGAAATTTGCTTCGAAGCATTTCACACCTTGGATAATTATGCATAAATTATTGAATGTCAGTCTCATATATTGATGCTCTTATTACAACATTATGTTTCTTTTCAATTCACAATTATTTTATCTTTATTCATATATTTTACTACTTTAAATCTAAATGTAAATAACTTTTAATATTTTTTGTTTACTTTTCTAACTGTAAAACAGGTAATAAAAAAATATAAATTAATTTTTTGTTGTTATTTGTATTTATATAACCTATTTGTACCTTATAAATTTTTTTTAAATAGGGTAATTTAAAAAAAATTGATTTTGGCGTAGTGACAACATTTTAAATCCATATTGTACTGGAACTTTGGAGCAGCTCTAACCACTGTCTGGAAAGTAAAGCAGTGGCGTCTATGACAGATGAAATTTGAGTTTAGGCAATAAACTCATTAACCAACACGATTTTTAAACAAAAAATTGAAATGAACCAGTAGAAAAATAAAAAATCTGAAGAATGGTTTCTAAAGAGTGTAAACACCAAGTTACCACCAAAACCGATATCTACGTCAGTTAGTCACGGACTTGCTGTAGTGGCAGTGAAACCAGCCGGATATACGTAGGTGCGCATTCAGAAGACTTTCTAGGCTTTGCTTAGAAGCCTAACTAGACTCCAAAAGGAATATAACGTATCAAACCTAAAAGAGGAAGGAAATTTGAGAATACGAAAAAAAGCCTCCACATGCAGTGGACACTGAATTATATCAAAACATTGTTAAGAGACAATATGATGAAGTCAAGGAAGAAAACATCTTATTCACTGGAAAGTAAATGTACAGAAACTATAAATATAATAGAAGCATATTTAAATAAAAATGGAAGAGGCACAGCAATGGCTATAGGAACTGTGGTCCAGACGTCGGTAACTGACCGTTTTTCCAAGGATCGGAACTGCTTCTACTTCTGATCAAACTGATAAAAGAGACATGTATAGCACTCGGAAGACGAGATGTATGTAAATGTTACCAAAAAGGTGATGGATTAACCTTTTCTCGTATGGAGGTACTGTATGGTGCCAAATCTTTTAAACCTTAGAATTAATTATTGGATACACGTTTTGACACTATTACTGCATAGTGAAACATTAGGTACCCGGTACCAGAAAATAAATTAGAAGTAATCAGCTGATAAAATGCTTTTTCTAATTTATTCTTGCTTTCACCACCGAAAATCTGTTGGACGAATATTGGGAGACTTGACATTGTAAATATTTTATTTTATGATGATTATTTGTGTATAGTGGTAAATAAAAATACTTATTATCCAATGAAATGTATAGATTAAAGATACAAAATGTGATAAAAGATAATACTTAAATGTTATCTAAAAACGTGACCTTTAGTGTATAACACGCCGCACCATGTCATGTCAAATTGGATGATCTCTTGTGGTTTCTTAGCTTTTAGGCATACTGTTATTATTTTATATACATCCTATGTAGGATACAGCCTTAATAATAATAATAATGAATGTATTTTTACAGTCAAGAATGGGGATATTGAGTGCCAGAAGATGATATAAGACTAAGTTATTGAAGACTGCGTTCAATGATCTTGATATTCCAGCGGGTTCAGATTGATCTAATATCGGGAGCGATGATAAAGACATTACTCCGATGATTAAAGGACATAGAAGATGTTACGGAATTTTTGACTCAAGGAATTGGTCAAGTTTTCATCTAAGAATTCATAAAAGTTTTCGTCTAACATCAAACGGAATCGAGCTCAGATTGATGAAAAAAATAATAACAGAGTACATTGAGAACTTGAAAGAGGCGATAAAAGATGTATCTCCAGATAAAATTTATAACTACGACGAGACTTGTATGTCAGATGACCCTGGGAAGAAAAAAGTGATTTGTAGGAGAGGCTGCAAGTACCCAGAACGGATAATAAATTCGACCAAATCTAACATACACTCGTAAGTGTCATGTTCTGTGGTAATGCCAATAGTGACTAGTTGCTGCCTTATGTTATAAAGCGAAGTAGAGGGGGGACTTGACTGGTAATGCATTTTCATCATTTCTAATTGACTACATAAAAGAAAAGTGTACTCAGCCTCCACTTCCTATTGTCATATACACGGATGGTTGCACAAATCAAAATAGGAACCAATTCCTGGCCAATGCTCTCCTCCACTTCTCAAGACAACACAACGTTACTGTTACCCAAAAATGTTTAGTCAAAGGCCATACCCAAATGGAGGGTGACAGTGTCCATGCCATGATTGAAAGAAAACTTAAAAACAAAGAAGTCTACATCCCATATGAGCTGGTGAAATATACAAGGAAGCAAGAGAAAAACCTTTCCCATATGAAGCTAAGTACCTCTACTATGATTTCTTCAAGGACTACAGTCATATCAACTATTATGACTCAATTCGCCCTGGAAGGAAACCAGGTTTGTCGACTTCATTATTAGATTATCTTCTACGTACTATAAACAAATGTGATGTTGTGATATATTCACTCCTTACTACTAATTTTAACAACTATTTTTGACTTTGGCGGTTGTAGTGGGTATAGAAGAGTTGACGAGAATCAGAATAATTTTAACATGCGAAAGAGAAATTTGGTAAAGTCACATAAATATTGGGCAAATAATAAATTAACACTTGTTTAGAAGAAAGTGTTTTAGTACTTTCTTAAACTTTAGCACTGACGTGTTACAATTCACTGGTATAGTACCTGAGACCATGCACACCATTTAAATTTTTATTTTACCTATTATGATGTTATTTTTACATCCATAACTAAAGTCCAGAAAATTTTATATTTCAGGTGATCCATTAGTTACAGACATGCATGTACTACAATACTTGCCTGTGGGGAAGATAATGTACAAATTAAGTTTTAATGATGAACTGAAAGACCTATCAAGGAGAGCACGAACTGTTGACAAAATATTGAACCAGTACACATATACACTATTTTTAAGGTTGATTCATGTGGTTTATCTGATATTACTTTATAATTTTTATTACAAATGCATAACCATGTTTTACTTTTGAAACTTTTGCTGCATCATCTTGTGATGTATGTGGCTATTTTGTTTTAGCGGTTTGGTCGTTTGTTCTAATTCAGACATCCAGTGAGAAGAGAGTACGTCATTTGTGTATGATCTACGAGATTTAATTAAAATTCTCCAGACAAGAGTGCACTAACTAAAGTGCGTCTGTTGTGTTATTTAATTATAACCTAAGGCCTGTCTGTAACTTACTCCAAAGTTTGACAAACTAAAATGATAGAAGTCTGCGGGCAGAATAAGTATTATAATGGGCTTCTTTTGCATTGTACATAAATACCCTAGGATCAAGGAAATTAATCACAAATTTCTTTTGAAAGGTCACACACATATGGAGGCTGACACCATCCATACACTAATCGAGAAGAAAATGAAGAAAACAGCAAACACGACCATACCTACGCCATGGGATTAGCAACAAGTGGTTCGCAGCAAATCTAACAAGTATTCTGTCTACAACATGGAATTGGATGATTTTCTGAAATTTGATATGTTACCTGGAAGGGATGTACCTTTTGTTTAAAGGAAGGTAAACTGTGAAAAGGCATCTGTACATCTCACAGTGTGTGCATTTGCAGATAAGGGAAGAAAACCAAAGGCAGTTATTTTCCAAAACATCTTTCAATGAAGAATTTAAATGCATGGACTTTGCACCATCCCAAAGAAGGAATGAAGTACTATGGACCGAAGATCTTAGTGTTGTAACCAATCAGCTACATTCCATTAGTAAACAAAAGTATGATGACCTTATGTCCTTGTTACCTTTTGTACCATTAGTATGTCACCTTCTTTTTTTTTTTTTTAAGGGCAAAAAAACACTTGGGTTATCATTGCCCGATAACAAGATATGACACCTACTCATAGTTTGGTAGTGTCAAAACCAGTAACTAGCACTAAAAACAAAAGAAATATTAATAATAATTAACTGGGCGTACTATACCGGGTGCTTCAAAAAAATGTATACGCACTTTAAACTATCGTAGTTTTACCGCTCTACAAGGCTAATGTTATATTTCTTCGGCAGGTGGCAGAATAATCGTCCCTTTATGTTATATTGATAGTTAGAATTTTTAATATCAAAATGGCGGACGTACGTTTGAGTTTTGAAGAACGTAAGCAAGTTATTAAGTGGTACTGGAAGTTTGAGAATGTAAATGAAGTTCAAAGACAGTGGAAAAGGGATTATGATACAGAACCACCTTCAAGATTAACAGTTACACACATACGAGACAAATTCGAAGTTCATGGAACAGTGTGTGATGTGCATAAAGGTCATTCAGGTCGACTTCGAACAGCTACAAGTGATGAGTCTTCAACGGCAGTCTTGGAACTGTTTCAACGCTCTCCTAACAAATCTTCAAGGCAAGGGGCACGTAAAAGCGATGTAAGTGCTAGCAGCGTGCTACGCATTCTGAAGAGATGCAAGTATCGTGTTTACATTCCAAGGCTGGTGAAACAGCTAAGTGACGACGATCCAGATCGAAGGTTGCAATTTTGTGAATGGGTTCAGGAGATGGTGATACGTGAACCGGAATTTATGGGTAGCATCATTTGGTCAGATGAAGCCCAATTCAAACTTAATGGAACTGTCAATAGGCACAATAAATTGTGTTTACTGGGCTGAAGACAATCCTCACATTACAATTGAAAAGCTGTAAATTTGCCTGGTGTAAATGTGTGGTGAGGTTTGTCTTCAAGGGGACTCATTGGACCTTTTCGATTTGAAGGTACTGTAACTAGTATTAATTACCTAACATTGCTGATTCCATATTTCCTGCCATTCGTGCATTATACGGCAATGATAATTTTTATTTTCATCAAGATGGTGCCCCGCCGCACTATCACAGGGACGTACGAGCTTACCTGGATCAAAATTTGCCGGGCCAGTGGATAGGACGCAGGGGGCCAATCGAGTTTCCAGCACTCTCTCCAGACCTTACACCTCTGGATTTCTTCTTATGGGGCACAGTAAAAGATGAGGTGTTCAAACGTAAACCACGTAACCTAGACATTCTTTGGAATGAGATTCAAGCTGTGTGTAGAGAAATCTCATTGAACGTTTTGATACGATGTACAGAATCAGTGGTGACTCGTACTCGGAATTGTGTTGATGCTGCATTTCACCAATTTGAACAGTATTAAGATTTGTTATTTACGTTTCATTTACATTGGACTTTAAGCTTTCTAATTTCCTGAAATTTTACTTTGTAGAACGGTAAATAAATTTTCTATGGAAGTTCAAAGTGTGTATACATTTTTTTGAAGCACCCAATACATAATAGAGAACAGTTTCTTAAAACTACACACCTCAAAACAATTAAAGGATCACTTTTATTGCGTCTTGTAAAACAAGTATTAATAACAGAAGAATGTTTGAACTTTGCACACTGATAAAGGAACCTCTCGGTAGCAAAGATAAATAATTCTTGTTTATTTCTGACTAATTCAGTAAAAGATAAGAGCGATTATTTCGATATCATGTCCAAACAAGAATGAGATAAGGAAAGGTTCAGGCTCAGTTTTGTCAGAAGTTGATCTCGTTCAGTCTGGATTAGACTTCTATAGTTAGGCCTGTGTGTTTTTATTGTTATGGCGGGTGTTAGACGGTTTTTGTCTGAGAGTGATGTCAGTAGAGCTGTTACTTTGATAGAAGTGGGAGTTTCCCAACGAGAAGTGGGTAGGCGCTTAGGTGTGAGTCAATCAGTAATTTCAAGATTATGGAACCGACATCAGGAGCTAGGAACACTTCAAAGACGCCCAGGACAAGGCCGTTCGAGATCTACCACGCACATAGAAGATCGATTTTTACGAGTTAATGCACTTCGTAATCGATTTTTACTGCTAGAGAACTTCAAAACGACCTAAGCCAGGCGACTGGAAATCGTGTGTCGGATCAGACTGTTAGAAATCGACTCCGGGAAGCTGGATTGAGATCTAGGAGACCTGCCCGAGTGCCGAGATTGACTGTGCGTCATAAGAGAGCCAGATTGCAGTTTGCAAGAGACCATAGGCGTTGGCAGCTGAGACAGTGGCGTAAGGTAATGTTCTCAGACGAGTCAAAATTTACAATTTTTGGTAATGACGGCCGCGTTCGAGTGTGGAGAAGAGGAAATGAACGGTTTATTAACTGTTGCCTAGCTCCCAGAGTTCCGTTTGGCGGGGGCTCAGTATTAGTGTGGGGTGGCATAACAATGGACGGTCGTACAGACCTTGTCATAATCCGAAACGGTACTTTGACAGCCCAGCGTTATGTGGACGAGGTGTTAGACGTTCATATTCGTCCGAGAGCAGAGCAAGCAGGTCAAAATTTTTTATTTATGCAAGACGGAGCTCGACCACATGCAGCAAGATTGGTCCGTGAGTACCTGGGCGAACACAACATACCACTGCTGGAGTGGCCAGCCTGCAGTCCGGACCTAAACCCGATTGAGCACGTCTGGGACCAACTAGGACGAAGTATCCGGGGCCGCCCAAACCAACCCAGGACTTTGGATGAGCTGGAAATGGCATTACGAGAAGAATGGGAGCGGTTACCTCAAGATAGCCTCAGACGACTCATCAGAACCATGCCACAGCGTGTTCTTGCGGTTATATCAGCTAGAGGTGGCAATACAAGGTATTGAAAGTGAGATTCAAAAGACCAGACCATTTCTTATTACATTTGTACTTTATTAAGAGAGTTGTTTTCGTTTTAATTTTGCGGTTTTAAACTTTGTTTACTGTTCTAGCCTAAAATAAAATATCATATAAAAAAAACATATACGATGTATTTTACTTTCAACACTGACTTTGAAATAAAAAAAAAATTATTAGAAAATTTCGAACCGTTAACCGAGTGCATTCTGTTAAAAAAGTGATCCTTTAATTGTTTTTGAGGAGTGTATTAAGAACATAACATATATACACATATAAATATCTATTATATTATAACACTTAAAACTAGTTAACAATAGATCTGAGTGAGCTGTAAAGGGGCCCACCCAGTCCGGTTACTCTAATGGAAGCTCTTTTTTTCAGGTACTTCACAGCCCTTCAAACCCTGGCCAGCAATGAGGTACTCTCCAGGAATCCGAAGAGCTTAACTAGAACTTCATTATTGTCCCCTAGCAATTCGGCAAGAGTAGAAGGGAAACGATAATCGCGCCTCTGTCGAGAATAGTGATTACACTCGATCAGGACATGCTTTACAGTTAGATTAACATTACACACGGGGCGCAAAGGAGGATCCCCGCGGTCCATAAGAAAGCCGTGGGATAGAAGGGTGTGTCCGATCCGAAGACGGCATAACACTACCTCCTCCCTGCGGCTGGTACGGTTTGAGGACGTCCAAGGTAGAACTGACCCCTTTATGTCCCGTAGTTTGTTATCGTTGATTTCTGTCCACGACCTTTGCCACTCATTTCTTAAGAGTCTTTTGATGTGTGGTTTCACATCTGGCAATATTAGTTGTTGGGTGTAAGGCACCAATTCTATCGCTTCCCTTGCAGCTCTGTCGGCCATTTCATTGCCAGGTATTCCAACATGACTTGGTACCCACATAAAAATCACTTGAACATTTCTTCTTATTAGATCATGTAGGGAGTTTTTTATATTGCAGAGAAGAACGTGTTTCGGATACAAGTCCTTTAGTGCTTCTATGCTGCTCGGTGAGTCGGTACATACCACCAGCCTCCCTGTCCTAGGGCACACGATGTTTAGTGCCTTCTCAATGGCCGTCAGCTCGGCAGTATAGACAGAGGACGCAGGGGGGAGGCAAAATTTGAACTCAGATCTGGCAGTCACAAAGGCGCAACTAGTGCCAGTCCCAGTTTTAGATCCATCCGTATATACTACGTCACATGGTGTTTAGCTCTTCACGAAATAATTGGTGTATTATGTTTGCGGATGTATCTTGTTTCTTATTGTGTACTAGCGAGTTTATAATAGGTGGTGTATTCAAAGACCACGGGGGTACGTCGCAATCGTGGCTTTGTCGCACCTCGAAAACGTCGATGCCGAGACGTACTATTATGTTCTCTACTCTTATACCGAAAGGGGCTGAAGCGTTAGGTTTCAACTTGTACCTATGCGTTAACGCATTTTCAAATACTAAGTCGTAAGCTGGGCTGAAAGGTCTAGATTTCAGAGTATACCAAAAGTTGGCTAACAACAGATCGCGTCTTTGCGACAACGGCGGCTCTCCGCACTCAGCCAGCAAACTTATCACCGGACTGGAGCGGAATGCACCGGTAGTCAGTCTGATAGCAGAGTGATGGATTGTGTCCAGCATTTTAATAGTGTTGGGACGTGCCGAGGAGTACACCTGACACCCGTAATCGAGGCACGAACGAACAAAAGCTTTATAAAAGCGAAGCATACATGTTCTGTCCGCGCCCCACCTTGTCCCTGTAAGCACTCTGAGCAAGTCCAGTCGCCGTAGACATTTAGCTTTCAATTCTTTCAAATGAGGAACCCAGATAAATCTGCTGTCCAAAGTAATGCCCAAAAACTTTATGGTACGTGTTACTGATATACGGGTACCGTTAATTGTAAGGAAAGGCTCGGTAGCATTCCTCTGCCTAGAAAACAATATGCACTGGGTCTTATCAGATGAAAAGGAAAATCCTGTTTGTCGACTCCAGTCTTCAAGCCGACGTATCGCAATCTGTAAGATTCGTTCCGCAGTAGTATGTCTCCTTGCGGCAGTATGTCACCCATTTTACAAATCGTTGAAGTGCTCAAACTTAGTAGTTGATTACCCGGATTCTCAAGACGAAAGAAATCCTGAAAGCTAAATGATGGCAGGCCCGTTTTTTCTTATCGACCCATTATAAACATTGTACTAGCTTTAATTAATTTACGGCAAAAAATGTGTTTATACCTTGACACAGTGCATGATGCCTTAAGCCCTGTTCCCAAGGGGCGTGGCATGCTGGCGTGACTCACGCATTCGTGAAAGACGACCCGTCTGAACGATGTGTAGTGAGTCTGCCTCAGTAGCCTTCGGAATCGTGGAGAGTCCATGACCGCTCACGCTCCATATCAAACGTGTTTGATTTTGAAGCTTGGACACGACAGTTGCCAGCCATATTTTGACGAGTCGACACGTATTTATTTAGTGGGTTGTTTAGTAGAAGCTTTTTTAGTTGTGAGCGATTTATTTATTAGTGGGTAAGATGTCTGAGCCTAGAGTAGTGAAGTTACAAGACAACGAATCAATTAAGTTCATTGAATTGTAAGCTAGTGAGAGAGTGCTGTATGATTCGAATTGCAAAGACTACAAGGACAGAGATTTAAGATTATCCACAGCGAAGAGAATTAGCGAAGCAATGGGGATTAACGGATTTGGAACGAAAAAGGTAATTACTAAATTTAAGAATCTTAGAAGTTCATACTGTCAAGAGCTGAAGAAACTTCGCGGAAGTCCTGCAAGCTGGCAGTTGGGGTTTCACGCCAGGAGCCACGGATGACGCGATGGCTTTCATCTTCGTAGTCTATCAAACCACTAGAAACGTAAGTGGGGTTTGTTTCCCGTAAGCAATTGTGTAATGAACAACAGGCGAGGACTACATCATCTACCCACTCAATTTTCAATGATATTGGTTTTTCAAAAATTCTGAATTTACTAACAAGAATACCAAAAGTGTTTTCTATCACTCTTCGACCTCTTGACAGTCACCGACTGTAGATCTGGTAGTTGTAGATTCTCTCCTCTTGGGTCGTATTACGCCGACTATAGGGTTTCATCAAATATGTTTTTAAAGGAAATGCATCATCTCCTACAATGACAAAGTCTCTGAGCATATTTTAAGCAATTCGTCTCCAAAGCTGCGTGTAATGAGCTATTTTGAAGAATGCCACTAACAGAATCTCTTCCTTTTGCACCCACGTCAAGATATAGAAAATTGTAATTGGCGTCTGCTAGCGCCAGTAGTACAATGCTGACACTGTTCTTGTAGTTGTAAAAATCCGATCCACTGTGTAAAGGGGCTCGTATAATCACACGCTTTCCATCGAGACTTCCTGCACAACCAGTGCTCTCTGAAGTTATATTCAACGTTCTTCCACTCATATTTAGTATATGGTATCTGAAAAATATATATCTTGTAATTTTATATTTCAGATGATGCCAGCGAATCGAACTAGTCCACACTCAGTTGGTGATGATCAGCAGGAACACTCTATCGACATCTGCAGCGAAAATACACCAAATACAGCAAGCCATTCCTAGAGCACTGTCACTCCAGATGCTATAAATATTACAGTGCAAAGTGAAAAAATGGAGGAAGCTCCAGCGACACCAAATGGTAAACTGAAAACCCCACCTAAACCTTCGCCATCACAGAGGAAGAAAAAAGTTCAAGATTCCCAAATTAATTACATGTGTAGTGCCATACAAAAATTGGATGGAATTTCAACTCGTGCTGCTCAAATTCCAAAAGAAGACTGCTATGACTATTTTGGAAAATATATTTGTCTTCGTCCATTACCTGAATAAAAGTTTCTCACTCTTCCGAGCACAATATTTCATTGGAATTAGGCAGTCTATATATATATAGAATGGATGTAGTTGAATATATTAAGTGTAATAGACATTTATTTCAAAAGGTACTTATATCACATGAAGTTAAAGACATATTGTATTCATTATTTGCATAAGTTAATATAATACGCATTAAAGATTATAATATTTGTTAGTTTATGATAGTTTTGCTCAAAAATGGCTCCAACACTAAATTATGTATTTATTGAGAAAATGTATATATAGTGAGTAAAATTTCACCAGTCTAGTGAAAATGGAGTTCTCATATAAGACGTGTGACATATAATCCACAATGAATTCCGATGTACAGTGAAAATGTGCGGTAACCACAGACTTCAAATCACAAGTGATAACAGCTACGCTGAACAGCATAAACTAAGCATGTACCTAAATATAAGCCTAGACGTCACAATTAGCTTCCTAATTGCACTACTAGAATTATTATGAATGCCTGAAGAGCTGGATAAACAATACAGTTGGATTGGTGAAGACAAAAGAGATAAATGAAGATCTGGAATTACCTCCTAACCTAGTGCCTAATGCCAATGTGCAAAAGGATGACACTACCAGGACAGCAACAAGAATTATTCTAGAAATTACATATAATGCAATGGCTATTATATATCATAATATTTTGTACAATATCCAGAACTCTATTATTCGTAATTGTACAGTCTACTTATATTGACATTGTTACAATATCATATTTTAAAACGTGATAACTTATCAGCAATGGTGAGTGTTAGTAAACTAAGCCTAAGACAATATTAGGCATGGTATTACTGGAAATAAGTTAAATTCCATGAACCATATTGTACTGTTAGTGAGTTAAAGACATAGTGTATTCATTATTTGCAAAAGTAAATATAATAAGCATTAAAGTTTATAGTATGTTTTTGTTCATGACAGTTTTGTTCGAAAATGGCCCCAACATTAAAATGTGTATTTATTGAGAAAGTGTATAGTGAGCACAAATTCATCAAGTCTTATGAAAACAGAGTTCTTATGTAAGATGTGTGACTACATGAATCCACAATGAATTCCAATGTACAGTGAAAATGTGCGGTAACCACAGACTTCACATCACAAGTGATGACAGCTATACTGCACAGCATAAACTACGCATGTACCTAAATATAGGCTTAGACTTATGCATTAGCTCTCTAATTGCAGTACTAGAACTATTATCAATGCCTGAAGAGCTGGATCAACCCGCTAGATTTACACAATAGAGATAAATGAAGAACTGGAATTACCTCCTATCCTATTGCCTAAGGTTAATGTGCAAAAGGATGACATCATCAGGAGAGCAACAAGAATCATTCTAGAAATTGCATATTATGCAATGGTTGTTGTATACCATGATATTCTGTAGAATATCCAGAACTCTATTTTTCATAATTTTCTCGGCAACTTATATTGACATTATTACAATATCAGATTTTAAAACATGATTCCTTACTAGCAATCATGGGTGTTAGAAAACAAAGCCTAAGACAACATTAGATCTGGTATTACTGGAAACAAGTCAACTTCCATTAACTATAACGTAATATATATATATATATATATATATATATATATATATATATATATATATTTATGACCAGTCATGAAACTTAACACACAGTGAAATTTGATATGCTGATGACACATAAGTGGTGATACAAGCAAACAATTTGGAAAACCTTGTTCAATGCACTAAAGATACAATGGCAGAATGATCGTATTAGTTTTCAGTAAAGTGCCTGAAACTAAACAATAATAAAACACAAATCATGGAATTTAAAACTTATCAAAATAAAGAAACAAAAAAATTGACTCCTTTTATAACGGTTCCGTAGTAAAAAGTACAGAGTTTAGGATTGGAAGTAGACAACCATTTAGACTGGTGTAATGACATGAATGTAGTTGAATATACTCAATTTAATATACTATTTAAAAGTACATTACTTACATTATTTAAAAGGTACTTATATCGCATTAAGTTAAAGACATAGTGTATTTATTATATGTATGCATTATATGTATGTATATATATTAGTTTATAATATGTTTTAGTTTATGACAGTTTTGCTTTTTTATTGAGAAACTTTATTGGGAGCGCAAAGTCATCCACTCTTAAGAAAACAAAGTTCTTGTGTAAGATTTGTGATATGTAGTCAACAGTGAAAATGTGCGGTAACCACAGACTTCACATCACAAGTGATAACAGCTATGCCACACAACATAAACTACGCATGTACCTAAATATAAGCCTAGACTTCACAATAAGCTTCCTAATTGCACTACTAGAATTATTATCAATGCCTGATGTGCTGGATAAACAATACAGTTGGATTGGTGAAGACAACAGAGATAAATGAAGAACTGGAATTACATCCTAACCTACTGCCTAAGGTTTATAATAGTGTTTGTATATATTTTGTAAATAGAACAAATATAATACGTGTTGTTTATAATGGCTAACCCATAAGACGAACATTTTGATGACTTCGTTTTAGGTGTTATGGATGCATCGTTTTCAACTGTGGTTAATGGAGTTGCGGAAATGAGCAAGATGTCATCGTTCTAATAATATCAGTGAAAGTGAAGATAATTTTAGTGATTTATATTCAGAACAAATCCAAATTCAGCCTTCAACTGTACGTGCTCAAAACAATACTTGGACTCATGTGACTGTACATTATAGTGGTTCTAGTAACGCTATACCACTTTATAATGTCAATCATGGTCCAAACTTACTAGAAAATTTTACATCAGACACAACACCTATTGAATATTTCTATCTTTTCTTTCAATGAAGACATAATTGATCAAGAAACTTACTTATATGCAACAAAATATATATATATATATATATAACTACATCTGTCCCCACAATCTAGATTATCGAGATGGAACAACATAAATTCTATAGACTTGAAAGCTTTCCTTGGTGTTGTCATAAACATGGGCCTAATTTCCTTGAATTCCATTGAGGATTATTTTACCACAAAATTAGAATCCCGAATCCCATTTTTTAGCAATGTTTTCTAAAAAAACGAGTTCCTAAATATTTTTTGCCAATTGTCAACTCCCACATTTCGTACAAAGATATCCAAAACAGAAATCTCAAAAAGCCGATGACACATCAACAGTTTAGAACGAGTTTGACAAAGTAGCTCAACCTACGCCTAGGCGTGGACGTCGCGGTCGACCCAATAGAACGCCTAAACGGGAAACCCCACTTCATTCAGAAGAGACTGAAGGGTACTAGATCTTTTAAAGGTAAAATTAGCTTCCGTATATATAACCCACAGAAACCAACTAAGTTTGGTATGAAGATCTTTGTCCTTTCAAACAGTCAAATTGGTTATATATATAATTTCATCCCCTACTTTGGAAAACAAAACATTATACATGGTTCAACACTTCTAAAGACAGCACAAATAGTCAAGGCCCTTTGCCAATCAGTAATTATGAAGGACCCACAGAGATAAATGAAGAGCTGGATAAACAATACAGCTGGATGCAGACAATAGAGATAAATAAAGAGCTGGATAAGCATACAGCTGGAAGCAGACAATAGAGATAAATGAAGAGCTGGTTAAACAATAGAGCTGGGTGCAGACAATAGAGATAAATGAAGAGCTGGATAAACAATACAGCTGGAAGCAGACAATAGAGATAATTAAAGACCTGGTTAAACAATAGAGTTGGATGAAGACAATAGAGATAAATGAAGAGCTGTATAAACAATACAGCGGGATGCAGACAATTAATAGAGATAAATGAAGAGCTGGATAAACAATACAGCTGGAAACAGACAATAGAGATAATTAAAGACCTGGTTAAACAATAGAGTTGGATGAAGACAATAGAGATAAATGAAGAGCTGTATAAACAATACAGCGGGATGCAGACAATTAATAGAGATAAATGAAGAGCTGGATAAACAATACAGCTGGAAACAGACAATAGAGATAATTAAAGACCTGGTTAAACAATAGAGTTGGATGAAGACATTAGAGATAAATGAAGAGCAGAACAAACAATGCAGCTGGATGCCGACAATAGAGATAAATGAAGAACTGGAATTACCTCCTATCCTACTGCCTAAGGCGTGCAAAAGGATGACATAATCAGGAGACATTTATACGGGCTCAATAGTAAAAAGTACAGTGTTTAGGATTGGAAGTAGATAACCATTTACACTGGAGTAATTACACGAATGTAGTTGAATATATTCAATTTAATATAAATTATTTAAAAGGTACTTATATTATATTAAGTTACAGACATAGTGTATTGATTATTTGCATAAGTTAATATAATAAGTATTAAAGTTTATAATATGTTTTAGTTTATGACAGTTTTGATCGAAAAAGGCCCCAATATTAAAGTGTGTATATATTGAGAAAGTTTACAGGAAGCACAAATTCATCCACTCTTATGAAAACAAAGTTCTTGTATAAGATTTGTGATATGTAGTCAACAGTGAAAATGTGCGGTAACCACAGATCTCAAATTACAAGTGATGACAGCTACGCAAACACAGCATAAACTGCGCATCTACCTAAATATAAGCCTAGACTTCACAATTAGCTCCCTAATACACTACTAGAATTATTATCAATGCCTGAAGAGTTGGATAAACAATACAATTGGATTGGTGAAGACAATAGAGATAAGTGAAGAACTGGAATTACCTCCTAACCTACTGCCTAAGCTCAATATGCAAAAGGATGACACCACCAGGAGAGCAACAAGAATTATTCTAGACATTGTATATAATGCAATGGTTGTTGTATACCATACTATTCTGTAGAATATCCAAAACTCTATTATTCGTAATTGTACAGTCTACTTATATTGACATTGTTACAATATCAGATTTTAAAACGTGATAACTTATCAGCAATAGTGAGTGTTAGTAAACTAAGCCTAAGACAATATTAGGCTTGGTATTACTGGAAATAAGTTAAATTCCATGAACCATATTGTACTGGAACTTTGGAGCAGCTCTTACCACTGTCTGGAAAGTAAAGCAGTGGCGTCTACGACAGATGAAATTTGAGTTTAGGCAATAAACTCATTAACCAACACGATTTTTAAACATAAAATTGAAATGAACTAGTAGAAAAATAAAAATAGAAACTCTGAAGAATGGTTTCTAAAGAGTGTAAACACCAAGTTACCACCAAAACCGCTATCTACGTCAGTTAGTCACGGACTTGCTGTAGTGACAGTGAAACCAGCCGGATATACGTAGGTGCGCATTCAGAAGACTTTCTAGGCTTTGCTTGGAAGCCTAACTAGACTCCAAAAGGAATATAACGTATCAAACCTAAAAGAGGAAGAAAATTTGAGAATCTGAAAAAAGCCTCCACATGCAGTGGACACTGTGAATTATATTAAAACATTGTTAAGAGACAATATGATGAAGTCAGGGAAGAAAACATCTTATTCACTCTCTGGACAATAAATGCACAGAAACTACATAATATAGTAGAAGCATATTTAAATGAAAATGAAAGAGGCACAGCAATGGCTATAAGAACTTTGGTCCAGACGTCAACAACTGTCCATTTTCCAAGGATTAGAGCTGTTTCTACTTCTGATCAAACTGATAAAAGAGACATGTATGGTGTTCGGAAGACGAGATGTATGTAGATGTTACCAAAAGGTGATGGGATTAACCTCTTCTCGTATGGAGGTACTGTATGGTGACAAATCTTTTAAAGCTTAATTAATTTATTGGATTTATTGGAATTCAGCAGTGGCGTCTATGACAGATGAAATTTGTGAATGAATTTATTGGATTCACGTTTTGACACTGATTCTGCACAGTGTTCCTCACGCTTTGACAAATTTACAGTCCATGAAGTGTCATCTGATGTTGTGTTTGACTTTAAGAAGTGGCAGGGGATATTTTACAAAAAGTCATGTGTTTCGCAAGAAACAAAAGGCAAACAAACAAAAAAAGAAGACAAGGTGTCATTTCAGATTAGCTCTCTGTTCATGTTTGAGTACAACAGTGACAGCAAAGGATGTATCAAAGCTTATCCAAATATTAATGGAATTGTATCGCATACATTCTTAATGTCAAAGACAAAAGAAGCAGTTTGTCCCCCAGCCAATTTGGCATATCCAGAAAACCGAGTACCGATAAAAAAAACCTAAGATAGAGGACATAAAGAAGCTAAGAAGTTACATTCCACAGGAACACTCACTGTTTTATGAAGAAATTTACAACTGGCCAACTATTGACTGTGAACATAATGTGGTTGATAGTGATTTTGAATTAGAACAAACAGAACTTGATTAAACTTTTTGATGGTTTTCTACATTTATTTAAACTTGTTAGTTACTATTTTTTAAATAAAGGACACACATTGTAATTTCATGTACATTTTGTACTTTGCTATGTAAATAAATGCCTATTATTCATGAAATATCTTGTAATCATTCTATCAAAGATTTGATTTTTTTTTAAAAGGGCGATATTTTTCAAATTTTAAAGTTAAATATTACGTTTGTTTTTTACCGTTCACTAATGAAACTTTGTAAAAATACCTCTACTCTTATACTTTATAGGATAATAAAATAAAAACCAACTTTTGTTACACAATCTTTTACCTACACAGTTTTTTTTTAGTTTTCCAAAAGTTTTCATTTCTTGGCTTACGCCCTTTTTAAAAAAAAACCGATTCAAATGCCGTGAAAGTAGCGGGAAGTGTGGCAAAAGGAATATAACGTATCAAGCCTAAAAGAGGAAGGAAATTTGAGAATCTGAAAAAAGCCTCCACAAGTGGACACTGTGAATTATATTAAAACATTGTTAAGAGACAATATGATGAAGTCAAGGAAGAAAAGATTTTATTCACTGGAAAGGAAATGTACAGAAACTACATAATATAGTAGAAGCATATTTAAATGGAAATGGAAGAGGCATAGCAATGGCTATAGGAACTTTTGTCCAGACGTCAGTAACTGACCTTTTTCAAAGGATTGGAGCTGCTTCTACTTCTGATCAAACTGATAAAAGAGACATGTATAGCACTCGGAAGACGAGATGTATGTAGATGTTACCAAAAAGGTGATGGATTAACCTTTTCTCGTATGGAGGTACTGTATGGTGCCAAATCTTTTAAACCTTAGAATTAATTATTGGATACACGTTTTGACACTATTACTGCATAGTGAAAACATTAGGTACCCGGTACCAGAAAATAAATTAGAAGTAATCAGCTGATAAAATGTTTTTTTTTAAATTTATTCTTGATTTCACCACCGAAAATCTGTTGGACGAATATTGGGATATTTGACATTGTGAATATTTTATCTTATGATGATTATTTGTGTATAATGGTAAATACAAATACTTTTTATCCAATGAAATGTATAGATTAAAGATACATAATTAGATAGAAGCAAATACTTAAATGTCACCTAAAAACGTGTACAACACACCACACCATGTCATGTCAAATCGGATGATATTTTATACTTCCTTAGCTTTTAGGCCTACTGTTATTATTTTATATACTGTTCTATATATGTTATAGACTTATTAATAATAATGTATTTTTACAGTCGAGAATGGGAAATATAGTGCAATAAGATGATATAAGACCAAGTTATTGGAAGCTGCATTCAATGATCTTGATATTCCATCTGGTAGAGAATCATCTGATACCTGAATGGAAGATGAAGACGATGGTCCGATAATCGAAAGACGTACATGAATTGAAAGAATTCTTAACTCAAGAGATTGAAGAATCCATTCTTCCAGTAACTTCAATTGGAACAGATTTTGCTGCATTTTTGTGAAGCTCTGACTAGAACTTGTGGGAAAAGTACGAAGTGAACCGTGAGCTAATGATAGACCTGGACCATCAGGGTTGAACTTGACAAGAAGCACGGTACGTATAGACAATTGAAACAAAACAAACGAAATACCCACTACTGAACTTTAAAGGTGCTAAAGCTACATTTTTCGTGGTTCAAGCTTATGTAGCAAAAAAGCGAGAAAGACCTACTAACGCGGCTTTTCTAGAACCACTGAAAAACGACAAGCTCCAACCAAAATGGCCGCTAAAGTCAGGTATGACGGAGTAAGCCTACCCAAAGAAGACAAAGAGTGTCCATCCTTCCATATGCCGTGAAAAAAGTAGCAAGTCCCGAATAATACTCATCTGCGGGAAGTGTGGCGAACCAGTTTGTTCGGCTTCCCATTATTTAAATGTGGGAACGAAAAAAGCTTTTCCTTGGATTGATTGTTAGGAAGGAAAAGTTGGCTATATGTAGTATTTGTAAAAACAATTTTTTTTAATCGATTCTTTTTCATACAGTATTTTAACCATCCGACTCCCCTGAAGTAACCAAATCCCCAACAATTGAAAACCTCACAGATGCCATTAATGTTTCACACCTAGAAACTACAAAAGTTGTTTTCAAAACTGCTTACTATCTAGCCAAGTGCAATAGGCCTCACTCAGACTTATTTGACCTGTTAGAATTGCAATCGTGCTACACTGTAGAAATACTGCTGCACAAATAATTAATCACGTTTCAAGTGAAATGAAAACGAACATTATCAAGTCCATTTTAAACATTTCGGGTAAAACATCATTTTTAGACGAGTCAACAACAGCTGACTGATAGAAGGAACCGTTAGCTAATGATAAACCTGGACCATCAGGGCTGAACTTGACAAGAAGCATGGTACGTAAACACAATTGAAATAAAACGACTCCAATAGTAACTACTGGACTATAAAGATTTAGCTACATGTTTTGTGGTTCTCGCTTTAGTAGTAAACAAGAAAAACCTATTAACGCAACCACTGTATAACGACAAGCTCCAACCAAAATGGCTCCTGAAGTCAGGTATGATGGAGTAAGCCACTACCCAAAGAAGACAAAGAGTGTCCATCCTTCCATATGCCGTGAAAAAGGTTGCAAGAGCCGAACAATACTCATCTGCGTGAAGTGTTGCAAACCAGTTTGTTCGGCTTGCATGGAGCGCTTCCATACAAAAATAAACGATTTACAAGATGTATACTTTTTAATGTATAAAACAGTCGGGTTTTGCTTTACTTGATTTATTTTTAACAGCTTTTTCTCTTCTTTCCGCAAACCCCACTCTCTTTGGCACCGAGCGGTGCCAGTTTATAGTGTTAGTCCAAACACAATCGTACACCGAATATTTATAATCATTTATATATGCCAAAAGGTTATTAAATTGAAACCGATAAAAACTGCCAAAAATCAACTTTTACTGTGTACAGTATATAAGTAAACGATCATATTTTATATTATTGTTCAATATTTATGTTTTATTTAACGTTAACGATTTATAAATTCTTGTTCAATGGAATCAAATTATATTATTTTAACAATTAAAGACAGGAAAATTAATTTATTATCTTAAAATTTACGTGGTATTGAAGAATAAAGATTGGAAATACAATTATGGGGGTTTAGCTAGTTCTGCTGTTTAGAGACTTTGTCAGAAACTTAGAGGTACAAAATGCCATGTAGTTTTTGATAACTTTTTTACTTCTTTCCCATTGATGGAAAAGGTGTATTCTGATAAAATACTTTGCACTGGGACGGTAAGAACAGACCGCAAAAGGCCTCCCAACAGTTGCAAGAGAAAAGAAACAAGTGACAAAATCCTCTTCAGTGTGGTCAGTAAAAAACCGCATAAGTTATGTAAAGTGGCAAGACACCAAACAAGTGTCTGTGTGCTCCACTGCATTCATGCCAAACGAAATAACCCAGGCACAACGAACTCAAAAGGATGGTTCTAAATTACTAGTGGACTATCCAAAACATATTGTAGAGTACACCAAAGGAATGGGCGGGGTCGATCGATTCGACCAAAAAAAGGTCTATGTACCAGATTTCAAGAAAGTCTAGGAGATGGTGGTTACGACTTTTTTACTTTTTGGTTGAGAGTTGTATGGTGAATGCTTTCATACTGTACAGCGCTGTCCACAAAAAGCGCCCAGAACCAAATGCAGTTCAGAAGGCTACTTGGCCAAGGACTGACCGAAAATTTTACAACCAGGAGACGCCCAAGTACAAGTAGTAGCTTTCTAAGCCCATCATCCAAATTTTAGCCACACGAAAGAATTTGAATTGCCGGACGAAGTGCGATTACTGAATGTAGGCAGTCATTTCCCCGAAGAACTGGAGACATACAAAAGATTCCGGTTGTGTAGTTCGAAGACAAATAACAAAAGGTCAAAAATAAAGTGCTCTGTGTTTAATGTATCACTGTGTTCTTTATACGAGTAAATACAAAAATTGTCAATAAATATATGTTATTATAACTATATACAGGGTTTATAAAATGTGTCCAATCTTCTTTCCATATATTTGTAATAAGCATTATAAGGCAGTGGCATCAGGTTTACCACCTAACTTAGCACCTAGACGGGCAGTGGAAGTCATATTGCCACTCTCGAAAACACGGGTAAAAATTTTTTTTATAAAAGGTACTTTTTGTGTTTATTGGGGTCTAATATAACAGGAATCTCAATTTTCTACTTTATATGTGTCCCACATTTCTCTGCCTTATAGAGGGTAAACAAGTGTTAGGTTAGCAGTGTCGACTCGGGGTTATTCCGCGCACTTGTCCTCGGGTATTTACGCGAACGTTGCCGCCATGCGCGGTTTCCCTCCGAGTGCTTCAAAATTGTAAGAATTTTGGTTACAATTCTCGTAATCATCGTAGATACCGAGGACGTATCTTAGAACAACTCAGCGTCAAAGCTCGACTCCTGATCAACTAAAATCGGCACTGAAAGCCATTAAAACTGGAAGCTCCATAAAAAACGCCGGGAAGGAATTCCAGAATCCACATTACGGGACAAATTAAATATAGCTGACAATGGAGATTTATTTCCAGCATTTGGACGAAAATATATTTTCACCCTAGAGCGAGAAAAAGAAATTCACGACAATGTAATTAAACTATCAAACCTTTTTACAGGGTTACCCATATAGAATTGAGGCGTCTGGTTTTTGAGTTCGCGAAAAAGAATCACGTTAAACACAATTTTAATAGAGAGCAAGGCGTAGCTGGGTATGATTGGATTTAATTGTTCACTAAAATAAATCCCGAGGTAAAGCCTAGATAATCCGACAGTACTAGCATTAACAAGTTCGAGATTTCAGGAGTGAGACTCAGTAACTTTTCTGAAGAGGACTTTACTCCAGTAGAAGAATTTCAAGAACCCGTTGTAATGGACGATGCTGAATCTTCCTTTACAAGCACGTGCTTTGTTGCCTCACCTGTTGTTTCTACTTCAACCAATTGTACTGAACATGTACCATTCAAGGAAGTCGCTCCGATTCCAGAATATACCAATAAGAACAACAACGACACGAATAAAACATGCATTCGGAAATACCAATGAATACAAACCTTATAAGAAGCGCAAAGTCAATGTTAAAAAGTCTGCCAATTTTTATTTGAATTTGGCAAGCTTAGCGCGTCCACCGCTAGGCAGCGTGAAGGGCGCTCGTGGCGTGGCGAGCTAGAGTGAGACAGAAGACAGAGCGGGAGCGAATGAGAAGACAGCGCGCGGCCAGTTAGACAGAGAGAGAGAACAAGCTAGAGCGAGAGGGAAAGAGGGGGAAACAAGCGCTTCTAGCGGCGGACGCGCTAAGCTCGTTTTGGCGGGAACCAACTTGGCAGACTATTCTCCATAAGCTTTGCGCTTCTTATAAGGTTTGTATTCATTGGAAATACCGAGCACCAGCACCCCCATCAAGATGAGTTTGGAAGATAATAAAGAAACAAAATTGGGCAAAAGAATCTGCAAAAAGGAGCTCGTCAAAAGAAAAAAGAAGGTAAACAAAAAGAAGTGTCTACCAAATCACCCAGCAAAGCAGTTAAGAAATTAACATGGAAGTTAAGTTTTAACAAGAAAGACAGGCCTAACCATTCATACAAGAAGCAAAAAAACTTCAAGCCTTTCTGAAAAAAAGACGAGTTTGAGTTATCATTGAATGAAGTGTGTGACGACAACGAGTTCGACGATATTGATATGACATTTAGTGATAAAAATAAAGAACATGCATTGTATGTGAAAAATTTGGAAGAGACAATGAACTTCCGAAACATGAGATGCCCGAGTTCCGATGCGTCAAATGTGGGTTTTCAGATGTGGGAAAACATCTTGTTTTTGTCTAATTAAACTTATTAATTTTGTAAATAAATTATGACAAACTAATTTTGGTGGGTAATTTTATTTTTAACACGCATAAAAATACATGCACTTAATTACCCCAAGCTCTGCGCGGTATTACCCAAAGACGTGGGGAATACCGCGCCATCCAAGGCATTAGTTAGATATGTTTATTCTCTAACTATAACATTTACAGCTTATTGGAATTTTTATATTGAAGCTAATGTACAGATGAAATAATTAGTCTGGGCGCGTGGCCGGTCGGTGGTAGGCTATGGCACGGGGGAAAGAGGGGTGTGTGAACCGGTCATTCCTGAAAACATCACGCCCGCGCCACGGTGGCGGACTTCAAGGTCGGGCCAGCCGGAAGGGCTTGGCTGACTTGTGACTCATCTTTCCCTCCAGCAAACCTTCCCTCCAAACAATATAATACCAGTGTGACATCTGTTGTCATAGAGTGAGCATCGTTAAACTTCAGTTTTAACAGTGAGTTGTTCTAAGCTGTGTGTATTTACTGTGTGCAGTTAACTGTGAATAATTATTACGTTCAGTGTTTTTGTATTGTGTTATTTTGTTTTAGTAAGAAGCTTATTTCATAAGCAATATTTGTGACCGCGTGAAATCAAAACTGAAGGGTAGAGTTTTGCATAGTCAAAGTCGTGAAATTGTCAGTAATGTATATACATTCATGAAAAAGGAGGCTGGTGAAAAAACTTTAAGTATTCCCTTGGCAAAGGCCCGTGTCCGAACAGCAGTAGCTACAGTTGTGTACGAGTTCCATCTTCTAAAAAACAAGCTACCAACTGTATCTTTGTTACATGAAGAATTGAAACAGCGGATCGACTTTAAAGGATCAAAATCAAGCCTCAACAACATTCTTAAAGAACTTGGTTTTCGATAGAGAAGGACACAAAATAACCGCAAGCTTTTGATCGAGACTAATGAAATAAGAGAAAAAAGAATTTCGTATTTAAGAGCACTCAAACGTTACAGAGATGAAGGACGTCCAATTATATACTTAGACGAGTCTTATATACTGACAAGTCATGTGTCAAGTTCATCGTGGTCTGACGAATCAACTAAAGGAATGCGTGTTCCCATTTCGAAAGGGGAACGGTTGATCATGATACACGCAGGAAGTGAAGCTGGTTTTGTTTCCAATGCATTGACAATGTGGAAGGCATCGAGTCATTCGGGTGATTACCACGATAACGTGAATGCGGAATCAATGATGAAATGGATGAGAGAAAAACTTCTGCCTAACATACCACCAAGATCAGTTATTGTTGTTGATAACGCCCCCTATCACAATGTACAAAAAGACAAAGCACCTACTTCAAAAAGTAAGAAACAATTGATGAAAGATTGGCTTTCTAAACATCAAATACCTTTTTCGGATGATTTGCTAGTCCCGGAGCTGTACAGGATTATTCTCCTAAATAAACCGAGATTTGTTAGGTATGAGCTTGATGAACTAGTGACCAGCAGTGGAGGACATGTTGTGCTTCGGCTCCCACCATACCACCCGGACTTAAACCCTATTGAACTCATTTGGGCTGAAGTGAAAAACTACGTAGCCAGTAGAAATATTCAGTGCGGTTTTTCAAGTATTAAGTCTTTAGCGGAAGAAAAGTTTTCACTTATAGGTGCAGAGGAATGGGCCAGAAAGTGCGAACACGTGAAAAAAATTGAAAATGATTATGCTTCAGCTGAGCCCCAAATCGACAATCTCGTGGAATCAATGATCATTTCACTCGGCAGCAGTGACATTGAAAGCAGTGAAAACGCGACAAATGACTTGAGCGGGATTGAAGATTTGGATTGAAGCGTATGTATTAACTTTGTGCATATTTTATTATTATTTATTAACATGTTTTAAATTACTTCTGTCATTAAAAAACTGTGGAGAATGTTGAATACAACACTGTTCTGTTCTATTCTATTATGTAAGGATCTAGCTAATATTTAAGCCATTTAAAGACAGTTTAAGATTTAAAATGTTAAAACTGAACTTTTATCCTTATTTTATCCTAGAAAATATATTAGGTGAGGTTTATAGGTAAACCAAAATGTCATTGCTTTCACGCTAAAAGAACTGAAGACCGTACTGAGACTGGGAGAAGCTCGCGCGCCGAGTGTTTATAAATATTAAGATAACGCTTAATTTCCCCCGGAATGAGGGGTCGTAGAAAAAAGTTTTTTAGACAAAAATGCAGTTTAATCGATTTTCTAAAACTTTTCTACGGGAAGTTTGATACTGACAGAATAATAAGAAACTTCCTCGCAGAGCGAAAATTTCATGTCATAAAATTAACCAAACTAAAACTGTACTTGGTTTTTACTAATTTAGACATTATTATTTTAGAATTGACATTTTTTATATGTATTGGTTGGACAGACAAGAATATGTTCTTTAATTTGATATAACTTTTATTACTATAAAGTAATGGCAAAATGCTCATTTCATGTGTTGAATGGAATGAGTTTTGTGAAACGTTGCGCGTGACAGCGAAATAGAACCTCGAGCGAGCCGAACCTTAGTTGAACGGCTGTAGTGCCAGAGCCGCGAGCCCAGACTAATTATTTCATCTGTATGTTACTCTATACAAAATATAATTTGGAGACTAGTGTCAGGTAGAATATGGTCAGAAAAATGTCCTTCCTTAAGAGCGCGGAATTCTCTCAGTCTCCTCTAAATACATTTAAATTGACGATTAACACTCAGCCCCACATGAAGAATCATGTTAGTCATATTTTGATAATCATATTTACACTTAGTGTAGATGTGCATGTATGAAAGTGTTAAATTTATAAAATTTCTCAACGTTAATGAGTTTTTAGAGTGTGGTTAGTAGAGATGTTTACTAACAAAGTATTAAATGAGAGCTAAAATATATTATAAGCATGCACTTGAAGTAAAATGAGGTCCATTTTTTATTCCAATTTAAAATTAATAAAAAATATTTTTATAATATTCACTACTTTACAAAAAAGGATGAAGTTTTTATAGAATAATGAGTTTGAAATGTATAAAATTCAATGAAAATTGAAATTTGAAATAGCGAAACTAAACTTATGGGTTTTTTACGAAACCAAATTGGCTAAGTTTGAGTGTGAAAATTTCTTTTGTCACCAAAGATGTCACCTTTCGGGGGTAGTAATTAGATTAATAAAGTGTATGTTCTTTATTACGAAATACAGATATAAGAAAACTTTATTGGGTTGATGCCCAGAAAATAGTTAACACAGGTTTATCTCTGCTGCTGATGGTGGAAGTCATGAGCGGAACAATGATCTTCCGGAAACTTTATTGGGTTGGTACACAGAAAATAGCTAGCGCACGTCTTCCCCTACTGATGGTGGAAGTCATGAGCGGAACAATGATCTTCCGGAAACTTTATTGGGTTGGTACACAGAAAATAGCTAGCACACGTCTTCCTCTGCTGCTGATGGTGGAAGTCATGAGCGGAACAATGATCTTCCGGAAACTTTATTGGGTTGGTACACAGAAAATAGCTAGCACACGTCTTCCTCTGCTGCTGATGGTGGAAGTCATGAGCGGAACAATGATCTTCCGGAAACTTTATTGGGTTGGTACACAGAAAATAGCTAGCACACGTCTTCCTCTACTGATGGTGGTGGAAGTCATGAGCGGAACAATGATCTTCCGGAAACTTTATTGGGTTGGTACACAGAAAATAGCTAGCGCACGTCTTCCTCTGCTGCTGATGGTGGAAGTCATGAGCGGAACAATGATCTTCCGGAAACTTTATTGGGTTGGTACACAGAAAATAGCTAGCACACGTCTTCCTCTGCTGCTGATGGTGGAAGTCATGAGCGGAACAATGATCTTCCGGAAACTTTATTGGGTTGGTACACAGAAAATAGTTAGCGCACGTCTTCCTCTGCTGCTGATGGTGGAAGTCATGAGCGGAACAATGATCTTCCGGAAACTTTATTGGGTTGGTACACAGAAAATAGTTAGCGCACGCCTTCCTCTGCTGGTGGTGGTGGAAGTTATGAGCGGAACAATGATCTTCCGGAAACTTTATTGGGTTGGTACACAGAAAATAGTTAGCGCACGTCTTCCCCTACTGATGGTGGTGGAAGTCATGAGCGGAACAATGATCTTCCGGAAACTTTATTGGGTTGGTACACAGAAAATAGTTAGCGCACGTCTTCCCCTACTGATGGTGGTGGAAGTCATGAGCGGAACAATGATCTTCCGGAAACTTTATTGGGTTGGTACACAGAAAATAGTTAGCGCACGTCTTCCCCTACTGATGGTGGTGGAAGTCATGAGCGGAACAATGATCTTCCGGAAACTTTATTGGGTTGGTACCCAGAAAACAGCTAGCACACGTCTTCCTCTGCTGGTGGTGGTGGAAGTTATGAGAGGAACAATGATCTTCCGGAAACTTTATTGGGTTGGTACCCAGAAAACAGCTAGCACACGTCTTCCTCAGCTGCTGGTGGTGGAAGTTATGAGAGGAACAATGATCTTCCGGAAACTTTATTGGACTGGTACCCAGTACACGTCTTCCTCTGCTGCTGGCGGTGGAAGTCATAAGAGGAACAATGATCTTCCGGAAACTTTATTGGGTTGGTAACCAGAAAACACCTTATAACCTATGTCAAGGACAAGAGTAGCTTTCGACCACCACCTTTGGTATCACTGTTGCCCGATTGTTTTTTTTTTTTTTTTTTTTTTTTTTTTTTTTTTTTTTTTATATAAGGGGCGAAAAACGCAGCGGTTATCATCGCCCTCAAGAGAAAATTGGCACCTACTCGTATTTGGTGGTGTCAATTAGGCAAACATAGATTACATTCTATAAGAAAAAATATAAATAGGAATGAAAGCAAGTAGTTGAGTAAATAATTTAAAATAACCTTAGAACTAGATAACAATACATGTAACAAGGGAAAGACTGTAAAGAGGTCTTAACCCATATAGGGGCTAAAAATATAAATAGAACAAAATAAGTACAAGGTACATAACATTAATTAAATAAACTGTAAAAACTTAACAAATTTTACTACCACCAAGGTAGCTGTAAAGGGGCTAATTTGGCAGCTGTCATAATAATAATAAATAAAAATTAAATAATAAATTAATAAATATTAACAACAACCGATAATCGGAATAGATAAACTTAACACAATACTATATTTTGTTCATCAGCGACGTTGCTTTCAGAAAACATAAAAGTGTTTGAGTTGCCGTCTCGTCGTCGCAGAGAATATCGTTCAACGAAGCTGGCAGATTCGAGTTGCGCCTATGTACCGAGTAGCGAGGGCAGTCAACAAGCATATGTTCAACTGAAATAACAGTGTCACATGTGTCGCAGACCGGAGGATCATCTCTACTCATGAGGAAGCCATGTGTGAGAAGCGTATGGCCTAGCCGCAGGCGACACAACACAACCTCCTCACGACGACTCGGGCGGTTCGCTGTCTCCCAGAGTCCAACGCAGTCTTTAATACGACGTAACTTGTTGTTAACGACTGCCTGCCACTCGGTATTCCATTTGGCTTTCAGTTTGCCCTTCACTACCGGAATAATGTCGGAGGAAATTATCCGTGCGGTGTAAGGCTGGAGTTCCAATGCTTCTTTGGCTCCTCTATCTGCCAGCTCGTTTCCGGATATTCCAATGTGGCCAGGTACCCAGACAAGAAAGACAGCAACACCTTTGGACTGAAGGGACGACAAAGAGTGCCATATTTCGCGGATGATGATGTGTTTTGAAAACATGTCGCTGATGGCTTGTATACCACTAAGGGAGTCGCTGCAGATAACCAATTTTTTTGTCATAGGAAACGTTATATTTAGGGCCTTTTGGATGGCTGTTAATTCGGCCGTGAAAATGGAAGAGTCGTTGGGGAGACGAAACCCGTATCGTCTAACCCCAGTGACGAAAGCACATCCAGTTCTACAACGTTCCTTTGACCCGTCAGTATAGACAACATCGCAAGGTGCGAGGCTGCCTAGTATTTGACGGAATTCTTGTTGGTAGACTGTTTCTGGAGTGGAAACTTTTTTAAACTTAGAGAGATTTAAAATAATTTTTGGCATTGAGACGCTCCAGGGTGGGATATCACATTGATGAACGAATTTAAACTGGTAATCATTTAGGCCTATTTCATAAGCGTAGGATTTGGCCCTAACGCCTAAGGGTGAAGGAAGATTTGGTCTCGCTAGGAAAGAATTATAGAGTGGATTTCGCAGGACCGGTTCAAACGCAGGGTTTTCTGGCTTCCCTGAAAGAGCGTGAACATAGTTTAGGGACAGTTGTTGTCGTCTATGCGAAAGAGGGGGTTCTCCCGTTTCTGCGAGAAGACTATTAATAGGAGAAGATCGAAAAGCTCCAGTGGCCAGTCTTAAAGCAGAATTATGGACTGGGTCAAGCATTTTGAGAGCACTGGGTCTTGCGGACCCATATGCTTGACATCCATAATCTATACAGGAACGGATGGTGGCTTTGTAGAACCTGAGCATGCATGTCCTGTCAGCCCCCCATTTTGTTCCGCTTAAAGCTCTCAGTATGTTCAAGCGCTTCACGCATCGATCTTTTAGGTCTTTCAGGTGAGGCACCCAAGTTAGCCGGGTATCAAATGTGAGACCCAGGAATTTGATATTGTCACAAGTAGTAATTCTCTGACCCAGCAAAGAGAGCGTTGGCTGCTCAACGGTACGCATTCTGGAGAAAACGATGGCTTTTGTTTTAGGTGGCGAAAAAGAAAAACCTGTAACTCCGCACCACTGCTCAAGCCTGTTGATGGTAAGCTGTAAAGCTCTCTCCCCCACCGCTAGCTTCTTTGTAGAGATGTAAATAGAGAAATCATCTACAAACAAAGAACAGCGCACAGGAGGGGTAACGCAGGACGATATGTTATTGATTGCAATGGCAAACAGAGTACAACTTAGAACGCTACCTTGTGGAATACCATTTTCCAGCGTGAAGGAATCGGAAATGGTGTTCCCAAGTTTGACCTGTATGGTTCTTTCCGACAAGAAGCCCTGTATGAAAGAAACCATGTGGCCCCCTACACCCCAAGATATTAAAGCATTTAATATCCCCCTTCTCCAAGCTTTGTCATAAGCCTTGGAAATGTCGAAGAATACCGCGATCAACTGTTTTCTTTCAATAAAGGAATTCAGGATTGCCGATTCCAAGGCAAGTAGATGGTCACTAGTAGACCGGCCTTGTCGGAATCCGCACTGGGAGGGTGAAAGAAGATTATTTTTCTCAAGAAACCAAACAAGACGTCTGTTGACCATCCTTTCGAATACTTTGCAGAGACTGCTAGTAAGCGAAATTGGTCTATAGGCTCCTGGAGAAGTTCTATCTTGGCCGGGTTTTTGGAGAGCGATAATGTGTGAACGACGCCAAGAATTAGGGAATGTGTTTTCTAAATATATTCTATTATATAATTTCAGAAGATCTTGTTTTCCATCCTCCGTCAGGTTCCGCAACATAGCATAATGTATGTTATCGGGACCTGGAGCAGAATTTGATGTCGCCTTTAGTGATGAATCAAGTTCATCAATGGTAAAGGGAAGGTTTAAAGGAGAGTTGTTATTGATATTTAAATTTAGAGGATGTCTTTCTGTATTTGTTTTGAAATTTTGAAACTCCCTATTGTAAGATGACGTTTTTGAAATTTCCGCAAAATGTGAGCCGAGTAAATTGGAAACTGTCAAGGGATCAGTTACCACATCGGTACCATTTTTCAGAGCAATAAGAGAAGGTGGGGGGGTCTTGCAGCAAACAGATCGAAGCTTCCTCCAAACATCAGATGCAGGAGTTGTTCGTTTTATTAGATCTGTGTAGTCCAACCAGGACTGCCGCCGTCTCTGTCTAAAAACCTGTCTTGCTTTTGCCCGTGCTCTTCTGTACCTACTTAAATTTTCTTCATTCGGTGATCTGTTGAACTGTCTTAAACATTTTCGACGTTCCTTTAGAGCCGCCGAACATTCTTCAGACCACCAAGAAACCTGGCGTTTGTTTGGTGAACCTGAGGATTTTGGAATGCTCCGCTCTGCGGATGTTATAATATTACATGCAAATAATTCAGTGGCTGTATTTATGTCGTTTAGTTCGATATTACTAGTTTGAGAAACCATGTTCTTTTTGTACTCGTTCCAGTCAGCCCTCTTAATTTTCCACCTGGGACACCTGCCTGTCGAAGACGGAAAGGATTGAAAAGCCACGGCAATGGGCGCATGGTCACTCCCCGACAGGTCGGGAAGTACGGACCAATGCACTCGAGTTGCCACGACCGGACTGCAGATTGACAGGTCGATTGCCGACCATATGCCAGTCCTAGGGCACATGTAAGTGGCCGACTCGTCATTGAGAACGACCGCTGTCACTTCATCCCACAATCCCGCAACCATGTTACCCCTCCGATCAGAATGGCTGGAACCCCAAGAGCGATGGTGTGCATTGAAATCACCAACCATCAAGAAAGGAGAAGGTAGTTGGCTGTACAGGTCACGTAGATCATCAAGAGATAAATCAAAAGGGGAAGGTGGAATATATATGGAGCAGATGGTTAATTTAAAAGGAACGTCGATTGAAACTGCTACTGCCTGGAGGTTTGTGACGATGTTCAAGGCTCTAGCATTAACAGAAGAATCTGCTAGAATAGCCACACCTCCACAGGCAATTTGTTGGTGATGATCTAAGCGAAAGATGTCATAACCATTTTGTTTGAATCGAGTATGAGGAGACAATTTTGTCTCTTGTAGGCAAATAAATTTAGGTTTTCTTGTATTTATAAGTAATTTTAACCTCTTAACGCCCACTGTGCCAAATTTGTCACATACCCATTTTATGCATGTAGTATAGTGTCAGAATGAAAATTACAACCTTAAATGCCCATTGTGACACATATGGAACTATTTTCAATAATTTACTGTACTGTGCTGTTGCCTGGTGGCAGTTATGTGAACTACAGCCAGTGAGCAGATCTACCATACACAGTAAACACCAATTCTTCATAACCTCTAAGTCTTCATACCTGTATTTAGCAGAAAAAAAGTAAGTACCCTTTTTATAAAATATGGTCTAGTTTACATAGTTAACTGAAAGTGTGTTACAGTAGTTTTAGTTCATAAAATATGTCTAGTTTATGTTTTATGATGCTTTTTAGGTTTGTACCAAATTTGTCACATTGGGCACAACTGTAAAACTGCAGTTTTTCAGTTCGTCCCAAAAATGGCACATTGGGCATTAAAGTCAACCTACAAGCTTTTTGTACAACAATGTTTATTTTTGTCAGATGTCACATTGTCGACTAAGAAGACATAACAACACAACTTCGCTTTTACCCCCCGATGACAGTGAAGACAGTTTGGTGGATGACTCAGATGAGGATCCAGATTACACCCCTGGCCGTGACAAAAAGAACAAGTTAGCCTTATTTTGTAAGTTTATTTATACCATTAATTCCATAATTAACTTAGTTAGGCTCATACTTACTAATCTAAATTTATATTCAATACTAATAGGCTATGTTCTGTTTATTATATGTCTTTTCTTGTTATGACAGCACCATTTTTAATGCACACGGTTAGGATAATTCAGATTATGTTACACTAGGCTGTATAGAAAATTGTTTCAGCGGTGCTGTTATATACTAGTAAAGACCTCAATATGTTATTTATTTTAGTGTGAAATACATACTTTTTTGTGGTTTGAAAAAAAGCAAGGCAACAGCGAGTTTGTTTTGTTTCAGTGAACAATGCAGCGAGCTCCAGTGATGTCACAGATGAAGACGAAGAGAACATCCCTTCAACGTCTACAGCCACAAAAAAGAAGATTCCAAAAAAACCAGCACCTGCTTGGAATGAAGTGAATCCAGATAACAGTGAGAAACCTTCTCCGCCAATGCTAGAATTAAGTAACGAACATGTACTTCAGTCTCCAGTTGACTACTTCAAAGATTTTTTTGACAATGACCTTTTAACTTTGATTGCTACTCAGTCAAACTTGTATAGTGTCCAAAAAAATCCGAATAAACCCTTGAATACCTCAGAGAAGGAAGTAGAGCAGTTTATAGGCATTTGCATCTACATGAGCATTTATGGTCTACCTAGGAGTAGGATGTATTGGAATGGAAATACACGAGTAGAAAAGGTTGCACATGTTATGTCACGTAACAGATGGGAGGAACTGAAGGCCAACTTGCACTTCAATAACAATGATCACATGCCATTACAGAATGATCCAAACAAAGATAGGCTATTTAAAATCCGCCCACTAGTTGATGCTCTTCAAAACAAATTCAAAAACATTCCTATTGAGGAACAAATGCTCTGTGTTGATGAACAGATTGTGCCCTTCAAAGGCACATCTTTACTAAAACAGTACAACCCGATGAAACCCCACAAGTGGGGATACAAACTGTTTGTACTTTGTGACAGCAAGGGTCTGATTCACAATTTTGAGATCTACACTGGTCGCATACTACCTGCTACTTCCCTACCTGACATTGGAGCTAGTTCAAATGTTGTTTTACGACTGGTTGAACACTTGCCTCGTAATGAAAACAAATTCTTAATCTATTTTGATAACTGGTACTCATCACCAGCTCTCTTAGTGACTCTAGCAAATATTGGTTTCCAATCCCTCGGGACCATTCGACTAGGACGATTTCCAGGCTTGTTGTTTTCATCTGACCAAGAAATGAAAAAGAAAGGCCGTGGGTCTTATGAGGAAAAAGAGGCAACAATTGATGGGGTAAAAATTAGGGCTGTAAAATGGTTAGACAATCGAGGGGTGTCTCTTGCGTCAACTTTTGAGTCTGCTTGCCCTATCAACACTGTGCAACGCTTTGACTCTAAAGGTCGTGAGCAGATTGATGTCACTTGCCCTAAAATCGTTACAACATACAATAAGTTCATGGGGGAGTGGACCTTCTAGATGGACTTATCAGCTACTACCGAATTAATCTAAGATCTCGGAAGTTTTATTTGAGGTTTTTCTTCCACTTTGTTGACGTAAGTATTGTCAATGGATGGCTTCTCTTCAGACGAGACTGTCAACATAATGGAATTGCTAAGCAGGGAGTAATGGATTTGCTAGCTTTCCGGTGTGAGGTGGCCGAGTCTCTTTGTAACTTAGGAGCTGACCCAATAAAAAGAGGAAGGCCATCAACAGACAGGGTAGAGAACGAATTTTCAAAGAAAAAGAAGAAAGGTCCATGTGTCAATATCCCTATACCAGATGTTAGAAAAGATGGAGTTGGACATTGGCCATCTGTTGTCGAAGATAGGCAGAGATGCAAGCATCCCTTCTGCAAGCAGAAATCATCCATTATGTGTGAAAAGTGTAAAGTTCACCTCTGCCTAAACAAAGGAAAGAACTGTTTTGTGGATTTCCACTTGTAAGATGCTCCTTATACTGTGTAGTAATGTGTTTTACTTATAATTCTAAATATACTGTAATTATGAAGCAATATACTATTAGTTTTTCTTATGTCCTGTTTACTTTCTCTAAAGTGCACTATTTTCTCTATTGCCCAATGTGCCAGATTTGGCACTTACCCAAAATTTGGTTAAATAGTAAATTTAAAAATCTGAAAAAAATTACAGGTCATCTAAGTACCATTTAAAGTAACTTTTAGCATAAAATAATTTTTTTTATATACTGCATCATGTAGTGGGCATTAAGAGGTTAAGTCTTCAAAGTGGCTTCTCAAACCATTAATATTCCATTGTAACAGCATATATTAATATTATATATTTTATTTTGTGCTAATTCATCGTAATTTTTTTTCTTTGCTTAGACACAGGACGGAAGTTACCATGAACAGTTTGGAACTCCGTCTGCATCTCCAAAGGGTCCTCAACCATATCATCATCAAGCGATAATTGTGAGGATCTGGACGAGGATGGATTAGTCTTTTTTACTAGGAATTTAGATCTAGTTTCTGATTTTGTTTGTATGTTATTTTTTAATTTGTCGGCGAGTTTTTTCCTCTCTTCCAAAGACAAGGCGGGTTTCTTATTTTGTTGAACCTTGTCTCTGAAAGTAGAAGTAGCTGTTGGGCGAGCTTGAGTTTGTGTGTTGGACTTAATATGGGGCGTGTGGACTGCTTGGGAAGGATTACTGGATGCCAACGGATGTTGTCCGGTACCGGCTGCAAGCTGCTTAACCAAAGCAGCAACCTGCTCTGTTAAGTTGAGTACCATAACCTCCAAGGCGGTACATGACGGGCACTGTGTGGATTGGACTGGGGCTGAAGCAGCTTCGGAGTACGAGACTCCCTTTTTAGGGGTTGGAGCGATTCTTCTCCTATACTCTTTGCGGGCTTCATTGAAGGAAAGTTTGTCTAGAGTAACAATCTTCAAAACTTCCTTTTCCTCTAAGTAAACTCTGCATTCCTTAGAGGTCGCCGCGTGTTTACCCTTGCAGTTCACGCATCTGACGTCGTTCTTGCATCCGTCTTCTTGGTGGCCTTCATCGCCGCAACGGGAACATGTCTCAGGGCCCGAGCACGTCTTAGTAGAGTGCCCGAATCTCTGGCAACGGAAACACCGTTGCGGATTTTTGAAGTAAGGCCGTACAGTCAGGGATAAATATCCAGCCTTAATAGTTTTTGGCGGTTGGGGAAATGCAAAGGTCAGGATTAGACCAGGAGTAGGGACCTTTCTCCCATTCTCCGTCCGAAGCATCCTGACCACATCGGTTACCATTTCGCATTGTAGCTCGTCCTTGATTTCTTCCTCACTACACTCCATCAGGTCACGGCAGAAGACGATCCCCTTGGAGGTGTTCAGTGAGGAGTGCGGTTGAACGACGACTTCCACCTGATCGAAAAAACTCGTCATCTGAAGGAATTTTTTGGCTTGGATGTGGTTCGCAGCCTCCACCAAGATAGTTCCATTCCTTAATTTGCTCACAGCTTTAGGTTGACCACCTGAGGAAACAAAAGCTTTATTAATAAGGAAAGGACTAACCTTCGTTAGAGTTTTGCCCTCATCCTTGTGACTAACGATTAGATATAGTGGAGTTGGAACGTTCATATTTTCAGCTCTTACTTTTTCTTCCACTTTCCTTTGTTTTATATATGATTCATTTTCAGAATCTGACAACTGTCGCTTTTTCTCTGGATCATTAGGATCTCTTTCTCCAAATTCTTGCCCTAAGGGTGGTGTGGTTGTAATATCCATAGATAAGGTCACCAGCGCATCGTGTTTAGTAGTGCGGGCCGATTCACCGGGAGCGGGCATGCCCTCGGGTGTCCCACAAACCGTAGCTTGGGGGACAACCCTACCTCAGTTCCCCGAGGCCCGGTTTCCATCGATTACCAAGTCGGGAATACGCGCACAACTTGGACTCGCACGTGGCAACAGGGGCTCCGACACCCCTGCCTACTGAACACTTCCTGACCAAGGACCGAAGTGGCTGGCTTCTGAACCAGTACATGACTTACGCCTCGGCAGAGACAAGCTCACATCAGCTCTCACCGACACCAGATAGTGCAGTGCTAGTGCCGGCTTAAGCACTCCCAGCGAGCCATGCACTGGAAGGGTCAGAGGACGGGTACTTAAAAGACCCTGGAGGGGGATTTGGTAGGAATTAGGAAATGGTTAGGTGGGAAGAGGCAGTTTAACGTCATACCCAGGACGGACTGTTGCCCGAAATCGCATACTTTCACAAAAGGAAATTCGATCGGACTTTAAACCCGGTAGTAGTAGAGCAGCCCTATATACTCGCCAGGCCTCATGTAACGGCTTTAAACCAAGTACATGAAACCGAGGCTGGAAATGAACCTCTGTAACGACAGTTTACCCAAGATTCCAGCCCGGCGGTAGTAATAAGATGACAGCGACTCTAGCTGTACGCCTAAAAGGCTCTGGTGCCGTAACCGAGAGCTTGACCATAGCGATGATCGCCGAGAGCACGTCAATCAATGGGACTGCGACCGGAATCCGTGCTGGGGAAGTGTGGGCATCTCGCGAGGTTTTGTCGACGTCATTCAGTCGTACGGTGCTTTTATTGTAAGGTCAAGGCTGTCTTGAAGGCAAAGTGTAACTATAGGTCGAGAAACGTAAAACCGGCTCAGACAGACGGAGGTCACCTGAGTGCGGATCGAAGACGTCACAGGACCTTCGAGGAATGGAAGAAGTGGCGCTAATCGATTAGAACCTTTGTAGGAGACATTGGGGAAAGCCAAAATAAGACCGACCCCCGACCGCACCTTGAAGTTGTCTTGTCTGGCGGGTTGTTTTTTACATTATTAGATACTGGGGCCGCTGTAAACCTTTTATGAGAAAAGGTTGATTAGCGGAATAACTGGTTCTCAGCCACTAGAGAACTGTCCGACTCTCCGATTAGCAGATGGAAGAACTTCTAAGGTCGAGTTAGTATACTCCCTGGACGGAAGAGTTGGCGATAAAATATCAAGAAAAAGTATGAACTCCACAATTAAAATTGATTAATGCATATACATTTTAAAATATGCAGATTGCTGACGTAACTTGTAATAAAAACACACAGAGAATATTTCACTTGTAAAGGTTAAGGAAAGTGCGTTCTGGAACTGCTAATTTTGCCGTGACACCACTGATTGTAACCGTTTGTAACGGTTTCAATAAAAACACAAAGTTACCAACAAAACCAATATCTAAGTCAGTAAGTCACGGACTTGTGGTAAAAGTGAACCCAGACGGATATAAATTGGTCGGCATTCAGAAGAAAAATTTCCTTAGCAGCCTAACTAGAATCCAAATGGAATACGACATACCAAACCTAGAAGAAGAAGGAATGTTGAAAATCTGGAAAGAGCCTCCACATGTAGTAGTTATTGTGAATTAGATTAAAAATTGTTCAGAGACAATAGGATGAGAGTAAATGAAGAAAATATTCATTGGAAAGTAAATGTACAGAAACTAGATAATAAAGTAGAAGCATACTTAAATGAAAATGTAGGAGCCTAAGCAATGGCTATAGGAACTTTGGGCCAGACGTCAATAACCGACCATTTTTCAAGGATCGGAGCAGCTTCTACATCTGATCAAATAAATAGATAGAAGAGACGTGTATAGTATATATAGTAGTATTTGGAAGGCTAGATGTCTGTAGATGTTACCAAAAAGGTGTTGGGGTTAATCTCTTCTCGTATGGAGGCCCTGTATGGTGCCAAATGTTTTAAACCTTAGAATTAATTATTGGATACACGTTTTGACACTATTACTGCATAGGGAAAATATTAGGTACCAGACAACTGATCAGCTGATTCAAATATTTTTTTAAGTTTACATTCATTCTTGCTTTCACCATTGCAAGTCTATTGGATGAATAATGGAGATTGTAATTATGAATATTTTATTTTAAGTGATTCCTAATGTGACTCGTCCGGTCGACTCGTCTGAAATATCCGATGCAGAAGTCGTCTCAAACGGTTCTTAGAAGTTGACCTTTAGTTGTTTGAGGGTATCCCCCTAAATCCTGAAAAGTGTCAATCCTGCAGAAAGGAACTCAAGTAGGGTAAACCGGGGCAATACCCAAACGTTAGTTTGTAGTTGTATTTTGATAGCGGATCACTACTGCTTAGTGCTGCGCCCTTGCGGATGACACCACAACTAGCGCTCAGTGTGTTTCTACCTTCCACGCATGCCAGTAGTTTTGTGGTATTTTATCTTAATATTTTATAGTTTTTTATGTAAAGAAGGACTTCTGAACAAGTTGAGGTAATACTTTAATCATGTATGTCACTAAAATACAACATAAAATAAAACTGACTGACCATCAAAAGGCACATCGAGTTGAAACTTGCTGCCTTCTGAAAGAACATCTCGAAAATGATCCCGATTTTCTGGAAAAGGGACCCAGAAATGAAGCAACACTCAAGTCAATGGAAGTCACCTCGTCCAAAAAAATGTCGGCAAGTCAAATCAGACATCAAAACCATGTTGATTTGCTTTTTTGATGCTAAAGGCATTGTTTATTCTGAGTTTGTTCCTCCAGGTCAGACTGTCAACCAAACATTTTATTTGGAGATTTTAAGAAGATTGCGCAACAGTGTTTCGCCAGAAAAGACCCGATTTGTGGCAGACTGGAGACTGGTTTCTTCCACCACGACAACGCACCGGCACACACAGCCATCTCAGTTTTTAGCTAAAAACGGCATGGTTCCGCTGCCCCACGCACCTTAGTCGCCTGACCTCGCTCCATGCGACTTTTTTTATTTCCACACATGAAAAGAGGCTTGAAAGGTCAACGATTTGACAGCGTTGAAGAGGTTAAGAAAAAAAATGAAGCTCGAGCTTGCAGCCATTTCTAAAGATGACTACAAAAAATGTTTTGATCAATGGAAATACCGTTGGGACAAGTGTATTAGTTGTAATGGAGATTATTTTGAAGGAGATAAGGTCGTATTGTAAAAAATTTGATAATATATAATTTATATAAAATAATTCCGGTTTTTTTTTTGGGTACCCCCTCGTACAGCTAGGTTGAGTCCCAGATTGATATTTTTAAGGTTATGCTACAGCCCACATGCATCATATTTGCTGCATACAAGTCTGCTTCACAGACCGCGTGTAACAGATTTGATCACAAGTAATGGACTCATAAAAGGCTCCGTGAATCGTATTTGCTGCACATTTCAAGCCTATAACCCTATACTACTGTGTTGCCTGGGCTGTGGGTAAGTGACGAGCTCCTCACGCGTATGTTTAATGGGGTGATCAATGCAGGCGGAGAGAAAGAGTGGGGATGGAGGGGCCCCTCCTGCCAACTACAGATAGCCCGTGGAATGAGCAGTCCGCGTGTTCTCGCTCTGTACTCCTCTGAATTTAATTTAGTTCAGTACCTGGCAAACCTATTAAAATGTATCACTGTATTTTCAAACCCCTTTCATATATTTAAATTACATTTTCAAAGCTGGATGCTGCAGGATGCATCGTAATTAAATTTATTTCATTAAACCTTGATTTTACAACGTAATTAATGAATGACAGGCAATTAATCTTGTCTACATACAAATAAACCAATACAACGGAGTATCGAAAGACCCAAAAAGACATAAGGAAGTCTAATGTAACAAAGTACCCTCGTTACATTCAGTGGCGTAGCTAGAAAACATTCGAGGGTGGATTAAACATCCAGGAGGATTAAAAAGAGCCCTACTCAGAAATTTAGAAATTTGTTTGTTTACAAGTGAATTCCCAATTTAATTGTACTTTTTTAATTTTCTTAGTCACTCAAATGTGATTGTAAGCATTCATGCTTGAAAACACTTAAACTTTTCAAAACATTCGAGACTTGTGTTCTTAGCATAGTACCGTATTACGGGGTGAATAGGGACGCCGAGGTGATTAGGGACAAAAACGGAAAATTACTACTAGAACTATTATCAATGCCTGGAGAGCTGGATAAACAATACCTCTAGATGTAGACAATAGAGATAAAAAGAGCTGGAATTACCTCCTATCCTATTGCCTAATTTACGCAGGTCAATGTGCATAAGGATGACATCATCAGGAGAGCAACAAGAACTATTCCAGAAATTGCATATAATGCAATGGTTATTGTATATCATAATATTTTTTAGAATATCCAGGACTATACTATAATAGAATATCCGTACTTGTACCGTCTACTTATAGTGACATTACTATATCAGACGTCAATAACCGACCATTTTCCAAGGATCGGAGTAGCTCCCACTTGTAATTAAATAAATAGATAGGATGTACAGAAGTATTCGGTAGGCGAGATGTATGTAGATGTTACCAAAAAGGGTTGGGATTAACCTTTTCTCGTATGGAGGCACTGTATGGTGCCAAATTTTTAAACCTTAGAATTAATTATTGGATACATGTTTTGACACTATTACTGCATAGTGAAACATTAGGTACCAGAAAATAAATTAGAAGTAATCAGCTAAAAAAAATTTTATTCTTGCTTTCACCACCGAAAATCTGTTGGACGAGTATTGGGAGATTTGACATTGTGAATATTTTATTTTATGATGATTATTTGTGTGTAATGGTAAATAAAAATAATTTTTATCCTATGAAATGTATAGATTAAAGATACATAATTAGATAGAAGCAAGTACTTAAATGTCACCTAAAATCGTGACGTTTAGTGTACAATACACCGGACTATGTCATGTACGAGTAAAATTGGATGATCTCTTATACTTTCTTAGCTTTTAGGCCTACTGTTATTTTATATACTGTTCTATATAGGCAATATTCTTATTAATAATAATGTATTTATATTTACAGTCAAGAATGAGGAAATTGAGTGCCAGAAGATTATATAAGACTAAGTTATTGGAGGCGGCGTTCAATGATCTTGATATTCCATCGGGTTCAGATTGATCTAATATTGGAAGAGATGATAAAGACGATACTCCGATGATCGAAGGACATAGAAGGTGTGATGGAATTCTTGACTCAAGGAATTGGATAATCCATTACTTCTGTGACTGCAACTGGCACAGATTTTGCTGCATCTTTTCGAAGCTCTGCCTAGAACTTGTGCTCAAAAGTATAAAAGGAACCATTAGCTAATGATATACCAGGACCATCAGGGCTGAACTTGACAAGAAGCATGGTACGTAAACACAATTGAAATAAAACGAAAGAAATACCCACTACTGAACTTTAAAGGTGCTATAGCTATATCTTTCGTGGTTCAAGCTTTGCAGTAAAAAAGCGAGAAAGACCTACTAACGCGGCTTTTCTAGAACCACTGAAAAACGACAAGCTCCAACCAAAATGGCCGCTGAAGTCACGTATGACGGAGTAAGCCTACCCAAAGAAGACAAAAAGTGTCCATCCTTCCATATGCCGTGACAAAGGTTGCAAGAGCCGAACAATACTCATCTGCGGGAAGTGTGGCAAACCAGTTTGTTCGGCTTGCACGGAGCCTTTCCATACAAAAATAAACGATTTACAAGATGTATACTTTTTAATGTGTAAAACATAATCAAGTCGGGTTTTGCTTTACTTGTTTTATTTTTAACAGCTTTTTCTCTTCTTTCCGCAAACCCCACTCTGGCACCGAGCGGTGCCAGTTTATAGTGTTAGTCCAAACACAATATTACACAGAATATTTATAATCATTTATATGCCAAAAGGTTATTAAATTAAAACCGATAAAAACTGCCAAAAAAACAATTTTTACTGTGTACAGTATATAATTAATCGATCATATTTTATATTATAGTGCAATATTTGTGTTTTATTCAACGTAAAGATTCATAAATTCTTGTTCAATGGAATCAAATTTTATTATTTTAACAATTAGACAGGAAAATTAATTTATTATCTTAAAATTTACGTTGATATTGAAGAATAAAGATTGGAAATACAATTATGGGGGTTTAGCTAGTTCTGCTGTTTAGAGACTTTGTCAGAAACTTAGAGGTACCAAAATGCCATGTAGTTTTTGATAACGTTTTTTTTACTTCTTTCCCATTGATGGAAAGGTGTATTCTGATTAAAATACTTTGCACTGGGACGGTAAGAACAGACCGCAAAAGGCCTTCCAACAGTTGCAAGAGAAAAGAAACAAGTGACAAAATCCTCTTCAGTGTGGTCAGTAAAAACCGCATAAGTTATGTAAAATGGCAAGACACCAAACAAGTGTCTGTGTGCTCCACTGCATTCATGCCAAACGAAATAATCCCAGGCACAACGAACTCAAAAGGATGGTTCTAAAATATAGTGGACTGTCCAAAAACATATTGTAGAGTACACCAAAGGAATGGGCGGGGTCGATCGATTCGACCAAAAAAAAGGTCTATATTACCAGATTTCAAGAAAGTCTGGGGAGATGGTGGTTACGACTTTTTTTAACTTTTTGGTTGAGAGTTGTATGGTGAATGCTTTCATACTGTACAGCGCTGTCCACAAAAAAGCGCCAGTCCCAGAACCAAATGCAGTTCAGAAGGCTACTTGGCCAAGGACTGACCGAAAATTTTACAACCAGGAGACGCCCAAGTACAAGTAGTAGCTTTCTAAGCCCATCATCCAAATCAAGCCACACGAAAGAATTTGGAGTGCCGGACGAAGTGCTGTTACTGAATGTAGGCAGTCATTTCCCCGAAGAACTGGAGACATACAAAAGATTCCGGTTGTGTAGTTCGAAGACAAATAACAAAAGGTCAAAAATAAAGTGCTCTGTGTTCAATGTATCACTGTGTTCTTTATACGAGTAAATACAAAAATTTTCAATAAATATATGTTATTATAACTATATACAGGGTTTATAAAATGTGTCCAATCTTCTTTCCATATATTTGTAATAAGCATTATAAGGCAGTGGCATCAGGTTTGCCACCTAACTTAGCACCTAGACGGGCAGTGGAAGTCATATTGCCACTCTCGAAAACACGGGTAAAATTTTTTTTCATAAAAGGTACTTTTTGTGTTTATTGGGGTCTAATATAACAGGAATCTCAATTTTCTACTTTATATGTGTCCCACATTTCTCTGCCTTATAAAGAGTAAACAAGTGTTAGGTTAGCAGTGTCGACTCGGGGTTATTCCGCGCACTTGTCCTTGGGTATTTACGCGAACGTTGCCGCCATGTGCGGTTTCCCTCCGAATGCTTCAAAATTGTAAGAATTTTGGTTACAATTCTCGTAATCATTGTAGATACCGAGGACGTATCTTAGAACAACTCAGCGTCAAAGCTCGACTCCTGATCAACTACAATCGGCACTGAAAGCCATTAAAACTGGAAGCTCCATAAAAAACACCGGGAAGGAATTCCAGAATCCACATTACGGGACAAATTAAATATAGCTGACAATGGAGATTTATTTCCAGCATTTGGACGAAAATATATTTTCACCCTAGAGCGAGAAAAAGAAATTCACGACAATGTAATTAAACTATCAAACCTTTTTACAGGGTTACCCATATAGAATTGAGGCGTCTGGTTTTTGAGTTCGCCAAAAAGAATCACGTTAAACACAATTTTAATAGAGAGCAAGGCGTAGCTGGGTACGATTGGATTTAATTGATCACTAAAATAAATCCCGAGGTAAAGCTAACGACAGGATAATCCGACAGTACTAGCATTAACAAGTTCGAGATTTCAGGAGTGAGACTCAGTAACTTTTCTGAAGAGGACTTTACTCCAGTAGAAGAATTTCAAGAACCCGTTGTAATGGACGATGCTGAATATTCCTTTACAAGCACGTGCTTTGTTGCCTCACCTGTTGTTTCTACTTCAACCAATTGTACTGAACATGTACCATTCAAGGAAGTCGCTCCCATTCCAGAATATACCAATAAGAACAACAACGACACGAATAAAACATGCATTCGGAAATACCAATGAATACAAACCTTATAAGAAGCGCAAAGCCAATGTTAAAAAGTCTGCCAATTTTTATTTGAACTTGGCAAGCTTAGCGCGTCCACCGCTAGGCAGCGTGAAGGGCGCTCGTGGCGTGGCGAGCTAGAGTGAAACAGAAGACAGAGCGGGAGCGAATGAGAAGACAGCGCGCGGCCAGTTAGACAGAGAGAGAAAACAAGCTAGAGCGAGAGGGAAAGAGGGGGAAACAAGCGCTTCTAGCGGCGGACGCGCTAAGCTCGTTTTGGCGGGAAACCAACTTGGCAGACTATTCTCCATAAGCTTTGCGCTTCTTATATGGTTTGTATTCATTGGAAATACCGAGCACCAGCACCCCCATCAAGATGAGTTTGGAAGATAATAAAGAAACAAAATTGGGCAAAAGAATCTGCAAAAAGGAGCTCGTCAAAAGAAAAAAGAAGGTAAACAAAAAGAAGTGTCTACCAAATCACCCAGCAAAGCAGTTAAGAAATTAACACGGAAGTTAAGTTTTAACAAGAAAGACAGGCCTAACCATTCATACAAGAAGCAAAAAAACTTCAAGTCTTTCTGAAAAAAGACGAGTTTGAGTTATCATTGAATGAAGTGTGTGACGACAACGAGTTCGACGATATTGATATGACATTTAGTGATAAAAATAAAGAAAATGCATTTGATGAGACAAATTTGGAAGAGACAATGAACTTCCGACACATGAGATGCCTGAGTTCCGATGCGTCAAATGTGGGTTTTCAGATGTGGGAAAACATCTTGTTTTTGTCTAATTAAACTTATTAATTTTGTAAATAAATTATGACAAACTAATTTTGGTGGGTAATTTTATTTTTAACACGCATAAAAATACATGCACTTAATTACCCTAAGCTCTGCGCGGTATTACCCAAAGACGTGGGGAATACCGCGCCATCCAAGGCATTAGTTAGATATGTTTATTCTCTAACTATAACATTTACAGCTTATTGGAATTTTTATATTGAAGCTAATGTACATATAATTTGGAGACTAGTGTCAGGTAGAATATGGTCAGAAAAATGTCCTTCCTTAAGAGCGCGGAATTTTCTCAGTCTCCTCTAATACATTTAAATTGACGATTAACACTCAGCCCCACATGAAGAATCATGATAGTCATACTTTGATAATCATATTTACACTTAGTGTAGATGAGAATGTATGAAAGTGTTAAATTTATAAAATTTCTCAACGGTAATGAGTTTTCAGAGTGTGGTTAGTAGAGATGTTTACTAACAAAGTATTAAATGAGAGCTAAAATATATTATAAGCATGCACTTGAAGTAAAATGAGGTCCATTTTTTATTCCAATTTAAAATTAATAAAAAATATTTTTATAATATTCACTACTTTACAAAAAAGGATGAAGTTTTTATAGAATAATGAGTTTGAAATGTATAAAATTCAATGAAAATTGAAATTATGAAATAGCCAAACTACACTTATGGGCTTTTTACGAAACCAAATTGGCTAAGTTTGAGTGTGAAAATTTCTTTTGTCACCAAAGATGTCACCTTTCGGGGGTAGTAATTAGATTAATAAAGTGTATGTTCTTTATTACGAAATACAGATATAAGAAAACTTTATTGGGTTGATGCCCAGAAAATAGTTAACACAGGTTTATCTCTGCTGCTGATGGTGGAAGTCATGAGAGGAACAATGATCTTCCGGAAACTTTATTGGGTTGGTACACAGAAAATAGCTAGCACACGTCTTCCTCTGCTGCTGGTGGTGGAAGTCATGAGAGGAACAATGATCTTCCGGAAACTTTATTGGGTTGGTACACAGAAAATAGCTAGCACACGTCTTCCTCTGCTGCTGGTGGTGGAAGTCATGAGAGGAACAATGATCTTCCGGAAACTTTATTGGGTTGGTACACAGAAAATAGCTAGCACACGTCTTCCTCTGCTGCTGGTGGTGGAAGTCATGAGCGGAACAATGATCTTCCGGAAACTTTATTGGGTTGATGCCCAGAAAATAGTTAACACAGGTTTATCTCTGCTGCTGATGGTGGAAGTCATGAGAGGAACAATGATCTTCCGGAAACTTTATTGGGTTGGTAACAAGAAAATAGCTAACACACGTCTTCCTCTGCTGCTGGTGGTGGAAGTCATGAGAGGAACAATGATCTTCCGGAAACTTTATTGGGTTGGTAACAAGAAAATAGCTAACACACGTCTTCCTCTGCTGCTGGTGGTGGAAGTCATGAGAGGAACAATGATCTTCCGGAAACTTTATTGGATTGGTAACCAGAAAATAGCTAGCACACGTCTTCCTCTGCTGCTGGTGGTGGAAGTCATGAGAGGAACAATGATCTTCCGGAAACTTTATTGGGTTGGTAACAAGAAAATAGCTAACACACGTCTTCCTCTGCTGCTGGTGGTGGAAGTCATGAGAGGAACAATGATCTTCCGGAAACTTTATTGGGTTGGTAACAAGAAAATAGCTAACACACGTCTTCCTCTGCTGCTGGTGGTGGAAGTCATGAGAGGAACAATGATCTTCCGGAAACTTTATTGGATTGGTAACCAGAAAATAGCTAGCACACACGTCTTCCTCTGCTGCTGATGGTGGAAGTCATGAGAGGAACAATGATCTTCCGGAAACTTTATTGGATTGGTACACAGAAAATAGCTAGCACACGTCTTCCTCTGCTGCTGGTGGTGGAAGTCATGAGAGGAACAATGATCTTCCGGAAACTTTATTGGATTGGTAACCAGAAAATAGCTAGCACACGTCTTCCTCTGCTGCTGATGGTGGAAGTCATGAGAGGAACAATGATCTTCCGGAAACTTTATTGGATTGGTACACAGAAAATAGCTAGCACACGTCTTCCTCTGCTGCTGGTGGTGGAAGTCATGAGAGGAACAATGATCTTCCGGAAACTTTATTGGGTTGGTACCCAGAAAACAGTTAGCACACGTCTTCCTCTGCTGCTGGTGGTGGAAGTCATAAGAGGAACGATGATCTTCCGGAAACTTTATTGGGTTGGTACCCAGAAAACAGCTAGCACACGTCTTCCTCTGCTGCTGGTGGTGGAAGTCATGAGAGGAACAATGATCTTCCGGAAACATTATTGGACTGGTACCCAGTACACGTCTTCCTCTGCTGCTGGCGGTGGAAGTCATAAGAGGAACAATGATCTTCCGGAAACTTTATTGGGTTGGTACCCAGAAAACACCTTATAACCTATGTCAAGGACAAGAGTAGCTTTCGACCACCACCTTTGGTATCACTGTTGCCCGAAATCGCATACTTTCACAAAAGGAAATTCGATCGGACTTTAAACCCGGTAGTAGTAGAGCAGCCCTATATACTCGCCAGGCCTTATGTAACGGCTTTAAACCAAGTACATGAAACCGAGGCTGGAAATGAACCTCTGTAACGACAGTTTACCCAAGATTCCAGCCCGGCGGTAGTAATAAGATGACAGCGAGTCTAGATGTACGCCTAAAAGGCTCTGGTGCCGTAACCAAGAGCTTGACCATAGCGATGATCGCCGAGAGCACGTCAATCAATGGGACTGCGACCGGAATCCGTGCTGGGGAAGTGTGGGCATCTCGCGAGGTTTTGTCGACGTCATTCAGTCGTACGGTGCTTTTATTGTAAGGTCAAGGGTGTCTTGAAGGCAAAGTGTAACTATAGGTCGAGAAACGTAAAACGGCTCAGACAGACGGAGGTCACCTGAGTGCGGATCGAAGACGTCACAGGACCTTCGAGGAATGGAAGAAGTGGCGCTAATCAATTAGAACCTTTGTAGGAGACATTGGGGAAAGCCAAAATAAGACCGACCCCCGACCGCACCTTGAAGTTGTCTTGTCTGGCGGGTTGTTTTTCACATTATTAGATACTAGGGCCGCTGTAAACCTTTTATGAGAAAAGGTTGATTAGCGGAATAACTGGTTCTCAGCCACTAGAGAACTGTCCGACTCTCCGATTAGCAGATGGAAGAACTTCTAAGGTCGAGGTAGTATACTCCCTGGACGGAAGAGTTGACGATAAACTATCAAGAAAAAGCATGAACTCCACAATTAAAATTGATTAATGCATATACATTTTAAAATATGCAGATTGCTGACGTAACTTGTAATAAAAACACACAGAGAATATTTCACTTGTAAAGGTTAAGGAAAGTGCGTTCTGGAACTGCTAATTTTGCCGTGACACCACTGATTGTAACCGTTTGTAACGGTTTCAATAAAAACAAAAAGTTACCACCAAAACCAATATCTAAGTCAGTAAGTCACGGACTTGTGGTAAAAGTGAACCCAGCCGGATATAAATTGGTCGGCATTCAGAAGAAAAATTTCCTTAGCAGCCTAACTAGAATCCAAATGGAATACGACATACCAAACCTAGAAGAAGAAGGAATGTTGAAAATCTGGAAAGAGCCTCCACATGTAGTAGTTATTGTGAATTAGATTTAAAATTGTTCAGAGACAATAGGATGAGAGTAAATGAAGAAAATATTCATTGGAAAGTAAATGTACAGAAACTAGATAATAAAGTAGAAGCATACTTAAATGAAAATGTAGGAGCCTCAGCAATGGCTATAGGAACTTTGGGCCAGACGTCAATAACCGACCATTTTCCAAGGATCGGAGCAGCTTCTACATCTGATCAAATAAATATATAGAAGAGACGTGTATAGTACATATAGTAGTATTTGGAAGGCTAGATGTCTGTAGATGTTACCAAAAAGGTGTTGGGGTTAACCTCTTCTCGTATGGAGGCCCTGTATGGTGCCAAATGTTTTAAACCTTAGAATTAATTATTGGATACACGTTTTGACACTATTACTGCATAGGGAAAATATTAGGTACCAGACAACTGATCAGCTGATTCAAATATTTTTTTAAGTTTTTTTATTATTTTTTTAATTTTTTTTTTATTATTTTTATTTTGTTTTTATTTTTTTTAAATCTCTTTTAAGCCTCAGCTTATGCTATGTAGGCTGCGATTTTCACTGGTTTATTATTATTTTTTTCAAAGTACATTGTTTCGTGTCTATACATGATTGGCCCTCCCCGGGATTTGAACCCGTGATCTCTCCATTAGAGAGCCGAGACTATAACCATTAGTCTACGGAGGAGGACTTTTTTTTTAAGTTTACATTCATTCTTGCTTTCACCATTGAAAGTCTATTGGATGAATAATGGAGATTGTAATTATGAATATTTTATTTTATGATGATTGTTTGAGTGTAACGGTAAATAAATAAACGGTAAATACTCGGAACTAAAAGCATATCCGAACTAGATTCAGTTTGAACTTGAGGATGAAATATCCAGTAATTCCTAATGTGACTCGTCCGGTCGACTCGTCTGAAATATCCGATGCAGAAGTCGTCTCAAACGGTTCTTAGAAGTTGAGCTTTAGTTGTTTGAGGGTATCCCCCTAAATCCTGAAAAGTGTCAATCCTGCAGAAAGGAACTCAAGTAGGTTAAACCGGGGCAATACCCACACGTTAGTTTGTAGTTGTATTTTGATAGCGGATCACTACTGCTTAGTGCTGCGCCCTTGCGGATGACACCACAACTAGCGCTCAGTGTGTTTCTACCTTCCACGCATGCCAGTAGTTTTGTGGTATTTTATCTTAATGTTATAATCTTTTATGTAAAGAAGGACTTCTGAACAAGTTGAGGTAATACTTTAATCATGTATGTCACTAAAATACAACATATACAGCTAGATATTAAGAACAGGTTAAGTCCCAGATTGATATTTTTAAGGTTATGCTACAGCCCACATGCATCATATTTGCTGCATACAAGTCTGCTTCACAGACCGCGTGTAACAGATTTGATCACAAGTAATGGACTCATAAAAGGCTCCGTGAATCACGTTTCAAGCCTATAACCCTATACTACTGTGTTGCCTGGGCTGTGGGTAAGTGACGAGCTCCTCACGCGTATGTTTAATGGGGTGATCAATGGAGGCGGAGAGAAAGAGTGGGGATGGAGGGGCCCCTCCTGCCAACTACAGATGAAATAATTAGTCTGGGCGCGCGGCCGGTCGGTGGTAGGCTATAGCGCGGGGGGAAGAAGGGTGTGTGAATCGATCATTCCTGAAAACATCACGGTGGCGGACTTCAAGGTCGGGCCAGCCGGAAGGGCTTGGCTGACTTGTGACTCATCTTTCCCTCCTGCAAACCTTCCCTCCAAACAATATAATACCAGTGTGACATCTGCTGTCATAGAGTGAGCATCGTTAAACTTCAGTATTAACAGTGAGTTGTTCTAAGCTGTGTGTATTTACTGTGTGCAGTTAACTGTGAATAATTATTACGTTCAGTGTTTTTGTATTGTGTTATTTTGTTTTAGTAAGAAGCTTATTTCATAAGCAACATGTGTGACCGCGTGAAATTAAAACGGAAGGGTAGAGTTTTGCACAGTCAAAGTCGTGAAATTGTCAGTAATGTATATACATTCATGAAAAAGGAGGCTGATGAAAAAACTTTAATTATTCCCTTGGCAAAGGCCCGTGTCCGAACAGCAGTAGCTACAGGCGTCTCAGAACGTGAAATCTCAAGAATTAATAAAGAGCTTAAAAATTTAACCGTTAATAATGACAATGGTGAAAGTAGCTTTCTCACCCCAAACAAATTGAAAAGGAATCGTAAAAAGCCTATTACAGGATTGGATGACTTTGACAAAGCTCTGATAAGGCGAGTTGTGTACGAGTTCCATCTTCTAAAAAACAAGCTACCAACTGTATCTTTGTTACATGAAGAATTGAAACAACGGATCGACTTTAAAGGATCAAAATCAAGCCTCAACAACATTCTTATAGAACTTGGTTTTCGATGGAGAAGGACACAAAATAACCGCAAGCTCATGATCGAGACTAATGAAATAAGAGAAAAAAGAATTGGCTTTCTAAACATCAGATACCGTTTTCGGATGATTTGCTAGTCCCGGAGCTGTACAGGGTTATTCTCCTAAATAAACCGAGATTTGTTAGGTATGAGCTTGATGATCTAGTGACCAGCAGTGGAGGACATGTTGTGCTTCGGCTCCCACCATACCACCCGGACTTAAACCCTATTGAACTCATTTGGGCTGAAGTGAAAAACTACGTAGCCAGTAGAAATATTCAGTGCAGTTTTTCAAGTATTAAGTCTGTAGCGGAAGATAAGTTTTCACTTATAGGTGCAAAGGAATGGGCCAGAAAGTGCGAACACGTGAAAAAAATTGAAAATGATTATGCTTCAGCTGAGCCCCAAATCGACAATCTCGTGGAATCAATTATCATTTCACTCGGCAGCAGTGACAGTGAAAGCAGTGAAAACGCGCCAAATGATTTGAGCGGCATTGAAGACTTGGGTGATTTGAGCGGCATTGAAGATTTGGATTGAAGCGTATGTATTAACTTTGTACATATTTTATTATTATTTATTAACATGTTTAAAATTACTTCTGTCATTAAAAAACTGTGGAGAATGTTGAATACAACACTGTTCTGTTCTATTCTATTATGTAAGGATCTAGCTTTATATTTAAGCCATTTAAAGACAGTTTAAGATTTAAAATGTTAAAACTGAACTTTTATCCTTATTTTATCCTAGAAAATATATTAGGTGAGGTTTATAGGTAAGCCAAAATGTCATTGCTTTCACGCTAAAAGAACTGAAGACCGTACTGAGACTGGGAGAAGCTCGCGCGCCGAGTGTTTATAAATATTAAGATAACGCTTAATTTCCCCCGGAATGAGGGGTCGTAGAAAAAAGTTTTTTAGACAAAAAATGCAGTTTAATCGATTTTCTAAAACTTTTCCACGGGAAGTTTGATACTGACAAAATAATAAAAAACTTCCTCGCAGAGCGAAAATTTCATGTCTAAAATTAACCAAACTAAAACTGTACTTGGTTTTTACTAATTTAGACATTATTATTTTAGAATTGACATTTTTTATACGTATTGGTTGGAAAGACAAGAATGTGTTCTTTAATTTGATATAACTTTTATTACGATAAAGTAATGGCAAAATGCTCATTTCATGTGTTAAATGGAATGAGTTTTGTGAAACGTTGCGCGTGACAGCGAAATAGAACCTCGAGCGAGCCGAACCTTAGTTGAACGGCTAGTAGTGCCAGAGCCGCGAGCCCAGACTAATTATTTCATCTGTACAGATAGCCCGTGGAATGAGCAGTCCATTGGTGTGTTGGACTTTATGCGATTAAGTTGTGGTTGCCGATTCTCGTGAACTGTAGCTTGAACTCATAGCTTTCGACCAAATCTCTGTACTTCTGGTATTTTAGTTTTATGGTTACAATGTAATTCTCTTCCTGTATATCTTGTGTGTTCATCTTTTCCACTAAATTACTAATATATTTTACCATATAACCTGTCCTTACAAATTAATATAAATACATAAATAGCTTAAATTCTGAACGTCTAGGCTGGGCCTGACATGTCCGGATCAGGTCCAGCCAACCCAGCTCAAATGGCGATGGACGCCTCTGAGCTTGAGAAAGCGGTAGAATCAATAATTGATTCAAATAACCTCAATAATATGGAATCAGACCACTCTTATAGTATATCTACTACTGACAATGAATTAAAACGTAAAAGGGACCATACCGATGATGATCATGACGCTAATTCACAGTCAAAAGGTATAATAGAAACAACGTTGAAAAAAAGTTTTACTAAAAGATACTATACAATAAAAAATCAAGGACCTTATGAAATAATAATCCAACATAAAGAAAAACGTAAATTAAATCCATTTCAAGTAGGAAAAATAATAAAACAACATCACAATGATATAGATTTTATTACCCGAGCAGGAAATAACCTTTCAGTAATCTGCAAAAATTACACTGCTGCAAATAACCTAATTGACTCACAACATTTAATGAATTACAATGTTTTTGTCCCCTCCATCAGGATCTATTCTATAGGTGTAGTATATGTAGAGCCTGATGTGAATGAAAATGATATCCTAGCTGAAGCGGTAAGTGAGCATCCTCTAATTCAAGCCCATAGAATTAAAAGGAGAGTAAATAATACTTTGGTAGATACACATTTAGTTAAAATAACTTTTGAGTCGGACAATCTCCCTGAATTCATTACACTTGACTATGTTAGAATGAAAGTTGAAACTTTTGTGATCCCAGTTAAACAGTGTTACAGGTGTTTCTCATACGGACACGTGGCTAGCTCACCATGTAAAAAGGACAGACTATGTAGGGACTGTGGAGAGAAATTCCATTCTGAGTCTGAACCCTGTTCACAACCCGTTAAATGCATACATTGCTATGGTCCACATAGCAGCTCATCTAAGCTTTGTCCTGAATATCAAAGACAAAAACTCATTAAAAACAGAATGAGTACCAATAAAGAAGACTACTTCACTGCTAGCTCACACTATCCTATTACTTATAAAGTAACAAGGGAAAATCGTTTTAAAAAAACAAACTTATGCAGAGAAAATCAAAACTAACTATGATACTGACTATCCTGAGCTGCCCGTTTCATTAAATAATAGGCCTACTTACATTAACACTAACAGATTTTCACCTCTTAGTGACCTAATTAACAGTGATAACAGTTCTAGTGATAGTAAATATGTATATAGAAAACCTAAAGATAACACCTTAGGTTACAATAGTAATAGAAACTACATACAAACTTCTTCAAACAGTAACTATAATGTCAACAAAATAGGTCAAAACACAGTTCCAATCTATAATCAAAGTAGGCCTACAGTAAAACAAATATCTTCACAGTCTGATACTGAAAATAATAGGGAGCAATTAAAAGTACTTCTACATGATAAAATTAATGAACTAAGGGGTAAATGCCTAAGAATAAATTTATCTAATGCTAATACAGCGAAAAAACAAATTGAAGAAATTTTTTCTTCATACCTTATAAATACAGACAGTCTAAATAAAGGTAAAAATGTTAGACCACCAGGAAGACAAAACAGAGTTGATATAATTGGTAAAGGTAATACCATCAATACTAAAAATAATGTTAATCATCAACACGAAGAATAATTAATGATAACTGAACTTAACCTATTTCAATGGAACTCTAGATCTCTAAAACCTAAGTGGCCAGAGATCATACAAATATTTAATAAACAAAAAGTTCACATAGGTTTAATACAAGAATCATGGCTAAATGATAACGACATGTTAATGGATAGTAACTATTCAGTTAATAGAAATGACGGCTATGGAGGGGTAGTGTGTATTGTACATAGATCGCCGTGTTGCAATACCATTTATGCGCATAGTGATAGTGCAGTAGAAGTCCTGAGTATTCAGATTCAAAACTTTAGAGTACCTATTAATATATATAATATATATTGTAATAATAAATATATACCTCGGTCATTTTGGAGGGATATTTTTGGAAATTATCATGGTTATACAATGATTTGTGGTGACATGAATGGTCATCATCCTTATTGGAGCACACAAAAAGCTAATTCTAGGGGAAATGACATATTTGAGGAGTGTAGCAATTCCTCTTTTATTTGTATAAATGATGGTAGTGTCACAACTCTACCAACACCGTTGCATCAACCATCAGTTATTGACCTATCCTTTGTAACACCTAGTATGCACTCACTCCTAATTAACTGGGAAGTAAATAAGGATTCAGTTGGAAGTAACCACTTTCCGATCACAATAAAATTTGATGTCAGTAGCATAAGTAAAGATGTAACTACAATACCGATTTTGTGTGAAGAAAAAAAATTTAATTTTAAGAAAGCTGACTGGTACACATACAGCAAGATAGTAGAAAACAAAATTAATATCCTTAAAATAAAATTAGCTGATATAAATTATGATGAATTGTATAATATTATAATGGAAGCCGCAGAGGAAACCATACCTAGATATAAGCCTTTAATAAACCCCCCAAAATCTTTTAGGCCTAAAGCATGGTGGGCAGAGGAATGTTCAAAAGCTGTGGCTAAGAGAAGATTAGCTTTTAATATGTTTAAAAATAACATGTCAACAATAAATTATCATCAATTTCAACAAGCACAACTAGAAGCTAGAGAAGTTATACAAAAAGCAAAACATGCAGGGTGGGTAAATGTCTGTAATGAAATAAGTAAACAAAAATCTTCTTCATTTGCTTGGAAGTTAGTAAAAAAATTAAAATACAATAAGGTATGTACCAATAATGTGTCCGAATTAATTAAGAATGAGAACCTAGGAGACCTTTTCATGAAAAACATTTCACCAGATTACGTTCCTAATAAAAATGAAATAAATTACACACAATTTCAACTGGGTAATCCCAATTTTGGTTTTTTGGATGAAAACTTTACAATTGAGGAACTAGAAATAGCAATTCACTCTAAAATAAAGGATTCTTCCCCAGGATTTGACAATATAAACTATAAAATGATTAAACATTTACCATCTAATGCATTAATATTAATTTTGAAACTATTTAATGATATATGGAATAATCATATACCAATCCCAGCAAAATGGAAACAAATTAGAATTATTCGTTTGTTGAAACCCTTAAAAGACAAACATGTGGAATCCTCTTATAGGCCTATATCGCTTATTTCATGCATGGTTAAAATTTTGAATACTATGATAAAAAATAGGTTGGAGTGGTTCACCGAAAAAATGAATATCATACCAGATTCTCAGTATGGGTTTCGGAGGAGGAGGGGTTGTAATGATTATATGCTATCGTTTTTGTCGGAAATCCATACTGCACTATCTTTAAATGAAACTTTGATTGCCGTATCATTAGACATTAGCAGTGCATATGACAATGTATCTATCCCTGTACTATGTAACAAGATGATTGGTTTTGGGATTTCTGAGAGGTTGGTTAAGTATTGTCACCAATGGTTAACTGACAGAAATCTAGTTATAAATTTTCCAAATTCCAACATAACACGTCATGCCTATAAAGGCTTACCGCAAGGGTGCGTTCTGAGTCCTATACTATTTTCAATTTATATTGCACAGATAAATAATTTTGTTACAAGTCCAACCAAGTCATTACAATACGCGGATGATGTTCTCTTATACTCTATGAGCAAAAATTGTACTCAGACTCAAATTAGTGCTCAAAATGCTCTTGATTCGCTTGAAGAAGAATTTGAAAATCTACATTTAAAATTCAACTGTGAAAAAAGTAAAGTAATATTTTTTTCTAGAAAGAAAAATGTCTTGCATATAGAGATTAAACTGGATGGTAGAGTCATACCTGTAGTTGAACAATGTAAAATACTTGGAGTTACATTTGATAATAAACTTAAACTAAGACCTCACATTGAAAATATAAGCAGGTCATGTTTAAAGGACATTTATATTATTAAATCTATATCAGGTGGGAGTAAAGGTGTCCATCCTGATTTGGCTTTACAGATATATATGGGCCTTATAAGACCTAAAATAGACTATTGTAGTTTTATCCTAAGTAATGCAAATAAGAAAGATTTAAGAAAATTAGATCTGATTCAAAATTTAGCTCTTAGAACTGCAATCAGAGCTATGAAAAGCACCCCTATTATAGCCTTACAAACTGAGTGCAATATTACCCCACTTAATATAAGGAGACAAATGTTAACAGATAGATTGGTATATAAAATAAGCTTAGAAAAAACACATCCAACTTGGTATAAACTCGTGTATTTGAGATTATTGACCTCGAATCTGGTTTATTGGAAAAATAAAAAACTGCCAGCATATATTCATTCCTTAGATATGATTGATAGCTTTTGGCCTAACTCTGAGAACAACCTAAATTTAAAAAACTTAAACGATTTTGACAAACCCCTAGCCCTCAGTGATATAAAACTAAAATGTATTGACACGATAGGAAATAATATTAGCAAAAAAGAAAATAGTACGATTGTTTTAAAACAATCATTCAATGAATGTCACATAACCTCAAAACAAGAACGGTATACAAATATTTACGGATGGTCAAAGACCAAAGAAGGCGTAGGAGCTGCCTACTATATACCTGAGTTAAATGTCAGTGGTAAATATAAGTTAAACAATAGGGTGTCCAATTATACTGCTGAACTGATTGCAATATTAAAATCTGTAGAATACTTAAATAGTTCCTCCTTTGACACAGCCATCATTTATAGTGACTCCCAGGCAACCATTAAAGCACTTGAAAAAGCGAAACACGTTTTTAATAACGGGGATTGGTTTACACTTACGGTATTGCATGAGATAATGAATAAGAACAAGAATGTTATAATCCATTGGGTGCCAGGACACTGTGGTATATCACACAATGAATTTGTTGACAAATTGGCTAGGGAGGCTATAACTGATGGCGTTGATTTACAAAATACTGTTTTGCCTTTAACAGATTTTAAGAAGTTAACTAGTAGTGCATCATTTGACCAATTTAAGAAAGTATTCAGTTCTATCACAACAGGAAGATGGTATAAAGAAATAGTGTCTACACCTCCAGGCCAGCCCTGGTTTAAAAATGTTAAATTTAATAGAGAAAATATAGTAAATATATGTAGGCTAAGATTTGGTCATGCTAGAAATAATAGTAGACTTCATAGGATGAAACTATATTTCACACCATTGTGCCTTAAGTGCACGTTGGGTGTTGAGGAAACTTTGGAGCATCTGAACTTAGAGTGTCCAATGCATAACCATGTCAGGGAGAACAATTTCGTTTATATTAAACATAAATGCGGTAGTCATCCCTATAATTTAGTAGGTTTATTAAGATCTGCAGATATGCATGTTTATGAGGAAATAAACACTTACATTAAAGTGGCTAATATTATCTTATGAAACACTAAACAGGCATATACACTGTGCAGACATCAATGTATCATTCTCCTGGGTGCTAGCTTCCGAGGCCTACCTTTTCGGGTTAGGAATGCCTGATCGGCCCCAGGCGAGAAGACAACTAAAATCCATACCTTCAATTCCTGGAGCTTATTCCTTCTTTAGAAAATTCCCAAATCAACTATCATAACAACAACACTTTGTGAACAATAGGTACATAAATGTTACTACTAACATATAACAAAATAATTAATACAGCATACCATTCAAAGTTAAACTAATAACCTTTTTAAAAACTCTGGATCAGCAACCACAACGTAAATTATTTACGTATATTATAAAGTATATTTAATAATTTTTTTTACCGGAAATGTACTACGTAGCTTCATGGTAACCCCAAAGCCAAAAAAGAGAAAAAAAAAGAAAAAGAGAATGAGCAGTCCGCGCGTTCCCGCTCTGTACTCCTCTGAATTTAATTTAGTTCAGTACCTGGCAAACCTATTAAAACGTATCACTGTATTTTCAAACCCCTTTCATATATTTAAATTACATTTTCAAAGCTGGATGCTGCAGGATGCATCGTAATTAAATTTATTTCATTAAACCTTGATTTTACAACGTAATTAATGACAGGCCATTGATCTTGTCTACATACTGTCACGGAGCTGGCCGTCGCGCGGCGGCTGCGGTGGCGGCCTGGCTGTTGACGTAAGGGACCGCCATAAATCCTTCTGCGAGAACCATCAACACCCTCATAAATGGCTGGGCCAGTCCTTTCTTCTGAATAGGCTGATGACAATAGAAAGTCTAGAGCAGTCTTCCTGGTAAAAGACTCACTGCCCATTGACTCCGGAATCTTCTAGACCTTCCAGAGCCCACCGGTATAGACCCTTCTAGCAAGAATGCTAGAAGGTTATATAAGGCCGTCTACTGGGGAGCCGGGGGAGTTGTGAGTACCAGTGAGGCAGTGTAGTGAGTGTCGTGACACGGATCCTGTGATAGTGAGTGCCTGCGGAGATACTGCTGTGGGAATCGTCGCATCGTGGGATCGACCGGAAGATTCAGCGCAGTATTGGACAACTCCTGTGGAAGGATACGACACCGGGGAAACCGTAAGCAAATTGGACTTAAGCAGAAGAGACAGTAAAGCCACTTGTTAATTAGCTATATTTGTGATTGCAAATAATATTAGTTTTGCAGAAGCCATCTTAGTCATTTAGCAAATATTAATAATAGTAATTGTAATTATTGGAGTTGTAATTAATAGTAATAATTGTAAATAGTAATTTCTTTCAATTAAAGTAATTATTTGTCCTTATTGTAAATTAGCTTTAATAAACATTATTAATTGTAACTAATAATCGTGTTGCTTATTTGTAAACCCACATAAGAATTATTTAGTTTGTAAAAACGTAACATTGGTGTCAGAAGTGGGATTGATTTGTTAAAGCAACACTTTAGATATTATTTATTATTTATTTATTGTATTAATATTATTTTAAAGTAATAATATAATAAAACGATGGCTTCTAGTGGGTTTAAGTTAGCAGATTTGAAAGTGGCTGATTTAAAACGGGAGTTAGAAGAAAGGGACTTAGATACTTCTGGGACAAAAACAGTTTTAGCTAATAGACTTAAACAGGCGATGATAGAAGCAGGTGAAGATCCCGAAATATTAATTTTTGAAACTGAAGCAAGTAAGCTTACCAAAGTGTTACAATCTAACTTAACTAAAACATTGGAAGAAAAATTCAATAGTAATAGTAAAACATTGGAAGAAAAATTAAATAGTAATTGTGAAACACTTCAAAATGACTTGAAAAGTATGAAAGATGAATTAGCTACAGAGTTTAATTTAAAAATTTGTAGAGTTGAAGAGGAATTTAAAAAGCAACTAGAAGCAGGTATAAATGGTTGCTCCAAACAATTAGAAGACAAGTTAAATGATTATTCAAAAGAATTTGGTGATAGAATTAGGATCTTAGAGGAAATAGCTCAGAGAAACAAGGGCTCAGAAACCTGCACAGAATCCATTGTTAGCCCAGAAGATGGAAAACCAGAATTAATTACGGAACCTCAGCTTAATTCATGTCCACCAATGAGTAATGCAGGGGTGCCAACCTTCGACGGTAAGATGACCTGGGAGGATTTTCGGACACTGTTCGAGACTGCTGCCGCCGTCCACCGTTGGCCGTCATCAACAAAAGCGTCCATGCTCTGCCTTTCGCTGCGTGGAGACGCGCTAAAGGTCCTGCAGACCGTGCCACCTGCGGAGCGCCAAAACTACGGAGAACTGGTTAGACGACTGGAGATGCGGTTCGGACATAAGCACATGGAACTGGTCTACAGGTCTCAACTCAGGAGTCGCCACCAGAAGTCCAATGAATCACTGCAGGAATTTGAAGCTGATATCGCACGACTTGTAAGAGGTGCTTACTCTACTTGTGATGAGGCTGTCTGCGAGAACTTATCCATCGACAAATTCCTCGACGGCCTTCGAGACGCTGAAACACAGCAGGCTGTAAAGTTGGCTCGTCCTAAGACATTACACGAGGCGCTAACACAAGCACTAGAATTTGAAGCAGTAAAACAGTCTGTGCAAGGACATGCACGTCTTCGAGGGGTCTGCGTGGAAGAAGGTTTTAAGATAGAAGACGTAGTCCAGAGAGTGCTGGATGCGCTGAAGAACAGGAAGAAGGAAATCCGCTGCTGGAGTTGTGGAGAGTTGGGCCATCCCCGAAGCAAGTGCCCAGATAGAGCCTCTCGGGGGCAGATGCAGGAAAACTAAAAAGGGTTGACAGGAAGGGGCAATTGTCAACCCAGCAAACTGAGGCCCCAGCCGACAGCATTATTGTGGCATCTTTGTCAGGACAGACTAACAGCCTCTACATAGATGGATTAGTCAACGGGAAGCCCAGAAGCCTTCTACTAGACACTGGGGCAACGATGACCATAGTAAATAGAGATATTTGTTCACCTCCCAATAAAGTCACTCCAACAACCTGGACATTGAGGACTGCGACTGGGGACTTGGCCAGTGTTCACGGGGAGACAGTTGCCACCTTCTGCATCGGGAGTACATGCTTTAAACATCGCACTCTCGTTGCTAACATCGAGGAGGACGTTATACTCGGCATGGACGTAATGATGAAACTTGGCCTTCAATTAGACCTCAAGAAAGGGGTGACGACTGTTGGCGGAGAAGAAGTCGTCCTTCAGCTTAGAAAAAATCTTACTTCTTCGGTGCGGTTATTAAAAGATACCACACTGCCATCTCGTGCTCAGAAGATCGTGAGAGCAGAAGTCGACAGAACTGTACCGGAAGGACAGAACTTAATGTTAGACCCAGCTGTAAACGAAGAGGAGCTTGGCCGAGGTGTCCTTGTAGGGAAGACACTGTTTCAATCTTCCAGGGAAGTTCCAGTCTGCATAATGAACTTAAACGACTATCCCGTTACTTTAAAACAAGGCAAGCTCTTAGGTACCTGTTACTCAGTTTCTTCTGTATCGCAATCTGTTAGACAGACAGCATCCTGCCACAAGAATCTTCCAGAAGACATAGCTAAATTTGTGAGAGATGCTTGCAAGGGAATGGACTTGGAACAAACTAAACAAGTAGCTAAGTTAATAACAGAGTACCAGGATGTTTTCGAAACTGCTACAGGGCCAAGAGGCAGGACGACTGTAGTTCAGCACAAGATAAATGTTGGAGACGCACAACCAATCCGCCAAATTCCTAGGAGACTACCCTGGGCGAAGAGGGAGGAAGCTGAGCAAATAACAAAGGAGATGGAGCGAGATGGGGTGATCGAGCCTTCCAGCAGTCCATGGAATTCGCCGGTGGTACTAGTGAAGAAGAAGGATGGGACTTCTAGGTTCTGCGTGGACTACCGACTACTCAATAACGTCACCAAGAAGGACAGTTACCCTTTACCGCGGATCGACGACACACTGGATGCTCTGGGAGGCGGCAAGTTCTTCTCGACCCTGGACATGAAGAGTGGGTACTGGCAAGTAGAGATTGCTCCAGAGGACAAGGAGAAAACGGCATTTTCCATAGGGAATGGAAACGGACTGTGGCAGTTCACCGTGATGCCTTTTGGACTATGCAATGCACCAGCTACCTTCGAGAGATTAATGGAGAACGTGCTTAGAGGTCTAACTTGGGAAACCTGTCTAGTGTATCTGGATGATATAGTCATTGGAAAGACGTTTAAAGACCATCTTCAGAACCTGGAAAAGATCTTTATAAGGCTTCGTTCTGCCAACTTGAAGCTTAACCTGAAGAAGTGCAACTTATTTAAAAATAAGGTAAACTATCTCGGACATGTAGTCTCGTCAGAAGGAGTCTCTGTGGATCCAGAGAAGATACGAGCGATAAAGGAATGGCCCACACCACGTAACAAACATGAGGTAAGAAGTTTCCTCGGGCTGTGCACCTATTACCGCCGCTTCGTGAAGGGTTATGCCGATATTGCTAAGCCACTGACCAAGCTCACGGAAGAACAGCGCAAGTTTGAATGGACCTCAGAGTCGAGTGAAGCATTTGGGACACTCAAGACTGCTCTCTGTAGTGCTCCGATCTTGGGATTCCCTCGCTTTGGAGAAAAGTTCATTGTCGACACTGACGCCAGCGACGTGGGCATAGGAGGAGTACTCTCGCAAGTTCAGGATGGCCAGGAAACCGTGGTAGCCTATTTCAGCAGAACACTATCTAAGGCCGAAAGGAATTACTGCGTCACAAGGAGGGAACTGCTAGCAGTCGTGAAGTCCCTAGAACACTTTCATAAATACCTCTATGGACAACCTTTCCATTTAAGGACAGATCACTCCGCCCTGACTTGGCTACTGAACTTCAAGAACTTGGAGGGGCAGACAGCGCGATGGGTGCAGCGGCTTCAGGAGTACAACTTCACGTCTGAACACCGACAAGGGAAGAAACATTCCAACGCTGATGCTTTGTCACGTCGTCCTTGTCCAGAAGGCTGTGAGCACTGCTCCAAGGTAGAAGAAAAGAATCCTTCGGCAGAAGTACGTTGTGTCACCGTGGAGCCTGCTAGTGGATGGGAAATGAGTGAACTTCGGAACGAGCAGCTAGGAGACACGGAGATCGGACCACTCCTGCGAGAGGTGGAAGCTGGAACTCGACCTAGTTGGGAAGACATCGCGGCTAGAGATCACCTATACAAGAGCTACTGGGCACAGTGGGACTCTATGAAGATCAAGAACGGAGTACTAATAAGGATCTGGGAAGCTCCTAACGGGAAGAGGAAAATCGAACAGATCGTACTCCCAAGAAGTAAGAGGAGGGAAGTCCTTATGGAGTTGCATAACGGAGCGTCTGGAGGTCATCTTGGTGTCAACAAGACAGTGGAAAAGTTGCGACAACGGTTCTACTGGCTGCACCTTAGGGCTGATGTTGAGAAATGGTGCCGCCAATGTGATGTATGTGCTGGAAGCCGAGGGCCTCAAACAAGAAGTCGAGGCAGGATGCGGCAGTACAACGTTGGATCACCCTTCGAGAGGATCGCCATCGACATCGCTGGACCATTTCCCGTGACAGACGCAGGGAATAAATATCTCCTGGTGGCCATGGATTACTTCACGAAATGGCCAGAAGTATACGCCATACCAAACCAGGAGGCATCTACTGTGGCAGGATGCTTGGTGAACGACTTCGTCTGCCGGTACGGGGTACCCCGTGAGCTACACAGCGACCAAGGGACGAACTTCGGTTCTATCTTGATGAGGGATGTTCTTCAGCGTCTGGGAGTGCATAAGACACGGACAACCCCGCTTCACCCGCAATCCGATGGGATGGTTGAGAGATACATCAAGACTCTCGTCGGTCATCTCAGGAAAGTTGTCTCCACCAGCCAGCGGGATTGGGATAAGAAGGTGCCAGTTTTTCTGCTGGCCTACAGATCTTCTAGCCATGAAACAACTGGTGTTACCCCAGCAAGAATGGTCTTCGGAAGAGAACTTCGGCTACCAAGTGATCTCATGTTCGGCCTACCACCTGACAAGGAGAGGCCAGCGACTGACTTCGCCTCGGAACTCGTTGATCAATTGCACGACACTCACGAGTTTGCTCGCCAGCACCTGAAGGTCGCCAGTGACAAGATGAAGGCTCGCTACGACCGACAAGCCAACTCAGCTGGATTCCAGGAGAACAACTTGGTTTGGCTCTACAGTCCCCTGCGGAGGAAGGGAAGGTGCCCAAAGCTTCAACAGGACTGGATTGGACCTTATCGTGTGGTGACACGAATCAACGACGTGGTCTACCGAATCCAAAGACACCCAAGAGGCAAGATGCTCGTCGTCCACCTAGATCGTCTAGCGTCTTACCATGGTTCCAACACTGATCGGGACGATCAGCCTTAAGGAGAGGGCAGTGTCACGGAGCTGGCCGTCGCGCGGCGGCTGCGGTGGCGGCCTGGCTGTTGACGTAAGGGACCGCCATAAATCCTTCTGCGAGAACCATCAACACCCTCATAAATGGCTGGGCCAGTCCTTTCTTCTGAATAGGCTGATGACAATAGAAAGTCTAGAGCAGTCTTCCTGGTAAAAGACTCACTGCCCATTGACTCCGGAATCTTCTAGACCTTCCAGAGCCCACCGGTATAGACCCTTCTAGCAAGAATGCTAGAAGGTTATATAAGGCCGTCTACTGGGGAGCCGGGGGAGTTGTGAGTACCAGTGAGGCAGTGTAGTGAGTGTCGTGACACGGATCCTGTGATAGTGAGTGCCTGCGGAGATACTGCTGTGGGAATCGTCGCATCGTGGGATCGACCGGAAGATTCAGCGCAGTATTGGACAACTCCTGTGGAAGGATACGACACCGGGGAAACCGTAAGCAAATTGGACTTAAGCAGAAGAGACAGTAAAGCCACTTGTTAATTAGCTATATTTGTGATTGCAAATAATATTAGTTTTGCAGAAGCCATCTTAGTCATTTAGCAAATATTAATAATAGTAATTGTAATTATTGGAGTTGTAATTAATAGTAATAATTGTAAATAGTAATTTCTTTCAATTAAAGTAATTATTTGTCCTTATTGTAAATTAGCTTTAATAAACATTATTAATTGTAACTAATAATCGTGTTGCTTATTTGTAAACCCACATAAGAATTATTTAGTTTGTAAAAACGTAACAATACAAATAAACCAATACAACGGAGTATCGAAAGACCCAAAAAGACATAAGGAAGTCTAATGTAACAAAGTAACCTCGTTACATCCAGTGGCGTAGCTAGAAAACATTCGAGGGTGGATTAAACATCTAGGAGGATTAAACAGAGCCCTACTAGCAAAATTTAGAAATTTGTTTGTTTACAAGTGAATTCTCAATTTAATTGTACTTTTTTTAATTTTCTTAGTCACTCAAATGTGGTTGTAAGCATTCATGCTTTTTTTTTTTTTTTCCTTTTGGATATTGGGGTGGATTCCTAGATCCTCACACGTCAACCTGAGCTTATTGTGTGCCCCTTTGATGTTAGAGGGGTAAGCCTATCTTCGTGCCCTTAATTAGGCTAAGAAGCTTTTCCCCGATACTAGCATCTGGTTCGTCGCCTGGTTGTTTATCACCGAAAAGAGCCCTTCTCCTTGCTCCCAGTCTCTCACAGTCCAGTATTATGTGTTTTGCAGTCTCTTCAGACTTATTGCAGAGTCTACACTCCGAGTCCTCATTTCGTAAACCTAGAGTGTTTAGGTGTTTCCTGAAGTGGCCGTGTCCAGTGATCAAGGCAATCACTTGCTTAACCCGATCCCTCCCCAGCCCCATCAGCCATCTGGTGAATCCGGAGTTAGAATCGGCAAGCAGTCTTTTGCCGAGTGCTTGTCCTTGGTGACTCTGCCACCGCAAGCGGTGTGTCTTCCTGGACCATTTGTTTATACTTTGATAAGCGGCTGACTTGCTTATACCACAACTCGGTTCTGGACCGGTGTATGGCATGCTTGCTCCGCTTTTGGCAAGCCTGTCGGCGCATTCGTTGCCACCTATGCCTGTGTGGCCCGGTACCCAACCAAGACGCACACAGTTGCGTGATCCAAGCTTGCAGAGAGTGTTAAAGCACTCCCACACAAGCTTGGATGAAATGCTGTTGGAGTCAAGAGCTTTAAGAGCTGCCTGACTGTCTGACATTATACAGATGTTCATTTCCTGGTACCTTCTGGTGAGGCCTAGGTTGGCACAGGCTAGGATACCATAGATTTCGGCTTGAAATATGGAGCAGTTCCGACCCAAACTGCCGCTAAGGGCAGTTCTAGGGGATTGACTAAACACTCCATATCCAGTTCTACCCTTAATAAGCGAGCCATCCGTGTACCAGACAAAGCTCTTTCTTATTGTTGGGATGTTATCTTGCGATTTCCACTCATCTCTGGAGTAGAAGTCAACAGAGAATGGCTTATTGAATACGAACTCCGTTCTCATTGTGTCGGAGACCATTTCGAGAATAGCGCTTGGGTTTACAGCTTCAGTGATGGCGCCATGGCTCGCGTTAGACGCGCCATTCCTCCACAAGCCAGCAACCATCAGCCGATAAGCTGACTTACGCGCTTCAGCTTTTATATGAACATCAAGAGGTAGAAGTCCTAAAGCCACCTCGAGGGTCGCTGAGGGACTGCTCCTGAATGCTCCGGTTACAAAGATTGTGCCAAGCCTTTGTAAGCTTTCAAGCTTGGCTTTGGCAGTTACCTGATTCACCTTTGTCCACCAGACTAATGAACCATAAGTGATTTGAGGCCTTACAACTGCTTTGTAAAGCCATAGTGCTATATGGGGTTTTACGCCCCATGAGATTCCTGCAAGTCTCCTGGACGTCATGAGCGCCCACTTTGCTTTGTGCAGGATATTATTAAGATGATCATTCCACGTAAGCTTATGGTCTAGAGTCAGTCCTAAATATTTGACTGTCTTTGACCACTCCAGCTGAGTGGATGCGAGTTTCAGCCTAGAAAGAGACTCTAGGTTCTTTTTTCTAGTGAATGGTACAACTACTGTCTTAGAGGGATTTACTTTCAGTCCCTCTCCCTGACACCAGTTGTGTACATGTTGAAGGTTGGTATTCATGATATCAACAACAACATTTGTGTATTTTCCCTGTACCATAAGGACTATGTCGTCTGCATATCCTTGGACATAGATTCCGTTGTTAGTAAGGTCCTCAAGTAGACCATCTACTACTAGATTCCACAGTAGAGGTGACAGGATGCCTCCTTGAGGACATCCCCTTGTGGGTGCGATCACAAGCGATACTTCATTGAGATCGGCCCTGATCCGTCTGGAGCACAGCATGGCCCTAAGCCACCGGCACAGAGCTGGCTCGAGGCCACGTCGCTGTGCTCCACTTACCATTGCAGTGAATTTGGCATTGTCGAAAGCTCCTTCAATGTCTATGAAGGTGCACAATGCCAATTCCTTGGCGGACAGGCTATCCTCAATCCTACTGACTAATTGGTGCAGTGCTGATTCACAGGATTTGCCTTGCAAGCATTCATGCTTGAAAACATTTAAACTTTTCAAAACATTCGTGACTTGTGTTCTTAGCATAGTACTGTATTACGGGGTGAATAGGGACAAAAACGGAAAAAAGTTTTGTTTTATTTTGTTACATACATGTTTTTTATCAAATAGTGGTAAACAAAGTGTCAATAGTTAAGCCATAACATACCCTACGAAAACGTGTCTGAAAAAAACTTTGTTGACATTTATTACTCTATGTTTACAACTTCTGGTTTTTGTTGACTTTTTAGGAATTTGTCATAACCTCAAAAGTTTGTTGTGGTGTGAACCAAGTTGATCTATCTATGAAACAAGAATAATCTAGCCTTTTTAAATACCTCAAGGTGAGTAAAATAACGTAATATAAGTAGAAATAGGATAATAATTTATTATGTTACAAATTTTAAAACAAAAAAAAAAGCGTACTTCGAAGAAAAAAGGAGTGAATGGGGACATTGTTTGTGGTCAAAGCCAAGTGATCTAACATAAAATAGTTTGTTGCGTAGGTTACCTTCAATGAAAGAAATTGCTTATTAGATGTTTTTATAATGATATTTATGCAGTCTTAAAGTATATTTTTAAGACAGCCTAATCTGTGTCGTTTGATTTCAGATGCCGAGGACTTATAAAAGAGATCCGAGGGCCAAACATCACCGCCCTGTTGATGCAGAAGCCATAAAACGAGCACTAGATGCCGTGGCAAAAGGCATGTCTATTAGAAAAGCTGAAGAGCAGTTTAAAATCTCAAAATCAGCGCTGCACTGATACGCAAAAAAGCAAGAAGTGGACGAGAGTTGACTTTTAAAAAGAAAGGGGGACAGACCGCGTTGGACTCAAAGTTAGAGCAAGAAATCAGTGCTAGCCTATCTAAGCGTGGTGAATGGGGTTATCCTCTGAGTACATTTGATGTCCGGTGTTTTGTTAAGTATCATTTGGATAGAGATAGGAAGAATGTATCAAAATTTAAAAATAACTTTCCTGGTGCAGACTGGGCTGATGGGTTTTTATCAAGACACAAGGCCATTCTGTCCCAAAGAATGTGCCAAAACATTAAAAGAAGTAGAGCGAAATTATCTCCAAAAGTAATCAATGACTATTTTGATGAGTTGAAGGACACTGTTACAGATGTTCCTCCCGATATGTTGTAAATACCCTGAGCGAGTTATGAACGAAAGTAAGAGCAATGTGTCTGTGATGTTTGCTGCCACTGCTTCTGGCAAAATGCTGGCTCCTTACATAATTTATAAAGCCACTAACTTGTACGATTTATGGTGCCAAGGTGGACCTCCAGGATGCTTTTACAACCGCACCAAGTCAGGTTGGATTGACGGAAACACATTTTTAGATTGGTTTCAGAGAGTTGTCATCCCGTACTGTCGCAGATCAAATGGGAAAAAAGTTGTAATAGGTGACAACCGGTTGTCACCGGTTGTTATTCGGCTAAATGAACAAAACAACATCCAGTTTGTTTTTCTGCCGGCTAATTCAACCCATTTGACGCAGCCCCTGGATATAGCACTGTTCGGTCCCATGAAAAAATGCTGGCGTAATGTTATGGAAGAAGCAGAATTTCATGAAAGGAATAGCAATGCCTTTGATAAGAGATATTTTCCATCTCATGTGAGGAAAGCCCTACAAAAACTAGAGCCTAACTTACAGAAAGACATCATTGCAGGTTTTGACAAGGCAGGAATTTTTCCTCTTAACCGAAAACGTGTGTTGGACCGGCTGCCCCCTGAACTGTGTGAGGATGAAAATGTTGATGGCAGTCAGGCTAATAGCAGCACTAGTGTAAATGACAGTTTAACAACTTTCTTGAAAGAGATGCGTTATGGTGATGGGAGTGAAAAACAAGCAGTAGGCCGAAAAAAGAAACTGAACATTCCAGCTGGCCGCAGCGTCACTCTTGCAGATTTTGATGACCCTGACGAGGAAGAAACAGAAAATGAAAGATCTGAAAACGAAGATGTACCAGACAATCAAGAATTTTCTAAATATGATTCTAATGAAGAAGGTTTTGATATGGAAAAGAGCGATGAAGAGCGTTCTGAAGATTTAGCGGAGTGCATCAGTGAAGGAGACTGGGTGAAAGTGAGATTTACGAATGATGAGGGGGTGAAGGTTTTTATTGGGAAGGTTTTAGGAATCGAAGATGCAGAATTTATTGGGACATTCCTTCGGCAGTCCAGTAAATGTGACAATATTTTTTATTTTCCCAATGTGCCTGATGAGTTCCCATTTAACAAGGATTACGTTTTGGCAGTTTTAAAACCGCCACACTCACAGAGGGGACGGTATATTTTTGAATCCGACCCCCTAAAGTAGGCCAACTATCCAGCCACTTCCGTTTCATCCCAAAATGGACTGGTCTTCCCTCCAAAATTATAAATAGCTCAGAACTAACAATCAATAATTTTCAGAACGTCTCATCGGACAGGAGCAGTGGTGTGGTGTGTGTACTACAGGGTGCGGCAAAACAAACAGTGCAGTTGTGATGGGCTTCTACATCCGCTTTGGTGGGGGTAGGAGCCGGGGAGGGGGCTCACTGCATTCGGTCACTCACCCCGTTTTCAGTCGTAGCAATGGTTTGGAGCGGAGAGCATCGCGGCTTTGCCGTTCGCACGTTTTTTGAAAGTGGCCGTTCTTACATCACGACTCAACGAGCGTTCCGAGTGCACTTTAACATTCCGCGTAATGATCCCATTCCACATCGCAATGTTATTGCAAGTTGGGTTCGTGCGTTGGAAGAAACTGGTTCAACACAAAGGCCTAAAGGTATGGGAAGACCGAAAACAGCGAGAACTCCCGAAAACGTCGCAGTAGTGAGGGCAGCTGTTGAACAATCACCAACACGCTCTGCCCGGAAACACGCAACTGCGTTAAATATGTCTGATCGCTCTGTTAGGAGGATTTTACACAAAGATTTATTCTTCCACCCCTATAAAATTATGTTGGTTCAGAAGTTAATGCCTCTAGACTTTCAACACCGCGTGAATTGCGCTCAAGAAATTTTAGAACGTATCCCACCAAGGTCAACCTTCTTCAGTAGTGATGAAGCCCATTTCCACCTGTCAGGTTCAGTTAATAAACAGAATTTCCGTTATTGGTCGGACAGAACCCCACAACAAGTTAATGAGCGACCTCTCCATTCCCCGAAAGTGACTGTATGGTGTGCGATTTCCAAATTTGGTGTTATTGGACCCTACTTCTTTGAGGAGGATGGGCTTACAACAACCGTGACCGCTCAGCGTTACTTTTCGATGCTGCAAGATTTTTTTGAGCCAGAATTGAATCAGTTGGTTGAAGAACAACATCTTGAGGATATTTGGTTCCAACAAGATGGGGCTACGGCCCACACAGCACATGTTTCAAGGACGAAATTGCGGCAGTTGTTTCCTGCGCGTCTCGTGTCTCTGAGGGGTGACCTGCGGTGGCCTGCAAGATCACCTGATTTGAGCATTTGCGATTTTTTCCTGTAGGGTTATCTCAAGGACAAGGTTTTTCGGCATCGTCCTCACAACTTGGAAGAACTCAAGATCCGTATTTGAGAGGAAATCACCGCCATTCCAATCAATATGTGCCAAAATTCAGTGGAAAACTTCAGAAATCGCCTACATCAGTGCATTGCTTCTGGAGGACGCCATCTTTCTGATGTGATCTTCAAATCTTAACAGAAAAAAATGGGGTAATGTACTTATTCAAGCAAAATAAACCACATTTTCATAACTCGTACCGATTTTCTTTAATACCACTTCAAAACTGCACTGTTTGTTTTGCCGCACCCTGTATATATATGTTTAAACTAAATAATTTGAAGTGTTTCTCATTAAATATAATGTTAATCTACGGCCAATAACTTCCAAAGGTAAGTTGGAGAAATTGATTTTGTAATGGGTACTGTAAAGATGAAATTGCTTTCAGATTAAAACGTATAAATACCAGAGTTTTAAATAACCACAGAATAACCACTAGAGTTACAATAACAGGAACCACATTTTCATTTAGCTGGTTACAGAGACGTTATCTTTCCACCAAAAAGAACACAAAACCCTCGCAGAGAGACCTCACTGAGGAGAAAAAGTTAGAAATTTGCCTAGACTTAAGCCTTCTGAGTGACAATGGCAGACTTCAATAAATTATATAAATTTGTGTAATTGTAATTGTATCATAAATTTGTATATTCGTAGCATTAAAGATCAGTAGGACTAAATTATTTTCATCATCTGTATTACATAAATATTTCTGTACTATAAGTGTAATATTTCTTACATAAATATAAGTGTTTAAAATTGTAAACCAAACTTATACTCATAATTATATGATCTTAAACTGAATTTGTCAGTTACAGTAATATAATATAATTAGGAAAATGTTGTATTTATTAATGATGTCACGTGCTATGTTAGGTATTCAAGTCAGGTAGTTGTCATTGATTTTGTCATATTTCAAAATTATGTTTTTGGTTGAATATTTACTAGCAAGTTTCTTTATTAATCCCCTTAGTTTATTACAGATTTTGTAGCGTAATTAATAATTTATTTACTACCAATTAAGGACTCCACAATATAATATGTTGCTTTTGCCCTATTAATTTGAATATATTCCAATAGCACAAAAAATATGTTTACCGTCATTTTAAGCCTATATGCAAAATATGATGAGATTATGACATTTTATTCGTTGTGCACCATCTCACATTTTGTAAAGTGTCTTTGGAGTTATAAAGAAAGTTCAATAGAGGAAAGTACCCAAATACGGACCCCTGCCTTAATGTGGACCCCCATGGTTATTGTCTCTGATGAGTGCTGAAACCTAGCAACAAACAGTTTAAATACTAGTGCAAGGTTCCACCACAAAGTAGAAGAGCGCTAGCGTCACCTGCTCCAGTTGCTTTCTTGACAGTCGGCCATTACGTGTTTTTGCAATACTAAAAGTTTTTGTGAGTGCTCAGTTTTTTTTAGTTGGACGCGATAAGTGACAGGTAAGCCTTACAACCCTTATATATTCTTAAATGGTAATGTTGAAGGAATCACGTAACCATGTAATTATTTCCATGGGATATTTTTTTAATTAAATATGGCGTTTTAAAAATTCAGAAATGAGGTGCCTAAAACGGACCCCCAACAGTTGCCTAAACTGGACCCCCTGCATAACGTGTGATATTTTATTTAAAAATAGGCCTAGTTATTTTTTCCAGATTATATTCCTTATTGTATTGTTTTCAGATTAAAAAGAAGAATGGGGAAAATAGCCCAGCGAAAATGGAATGAATCTGACATGATAAAAGCAATAGACGCAGTTCGTAAAAAAAATATGGGATGGAAAAAGGCTAGTAAACACTTCAATGTGCCCAAAACTACTCTTATAAGATTATCTAATGTTAAGTACGGCACATCTGAAGAGGCAGTAAAAGTAAAGAGGGGTAGGCCAACTGTTTTGAGTAAAGATATTGAAGAGGAGCTAGTTACTTACTGTCTTGCGATGGAGGCATCATTTTTTGGTCTTACTCGTGCTGATCTCCGAAGAATCGCTGTCCAATTGGCAGAAAGAAATCAAATCGCACACCCTTTCAAAAATGAAATTGCAGGGAAAAAATGGGTACGTCTTTTCTTACAAAGGCACAAGTCTAAGTTATCAGAAAGAAAGCCAACTGGGACTTCTTATAGCAGGGCTCTTGGGTTTAGCAAGGAAAATGTTGAGATGTTTTTTGGCCTTTTGGATGAAGTTTATGAGAAGGAAAAATTTACTCCTGATAGAATTTATAATGTTGACGAGAGCGGAATAACCGTTGTTCAATCAAAAGTAGCAAAGGTTGTAGGTCTAAGGGGGAAAAAACAGGTTGCTTCCTTGACTTCAGGAGAGCGTGGAGCCCTAATCACTGTTGTAGCTTGCATGAGTGCTAGTGGTTCTTTTGTGCCCCCGTTGGTAGTTTTCCCTAGAAAAAACATGAGTGAACAACTTACAAAAGGAGCTCCAGCTGGAACTATCTTTTCCACACATCCTTCAGGATGGATTCAGACAAATTCTTTCACAGAGTGGTTTCGACATTTCATTAAGTTCTCCAATCCCACCAAAGAAAAACCTGTGCTCTTGTTGCTGGATGGGCACTTTAGCCACACCCAAAACATAGATTTAATTGACCTGGCAAAAGAAAATCATGTGACCATTCTTTCTCTGCCTCCCCACTGCTCTCATAAACTCCAGCCGTTGGACAAGACCTTCATGGGTCCTCTGAAAATCCATTACAGTGATGAAATAAGACAGTGGCTCAGAATTAACCAACGTCCTGTCACCGCGTTTGATGTGATGGAGTTATTTGGTAAAGCTTACATCAAATGTCAGAGAGCTGAAGTAGCGATCAATGGTTTTAAAGTAACTGGGATATGGCCATTGAACAAAACAATATTCTCGGACGCTGAATACATAGAAGAAGCTAACAAACAAAGAGATTCCTCTTTTTATGAAGCTGTATTGAAGAAAAATAAACCTAAAGGCACAAACCTAAGCCCACCAATAAATCAGAACCAAAGTACTTCGAATGAACAAGGTGGTTTTCAAGAGATCGATTTAAATAGGCCATCAGCATCAACAAGTTCAGTAGTTGGTTATCTTCCTTTGCCGGATGAAGAACTCGAGATGAGCCCTGCCACATCTTGTCAGATCAGCCCATTTGACATAACCCCACTTCCACAAGTCAAGAAAAGAACGTCAAATAGAGGACGAAAAGCCTGCAAGTCTACAGTCATTACTTCTACTCCTTATAAAACTCAATTAGAGGAGGCCAAAAAAGCTAAAGAAGAGAAGGAAGCACAGCAAAAGGCAAAGAACCGTATTACTGGAGGATGTCGGGGGAACCGGAAGAAAGGAAAACAACTGGTTAAGAAACGTCTTTCTTTTGATGAACGGGATGAAAAAGTATCCGGCAGTGAAGCAGATGAGAGTGTCTCATCCGGAAATTCAGAACTCGAGGTACCTCCTGGTGTAATTCCAGCCAAAGAAGACGACGCGGCTTGTATGTTTTGCGACAGAAAGTTTTCAGAGGACAATAAAGGAGAACTCTGGGTAATGTGTATCATGTGTTCTATGTGGGCCCATGTAGATTGCGCAGGAGCTGATAAGGACATTTATATCTGTGATTTTTGCCTTTAATAATCTACAACCTATTCACTGAACCCAATGTACATTTTCCCAACCTTGAATTTTCACATTTTCAATTTTCTACGTTAAAAAAATGTTCAAATAAAAAAACTTTTCTGTCAAACCGTTTTGCAATTGATTTTCAGTTTTATTCCCTTTCCTAGTTCAGTAAATTAAGTTTTTTTGTCATTTTACCCAGGGGTCCAGTTTAGGCAACCTTTTTGAAATTCACTGAAGTGTAAGGTTTACAAATTTTTGTATTTACTCCTGTAACTTATATATATTTTTGGCATAAATAAATTACAAATAGTACACGACATAGTAAAGTAAATATTACATAGTTTTAAAACAGGTTTTTTCAATAATTTATATATTTTATAATATAAAAACAAAATGGGGGTCCGAATTTGGGCACTTTCCTCTATTAATATAATTAATTCGATATAATTTCTATGTTTTGCAGATATTTTCGGATATAAAACGACTCATTAATTCGTAAGATAATATAAATCAGAACCGTTCCGAACTGAGTTCGCTATCAGCCGCATGTACAGGGTTTGTCAGGAATTTTCGGGATTTATCGGTACTGCTCGGCTCTGCCCCCCACCCCACTCTTTCTATCCGCCTACATTGATCACCCCATTAAACATACGCGTGAGGAGCTCGTTGGGTAAGTGCCAGGTGTTGTTGGTTTGTGAAAGTTGGCCACACTGTACCCCCACCACATTCTGACTGGCCAGCTGTTCTAAAACCAACCACGTGCTTGTTTGGTGCTGTGTTTATGTTTTCATTTCAATTTGGAGGTTGTATATTTAGTTCTAATTTTAAATAATATGGATAAAACCGATATTCCGATATTAGAAGTGATGAAATATACATAGATAACTATGAAAGCTCATCACCGTCATATGATAGTGATATAGATGGTGAGTTTGTTCCTGACAGTGAATCATCTTCAGAAAGTGTGTGTGATGTGACTGTAAGTAATAAAAGACGTCGAATAGATACTTCTAATGTTAACTCGTATTAGTGAACAATCTCACTACTCATATGGTCACCCTCAACGTGTGGAATCAGAAAATTCATCAGACGGGACTGAATCTATGCAAGTAACCCAAAATATCCACTATGTGTCAAATTATAATGTTGTTTGATATGATGTTACTGGGAATTTAGAAAACTTTGATTGTAATGTACATAGTAAATTTAATGAATTTTTTTCAAAATTGCAGAGGTAAATTTCACGGTAATTTACTTAGATAATTTATATCTTTATATTCAATAAACAAAATATATTTGAAAATGTGTACCGTTATTATAGCACATATATTATATTAATTTGGAGCTAATACTTTATAAATCAAAACAACTTTTCGGAAATACTTGATTTATTCCGAATTAGAGTTCACCAAAATTTTAACAAAGTTTACAAACTTTAGATTTGATTTTCTTCAAAAACTTCTCACAATCGATCAAATCTAATTAAGAGTCTGATCAAAAAAAGAATTAAAATTAAACTAAAAATGTATACTTCTCCAAAAGGTTTAAATTAACAAAATAAAATAAAAGGTTCTCTTCTCAAAATGTTCAAAATCAAAATAACACAAAACTTGATATTAACTTTACGACCAAAATTTAATTCACAATACTTCCAAAAATTGAATTAATTCTCAGACTCTGTAATATGGGAAATTTTACAAATTTAATCACAACAGTATAAAATAAAAGATATTAACTAAACGCTGGTACGGGACTTACTACTTTGAAGACTATGGAGGCTGATAGGAAACTAAAAACGCACTAAAGAAATTATTAACTTGATTTGAATTTACACCCGATTAAAAGAATTACTCTAGATCCCAAACTATAGGATTAGAGGAAGAACCACCGCTTCTCTACTCGACGTCTGCACCTTCTCGTTGTGGCTTCAAGACTGCGCTCCCTCTCTCCACCCAACAGGTTCGGAACGTATCACCGTAGATAACACGATCAGCTGATTGACCGGTCTCGAACCAACAAACAATGTCCACGCACCGCGTCTAGTTAACAAAGAGCCTACTTCATACCGCGATTCAGCATAAATAATTACGACTACGGTACAAATGTATTAATATTATTTACATTCCACAGTACCTGTGCATCACATATGAGCACATGGTATGCCCTGGACCAGACCGTGTGTATCAAATATGCGCACACTGTTTTAATAAGGTTAGAAACCAAATTTTTAACTTATTCGCATATATCTTCAAAATATGCAACGAGCAGAAGATTTATATAAATTTTAAGCTACATGGTCTGGGAAAAAAGATTTTGTTAATTTTCCGTGGTCTGTTGAAATAGATTTACATGCAGCAAATTTGATGCACATGAGACTTAACCTGTTACATATTGTAACGAACATTTTGATAAAGTAGTTGTAACATTTCAAAGTGCATAGTAGTCTGTAGTGTTAGGTATCCGCCATTTTGTCCCTCCGGGGTAATGCCAACATCCCACTTCGGGGAAATATTGACAGGGTATCGGTATCTCCCCATCTGTCCTAATATTTTACAGGGGATTGTTATTTCCTAAACGTTTGTTTTTAATGTACTCTAGATGAAGAGATCTAGAAAACGGACGACTGAGAGGAGTAAAAGGGATGAACAAACTCTTAAAAGGGCATTTGGGCTAGTTGGAAGTGGTAGATCAGTAAAGAGGGTCGCCGCGGAATTAGGACTTCATAGAATTACGCTACACGATCGCTCAAGAGTAAAATCAGCAGCTAAACCAGCGTTGGTAAGAAAAGCCTATTTTACACCCGATCAGGACGCTATTCTAGCTGACCATATAAAACAATGGTCAAACCAGTTCAATGGTATCACATTAACAGACACGCCGATTTCCATACGACCTTACAGAAAACTTAATTAAGCCCTGCTTTAACAAAGGAACAAAAATGGCAGGTAAGGACTGGGCAGCCGGTTTTAGCAAAAGGAACCCAACCTTAAGCCTAAGGCAGCCGTCTTAACCGAATTCTGGCTTTTAAGGGGAGTATGACATCAATTTTTAGAAAAATTTTAAGTTTTATTTTTATATTTTTTTTGTTCTTTATTATTTTCTGATCATTTTGATATATAATACTTATATATTTCATTTTAATAAGCCACATAAATAAAATTCACAAATTTATAAGACATTTAGTTTGATTTTTACATTCTCGACTTTCATACTGTACTAATTCTGTAACATTTGAAATATTGATATTATGAGCCGTTGAGCGGGAAAGTGGTGCATGTAACTTTTTTTTAAAACCTAGTTAAATGCAGTTTTGGATTCCTGAAACCTTATTTCATAATTTGGAAAAGTGGTTCAAGTCAAAACCACATGGTAACATCAATTCAGGAGGCAGTGAAAAAAATGTTGGAAATGAAACAGCTGATATTGTTGCAAACAACAGTGGTGTAAGTCTGACTTACTTCACTATTCCCTGGAAACAGTTCACTTACTTCACTATTCCATGAGAGCTAGCCATTGCTTTGTGAGTAAACAGTTGATCGTGGTCTCTGTTAATATTAATAAATAATCAATTTAAACTGAAGTAACCACACTTTCACAGTATTTAAGATGAGTATGAGTGATTCTAGTTCGTCTGTGCCTTCAATTCTTCAGGATTCTGGATCTGAATATATACCTACAGATGAATCAGGTAAGAGTAGACATAGCCTAATAATTTGTGTATAGTTATTTTGTGTTGATTTTCTTTATATCCAAGCATATTTCATCAAAATATCAGTATATAGTATTATAAATTTTACTATAAAGTCTTGTTAGGTTCTAAATTCATCTTAGACGGCAAAACACTCATATTTTCAATGTATTTTATGTACACAACCCTGTTTCATTTTACATAGACTATACAAATCAAACTAGGCCTTCAAGGTTCAAACACTCCATTTTAGACTGTTCAATCTAATTACTGTATTACAATATTTCATAGTTGCAAACGAAAAAAGTATATTGTGATGTTTCCTATAATACTGAGAGGGCTAGTTTAAAATTATTTGTTTCATTGCAGGAAATGAACCTGAGGCAGCTAATGAGGAAGAAATACATAATTAAGATTCAGATGGAATACGTGACGATCGTACCTTTGGTTATGAGAACACGAAAAAGGAAACGGAATCCAAACAAAAAGGAACAACGTAAAATTAAACGGAACAGTGGTAAGGCCTATGTTACTGGTAGGGGTACACGTGTTGCTGAGAAAATATTCTCTAATCCACCTTGTAGTTGTAAAATGAAGTGCAGTGATAACGTAACTGAAGAACAGAGAAAGAAACTGTTTGATAATTTTTATAGTATGGAATGTTTTCAAAAACAAAATGTATACATTTGTGGGCTATGCAAACAATGTACACCAAAAGCTCACCGAGTAAGAGACGGAAATCGTGGCATGAAAAATTCAACTATAAATTACCACTTGCACTTATCAGACAAAAATCTTAACCTCTTATGGGCGGGTGTTGCGATTTTGCAACAAACCGAATTTAATTTTTTTTTCCATGAAAACTATTTTTTATTGGTCTGTAGACTGTTGTTACAGTTTCACAACAAACCGGTGGGAAATTTTGTGATAATGTAGTGGCAGAACTGCTGAGTTGAAGCTGTTTATAAGCCATTTTGTTAGTTGGTGACAGTTTTCAGAAATAAACCGGTTACTGGATTTTAATTGTTTTTTTTTTCTCAAAAAAGGTAAGTCACAGATTTAAAAAAAATACTGTCAGTGTTATTAGTTCATAAGCTACAGATTAGTCTAGTTGATTAATGTTTTCCACCTGATTAAGGTAGTTTTATAACCTAAAATAGGTTTGTTCTATTTTTTCAACAACAGGCCATAAAGGAAAATGAAGCCAATAGAAAACATATTTCCACATTTATTTGTTTATCTCATTATTTACTAAATTAGTGATATTGAGCATGGAGTAATTCACTTGTATTTTTTAGATGCGTCGGTCGAAGAGGATTCTAGCTGACATACATGACCTGGGACTGTTGCCTCCAGAATCAAGTGAAGAGAGCGAGGCAGACGATAGTGATGCTGACCCCGACTACGACCCAAATACAGTTGGAATGACTAGGCTGCAAAGAATTCTAGCTGCTCGGGAGCAAAGTGGTAGGCTTTAGGTTATATACAGCCTATCTAAGCAAGTGTGCTCGTGAGTGTGTGTTGTGTGTGGCTGAAAGGGGAGGATTGTAAGTTGGGTAAATAAACAGCCCAACTCATGCATCAAGACCAAAGTTTGTTCTGGAATAGTAAATATTGTAACCTATAATAATTATTATGGCATAAACTCCAGAGCTAGAGCAATATCTAGGTGTTTGTATTTTGATGTCGATTTACAATCTTCCTAGAGCCAGTATGTACTGGGCTAAGAGTACTAGGATAGATAAAATTGCAAATGTGATCAGCAGGGACCGCTGGAAGGAAATTAAATCAAAATTGCACTGCAACGACAACTCGAAACTGAGAAGAGATGATCCCAACCGTGATAGGCTGTTTAAAATCCGGCCCTTAGTTGACTCATTGCAGGAAAAATTTAGGAACCTACCTAAAAGTGAGTTTCTTTGCATCGATGAACAAATAGTTCCGTTCAAGGGAAAATCCAGTCTGAAGCAGTACAACCCAAGAAAACCCAAAAAATGGGGTTTCAACATTTTTGTTTTGTGCGACACTTCTGGTTTGGTTTATGATTTTGAGATCTACTGTGGTAAAATACAGCCTGTTGCTGTGTTCCCTGATATTGGTGCGAGTTCAAATATTGTACTAAAGCTTGTTGACTCAGTACCTAGAAATATGAACCACAAATTGTTTTTCGACAATTGGTTTTCTTCCTTGCCTCTCTTTGTTGAGCTCAAACAAATAGGCATTGGATCATTAGGCACAGTAAGGAGTGACCGATTCAAAGGCCTGAACTCCCTACTGACAAAGACATGAAACATGATTTTGGTAGAGGCTCTGTTCTTGAAAAAAGTCATGTGACAAACACTGATGTAGAAATCAGAGCTGTAAAGTGGATGGACAATAGGGGTGTGGTATTAGTCTCATCATTTGAATCCGCTCAGCCCCTCACAAATGTCAAAGGTTTGACAAAAAAGTAAAGAAGGAAATACTTGTTCCTTGTCCAAAAGCTGTGATTACATATAACAAATTTATGGGCGTAGTAGATCTGCTTGACGGTCTTGTAGCATACTATCGGATTTCCACCAAATCTAAAAAGTACTACATGAAAATGGCGCATCACTTTGTGGACATAGGCGTTGTCAATGCCTGGATTGTGTACCGCCGTGATTGTTCACAAAAAAGCTATCCGAAAAAAGAAATAAAAGACCTGCTGGAATTTAGGTCCGATGTTGCTGCAGCTCTATGCAGCCGGGGAAAGCAGCAAGCACGGAAAAGGGGAAGGTCTTCCCTTGAAGACCAAGAGGAAGCTGCATATGAAGAAAAAAAGAAGAAGCGTCCAGCCAAAGCTCCGCCTGAAGTCAACGTCAGGAAAGATGGTTTAGGACATTGGCCTGTTGTAGCTGACGACCGACAACGGTGTAAAAAAAGTGGTTGCAAGGGAATAACTACTGTAAAATGCAACAAATGCCATCTTTACAAATGCCAACAAATCTTTGTCTTACCAAAAACTGACTGTTTTAGTTCTTCCTTTCATGGAGTGTAAGGTGTTTGTCGAAAGTATTCTTTTTGTTCCTTGTATCAATACACATACTGATGTTTTTTTTTTTCATTTCTATTAGTCATTACTTTGTAATTTGAAAATAAACAAATACATTTTCAAAGAAACTGTTGTCTCTTTTATTAGTCACCCTGGTTTTCTTTTGTGGCCTGTTGTTGCATTATCGCAACGCACCCCTAAAACTTTTATTATTGCAGATAAAAATTAAAAAAAATGTCCATGTTATTTGAGGCGCAAACAACTTATTTTTATGTAAAAATATTTTTTTTCTTGTTGGCAACATAATTCAGGCCATAAGAGGTTAAGGTGTGCAAACAGTATTTTTTAAAGACATTTCAAATATCTGATGGAAGATGTTTTAGAGTTTTAAAGAAAAAACGAGATGGATGTGAACCTGGTGAACCTGGAAGTGATTTGAGAGGAATTCAGCTGTCTGCAAACAAAATAGATGATGCGCGGTTACAAATTGTAAGAAACCATATTGAATGTTTTCCCGCGTATCAGTCCCATTATACAAGAACCCTGATAGAAAGTACTTGTCAGAGTACTTAAATATTAGAACATTGTTTAATTTATACAAAGAGCACTGTGACAATATCAATGCAGTTCCTGTTTCAGAATCCAAGTATAGTTATATTTTTAATTATGAATTCAATCTACACTTTCATAAACCGCATAAAGATACTTGCGCAAAATGTGACATTTTCAATATAAAAATTGCTGGTTGTGAGGACCCACAGAAAAAACTAGAGCTTGAAACCAGTAAAGAGTTGCATTTACGTAAGGCGGAACTTGCTAGAGAAAAATTGAAGCAAGCTAAAGAAGACAGCAAAAAAGGTGACTCAAAGGTCTATGCTTTCATCTTTTGATCTTCAAAAGGCTCTCGCCTTTCCAACTCTGACGTGCTCTGTTGCATACTATAAGCGTAACATGTACGCTTGAGACGAAACGGTAGCCTCCCGTGGATCTCAAGAAATTGTATCTTGTTTGGTAGAGCACTTCCGCAACAAAGTTTCTGAAAATATTGACCATGTTATTATGTTCAGTGATAGTTGCGGAGGACAAAACCGAAACATAAAAGTGGCACTGATGTGCATGAAGTTTCTTCAAGAGGAAGGGACAAACATTAAACTAATTGATCATAAGTTCATGACCAGTGGGCATTCTTTCTTACCTAACGATGCGGACTTTGGAGTGATTGAGTCTTATTCAAAAGGTAGAACCATGAATGTTCCTCAAGATTGGTTCGGTGCAATAGTGAAATCAAAACGTAAAAAGCCCTATTTACTTAAAGCTATGAGGAGGGAGGACATTTATTCAACAGCCAACCTGGAAAAAGCCGTCACAAGAAGAAGAAAAACCACTGTGGGTGATAAAGTATCTTGGCACAAGATTCAATGGCTTCGGTACTTGAAAGAACAACCGTACAAGATTTTCTACAAGGAAACTCTGAATGAAGATTTTGAGTTCTTCGCTATTGACATTGCACTTGCAAGAAAAGGAAGGAGAGAGGCCCATCTTGGGCTTGTGCCTTTAGAACTTTTATATTCAAGGCAGCGGCCAGTGACCTCAGCAAAGAAAAGGGACATGTTCGACTTACTACCCTACATTCCACCAGTCAAACATGGATTTTTCACCAGTTTGATTGATGACTCAGGTGAACCATCTGTAGATGATACACCTGTTATCGACAGACAGTCAGAATGTGAATCTGACTACGAGTAAAATTTCACATACATGAGTTCCTCTTGCTTTAAAAATAATTTATATTTTTTAATATTTATGTAAAATACACTGAGTTTTTTAAATATATTTTGCTCGTTTAATTCCATTTTCACTCATAAATTTTTTAAGAAAAGTGGTGTAAGTCAAAAGTTTTAAATTAATAATTGTTAAAAAAATAAAAAAACAATTAAATATTACTAAAGAACTAAATAGGTAGTTATATAGACCCTTTAACTACTGTAATATGGACAGATAATTATTTATTTGTATTCCTGTGATTTGCAGTTAAAGTTCTAACAAACCTCTAATTATCTCAAAACTAATTAACACTGACTTACACCACTTTTCCTCTCAACGCTCATTTTTTTACATTTTATGTTGGCTACACTGCTCCCTTTACTTACATCACCTGCTTGATTTTAACAGCTGTCTGTTTGTTTTGGTTACCGTAATTTTGGCATCTAAAATAGCGCAATGACTGTAAAAATGAAAAACTTGAGAATGGTAAGGGGTTGTCAGGTAAAAATCGGCTTACTATGGAAGTAGCTACTCAATTGCAGACATATTATGGTCCAGCAATTAGAAGGAACATTTATAATCTCGACAATATGTACAAAGCTGTTTGGTCAACGTTTTTTTCACAGACTATCAACTGATGAAAGCCCACAACATGGACTTTGTCCTAAGGGAGAAGATTCTTGGTGTAAATACCAATGTTCCCTAGTAACTAAAGATGCATTCACCCATAAAAAGTCACTCCCTTTAGCTGTTATGAACAAAATTAAACCTATCTACAAAGATTTGTCTAGCAAAATTCTACTGGGGAAATGCCTACACGGAAAGACTCTAAATCCGAACGAGTCGTTCAATAATATTGTATGGTCACGGGTCCCAAAACGCGTGTTCGTTGGGCTTGAAACACTCAAAATAGGAGTTTGGGATTCTGTACTAACTTACAACTCAGGTTATTAAGAACTCTTGGGTCAGGCTGATGCAAATTGTGTACTTGGGCTGAAGGCACTTGACCAACTGCGGCAAATAAAAGCCAATAAAAAAGCTGAGGAAGTGACGAAGGCTGCCAGATTAGAAGCAAGAATTAATAAGAGGAGGCTGGAACACATGGAAGAAGAAGAAGAGCTGTATGGACCTGGTATTGATGTTGTTGTGTGAAAAAAGACAATATTTTCTTTCCGCTTCGTTTCCCGAAAGCTTCAAATTCTCAACTTCTGGTACACTTTTTTCCAACATTTGTCAATGTATTGCCTTGAACTTTTCACCACACGTTCCTTTCAACCTCCTTTACATTTTAAACCTAACGTAACTGTATAATAACAAACAAACAAATAAATATTTAAAATCTTAAAAGTTTTATAGTGTTATTTTTTTACAAAATATATATAATATTTTTGTACAAAATCCTGATCATATATAAATTTAATTTTAGGTTTAATAGTCAGAGGAAGAGTCATAACAACAAGTTATGAAATTTGGTTTACCTTACTGTAGTACTTTTTAAGAAAATGGTACCGAAATATGACAAATTTAAAATTAGGATAAATGAGACGTTTGGCTCCCCTTAATAAATCTGAATTTGGTTTATTCTTTTCAAACTCGGATAAAATACATCAAAAACATTTATTTAAAGCAACAAGAGTATTCAATATGGATGAAACTGATATATCAACGTTTCAAAAGCCAGGAAAGGTTTTAGCCCCTAAAGGCCAACATCAGGTAGGCTCTGCGAGTTGGGAACGAGGGAGGAACATTACGGTGGTCTGACATGTAAGTACTTCTGGAATTTACATCCCTCCCATGTTCATCTATCCCCGGAAGCGGATGTTTCTTAAGTTGGAAAAAGGAGGATCAGCTAGGACCATATATAGATGTTCAATAACGAATGGTCAAACGAGGTTTTTTTTAATGATTGGCTTAAGCACTTCAAAGAGAACGCCAAACAAACCAAGGCAGACCCCGTGTTATTAATAATGGACAACCACGGAAGTCACATCTCTATAGATAGCTATGAGTTTTGTAGAGCTATTTATATTCACTTAGTTTCTATACCACCATACCCACATTCAACATTCTGTATGACAGGATCTAAATGGCTGCGAGAAGATATCAGTTTATTATTGCTTCGATCTTCAATGAAGCTTACATTAACGTCGCGATTATGGTGAAGGGCATATCAGGATTTGGTGCAGCAGGGATCTTCCCGTACAAACGAGAAAAGTTTTGGATTTTATCTCTCAGGACACAATCCAAACTGGAAAGAAATCAACATTCGATTATTATGACGTCCACACCCATGACAAATGTATTGAAGGAAGCACAGAATAAAAGAGTCATTAAAGATATGAAAGCTAAGTGTAGAATCGAAAAGGTAATTGATGACACAAAGATTGTTCCAAAAACTTAAACTTTTGAAGAAGTCAGGTCATGTCGAGGGTAAACTCAAAATAAAATCAAGCATCACCAAATGCAAGGCCACATCCAAAGTCAAAAAAAGAAGAAAAGGTGCAGCAGACAGATTTCTTTTGAAGAAACGTTTTCAAAAGAAGAAATAGATGAGTCAACGTTATGCGACGACGATGAAATAGACGAGGGAATAGATTTATTTTCCAAAGACAGTGAAATGTGTTTAGTCAGCGGGGAATATGGCATTAAAACTGAACTGTGGTATCGGTGTGTAATTTGTGGGAAGTGGGCACATGCAGGTTGTAGCAGCTATGATTCTCTTAAAAACTACATTTGTGATTTTTGTTCTACTTTTTAAAATGATTTGTTTTCTTTATCTATAGTCATCCCATACTATTATAAGTATGACATATAACAATGATTTGTTTTCTTTTCATACTTATTTGTCATATTTCTTTATCTATAGTCATGCCATACTATTATAAGTATCATATGAGCCGGTGAGAATAAAAGTGGCGTAAGTAAAAAAAAAAAAAATGAAATATGAGTTAAGTCCATTTTTGGAAACCTTTGACATACAAGTGTTTAGAATGAAAGTGACTTAGGTTATTAGTTCACTAATTTTCCACTGGGAGCAGCACTAGTTTTTACTTCTAACAAAACATGTGTTTGGTTGAGAGTGAAAGTGAAGTAAGTCAATGTTGAATGTTGTTTGTTTTGTTGCTTTTGAGTGTTGGGCGTGGTAAAGCAGTATATTTGGAAAAATTAATGACAGATTGTAAATATTTGAAGGTATTTAAGTGTATTCAATAACGTATTATTGCAAAAACATTATATTATTATTGACTTTATTGCTTACAGAAATTTGTTCTAGAAATTGAGGTTATGTCAGTAATGATTACTAGTTCTTAATTTTGGTTATTTTTATGTAAAAATGACTAAAAACTATTATTATTATTATCATTTCTTATCTTAGTCATTAATATAATGTAAAACCTTTTAATTTGATGATTTTAAGTTTAGAGCAAATTAAAATACTGCTGTTATTATGAAACCAGTTAAAATAAAACTGCTTTTATTAAAATAAAAAAGCAAACAAACACACTCAGTAACGATTGCGAAGTAAGAATGAAATATTTAGTATTTGATCTCAAAGTGTGTGTCTATACAATATGGTAGAGGAAGTGGTGCAAATGTGGAAACGTGTTGGTAATGTGGAAGCCTAACTTGAAGAGCTTGTGAGAGAGGTGCTGCAGACTAGCGGTGACTGCATCAACTTCTTACTCTCTTTCTTTAACAAGCCTGTAGGAGCTCTGGTAGTCACCTCGTGGTTCATTGTCAGTGAAGCAGGTGTTTGAAGTTTTTATAGATTTTTCAATCATTAAGGGTAAATGTCTAAAGTTTGTTTTATCACATAGTCCAAAAAGATATTTATTAGTGCTTAGGCAATAATTGTTAAGTAAAACATTCGCTACAATCTGGTGCAACTAACTAAACTCCTAGCCTAAAAATTTGACGTAGATTTAACTTCATAATTCAATATGGCGATGCTGGTAATGTGGAAACACAACATAGGGGGAAATGTGGAAACGCTTCCACATGTCCCTCATAAATTGGTTGTGTCTACTACATTTCCTTTGCATTGTTTCAGATGCCGAGGAAAGTTATTGGCCGCAATCCTTTCCCAAGATTGGGATTCCCAACCTATGATTGATGCAATTGTTTCAGTAAGAGAAAAGAAGATGGGTCTGAGAAAAGCTGTGAAGCTTTACAATGTTCCTCAGACGTCTTTACAACGATTTGTCAATAGCGATAAAACACCTGAGGAGTGTGTAAACCTCAAAGTTGGGCGAATGTCTGTTTTACTTGCTCATTTGGAAACACAGCTGGTTGAATATTTAATAGAAATGGATGATCGTTTTTATGGCTTAAGAAGAGATGATGTAAAAAGACTAGCCTACCAATTGGCTGTTAGAAACAATATTCCACGCCCCTTTTTAAATAAAACTGCAGGCAGAGCCTGGTTTGACTTGTTCATAAGACATCACAAAGAGGGGCTGACTATACAGAAACTAATCGGGACCTCATATTCTGGAGCAAATGGCTTTAATAAGGATGCTGTTGATAAGTATTTTAATATTTTAGAAGCTGTGTGTGATAAACATCCTTACCCAAGTGACAGGGTGTTTAATGTTGATGAAACGGGGCTATCTGTTGTGCAAAGTAAGATACCACATGTTGTGGGATTAAAAGGAAAAAGGCAAGTGGGGGCAATCACGTCAGCAGAGCGGGGTTCCCTCGTTACAGTAATTTGCTGCATGAGTGCCGGAGGAACTTTTGTACCCCCTATGTTAATCTTCTCCAGGAAAAATATGACAGATGCTCTCATGAGAGGAGCGCCACCAGGAGCACTTGGCAGATGCCACTCATCAGGATGGATCCAAACAGATCTATTTACAGAGTGGTTTAACCACTTTCTTCAAAAAACACTCCCGACTGTTGAGTCCCCTGTGTTGTATAGTAACATTATTTTGTAATCATATTAGTATGTAAGAACATGTAGCCATGATTGTATGTATTATTTAATGTGTACCAATAACTAGAATAGTGTTAGCGTGAGAAGAGTAGACGTTAGATAAGTAATAGATATACAACATTATCATTAACAAATTGTCACTGTTCACACAGCAATCTACAGATTATTACCACTTTGGACAATGATATGTACAGAGCGATAATCGCTCTTAATAGGTTGTGTTATTTAAGCCCTGCGAGGCGCAGCAGTAATGATCAGTCTCCGCAGACTGCACAGTGAGGAACGGTCACGGTGTTGGGATCAGTCTCCGCAGACTGCACAGCGAGGAACCGGTCGCGGTAGTAGGCAGAATAGTTAGATGTTGGAATTGTTAAACATAAGTACCACAAAGTATAGTGTGTTAATAGTTTATTCTCAGTAGTAATTTTATACAGGTGTTTTCATTTTACACGTCGTGAACAGAGTTGTGCCAAGTGACTATTTTCAATAAACTTATTTTTAACCCGATGTACCGAGTCATCTCTTGAGTTCCTACTCTTCAAGGTGAAAATTGTTACGGGTTATCTTGCCACTCGGGTAGCCCGCTAACCGTCCCCGCAACACCTGTCCTGTAAATTTTCGATGGGCACAACACCCATACAAGGAATGTTGAAATAATTGATCTAGCTCGTAAAAATCATGTGACGATTGTCAGCATTCCCCCACAAACATCCCACAAAACCCAACCTTTAGATAAAACATTTATGGGACCGTTGAAAAGTTACTATAGTGAATTTGTGCGTCAGTTTTTGCGACACAACGATCGGCCTGTAGGCCCTTATGACATCGCTGAACTTTTTGGTAAGGCTTACATGCAATGCCAAACAGGACTTATTGCTGCTACTGGATTTAAAGTTACAGGAATACACCCTTGTGACCGCACTGTTTTTAAAAATGTGGATTTCCTACCTTCAGAACCTTTTCCCCAAACTGGAACCATTCAAAATACAGATGTAAACATTCAGTCTCCAAAATCTACCACTCTTCAGGTTGGTGATAATCCTTCATGCACGCCCATTCCTGCTTCTCAAAATTGTCGTGATGATGGAGTACCAGACAACCCTTTTCGGCCCAGTGATATCGATCTACAAGAAGCTGGCCCTTCAAATCAACCTGCTCACTGTGTATATAATGCCAATACCTGGGTTAAAGCAGAAAACTTCAAATAGAGGAAGAAACCCATCTTCGTCTGCAGTAATTACAAGCTCTCCCTATAAAACAGAACTTGAAAAAGCTCTGAACAAGTCCAAAAAAAATACTTTCAAAAGGGAAAGGAAAAGATCAACGAATCAAACCTTGCAAAAGACTTCAACTTGAAGAACAGTCAGGAAAAACTTTGAACAAATCTAAAAATTACTTCCAAAAGGGAAAGGGAAAGATCAACAACTCAAAGCTTGTAAAAGAAAACTTGAAATTGAAGAAAACTCAGAAAACTATTCAATATCATCAGGGGAATCAGTTATGGAGATGTCTGTGGGTGAAATGCCAGCAGAAGAGGATGACGCTATATGCATTTTTTGTGGAGAGGCTTTTTCATGTGATGTTCGAGGGGAACTTTGGGTTAAATGCTTACTTTGTGAGTCATGGTGGCATACTCTGTGCGCTGGTTGTGAAAGTGAACATTACATTTGTGACTTTTGCAAGTGAATATTTTATTCTTCACTTTTTCTGAAGCCTTTGTGTTATTTTGTAATGTATAATAATACATGTTCTGAAATATTGTTTTTACAGTGTTTTTAACCAGAAAACAAATATTTCCACATTACCAGCACATTTTAGACATCGTATGAAAGGGTCAATTTTTAATTAACAATTATTATTCTTATTTAAACGTTATATATTGCATAAAACCATAAGCTCCAATTGTTGATAACATGTATGTGAATCTTTTCCAGAGTTTATAGAAATTTCGTTGGTAAACCAAGTAGTTATGAATAAAATTAAAACAGGGTTTCCACATTTGCACCACTTCCTCTACTTCATTGTACTTTTTTCACTAATTGTCCATATTTAACTAATGTCTCTTCTCTGCAAGAATTTCAAGGGGAAATTAATTTTAACAATGAATAAGTTTAAGTAATGTTTCGGGGCTATTTTATAATTAAAAAATTGTTTTAAATAAAGCAGTGTTTGCATTGAAAAGTTTCCTGTTTTTATTTACTCAAATAAATGTACTGTATTATGTTGTATAATAAATAAAACTACACCATAAAATTCAGTATGTTTTAACTTTTTAAACAAATTACAACCTAACCATTTACGTGAATATATGGGGTTTAAAACAATTAAAAACCACATTCATGTACAAACACGTTTTTAAACACAAAATAGCTTCCGACCTGGTAAATTGGTGAACGTAACTTTACCGTCGAGCTGACAAAGAAGTAGCCATGGCCAGAAGCGCTGGCCATACGACCTGAGAGAACAAATAAGAAAATTTGTCTAGCTTAGACAGTTAATGGCTGCGGCCAGCAGTGCTGGCCATTCGATCTGAGAGGACAAACCTTAAAAGGCACTACCGAGGGCAAAGGGTTAGATTGTAATAAAGCATCTGACTGCTTGGGACACAATCCCATACCGAGGAAACTAAATAGCAACAGCCATGAAATGGTTTGAAAGCTACATCTACCTCATAGACCGAAGTCAAGTAGTAGTCGCACTAAGGTCTACTGTAAAAGGAACCACTAAAGCGTTTCGATCCCAACAGCTGATTCAAAGCCGGGTGCCACAAGGATCTGTGCTCAACCCACGCATTTTCATCCTCTTTACAAATGGACCTACCAGAATACTTAAGTGGATTCACTAAACTTTACGCTGACGAAACAACTTTAAACGTTCACCTGAAAATCTATACCTGAATAATCTCATTGCTGTTAACATGGCATATCAGTATTGCAATGGAAACGACTTGGTAAACCCCTCTAAAAGTAGCTAATTGGGATTTGGAAGAAGAGCAAAGCAAATCAATTGTACCAGAAGTCAACTTTCTTGACCATATTAAATTCCTTGGGTTCACAATTGACTCTAGTTATCTTGGACTACCCATATACATCCGATAAACATTCGTGAACAAATCGAAGAAATTGGAGATTTTACTAGTGTACGTGCTGGCTACTGTTTGTAGTGAATCACACTTTTATAAGATCACTTGAGAGAGGAACAACATTTGAAATATTGTAGTTGCCGTTTCAAAATCATCTAATGAACCTTCCTTTCCACAATGAATCACTACTCACAGGATATCTAAACTACAAACTTTAAAACAAAATAGAGGGGGGGGGTGGTCCAGATTTTTTATTCACAATTTCACGATCCACGTCGCTTCCACCACATATGTTTCAAGGTTAATCAGTTCTTGATTCAAGGAATTGTCAAACTATGACTTGATTTTATAAATCCTTGATTTTGGAAATTTACCGGTTCTCAGGAACATTTCCGGTTATTCCTGGTTTCCTGATCGGGTGGCCACTCTGTTACAAAAAACAGGAAATCCTTTCTGAATAATAATTATAGACCCATTATAATTTCGCCTGTCTTTAGTATAATTCTTAAAACATTTTTGAACTTTGCTGAATAGTTTGAAATATTACCTTCAGACCAATTTGGTTTTTGAATACAGTATACAATAACTGCATTGTAAACAAATGGTTGTTCTTAAATACAAAAAGTTTGTTAAAAAATAAAAACAAAAAAAGTTTGAGTACAATTCTTAAAACTTTGTGGAATGATTTGAAATATTTTCTTCAGACCAATTTGGTTTCACAAAGATTTGTCAACAATTGATGCAATAAATAAGCTTGTGAACGTAGTAGTATAGGGTTTCAGTGGAGAGCGAGTTCATTCGGTGTATTCCTTGATTTGTCGAAGACTTTCGACTTCGCCCATCATGCGAAACTGTTGCAAGAGCTTGAATGTTGCGGTGTAAGTGCCATTTACGTGGATTAAGTCCTTCATTGCAGTCAGATCAATGTGTTTAAATTGGAAACTCAACCTCAAGAGAGTAAAAATGAATCTTTATATGCCTCAGGGATCAGTTCTCGACACATTTCTCGTTTTGACTCACGTCAATAATCTGGAGCAGATATATTCAAAGTGGACGTCTTGTTCAATATGCAGATGTTAATGCCCTTCTTGTATGTGTCAAACCACAAGCGACCTGGGTCCCCAGGGTCACTCACAATCAATGGGAAGATTCGAGTCCAACCGAAAACCGCAGGATCTAGGCTAGTGCCACGAAAGTGCACTCTACAATGGTGGTTGTCCTCTGTGCCTTGCCGTAGTGGTGTTAATGTTACGCTTAGGAGTTGGCCACCTCCCAAACTTAAATAGCCTTATCTGGTCATGCAAGGCTCTAACCACATAGGCCTGTTATTTCCCCAGCACACGTGGGAGATTTATAGAGTCTTAAAACAATAAAACAAAACCTTACAGATCTAGATCTGAAGCATGTACATCAGGCAGTTGCATTCGGTAATCTGGCTTTGGATGTATCTGTCTGCTCATCACATTAAATCACCTCCGACAAAGTCTCCACAGTTGGTGGTGCTAACGTAGAATTTGAGTCCACGGACACAGAATCTGAAGTACGTGCACTGGACTAAAACTTCAAGCTCCGTTTCCAATTGCATAAGGAAATGGTGATGAAGCAATATATGGCTGATGGCACCTGGCTTCCAGACAACAAATGGCCGAGGGGTTAGAAATCGTCTAATTACACAAAATATTAAAAATGCGATAGAAGTCAGCACCAAGTGACTCTACTTCACGCGGAAAGAGAGGACGCTCGGGCAGCTCTCAGCGGAGGATTTCCGCGCAAGACTAAATGGGACACGATGTTGCTTTGACCCCCGAGAACTAACCAGACAGGCGCTTCTCGGAAGAAGCCTCGTAACTGTGGGGCCGTATCCCAGGGTCTTAGGAGACTTACTCGTAAGCCGAGGTTTTTATATTAGCTTTATATCTCCGTGGTTAAACCTGCACTAATTGTGGCCAAAAACGGAGGACAAAATGTCGGTGGCTGGTATTGTTGGCATCCAAAGGATGGCTTGCCTTGATATCACTGGGGCTTTTTTAAGTGTGCCGGGCTCAGCTCTAGACTGTTGCCTCAATATCGCCCGTCTTGACATTGTCATTTAGGTTATGGCCAGGATGACTGCCTACTATCTTCAGCAGGCGGGACTTTGTCTAACTCGTGCTGTAACAGAGGGCACTGCAGAATCAGCATCCTGATTCAAGGGAATGCTCTGTACTTGATCTCTTTTCAGATGCCACATAGTTTCCTTCGACAAACCCTTTTGGATTGTTATACCTTCTAGGGAGGCTAGAATGGTTTACAGACGGCTCTAAAACACAGGCGATGAAATTGTTGGGTGAGACCATTAGAGAACTGGTGATCCCTATGGGTCCTTATCCCACAGACCTTCAGACAGAAGTTACAGCTACTATGGAGTGTGCTCGTGAGAATCTTTGTCTGCACTATAGGAGTAAGCATTTTCACTGATAGTAAGGCAGTATTGAAGGTGTTGGACTCGTGTGTAATCTGAGATCGATATAAGGTAATTTCTTCCCTTACCTGAATCGACAATGTCACTGTTTGTTAAGTTTCTGGTCATGATGGGATCTCTGGGAACGAAAGAACTGATGCTCTGGCCAGCTAAAGATCAGTGTCCAATATGATGAGAACATAACAGTTCTGTGGCATTTCTAGGTTTGACTCTTGGGGTTCTCTCGAAGTGGTTCACGCTGAACATGAGAGAAGGTGGAGGCTGCATCCGGGACTAAGAATGAGCAGAATGGTTCTACAGCCACCTTCCTCAGAGTGACGCCTAACCTTCTCTAATTAAGTAGATCAGGTGTCTTCTCCTGATGGAAGTTAAAAGATACGAAAGTTAGAGAGGAGTTTGTAAATAACATTAGAGGAACAATACCCAAGGGGGAGGTCAAAACAGGAGAGGAGGAATGGACAAATTTCAAGAATGCTATAGTCAAAGCTGCAGAAGAAACGTGTGGACGAACTTCAGGTAAAAGAAGGGATAGAGATACCCCTTGATGGAATGAAAGAATTGATGAAGCAGTTAAAAACAAAAATAGAGCTTGGCGAGAATGGTTTAAGGATAGGTCAAACGAAAAGAGGAACAAATGGAAGAGACTTGCAAGGGCATCAGCAAAGATGATGAAGGAGGCAAAGGAGAGGACATGGAAGGATTTTTAAGAAAAACTGAAATCAAACTTCCAAGGAAATAAGATTTTTTATGGGGTGATAAGGAACAAGACGAAACCTAAAGAAATGTTGACTAAGGTGGTGGATGTTTCAGGGGAAATCAAATGGGAGGAGAAAGAGGTTTTGAAGACATGGAAAGAGTATTTTAAGGAACTACTGGAAGGAACAGAAAATGAAGAGGAAAGAAGAGATATGACAGAGGAGACAGAAGATGAAGAGGATTTTAGTATGTGCGAATTGGAGAAAGCGGTTAAAGAGATGAAAGAGGGGAAATCTGCGGGAATAGACGAGCTGACGGCTGAGATGATAAAGGCGGCGGAACCATTAGGAATGCAATGGTTGTACAGAGTGATGAGAGTGATTTGGAAGGAAAAGAAGATACCAGAAGACTGGAAAATGGGAATAATAGTGCCGATTTTTAAGAAAGGCAATAAGCAAAAATGCGAGAATTGTAGGGGAATAACTTTGTTGTGCCATACACAAAAAAAATTATGAAAAAATACTGTTGCAGAAAATTAGACCAGTACTGGAAGAAACAGGACGAGAGGAGCAATGTGGTTTTAGGAAATGTAGGTCAACGGTGGATGCTATCTTTGTGATGAGACAAGTGTTAGAAAAGAGGTGGGAATACGGAAAAGATACAATGGTAGCTTTTATAGACCTACAGAAGGCATATGATAAGGTACTGAAAGGATATGGGAGAATATGAGAAAGAGAGGATTGCGTGAGGGAATAGTAGTAAGAATAAAGAACCTGTACGGCATATGTAAAAACAGGGTGAGAATTGAAGAAAAATATACGGAAACTTAAATAAACGGAATAAAACAGAGAGAGGAGTAAGGCAGGGAAGCATATTGTCACCTTTCCTTTTCAATATTATAATGGATGAAATTATTCTAGAAGTACAAGGAAACAGAGGAGCAGAAGAACTTAAGACGATAGCATATGCGGATGACATAATGATATGGGAAAATAGGGAAGAAGAGTTAGAACGAGAGTTGAACAAATGGGCAAAAGTGGCGAAGAAATATGGTTTAGAGATGAACATACAAAAATGTAAAGTAATGAAAGTAGAGAGAACGGAAGGAAATAACAAAGACGTGTTAGTTGAAGAAAAAAGACTTGAAAAGGTGAAGAATTTCTGTTATTTAGGATGTATCATAACAGATAGGGGCACAATAAGAGAAGAGATAGGAAACAGAATATGGAAGAGTGGAAAGTTTTTCAATATGGTGAAGAAGATTGTGTGGAGTTGGAACATTGGGAAAGAATCAAAAGTATTGTATAAATCTTATTTCCAACCAATTTTATTATATGGAGCAGAGACGTAAACGTGGACTAAAAATGATTTAAGCAGATTGCAAGCTGCAGAAATGAGATTTTTAAGAAGAATAGAGAAGACTACAAGAAGAGATAGAATAAGGAACGAAATAACCAGAGAAAGATTGAAGGTAGTTTCACTGCAAGAGACAATGGAAAGAAGAATACAGTGGATGGGGCATGTGAAGAGGATGGGAGATACTAGAATGCCTAGAATAGCACTAGAAAAGAGGAAAGAGGAAGAAGACCAAGAGGAAGATGGGAGGACCAAGTGTGGAAAGACATAGAGAGAAGGGGACTACAGAAAATGCAGGTGGAGGAAGAGGAGACTGGAATGACAGACAAAAGTGGAGGAGGCTGTGTACGACGACCCGTGATAACGGAAACGTCAGATGATGATGATGAGGTGTCTTCTCCTGTTATGGGACATGGTGTCTTGAGGAAGCATCTTCACAGAGTCGGTATCCTTCGGGATATCCTGTAGTATGTGTGACGAGCAGGAGGAAATTGCTGAACACTTGCTGTTGTCTGCCCTGCAATAGCAAGGGAGCGGTACGCCCTCTTTTGCAGTCTGGACAAGGGAGGTGAATTTCCCAAAGAGGGCCTGATCGATTGTTTCGGCGGTTAGTAGAACTGCTGAAAGTGTAGAAGTCATGGTATACTTTCGGGGTGCACTTCCCACAGAGGAAGAGTTTGTGTTTCCGAAGATTAAGAAGTATTTTCTGAAAGATAAGTTCTTGTCATCTTGTGTTGCAATGACGAGACTTGAGGATTAGTTGTGGAATCCGGCATCGAGTCTGATGGTTGGAGTAATGAGGTGATGGATGTCATCTTTGGAGATTTTAGGAACCTCATAAGATCTACTAACGTCTTCCCCTGCGTCGACAGTTCTGTGGCCGAGAGGGACTCTGCGATCAACCTTAAAGCATTGCAAGTCAAAGTGGTGGAATTTCCATGACAGACTGAAAGTCGAATGTCCACACGGGGAAGTTTCAGAATTATGGTACAGTAATTGGTGGATAAGTAGTCTGCAGCGATTCTTAATATGTGGAACTGGAGGATGTCCATTGGTGTGAGGATGTCCACACAGGGAGTTCCAGAATTACAGTAATTTGTGGATGAGTAGTCTGCAGCAATTCTTAATGAGGAACTGGAGGGTGTCCATTGGTGTGAGGATGTCAACACAAGTAGTTCCAGAATTACGGTAATTCGTGGATGAGTAGTCTGCAGCGATTTTTAATGAGGAACTGGAGGGTATTCGTTGGTGTGAGGATGTCAACACAGAAAGTTCCAGAATTACGGTAATCGGTGGATGAGTAGTCTGCAGCAATTCTTAATGAGGAACTGGAGGGTGTCCATTGGTGTGAGGATAGCAACACAAGTAGTTCCAGAATTACGGTAATTCGTGGATGAGTAGTCTGCAGCGATTCTTAATATGTGGAACTGGAGGGTGTCCACTGGTGTGAGGATGTCCAAACATGAAGTGCCAGAATTACGGGAATTGGTGGATGAGTAGTCTGCAGCGATTCTTAATATGTGGAACTGGAGGGTGTCCACTGGTGTGAGGATGTCCACACAGGAAGTGCCAGAATTACGGTAATTGGTGGATGAGTAGTCTGCAGCGATTGTTAATGAGGAGTTGGAGGGTGTCCATTAGTGTGAGGATGTCAACACAGGAAGTTCCAGAATTACGGTAATTGGTGGATGAGTAGTCTGCAGCGATTCTTAATATGTGGAACTGATGGGTGTCCATTGGTGTGAGGATGTAAGCACGGGCGGTTCCAGAATTATGGTTATTAGTGGATGAGTAGTCTGCAGCGATACTTAATGAGGAACTGGAGGGTGTCCATTGGTGTGAGGATCTCCACACGGGAAGTTTCAGAGTTACGGTAATTGGTGGATTAGTAGTCTGCAGCGATTCTTAATATGTGGAACTGATGGGTGTCCATTGGTGTGAGGATGTAAGCACGGGCGGTTCCAGAATTATGGTTATTAGTGGATGAGTAGTCTGCAGCGATACTTAATGAGGAACTGGAGGGTGTCCATTGGTGTGAGGATCTCCACACGGGAAGTTTCAGAGTTACGGTAATTGGTGGATTAGTAGTCTGCAGCGATTCTTAATATGTGGAACTGATGGGTGTCCATTGGTGTGAGGATGTAAGCACGGGCGGTTCCAGAATTATGGTTATTAGTGGATGAGTAGTCTGCAGCGATACTTAATGAGGAACTGGAGGGTGTCCATTGGTGTGAGGATCTCCACACAGGAAGTTTCAGAGTTACGGTAATTGGTGGATTAGTAGTCTGCAGCGATTCTTAATATGTGGAACTGGAGGGTGTCCACTGGTGTGAGGATGTCAACACAGGAAGTGCCAGAATTACGGCAATTGGTGGATGAGTAGTCTGCAGCGATTGTTAATGAGGAGTTGGAGGGTGTCCATTAGTGTGAGGATGTCAACACAGGAAGTTCCGGAATTACGATAATTGGTGGATGAGTAGTCTGCAGCGATTCTTAATATGTGGAACTGATGGGTGTCCATTGGTGTGAGGATGTAAGCACGGGCGGTTCCAGAATTATGGTTATTAGTGGATGAGTAGTCTGCAGCGATACTTAATGAGGAACTGGAGGGTGTCCATTGGTGTGAGGATCTCCACACGGGAAGTTTCAGAGTTACGGTAATTGGTGGATTAGTAGTCTGCAGCGATTCTTAATATGTGGAACTGATGGGTGTCCATTGGTGTGAGGATGTAAGCACGGGCGGTTCCAGAATTATGGTTATTAGTGGATGAGTAGTCTGCAGCGATACTTAATGAGGAACTGGAGGGTGTCCATTGGTGTGACGATCTCCACACGGGAAGTTTCAGAGTTACGGTAATTGGTGGATTAGTAGTCTGCAGCGATTCTTAATATGTGGAACTGGAGGGTGTCCATTGGTGTGAGGATGTTCACACAGGAAGTTCCGAAATTACGGTAATTGGTGGATGAGTAGTCTGCAGAGATTCTTAATGAGGAACTGGAGGGTGTCCATTGGTGTAAGGATGTACACACAGGAAATTCCAGAATTACGGTAATTGGTGGATTAGTAGTCTGCAGCGATTCTTAATATGTGGAAATGGAGGGTATTTATTGGTGTGAGGATGTCAACACAGGAAATTCCAGAATTACGGTAATTGGTGGATGAGTAGTCTGCAGCGATTCTTAATATGTGGAACTGGAGGGTGTCCATTGGTGTGAGGATGTTCACACAGGAAGTTCCGAAATTACGGTAATTGGTGGATGAGTTGTCTGCAGCGATTCTTAATATGTGGAACTGGAGGGTGTAGGATCTCCACACGGGAAGTTTCAGAGTTACGGTAATTGGTGGATTAGTAGTCTGCAGCGATTCTTAATATGTGGAACTAGAGGGTGTCCATTGGTGTGAGGATGTTCACACAGGAAGTTCCGAAATTACGGTAATTGGTGGATGAGTTGTCTGCAGCGATTCTTAATATGTGGAACTGGAGGGTGTAGGATCTCCACACGGGAAGTTTCAGAGTTACGGTAATTGGTGGATTAGTAGTCTGTAGCGATTCTTAATATGTGGAACTGGAGGGTGTCCATTGGTGTGAGGATGTTCACACAGGAAGTTCCGAAATTACGGTAATTGGTGGATGAGTTGTCTGCAGCGATTCTTAATATGTGGAACTGGAGGGTGTAGGATCTCCACACGGGAAGTTTCAGAGTTACGGTAATTGGTGGATTAGTAGTCTGTAGCGATTCTTAATATGTGGAACTGGAGGGTGTCCATTGGTGTGAGGATCTCCACACGGGAAGTTTCAGAGTTACGGTAATTGGTGGATTAGTAGTCTGTAGCGATTCTTAATATGTGGAACTGGAGGGTGTAGGATCTCCACACGGGAAGTTTCAGAGTTACGGTAATTGGTGGATTAGTAGTCTGCAGCGATTCTTAATATTTGGAACTGGAGGGTGTCCATTGGTGTGAGGATGTTCACACAGGAAGTTCCGAAATTACGGTAATTGGTGGATGAGTTGTCTGCAGCGATTCTTAATATGTGGAACTGGAGGGTGTAGGATCTCCACACGGGAAGTTTCAGAGTTACGGTAATTGGTGGATTAGTAGTCTGTAGCGATTTTTAATGAGGAACTGGAGGGTGTCCATTGGTGTGAGGATGTTCACACAGGAAGTTCCAGAATTACGGTAATTGGTGGATGAGTTGTCTGCAGCGATTCTTAATATGTGGAACTGGAGGGTGTAGGATCTCCACACGGGAAGTTTTCAGAGTTACGGTAATTGGTGGATTAGTAGTCTGTAGCGATTTTTAATGAGGAACTGGAGGGTGTCCATTGGTGTGAGGATGTTCACACAGGAAAGTTCCAGAATTACGGTAATTGGTGGATGAGTTGTCTGCAGCGATTCTTAATATGTGGAACTGGAGGGTGTAGGATCTCCACACGGGAAGTTTTAGAGTTACGGTAATTGGTGGATTAGTAGTCTGTAGCGATTCTTAATGAGGAACTGGAGGGTGTCCATTGGTGTGAGGATGTTCACACAGGAAGTTCCGGAATTACGGTAATTGGTGGATGAGTAGTCTGCAGCGATTCTTAATATGTGGAACTGGAGGGTGTCCATTGGTGTGAGGATGTAAGCACGGGCGGATTCAGAATTATGGTAATTGGTGGATGAGTAGTGTGCAGCGATTCTTAATGAGGAGTTGGAGGGTGTCCATTAGTGTGAGGATGTCAATACAGGAAGTTCCAGAATTACGGTAATTGGTGGATGAGTAGTCTGCAGCGATTCTTAATATGTGGAACTGGAGGGTGTCCATTGGTTTGAGGATGTCAACACATGAAGTTCCAGAATTACGGTAATTGGTGGATGAGTAGTCTGCAGCGATTCTTAATATGTGGAACTGGAGGGTGTCCATTGGTGTGAGGATGTAAGCACAGGCGGTTCCAGAATTATGGTTATTAGTGGATGAGTAGTCTGCAGCGATTCTTAATGAGTAACAGGAGGGTGTCCATTGGTGTGAGGATGTACGCACAAGCGGTTCAGAATTGCGGTAATTGGTGGATGAGTAGTCTGCAGCGATTCTTAATATGAGGAACTGGAGGGTGTCCATTGGTGTGAGGATGTACACACAGGAAATTCTAGAATTACGGTAATTGGTGGATGAGTAGTCTGCAGCGATTCTTAATATGTGGAACTGGAGGGTGTCCATTGGTGTGAGGATGTAAGCACGGGCGGATTCAGAATTATGGTTATTTGGTGGATGAGTAGTGTGCAGCGATTCTTAATATGTGGAACTGGAGGGTGTCCATTGGTGTGAGGATGTTCACACAGGAAGTTCCGGAATTACGGTAATTGGTGGATGAGTAGTCTGCAGCGATTCTTAATGAGGGAACTGGAGGGTGTCCATTGGTGTGGGGATGTACACACAGGAAATTCTAGAATTACGGTAATTGGTGGATGAGTAGTCTGCAGCGATTCTTAATATGTGGAACTGGAGGGTGTCCATTGGTGTGAGGATGTAAGCACGGGCGGATTCAGAATTATGGTTATTTGTGGATGAGTAGTGTGCAGCGATTGTTAATATGTGGAACTGGAGGGTGTCCATTGGTGTGAGGATGTCCCAACAGGAAGTGCCTGAATTACGGTAATAGGTGGATGAGTAGTCTCCAGCGATTCTTAATATGTGGAACTGGAGGGTGTCCATTGGTGTGAGGATGTAAGCACAGGCGGAATCAGAATTATGGTTATTTGTGGATGGGTAGTGTGCAGCGATTCTTAATATGTGGAACTGGAGGGTGTCAATTGGTGTGAGGATGTACACACAGGAAGTTCCAGAATTACGGTAATTAGTGGATGAGTAGTCTGCAGCGATTTTTATTGAGGAACTGGAGGGTGTCCATTGGTGTGAGGATGTCCCAACAGGAAGTGCCTGAATTACGGTAATAGGTGGATGAGTAGTCTCCAGCGATTCTTAATATGTGGAACTGGAGGGTGTCCATTGGTGTGAGGATGTACACACAGGAAGTTCCAGAATTACGGTAATTAGTGGATGAGTAGTCTGCAGCGATTTTTATTGAGGAACTGGAGGGTATTTGTTGGTGTGAGGCTGTCAACACAGGAAGTTCCAGAATTAATTGTTATTGGTGGATGAGTAGTCTGCAGCGATTCTTAATGAGGAACAGGAGGGTGTCCATTGGTGTGAGGATCTCCACACAGGAAGTTTCAGAGTTACGGTAATTGGTGGATTAGTAGTCTGCAGCGATTCTTAATATGTGGAACTGGAGGGTGTCCACTGGTGTGAGGATGTCCACACAGGAAGTGCCAGAATTACGGTAATTGGTGGATGAGTAGTCTGCAGCGATTGTTAATGAGGAGTTGGAGGGTGTCCATTAGTGTGAGGATGTCAACACAGGAAGTTCCGGAATTACGATAATTGGTGGATGAGTAGTCTGCAGCGATTCTTAATATGTGGAACTGATGGGTGTCCATTGGTGTGAGGATGTAAGCACGGGCGGTTCCAGAATTATGGTTATTAGTGGATGAGTAGTCTGCAGCGATACTTAATGAGGAACTGGAGGGTGTCCATTGGTGTGAGGATCTCCACACGGGAAGTTTCAGAGTTACGGTAATTGGTGGATTAGTAGTCTGCAGCGATTCTTAATATGTGGAACTGGAGGGTGTCCATTGGTGTGAGGATGTTCACACAGGAAGTTCCGAAATTACGGTAATTGGTGGATGAGTTGTCTGCAGCGATTCTTAATATGTGGAACTGGAGGGTGTAGGATCTCCACACGGGAAGTTTCAGAGTTACGGTAATTGGTGGATTAGTAGTCTGTAGCGATTCTTAATATGTGGAACTGGAGGGTGTAGGATCTCCACACGGGAAGTTTCAGAGTTACGGTAATTGGTGGATTAGTAGTCTGTAGCGATTCTTAATATGTGGAACTGGAGGGTGTAGGATCTCCACACGGGAAGTTTCAGAGTTACGGTAATTGGTGGATTAGTAGTCTGCAGCGATTCTTAATATTTGGAACTGGAGGGTGTCCATTGGTGTGAGGATGTTCACACAGGAAGTTCCGAAATTACGGTAATTGGTGGATGAGTTGTCTGCAGCGATTCTTAATATGTGGAACTGGAGGGTGTAGGATCTCCACACGGGAAGTTTCAGAGTTACGGTAATTGGTGGATTAGTAGTCTGTAGCGATTCTTAATATGTGGAACTGGAGGGTGTAGGATTTCCACACGGGAAGTTTCAGAGTTACGGTAATTGGTGGATTAGTAGTCTGTAGCGATTCTTAATATGTGGAACTGGAGGGTGTCCATTGGTGTGAGGATGTTCACACAGGAAGTTCCGGAATTACGGTAATTGGTGGATGAGTAGTCTGCAGCGATTCTTAATATGTGGAACTGGAGGGTGTAGGATCTCCACACGGGAAGTTTCAGAGTTACGGTAATTGGTGGATTAGTAGTCTGTAGCGATTCTTAATATGTGGAACTGGAGGGTGTCCATTGGTGTGAGGATGTTCACACAGGAAGTTCCAGAATTACGGTAATTGGTGGATGAGTTGTCTGCAGCGATTCTTAATATGTGGAACTGGAGGGTGTAGGATCTCCACACGGGAAGTTTCAGAGTTACGGTAATTGGTGGATTAGTAGTCTGTAGCGATTTTTAATGAGGAACTGGAGGGTGTCCATTGGTGTGAGGATGTTCACACAGGAAGTTCCAGAATTACGGTAATTGGTGGATGAGTTGTCTGCAGCGATTCTTAATATGTGGAACTGGAGGGTGTAGGATCTCCACACGGGAAGTTTCAGAGTTACGGTAATTGGTGGATTAGTAGTCTGCAGCGATTCTTAATATGTGGAACTGATGGGTGTCCATTGGTGTGAGGATGTAAGCACAGGCGGTTCCAGAATTATGGTTATTAGTGGATGAGTAGTCTGCAGCGATTCTTAATGAGTAACAGGAGGGTGTCCATTGGTGTGAGGATGTACGCACAAGCGGTTCAGAATTGCGGTAATTGGTGGATGGGTAGTCTGCAGCGATTCTTAATGAGGAGTTGGAGGGTGTCCATTAGTGTGAGGATGTCCACACGGGAAGTTCCAGAATTATGGTTATTGGTGGATGAGTAGTCTGCAGCGATTCTTAATATGTGGAACTGGAGTGTATTCATTGGTTTGAGGATGTCAACTCAGGAAGTTCCAGAATTACGGTAATTGTTGGGTGAATAGTCTGCAGCGATTCTTAATATGTGGAACTGGAGGGTGTCCATTGGTGTGAGGATGTTCACACAGGAAGTTCCGGAATTACGGTAATTGGTGGATGAGTAGTCTGCAGCGATTCTTAATGAGGAACTGGAGGGTGTCCATTGGTGTGGGGATGTACACACAGGAAATTCTAGAATTACGGTAATTGGTGGATGAGTAGTCTGCAGCGATTCTTAATATGTGGAACTGGAGGGTGTCCATTGGTGTGAGGATGTAAGCACGGGCGGATTCAGAATTATGGTTATTTGTGGATGCGTAGTGTGCAGCGATTGTTAATATGTGGAACTGGAGGGTGTCCATTGGTTTGAGGATATCAACACATGATGTTCCAGAATTACGGTAATTGGTGGATGAGTAGTCTGCAGCGATTCTTAATATGTGGAACTGATGGGTGTCCATTGGTGTGAGGATGTAAGCACAGGCGGTTCCAGAATTATGGTTATTAGTGGATGAGTAGTCTGCAGCGATTCTTAATGAGTAACAGGAGGGTGTCCATTGGTGTGAGGATGTACGCACAAGCGGTTCAGAATTGCGGTAATTGGTGGATGGGTAGTCTGCAGCGATTCTTAATGAGGAGTTGGAGGGTGTCCATTAGTGTGAGGATGTCCACACGGGAAGTTCCAGAATTATGGTTATTGGTGGATGAGTAGTCTGCAGCGATTCTTAATATGTGGAACTGGAGTGTATTCATTGGTTTGAGGATGTCAACTCAGGAAGTTCCAGAATTACGGTAATTGTTGGATGAATAGTCTGCAGCGATTCTTAATATGTGGAACTGGAGGGTGTCCATTGGTGTGAGGATGTTCACACAGGAAGTTCCGGAATTACGGTAATTGGTGGATGAGTAGTCTGCAGCGATTCTTAATGAGGAACTGGAGGGTGTCCATTGGTGTGGGGATGTACACACAGGAAATTCTAGAATTACGGTAATTGGTGGATGAGTAGTCTGCAGCGATTCTTAATATGTGGAACTGGAGGGTGTCCATTGGTGTGAGGATGTAAGCACGGGCGGATTCAGAATTATGGTTATTTGTGGATGAGTAGTGTGCAGCGATTGTTAATATGTGGAACTGGAGGGTGTCCATTGGTGTGAGGATGTCCCAACAGGAAGTGCCTGAATTACGGTAATAGGTGGATGAGTAGTCTCCAGCGATTCTTAATATGTGGAACTGGAGGGTGTCCATTGGTGTGAGGATGTAAGCACAGGCGGATTCAGAATTATGGTTATTTGTGGATGGGTAGTGTGCAGCGATTCTTAATATGTGGAACTGGAGGGTGTCAATTGGTGTGAGGATGTACACACAGGAAGTTCCAGAATTACGGTAATTGGTGGATGAGTAGTCTGCAGCGATTGTTAATATGTGGAACTGGAGGGTGTCCATTGGTGTGAGGATGTCCCAACAGGAAGTGCCTGAATTACGGTAATAGGTGGATGAGTAGTCTCCAGCGATTCTTAATATGTGGAACTGGAGGGTGTCCATTGGTGTGAGGATGTACACACAGGAAGTTCCAGAATTACGGTAATTAGTGGATGAGTAGTCTGCAGCGATTTTTATTGAGGAACTGGAGGGTATTTGTTGGTGTGAGGCTGTCAACACAGGAAGTTCCAGAATCAATTGTTATTGGTGGATGAGTAGTCTGCAGCGATTCTTAATGAGGAACAGGAGGGTGTCCATTGGTGTGAGGATGTACGCACGGGCGGTTCCAGAATTATGGTAATTGTTGGATAAGGAAGTCTGCATGTACTCTTAATATAAGGAACTGGAGGGTGTTTATTTGTGTAGAGCAGTTCCAATTGATGGCACGAGGTGTGACGGCTGATCATGGGGATCAAGGTCTTTCTGGAAAAATGCAGCACAACAACGCGTCTTCTGCTGTGGCCTGTACACACAGTTTATGCTAAGAATGTTATATGGCCCTGATACAGCAACCCTGTATTTTTAAGGGAAAGGTATCAAGGCTTTTCATGACTGGAGTAAACTTGTTAGCACCCTTGTTCATAAAATTAGAGCATGTATTCTTGTAAGCAATAGTGTAAAAAACATTCTTGTTGTGTAATTTTGTTCCAAGATATTTCCATCGTCAGACTAATTGGCCAGACGTCAAACTGGCTCTGGACGAATCCTAATGTTTTCTTCATATCTTACATCTGAAGATGTGGATTCTGCACCCTCCAGATAGATGGCGTCTTTAATGGATCATGCTGAGAAGATGGTGTGGAATTCATTGGCTTCGATACTAACTTACATAGTGAGATGTGAGACAGGACCAACAGAAATAGCAGTGGTAAGTCGCTTGTAGAATATATAATATCCACATATTGCAGATGTGGGTGATGGTCCTAAGTTCGCGAAGAGAGGTGACGAATATGACTATTATGACGGGAGGGTATGGTTAATCGGGTACACGACTGGCATGCGTCTGATGAGCCTTTCCTCTCTGCTCAAGGTAACATCTTGAAAAAGTGCAGTATAGGAATCCAAGAAATACAGACTTGGAAAACTTAAAAACACAACTGGAATCTGATGGTAGCAACAGAGAACAGATTTATAATACAGTCAAGAGATCAACTCGTTTAGCCCTTGCAAATGTCCTGTGGGGAAGAAATTAGAACGGTTTGCTTGCAGCAGGTATTGGATTTTCTCCCTCCCCGATTATGCAGTCCGTTAGGCCGATGTCTGTTTTCCTTTATTCTCAAAACCATGAAGAAAATTAATGCTAGGTTTGTTTGGGAATCGTCCCTGTAGCGCACTCTTCATCCAAATTAGCACTTCAGGAAGATCATGCGACTAAGCCCTGCATCAATTAGTATGTAGGATTGAGCAGAGTGAGACGTAGTCACAGTTGTCTCCGGACATCGGATGTTGACAACATAAGCAATTGTTAGTACAGTCTCGAAACGTAGTACTGATGGCCAGACATGCGACTAGATAAAGGCTCTGTCTTCGGGTAGGGTGCCCACTCTTATCAGTGCAAGAATACGAGGGTGTCCCCATGGTAACGTCCTTTCTCCCTTAATGTGGAATGTAGTTGCGGATGACTGCTTGTGTCTTTGTACAGTAGTGGCATTTTCGCACAGAGGTATGCAGATGACATAGTAGTTCTTGTAAGTGGCAAGTATAACACAACAGTCACGCTTTGAAATACACATAGATCAATACAGCTTTGAAAATGGTGGAGAACTGGTGTGATGGGATGAGAATGGGGGAATTGTGTAGCTAAGACCATGTAAGGAGGTAGTGGTCCCCATGTGTCCTGACTCTACGATTTTTCAGGCAGAAGTCACAGAATTCATGAAATCTTTGCGGTATAGGAGTAATACGATTATGACTTTCACAGATAGTTTCGTTTACTAAAGGCGTTGGATTCTTGTGTGTTGAACTCCAAACTTGTCTGGGATTTTTATCAAGTATTTTCTTCCCTTGGCAGAATAAAAAAATGTGACTGTCTGTTGGGTTCCTGGTCATGAGGAGGTCTTTAGTAATGAAAGAGCTGTGATGCTCCGGCCAACTTGGGCTCAGTGTCCAACATGACAGGGCCTCAACCGTTATGTGGTATTTCGAGGTGTGAACCATCAGGGGATGTCTTGAAGTGGGTTCAAACTGAATATGAAAGAAGGTGGAGACTAAGGGTCTGAGGATGAATCGATTAGTCCTGCAGTTACATTCTCCAAAGGTAGTGTCTGATGTTCTCTTCTTAGGTAGATCAGTGTCTTCGCAGGTTGTATATCTTGGTCACCAGAGGAAGCATCTTCTGGATGAATACGCTCTGTAGATTGTGTGGTGCTCTTTGATTGTTCTGCAATAGCAAGGGAAAACTACGCCATGTTTGGTAGTCTGGACGAGGGTGGTGAATTTCCCCAGGAGGATCATTTTGTAGAACTGCTGAAACTGTATATTGGCTGGCCTCATGGTATACTTCTGTTGTGCACCAAAGACTCTTGAGGCTTAAATGCATGGCAATATGCTGTCCCTTATAGTATAATAGAATAGAATAATGCTTTATTTCTGAACATCAAGTACAGAGCATTGTATCGAATGAGTTGGAATTATGCAATTCAAGGAAGGAGAAGAAAAAAAGAGAAAAATGGTCACACTTGGGAACTTAATCTCACAGCTTTTGAGCATCTATTCATCGTGATCTATTATCGAACACAGTTCTAGGCGTAATGTTGTTCGTGACATATGAGTATAATGTTAATTACACACAGGCTGCACAGATTACTGTCCCCACTTTGAATACTGTCAAGATACAATGCTTTGTCTTCTTTTATAATGCACCTGGACATTGGTAATGACCATATCATCATTTGAGAATCATACACTCCCAACATGTTGGATGATGGCTCTGCTGACGAGGTTATCTCCTCCCTTCTGGAATCCAAAACAGCGGATATGTTGTGGTGGAAATTGGATTGAAGAATGGCAACAAAGAGCAGGTGGCTTTCTCCTTTGCCTTGACTGTCATCATATTGATGGCTGGTTTCACTGGTACCATGATGTTCATCTTCAGGATGTAGTGGAGTTATGTTGCGTCGTATTTCACTACCAATAGTGATCTCGTGTTTGATCATCTGGAAGGAGTGTACTACCACTGTGACACCATCAGTGGCAATATTTAAGCTCCCCAAACACAGGACAAGTATGTTTCAGAAAAGGGGGGGGGGGGAGATTTGACAGTTGGATGTGCTTTGATTGGACATAGTGTAGACGTAGAGTGTGATTCCAGAGAGGAGGGAATGGTAATGGACGAGTTAAATGGTCAAACAAACTCGTCATTGACGACCGATGAAAAATTATGGTCCTGGTAGCAATAATGCTGTTTCTAAATTCTTTTAGTGTCTGAGCAAATCCATATAGTGTGTCCAGTTCTATCAGTTAGTTTCTAATTTATATACATCACATACCACAGCTTTCATGTCCAAAGTGAAGGGTTGTTTTGCAGTGGTGGTGATGCAGGTAACTTTACAAGTTTTCAACACAGAGTTCAAGTGAAGTGTCCAGTTTGATTTATTGACTCAAATGTGTGCGAATTTATCTAAATCATACAAAAGTACTTTCCCCCGATAGGATGGTCTGTTTTGAAGGAGTCAGTGTGATGCAAGATTTTTTTCTTCTGTATCTGCTCATGGATTTATAAAGATCGTCGGGAGGTAGTCAATTGATGAATGTCTGATACAAAAATACTCCATGTGGACAAGGCTTTTTGGTCGGAACCTGATCTCCAACAAACCCTGTGTCTCCTTCACAGAAGCCATTGGAATGCGTAATCTCAGTCGTTTTGATAGCAGCATCAAGGAACAAGTGGGCTGTAGACCGATTTCTTTTCAGCTGTAGTCATCCCTCCTTGCAGCAGAAGCAGTGATAATACCAGTATCATAAGACACCTTATCACCAAAGAAACTGAAACTAAAGATAAACGGTTTAGTTACATTGAATTTGTATTAAAAAAATTTCTTAAAACAGGCGTAACAGTTTGGACAACAAACTGGTTCTTCCTTTTAAATACTATCTTCCATGCACCTTACCTGTAATCTGTAATAAGTTCAACAAACTATAAATAGTTTGTGTATTTTACTTGTAAGACCATATTTATCATACGTTATATACGCTTGTTATTGTATCAAAACGTTGTTGGTGTATTTCTGTAGGTCAAGGTGATGAAAACGCCAAGCAACTTGGATTTCAGTTCGTTCATTTGTAATACTTGATTGTTGGCTACAATATGTGTCAATCCTTCATAGTTGTTCACAACAAAGCTAATCTTGATGTCCCAATACTCAGAAATGCTTCAATGGTTGATTCAAAAATCTACCTTGGTTTTAGAAATTAAATATAAAATAATTTCACTTTCAAGTTGTTTATATAAGAGCATTCTACTTGGAGATACACAGAACGAATGTTTATACATCAAAGAGTACCCTGAAAATGTTGAAAAAAATTACCATGTCACCTTCAATTATTATTACAGCACAATAACTTTTCCTAACAAATACTACGCATTTATGCAAAATTAATGTAACAAATTTACAATTAATTGCTACCTCACTATCACAAGGTATAGCCGACTGTCCTGAGCATCTGGCTTACGCTTTCCTAATCTAGCGATATTTTCTGGTATTGTTACACTACGTTTTGAACCTATATTTTTCTTATTGTTAATGTTCCTTTATGTTCCTCGTTTTCCTGAATTGTTGGACCCATATGAGTGTTGTGTTATGATTCAGAACAAACCCATATCAGCTGAAATTGCATATACAAATATTCTGCTTAGCTATACATATTCACCACCTTAGACAAACAACAGTTCTGCATTGCGGTGTTCCATTGTAATTAAATTAACATCTTGTGTTGAAAAGAACTATTTGCAATACAATATTCCCCACCAGCACATAGTGAAAACGTGTCACTCACTATTTACCAAGTACATATGGAAAAATAAACAATTATTTTAAATTGGTTGAACTAAGATGGCTTGTGATATGTATTCTCCAGGCACTGTTGTAGTGAAATATAAGTATCTGCTGGTACTCAGAGCTGCAATAGTGGGCTTTGATGTTGTGATCTGTATCCTCCAGGCACTATTGTAGTGAAATATAAGTATCTGCTGGTACTCAGAGCTGCAATAGTGGGCTTTGATGTTGTGATCTGTAACCTCCAGGCACTGTTGTCGTGAAATATAAGTATCTGCTGGTACTCAGAGCTGCATTAGTGGGCTTTGATGTTGTGATCTGTATCCTCCAGGCACTGTTGTAGTGAAATATAAGTATCTGCTGGTACTCAGAGCTGCAGTAGTGGGCTTTGATGTTGTGAGCTGTATCCTCCAGGCACTGTTGTAGTGAAATATAAGTATCTGCTGGTACTCAGAGCTGCAGTAGTGGGCTTTGATGTTGTGAGCTGTATCCTCCAGGCACTGTTGTAGTGAAATATAAGTATCTGCTGGTACTCAGAGCTGCAGTAGTGGGCGTTGATGTTGTGATCTGTATCCTCCAGGCACTGTTGTAGTGAAATATAAGTATCTGCTGGTACTCAGAGCTGCAGTAGTGGGCTTTGATGTTGTGAGCTGTATCCTCCAGGCACTGTTGTAGTGAAATATAAGTATCTGCTGATACTCAGAGCTGCAGTAGTGGGCTTTGATGTTGTGAGCTGTATCCTCCAGGCACTGTTGTAGTGAAGTATAAGTATCTGCTGGTACTTGGTCATTGCTGTGTATAAACAGTCGCCTGTCACTGGTGTTGCACATAGCTGACTAAAAACAGGCTCTAAAAAATGCTGATTGGAGAATATTTACTTCTCAATGTTTGGTACCATTGCTTCTCTAGTTTATCTCTTTCAGTTACTTACTCTGCTTTACACGTGAATCAAGTTAACAACCCTTGACACATGACTCCACTATATAAGCAGTGATTGACATAGAGTAAACAATAATAAATATAGAGTGGATAATCCATGTTAAAAGCTGGTGCTAGAATTTAATTATCAAGTGCTAGTTTCCATCACCAACCACATGATTATAGATTCCAGCCTCATTCATTGGCATACAAATAAATAGAGTTAGTAAGATAAAGCGACTGTGGCAAACAATTTATGTGATATAAACACGTGGTTTATAATACATTGGAATACAAGTAGAAATTAGTTTCCTAGACATGGTTATATGAACGTTACGCCATCCGTCTAGTCCCCAATGTTTTGTCCACTAGTGGAGCTACGCAGAACGGGCAGTGCCTCTGTTTCGTCCGGAAAGGGTTAAAAAATCTAACTATCCTATATGTGACAGTAATGTCCGATGGGGGAAATCATCTCGAAGAAACTGTAATTACAAATATACAATTTTTCATCGCGTTGTCTGAAGCTATACAAGTGTAAAACTTCATATATTGAAATGAAACTCAACAACCATCTGACTGACTGCCATCCAAATGAGGAAGGAAACTTAAACCTCCAGGCAAATGAAGAGAATAACAAATTGGAAAACTTCTTATCATACTACAATATATCAAGACAAAAGCTCATGCCAACCCGAATAACCCATTTAACCTCAACATCAATAGACTGGATTTGTACGAACATAGATGGATTTGAACGAATGTCGTCTACACCACTTCTTTTACAATTTTTTCTTGGATTTTAAGTAATGGTAGTTGGACTTTTACATATCTACATTCTGGAAGAATTTCTTCAACTTTAAATATGTGATGTTTGAATTTATGGCACTTTTCAACACGTGAAAGTCACACGCAAGACAATTTTCCGTACTTTAGGGAATTCGGAAATATTATTTAACATTATTACAATGTTGGGATCTTGTCTTATCTATTCTCATATATTTATCTATTGTCTCATATATTTAAAAATAAGTTTTCAACATGAAAACCCATGCTTTATGTTATTACATGTTGTATGAACAATATACTCACGCTGACAGAGGAATATTTATTGAATTTTCCCATTTTCTGCCTGTTGTTCTGTCAAGTGTTATTTCTTGTCCAGAGTCACGTTGTGAGGACGATATGTGTCCAATAAAACACTGGTTTTCTAGAAAACAGAAAGTTTTATTAGATTCTTCTATAACGGAAGAACATTTTTTTAAAACCTTATTGAATTAAACTATCTCAATCACCACAGTATTTACAAGTTAACAGGATTATCAGAGAGCGCCACCTTGTTTTTAGCAGCAGTTTCAGGTTTGAGGACCTGAAAACTGTGTCAGTACAAGGTAAAGATCCGTTAACGAATGAGATTGTAAATAAATGAAATTGTAACCAACCATAGTAAAAGTAGGCTTTTTAAGGTATAGAATTAAGACAAATAAATGTATCTAAGAAAGTTAAAATCATTTAATGCAAATAAGTTTTAGGAAAATATGAGTAATTGTTGTTTTGATTTAAAAATTAATAACTGAATATAACAAGTTACACTGGCTAGTAATGAAAACCAAGCGAGTTGAACAGCTTTTCAGTAAAACAATAAAATATTTAATACCTTGACTGACCACTAATATTTCTGGTATTTACGCATAAAAATAAATGAAATACACATGCAATACAACACGTTCCAACGAGTTATGTTCATGCCACCTTATAACATAAATATCGATAGAGTGTTTAATAAAATCCTGTGTTATTTAGGATATCAAATGATAGTTACTTAATGCAATCTAGGATGAAATTTTTGAAAGAGTGGACAAAACAAGTCAGACCCTTCAAAATCAAGACTGGATCTTTTTGGCGCTACAAAGGAACTTGAAACACTATCCTCGTTTTTGAATGAAAAAAAGAAAGACTCATTTGATTATTACGAGTCAAAAGCATTAAAACTTGCAGATAAAGAAGAACCTGTATATGGCAAAGGAAGAAGAAAATTATTTCCAATGAAAACATGGACACTAGCATGGAACCAACGTCTCCTCGAGAGATTCCGCACTGGAATACTTGTTGTTATAGTTAACAACCTTATAGTGGACTAGACAAAAGAAGAGAGGCTATTAAAAATCTTGACACAAGATTTACGATCTTCCGGAACTTACAAGACAAAAATTCCAAAGAGGTAGCTTGTGAAGCTAAAATGTTTGTGAAATATATCAGAAAGATATTGATGGACATGACTTTGCCCAGGAATGTAACCATTTTAAACAATACAAGATTTTGGACCACATTACAAAAATCAAAGAAATGTACGCCTACAAAAAATCAAACCAATTAGAGAACACTTTCTCCAATTTGGAACCCGCTCTCAGAATATATCTAACCCTACCTGTGACGAACTGAACTGCAGAACAAACCTTTTCAGCTTTGGAAGGAGTAAAGTCAGAAATTAGATCGTCAATGGTTGATGAAAAGCTTGATAGTTTATTGTTGTTGTGCGCCCAAATCAACATTACTTTGAAATTTGATTACAAAAACATTATTGACTCAGCAACATGAAAAACCAGAAAATCTATTGAGTCTCTAGTCTGGTGGCAAACCGGTTCTAACAAACCAAAAATAATCTAAAGAAAATTAGATTAGACAAATAATGTAAATGACCAGAATGCAAATGGATTGATGGTAAATAATAGTAAAACTGAAAAAATAATTTTCTCTCTGAATTGGGAAGTAGTTCAAAGTAGTAAGCCTGTTAAATTACTTGGCATTCATCTAGACAGCAGGTTAAGTTGGAGCTCACATATTAATAGTCTCTGTAAAAAGTTATCTATGGTTATCTACTTATTGAGAAAACTAAAGAATTTTATTAACTTGTCCATGTTGATTACAACCTACTATGCCTTTTTTAATTCTCATCTTCAGTATGGAATTACACTTTGGGGTAATAGCAGTCATGCAGATAGAGTTTTTATTTGGCAAAAGAAAGCTCTAAGGACAGTTAAATCTATACCAGAAAGAGAGTCATGTTTGCCCATTTTTAAAGAATTTCAAATAATGACATTTCCTAGTATGTATATTTATTCTTGTTTAGTTAGTGTTAAGGAAAATTTGTACAATTTTAAATTTAGACAAAATATTCATACTCTCAATACAAGGAATAACTACTTACTTAAACAAGTTTCAGTAAGGCTGGAAAAATCAAAAAGTAGCCACATCTTCATGAAGATTAAATTATTTAATAAACTACCTCAGAGAGCTTTTAGTGTAGAAATAAATAGATTTAAGTTAGTGTTAAGTAAACGGTTAAAAATTAATGCTTTCTACTCTATTGACGAATATTAACCATGTGATATTAATACCCAGACTTTTGAATTATTTTATAATTTTTATTTACTATTTATACTTAGTTTGTATGTACATTTTTACATTTTTACACTCCCTCGTCAGACAACAAAATATTTGTGTCAGCCTACTACGTGATGTTCAGCCAAATTCCTTGAATGGACACCCACCATCGGAGAACTCATTCCTGTCTGTATAGAAATGAAGTTTCCTATAAAATTGCAGGTGATCCTTATTAAAATATCTTACCACATAATACATTCACATTTTTGTTCATTGAGTTAGGTTCCATAACAGCGTTTAAGTAATAAAAGCTCGGCGAGGTAAGGAGAATAACCCAACACAAGAGTGTGCTGAAATAAAATCTTGCCACCTACATTTTACATCTTGTTTTACATTGGCTTTTACTCTATTATTTTTTCTAGTGTTCAAACCAGTATTAAAACATGATTTTTTAGATTATATTTTTACTTAGATATAGTTTCTTACTTGACAACATAAGCGGCCATCACCACAACCAAATCATCAATATTGATGATCATCTAAATTTCAGAAATCGAATTGTCGAACTGAATTAAGTTATAGGTATTTAATGTTACAGTATAGTTCAGTTGTTTTTATATCTTCTATGAAATTAATAATTTAATGAATAATAAAAAAATAACTAGGCCAGGGATTTTAAACCATTTTAACCTAAGTTCCCTTTTTGTCTTTGATGACCCCCGACCGTAAACTGTAACTGAAGGGGTGGGATATCAAATAGGAAATATTACTCAAATGACTAAAACTAACCAAAATGCTCTTCATGTAACATATAATAGCATTAAAAATTGCTTAAAGCACCAACACTCATATAACTCCTTGAAGATGCTAATCACTGATTCCAGAACATTTGTCGATGAAGAGTGATTAATCCAAATTGCGTATTGGGCCTCTAAATGGGTTTGCAAAAAATATCACTTAGGATCAAACGAGTAAATTAGAAAATGAATTTTGAAAATTCCTTTGAAGCTTGAATTTATAAACTTTGTTTCTGGTGTACAAGATGATTTGCTTGACCTGATAATTTGTTCGCTGCTTATGTCTAATCATCTGGAAGTTTTGAAAAGTTGGTTTTTGGACTACAGAAGATTCCAAATGAGGATAGGCTACTTATGGCTCACAATGGCTTTTACATCCATTCAATGAGAAGATGTTATAAAAGCAAACCTTGGTGCTATGGTACATGACAAACTTACAGAGTTATCAACAGACTAATAAAACAATCTGTTGCACAAGAGCGATCATGTGGACAGATTTTGGCTAGGTAAAAAAGTGAGTACCTGGATTTGATGTCAATATTTGTAATGTCATATTTATGTGAATTAACTTTTAAGGGAACAGCTCAGTGAAAGTAGCCTTTTGCTAAATTTGGTGTAGACTATTTTTAACAGTTCTTATATACTGACAAAATTATATGTAATTGTTATTTTTATTGCTGAGTACGGTAGGAATATTTTAGTTTATTTTGGGAGAGAGTTGGTAGATGTGTCAATGCAGCAGTCATGTGGGAAGAGGAAAAGAGTGGTGACGAAACAATGCTGACACTGCAAGTACGATCCCATGCACTTGTTGCTTGCCCAGTGTTTCTATCTGCCATTTAATGGTTTATTCATTGATTTATAGAAATATTAAGAGTAATTAATATAAAATAACTTTAACCGGGAAACCGTTACATTTAAATACACATTATCTTACTAAATTTTTGGACCTGATTGTTATGGAAAAATTTAGTTTTTTTTTTTCTTTCATGATCCTCAGGTTGAGAACCACTTATCTTGTCTATGTAACAAAAAACAGTGTAACATTAAGTTACTTCTTACTAATTTGAACGATAAACATGCCGAAAGCTTATGACACAAAAATAACACATGTACATTGCTGTTGAACTTGTGGCCATTACTCAAATAGCCAGGTAGAGTACGATAAGCGGACCAGGTTTTCTATATTGATATTGACAACCGATTACTTAATTATAACTATCGATGTAATGAACCGATACTGATTTTTGAGCAATAACTAACTTGTACAACTTTACAACACTTTTTCATTGCATTTCCTCAATTAATATTTTGTCTTTTATAGACATTAACACAGCCAAAGGCTCGTGGAGGACCATGAAATGAAGTTTAAACAGTGGCTTATCAGCTGACCTGCTTGCATGTAATATAAGTGAGTATTTATATGGAAAAGAAATATGGTCTTCTTAGAGAGGATACTTTCATCAACTTCTTTGAAATCGGTTAATCATTGATACCCAGGAGAAAAGAGTTAGGCATATTTTGTATTTTCTGTTATAAATGTTTGTTGTGCTGTTATCATTTTTGTTAAAATTAATTAATTTTTCCTATTTCCAGTTCTAATTGAGGTGCCATCCGGAAAAAGGGCACATAGGCCTATTGTTTTTCTAATCCACCATATTGTTGTTAATACTCTGTAAAAATGTCAGTTCAATATCTCAACACTAGAGGTCAGAAGTGCAGTTTTTGTAACACATGATTCACAACTACAAGCCTGTAGAACCACAACATAACCTAGTGACGCATTGTTCTTGTAGTTTGTGGTTTTAATGTTTATTTCTAATATAGAAATGGATAACACTGAGCCAGTTGAGAAGAAGAGACGGTTAATGCATAAATACGTAAATAAGAAACGTGAAAGTGCTAAACTTAGTAGAGTTCGGGGTGAAGCGTATGTTACTGTTAAAGGTACAGTTGTTCCATCAAAAGATTTTACTTTGGTTAGTGAATGTTACAAAAATAAGTGCTATGAACAGTTCTCACTTCAAGACCAAAGTGACATGTATAATTCATTCTACAATGGACAAAACAAAGCACTTCAAGATGCCTACTTATCTGCCTGTATGACCCTGTCTGCTAACACCAACATAAATAACAACCAGAAGATACCTCGCCTTAAAACTTGGTCTTACTGCATCAAGCACAGTGGCAATCAAGTTAAGGTATGCCAAAAGTTTATTCTAACTATTTTTCAGATTTCTATCAAAAGGCTTCGTACTGTTCAGTCTAAGTCCGTAAGTGGAGCAGATTTTCAGGAAAGGCGGGGAACACATGATAACCGCCCACATAAGTTACAATCTGATGTTATAGATGTCATCATAGATTACATCTATGATGACATATAACCAAAGACATAGATTACATCATAGATGTAATGAAGGCTCATTTACAACTATTTGCAAGTGATTTTAGCCACTATTGTACTCATAAAACAAATCTAAAATATTTTTAAAACCCACAACTGAATATAAAGAGCCTTTTTGATTTATTTAAGATTTACTATTGTGAAACAACCAACCAGGCCTCTAAAACTTTCATACGAACATTATCGTAAGCTATTCAGAAGTCATTTTAAGTATGGGTTTAACCGTCCTAAGACAGACATATGCGATTTTTGTTCCGAGTGTTCACAAAAGCTGGCAAAAGATGCAAATGATCCTTGCAAAGTGAGTCTGGAAACCCACAAAAGAAAATACAAGAAACATCACTCTTTGAGAGCAGATTTTATTTCCAAGGCTAAAGAAGACACCACATCTCACTTAGTTATAGAGTTTTATTATGGACAAAACTATCCCATTCCCAAGCTTAGTGTGAATAGTCAGTTTTACAAACGATGTCTTTGGTTATATGTCTTTAACGTTCATGTATTTTACGACGATGATTCGTCGTACTTTTATTGCCACATGGAAACACAGGCAAGTAAAAATAGCAACTCTGTAGTGTCCTTTGTATATGAAACATTGAAGAAAAATCTGCAGAAGTTCCCAAATACCAAAACTATTGTTTTAATGTCTGATGCAACAGGAGGACAAAACAGGAATGTAACTGTAACAAAATTGTGTACCTGGTTTGCAAAATCTCATTATTTAGAAATGGTCCACCTTTACCCAGTACGTGGTCACTCATTCAGCCAATGTGACCGTAACTTTGGTCTAGTACGTTCTAAAATTAAAAAGAGGGAAGTGATTGGAAATGCTACTCCTTGGTTGGAAGCTATAGTAAGTTGTCGAGAAAGGCCTTCTAGATTCAAAATGGCAATGGATCGAGCATTAATCAAAGATTGGGAAGCTGCACTATCCAACTTTTTTCTACCTGTACCAAAATCTAATTCAAGAAAGTTTACGATAATGAAGTTTGTTATGATGAAGTACACAAAAAGTGGCAGTGTACTGTGCTCAGAAAACTATTTGCCAATATACACTCCATTTACCTACTTGGCAACATTGAATATAGAAATCTTAAAGAATGTTAACTTATCAACTGTCTCTTTTCCTACAGTTAGTGCTAGCAAAATAGGAGATGTAAGAAGTTTGTGTTCACACTTACCCCAATCAGACTGTGATTGGATTGAACAGATATTGAAAGAACCCAATCAGTAGTACAAGTCACTAACTTGTTTAATGAATAGTTTAGATTTTCAAAGTTTCTTTTAACACCAACAGTTTATTCTTAAAATTTGCAGTGTAACAACTTTACTTTCTCCAAATTAATTTAAAATTTGTTTTGTTTTTATTTTGTAAAAGTGTTATTCATAGGCATACAACTAATATATGACAGTAAACTTTTAAAATGTAATACAAATAATTTTTAAGTCTTAATAGATTATAAAATAAAGTTTTTATGATAAAAAAAACTATTATATTAAAAAAACTACACATATTATTTTAAACCTAACCCTTGGTTGGAAAAAGGGCACATAACACTTTTATTTCAAGCAACCGTTTCATTAAAACTAAGAGTATTAAATTTAAACCCACGATAAAAGATTAAAAATAAATAGTAGTACAAAACATATATATTAAGACCTGGACTAAATAATTACTTAATAAAAGTTATGTGTTTAAAAACTTCAAAGCTCAATATCTCAAAAGCAACTTATGGCTTATGTGCCCTTTTTCCGGATGGCGCCTCAATTGTTGTGTTGGATCATTACTCATACTCATACTTTATTATTTATGAGATTGTCACTTTGTGTTTTATACAACTTTTTTCCCAAATACATGATTAGTATTATGACCTTAGATATGCTGATAGACTCGATAAATGAACCTTACACCTTAGACTTTGATAAATAAATATGGTACTTTGGGATTATACCGACCACACCCAGACATGAATCGTTATTTGACATTTTCCTTCTACTGATTACTAGATTAGCGTTAGAACAATATTTCGTCAATATAAAACAGGAATTGTCTTATCGCAAACCCCTCCCCATCCTCAGACAGAGGTCAAAGTCGAGCGGTCTAGTAGATAACGTGATTGCAGAGTCTCGCCGCCCGTTCAGCTGGTTCGTCGCTTTGTTGTACTTCCGTGTTTTACCTCTACATTTCTCCAAACACAAAAATTAAACAAAAACAAACATTACCAAACTAAAACTAAACTCTTTATTGAAAAAAACACTCAACACTGGTTTTTATTCTTGATCACATTCCGCCACCCAAAATGCGAGTGCCTCCGGCCATCAGCGCAGGCTTCGGCAGCACCTTTGGTGCTGCCCCGCGCTGATGTCAAGGAAAGAAAAACATCCCTTGAGATAGTACCTATCAGTAAAATATCAAATTCTAGAGGGGCTGATCAGAAATATAAATTGAATTGTAATGGAAAGGCAATTATGTACAGTGCAAATCATGTGATGCCGCACGGCCTGCCGTAATCGGGATTCTCGAGAAAGATAAGATAACAGCGACAAAAATACCGATCACAATACCTGGAAATGCTTGTAAGTTTGTAATTTTGCAATTAAAGAGTTGTTTTTTCGTTCTATCATGTCTATTTCTATAAATTTATATTTTTGTGTTCTTCATACTGGTGTGGTTGGTGTAATCCCAAAGTACCACAAATATTAAGTATCGATTATACTAATCAATATAAAAACCGGGTCCACTCATCATACTCTACCCATACAAGTAAATCTACAAAACAAGTGATTTTAATTTGTTTGAATTTATTTTGAACAATAGCCTATTGTTATTCAATACATTAAAAAAGCTGGCAATAATTAATTGTAAATAACTATAATTAGATTTTTGTTTTGTATTTAATATTAATAGTTTAAGAATTTCTCGTCAATAATTTGGTATCCTGATTTGATTGTGATGGTGGCTGCTTACTATACTGCAGCCTTGGTTTTTTATAATGTTGTGTATACTTAACACAAGAAAAGTTATGAAGGGGGAAACGGGTAGGGTATGATAAGCGGACCCGGTTTTTTATATCGAAATTGGCAAACGATATTACTTAATCATAGCCATCGATATAAACAATCGATACTGATTAATTATTTTGAACTATTAACTTAAATAATCTATATCAACAGCTGTAAACTCTCTAAAATAATACACATAGGATAATATTTAAATTTTACATAAGTAATTCTGATTATAAAAATGGCAGTCAATTTTAGAAAACTACACGATGTTGCTTTTTTGTGGCTTCAACATGTTAAGACTCGTACTGAAAAACCCATTATGTGATATTTGTGGGAAAGAAACAACTGTAACTGTGAGAGGAGTAAATATGGTCGTCTTCAGTTTTCCTAATTTTGGTTATAATAATTTGTTTGATCACTGTAAATATTAAATTCATAAATTTTAATTTAAAACATATGATTGTTATTGAGGACTATAGGTACTTTTATATTGATAGTCTAGGATTTGAGATGTGAATATTAGGTATTGATGACTATATTCTTCGATATAAAAAACCGGGTCCGCTTATCGTACCCTACCCGGGGGAAACTTTAATAAGCGGCCTACACTCGTTATTCGGTTGTTTTTATTGTACAATTCGATATACACAAATCGTACACAATGAGTTTCAATAAAATACAGGAACAAGAAGAACCTTGTACATTATAATTTAAAAAACATTAATTTAACACTAATGTTACAAAACAACAAAACCTACTATGACCTAGAATTAGATATCAAAGATACCTCACAATATTAATAACTTGCCCACATAGATATATCAATGAATAACCGCTTTTGTGAAATGGAGGAAAGAATTCTCCCCATGGGCTACTAGGGGGTAGGGTACGATAAGCGGACCCGGTTTTTTATATTGAAAATTGGCAAACGATATTACTTAATCATATCCATCGATATGATCAGTCGATACTGATTAATTATTTTGAACAATTAACTTTTAATAATCTGTATCAACAGCTGTAAACACTTTCAAATAGTAATACTCGTAATGTAATATTTCAATTTTATATAGAAGTAACATTTGATTATTAAAAATGGCAGTCAATTTTAGAAAACTACACGACATTGCTTTGAAAGATGATAAGACATTTTTTTTTGTGACTTCCAACATGTGGGACTCGTACCGAAAAACCCATTATGTGACATTTGTGGGAAAGAAACAACTGTAACTGTGAGAGGAGCAAATGTGGTCGTCTTCAGTTTTCCTAATTTTGGTTATAATAATTTGTTTGATCACTGTAAATATTAAGGGGAGCGGGAAGGCAAAAAATTGAATTTATTTTAGTTTTCTGTTTTTTTTCATTTTTTGTTACTCAGACTTGTACGTTTCAGAAAATATAACACTTTTTGTTGCAAGATTATCCTAAGTACGCAAAAAAAACTTATTTACGAAGTAACTACCGGCGCTTTTGGCATGAAATTTTACTCCACACTGTGAACAACTTTCATATAGTACTACCTGTGTGTTGTTACTGATGCAGTATTTTTACCAAGTGACATAATGGCCACAATTAAACAAATTTATAAGGATTTAGCAAACCCCGAACTTCTAAAAAAGTGCCTTCACCAAAAAACTCAAAATCCTAACGAAAGTTTTAATAACTTAGTGTGGAATAAAGTTCCCAAAAATGTGTTTGTGAGACTGAACACTTTGAAGTTAGGTGTGCTGGATGCAGTGCTAAGTTTCAATGATGGATTTGCCAGTAAGTTGGATATCTACAATGAATTAGGCCTAACTTTGAGTAAAAACTCAGTGCTCGCGCTTCATGGTTTTGATGTTTTGCGACTCAAGAAAGCCGACAAAGCTGCACAACTAATGACCAAGGAAGCCAGAACAGCTAGAAAAAAGAGAAGACTGGTTCTAGAGGAGGATCAGGAGCATGCTGATGGCCCTGCCTATGGTGCTGGGATGTTCTAAGCTAGCTAAAGTAAGTACAGTACCTAGTTTTAAATATAACCGTCGTTTCCCGAAAACTGTGTTTTTTTAAACAAAGGTACATTTTTCTCAAAAACCAATGGAGGTATGGCAACCAATTTTTTTCCACTTATAAAACACCTAATTACCTAACCATGGAAGCAGAATAGATAGTGTAGCACAACACACTAGCTTAAAAAAAAAATTTTTTTTTAATAAAACTAGAAATTTTAAATAACTTTAAAAAAAAATCTAAATTATCTATTAATTTATTTTTAATTTTTACCATTGTGCTTCTGTAGTTAGATAAATATCATAACAATACACACACAAAATTGTAGGCCTATAGATTTAATGGTTCCTGAGAAAAGTGTACCTAAATTTGTAGAATTTAACATGGTCGGTATAGGGCCTTCCCGCTCCCCTTAATATCATTGAGGACTATAGATACTTTTATATCGATTGATAGTCTAGGATTTGAGATGCGAATATTAGGTATCGATGATTACATTCTTCGATATAAAAAACCGGGTCCGCTTATCGTACCCTACCCCTACTAGGAGCCAAACCCACATGTTGAAGCTACTTAAACAAATCTCACCACTTGTGAAAAATATCTCACATATTTTCCTCATTCATCATCGCCATTTTCAAAGTTTCCAAATATTAGTCACTTCTTGCTGTTTATTGCTTACATTAAAATTACTATAACTAATAAGTTGAAATCTTATGGTATATGAAATAAATCGTAATATTGAATTATTCCTTCGGATAAAATCATCAAACCATTCGATAAAGCCGCTTGTAAAAGTCTACCCTTATGAAGTTCCATATTGATTCTGTAATGACAATAAACATAATCTTAATTTTTAATCACATTGAAGTTGATCTAACAATGGGTTAGAATTTCCTACCTTATTTAACTACACAATTAATACATAATAGTCTATTTTATTATACTAGCAATAAATAGATGGAATATAAAATGACTTTACTGTTAATTTATACTTACAAATAGCCTAGGATAGTGATCTGCAATTTATTTCACATTGCCACGCTAATTTTTATACTTTCAGTGATAAACTAAATAAATTATTTCCTATATTTATATCAAGTGAATTATTATTGTCATCAAGAAAAAGGCATATAAAAATCATATAGGCATTTCTCAGCAATACACTAAATTTAGTTTTAATGTTTAAGTTTAATGAACTCAGAACAAATAATTTTGGTTACTTATAGGATGATAAAAATTAAAACTGAACCTGAACGTAACGTACTGTGACGTTAGAAGCGGCATTTTTTTTATCACGCTAATTTAGTGGCAGGCTAAGTTTGTAAACCATGCAGCTTCGGTTGTTATGCAGTTGTGTTGGAAGTTTTAAATGTATTGTTTATGAAACGAATATATTTGAATAACTATACTCTTTTCCCTAAATAAGCTGTATTTTCTTTGATCTTACCAACAGTATAAGTGTGATTTCTTGACTTAAGTTTATTGACTTAAGATTGTATTGAACGTCTTAGTAAAATACATTCCACAGTGATTATGTCCGTTATTACTTTGTAATAATTACATTTATTGTAAGGGGAAAGATTAAAACCAATTCTGTCCAAAAAAAAGCCCTAAGATGCATTTATGAAGTTTCTTCTCAAACACACTGTACATAACATTTTTTAATGAATTTTTAAAACCACCAACTTTATAAAAGTCTGGTGGAAAAATGTTTTTATAGTATACAAAACTCTTTTTTTTAACCAAGGAGTCATTTCACTACATCTAGACGGAGTCATTGGAAGAGAATCAATCACGTCAAAAGTCCATGACGACATTTTTTTGTTGCTATTCTTAACTTTTAGTTTATTTGCAATACATTGATTAATGATAGTAAAAGTTAGTAAGTATGCTTTCCAATGTTTCTAACTATATAATCAAATCAAATTAATAGATCTTTATTATGATTTTTAAGCAATGTTCTTGTTCAAAATGTTACAAACGTTTCTGACGTTTTAGTCTTGCTTTACAATATCAATAATTTTGATTCGAAGTTTTCTTTCATTGAATAAAATGGTCGCTCCATTAGCCAATTTTGAAATTGATAGTCTCGTTTCAGTTGATGGCCTTTGAAGGCTTTCAGATTCTATTGAAGTAAGTTGAAGACGTTCTGTCCGATGTATGAGGGGTTTCTGCAATAATGTGTTGTGTTGTGTACTCGAAGATGGTAGTCCGTTACTCTGTATGTTGTAAAAGTGAATATTCTCCCTCCTTGTGAGCTCTATCTGGTCTGTGGAGACAACTACTGCGTAAAGGACGATGACAGTCATAATCCACAGTGATCTAAAGGTATCTCTACAACTCTCTTTTGGAGTGAGGTTAGCCAGTGTCATGATAGTTTTTTCTGGAGACTGAGTGTTCTATCGAGCCACTCTATCTATTCTATCTAGCTGAGAAGTTCCTCTCCATACAGTTCTTTTACGTGTCCTCTCCATTTCTTACGTGTGATTCCACCAAGGCATGACATGCAGTTTATGCAGTCTCTTGCCCAGCTATCCACTTAATTTGTCTCACTGCAAAAATTCCAAATCCAATTGTATTGAATAAGAATGTTAAGTTCAGTTCCAGTTCACCTTCAACTTATTGCAGCGTCTGAAGTCAAACGCTATGACAGATTTGACTCCTGGAATCTGGAATCAACATCCATCTGAAGAGATCCAAAACAGTCGGCGACGAAGAAGCTTAAAACGAATTCTCTTCATCGTTTCGACATCAGAGACATTTGAACTACAAATACGATAATGTAAATGTAATCAAGATGAAGTGTAATCAAGATCATATTAGAGTCTTGAGTCACTACTGAACTTGCAAATAAACTCTCAGAATGTCCTCTCTAAAGGGTAAGATTTTATACAGTAAAAAAGATCATTCAAAAGTCGGAAGCTTCCCCAATGAGGAGAAGTGGTCGCTTGCAAATGCCTGATGAACGTAAAGATCGATTAGGTACACCGTTTACAAAAAGACCCTGGGTTATTTGAGTTCACGCAGGGTGGGGTAAATACCCTTCCGATGCTGTGATGCCGCCCTCTCGCAGTATCTCCACCAATGCTCGACATTCGCTCTATCGGTCTCGTTCACTGCTGCGATTTGTTCAGTTGAACTGGTCAGTACAGAGTTACTGAGCCTTCCCGCTAGAGCATATTATACCGGTCATCGTGTTGACCGAATAAAATGGACGACTGAATGTTATGACCGAGTGAACGCAAGGATCCGCTTGTAATAAAGTGTCCGAATAGAGAAAGGAACAGCATATTGTACAGTGAATGGATAGATACATAACAATAAATTTATTGTTTCAGAAATCTATTAAATGTAAATAGATTTATTAAAACTGATAAAAAATGTAATTGTAAGTTACCAGATACATTACTAAATATTTTAAATGGTAATACTTATAATCTTGGTTGATTGATATACCTTTGATTTATCATAAGTAGGGTTATTCCCTTACAAATGTTTTACATAAATTACTAAAAATTAACAAAACACATTGCTGATTTGAAAAAAAGTATTTAAATAGCAAGATATTTTATACACAACCGATTAACTTCCACCACTTTTTATAATACCCAGACTCCCTATTTCCCCTGTTGAGTTATACAATTACGATTTTATTCTTAATCTATGAACGAAAGGAACGACTGGACAATTTTGGGGACCTAGTTTAACGTAACACATAAACTTTATAGTTATAGTTAGTTCAACATGATGTTAAGCTATTTTTCATGGATACTGGTTTTTTTTTTAACGAACTTAAATTATAATGTTATAAGTTTTAAAGATCATTAAAAATAATAAGTCTGATTTGAAAAAAATCAAATTTATTCATTTGGCAGGAAAAGCGAACGAAACGTTCGAGGTGAATGGGTCTTTTGAAACACTCTGATCCTGATCACACGTTTACTTGACTGACCCGTTCGAATTGAACGGGACCGAACGACACATCTCTATTGGCCACTGCCACTGCGCGGCTAACCTCACAACAAAGTGCAAACTCCCATGATACGTCTATGGCTACATTAATCTGTTCAATTAATATTTTACGCTTAGACTGCGACACTTGTTTAGGCCTACACACAAAAATATAATGTAGTTATAGAGCAGGTAGAGTAGCTGCAGTGTAACCAAACTCCCGCTGGACCCCTCCTGCAGCTGCGCGGTACTGCTCAAAAATTTGCTTCTGAGTAGGTTTCCTTGCGGGCGGCTTATCGTAATACTCGAACGCTCTCTCAAGAGATTATGAAGATATGTAGTGGCAACCTTTCCAAATGTTGTTGGTACAATGTCTACAAACCAATCGTAGGTACTAAAACAAAACAAAAATTGGAGACGCTTTTTGGATTTAGTGTGCCTACCATGGTTTTAAAAATAGAAGGAAGCATTTCCATCAATAAATCCCAACTAAACAACGATAAAAAGAACAGGAATTCCGTCTGTCCTATAAGTTAGTTAACCAATGTGAATGTTGAGTTTAGCTCCAGTTCACCTTCCTCCTAGTGCAGTGTCTGGAATCTGGTGTCACACACCCGATTACTATTGTGCACATGATGAGACCATGAGAAAACCTCTTCACCTAGATTACACTATATTTTGTAGTCTAAGGGTACCTGATGTCAAAACGGTGTAAAGATTTCGTTTTGAGCTTCTTCGTGGCCGCTTTTTTTATATCTTTAGACGCGCATGGCTCCGGATTCCGGGAGTCTGGTCTGTGACAGCGTCAGATTTCAGACGCAACAAGTATGGAAGGTTTATTATGGACAAATCCTAGACTCAATTTTGATTCAACAATGGCTTTAAGGTTGGATTTTTCAGATTCAGATCACTATATAGCCTAAAAGCCAAACAAATTTGTTATTAATTCCCCATCAGTAAGCACATCACTTGTAGGCTATAGATGATATTAAGATTATGTACACATCCTTTGATTTTCATTGAATTAGCAATGACTTCAAGGCTGGGTTCTTTCCATATGAAGAAAGGATAGTCACTTGTTTGTTTCGTTTATAAATGATATTGGTCAATGCCTCGGAGTTGGGGTGCATTTGCTGATGACTCAAAGCTCTTTATTGAAATAAACTCCATCGCTTACTATCAGCTACCACAGTTAGCACTCTTCTTTTAAACTTGATAGAACTGAATGCAGCTAAATGCACTGTGATTAGCTTCTCAAGATCTTCAAATCCCTGTTCCTTCAACTATTCTCTGTGCAATACAACTCTTCATTAAGTAGATAGAATAAAAGACCTCAGACTCATTACAGCACCAAATTTGCACCCTGCAACAAATCTGTAACGGAGCAAACTCAACTCTTGGGCTTATCCTCCATTCTGCCCGCAACCTCTCAGTAGGCACCCAACAGATCCTCTACAAAGCGCTTGTCCTTTCCTGGAATACAACTCTTATCTCGTCACCTTTTCACCAGGGACTTGAGAGGGTTCAGCAACGTCTTATTAGAACTGATGGGTTCAGAAATGGTCATCATTATCTAACTGTATCAATCACTGAATATCAACAACAGCCTTGTTTTTCTTAAAACTTGTAGACAAACGCATGATCACATCATGTTTATTGCCGTAAGACTTCTACAAGTATTAACGATGTATATTTGCTGCCAGATGGCTAAGTCAAAAGAATATGTAACAATGTACTAGTCTACAAACTAAATAAAATAAACACTATACAGAAATCCAATAATAGCATTTACAGCAACATTATATAAGCTTAGTGGTTTGAGACAGTTTTTCTAGTACATTTTGTTTTTTTAAGCAGGCTGCATTTAAACTAGTCAGAACAAGGCATTAACAATTGTAAAATGTAACAAGATTGTCACAAAATGTATAACATTTTACAAAAGTCCTTAACAAGTAAAAAATATGTATAAAATTCTACAAAAAAAAACATTATGGTTGCCTGTAAAGTCGGTTTTACGGGCGAAGATTTTACGTGACAACGTCTTTTTCTCGGTAGAATATTTTATTGATATGAATATTATTAAATTGCACAATAGGAACAAGGAATTGAATGAAAATAAGAATTGCACAAATTTTAACTATAGAAATATATTTTGTTTACTAAAACATTGTACATAATTTGAAATTAATTAAAATTTGTTATTGTAAATGGTAAAGTTGAATAAAACATTTACTAAAATTGGAATTTGAAATTCTTGCTAAACACATTTAAATTCTAACTCCGCGCGTGGTGATTGGTCGGGTTCGTTTGTTTGGTCGCACTGTTATGACAGGTTAGAGGTTATAATTTGTTATTTTAAATGTTTGACTAGCAATACGCGCTGTTTCTTCTCAATCGACTGAATTACGATTGATTGCAGAGTGATTTAAACTAATAATTTACTTAACACTATCAACATTTGTCAATAGTATGACATAACCTATAAACTCAGTTTCTCAACTTTTGTGTCAATCTAACAATTAATCAATCAATCATAGTTTACGATAATGAAATATCAGTGTACAATTATTTACCTTTATTGTTGTAGTTGTTGTAAATGACGAATCTAAGCACTCCACATTTTCACGAATAAACATAGTTATCTGCTTTATCCCGTGCGGCGGACCCAGGGTTACAGTTGGAGGAATTTAGCTGTGCTCGTGCGGCCCTGATACTACCCTTTCAACAAACAAACGCTATCTGTGTGGCGGGTTGCGTTTTACGTGCTAGCCGCTGAGATGAAGGCGCAACAATCTCTTTAACGACTTTAAACTCACGATTTTCGATTTGCAGATAAGTATTGACAAAAACGCTATTTTCAAAAACACGTTAAACAACACTATAAAAACTGAAAATAAGGATAAGTCCTATTATTGCTATTATTTTTGGTTTTCTCTTATTAATTTAATTTTACAATCACTTCAATAATATTTAGTTAATTAAAATGCTAGAATATAATTTTATAATAACAAATTTTACTTACAATGATTGTTTTTTCATTGGAGTTCTTCAATCCCACTCAAATTGTCCTCCTCTTCTGGGTCACTGTCACTGCTGTCTGTATCCGAACCAACTGATATAATAAGGGATTCTATAATATTGTCAATCTGGGGTTCTGCGGCTGCATAGTCACTTTCGATTTTTTCTACGTGCTGGCACTTTACTGACCACTCTTTTGCGCCCATACTTGAAATCTTGTCTTCACATAGAGCTTTAGCTTGAGACATAGTGAAAGATGTATTTCTCATAGCCACATAACTTTTGACTTCGGCCCAAATTAACTCAATGGGATTGAGGTCTGGGTGGTAGGGCGGAAAAGTCTTAAGATATCGTGACCCTCTAGTTGAACAGTTTCGTCCAAGGCGTACCGGACATGCCTTGGTTTATATAGCTGCACAAGTTGTAGAGTTCAGGTAAAAGCATATCGTCGCAGAATGGTATTCCGTTTTTTCGAAAGCCACAACTTCATATCTTGCTTCCTACTTTTAGAAGTAGGAGCTTTATCAATTTGTGTGTTATGGTAGGGCGCGTTATCGACTATACCAGTACTGATTTTGGTTCCAAATTCGGTAACACTTTTTCCTTTATCCACTTCATATAATATGTCCCCATTCACGTTGTCGTGGTAGTCTCCACTATGGTTGCTTGCTTTCCAAACAGGTAAAAGCATTGGGCACAAACCCTTTCTCTCCACCCGCATGGATAATTATTAGTCTCTCGCCCTTGGAAATCGGCACGTGTAATGTAACCCTTCATTTGAGCCATTCCGACCAAGTTTGTTTAGAAAACGTGAGACGATAGTATATAAGATTCGTCTAAATAAATTATTGGTCGTCCTTGCTTCCTGTAATTTTTTAACGCTCTCAAATATGTTATTATTTTCTCTCGGATTTCTGGCTTTTCAATTAATAATCTCCTATTGTTTGCCGTCCTTCTCCAAGTAAATCCCAGGTCCTTTAATAACCACCTCAAACTTTTCTCACAACCCTGGAAATTTATTTTGTCTCTTAGCGCCTCCCTCAATAGTTTTGCAAGTCGGTATTCGATGTTCTTCAATATGGAAATTGTACACTAGTCTTCTCACTACACATTTATCGAAGTCATCTAAATGAGTAACTGTTCTACGTCGTTTACGGTTTTTTGTTTTGGCGTAGTAAAACTTGCCTCACACAGGTTACTAACCTTAAACTTTTTAAGTTCACTGTTTATTTTAGTCACAACACTCGCTCTGACACTCCAGTTGCCGCAGCAGTTCTTTGTCGAGCCTTTGACAACGGAATTTTAACAGTTTGATGGTCTGCCTCTTCCTTCATAATGTATAAACATTACTCACAATTTCGCGAGCCTGACTATGAATAGTTCTGCCTTTGACTTTCGACTTTAACTCAACAGACATTATGGGTAAAAGCGAAGCACAAGCTACCAGCACACTCAGCACTGTCACAAAACAGACTGATTTTAGCGAGTGCGATGAGTTATTTGGGCCAATACGATTCCTGAAAGGAGGGTTTTACCCATGAGTCATAGGAAATGTTTTCGGGACGCAGCGCATAACGGTACCCCGCCACCCCTCCCGCCTATCACCACACACTCAAGGACACGCGCACAGCTAAAGTCCTCGGACTGTATCTGCTTTATCCCGTGCGGCGGACCCACTGGACGGGCATCGTAACGTTACCGGGCGTTACACTTTTTCATGAGTGACTCCGAGCCGCAACATAATTTAAGACGTTGTCACGTCAAAAATAAAATTCAACAACAAATGTAAATTTAAAATAAGTATAAAATGTAACAAAAATATATAAAATTTAACCATTAATACATAAAATGTAACAATCAATATATACAATTATACAAATACAATTATATACAAAAACATACAAAAAATTATATACCTAAATTATTTGTAGTGAGAAATTCCACAACTTAATAAAATGGAGATGTTAACAACCCATGGTAAAATTTGTGTTTAAATGTTTTTACAGAGTATTTAAGAATGAGATGCTCCAATTTATTGTGAATCTTAAGTGAAAGGACTGCGTGACTATTGATTGACTTACCCAATCTGTGAAAGTTAATTATTGCTTTATTTTTACTACGGGTGTTGAAGCTATGTACATCACTGGCAAGTTATTAACTGTGAGTTTTTCATTATACAGGGTGTCCAAAAAGTCCCGGGTCGGTTAAATATTTTTCAAAATATTTAAAAAAGAGCTACAAAACCTTACGCAAAGTTACTGGACATAAAAATCTATTTTATCACATATTCAGTGATCCGCTACTTCCTCAGGGGGGCGGCCCGCTGGGAGTCAGAAGAAAATCTTAAATGTAAGCATAGGTTGATATGCATATCAAATAAGAGGTCTTTATTATTATAGGTTGGTATGCATATCAAATAGTAGAGTACAGAGCCGCAAACCCGACCTCAAACGGATAACCGAGTCAAAAATGACAGCCGTTCAAAGATGGCTAGAGTTTGCAACTTAGGTTAATGTAACAAAATACACTGATGAGCTTTTTGATTTTAACTTTACTAACATCAAAAAATGGACATGAGGTGTTTCTTGAGGTGTTTGAGGGTCATTTGAATGACTGATTCAATTGTAAACAGTTTTGGGTTAGTAAAGTTAAAATCAAAAAGCTCATCAGTGTATTTTGTTACATTAACCTAAGTTGCAAACTCTAGCCATCTTTGAACGGCTGTCATTTTTGACTCGGTTATCCGTTTGGGGTCGGGTTTGCGGCTCTGTACTCTACTAATATAGACCTTTTATTTGATATGCATATCAACCTATGCTTACATTTAAGATTTTCTTCTGACTCCTAGCGGGCCGCCCCCCTGAGGAAGTAGCGGATCACTGAATATGTGATAAAATAGATTTTTATGTCCAGTAGCTTTGTGTAAGGTTTGGTAGCTCTATTTTAAATATTTTGAAAAATATTTAACCGACCCGGGACTTTTTGGACATCCTGTATATAAAGTAAGATCAAATATACAAAGGTTTATTACAGTTTGAATTTCAATTATCACAAACAGAGGTTTAAAATGGTCTTGTACACCAGCCTATTACTCTATAACAATAAAAATCTTATTTACTTAATACAATACTCCCCATACTTCTCCACAAGATCATCATACTCAATTACTCACCAAATCCACTTCCATATTCATGGACGGCCAAGACTACGTGACACCTTTGCAAGAAAGAAAGAAAGAATTTATTTTCCCATTCACACAACACACAGTACAAAGATAAGAGTCTTAATATACCCAAACATCGGATTATTCTACATTACTATAAAAATGTCTAGACTAAATGTCCAAAATCATCTATTTATAAAAAATTAACATAAATATTTATTTCAAATTTAAGAATACAGTATAAAATAAAAACTAAAAGATTATCACTATATTTCACATATTTTTACAGTTAGATGAGACAATTTAGGGCCTCAAAGGTTAAGCCTGATTTGAGGTTCTGGTATATGAACATTAGGTAAAAAAAAAACATATCAGCGCTCAAAATGGAAGTTATTATACAAAGTTGATAATTAATTAATACACTGCTTTAACAGTTCTAGCTAAACAAACAGTGTTATCCCTTATATGATAATGTAATAGGATTCATCAAATAATACAAATTAACTTAAAACCGTGAAGTGCACATAATAAATGAAATTTTATGTGAGATATGCTGCTTGAACTAAAGGTAGTAAATATTGGTCTAGGACTCAATGGTAACATATTGTTCCAAATCTTCCACTTGTAAAAGCCAATTTTTAAGCATTCTAAAAATTTTGATGGGACATATTTTGCGCATTTGAGGTAATCAGGCAGTTTATTGTAAATTTGAGGCACTAAGAAATTGAATGTTTTTGTAAAGAAGGTATTATTAAGGTTTAGCAACAACGATTTGTTCAACTTTTCTCAACTTATTCATGTAAGGATTATTTTGCACGGGAAAGTCCCCACTTCTATTATAAAAGAGTTTTAGAACCTTGTAAACCAACAAATGTTTTAACAGTAATATCTTGAAAAGAAGAAATAACGGTTATGAGGGTTCTTGACAACGCTATTTGACAACCTACTATCAACATAGCATGATACCTTGATTACAGCTCAGAATGGACATCATATCGACTTCTACAATATGGCAATATGGGCTGGCTGTTTGGGGAGCATCAACAGCAACAAACACAAAACGTATCTTAGTATTGCAGAAAAGAACAGTGAGAATACTGGCCGGTACAAACTCTACAGACTCATGCAAAGAAGTTTTTGCGACATTAAAAATAATGACTGTCATCTCCCTTTATATAAAAGAAGTAGTGTTGTATGTTGATGCAGGAACCCTCCCACAAGACTCAAATATCCACAGCTACAACACCAGATATGCCACACACTACACAATGCCTCGCCATCACCTCACACTGTACGAGAAGACACCAGCGTATATGGGAAGAAAACTCCACAACCTCCTGCCAAATGAGCTCAGGACCCTAACGGGAACAAGACTGAAGACTGCTCTGACAGCATGGCTGATCGACAAACCTTTTTATAAGCTGGAAGAGTTCCTGCAATGGAAGAACTGAAAACTGCCCATTCTCTTCTTCTTTTCATTTTTAAAATGTTTGACGCCATTGCATTTCTTGATGAAACTGCAAATAAAGAAAATGTCTATGTCTATGTCTCTACACCACTTGCTTTGCTCAGTTTCGAGTAGAAATCCACAAATTAGTCTGTGCTATTTAGTGCAGTCATTGAAGCGAAAAATACGGTCTTACCTCCGAATTTTTTTACTGTGAACCGATTTTGCATGAAATTTTGGAATTAGGCTCATCTTACCCTTAACTTCAAAAGTGAAAATGATCTGAACTCCGCCTATTTTTTTTAAGGGGTGTAAACAACCCCTTAATGGAAAAATTGACATTGAGCCATTTTATCGCTAGAACACATGTCTAAGAGTAAGTGGTGAAATTTTAAAAGTGTTTTCTAAACACAAGTCCCTCATATTAAAACCATTTTCAACCCCTTGAAAATCTTACAACCCTTGCAAACAACCCCTAAATTGAAAAAAAACCACAAAAAAAATACTTTTGGTATGACATAAAAAGATGTAAGTATAGAGTAAGTAATATTTTATATTCTCTATAATAATTATCAAATTTTTTAATCCCCTTTCAACCCTTGAAAACTAACCCTTGATAAAAAAATTGTTAACATTTTTTTTATAAAATGAAAAGGATTTAAATATTATTCCACACTCTCGAAAATGATTATCATATTCTTAAGCTTTTCTACCCTTAAAACTAACCCCTAAATTAAAACAGTAAAATATATGATTACATATTTAAAAAAATTTAATTTAGAGTAAAAAATTGCCATTTATTAAATAAAAAATTTACAAATTATATAAAATTCACTCAAATGTGTTATTATATACATATAAGAACGTTGGTATGTATTCATGCCTACGTTTCCAAAATATATGAGCCATATTATGTATATATATACACATTACAAATAGTTTTGGGCCTCTATTATGCTGCGTACTTTCACATTGCTCCAAATATTCACACTCCGAAATTTTCAGTTACTAAGTATAAAAATATATGATAAGTTTTTGGACCACAACTCCTTCAATTTTCATGCTATCACAATTTATAAAAAACCATTGTAAAGGTAATTAAGAGATCTACAACATCCTTCATTTAAATATATAATAAAAAAAACCTTTTTCTCAAACGGTGAAGGGTTTAAAGGGCTTAAGAGAGGCTGTGATTGCGCTGCCACGCGCTCTTTAAACAATCATATCTCCATCAATTTTTGTGTGGTCAGAAAAAACAAAGAAACCAAATTGTTTTGTCAGAAAAATACCTAAATTTTTCATCCCTACACTTTTATACGTATCTGTAGTCATTTTTGAGATATTATGAAAAAAGGTAGTTTCTTTTTAAATTTGAAATTGTTTTTAATCGTGACTTTTTAGAAAAATATGTGTCCAGAAGCAGCAAAACTGATACAATCTATCAAACTCTTCATAATAAAGTTAATTCTAGGCGGAATCTGATTAATTTTAATTTTGGTGGAAATGGCACTTATGAAAACCCATTGATTTTCAAAGAAAAAACATTAGATGGCTCCTCTTATTTGCAATACAGCTCACTTACTTTACGTGCAAAAGACGTTTAATAGTGCTCATTTTAAAGCTTATTTCAAGCACTACAAAAATCTTTTTTATTAGAATGCCTAAAAATGCATCTGCTCGCCGCTAGATGGCATTGACAACATCGATGAAATTTCAGACAAATAAAAAAACGGCTTTGATCTTTAATATCTAGCTTAATATTGCACTTAGAATACTTTATAAAAAACCAAATTGTACATTTTATTACCTGCTACAATTTTTTTCTTTATAAAACTTTCGATAAAACGTTTATTTTTTGGAGATATTTGCAAAAAACCGATGAAAAAACGTGACAAAAATTGCGAATTTTCAATTGCCAGTAACTTGAAAAGTATTGGATTTTTCGAAAAACTTTATAGATGATTTTTTGTTTAAAAATGATTCCTTCTATCGTTATCCGAGGTTTAATTTTGAAACAAAAAAAAAAAAATCACTCCCGAGAAGGGGTGGCAACCACCCCCAGGGTGGTTGCGGAGTTCAAATAATTTTCACTTTTGAAGTTAAGGGTAGGATGAACCTAATTCCAAAATTGTATGCAATTCGGTTTCGCAGTAAAAAAAATTCGGAGCAATAATGCTTCAATGACTGCACTAATTCTAAAACATTGGTTTGTAATATTTTGCGTATTTTACTTACTCTCTATATCAGTAAGGTATTTGTTATTCCTTGCATTATAATTATTTATTGTTATTAACATAATGTATAGTTTATTGTTTGTTGCACTTGTTATTCTTTGCATTGTTTTTGTATTGTTAACATAGTGGATAGATTATCGCTTATTTAGAGTACTCAAATTGTTACTCTTTCTCTTACTTGTTATTATTACTACAATTATATTGCATATGTCCAATGTTGCATTTCTTACTACTTGATTTAGGTCATGCATTGTACCTGCCTTGCAGATTTTTAGATCTCTCTTGAACCTATCCAGAGTTGGTTGGCTTATCACTGAGCCTTTGAACTTTTCTTTTCTAATCAATTCTTCTGTTATAAAATATTATTACTTGATAGCCAGAAATTGTTACTATTTGATAAGGAAATCAGCAGACTGACCTTGAAAAGTATCTTCTAGTGTCCACTGATTAAAAGAACATATAAAAGGACACATAATTAGAAATTTTCTATTACACTACAATCTTTCTCAACCAATAAAGAACATTCTAGTTGTATATTCACACATTGACTCTTACAACCAAAAATCAAATGTGTTCTTTTTTTATCATGGGCCATGAAAATAGTTTTCATGGTAAATCTGTTGACTTTCCTTGTTATTTATTGTATTAGTATGTTATGTAATACTTTAATATTATTTATTCATATTATCTTAAGTATGTAATGGTACTGTAAAAATGGAGTTTGTTATGGAAATAAATAAATTAAGGCAAGATCAACATTCAAGGTTTATGATGGAGAAGTAGAACTGTATAATTAGACTATTTGGTCCAACTGTGGTACAAATTCGAGTAGCTGTACTTCAAAGACACATACTATTAACAATAAATTATTAGTACATTCTTTGAATAAATGTAGAATTGATGGCTATTTTGCTCAGTTTTATTACTACACTGGTTTTATTATTAATTTTTTATCTATTGTACTATCAGTGAAAGTTTCAGCATTTTACTTTTTACATTATTTTTTTACCATCTCATGGAAATTTGGAACTCAATGATTTTAATATATAATGAATGAGGACACATTCATACAGACACTCAGAGTTAGCCAGGCAAAATACCTTCAGAACACCGGAAGTAAACTAGTATCCAAGGTCTATCCATATCTAAGCATACCCATATCTAATAACCGTTTTTACACTACCAGTGCTCAAAGCTTTATGTTATCCAAATTAACTTTGTTAGCAATAATGAATTACTCTTCCTTACAATCTTAATGTATGCGGATAAGCAAACCTTGGCGTGTTATGAATTTAAATGAGTATCCAATATCATATCAAAGCTCTGCAGGACTTCTGGATAGCCTTACCTCCACACATGTTCCACCTCAGTCTTCAGGCAGGTAAGGTCTCTCAACTTTCACCACGATGTTCACACACATTTATATCTTCTATATCTTACTTCTAGAAGTAGCCTGCGGCTGGAGGATTCGGCCCCGTCCACCCCCACCCGTCAAGGATGAGAATGGAATTTCCACCATTGGGTCAAATGAAAATCGGTTAAATCTGATTTTTCCAGGTACGGAATATAAAAAAACTTTATTTAAATGGGCTTCAAATTTTCTTACAACAGCATAACATCCAAAATACCATTAAAATTAAAATTTGTTTACTAGAATAATATTATTTTAATTACGAAATGACTTGCTGCATACAGTGTTTTTTTACATCTATTATTAAATTATATTATGTTATAATCATGATTTAATTTCAATTAAGATATTGGCTGGTGTCTGTTGGTAAAAGTGTAATAAACAGACTAGGACTCCTGTAACTTGTGAGCTGTTTGTGTCTTCTGTGTTGACAAGCATGTTGTCTTCATTTAAAGTTCATTATTAGAAATGGATGACTTAAAGGATAGCAGAGTTCAAGGAAGTAGCCAGTAAGGGGTCTAAGGGGTCTGGACCACCCAACATTTGAAAAAAATTTCTCAACATTGAAATGGGTCAAAAACTTTTTAAGGAACAAAATGAGGAATTGCACTTTCCTTACTTTCTGTTCACTAAAGGAAAATATCAGTAAAATTTCAAACAAATATCATACAATACAGAAACAATTTGTTTCTATTTAATTAGGCTACATTTGTATAACAGTAATTTTCACTCTACAAATACATCTTTTATTTTTAACCCTTTTAGTGCTATAAACATCATATGGCTTACTGTCATATGCTACTTTGGTAGGAATTGCTATCCAATTTTATTTAAAAAAATACAAATAATAAAAGGTACTTATTTTAATGTCTTGTTTACTCATCAGAAATTGGAAATATAATATAAAATATAAATGTCATCAAATACAAAATTTTGAGTAAAATAAATGATTAAATATAAATCTTTTTTCTGTGGGTTGATTTATTATCATTTTAGCAACCAACAAAAATCAACAACCGAAAATAAGAAACTTCAGCTATAAACATAAAATTGGGAAAATGTATTTATATTTTGTAAACAAACTAATTAAGAAAGCACGGAATTACAAGTAAAATAAGTATTAATGTTCTACTGAAGTGTTTCGTAAAAGTTTATTAAATAAATATATAAAATAAGATGCAAGTTATAATCAACTAAGTTTTCACAATCCTATGATTTACACTGATCTCAATGATCATTACAACTAATTGTGATACATATATAACAAAACTAAAAACCTATCTGGAAATGTGACACAAGGATATAACGACTTGGGATCTCTGGAGTCCACAGATAGATGCTGCAGGACTCATGACAACTGTGATGGTGTCATAGAAGCCGGTGAGACTGCCCATGAGATGATTTCTGATATCTCATGTTACAGGTACCAGGTGGTGTGGATCTGGAAATGTGGCACAAGGATATAATGACTTGGGATATTTGGAGTCCACAGACAGATGCTGCAGAGCTCATGACAACTGTGATGGTGTCATAGAAGCCGGTGAGACTGCCCATGAGATGATGTTCGGTATCTCATGTTACAGGTACCAGGTGGTGTGGATCTGGGAAATGTGGCACAAGGGTATAATGACTTGGGATATCTGGAGTCCACAGATAGATGCTGCAGGACTCATGACAACTGTGATGATGTCATAGAGCTGACAAGACTGCCCATGAGATGATGTTCGGTATCTCATGTTACAGGTACATGGTGGTGTGGATCTGGAAATGTGGCACAGGGATATAACGACTTGGGATATCTGGAGTCCACATTTAGATGCTGCAGAGCTCATGACAACTGTGATGATATCATAGAAGCTGGCAAGACTGCCCATGAGATGATGTTCGGTATCTCATGTTACAGGTACCAGGTGGTGTGGATCTGGAAATGTGGCACAAGAGTATAACGACTTGGGATATCTGGAGTCCACAGATAGATGCTGCAGGGCTCATGACAACTGTGATGGTGTCATAGAAGCCGGTGAGACTGCCCATGAGATGATTTCTGATATCTCATGTTACAGGTACCAGGTGGTGTGGATCTGGAAATGTGGCACAAGGGTATAACGACTTGGGATATCTGGAGTCCACAGATAGATGCTGCAGGGCTCAGGACAACTGTGATGATGTCATAAAAGCTGGCCAGACTGCCCATGAGATGACATCTGGTATATAATGTTACATGTACCAGGCAGGTGATTTGGATCTGGAAATGTGGCACAGGGATATAACGACTTGGGATATCTGGAGTCCACTGACAACTGTGATGATGTCATAGAAGCTGGCCAGACTGCCCATGAGATGATTTCTGATATCTCATGTTACAGGTATCAGGTGGTGTGGATCTGGAAATGTGGCACAAGGGTATAACGACTTGGGATATCTGGAGTCCACAGATAGATGCTTCAGGGCTCATGACAAATGTGATGATGTCATAGAAGCTGGCCAGACTGCCCATGAGATGATTTCTGATATCTCATGTTACAGGTACCAGGTGGTGTGGATCTGGAAATGTGGCACAAGGGTATAACGACTTGGGATATCTAGAGTCCACAGATAGATGCTGCAGGACTCATGGCAACTGTGATGGTGTCATAGAAGCCGGTGAGACTGCCCATGAGATGATTTCTGATATCTCATGTTACAGGTACCAGGTGGTGTGGATCTGGAAATGTGGCACAAGGGTATATAACGACTTGGGATATCTGGAGTCCACAGATAGATGCTGCAGGGCTCATGACAACTGTGATGATGTCATAGAAGTTGGCCAGACTGCCCTTGAGATGATGTCTGGTATCTCATGTTACAGGTACCAGGTGGTGTGGATCTGGAAATGTGGCACAAGGATATAACGACTTGGGATATCTGGAGTCCACAGATAGATGCTGCAGGACTCATGACAACTGTGATGATGTCATAGAAGCTGGTAAGACTGCCCATGAGATGATTTCTGATATCTCATGTTACAGGTACCAGGTGGTGTGGATCTGGAAATGTGGCACAAGGGTGTAACGACTTGGGATATCTGGAGTCCACAGATAGATGCTGCAGGGCTCAGGACAACTGTGATGATGTCATAAAAGCTGGCCAGACTGCCCATGAGATGACATCTGGTATATCATGTTACAGGTACCAGGCAGGTGATTTGGATCTGGAAATGTGGCACAGGGATATAACGACTTGGGATATCTGGAGTCCACTGACAACTGTGATGATGTCATAGAAGCTGGCCAGACTGCCCATGAGATGATTTCTGATATCTCATGTTACAGGTACCAGGTGGTGTGGATCTGGAAATGTGGCACAAGGGTATAACGACTTGGGATATCTGGAGTCCACAGATAGATGCTGCAGGGCTCATGACAAATGTGATGATGTCATAGAAGCTGGCCAGACTGCCCATGAGATGATTTCTGATATCTCATGTTACAGGTACCAGGTGGTGTGGATCTGGAAATGTGGCACAGAGATATAACGACTTGGGATATCTGGAGTCCATAGATAGATTCTGTAGAGCTCATGACAACTGTGATGATGTCATAGAAGCTGGCAAGACTGCCCATGAGATGATGTCCGGTATCTCATGTTATAGGTACCAGGTGGTGTAGATATGGAAATGTGGCACAAGGATATAACGACTTGGGATATCTGGAGTCCACAGACAGATGCTGCAGGGCTCATGACAACTGTGATGATATCATAGAAGCTGGCAAGACTGCCCATGAGGTGACATCTGGTATATCATGTTACAGGTACCAGGTGGTGTGGATCTGGAAATGTGGCACAGAGATATAACGACTTGGGATATCTGGAGTCCATAGATAGATTCTGTAGAGCTCATGATAACTGTGATGATGTCATAGAGCTGACAAGACTGCCCATGAGATGATATCTGGTATCTCATGTTACAGGTACCAGGTGGTGTGGATATGGAAATGTGGCACAGGGATATAACGACTTGGGATATCTGGAGTCCACATTTAGATGCTGCAGAGATCATGACAACTGTGATGATGTCATAGAAGCTGGCAAGACTGCCCATGAGATGATGTTCAGCATCTCATGTTACAGGTACCAGGTGGTGTGGATCTGGAAATGTGGCACAGGGATATAACGACTTGGGATATCTGGAGTCCACATTTAGATGCTGCAGAGATCATGACAACTGTGATGATGTCATAGAAGCTGGCAAGACTGCCCATGAGATGATGTTCAGTATCTCATGTTACAGGTACCAGGTGGTGTGGATCTGGAAATGTGGCACAGAGATATAACGACTCGGGATATCTGGAGTCCATAGATAGATTCTGTAGAGCTCATGACAACTGTGATGATGTCATAGAGCTGACAAGACTGCCCATGAGATGATATCTGGTATCTCATGTTACAGGTACCAGGTGATGTGGATCTGGAAATGTGGCACAGGGATATAACGACTTGGGATATCTGGAGTCCACAGATAGATGCTGCAGAGCTCATGACAACTGTGATGATGTCATAGAAGTTGGCCAGACTGCCCTTGAGATGATGTCTGGTATCTCATGTTACAGGTACCAGGTGGTGTGGATCTGGAAATGTGGCACAAGGGTATAACGACTTGGGATATCTGGAGTCCACAGATAGATGCTGCAGGGCTCATGACAAATGTGATGATGTCATAGAAGCTGGCCAGACTGCCCATGAGATGATTTCTGATATCTCATGTTACAGGTACCAGGTGGTGTGGATCTGGAAATGTGGCACAAGGGTATAACGACTTGGGATATCTGGAGTCCACAGATAGATGCTGCAGGACTCATGGCAACTGTGATGGTGTCATAGAAGCCGGTGAGACTGCCCATGAGATGATTTCTGATATCTCATGTTACAGGTACCAGGTGGTGTGGATCTGGAAATGTGGCACAAGGGTATAACGACTTGGGATATCTGGAGTCCACAGATAGATGCTGCAGGGCTCATGACAACTGTGATGATGTCATAGAAGTTGGCCAGACTGCCCTTGAGATGATGTCTGGTATCTCATGTTATAGGTACCAGGTGGTGTGGATCTGGAAATGTGGCACAAGGATATAACGACTTGGGATATCTGGAGTCCACAGATAGATGCTGCAGGACTCATGACAACTGTGATGATGTCATAGAAGCTGGTAAGACTGCCCATGAGATGATTTCTGATATCTCATGTTACAGGTACCAGGTGGTGTGGATCTGGAAATGTGGCACAAGGGTATAACGACTTGGGATATCTGGAGTCCACAGATAGATGCTGCAGGGCTCATGACAACTGTGATGATGTCATAGAAGCTGGCCAGACTGCCCATGGTCTTACAAACAACGACTTTTATTCCAAGTAATAAATTTAGTTTAACTGTTTTTTTCCAAATCATACTTTTTCATTCAGGTTTTCCAACAAACATTTGACCAATATCATGTTATAACGATATGGATACTCAATATAGGAATTAAAATCAAAATGTTTGGCTTTTTTTAAAGTTTTGATATACTTAATTTTATATAAAGCTTTATAAAGGTAACTGAATGATGATTTTATATAGAGCAGATGAATTTTTCAGAGTTTAGTGAAAAACATACAATTTTGAACAAATATGATTGTATAATTTTGAGAAATCTTCTGTAGAAAAATTTATACTGAAGTCATAACACAACAACATCAAGGACACAAACTACATGTCACATCTGCACCAGCAAAAGTGGAACACTAACTAGAAAATAAAAGCAGGAATTTCCTGGGAAACAGGTTATTTTATGTTTTTGTATTACATTCCAAATTGGGAGTTAATAAATAAAAACAAAAAACTATTTTTATGTTTTATGGTTTTTGCATTTTTATAAAGATGTTACCTGTTCAAAACAAAGTTTTTAATAATATAATTAGGTTCAATTAGATTAAGAGGAATTTTATTTATCACAAATTGCTTAAGTGTTGACATACTACTATTAGATTTTTTTAAAATATGAAAGTGTGTCTGTGAGACATTTCAAAACAATATATACCTCCTTGATACTTGGAAGTAAAAATCCACACCATAGGCAACTATTCATAAGATTGAAATGCTGTTTCATGGTTTGACCAAACAAGTAATTTATGTTTCACAGACTCCACTGCAACTGTGATGAAGAGTTTCGTCGTTGTCTTCGGGCTGATGGTTCCCAGAGCTCCTCTCTGATTGGTCACGTCTACTTCGATGCACTCAATACTCAGTGTTTCCGGAAAGACTTTCCTGTTATCCAATGTGCCACCTACTACACGTGAGTACACTCAATATTCATAGTTTCCGGAAAGACTATGTGCCACCTACTACATTGTGCAATGTGCCACCTACTACACGTGAGTACACTCAATATTCATAGTTTCCGGAAAGACTTTCCCATTGTGCAATGTGCCACCTACTACACGTGAGTACACTCAATATTCATAGTTTCCGGAAAGACTTTCCCATTGTCCAATGTGCCACCTACTACACGTGAGTACACTCAATATTCATAGTTTCCGGAAAGACTTTCCCATTGTCCAATGTGCCACCTACTACACGTGAGTACACTCAATATTCATAGTTTCCGGAAAGACTTTCCCATTGTCCAATGTGCCACCTACTACACGTGAGTACACTCAATATTCATAGTTTCCGGAAAGACTTTCCCATTGTCCAATGTGCCACCTACTACATGTGCATACACTCAATACTCAGTGTTTCCGGAAAGACTTTCCCATTGTGCAATGTGCCTCCTACTAAAGGTATGGGGATTTCTAAATACAGATGATCTATGTATTTCATATAATAACTATGCTCTTGTTTTATTGGCACCCTAAAGTTTTTCTGGTTACAAAAACTTTCAATCTCTTGATTTTCGCACTTTTGTTTATATACTTTTTCTGTCTGAGTAAAACATATAAAGTTAAGTTCAGTTGGCTTGTTTACAATTGAAAGCTAGTGTGATTTAAATAATGTAAGTTTGTTATTTATGAATTACGTTTTTAGTTTTGTTATACCCTTTTTATAATTAGTTATGATGATCATTGGAGAGTGATTTGAATCATAGGATTGTAAAAACTTAGTTGACTATAACTCGCATCAAATCTTACCTATTTATTTATATAACTTTTTTTAAATACTTAGGTAGAATATTAATTCTTATCTTACTGTGCTTTTTTATTAGTTTGCTTATAACATATAAATACATTTTTCCAATTTTATGTTTACAGCTGAAATTTCTTATTTTTGGTTGTTGATTTTTGTAGTTGCTATAATGATAATATATCAACCAACAGTTAAAAATGTGTATATTTGATCAATTTTTCAACACATAATGTTTAAGTGATGACATTTATATATTTCCCAATATTAGATGATCATTTTGTAATAAAATTGGCTAGCAATTCCTACCAGGGTAACATTTAACAGTAAGCCAGATGATGTTTGTAGCACTAAAAGGGTTAAAAATAAAAGATGTATTTGTTGAGTGAAAATTATTGTTACACAAATGTAATTAAATAGAGGAAATATTGCCACAAACCCCTACTTTTTCCTTTTTATTTAAACTATTCAATGCTATATAAAATAAAAAAATATTATCTGAAATATTAAAAAATTTCATTTTTATGCAGTTGAGATGTAAAATGATATTTTTGGGGGTGAAAAAGTTTATAAAAATGTAAAATTCTATATGTTTTACCTTACGTAAAATTATTTTGTATTTATTTTAGACCCAGGAGTGCCATGATGACACGATATTCAAACATTTGTTTACTATTAGGATTTTTACTATTTTTTACTTTTTTTCAGTGGATCTGAACGGTGTCAGGAATACCAACTCGACAAGACTGCTCCAAAAGTTTATCAGTTCTTTGACGTGCCTCTGTTTTGACTCAAGACATATTGAAATATATTAATCCAACAGCCTAGGCATTGAATAATTACTGATTCAACCTTGCTTAACCCTGAATGTACACAAATCAGACAGATAACAGATATAACATAGGAAAGGTCAAGGTCAAGCAGAAGGCTGTAAATTTGTGGTAACATTGAGTATGATTTTTATCAGTAATGACTAACAAACACATACTGAAATTAATACCGCTGGCATAACAAGGTCAATGCCATGTACTAATGGAAAGTTGTGCAAAAATAATAACTTTTAAAACTATTGCACTCAAAATTTTAAAGTGATTAAATAATGTATGAATGAGTAAGTCTACTTTGTAACAAAAATTTGGTTAGGTTCGGACTAGTACTTTTCAAAAAATAATATTTTAAAGTGAGCGTTCTGATTAAAAGTTAGAAAAAATTTGTCAGTTTTTCTGATAAAAATTTAATGTAAATTTTGTCATAACAAAGGTAATAATTATAGATAATTTTGGTGTTATTTATTTTTATACAGGAGAATGAGGCATCAAGTAATTAATGTACAAACTAGAATACTAATCAAAATAATATTTGTATATCTTTATAAATCTTAAAATGCTTTATGATAGTTTTAATATTTGGTTATTGTTAATGTATTAAAAAAATACTTGGTACCTGTTTCAACATAGGAGCTAAAATAACAATTTAAGTTGAATAGTTATACTTATAATAAACATTGTTAAAATTATTATTCAGTGTAAAAATCTATAAAATTAATATAAAAAATAAAAATAGTTGTCTCAGGGAAAAAGTACTATGCAGGAACAAAATCTGCCTAATGATGAATTAAAACACTATACTGGTAGCCACAAAAGCATATAAAATATATCTGGTTGAAGAATACTAAAAAAGTGAATAAAAGTTGGCCATTTTACAACTAGCTAACGTTCTTACTGGTTAACTCCTCAAGACAAACTTCAGGGGATCATCTGTTGCATTTAACCCTTTTAGTGCCGTAGGTATTTTTCAAATTGTGCTGTACCAGTGCCAAGCATTTATTACAAGTGTGTACCTGCCATTACCAAAGGGTTTATATCGCTTTTTAAAATGTGTTGGGAAATAAATTGTATCTCTGTTATTTGTAACACAAATTTAATTATTTTTTAACTACTTATAGATAAAAATTCAATCTATTGGAATAAAATAATATAAAACCTGACTCAAATCAAAGATTTACTTACATGAAAAAGTTCGTTTTTTTATTTGGGCCTCCTATGGTGATGAAAAAAATAGTTGGCTTCTATTCAACCATTCTCTGTAAATTCCACTAAATTATGAACACATTGTTACAATTTAATGGTAAAATGTTCACAAATAAAATAAATTGTGGCATATTTTTAGAAATCTGACAACTGGCACAATTTTTGAAGTCTTAAAACCAGTTTACCATTTTACACAAAATATAAATTTAAGGAAAAATACAAATAGAATTAACAAATACACAAGTAACATTAATTTGTCAATTATACATTGTAAAAGTTATCTAGTTTTTTAAAAGTGAGATACCATTGAAAAAAACCTAAAATCACCTTGGGTTTTCTGCATATAAATGTTGATTTTCTTCTCTTCCCACCAGCATTTGTGCTGGCTACACTAAAAATACAGCAGTTCTGCTCCCTACCATTGAATATTTTTCAAAATACATGTCAGGATTTGTACCTCCTCCAGGACGCCTCGTGTAACATTTGTTAGCCACATTTGGTCTAGACTCTTGTTGTAAAAACAAACTGTCTTATATCCTACTGTAATAAGATACAAATATACTGTAATCATGGGTTTTTTGTAAAACCATGTGTTTATAAATACGAAAATGTTTCAAAATTAATAGAATGTTTATATTTGAATTTTTAACATGTTCACGACGTGCACTCCATCGGGTACATGCGATCTTTCACAACTGCCGTCGTGTACACCATCGGGTACACAGCAGGGTTTCGTACAGTCCGTTGTGCGCCGGATGTGGTACGCGTTGCTATGCGATTCCTTATTGCATTTTTATTGTTTGGCTCTCTTGGTGATTTGTTGAATCTAATTTCACGACTAAATAATTACCTCAGACTATCGTGTACCCTGTCGGCCACATGATTGCTTAATTTTTAAGGTAAATTAATTGTTTAAGGTACCCCTTGGAGTACACAGAAAAAAATTGTAAAACATAATGAAATAATTGTTTTTATGCAAAATTACGAAGCCTACATACTTTTCTCGTTATACTTAAACGTTTTACATAAAAAAACCGATTACGTGTTTTTGCCATTATTATTGAAAAATTCGACGGCAAATAAAAAGTCTGGAAAAGGCCAACATCATGAAAATGTTAATAATTCTTTTTGTAACGTTCGGTAAACAGGATGTTGGAATTAAAAGTGTTAACACTTTGGCCAGCTGAAACGAAGGATGCTGATCGGTCGAATGATTACAATTTGATAGTTTCATACATTCTCACATAAACTATTATGACAATTCAACTCTGTCCTCCTGTCCTCAACAAAAATGGCTGACTGACTACAGTCTCAGTGAAGTGGCTCCAGTGAAAAGTGTATAATATGTGGTAATTATCCAACAAACATTACTATATTTGTGCACACAACCTACCCGGAACAACTGTAAGTCCACTCATTTATAAAGATCCAAGAAAATAGAACAACACAAGTAACTGACTCAATTTAAAAAAAAGCTATGCATTATTATTACTGAATTATTATTGCTGTATATTTTTAGGACACAACAATACTATAGATTTGACTATATTAAGCAAGAGTTTCTTCATTTGACATTAAGAAACTAATTAATTTTCAAGCCAATTGCTCCAATATATTAGTTAAATATATGACGTCACTCTTGCCAGATGTACAACACTTGAACAGGCCAACTCAACAACAGTGACCTACTTCCATCTCAGTAGCAAGTGGCCAGCAGTGCAATGTGTGTCACACTGGAGCACTGACCTGGAGCTACTGACTGTGCACCTGACAACAGCACCAACACTCTGCTGACATCTGACTCCCGCCACTTATCTAGCTTAGGCTGCTTGGGTTTGACTTTATGACAAGGAATTAGATTACTCCTCAAAATCAAACAAAATTTTACACTTCTGTTATTAACAACAGCCTGTTATTATCTTACAACAGGAAACTGCCAAAATCAAAATGACCCCAAAATTCCCCTGTGGCTCCTGCACAATTGGAGTGAAATATTCAGGTATAAAATGCACTGGCCCCTGTAATATGCTGGCTGCCAGAATATTCCTGTAACAGTTCTAAAACAATTGACTGATAGTGAAATAAATATATGGAAATGTAGCAATTGCAAAACAAATTCTGAGTCAACCACACTAATTACTCCCAACTTTCCCAAGTGTCTAGATCTCATGTGTAATTCTATACATGAACTAGAAAGCAGTCTAAATGAAAATAACTTTCTAGAAAACCTAGATGATAATGAAGAAAAATTACAAATGGCTAGTAAAATTGGGACAGCACTACTGGAGGAAAACTACCTTTCAAATGAAAAAAAAAAACATTAGACTAGAAGTTAAACTAGAATCTTTGGAAGAAAAGGTCTTAAATTTAGAAGCGGAAGAAAGCAAGTACATCAGTAAAATTGAAGACCTACTACAAAATATTGCTGAAACACAGGATCAACTTGAAAAAGAAAAGACGCTCCGTTCAGATACACAAAACATTTTTGAAGAACATGACAGTAAACAAGAACAGCTTATTGATGACTATGTTAAAATGATAAATCACTAACAGACCACAATTAAAAATCTTGAAAAGAAAGTAAGCTCTCAAGAAACTAAAAAAATCAGTTACTTTTTAGTAATGGAACTCAAATGGAAATAGTTCCACAATTCACCCATCAATCTACATCTTGCCCCTCAAGCGTTCTAGTGGAACTTGCACAACTAAAAGCAAGACAGATTAGTTTGAAGCAAGCAGTAAAGGGCTTGACAACACAAATTCAAAACACACACACTGATGTACTACCTCGCTCAACAATACAAACACAAAATCTTAGAACAGTTAGAAACAATTTGCTAGTGAAACCAAACAAAGCACCAACTAAGAGGGGAAAAAAGAATATCTTCAGTGTTTCACTGAAACTGGCTAAATTCAATGAAAAAGAACAATTGATTGCAGAAGACCTGAATCAGATGACAGTCAATCGGCCAAAATTGATTGGGGGAGACTGCAAAACCCCGCCACAAAAACAGAAACACTTCTGTATGACACAAGGCCAAGGCCAAACGACAACTGATCAACCTACAATGATTAGGGGAGACTGCCAAACCCCGCCAAAAAAACAAAAACACTGTGTGACACAAGTACAGAGGTCAATTTAAACTAATCAAGTTCATTGCTGCCAGATTCAAACTCCTCCAGACTGTAGAAGGGGCGTTTCAGGAGCCACTTGTAGACGCTCTTCCTTAGTTGATGGTTAGTGTGTGCCTTGACTTCATCTGGGAGAATGTTCCAGTATTTTGCACCTAGTATGTAGGATGGTTGTTTCTCATAGATGTTTAGCCGATGGACAGGCAAAGCATAATTGTTGGCTCTTCTTGTTGCAAAGTTGTGGGTGTCAGCTCCTCTTGCCAGCTTTTGATTACTTGCATAGGTAACTGCCTCCATGATAAAGAGTCCGACTACCGTAAGGATGTTAAGATTTCTAAATGAGTTCCTGCAGGAATCCTGTGGTCCAAGATTGCAGAGAATACGTATAGCCTTCTTCTGGAGTACCAAAACTCTTTTAAGATTTCCTTTGGAGGAGCTTCCCCAAACAACCAGACCATATCGCAGATGGCTCTCAAACAGAGCATATTATGCTGTTTTAGCCGTGTTGGCATGGGTCAAGACATATATTGAAGAGCTTAATTTTATGCAAAGTTGGTCGACATGAGAGTTCCATGACAGTTTATCATCTATGATCACTCCAAGGTATTTAGCCTGTTGCACTCTGTTTAGCTCTGGTATTTCAGCTACCTCATTTCTTTTTCTTCCTAGGAAGATCTGCTGACTCTTACTCTCATTGAGGACCAGATCATTAGCATAGCAGTACTCTTGGGCCATGCTGATTGCGATGTAAGATTCTATCTCCAGGGTTTCAGGTGTTTGGTTCTGGAGGAGGAGTACTGTATCATCTGCATACATAAGTGACCCGCAGTAACCACGAAGGTAGCTAGGCAGATCACTAACATATATAATGAAGAGTATCGGTCCTAGGATAGATCCTTGTGGGACTCCTCTTGACATGGCCTTCTTGTTAGATGTGATGTTTAGAATTCTGCAGTTTGTGGTAGTTGTTATTTCCACGGCTTGGGTCCGGTTGAATAGATAGCTCTTAAACCATTTTAACGCATTTGCTCTAATGCCAATATTTTCCATCTTATGTAACAATATATCATGGTTTAAGCTGTAAAAAGCCTTACTGTAATCCAAAAAGATGGCAGAAGCTGTATCTCCTCGTTCTAAGGTTTTTATGAGGGATTCAGTGATGCTTGTGATAGCAGTTAATGTGGAGCGTCCTGCTATAAATCCATGCTGTTCTTCTGGCAATAGATTGTTGGTAATCAAGTAATGCATCAATCTTGCAAGCGCTATTTTTTCAACAAGTTTAGAGAGGGTAGGTAGAACTGATATAGGCCTGTAATTTTCTTGTTTGTTCGTTTCCCCTCCTTTGAACTTTGGGTAGACTTTAGCGCTTTTCAGCATGCTTGGGAAAATTCCTTGAGCAAAGGATTTGTTGATTATGTTGGCTAAAGGATAGGCTAGCTCATTCCTACATGCTTTTATTATCTTTGAGGATATTTCATCAAAGCTGGCTGACGATTTTGTTTTTAAGGACTTGATGGAGTTAAGTACTTCTTCTTGGTTGGTAGGCCAGAGCACAAAGTTTTGATCGAAGTCGTGAGGGGTTTCAGGCGTTCTTGAAGTTCCCAGAGCTGTGTTAGAAAAGGATGGATCAGCAGCGTTTACAAAGTATGTGTTGAATTGTTCAGCAATTTTAGAAGGGTCAGTTGTGTCTGTGCCATTGATGCATAGTTTGTGTTGTCCTTTGAGATGTTGTTTAGGCCTTCTTTCACCATTTATCAGACTCCAAGCTGCCCTACTTTTATTGTCTGACTCTTGTATGAAGTTTGAGTTTTGCTGCTTTCGTAAGGCTTTAATGTGGAGGTCATATTCTTTTTTCTTTAGAGCAGCATAAGCTTTGCTCTCCGCATTTCCTGTCAGTTGATGTGCATTAAAGGCCTGTTTAAAGATTTCTTTCTTTTGAATGGTTTCTTGATCATTAGGCCTGATGTTGCATTTTTTATTTTTATTGCGCATTTTCCTTTTAGGACACACTACATCCAGATGGTAGGATATTATAGAAGAGAACACACAATATGCCTCCTCAGAACTGGCAATGTCGTAAACCTCATTCCAGGACTCCTTTCCAAGCTGGAGTCTCAGAATCCCCAGAGATTGGTCACAAATATGTCTTCGTTCAGTTGTTGCAGGAGTAGCAATATTGGAAGATGTAGAGAAAGTGCATATCTGTTCAGTATGGTCTGAGATGTGATTGTTTACTATTGCTACTGAAAGTTCATTTGGACCAAAGTTAGTAGCAACAAGGTCAATTGAAGTCCTGCTATTGGGAGTTATCCTAGTTGGAGGTAGGTTAAAGCGTGAAAGGTTGTAGCTAAGGAGGAGTTCCTGGAGTTCTTGATCTCGTTATTCATTCTTCCTGGTGCTGGGTTTGAGACAGTCCACATTAATATCTCCCATTATGACAACAGGGTCATTCCATGTCGGTATGGTTTCCAGGAAGTTAGAAATAGCTTCTAAAGCAACTTGAAAGTTGCGGTCAGGTCTATAGACTCCTAGGATGTAAAACTCTTCTTTCTTCAGGATGAGTTTGATTGCTGCTAACTCACACACAAGTTCTATTCCATGCCGGGATGCGTTTAGATTAGCTATTTCAGCATTTAGGTTTTCATTACAATAAATAGCAACACCCCCCTTTAAGTGTTCTTTTCTAGAGAAGTCAGCAACAAGTCTGTAACCTTTAATAATTGTATTTTCTAGATTTGTTTGGTTAAGGCTATGTTCACTTAAAATGACTACATCAGGATTTATGTCTTGAAGGTGGTTGACAACCAGATCAATCTTGTTTGACAGACGATCCATATTTTGGTGAAAAATCTTTAACTGGTTAACTTTCCTTGGTTTTATTTTATCCTTGACCGAGTTGCGTTGAAAAAGTGCCTGGTTTTGTATTTTGTATTGATCATCTTGGTATGAGCTAAAAAAGATTCCCGATGATTTTCTTGGGCACTCAGACCATTTCTGTAGATTCTGGGTTGTGTTGGTTTGGGATTTTTTTCATTACCGGTTGTCCTGTCAGAGTTAGCATATGTAGTGTTTTTGGTATTTTTCTTAAGCTGCCTTGAGTAATCAAGTTCACTGGCTTTGATAGTGTCAATGTGTTTGTTTAAAAAGTCCTCAAGCGTCTCATTTATACTGAGTAACTTCGCTGTAACTGGAGGTTGCTATAAAATTTGCCGGGCTGTGTCTGCGTTTCCACTTTGTTTGTCAATGGAATTTTTAATTTTCACTCTATCTAAATGGGTTTTAGTGGTTTTGGAATTATTCAGAGTCGGTAAAGATCCATCTTCATATCGATGAATAAGAGGAGCAGTGACTAGTTTAGTAGGTTTGTCTTCATCAGATGATTCTAATGTGTCATCAAACTTCCTATTTATGTTTAGCGCCTGTAGCTTTAGATTTGCTTCTTGACTCTTTACCACTTGGAGAGATACACTAAATACATTTCGTTTTTTATTTCTTCTTTTAGTCTTAATGGTGAGCTCATTTTCTTGTAGACTAGTATAAGAAGAAGGGTTGGACTTATTACTGCATTTAGTTGTGAATGGTGTAGTAGGACTAGCAGGTATTATACTTTCAAGCTCCTTGCAACATTTATGTTCAATGTTTTCTGACAGTGTTTTGACCAACTGTTCCAATTTGTCTTGCCTACTTTTTAGTAGCACGAGGTCCGTGTGAGTTGATAGGGGTTTTGGTGTAGCTGGAAGTGTGCTTTCTTCAGAGGTTTGAGTGGCAGGATTTTTAATTGTTTCTAGTTTATTTAAACTTTCCATTTTATTCCTCTGAAGTTTATCAACAGTCAATTCCAGATTTTTTATTTTGTTCAAGTTTAAGTCTATAGTATGTTGTGACTTTTTGTCTTATTCTTCAAAAATATTTTGCATTTCAATTTGAAATTCTTTTTCTTTATGCAGTTGGGATTGGCAGTGTATCAGCTCTTCAGTAAGGGTTTCAATCCTGCTTAGATGTTTTAGTTCACTATTCTAAAATTTCTCTATTTTCTCCTCCATACTTAATATTGTGGCTGCTAGTCTAAGATTTTCTTCTTCTAGGTGCTTATTTTTTTCTAAGAGAGTTGAACCTATCTTAGCAGCTATTTCTAGTTTTTCATCGTTATTAGTAGTTTCTAAGAGATTATTTTCTACCAGACTATTTTCTATTTCAACTAGTGAGTCATTTAAGATTTTTGTTCTATTATTTGAAAAAGAGGAGTTTAAGAGTTCATTCCCACGGGTGCTGTTGACTTCCTGTGGGGAAGTGATAGAAATTTGAAGGACCTCTTGTATATTTTTAGTCTTTATTTCTGAGGTGTTACAGGCAGCATGTTCTAGTTCAGTTTTAGACTGGACACATGAGCTGAGACAGTTAGTGCATTGCCATTTTCCAATTTCAACTTTTGTCCATTTTTTAAAGTTCTTTTCCAGAATGTTTTGGCATCCTACATGGTACCATTTTTTACAAAGTCCTGTGCACAAAATCCCTGAGAATTCACTCCAATATCACAGTTCCCACAGGGAAATTTTGAGGGCATTGGGGTCTTATTTTGGAGTCAATGTTTAAGATTGTTAGTCTAGACTGTTCAGCTTTTTTAAACTAGGCTTGTCCAACCTCTTGTCTAACCCCTGATAAGGTCTGATAAGCAGTACATATATAAACAAACCAGCCGACAGTCTCACAATAGTCAGATTGCCCAATATCAAAGAATGTGTACAGGTGTTCAAACACTGGTGCTCCAGCTTATCTTATCTGCTTCTATTCCATACGACCCTCCAAGTGACAATGAAGATTTCAATATCATTGTGGTAGAGGCAGAGGTTCATCACCCGGAACCCTATATACAACTAAACAAACCAACTGACCACCCTAAAACCTCATTCACCTTAATCAACAAACCACCATTACATTCAAAGCAATCAGCAGCAGGTCCAACTACAGATGACTTCTTTATCAGACAAACTCCTAACACAGCCCACAAACTAAAAGAAGGTGAAACTTTTGAAGATTTCTTTATAAAAAACTACACCACAGAAAGCCTCAATGAAACTCTCCTAAAAGCGTCCATAAATAACCAAAGTAACCCTGTTAGAAATTCCTTTCCAAATGAATCTGTTGTATCTAACTCCTGAAATCAAGATCATGCTATTTTTGATGGGTTACAGCCCAGGAAATCATGTCGAAAAATCAGGGAAAGAGCAGAATTTTCTTAAACTCAGTTCTAAAAAACTCGAAAGTAATATATATTTAAAAAATAACTATACTCCACCAAAATATTAGAGGTTTGACCATGAAAATAGACAGACTGCTCAATACTCAACCATCTGCTTAATACTTTGAAGCCCACAATTCTAGTCCTCACAGATCATGGACTGAACACCAGTAAAATGCAAAATGCAAACATAAACGGTTATCTGCTAATGGCAGATTACAGCAGAGAATGTCACAAACTAGGAGAAGTTGCTATATACGCACAAGAAACAACAAACAAGGGGATCAGTGCACTGGACATATCTGCCCACTGTGTAGAACTGACTTGTGAAGCTGCCCTAATAAAATTAAGCTTGAAAGGTCACACACTTCACTTGCTTGGAGTTTATCGTTCGCCTGGAGGACAAGCTAAACAAGCAATAGAAGTAATATCTAACACATACTGACTACGGCACAATCTGAAACCAGACCAATTATTTTAGTAGGGGATGTAAATTTTGACAGGTTATCTCCAAATACAGATACTATTTTATTAGAAGAAGACCTAGCTACTTATGGAATCAAAAGACTACCACTCCTTGCAACCAGAATAACTAACACATCCCAGACATCCATTGACTGTATCTGCACGAACATAACAGATAATAAAATAGACAGGTCCATCATCAATTCTGGGCTATCCGATCACACTGGTCAATTATGTACCATAGACTTTGCATTAAACAAAAATAAGACACAATTAACCCTGACAAGAAGAAATTTTAACAAAACTAATCTTGTCTGCTTTAAAACAGAACTAGACGCAGTAAACTGGGGCAGTGTGCATAATGTCAAAGATGCTGAAGAGACATTCACAGCCTTCAACTTAATTCTAAGAAGAGCACTAGATTATTCATGTCCAAACAAGCCAACAAGATCAAGACCGAAATCAAAATTAAAGACTTTTTATGACAATGATGCAATGCAACTCAAAAATGATTACTTAACATCTCTTAATGTTTATGAAATTACAGGCAGTAATAAAGACAAAGAGATAATGGTTGCCAAAAAAAGGCATATGATCTAAAATTAAGAACTCTTAAGCATGAAAACAGTGCCAAACATATCACCAAGTCAGATAATAAGTCAAAGGCAGTATGGGAAATTATAAACTCAGAAAAGAAAAATAAACAGATGGATAATTGCCTAATGCGCATAGAAATACACAATAAAATCGAAGAAGACCCTTTAAAAATTGCAACGCACCTGAATCAATTCTGCTCTAAAATCACAGAAACAACGCTAGAAGAGAACCGTCAACAGCTCCAAAACCTAACCTTTCCCTCTGAGCACAGATTACAAAATTTTAACCACCCTCATATGGAATTCACACCAACAAACCAAGAGGAAGTTCTAAAAACCATACAGTCCCTAAAGTCAAAATTATCCTGTGAATTAGATGAAATCCCATCAAAGGCTGTCAAACACTGTGCAAAACAATAACAGGACTACTTGTAAGCATAATTAACAAATCCTTTAGCCTTGGCCAATTTCCTTCTGCACTGAAACTCTAAAAAATCTACCCTAATAACAAAAATAGAGCCACAACAAAACTGGTAAATTTTCGACCAATCGCACTTATCTCCACTTTTTCAAAGATAATTGAAAAATAGCCCTTTCAAGAATGCTTAAGCATCTGGAACAACACAATCTCATTACCAGAAACCAACATGGATTCCTAAAAGGACGATCTACCATCACAGCAATAAATAGCCTAGTCGAATTTGTGACTGACCAACTTGAGAATCACAAACACGTCTCAGCAATTCTGTTGGACTATAGTAAGGCTTTCGATTGCTTAGGGCATAAACTTATCCTTCAGAAACTTTCACAACTGGGAATCAAAGGAAAGGCTGGAGATTGGGTAGAAAGCTACCTTGAAGGGCGTAGGCAGATGGTTGAGGTCAAAAAATCAATTAATGGGAGAGTTCAAGTTTATAAATCTGAACCACTACCAATAGTACGAGAAGTACCACAGGGCTCGGTACTGGGCCCATTTATATGTGTACTGTTTACAAATGAATTCTCACAGCTGTTTACAACTGAGAATGTAGAACCCGTACTCTATGCAGATGACACAACCCTGATTTGTAGCAATGACTCATCTCAAGAACTGTACTCCATTTTAAACTCAACAAATAAAGCACTTAAATACTGCCTGAATAATGATTTAGCTATAAACCCACTAAAAACAACACAAATAAATTTCAGTAGAAGACGAGACAACTGTCCAGAAATTCCTAACATTTCAGTTAAAAATCACACAAAATTATTGGGAATTACTATTGACTCTAACCTATCTTGGATGAATCACACTGACATCTTAACAAAAAAACTTAGTACTGGAATATTTGCAGTACGTCGGATGAAATGGATAGGTGGCATAGATGTGGCAAAGACAGCCTACTATGCGTTGGTTGAATCGCACATTAGGTATGGCCTGACATCTTGGGGTGGGACATCTGAGGCAAATCTCACCAAAGTTCTTGTTCTGCAGAAAAAGGTGATTAGGGCGCTTGCAGACCTTAACCCAAAAGACAGTTGCAGAGAGGCTTACAAGTCACTCGGAATTTTAACTGTTGTCGCTCTTTACATCCTCACAGTTATCATTTACACAGAAGAAGCAGACTTTCCAAGGGGCAGGGATTTTCACTTGTACAGAACCCGAAGAGTTACTGACTATCATCTACCTACTCATCATACGACTCAATACACCAAGAAACCCTCCTACATGGGACGTAAACTGTTCAACATGCTGCCACCAACACTGAAAGACCTAGAAGGGACAGAACTGAAGACTCAATTAAAAAAATGGCTTATGGAGAGACCTGTCTACTCCATTAAAGAATACCTGGACCTGGTCAAGACATTATAAAGCAAGAAACTGAAGCTATTCAGTGATGTATGTTATTAATTAATTAATTTATTTTGTTGATGCCAATACAGATCTTGATGATGTGTAAATAAAGATGATTGACTATTGACTGTCATAATAATCTAGAAAGTTTAAAGGCTACAATGGCTGCAGCTCATAGTAATGAAAAGGGGTATTTATTGGCGGTCGGTTTGGGCAGACAGCCGTTCTACTACCACCCATATTTTAGTAATAATTTGAACAGTTTAAGACTCTACAGTGATATTTTTAGTGATATAATTTAAATATAAGTTATTTCTTTTATAATGGGGTCTAAGGCACCGGAAAATTGTGGTATTTGTGAGGAAAAACTTCCAAAAACTGGTGACTATGCTTTGTGCTCGAGCTGTGGCAATGGCCTTCATCTCGACACTTGTAGTATAAAGAAGAAAACCTGGAACAATATGTCTGTGGCCACGCAGGCTACGTGGGTTTGTGCTAATTGCAGGAAGCAGAAGAAAGGTTCAACATCTCAGTTAGATGATGAAGAGAATATCCTAACCTCCAACTCCGACAACACTTTTGAGGTTAGTAGCCTAGGTGTACAGAGGGCAATACTAGCCAAAGTCAATTCTCTAGTGGACATGAGGGCTAAGGTTGATAGTATTGAAGAGTCCATGAAATTTATAGCTGATAAATATGACTCCCTGCTGGCAGAAGTCATGGGTCTGCGTAAAGAAAATGGAGAGCTGAGGGCTAGGGTAGAGGTGCTGGAGAAGAAAGAGAAATCAAGTAAAGAGGTGATTAGCAATCTCTCTAGTGACTTAGCCGATCTAGACCAGTACGGAAGACGGTTAAATCTCGAGATTCATGGGTTGAAAGTAGTTGGCGATCCCAGGGAGGAAAATCTTTCAAACGTACTTGAGAAATTATCCAAGGACATCGGTATTGATTATAAGCCTGAAGACATCCATCAGGCCCACCGCCTTCAGCCGAGGAGAGATGGAAAGCCTCCCACAATCATCGTTCAGTACTACTCCAAGACATCAAGGGACCTCTGGCTGAAGAATGGAAGAAGGGCCAAGATAAGTGATGTGTACTTTAATGAGAACCTATGCCCGCAGTACAGACAATTACTTCGAGAGGCTAAACTTAGAGCTAAGACGCATAATTTTAGGTTTGTCTGGTTTAGTGGCGGGCGAATACTGGCAAAAAAAGGGGAAAATGACAAAGATGTATTGGTTATCAAATCTTGGAATGACCTCAGCAAAATTGTGTAGGCCTAACATCAGTGTTGCTGGGCCTATAGTAGGCCTAATATCTGAAATTACACTTTTTTTGCCGGTAATGGTACAGTACGTCTTAATTTATTGTTTTATGTTCCTTTTCTTCTCATTAAATATTAGTTTTTTTGCAGGTATTAATTGCTTTAATTGTTTGTGTTTCTGTGTTCATGGTTTGAATTTGTTATTGTTTGTTGTTGGGTATTGTTTGGCTGATCAGAGTCATGGGGATAATTCTACATGTGGTATATATAGCCTTTGTTATGTTTTGGTTGAGATTTTTCATTGTCTGTTACAGTTAGGGTGTTATAATTTTGGGTCTTGTTGTTTATTGTTGTGTAGGCTACTGTGTTATATATTTATTCTGTTATTTTTATTGTTGTTTGCTCAAATCTTTCATGGATGTGGATTTAACTGATGAACGTTTACTATTCAATAGTTATAACAATTTTGATGAGTGGTATACCACAGTAAATAGGAAAGTTCACAGTCTTGACATAGTCTACCTAAACATTAGGTCATTAATAAAGCACTGGGATACTTTAATTTTGCATTTGGTGACAGGTAAAATAAAGTTTGACGTGCTAGTATTGGCAGAGGTTTCTTGCGACGAACACGAGCTAGCCCTATTCAATATCCCAGGTTATACTAGAGTAAGTAAATTAAGAGAGAACAAGGGGGGAGGGGGACTGGCAATGTTTATTAATGCAAACACTCTTAACTTTTCACTCATTACACTGGATAACATTAGCACTTATGAACATATCACAGTCGATTTGGAGCTAATAGGGTCGAGAGATAACTACAAAGTAGCACTACACGCAGTTTATAGACCACCCACATCATCTAGCGGTTTTTCCCTCCAGCTGGCCACACAAGAGTTTAATATGGCCCTGACTGCTATTAAAATTCATAAAAATATGATTCTGATAGGAGATGTAAATGTTAATACTACAATGACTAGCAATGATTTAAATACCTTAGAATATGAAGCGGTACTAGCAGACCTAGGCCTAGACAGAGGCATATGGGACTATACAAGGGAAGAAATAAGGGTAGGAAGTTTAGTCAGATCATGCATCGATCATATTTATTACTCGCTGGAAAGACCTGTGGAAAGAATATATACGGGCGTAGTAAAAGTAAAGATCTCTGATCATTACCCGGTAGTGGCCAGGATAGAACTATCTGGAGGAAGAGAGGGAGACACAGAGAATGGAAAAATTATAAGGCTAAATGATAGACAAGTAAGGATAAGGCTGGAGGAGGAACAATGGACAGTGGACGGGTATAATACTGTGAATGAAGGATTTGATAAACTTATTAAGAAATTTGCAAAGATTTATGAGGAAAGCACGATTACAATAGACAGGAAAAGTGGGAGAGACAGAGAACGGAGTCAAGCTCGTAGTAAATGGCCTATTAAACATTGGATGAATCAAGAACTCCTAAATTTACTAAAGGAAAGAGATCGAATATTTAGATTATGGAAAGGGAACCCCTCAAACCATAGACATAGAGATTTATATAAACGATTAAGAAATAGATTGAACAATATGATTAAAAAAGAAAAAAATGCCTACTATAAAAATATATTTGAAAGAAACAAAAATAACACAAGGAAAGTATGGGAAAACATTAACCTTTTACTCGGCAGAAACAAAAAAGGGAATGTAGATAAAGCTATTGAAATAGGTATGTGTAAAACTTTGAGTATAATTGAGATTGTAAATGGTTTTGCTCAATACTATGTTGAAGGAGTGGATAATCTAAAGCATTTCTGTGGGTATGTAGATGTAGAAAATATTTCCACTAGAAATGAGACCAACGAAGAGCTAAGACATAATTTTTATATACCAAAAGCGACACCTGAAAAGATCATGGCTTTAATTAAAAATATGAACCCTGACAAATCCCCAGGTATAGACAACATACGAATGAAAGATTTGAAAATAGTAATGGGGAAAATAGCTGAACCCTTAGCAACGCTTATTAACACTTCAATTTCTCAAGGTGATTTTCCAAACTGCCTAAAAAAATCTGTAATCCGACCGATCTATAAGAATAAATCCAAGAATGAGTTTAGAAATTATAGACCTATCGCTATACTGCCCTCTATAGAGAAGATACTGGAGAAATATGTCCTAAATAGCTTGAATAAATATCTATCAGAGAATAATATACTAAATGATAGGCAATTTGGTTTCCGGAAAAAGCGCAGTACTGTTCAAGCATTGGAGGAGTTTGTAAACGTGTTGAATTATGGAATGGATAACAGACTTCATAGCTTATGCTTATTTATAGATTTTTCTAAGGCCTTCGAAACTATAGAATGCAGTCATATCGTAGCTTCTCTGTACAAAATAGGAGTAAGGGGTCCCTACCTCAGATGGTTCACAAGCTATCTTAAGGACAGAAGCTTTGTCGTTAAAGCAGTAGGCGTGCTGAGTGAAGAGAAGAATACAAAATATGGGGTGCCTCAGGGAAGCCAGATCGGACCAGCTCTGTTTAATATTTATCTAAACGAAATATTGAATAAAATTACAATGTGTGAGATTTTTGCATACGCTGATGATGTGGTATTGGTGACACAGCATAAAAACTTACAGAGAGTACAAGATATTTTACAGGAGGAATTTAAGAAGTTCACTAAGTGGAGTCATGACAAAGGACTTATTATTAACAAAGAAAAGACTAGCATCATGCATATATGTCCTAAGAACATGAAAATTAATATTGATATAAGTATTAAATATCATAGCTGTAAGTGCCTGCATGAGCAGAGCTTGTGTGAATGTGAGAATATAGCCATGGTTCAGAGTACATCATATCTAGGTCTGATTGTAGATAGTAAATTAATGTGGAGTGATCATGTGAGTAGATTGCACAGAAAGCTATGTCCCGGCACTGCCATGATGCATAAACTTAGAAATAAACTTGGTGAGAATGCAAAACTATCAGTATACAAAGCATTGATTGAGTCACATATAAGATATGGTGTATCTGTGTGGGGAACAGCAGCAGTAAGCCATTTAAATATAATAGCTGGTCTTCAAAAAAAATGTTTAAGGGCACTGTTTGGTAACGGCTTTCATCAAAACTTAGGTATAAGAGAATATATGTACAGTTATGCAGGACAACTAACGCCAAAGGGTTTGTACACGTTAAATATCATGACAAAATATTATGGCAATATGGAATTTAAAAAAAAGTATAGAAGGAAATTTAACACAAGGAATGTTATTAAATATGTCACACCTATTCCCAACACCGTGTACGGGCGTAGATTGCCGAATTATATAGTCCCAAAGTTATTTAATGCATTGCCGGATGAAATTGAGAATATACCACACTTAAAGACTTACAAAAAATGTATTGAACTATGGCTATTAAACTTAGAAATGTAATTGAACTGAGATTTACCTGAGAAAGAAAACCGCAATGGCGTAATAGTGATGAAACACCGACAACTTGCTTTGGATCACTGTGAAATACTGGTTCACTGACACACATTGGATATATACCATATGCATATATACACAGTGGACATCACTCTGGTGCACTGAATGACGTGACAAGTGACACAAACACTGAACACTGCGTATCGTGGGCCTGCAGTTGAACGGGTTGTTATATTAATTGTAACATTGTTATTTTCGCTGATAATTTATTGTTACTCGTTATCTATTTATAGATTATATAGATTATATTGTTGGCTATTTGTGTTATATCATAATGTTAATCACTGTTATTTAAAGCTTTGAGGGCACAGTTTAAGAAGTAAATGAGTTATTCTGACATTGTTACTTACTGTATATGTTAAATATTTATTGTAAATCGTTAATTAGTGGTTAACATTGTTATTTTCTCTGATAATTTATTGTTACTCGTTACCTATTTATAGATTATATTGCTGGCTATTTGAATTATATCATAATGTTAATTACTGTTATTTAAAGCTTTGAGGGCACAGTTTTAGAAGTAAATAAGTTATTCTGACATTGTTACTTTCTGTATATGTTAAATATTTATTGTAAATCGTTAATTAGTGGTTAACATTGTTATTTTCTCTGATAATTTATTGTTACTTGGTACCTATTTATAGATTGTATTGTTGGCTATTTGAATTATATCATAATGTTAATTAGGGTCGGTCGGGGTAAAATGGGTACAAAAACATGCTCTTTTTAACTTTAAGAAGGCCTTTTAAAAAGTTTTCTTGAAATAATTACAAAATAATTACAGGTTCCAGCTTATCATTGTGACCTCTTAGAATAGTTTAATATGTAATAAAAGTTTAATAAACTATTTAGTATAAAAGTAATTATTTTTTTTTTTATAGTTATACCTATTTTACCCCATGGTTTTTGGGGGAAAACGGGTATAGTAATGTTTTCATAGTAAAACACAATAATTACAAGTGCTGTACTTATTTTACCCCAGTATTTGTGTAAAGTAGGCACAGTAAAAATAACTAATGAAATATTTTGGTCACAAAAAATTTATTATTACTAAAATATCAGTTAGACAAGTAATTTATTTAAAAAATTAAAACATAGAAACAGTTCGTTGAGAGGGGCACTTCACACAAACTTGAAAAATCTTCCATTATAATCTGGTACAGAAAAAAACATTAGAAATTTGTCCTAAATCAACCCACTCAATGTCTTCTTTATCAGGAAAAATGTAACGCTCTCTTCACCTTTGCATTTTGTCAAAAACTTTAACGGAATATCGCTCCTTGTTGCGAAGATCTTGTGCAGTAATTTGTCCCCTGTACTCCTTCACAACCGTGCCACATTCACTTTGGTAGTTTTATAACCTACCCATGATCCTACAGTGGGTTTCAGTAGGTTTTTACGTTTTTAGGTAGGCTGCTTTCATCGTCACTTTCTGCCGTATCAAATAAGCGTTTAGTAGCTCTAGGTTTTTTTTGCGGCTTTGCTTGGACCAATCCAGGCCTCTTGTTTTATTGTTTTTCCTAAGGCTGTAAATGGGTTTAGGCCTATTAGTTTTACTTTTTATTTTCTCTTTTCTGGCATCTTCTTCTTCTTTCAGTCTGTCCATTACTTCATTTGTTGTCATTACATTCACCACAACTTCCTTGAACTCGTCGCCTTTTTGTCTTAGAATTTTTCAATGCATCTTTTTATACTTGATGACTGTTCAGGTGACAATGTACTTAAAATTGCTTCTCTCAGTTTCTTCATTGGTGAAGGAGAAATTTCAGGTAGGCCTGCTACAGAACTTGATGGGCCGGGTAAATCTTGTACAGGATTAGCTAACTTTAATCCAGTGGGTTCTGGTCGTCCAATGGGTGCCTCTGCGATGTCTTTGGGTGTTTCGATGGAGTTTTGCTTAGGTTGTGCTCCACTTTGTAAGTCCATTGGCCTAGTTGTTGTACTGAAACAATCCTTTTTTTCTAAAACAGACTTATTCACAGGATAGATCCCAGAGCCCTTAAAACCACCAAAATGTGCTCAGATTTGAATGAAGTCGATACCAGTTTACTTAGAAGACTTGGAAAAAACAGCCTTGTCAACATTTTTAAGCCGCGATTCACGATACCAGTTCTTCAAAATTTCTCTCCACGCACTTTTCATAGGAGCAAATACCCCAACATCCAATGGCTGAAGTGCATGGGATGTATTTGGGGGCAAACACAGAAGAATAATGTCATTGTCTCTTGCCACTCGGGTTACGTTATAGTCAATGTGACTTCCATGTCCGTCAAAACAAGACAAGAACTGGTTTTTCAAGATTTTTTGTCTGATTTGCAAAAATTAATGAGCCATTTCTCAAAAATGAAATCTTGCATCCAGCCAGACTGTGTGACTCCATAGAGTGCACCTGGCGGTCCTCCTTGAACCCAAGTACTTTGCAAATCTCCCTGTCCTTTAAAAACAACACAAGGTGGGTAGCGTTCACCGGATGCACTGGCTACAAAAAGAACACTGTATTTGCAGTCTGCCAGCTCCTCCTGATCTTGAATAGACACTTTTGCACTTTTAGGGACAAAGACCTTACCCTTAGTGGGATCTGTGCCTAGGCCAGTTTCGTCCAAGTTGAAAATACGTTCTGGGTGATTTTTCTAACCCATTTTCCACAAGAACTTGCTCATAAATTTTAAAAAACTCATCTACCACAAACTGAGACAGTCCTTCAGCCCTTGCTTTTGTTAATATTTCGGGTTTCCGTTTTGATAGTTGATGGTGCCCACCTTTTGCAAACCTCTTAAAAAGTCATACCCTGGCATATCGTCCTTGAATGGCGTCTTTCCTACCCACTGATTTTACATAGCATACACACCATATATTGCAAGTCTTTTCTATCTAGTGGATAACCACATTTTGCTGCATACAATAAAGCCTCCACAATATATTGTTCTCCTCTTCTTTTGATAGCACTGTTGCCTTTCCAGAACCAGGAGTTTTAGGAGGATTTTCACTCCACCGCCGCCGAAGGGTTTTTCATAAGGAATGTTATATTTTCTTGCTGCAGCATATACTGAGCTTCCATTGTCAACTTCCTTTACTGCTTCCTTCAAAGAATCCTTCATCATATTTTTTGGGTTTTTTTTCTTTTATGTATGTGCGTGGCATGATCTAAAACAAAAAAGTGAGGTTAGTTTTCAGTTTTTTTTAAATATTATACCTATTTTTACCCCATGTTAACAAATTATGAATAGCATAAAACCTATTAAACTTTAAAACATTAAAACAAGTTAAAAGTTAAAGTATATATGTGTATGTAATGTATACATACCTGAATTTGAAACTTCTATTTGATTAGGTTAACTTTTAAACAATGTCATCAGTTAGGTTGTCTTGGTTACACTGACTCCCTGTGAACATATGTTTTTTTCATTTTAAGAAGCTACCAGCAGTTTAGCCAAACTCACTTTCAGTATAATATCATATAAGATGATGTTATAACATTTATGGTATTTTTTTCTGATCCAAAACATCAATAACTCAAGTTTTATAATATAAAATAATGGTTTTAATACCCGTTTCACCCCAGATATACCATTTTACCCCGACCGACGGTCGGTCGGGGTAAAATGGGTACAAAAAGACATGCTCTTTTTAAAAAAGGTTTAAAGTTTAACACTTTTAAAAAAAAAATACAAAATAATTACAGGTTCCAGCTTATCATTGTGACCTCTTAGAATAGTTTAATATGTAATAAAAGTTAATAAACTATTTAGTATAAAAGTAATTTTTTTTTTTGTATAGTATACCTATTTTTACCCCATGGTTTGGGGGAAAAACGGGTATAGTAATGTTTTCATAGTAAAACAAGTAAAAATAATTACTAAGTACTAATATTTTACCCCCCAGTATTTTGTGTAAAGTAGGCACAGTAAAAAATAACTAATGAATATTTTGGTCACAAAAAATTTATTATTACTAAAAATATCAGTTAGACAAGTAATTTATTTAAAAAATTAAAAACATAGAAACAGTTCGTTGAGAGGGGCACTTCACACAAACTTGAAAAATCTTCCATTATAATCTGGTACAGAAAAAACATTAGAAATTTGTCCTAAATCAACCCACTCAATGTCTTCTTTATCAGGAAAAATGTAACGCCTCTCCTTCACCTTTGCATTTTGTCAAAAACTTTACGGAATATCGCTCCTTGTTGCGAAGATCTTGTGGCAGTAATTTTGTCCCCTGTACTCCCTTCACAACCGTGCCACATTCACTTTGGTAGTTTATACCTACCCATGATCCTACAGTGGGTTTCAGTAGGTTTTTACGTTTTTAGGTAGGCTGCTTTCATCGTCCACTTTCTGCCGTATCAAATAAAGCGTTTAGTAGCTCTAGGTTTTTTTTTTGCGGCTTTGCTTGGACCAAATCCAGGCTCTTGTTTTATTGTTTTTTTCCTAAGGCTGTAAATGGGTTTAGGCCTATTAGTTTTACTTTTTATTTTCTCTTTTCTGGCATCTTCTTCTTCTTTCAGTCTGTCCATTACTTCATTTGTTTGTCATTACTTCACCACAACTTCCTTGAACTCGTCGCCTTTTTGTCTTAGAATTTTTCAATGCATCTTTATATACTTGATGACTGTTCAGGTGACAATGTACTTAAAATTGCTTCTCTCAGTTTCTTCATTGGTGAAAGGAGAAATTTCAGGTAGGCCTGCTACAGAACTTGATGGGCCGGGTAAATCTTGTACAGGATTAAGCTAACTTTAATCCAGTGGGTTCTGGTCGGCGCCAATGGGTGCCTCTGCGATGTCTTTGGGTGTTTCGATGGAGTTTTGCTTAGGTTGTGCTCCACTTTGTAAGTCCATTGGCCTAGTTGGTTGAACTGAAACAATCCTTTTTTCTAAAACAGACTTATTCACAGGATAGATCCCAGAGCCCTTAAAACCCACCAATAATGTGCTCAGATTTGAATGAAGTCGATACCAGTTTACTTAGAAGACTTGGAAAAACAGCCTTGTCAACATTTTTAAGCCGCGATTCACGATACCAGTTCTTCAAAATTTCTCTCCACGCACTTTTCATAGGAGCAAATACCCCAACAATCCAATGGCTGAAGTGCATGGGATGTATTTGGGGGCAAACACAGAAGAATAATGTCATTGTCTCTTGCCACTCCTCGGGTTACGTTATAGGTCAAGTGACTTCCATGTCCGTCAAACAAGACAAGAACTGGTTTTTCAAGATTTTTTGTCTGATTTGCAAAATTAATGAGCCATTTCTCAAAAATGAAATCTTGCATCCAGCCAGACTGTGTGACTCCATAGAGTGCACCTTGGCGGTCCTCCTTGAACCCAAGTACTTTGCAAATCTTCCCTGTCCTTTAAAAACAACACAAGGTGGGTAGCGTTCACCGGATGCACTGGCTACAAAAAGAACACTGTATTGCAGTCTGCCAGCTCCTCCTGATCTTGAATAGGACACTTTTGCACTTTTAGGGACAAAGACCTTACCCTTAGTGGGATCTGTGCCTAGGCCAGTTTTCGTCCAAGTTGAAAATACGTTCTGGGTGATTTTCTAACCCATTTTCCACAAGAACTTGCTCATAAATTTTAAAAAACTCATCTACCACAAACTGAGACAGTCCTTCAGCCCTTGCTTTTGTTAATATTTCGGGTTTCCGTTTTGATAGTTGATGTGCCCAACCTTTTTTCAAACCCTCTTAAAAAGTCATAACCCTGGCATATCGTCCTTGAATGGCGTCTTTCTACCCACTGATTTTACATAGCTACACACCATATATTGCAAGTCTTTTCTATCTAGTGGATAAACCACATTTTGCTGCATACAATAAAGCCTCCACAATATAGTTTCTCCTCTTCTTTTTGATAGCACTGTTGCCTTTCCAGAACCAGGAGTTTTAGGAGGATTTTCACTCCAACCGCCGAAGGGTTTCATAAGGAAATGTTATATTTTCTGTGCTGCAGCATATACTGAGCTTCATTGTCAACTTCCTTTACTGCTTCCTTCAAAGAATCTTCATCATATTTTTGGGTTTTTTTCTTTATGTATGTGCGTGGCATGATCTAAAACAAAAAAAAGTGAGGTTAGTTTTTTCAGTTTTTAAAATATTATACCTATTTTACCCCATGTTAACAAATTATGAATAGCATAAAACCTATTAAACTTTAAAACATTAAACAAGTTTAAAAGTTAAAGTATATATGTGTAATGTATAACATACCTGAATTTGAAACTTCTATTTGATTAGGTTAACCTTTTAACAATGTCATCAGTTAGGTTGTCTTGGTTACACTGACTCCGCTCCTGTGAACATATGTTTTTTTCATTTTAAGAAGCTACCAGCAGTTTAGCCAACTCACTTTCAGTATAATATCATATAAGATGATGTTATACATTTATGGTATTTTTTTCTGATCCAAAACATCAATAACTCAAGTTTTATAATATAAAAATAATGTTTATACCCGTTTCACCCCAGTTATACCCATTTTAAACCCCGACCGACCCTACTGTTATTTAAAGCTTTGAGGGCACAGTTTTAGAAGTAAATAAGTTATTCTGACATTGTTACTTTCTGTATATGTTAAATATTTATTGTAAATCGTTAATTAGTGGTTAACATTGTTATTTTCTCTGATAATTTATTGTTACTCGTTACCTATTTATAGATTATATTGTTGGCTATTTGAATTATATCATAGTGTTAATCACTGATATTTAAAGCTTTGAGAGCACAGTTTTGGAAGTAAATAAGTTATTCTGACATTGTTATTTATATGTTAAATATTTATTGTAAATCGTTTAATTAGTGGTTAACATTGTTATTTTCTCGGATAATTTATTGTTACTCGTTATCTATTTATAGATTATATTGTTGGCTATTTGAATTATATCATAGTGTTAATCACTGATGTTTAAAGCTTTGAGAGCACAGTTTTGGAAGTAAATAAATTATTCTGACATTGTTATTTATATGTTAAATATTTATTGTAAATCGTTAATTGGTGGTTTATCTGTATTTTATGCTTGGTGTTAGATTTGTTGTACCGTTGATACTCTAGCTTTAAAAATAAATTGATTACATGTTAGTTTTCATATTTTTATTAGTTTTTTAAGAATGTTATTTATGGTTTCTGTTTCTCTCTCCGTTGTTAGTGGCGATGAATGGCTATAAACCTCACAGGGAGCACCACAGCACGGTGTTGCGCACACACATATTTAACCTAATTGGACAATTTAAACACACTAGCATTGACACACACTATAACTAACGCACACAAACACCGACACCGTGAACACTACAAGGGGAGCACACACACAGTACCGCGCGCCGGAGTTCCCGTACCTCCTCAGTCATGTTAAAGCGAGTAGCGGATTGAGTACCGCACTGTCCACTCTAGAAACATATTGGAATTTGACTGAGGGCAGATTTTATTTGCTTATTTGTTTAGAGATAAGGAGATTTGGGAATTCCGGTAGCCGGCGTTGTCAGATTTCCTGATGACAGGGTTGCCATTCGTCGTTGCTGAGGGAAGAATTAATTAGGATTTTTAGGGACTCAAATATGCGTTTGATTTTAAACTATTACTATTAAGTGTTATTTAAAAAAATTATACTGTTTCGATCAAATTTACCACACATACCAAGATATCTAAGCTAGTGCCTGCCCTAAACCGCCGAATTTGAGTTTATAGTTTAGTAAATTAAAAGAAAGTTAAAAGTTGAATATTTGTATCAATGTGTTCTATTTACTTTTTCAAGTGGTCCTCACCGACAAGTTTTGTAGAACTTGGTGAGGCCAAGACTATGTAAAACAACTGTTTATAAATAAAATAAATAAATAAATGCTCAGAAATGGTTCACAACTAATAAACTTCTCTGCAATGAAAGTAAAACGCAAAATATATTACTCAGCCTTTCTCAAAACGATCACCAATATGTAAAATTTCTGGGAATTTGTATTGACACGAAATTGAGTTGAAATGCTCATTTTAACGGTTCAAGCAAAAATCTTTTGAGAGTTGCTTTTCTGTACTGGAAATTAATATCTATAATATCTACTGAGTACCTTAGGACAGCATATTTTGGATTAATCCAATCACATATTGCTTACGGCTTGATATTATGGGGCCATTCTGTAGCAATCTCAGATCTGTTAATCATCCACAAAAGGGTTATTAGAACCATTTGTCAAGCTGCACCATTAGATCATTGCAAATGTCTATTTACACAGTTACAAATACGTACCATAATTAATTTCTACATTTTTCATATTATATTATACACTAAAGCAAACCTCAGAAACTTTGTGATTAGAAACAAGGATCATACACACAACAGCAGAAATCAAAATAAGCTTAACATTCCTCAACATCGACTGACCAAATCCGGAACATCCCATATGGTAAATTGTGTAAGATTTTTTAACAAGCTTCCAGAAATTGCTCATATTACTAACATAACTAATTTTAAAATGTCTTATTAAATTCCATCTATGATAGTTCTCAACTTGAAATCATATAGTAATCGGTTAACAAATCACTATTGTGAGATCATATGGTAATCGGTTCAAAATTACTATCGTTGAATCATATGATAATTATAAAATAACAGAAGTTATTTTAAAGTAAGCATTGTGTTTAGAATTAAATACTTAATAAGAAGATAATTTTTTATAGACAGAAATCCACATGTGTACAAATACAGAAAGGGGGTACCCACTATGAGCTATTCTCCTTTCTGCAGCTGGATGTTTGAATTTGTAAAAATGTTAATAATTTTAAATAGTCTGAACTTATTTAGTATTCTGTAAATTTAATAAGCGCATTTTTATTTAAGACAATGCCTAAGACTGAATATGTTTAAAGAAGTTAATTTATATAATTATGTGAGTTGTATTTAGATTTGTAATTGTATTTACAAATGAAATTATTTCAGAAATTTATTTGTAATTAAATAATTCTGTATCTGTTTTTACGAATGAAAACAATATGCGATACTTCATAAACATGTCTAAGAAAGTTATCTTTATGATCAATTTTTATTGGTTCAGAAGTATATTGCGCATAAAACAGTGGTTTTGGAATAAATATTGAAATAATAATGAATAAATATTAGATCTTAATAGAAATTAAAATAAAAACATGTGTGAAAAACTCTAAAGAAAAATGTAAATAAAACTTATATTTTTAATTTTACAAGTAGTAAGGTAGAACTTTTTAGTACTGTTTGTAATCCTTTAAGTGCCGAGTTTTCAATTGTGCTGTCATCATTCTCTGAAAAGTTACGAGTACATTGCTGAACCCTTAACTCACAACAACACATTTGGACAAATCTTAAATTTATAAAAAGTCTATCATTATTACAAAAAATTCCTGTCATACCTACTGACCATAATAAAAATAGAAAAATTACAGTAACAACTTCAAAAACAAAAATTACAGTAGCAACTTCAAAAACGAATTGAAAAAACTAGAAAACAATAAGGTTCTGTTTCTAACGCATAGGTTAAACTTTATCATGTACTTTCGCGATAGTTATTTTTTTGACCATCAGAATGTCATAGCAATTTAACAGCACTACTGTGGATTTGTAGTAGTTAAAATAAACTCTACTAGACGCCAATGTGAATCATCTTACGGGTGCTGCGTGGCGATTCAGTGGTTTGGCACATGTTAACACAGAGTTAATAGTAAGGCTTGAAAAAGCAGATATCCTCACCAAAAAGGGAGCGGAGTCCTTTATGGTGGGGCCAGAGCCTTCTCCAACAGCAAAGCAATTGTAAAAGGTTGGAAAAAAAGGATAAGTTACTTTAATTGGAGTATGGCCTCAGGATTAAGACAATATAAAATGTTTATCTCTCTTTATGCTAAAGGGTGGGCAACTCTCCTAGATCAGAGCAAGGAGGATACAAGAGTGATAATAGGGATGCTGACAGGACATGGCTCCCTTAGAAAACACCTCATGAAGGTGGGCCTTAGCCAGACTAATGAATGCAGACTCTGCGGAGAAGAGGAGGAATCAGCGAGGCATATTTGGCTAAACTGTACTGCGATATCTACAATTAAGAAAAGATTCCTTGGAGCATATCTTCTCAGCCCCAAGGACATCAGAGAACAGGAGCCCTCAAATCTGATCGGCTTCTGAAAAAGTCTCAGATTCTGAAGATACAAAAATAAGTAAGGGAGGCACAAATCTAAAGTAAAAGTAAAGTAAAGATGTCTTATTTTACCAGGCGAAGTTAGGGCTAAGAAGTCTCTAAAATTTAACCTGGGGACCAATGGCTTAAAGGTGACTTCCGAACCACCACCAACGGCGGGCAGGCGGGCTCCTTGCAAGGACAGGATCACTCAGCGGTCACCCATCCAAGCAGCAGCTACTCTTGACTTTCCTCCTTTTTAGGTTGCAAAGGTCCTTTATAGGACTAAGTGCGGGGACAATCGTCTTTTTCCCTCGTAAAAAGAGGTTCTTTAGAAAAATGACAAAGCAAATTCAAGCTGTATATGATCATTAATGATAGCTGTAAGAATGAAAATGCTGCAAAATGTCTAAAACTGTACTGACATTTTAACATATGCCTCTGGTGAAAGTGCTCTGGGGAGTGCCAATGGCCGAGCGGTCTAAGATGTTGGACTTAAGTCTGAGTTAGAGATAGCGCAAGTTCGAATCCTATCTGTGACCCTTGCACTTTTTATCAATATCATTGACCTTGTTCTGTAACACTTCTCTCCCTTATTCTGTTTGATAAGATCCTCGCTCAGGCCAGTAGCCCATGAGGATGGGCAGGATAAGGCATAAATGGGATCAGCTTCTCCTTTTATACAAAAAAGGTTTGCCAATTTTTGATCATCCTGCTACACTTAGTGAATTCTACATTATGGCTGAGTGATGGCTATCAGTAAGATTTGTTAGAAGGTGACAATGGTTTTATAATGAACTTGTTTGCATGTAAAATGAATAAAAAAGTATATTATTGTCAGGAGTGTTTACAACTGGCAGTGTTACAAGTAGCAGTAGCCCTGGTTCTGCAGGCACCACTGGGGCTCGATAGAGTCGGAGGGGACGCCCCTGGCCACGAGTCTCTCGCGGTGATGGAGGAAGCGGTGCTCTGCAGCCTTCCACGAGTCCGCAGGGTCTGACCACAGTCTCTCTGCCATCGCGGCAGCCCTAGGCCACAGTCTCTGGTCTACCACCTGGAACACCACAATCACACCGCATAAACTCCAGCACACGGACTTACTGAAGGACTTACTTCATAGCTGAAGGATCACTGTCCCAGCAATAGTAGTTCTTAAGTTCTACCAAAATGGTCAACGTTTGACGTATCTAAAAGGTCTTCAGATTCTTTTCAAATCCCTACTGAAGAACATAAGGGCTTTGGATTGCCAGCTCTCCATATATATATTATACAGGGTGTAACAAAAAGTTTGGACTGGCTATTTATTTTCAAATTTTGTGTGTGATTCTAAACTAAAAATGAAGAATAACTTTTTCCCAATTTCCACTTCATTTATCCGATAGCCGCCATTTTGTATTTTTTTTATCAACAATTTCATCCAAGTAATAAAATTCTCCAAATAGTTGGTGTCTGGTACATTTTTTATACCTATACTGGTTTTGTTTCGTTATTTGACTTTTAAAATTGTCAAAAGACGCCATTTCGTTAATATTGAAGAAAATAACACCAAATCTTTTATTTTCCTCTTACTTATTCAAACCTATGTGCCAAATTTGGTTTCTTTAGTTTAACTAGTTTTAGAAATAACAATTTGTTAACAAAAAAATACAAAATGGCACCTAGCGGCTAAACAAAGTGGAAGAGGAAAACAGAGTTATTCTTCATATTTCATTTTTAGCTTAGAATCACACATAAAATTTTAAAATGCATATCCAGCCCAACCTTTTTGTAAAATCCTGTATATGTATATAGAAATATGCACTTCTGTACAATTTGGAATTTTATATCTAATTTGTAAAAAATAACATTTACACATTTTCTTTTAATTTTAATTTAGTTTATTGCCGTTTTTGTTTTGATAATGATAGATAACCACATTCAATTTAATATCATTAAAGATTGATTCACAAAAAATACTCGCTCTGCCAGGACTCGAACCCGGAACTCTCATATAGTAGCATGCTCATCCTGCAATTGAGGGATCCGAGTTCTAGTCCTGGTAGAGCGAGCACTTTTTGTGAATCAATTAATTGCACAAAGTATCTAGTAGAATTGCAATGATGGAAGTTACATTAAAAGTTAGCTAGTTTATTTCTGCATTTAGACAAATAAAGCAAATTATTTATGAACAATTACTTCCAGTTTTTATATCGATATCAACAAAAAAAGGTACGTGTGTTTGGCTCTTTTCAATTTTATCGCAAAATTGAAAATTCATAACTCAGGAACTTGTGATCGGATTAAGACCAAAAGTTTATACAAAAGAGGTGCATTATTATTATTATAATATTTTGACATTTACAGTAAGCTATGTGCCACTCCTGGACACATTGGGTTTTGCTAGACCTAAAGAAGGTTCAACTGGAAGATATAAACCATCCTGAAGTGAACCATCCTGATGATTGTGTGCAAGGTTAAATCATCGTTAATCCACATGTATGATGACTCACCTGATCATCAGCCTGTTCCGTCCACAGAGTAGCCTCCTGTCCCAGCACAAGTTTCTTGACCTCCTCCTTTGTAGTATCTACTCCCAGAGCTTGCAGCATACTCAGGGGCTTGTTCTCGTAAACCTTCTGCCACCCGATGTATGGGGAACACCAGTTGTTGCCTTCACCCACCCATGCTCCAAACCTTCAACAAAGCATGAAAAGAAAGTTATATCCAGTTGCTTTTTTGGTAGTATATTCTAAACAGAACAAGTGTCATGGATCTTTTCTATTGCAAACAAATGAATAATAATTAATGAACAATAATGATTTATTCTATCGAAAGTACAAGTGCAAATTAAAAATTACATAAATGGAATTTACACTGCCACATTTTCAAGAAGCGTGACAGAGCAACAAAAATAAAAACATGAAAATAAAGTAAAGTCAGTCCAGCTTGTGATTGTCCTTTGATGAGAGCAGCACTTCACTCCATGCTGTATGTGTTCCTCTGTTAGCACATTGTTTAAAAAACTTCACTAAAGCCGAACAGCCAACATTTAATTTTAAGAGAAAATATTCTTGAATTAAACATAATTTGGTATTATATGGTAAACTATTGAAATATTTTGGACGTACATAAACAAAATATTGTCTGAACAGTGATTTCCTAACTTTAGGAACTCGGAAAACATTATTTCCTTAACTTCGTGTACTGTAAAATAATTTATTGATACCACTTTTAATACAAAACAAGGGCAAAACTTTTTAGATAAACAGGTGCTGTATTGGTAATATTTTTAATTGATGGTATAATCAAAAATAACTTTCTCGTTTGCTAAGAATTATTCTTATAAAATGATTTTGAGAGACACGTAGTTTATCAATATTATACTTAAAAGTTCCACCCCAGCATTGAATCCTGTATTGAATTTTGAATGTATTAATGCAAAATAAGTATTCATCACAAAAATTGTTCAAATAATAAAATTTTTTTAAAAGCTGGTTTTAGTTGTAAATAATCCAGAATATAATGAAATTGGTTCATCTTCAAAAGTATTTGAGAGCTGAACATTAAATAAGTTGTATTATTTTCAAATAAGATGACTCAACAATTACACTTAGGGTATGAGATCTGAAAGATGCCCTAGTGTGTATACTGTTTTTTTCCATTACTTACGATCACACAGTATGGAGCTGCAGTGAAGGTCTTAAAGTTTATCATTGCCAATGGATGATTTGAAAGAATAGTAGGGTTTTTTTACTATGGCAAATGTCCAAACACCTGTTATTTTTACATATATTATGATTATTGTCGATAATATACTGTAATACATCCCCCACCCCCTTTATGTAATATACTAAAGGAACAACCACGCAATTGAGGTATTACATTTCAAAACTTGATTGTGTAAAAAAGATTATATAAAAAACAATCACCCGCAATCAAAGTAGAGGGCGTCATAGTTGGAGAAGATGACTTGGAAGCCTTTGTTGACAAGTTCAGCGATAATCTCATCCTTCCCTGTGGTCCAGATCTGGATGATATAGCGATCCTTGTCCAAGTATTTGTCCACTCGTCCCTTCTCAGTAAGTGAGCTGGTCCAGACCACTATCTTGTGGGGTTTCCGGCTCACTGAGTCCAGCTTCTCCAGTGCTTTGGTCTGGAATATGTTCCACAGCTGGTGCAGTCCGTCTTCGTCAGTCTTCAAGTTCCTGCAGGAACATGGATCATGCAGTATTGCATAACATAAAACTTTCCTGCTAAAATGCATGGGGTACTTAAAGTTTTGTTAGTTAATCTCCGAGGATTAGTAAATTAAATGACAAGTTAATACAATAAAATATACCATCTAATCGATTTCAGACTTGTTGGAAATTTTTCTATTAAAAAACTAATGGTGGATATGCATAACTGTTAAACTCCACCTTGCGTGTGTAGGATTAAAATATTCATGCATAATTTAAAAGTCTGTAGGTCAATTCGTTCTCGAGATTTCCCCTTGGATCATAGGCTTCACTAACACTTAGCCAAATCCCATGGATGAATTTGCACCATCATCGAACTCGATCTGGCTATATAGAAATGAAGCATCATGACTAATTTCAAGGGTAGCACGTTTTGTAATATAAAGTCTAATACATTTCATTCTCGAAATTGCCAAAAATTAAGCTTCACTAATGCTCAGCAAGATCCCATGGAGGAACATTACCCATCGTTGAAGTCATTCTTACCTATGTAGAAAACAAACTCAATGCAAAATTTCAAATCTATAATGCTATTCGTTTTCGAGATATCCTACAAAAATTTAAGCTTTGCTAACGCTCAGCCAAATCCCATGGAGGGACAAGTACCATTACCAAACACCATGTTGCCTATATAGAGGAGAAGCTCCATGCAAAATTATAAAATTACATGTCAACTTCTTCTAGAGATATTCAGACAGACAGAAGTGAAGTTTTTCTGGCCCCTTGAATAAATTACAGTCTTTGCTAACGCTCAGCCAATCATGATATTGATGTACAACACTTAGAATCAAATAATAATTGACTACTGCCTCACCTCACTTATTAGTGATTAGTATACACTCTGTACCAACACCATATCTGAATTTAATGTCTACATGACATACTTGGTGGCCATCCACTCTTGGATAGCTTCGGTGGAGTTCCAACAGTTGATGTTGACCTCGTCCCCTCCCATGTGGAACAGGTCAGAGTCAAACAGCCTCTCCATGTCAGCGTACAGTCCTTGCAAGATCTGCACAGTGGGATGTCGATGAGCACAAGGGCATGAGAAACCATGTACAGATACAATATAACTGCAATTTGTGTGTTATAATATGTCTATGATATTTAAAATTTCTATGATTCTGAGAGATTAATATATTTGACTGATTTTGGTATGCTCTTCAGCTTCAGTGAGAATAAGTAAAATGGAAAGAAATATGATAACCTTCACTCAGACTCGGATTTAGGTGTGTCAAAGGACAAGGCATTAACTGTCACAGTTCCAAGAACTTCCAACAATCCAAATCAGTACTTTGAAGTACTATAAATGGTCTTTTTACAAATACTGAGGCATAGATTCATAATTGAAACAAGAGCTAAATTCAAAACTTCAAAACTGCTGGAACTCTTCCGTACTTATGCTGTAAATTTTGACAGTCTGCTATTTATAAAGGTGGAGATATTAAATTGATTAACAATTTTAGACCCGTCGCTGTACTGTCTTCGCCAGCCAAGGTTTTTGGATGTAAAGCTTTTGACAGAATTGATCATGCAGTAATACTGGCCAAGCTAAATAAATGTGGTCTTTCCAATCATCTATTAACTTTGTTTAAGAGCTATTTTACACAAAGGAAACAATATGTGTGGAGGTTATTTTTGAGGATGGAAGGGTTGTGAAGAAAACAGGATTTTTCCGGACATTTGCCATCGTTCAGTGAAACAAGATTTGTGTTTACTGTGTTACTGATTTCTTGTTTCACTAAACAATGGCAAATGTCCGGGAAAATCCTGTTTCGTTCACAATATGTGTGGTATTGCGACTGCAAGTCTGATTTGTTTAATGTCACATCAGGCCCAAGGTTCTAATCTGGGTCCATCTATTTTTAATATTGTAATTGATGGTCACTGAGGTGGTTTCACATGGACCAGTTCCAGTTCTTCTATACGGGGATGATTTGAAAATATAAAGTGATAAGAGTCATAGAAGATGCTTTATCTCTTTAACAAGATCTCGTAGCCATAAATGATTGGATCAATACTCATAAACTTTCCTTTAATGCATCTAAATATCATGTTCTTACCTTTTCCAAAAACATTAATAGATAGGATTCAAAAAGTGAATGATTTTGGTGTAGTACTGGATGCTAGACTGACTTTCGTTAAACATATCACTAAGATCATAAGTAAGGCTTTCCGTAGTTTAGGTTTAATACTAAGGGAAGGTCATAAGTTTGCCTCAGTTTGCACGTTATATTTTACTTTGGTACAATATCAGTTAGATTATGCTGCACCAGTTTGGTCTCCACACTATAATATCCATATATCCAACACAGAAAAAATTCAAAAAAGATTTTTACGATATTTATTTTTTTTAAAGAAAGGGGTTTACTCAGATCTTATCTCTTATAAGCAATTACTCAGCATGTTCAGTTTATGTAGTCTTCAGTCCAGACGTAATTTGTTATTGCTAACTCATTTGTTTAAACTTGTTAGAAACGAAGTTAGGATCTTTCTTCCCTACTGCAAGTTTGTTTTCATGTTCCCGGAATTAAAACAAGAATCCACCTTCTGTTTGCTGTACCTTTTTCTAGAACTAATATATTATCCAACTCTCCTATTGTGTCAATGATGCGGCTTTACAATTTAATGGCTCAACATTTAGATATTTTTAACAATTGTTTAAGTGAGTTCAAAAGGGTATGTTTAAATGTCCTTGATGTATAGATATATCTATAAGCATAATGATATAAACTATAGTTTGGCATATCTTATATACCATAGTTCTTCATTCCATTTAATGTGATTGTATCATTGTTTATGCTAGTTAACTTTTTATTAATTTTTATGCATACTGTTTGTATATGTAGTTTTGAGTTTAATAGTTTTTGTTATGAATACTTTTTACTTGCTTACAAGTGTTGGGTTTTGTTTAGATGTTAGTACTGCTCTGTTGTAATTAAATGTAACAGTGCATGTAAATAAATACAAAAATTATGTTTAGTTACTATGTCCACTTCATATGTATAATTATCACATTACCTCATATGCATAGTCACTTGTGGGGTTGATCTGGCCACAAGGAGGCTCTACACAGAACTTTTGCCAAGGTTCCTTCTTGAAGCACACGGTGGCGTTGTGTTCGTCGGCCCACTGCCACCCTTCCCCGACGTGCGCTGGAGCGTCTAGCTCTGGCACCACCCGCACACCGCGTATCCTTGCGTACTCCACCAGCCCTGCAATATCCTGCTCCGAGTAGACCTGCACACAGAGTCAACACGCTGGTATGAGCAAAATCTAGTTTTACTGTTCGTATTTTCCTAAGTTCTATAATAAAATTTTTGTTCAGAAAGTTTTTTGAAAAAGAGGATTTTGAAACATTTTGAGTCAATGCATAATTTAAGAAGAATTGCGAATGAAGACTGAAATACTGGATCCTTTTTCTAATTGACAACGGTTTCTTAACAAATTACTATTAATCCACAACTGCTGAAGCCTGAGCACCAGCCGTGATTGATGTTGACAATGTAGAATACAAATGATTAATTAATATCTTTGTACATTATATAACAACTTTATTTTTTGGGTAGGGTACGATAAGCGGACCCGGTTTTTTTTATATCGAAGAATGTAATCGTCGGTACCTAATATTTGCATCTCAAATCTTTGACTATCAATCGATATGTAAGTATCTATATTCCTCAATAACAATCATATGTTTTAAATTAAAATATGAATTTAATATTTATAGTGATGAAACAAATTACTATAACCAAAATTAGCAAAACTGTAGACGAGCATATTTGCTCCTGTGACAGTTACAGTTGTTTCTTTACCACAATGGGTTTTTCGGTACGGTAGTTTTCTAAAATTGACTGCCATTTTTAATAATCAAATTTTACTTATGTAAAATTGAAATATTACATTACGTGTATTGTTTGAAAGTGTTTACAGCTACCCATTTTTTAATCACTTTTTTGTTATTTATTTCTTATTATACACTACAAATTTATTACTGTTGCTCGTTTTGATATTTAACTATCTATTATTGTCTTTTTACCTTTTTTTGATTATTTGTTAACTAACTTATATTTCTTACTTATTCGTTGTTTTGTTGATTATTTATATTTAACACTGTTTGGTATTTAATTATATAAGTAAATATTATTAGTGCTATTAATAGTTTATACTCTTTTAAACTTATTTATGTGTGTACTACTGGTGTAATTCCGTTGGAAAAATAATAAATACAGAACAGAAAGCGTACTCTGTACCTTTTCAGGAGAGTAGGCACCGAACTGGGACATTTGGGGGAAGGAGCGTGAGTGGAATGGGAAGCTGTGAGAGTCTGTGATGTGCCAGTGGAAGGTGTTCAGCTTGTTAGCTGCCATGGCGTCGACGAGTCGGTGCAGAGCAGGTACAGACACGTAGTTGCGAGCAGTGTCCAGCAGAACACCACGGTAGGGGTATGCTGGCCGGTCCTGCACCGTTACGGAGCCTGGTACCACCAGTCCACGACTCACGTAGTCGTACACCACCAGCTGTGACAGAGTCTCCAGTCCGTGGCGCACACCGAAGTAGTTGGGGGCTTCTACCACCACGATCACCTGACCAACACAAAATACATGTCACTTCTGAGGTCAGAAATACATACATTGTAATCCCAAGAACTGAATTGAATCATTCAATGCATCACTTACATTATAACCTCTTCAACGTAAAGCCAGCTCATTGCTTTCTCCATCTTCAAATATAAATCTGGGTTTGCTATTGTAAAGCTGGACACAACAGTATATCGTAGAACCTTTATTTATTTATTTATTCCCAACAGACATGGAATTAAGAATTGGTGTCCAGCAAAAGGTTTTTAAAGGAAATAAAAAATACTTTGTTAATGAAAGCATACTATTCGGTAAATAGGGTTTTTTAATATTATTTTGAATTGTAATAGTACCTAGTTTTAGATTTTAGTTTTAGGCTTTATAATAAATCTATGACAATTCTCTATGTACACTATTACACTATGTATTGGCTGAGAAATAAAAATCTATTGTCTATTGTTTATTGATTATATCTTTTATCAATAATTTGTCATTAAAAGGAATGAAACAATCTTAAAATGATCAGATTATTTACAATTAATTAAAATAAAAAAAATACATAAAAACAAAAATAACAATTTAGATAGACTGACAATCAAAACAAACTAGGTAACAGTAAAAGTATGTTGTAATGTTAAAACAAAACAAACCAATAATAAATAATAATTAATGATAAAGAAAATAAATAATACAAGAATAGTAATAAATAAAAATAAAAGACAATAATATAGAGTAATTATAATTTTGTATATATTGCCAATATAATATTGAAAAATATAATAACAAATAACAGCAATAATTACAACATATGCAACAGGTTAATAACATAAGGACAATAACAACATAGCAGTAGAAAAACAGATAACAAAAAATATTAGTGATTTCAGAATGTAACTCCTGCCAGACTCCGGACTCAGCCAGAGTTGCCTACTTTTCCCTTTTCGAGTCCCACCTAAGCTACGGCATTGCAACATGGGGAGGAGCACCAAAAAACAACCTAGAAAGGGTGCTTCTAAAACAGAAAAGAGCCATTAGATGCCTAGCAGATCTTAACTATCGGGACAGTTGCAGAGAACCTTTTAAAGAGCTGAAAATTCTAACAGCAGTTTCACTTTACATCAGGGAAACAATTATGCACACCATCTCAACAACGCAGCCGAGACATAGAGATCTTCACCAGTATAACACCAGACATGCAGCCAAGTTCTCACTTCCCCAACACCACCTGAGTCTGTCGGAACAAAAACCCACTTACAAAGGTGCCCTCTTTTTCAATAACCTGCCAGAGCACCTAAGGAGGGAACATCCAAAGCGCCTCAAGAAACAGCTGACAGCATGGCTTCTGGATCGACCGTTCTACTCGGAGGGAGAATTTCTGAATACCTCATTCAACATATAAATTGATACTGAACCTTATCTAATATTGACGCATGGCTGTTCTCTATGAATATGTCAAATAAAGAGTTGTCTATTGTCTATTGTCTATTGTCTATTGTAACAACAAATACGTAGCTGTAGACCCAGTGATTAATCAATCCTAACCAGCTTCGTTTTCAAAGAGCTCTCTATTGATTGAAAAAATCAAATGTCAAAAATTGTGTATTGTGTTTTTAGTAGTGTTCAGCTCTGGAATCTGCCTCAGTAGGAGCATAACTATTGGGTCGATGGAGGTAAGGTATAGTCTCTTTTCATGCACTTCAAAGGTGTTGGTGACCCTGTATTATGGACACATAGGTGTAGTGTGAGTGGTTCCCATGTCTCGGAGGTGGAGTATAAGGATTATCACATAACGTAGCTATGGTAGGAAGGGTTGATTCAATTTGAATGTTGAATTTAGCTCCAGTTCACCTTCCTTTTATTCCAAGTGTCTGACGCTGTCTCAGACTTGACTGATGGAATCTGGAGTCATTTTCATCTGGAAAAATTCAAATGAAGTCGGTGACGAAGAAGCTTACAATGAACTTTTACATCGTTTCGACATCAGAGACACCTAGACTACAAGATTCAATGATATAGTGTAATCTTGGTGAAGTGGCAGTCTCATTGTCTCATCAGGTGCACAATTGAGACTCATGATGAGATCATGAACTTCCACTGGTCACATCCAAAACCACCAATAGCAATGTAGCAATCACTACCAAGTGCAAGACTTACCCTACCATCAGAAGACTGTGAGACGGAAAGGTTGTAGCTCTCGTCTGTGTCCTGAGTGAGTGATAAAACATCTGGGTGTTCTAGCTGCAGAGATACCTCCATGGACCTTCGCAGCTGCCGAGGCTCCTTCCCCTTGTCCTCGGCCGACATCAGCCTCGTAAACTGGGACGTGAGCTCCTCCACCATCTTAGCTGTCTTGTCATTCGTGGCTAAAACAGGTGATACAACTTTAAGCCACATTTTGATATTTAGCCATTCAGGATTTTTATTTTGTAACCAGAAACATTAATGGAAATGAATGGAAGAATGGATAAAAATAGATGCAAATGTATGATAAGATGGACAATGATATCCAGAACACTGAACTCTAACTTATAGTACTTTTGCGTATCATCTCTCTCACAGATTGTATTGTGTTAACGATATCGAACAACTGCGCTTATGATAAAGACCACCCAGAATCATCAAAGATCAAGAATCAGCCACTATGTTGTACACATAGCATGTTCTCATGGTAAAATAATATTAGTTGTTTAAATTTAATTTGTATTCGTCTAATATTCATACGAGGGCTATCCAGAAAATAGATTATGTTTCGATCTGTAGCTACTAGAAGTTGACAATCGTGGCCATTTTGATGTCAGGGCATTTCTTCATTCAGTGGCTATCCAACCATGCTGGTGAGAGGTTACTGTCACTTCTTGTTGTTTTACAATAGCAGTTTAAAATGTGTGACGCATTTAACTGTCCAGATTGGATGAACTATCGACATTAAAAATTGACTAGTTCAAAATATTTAAAAATATAACTCACGAACAAAACAAGGTACACCTCGATCTGCAATTTCATACCTATATTGCATACTTGTATTCGATAACACAAATCATGATACGGGTTCTTGAGAAGCATTGCATGAAGCTTTATGAGTAGCCATTAAACCAGCTCCTACACTATGGTATTCTTAACATCAGGTTGTCATAAAAAACTTCCCAACTCTAAAGGAATGGCTTTATGAGATCAGTCTTTATATAGTATTAATGATCTTTTCATCCATTTCAAACCTACTGTATTTAGTAATATTGAAGAGATCATGTTGTGGCTAAACCTATAGTAAGACTAATCTTCAGTTACTGTGTTTCGGTTTGGTGGTAGTTCACAGAATCTGTACATTTTGTATAAGTCTGTAAGACCAGAAGTGCCCCTCAGAAAAGTATTATGGTGTGTATGGTGAGCCAAAATATTTAATTTAGTTCACAGTGAAAACATTTGTTTTGAGACCTGTATCAAAAAGTGGAATGAATTTTACATGTAAGTATTGTTTGTAAATAACAAATTTATAATTGTTTTAAAATTTCCAATTTATTGAAGTATTGCACCAAAAGATTTAGGTTTCATTACCAAAACTAAATTGTTAATCTGATCTAAAAATATTTTGCTTAAAAAGTGGCACAAGAGCATCAGCTGTTCGATAAAATTGTTTAAGATTTTGGGTAAATTAAAATGTTAATATTGGCATTTATGTTAAAGATAGTTCTGATTCTGATAAAACTTGGTATGCAAATCTAATTTATGCATAATTTCACAAAGAACTTTTCGTTCTTTATTTTTAAAGATAAATTAAATTAAATAAATCATGGTTTTTACTTAATTGTTTATCTTTTTGGTTGGAAAAGCAAAATGTTCAAAACCTGTAACTATTTGAAGTTTTATAAACAATTTATTGTAAAATAAAGGTTCAAAGATGGCATGAAGTACTTCAGTGCAAAAAATTACTTTTAGAAAGATCAGATTTGATTAAGAACAAAAGTGTACAACTGAGACAATGAGGTCCTAATCGATGTCCAAACATAATTCTCTCACAGCTCCAGAATTTTTTACAAACTGGTGGTATGGCTGGTAAGTGAGTTGCAAATTACACTGACAGTTCACGACTTACACTTAGCACCGAGAGCAGAGCTGATGATGGTGATGCTGTTGGAGTTGACAGGAACGACAGTCTTGTCCACGGTGATGTATATGAGCTGTGAATTACACTGACAGTACATGACTTACACTTGGCACCGAGAGCAGAGCTGATGATGGTGATGCTGTTGGAGTTGACAGGAACGACAGTCTTGTCCACGGTGATGTATATGAGCTGTGAATTACACTGACAGTACATGACTTACACTTGGCACCGAGAGCAGAGCTGATGATGGTGATGCTGTTGGAGTTGACAGGAACGACAGTCTTGTCCACGGTGATGTATATGAGCTGTGAATTACACTGACAGTACATGACTTACACTTGGCACCGAGAGCAGAGCTGATGATGGTGATGTTGTTGGAGTTGACAAGAACGATGGTCTTGTCCACGGTGATGTGTGAGAACTGTGAATTACACTGAGTAAATGACTTACACTTGGCACTGAGAGCAGAGCTGATGATGGTGATGCTGTTGGAGTTGACAGGAACGACAGTCTTGTCCACGGTGATGTGTGAGAATTGTGAATTACACTGACAGTGAATGACTTACACTTGGCATCGAGAGCAGAGCTGATGATGGTGATGCTGTTGGAGTTGACAGGAACGACAGTCTTGTCCACGGTGATATGTGAGAATTGTGAATTACACTGACAGTGAATGACTTACACTTAGCACTGAGAGCAGAGCTGATGATGGTGATGCTGTTGGAGTTGACAGGAACGACAGTCTTGTCCACGGTGATGTGTGAGAACTGTGAATTACACTGACAGTGAATGACTTACACTTGGCATCGAGAGCAGAGCTGATGATGGTGATGCTGTTGGAGTTGACAGGAACGACAGTCTTGTCCACGGTGATATGTGAGAATTGTGAATTACACTGACAGTGAATGACTTACACTTAGCACCGAGAGCAGAGCTGATGATGGTGATGCTGTTGGAGTTGACAGGAACGACTGTCTTGTCCACTGTGATGTGTGCGGGCCGCGGCCAGACTCCTGCGTAGGGGGAACATTGCAGCATACACACGTTGAAGGACAGGTAGGGCTTGTCATCACTCGCAGGCTCCTTCACACACTTGCCCTCATTGCACTGGTATGTGTACGGATAGCTGCGGACATCAGATACACAGCGTGTTTAAACAGTGTCCAGATGTTCAGAGTTAAATATTTTAGGTTAATGATAGGTCTACAATGAAAAAGTGTGTTTTAAAAACACTACAAAAATGAAAATACAAAACTGAAAATACTTACAAAGTACAATTATTTTATAAACACAAAATATGCTATTATGTATTTAACTAAAATCCTTTGTCAATTGTTGGATCAAAGTAAATTCCAATTTGATTTTTTGTATCATTGAATGATGGCAAATTTCCAGAAAATACCTGTTTCCTTCACAATCCTTCCATTGTCAAAAATAAAATTCAAAACAAAGAAAGGAAATTCTAGAAGTTATATAGTGTATATAAATAAAAATAGTTTTCTCACCAGTGCTTTAGCCAATGTTGAAAAAAGAAGTAGCAAATTTAATTTTGTATTTTAAATTTATTTGTTGTTTTATACTATTGATATTCATTGAATAAAAATGTTAAAATTGCCCCTATTTTGTAATAATTTGATGCATGATACATGTAAATCAAAGTAACATTTCAGAAATTATAATAAAAAGTTTTTAGTTTTATGAACTTATAAAAGATATTTAACCATTAATTTATTGAGATGAGTCAATTTTGTTGGGTCATAAAATTATGGTAATTCTAAGCAATATATGGGTCAACCTCGATTTTTCTCATATTACAATATAATGTTCCAATAGTCAATTAGAAAAGGAAATGACTATAATTTCTTGCTGGAAAGCAGTTATAGGAGCAGGCAACCGCGAGAATAACCTATTAGTGATCAGGGGCACTGACGTGATCTGGGCTTCAAATTTGGAACTACTCAAGTTAATTTTTTTTCTAAAAGAGCAAGCAGCGCGAAGCGCTGCGCAGCGGGCAAGCATCGTGCGTGATCTTCGTATATACTGAATTGATTCAGGCAAAAGGAATGACACAGATTCCTTTACCAGATTTTTACGGAGATTTTGTATTGGGCGGATTATATTGGTTTACTTTGCTTTCCAGCATGTAATTATGTGTTTAAAATTGTTTTACATACATTACCTACATTATATTGTAATATGTAATAACAATTTATCAGAAATTTTTAATAAAAAAAGGATCACGCACGATGCCTGCCCGCTGCACAGCGCTTCGCGCTGCTTGCTCTTTTAGAAAAAAAATTAACTCGAGTAGTTCCAAATTTGAAGCCCAGATCACGTCAGTGCCCCTGATCACTAATAGGTAACTCTAAGCAATATATGACCGTCTGGCGGTTGCCTGCTCCCTATAACTGCTTTCCGGCAAGAAATTCTAGTCATTTCCTTTTCTAATTGACTATTGGAACATTATATTGTAATATGAGAAAAATCGAGGTTGACCCATATATTGCTTAGAATTACCAAAATTATTATTTCTGGATGAGATGTATTTTTAGTGATGAGACACCTAGGTTTTGTAATTAATTATTATTTCATTTGTATTTTTGTCATGTAATTATCCACCTTGATAAAATAATAATTATTTAAAATTAAACTTTCAAACCGTTGGTTCAATTTCCACTTTTTTTACTACAATCCTCTTGTCTTTCTGGAGATTGACATATTCCTTACAATTTTAGATTCTTGTGAGGAGGGATGTGGTGGGAGGGGGGGGGGAGAGGGTAGCAAATTTGATTCAAAATCATTTCTTTAATTCTTGTTGAGTCTAGATCATTTTCAAATAAATAATATTTAAGTACAGCACATTTCAAAAATCTTCATTCATAAAGTTGAAAAACCTGGACCAAAATTTCAAAAATAGTAATAATTAATACACTAGGTCCTCTGAATACAAAGTACCCTCTTTATTATATTATCTGCCTTACTGTGTAATTGTGTAAATGTGTTCTTTGTAATTTGCTGTGGTCAAAACAATCAATTTAAAATTTTAGTGTATAGGTTTTTTTTGTGATCCTTAAATTTGAAGTGTGTCAATCAAGAATTTTTTTGGTGGGAAATGTGAGATGATAAGAAAGGATTTTGGATTCAGAAATAATTTATTTGAGTTTTTCACTGAACTGGAATAGTTTTTCAATAAAGAAAATAAGTAAGCATGTATGTCTAAACGTTTATGAACACCAAACTTGTATTAATACCAAGCAGGTTTAATTTATTATCATAAGTATGATTCGAATACTTAAATGTTTTAAAGTATGAAGTAAGGATTAAGGCAATACGCTCTTATCTATTGACTACAATACACTGTTAGAGTCATTTACTACTTTCCTAAACAATTTTTTAAGTATCTCTTCTTCGGAAATACCACTGGTTAGATTAAATAATAGAAAGACTTGACGATGACTTACATATAGGTTTGTCCCAGACACTGGGCAAGCCCAACGACCAGTAGCAGGAGAACAGGTTTAGTCATGTTGGGCACACTGCAGCGACGTGTCTGTGCCTGCAACAGGGAAACAGCTGAGCAATCATGATAACACAGATGTTTCTGGTATGTCATTTACTACACCGTAATTAGTTAATTATCAGTTTCATGAATCTAATCGGATCATGATAAATTACAATGTTACTATTACGCTTGTTCTTTAAATAGTAATGGGGATTATGAGTTATTAGCTAATTTTAATAGAAGGAATTATCTAATACAGGTGCCCTCTATACCACATTGAAATGATTTAAAACACTTTACAAGCTACATCTTTAACCAATATTTTCAAATTTCGTAAATGTGTTTTTTTAATTATCTTGATAAATGGTAAAACCTTAACATTAGGGACTTAAGGAGAAGTTTTCAACAAAGATTAAGTTTAGACTTTCCAAAATTGGGGGATTTAAGTGTTGTCTTGGGGGGGGGGGGTGCTGGTGGACCATCAGAACAACCGTAGGGAGTTCTTCCGATCAAGATCAAGTGGTACTCTAATCCTGGAAAGCCTCCTCATTTATCACACAGTAGTTTTTGTGTAAAAAAAAACATATCTTTTCAGTCCCCGTCCCCGGTGACACGGAAAGTCTCTTGGTTGATCGATTTTATCTTTCCTTGTCCCAACATTCAGTTTTCCTTATTTAGACCTAAGCAATTCACTTCCACATTCTTCAAAAATGCAAATAATTTAAAAAACTTTACAATAAAAACACACACACCTGATATGGATACTTTTGTATAGCCTTTAAGAGGTACTTGAGGAACAAATTAGACAATAGACAATAGATTTGTATTTCTCAGTCAATACATAGTGTACATAGAGAATTGTCATAGATTTCAATACAGTCATAAGGTCATCACTAAACATTTTTTTATATAACACAAAGTTAATCAGTTCTTAAAATAAAGATTCAGTAAGAAGTTTGAAACATTGTTGACTATAAACTACCATAATCTAAAACTACTACTAATATAATTTAAATTAATAAAAACACCCTATTTCATATGAAAGGGTCACAACAAAATTCATTTACCAGATAGTGTGCTTTCAATAACAAAGTATTTTTTATTTTCTTTACCTTTTGCTTGACACCAATTTTTTGTTGCATTTTAATATTTTATTTATTATTTTACAAATTATATAATTTATGGATTTTTCACATTTGGAAGAGTTATGTTGTTTTATCTGTATAAAATTATGTCTGGTATTATTTTTATTGGCATTCATATCACAAGAAAAATTATTTTTATCTTTTTTGTAATATTTGCACAACTCATACAGGTATTAACTCGATAAATTCATGATTTTTTAATCCTGAAAAAGCTTTCTGCAACGATCAGTGGGGTTTTTTTTTATTAATAATTCTTACAGCTCTTTTTTGTATTAAGAATATTCTGTTAACACTTACTAAAGTTGTTCCTCCCCAGATTCCTATAACATAGTTTACCAAACTTTGAAACAAAGCAAAATAGACTTTTCTCAACACTTCAAAACTAACGGTATTTGAAAATATTTTTAACGAAAAACAAATTGAATTAAGCTTTTTTTGTAATTTGTTCAACGTGGCATGACAAGTTCAATTAAGTGTCAGTATGAACACCCAGAAATTTAGCATTAGTGAACTCAACAAAGTTGGCATCAGTGCTATTTATAGTTAATCTTCCAAATTTGATTATGTTTGTTTTATTTTCATTTAGCTGCAATGCATTTGCAGAAAACCAGGTTTTCAGGTTTATGATACAAAGTCAAAGTCAAAATCTCTTTATTTACAAAATTTCATAGAGAAATGTATTGGCGTCAATAATACAATGTTAAAGTTTAAAATTTACAAAATAAATAAGTTGAATTGAGCAGTCTTGATGTCTAAGATGGTCATGTGTCTTGTAGATATTCTTCCAGCGTGTAGAATGGCCTGGTCACCAGCCATCTATTCAGTGCCATCTTCAGTTTCTTGCCCTTCTGAGTCTTTATCTCGATTGGCAGCAGGTTGTAGAGCTTGCGTCCCATGTTACGATGGCTTCCTCCCGTACAGTGATAAATGGTGTGCTGGCAGGATGTAGTTGTCAGCATGTCGAGTGTTGTACTGGTGTACATCTGTTCCCCGAGGGAGTTCATTCATGTCGGCAAACATAATCACTTCCTGGATGTAGAGGGCCACAACTGTCAAGATGCGAAGATCCTTGAAACCTTCACGACAGCTTTCCTTGGGTCCTAGGCCTTTAAGAGTTCTTATTACTTTCTTCTGTATCAGGAGAAGTCTCTGTAGGTTAGTGACTGTGGTGCCTCCCCATATAGCAATGCCGTACCTCAGATGTGATTCAAAAAGGGCATAATAAGTTGTCTTTGCAGTGATTAAATCACTACAAAAAAATCACTACAGTTTGTAATATTGGTATCCAGCAATTACTTGAGGTTAATAGGTCACTCACATCTTGATTTATAATTGATTGTATTGCCTTTGAGTTTTGTACTGTCGGTCAAGCTAATAAAAATGCGTACTGTATAAATGCACTTATCATTTTAAATATTATTGATGTGTATTTTTAATGTAACAACTTGCAAAGATAAAACTGTAAAGTTCCAGCTGTGTGAATAAAGAACTTTAAAGTTAGCTGTACTACTAACCACTTTTAGTGTCGTCTTACACGAATAATAAACCTTATGCCATTGTCCTGACTGTTACAACATGACTTACTGTAAAGGCTCAATGTATATGCATTCAAGAGCCACTTATAGTTTTAACAATATTGTTCCTATTTAGTTAACAATAACAATTATGTATTTAATTGAATTCAAATGTTTAGTTTTAACAAAACTGAATGTTTTAGGAGAAAAAAAAAAACATTTTACTCAAACCTCTGAGGTGGCACCATTTGTGTTTGTCTATATTGTTGTTTTTGAGGAGTGACAGGTCTTTAGGATAATTTTCTTCAAGACGCGCCAAATTGGAAAAAAAACCTTTTTAACTACTGTATGTGTACTGTGTGTGTGTTTTTGTACTGTACTGTACTGTGTTTTTATTTTACTGTAAGCAGTACCAGACTTTTTAAGAGTTATAAAAAAATTCCAAGACATTTTTAGCAGTTTGAATACAGTACGGTAATAAATAGTTTCATAAATTTCTAAATTATGGGACGAGGTTTACAATTATTTTCTTTTTTGTACAACAAATGTATATTAAAATTTTTATATATTACAATGTTCGTAACACATAAGGTAACAAAATTAAAGTTTAAATTTTACTTTGATTTTTTAAGGGTTGATGCTTTAAGGTCTAAAAAAACCCCAACTCTCAATGAAACCAAGTCATACTAAAAGAATACTTCATTTTACATATATCAATCAATGTTTATCACAATATCACCTCTAATAAGACTATATTAGTTATTAAGGCTTTAAAATGTCCTCTGTAGACGAATTGTTATAGTCTCGGCTCTCCAACCGAGAGATCATGGGTTAAAATCCTGGGGAGGTCCAATCACATACTTTGTACTTTAATAAAAAAAAAAACCAGTACACATCGAAGCCGGCACAGCTGACACTCTGAGGCTTAAATGAAATTTAAAAAAAAGGTCTTAAGATAGACAATTTAAAGAAGTTTTATATTTATCTTTTATTTAAAATGTTTGGTGGATTGTAGACTGTCATCACTGTTACTGATCAGCTGTGTTTATAGTGTTTAACCATTAACCCTCAAACTGGCAATAATTTTTTCCTCAACTATCAGGCCATTTTTGAGTGTTTTTTTGACCTGTAATTTAAACATCTTGTAAAAAAGACATGTGTACTGTAAACCTATATATGCAATACATTATTTTTTTCAGGAAATATGGAGATAGTTGTGGTAAAAAACAACATTCATAAACCATAAAATATGGCACTTCTTTTTGAAGTGGTGGGACTGCCTTTGGTAAAGTATGATAATATTGTAAATATCAGAATATGAGATAGCAATTTATTCTTCATTTTATCTAATTTCAGAAAATATATAATGGTATCCAGGTTCTTTTAAAGAAAAATTATACATACTGTAAAAACCACAGATAGTACACGAAACGCTGCTTGTTACTATGGTTACAATTATTTTCAAACATTTACAAGAAATGTAATTCTTACAGTAAATATTTCCAAAATTTAGAGAATTATAATTTATATACTACAAAACAGTAAAAAAAATTAAAAACCAATTTTTAATTTTTTTTAGTTTTGAAAAGTGGTGGGACGTACCTAAATACGTATGTTACTATGGATACAATTTTCAAAATTTTACAAAAACATCATTTTTACACTGAATATTTTCAAAATATACCAAAAATTAACACAGCTATAGCCTAAACAAAGCTATAACAAGCTATAAACCTACATAATAAGTCATACCCATGATATATCAATAATTTTCTAAATGGCTAGACGAAGACTGTCACTGTGACATCACTGTTGCCATAACATGAAAACAAATTTCACCATTGAAATCAATAATTCTTTCTGCTTGAAATAGTATATAAAGAGCAGTGGAGGTGTTGTTTTATGTACTTTATGAACTGTCAAAACACGTGTATATCAAATCGACTATAATGACGATTGCCACACATGGAATCGAATCAGATCGACATTATAATCTCGATTATCAGTTTTTAAGGTTAACATACGTATTTAACAGAGAGAGCGTGCATGTAATTGGTACTGAACATGTTAATCACTCAACGAGTTATTATAGGCAATTTAACTAATATATTTGTGCCCATTTTAATCCGAGGAAAATCAGCTGAATACATTGATTTGAATATTTTGCAGTATGTAAATTAATTATAATTTTAAGGAATAAACTACTATGTAAGAAAACAGCTTACTTAATCAAATATGAATAAAGAAAATTACATATGTTTGATTTATTATTTAAGGAAATAATTTTTTTATAATTATGTAAATACATGTCATTCCATGAATCTTATCTTAATAAAAAAAAAACGCCTGGGAAAATACTGTGGGAAAAAACTGGGGATTTGCATGTTAATAAAGTTATTAAAAAATTACCTCCAGTTTATTTGTATTTTACAGAATGTCAAAAATTTGTTCAATTGATACTTTAAGATTCCTTTATTTTTCTTATGTAGACTCTGCAATTGCGTTTGTCTTATGCATTTATCTCCATAACATCAAAATTTAATTTAAATAAGATACTAACACTTCAAAAAAGGTATATTCGTATTATTTTGAACCTTAATTGGAATGATCCAGTAAAAAATAAATTTTCTAGTTTATATATCATAACAGATTATAGTCATTTATGTACCAAGCTATTTTATACACTAAGCAGTTAATGAGAGCTAAGAAATTACTTTTATTAAGAAAAGGTTATAACTGTTATCATACTAGACAAAAAGGCAATATTGCAATTGAGTCACATCAACTGGAACTTTTAAAAAATAAAAAGCTTACATCAGTGCAAAATTAAAACAATCTTCTTACATATAAAAAATAAAACAAAAAGTATACAAAATTTAAGTATTACTTCACAAACATTATAATTATAATTATTATAATTTTCAAGAGTTTGAAGCATAGCTGTGAATTGTTTATGAGATTACAAGTATATTTTGAGATTGAAATTACTGTAAAATTGGGTTTTATTGAATTTGTGTTTGCTGCATTATTTAGGTTAAGTATTTCAAGGTCAAATTTCCAGAAATATTGTGCAGACATACAGACAGAAATGAAAGTTTTCCAGCCTCCCGAGTGATAGGCTTTGCTGAAGCTCAGCCAATTACAGGTAATCAACGGACTTGATAACGTGTTTTAATTCAATTTAATTCTCATAAACAATATTGTGAAAATTACAGCTTGACAGCAAAGGACAAGCAAGCGTGTTCTGATGTCATGAAGAAAGGAAAAAGGACATCAGCACAACCAGTGAGGACAGAGGCAGTGGGAGGGAATAATGGCAATATTTGCAAACTTGTCCTAACCTGTCCGTGTGCAGGTGAAGAACCTGCTCTGCCTGTCTGCTGTCCTCTTGGTCCTTCTGGACAGGGAAGTAGCTACAGAGGGTCCCCAAAATGTCCCATATTATTTTTAAAATTTGAACTTTTAAGCAAAAAAAATCACCTATGCTACCCTTTTATCTGTATGAAGTATTCAAAGTAGAACAGTCCGCACTAAAATAGTCTGTAGTGGCTGTTGTGTTTTAATCCCTCCTCGACATCAATCACCGTTGCCAGATTTTCGTGTACGAATAATGACATCCATCTAAACATCAGGGAACATCTCATCGAACTATTTTGGGGCTGGCTACTCGTGTGGCAAAATTAGGCACAAATTTCTTCCTCTATAGACTAGACATTATATTTGGCTATTTTCACAAAACCACGAAATTTTATTTATGAAAATCCTATTTGAAAATATTTTTTTTAATTCCCATGTTTTTAAATATATTTTATAGGAATTTTAAATTAAATCTCAAACACACACCAAGTGTTTGAGTAGTGAGTGGAACACTGTTCCAAACTTTTTGTATGCTTAACCTTTTGTTCCAATACTTGACACCTGAAGAAGAAGACAAATCTGACTCTTCGAAATGTTGTGTTTCGTTTATTGTAACACTCAACGATGGTAAATGTTCATAATTATTCTGTTCCAAAAACAGACGTAATTTATGCCATATTTAAAAGTGTTAATAACATAAATTGATAGATCCTTTTTACAAAAAAAAAATTTAAAAAATAATTCTACAAGGTTTATGATTGCAAATTGAAGTTGAGTAATCTTAAAAAATGTATCTAAAGATATTAAATTGATTTCTCACAATCCTATGGTATCTACATCTGTCTTAATTGAGCTTTAACAAAAATTCTAATTAGAGAGAAAAATATATTTTGTGACTTTTTATCAAGCATCTAAAGAAAATGCTTATAAATAAATGCTTAATAAAAATAAAACAAATCAAGCAAATATAATGCTTAACATTTTCACTGTGGCAGAGGCAGGAGTGCTGAGTAGTCTAGTGACACTAGTCAAAATCACTTAGTATGGAACTAATAAAGGTGTTAAGCAGAAGTTAATTTGTATATGCATTGATGTTATTGTTGATAAATTATGTATGGTTGTATTTGTGTTGAATTTAACTGACCTTGTTCAGGTAAAAGGTAAAAAGACTGTTCTTCAGGTCTGTGAAACTTCTACTTAAAATTCAGTAGAAAAGCAAGTAATGAATGTTTCAAATTATGTACAAGCAAAGCAGTTAGGTAATGAAGGTTTCAAATGATGCAGGAGAATAGGAAGTAAATAGTAACTTTCATATGCAAAAGACCTTTTCCCAGTTAGTGTCGTTAGGTTTGACTTTCATAACCCCAGCAAGGAATGTGCGTGTCAGCTGGGTTAACAAATTGAACAAGTACAGTTGTAGTCTATTGAAAATTGTGGTTTAAGTTGGTAAAAGAAACATTTGATAAAATATTAAAATATGCGTTCAAGGTATTATCCAAGTTTGTAGGTACTTATTTTCAAACAAAAAAAATACTGATGTTCCAAAATGTTTTTGTATTGTATTGTGTATAACACACACTACAACTTTTTCTTGTAACTTTACCTTAATCTGTGTGTATTAATTATTTAAATTTTTTGTATGCTTAACCTTTTTTTACAATAACTTGACATCTGAAGAAGAAGACAAATTTGATTAATGGGAAATGTTGTTTCGTTTATTGTAACACTCAACGTACGGAAAATGTTCATAATTATTCTGTTCGGGACTTTCTTTCTGTAACTCCTTATAGCTATTGATTTGGAAAAATTGACCTGAACCGCCATCATGCCTTAACTTACAGCAAATACTTTTATTGATATGAACTTGTGTGCTCGGTGGCGTGTTGTTACTTTCTTAGGTGATTATCTCGGACTCAGTTTTAGGTTGTTACTTGATTATACTGGGTTTGAAAAGAATACTTTTGTTTTAAGTGTTTAACATAAGGGTACTTGAAGTGTTTACAAAGATTTATCCGTTGCTGTAGAGGAAAGACAGCAAGGTAGCGACTGTGCTCATATTGAGGACATGTCAAATAATTGTTGTTGCAGTTGTTAACATGTTAAGGTATTTTTGTTGACATATGTCCCGTGTCACCACACACTGCAACTGTAACCTTGACGACAGGAAAGGGCATTGACATTTACGCTTCACCCTAACTGCACTTGTATGGTTGGACCCGTTCTTGCACACCATCCTGCCATGGACTTTTTTGTGTCTTCAGTGTTTCTTAATAACCACAAATGTGGATCTTTTGAACAGTTACCAGGAAGCTACAATTAACTGTGGATATGTAATGATGCGCTTCATTATTCAGCACAAAATGTCTGAAGCGTCTACAGAATACTAAACCTACGATTGATTTATTTTCTATTCTATGATAGATGCTAGCATTGGTAAATATTCGACATATTTGGTTGGGTATCTAGTGCGAAATGGGATCGTCTTTCTTCATCAAGTACACACTGGTTGGACAAACCTACCAGGCAAGTGTGTTTATAACGCACTAAATTTCAAAGTGTGGTAGATCTTGCTTGCTGTCACAACTATAGGCAGAGTCTCCCACAAAGGTTTTCTATATGAGTTGTTGAAAGAAGGACTATCGATTAGTACTATATATTATAACCACCCACATAAAGTAGAGCTTTAAAATAGGTGGATGAGTGGGGATGTTGGTTTTTTTGAGGTTGTGTGGGAGGGAGGGGTTGTTGCTTTAATATTTATATTAGTGTTTTGGTAGTAGTCGTTTTTTTACACTATTTCCAATTTCTATGATTTCATAGTTTTGTGTCAGTTTTGGTGGGATAGAATTGGTAATGGGATTTTGAGTTGAGAGGACAATCTTTGAGGGAAGAAGTAATTGGTAGTGGGTGATGAGTCTGTTTATTTGGCACATTTCGGAATGTGTTTTGTTGTTTGGTACTCTTGGGCTGGTTTATTAGAGAGTACATTAGAGAAGGGGATGTTTTGAGGGAGGTGTGTGTGCGTTTTTGGGGTAAAGGGCAGGAGGGTATTTATAGTGCTACTGATATTTATTTGTAATGTATTCTCCGTGCTACATGTCTGAGTCCTTTGGTGAGCTTTCCAAAATGTTTGTGGAGTGTAGATTCATGTTATTCTTGATAGTGTTGGCTGTACCTGTGAATGCCTGACTTCTAAAATATGTCGTTTCCATTAGCAAAGATAGAAATTTTTGGCTGCTAACATTGACGATTAATCGGTCTGGGTCATCCTCAATCAACTCTGATGAGCGATGGTAGTACGGTGTTGTTTATTTCTCGGCTTAAGTACATAGAGGTTGGTGGAAAGGTTTGTGTTTTCTTCTGAACAGGTACAGCAATTGCGTTATGGGTTGGCCTCGTCTGGTATTATGTTCACGATCTGAGTACTTCGCCTGATACTGAAATCTTAGTTTAAGACCTTCTTGAAAGGCCATAGGACCGCATGGTCAGCATGTTCGGTTGTAAGGCCTTCATTTTTCGCTTCTCGGTCAGTTGTGGTACTACATTCCAGGAAGTGATGCGAAGTGATTTTCCTTTTGCCCATTCTGTACATTATCTTTCAAGGATATTACATGTGGTTACACCAGTACATATCTACTCGACATGATGACTTACTTCATCCTGCCAGCTCAACCAGATGGATCGGTGTCATAACTGGGAGTATACGCATGGAGGTCATAACGGATGCCCAACCGTGGTAAAGGACTCTGTATGGGGGAAGTACCCTGTAGATGGGCTCTGATCTGATGGCTAGAAGGGACCAAGGCGGTCTACTTCACAAAGACATATCTTGATTAACACATGACCATCGTGAGACTGACCTTGTAATTAGGGATTGCTTACCTCGATCTTATATGTTATACTGGTGTTTTATGTATCATGTATAATTCACCTGGGTCTCTTACGAAATTTGATTAGATAGAGATGGACAGTACAACATCTTATGCTGGACTAAGAAGTACGAAATTATGACTGGCTTAATTTCTCTTTTAGGTTGGATGAAGGGCCACAAACTAGTTCTTTTCTAAGGTAGGGAATATTTTTTGGGGGTACAGTTCTCTATTGCGCGTGCATTTGAGTGTCCGGTGCAGGACTAAGGGCTAATCCTTAACAAAATTAAAACCAAGTCAAATTCTGTCCTAGGTGCTGGAGTGAATGAGTCACTAGTTGTATATATGGTGTTTTCGATACTTAGTGTTCTGCTAGAGTGACTTGTACCACTACCACTTTCCATTTTTTGGTTTAAATTCAAAGGGGTTTTTTTGTTCTCTTAGGACAAGAGGCTTATTGTGACAGCATATTCAGGATGGGTAAGGTTAAGGAGTAGGGTCCATCTCCTGTCGAGATCCATGAGGAAAGATTAGGGCACTAATCTCATCATGTCCTCCTGGAAGAAGGGGAGGCCTGCTCTGAACCAGCCTCTCCAGTCAAAGCAGGCAGGGGGTGGCACACCCTTGTTGAGGCTAGCAAGAACCTCTGATAGTTAGGGAATGAACCCCATCAACTCCCGCAGTAGACTAGACCTATCGAATAAACCCTTGCACCCCAGAATCTTGACATTTACAGTTAGTGATGTGCCGCTCCTGGATATTCATAAGGTTACCCAGATTTGTGTGCCACATCGATTTTTGCTGTGTCCAGTGGTAGGTTTAACTGGAAAGTATATACCAGCCATAAGGATCCCTCCTGGGTTAATTTAAAGGGTTTAAGCATATCCTAATCGAAGTCCAGCTTTTATTTTATATATGAGCTAATAAAAGTTAGCTTCTCTTCCCTTCTCTCAATACTGGAGCTGATACTTTTTAAATTATCTATTATTATGATCAATGAGAGATAATATATTCATAAAGAAGGAAATGTTTCAGCTATCATGGGTGGTTTTCAGACAACGTGATTACCCCACTTAAGCGGAAGGTCTTTGCTCTTACTTAATTTACACAATCTGGAGACATGGATGACTATGAAGTGTACTCTAGCCTGTTGGGAGAAGTAAATATATAACTTGACAACTGCAAATAGTAGTGTTCTATAAATGTTTAAAAGGCCAAATTTAAACGACCAAATTTTGGAAATATGTTAACCAATTTTAGGAGAATTCACCTGGTTCCAGATGTCAATATTGATAACTGAGTTGTATCTGATACTACTGGACTTGTACTATGCTGGAAATTTGAAGAGTACTTCCCTTCTACCAGAGTGGTAAAAAGCAATTGAAAGAAGAATCTGATGTGGTGCATATATTATTTGAATCAAATTTTAACATTCTCCCTATATCTGTTGATATTGCTTAATCTATCATCAGGAGCCTAAAATCTCGTTATGCTTTTGAGATTACTGATATTCCTGCATTCATTATGAAAGGTATATCTCAGCGATCAACAATTCTTTGCTTTTGTAATTGTACAGATAAGTTTATTGATAGGATAAATTTCTTTCATTTATATTTTCATGAAGTCACAATGATTTCAAAGTATAATCCTCAAGCTCTCTACAATTTTAGATGAATATCTGCTGTAAAGGCCATATCAAAAGACACTAAAAAAGGCTGTACGGTATTTTAAATTTTCTTTATTTTGTAGAAAGATATCAACTTATCACTTCATAATAGTATGGACGGCTTCATGAAAAGATATTCGACTGTCAACGTGTTGTTTTTAGCAGTGGCAGGTCCTGAACTGGAGCAAAAAGGTTACTTGACTTCCGGAAGACATTTGACAAGCTTCATAATTTTTTGGGAAGCTTTCAGGTTTTGAATTTTTTTCTTGACTTTATTTATTGGATCAAGTATTGAATTATCTTTTAGAAAGAACATTAGAAGTCAATTTAGTAGATTTTATTCCGAGAATTTCTTTGTCAGTTCAGGAGTGCCTCAAATTTGAGCCCTCTGCTTTTCTCGTTGTTTTCAATGACATAACATCTAACGTTGAACTGTGATGTACAGCTTATTCTGACAGTATTATTGTTTCTGGAGTAACGGATCATTTGTCTCTACAATCAGCCTTTGATTTTGTTGTGGGATTTGTTGAATTCAATGATATGCCCATGCATTTTAATGAAGTGGTAGTTAAGTAATATTCCGTACTGATTTGATGATACTATTGGTATTAGGCCAAGAGAAAGCACATTGTACAGAGTGGTATTCTCATAGATTTGAAGTAAATCTTCTCTAACAATATAAGTATGGTGTTTTTAAATTGGCTCTTGTGATGAGGATCATCAAATTTTTAACAGTAAAGAATCTGATGCTACACAGACACTGTCTTCAGTATTCCACCATTGTCTGGAATAGACACATAGGTTACATACAAATACAGTAATCCAGAATGTGCAAAGGAAATTTCTTTTGGGCATTACTTGAGCTGGTTGGAATATATGCAAGAAAGAAACTTCAACTTCCTCTTCTCTCAGGTGGTTGTACTGTTAGACAATAAATGTCTGCATAATATTAAGAAATTATAGACCTGCGAATGTTATTGACATAAGGTATACCTTTTATATAATAATTCTGTTTGATTGTACCCATTTTTGAAGTACTGAAATCTCAAACACTTAATTCAAAAATATTTTGAATTAAGCAGCTTTTACGGAGTATGGAAATTACATGTGAGTTGTAATTATTGACTTTTTCTCAAACTTAGTTTGTTGCAAGCAAAGGGCTCATTTTTTCAAGTCCTGCAGCTTAACCATCAAAGCTGTTTTGCTAACTGATTTTGAAAAGTACTACAGGTTGTGGGGGGGGGGGGAGGGTGATCCTTTTGGCCAGTAATAGGAGGTGAGTCAAAGCCTCACTTAGTAATATTTTATAAATCACAAAAATATCACTGTTTGATGATTAAAAATTATTCGAATTGTATACAGTGCATAAATAAATCTTATAATTTATAAATATTTTACAATAATAAAACCAGAATTAAATTGATATGCATGTATACTAAAGAATGCCTAAAAATGATACATTTCAAAATTCAATTTCTTAAAATAGTTCTAAAGTTTTCAGTGACCTTAGATAGTACCTAAAAGATTTCAGAATGCTCAAAAAATTAATCTTCAGTCAAAATATTTGTATTGGGGATCCCAGGTCAACAAATTGGCTTTTGGAACATTTCTATCATGTATACATGTCCATGCTCGCAAGCATATAAAACGTAAGTATAGCGTAGATTAAATACTTATATCGCCCAGTTATTTAGAAACCACTCTAAATTTTTTATTTTACTCGTAAAAATGTTTAACTGTTTTTCAAAATAAAACAAACTGTAACTCTTATCAAATTCTCTTTCACAAGTGATTGATGATTTTTAATTCTAGTCAAAGCACAACTGAAGCCAAAATAGAAACCATACAACTGGTCTGATGTTTTTCAAATACAACATGTGTGTGTAGTTTATTAAATTTTCTATAAACTCTTGTTCTTAAACTGTTTAGACATTCAATGATGACTAAATATTTAAAATATACTGTTTTTAAGATTCTTATCATTTATTTATACAGAACAAAATTCAATTACGTATAACGAAATGAAAATTATGTAAATGCTATATGTCTTGAAATCTATGTTTGATGTAATTTTTGATTTTGAGTAAAATGCAGTTTAAAACTTTACTCAAAGATCTTAAAAAACCACTAAGAATTTTCTGGTAGAATGCAATGTCTACAGTGTGTAAAGTGAGATAGTTTTTCCTGTGTTTTAATGATTTATTTATAACTGATTTAGTTTATACAAGAAGAAAACATTATTAGTTTAAATTATTGAAGACAACCAATTCTTAATATTATTCATTGTTTCTAGACTGCTAATATTTTATGTTGTACAAATAAATACCATAAGTTTATTGTAATAAACAAAGTTTGATACATTTCTCCAAATTCCTTATCTACCTGTATTTACTCCATTAAAATGTATAACAAAAGAATTAATCCTTACACATATAAAACATTATAAGAAGTATAAACCGCTATTTAATGTATTAGTATCACTTTGGTTGTCATTATTTCAGAAATATAAAAATAATGAACACCTTTTATTGAACACAGGATCAAAATTTAAGTTACTGACTGCATGTATTATTGTTACACTGAACACTAAACTGAATAAAGTACATTATACTTAAAGTACAAAAAGGCAACTGTTAATTTGCTAAGTGTAATAATTCAAAGAGGCTCCAATATAAGTTTGACAGAAACTACGAGTGATAAGGGATACTTCTGAAATGTTTTTAAAGAAAAATGTGGTTAAAAGGTGTAGTTGAACTGATAATGCACCTATTACAAGACCAATTAAACATAGAAAAGCAGATAAAGTTTGAAGAAAGTGATAATAAAACGGGATGAGCAGCTGTGGACTGTACCATAACCTCAAACCTCACTATGTTTACAAAGTAGATACGAAATCAGCTGACAAGCGCAGCGCACTCACTCACCTGTTCAGTCACAGTGTCAGAATGTGTCGGGAATAGGAGAAAGCAACAGATGGCTCAAGTGTATCGATACTGGAGGGGAAGTAGGCAATGGCGTCCACCAGATCATTATTCCAATACTGACCTTGAACACCACAAACAACTTAGGGAATCCCGTTCCCACACCGCCCTCGTCTACCTTGGTGTGTGCCAACACATAAGGACAGGAATTAATTAGTTGTATGCAGAGCTTCCCGTCAGTTGAAATCAGAGGAGGAAAACAAAACAAATTAGTGTATCAGACCACTAAAGCGATCTCGAAATAGCTTTGTGTTTTGAAGTTTCTGAGGGTAAATCAATTATTTCCCGACGGTATTATATACTAGTGTCATAATACTTAAAAAATAAGAAGAAGCTATAACTAAGAACGTTTGTTTTTAAATCATATAAATGAATTATGCTAAATACATAACACAAACATGTCTTTGTGTTTACTTTAAATTTGTCAATCACCAGAATTTCCTTAACTTGAAATAGGCTATGTCAAATAGTGTAAACTTAGATATTAATGTTTTTTTTATCCCCAAACTAACACTGATAATCTTAATTTCATTCACACCAATATTAGAAGTATGCGGAAAAAATTTTGATGATTTATCGAGGAAATAAATAACATAAGTGGGGAAATACATTTTATAATAATTAGCGAAATTTGAATAGGTTCTGACGAAATTAATTTATACAACATACCAGGATATAAGTTGTTTGCTCAGTGCAATGATACATACAGATCAGGTGATGTTATCTGTTATGTAAACAATAGTATAGATTGTAGTAGATTATAAATAGATATGACTTCAGCCGATGCATTATTGTTGAATATTACTATCAATAAACGCCATTTTAAATTGTTTTTTTTTTTTTTTTTTTGTATAGGCTCCAATGCACTTCTGAAAATTTGTTTGTTAGCGAGTTAACTGAAATAATTAACAACATTCATAGTAATGTGGTTTATGTTAGCGACATAAATGTGAATATTCTTGATAATAAACCAATTGTGGATGAATATACGAACTTACTAATCATGGTTTCATATCATTAATAAACACACCTACTAGAGTTACTGTTACATCTAAAACTTGTATAGATCATATTTGTGTTAGAAGTGAAAAAAATTCCTTTAAAAGTGCAGTTTTTGACCATTGTATTACAGACCATTGTATTTTGGGACTTGTTTACAACGTACAACCAATCACCTAATGTAAATACTTTAACTAACAAGTCGAATAATAACAATCAAGTCGATTATAATTTAGTTAAAGAGAAACTGAAAGTCGTTAATTGGGATATAGTCTACAGTGATAATGATGTAAATAGTTGTTATTGTAAATTTAATGATATTCTGTGTACAATTGTAGCTTTAAGTTGTAAAAGGATAAGCAGGGGTAATAAATTACAGAAATCCAAATCATTAAGTCCATGGATGACCTTTGATATTTTGAATGGTATTAATAGGCGTAATAGGCTTTACAAGATTAGTAAAAGAAGATTGTATGACACAGCATTTAAAAATTATTTTATTAAGTTTTGCACCGATTTAAATCTAAAAATTGCTTTTGTAAAACAACCAATATTATTCTAAATTATTATTAGACTGTAACAAAGACGTATCTCGGCAGTGGAAAATAATAAATAGTTTAACAGGTCAAGTCTCGGACAAAAGTATTGACAATATTGAATTGGCGGACGGTATTATTGTAACAGATCCTTGCATTATCGCGGAGGAGGTAAATGACTACCTTATCTCAGTACAGTCTGACCGTCCTAGTACAGTCCCGACTGCCAACCTACTTCCAATACGCACCTCCCAACAATCCTTTTTTATTGCGCCAACTACAGAGGACGAGATAAAGTCTGTCGTAAGAAGTCTAAAAAATAAAAAATCTACTGGATATGATAATATTTCTGCGAAACTATCGAAATTTATTGTTGATGATGTAGCGCCAGTACTGACTTATATTATTAATAACAGTTTTAGTCAGGGTATATTTCCAGAAAGCCTAAAATTGAGTTCTGTTGTACCAATTCTTAAAAGTAAAACTTCCTCAAAATTAAACAATATACGTCCAATTATTTTACTTTCAATTTTTTCCAAATTATTTGAAAAACTAATGGTTATAAGATTGAATAGATATTATTAAACAAAATAAATGTTCTTGGTAGTAATCAATTTGGATTTGTAAAGCGTAAATCAACCGAAGATGCTTTATTAAATGTCACAGAAAATATTTACCACAGCCTTAGCTCCAATTGTAAAACATCGGGACTCTTTATAGATTTTAAAAAAGCGTTTCGATTTAGTTGACTATGAGATTCTCTTAGGTAAGCTGGAGGCGATAGGTATTAGGGAAACAGCTTTGTGTTAGTTTAGATGTTTCTTGATAGACAGACAACAAAAAGTAAAAGTTTTAAGTAATTACAGCTCTCCTAAAGTAGTCGAATCTGGTGTCCCACAGGGCCCAGTGACCTCTGCAGTTCTTTTCCTGATATTCGTAAATGATTTACTGGAACTTAATTTTGATGGAAAAGTCAGTGCTTTTGGAGATGACATAGCGTTATTTTACTCAAATAAGGATTCTATTTTACTTTGTGATTTAATCAATCAAGATCTCTTACTGCTAAGACAGTGGTGCCTCCAAAACAAAATGCAAGTAAAATGTAACAAAACAAAATTTGTCAATTTTGATCTTCGTGGTTTTGAAATACCACTTCCTCTCGCCTACCATTCTGTTTTATGTAATTTAACAGCGTGTGATTGTCTACCTTTGGAAAGAGTAAACCATTTTAAGTATCTGGGGATTATTTTGGATGAAAAAATGAATTTTGAGCAATATACTAATAGTTTGAATAAAAAATTTAAAATCTTCTATTAGAACTTTTTAATTTTTAAGAAATTTTTGTAATAGTGATCTTCTACGTTCCCTCTATTTTGGCTTAATAAACTCTAGATTGCAATATGGTATAATATGTTGGGGCGGGACATATAAGTATCTGATAGACAAATTAAGAACCACCCAAAACTACTTTTTACGTTTTATGTTAAAAAAAAATAAAAAGGGAAAGTTCCTTTCCCCTCTACAAAGAAATTAATATTAAACCTATTCAACATCTTTTTGTGTACAAAGTTTTATTAGATTTAGATTAGTTTTTTGTAGATTGTTTTTTATTAGAAGTGGGAATGTAGGCAATGAGAATATATATTATTATACTAGATATGTAAATAGAAATGATTTTAGACTACCAAAAGTAAATAAATCCATTTTTCGCCATTCTTTTCGGTATTTAGGACCAAAATTTTTTTCATCATATTCCATTACACATTAGAAATATTCCAAATTAAAAAAAATTTTGTCCAAAAAGTAATTATTTGGCTTACTTTGCAGCAAGACATTGGCTATTTGAGTACTGTGATGTCATAAGGTGTATTTATATATATTATATATTGCTTCTTATCATTGTTTATTGGTAATGTATTGATATTTATTAGTATTTATTGTTAATTATATTTGTGTATGTATTGTGATGTATAATTTATTTATTTTGTGTATTTGTTTATTGTATGTAATTTATTTTCTGAATTGTATTATTGCATAAATATTTTTTGTAGATACCCAAATGGCGGCTCAAAGTAATATATGATGACTCTCGTAAATGTGTATTTATTTTTTTTTTTCAATTTATTAACTGGCCACACTACTTGTAAAAGTGGTCAGTCAATTTCCAAAAATGATAATGTTTATAATTATGTTTATATTGATTGGAAATAAAATTCATTTATTCATGTTGTTGTGTCAGGCTATGATAGCTTGAAAAAATTCGACTCGATTTCTTGTGCACAACCTAAAACCACCTAATTTTTGGAAACCAAATTAATAACATAAAAGTAATAATAGCAATACAATAATATTTTTCGCACGAGATTCATGACTGTATTGGGCACGCTGCTGTTTTAGGATACTTTTTAGTGCTTTTAAAATAGAAATGATAATTGATTTGCATCTCAACATTGTATAATTTTTACAATTACATTTTTGGAAAATAACAGCCTTGATTTACCAGTTATGAAGGCTAGCAATACAGAAAGTAAAAAACTTAAATATCAGAGTCCGCTTTATACATTTATATTTCACAAAATATCGGACTTGTGCGGTCTTAAGGGCCCCATACACCTGCGAGTCTGGCTCGCGAGCCGGACCCGCTGATTATTCACCATACACCTACGTATCTTGTTCGCCCAGTTGCAGGCATGAGTTTTTTCGAAGAAGGTTGCAACTGCGGTCATAGTGTTAGATGAGCTAGGTGTATTGTATGAGCTATGTAAGAAGAAACGGAAGAAAAGGGTAATGTGGTCAAAGAATTGGTTACTAAATAGAAAGAGAATTAGTCACATGAATTTATTGAATTTTGTTAGGAATGATAGTCGCCAAGACTATCAGAACTATTTAAGGATGTCAGCTGAAAGTTTTAACATGTTATTGGACAAGGTTAAACCGCTTATAACAAAGAAGACACTATACTGCGAAACGCTATATCACCAGAGGAACGCCTCACTGCTACTCTCCGTTTTCGTACGTAATAAATGCTATCGGAAAATTTCGATACTCTTCAATAAATGTTGTTAAAAAATCAGGGCTCATAAATAACTTGGAGTCAGCCATGTTAACTCAAAACAAACAAAACACCTTACCCTTGGCGGAACGAGTGGTGCGTAACGTTTGGCCTACAGAGTCCGATCCGTAATACGCCATACACTGGCGAACTGATACTCGAGCCGAGCCGAGCCGAGCAGCACGGCAAGCAGTGGCGGATCCGGCTCGGCTCGCCTGAATTTGACTCGGCTCGGCTCTTTATTGTCCATACACTGACGGATTTGGTCCATTTCTAGGCGAGTCGAGCCAGGCTCGCGAGCCAGACTCGCAGGTGTATGGAGCCCTTTACTCTTTCTTACATAAACAGTACTATAATTAGAACATGTATTATGACGAAAACTATACTGACAACAATATAAATCATTAAAAGGTAACAAAAATACAATTAAAATATATAACAGCCAGATCCGAAATAGTATACAAAAACCAACTCTAAGTACAGCTAAAATTAAATAATCAAAGCAAAAATTACAATTTTTTATAGACATTCATCCAACTCTATTTTATGTTACTGAAATAAATTATAAACAAAACGACGTATAACCTAAATAGTGCTTTCAAAATTTGCAGTACTTTTAGTGTATTACAAGATATTCGATAATTGCATTATGTCTTCTTGTTCAAGTGAACACTTTTTTGTACAGTTTTTAAATATTTCTAATGATTTGGTTTTTTAAAATGAGTTATTGTTACTCATTTAGAGGTGTTGGTCCAAGAAAAAACATTGATCTTTTTAAAATAATTTTTAAAACTGTTGGTTTTCTAACCGTATTTGCTGATCTACTCACAGCACATATGAACGCACAATAGTTGTGACAATTGTGTATTATTGTTACCACTTCTAATGTAAACAATTTGTAAAACTTTATAGACAAAAAGTTGCTGAAACGATAAGGGTTTTACTTGCAATTACAATGGAAAAGATGGCTCCCGCTTGGTTTTGTTCAATGCAATTCGCACAAAAAAGTGTTGTGAAGTCCTAACCTTCTTTATTACTTATTTGTTTAAAGTTTATTGTTGACGATGGCAGATTTGACAGGATAACAGGATTTCGGAGATTTTGCCATCGTTATGGTTCCAAAAGTTATGACACAACGTTTCGAAGATTGTAATCTATCCTCTTCGTCAGGTGGAGGAGGATAGATACAATACCTCCCTCTCTTTCTTTATTAGTTTTTTTGAAGTTTCTCCCCAACAATGTGTATTATACTGTAATTTGGAATTATCCCAAGCATAATATAGACAGCTAAGCATATCTATTCCACAGAAATTTCTTAGATGATACAATTTCATTACATTATTCCGTAAACTTTTCAATAGTTGTTAAATGTGATCTTTCCGTTTTAATTTTTCATCTATCAAAACACCTAAATATTTGAAACATTGCTGTTCAATTATTTTTGCAATTGTAATTGTTATTTTGTTATTAAATAATGTTATAATGATTATTTAATTGTTATTAAATAATCAGTATAATGGTATCTTATTTCGTTTACATAACTAAAACTACAATGTCCAAAATGTAAAAAGACTGTTTAATTTTAGAGACAGGTATAATAATTAATTAACTTATGTGGGGTATGCCATTTACCGTAAACTGAATTCCGTATTTATTCTTTATGGTAAACAATCATTTCGTTGTTTAAAAGTGCAGAATTAATTCCCAATGAAAAGAGAAAAATAATTGTTGACTATCAATTTTAATGGTCTAGACACTGTAGTTGAATAATAATGAACAATACAAAATTAAAATAGATAAAACCTTGAATACAATACAATTTTGGAAATACTGTAAGATAAGTACAATCGTTTTCGCCTTAACAAAAACAATGCAGCGATTGTGTCTAATGTAACCACGAGGACGCCTTATCACGATTATTCTCATTATTAATAGTACGTATCTTGATTGAGAAAATTGCACAACTGAGAAAATGAACGAAGAAGTTATCTATATTCATTTCATTAATGTGACTGTCACGTAAAAATATCACACTGAAAATTATTAGTACAACAATTTGTACAGCACTGATGGTACAATGACTCTCAAGGTTGGTGTTTACTATACTCGTAAGAACTTCATCATTTAGAACCTTACAAGACAAAAAAGTTATAAGGATAATTTGTTCGGAAAAATTTAGTATAAACATATTTACTCATAACGATTTAATGGTACAAGTAAAATCTTTTAAGGACCGTTATATTGAAACCTTAAGAGTTATTAAAAAGATGAATAAAGAATAAACTTTGTTTAAAATTGATGTAAAATTGTATAAAAATGTGTCAATTTTAAATTTATTGATTTCGGAGTAGCTACCGAACTTATAAAACAAGAGCATAGTTGCAGAGGGCCATGCACACAACACAAATAAAATACAATTACAAATAAAACCTTTTAAGGACCGTTATATTGAAACCTTAAGAGTTATTAAAAAGATGAATAAAGAATAAACTTTGTTTAAAATTGATGTAAAATTGTATAAAAATGTGTCAATTTTAAATTTATTGATTTCGGAGTAGCTACCGAACTTATAAAACAAGAGTATAGTTCCAGAGGGCCATGCAAACAACCTTGGATCGCTTAAATCGAGAGGAATTCTTTCCCTAACAAAGAAATCGACCGTCAACCACGCTAATTTTGTTTGGATCTAAATGGGGGACTTGATTAAAAGCATGCAACGGTTATTCTTTCTCAGATCATATATTTCCTAGTTCTTATACATTGAGGTTGACATAAAACCAACCACCAGAAACATAAATACAGTAATATATTACTATATACTAAGCATTACTCTCCATTATTTTCGCAATGGTAGTGTAGACAAAGTTTGTTTGACCGCTACAGTGGCGTAGCGAAGGGGGGTCCAGGGGGTCCGGACCCCCCCGAAATTTTAAGACATTAATGAAGCATGGAGCAGGAGAAAAAAAAAGGAGAGTTATCATTACTCTTGTCTACAAACATTAAATTGATTGATTTAATTGATTAAAGTGACCGTTGTTAAAAATATAATTGTCCTTTCGTTTAAATCATGAAGTATCAAACGATACTTTTGGGCTCGGCCTTTCGGATAGTGTAGTGTAATCACGGTATTTCTATAGGGCGCGGTCACGTGACGTCGCAAAGTAACCTGAACCGTAACACGGCGAGCAGTTTAAATTAGCGACTACTTTGTTCAAATTCGTTCTTGGGGACGTTATAAAATGACCGCTTAGAATTAAGTTACGACGTTGATTTTAGGTGTCATTAAACTGTAGACGTGTATATAATTATCGAAAAAAATTCACTTTTGGTCGGAAAAATAAAAAAAATACACTTGAAAAACTATTTACTGATTAGAATTTCCAAAACTAATTTGGACTTCAGTTATTGAGGTAAAACGTGGCTTTTTGATTTTTGAGCTGGGGCTACGATTTTTTATCATTAAACTGTACTCGACTAACTATATAATAATCGATGAAAAAAATCACTTCCGGTCGGTAAATACCGAAGAAAAAGCTCTCTACAGATTTAAGTTTTGACGATTTTGGACTTCACCGGTTGAGTGGTTGAACAACTTTTTTTATCAGTAGAGTTTTTTCCGGTGTATTATCTGACCGGAAGTGATTTTTTCAATATTTCTTCGATAATTATATAGTTATTAGTCGGCGTTCAATTGATACCTAAAATCAATGTTCTAACATAATTCTAAGTACCACTTTCATCTCAACGACTCAACCAGTGAAATCCAAAATCCTCAAAACTTAAATCTGTAAAGAACTTTTTCCTCGGTATTTTCCGTCCGGAAGTGATTTTATTGTTTTGTTTCTCGATAATTTATATATGTATTAGTCGGCGTCGAATTAATACCAAAAAATCGACGTCTCCTAAACATAATTCTAAGTTAAGTACCACTTTTACCTCAACCACTCAACCAGTGAAATCCAAAATCGTCAAAACTTGAATCTGTAGAGAGCTTTTCTTTGGTATTTACCGACCGGAAGTGATTTTTTTTCTCGATATTTATATAGTTAGTCGAAGTACAGTTTAATGATAAAAAAAATCGTCGCCCTAACTCATTTTATAAATACCTCAATTAGTGAAATCCAAAGCAGCCGAACTTCTAATCAGTAGAGTTTTTCGATGCATTTTCCGACCGTTAGTTTGATCTGTACGTACCCGAGCAATGCTAGAAAATTGCCCTCCTTTTCTAAAGGGTTTTCGGCCGCTAGTGGCCCAATGTCCCCGAAGGGGTATTTCATATTCTCCACAGAATATAGTTGTGTCAATTATAAGCTTGAGTGAAGCTCTGTTTTGTTCTTCTTCTTTCTTATCTAGTGAATGCAACATACATTGGTGCATTTCTACTAGGCCAGAATCCGAACTTCGTAAAGTTTCTGTAGCTATACAAGAAAAAAAAAAAAAAAAAGAAAAAAAAAATTTGTGGTACTAATTGATGTGAGAGTTGAATTTGCTATTACATCTTTCCACTTTCTATAAGGCGTAGTTACTAAAGCTCCATATTTTTGGTATTTACCTTTTACCAGTGAACTCATTGGTAAATAACACACAAAACGTCCCCCGGATCCCCGGTTTTCGGACCCCCCCCGAACGAAATTTATGGCTACGCTACTGGACCGCTATACGGAAATCTCACAAGATATAAAATAATATTGTACGGTCCAGATAAAAAATCCTGAAAAAGCGAAAATATTTATAATCTGATAAGTTCAATGGCCATCTTGGTATGACACTTTTTCAAATATGGTAACCGTTTAAACTAAAAAATTCACAGCTCTCTAATTTGAGGACATGGAGAAAATTTGTGTTTTTGTAAATGTAGTTGAAATCATGTAATTTCTAAATAAATTCTTTATTAATACTTTCAATTGTAACAACATTTCCATACTGTGTCTTTCGCATGAGGTGGATGGACTGTATTTAATATTATATCATTAATGTTACACGGCAATTAAAACAATATGGACCACATCCCCGAGAAAGGATTTAATTAGATCCATTCTACTTTATTGTAAACCTCCCATTTTGTTTACTTTTGTTACCATTACCTTACATTATGTTACCCTATTGCTATCTACTGGATAGTTTAGTGACCTTGTTGATACCATGTTTACTTTCTCGGTTCTTAGAGATAAGCTGGAATGTGTGGAGTTCTTTTGCGGAGACAATCGAAAAACACTGCTTTCTTGATTCTAATAAAACATATTTAACTCGGACGCATCAAAATATACGGTGTGTTTCACAATGACTGTGGTATTTAGTGTATGATTCAGTTTATCAGACGAGACAAATCCAAGTGAACAAGAGCGTCCGGAACGCTTTGTTTTAATCCTAGCGAACGTTTTGGGCTTTTACAGAATAGTTTTTACAGCGAGAATGGTTTTTATTGCCCACAGTAATATTTAGCGTAACACCTTACATACAAGTAGGCATTTCCAATCACTATTATTTTTGTCCAAATGGTTATTAATAGAATGGTAGCCTGTTAATTTAATGAAATGATTAGGTAATAATTAAATTGCTAAGAAGGCACATCTTGTTATAAAGACCTCTCTCTGTTTTATAATAAACTGAGAGAGGTTTTATAATAAAACTATCTCTGTTTTATAATAAAACCCACTAGGTAATACTAATTCCTGATCTACAAGTATATTAAACGCAATCTGTCATAGTCACAAAACAAACTAAACAAATTATAAACATGTCATAGAATAAAAAAACAATAATACGATCTATGTATTATCATCTCTTTGTTGTAAATTTTGAGGTTTTACGAAATGTTATATTACAAGTTTTTATTTACAGTTAACCCTTACTGTAAAACGATTAAAGGACAATACTCTGATATTTTTAATAATGAATGATGAACTTACTGTAAATATACGTAGGCTTTATTTAGTTTACTATAGTTGCATATCCTATTCGTGTCAATTTATTATACATGTATGAGAATGTTTTAGTGAACTGACTTAAAAGAATTACCCCAAAACACTTTCTTCATAATTATGACGCACCTAAATTGCTATCTGTGACACGTTTATACTAAGCCTGGTCTGCTGCAAGGACGTAGCCAGCGAGGGGGGTCCAAGGGGTCCGGACCCCCAAATTTTTAGTTAACGAATGTTTTAAAAACAATTATTATTTAAATAATTCAGTATTACAGACATGTACTGATAAAACATCGTTGTCAACAAAGAAATGGGTCAAGAACTTTTTAAGGAAACAAAATTGGGCCTTACTCTCTGTCCACTACGGAAAACATCAGTTGTATCGACCTACACAAATACGTTCTTGGGACTGCCGATGTAAAATAAGGTAAATTGTTATCTCAATCTTTATCGCCGAGCGCTTCTGAGATCTCTATTATCGCTGTTGATTATTAGAGTTGGCTTGTTCTAGGAATCAGTTTCCAGTCGTTATCATGCCGTTGCTGTATGATTTAGTTCGTAATATTTATATAAAGTAAAAAAGGTTATAAGTACTCGAGCGGACAAGCAAGGACGTACATATAAAAGGAACTCAGAGGGCTCAAGACCACCCCCCTTAAATGTTAAAGGACAAAAACATAACAATTGCACCTGGTAGAACTCATTCATGTAGCCTTAAATCACAAAAATTTCCTTTGGAAAGATTCCAGAGCCCCTAAATTTAGGATATTTTAGAACTCCTAAACCAACCCCTCTGTCAGTTCCCTCCGAAATAATTTTTTATATACACCACTGTCTCGAGATGATACCTATCAGAAAAATATCAACATTTTAAAGACTGAATTTCCTTCAGAAAACCAAGAATGGATGTTGTGGTAGACAATTAACGGAAAATGTCCAGCATGTTTATTATAAGTGAACGATGTGTGCTATGATTTTGGTTTTTTTGCCTTCCTGAGGAAGATAAAAGGCGTTATCGTTTTTATATCTATTCTATTTATGTACACGTAATCGGCAGGACGAGGTACTAACAAATACGTAGTTGAACGTCACAATATAAATTTTTTACAAAAAAGTTTTTGTAGTTACACATAAATTCTGCAAAATAATCCAAACTAGTATTTTTACAAAAAGTCCAGAAGTTGTCCAGGCCAGTTTTACAGTAGATGTTTATGATTGGATAAGAGTTCACTTTGGCTGCCTTAGCTATCGCCAAAATCAATCTTAGGTGGTACTGAACACACAATTTTAAAAATCTACTTATTTATAGGTAGACTACCAATTAAAAAATCGCAAGCCTTACCTTGAACAGTTTTTAAGGCACAAGATGGACAAAATAGAGGGTTTCCCTATTTTGCGTTGGACAATTGCCACTATCTTATCGCGTAACCAATTATCGCTCTTGACCGGCAGTTGACCTTGTAGAGTTTCATGTTAAATGAAAAGCTGCATGCAGTTAAACGCAAGCGCTAAGCGTTACATTATTGAGCAATGTAAGTGCGGTTCAAGATAACAATAGTGGCGTGGTTGTAATTGTTTGTAACCGACATGATCGACCGGATTGGAGGCAATACTTCTGTTAGGACCAGAATTTGCGGGTACATCCAACCTTGGGGCCGCATTGCAAACTAAATAATAAATAATTGCAATACTTTTTATTTTCCACCATTTACAAACAAACACAAAACAATTTACATTCTTTGGAAATACACTGACCTAAAACCAGTCCTTTCCTAATAAAAAACAATATTCCAACCAACAAGCTGCTCTCCATGACGTTTGCATCTGACTAAAACGTCCACAGGCATATAATGAAAAACAGTACATATGTATATATACACATACATACAGTATACATAAATATACAATACAAATAGACTAAGTTGCCATTCACTAAGCGATATTCACAATAAAATCTGATATATTAATTATAAGTTTGGCTTATACTAAGGAAAAATAACAAAAAATTTTAATAGTGGTAAAATAAAATAAATTCAGAATTTAGTGTACTATTTGAAAAAAATAAAAATTGAATATTCAGCTCAAAACATTTGAAGGGTGCAGGAGAAAAACCAACTTAGTCACAAAACTAAAATTTTTCAGGAGAGCAAAAACAAAGTTTCAAACGGTCTGTAAAAAAAGAACATAACTTTTTGACCTTAAAAACTGGATCTAGGTTTAGTATAACTGTTTTTTTATAAAATATAAAAAAATTAGCTCATTGCAACAATTAGTTTATTTTTAAAAAATTGTCCCGGTAAACAACGCCATGGACTTAGTTGGTTTTTCCCCTGCACACGATGGACTCAATTGGGTTTTTCCCCTGTAAATAATGAAACAAACTAGTCAATATTTTTTAACTTCTGGTTTATTATCACATTTGATTGAAAAAAGGACAAAACAAAAACTTAGATATATGTAAATATTTGAAAACTGTGAAAGTCCTGTCATTTTTGGATATGGATATGGTCCAACGTCTTTCTTTTAGTTAGCTCCACACACTTTTGGTTACCTCCACTTTAGGTTACATTTTCACTTGAGGTTTCTTCCTAAAACACAATGAAAAAAACCAAATAATATCCAACTCTATAGGATATAGTTTTAATCATCACAACTGTAAATACTAACAAAAAAGAAAATTGTGAATAATTCAATATTTGCAAAGACAAAGTATCTTAGGTTGTTATTTTTTCACAAATAATTTTGTGTTTTAGAATGTTTTAGGAACATAGATAATATTTCATTAATCACTGCTAACGGAAAGTTATTGGAAAAAATAGTAAAACAGTTGAATAAGATATAGATTTCAAAACGTACTTTAAAAGTTAGCTTCTGCAGTCATGAGCGGCTACATCAACGGCTGGAACCTCAATCGCTGTTTCATTTTAACAAAAAGGTTCATGTAATATTCCTTTGAACCTTCTTTCGCAAAAACAGCAAACTTTAGAAGGATCTTTGCACTTTTCCTTTGACAGTGCTAAGGTGCATTGTAGGATTGTTCAGGCTCAGCCATATGCTCAGGCCTAGGCAAGGTTCTTCTTATTTCTTTCTTTTTTCTCTTTTCTTTCTCTTCTCTTCTTCTTTATGGATGATTGTGAAAAGGCGCCATTGTATCCGTTCTTCTAAGCTGAGAGGTTGGATGATTTGAAAAAAATCTTGTTTTATCCGGTCTGACTAAGCTGAGTACTCTTTTATCTTGGAAAAATCTATAAGTTTACTCGAGAGTTCTCTGACGGCTACAAAACGGTCCCCAAGTATGTTTTAGAACATTAGGTCTTTGTGAATATTGTTTTGGATGCCAAAAACTCTCCCATTTTTTGTTTAGCGATTTTCTGTTGTCATGTGCTAAGAAGGAGATGTGTTTAAAGGGTGATCGTTCTCCAACACAGATCTCCAACCGTCAGTGTCAAACCAGCTTTTGCTTTTTTGAATCCCATATTGTTTTTTTCATCTTTCCCATATGATTCTCTTATGGGAAAGTCACTATAACGTTGTAGTCCAAAACCGTTTCTCCATTCTGTTGATGTGGTAGGAAACTCTTATTTTGACCTCCGCATGAATCAGCAAAAGATGTAGAGGGTTTTCACTTCCATTGACAGGTAATTTTGGACAAAATCGTACAAAAAAGAGGGCAACATCATCAGATCCCTTTCTTACCCAACAGTACTCGTCATAGGTGTACATGATGGATTCCCCAGTGGACAAGATGTGTACATTGAAGATGTAAAATAATCAACTGTCGTCTAAAATAAAACTTCACTAGTGGAGATGTGTTGGGGGTTGTCTTCCATTGAAATCAAAATCGCAAATAAGCGCTTCCACTTCATTGCGTTGTTTTGCTGATATTTTTTGGACTTTACGTTTCAACTTGTAAAAATCGCCAATAATCTGCCTTCATTGCAGTTTTTCTACTTTTTCAATCTTCCAGTTTACTTCAACTTGTTGTAGGCAATTCTCTTTCCTTCCAGTAATATTTTTTTTTCTTCAAGTATATTTCTTGTCTTCTTTCAAATGACATGCAGCAATCTTCTTTCAATTCCTGAAACCTTTGCATTATTTTCGTCACAAAAAACAACATGTGTCAGTTCTTGGGTATCCAAACCCGATATTGAACTCAGTGACAAAGGTGTGTCGAAAATGTCTCGTAGGAAATTTCCATGCCTGGGTTCTTATTTAAAAAACATTGACAGAAGCTCCTTGACATTTAAATTTTCAGGTAAGTACACTTTGGTACTGTCATGAAGGCTGTAATGAGCCGTCTACCTTTTTAAAGAACAAAAAAGCTCATCATAGCTTCGCGTGTAGCCTCTGGGACTTTACGAGGTCGATTAAAATGTTTTTCCTCTGTTATTCTACGGGAGATTTACCAGTGGTCATTATTGACTGCTTGATTCTGTGTAGCCTAAAAGGTTTAACACCAAAAAGAGACTGAAAGGCCTTAAAACAAACAGGGATCTCAACGGCAGACTCATCTCTCACAACTCTAACTTTGTATGAAAAAGAACCTTCGTTCATTCTAGCTTGGTTTTCGTCTAGCCGAGGTCTCCTCGAGAGAAACAGGATGCAACGCAATTAGTCCACCCAAGTAGCTGTTTTTGAGCATTGGTACCTCCTTCACGCCCTATGTCATTGAATTGTTTAATTAAGGAATTTCTCTCTTCTGGTGTAACTTGTTGAAAACTATTCGTATCGTTTACAACGGCAATCTTCACCCGTTTCATATGAGCAAGCCCGTAGCTTTTTGGCGACATCCCTAACTCTCCCAGTTATTTTTCGTTTTTTCGTAGTTTTTACTTCACTTTACCTAGTGGCTTCATCATCACTTTCACTTTGCAGCTCACCGTCAATCATTTTCAAGTGATTGGGCACTAAACACAAATATTCACCAACGCTAATTTCAAATACGCACACCAAATAAACACTAATAACCTAAAACTTCACTTCAACAGTACAAACTAACACAACAGAGACAATAAGGAGTGTGTTGTTTAGTCTGCTACAGCTGAACCACAGAGTATGGATTGTTTGCGCATGCGCTAAGGTCAGCTGACTGTGGACTCAGTTGCTTTTTCCCTGAACCAGATGGAACTGAGTTAGTTTTTCCCCTGCGGTACAACATTTTAAATGGCTGTATCTTGTAACTCAGTTTAGTTATTCTCCTGCAGCTTTTGGCATGTTAAAAATATGGACCACAGACTATCGAATGGCATCATAATCTGTAAATCGATTTTTTTTGGACTAAGTTGGTTTTTCTCCTGCACCCTTCATTTGTTAAATCACCCAATATTATGATTTGTCAAAAGCCAAGCTTTCAGCAGTTTAGAAAAACAATTCAAGATATTACAAGATTTTATTTCGCTTGGAATATGATTAAAAATTTCGGTCCTATATACTGAATGGATTTCCTAAAAGATTCTTTGTTTTCTTTCGGTATTCTGAAAATTCTGTTATCTATACTTCTAGTCCTGTGCAACAAATCATTTGTTCCAACATTTCCACTGCGCAAATAAAAAATTCTTAATACTTTATATACATACAAATGTTCTACCGGCAAGATTTTTAACTGAACATACAGTGGTAAAGCACTTTTTCTTCTATTTTTGTTCAATATTACACGAATCAAGTAGTTTTGTGTTGTTTTTAATTTATTGATTAAATACTAGTATGTACCTCCCCAGCAATGTACAGCATACTGCAACCTTGATTGTATTAGGGCAAAGTATAATGCTAACTATCCAGTATGCCAAAGTGTTGAGGGGAATCTACTCAACAAAGCAATAATCGTGATGATTAAATTCCAAATTTAAATCTCCAAAGTGTATTCCTAAACTTGTCAAACTCCAGAAGTGTTTTGCGGCTAACACATATTTCTCAAGTAGGACTAAATTATTTTCTAGTCTCTAACTAAACTATTTGGGCTATGGTTTCATGTACGCTGAAAATGAGAAATGTATTTTTACATTTTCTCCAAATAAGAGTAGAAGAGAGAGAACGAGTAAATACTTTTAACTTGTAACTTCAGTCCTGTTTTGATACAATGCAAAAACGCGCTTTTGCTGGAATAATAACATTTTCTAGAAGAAAGCTTTAACCCTCCAACTGTTGTTCATCAACATTTTGATGGTCACAACCCATTGTGGATTGTTGTTAAAATGAAACTTTTTTCGACTCTTCAAAAAAAAAGTTATGGAATTTATTTTACTACTGCTGTATAGTTTACTTCATTCTGAGTAATAAAATATGCAATATAACATGTATTGAAGTAAAACTGTATTAGTAAAACTTTTATTAGCAAACTCTTACATATACACCCTATTTTCACAATTTACGTGCATCGCTGCTGCTTTATGTTATATAGTGTTATTATAGTTTCATAAATTTGTATAATGCTTATGTGTTTCTGAAACTAGAATAAATTTGACACAAAATGGCTATCTCACTTTTATAGTTTTCTTACTATAACTTGGTTTGCTAGGTATGGTCCCCCCCAAATTAAAAAAAAAAATGTAAATTTTGAATTTCATGGAAAAAAAAAATTTTAGTAAACATTTTTTTAAGGCCAAATTTAAATACTAATATTATTATATGTTTAATTCTGCACACAAAAATATATACTTCTATATGTATTACTTTTAATTTATATTTTTAATAAATTTTTTTAAAAAAAAACCCTTGCACGAGGCTCGAAAACATGCCGCCGCTACAGGAAAAAATGACCGCCAGTTGGAGGGTTAACTATTTACCTTTTCTATTTATTCCGTGCTTTGTAATAAGCAAACGATTCAGATGGAATATTCGTACTGGGCGAAACGAATTTAAACGGATACCGTATGAATGAAATGCGACATTGATAAAATTAGACGTAAAAATAAATGTATGAATGTGTCAAGATAATCTCTTCCTGTGAATTTTTAATACTACAATAAAACTTGCTTTCACATAAAAGTCGACTATTAAGAAAATCAGTATATTTTACAAAGTCTGTAGAGATTTCGTTAGAGTTTTTACAATTTACAGTTTAATTAATTAGTTAGAAATACCATCAACCAGATATAAAACAAGTATCTTTAACTAGATTTAATATTGATTTTGGTTACAAATAATATATAAATCATGGCCAGCGACGTGTAAAAGTCCATTCAAACCGTCTAATAAAAAACCCAATAATATCAACAAGGGAGTATTTGATCTAATAGTCATATTCTACATCTCTCTCATTAGTGTATTTAAATCTTAAGAACTCTTATCTAGTTTTCAAATAACCAAATAGAATATTGTTTTATGAGCAATAAAGCTGACTTGTTACTTTCACTCGGGATTCCAAGATCGGGGCAAACCCCCGACCGCATCAACGCTATGCGACAGTCAGATTACGGTGGTCGGAAACCTTTTTGTGTCCTCCAAAGATTTTGGGAGCAACTCAAAAATTTTAAAAGTAAACCCCTCTCAAGTGACCCCTCACTTTGAAGAGCATAAGCAAACAAACAATGATGAAAACCAGAGACCGCTATCTCTTTCCCATTCAAAATAGTACCAGAACAATGTTTTTAATATCTCACGACATCGCCAAGTTAAATCAAATATTCAAACTGGAACCCTCCTACTATTTGGCAGTGAGAAAAGCGTAGGTTGAGCTCCTCTCTCATGTTTTGAAAAGCCTGAAGCGGTATTTGGTAATCTTGTTTCTTAAATCTTCAATGCACTGGGGTTTTGTAAATGTAAGTGTAAAGCGATCATTAAAATTTTGACGACCATTTATTTTGTATATCTGGTTTTCACCATGTTTTGAGTTTGTTTATGCTCTTAAAATGAGGGGTCACTTGTGAGAGGTTTACATTTTAAATGTTTAAGTTGTCCCCAAAATCCAGCATTATTTGGGAACACAAAAATGTTTAAAATCATCAAATGAAACTTCTTTTCTACATTGCACCACTACCCAAAGGAAATCTCCTTACATAAACTTTATAAAACATACAGGGGTGGGATCCTGACTTTTTATTCACCCTGTACAAAGTAAAAGAAACATTGTTTTTTCTAATAAATAAAATCTATTTCCCTTCTTGACGTGTTGGTCCATACTTTTCAGACATGCTCACAGCATATAAATACGAGGTAGAAATTCCCTCCCTCCAAAACATTTGGATTTGCCCACTCCTGTTCAAGAAGGGATATGAGTACGCTAAAATAAATCATATTCTTGAATATGAACTATATGTTCGCATATACTAATAAATATGACTGTTACGGTAGTGTTATCGTTAAGCACGCACTCGGCGGGGTGGTGCTTCGTATAAAAGCACTCAACCCAAGATGCGTTTTATTTGATAAGTGTGTGATTAGATTGCGCAAGCGAACACTGCAATTCCAACTCCTCGTTTAGAATACATAAGCTACCAGATGCGGCTTGTATGAGATCTATAGGGTGGGATAGCGAATAGGTAAATAATATTTGAAAATAAATATTGAATAATTTATTTAAGTACCAGCGATAGCAATGCAGGAATAGCATAATACTAGGGGAGAGTAACATTTAGCTCGTTCCTGTGTAATTCAAATAGGAAAACGGTAACTTACTTAGATACCACTAGAAAGTGTTGTTAGGCCGATTGACTTATGTTTTACCACACGTACTTTGTAGTGTGTAACAAGTACAAAACTGTAACTGTTTTACAATTAAATAAACACTTTATATGTAGTTTTTCCATGGCCCAAATAACAATTATTCTATTTTGTAATGTTAAACGGCTATGTTAATTACTTTTCTACGCAGTAATCATCCCACACCTATATGGAAGCGTCATGGAAATCTTAAATGCAAACCTAGGCCAATGAGCACATAATTTTAAAGGTGTTTATTATTAGAAATGCGGCATCATAAGCTTTACTTATTACAAAAAGGCGACTTTTAGAATAACATCAATATAGAACCTATAAACGGCCGAAATGTTGTATAGAATAAACGTTTTGGGAATCACTCTGACAAAAACTTTGAGTATTGAATTTAGTTAAAGTAGTGAAAATATTTACATTCAGTTAATAAAACAATATTTGGGCGTTTCCAGACATTTCATATACCTGGTTTTTTCAACAATCACATTCACACAAGCTCGATTTTCATTTTCCTTTCTAGAACGGTTAGAAGTCGATTTATCTTATTCACAAAAGCATTATCACTCAAGTACAAAAAAAGCTGACGTAAAGGTACTTTATTTTGGTACCAAAATGCCAATTTTTCACTTTTACAAAGAGTGGTCACTAAATTACTCATTGCTTACATTCAGATTACAGTCTGAAAAGTCGATGCTATTAAAGGAAGTAGTAGTTTTATTTTAACTTAATTAATATGTTACGTATTATGTACTTCTTTAACTGATTAACTTTTGTTCGTAAATCAAATATGCAAAAATAAAACTCCTACAATAATATTTAATATGATTTAACAATTTTTATTGATAAACTTGAATGTTATTCTTTTTATGAAAAACTTAAAATAATTTCAGTTAGTCACTTAATAAAGAATTGACTTTATGTTTTGTTGTTAAATAAATCTACGGGATAAACAGATAAGAAGAAAGGACGATGCAGTGGCCAGCGCTCGACTCCTTATCAGTTAAAAAAAAACTTGTTTAACTACTTTAATCCTTATCTACTCTTAATCCAAACCTTGTTGAGCCTCTACACTACAATATTACATTTAAGTCTTTCCATTCTAAAGATTTTACTGCACGTTAACTTTAAACGATTATATCAGAATAACAGTGATTTGTGCATTATAAGAAATAATGTAAAAATTGTGTATGTGATAAATAAAACTTGTATAATATTACAGCCTAATCCACATAGGTTTTGCCGAAGGTAATTGTTATTTTAAGGCGCGTTTATTATGTTTTCAATATCTCAGTTGTCTCTGAAATTTGTTAGACATATTTTACAAACGATTTCCTTTATTTGATTTAAGAGGGTTCCAATTTGTTTGTTTGTTATAAAATAATATAATCGTCCTGATATACATTCGGGACACCTTAGCTGATTCACCATTCACACATAATAAAATGTATGTGTAATATGTGTTCTACAAATGAATATCAGCTCAAATATTTATGTTTATAGTTTTTATGCTGAACTAACCGAATAAAACAGAACGATTTATTATTGGTTGTTAGCATTACATCGCCATAACCTTGATAACTATAACGAGCTCTACAATTCATGGTAATTTCGCCAGCAGGTAAATCACAAACAAGTGATCGACCATCTACCGAGAATAATTATCGTTTGAAGTGCGGTGTGCGGCATACTTCTTTGATCGACTAGTCCTTTAAAATGGTGTGCATATCAAACTATGCTTACATTAAAATATTTTACTGACTCCTCGTGGACCGTTCCCATAGAAGAATAGCAGGACACTGAACGCATCTTAAAGTAGGTGTTAATGTACAGTAATCATATATGAAGTTTTGTAGATTAATCTGATACGTCTACATTAAAATTAAGCCATTCTTGAACTTGCACATAAAAACAGTATTGAAACTTTCGAGCGCCGCCATTTTGTTTAGAATTAACCTTTTGAGGTCTAATTTACAGTATGAAGTTATACTAATTAAGGCCTTTAAAATGGTATGCAAATTGACCTACGCTTAAGATTTTCTACCGACTCTTTACGGGCCATCTCCCTGAGGTGGTGAAGAGCTATTAATAGCACCAAAAAGCTTACTTTTATGCCCTATTTAAATGTAGAAAGTCTTGTGTTTGTACGTTTACGAGTACATACGATATTAGACCGTTTCAAGACTTTTCAGCACCCGTGTATATAATTTCTATTTACGTACATAGAATAATTCCCGCAAAGTCGTTTTAATACTGTATCAGTACGCATGCGTCCAGCGAAATAATAGACGTGAAATATTACAATTCATTAACCCATTCAAGTCTTAGAAAATCATGTTCGTTTTGTCTCAAACAACAGTACGACGTGCGTGAGTTATATTCTGTTCTACTTTCAAGGATTTGTAAAATATGTATAATACACAATATACACAGTTACAAGTTGTAATTGAACGAGTTTATAACAGCAGTTTGAAGCCTCTGAAACATTTTTACGCCCCATAATGTCTTTGGTTTCGTTTTAAATGGTAAACGGACTGTAGGTCCACGTCCTAAAACTGTCGGGTTAATTTCTTACCTGCTTCTGAAGGGGTGGACAGTGGGTCCCAGGCCGGGACCGTGGACCCACTGTCCGACTCACGGGTTTCTTTTGACGAGGGGTTGACAAGGGATCGCCGTACTCACTCTACTGCCCTTGAACGGATGTTTCGAGATCTATATATCTGCTAAATATTATTCAGCAGACTACTACCTTTTTACTAGTTTTTTCTGACTCGCTACATAAGAAAACCACCTACAGAAAGATTGAAACAAAAAGCTAATTGCATAAATGAAAGTCGGGTTTATTTTCTTAAGTGTATTGTTAAGTAATACACCATTTATAACTTAGGAATTGCTGTAACGATTATAATGGTCTTTGCTTTGTGGATTCGTTTTCATCCCGCTATCAAAACAACTATTAAAGTATCGTAAAATACACGGAAAAATCAGGTAATTAGAACAAGAATTTTATATAATACGAGTGTCTGTTAACTTTAGTTAACAGTTTTGTTGAACTGTTTTGTTTAAACATTATTTTGTGATAGCACAATCATATGTGTAATTACTTTACTACTATTTTCAATTTATTTATATTTGGCGTTGAAAGCATAGAATTAGCTTGGTAGTAACCATTACTTATTTAACCATTTCTGCAACCACTGTTGAACACATAGTAAGAAAAATATTCAGATAAGAAAATTAAAAGTATTGGTAAAAATCTACTTTTAATTGTACACTGTAGCAAATATTGAGTATGCAGTGTTTTGGTGAGTACAGTACCGTAAAGTTAATATCGAAGAAGCATTTACTAGGTTTATAACTTTTACTAGGTTTAAAATTTACAGTTTAACTTAAAAAAGATGTATAATATTTACTGTAGGGCTATCATATAAATGTCTAGCGCTAAACAATAATAAAATACACAAAGATGCAATAAACTTAATTTTAATAACATTTCTGTTGAAACATATTACTTTATTGTTAATCGTCCTCTTTTTAAAATTTTACTATGGATATAAATACATATATGAGTAATACACGTTGTTTTAATTTATCACCTACCTGAACTTTGGGCAATAGTCCCACTTATTCAATTGGCATAAGTTATTATTTTCTTCAATAACAGTGTCCGTCGGTAAAGTAATTTTCTTCCAGAAATATATTAAATTTGTAAGACGAAACTTACATTTTAGGTTAATCTAGTGTTACTATTCAATTCAGCATTTATTTGTAAATTGTAATTAATCATGTGTTGGTAATTCAAAAATAAGAATTTTTAATATGAGATCATAATTAGTTTTCATAACCTTTTGTAAAATTGTCCATACTGCAAGCATGTTTTTAATAAACATAAAGTTCGTTGTTAGTACAAATAATCAACAAATTCCCCTAATTGAGTTATACCTCTTTTAAACGTTTAATTTTTAATATATCTTACCACCTGATATACATGTTAGTACTCGTATATACTCGCACTCTTTTATGTAAGCTAATATGTCTCTGTAGACAGTTTCATTTAATTTTTGGTTTATAGGCCAAGGGCCACTATTTAAGGTAATACAATATTTTGTCTATGTATATGTACCTATTTAAAGTAATTTCATACAATTATAGATGTGATATCTTAAATATTATCTAAAATGTTGTTTTAATTAATAACAGTAATAATAAAACAATCAACTATCCATTTCAATTAACGTGTACTATGAGTGACGTGTCTACTCGCATATACAGTATTATACTAACGATGGGCCAAGATAAGGAATAATTAATACGAACTTACTGCAGATGTTTATCATTCATTAGGATATTGCCGAATTACACAGATAGTGATGTGTGGAATTTGTTCAAATATAATCCCAATTAGCAATCCACTTCAAGCAATCCATAGGTACCTTGAGTTTTTGATTTGAGTAAACTATTGTTTATATTTACTGCCTAAGCAGTACGCTATGCGTGTGTAGTGGAAGTATCACTGATATTCTTCCACAGAATGAAGAATGAGCGCAGGTAGAAAATTTATTGCACGGCCAGGTCAGTTTTGAAAAGTAGGACTAACTGTCCTACCCTGCAGAAAAGTGACGTCAGCCACCCTCGTCAAAACTAGGCGTGGACCTACAGTCCTAGAATCGTTTTAAATATATTCCATCCGCTTCCAAAAGGGGTTGTTAGACACAACAAAAAATGAGTAAGGGCATAAGAATGGTTGACGTTGAGGTTTCTTACACATGTAACTCGATTCACAACAGCTGATCGATCTTTAGTAGCCTATATGAAGTGAAATTGAGATCACATGACCCAGACACAATTAAGCAAGTTTGCGCACTCATAAATCGATGAAAATATCATAAACCTTAATTTCTTCAACATGATTTTGTTGATTACGAGCGTAAAATAAAAAATAAATTTTGCAATTATTTCTGATAGACAATCTTAAAATCTTGAAGAAATTGTGCTTATCTTCCTTATCGTAATGCTGTAGATAAAAGTCTCCTATCTCTGTAGGTGTACCGCTGCTTGCTTCGACTTGTCGACTATTTTCGTACAGACAATGTTGAAATCTTGAAGAAATTGTGCTTATCTTCCTTATCGTAATGCTCTAGATAAAAGTCCCTTATCTCTGCAGGTGCACTGCAACTGCTTGCTTCGACTTGTCGACTATTTCCGTACAGACTTGCAGATTGTTCTGCTGCATTGTGGGTAGTTCCTCAGACTCCAAAGCATTTGTAGTCGCAACTCTGAGGAGCTTACATCTAATTGATCTTTCAGCCGCTTCTCTTAAAAAAGCTGATGTCGAGAAAAGTGAGTAAAATATTTCTCATTTATTTGCAGTTATTAGGTTGAAAGTATTAATAACAAACATATATTTCTCAATTTTGCTGTAGTAAATTAGATCTATTCTTTATTTATGATTATTCATGCCTGAACTTGTAATATATTCACTGAAATAAATTATTTAAATCCCGCCAAATGCCATAATTATTACAATCAGAATAAAATGCAAGAACTGCTTAAAAATTATTATTATATATAGATATGGCAATCTCAGATTATTTCATATTCATTATAAGTACTTATGTTGTATTTTTGTTATGCTATATGTTATATTTTTGGGGAAAGAATTACAGAGAATGTTTGTTTGTAGTGGATAATTTGGTACTGGATAAAAATGTTGTTTCACGAATCAGGTGAAGAAAGTTGCTAAAAAAGTCCAGATTTTTATAAGTTAGTTTTTAAAAATTACTAAAAGATTGCTTTCAAAATCAAAATATAGAAACTATTACAAAGACTATCCTAAAAATATTAAGTAAAATAGTAAATTTATTTAGGTCTTGTGTATGCATTATAAAAAAGTCTAATTGTTGTAGTTCATGTTTACGGTATTTTAAGCTGTTTAAGTGTAGCTTACAAACCTAGGTTTGTGCATTTGATTCATTTTTGTAAACTTCAGGACAAAATTATAAAAAAATACAGATTAAATCCAGCCTTTTACCTTTAGCTTCTTGCTTTTTTTTAATCAGCTGGAAATTTTCCAAATATTGTAATTTTAATTTGCGAAAGTAATTGCATTGTTAACACCTATTTGTTGTGTTACAACAATTAAAATGGATTTACTGATTTGTAATTATGAAACAATAGGCTTCAATGTATATGATATAAATTAATTTTCTGTAATAAAATGAAATTTTATTACGATAGCAATGTTGGCAAGAATTTTAGATTGAAAAATAATATAAATAGAAATTGTATGGCACTGATAAAACGTTTCAATACAAATATCTTCTTTATAATATATTGCAATACGGTAATATATAAATAAAATAAAAAGACTCTTCATCCAGAATCAAATTTTACTGACAGTTTAAAAAATTTCAGACGATTTAATGTTGAATTACACAAAACTAAAATAATATCTGTTATTTATACGTACGATGAAGACTTTTGATTGATTTTGTGGTTGCTAAGAAACTTAAGATTTAAGCCTCATAAATCTGTGGGATTTTTACGAATTTTAAGCCAACTCTTCTTTTAGATTAGACTTACAATTCTTATTTCATAACTCAATTATACGTAACAAATGAAAAATAATTTGTATATTAATTGTAAAAATTCAAGAATGCTATGCATAGATAATATGTGCATTTATACACAAATAAAAAAGAAAGAAAGAAACTTTATTTCTCACAAATAAAAATGACAGATACAATTAAAAGAAAGGAAAAATAATAAAAAAATAAAATAAAAAAAGAATAATTCTATAAAAGGGGTTTTTTCTGGGTCTTCATATCTAAAAACCTTTCTTTACTCAGTTTAAAATATTATATACATAAAAGTTAAAATTGAAATAGTATTTCCTATTCTCTTACTTATAATCTTTGTTTATCTCAATGCAGGAAATGTTGGGTTTTTAATGACTCTGTAGTAGTTTTATAATTTTTTTGAAAGGACGATATTTTTAGGAGGTATTTCTACTGTGGATTATTTTGTTATAGGGAACATATTTTTGTTGGAGGAAGATGTTTTGAAGTAAGAGTGGTATTTTTTCACTAATTGTGTTACTACAACTCAAGCGTTTTAAATGAATGTAGTAAAAATTATTTAAAAAAATAATACTATTTATTTTGTATAAAAATCTATGCACTATGACCATTTTTACTTTTAGAAGAGCTTTTAATACTACTATGTATTGTACACCAATGCAAAAATACATATATTAGTGAGACACAGAATTTGAACATAGTAGAATTAATTATGTGTCTACGAATAATATAATAAATTTTGAAAGTTATTTAAAGTTACCTAACTCCAAGAATACTTAGAAATAAACTAATTCAACAATCTTGTAAAAGAAATATAAAATATAAGCTAATCTGTACACTACAGTATACACAATATTTGAAGGAAATCATTATTATATACTCAACATTATCTGAATTATTTGATTGTTACAGGATGCCGAGATGATGTCGAGAAACTATGGATTTGTTCAAGTTTAGAATTTAGGAGATCAACCCTAGAGTGATACGAAATTTAAGCCATAACATGAAATTCACGAGTGGCGACATGGGTTTATATAGGCAGCATGAATGCCAAAGTATATTTTTGAAGCTTTCAGGGTTTTGAGCCCATTTACTTTGGGTGGTCTAACACTGACACGCCCAAAGACTGCAGCATAACAATATGGTGTTGCATAACAATAACCATTTAAAATAATTTTATTAACTCTCTTTCTTTATACAAATTTTGTAATAGATTTAAAAGTAACTTCATGTAGATCTATTGATTAGAAATTTGAACAAATTGTAACATAAATTGTAATTTTGGAATGTCATACTGATCTGATACAATTATATCTAGGAATAAAATGGTTGGTTAATTGTAAACAATTCATATTTTACTAGCAAAATGAGTGTAATTAGAGATTGTGTTGTGAAATAATCTCAGTACTCAAAAATGATGTTTGAGATCATTTTACATCGTTAACGAAGTAGATGTCACATGGGAATGTCATACTGATCCGATTGATTTGTAACTAGGAAATACAATGGTTGGTTAATTGTAAACAATTCATATTTTACTAGCAAAAAGAGTGTAATTAGAGATTGTGTTATGAAATAATCTCAATACTCAAAAATGATGTTTTAGATCATTGGACATCACTCAATGAAGTAGATGTCACATGGGAATGTCATACTGATCCGATTGATTTGTAACTAGGAAATACAATGGTTGGTTAATTGCAAACAATTCATTTTTACTAGCAAAATGAGTGTAATTAGAGATTGTGTTATGAAATAATCTCAGTACTCAAAAATTGTTTTAGATCATTGGACATCACTCAATGAAGTAGATGTCACATGGGAATGTCATACTGATCTGATTGATTTGTAACTAGGAAATAAATCGGTTGGTTAATTGTAAACAATTCATTTTTATTATCAAAATGAGTGTAATTAGAGATTGTGTTATGAAATAATCTCAGTACTCAAAAATGATGTTTTAGATCATTGGACATCACTCAATGAAGTAGATGTCACATGGGAATGTCATACTGATCTGATTGATTTGTTACTAGGAAATAAAACGGTTGGTTAATTGTAAACAATTCATTTTTACTAGCAAAATGAGTGTAATTAGAGATTGTGTTATGAAATAATCTCAGTACTCAAAAATTGTTTTAGATCATTATACATCACTCAATGAAGTAGATGTCACATGGGAATGTCATACTGATCTGATTGATTTGTTACTAGGAAATAAAACGGTTGGTTAATTGTAAACAATTCATTTTTACTAGCAAAATGAGTGTAATTAGAGATTGTGTTGTGAAATAATCTCAGTACTCAAAAATGATTTTAGATCATTGGACATCACTCAATGAAGTAGATGTCACATGGGAATGTCATACTGATCTGATTGATTTGTAACTAGGAAATAAATCGGTTGGTTAATTGTAAACAATTCATTTTTATTATCAAAATGAGTGTAATTAGAGATTGTGTTATGAAATAATCTCAGTACTCAAAAATTGTTTTAGATCATTGGACATCACTCAATGAAGTAGATGTCACATGGGAATGTCATACTGATCTGATTGATTTGTTACTAGGAAATAAAACGGTTGGTTAATTGTAAACAATTCATTTTTACTAGCAAAATGAGTGTAATTAGAGATTGTGTTATGAAATAATCTCAGTACTCAAAAATTGATGTTTTAGATCATTGGACATCACTCAATGAAGTAGATGTCACATGGGAATGTCATACTGATCCGATTGATTTGTAACTAGGAAATACAATGGTTGGTTAATTGTAAACAATTCATTTTTACTAGCAAAATGAGTGTAATTAGAGATTGTGTTATGAAATAATCTCAATACTCAAAAATGATGTTTTAGATCATTGGACATCACTCAATGAAGTAGATGTCACATGGGAATGTCATACTGATCTGATTGATTTGTAACTAGGAAATACAATGGTTGGTTAATTGTAAACAATTCATTTTTACTAGCAAAATGAGTGTAATTAGAGATTGTGTTGTGAAATAATCTCAGTACTCAAAAATTGTTTTAGATCATTGGACATCACTCAATGAAGTAGATGTCACATGGGAATGTCATACTGATCTGATTGATTTGTTACTAGGAAATAAAACGGTTGGTTAATTGTAAACAATTCATTTTTACTAGCAAAATGAGTGTAATTAGAGATTGTGTTGTGAAATAATCTCAGTACTCAAAAATTGTTTTAGATCATTGGACATCACTCAATGAAGTAGATGTCACATGGGAATGTCATACTGATCTGATTGATTTGTTACTAGGAAATAAAACGGTTGGTTAATTGTAAACAATTCATTTTTACTAGCAAAATGAGTGTAATTAGAGATTGTGTTGTGAAATAATCTCAGTACTCAAAAATTGTTTTAGATCATTGGACATCACTCAATGAAGTAGATGTCACATGGGAAATGTCATACTGATCTGATTGATTTGTTACTAGGAAATAAAACGGTTGGTTAATTGTAAACAATTCATTTTTACTAGCAAAATGAGTGTAATTAGAGATTGTGTTGTGAAATAATCTCAGTACTCAAAAATTGTTTTAGATCATTATACATCACTCAATGAAGTAGATGTCACATGGAAATGTCATACTGATCTGATTGATTTGTTACTAGGAAATAAAACGGTTGGTTAATTGTAAACAATTCATATTTTACTAGCAAAATGAGTGTAATTTGAGATTGTGTTATGAAATAATCTCAGTACTCAAAAATTGTTTTAGATCATTGGACATCACTCAATGAAGTAGATGTCACATGGGAATGTCATACTGATCTGATTGATTTGTTACTAGGAAATAAAACGGTTGGTTAATTGTAAACAATTCATATTTTCTAGCAAAATGAGTGTAATTAGAGATTGTGTTATGAAATAAATTCAATACTCAAGAATGGGGTTTTAGATCATTGGACACCACTTGATGAAGTAGATGTCACATTGGAGTGTAATATGATTTATTTCTAAGAGAGAAAATAGTTACTTTGTAGAATACAATGAATTTTGTATTAGCAACATTAATAGAGATTTTGTTATTCAATAAACTCAGTACTCAAGAATAATCTTAAGATACTGTTGACTTCTCTTAATGCAGTAGATGTCACACAGACATAACTCATACTGATCTAATATTAAACAGCAAATGTTTGGTAAGATTAAGAGTCTAAATATAGATTGTTGTACAGTGTCCATAATGTATCACACTTCACCAGTTGATTTTTTAGATCAAATAAGTAAGAATTCACAGTACGTATGGTCTTTTCTTCCTTAGTTTACTATCTGTCTTTTTGTTTGTTTCATTCAGGGAAATATATCTTTAACTTGAGTTAAGATGGGAAATTCAAACTTTGCTATACGTTATCCTTATTTATTATTATCTGTTTCTTTTTTGAAAATGTCAGGAAAGTATCATCATTGGTCTTAAAATGGTATTTATGCAAATTGTTCAAACTGCACTAACTCAAAAACAAGAGATTTTATGACAAATGTATATGAGTAGGAATACATGGAATAATTTTTAATAAATATTCTAATAACAATTTGATTTTCATTCAAAAAATAATAACAGAGTAGCAAATATTTGACTGAGGTCCATCCCTTACTTAAAGACATTAATTAATGTTGTTTAACTCGTGATTAACCATCAGCTGCTTGTTGCATATAACAGTTGAAATTACTTGCTCATTGTTGTCTACTCTGCTCGTCTTGTCATCAGTCTTTTTTATACATTACATATTGTTTTGTTAAATTGTTCCTTTAAATTTTGTTTTATTTGTATATATATTGCAACCAAATACCACTCACAAATATAGTAAAATTAAGTCAGTTTACACAGTTTTAATATTGTATGTTTTAATTATAAGTAATTAAACGAAGTTTCCTAAATAAACTCTACAACTTTGAGCTGGTAATTCTAGTTATTAAATGAAATTAATGTAATTAATTACAGTTTAATTTATTCTAATTAGAAAAATTTAGGAAATCAACTGAGGTAGATTTGTAAATGTAGAGTCTCAATATGGTTTTGTGAATTTTATGTAATATAAAGCAAGTCCCGAGCACAAATCACAAGTACGACTTGCATTCTCTGCAGTGACAACGCCTGGACTAGACTCCAAGAAGCTTTTGCGTATGTTTGAACCCTTTTCCTTCCCTTCCTTTCTTCTTTCTGTTCTCTTTTTTTATACTTACTAAAACCTTCCCCACCTGACGAAGAGGATAGATTCCAATCCTCGAAACGTTGTGTTATACCTTTTGAAACCATAACGATGGCAAATGTCTGAAATCCTGTTATCCTGTCACACAGCATATGTAATTTCTCAATGTTATTCAATACTCGCAAATAAGTGCGTAAATGTCAAACCCAAATATTTTCAAATAGTATACGTGTAAAGTATTGTACTTGGTTTCCATATATTGTGTTTGTACAATAGCCACAATTTACATTACTGCAATGCTAGTGGAAATAAATATAAAAAAATAATTCCTATACATCAATACAACCGAGAAAAAAAAACAGTAATTCTGATTGTGACAGAAACAGTTGAAAATGAAAACCCCAGATTTTTCCTGCCCTATTTTGTTGTATTTTCTCTGCAAAGCGTATAGAAAGAACTTATGTGTTTCACGATAAACTTGTGCCCTAGAAACGGTTGTCAATAATCTAAAACTCTACAGCGATATTGTTACGTATAAAACTCATCTCGTGATATTTTAAACTAAGGACCTAAAATGACTAAAATGATCCTAAAATTGCATTTACTTTAGTAGCACGATAGCGTGAATAGTGACCTACTGAAAGGCCTTTCACTGAACCATGTTTCCACAAGACACTGTGGGCCGTGCCATTAAACACACATTAGCCATATCAGCTTCAACTTTTGTACTGAACTCAATTCTCTCATCGATCTGGATTGAAACAACCCACTCCGAGACCTCCCCTTGCGAAACATCATTTCTTGTAATTGTAACCAACCCTTTTAGAAACTACTGTGATAGTTGTTAAGTACAAATTAACATTCCTTCAAAGTACTTTATTTCATGGAAAAAAACTATTGCACTAACAGAAGAGTTAACTATATCACGCAGTCGAATTATTTCGGATCTTTAGATGTTTAAATTATGTCACCAACACAATATGTCTTTTATATTTTATTTAAATTTTCAATTTACTTTCATGAAGCAAGGTGTCAATTGTAAGGTTTATTATTCTTATTCGTACAGAGTCAAGAAAATAAATTGCAACATAGACTTTTTTAATATTTCATAGAACTCCTGGAGTAAATTGCACCCTTTCAATTCTAGCACTACGATTTCTGTACTCAGAAAATGGTATAGAAAATCTTCATTTTACATGCTTAATCCTTTAAAACTTACAATACTCAAGGATGTCTTATTTTACCAAACAAAGTAACTTAACCTGGGTACCAACGACACAAATGTGAGTTCCGAACCACCAACAATGGCCGGGTATGCGGGCTGCTTGCAAGGACAGGATCGCTCAGCGGTCACCCATTCAAGCAGTAACCACGCTCAAAGTTGCCAGATTTGGTTATCTTGCGATAACTTGTCATCCGCTACATTGCGTCATTTGACGTGGCACTCGATTACGACTGAAATTATTTTTCTGTTTCGTTGTCTGTTTTTGGTCATTGCAGATAGAGAGATTTTCAAATTAGTTAGGTTAAATTATTTTTTATCTCACCAAAGTTACACTCAGATAATTTTAACTACCAAATAAATAATTCAAGATCTTGATACTACTTATGAAATATGACCGACCACAGTAAAATGGTAATCCAATCAACACGTTCTCTCAATTCAAAACGTTTTATTAATTTACCCGCATTTCTTTACTAGTTTTACAATTATTTACTATTGACTATTGGTGAAGATGAACAGAAGAATGCTTTCCCAAAATATTTTTAAAATTCTGTTTTTGTTCTCTGAGGACAAGAAGCTTAGAAAATAGCACCTAGTCATATAAGGACCTTTGTGCTGCTTCCGGAGTGACAGGATATTCTGGATGGGTAATGTTTGGTGTAGGGGCCGCTTCCTGTCGAGATTCACAAGGAAAATTTAGGGCACTAATCTCAAGTCATGTCCCCTCGGAAAACAGAGGAAGCCAGCTCTTTACCAGCCTACCCAGTCAAAGCAGGCAGGGATGACACTCTGACTCTTGAGCTCTACAACCGGTTCGGCCCAGTCAGCCTTTTCTACGTTAACGCCGTCATATATACTCCATCAGCAAAGTTTTAAAACAATTTAGCATTTAAAGAGTAGTAGTGTACTGCAAATACGAATGATAACAATATTAATTATATTTTACTACATCTCGCATCAATGACAAACTCAAACAAACCCGTATGTTATATTAACAGTGATATAGGGTATATTTCAATCATGCTTGATGATCCAAACAATTATATGCGCACATAACGTAACCAATTATTGTGTTGTCTTGATATTTGAAAACAGAATATTTACAAATATGAAGAAAAACAAAGGGAACGAGCATTATAAGTGGGGTATTACTCAATAGGCAATTCCTTCCATATAATTTTCATGATGGAGAAATAAACTTTATAACTACGAGACGTATAATTTTAGTTAACCAAACATACCTCCAAGTAGGTTAAAGAATATGACCTGTTCTGGGGTAAAAAATTGGAGTAAATATTGGAACTTCCCAGTGGCATGTCGTGAAATTGCTATCTCCTTCCAGGAGATTTCTTACATTGCTGAGTCGTGATAACTTTTATATGCTGGATTGTATAAATATTCGTAAAGGCGCACTGTTTCAATAAGTATTTCGTCTGAATACACGCAATTAGCCATTTTCACAAAACGCCTAGTGCAATGATCTGAACTGTTGTAGGTTCTTTCGGAGAGTGGCAAAAATCTCTGGGCAGGTAAAGGAAACCATGTAGAAGGGGTATCTCCCCAACCCACCATACCATCACTACCCTTCCGGCCTTCCTCGAGATGTCGAAATGCATGCAATCAAATGGACACCCGCCCACTGCGACTGAAATCCGGGCCGGACCGGGCTGGTCCGGTCGCAGTGGGCGCCCTGCTTTAGGGAACGAACCCCACCAACTCCAACGGTCATCTCCCACAGTGGACTGAAAATAGTTTATTAAACCACAGTTCATTTAAATTTCAAGTTAAAATTCAATTGGCATGTGGTGGTATATTGTCATGCACCTGATCCTCAAGGACCTTTTGCGCAACCCGGAAGTATACCATGGGGCCAAACAGTTTATGATTCAGCAGTGCAACCAACCGCCGAAAACAACCGGTCAGGTCCTTCTGAGGAAATACAACTTTTGTCCAGACTACAAAAATGGCGTAGCGCTTCCTTGCTATTGCGGGACAGTCAAATAGCAGGTGTCTAGCAGTTTCCTCCTGTCTGTCACACATTATACAGATAAATAAAAAAAACAATAAAATAAAAATAACCTTCAAACAAAAGATTATACAGATAATTAAATTTCGAAAAATAAAGCAAAAATAAAAAATACCAAAGCATTTGCAATTAAAACCAAGAAGTTACAGATCAATAACAAATCGATAACTAATAATTACAAACAATAACAATTAATTAACAAACTTAATATTAAATACAATAACAGTCAACAACAATATATATTTGAACAGAAAAACAACAAAAAACAAGTAAAACTGATAATAACATAACAGGTTGACAGCAATAATAAGAGAGTATAATGAGATGCAATATTACTAAATTAGGGGAAAACGGGGTAATGGGGGCACCTAAGGGAGAAATTCAATAAAAAAATAGAAAATGTGCGAATTATTTTTTAGAAGTCAGCCAGTGGACGTATAATGTTATTAGTTATGTCATATGATAGTTGAAATACGTTACGATAAAAGTAAACTATATTACAATGTAAAAAGTAAAAAATGTGCTTTGCCCCGTTTTCCCCCACCTTTGGGGACAATTGTGGTCAAGTATTTCCTAATTGTAAAACAAATGGGAAAATACACAAATAACGTTTTACTAAAGACAAACTTTTATTAAGCACAATAAACAATAAAGTTGATTGAATTTAAGAAAAATATGACATTTTTCAACAAACATTTCTCACAAATATAATCGTTTGGAGTGTCGAAGCCGCTGCAGAGTGCATGCACCCAAATTCCACAAGAAGTGCATCTGTACCATTCCTCTTTGTCTTTTCCATATTCTCCACATATGAAACAGGTTTCTTCGTCTTCTCCGGACAGCTCATCGAATTCGTCATCGTCACATATGAGATTTTCGTCAACATTTTCTTCCTCTTCTTCACTTTCTGTAAAAATATTTAGATTTTGTCTAGCTTTCTTTCCTTTGTTTAATTTTTTTTTAGTTTTCTTATCTTTGTGGGTCAAATTATTTTTATTTGAATTCTCAATTCTTCGTTTCCGTTGAACTCTTTTTCCCGTTCTTTTCTCTTCTTTTATCTTCATCCTCTCTAATAATAGATTCTTTTGTGGGTTAGAGGTCAATACTTCTGGATGTTGTTTTTTTAGCCCTTTTTTTCGTGTCCCTACAGGCATTTTCTTTGGCAGTGGTATCAAATTTTCCAGTGTCAGATCCTGCCTCAAGGCATCATTTCCTTGTCGAGATGTGGACGGTCTGCACAAAGACTGGTCGTTGTCAAGTGAACCATTATGTGCTTTACCAGCATCGGGAGTATTTTGCGGTGAGTAAATTGGAGATTCGATAACTTCATCATTTTCCACGACAATCTCAGATACCTCAAGGCTACATAAGAGGGTATCTGCCGGGAGAAAATCGATGTCTGTGAAGACATCAGGATTAACTGGATGAATTCCAGTGTCTTTGAAACCGGCCACTGCATTCGTCATTGCCGCAACTTTACAATAGGCTTTATTGAAGAGCCCAGCTATTTCATATGGTGTTATCTTCAACAGGTTAGATGACCTCATGTACAAATCACATTCACGGCGGAATCCTGATTTAAGGGGTGAGTAGAAAGAGACATCGAGGGGCTGCATCCTGTGGGAGGTTTGTGGAGGGATAGACAACATGGTAATGCCGTTTTGTCTGCACAACTCCAGGGATTCCAAAGTCACATGGCTTGTATGGTTATCAAGTAGTAACAGAACTTTACGTTTTGTGCTTGCATTTGAGTGGTGAATGAAGTGTTTCAATCATTTGACAAACATTGTTTCGTTTGACCATCCATTATGTGTGTAATCATAAATTGTACATAGCGGACCATCTTTCAGAAGCTGTGGGGACATCCTTTTTCGAGGATAAATAAATGAAATTCCCTGCAGCATTTATTTAACAAATTACCGTGATGTTTTCCCCCTTTCCCAGCTGCTAACCGATCCTACCCTTTTTTCCTTGCGTTGACACTACTTTACCTGGGTCTTGAACCGTAGTCACACCTGTTTCATCCATATTATATATGTTATCAGGAGTGTATTTCTCTTTTGTCATTACATCTTCAAGATTATTGAAAAATGTTATGACATCTTCTCAGTCCTGTGATTCTATTAATACTCACAGCTTCTGGTTTGCGGACACGAAGAGGATTCCTTTTTATAAAGCCCTCAAACCAGTCTCTTCCAGAAAGTTTAGTACCGTACTTTTTGAAAAGTTATGGGGTAGATTCTTGGATTCAGCATATTCGTAAGCTATTCGCCGAATTTCCAAATGGAGATAATCCATGAAATAAATTATCTAACAGCTGGAGTCTAGCAGTCAATAATTTCTCGTCTTCAGTTGACAAGACTGTCCAACGACCAAGTTTAGGTTTTCCTACATTCTCCTTACATTTTCTTTTCCTCAATGTTTCAAATGGGATGTTAAACTGTTTACTGGCAGCTCTTACCGAGTTCCCTGCTTTGACAAAATTGAGAGCTTGTTTTAGATGATCCTCAGACCAACCAGCTCCCTCTAGTGGTTTTCCGTACATATGTTCTAGGCATATCTACCTGAAACAATAGAATAACCAAAAGCGTCTTGTATTTTTTAAATGTAATACTTAACGTTTAAGATAATGTGGGGTAATGAGGGTCAGGTAACCCCCATTCCCCCACGAGATTGACCACCATTACCCGCATTGTAAACAAATAATTTTCGACACATTTAGATAAACCTACTTGCCCTAATTAACATTAAAACCTCGCGAAAATGTTTAGAATAACATTATCTACGTACCAGAATATGTAATCTAAGGAAACATAATGGTGTTATGGTACTTACAGGCTGCTAAAGTTCATTCAAAATAATAAGAAAAGTGGCACAAACATTCACAAAGGCCTCACTCGGCTAATGATGGCGACTGAACTGCCGGCTCTCGTAGGTTAGTTCCCGAAGCTGATGACCAGAGGGCAGCACCATACACACCTCTGCACGGCTGTTGCTTTTTCTAATACTGATGAGACCCCCATTAGCCACTGACCCTCATTACCCCAGTCTCCCCTACCACCATCTATGAATCCATGAATAGACTTTATCTAGAGCAACAAAAGAGGTTTAATTTAAGACTTTTAAAGACGTAACCATAACACAAATCACCTTCCAAAGAACGTCACAGAATGTGTGGCCTTCTATAAACACTAAAGGCACAGTATCACTACTACACATAACAGTATACTATTGTGGTGAGCGATTTAGGAGGACTGGATGCACGATATTCCTGAAAGCGCGAAAATACGCTTTAATTGGTTCATTCGCAATTCCTGCTTTAGTTTATTTGAACTGTCTATTTTTAGACTTGTCTTTAGTTGGTTTTTTAATGTTGGAAAGTAAAGTAGTAATAGAAATGCCGTTGCATACTGTGAGAAGGAAGTCGGAGTAGTCAACGTAACTGCTCGTCCTGTGTGGTGTCGTCAGAGAGAAGACGCGGTACTTACACTACAGGGTCGAGGCCTGAGGAGAAACGCACGCAACGGCAGCTGCCGTTTGTGCTTTTACAACTGGTGCGATCTGCCGGAAGTCTCCAGAACACAAAAAGATCTTTTCTCCGAATGGTTCATCGCGGTTCATGAAATCTCGAAGCGGCAAATTTTGGCTCTTGAATATGTAACGATGAGGCCGTCGGGGCCTATTTAAAGACGCTGTTTTGTGCGGCCCTAATCAGTTCTGCGCGCTGGGACCCGTTGGTTATGTTCCACACGCCAGTTCTGTCACCGATCGAGCGGAAGCCGGAACATGCTGTGTGTTGTTGAATCACCAGGCATATTCCTGGCAGCGATGCCCGAGCTGGCGACGGCTAGTACAACCTGCCGACAGCTACGCACGTGCACCATTCCCCGAGAATGTCGATGAAGATGACCCTAGAAGATCAGCGATGGCCGGTGTTGTCGAGAATGGAACGAACATGTTGCAGAACGCGTCTCTGCTCTTGTGAGAACTTTGGTTCCCAATCCTCGACAATGGCACGCTATTGGTTCTTGTAGTAGCCCAACAGTTCCCGTCCCAGTTCAGTCGTTTCATCCTACACACCGGGGAGACCACACTTCACCAAAGATGATCCCTGTAGATGTAAACTGAGATCGATTTTAGTCAAGGACAGTTTGTATGCTCTTTCTGGGTCAAGAGGGTTTCTTTCTAGGGTGGTTCTCGCATAGGGTGTCGCGGAACGCGTCCCACAGAAGAGCTGTGGATGCAGCCCTGTTGAAGAGAAGCACAAAGAATGAACGCAGCCTTGTAGCAACCATAAACCCAGAGGCTTCGCGCAGTGCTTCGCGGTGCTCATCATCGTCCTCCACCAAACTGACGACAGACCTCCGGAAACGTGCGGCAGCCAGGATCACCTCGTGACAGGATGTCAGAGTAGCCGCGGCAAGTTGTCTGGATCATCTGAAAGTAGTTCAGCTGGCGGCGATTGGGCGTGATCCAAAAGAGTCTGCATACCTTCTTCCAGACTGACGAACGATGACGTAGTTTTTAACGTCTGGATAGGCATAAAATGATTCAGTGGTCTGTCGTTTAGGGTGCATAATGTAATTACAGTTTGGGGGTGCATAATGTAATTACAGTTTGGTATGGTACACTGTCAAATATGTTGATGTTGGAACTAGATCTAATTATCGCGTCTGTCAGATCACCGGGACGAAAACACACATGCTGCTGTTCCTCGAGATGAACGGGTAGACACTCGACCGTTGGTTCTGACTTGGGAACTGGAAAATCAATGCGACGCCAAATATGGTTACATATGCTGTACATTGTTCAAAACTTCAAAGTATTGTTGCGACTCGCAAAATTATTCAAGTTCGATATTTTCTTGAAGCTGTCCGCAAATATTTCTTTAAAAACCCACATTTGTGATGTATTTAGAGATTTATAATGAGTTATTAGAAATTTACTTTTTACTGCTGGTATCATTAACAGCAAGATTTACAAACACTTAAGCGGAATTGCTATATAGATTTAAAGTACATTTTAGTGAAGGGCAATGGTTTATATTGATAAATTTTATCTTATTCATTGAATTGTCATTTTGTTGTCACATATATGCTATTTTTAACTCGCTAACCATAAAACATAACATTTTTAAATCTGTTACATTGAAGAGAGCAATGTAGTACGTGGCCTTCTCCCATTATAACCACATTAGTTTGGAGCTAGTTAGTCAAAAATCACCGCTTAACTTTGCATATGCCGGGCTTTTAGATAATTTCAGTTAAGCGTCTTGTAAATTAAAATTCAGGAGAGAGATTAATTGTAAGCATTAATAAACAATAATATAACAAATTCGTTAATAAGTAATACAATTATCATTGATGTAGTTTTCAAATACCCTTGACACTATACTGAATACGGGATAGTTAAAAGAAGGTTAATTCAAAGTCAAAGTCATATTGTTTATTGCGAAAACGTGTTAACATGTATAGCAAACGTCTAGAAATTTAAATTAAAATAATTTTGTCATTTATACCACAATTTCAATTCTGAAATACAGTTTTTGCATTTTTTCAGTCTCATTCATACGCCAATCCTATCCATTTCCAACGTCGGGATCAGTTTTGTAAATGATCGGTATCTCTGTTGTGCGTCATAAATTCACTGACTTTATAAAATGCATTTGACGCTACAAAGAGTTAGAGGCGAATTTTTAACGCTGGGGCGTTGGGGAACTTTTGATGGAATCTGGCAATCTGTTGATTAAATGAACACCAGCCTGTGAGGGCAAGTGCTCTTAAGCAACCGTTTTGTGTCTTTCAGTTCGGTAGCTGTCTCTGCCTCAGGTCTCATACTCATGTATGTCTCGGCCCCTTATTAGGGCACATCTTGACTTACAGAACAGAATTGTTTGCAAAATGTAGAGACTCGGCAGAGCCAACAGTTGCAATTGTTTGAAAGCTTGTTTGCATGATTCTCTGACATTTATTTTTGCGATTATTCGAGTCGCTTTCTTTTGCAATTAAAACGCTTGTTTACTTTAGCAGCCTCACACCATATTTAAAAATTTCAACTTAAAATAAAGGTATTGGAGTAAAATAGAAAAAAGAGAAGAAGCCTAAATAATAACTGAAATTATATTAAGATCGAAAGACACCGCTAATGTTAATAGAAGGCCAAGAAAAATCTATTTATTTTGCATAAATACAAATATTTTTATTTTCATTAATTAAGAAAAAAGAGAAACTCTCCTCCTAAATACCTCACTCCACCTCAGGTCACGTGCCAGATTATCCAACGTGATCTGACGTTGGGATATAGTCGACACGAAGTGCCCCTATCCATCAGTGCGGTCTTCGGAGGTGCCTTTGGCGTTACCCCTCATTGCTGGCAAAAAATATCCTCGAGAATGTTTGGCACCTACCTTCTCCCTACTTGTTAATAGTTCCATAATAGTGTACTTTACAATTTGCCCACTACTAAATGTTGCTAGAGCATCATAGTCACCTAGATGAATGATTTTCATTCCTACAAACCCAGTTTTCGGAAGTCTTTCCCAGATCACGTTATTTATACTCTCATTTGAGTTTTGCGTCTTCCCATGTAGGTACTTACTCAGCAGTTCTTGTTCAGAGAGATTTAAAAAAATACCGTGTTTTATAAATCCCATTGTGGCAGAGAGAATAAGTTTCTGTGCTTACAGTATCCTACTTCATTCTATGCTACCACTACCTAGTATTTATATCAATCTCCATCCTCTTTTGTGCACAGACCATGCTGAGGGTTATCATCTGTTGATATCTTGTAAAAAAATAATACTCATATAGCCTTTCTCATACCCTCTACACTGTCAGAGTTTGCCCTAATAGTTTGACCATAGTTGGTCTGTAACTGGTGATAATAAACATTTCTGTCCACCAAAACTGTGCCATTGCCTACTGCGAGAAGGAAGTCAGAGTAGAAAACGGAACTGCTAGTCCTGTGAAGTGTCGTCAGATAGAAGACGCGGAACAGTCGCCACATACGCGAGGCCCGAAATGAAACGCACGCAACGGCAGCTGCCGTTCGAGCTTTTACAACAACTGGTGCAATCTGCCGGAAGTCTCCAGAACAGAAAAAGATCTTCCCTCCGAATGGTACATCACGGTTCATGAGATCTGGAAGCAAGAAGTTGAGGATCTCGAAGATGTAGCGGACCTTGAAGAAAGACGATAAGCTAAGCGGCTCTGATCGGTTCTAGGCGGTGGTAAACGTTGCTTATGTTTCCATACCCGTTACCAAGATCGAGCGGAAGGTGGAATACGCAATGAGCTGTCGAGCTACCCCGCATGTTTCCAACAGCGATGCCCGAACTGGCGACCTCATCGTACGTGTGCAAGTATGACATGAAGGAGGGAAGTTTTGCCATTTCCCCCGAAACCATTGAGGAAAATGACCTTAGAAGATTGCCAGCCGCCGGGGTTATCAACAAAGGAAGAATCCTATTGCAGAACGCATGTATGGTGAGATCTTTGGTACCCATTAATCGACAATGGTCCACTGTTGGTTCTATTCGTAGTACAACAGTTCTCTTCCCAACTCCGTCGTCGTGTTACCTTGCACATAGGGAAGGCCACAATCCACTAAAGATAATACCTGTCGACGAAGTCTGTGATAGATATCAATTAGGGAGAGTTTGCACTCTTTCGCAGGATCAAGAGGGTCTTTTCCAAGTGATCTTCGTAAAGGGTGCCACGGAAGACGTTGCAGGGGAGAAGAAAGAATGAACGATGTTTGGAGGCGACCCTAACCAGAGGTTTCTCGCTACTCATCTTCGTCTTCCACTAGGCCGAGTCGACAAAAACATCCCGGAACGTGCGGCAGCCAGGACCACCACACGTTTGAAGGTCAAAGTAGCAGCGGAAAGGTATCGACATCTGGAGCATCTGAGGGTAGTAGAGTTCTCCACGATTGAGTAATACCCAAAACAATCTACATACCTTCTCTCCAAGCTGGTGAGCCGTGACGTAGTGTTTTCCAACTAGATATTCTTAAAATGGTCGGTCTTTTATGTATTTTTCGTAATATACTTGGTATGTCACGTTGTCAAAGATGCTATGGATAGGTTTGTTGATGTACAATATTATATAGGAGCTTGATAAACTAATCACCCCTGGCAGATCACCGGGACGGATAAACACTTGCTTCCGCCCTCAACATGAAAGGTTGACACTCGATTGTTGATTGCTTGCAAGCATCTCCTCGTCCCGTAGTGGTCTACTTTGTCTTCTTGTTGCCATAAGGGACGGTGACGTTCTGGAGTGATCCATCCTTTCATCAGATATTTGAACAAATACTTGATGGAATTTCCAAGTTAATAGGGCTTCAGACTTCAAGAATAGTGCACCACTGTAAAGAAGAACCCATTCATCGTGACCATTAAAAGTCCTATTACTAGATGTGATTTGGCCACTGTTTTTATATTCTCGCCTGTATTGAACAAATCCCCTCTCGAGGACGTGATTGGTCTGGCAAGATGGATTATGGTAATATTTTGTTCAGTGATCCATCACGACCCAGCACGGGAAGTTGATGCGATGATCAGTGTCACAGGGACCATGGATTATGTGCTGATGCACCAACTTCTTGAGTCTTCCACCGGCTTCTTCTGATGTTCTTGAACTTTACCGTCTTAATGAAGGCCCAGGCGTGACAAAGGACTCTTATTTACATCTCGATGAAGTATACGCTAGAGGACGTGCGGCCGAAGATGGCGCATGAGCTCAAGGAGTTTGACTCGGGAATCTCTGCAGGAACAGGCTTTTTTGTTGCCCTCTCATGTCACATCGCGTTATACATGAAAACAACGGTTGTAAACTGCTATTTTAAACAAACTATTGTCATTGCTCGCACAATTATTTCAAGTTTGTTTTATCCTTAAGATTCTTTGTCAATCTATCCTTAAAGTTGGTTTATGCTCTTAACAGCCACATTTAAGATTCATTTAAGGTGTATAATGAAATATTAGGACTTTATTTCTTACGTAGGAATTTACTATTGGTGTCAGTAGCAGCAAAGTGTACATTTACGCGGATCTCCTATAACAATTTTAGAGTACATTTTTAGTGAAGGTAATCGGTTTATACGAGGGCTACCCAGAAAGGAAATTACTTTATGATATAAACAAAATATGTGGGATTTTAGGGGACACAAAACGTTTTCAAAATCACAAAATGAAAACTCCTTTCCACACTGCATCACTACCTAAAGGATATCTTCGTATATATACTTTATAACAAAATAAAGGGAGGGAGTGTCTTGCCTTTTTATGCACCTTGTGTATTAACCCCTCAAATTTAAAGTACTTATGTGAAAAATTAAAATTGCTGTTATTCGGAAATTATTGATTTCTTGAAAGTTATAATGTGATTTTTGATTTGACTTTGGTGACGAATAATAGCTGAAAATATTGGTAGAGAGTTCTAGGACACCCTGTATAGTAAAATTTGTATCAATACTACAATAATATATAACTTCCTGTTAGAGTGAAACCTATTCGGTAGAACCTTACAACAGTTAATTGAAAACACAGAATGAATGTTCCAGAATGTATTCCAAATGTTTACAGAACCGAAGGTAATACGTTTTATGCTTAGTGAAAACAGTTTTAACTATAGAACACTCAACTATTATTTTGCTCTATATCCGTTTCTTCTGCAAGCATACTTGAGCCAATGTTTTTATTAGCTGTACATCACGTTTATATGTTCTCAGGAGAACTGCACCTGACAGATATGTTATTAGTGTTTACCGCGACACAAACAGCAGAGCACAGAAAATTACCTCCGACAAAGACAGTAGGTAAGCGGCCTCTTGGAAATTCAATTTGAAACATTACATTTCCCCTGGGGAGACCGTGGTATCATCTCGGCATCTCGTATTAGTTCCTTTGTTCTAATGCGGTTTTATAACAATGCCCGAGGGAGGAATTGTACCCACTCATCAAATAATTCCGCACAGAAAACAAAAATAAAATGTAAAATAAAAGTTAGTTTGCAAAAATTTCACATATTAGAGAATTGAATTCATTACTCCCAGTAATTTTATCCGAGGTATTACCTGAGTGTCTGCTCCCTACGTGATTTTTTTTAAATTTTCATAGTAAGAACTGTTTACATTCATCTGGGTTTATTAAAAAAATTATCCGAAAGACAAGTGTTTACTTAGATAGTTTATATGTATATGAAACATAATGCAACGAATACAGTAAAGCCACTGACAAAAGTAGAAATATAGCAATCCAACTCAGTGCCCTTCTGAATTTTGTACCGAAGCGATGACACACATGAGATTGAAGATCTCTGAGGTCGTATTATAATACTCGGTATTGTAAAGTCTACTTATAAGTTTAATTGTGGCAAATAAAACCTATAAGCACCACGTTTGGATATTAAAATAAAAGTATGACTTGCCACGTTGGTTCCAAAATAGAATAATATAGATTTAAAATGTTATATGATATTAGTGGTTCCAGTGTTCTTTGGATTTTTGTCTACGAACTTAATCACTTAATAAAACTTAAAAATATGACTTCCCTTCGTGTTGATGTCGACTCACACACCGCGGCGTCAGCATCTTGGCTCTGACATTGCAGCTGTAGCCAAAAAAAGAAAGATTGGATCAAATTAGTACTCAAAGAAGAAACATTCTAGGACTCAAGAAAAACAAAATTGCGACGGGGTTAGTCATTTATCGAGACAACTTACAATCAGTACAGCGTGGTCTCGTCAGAAGTGCCACAACTTTTAGCTGTATTAATCTGACAAGTAAAGCATTATCATATACAAGTTACTTTACTATTTACAAATTTACTTTATAATACATTCAGAATATATGTCTCGCATGAAAGGACTAATTTATAATACGAACAATGTAAATTTTACTTACGGACAAGGCGCGTGGGTTGGTAACCGGTGAGCTGTTGAACGCCTACAAAATCCAAGAGAGAAAAGCACTGCGTGCCAGTTATAAAGAATTTAGTTCTAAGAACATCGGAAAAATACCACTAACCATTAACGAGTAACGAGGTTGCGATAATAATATATTATATATAATGCAACTTAACTTTGAGATTTTTCTGGTCACATTCCGATTAGATCTTGTTCCGTTGGTTGTTACATAATTTCTTTATAAATAACAACAGGAAGATTATATTTTATGTTTTTAATTAACGTAAAATAATAATAGACTGTCAAACATGTGCTTGTTGAATGCCCTCGCTACTCGGTACATAGGCGCAACTCGAATTTGCCGGCATCGTTGAACGATATTCTCTGCGACGACGAGACGGCAACTCAGACTTCTGTTTTCTGAATATAACGTCGCTGATTAATAAAATATAATATTGTGTGTTAAGTTTATCTATTCCGACTATCGACTGCTGTTAATACTTATTAATTTTATTATTTAATTTTTATTTATCATTATCATGACAGCTGCCAAATTAGCCCCTTTACAGCTACCTTGGTGGCAGTAAAATTTGTTAAGTTTTTACAGTTTATTTAATTAATGTTATGTACCTTGTCCTTATTTATGTTCTATTTATATATTTAGCCTCTATATGGGTTAAGACCTCTCTACAGTCTTTCCGTTGTTACATGTATTGTTATCTAGTTCTAAGGTTATTTTAAATTATTTACTCACCTACTTGCCTTGATTCCTATTTATATTTTTTCTTACAGAATGTAATCTATGTTTGCCTAATTGACACCACCAAATACGACCAGGTGCCAATTTTCTCTTGAGGGCGATGATAACCGTAGCGTTTTTCGCCCCTTTTATATATATATATAAAAAAAAAATAATAATAATAGTAATAATAAGCTTTCTATGTTAAATTATAGTTTAAAAAAATGTACTAAAATTAATGGTATTAATTCAATTCAATTCCCAAATTTGTAACCCTTGAGGATAACTAATGTCATAATTCACTTCTGTACAACTGACAAGCATAATGTAGTAGTTAGCTGCAGTATTCGTTTGGTTGCAGTTTTGCTTTACTGGGGTTATGGCTACTAATAAAATGTAACCAAGTAAAATCTTTGAACAGCCGCCATTTTGTACTGGATCAATCTTTTTGAGTGCGGTTTGCGGCATTAAACTCTGCTAGATAAGCCCTTTAAAATGATGTCCATATTGACCTATGCTCCTATTTAAGATTTCCTTCTGACTCCATGCGGGACGTCCCCATGATATTACAGAAAACTGATAGTTCCTTCAAAAAGTAGATTTTTAGGTATAGTATTGATGTACCAAATCTTGTTTCTTTATCTGTTATCGTTCAGAAAATATTATACCCGTGCAGGACTTTATGTACACCCTGTATATATATATATATATATATACAGGGTGATTCATGAAGTTCTCCCCCCACTTCTACAGCACATTGTACTAGTAAAAATAATGAAAAAATGTTATATAAACATAGGTTCGAAAACGCTTCGTTAGCGAGTTACAGCTAGCGAAAGATTTCGCCTGAATTCCTGGGTAAAGAGTAAAATAAAGCCATACTGAACTTTTGGAAAGGTTAATTAAGTAAGAAATATCGTGGATTCTTATGTATTTTTACCTGATAAAGCTAATAAAATAGGTTTCAGAACTGTACCTGTAGTAGTTTTTGAGGGATTCAGGGTTAAATGCAAAAAATTGGGGCACGAAACAATGTTTTTTTAAGTTTGATGTACAATAACTTTGTTAAATTGGTAATAAATACATAAAATCAACAAACATTAATTGTAGAGAATTTAATTCTGAGAAAATTGATATAATCAAAGTCTAAAATAAAACAGAAATAAGTACCAAAAAATCGATTTTATAATACATACATAATACATTACTAGTTTTAAGCAAAATTAATCAGGTTGGGCCAATCGTACGCACCCTTTTATAATAGATGTTCGAAAATGAGGCCATCATTATCAATACATTTTGCAGCACGTTTGTGTATTGCTTTTGTTGCGTTTCTTAATTTTTCAGGACTTCCCTGTATCTGCACAGCCGAATCCATAATACGGGCAATTAATTCATCACGAGAATTCACTTTTGTCTTGTATACAATGTCTTTCATCCATCCCCAGATGCAATAATCCAATGGAGATAGATCTGGTGATCTTGGTGGCCAAGGGTGAGGCCCTCCACGACCAATCCAGTGTCCAGGCAATTGATGATTTAAGTAAGCAGAAACGGCACGTGAAAAGTGGGGAGGTGCTCCGTCATGCTGGAAGTACACATTGAGATGTAAAGGAACATTCTCTAACAGCTGCGGCAACTCTTCTTGAAGGAAATGCAAATAGAACTCAGCATTTAGGCGTCCAGGTAATATGAAAGGTCCAATCAGCCGATTGTGCAAAAGGCCACACCAGACATTGACGCTAAATTGGTGTTGAAAGTTCTGTTCCACTACCTCATGTGGATTTTCTTCTGCCCATGAGTGTTCATTGTGCAAGTTATTGACACCATCCCGAGTGAATTGTGCCTCATCCGTAAACAAAATACGCTTGTAGAGTTGATTATTAATATTCAAAAAGTTGCAAAACTCCAAGCGAAGCGGACCATCCCCTAGCTGTAGATGTTGAACCTTTTGTTTATGAAACGGATAAAATTTGTTTCGATTAAGTGACCTCCACACCGTTGACTGCGAAACTCCTATCCGCCTAGAAATACGTCGTGTACTTACACCTGGACTGCGATGAACAGCATTAATAACAATATCATCATCAAGTTGGACAGCTCGTTCATAATTGGTTCTAGTACTTGGTAGTGATCCTGTTTCCCGAAGAGTACGAAAAGTTCCTGAAATTGTTTTGGTATCTGGAATCCTCCTATTAGGGTAACGTAGTTCATATTCTTCTACAGCAGCTCTAGCATTACCATTACAGTAACCCAAAATAAAAACCATATCAGCGTATTCCTCTGATGTAAATAAGTAAGGCATTTTTTTCGCTGAATAAACAATCGAATTATAACTCACAGAAAAATTGCATTTAATAACACGATTCACAGAACCCGATCTCCTGCTGTAGCTTGCAAAACACCACTAATACGCAGTTCTAACGTAACAGTACAGAATACCATTGTTGATCAGCTGTTATTCGTGCGTTACCAACTTAGAAATTAATAAAACAAAAAACTGCATTTCGATGATTAGTAAACAATAATGGGAAAATGTTTGCTTCATTTATTTTCGAACATTTGATGTAAATTTTTATAAAAAAAAAATACAAAGTAATAAAACATGATATTTGTATTTACAAACAAATTGATTTAACAGTTAATCTTGTTTTCCCAATTTATCTCATCATTAAGGAACAAACATTTTGTTTTTGTTTTATTTTAACTAAATACCGTACGGTATTTCTTTACAGCTAGTAATGTATTATACTGAATAAAATCGTATACGTAGCACCGACGAGGCTGCACGATGCATTCTTTGTAGCTGGCCGCAGACCACTTAAGCTTAAAATGATGTCTAAAAGACTCTAAACTATCGCGGAGTAAATTAATTTTATCACTGGGGCATTTGGTAATTTCTTTGAGTTTTTCTGGGTCAACAATTTTCATTTTAGGGACTCCCTCTTCAAGTCGCTTTAGAAGCCAATTTACAAGAAAGGTCTTGTCATTTACTTTATGTGAGTTGTGCATATCGAACCGATAAGGGATTGTGACTGCAATAATGCTGGTAGTTTTTAATTTCTCAATTAAGTTTTTGTATCGTCTAAATACATTATTTTCATTTGAGTTACTGCTGTCGTTTGTACCAGCAATTAATACTATGCAATCGTCTTCGCAAAACTCGGAATCCAATATGTTGAGGAAAATGTCAGTTGTCTCAGCGCCAGGTTTACATTCAACCATCACTTTGTATACATTATTATCCAGACGGGACATTAGGTGCATAGACATATGCCGACCATGACTATCTGAGTAAACGTTTACTTTTCTTCTTACTTTCTTGTTCGGCTGTTGTGTTTTTCAGTTTTGTTTTATTCCTGTTTTGATATTTTTTGAGATTTTGGATTATACTTTGGATTTTCGGTTTCAAAACTTGGCTTTAAATTATTATTCTTGCTTGTATTTTTACGATTTAGAGCTATCGTTTTCCTCCGGAGATACTTCTGGTGGAGAAAATATAACATTAATATAATATTAATTAAACATATATTTGTTTTACTTGTCAGATTAATACAGATGTAAGTTGTGGTACCTCTGACGAGACCAAATTGTACTGATCGTAAGTTGTTTCGATAAGGTTTTCAACCTTACTTATATGCAAAAAGTTAAATGATTAGTGTGTTTAGTTCAAGGCGCGTCCTATTCCACGCGCCTTGTGTTTAGTTAACTTAAGATGCAAACTCTCAAGGTCTTTGTTTTTTTCACTAATTCCAGGTCCTTACTGAGAATTAATTAATTGTATGAAGGTAGTTCTTAACGATGGAAGCATTGTGAAGGAAACAGCAATGAGCGGGAGGAAACTGCTGTTTCCTGTGTTTTGACTGGCCTGCGATAGTAAAAGACCGTGACTTTCATTGTGCAATGAGCGGGAAGAAGCTGCTGAACACCTGTGTTTTGACAGGCCTGCGATAGTCAGGGACCGTGGCTTTCATTGTGCAATGAGCAGGAGGAAACTGCTGAACACCTGTGTTTTGACTGGCCTGCGATAGTCAGGGAGCGTGACTTTCATTGTGCAATGAGCAGGAGGAAACTGCTGAATACCTGTGTTTTGACTGGCCTGCGATAGTCAGGGAGCGTGACTTTCATTGTGCAATGAGCGGGAAGAAACTGCTGAATACCTGTGTTTTGACTGGCCTGCGATATTAAGGGACCGTGACTTTCATTGTGCAGTGAGCAGGAGGAAACTGCTGAACACCTGTGTTTTGACTGGCCTGCGATAGTAAGGGACCGTGACTTTCACTGTGCAATGGGCAGGACTTTCATTGTGCAATGAGCGGGAGGAAAACTGCTGAACACCTGTGTTTTGACTGGCCTGCGATAGTAAGGGACCGTGACTTTCATTGTGGAATGGGCAGCACTTTCATTGTGTAATGGGCAGGAGGAAACTGCTGAACACCTGTGTTTTGACTGGCCTGCGATAGTAAGGGATCGTGACTTTCATTCGGGGGCGGACAAGCGGTCGAGAGGACAGGCGACCTAGAACAAAAAATCGGTGGCGGACCCAAAAATTCGGCCTTCCAGAATGGCGTTTAATAGATTTGTCTAACCAATAGAAATTGAGCTAGGGCGGGGCCTGCGTTTCTGTGTTTCACGTGTACCAGGAATATTAGGAGACCAGAAACGGATAGAGGTTTTGGAGCAGAGCTTTTGTGAACACTTGTCGTTGCCGATCTCTCTCTGCCGTCCCCAACTCTTGCACTTCATAGGGTGGAAGGGTGACTCGATTGCCGCTGGGCAGCAGTTTAAAGTAACTAATCTGTTGCAATAGTTAAGGCAACTGGTTTATAGTAAACTAGATCCAATAATTGATATAACAATTTCGTGAACAATTTTGTTATAAGTACAATAATAATTAGATGTTTTTTAATATTACAATAACACAATATAATACAAAGTGTTAGTATCTACGAACGAGACAATCTCATTAGTAATATGCAAACATAACAAACATTTTTGCAATTAAAGAAAATATATGGTCAAATTTTAATATTTTTGTAACCTAATGCCAACACAAAAGGCGACAAGTTGTAACATTAAATATTACGTTTTCCTGCTACAAATTTACAAATCACCTTCCTGTTTCAAATAAATGTTGCTAACAGTTAGGACAAGGTTCTTAGCTCGTTACCATCAAACATAATATAAATTAAAGTCGCTTTTTGTGTAGGTCTGTTTGTGCATCTCAACTACTCACCTGATTTTTATACAATTTTTACTGTCAACTTCGCTATGGACTAGGGCAGGTTTTTAGCTTTGATACATCAATATGGTGATCATAGAAATTAGATATAAGTTTGTATAATGCGAAAGTTGATGTTTTTGGGCGCTTTCATTGTCAATACTGATTAAACGTTATGGCTTAAAGTACAAAAAAGTACTGTACGTTTCAAATAGGCCTAAAAGAATGTCTGCAGTGGCATATATCTATCTCCAAATAATGACGTACAACAAACATTTTCCTCTTTTAAAGTTTACATTTTATGAACATTTCCGAAACTATTTAAATCAATAACATATTATTATCACTGCATTAAGATGCGTAAAGATTATTAGATCAAATTATCTTTAAGCAAGCGATAAATATTTTTGTAGATAGGTATTAGTCTACGTGTAAAATCCCGCGTGTTTTGGTTGCGCGAGTGGGCCATACCACACTTGATTGTGAATTATAATAATGAAATCGAAGATTAAACGGTCTTTAACTAAAGTTAAACCCACCGAGTAGTGGAATTAATACCTTATACATTTAGATCCTCAAATTTAGCAATTATGGTTTTTTTTATCGTTGGATTCAAAAAGCGAATGCGCCGCAAATGTTTCTTGGAGAAGTTGTTTGAATTACTGGGATTCCTTTAATCTCTACAGACCCATTTCACTTTTCAATTTAAACGGCTGCAATTTCCTGCGAAATTGTTATTTTCCATGACTTTTTGTTTCAAACACGCATTGTTGCAGGATTAGTTTAAAGAATTCAATGTGTTTCACATGGACAACTTGACCTTTGAAGAGTAACTTCCAACAATAACCTATTTATGTTGTGCAACGAAACGACTGCTGTAAATATTGTTTACAAAGATATTTTTTAGATATTAGGAGTAATATTCTAATGTTAGAAAATTATTATAAACTTATATAATTTCATAATATCATTGATTGATTATTATTATTATTAGCCAGATTCGAGCATTATATCATTTTTAGGCGTTTTGGGAAGATTCTGATCAATATCAGAATATTGAAGTAGAGAAATTAAAGAGAATTATTGTTTATTTTTATTATTGAGTATTAGAACAGCCATCATGGCACAACAATTTCAAGGCGCAACAACAGTTAGTTGCACCGTCGAAACTGTTTCGACAAAACCGTTGCGGATACACCCCCCAAGTATCAGGAGAGTAGAGACCATTAACACCATTAAGGCAGAGTGAGAAACGCTACCCTGCATTGTCCGCCGTAGTCACGGCGCATGGTAGTGAATAAGGTAATACAATTGCAACCGTATTTTACTTACCTGTGTTCTCAGATGTTTGTTTTATTTTACAGTATAATTGACAATAATTTTTACTATTTACAAAAACGCGTTGAAAGAATTTGTTGTTAAAATTAATCTTATTGTAATAGGTGAATTTACACTTCTGGTAACATGTTACTTTACTATAGTTGTAAAAGTACTTCTAAGTAAATCTAAATGAAATGTATGAATGAACTTGACCTTGCATTCTGTAGGACCGAAACATGATATTTTGCCGTCATTTGGACAGAATTCATACAAAAAGAATTTGACATTTGAAAAGTTCATGATAAACCTTCAAAGGCTGACATTGAATGACACTAAGTATCAATTTTGAGAAAAAGTATCCTCAGGCATTAGTCTTGTAGTATTTATTGAAATAATACCCTACTCAGGATCTGATCATGTCATATTATGGGCCGATGAACTCCCACCTCTCTGGAGTTTTTGTGTGGTTTGCTTGTGCAAATAACCAAATTTTGAGTGCTTAAAATGATAAAAACGAGCAATTTGCAATCGTTTATTTGATTTCCAGAGTCTTGAAAAACTACTGTTGCCGACTCTACTCAATCTCTATATTTTGGAAAAGCACTCTGTATTGTATGCCTTGATTGTTGGCCGAGATATAAATTCGTATGAGGCAAGGTAAATTAACCGACCGGAATGCATAGTACCATGGTTTATAGCACATGTCCCTGAAGGCAGGTGTTTATGTTATAAACTAGTTGCCAAAATAAATTAAAAGTTTGGAAATTTTTACTAGTCATTCCATGGTCATTGGAATGGCCATGGGACTTAAAACGTGCCTAAAAAGTGTTTCAAGTTCACACGTATTTACAATGTAAACGAGTTTTGTTGCATGCAACTGGGAGATCGTCCAATCGGAAAACTGGGTTAGTTAAATTAATAAATTAATGAAAGTTAAATGTACAGGATGCTAAATTGTTAAAAGGTAAAAAAGGTCTTAATTCATCAGGTGAAGTTAGGACTAAGAAGTCATCTCTAAAATTTTACCTTGAGAGCAACGGATCAGTAACACGTGTGGTTCTTGATTCTGATGTGGTGCGAATAAGAACAAAAATAAATTATACGACGCTTGCTACACATGTCTTTGTCATAAAGAGCATGTAAATTGACTATGTTACTTCTGACCAGTGCTAGTAGATCGTCCTATGAACGGTGACGTAGCAAAGATATATCCCTAGCGAACATAAAATATTATTTAAAAAACTGTGTACGATTGTAATTTGTGAACATGAAACTATATAAAGCCGGTAATAAAAAACGACACGTGGCAAACATCACGCGTGTGTAGATTGCGAATACCTGAATAATTGGTAATGTGTATTAAGAATTCTGGATGACTTTACATTGATCATAATATTGTTGGCGAAATATAAAAAAATTCGATTCTATAAATAATTCGATAACTATAAATAAAAGTTTAACAAATTTCTTTACTTCTTATTTTGGAATGAGTACTTTAGTGTAGGTTTGAACTTATGAATTGGTTGATAGGAAAATCCTACTAACTAAGACAGTAAAGAGTTCTTGTATTTTTAATAATTGTAACGTTTCAAAAATTCTGGAAATGAAGCGAAAGACCAATTTTTGTAGATCGGGAGCAACAGAAGAACACCTGCAACTGAGCCGGGGCTCAGTTTGGACAATTTTTGTCTTTTACTTTTTAAGAATTTTTGTCTTTTTACAAAATTACTTTTTAAAAATAGTGGGCCTAGAAATTCTACAACCTTTTCCCTCCCCTCAGTTCATAAAAAAATACCTGTTACAAATTTTATATTTACTACTGCCGTACCTGATATTATGTTATTTAGTATATTATATTATTTATTTATTATGTTATTGTCATTATTGGAATTCTATTCATTGTTGTTATTTAGTTTTTAAGTTACGCGGTGCACCGTGGTGCTGCAGTAATTGTATTTTGTGTAAAAATGTTTGCCACCTCATTAATTATAATTCATGTACTCGAAATCTTGTCTCTCTTTGTTTCTCTTCCCACTAGTGGCATGTGATTGTTTTTTTTGCTTTGCTCCGAGTTTGGGAGGGGCGCGCTTCCGAGACCTTCTGTCTATTTTCGCTGACTCGGGACACAACCCTTATAAATTATGAAGGATATCTCTACTGGTGAAAAAAATAAGACCATAAACCCTTCCAGATGGCCTTCCTTTGTCCAGCGGCACGTCGCGTCGGCCGCCTTGGGCCTTAGCAGGATTTGGCCTTGCAATATTCATAAGACTGTGTTGAAGTGTGTAGATATCGATATGTATATATATATATATATATATATATATATATATATATATCGTATGGGGGACAAAGGCAGCTATCCATAAATAAATAAATTAAAAATTACAATTATTAAAAAGTACGTAAGAACAAAGTTCTTGAGTCATAAATTAAAAATAATATTAAAATCTCCCGTCACAAAGCTAAATCCAAATTACTGAGCCAGTTTAGAGACCCATCCTCTAAACCACTCAGACCAGCCAGACCACCAGAAAACAATCGCAAAGGGCAGTCGTTTACAATGTGCTCAATTGAAGAGAAAAATTGCCCAGAAGTATCAATAAAACTAAAAATAATTCTTCTTAGCCAAACTGGTGATAGCTGACGGTTAAGAAACTTGTCAGTTTAATATTAAAGTCAAACGCGTCAATAAGAAACAAATATGTGTTCTAGTCTACAACGATACTAGAGTTTATATTGCCCAAGTAAGACGTTCACAGATAAAATAAGACTAAGATATATGTGACTCAAATAAGGAGTTTTATTATACTCGTAGACTGATTCCGATGGGCCTTATATAGTTTGGTTTGACCCACATAACTATCTGTTTTAAACAATGATTAAGCTCCACTACATTTCTTGATTATGCTTTGCTATGGCTGCCTGCCTATAGCAAAGCATATGTTTTAAAAATCTGATTTTTGTGTAACTTTGTTGATTGTAATATTATTGTTGATCCACAATGAACAAACACGCTCCTCGATTTCTTTATTCTATGTGAGTTGTTTTATATTTTATTTCAAGACTATGAAGCCAATAAGACGCGGGAGGAATAATTTGCATCGAGGAATTAGAAATGCTTCAAATCCGGCAAATTGTCCGTCTTCGGAATGTCCAGCAATGTCAGGATGGAAATGAACTTGAAATGAATCGAACATCACAGAACTGTGTAGCGCGTCACTCTGATAATAATACAGCTTTAATCGAACCGCTTCCAGATTCAATGTTTCAATTATATACAGTGACTACCATTGCATTGGTATTGGATGTATGAATTCATTTTGTACACACTGTAAGCATTAAAATACAGAAAAATAGCTCGATTATGTTGCATAAGGGAAATCGAAATTAATACCATTGATTCCGCCACCAGAGCCATTAAACTAATTTATTTCAGGCACATGAACAGATTTTATAATTATATTTCTTAAAAAAATATCCTAAAATGTAACTACTTCTTCCTTACGACTGTATATGGGACAATAATTGTAGTTCGGTATAATTTCATGCCAACTTTCAAGGTAACAACAGGCAATATAGAAAACAGACTTCTCATCAATAGCTAGGTTTATTACATTTTATTGTTTTGGAAGAGTAACAATTAATTTTATTTAAGTTGCAGGTACAGGACCAAATATATCACCGAGCAGGTACATTGTTGCCAATGTTAGATGCAAAATTTATTTAATGGGCAGTTCAACAGTTCAACCCAAGAAATTGATAATAAATCAGTAAAGAGATCCATTATAGAACAACTACACGCTTTCTTTCATCAACGCAATAACTTGGTTACATTTTTCAAAACAACTCTACATCTCATGCCATCCGATAAAAAGAATTGTAATCAGAGCTGATAACTTACCCTGGGCCAACGTGCAATACGTTTTAAAACACCAACAATTGATGAAGTTGCTATTATTAGAGTTGTAGCATATGTGGAAGCCCATCATGTTCTTTTTACATTGCTCGTCGATCGTTTTCTATACCTGAACCTTTGTTAGAGACTCTGTTCATTGGAGATTTTGTTTTGACACATCACTACGTATGAAAACAATGCCATAAAACTAACGGTTGTAACAGAAAGTATCTGTAACAAAAGTCATAATCCGTTAATTTTGGCGGTATGTCTTATTTAAATCCGTTACTTTTCTGGAACTCGCGTGACCGGTGGAAATCCAACAGGAATAACCAGATAATTGTCGCGGTATATAGTGAAATAATCTTACTTTTCCGTGAATTTCTTATCCCATGTTCGAAGTAACGTGTTCTTTAAAAGATTACTGTTTTATTTCATTGTATTTTTTGTTTTATAAATATCCGTCACTTTTTATTTAAGTGACCATGGTTGAGTGATCATAGGTTGAATACAATTTTTACTGTTTTAAAATTGTTCGCGGAGAGGAGCATACATTTTAGGTTCTAATCAACTACATTTCTGACACCACAGTAGAGTTTACCTGTATCAATTCCTCGATCAAGAAAATAATATACATATAGACTAACAGTTTCGGAATCCTACTCTAGTCAAAAACTTTTTACCTTCGGCAAATTATTATCTACGTCCGGTCTAAGATATCTCCAGTATCATTTTTAGAACTTGGCGTGTCTAAAAAAGAAAATAAATACATAAACACATAGGACTAAAAAGCTCTCTGTCCTGTTACATATAAGAATGTTTCGTCGATGCATTTTTTTCCCTTCAAAGACACTAAAAATGCCATACATAACATGAAGGGAACACCCCATTGTTGGAGTCCATCCATTTAAAAATTCACATTTATAGTTTTATTTACCTATCAATAACTGGAAAAAGATATTTTTGGTCTTTCTAGTAACTAATAGTTAAATTTTAATCCTATGCATATTTTTACGTTACTGTTGGTCTAAAAGATGACGTTTTTAAATAATGTGTTAATAGCGTACGTCTTCAAAAATAAAATTAAACGCAACCACAAAGGATGCAATGCATGCATGTATGATAACAACGATATTAATACAGAGAACACTATAAGTATTTATGCAACAATAATATTAGCTAAACCGTCAATAAAGTTATTTTCTTAACCGACTTCTTTCGTTTAATTAATTTTTACTTGATTACATATTAACAAAACTGTACTTAACGTTAACTTGAAACAATTGATATTTGGAATATTAAGTGTCAAAATTCTATAATATGTTACAATAATACCGTTGTTTTTAATATTGGATAACGAAAGATATGAGCTATCTCTTGTGTATGGCTGATTAGTTTGTGAATTTTGAAAATAAAATATTTTACACTGATGTTTTATGTACTTTACTTTTTAAAAGGGTGTTTACCCTTTTTATAATATTGTTTATGTATCTTATTATCTATAAAAGACAATATAATTATAAAACTTTGTCATTTATTTATTACAGGTAATAGGTCATTTATTACCGAGGTACAATTTAATGTCACCAGTTACGTAATAAGAAACAAGTATAAAATTTTAATTTCAAATTTGTTTTTCTTAAATGACAGTTGAAATATTACCATATATATGTCAATAATCATTAAAAATATTATTACCTACGATTCATTAAAACAATGGCTATAAAATAAATAACGAGGGAAATTTAATCTTTACGCATCCTGTTACGTGGCTAGAAGTAAGTCTTCAACCAGTGCAATCCCGGTAAGTATAACAAGAAACATTGCTAATACAGTTTCCTGCACTCCTGATACTAGTCTCATTTACAAACGCAAAAGTTCGGTATGGCAGATATTGGGACTGTTGATCGCCAACATGTGATCTCCAAAGATCTGCTAACAGAACCTCTATCCTTCTCTGCCCTCCTGATACCCAGGCATAAGTGAAACGTAGAAAAACGCAGGCCCCACCCTCGCTCAATTCTATTGGTTTCTTAAATCAATAAAACTCCATTATGGAAGGGCAGTTTTTTGTGTCTCGGGATGGTCGACTCTAGGCCGCTTGGGTGGACCCCCTTTCATTGTGCAATGAGCGGGAGGAAACTGCTGAACACCTGTGTTTTGACTGGCCTGCGATAGTAAGGGACCGTGACTTTCATTGTGCAATGAGCGGGAGGAAACTGCTGAACACCTGTGTTTTGACTGGCCTGCGATAGGAAGGGAGCGTTACTCCATCATTGATATTTATTACACGGGTGGTGAATTTTCTCAGAAGAGCCTTCTTGTTTTCTGCGTTTTTAATAAGATTAAGACTAATAATGTTTACTGATTACTTAATTTTAAGAGGCCTTGAAGATAGGGGTTCATGATAGGAGTGCATTTAAACAATTTGAGATTAACCCAATGTTTTAATGTAGGAACATTCATGAAAAAGTAAATTAAGTGTTACAAGTATATTGTTTTTTTTATTTTTACACCCCTATACTAACTAGGTGGCCGGGTCTCTCCAGAATACCAATTTCAATCCTGGATACTTATTCGCAAAATTAGCAATATTTTAATAAAAGATTTTACGGACTTAAGAATCACAAAATTAATGTTTTTATTGTTTTAAGATACTTAATCGATCAGAAAAGTAGAATAGTTTGAAATTTAAATAAAAGCAATGGATTGGGCGATACCAATAAAATTTTACTCTGTTTATTCCATTTTATAAGACTAACCTTAGGGCTCTTACTATCTTGATTTAGGATTAAAGTTTGTACGAAATAAAGTAATTATTAAGGTTTGCTTTAACAAATTATAAAAATCATCAAAAATAATAAGCGTGGTAAATGCACAATTTTTAAAGCTCAAAATTAATAACTGTAATGTATCCACTAATTCTGTTGATCTGGCCAATCATCGTCAGCTGGTCGCTCCACCACTAAAACCCTCCCCCTCCACCTCCATTCACTCTAATCATCACTCTAATGCCCGCGCTGCCTTGTTCTAACTGTCCCTCATTAGCGGCTGGCGGAATTAAATATAAGTAAATCATGGGGTATTAATAGTGGTCTTGGTGTAATAATCCCAATGATTACCGTATCTTACAACCAAATGTATAATTGCACATTTTATTTAATCAAATTTTGTGTTTACATTCAAATTGAATCCTCCAACGAGAGATAAGTCAAGGTACACATGGAAAAGGCATTACAGAAAATGTTTTCATCCAAGTGACCAAACGAATAGATAATTTCAAACGAATTTGGTGTGTGGACATATTTCTAAATTAGTTTAGTTTATACGTTTTTAATTATTTTTTTACATAAAATTGTTGATTTACTTAATAATAATAACAATAATAATGATAATAATAATATTCTTTATTGCATTAACAATTGTTACAATTGCATTGCAGGCGTCATAAAATGGAATTTAAGTTTAAACTAAAGCCTATTTTTTATAAATACAGTATGTCATAAAGATGACATTCGGTCTTTATTTATCTATATCAGAACCAGTTTATGTGTTAATACTCTTGAATAACTTCATTAATTTCTAATGTTTTCATCCCAGCGGCCCATTATGAACTCATCAACAGAGTAAAATGCCTTTGACACCAGGAAGTGTTTTAGTCGAGCTTTAAATTGATTGGGATCGTTTAAATTTTTAATACCCTCAGGGAGCCCGTTGATTAGCCTGACACCAACTTGGGACGGTAAGCGTCCATAAGCCGTCGTTCTGTGGTGATCGAGCCGGAAGATGTCCCTGCCTCTAGTCCCGTACTGGTGGACATCCCTGCCCCGTTCCAACTCACATTTGAGTCGACAGTACAGGATAACCTCTAAAATAAAGAGACAGGGTAAAGTCAGTAATCCAAGGCTCCTGAAGGCGTCTTTGCACGACTCTCTGGGGTTCAACTTTAACAAAATTTTAACGGATTTCTTTTGAGATCTAAAAACTCTTTTAAACATGTTTTTGGAGCAAACCGTCCCACAATATCAAGCCGTAAGACATATATGGATGTATAAGACCAAAGTAGGCCAGTTTTAAAACACTCAAAGAACAACAATTTGCAAGGTTGCGCAGGACATAAATGCCCGAGGCAACCTTAGAGCAAACGCCCTCAACGTGGGTGTTCCATGTCAGCCCTCGTTCAAGGTACATTCCAAGGAACTTGGTGGATTCAGCTTCATCAAGAAGAACGTCGTCCACCATCACCGCGGGCCGGAGCTCTTGGTTGTCATGCTACCGAAGACAGAAGTTCATGACGATTGATTTCAAACAGTTTGTTTTCAAATTGTTTCTGGAGAAATACTCGATACATGAGTTAAGTTCGATGAAAGACTTTATTTCAAGATCATGTTTTGATTTTGATCTGATGCAGAGAGTCGTGTCGTCAGTGATATTGAATCAATTTTCCATATTGGATTGTTGAATTCAACCTGTTGACGTATATCAGGAAAAGGACTGGCCCAAGTATTGATACCTGGGGGACACCACAAGGCATTTTTACCTTCTCTGATAGAGCACTCCCAATCTGCACGCTCTGCCCCCGATCTTCCAGATAAGACGAGAGCCACTTATGCGGCAGACCCCGAATACCACTTGTCCACAACTGGTGCATCAGTGTCGCATGATACACGCAGTAAAAGACTTTGGAGAGGTCGAGAAATATGCTACTCACATGTTCTCGCCTCTCCAGTCCATCGACAACATTATGAATGAGATCCGTTACGGCATCGATTGTCGACTTGTTTTTTCTGAACCCAAACTGTTCGGGACAGAGAACGTCGTAACGGTCAAGAAATTTTTGAAATTGATTGAGGAAAGCTTTTTCAAAAATTTTGCTGAACACAGGGAGGATTGAAATTGGACGATAATTGCTTGAGATGCAAGGATCGTCTTTTTTGAAAATTGGAATGACTTTGGCAATCTTCAATGCCGATGGGAAGACGCCTTGTGCGAACGACAGATTAATCAATTTTGTAAGTGGTGTCAAAAGATGCTTGATGCACCCTTTGAGTAACCACACAGACATACCATTGATGTCACAGGATTTTTTAGGTTTCAGCTCCTGCACGTGGTTTAAGATCGCACGTTAAGTGGTAGTTGGGTTGTGTACCATATTTCTACCACTTACACGAACGTCAGTACTCGATTACAGACATAAAACCAAAAAGAATTACTGTATAAATTTGTAATCAAAATTGACACATAACAACCGAATTCTAGTTTCGGGGGATATAGCTTATACTATAGAGTATGGGTGTGGATCTCTAAAATTGTTGCATTGCTATACGAACAATTTGTAAACATACAGCATGTGTTAACTGTTGGCGGTCAAAATAAATAAAAGTTGAATTTGAATATGGAGTTCCACAAGGCTCAATACTTGGCCCCCTCCTGTTCTTATATATAAAGTAAACGATTTTTAACGACTTATTCGAAAACAATTATTAATGAAAGTTGATGATATATTTATTTAAATATTAGCAATAACACTAATTATTTGGGAATTATAACTAGTGAAATTATTTATGCCTCTAATTGGTTTAATTTTTATCGTTATTCCTATATATTGACCAAAAAAGTATATTAATCCACCTTATATAACACAATTATAATTTATATCAGTAAAAGCTTTATGGATAAAAAAATAGTCTCGTGTATTTACATTGAACATTAACGTCGAAATAACTTAAATCTTTCACTTGACTATCAATATTAATGTAAAAAAGGTATCATCATGTTACAAAAGTAACTATCACGACAAATATTCACACAGAAATTTAACTTAAAATTTATTGTAAATCAATATATCTGGGCTGGTTATTTTACACTAAACACATTTTGTTTCTTAACTGTAATCAGTATTTTCGTTAAAAAATACACGCCCTACAAGAAAAATAATAAACTTTCTTTTTCTAATTTAACAAGCCTGAATGGTTATGTAGTTAATCTTTTAATATAATGTTATACATGACATTAAATGCGTAATCGTTTGAAGAATATCAACACTAATTTTGAAATTAGTTTTTGAAAACCCCATTCTAAACCAGAGGAGATTAAAAACAATTTTCAATTTTAAGTATTGAGTTACAAAGCTACAGAATTTAAAAAGTATCAATTATAACCTATAAAATAAAATATTATTAGCTGAACCCAAGTATGTAAGGAATATGCATGTTAACATTTTAGTACTGTAAACTAGTTACGTTTTACAGATTAGGACTTAGTGGATGTGCGGGCCAACTTACTCTAATATTTTAATGTCAGAGTAGCCACATTCGTTTACTAGAGCTGGATAGACACAGTCTCAGATTTGATATTTGATAAAGTGTGTACCAGCTGAAAGATTTGTGGGGAGAGATTCTTGCGAGCCCTAGGCATCGATGTTGTTGACATTAGCAATAAGGGACTGTCTCCCACGAGCTCTACAACCTGCTCGTCTTATTGTATTTCTCAAAAATTGCCTTTTAATAAAATTATTAATTAATTTCTACATATTAAAATTGAAATGGTTTTTATATTTTTTAAATGGAAATCCGGTCATGATCGCTTTACTCATAAATTAATGTGAAACTCAAGAGATCCGTAAATCCTACAAAGTCTTACAATTATTTCTTATTAGTTTATTTTCACTTTTTATTTCCAGTATTAAATTTATATGTATGGATAGACAGGAGAATCCTTTGTCAAATTACTTAAACAATTGTCTATTAATAAACTTCAAAATAATAATTGACATCCAATAAATAATCCTTTCATAGGTTAAATATTTATCAACAAATGCTTATACGGCCATTAGTCTTGTAAAAGCTTTCTCAAAACAAGTTTTATTCTTTTAAATAAAACACATTAAATTCAAGTTAACTTCTTGACTCAAAATTGTTAGAACTCAAAATTAAACTTTCTTGTAAAAAATAAAATAAAATTAAAATTTTAAATTTAATTCAAAATAAAATTTACTTTTCTCTAATAAAGCTAATTAAAATTGTACTAAAACATCGCTGAAGGATTCTTCGTACTACTATTGGTACACATTCAAAGTAAAAACTGTAATAAAGCTATGTTTCACAAAAAAAAAATGTTTACTACCAAACTCGATATCTATGTGTATTAAATTTATTATAACTGTTGTAAATTATATATCGATGTCAAGTAACCTTTAAAATTAGCTACTGCCTGTGTACAGCAACAAGTTAAACAAGAGTTCTAGGTTACAATACCATGATTGTGTTAATTTCTTTTCTGTCAAGTATGGTTCAGCGTACCTGACTTCTGTATGGGTCTTAATTTTGACCTAAAACTTTCATTTTTATCAATGTTTTGAGAAAGTTTGGTTTTCTGTTTAGATATTTTTTTAACTTTTCCTACTTACAAGTTTTTGGACTATCAGCACGTCGAGGTGACGAAGTGGCGGGGTCTTCATACCCCAAGACATGTGCCAAGCAAGAGCATCCATGAAGCACACGCACAGCCGGAAGCTCATCAGAGAAAGAAAACAAGGAATGAAGGGAGACAGGGGTCACGAAATGAGCAATCTGCACTTCCCCAAAAACCTTCTTATAAAACAAGCTGCAGAGGACATAAGTGTGGGAATATTTCACTCTGATTTACCCGAATTCTTACTCTCATCTGAACAGATGGAAGATATTCAGAACTTCATCCGTTGAAGAACAGGAGGGTCGTAACTCTCCAAGCGTCTGCGGAATCAACAGGAGACAAGGAGTCCTGATGAAAATAATAACACAGCAGAATCTATGAAAGGAAAGCAAGATTCCCTTAAGCCTTGGAAGGACCAGTCTGAGGATTGCACCAGAGGGAGAAATTCCTCGTGCAAGAATCGTGACCGACTATTTTCAAAATGGCATAAATGAATCCACCGATAAGACAATGAAGTTCTTAAAAGCACAAAATAAAGAGCTATCAGTTGGTGAATGGAATATCCTGCGTATAAGTGACGAGGGAAAGCCACTGTGTACCCGGCAGTCGACTGCGCTACAGTAAGCAAACTTGAAAAAGAGGATCAATGGATCAGCTGCAAGTTTGGGAAAACACCAGGGGAACACTGAGGAACCAAAAAAGGTGGGGAAGACTTCAGAAAAGAACACCGCTGAGGATAGGTAGTGGAAGAGACCGAAAATGTATCAAAGCAGTCTGAACATACCTTGCCTTAGAGGTCTCTTCTCGAAGCCAGTACGGCGGTTCAAAAAGAAAAACCTACTTGCTACCTTTTCCTTAAGAAGAGAAACCTCTCTGAAGGACCATCAGTTTCGGCTGGGGGAAGTAAAGGGGGCACGGTCCCCAAACACTCCAAGAGGATGGGCGGAGATGGACCACCAGGGGGAGGTGGTAAAAATGCCTAAGTTTGTGCCTCATTCAGATAAACCTTTACCATGCCAAGGGCCACCAATCGACATTCTTAAGTAGGAGATTTTCATCACAACATGCCTGGATAATAGCCCTATATCCAGGAAAAAAATAAAAAAAAAAATAAAAAAAATCTTAGATAATACTCAGGTTGGTAATTTTAATATATGATTCGTACTCAATTGGAAAAATCCAAAAATCTTGTGTTCTAATTTCAAAAGATATAACAACTTTTTCCCACCCCCCCCCCCCCCCACCCCCCCCCCCCCCCACCCCCCCCCCCCCCCACCCCCCCCCCCCCCCACCCCCCCCCCCCCCCACCCCCCCCCCCCCCCAAACGCTTCACTGCTACTCATGCCTCGGTAATAAACCTGTGGGTTATTATTCATTGAACTGTTGGTGATATCATTCAAGAATTGTGCAGGAACTGCCTGATACTCAGTGGTCTAAGCACTCAGCAGCAGCATAGTAGGCATCAACATTCAATTCATTAAATGATTACGAAGTTAACATCAACATTAACGGCAACATACATATATGATGAAACAGTAGTTTAACCAAATGTATGTGGTTGGAACGCTTCACTCTGGCTACTCCATGCCTCGGTAATAAACTGTGTTATTATTCATGAACTGTTGGTGATACATCATGAATTGTGCAGGAACTGCCTGATACTCAGTGGTCTAAGCACTCAGCAACAGTAGGCATCAACATTCATTCATTAATGATTACGAAGTTAACATCACATTAACGACAACTACATATATGATGAAACACAGTAATTTTAAACCAAAAGTAGTGGTTGGAACGCTTCACTGTTACTCATGCCTCGGTAATAAACCTGTGTTATTATTCATGAACTGTTGGTGATACATCATGAATTGTGCAGGAACTGCCTGATGTTCAGTGGTCGAAGTACTCAGCAACAGTAGGCATCAACATTCATTCATTAATGATTACGATGTTAACATCACATTAACGACAACTACATATATGATGAAACAGTAATTTAAACCAAAAGTAGTGGTTGAGAACGCTTTACTGGTTCACTCATACATCAGTAATAAACCTGTGTTATTATTCATGAAATGTTGGTGATACATCATGAATTGTGCATGAACTACCAGATACTCAGTGGTCTAAGCACTCAGCACCAGTAGGCATCAATATTCATTCATTAATGATTACGATCTTAACATCACATTAACGACAACTACATATATGATGAAACAGTAATTTAACCAAAAGTAGTGGTTGGAACGCTTCACTGCTACTCATGCCTCGGTAATAAACCTGTGTTATTATTCATGAACTGTTGGTGATACATCATGAATTGTGCCAGGAACTACCTGATGTTCAGTGGTCTAAGCACTCAGCAACAGTAGGCATCAACATTCATTCATTAATGATTACGATGTTAACATCACAGTAACGACAAACTACATATATGATGAAACAGCAGTTTTAACCAAACGAAGTGGTTGGAACGCTTCAACCGCTTCGCTTCTACTCATGCCTCGGTAATAAACCTGTGTTATTATTCATGAACTGTTGGTGATACATCATGAATTGTGCAGGAACTACCTGATGTTCAGCGGTCTAAACACTCAGCAACAGTAGGCATCAACATTCATTCATTAATGATTACGATGTTAAACATCACATTAACGACAACTACATATATGATGAAACAGTAGTTTAACCAAAACGTAGTGGTTGGAACGCTTCAACGCTTACTGTTACTCATGCCTCGGTAATAAACCTGTGTTATTATTCATGAACTGTTGGTGATACATCATGAATTGTGCAGGAACTGCCTGATACTCCGTGGTCTAAAACACTCAGCAACAGTAGGCATCAACATTCATTCATTAATGATTACGATGTTAACATCACAGTAACGACAACTACATATATGATGAAACAGTAGTTTAACCAAAAGTAGTGGTTGGAACGCTTCACTGCTACTCATGCCTCGGTAATAAACCTGTGTTATTATTCATGAACTGTTGGTGATACATCATGAATTGTGCAGGAACTACCTGATACTCAGTGGTCTAAGCACTCAGCAACAGTAGGCATCAACATTCATTCATTAATGATTACGAAGTTAACATCACATTAACGACAACTACATATATGATGAAACAGTAGTTTAACCAAACGTAGTGGTTGGAACGCTTCACTGCTACTCATGCCTCGGTAATAAACCTGTGTTATTATTCATGAACTGTTGGTGATACATCATGAATTGTGCAGGAACTGCCTGATACTCAGTGGTCTAAACACTCAGCAACAGTAGGCATCAACATTCATTCATTAATGATTACGATGTTAACATCACAGTAACGACAACTACATATATGATGAAACAGTAGTTTAACCAAACGTAGTGGTTGGAACGCTTCACTGCTACTGTGGCTCATGCCTCGGTAATAAACCTGTGTTATTATTCATGAACTGTTGGTGATACATCATGAATTGTGCAGGAACTGCCTGATACTCCGTGGTCTAAACACTCAGCAACAGTAGGCATCAACATTCATTCATTAATGATTACGATGTTAACATCACATTAACGACAACTACATATATGATGAAACAGTAATTTAACCAAAAGTAGTGGTTGGAACGCTTTTTCACTGCTACTCATACATCAGTAATAAACCTGTGTTATTATTCATGAACTGTTGGTGATACATCATGAATTGTGCAGGAACTACCTGATACTCAGTGGTCTAAGCACTCAGCAACAGTAGGCATCAACATTCATTCATTAATGATTACGATGTTAACATCACATTAACGACAACTACATATATGATGAAACAGTAGTTTAACCAAACGTAGTGGTTGGAACGCTTCAACGCTTACTGCTACTCATGCCTCGGTAATAAACCTGTGTTATTATTCATGAACTGTTGGTGATACATCATGAATTGTGCAGGAACTACCTGATGTTCAGTGGTCTAAGCACTCAGCAACAGTAGGCATCAACATTCATTCATTAATGATTACGATGTTAACATCACGTTAACGAAAACTACATGTATAACACATTTCTTCCTTCTTTAAAAGTAATGTTTAGAGAACACAATCTAGAACACAGTGTCACTATGGCTGTGTTAATTTAAACTAACTGAGATATTGATTACAATTACGATACGGGTATGAATCAGCACACAAGGAACCGGAAACATGTATTTACACAAATGACTAAAACCAAACAAAGTTTTACAATTAAAATTAAGCAACTAATTAGACTGTGCCTCGCAATAATCATGTCTATGCAAAACTTTGATTTTTCACATTTTACTTCTTTTCTATATCTAAATAATGGAACCCCATCAATTTCAATTCTTAACTATTATTTCAACACCCTCCTCATAACTTAGCGCTAATTTAATACCTACAATTTTATATAAAATGTTTATATAAATATTTAAAATACTTTTTTAGCACTTACACATGATATATGGAATTTAATATCAATACTACAATTAAAAAGTTAAATACGGTTTTTTAACCTTGTTTGTTTTACAAACCAAGGGCTTTTTGATGTATACAACGCATTAATCTTGTAATTTAAGAATGTATAAGGACAAAAGCTTGTAATTTAAGAATGTATAAGGACAAAAGCTTGTAATTTAAGAATGTATAAGGACAAAAGCTTGTAATTTAAGAATGTATAAGGACAAAAGCAAGTCCGGTTTCCCAAAAGATTTCTTGCACTGATAAATTTTTTAAACTTGGAGTGTTAACACAAATAATTATAATAATAAACTAACAATAAATAAATATATGTTAAAATATAGACATTCACATTATTTTGGTATTTTAATAACACAAACATAATGGGTGAGAATAATAGTATTTTTAAACTCGTGTTGGTTGTGCTCTGGCAGAGTGGCTTTAGAGGTACTTTGTCCCAGATTAATTCATAATTGTAAATATTACACAATTGCGTAAACTAACGTAAAAAGGACAAGTAAGACGCGAACTAACGAAGACCTAACGATTGATACGTAGTACACTTGACATACCCGAAAATAGTTTAGATTTACAATAGTTTATAAAATAGAAAACAATCTAAACTAATACTAGGAATAACAAAAGTATCGAAACCAAAAAATCAAATGATTCGCAGGACAAAAGTGACGAAGGAAAGGGTACTCTAAAGTCGGTCCACTCGCTAATCTTAGCACTTTCTAGTCATTTTCAATAACGACGATTTTTTACTAAAAACGAGAATGACTAAACCGAGATTAACAAATTGGCTCGTTGCCGTAAATACGTCGTGGTGGTGGGTTTCTGTGAAGCTACACCTACGTCAAAAAACTGACGGAATAATATCAAAACTAACGTAAAATAACGATAAACTCCTGATTCCAACAGTTTTGGGGCAACTTCACATATATTTAAGTCATCGCGTACCGCAAAACATTTCGTAATATGGGAATAAACGTTAATTATTAAATCTTATTATAATATGTGAAAAATTATTATAATACTTAAATCACAATTTAACCATTTGCAAACTGACCTTAGTAACCAAGAAGAAAGATACCTCGTTGGAGACAAGGACGTACGATCTAACGAATACACAATACACCAATTATGCAACAACACAATAAGCTCAACATTTTTCTCCAGAGGACTTGAAAAAGACTACACAATATTCCAATACTAATACTATCAATATACTACTGATACACTACAAAGATGTATTTACTGACCTTGTATATTCCAAAGAACAGAAATATACTTAGGATGATCATGAACAGCTGTGTGCCAATTATTGCGAAGTACGCAATCTGTACTCCTGGAAACATACCACATTGTCCGATCAGAGTGGTGCAACAATAAAGATATACTTATGTACACACTGAATTATACAAAAACTTTAATAAAACCTTCCAGAACCATTTAGAATTTAGAATTTTCACTAAGTTACAGAGTACGGATAATCCAAATCCAACATTTAAATTGGAGAAAAAAATATGAACCTCAACAAAACTCTAAAGTACAACAAATTGACTGCTGCGTTTGTAAATACTGACTTGTTGGACAAGATTTAAAAATCATTACAAGCTTAATAAAATTTTTATTTTATTAAGCTTGTAATGATCTAAATAAAATAAAACTTCAATAAATCTGAGCAAAACCATTCAGAATTTATAATGTTCATTAAGTTACAGAGTAAGGATTAATATATTTAAATTGGAGAAAAAAAATTATTCTCAGGAAAACTCTAAAGTACAGCAAATTAACTTCTGCGTTTGTAAATAGTAAATTGTTGGGCAGGGTTTAAAGTTCATTACGAACTTAAAAAAAAAAAATACCTGGTATGTCTAATCTAGTAGAAACTAACCATAATACACTAAAAAAACTACACTAATTAGCGGAAGTGAAAAAGGAGAAAAAATATTAAATACATAAGAACTACATCAATTAATAACTTCATTATAATTGTAAAGTCTTGAACACAAAAACGTGTAGTCAACCACCATTCTGTAAATACTTAAAGAGAATTTCCTTGCCAAGTACTTTCACAGCCAGTAAATTACACTTATATTACAATTTCTCGATAAAATGCGAATCACAAAGGAGCTATTGTAGTGAACCTCGCCTTTTCGTCGACTTTTACATTGACTGATGTTTCATTAAAATACTGCGTTCCCCGTAATTATTCTTAACAATAAATTATAAGCCTTACAATGATGTTGTACTGGGACCGAGACTTTGATAATGATTAACGGGATTGCTCAGAATTAATAGGCATTTCATTCTTCTTCCCGAGATTATTTGATACTTGGCTATTCTCCTTCTTTATAACTCTGTAATACGCTGATAACGTGGTTTTTCCTATATTCAATTAAAAGAAATGTAATTAAAAGATAATATTCTGAAGTATGATTGTAGATTGTAATATGATATATAAAAAATGCATTATTACAAAAAGAAATCTCATCTATCGAATGTGAATATTAAATTTAGGAGAACTCCAAGCATGATAGAATAACTGAATATTGAAAATTAATTACTTAATCTTAAAGATCTGAGATGAACTTTTACTGATTATGACGTAAAATAGCTTTTAGGTGAATTAACAACAATTAATTTGTGTTATAAGACCTTAAAGAGCATGTTTCAGGTATATTTTAAAACCGCTCCTTGGTCCAGGTTATTATTCTATTTTTATTTTATTATTTGATACTTTGCTTATCTACCCCCTTTGTAACTCTGTAATACTCTAATAACGTGGTATGTTTTTCCGATATTTAATTCAAAGAAGTGAAATTAAAAGATAATATTTTGAAGTATGATAGTAGAATTGTAACGTGACATATAAAAAATGCATTATTAAAAAGAAATATCATCTATCGAATGTGAATATTAAATTTAGGAGAACTCACAAGCATGATAGCATAAACTGAGCAAATTGAAAATGATTACTTAACTTTCATAAAGATCTGAGATGACATTTTCTACTGATTATAACGTACAGTATCTTTTAAGGTGAATTAACAACAATTTAATTTGTGTTATAAGACCTTAAACAGCATGTTTATGGTATATGTTTAAAACCGTTCCTTGGCCCATAAGGTTATTATTTTATTATTTGATTTTACTTATTTGATTACTTTGCTTATTCCCCTTTGTAAGCTCTGTAATACGCTATTAACGTGGGTTTCTCCGATATTTCAATTCAAAGAAGTGGAATTTAAAAGATAATATTCTGATAATACGATATTAGATTGTAACGTGACATATAAAAATGCATTATTATAAAAGGAAGTTTCATCTATCGAATGTGAATTCATTAAATTGGAGGAGAGTTTGATGAAACTGAACATTGAAAAATGACTTTGAAGCTCTGAGATGAAATTTATTACAATATTAATTAATCTGAGATTCATTTTACTGATTATTAACGTATTATGGATACTAGCTTTAGGTGAATTAACAACAATTAAATTGTTGTGTTATAAAGACTTAAAATGAGCATGTTTAATGGTATGTTAAAACCGTTCCTTGGTCCAGGTTATTATTTTATTTTTATTTTATTATTTGATACTTTGCTTTTCTCCCCCTTTGTAACTCTGTAATACTCTATTAACGTGTTTTTTTTCCGATATTTAATTCAAAGAAGTGTAATTAAAAGATAATATTCTGAATTATGATAGTAGATTGTAACGTGACATATAAAAATGCATTATTATAAAAGGAAATCTCATCTATCGAATGTGAATATTAAATTGAGGAGAACTCCAAGCATGATAGAATAACTGAACATTGAAAATTAATTACTTAATCTTAAAGATCCTAGATTAAATTTTACTCATTATGACGTACAATAGCTTTTAGGGGAACTAACAAAAATTTAATTGGTGTTATATTAAAGAACATTTTCATTGTATATTTTTAAAACCGTTCCTTGGTCTAGGTTACTATTTTATTTTTATTGGTATTATTTTGATACTTTGCTTTTCTCCTTCTTTATAACTCTTTAATACGCTGATAACGTGGTTTTTCCGATATTTAATTAAAGAAGTGTAATTAAAAGATAATATTCTGAAGTATGATTGTAGATTGCAATATGACATATCAAAAATGCATTATTAAAAAAAGAAATCTCATCTATCGAATGTGAATATTAAATTGAGGAGAACTCCAAGCATTATTTTACTCCAAAATTATTACTTCATCTTAAAAATCTGAGATGAAATTTTACTGATTATGACGTAAAATAGCTTTTAGGTGAATTAACAACATTTAATTTGTGTTATAAGACCTTAAAGAGCATTTTCAGGGTATATTTTAAAACCGTTCCTTGGTCCAGGTTATTATTTTTATTTTATTGTTTGATACTTTGCTTTTCTCCTCCTTTGTAACTCTGTAATACACTAATAACGTGATATGTTTCCGATATTTAATTCAAAGAAGTGTAATTAACAGATAATATTCTGAAGTATGAGATTAGATTGTAATATGACATATCAAAGTACATTATTATAAAAGGAAATCTCATGTATCGAATGTGAATTTATTAAATGGAGGGGAGCTCCAAGCATGATATAATAACCGATTATTTAATTTTAACGATCTGAGATGAAATTTGACTGATTATGAGTAGCTTTTAGGTGAATTAACAACATTTAATTTGTGTTATAAGACCTTAAACAGCATTTTAATGGTATATTTTTAAACCGTTCCTTGTTCTGGGTTATAGTGGTGGAGCCGACTCAGATCATCTGCCAAAAATAGTCGGATCATTTAGCAAGCCGTGTTAATTTGGTCTAATTGAGCTATTAGCTGTGTAAGAGCTATTTCGGTAATTTACTATTATTTTAAATCTGAATGAGCTGATCTTTTTGTCTTTACTGAAAAATAAATTAAACAAAACCCTCCGGAACCATTAGAGAAGTTTATTGCAATTATACGAATAGTTACATCACACCTCCATGAAGTACAGATTGTATTGTTTACAATAAACCAAGGTAAGTTATATTTACACAAAGAGTTGTGAACAGTACAAACTACATTGGCGATAGCACATCATTGACTTAAAGTGAAATGTATTTTCGATACTAAAAATTAAAAATCAACTGAACGGGATCACTCCAAAGAGCCGTTCTTCACATCACTCCTGGGTTGACTGTTATATCTGTTTGTATTACTCTTCTGTTATTGTTGTGTACATTACGTCGGCTTACACCAAAATATTTAAAATGGTGTTAAAACGGGAAGTATAAATCCAATCTTTATAATATAGAGAAGCAACAAAATTAAACATCCGTAACTAAACCCACTGGTTTGTTGGGAATTGTCAAGGGAAAATACATAATGACAGGTAAAAATACAGCGAGATTTACAAAACCCTCTATTTTTTATAAATTTTAGAAGTACAGTTTGAAAATATATAAAGTTTTGTTTTCAATACTTACTATAGGTTTAATTATTTTTGAAATGTTGAAACATCAATGTGATATTAGTCATATATTTTAATTAGAATTAAACTAATCTAACCCTAACTCTCGTTAAAAATAAATGGTTCCAATCCAACTAAATATAGTTTTAGAAATACTTTTCCCCCAAAAACAGGAAGTAGGTTGATTTAACTACGTGTCTTGATCTTATATCACGTTATCCGTTCACTGCTTTGAAAATTTCTATTTCTATTTTTTGAACTGAATAGTTAAGTAAGCAATTGAAGAATATAAACAATAAACTGTCTTTAAATTCAAAAATCACTTAAATTTTTTTGCTTCGTCTGCTCTGCTTCTAAATATAGTATAGTTGTTATTCTTAGCTTACAGTAAACGTGCAACTTGTAGGAGTAAACATGACTTTCTTTGCAGAAGTAGGTGGGAAAATCAATACACTGGCCATAGTAAAAAATAAAAACCACAGTTAAAAATACTAATGGAAGTAAACAATATAAACCACAGTTAATAATACTAACCGTAGTAAACCATACTAAACCACAGTTAATAATACTGCCCATAGTAAACAATACAAACACATTTAACAATACAAACCACATTTAACATTACTGACCGAATTTAACAATACAAACCACAGTTACTAATACTGACCGTAATAAGCCATACTAAACTACATTTCATAGTACTAACCATAATAAATAATACTAACCATAGTAGACGTCTTGAAGGTCTGAAAACTTCTTGAAGTTACTGCTAATCCTCCAGCTATAGATCAGGACCACCAGTATGGATATATTCTGCGGAACATATGTGAATTTGTAAGACAGTTTTGAATACGACAATAAAGTGAATAACACTAAAACTTAATTAGATATACAGTATATGTGGTGGGTTAATTTTTCATACTGAAAGCGTTGGTAGCCAGATAATTCACAACTGATTGAGGCTGTGGTTGGATTTATCAAGACACTGCAAAGATCTTATGTATTTTAAGGTGTTATGTCTTATTAAAAAAAAAAAACAATGGCCTTTACATAATCGTAAACTATTTGACCGATCATTATGAAAATTTGAATGCATATGTATTTTTCCACGGAGAAGGTTTATATGATATTCCCATTTATGTAACTAGCCACTACGCGGCGCTACCAGAAATACAAGTTTTCAAAGCGCCTGCACATTATAAACTGCAATTACGAGACAGTTACGTATATTAAATAGCCAAACAGAGTTTGAAGGCGCTAAGTTATGATGTATATTTGTCTTTAAAATAAATTTCTGGTTGAACTTAAAGCGTGAGTGTTTACCAATTTAGAATAAGTTCGTGTACGTGTACAATAGCTATAAATGTACACCTTTGACACATTTTCTTGATCGTGGCAACAAGGCAAACTCTACATCGGCGTTGGAAATATAATTCACTTGAACCAGTGCTCACGCACTGGCAAAGCTTACGAAAAGCATGAGAAGTCGCGGGAAACATCTAGTTAATTATAAAACCAATTTCTTTAGCTAGCAATTCTGTGTATATGGAATAGGGAGATTTTAGTGGAGGGGGGGGAGGTGAGTGACGACATGTATTTTGTTATTGAGGATACAAAATGTGCTCATTTCAGAAATGGAGGACGCTTTCTTGTTACATTACTTCCGGCTAGGAAGCGCTCTAGGACTGAGCATTATTGTCCGCTACAGCCTACCGAGATTTGTCGACAAGTACTTGATTTTTAAAGTTTATCAAAACTTAATTGTATTTAGGATAACCAAGAAGTTATTTTTAAGTATTTTTATTACTAAGCTAGTTACAGTTATCTCAAAAATCGAAAAAGTAATGGTCAAATATTCAGGATATAATCACTAAACAACTATTATTATGGATAAATTACGGAATTTGAGACTTCTGATTTAATTGGTGTGACTTGCAAACTCTTTCAGCACATACTCGTATGTACATTTGCACTGGGCTGCTATAAAAAATTGTTCTAGCGGCATAATTTACTTTTATTTCTGCTATGATAACGTAAGTTCTCTACACTTGGTATTGCCGCCATGGTGGAACGTATCGGATACTGCAAACAATGAAATGAACGAAGGCTGCCATACATTGACTGAGGATTCTAAACAAGTTTTTAATTTGGTGTGGTAGCTTGTAATACCTGAGCTATAAGTATTCTCACAACTCTTATTATTAAAATCTTAACATATCTTAATAAATAAGTAGGTGTTTGTATTAAATAAAACTGGCTGGCGAGTTTATAACCCGCCAGAAGTTAATACTATTGCCACATCAAGTTTGGTTTGAATCAGTCAACGTGTTCAATGTTCTAGGTTATAAAAGGCATAAAACAACGTTTCGAGGAATATACCCTCTTCGTCTCTCGAAAGGATAACAAGATTTCGGACATTTACAATCGCTGTAGTTTATAAAAGGTATACACAACGTTTCGAGGGTTGGGATTTATCCTCTTCGTCAGGTGGGAGAGATATTAATATATATGAGAACAAAAATAGATTCAAATCCTCGAAACGTAGTGTTAGACCTTTTACAACATATAACGATGGTAAATGTCCGAAATTCTGTTAGCCTTTCAAACCTTCCATCGGCAATAACAAACCTTAAACAAAGAAGTGTTCAATGTGTTACGGTAGTCGATGTAAGATGTACGATGAGATCAAGCTGCCGGTATTTCCTAAAAGTGCCGGATCGCATAGATCGGATTTTCGAATGTTTATTTTTCTCTTACTAAATTCTGAAATATAGCATTGTCTCGTTTTATACACAATTGATCAAACAAAAATAGATTAACCATCTGCATTTGATTTGTTACAACTGGTGAAAGCAATTTGCCAAATATGTTACAACTTTTATACGAGTGCATAGTTTCATCATTTTGCACGCGCGCGCGCGCATACACACACACACACACACACACACACACACACACACACACACACACACACACAATATGTATATGTATTCATGTATTATTGTATAGTTGTTAAAATGTATCTGTTATAATATTATGTAGATGACCAATTCATAAGAACATAAACCCAAAGCCACTTTAAGTTCCTTGAGTTTATGCGGTTAATATTTTGATAATAAATACTTAACTGGGAGACCGCCCAATTGGATAACTGACTACAGCGCTGGAAGTGGGTTGAAATTGGCGAAGGATGAAAGAGACTGGAATGTATGAAAATTATGTAAGTTTGAATGTGGTAGTTGTGTGGTATGAGAGTTAAAAAGTTAGAAATAATTATGACGTTTGCCATACAATGTGAAGAAATTGTTGCGAGCAATAAAAGATTTGATTTTGATTTGACTTAATGGTTGTCCGTTGGGTTTGCCTAGTTTCTTGAATTTTGAACATTCTTAGGTTTACCATTGATGTATTTCATTATTAAATTAGTCCCGATATTAGGTTGTATGGCATTTACGTGTTGTGGGAATTCATAACCTGACATTACCGAGAGTGGTATTAAACAGGCATATATATTTATGGCCACCACTGTCATACGGTTAACCATAAGGTAATCATTACGACCACCTGAACAATCCCAATAAAATGAGATACGGCACAATACTGGTCACTATTTAAAAAACTAAATAGTCTTAAACTCTCTCTTTAATGATTCCACACATTAAAAACCTCCAAACAACTGGAAAAAAGACTAATTAAAACCAATTGTACGTACATTTTGAAAAAAGTTAATTCTAATATACCTAAAAAAGACAATAAAATAAAAATGTTATCAATATTTAGTTTACACGCTATAGATTTACTAAGGGAGAACTCAATAATATAGGCATGTAGAATTGTCAAGGACGAACTTTACAGATCATCAATATTATTAGTTTGACCTGAATCTATGAATACAAGGACAGTAGTGGTAATTTGCAACATTTATCTTAACAAACAAAAATCAGCTGTCCAATAGACACCTTGCAGATTGTCACACTTTGAAACGTCATTTCTGAAAAGAAAGTTTTAATTTAATATTACAATAGACAACAACAAAGTCTGCTGGGTATAAAAAAAAAACAATGCAAAAATTTAATATTCTGACTTTCAAAAAAGCAACCCCAGAATATCATATCAACGGCGGAGACAGCAAAGAAAATTAAGTGAAAGAGCAAATTCGAATTGTGCTGAATTTCTCATCATTGTATAACAAAGAAATGGGTTTGAGTTACATTTCCTTGTTCTCCTAAAAGGGCATTAAAGTTACATTTCTCGTTTGATTTAAATACTTAACAAAATCATTATTCAATCAGATTTTTTAATAACATTATCACTCTTGTTACCTTGCCACCTTTGTACAAAGTTTTAGGTTTCACATCTAAAAAACTCACTCGCCAACTGTGGAAAAGGACAGTATTATATCAGCGTTTATATATGTATTATATATGTACGTTTAAACATTATCCCAAGGGTTTATATATTTAATTAATTTGTTGCTGAATAGTTGCAATAAAAATTTCTTGATATATTTAAACCAATAATAAAGTAATCGTGCATTTAATAATTATGTACTCGACAAATTAAATTCAGTTATTATAATACTAACAAATAGAATTAAAGAGCAAGGCGTAACATTTTTCTTGGCTTCATTTCCTTTCAACAACACCACACAGACACACTGACAAAGGAAAGTGAGAGACTCGAAGACGCAGTCAGAATTTGAAGTGATTCCTGAGAACTCCTTGACAAAGGATAAAACTACAAAAGGAACTTTTGGAACTCGATTCTCAATCTGAAGCGGGAAATTTGGAAAGCCCAAGACGTTCATCTCTCTCCCTTTATTTGCTTACTAAACGGGAAATACATGAACTTAAATAATTAACATTTGTGTATGCAAGTTATGTACGTTGTGAGTAATTTTAATTGCTTTAAAATATAATATTTGAGTGAGATTAAATTCCCCGAGTGTATAAAATTAACCTAGGTTATTCAATGGTGGGTTATCACCTATTACATGCTATTAGTAAATCAATTTCAAAATTAAGGTTCTTAAAAAAATTTAAATTTTGCTAGTAGAAACATTTTTAGGAAAAAGAAGATAACTCTATTGCTTTGAAATATTTTGTTATTTATAAAAATTCTATTCGCTTAGATTAAAACAAATAACAAAATTTGCTTCTGTCTCCTTTTATAAGGTGTAAACCAATAATATTTACAGTATTATTAACATACATGTTTCTTTAATAACATTTTCTTTATTAAGGTGATTTTCAAAAATAAAACCCAAAAGGTTAATTTTAATTAAATGTTTTAAGTGCATTTATAGGACTCTGAACTGTGTTTGAATAAATTAAATTTTAATTTTAATCAGACTTTGAAGGGATAGCTGTGGTTTACATAGACTCATTAGAATCAAATGGGAACAAAATCCAATCATTGTAATGTATAGAAGGCGTAGAAATCCATTTACAAGGTACTTTGTTTTGTTTTGACAAACTTTCCAATGTTATGCTTCAATTTATTTATTTTTTCATTGTATATTATATTTTAAATACTCAGAAGACGTGTTTCCTCTCAGGAAAAATAACAGTAATAAATTAAATTTTGGCCAATATGTTTGGCTTTTCTTAGCTATATAATACATTTTTGAAGTATTTTTTTATTTTACTGAATTTTTGACGCATTATCTTGTGTCACAGTGATCACAGTGTATCCAGCATCTACAGTAAAACATGCTAATCGTGTAACTTACAATACTTTCCATGCATTTATAGATTCGGTTGACTGACAAGTTAAACAATAACACTGGGTTGTTAACACAGGGTTATTGTACAGCTAGGAGGCAGATCTTTAAGGTGCTTTCCACACAATTGTGCTGTACGACAAAACCAATATGGACGTTTATCTAATATTGATGATGTACAATAGTCCGTGAGTGTTTTTGGAACCAAACAGTCCATATCCACTTATTTACACCAATCCGGGCATTCGAAAAATCCTGGTGTCATGACAAAGAATAAACAAAAACCTTGTATGGTCATATAAAGTCTGAGTTAAAAGTATGGATACACTGGGTTTAGTTTTTGATGAATAATGATAAAGGGATGGAATTTGAAACACCTTTCTAGGAAATTGAAGTGAATTGTTTAGTCACTGTTACGACTTTGCCCATTTCCCCAAAATGGGATTTGGTGGGGGCAGTTCAAAATCTTTAAATATAAAGACTCATTAAGTGTTGAATGTAATGACCAACACCATAAATCATTTGAAGGTCTTGATAAAGAAAGAAGGACAGTAGAAACTAGAGCTTTATATCTCAAACCAATACAAAATGGCAGCTCATTGTATATTTGTCCAAGACTCAAAAGCTATAAGCTATTTCCGTATTTATTAAAGTTAAACATTCTTAAAACAGATTTAACATGGATTCCGTACGAAAAATTTTCAATTCCAGTTTCATTAGAGTTCACAGTACTTCACTTTAAGGAACAAAAGGGAGAAACGCTAAAACCAAAATAAACAAACAAACAAATTGATATGAAATACCGTAAAACTATAAAATAGTCCATAAAAATGACTAAGAACTTTTTCCTATGCAACAATTGGTTTAATAAAATTTGTTATTACTCTTATATGGAACGACGCAAAAAATCTAATACTTAGAGATGTAGCCTAAAACTATATTCACCCCTATCCCATTTGATAATGCAATGAAGATTAATGTTATCTTATGATAAAAGAGGAAAGTATCTCAACACATATAGCAATTTCATCACACCTCGCAAGACTTTAAGCTGCACCCAAAGCCTAGAAATTCTGCCAGATGCTAGAAATTCTGCCATAGGCTAGACATTCTGCCAGAGGTTAGAAATTCTGCCAGATGTTCCTTGAGGCAAACACCTTTTAAAAGCAGAAACTTAAAGGTTATAAGATCTTTTCTGGGATTTTTCCAGAACAAGTTTTCAAAAGCTAGCAGTTTCAAGCTAAGACCTCCCAAATACCGGGAAATCCCACAAGAATAGAAATATCAATGCCTCTGCATTCTCAGATACCACTAACTCCCATTGGTCGAGAGTTCAGTTTTCACTAGTCGAAAGCAAAACACTAAGAATACTACCCAATATACGGAAACACATTTTTACCCTTTTCCTAGAAGCCTCTATACCTGAAGTGAAGTAACGTCTGGATGATCATCGTAACCGATATTATATTATACAATGGTTATCAAGAATGTTCTCCATAGGAGATGTTAGTGTACAAAGAGACTAGGGGTTTCTAGGAGCCCGATGGTAAGGAGCAAAAATAGCAACATGTCAAATTATTTATGAGCAGCAAAAAACTATAGCTTGTTGGTGGTGAGCAGAAATATTACTAGAGAGTTATTAGAAAACCCATGATAAAAACTGAATATTCATAAATCAGACTATACATACCAGTGTATAAACTGCTCCAGTGACAGCAGCGTGTTTGGCGTGTAATCCGAGGCATCCTCTTCCTGTATTTAGAGCCTCGTACGGGTAAAGGATGGTTGTCTTCATTCTCTTACATCTCGCCCTGCAACAATGACCATGTGTTTAGTAAGTAGGCCAAGCATGTGCCACAGAATTATATTGTGTTGAAAGTCAATATGAGCGAGAATGTGTTACTTCTGTGGTGACACTCATTGAAATACCTGGATCTGAAAATAAGCAGTATATTCATTGATAAAAATATAGGACTTTACTTAGTAACAGTTTGTAGTCAATTCATAACTTATGATCAGAAATGTTATCACCTCCAATGTAACGTATTATTCCCATAACCAATCGTAGGGATGAGAATCCCCTACGTTGTTGTGATGCTACACCACAAACGTGTGCGGAATGAAAAGGAAACCAGTATTTCAACTGTAGATCGAATGGTATCCGAGAATATCAGATTAACTCTACTTTATAAGGGGTTTATAAATGAAGAAAATACTAACTAGAGATACAAGTATTGAGGCAAGATCACTAAATCATATTTATCAAGCACCTTTGCACTGCATAACATAATATAATTGTAACAGTTATAAAATAATTACAACGATATCATCCATATCCCCCATTTATTACATATTTCAAGAATATAGTAACATACACTGTTGACGGACCTGGACTATATTGACGAAGTTAATTATCACAAAACTAGTGGCTTCTGTCTTTAAGAAATATTTGAATGGAACATTTTAACTAGATTAGTCCTATCAGACATTTGGTTTTTACATAATCTCATTTTACGGAGTGATTCTAAGCAGTGGCGGTAAATTTTAATAATAAGATTACCAAAATATTATTTAATCATAATTTACGTCACACATAACCTAAAAGAGGTTGTTACTGCCTTGGTTACAGAGGTATGTTAAATATGAAGAGTTATATAAATGCTATTTAAACTTGATTTATTGCATAAGGTACAAAAAGTGCATTGCAATCATCAATGGATGATTACAGTGTCAAGCAGCATTCAGAGTCGCTTCCACGTAAAGCACGGTCTCTGAACCAACAGTCCTGTTGGTCGCTGGAGTCTTCCGTGTGAAGCTCTTGGCAGGGGAAAGAAAGGCGATCTAACAGCGACGTGGGAACGACCGCTTAAAAGGAAGAACGCGTCCGCTCCTATCGGAAATGGCAGGAGATGTGGGAACATGAATCCAAGGAACGGTGGACTGCAAGGTTCATTCCGCAGGTCCAGCCTTGGGTGGGACGGCGGAACGGTGGACTACTACCTCACTCAATTCTTGAGTGGACTTGGGTACTTCCAGGCTTACCTATTTCACATGGGCAAAACGAAATCATAGAACTGCATCTACTGCCCGAACGTTCCCGACGACGTGGAAACGTGGAAGACACTCTCCCGCTGCTCGAGTTGGGAAAGGCCCACCATGATACAACACGCACTGTTGGTGCTTTATCGGTAGACTCGGTCTGCTAAGTGATGCTGGAGGGTCTGTTAGGAACATTGGCCTGTTTGAAGCACTAAGTCCAGGACATCTTCCGCACAAAAGAGACTTTTCTGGATGGTCACATAGTCTAGACCTTAGTTCCTCGAAGGCCAGATTGGCGCGAGTCCTGAAGTAATGTGATAAATGGTTTCCGAGTTAAGATCCTGAAGTATAGAGGAGGTTTTTAATGGGTAGATCACATCTTTTGTGAGAGTCCTACACTACAGGCTGGCCACCTGCGTGCATAGATGCATTTTCCTGTCTGTCCCTAAAACTTCAGTGTTGATTACGTCTACACAATATAAAAGTGCTCTCAGCAGAATTACATTCATAGTACCTAAGAAGAAAAAAACAAGAAAAGATTTATTGACGTGTATAGTACAAAACCCACTGTTAGAAAGTAATTCATTTACATTATAGAATTCCTTTACTATTAAGTACTTCCTTCTTCCTTTCAAATATTGAGTGAGAGCATTGTACAAACAGCACCAAACAGTCAGAGTCTCGAGTCGCAGTCGCGGTTACAAACTTGTTTATGGTGGCGTGAGCTCAGAACTTTTCATGTGAAGTGTCTCCGATAAATCATTATTATTGGTCATAAAGCCCTTCACAAGACACGCCACTTGTCACAACTGATGTATGGTTGGCACATCTTAACATGTTCATCTTCAGGCATACACTCCCAGTACAGCCTGAGCAGACACCAAGGTGCACCAAATCGTTATTATCTTACACGTGTACTTCTGCCTTATACTTGGATGTACGTTCTTCTACTTCTCTTAACTTTTAGATGTATTTAACAATTTAAATATTCTTTATAAGCGAGTGTTTAGTCAATCAAAGGAAAATATTTGTTTGTAGTTAGTAAAGTATGCAGTTTATATAGAGCTAAGATTTCTTCGTGTGCTTGGTTCATCTTACAAGCATTCACACACACACACACCACACACACACACACACACACACACACCACACACACACACACACACACACACACACACACACACACACACAGGACACACAAGGATTTCTGTTCTGTTGGACATCCTGCTTACATCCTGGGGAAGGATACTACAGCGTTCTATGAGTAAAGATAATCCTAGAATGAATGGTAATAATTTTAATATCTAAAACAGATTAATAAATTTTACTATGACGATTTTTCATAATCTGTAAATCAGCCAAACATTGAATATATGAACGTACTGAGCTATAATGTTGTGACATTCAGAGATCTTTGACCAAATTTGGGATGAAGAAAAGGACCCGAATAAACAAAAATTCAAGTTTATCTAATCCACCGTCCGGTGTCACTCATATATCAACATAAGAGCAGTTTGAAGTATGAAAAGTCTAATTTTTGTCACCGGATGTAAGAAAATGTACATAACTCTTCTTACATTGTGTGAGTTATTGTTGGTCAATAAATAATTCTCCAACATTAAATCCTGAATTAGTACTTTTAAAACACTAGTAGAATTAGTATTAGTACTATTTATTCAATATTATAATTCTACAAAGTGCCTTTTAAATAAATAGCGATTCCATCTTAATCGCAACTTTCACAAAGAAACTTACAATTACATTTTATCCTTAAGCAATCGAGCCTTTATGCGAAGTTTCTGAAATCATTTCACGATATTCATGGCTAGATATGGGTCGGTAAATGTTTCATTACAAGTTTTTAGTAATTTTATGTGAACCTATTAATATTAATAAATTAATTAGTAAATAATGGGACAGTCGCATTATCCTTTTTAAAATTACGGAATACAGTAGGTTATCTCTCGTTGTAATCCCTTAGTATTGGTACTCAAAATTCCACTAGTCGTATTGTAAGAAGAATACCGCATCCAGTGGAATTTTGTTTAAACGTATATAAAACTACCTGAGATGGAAAACGTTACGCTGGACTCAAATGTTATACTAAAGGTTTTATCTCATGTAAAATGTATTACAGTACAGGTGTAAAAGTTACGGTGAAGCGCTTTTATTTCACCAGTCCCCTGAAAAAGGAGCCTAGTTTGAAAGGTCGCCTCTTAAATTGATAGAGGGACAATTAAAAAGTAACTCGGAGCACTTGCTGGGAAATGTACTCAACCCCGCCTCGCATTCATTAAATGTTTATAAGGGAAAGCCATGCGACAGTACATTTGTTGAATGTTGCTCTACTACTTTATTTAATACGTCAGCAGACATCTTAATTCTTTCCCTGACCGGGATGTTTCCAATATCAGAAAATACAATAGGTTTGCAAACAATATCCAACAAAGTATTGGTTGAGTGTTACCCAAGCTTCTAACTCAGATCAATTGAAACAAAACTGTGCCGTTAAAATTGTAGTTTGATATTTATCGCAGTACTAGCAGTTACCCACGGCTTTCCACGCAATTCTTGCCAACAACTGTGACAACATAGACATAAATATCCTTTATACATTACACACAAAACATTACTGAGTGAAATGACTGATAGTAACTAGAAGATCAATCTCCTGATACATTTTGAAATAATTGGATTATAACTTTAAAGAGCAGTGCTTTGGTATCTTGAAGTTGCAGAGTGAAACTGTTTTTGAATACCAATGAAATAAATAAAATGATTTCCAATATTCCATAATATTTTATTGAATAGCTCCAAAGATTTTAATAACACTTGAATTGTTGATAGTCGGTGAGGAGTAACGCTAAAGTCAAAGTCTTAGTCTTCTAATGGTCCTATGGTAATTTTCTAATGGAAGTAGACATATATGACATGCAAGGTGCTCAAGATTAAGGCGATTAGGAATTGAGTATATTTGCGAACTGCTCTTATTTCAGATTGTTTGCATGTAATAGCACTTTTGATTCCAATGCATTAAAAGAACCACACTTCTAGATATATTTGTTTAAATAATAACATTCATTAAATAAATCGGAAATATTTAATAATATATATGTGTATACATAATTACGTAAGACTGAGAAGCGTACTAGATAAACAATTGCCAATTTTGGGCTTTTAAATCTACTTTCGATCCATGTACGATATCTATATTTCGATACATTTACGGTACCATATTTGGATTCCCCTTGTTGGCGATGAAGATGAAACTTATTAAAGAATAATAACAGCTGCTACATATTTTTATTAGTTTTTTTTAACTTCAACCAACCGCTATCTTAAAACTTTATAGATAATAAATAATTAACTTTTGTCTTGATTTTAGACCAAAACAAAATTAATAACAATAAAAGTTATATAATAAAAACACGTAAATATACAGTTATATATATATATATATATATATATATATATATATATATATATTCAATACAAACACACATACGCACACATATAGAGTTATATAAACAAGCTTTAGAAGCCTACTCCGGTCAAAAGCTTCTACTCAGGAGCTTACAATCTACTTCCGGTGTGAGGGATAGAGTGAATATCCTAACTTCCGTCTGTGCTTTACTCTTTAAACACACACACACGTGTACACTTTGGACCTCATGTTAAGATTCCTTCACAAACTGACTGATGTATGTACACCACAGTACAAGTTTTATTCTGTCATTGACAAGTTAAATTACATAAACGACACTTAAACCGTACATAAATTGCTGTTCCTTAAAGAAAACAACTTGTATTCAATCTATTGTATGAACCATTACAAGTGAGCAGACGTGTTCGAGAGCTGGTGTAGAGTCAAGCTGTTACTGCGGCCTGTTGATATTAATGAGAACTCAAACTTTCCTGTGGACTTGTTAGCTAATATGCGCCTCTCACAGCGGCATACTCAAAGTGTATGTTACAATTGTTACAACCACTACAAGAGAGCAGACGTGTTCTAGAGCTGGTGTAGAGTCAAGTTCTTGCTGTGGCCTGTTGATATTAATGAGAACTCAAACTTTGTAGACTTGTTGGATAACATGCGGTCTCACAGCGGCATACTCTAAGTGTATGTTACAATTGTTACAACCGCTATAAGTGAGCAGACGTGTTCTAGAGCTGGTGTAGAGTCAAGTTCTTGCTGCGGCCTGTTGATATTAATGAGAACTCAAACTTTGTAGACTTGTTGGATAACATGCGGTCTCACAGCGGCATACTCTAAGTGTATGTTACAATTGTTACAACCGCTATAAGTGAGCAGACGTGTTCGAGAGCTGGTGTACAGTCAAGCTCTTGCTGCGGCCTGTTGATATTAATGAGAACTCAAACTTTGTAGACTTGTTGGATAACATGCGGTCTCACAGCGGCATACTCTAAGTGTATGTTACAATTGTTACAACCGCTATAAGTGAGCAGACGTGTTCGAGAGCTGGTGTAGAGTCAAGCTTTTGCTGCGGCCTGTTGATATTAATGAGAACTCAAACTTTGTAGACTTGTTGGATAACATGCGGTCTCACAGCGGCATACTCTAAGTGTATGTTACAATTGTTACAACCGCTATAAGTGAGCAGACGTGTTCGAGAGCTGGTGTACATTCAGCTCTTGTTGCGGCCTGTTGATATTAATGAGAACTCAAACTTTGTACACTTGTTGGATAACATGCGGTCTCACAGCGGCATACTCTAAGTGTATGTTACAATTGTTACAACCGCTATAAGTGAGCAGACGTGTTCGAGAGCTGGTGTAGAGTCAAGTTCTTGCTGCGGCCTGTTGATATTAATGAGAACTCAAACTTTGTAGACTTGTTGGATAACATGCGGTCTCACAGCGGCATACTCTAAGTGCGTGTTACAATTGTTACAACCGCTATAAGTGAGCAGACGTGTTCGAGAGCTGGTGTAGAGTCAAGTTCTTGCTGCGGCCTGTTGATATTAATGAGAACTCAAACTTTGTAGACTTGTTGGATAACATGCGGTCTCACAGCGGCATACTCTAAGTGTATGTTACAATTGTTACAACCGCTACAAGTGAGCAGACGTGTTCTAGAGCTGGTGTAGAGTCAAGTTCTTGCTATGGCCTGTTGATATTAATGAGAACTCAAACTTTGTAGACTTGTTGGATAACATGCGGTCTCACAGCGGCATACTCTAAGTGTATGTTACAATTGTTACAACCACTATAAGTGAGCAGACGTGTTCGAGAGCTGGTGTACAGTCAGCTCTTGCTGCGGCCTGTTGATATTAATGAGAACTCAAACTTTGTAGACTTGTTGGATAACATGCGGTCTCACAGCGGCATACTCTGAGTGCGTGTTACAATTGTTACAAACCGCTATAAGTGAGCAGACGTGTTCGAGAGCTGGTGTACATTCAGCTTTTGTTGCGGCCTGTTGATATTAATGAGAACTCAAACTTTGCTGTAGACTTGTTGGATAACATGCGGTCTCACAGCGGCATACTCTAAGTGTATGTTACAATTGTTACAACCGCTATAAGTGAGCAGACGTGTTCGAGAGCTGGTGTACATTCAGCTCTTGTTGCGGCCTGTTGATATTAATGAGAACTCAAACTTTGTACACTTGTTGGATAACATGCGGTCTCACAGCGGCATACTCTGAGTGCGTGTTACAATTGTTACAACCGCTATAAGTGAGCAGACGTGTTCGAGAGCTGGTGTACAGTCAGCTCTTGTTGCGGCCTGTTGATATTAATGAGAACTCAAACTTTGCTGTGGAACTTGTTGGCTAACATGCGCTCTCACAGCGGCATACTCTAAGTGTATGTTACAATTGTTACAACCGCTATAAGTGAGCAGACGTGTTCGAGAGCTGGTGTACATTCAGCTCTTGTTGCGGCCTGTTGATATTAATGAGAACTCAAACTTTGCTGTACACTTGTTGGATAACATGCGGTCTCACAGCGGCATACTCTAAGTGTATGTTACAATTGTTACAACCGCTATAAGTGAGCAGACGTGTTCGAGAGCTGGTGTAGAGTCAAGTTCTTGCTTGCGGCCTGTTGATATTAATGAGAACTCAAACTTTGCTGTGGAATTGTTGGATAACATGCGGTCTCACAGCGGCATACTCTAAGTGTATTTTACAATTGTTACAACCGCTATAAGTGAGCAGACGTGTTCGAGAGCTGGTGTACATTCAAGGTCTTGTTGCGGCCTGTTGATATTAATGAGAACTCAAACTTTGCTGTGGACTTGTTGGCTAACTTGCGCTCTCACAGCGGCATACCAAAAGTGTTTATTATAATTGTTACATCCACTACAAGTGAGCAGACGTGTTCGAGAGCTGGTGTAGTGTCAAGGTCTTGTTGCGGCCTGTTGAAATTAATGGTAACTCAAACTTTGCTGTGCACTTGTTGGCTAACATTTGCTCTCATGGCATACTCTAAGTGTGTATTACAATTGTTACAACCACTAAAAGTGAGCAGACGTGTTCGAGATCTGTTTTAGAGTGTTGTGGTCTGGTTTTATTAATGAGACACGAAATTTTTCTGTTATTGTTGATAAGTTGAAAGGATAATAATATTTCTGACATACTCTGTTGCCATACGTTACTAATGGAAGATGGCACATATCAAAGCTTCAGCCAGCTCAGCCAGTTTGAGGCAAGCTTCAAACAAAGAATTCGTACGTTGTTCAGAAACTTTGTTTAACTCAACAGACGAATGAAGTAGTTATAAAAGTGTAGAGGTTAATTAACATAGAGAATAATTGCATCTTGCCGCAGAGTTGGAGGGCTCTACACCTCTGAGAGAAACAAGGTGCGGATACGGTTGTAATGTCGAGTATCCCCCAGAGGTCAGGTCACCAGCGTCTAGTGGCTCTAACTTCATGCCTTCATTACGTGACTCGGCGTACCGTCCTTGGCTCTACTCCTTATATCAGCATTTACTTCTGTCAAGCCGACAACGTCTGATTATCGTGTCTCAGAAAATAGAATCTGCTTTTTCTTCTTTTCAATTCAAAACAAGATAAGATATGTTTGATTTATTTTTCGAACAACACTTTACCCTCCATAAATGTTGAAATTTCCCTGTAATGTTCGTAGACCGAATACACCTTGTATAAGTAAATTTTTTAAGGAAGTCTTTTTCACCGTTGAAATAAAAACAATAGGATATTTGGGAAAGTGGGGAGCAAAACCAGTCTCGTAGCAGGGTAAAGTGAGGAAAATATCCAAACATAAGCTACTTCCTAATGCACGAATTTCAGCTATAAAATATACTACATTACAAACCTATTTGGACAAGGGAATTCATATTTAGACTCTTATTTTCGAGACGGGCCATTTATTTTCTGCTGTTTCCAAAAATTTAATTTAAGTAACCAAAGGAGATAAATGCCATTATTCAACATGATACGAGATGGAATACAGATAGCAGATCTGTCACAAGAGAATAATGGACAACACTCAGCGATATCTGCTATATTACCTGCTAGTATAGCACTGACCTGATTACACTTTATTGAAAGATACAATGTCATTCGAATGACCTTGAAGTCCTACAAATGTCTGCGTATACCATAAGCACCGTTAGTTTATACCATTTAATCGCGTACTTAATATTACGTTATTACACATAGTTTTATTGGTCGTTGGTTCTAGTCATCTTACCAAGTAAGAAGAATACAGTCCTGCTTTCATTCTGCATCATTAGATCAAATCGATTTGATAAGTTATGCAATTGTGGCAGTGTTTTCAGAAACAAAGAATTTAATTACTTTTTTATTTACGAATAAAAACTTCTATTTAATCAAAAGTCTAATTAATAGCTTCCTAGTATCGTCACATTATGACGAGACAAATAGAAAACTGCAGGATGAGGTAGTGAAAAGAAAAGACAACTCGACTCAATGGGAAAAGTACTTTAGGCAGAATTAGAAAATCTTAAAAATGGCAAGTAAACTAAATAGAAACAGGAACTTTACGATAAGATGAAAATGAAAACTAGCCTAACCAACCACCGTTAACTTAAAAGGTAAAATGTGAATTCCAAAGTACAACCAGAAAATTACACATTACCATTTTTTCACGATTAATAAAATCGAAATGGATAAACTTTACTTGGATTTGAAATCTTTATCTCGTTACGTTATCATATTTCGCTGTATCATACCTAGGAACAATGTAAGTCTGCATCCTGAGATGCTTTAAAGCACTCTTACGTCACAACTGGGTTTTGTAATAAATCCCTATTACCGCACATAATCGCACCCTACAGAACAGAGTCAAGTGTCATCCAACATGCATACCATTGGTCCCTCTTATCTGTACCATGTGATGCTTTTATGAATCATTGATGTCACCGTTGGATTTTGTAATAAATCCCTATCACCACACATAATAACACCCTACAGAACAGAGTCAAGTGTCATCCAACATGCATACCATTGGTCCCTCTTATCTGTACCATGTGATGCTTTCATGAATCATTGATGTCACCGTTGGATTTTCGTAGTTTTATGTGAACAATCATTAATGTGACGAATCTTCTCAACACGATTACGTGTTACGATCGAGTTGTCTCCCAAAGTTAAGTTGGCCATGTACTTGTATTAACCATCCGTAGTTTTCTGTGCACAATGATTGACATGACGAATCTTGTCAACACGATTATGTCCAAAGATTCTCTCCACACACGCTAAACACTTCAACTCACCTTTCTCAGAGTACAACAAATTTACAAAGTGTCTTAGTGGGTTTAATAGTCTATACATAATTAGTTTTTAGTTCTAAATTTTGTTCAAAATTATAGTTAAATAGAATTACTAGATTTCAGTTTTTGGAATGATCATTAATTGTTATAAATATTAAAACTTTACACTCCGAAAACTGGCTCCCTTTATCAACGGTAAAAATTCTCATACCAATGAATAGAAAAATCACAAACATTTCAATTTGTTACTTCCTCGGTTTTCATGTAGTGTTACTACATCTATATTCTTTTATACTTCTTGCTTCACTCAAATTTTTTACTGTGTCGCACCCAAGGAAGAGTGAGTTGGGAGTGCTAATTGCCGAGAGGTCTTAGACGTCGGACTTCAGATCTTAGCAAGAGATAGTGCAGGTTTAAATCCTGTCTAGGACCAAATCACTTTTTATCAGTACCATCAATGTTCGACCTTGGACTGTATCGACTCCCCCATCTTTCTCATAGATATGCACAAGCCAGTAGCACATGAGGACGGGAAGAATAAGGCTTAAGAGGGAATCGGACTCTTCTTTATTAAAAAAAAGGACAGCTCAGATTCAAGTCGTTGAAAAGGCATATGTTATTCTGTGTGCTGATCAAAAATGTCAATAAACCTATCCTTTCAAAATCGTTGTCAAACCCAATCGCTTTTCTAGCGGCATATTTTTAGGATAATGCGGTTTATACCAGTTTAACTCTTAAAAGTGAAAAATATATACAAAATAGAAGTTTACGCAGCTGTAATAATCAACTGATTAGTTGAAACGATAAACGGATTGTAGAACGTTAATTTGTGCAGCTTAATTAACTTTCCAGATTAGAACGTCTTATTTCGTACACTGCAACAATGAAAGAATCTGAACTTACTGGGAAATCTTAATTAGTATAATTTTATTATAAAATATTATTTTATAAAATATTGTGAAACAAAAATTGTAAAGTGTCATGGAATGTTATTTTAATAAGAAATTTTATACCAATTATATTAAATGCTGATCTTATCACTAGTATTGTAACACTTTAATATTAAAACTCACTTTCACTGCCATCACGTGACCAAGCGCATCACAGTTTGTCCGCTATAAAGTAAAGAACTTCTGAAGGGCACTGTGATTGATCACGAGTGTGTAAAGGTCGACCTTAGGACCTGGGTTCACCTTTCTTTTCATACCACCTGTTTGTTTGATGTTTCATTCACGAAACTGTATAAAGTCACTCCTTTCGGTATCGAAGGTTATTCACTTTGCTTTATTCACGGATTAAATTAAAGATTTGGTTCAGGTTTCGATCTATATTTGGGTTTAAAATTTTATACCAATTATATTAAATGCTGATCTTATCACTAGTATTGTAACACTTTAATATTAAAATTCACTTTCACTGCCATCAAGTGCCTAAGCTCATCACAGTTTGTCCGCTATAAAGTAAAGAACTTCTGAAGGGCACCGTGATTGATCACGACTGAAAATGTCGACCTTAGGACCTGGTTTCTCCTTTCTTTTCATACCACCTGTTTTGCTTATGTTTCATTCATGAAGCTGTATAAAGTAGCTCCTAGACTATTCGCTTCACTTATTCAAAAGGAAAATTATAGTTGTGGTTCAGGTCTCACTGAATATTTTATTTCAAAGGAATGCATTAAAACTTTTATTCGCAATCACTAAATTGCTACAACGAAAAATCTTCTGAAATATTAATGCGTTAAATACAGACAAACGTACATTAGGAATTTTTTCTGAGAAATCTTCAGCATTGTTGGTCAATTTCTATTTCGAAATAAGTGGAAGTGTATGTTCTCATAACTACTGTCCTTGTTTGTTAACAAAGTAGTATCCCGGTACTTACTCGCAGAACGGTACAAAGGAGTCTCCAACAAAGCCAACACTGCCAGTAAGTTAGAGATAAACAGTTAGGTCAGTAGAGACGTGTTTTCATTTCACACAGAGTTCTTATCAGTGCCGCTGTTCATCGTGATTGTGCGATACTGATAAGAGCTTCCTCTTTGTTTCGTCCATGTGTCTAACTGATACTGTAGTTAAAATAATGTAGTAAATATATAGAAATATATAAATTCAAATGTAAAAATCGAAGCTTCTGATTGAAGCATTATATGTATTTACTTAGTACATCATAAAATTCACTATTTAACTAGAATAATAATATTGAAATGAAATACATTTGATTTCGTGTACATCCAAAACAGGAACTTGTGAAAAAGGATCTGTTGCCTAACGTATCTTTCTTGTTTCAGCTGACTGCGAGGCAATGCCATGGCTATCCGCCAAGTTAACAGCTACTTCATTGACAAAAATTTGATATATCTACAAATTATACTGCTAGCCCTTGAATTATCCTATTTCTTCTACATGAAAACAGTAAGCTTATATTGAAGGCTATATATGGTCGGTCTACCTGCACGAGTTCTCGGTTTCATTGCTTTTTGTAGTAAATTTCACAATAGTTCTAACTAACTTCTATTCGAAAACTCTTAGGATTTGAATATGATTGAATCAATTAGCACTTATGTAACCAAAATTAGTGAGATCTACACAATGTCAATGAATGTCTCAAGTGCCATATGAATTCACTTACTGTATCTTCCCTTTCACTTGTAAAGTTAATTATGCTATATTTATTCTTAGAAACGACTGGAATATTTAGACTACTAGTACAGTGTGCTTTGAAGCATTTCAACTCGTAGTCCTTGGGATAAGTAACAAATGTGGAGACTAAGATTTTCCTTTCTGGGTCCAATGTTCTTCTGACAGTTTGGTGCTATCAAAAAAAGAATTATCACGCCTTGCAAGCCTAACGAATATCTATGAATTACAAACGTATACAACTTCATAGAAATCTCTACAGACGTACAGACAAACTATACCGTTACGCTACGACAAGTCCGAAACCTAGAGTCTTCCGACGGATGCAGAACACAAAAATATTGAAATTTAATATGATTCAAGTTCATTTAAATAGTTATAATCATTATAATAAATATTTTTAGAATACATTCGTCTCAATTGTTTGCATTAAAATAAGGTCTGAAATTCACAAATCTTAACAGTTTAAAAATTTTCCTTCAGTTTATAAAACAGTTTATACATATTTTATACAAATCATACTTAAGATTTCGAAAACTTTAAAATATTACTCAATATAAACACAGAGTATTTTTGTAAGACAGATTTAAAAATTGGGGAAATTACATTGACAAACAAATACAAGTACATGACTTGATATGAAAAGTTATAACAAACACCACTATATATATACACTGTATCTCACCCTCATTGGTTCTTGCCACTCGAGTGTTGTTGTGATGATCTATTCTTTAGTGCCATGTATCTGCGCTAATACGAGTACAGAACCACAATCTGTGAAGACACCTACAAACACCATTCACTCACTAACTGATCACTGCATCTCAATAACACTTGAGTGTTGGTGTTATGGTCTGTCATTAGCGTCAGGTCTCTCCACTCACACAAGTACAGAACCACAATCAGTGAGGATAACACTTTAGCTACAAACACCACACACTCACTAACTGAACACTGCATCTCAATAACACTTGAGTGTTGGTCTTATGTTCTGTCATTAGCGTCAGGTCTCTCCACTCACACAAGTACAGAACCACAATTAGTGAGGATAACACTTTAGCTACAAACACCACACACTCACTAACTGAACACTGCATCTCAATAACACTTAAGTGTTGGTCTTATGTTCTGTCATTAGCGTCAGGTCTCTCCACTCGCACAAGTACAGGACCACAATTAGAGAGGATAGTACTTTTGCTACAAATACACACACTCACTAACTGAACACTGCATCTCAATAACACTCAAGTGTTGGTCTTATGTTCGGTCATTAGCGTCAGGTCTCTTCGCTCACACAAGTACGGAACCACAATTACAGAGGATAGTGCTTTAACTACAAAACACAACACACTCACTAACTGAACACTGCATCTCAATAACACTCAAGTGTTGGTCTTATGTTCTGTCATTAGCGTCAGGTCTCTTCCACTCACACAAGTACGGAACCACAATTAGAGAGGATAGTGCTTTAACTACAAAACACCACACACTCACTAACTGAACATTGCATCTCAATAACACTCAAGTGTTGGTCTTATGTTCTGTTAATGACGTCAGGTCTTTTCGCTAACACAATTACAGAACCAAAATCCGTGAGGATAGCACTACCTACAAAACACACTTATTTCAAGGACTTAATTAATTGTGAAGTGGTATTATTTTCACCTAAAGATGATGTAAACTAATGGGATGTATTATTTTACCGGTTTGCATTGTATTATATATTCACAAGTAATTTAAGTAGCAGTATTATAAGTTTATGCACACTCGAATTGTACTTATACGTTTTCCTGACTAATAACAATGAATACATAACTCTATAGAAAACACCAATGGCCGTGTTCGTGCCGTAAGGCAGGGTTTACTCAACGAGAAACCTTCCATTACTCTGCTAGTTTGTAAACACTATATAAGATTAGATTACTAAACATTTTTGTTCATAGAAAATTAAACTGTGTAGTAAAATATAGAATATAATCGGAAAACTGCTCTTCTTACGCATTAGGGTATGGACGAAAACCTTGAAAACTAACTTTATGACTAATTCCCACGCAGATTGATCACTGAATGAGCCCTATGAAGATATGTCGCATACTAGTAACTCTCATGTAGATGTGGAATAGGGCGGATTTTTAAGGTGTTTACATATGTTTGACATGCACCTCTCACAAAGAAAGACTGGATGAGAGAATTGTATAAAACAGATTCCCATTTCTCAAAACTTGATGAATAGGCTCTCGTTACAGTAAACAATCTTCAATACCTAATAACAGAAACATAAACTGTTACTTCAGAGATGTTTACCACGTATTGATATCTTAATTCAAAACTTTAGCCCTCGGATCTTGAGGTCCAATAGAAACTGCCAATATATCGTAGTCTAATAAACAAAATAAATCTAATTGTTTACATGGAAATTCATATTATCTAACAGTCTCTTGTAAGGAAAAGCTTCATGCATTCTCCCTAATAGGCATTACATCTTCAAAAGAAAATTCAAATACCCTAAATACTACTGAACCACGCAGTGTTGGAAATATACTATACCTCATAGTTTCCTACTCACAAACGGTGTACTCATAACTAGCTGTATCCCGCGGCTTCGCACGCTTTTCGTAAGCGTTGCCCGTTTATGTGCACTTCTGGTTCAAGTGAAGTATATTTCCAGTGCCGATGTCGAGTTTGCCTTGTTGCCACGATCAAGAAAATCTGTGTATGTTTATAGCCATCATACACTTACATGTAATTTATTATAAAGTGGTCTAACACTCAAACTTTAAGTTCAATCAGAAATTTATCTTCAAGACAAATATACATATAACTTCAATATAGTGTTTGGTTATTTAATATACATAACTGTCTCGTAATTGCAGTTTTTAGTGTGCAGGCGCTTTGAAAACTTGTATCTTTTGTAGCACTGTCTGGTGGCGAATTAAATCAATGGGCATAGTATATAAACCTTCTCCGTCGAAAAATGCATATACATACAAATTTTCATAATGATCGGTCAAATATGTAGTTTTATAAAGGACATACATAGAAACATTAATTTTTTATACATATAGATATAAATATTAAAAATTAAAACAATAATAAATACATTTTGGGTATGGATTTGAAATGAGGAACATCGTTACTTCCTTTAATTTTCTTACACCTGAATTTAGTGACACATTTGATATGAAAGCAAAATAAAACAAACTAATAAATAATATTAATTATAAAAGTGCGTTTTATGATGTTGTGTTTTGTAGCTAGTCAGTATTATGTGTTCTAGCGGAACCCTTAGCAGGATATAATAAATTTTAATTGTTTTATGAAATAGGCAATTTTTTTATCAATGACAATTTATAATTGACAAACCTTAACCAAAAACAATTTAAGAGGTCAGCAAAGGATTTACCTATGAAATAAATCTTCAAGAAATTTATCTTCAAGACAAATATACATCATAACTTCAATATAGTGTTTGCTTATTTAATATACATAACTGTCTCGTAATTGCAGTTTTTAGTGTGCGGGCGCTTTGAAAACTTGTATCTTTTGTAGCACTATCTGGTGGCGAATTAAATCTATGGGCATAGTATATAAACCTTCTCTGTGGAAAAATATATATACATACAAATTTTCATAATGGTCGGTTAAATAGTTTACGATTCCATAAAGGACAAACACACAAACATTCATATATATATATATATATATATATATATATATATATATATATAAAACAAATTCTATAACAGTTAGAAAGATAATTATAACCTCATCATAGCAATGGTCATACAAGTTAAATGTATCATTAGTAACCCAGAAATTCATGTTAATTCGAAGGTGGTCAGTAAAAAAGGCTTTCCTCTAGAAGGCCAGGATAAGTAATTGAAATTAGTTGTTGAAACTTATAAGCAGTTCCGAAGACGGAAATAATTACAATTATTTTTATTATTATCCACAACCCCTATTGGAGTGTGAAAGCGTATGCGTAAGTAGTGATGTTATAAAAAGTAAAAACAGTGTCTCAACAAATTAAATTATAATGGAAACTGTATTATACACTGCTGTTTAGTAACACGTTAGGCACATATGCGATTCAAGCCTACTTTTATAGACTTATCACTAGTGGGTACGTAAAATTGTAACGCTGGACCACTAAAGAGAAGTAAACTTGAAACGCCGCTACTGCTCCCTTATTTATACAAGTGGTTATAACACAAAAGCATTCCTGTGCTTAAGTAGATTTATTCCTGGCAAACTGAATCTGTTTTGTCAGCCACAGTCGTGGTATCGGATTACGTCTTCACTGCTGTTTTAATTTACACTCGAATAACAGAACGTTTATTAACGTAATATACAGCTGTAACTAATAATTGGAATTTTAGTAAGTGACATTTATTGAAAATGGGACGTTAAAAATCAAAATGTTAGACGAGCTCTATAATATTAGATTGTCTAGCCAAATACTCAAATGCCGTTATTTATGTATTTATTATACAGGGTGTCCATGAAAGGATGCAACAAACTTCTGTGGGTGATAGTATTTATAATTCTTTTTGTCAAATACACATACAGTGACATGTTTGGCGCTCCCGGCTTTTGCAGCGTATCTTTAAAGTGGTCTTGCTCGCTTAGGCGTTGACGGATTTCATTGAAAAAGTACCATTGGAATTGTTATAAAAACTGAAAAATATAGTTTTTTTTTTAATTTTTATAACCTATGTAAGACAGCTGATGCCTATCAAAACTCAAAATATTTGCTGTTCCTGGCTTGTGCAACTGTACCTTTAAAGTGAACGTGCTTCCTTGTGCATTGCAGGATTTCGTTCAAATAGGTATCGTTGAATTGTAATAAAATTAATAAAGCCAGTCATTGATATTCTGACACTGTCAAAGACAGGACTTCTGGAATCTGGAGTCCTTATCCAATGGAGGGATCCAAAAACAGTTGGCGGCGAAGGCGTTCAAAACGTAATCCTTACATCGTTTCGACATCAGAGACTTCGAGATTACAAAACAGTTCTATCTGTTTCACCCTGCAGCCATCCATTGTAATTTTGATGAAGAATTATTTTCATTGTCTCACCAGATGTACAATTTGAGCAAGGTGTATGACAGTGTCAGATTTCAGACACTACACTAAGGGAAAGGTGAAATAGAGCTAATCTCAAAACACACACATATGTTTGACATGCCCTTTTGACAAAGAGAGACTGGATGAAAGAATTATATAATTATATATCTGGTTATCACAAGATAACGAGATCAAGAAACGTCGAGTGTGGCTGCTGCTTGGATGGGTGACCGCTGAGCGATCCTGTCCCTGCAGGGTTTCATCCAGGATGATCATCCAGTTTCTCTTTGTCAAAAGGGCATGTCAAACATATTTAACACCTTAAAAATCTGTCTTATTCCATGCCTAAACATGAGAGTTACTAATATGCGAGATACCTTCATAGGGCTCATTCAGTGATCAATCTGCGTGGAAATTAGTCATAAAGTTAGTCACGTTGAATCAACCTTTACCACCAAATTAATATTATCAGCCATGGAAAGGCTCAGATTTATTTATTAGTGCAGACCGCCTGCACTACAATTCAGGAAATTAGAATACAATACCGAATAGTGCATCATGGTTTCTAATACACTGCTGGTGGTATTATAGATTCTTGATAGTGGTTTGGTATATTTCAATATATAGAAGTGGGAAAGCTGATAGCTAGTCTGGTAATGAAACCATGTTAGAGCTCCGTCTCTGAAATAATACTTGTTACATTAAAGATCCTTGTATAAATGGAATTGAGAACTAATGTATCTATTTAAACACGATGGGAAATACTTTGGTTACAGTCCTTCTAAACATTATATCGTTGTCAGTCTACACGTGCAATAGCTCTTGATAGAAAAAAGTAAAGAAGTAAAGTAAAGATGTCTTATTTTACCAGGCAAAGTTAGACCTAAGAAGCCCTCTCTAACACTTAACCTTGGGACCAACGGCTCAAAGGTGACTTCCGAATCACCACCAATGGCCGGGCAGGCGGACTGCTTGCAGGGACAGGATCGCTCAGCGGTCACCCATCCAAGCAGCAGCCACACTCGACGTTTCTTGATCTCGTTATCTTGTGATAACCAGATATATAATTATACTCGTATAATTCTTTCATCCAGTCTCTCTTTGTGAAAAGGGCATGTCAAACATATTTAACACCTTAAAAATCTGCCTTATTCCATGCCTAAACATGAGAGTTACTAATATGCGAGATACCTTCATAGGGCTCATTCAGTGATCAATCTGCGTGGAAATTAGTCATAAAGTTAGTTTTCAAGGTTTTCGTCCATACCCTAATGCGTAAGAAGAGCAGTGTTCCGATAAATCTTCTATATTTTACTACACAGTTTAATTTTCTCTGAACAAAAATGTTTAGTAATCTAATCTTATATAGTGTTTACATACTACCAGAGTAATGGAAGTTTACTCCCTGAGTAAACCATATCTTACGGCACGAATATTCACATTGGTGTTTTCTATATAGTTATGTATTCATTATTATTAGTCGGAGAACCGTATAAGTGCAAAGCGAGTGTACATAAACTGATAATACTGTGACTTAAATTACCAGTGAATATATATTACAATGGAAAACGGTAAAATAATACATCCCAGTCATCTTATTAGCATGATTTTTAGGTGAAAATCATTCCACTTCCCAATTAATTAAGTTGTTGAAATGGTGTTTTTAGGTATTGCTATCCTCCCGGATTGTGGTTCTGTAATTGTGCGAGCGAAGAGACCTGACGCCAATAACCGAACATAAGACCAACACTTGAGTGTTATTGAGATGCAGTGTTCAGTTAGTGAGTGTGTGGTGTTTTGTACCTAAAGTACTATCCTCCCGGATTGTGGTTCTGTAATTGTGCGAGTGGAGATACCTGACGCTAATGACAGAACATAAGACCAACACTGAAGTGTTATTGAGATGCAGTGTTCAGTTAGTGAGTGTGTGGTGTTTTGTACCTAAAGTACTATCCTCCCGGATTGTGGTTCTGTAATTGTGCGAGTGGAGATACCTGACGCTAATGACAGAACATAAGACTAACACTGAAGTGTTATTGAGATGCAGTGTTCAGTTAGTGAGTGTGTGGTGTTTTGTACCTAAAGTACTATCCTCCCGGATTGTGGTTCTGTAATTGTGCGAGTGGAGATACCTGACGCTAATGACAGAACATAAGACTAACACTGAAGTGTTATTGAGATGCAATGTTCAGTTAGTGAGTGTGTGGTGTTTTGTAGCTAAAGTACTATCCTCCCGGATTGTGGTTCTGTAATTGTGCGAGTGGAGATACCTGACGCTAATGACAGAACATAAGACTAACACTGAAGTGTTATTGAGATGCAATGTTCAGTTAGTGAGTGTGTGGTGTTTTGTAGCTAAAGTACTATCCTCCCGGATTGTGGTTCTGTAATTGTGCGAGTGGAGATACCTGACGCTAATGACAGAACATAAGACTAACACTGAAGTGTTATTGAGATGCAATGTTCAGTTAGTGAGTAAGTGGTGTTTTGTACCTAAAGTACTATCCTCCCGGATTGTGGTTCTGTAATTGTGCGAGTGGAGATACCTGACGCTAATGACAGAACATAAGACTAACACTGAAGTGTTATTGAGATGCAATGTTCAGTTAGTGAGTGTGTGGTGTTTTGTACCTAAAGTACTATCCTCCCGGATTGTGGTTCTGTAATTGTGCGAGTGGAGATACCTGACGCTAATGACAGAACATAAGACCAACACTGAAGTGTTATTGAGATGCAGTGTTCAGTTAGTGAGTGTGTGGTGTTTTGTACCTAAAGTACTATCCTCCCGGATTGTGGTTCTGTAATTGTGCGAGTGGAGATACCTGACGCTAATGACAGAACATAAGACCAACACTGAAGTGTTATTGAGATGCAGTGTTCAGTTAGTGAGTGTGTGGTGTTTTGTACCTAAAGTACTATCCTCCCGGATTGTGGTTCTGTAATTGTGCGAGTGGAGATACCTGACGCTAATGACAGAACATAAGACCAACACTGAAGTGTTATTGAGATGCAGTGTTCAGTTAGTGAGTGTGTGGTGTTTTGTACCTAAAGTACTATCCTCCCGGATTGTGGTTCTGTAATTGTGCGAGTGGAGATACCTGACGCTAATGACAGAACATAAGACCAACACTGAAGTGTTATTGAGATGCAGTGTTCAGTTAGTGAGTGTGTGGTGTTTTGTACCTAAAGTACTATCCTCCCGGATTGTGGTTCTGTAATTGTGCGAGTGGAGATACCTGACGCTAATGACAGAACATAAGACCAACACTGAAGTGTTATTGAGATGCAGTGTTCAGTTAGTGAGTGTGTGGTGTTTTGTACCTAAAGTACTATCCTCCCGGATTGTGGTTCTGTAATTGTGCGAGTGGAGATACCTGACGCTAATGACAGAACATAAGACCAACACTGAAGTGTTATTGAGATGCAGTGTTCAGTTAGTGAGTGTGTGGTGTTTTGTACCTAAAGTACTATCCTCCCGGATTGTGGTTCTGTAATTGTGCGAGTGGAGATACCTGACGCTAATGACAGAACATAAGACCAACACTTGAGTGTTATTGAGATGCAGTGTTCAGTTAGTGAGTGTGTGGTGTTTTGTAGCTAAAGTACTATCCTCCCGGATTGTGGTTCTGTAATTGTGCGAGTGGAGATACCTGACGCTAATGACAGAACATAAGACCAACACTGAAGTTTTATTGAGATGCAGTGTTCAGTTAGTGAGTGTGTGGTGTTTTGTACCTAAAGTACTATCCTCCCGGATTGTGGTTCTGTAATTGTGCGAGTGGAGATACCTGACGCTAATGACAGAACATAAGACCAACACTGAAGTGTTATTGAGATGCAGTGTTCAGTTAGTGAGTGTGTGGTGTTTTGTAGCTAAAGTACTATCCTCCCGGATTGTGGTTCTGTAATTGTGCGAGTGGAGATACCTGACGCTAATGACAGAACATAAGACTAACACTGAAGTGTTATTGAGATGCAATGTTCAGTTAGTGAGTGTGTGGTGTTTTGTAGCTAAAGTACTATCCTCCCGGATTGTGGTTCTGTAATTGTGCGAGTGGAGATACCTGATGCTAATGATAGAACATAAGACCAACACTTGAGTGTTATTGAGATGCAATGTTCAGTTAGTGAGTAAGTGGTGTTTTGTACCTAAAGTACTATTCTATATTAGGCGCCGTACCTGCTACACGGCGCCATTGGCAATTCTACGACCTTATTCTAGAAAAGTCCTAGAAAAGAGTCTTCTTGGTTCGTCAAAATTCTATTGGTTTTGGGATCAGAATGACAAAATTAAAGATAAAAATAAAATTTTAACATGTTTTGTTGGTCAAGTATGTATGATGGCTATTGATTACTTTATAATTTAATATTTACATACATTAGTAACACATGTGACAAAGGTACTATATTTTACTGGTAAGACTTTGGTTACGTTATATCGGTTACTTCGATATTCCGTATCGATTTATTAACTCATATTTCCCAAGCTACACAAGACCCCAGTTTCTATTTTTCCTTTTATATGTCGAATAAATTTCTAAATAAATAAATAAAAATCAACAAAAAAGAAGCAGTTACAGTGAATCATCATCGTGACAACCATGATCCTGTTCTTAGCTCCTTACCGCTCCTTTCTCCACCTGTTTTTCTCCTTTAAAATATTTCTGAAAATATTTACTCGATGTTAGGCATATTGAATGAACAGTTCGAGAATGGTAGTATAGACGATCTGTATTTAAGATAGTAATATTCTTTTTAAATTTTGAGAATCATTTTCATTTATTTTAAACAGAGGCTGATCTCCTTTTGATCCTTATTCTGGCCCTCCACACCACAGAGGCAATAATGATTTGTTGGTAAAGTACGTGTTTAATAAAAAAAATTTCTAACCGAACACTACTAAATGATTACATTAGTAATAAAACAAATAAGTGTGCAGATGGAAGTAATACATTTTATTATTATAGAGGGGTAGAAGTGTTATTGAAATAACTGTTAATGAGTCGACTGCTGATTACAGATATTACTCTGAATAAAATCAAGAACACTAATGAATGGCTTTGTTCAGAATTCATAATGTTAAACAATACAGTAAACGTGAGCAAAGAATTCTGTCACCGAGTATAAAATATTAATGACCACGTTATATAAATAAGGGTTTTCAACACCACACTTTGTTTATATTTAAAAGCTATTACATTTTCAAGTTTACTTACGCTACATGCACTCATCAGATAAATAACAAATTATAAATTTATTTCTTAGACCCTCGAACCATGAACAAGTATTATAGCTTTTGGACCTTTTTCGTGGAAATTGTTATATAAAGGAAACAAGTTTTAAAAACATAAAATTTATAATTTCTTGAATTTTATATGAAATTTATATAAAATTCAATATAAATTTAACTAACAATTAATTAAAATTAATTGTATATGAATTGTATTAAAGTCAATATTCCGTAGACAAATGCAAGCGAATAATATAATAATAATGATGAGGAATCGTACAATAAATAAACAACCTCGTCCCCTAGTACATAAAACTAAGAGCGTCCTGAACAAATGGTTGTGTAATGACGTAAATTCTGAGGTCATTACGTGTTGTTCAATGGCACAAATATTAAATGAATGTATATTTATGTACACGTGATTGTAAGCGTCATGAAGACCTGACTGTGTAATGACGTCAATGCTGAGATCAATACGTGTTGTTTAATGGCACAAAGATCAGATGAATGTACATTTGTACATACATGACTGTAAGCGTTATGAAGACCTGGCTGTGTATTGACGTCAATGCTGAGCTCTATACGTGTTGTTCAATGGCACAAAGATCAGATAAATGTACATTTGTACATACATGACTGTAAGCGTTATGAAGACCTGACTGTGTATTGACGTCAATGCTGAGCTCTATACGTGTTGTTCAATGGCACAAAGATCAGATGAATGTACATTTGTACATACATGACTGTAAGCGTTATGAAGACCTGCCTGTGTAATGACGTCATTGCTGAGCTCTATACGTGTTGTTCAATGGCACAAAGATCAGATGAATGTACATTTTTACGTACATGACTGTAAGCGTTATGAAGACCTGCCTGTGTAATGACGTCAATGCTGAGCTCTATACGTGTTGTTCAATGGCGCAAAGATCAGATGAATGTACATTTTTACATACATGACTGTAAGCGTTATGAAGACCTGCCTGTGTAATGACGTCATTGCTGAGCTCTATACGTGTTGTTCAATGGCACAAAGATCAGATGAATGTACATTTGTACATACGTGACTGTAAGCGTTATGAAGACCTGGCTGTGTAATGACGTCAATGCTGAGCTCTATACGTGTTGTTCAGTGGCCCAAAGATCAGATGAATGTACATTTGTACATACATGACTGTAAGCGTTATGAAGACCTGGCTGTGTAATGACGTCAATGCTGAGCTCTATACGTGTTGTTCAGTGGCACAAAGATCAGATGAATGTACATTTGTACATACATGACTGTAAGCGTTATGAAGACCTGGCTGTGTAATGACGTCAATGCTGAGCTCTATACGTGCTGTTCAATGGCACAAAGATCAGATGAATGTACATTTGTTTTTACATGACTGTAAGCGTTATGAAGACCTGGCTGTGTAATGACGTAAATACTGCGGTCAATACGAGTTGTTCAATGGTGTTTAGCTCTGGCTTACGGCTGTATTTATTTTAATTATTTAGCAGGATTATTTCAATTAGAACCGATGCGTTTACAACGTTATATAGTAATATTTTGTTATTTGGATAAGTTGTATAATTAGTAAAAAAAAACAGGACTGTTCTGTCGATTTATATAAGTAAAGCACCTGATACACGAGTTATCTCTTGGGCTAGGTTTGGTAACATAAACTCTACCATTTAGGAATAAAACCTTTTTTAACCAGGCAATAACATTTTATTTCTAAACTAATTATAACTGAATATTAAAATTTTATTAGACTTTGTGTTTAGCATATTCTTTATAAAATGGTATGAAAAGGGTTGTAATTTAATGTCCTGAAACTTAAAAATTAGAAAAGATAATAAAAACCAACTAGATAGAATATGATATTGCTATGAATGTTTATAACAACTAAGTATTAGTATAAATATAAAAGGTTAAGAATTCTCCTTATATATTCTCTCTATTGTATTTATCAAATAACTAAAACCGTTACTTTCTGTTTGTAACATTCTTGTATGAACTAACTATTTATACCTATTTTCATAATTAGTTTTATACAAGTTTGCGACATAATAGTAGAGATTTCTTCTTAGACCATTTTTATCATTGCAACAGTATTCCTACATATGACCTTGCCATAGCTATCACCCGATGTCAAATACTGGGCATTCTTTAGTTGCTTGTAAAAAGAAGGCAATGGAACTGACTACGTTATGTCTGATTCCCTCTGACTAACAAAGCGAGATATGTTGGTGAAAATCAAATGATATATGTTTTTATTTTTTGAGGCGGAGTTAGGGTAAACAACCCTCTCTTCCACTTCAGCCACAAATGGTCACTTCAGAAATTTCCTTAATGCCAGTTGTTATTTACATGAATCTGATAAATCATCTTATATTACTGTCTCTCATACAACCAGGCACTAAACAATCCCCCGATTGTATCCCCAGACCAGTCTGTGCAGACAGGATATCCACCGGGACAATCTGTTGGCTGAACAATGTTGGTTGTTGTGTCAAAGGGAATCATAACGTTAGCTGACTCGGATCCATAACCACTCTTTTTTAATATTGAAAACGATTATATGCTCTGTGTCGATGTGTAGCTGAACTTTATAGTATTTTTTAAAATAATTCTCATTCACCAATGTAGTTATTACCATCGTAATTAAAGAGTACTGAGGCTGATTCTCCCCCTAAAGTACGATTATCTCCCTTTAAGTGCAATTCTCCCCTTAAAGTGCAATTCTCCCCCCTTAAAGTGCGATTCTCCCCCTTAAAGTGCGATTCTCCTCCTTAAAGTGCGTTTCTCACTCTTAAAGTACGATTTTACCCCTTAAAGGGCGTTTCTCACTCTTAAAGTTCGATTATCTCCCTAAAGTGAGATCCTCCTCCTAAAGTGCAATTCTCCCTCTAAAGTGAGATTCTCCCCCTTAAGTGCGATTCCCCCCTTAAAGTGCGATTCTCCCCCTTAAAGTGCGATTCTCCTCCTTAAAGTGCGTTTCTCACGCTTAAAGTGCGATTCTCCCCTTAAAGCGCGATTCACCCCCTTAAAGCACGATTCTCCCCCTTAAAGCGCGATTCTCCCCCTAAAGTGTGATTCTCATAACAAACGGGATAGCTATAAATGACACACTTCTCGCACTCATCTCTGTGAGATAATACAATGCTTGAGGAAGTCATCAGATTCACTTTCATTTTATTAAGGATTGTAACTTTCAACAGCTTCAATAAGTATTTTATGTTCTAAAAGCAAATATTTTTAAAAATTACCTAAGGCAAGGTTATTTGATAAACTTAAAATTCAAATTATATTCCTCACGTAATTTATTATTTAATTTCTTAGTACGACGGTTTATGAACTGAACTAAAATATACAAGCCAGGATAATGATTGTCACTTTAACACAATAATGTGAAGCGAGAAACCAATGTATCACACCTTTTGGAGTAACAACACAAGGTGTGAAATAACCATTGTCGTCTAACTAGAAACACTTCCATTAGCCTGCTACTTTTAGTTTACAAGAAGCACTCAATCTACAATCAACAAAAGCTGTGTGAGCCTCAAAACTATCAGATTTTAGAACACTTCTCGTCCACGTAAGACATCCATTATGATCTCACTACATACAGTTCCATTAGCTTGCTACTTTTAGTTACAACAAGGACTCAATCTACAATCAACTAAACTTTTTATCCACATGACATCTATTGTCATCTCACTACAAACACTTCCATTAGCCGGCTACTTTTAGTTACAAAATCACTCAATCTACAAATATCCATTATTCATTCACTACAAGCACTTCCATTATCTATAAAAATATAAAAAAAACATATTTTTCACTTCTAAAACACCAAGCCATTTTATTTATATAAAGAGTTATTAAATAAATAACAATTGGAAAACTTATAATTCGAGGTGAAGCCGTTCAACTATAAATATTTACAAAACATTACAAGAATTATTGGCACTAATTATTTAGAAACTTTGTTACATTTAAAAGAGGACAAACATTTTTAACCCTCTATGTATAAATCAATATGAATTCGTAGTCAAACGAAAATATTGAAAATAGTACTAAATATGTACGAGTAGTTTCAATAATTTGTGGCGTCAACCACTGAGATCACGTTATGTTCTAGTGTCCGAACAGTAGAGTACTATAGAACATTATACTCTCTATGGTTCGGACAATCCTAGATGCTATCTACTCTCACAGCATGACTCCTTACAATCCTCAATGGATCAATCTCAATCCACTATACTCTCGTAGAATGACTACTTACAATCCTCAATGGATCAATCTCAACCCACGCTACTCTCTTAGCATGACTCACTATAATCCTCAATGGATCAATCTCAACCCACTCTACTCTCATAGCATGATTCCTTACAATCCTTAATGGATCAATCTCAACCCACTCTACTCTCATAGCATGACTCACTATAATCCTCAATGGATCAATCTCAACCCACTCTACTCTCATAGCATGATTCCTTACAATCCTCAATGGATCAATCTCAACCCACTCTACTCTCTTAGCATGACTCACTATAATCCTCAATGGATCAATCTCAACCCACTCTACTCTCATAGCATGATTCCTTACAATCCTCAATGGATCAATCTCAACCCACTCTACTATTATAGCATGATTCCTTACAATCGTCAATGGATCAATCTCAACATGCTCTTCTCTCATAGCATGGAGTCCTGGCAAGCCTCAATGGATCAATGTCGACTCACTCTACTCTCATAGCATGAACTCCTGACAAGCTCAAAGGATCAATCTCAACACATTCATCCATTTGAAATGTAAAATTTTGTAACTGCGTAGAAAAAGCCTGCTAGGGTATCGACAGACAGTAATGCCAGTACATACATTTTCCCTTCAAATCACCAAAGTGCTTCAATCTAAACTCAGTTACTTAGATCAATACTGTGATTTATCCTTCCAGCACCAAAGCTACTATTTTTAAAGGTACATATTATTGTGTGTTGTATCACAAGGTTTGATAAGTTTGGTTTAGTTTAAGATTAAGGTTGTGTCATATTATGAGCAAGGGTTGCTGTGAGAGGATTTAATAATAGGTTAGATTGGCAGTACAAATACCCTCAAATGAACCAACACATTTATTTGTGACAACATTTCATTAATTTGATTAAAAATTTTAATTAACAATTGATTGCGTCAATCGACATATTAAGCACAAACCTTAATACCTTAATACTTTGAAAACATGTTTAATATTAAATTATTCATTACAATTTATTTTAAATTTAATTCATTATAACATTACTAGTAATTTTGTAGTGTTGCAATAATTATGAGTTCATGGACTAACATGAGAAACTTTCTTTTAAATAGCTAAACATTTACATGAATTTACATTTTCGAAATTGTGAACATTTAAATAGATAAGGAATTGTAAATGATTAATGAACCCTAAAATATACTAAGTTCTTAAAATTACTTACATTTTATTTCACTTCACACTTATTACGCCTAGAGATATTTTTCCGCACACGAACACCAACACTAGCACTCCCGAACCTCGCTTTTCGACTTCCCGTCCTCGACCTCCTCTCCTCTCCTCCTTGTTCTTCAGTTTTGATGTTATTCTCCCGCCAGCTCATGACCACGCCTCTGCCAAATCTCTCCATCATAATTGGTGAGTACCAATTTTTCATATCAGCATGTCTGCCCCTTACATCGTCGCACGGTTATTTTTATATATAAGCATTTCCGCTGCTTAAGCAAGCATTTCCTGTTTGTTCACCTTCGGTGTCTGGGCGGATGTGCATATCCACTTACATCCGGAGGATGTTTGTATCGAATTGTAATACAAGACTTCCTTTCCAGCAACTATCTGTACATCGATTCTATGAATTTTTTATTTACTAATAACTACATATGTCTTACACAATGATTATGGAGAAGATCCCTCGATTGAAGTTTTGTAAAACTGACAAGAATTTAAAGAATGAAACCTGAATCCTGGACCTATCCAAAGCAGAGAGAGGATAAAACCCCATCTGGCTCAGATCTATTTCGTAAGTAAATCCATGGTCCTCGGGAAATCTTAGATTTTTCTTATTTGAACAACATTTTTATTTTTTCCAAATCATCATTTGACTAAAGATATTTTTCCGAACGTTCCCTTCAAATTAAGCTGATTGATATTGTGAAGTTGTAGTTAAATTCTGTAACGGAAAGTCTAATTGGGGGTCCACCAAGTTCGTCTGTGAATTAAAATATATTTCAAGCCAGGGCTATTGTGAGAGGATTTAGTTAGTAGATTCGATCGGAAATACAACACACTCAAAAGAACCAGCATATATTTTATTTGTAGCAAAATCAAATTATTTTGAGTTCATTAAAAAAAAAACACAGAGATCAACAATAAATAGCTAACACATAATAATTTTAATGCCAAGCACGAATAAAATTTGATAATAGATTGTGTAATACAAGTTATATTTCATAATTGTATAACAAACTTTATAGTTAAACATCACACCCGAAAATATTTTGCTTTACTTTATTACCATTACGAACTAAGCGGGGGAAATCTTTCTTTTAACATATCTAAACATTTACATAAATTTACGTTATTAAAATGAATGACCTACTTTTCCAAATTAAGAAATTTTACACAAAATATACGAAATGTATTTCAATAGCAAACTATTATTACGATCTCTACACATGATAATTTATTAATCGCTTAGTGTACAGGTACCTTGAAAAATGAAATGAAACATAAGACGATTAATGAAATCCTTATATTATCTAATGTTACGTTCCTAAAAAAATACAACATTTCTTAACTTACATTTTATTTTCACTTGACACTAAAACATGACAATATTTTGCCTAAAGTACTTTTAAAACGCACTCGAACACTCTCACTCGAACTCCCGATTTCTTCCTTTCACCGTTTAATCTCCAGAAGATTTCCGATCGTCCCCTTGTTCTCAAAGATCTTTCGATATAACCCCCGCCAACTCGCCTAACCACGCCCCTGCCAAATCTTTCGATGGTATCAATAATGTTTATATCAGCATGGCTGCTTGTCCTTGACCTCTTTAAACTGTTTATTTCCGACGTTACTGTCTGTGTCAATAGGTTCTGCATAATTCTTTAATTTGTTTGTCTAGCATTGATTTTTGGGCGGACGTGGGTATCCACTTACATCCTGAGTGTTGTTTGTTTCGATTGGAAATGCGATACTTCCTATCATACGACGATATGTTCTTAAGTATTATGAATTTTTATGTACTAATAATTACATGTACCTTATATTTACCTGTCGTAATGACGATTCTGCCCACGAATCGTACTTCTCTTCTAATTTAGGTTGTCCATTGGGTAACCACGTTCGTGAGCTGTAGGTTTTAGGAATTTGATTTTGATGTTGTGAATGCAATATTGGGCTATAAGAAGGAGTATTGTTAGGATTGAAGACCAGGCTAATATAGTTTACAAGATAAGCTCCGTGTTGTATACTATGCATTTGTCGTCGTATTTGAGCCGGAAGTTGTGTTGTCTTTGTACATTGTGAACGAAGTAGGTGGCTGTCGATAAGGTCCAGTTTTCATGTAAGACTCCTGGAGGTGTTGGAATTCTTGTTTTGTATATGTTACGAGGGCTAATATTGTGGATTGAAATTTTGACCAAGATATGCGTTAGTTGATAGTTTTACGGGTTTTTGGAATTAAGTAAAGAAAGATAAGGATTGATGTATTGTTTTATCAGGCGAAGTTAGTACTGAGAAGCTCTCTCTAACACTTAACCTGGGGACCAATAACTTAAATGTTACTTCTGAACTACCACAAATGACCTGGCAGGCGGGATCGTGCTGCTTGCAAGGACAGGATCGTTCAGCGGTCACCTATCCGAGCAGCAGCCACGTTTGATATTGCTTGATCCTGTTATCTTGCGATAACCGCTGTACCCGCTACACTGCGCCATTAGCAATCGCATAGAATTACAGTATTTACAAGTGTTAAGTCTTCGTGGTGTAGTGAAGATTCGCTGGTTAGAGGATGATCCTGTGTTTTTTGGTTTCTGGATGCAGCGATGGGTCTTCTGATGTGGGCATGCCACTTTCAGATTTTGTATGGATGTTTCTTACGAGAAACGAGTTTGGTGGGACTTGGGTTACAAAGGACATAGGTTTTCTTTGAAACAGGTCAATGTGGAGGAAGCTCGGAGAATAGGTTCTTTTGTTTTGTTGGAAACGCTGTGTAGACATCTAGAGACTGATCACTGTTAATTGATGGCCTGAGAATCAAACATAATAGCTGTGGTTAATTCTTTTGTGATAATGACGATGTATTTTACGTTTGTAATATAAAAAATTTGGTCTTGCCAATGGAGAGGAATGGGCATGTTCGGAAATACCTTGTACGTAAGGGTGGATTGATTGAACTTTGATTTTTAAAAGGATGTACTGTTGTGGGATAGTGTACTTAATGACTTTTAATGTATTGTTTAAGGATAATTCGGAAATTAGAATCTGGTAAGGTGTTAGCAAGACAACTTCTACGAACTCATATTGTCGTGGTAATAGTTGTAATAGATGTAACTCCATGTTTGTTGTGCTAAAGCGTAGGTTTGTTTGAGAGTGTTGGGTGTGATGTTTTGAGATAATAGTTATATCTGTACTTCCATGATTTTAAGTTGCTATGAACCTTGTCCGCTAAGACTGATACGCCGTCGCTGAAGTCTTTGTATTGTTTGTAGTAAGTAGGAGGTCTTGATGGTCGGTGTCCACTGTGTCTATAAGTTCATTAGTGTGGTGTGTGTTCTCTTTTTCGTTTTCTACCCAAACATGGAGTTCTTTGATGGTCTGTCGCAATGACACTCAAAGAAATCTCCGACGAAATAAAAGAGTCTTCTGTTCCTGTCTGGTTGTTAGTTTTAGATGAATAGGAGAAATTCTGCTATCATTTGTTGGTATATGAGAATTTGCAATGTAGAAGGATTGTTTTGTATCTTGCAATAGGTTTTTTGTGGTTCTAAGGTTCCAGATGAAGAGCTATGGAGGTTTATACGGATCCTGTATAGGCTGTTACAAGCCTCGAATCATAAACCCTACACAGATTCAAGACTCTTACCATAAATCCTACATAGTTTCATAGTGTGACTCAAAGGTTTGGGTTGAAGAGATCTCGACATGGAGGATTACATGGATCCTGTTGTCGACTGTTACAAGCCTCTATACTAATTACCCTTGGAATGATGAACGTAATACATGCCACGTATTCAACACCTGTACAATACCCATTGTCTGAGGAACACAATGGCCTCTCCACCTCCCCACACAACGTATCAGGGGATTTCACTCAACTAACACCATTTGCCTACTCAGTAATTGCAGGATGTAATTTAGTGGTAGTAGACGCGGGGATAAATAATTTAAACCTATTATAGTACAGGTTGTGAGGTGTGGTATTGATTTTAAAAGGAATGACTGCTATCCATATTATAGTTATAAGAATAATGTAATCAGAACAATGGATCAACTGTAAATCTTGTTCTAACACGAGTAATATTAACCTTACCGATATTGCATACCAAGTTCAGAAGAGGAACAGCAAGAAATGGCTATTCAAATTTAATATCGTAAATCAAGCAAACGGAAATGGCGTACAATTCCGCTATAAGGCAGTGGTTGCTGCACGGGGTGAATACTTAATGATTCATTTTCGGAACTTGAATCTGATAACTTCCTATTATTTGGTCTCGAATATCTCTTGCAATTCACGAACTACTACGACAAAGCATAAAAAATTCTTAGATAAAGAGGAAATGTAAACCACTGCAAAGAGTAAAGTGTACAACAAATCTATTAAAAAGTAATGTTATATTTTCATAATGGGCTTCGTGACATTAAAAGTCGGTTTTATACCAAATTTAACTCTAGGCTTAATTAATGACAGTCAAAGATTTTAAATTATTTGTTCTTTTTTGAAGGTGGGTTACCATCAGCAACAAGATGGCCCTTCAAGATCATCAGTCATCCCATATAGAAGGTTTTGATCCTAAGTGACAAAACCTCCTGAGACATCGGTGCATTTTAAATTATCAGTTAGCACGATACATCATTAAAAAATACATCTTTCAGCTACAAAAATCGCCGAATCCTCAGTAATTTAAACTAACACGTTGTATACCAAGACAATGGCCTAGTCCTGCATAAATAAGCAATCCGCTAACCTAAACGGGAAAATGCTTTTAAAAATCTGATCCGAGAAATCATAGTTTCATTTAAAATTCTATTGATACCCTCATTTCTACTTGCACGGCTGACAATATCTAAGGGGAAATTTCTATACCAATTTTTAAAACTCCAGGTATTGTGTTTCCACGATTAAAATGACGCTAGGATCCTATAAAGTGTATTAGGTAGGGATCAATACATTACCCTTCTACAATCCGTATTAGAATAAAAGTAAATATACGGATTTCATACCATAATAAAGCCATTGTTTAAAAAGTTCAAGTTTCCATGAAACCACTGTTTTGGAGGGGAGTGCTGGATCACCGTTAACATTGTGAAAAGCCAAGTTTGTCATGTGTACTCCAATGAAGAACTCGTTGAAAACATTAGCAGCAATGGGATTGTCACTAGAATCACTAACACCAAGCTTCATTGTTTCAGTCCACACCGCCGGGAAAATATCTCAGTATTACTGATTAAATACTCTATGTATTATTTAGTTTTCTGCATTTTGTTCTGTTCTGTTTTTTTTTTAATCAAGTAATTTTTTTTACTAATTGCATTTTTAATATGTTAGTGATAGTCTGTTAATAGTTTATCATCCAAATAAAATTGTATTCTACAATCGATCATCATAATTCATATCATGAATTTATTTTACTCTTTTTGATCCTTTTGTTAAGAAAATGTAAATGTTCGTAGCATGTAATTTAATTAATAATATACATCTATATATTTAAGTTTTATAAAACACTCTATATATCAAATGAGGGAATCTTTTAAGCATTCAATCAGATTCAATAACCTACAGTGTGTCTTGTAGAGGTTATAGCAACAGGTTTTATTACGTTTAGACAGCAGCACTGACTGTATGTAATAATTATAAATTTTACACAGTGTTGTATATTCAGTGTAAGGTGTCTCGTATAGATTGAGAGAGAATATAATTTATTCACAACAGTAAACTGCGTGATATAACTTCTGATAAGTTCAAAGACCTGAGGTCGGGAAAGTACCGATCGGAAAGCCCCTGGACCTCATTGCGGACTTCAGTGGTCCCTTACTTCTTCAGAAAAAAATAAAACATCCCTGAAGATAGCACCGTAATTCAACCTCAGATCACGTGAGCGCTCGTAAAGGTGATATTTAAATTTGGCATTGTTAGTTACATATTTATGATAACGTAATCTAAACCTACTTGTGTAGCCTAATAACAAATAGTAGATAGGGACAGAGTGGCCTCCTTCTTGCCGACATCGCTTCCTTTCGGGATGTAGTAAACAAGAACCTATCATCATAATGAAATTTAATTTTCACAGTAAGTCAAATAAGATCTTTTCTTTCTTATAACATGGTTTTTAGGTCTGCGGTAAGAAATATTTCGAAAAATAGAGCGCTCAGGATAATACCAAGTTCCATATATACTAATTCTATAGGAAACCTTCATTCAAGAGAAAGAAAATTGGATTCTTGGATTCATATCATATTCCACGTCCTACTCTTTCCTACAAGCAAAACAGTGATGAAGCAGGGCATATAAGAGCCTGATCGTTCCACCCTTCTTTGCTTGTCGCACTAACTTCATAGAATTGCTTATAAAGAGTTTTTGTTCTTATTCTGCTATATTATAGAAATATTTAAATCATCTACACAAGCATTTTTAACATAAAGCGAAGGAAGAATGTTCCCGAAGTTCCCTAGCAGCATCTTCTCGTAATATTCCCTCTTTTTAAGATTTCCTGATTCATTCATGAATTCATCTTCTACAGCCTGTTGTCACATATGGCTGTAGTCCTCTTGCTGAACAACATCAACACTTATAGTAATACACCATAATCGTTACAGTCACAGTAATGAGATACAGTTAAAAATAACCTGAAAACCGTTACTCCATAAAAAAAAAAAAAAAATTTAAGTGAACGGTTGAACAGACCGCAATGTTCCTTAGTCGCTTGGAGAAGGTAAATTTCCCCATGTACTAGTTTTAAAACCTGCTCAAAATTGTGGCGGAATCGTTTTTCCCTTGGTGATTTTATCCGAAAAAAACATCACTAATTAAAAAATAAATATTCATTGTTAACTCAAAAGTGGGAGAAAGTAAATTTTTCTCCCGACCTCGTTGTATTGCTTAAAGTATTTTTTTATTCAGAAAAGCCATTATAAACGTCAAATATAGATGTATAGAGTGTAAAACGATGTATGACAAGTATTCTAAACAGTATATGTGCACGGTTATGGAAGAATGAGAAGCTCTTAAAAGTTGAAAAGAAAACATGAAATGAAGCTCATACTTGGCAAACCATTTGTTGGGCCAAGCAAATTCTTGAGAATTGTTTTGGACGAAACGCACGTGGATTAAAATTATAGGATATGGCACATTAATAATTCATTTAGGTTTAATTGGTGACGCCTTCATACTAACATGTGTATCGTTTTTTTCCACCTATACTGAAGTTTAAACATCTACATCTGTAACTTAAACCAGTCTAACATTATGAAGCCACCTCGAAACGTTATAATAATTAGTATTTATAACACTCAATCCACTAAGTATATGATTAATTACATCGCCATCCACATTAAAAACCATTTTAATAGAATGTTAACTGTGACATTTAGTCTGAACGTTAAAAGTATTAAGTTTGCGAGACGATACTCTAGGACGTCGTGACGTCACAATGGATCTGAATTACACCGCCTTCCATTCCTCTTTCCCTGGGGACGAGCGAGTAACTTTTCTACGAATATTCTTACCAAAACCTTTTTCTCGCCTGAATAAATTGTTTAATTTAGATTAACGAGGATGAGTTTCAGGATCGTTTTTTAAGTACGTTCTAAAAAGCGTGGTATCGCATATTCTCTGCTATAGAATTTAAGTTATTCTTCAAGATTGAGGCTATTAAAGAAAGCTGTCCGTTTATTAACTGCCTTGAGCTCAAAACTTACAAGAGGAATAATTATAAAAAGTAACTGATAATTTTCAATTACACCGTAAATTTAGTTGTGGGTTGTATTTGTTTTCTAGTACTGAGGTTTAGAACTCCCACATACCACTATAGCCTGCCAATCCGTGTTATGCAGGAGACATGAAATGAAGTCAATTTTTGTTTATTTATTAGTATCTTTTACCTAAATAAAGTTTATAATATCGTTTCGTAAAACGTTTACGTTCAAATCAGCTGGTTTAATATTGAAATTGTATTTCTTTAAAACTTAGCCTAGGGCCGATAACTTTTTTAAGCAATTTTTGTAACGCTTTTCTTCTTAAGCCAAATATATAGAGTTTTAAATTTCTTAAAATCAATATTAATTATTGCTTGTCTATCAAATATTCAGTTTCCAATAACGAGCTTCAAACAAGGAAATAAACATATTTATTCATGACACGTATATTTTCAAATCTAAAGTTAAATTCCAAATATAGAAAGATCGAGGAAACGGTTTCAAAACCGCAAGGATTTGTTACACCGGGTGAGGTTTACGAACAAAAGCTCTGTAGAAATATTTTGAGTGCAGGTAAGAGTATCCCGCAGTTGTTGCAGAGCGAGCCGAGCCACGGAGTGCCGGAAACGGTTTCAACACCGCAAGGATTTGTTACACCGATGCGAGTAATGCCTCATATTTACCTGGCATAAGCGATTATTTTCGAATACAACATTAAAGTTACTTTTATTGAGTATATGAAGAAATAAAAAGTTCAAATTATTGCATTTTAACAATCGCCAAAAACATTTCAACATAAAGTTTAAATTCTATTAGAGAAGCCGTTTGCGGTTCTTTAATTGTCTAGGTATTTAGAGTTATTTTACAATACCATAGAGATAAGGTTCGGTGAAAAAGATTCGTTTCGTAATCTAGTTTGCATTGTTAGGAATATTCTAGCTATTGCCTTTTATATTGTGGGAAAATTAAATCCTTATAATATTATAAATGCAACATAGCTTGTTTTTCTTTCACGTATAAACTATTCAACCGATTGTTCTACAATTGTACATGGACATATTTAGGGTCCCTTGTATGAATATATGTCTATTCTTTTTTTTAATTACTCCGGGTTTCTCCAAAGGTTTCTAAATTAACGAAAATTCATCTTGTTCTCTAAAGTTGCGAAATAATAACGACAAGTCTGTTAAATCTAATCAACTATTCTTGTGTAAAAATAGTTTTATTACAGTGACACCATATGTTTAAATAACCACTATTTCCAATTTGTCTACATTTACAATGTGAAAGTATAGAGTAAGCTTGGTAGTAACATCACTACTATTTGAATGAGACGTTTTGATGAGATACCTACTCAAAATGAGTAAGAGACGATGCATTATTTTATTTTTTACTGTTACATACAGAGTATACTAAAGCTCTCGGTCAGTAAATGATTGCTGTAATTTTTTCAAATGCCGATATTTTGAGATGATGTGCTCAGTCCCCAGTTGAACAACATTTATAGACTTTCAACAGTTACAAAAAACACTAGAGTAAATCTTTCGGTCAGAAAATGATTGCTGTAATTTACTGAAGTACCGATATGTTGAGTTAATGTGCTCAATCCCCAGTTGGATCAACTATTATAGATTTTCTACTGTTAAAGACAGAGTAGATTAAAGCTTCCATCCACTCAATGATTGTTGTAATTTCTTGAAGTGCCGATATGTGGACTCGATATACGTTTATATCGACCCATCCTTAGCTCACTCTGTAGCGATATAAGCTCAGTCCTCAGTTGGATCAACTTCTATAGATTTTCTACTGTTATTACTGTTATTATTATGTTATTACTATCGTTCAAAACCATGACGGCACGTAAACGTTCTCGCTGTATACAAGGAATTATTACAACAACGCTTTCTAAATTCTTGAAATTCTTGCATACTTGCGTGTTTTGCATTTATACGAATAGTGAACAATAACAATTAGGTTTTATTGAAACTTGTCATCCGAGCAAATTACAGAGCAAATTCCTCTTGATGGAAATGTTGTAAACTAGTTCGAATGAATGGATTTAAGGAGGTACTTGGCCAGTAACTATTAATGCTTTGTAGATTTGTATTAAATTGATCACAACCTAGTATGGGAAAGTATAGGTATGAGTTGTAACGAATCAAATTTTACCAAAGGCTAAAGGTTTAACGTATTTTAGCGAATGGTGCAAAGAAGTGATGCTCCGGCAGGCAGTGGCATTGCAAGTAGTGGTTGTGCTTTAATCGATCGTGGACAGGCTTTTAACATGGAAAGTGGGACTGGAACGAAACGTGGAGAGCTGAAGTTGAGAAAAGTGGAAAGTTTACTGTGGAGAGCTGAGAGAATAATGGTTGTGTTGTTGTGGCATCGATAATCATCTGGAATGCAGTATTTTTTATAGTTTCTAGATTTTACAATATAAATTATTAAAATAAATATGCAGACCCTCTAGGGAGCATGGCAGGTTGACTAGAGAGGGCCGAGTGAAGCGTGAAGATTTTTATTGTTATGAAATTTTTTAAATCCTATCGTCACATTTTTACTGTAATTGTATGTTTTAATTGTGGGGTTGTGGCGTCCTTTCAGGAACACAGCGTAGTATCTGAGTTGCTGGATTATAGAAACAAGATAACATATTGAGAGAAATGATACTGAGACACGCAAGGTGGGTCAATTCAATTTATTCAGTACTAGAAGTACTTCCAGCGCAGTTATACGTAATACATTACAACGTCGAATCGCTAACATGGTTTCACGTAAACTGCAATATTATTTAAATATTTACAGCAGTAGCAACTAATATCATGAAGAATTCTCAGGGTTGATTAGTCAACGTATTATTTTAATGCCTCTTGGAACAATTTTCTTACAAATTATCAATATCCTATCTTGTAGACTGACATTAATTGTTGACATTTCCCTACAGCCTGACGCATTTTGTAGTCTGAGTGAGCCTGTTTATTGCAATTATCCATATACTATATAACCTGCATGCTGGTGGAGGCTAATCCAGACAACTAGTCACATTTTTAGTAGTGCATTCGTTGATATAATTGTTAAATTACAGAGCGGTAGTAATTGCAGATTTATTAGGCTTATCTCCCGTTTTTCTGGTAAGTAGTGTAGAATTTACAACGTATTAGTGATTTTGCTATTTAATGTTGTTATGTAATAACAGTAATTCTGTTGAATGTGTACTACTTTCGAAATGTTGCAATCAACAATAGGCCATTCGGTTATTAATATTTGCATCTGAGCCAATTCCCCTGCTTATAGATTGAGTAGGCCTACAACAATTCGGTATTCCTGCAAGGTGAATTCTGAATGGGAGGGATGTAATTCGGAGTTACGAGAGAGAGAGTGGTGCTATATGAGGAGACTCCGTGTCACTGGACCACCTGGGACAGATTACGGACGGTCTAGGAGGATTGGTTGTAGGTCCGCATACTTGACCAGAACTGATAGACTATTGGTCTCAGTATCATACCGACTGAGTAGAGAACATAAGGGAACTGCGAACCTTCGAGGTTGCCCAATGATTGGTTGGTCCGATCCTACTCCCCACAAAGGATTGTAGAAATGATATACTCTGGTTGGAAATGAGCTTCAAAACTTAAAGAAGAAAATAACCATATCCATGCCAAGCCACAGCTCCCCTCTGAATCCTCAGTTAGTATATGGTTTCCTCAGAGAAAGGATGTGGACAACTACAGTAGCAATGAGGATATGACGTCAAAGGTCGACTGCTGGGACGATCTCGGTTTGTAGACTGAGCCTCTTATTTGGCTTTTGTATATGATAACACTTTGTATCCTCAGTTTGTATACGGTTTCCTAAGCAAAAGAACCTGGACAACAACAACAGTAGCAATGGGGATGTGACGTCAAAGGTCGACTACTGGGACGATCTCGGGTTGCAGACTGAGCCTCTTATTTAGCTTTTGTATCTGATAACATTTTGTATCCTCAGTTTGTATACGGTTTCCTCAGAGAAAGGATGTGGACAACTACAGTAGCAATGAGGATGTGACCTGAAAGGTCGACTGCTGGGACGATCTAGGGTTCCAGACTGAGCCTCTTATTTGGCTTTTGTATCTGATAATTCTTTGTATCCTCAGTTTGTATACGCTTTTCCTCAGAGAAAGCATGTGGACACCAAGTACAGTAACGAGGAGGATGTGACGTCAAAGGTCGACTACTGTGACGATCTCGGGTTGCAGACTGAGCCTCTTATTTGGCTTTTGTATCTGATAACATTTTGTATCATCAGTTTGTATATGGTTTTCTCAGAGAAAGGATGTGGACAACTACAGTAGCAATGAGGATGTGACGTCAAAGGTCGACTGCTGGGACGATCTCGAGTCACGGACTGAGCCTCTTATTTGGCTTTTGTATTTGATGTTTCTTTGTACCATCAGTTTGTACATGGTTTCCTCAGAGAAAGCACCAGGACAACGCACAGTAACAATGAGGATGTGACGTCAAAGGTCGACTGCTAGGACGATCTCGGGTTGCAGACTGAGCCTCTTATTTGGCTTTTTTATATGATAACACTTTGTATCCTCAGTTTTTTATACGATTTCCTCAGAGAAAGCATATGGACAACAACAGTAACAATGGGAATGTGACGTCTAAGGTCGACTGCTGGGACGATCTCGGGTTGCAGGTTTAGCCTCTTTTTTCGCTTTTGTATCTGACAACATTTTGTATCCTCAGTTTTAATACGGTTTCCTCAGAGTAAGCATATGGACAACAACAGTAACAATGAGGATGTGACGTCAAAGGTCGACTGCTGGGACGATCTCGGGTTCCAGACTGAGCCTCTTATTTGGCTTTTGTATCTGATAACACTTTGTATCCTGTCGCATTGTAAGTATTGACTTATTCTTAGTTCTACAGTCGTGTTTGCTTAGAAATTCTATGTTACGTCTAATTGTTCTTACAAATACTACATAAATATTTACAAAAATAAATACCGATACTTATTTTAATACTTTTATATAAGCTAAGGTTTAGAGGTCATTTATTTTAAACATCTTCCTAGTCTAGCATTCGTAAATCTTTAAATGTTGTTTCTCCTTTTATAATATATAGGTATAATAATAAGGTACACACCGCACCTACATCCTCACAAATTAAATAAACGAAAGAACTCTCATTGTTGTGTTTCGTCTTGAAAGCGTTATATGAAATATCGTTTACTCTTTTTTTCAGTATTTTAGAATGTACCAGCTAGGAATATAGCAACTATGCCTGGATAGGGGATTGACTTAAAACGTTCTCATAGATCATGTATGCACTAAATTGTCGTCAGGGATTTATGTTCTGCGGTCCTTAGCAAAATACTGCCCTGCTCAGGTTCTGATGATGGCGTATTACGGCTTGATCTACCTCCATCTCACCTACGACTTATTGTGGGGGGAGTGAAACTTCTGATAGACTTCACATACGGGTATTTCTTATCAAGGTAATTTTTCTAAACTGTCCATTAAAATACAATATTGTTGTACACTTTGTCACATTTTTTAAATGTTCATCGTATTAATTTTGGCAAAAGAAAGATTTGGCAAAGAAAATTATTAAATTAATTCATGTGTTTAGAGTTGATGAGCGCAATATGAGAGTCTTAGAGAAACACGAGGTGTCCATTAGTTCTCACAACATTATTTTCGAAGGAACATTTGTCCACTTCACAACTTTTATCTCTTAAGTTATCAAGACAAATAAAGGCTCTTAATGCTTTTATAACTTATTTACACGTTTTAATGTCTCTCATGTGTGCTTAATAGAAGTTTTAGTACCATCTATGTAATAAAAATTATAGATAACAAAATATTTTCACGAAATTTATTATTTAATTATCATAAATGTTTAAAGGTCGTACGCACAACGCAAATTGATTAATCAAAATTTTTATAATGATAATCATCCAATATAAATTATAAGACTTGAACATAAAACAGCCTTTATTCATCTAGGCCTTTATATCATCAAAAGAATATTCCTTTGTTTGAAGTTGAAGTCAGTCGTAAGTGGTTGGAAGACGAATGCAAACCTATTGTGACCTGTATTCTATATTTTAGTTATAAGGATTAGTGTTGTGTGAAGTTTTTTTTATTATGTGCATCTTTTAGAGTTAGTGAAGTTGACACACAACATGGTGGTTGTGATTCCAGACTTAAGCGTGTCACAACGCTCTGGTATGATTTGTTTATTTTAACCTTGTTTGTAATTATTTATTAGGTTAGTTATTTACCTGAAGAAGAGATCATATTGCATATCTCGAAACGTAGTGCTACAGTTTTATAGTTTTACTAAACGATGGACAATGTCCGAAAACCCCTGTTTCCCTCAAAAGAAAATGTTTGATAGATTTAAACTATAGATATATACTTATTTTACTGGTACAATTAAACTTCCCTGTTGTTAGTACACGTTTTTTTTTTCATCATTGTCTTGTAACATTTTGTAAGTAACCTAGACTAATAAATTATTAGTAGATAGTTTTTAATTTTAAATTGTATTTATAAACAGAAAATGCACATTAATTTCTAGAGGAGGATTATTTCAAAGAATAAATAATTAATACTATTAAATATTTCGACTCTTAGTATTTTATATTATAATAAATATTATTAATTTATAAATAATCGATAACACATTAGCTATGTTATATTTTTACCACGAAGATTAGCTGCAGTAACAGTGTTATAACCTCCTTTTCACTAGTTAAGGTGAAAATTAACACGGGCTAAATACAAAATAACATCGCTTGCCTTTTAAGTTATGGAAATGAGGGAACTTTCCCAAAACCATTATTTTCTCATTTCCATAAAACAGATTACATAAGTTTTTATAGTCTTTACGTCGAATTCCTTTAATGTTTCTATCCCGCCATGATTGTCTTTTAATTGTGGCAAACTTGGCGTCAGTTATGCATTTTTACAATCCAAATAACTAAAATAAATCATAAAACTTTATTTTTAAAATCATAAACGTACTTTACAGTCTGTACCACTGCTTTTACATATCACTCACCAATACTTGCGTAGAACAGCTGCATGTTATATATACGGTTATTGGTTCTTTTATTTTTATAAGTGGATAACTCTTTTTTAGAATTTAGTACACACACACACACACACACACACACACACACACACACACACACACACACACACACACATATATATATATAATTTTCGAAACCCTGTTCAATCAAATCAAATATTTTATTTTCCCAGAACATAACAAAATTTATAGCAATCGTCAAAGTACTGTTCGGAAGTTTAAACCATTCACACAACATCGAAATTCAGTGAAACTTATAATAATCTCACTCATAATACATTCACTTTTGCCAATTTCCCCACTTCCAGTGCCGATTGTTAGTATATTGACTGTGCAGTCACCCAGTCGTATGCCATAAACTCTTCAGCACTATAAAACGCTTGGGTCGCTAAAGAGCGTTTTAAGCGCGCTTTTAACGCTTTGAGCGTCGAGGCATTTTTAATTCATAATGACAACTTGTTGACAAAAGGAACTCCTGCCTGTGGGAATAAGTGTTCGTAATTCACAACCTTGTGTCTTTCGGTTCGGCAAATATCTCTGCCTCTTGTTTCATACGCATGTATGTCTCGATCACTTTTCATGGTACATTTAGACATGCAAAATAAAGTTTTCTCTAAAATATAGATGCTCGGAAGAGTCAACAGTTGCAGTTTTTAAAAGTTTACTTGCAAGATTCTCTGAACTTCAAATGTGCGATTAAATGTATTGCTTGCTTTTGCATTTTGAACCCTCTGTGGAAGTGGCTATTTGTGCTAGCTTACCCTTCCCCCAACTCTCAGCCGTAGGTGAGATGGGGGTAGATCAAGCCGTAATACGCCGTCATCAGAACTTGAGTATGACAGTATTTGGCTAAGGACCTCAGAACATAAATGCCTGACGACAATTTAGTGCATACATGATCTATGTGGACGTTCCAAGTCAATCCCCTATCCAGGAAAATTCCTAATAACTTTGGAATCGACTTCATTCAGCAGGGAATCATGCAATAAGACGGTAGGTCCGTCGTTTGGATCTGCCAATCGCAAAGCAAAAACTAGAACATTTGATTTTCAGTAATTTGCAGTAGGATTTAGGCTGTTCGATTGTTGAACACAATTAATTTATCAATAAATGCTTGTTGTTCCAGAAATATTTTGGAATTTTTACTAAAAAAACGTTGTGTCATCAGCATAATGTACAAGTCTGACCTAACACATTTGACCTTAACAAATCATGTAATCGTTTTGTGGTTGGATAATTATTGTACAGAGCGTCAATATTAAAATCGCCCATAAGCACATAATCCTGTTCGTGATTAGTATGGTCGGTTAGTATGGCTTCGAATTTAGAAAAAATTGTTAGTTTAATTTCCACTGGGTTACCTGTAACTTCCTATGGTAATCAGTTTTGACTCTTTCTGTAAATTTAGATACCGACTGCTTCCTTTTAGGTTACTGTTACTCGTTACGGGTTAGTATTACTTTTCTCTGGTGTTCTTGGAACAAAATTCATGATGGAATAATACCCTGATTGGCACGCGTAGTAATACTTTCTGCCTTGAACTTTGTAGCCGTTCAACAGCTCACTGGTTACCAAGCATATCGTACTGTATAATTAGGGTAATTAGTAAGCAAGCCTCTCACTCCTCTGGACTGTTGATACAAGAATTTAGAAAGACCAAACAAAGACTGATTGGTTTGTTCCCGGTCAGCCAATCAATTTACTGGGATGACAAGTCGTCCTGAGGGATTAGGGGTGACTGAGGGTCCTCATTTGTACAGTGTCAAGAACACTTGGTGCTACGATAGGTTAACCTGTTACTGTTACATTAATGATTCCAAAACCTTGAGGTATAACTAACTGGTGTTCTAAAATTAATTAATTGATGTTTTTGTAAATAAAAGCATTTATCAGAAGAACTCGTATGTTAATGTTGCTCAGACTTAAAATTATCGTATTTATATGTATTATATTAAACTGTCCGTCCACTCGTACGAGCTAAAAAAATGTCAGGATAAAAGGTAATGTTGTGGTACGTGTTATCTATAGCGAAAATTTCTATAAACGATTTATAATAAGATAAAATAAAAATATTAATTTATTTTTATGTTTAGTTGTTTTATTTGTCTAAAATTAAGATATATGGCTTCTTAGGATTCTCTGATTCCTTTAAAAATGTAAACTCAGTTGAGAGGATCCCTAAAATAAAATTGCAGGTTGTGTTACTTTTTAACAAAGGATCTGAGCGGTACAGAAATGGGTATGAAAAAGTTTATTGTTGTAGAATTTTGACAATTTCATACAATTGGCGGGGGTTAGAGCTTTGTTATCAGAAAATGATTTTCTTTCTGAATTTTTATGAGGTCAGATAATCTGTCATTTATTTTAGCATTGCATATCTAGATATAAATGTTACTAAATCAAATAAAGGAGTTTTTCGAATACGATGTTAGCAACCTGGACCATATCACATCTGTCTCATGTTTGGGAAATTCTGAAACATTAAACAAGACTAATATGAGAAGCAAATAATTTTATTATTACATTTACTACTCCATTTTAGGGCCTGGTTGAAAAATGCCATCTACGCTGGATTGTAGATGAGAGGTTTACTCCTCGGGAGAATTTTCTGCCGTAATGTATCCCGTGCAACAATGGCATCTTTCTTGAAAGAGATCCATCTACCTTGGCCTATAAATACACGAAAGCGGATATGGAATGCGTTTAGTTACTATCTCATGGAAAATACCTTTAATTAAATGCCCTATCCGGTTATTTGTCTGGCAGTAGTTCGAGAGAACTTCCTGAGTTGCTGGCTCTACAGGCCCTGAAAAATCATCGAATACCTAGAAATTCTTAGGCACTTGTCGATCCGCTTCTGCGTGTCACCTTCCAAGGTTTAATATTCACAATGAATCTTTTTAAACAATAATTACCTCACATCAGATTTGATTACGTCAATGACAGTTGAAGCGTTATATGGACAGATTTATCCCCACCTCTCCTACGGAGTTGTGTTGGGGGGAGCGTGTGCAAGTAATTAAATGATGAGCGTGGTCATATTACTAAAAGGAGCAATTCTTATAATAACTTATTTGAATTTCATAAAGTCTTGTAGAGAAACTATAAAAATATTACAGTTTGAAACTATGCCTGGTCTCTAAATTTTTGAAACCCAACATGTATTGTATTTTAGTCGTCTATATCGTATTATATTGTGTGTATTGCAATGTATTATATTGTACTTATCCTTTATTGTTGTCTGTTACATCGTGTTTTAGTTAGTGGATGAGATATACATTCACAAGTGACTGGAGGCAAGGTAAATGACAGAACTGGATGCCACAGAACACTTGCGCATGCAGGCAGATTTTCCATCAACAGTTTCCAAACTGGGTGTAACTTTACAAATTCAAGGCGTTCAAAAACATGCCTAAAACGAATGGAAAATAATAAAACTAAACGACGCTTGCCATTCATGTCAAATATTGTGCAAAATTTTTTTATTGTTGCTTGCTGAATCGTTTAATGTTTAGTGGCAAAGATACACATTCGTATGAAAATAATGAAACCTGCACTTCAGGTAAAAAAATTGCGAAAAATTACAATTAATGATGTATGCATGCTAAATTATAACTTAAATGTTTATTTTAATGTGGTCCAAATGGAAAAAAAATTAAGCTGAAAGTGCTTACTGTACATGTTAACCATGTTTTTTTTTCAATAAAGACGTTGACTATTGACCAATAGTCTCAACCCAAGTGTCGTTTCCCTTTGTTTTTGCAGACCACATATTATTTCCTCATTATATAAATTTTATTCGGATCTACATTGAGAAATGATTGTGCACTCGAGTATATAGTAGACTTTACGGTGGATTTTATATTTGTGGGATTTCAGCTGTTAAAGCTAGTTTTGGATTTAGTAATGAATCCAACACCACCTCCCACACATCTTGTGCAATCCAAAGTGCATTTCTTTTTAAAATTCTTACCCCACTCTATTATGCTTCATTCCTAGCTGGTACATTGTAAATATCGATAACGAAAAAACAGAGCAAACGATATTTCATAAAACGCTTTAAAGACGAAATCCAACAATGAGAGTTCCTTTGGTTTATTTAATTTGTGAGGATATAGATGTGATGTGTACTATATTATTGTACCAATGTATCTTCATAAAAGAAAAAGAAAAAATACTAAACGAAAAAACTGTTTAAAATGAACACTCTCTAAAGCTTAGGTTATATAAAAGTATTAAAAAGAGTATATGTATTTATTTTTAGTGAATATTTATGTAGTTTTTGTAAGAAAAATTTGACATACCATAGAATTTGTAAGCAGACACTTCTGTAGGAATAAGAATAAGTCAATACTTACAATGCGACAGGATACAAAGTGTTATCAGATACAAAAGCCAATTAAGAGGCTCAGTCCGCAACTCGAAATCGTCCCAGCAGTCGACCTTTGACGTCACATCCTCCTCGTTACTGTAGTTGTTGTCCACGTGCTTTCTCTGAGGAAACCATATACAAACTGAGGATACAAAGTGTTATCAGATACAAAAGCCAAATAAGGGGATCAGTCTGCAACCCGAGATCGTCCCAGCAGTCAACCTTTGACGTCACATCCTCCTCGTTACTGTAGTTGTTGTCCACGTGCTTTCTCTTAGGAAACCATATACAAACTGAGGATACAAAGTGTTATCAGATACAAAAGCCAATTAAGAGGCTCAGTCTGCAACCTGAGATCGTCCCAGCAGTCGACCTTTGAAATCACATCCTTATTGTTACTGTAGTTGTTGTCCACGTGCTTTCTCTGAGGAAACCATATACAAACTGAGGATACAAAGTGTTACTAGATACAAAAGCCAAATAAGAGGCTCAGTCTGCAACCTGAGATCGTCCCAGCAGTCGATCTTTGACGTCACATCCTGCTCGTTACTGTAGTTGTTGTCCACGTGCTTTCTCTGAGGCAACCATATACAAACTGAGGATACAAAGTGTTATCAGATACAAAAGCCAAATAAGAGGCTCAGTCTGCAACCTGAGATCGTCCCAGCAGTCGACCTTTGAAATCACATCCTTATTGTTACTGTAGTTGTTGTCCACGTTCTTTCTCTGTGTAAGCCATATAAAAACTCGTCTTTCTCTAATGGTAATAATACACATTTGTATTGGAAACTACAAATCTGATTTAAAACTTTAAATGGGAACCTTTTATTTTTATAGAAAAATTTAGAAATATGTATTTCAGAGTTTTTAAACTACTACTATTTTCTAATGTGTTTTCCTTGTCAGATACTTTGTTTTTTACTTTATGACAGGAAAATAATCTCAATTATTTGTTGGCGCATTTGAAATATTGTGCTTAGTAACGGAAACAGGACAGCTGAAAGTATTTGAATTCTCTATTGTGTATAAAATTGATAACACATTTTTTTAAATCCGTCCATTTGATTATTCTAAACTCTAATCACTAACATCTCAAATTTGGGAATTTCCCTCTGTTTTTCGGATTTTTTAAAATTCCTTTAAAACATGTATCATTTTCTACAAACACAACCGTTAAGTAGCTGGATTATTTCAATAAATAACAACCTGTATCTGAGCAGAGTGTGATTTTCTATTCAGACTCTTTAACAACCTAAAACGGTCCTAAGGCGAATGAATCTCCTTTATCATTTACAAATTCATAAATATCTTAAAAGCAAAGAAATGTTTCTACATTAAATAAAAGCTATAAGTGCTAAAACATTAACCGTAGTAAACAGAGCATGTCTTGCTGAAAGTAAATAGTCCAGTAATCGTAACAGTGGTAATAGTGTCATCGTTCTGACTGACAACTGCTATATTAGTTATTTATTCCTCCAAATGTGAACACCATTTTTACAGAAATTAATGATTGAAACGACTAGAATTTATCTAATTGAAATAACATTTTGACAGGAATTTGATAAATGATGTAACAAACATGACTAAATTAAACGTAAATAACAATAAGTATACAGGATGTAAAAATAGTCTCGCAAGGGCTTGATAATTCCCGAATGAGTGCAGATGAAGCAATAAAACGTAGTTCATCGTTACTGCATCTATAAACACTTTTTGAAGTAATTACTATTCACATCCAATGGAGGATGGTCTATAAGTTAGGCGAGGAAGGGGGGGAATTTAACGTAAACATAGATCAAGATGTACATTATTTTAAAATTGTTAGACTACCTTTCATTGTATATGAAGAGTTAATAACTACCATACAAACTATTTTTTAAGTCCAGTATTCATTTACTAAGTTTAACTTTTGCAACTTGAGTCAATTCAAGAATACTAAACCACCTAGAACAGGAAGTATATTGTAAATGTTTCAAACTAAAAAATGTAGACTTTTTATGAGTGAACCTTTTCAGGTCGGATTTGCTGCACTGTACTCTGCCAATAGAGACCTTTAATTCGATGTACTACTCGACCTATCTTCTAATTTAAGATTTTTCTTCTGACTCCTTGGAGTCATCTCCCTGACATAATAAAAAAATGGTAATTACTTAAAAAAGCAAATTTATAGGTGCAGTGAAGATGTAACAAGTTTTATTGCTTTGCTGTAATCGTCCGGGAATTATCAAGCCTTTGCGGATAATAATAATGTGTGTGTGTGTTTTTTTTAATAATTTTCTGGTTGAACTTAAAGCTTGAGTGTTAGACCACTTTATAATAAAGTACATGTACGTGTAAAATACAATTTTTATTGATTTTCTTTGTTTGTGACATCAAGGTAAACTCTGCCTTAGCGTTGGAAATGTAAATTCACTTGAACCAGAAGTGCTTATTCACGGGTGACACCGCGGGGAACAGCTAGTAGGTTATAAAAGGTTTACTAGATTCTAGCTATATTTCAATTTTTATAACAATTCTAAAGTTACTTTTTCAACATAATCCGTCTTAGCTAAAGCGAGCACGGTCAAAGATACGCTTGGACAAGCCGGAAGCGATAAACACGTTACAGTTGAGGGGTATCAGTTGTTTTTTTCCTTTTGGCTTGTGCAAGCGTATCTTTATAGTGGTCGTGCTCGCTTATGCGTTGACGGATTTTGTTGGAAAAAGTACCGTCGGAATTGTTATAAACATTTCAAAATAGTTTATAGCTTATAAATATAGTTGATTTTTATAAATGATCAAATACAGCAGATGCCTAACAAAAGACAAAAACTGTTTTATATAATTTTTCTCTTATTCATTCAAACAGGTGTGCTAAATTTGGCTCATTCACCTTAACTAGTTTGAGAGATAATAATTTATCCATAAAAAATACAAAATGGCGGCTAGTGGCTAAACGAGATATTTCTCGACCTATGTTTATCAATATATTTTGTTTGAAATTATGAACAATAATCACCCACAGGAGTTTGTGACAGCCTTTTGTGGACATTCTGTATTTATAAATATATATGTACACAAAATTCATGAGAAAAATACAAAATATTTCTGTCTCTGTATGATTCTGAGCTAAAGCAAATGTATACTCATAAATACATAGTAAACAAAAGTATACTCATAAATATATAATATACATACGTATACTCATAAATTCATAATATATAAACGTATACTCATAATTACATAGTGTTTGTTTTTTATTTTTTACATATTATCTTGACCCATAGCGTTCCTTTACTCCACCTTATTACCACTGGAAATGTTTACTAAGTATGCTCTGTAAATTTGTTTTTTCATTTCAGATGCAATTGTAAATTGATTACAATATTTCCTGACAAAATATTTCACTTAAACGTTTCGAGTAGAGTTCCATTATAACGTTTTGCATAAATATGAGTTGAGCCGAACTTTTGTAATCTGTTGTTGGGAGATGGAAAAGTCTCGTTTTTAGAACTTTCCTGATTTTCCCCAACTAAACCAGGCGGGTAACTTTGTTGAGTCTTTGGTGATCCCTTGGTTTTGTAATTCGATATTGTAATAGAAGTAAATAACGATGGTTTGTTGACCCATTTCGATTTCAAATAATGTGTAAATCTAACGCAATACTAAACATATGATTGTGTTTTTTGGCGGCATAACATTGTTTCCCCGTTTATAAGTGAAAGAAAATGCTTCTACAGCAGAAATGTATAAGTGGAAAATATCTTATAATGTTTGGTACTAAAAATAAAGTGTTTCAGTAAGTTAAAACTATTATTATTTTTCTAGAAGTTACCAGTGGCTTCGCAAGCGGTTTCCTTTTGAATAACTTTTTGTAGTGATTTAAATAGTGTTTTAATACAGTTTTAATAAAAGTGAAAAGAGTGTTTTAAATAACATACTAAATACTCGGGAGATCTAATCTCCCGATTTGTTTTACAATAAAATGAAAAGTTTAATTACCTGTAAGTTGGAGTGTGAAACAGATTATATTAGTACATTAGTATTATATTAGAACAATACAATTTCTATACAGCATTCCATGATATTTATGGACCAGATCCAACGATTTTACACGTTCAAGACGACGGCTAATTTCCTGACTTTTTTATTTGCCGTCGATTTCTTAATAATACTGGTAAAAACCGTAAACGCTTTAACGTTAAATGTCTAAGTATAACGAAAAAAATATGTAGGCTTCGCAACTCAGCGCAAAAACATTACTTATAAATGTTTCTTCAATGCTTATCCATATAACACAATGGTACCTAACAATTAATTTACCTAAAAATTTAAGCAATCGTCTGCTAGACAGGGCACACGAGAGAGTCTTAGGTATTCTTTAAGCCCGGGATTATATTTAACAAACCGCTAAGGCATGCAAGCAATAAAAACGCAATAAGAAATGCACAGCATCGTGTACCCCATCAAGCGAGTTTCCCTTATTCATGCAATTTATGTTAAAAAAAACCACTGTTATAGCTTCTTAAATTTTAAATTAGGACGCCATGATTTTTTACCAACCAACTTCTTGGTGGATCTCAATCCTTATTGTTTCTCTTGGGATAAGACTGTTATCCCAAATTAATTCAAACATTCATAAGAATTATATCGACAGTATTATGAGGTTGGCCGTGTACCTCAGGCTTCATAAAACTATGGTAAGTTAGAAGGCCTTAACCTCTACTATATTACTATATTTGTGAAGTGTATTTACACTGTGCTGCATAGTATGTTGAAAATTACAAGATTGGTGTGGCCTTAAATTGATATTATTGTACTAATTAAAAGGACACGATCTCCATACTCTTGAAATCGCACTTTTAACGACCGTCACATATGTCAGATCCTGGATCCTTTATTGTAACATAACTTTCCTTTGCTGGGCAGGCGTTCTGGTGAATAAAACATAATAATAAAATATCACTTAGACGATAATCTTTACAATTAAAACATTCTACTTTGTACATAAAAACCGAATAAATAATTATACGTAGAGATACATTGACCATACAAACCTAAAACTAATTTATAACTCCAGGTTTTAACAAACCAGATTACATTTACAGTGATAAGCTTAGTTACATTGTGCAGGGTATTGATGTGCCAATAACAGGGTTTGCCCCGCCAGCTGGCCGCATGTCTGAACTTGACAGGTTTGCCCAAACTTGACGCAACGCATTTGCAGTAATGGATAACGGTAATTAGCAGGCATTATTGTTCCAGAGTTGGTAGAAAGCAACTAGCTCTCGCAGGAGATTAAGTAATTTAATTAAAAGTGAGTTAGTAGATTTTAAACTTTGTGTAATATAAATTATTTTATATGTAATTGCTCTATCACAGCATGAAAGAAGGCATTTGCCGGAAATGCAAGAAAAACAGTGGGATATGCTTCTCTTTTGTGGAACAATCGTCAAAATACACAGATAAGAGGAAAATTATGGTGTCATTCATTATATAAATCAATTTGTAATAAAACACATCGATTGATTCTTACCACTTAAAGACTCAAAAAAAAAGATCTTAAACCCATGTTTCACAAATTTGAAACGATTAACTGAAGTTTTATATGTTAAATTCACAGATCATATACATACATCCTTGTATGATATATCAGTCTATGCTCGAACACTGTTAAATGTTTTTTCTTCTCTATTTAAGATAGTTCTTACTTTATAAATATACATTACAATATAACAGAAGTAAGAATACTATTTTATAGTAAATTAATTTTTACGTTTTAAAATTAATATAAAGAAAATACCAAAGTGGAGAGATAGCTGTGAACTGTAAATCAGTAAATTAAGCCGGATAACAAGACATGACTAAACAGAATGTTGCTATGATTTGGTAGGTGACAACGAAACTCCGTCACAATCCCTCCAGGCAAGATAACAGGGCACGACAATAAATCCCCGTTTATATGAAGGGGTAGAGGAGAACGTAACACCGCAGTAATCCCTCCAGGCAAGATAACAAAGCACGACAATAAATCCCTGTTTATATGAAGGGGTAGAGGAGAACGTAACACCGCAGTAATCCCTCCAGGCAAGATAACAGGGCACGACAAAAAATCCCTGTTTATATGAAGGGGTAGAGGAGAACGTAACACCGCAGTAATCCCTCCAGGCAAGATAACAGGGCACGACAATAAATCCCTGTTTATATGAAGGGGTAGAGGAGAACGTAACACCGCAGTAATCCTTCCAGGCAAGATAACAGGGCACGACAATAAATCCCTGTTTATATGAAGGGGAGTTGAGAACGAAACATCTCAGCAATCACTCCAGGCAAGATGTCAAGGCACGACAGTAAATCCCTTTTAATATGATTCGGTAGATGAGAACGTAATATCGCAACAATCACTCCAGGCAAGATGACAGGGCACGACACTAAAACCCTCTTTATATGACACGGGAGGTGAGAACGTAAAATCGCAGCAATCACTCCAGGCAAGATGACAGGGCACGACACTAAAACCCTCTTTATATGACACGGGAGGTGAGAACGTAAAATCGCAGCAATCACTCCAGGCAAGATGACAGGGCACGACACTAAAACCCTCTTTATATGACACGGGAGGTGAGAACGTAAAATCGCAGCAATCACTTCAGGCAAGATGACAGAGTACAATAATGTATTCCTGTTTATATGAAGGGGGAGGTTAGAACGAAACATCTCAGCAATCACTCCAGACAAGATGGCAGGGCATGGCAATAAATCATTTTTAATATGATTCAGTAAATGAGAACGTCGCAGCAATCACTCCAGGCAAGATGACGGGGCATGACAATAAATCCTTTTTAATACGATTCAGTAGATGAGAACGTAACACCGCAGTAATCACTCCAGGCAAGATGACGGGGCGTGACAATAAATCATTTTTAATATGATTCAGTAGATGAGAACGTAACCGCAGCAATCACTCCAGGCAAGATGACGGGGCACGACAATAAATCCTTTTTTATATGATTCAGTAGATGAGAACGTAACACCGCAGCAATCACTCCAGGCAAGGTGGCAGGGCATGACAATAAATCCTTTTTAATATATTCAGTAGATTAGAACGTAACACCGCAGCAACCACTCCAGGCAGGATGGCAGGGCACGACAATAAATCCTTTTTAATATGATTCAGTAGATGAGATCATAACACCGCAGCAATCACTCCAGGCAAGATGACAAGGCACGACAATAAATCCTTTTTAATATGTTGCAGTAGATGAGAACGTAACACCGCAGCAATGACACTAGGCAAGATGACAGGGCACGATAATAAATCCCTCTTAATATGATTCAGTAGATTAGAACGTAACACCGCAGCAATGACACTAGGCAAGATGACATGGCACGACAATAAATCCTTTTTAATATGATTCAGTAGATGAGATCATAACACCGCAGTAATCCCTCCAGGCAAGATGACAGGGCACGACACTAAAACCCTCTTTATATGACACGGGAGGTGAGAACGTAAAATCGCAGCAATCACTCCAGGCAAGATGACAAGGCACGACAATAAATCCTTTTTAATATGTTGCAGTAGATGAGAACGTAACACCGCAGCAATGACACTAGGCAAGATGACAGGGCACGACAATAAATCCCTCTTAATATGATTCAGTAGATTAGAACGTAACACCGCAGCAATGACACTAGGCAAGATGACATGGCACGACAATAAATCCCTCTTAATATGATTCAGTAGATTAGAACGTAACACCGCAGCAATGACACTAGGCAAGATGACATGGCACGACAATAAATCCTTTTTAATATGATTCAGTAGATGAGATCATAACACCGCAGTAATCCCTCCAGGCAAGATAACAGGGCACGACAATAAATCCCTGTTTATATGAAGGGGTAGAGGAGAACGTAACACCGCAGTAATCCTTCCAGGCAAGATAACAGGGCACGACAATAAATCCCTGTTTATATGAAGGGGAGTTGAGAACGTAACACCGCAGCAATGACACTAGGCAAGATGACAGGGCACGACAATAAATCCCTCTTAATATGATTCAGTAGATTAGAACGTAACACCGCAGCAATGACACTAGGCAAGATGACATGGCACGACAATAAATCCTTTTTAATATGATTCAGTAGATGAGATCATAACACCGCAGCAATCACTCCAGGCAAGATGACAGGGCACGACAATAAATCCTTTTTTTTACAGATATTTTGGGCCTTTCATTTTTTCGGCTATTGTTTTTTTTTTCCATCATCTAAGTCAATTTAATTAATTTTCAATGTCAGTACAGATCAGGTGCAACATGCAAGTTGCTATAACTAGTTAACGATGTAATCTTATAAATAATAACAATAACAATGACTTAATAAATAACAATAGATAATTTAAACGATAACAATATAAACTCTAAAAGGCCTCTGTTTACAATGCTATAAACTACGGTTAAAACAATTAAAATACTAAAATCTACGTCACATGCAAGTGTCAATAAAAAACATGCGATTTAAAAGTTAAACAAAAGTTTAAAAAAACGACTTAAAAGCTATAATAAATACATGTATCAAACGCTTCTCAGACCAGGATCAATACTTAACTAACAACAATTTTTACCGATCCTGGTCAAGATTTTGTTCCCGAGTTTGACGGTACTGGGGCACACCAGTCACATGCTGGACATAGAGGTCCCGGCTCCATTGGACCGCTGTGGAGACACAACGGCGGGAAAGGGCGACACCGTACTGCCGTGAGACACCCAGGCGAGCCAGAGTGTCCCAGTTAGCCCTATCCCAAGCCCCCAACGCGCCGACGACAAAGGCATCCACAGTTACTGTGAAGCCGCCGGAGCGCAGGAACCGGGCGAGCGGGGCGTAAGCGGCGTGTTTCCTTTCTCTCGCCTCGACTATAGCCCGCCAACCGTCCTCATAGGGCATGGTGACATCGACAATTCGAATAGTTTTGCGGGAATCATCGATGACCACCACATCCGGACGGAGGCGTACCAAGTCATCCGGGACCTCACGGTTGGCCAGCAGGCGATCCAGAGGGACACGCTGATTCCGGCGCGTCTCCACCCCCGGCGACGGACGGATTGCAGCAATCAGGTGGTCAAGAACCGCGTCATGCCGCTTAGAGACCACGGACATGGTAGGCAAACAGTGACAAAGCACATGTGCCGTGGTCTCATCATGACGGCCACACCGGCGACACCGGCGGTCGCCGGCACCCCACCGTCTGCAACCGTTGAGGGGGAGAACATTTAGCCGCGCCCTGTGGATGAACCGCCAGTCAGCGAATCGCGTATGACGTCCCTCGTAAAGGAAGTGGTTGGAGGAGGGGCAGCCAGCGGTGACACGAACGGCCCTGCCCTGGTCCGGTTTGTTTGAAAGGACGGACCGGAAGTGGAATTGCAGGGAGAGACGCAGGACAGAGGATAGCTTGGACCGGGAGCCGCCGTCCACCGTGATGGTCGACCTCTCCCCGGGGACGGACAGTTGGAAAGTTCTCCTCTCCTCACACCACCCCCACCGAAGGTCGGGGAGGCGCTTGGAGAGGCGGTTAAGAGCAGCCCGGGCCAAGGAAAAGGTTGTCGCAACATTCGTGTCACCGCCAATCTCCCCGTTCAGGTATGATACGAGGAACGCCATATCGACTCCTGCCGCGGTCCGCTGACCAGCAGAGACAGCGAGACCCTCAAGTGACAGGTGTGCGATCTTAGGGTCCGGTGACGTCAAGAGGCGGAAGGCGTGAGCCACAGCCGAGAGGTCCGCGAGGTCAGAGAGCGGCAAGAGGCCGGCTCCACCCCAGGAAGGGGGGAGCGCGATCAACTCTGCACTGGCACGCTGCGGGAGGTTCATAACACGCTTGCACCCCGACTTGATCAATTTGTCAAGTTCGCGCAGGCTCGTCTTCCTGATCCTAGCAGTGTTAAAGTTAAAAATTAACTGCGGGACCAGGAAGGTGCGCAGGGCATGCAATTTCTGCCATGGGGCAAGCATACTCCCGAATATAGCAGCGGCCTCACCCTCAAGCCTCGCGATGGTATCCACCGGGGTTTGGTCCACCCTCATCCCGGTGGGGACCCCCAGATGTTGATAGGGCTCACCCTCGCCAAGCACCCTAAGAGGAGCACCGTCAATCGTGAATTCGGTTGGCCTTACAGTCCGCCTGGCCACGTGAAGCGTGGCACACTTGGCGGGTTTGAACTTGAGGCCGACCCACGAGGCCGCCGGAACGACGGCCTCAAGCAGCGCCCTAAGCGACGCTTCAGACTTGGCAACCAAGGCCAAGTCATCCGCGTACGCCAGGACACTGACGCGCGTGCCATGTAGGTCGGCCCCATGGATGTCCTCCATAGCAACGAGGGGCCGGATCAAAGTCTCCATCACGAGATTAAAGAGAAGGGGAGACAATGGGCAGCCCTGTCTCACACCCGCACCAAAGGGAATCTCGGCCGTCATACCGCCATTGTGCCGGACGGAAGTGACACTACCCTGATACAGGTCCTGGATGAGCCGCAGTTGGTCGGCGGTCAGACCGGCAGAGCGCAGGGCGGAGAAGAGAGAGGAGTGGGGCACACTCCCAAATGCATTGAGTAGATTAGAACGTAACACCGCAGCAACCACTCCAGGCAGGATGGCAGGGCACGACAATAAATCCTTTTTAATATGATTCAGTAGATGCGAACGTAACACCGCAGCAATCACTCCAGGCAAGATGACAGGGCACGACAATAAATCCTTCTTAATATGATTCAGTAGATGAGAACGTAACACCGCAGCAATCACTCCAGGCAAGATGACGGGGCACGACAATAAATCCCTCTTAATATGATTCAGTAGATTAGAACGTAACATCGCAGCAATGACACTAGGCAAGATGACAGGGCACGACAATAAATCCTTTTTAATATGATTCAGTAGATTAGAACGTAACACCGCAGCAATGACACTAGGCAAGATGACAGGGCACGACAATAAATCCCTCTTAATATGATTCAGTAGATTAGAACGTAACACCGCAGCAATGACACTAGGCAAGATGACAGGGCACGACAATAAATCCCTCTTAATATGATTCAGTAGATTAGAACGTAACACCGCAGCAATCACTCCAGGCAAGATGACAGGGCACGACAATAAATCCTTTTTAATATATTCAGTAGATTAGAACGTAACACCGTAGCAACCACTCCAGGCAAGATGGCAGGGCACTACAATAAATCCTTTTTAATATGATTCAGTAGATGCGAACGTAACACCGCAGCAATCACTCCAGGCATGATGACAGGGCACGACAATAAATCCCTCTTAATATGATTCAGTAGATGAGAACGTAACACCGCAGCAATCACTCCAGGCAAGATGACAGGGCACGACAATAAATCCTTTTTAATATATTCTGTAAGATGAGAACATAACACCGCAGCAATCACTCCAGACAAGATGACAGGGCACGACAATAAATCCCTTTTAACGTTGATTAAAATAATTTTCCACCTAAATTGAGTAAGTCTATTAAGAATCCTCCTTCTTTCCTCGTCTCCTTTCTACTTAAGAACTACTCTATGATTTAAATATTAGTACCTAACTGGAAGATGAAACTATTAAAATTTCTCACCTTGTGTTTTTTTTTAGAGTGCAGCGATTGAAACTAGAATAATAATTTCATGTCATGAAGTATTTAATGTTTTAATAGCTTACAATGAAGTTTGTCACTAAAAATGTTTTATCACCTGAGACGGCTTTGCTCGAAGTTAAGTGGAGCTTAAAACATTCTTTTTAGAAATTTTCAAGCGCCTTAATAATTTAAAAATAATTTAGGGTTCTGTAATTTGTATGTATAACATGTATGGTATACATGTGACAAGTATCCCTTAACACGATTAATGAGATATAGAACATTTGTACATAACTGTATCCCAACTTAACTATAATTAAATACATTTAGATACATAATGCCTGTGTTGTTTAAGCTAATTAGTGTAATAATGAGCACAACAAGGGGTTTTTATTATTAATATATTTTTCATAATAGTTGTTACTTGGTTAGATAAATTTGTTTACAAATTATAAATTTTTACTTTTAAAATAAATTAAATTTATTGTACTGTCATAAATACATTAGTACAATTATATTTAATTCTGTCATTCATTAACATAAGTATAACATTTATTTAAAGACATTGGTTTTTATTTGATACGCATTTATTTTAAGAGATTGACAAATTAGCTAGCAGTGCATTTATTAAATGATATTTTTTCAGAGAGACAGTGCCTATTTTTTATAGAATCTCTCCAGATATTTGTATGAGATAACCCTCCTTGAAAAGTGTTTTGAAAGACACAAAACCCTAGAAAAATGCTTAACAATATGGTCACGGCTACCAAAGCCAGTGCTTGTAATGAAGACAACTCTCCATTTAGGGGTTTTTAAGTAGTTGCCTGTATCAATAAGGGAAACATATTAAAATGAGATTAAAGAAGACTAAATGTTAAAAATCCATGTATAAAGAACATACGACGAGTGAATATAAATATCAGTTGAGTATAATACTTTTTATTACGCAAGGGAGTACGAGACATTAGAGTACACTTGTAGGACTTTTTGTGATTCTTGGAAGTCTTGGAATCCTGAATAATTGTAAACTTCAAGTATATATTAAGATTAAATTAAATTCACGTAACTCTTTTATCAGACATTTTATTGAGAAGTAAATTTTCTCACAACTATCGCGGAGCTATATCAACCGTATAATTTATCATATTCTGTTTAAAACACTAGTTGAAAAAATGAAACAGTGTAATAATTCAAAAATAATAATAATTTGGGGTGTCTAGTAGGTATCTCTAGAGGTACTCTGTGTCTGGAATTTTGCTTGTTTTTAGAGAAATCCTGTATATTACTTGTTATTCTTAACGTTCTAAAATTTATCATAAAGATTGTAATCAGCAATTTCAAAATTACAATTTTCTGTTCAGAAAAATAGCTGTCGAGGAATAAATATCTAGATAAATTTTCTGGAGATTCCGTCATAGGCGGTTGAAAATTATATAAACTTAGGTAAGCTAACATTAGCCCTAGCATAATTATCAACATACTAGTTAAAAATCAATACTATTATTCTATCACACTTTGAATACAACAAATGTGTACCTGCAGTGATGGTTACATATTCAGCCACATGTACTGTTGTGTAGACAAAGCCACCCAATAAATATTTGCATGTGAGAACAGCTTGCGGTCGTGTCCATGTATCGGACTCACGTATTATCAAATCACACATACGCTTGTTTCGGTCGCAGCTCACACAGGCTTTCAGATCACACGTGGCCTCAGGAATAGCTGGAATTTGTTTATGTCGTTCACCACAATACCAATATTTCCATAATTCTCTGTATATACATTTTATGAAATAGTAGTGTCAAGTTTTAAAAGAATAATTTGACAACCATTATTGTTCCATAATTTTTGCATAATTCCATTACTACATTGAACAGTTATAATTTGCTTGTTAATGTAGAAGCAGTTTTCCTTCATTACCGTTATTGTTCCATAATGTTTTTCTAATTCCTTAGTTAAATAATTGTGTATTGAACTTAAGAAATTCTGTTGCTTCATCATGTTGAAGCATTTTTCCTTCATTACCGTAATTGTTTCATTCCATTGTTGAATTGTGCAGTTAAGTAGACAAAGTTTGATCATATTTTTGTTTTTTTCTTCATTACCGTTATTTTCCGTAATATATGTCTAATTCCATTGTTATATTGTGCAGTGAAGTGGGTAAATTCCGTTTCTTGATCATGTTGAAGTATTGTTTGCTTTATTATGGTTATTGTTAAATCATTTTTGCCTGATTCCATTGTCAAATTGTGCAGTGAAGTAAAGAACTTTCGTTGCTTCATTATGTTGAAGCATTTTTCCTTCATTACTGTTATTCTTCTATAATATTGTTCTATTTCCTTTGTTAAATTGTGGAGTGAAGTGAAGAAATTCTGTTGCTTTATCATGTCGAAGCATTCTTTCTTCATTACCGTTATTGTTCCATAATTTTTGTCTACTTCAATTGTCAAACCGTGCATTGAAGTTTCGAAATTCCGTTGCTTAATCTTGTTTAATCATTCTTTCTTCATTACCGTTATTGTTCCATAATTTTTTGTCTAATTCCATTGTCAAACTGTGCATTGAAGTGAAGAAATTTCATCGCTTGATCATGTTGAAGCATTTTCCCTTCATTACCGTTATTTTTCCATTAATTTTTCTAATTCTATTATTAAATTGTGGAGTGAAGTAAAGAAATTCCATTGCTTGATCGTGTTGAAGAATTATCTCTTTATTACAGTTATTGTTCCATAATTGTTATCTAATTACATTGTCAAATTGTGTAGTGAAGTGAAGAAATTTCGTTTTTTGATTTTGTTAGCATTTTTCCTGGCATGTTGGCACCTAGCTGCGAAGGAAAATGTTCATAAACCACCGTTCTGCATGCACTAACGCTATTTATCTCTGCCTCTTGTCTCATATTTATGTATGTCTCGTACTATATTTAAATCACATGTAATAAAACAAAATATATGCGTTTCTAAGATTTAGAGACATGCCAAAGACCTTTGCTAATTTTTGAACACTATTCTTAAAATTTCAAATTAGCAATAATATAAATTTCTTCTTGTTTTTGTAAATTCAAAACTCTCTTAAAATGGTTGTTTGCAGATCTTCACCAAAATATATTATATTAAGCCGTAATCACTACCTGCCTAGGTTAATATGTTGCCAAAGATCTGAAAACATACACTCCTGAGAATAATTTTGCACAAACACGATCAACGTGATTATTCCATGCCTACCCTCAATCAAGGTGAATTCCAAGTATCTTTGTAGAATAAACTTCCTCCAAAAATGTATCTGCCATCATAATAGTAGGACCACTGTCATTGCATTGAAAAATTCAGGGCATTCGATTTTAATGAATGTATTTGTAGATCGAGGCCATTGAAATGTCGAATACAGTTTTTAAAGCCAACAAAAGCATGTAAATCCAAAATTTGTTTCGAGTTTCATCTAAAACATAGCCGTGTCATCTGCGTATTGCACAAGCATTAGTGATGATTCAATGTCATTGACATATATCAGGCAAAGAAACTGAATGAGTGTTGATCCTTGAGGGACTCCATAGCTCAGTGCACTAAGTTTTGAAATTTGGACGACCTGTGTTATATGGTTTAGAAATGAACTATTCCATAACAGCGACACACCTCTAATTCCGTAGGGTTCTAATTTTTCAACCAATGTTTTGTGGTCGACACAAGCAAATACTGTACTATGGAAAAAACCCCACTTAATACGTGATTTTGACCTTAAATCTCCTCTAGAAACATATCGTCAAGATTCAGTATTGCGTCAACTGTCGATTTTCTCTTTCTAAAACCAAATTGGTCTTCTGAAGGTTGTTTGTCTTATAATAAGTATTTAGGAGTTTTTTTTTACAATTTTTCAATGTTTTTCTCAGTACGGGAAAAATAGAGACATACCGATAGTTATTATTCAAACGACCACAGGGGCGGTGATCTGTGGCCGGATATCCGCTGAGTAATCCCACCCTTGCAACTGACCCTTACATTTGGTCATTAGTGGAGGTTTAGACTAAATTATGACAAGCCAAAGCGAGCTAAGTACGATACCCAAGTCAAACAACTACAGGGGCGGTGATCTGTGGCCGGATGGACGCTGATTAATCCTACCCTTGCAACCGACCCTTACATTTGGTCATTAGTGGCGGATCAGAGAAAGTTATGACAAGCCAAAGCGGGCTAAGTACGATGGCCGGGTCAAACTATCACAGGGGCGGTGATCTGTGGCCGGATATCCGCTGAGTAATCCCACCCTTGCAACCGACCCTTACATTTGGTCATTAGTGGAGGTTTAGACTAAATTATGACAAGCCAAAGCGAGCTAAGCACGATACCCAAGTCAAACAACCACAGGGGCGGTGATCTGTGGCCGCATGGACGCTGATTAATCCTACCCTTGCAACCGACCCTTACATTTGGTCATTAGTGGCGGATCAGAGAAAGTTATGACAAGCCAAAGCGGGCTAAATACGATACCCAGGTCAAACGCCCACAGGGGCAGTGATATGTGGCCGGATAGCTGCTGATTAATCCTACCCTTACAACCGACCCTTACATTTGGTCATTAGTGACGGATCAGAGAAAGTTATGACAAGCCAAAGCGAGCTAAGTACGATACCCAAGTCAAACAACTACAGGGGCGGTGATCTGTGGCCGGATGGACGCTGATTAATCCTCCCTTGCAACCGACCCTTACATTTGGTCATTAGTGGAGGTTTAGACTAAATTATGACAAGCCAAAGCGAGCTAGGTACGATACCCAAATCAAACAACCACAGGGGCGGTGATCTGTGGCCGCATGGACGCTGATTAATCCTACCCTTGCAACCGACCCTTACATTTGGTCATTAGTGGAGGTTTAGACTAAATTATGACAAGCCAAAGCGAGCTAAGTACGATACCCAAGTCAAACAACCACAGGGGCGGTGATCTGTGGCCGCATGGACGCTGATTAATCCTACCCTTGCAACCGACCCTTACATTTTGTCAATAGTGGCGGATCAGAGAAAGTTATGACAAGCCAAAGCGGGCTAAGTACGATGCCTAGGTCAAACGACCACAGGGGCGGCGATCTGTGGCCGCATGGACGCTGATTAATCCTACCCTTGCAACTGACCCTTACATTTGGCCATTAGTTGATGATTAGACTAAGTTATGACAAGCCAAAGCGAGCTAAGTACGATGCCCAGGTCAAACGACCACAGGGGCGGCGATCTGTGGCCGCATGGACGCTGATTAATCCTACCCTTGCAACCGACCCTTACATTTGGTCATTAGTGGCGGTTTAGAAATTGCCCTCAGCCGCTGCTGCACAAGTTGAAACGTACAACTTCATTTCCTTACTTTCCGATATACATTAATGCATTTATTTGAATAATTATTTTCTTTTTTACATGTTCCCGATGCATGTATTAGTGCATATTATTCTTTCAGTAAAAGAATATTTACCATTTATTTATAAATTTAAGTATTTACAAATTACTTTGTATTCCTAATTTAGTGAATTTCGGTCCCTTAGTTCGTGCACAGCTAATGCTGTACACATGCAAAGTCTTCGGAATTTTCCAACGTCTCTTTTTTACTGATGGATCCAAAAACAATAATATTATAAAAAGCGAATTCCATAATTAATTTTCTATATTAAGCAGCTTATTTTTAAGAAATTTATCAAAATGTATTACAGACTTTTCATTTTTAAGTATAGATAAGTCCCGACCTTAATAAAGATTACGTTACATTCGGTCTTGATGAAGTTGTCACGTACGAATCGTTAAAGTTTATTTTCAGAGATAATTTTATTTTTTTCTAATTACTAAATTAGGAGTTCGCCACATCCACTGTCACGTAACAGCTTCGCTGGTTTGCATGCTAAATTTCAGACCAATAACGCGTTTCATTTCTGAGATGTTTTACTCGATTGATATGCCGACAAGGAGTTTGGTGTGACAGGTCATGTACTTAAAGGTATAATGGACTTGATAACTGAGAGAATGACTCTCTGCTGATATGTTTACAAAGTTCGGGCAGTTAGCCAAACTCGATTGGTATGCCAACAAGGAGTTTGGTGTGACAGGTCATGTACTTAAAGGTATAATGGACTTGATAACTGAGTGAATGCCTATCTGCTGATATGATTACAAAGTTCGGGCATTTAGCCAAACTCGGTTGGTATGCCAACAAGGAGTTTGGTGTGACAGGTCATGTTCTTAATGGTATAATGGACTTTGAGAACTGAGAGAATGCCTCTCTGCTGATATGTTTACAAAGTTCGGGCAGTTAGCCAAACTCGATTGGTATGCCAACAAGGGGTTTGGTGTGACAGGTCATGTACTTAATAAATGGTATGATGGGCTTAATAAATGGAAGAATGACTCCCTGCTGATATGATTACAAAGTTCGGGCAGTTGGCCAAAGTCGATTGGTATGCCGACAAGGAGTTGAGACAGTTTGGCCTGACAGGTCTTGTACTTAAAGGTATAATGGACTTAATAAATGGAAGAATGACTCCCTGCTGATATGATTACAAAGTTCGGGAAGTTGTCCAAACTCGAATGGTTTGCCGACAAGGAGTTGAGACAGTTTGGCGTGACAGGTCTTGTACTTAAAGGTATAATGGACTTAATAAATGGAAGAATGACTCCCTGCTGATATGATTACAAAGTTCGGGCAGTTGGCCAAAGTCGATTGGTATGCCGACAAGGAGTTGAGACAGTTTGGCGTGACAGGTCTTGTACTTAAAGGTATAATGGACTTAATAAATGGAAGAACGACTCCCTGCTGATATGATTACAAAGTTCGGGCAGTTGGCCAAAGTCGATTGGTATGCCGACAAGGAGTTGAGACAGTTTGGCGTGACAGGTCTTGTACTTAAAGGTATAATGGACTTAATAAATGGAAGAACGACTCCCTGCTGATATGATTACAAAGTTCGGGCAGTTGGCCAAAGTCGATTGGTATGCCGACAAGGAGTTGAGACAGTTTGGCGTGACAGGTCTTGTACTTAAAGGTATAATGGACTTAATAAATGGAAGAATGACTCCCTGCTGATATGATTACAAAGTTCGGCAGTTAGCCAAACTCGATTGGTTTGCCGACAAGGAGTTGAGACAGTTTGGCGTGACAGGTCTTGTACTTAAAGGTATAATGGACTTAATAAATGGAAGAACGACTCCCTGCTGATATGATTACAAAGTTCGGGCAGTTGGCCAAAGTCGATTGGTATGCCGACAAGTAGTTGAGACAGTTTGGCCTGACAGGTCTTGTACTTAAAGGTATAATGGACTTAATAAATGGAAGAACGACTCCCTGCTGATATGATTACAAAGTTCGGGCAGTTGGCCAAAGTCGATTGGTATGCCGACAAGGAGTTGAGACAGTTTGGCGTGACAGGTCTTGTACTTAAAGGTATAATGGACTTAATAAATGGAAGAACGACTCCCTGCTGATATGATTACAAAGTTCGGGCAGTTGGCCAAAGTCGATTGGTATGCCGACAAGGAGTTGAGACAGTTTGGCGTGACAGGTCTTGTACTTAAAGGTATAATGGACTTAATAAATGGAAGAACGACTCCCTGCTGATATGATTACAAAGTTCGGGCAGTTGGCCAAAGTCGATTGGTATGCCGACAAGGAGTTGAGACAGTTTGGCGTGACAGGTCATGTACTTAAAGGTATAATGGACTTAATAAATGGAAGAACGACTCCCTGCTGATATGATTACAAAGTTCGGGCAGTTGGCCAAAGTCGATTGGTATGCCGACAAGGAGTTGAGACAGTTTGGCGTGACAGGTCTTGTACTTAAAGGTATAATGGACTTAATAAATGGAAGAATGACTCCCTGCTGATATGATTACAAAGTTCGGGCAGTTGGCCAAAGTCGATTGGTATGCCGACAAGGAGTTGAGACAGTTTGGCCTGACAGGTTATGTACTTAAAGGTATAATGGACTTAAAAAAATGGAAGAATGACTCCCTGCTGATATGTTTACAAAGTTCGGCAGTTAGCCAAACTCGAATGGTTTGCCGACAAGGAGTTGAGACAGTTTGGCGTGACAGGTCTTGTACTTAAAGGTATAATGGACTTAATAAATGAGAGAATGACTCTCTGCTGATATGATTACAAAGTTCGGGCAGTTAGCCAAACTCGATTGGTATGCCGACAAGGAGTTGAGACAGTTTGGCGTAACAGGTTGTGTCCTGAATGGGTTAATGCATTTTACGCCACTCTCAGAACTTTATTGACATTTAAACAGCTGTCTATTGCGTGTCTATTGTGAATATATTTTAATATAGCTCAATAATATTTTAATTATCCTATGTCTATTAATAATATAATATAAAAATCTAGTATTTTCTGTGTCTCCAGGCCAATTGTATTTTACTTTTTTTTACGACTATTTTTAGTGTCACCGGATAAAATACAGTATAAGCATATTCCGATCAATGAAAATATTCATCAATAGTCCTTTGCTCCTATTGAGTTGTAATTTTGAATAATATTAGTTTAAATCATGCATTACAAAAAAAAAAACCAGCTTATAGTCCAACATTGTTGTAGGTATCCAACTCACTCATTCCACCAAGACGCATAGAGGTATATAAATATGTTATTTCTTAATTCCGTGCATTCATTTATCATTGTTGTGCACAGATATTCGAATGAGGTAATTAGAATCTTTAGTTTACATTTAAATTTAAATTCAATTTTTATAACATTATTAAGTTTGGATTCGTAAGTATACTATAAATTCAAATGACAATTTTTTTATATATGTTTATATTTACAAGTTCAGTGTATTATTTATTATAGGATATTGTATGACCATTGCTATAAAACCCAACTAAAATTATGTGTATATTTGCACGAAAAACAACCGGAATCGGCATTACTGACTTTGTGATGCGCCATGTTTACAATAGTGCCATCCTCTCCGAGGATACTGTCCTAGATCCAATCATCCATAAATGTTTACAGTGGTTTAAGGAAAAACAGAGAAGAAGAAGAACAGCGGAACTAGAGCTTTCTATCTCAACCCATTACAAAATTGAAAGTCATTTAAAGTAATTGAGGATTATTTTATAATCAAGAATTTTTCTTTATTCAAGACCTTCAAATTTGGTGTCACTTAATGGATTTTTACATAAAAGAAATTAAATTTCTCCTTCCAATATCCCAATTTGGGTAAATGAGCTATGTTTTAATAGTGACTTCTAATTCCTAGAAAGGTGTCCTGAGTTCCATCTCTCCTTCTTTCTATCAAAAATTAGACAGAGTGTATCCATACTTTCAACACAATCCGTATAATAATTTCCATGAATTTATTATTATTTGTTTTATTGGTGAGTTACAATTATATGTACATGTGGTGAATAGTAATGAAAAGCCATATATGATTTTATTTCGTTACAACTATTTTAGTTCATGAACCGCATTTATAGCTCACCGTCCATAGGGCCGTTCACTAAAGCTAGGCGATAGCTTGCGATTATTCTCGTGATTCACCGAGAGTAATATAATTTTCATTTATGATGCGGGTAATATTTAAGTAATGTTGTTATTTATAAATACAGCCATATAAAGTATCAATATTCAATATTTGTACAGAAGGACATTTAGAATACTTTAATGTCTTGTTATTTTACCAACATCTAGTTAGAAATATTAGTCTCATAACACCTTCAGAATGAACTATGGAAATCTAATCACGTAAATATAACATATCTCATGTCAAAACCAGTCTTCAATTAGAGAAGACCATTTGTAGCAAAACCTCAACAAAGCCCACTTTATCCATCTGTAACACATGTTGCACAAATCAATGAAACAAGAAAGTAATTGTTCTTGTGGAATGTATGTTGCAGATTCGTATACATTTCCACTCTTTATTGGATACCTGAAAATAACGAATGCCACAGTAATAGACATACCTGACGTGCCTCTCGCGCGGGAATGCCTGGGGCACAGCCAGGGAATGCTTGGGGCACATCCGGGGAATGCCATATTGATAAATAACCGGTCAGATATGTCTTGTAACAATTCCTTTACGTAACGTAAGCCTCTATGTCAGTTTTGTCATCGTGCAATAACCACGTGACTGCCACTGTCAATAATTCTTCACAAACATTTAACGTAAGTATTGTTTAAATATTAAAAATGAATAGATTTACTTATTAAGAACGCTATTATGGAAAACCTTTTATGATAAATAAAGGATGTATTAAATATGAATAAAAATGTAGTAATTTAAGAAGTATTTATCTAAGAAATCAATTTTTTATAGAAGGAGAGGCTAATCACCTTTTGAGCCTTATTCTGCCCGTCCTCATGGGCCACTGGCCTGTGCGAGGATCTTATGAAACAGAAAAAGAGGGAGAGTCGATATAGTACAAGATCATATCTTGTATCTATATCTTGTAAATTAAATCCCTTTAATTTACAATTTGAAAGTATATAATCGAGAATTTAAAATAAGTATGAACATACATATTAAAAGTCTTGAAATTTATTTTAATATATGTTAAGTATAAACAGTTAAATAGTTATGATGAATATTTAAAATGTCTCAATGAGAAACACCAAAATGAAAGAAACCCGGAAAGCATGTACAATCCTTTACAATACACGTGCTCACACAAGAAGGTAAAATCTTTAGGGTCTTATAACGTTATTAGGGTTAAAGAACTTATCTGAATATTTGTATCTAATCTAGATATTTATATCTAAAGTATTGGAATCCTGAATAATTCCAAAATTCAAGTATATATGAAAGTCAAATTAAATCCACGGAACTCTTTTATGAGGCATAATTTTACTAACAAGTACATTTTCTTACAATTATCCCTATTTCAACCGTATACTTTATCAGATTCTGCTCACAATACTAGTTAAAAGATAAAAAAATATGAAGAAGTGCAATAATTCAAGCACAATATATAATCGCCTTACATGTTTTAGGTAATTCAGCTTTTTAGGTTGTCTAGTGGGTATCTCTCAGGGTGCCCTATTGCTGGAATTTTGCTTGGATTTAGGGAGATTCTTTATATTACTTCTTAATTTTAACGAGCTAAAATTTATCGCAAAGATACTTGTAATCAAGAATTTCAGAATTACAATTTTTTTGTTCATAAAAAATAGCTGGTGAGTAATAAATATCTGGATAAATTGCCTGAAGATACGTCATACGGGCGGATGCGTATTATATAAATCTACGTAATCTAACTTTAGCTCTTGAATAATACCAACATGCTAGTAAAGATCAATACTATTTTCTATCACACTTTGAATACAACAAATTTGTACCCGCAGTGCTGCTGGTTACCTCGTATTTAGCCACATGTACTGTTGTGTAGACAAAGCCACCCAATAAATATTTGCATGTGAGAACAGCTTGCGGTCGTGTCCGTGTATCGGACTCACGTATTATCAAATCACACATACGCTTGTTTCGGTCGCAGCTCACACAGGCTTTCAGATCACACGTGGCCTCAGGAATAGCTGGAATTTGTTTATGTCGTTCACCACAATACCAATATTTCCATAATTCTCTGTATAAACATTTTATGAAATAGTAGTGTCAAGTTTTAAAAGAATAATTTGACAACCATTATTGTTCCATAGTTTTGGTATAATTCCATTACCAAATTGAGCAGTTATAATTTGCTTGTTCATGGAGAAGCAGTTTTCCTTCATTACCGTTATTGTTCCATAATGTTTGTCTAATTCCTTTGTTAAATTGTGTATTGAACTTAAGAAATCCTGTTGCTTCATCATGTTTACGCATTTTCCTTCATTACCGTAATTATTTCATTCCATTGTTGAATTGTGCAGTTAAGTAAACAATTCGTTATAAAGGGTATTAAATAGTTAAAACCTGATGCATTTGTATAACTATACTCGTTTTTGTTGTTGTTATTTGTCTTTTAAATGTTCAACAGGCGCCATTTTGTTATTGTTAATGAAAAACACAATTACGTTTTTTCTTATATATTCAAACATATGTGCCAAATTTGATTTCTTTACATTAAGTAGTTTTAGATATAATAATCGTTTTATATAACCTTCCAAATTGTGGCTAGCGGCAAAGCGATACATTTATCGATCGAGATTTGTTTTTTTTTAAATTATAATTAAGTACTATAAGCAAAGACATTTGTGACGTTCTTTTGTAAACACCCTGTATATGAACGAGATTCATTACATGATAAAATAAGACGAGTAGTTTCATGTAAATTTGTAATAATTAGAAGTAATAATAACGGCAACCTATATAACGTAAGTGAACAATCTAAGGTTGTTTACTGTACGTAACCGGTAACCTTTGTGCTGAGTAGACTAGAAATTGCAAGTAAGTAGATTTAACTAACGTCTCGATCTATGCAAGTTTTTGTTGAAAATCAAATTGTTTATTTGTAATCAACAATATACATTGCATAGCAAACCTAATTTATTAATTCAAAACATTTTATATTCATCCAGCATTAAGTCCACACTCAAACTTACAACATTGAAACATTCACACATCATTCATTCCATGCCAACTGCACCCCCTTCCACCTCTGGAGTCAGTTTCCTCATTTCGTGGTCTTTAAGTTAAATGGCTGAATCTCATCAACATTTTAAAAGGCATATGACGCCAGGCAGAGTTTGTGTACAGTTTAATACCTTGGTCGTTTAGGCCTTTTTAATTATATTTGGTAATCTGTTTATAAAATGAACACCTGGCTGTGAAGGAAAATGTTCATAAACCACCGTCCTGCATGCACAAAAGCTATTTATCTCTGCCTCTTATCTCATATTTATGTATGTCTCGTCCTCTATTTAAGGCACATGTAATCAAACAAAATAAATCCGTTTCTAACATGTAGAGACATGGCAAAAACCGTTGCTAATTTTTGAACACTATTCTAAAATGTTCAAATTAGCGATAATGCGATTTATTTTGTAACTTCAAAACTCTCATAAAGTGGTTGTTTGCAGAACCTCACCAAAATAAAATTCTATATGAAAGTTGGGTATATATTAAGCCGTAAACAGTACATTACTAGGTTAATATTTTGTCAAAGATCTTAGAACATAAACTCCTGAGAATAATTTGGCACCAACACAATCAACGTGGTTACTCCATGCCTATCCTCGATCAAGGTGTATTCCAAGTATCTTTGTAGAATAGACTTCCTTCAATAATGTATCTGCCATAATAATGGTAGGACCACTTTCAATGACTATAGAGTGCATTGTGCATCTCCATGTCGAGATACTTTCAACACGAACCTTCGACTTACACTATGAAACTGTGTAGGATTTATTATTAGAGTATTGAAACTGTGTAGGGTTTATGATTAGAGACTTGTAACAGTCGACAACAGGATCCATGTAATCCTCCACGTAGAGATCCGTTCAACTCAAGCCTTTGACTCACACTATGAAACTGCCTAGTTTATGACTAGAGTCTTGAAGCTGTGTAGTGTTTATGATTAGAGACTTGTAGGCCTAACAGTCGACAACAGGATCCATGTAATCCTCCAAGTCGAGATCTGTTCAACCCGAATCTTCAACTCGTTCTCTGTATCGATACAATATGAAACCTTCATAGAAAATGTATATGGCCTCAGTTTGTATTCTGTCATCCAGCTTGTCTAGACTTGTCGAACGGATAACATAGTATCACTATAGACCATTTTACAAGACTAATGTAGTCTTTGACTTCTCTAGAACTTTCCTGTGTGAAGAGGACACGACTAATAAAGATGTTCATTGTAAAAATAGTTTTACCATAGATTAATGGAGTCCGATTACGAACGTCTTGCATCTCTACATAAAAGATTATGTACATCGACTCAAGATGTTTTGGGACCTACGAGAACACAACTATGCGATACTAATAAGGATACACATACTATAACCGTAGAGCATGACTGTGACCAATATAACATGAGGCTGTATGTATCACTCGACATATCTATTGCGACTAACTTGTGGTAACTAACTCTGCTGATGTTACCTTTTGTGGTTATGTCCTGGTTATGTCAGTGATTAATGACATAACAAACAAAATTCTGTTACACTGCCTTTGCATAAGTTATTGCTTGTTCACATAACACGGCTATGGTGGGAAGGGTTGATTCAATGCGAATGTTGCATTTAGCTAGAGTTCACCTTCCTTTTACAAGCAGCATCTGAAATCTTGTAGAAACTTATTGCTTATTATTGTAGTATAAGTGTATTGAGGAATCGTGCAATAAATAAACAACCTCGTCCCCTAGTACAATAATACATAAAACTATGAGCGTCCTGAACAAATGGTTGTGTAATGACGTAAATTCTGAGGTCAATACGTGTTGTTCAATGTCACAAATATTAAATGAATGTACATTTATGTGCACATGACTGTAAGCGTCATGAAGACCTGGCTGTGTAATGACGTCAGTGCTGAGCTGTATACGTGTTGTTCAATGGCGCAAAGATCAGATGAATGTACATTTGTATATACATGACTGTAAGCGTTATGAAGACCTGGCTGTGTAATGACGTCAGTGCTGAGCTCTATACGTGTTGTTCAATGGCATAAAGATCAGATGAATGTACATTTGTACATACATGACTGTAAGCGTTATGAAGACCTGGTTGTGTAATGACGTCAATGCTGAGCTCTATACGTGTTGTTCAATGGCAAAAATATCAGATGAATGTACATTTGTATATACATGACTGTAAGCGTTATCAAGACCTGGCTGTGTAATGACGTCAGTGCTGAGCTCTATACGTGTTGTTCAATGGCACAAAGATCAGATGAATGTACTTTTGTTTTTACATGACTGTAAGCGTTATGAAGACCTGGCTGTGTAATGACGTCAATGATGAGCTCTATACGTGCTGTTCAATGGCACAAAGATCAGATGAATGTACTTTTGTTTTTACATGACTGTAAGCGTTATGAAGACCTGGCTGTGTAATGACGTCAATGATGAGCTCTATACGTGCTGTTCAATGGCACAAAGATCAGATGAATGTACTTTTGTTTTTACATGACTGTAAGCGTTATGAAGACCTGGCTGTGTAATGACGTCAATGATGAGCTCTATACGTGCTGTTCAATGGCACAAAGATCAGATGAATGTACTTTTGTTTTTACATGACTGTAAGCGTTATGAAGACCTGGTTGTGTAATGACGTCAATGATGAGCTCTATACGTGCTGTTCAATGGCACAAAGATCAGATGAATGTACTTTTGTTTTTACATGACTGTAAGCGTTATGAAGACCTGGTTGTGTAATGACGTCAATGATGAGCTCTATACGTGCTGTTCAATGGCACAAAGATCAGATGAATGTACTTTTGTTTTTACATGACTGTAAGCGTTATGAAGACCTGGCTGTGTAATGACGTCAATGATGAGCTCTATACGTGCTGTTCAATGGCACAAAGATCAGATGAATGTACTTTTGTTTTTACATGACTGTAAGCGTTATGAAGACCTGGCTGTGTAATGACGTAAATACTGCGGTCAATACGAGTTGTTCAATGGTGTTAAGCTCAGGCTTACGGCTGTATTTATTTTAATTATTGAGCAGGATTATTTCAAATAGAACCGATACGTTTACAAAGTTATAAAGTATTATTTTGTTATTTGTTTTAGTTGTATAATTAGTAAAAAACAGGCCTGTTCTGGCAATTTCTATATGTAAAGCACCTGACACACGAGTTATCTCTTGGGCTGGGTTTGGTAACATAAACTCTATAATTTAGGAATAAAACATATTTTAACCAGGCAATAACATTTTATTTCTAAACTAATTATAACTGAATATGAATATTTTATTAGCCTTTGTGTTTGGCATATTCCTTATAAAATGGTAACGAAAAGGCTTGTAATGTCCTGAAACTTAAAAATTAAAAAAGATAATAAAACCCAACTAAAAAGAATATAATATTGTTATGGATGTTTATAACAACTAAAAATTAATATAAATATAGAAGGTTCAAAAATTCTCCTTATATAATCTATGTATTGTAATTATAAAATACCTAAAACCGTTACTTTCTGTTTGTAACGTTCTTGTATCAACGAACTATTTAGACCTATTTTCGTAATTAGTTTTATACAAGTTTGCGACATGAGAGTAGAGATTTCTTCTTAGGCCATATTTATCATTGCAGCAGTATTCCTACATATGTTATTGCCATAGCTATCACCCGATGTCAAATACAGAGCATTCTTTAGTTGTTTTTAAAAAGAAATCAATGGAACTGACAACGTTGTCTGATTCCCTCTGATTAACAAAGCGAGATATGTTGGTAAAAATGAAATGAAATATGTCTTTATTTTTTGAGGCGGAGTTAGAGTAAACAACCCTCTCTTCCACCTTAACCTCAAATGTTTACTTAATACTTGTTATTTACATGAATCTGATAAATCATCTTATATTACAATGTCTCTCGTACAACCAGGCTCTAAACAATCCCCCGATTGTATCCCCAGACCAGTCTGTGCAGACAGGATATCCACCGGGACAATCTGTTGGCTGAACAATGTTGGTTGTTGTGTCAAAGGGAATGATAAAGTTAGCTGACTCGGATCCATAACCACTCCTTTTTGAATCTTGAAAACAATTAAATGCTCTGTGTCGATGTGTAGCTGAACTTTGGAGTCTTTTTTATAATAAATCATATTCACCAATGTAGTTATGACCATCGTGATTAAAGACTACTGAGGCTGGTTCCCCATAAATTTCAATTATCCCACTTAAGTGCGATTCTCCCCCATAAAGTACGTTTCTCACCCTTAAAGCGCGATTCACCCCCTTAAAGCGCTATTGTCTCCCTTAAAGCGCGATTCACCCCTTTAAAGCGCGATTCACCCCCTTAAAGTGCGATTCTCCCCCTAAAGTGCGATTCTCATAACAAACTGGATAGCCATAAAAGACACGCTTCTCTCACTCATCTCTGTGAAATAATACAATGCTTGAGGAAGTCATCAGATTCACTTTCATTTTATTAAGGATTGTAACTTTCAACAGCTTCAATAAGTATTTTTATGGTCTAAAAGCAAATATTTTAAAAAATTACCTACGGCAAGGTTATTTGATAAACTTAACATTCAAATTATATTCCTCACGTAATTTATTATTTAATTTCTTAGTACGACGGTTTATGAACTGAACTATACATACAAGCCAGGATAATGCTTGTCACTTTAACACAATAATGTGAAGCGAATAATAAATGTATCACACCTTTTGGAGTAACAACACAAGGCGTAAATAACCATAGTCGTCGAACTAGAAACACTTCCATTAGCCTGCTACTTTTAGTTTACAAGAAGCACTCAATCTACAATCAACAAAAGCAGCCGCAAAAGTTTCAGATTTTAGAGTACTTCTTGTCCACGTAAGACATCCATTATCATCTCACTACATACACTTCCATTAGCCGGCTACGTTTAGTTACAAAAGCACTCAATCTACAAATGTCCATTATTTATTCACTACAAGCACTTCCTGAATATAAAAAAAAACATATTTTTCACTTCTAAAATACCAAGCCATTTATTTGTATAAAGAGTTGTCAAATAAATAACAATTGGAAACTTATAATTCGAGGTGAATCCGTACAACTATAAATATTTCAAAAAATTACAAGAATTATAGGCACTAATTATTTATAAATGTTGTTATATTTAAAAGAGCACAAACATTTGTAACCCTCTATGTAAATCAATATGTAAATACGTAGTTAAACGAAAATATTAAAAATAGTACTAAATATGTATGAGTAGTTTCAATAGTTTATGGGGATAATCACTGAGATCACTTGATATTGAAGTGTCCGGACAGTAGAGTACTATAGAACATTATACTCTCTATGGTTCGGACAATCCTAGAATCTACTCCTAGAATCCATGCTATCTTCTCTAATAGCATGACTCCTTACAATCCTCAATAGATCAATCTCGACCCACGCTACTCTCATAGCATGATTCCTTACAATCCTCAATGGATCAATCTCGACCCACGCTACTCTCATGGCATGATTCCTTACAATCCTCAATGGATCAATCTCGACTCACTCTCCTCTAATAGCATGATTTCTTGCAATCCTCAATGGATCAATCTCAACCCACTCTACTCTAATAGCACGATTCCTTACAATCCTCAATGGATCAATCTCAACCCACTCTACTCTAATAGCATGATTCCTTACAATCCTCAATGGCTCAATCTCGACCCACTCTACTCTCATAGCATGATTCCTTACAATCGTCAATGGATCAATCTCGACCCACTCTACTCTCATAGCATGATTCCTTACAATCGTCAATGGATCAATCTCGACCCACTCTACTCTAATAGCACGATTCCTTACAACCCTCAATGGATCAATCTCGACCCACTCTACTCTCATAGCATGATTCCTTACAATCCTCAATGGATCAATCTCGACCCACTCTACTCTAATAGCATGATTTCTTGCAATCCTCAATGGATCAATCTCAACCCACTCTACTCTAATAGCATGATTTCTTGCAATCCTCAATGGATCAATCTTAACCCACTCTACTCTAATAGCACGATTCCTTACAATCCTCAATGGATCAATCTCAACCCACTCTACTCTCATAGCATGATTCCTTACAATCGTCAATGGATCAATCTCAACATGCTCTTCTCTCATAGCATGAACTCCTGACAAGCTCAAAGGATCAATCTCAACACATTCATCCATTCGAAATGTAAAATTTTGTAACTGCGTAGAAAAAGCCTGCCAGGGTATCGACAGACAGTAATGCCAGTACATACATTTTCCCTTCAAATCACCAAAGTGCTTCAATCTAAACTCAGTTACTTGTGATTCAATCAGTAATGTGATTTGTCCTTCCAGCACCAAAGCTACTATTTTTAAAGGTACATATTATTGTGTGTTGTATCACAATGATTATGAAGAAGATCCCTCGATTGAAGTTTTGTAAAACTGACAGGAATTTAAAGAATGAAACCTGAATCCTGGATCTATCCAAAGCAGAGAGAGGATAAAACCCCATCTGGCTCGGATCTATTTCGTAAGTAAAGCTCATGGTCCTCGGCAAATCTTAGATTTTTCTTATTTGAACAACATTTTTATTTTTTCCAAATCATCATTTGACTAAAGATATTTTTCCGAACGTTTCCTTCAAATTAAGCTGATTGATATTGTAAATTTTTATTTAAATTATGTCATTTAGTTAGTAGATTCGATCGGAAATACAACACACTCAAAAGAACCAGCACATATTTTATTTGTAGCAAAATCAAATTATTTTGAGTTCATAAAAAAAAAAAACAGAGATCAACAATAAATACCTAACACATAATAATTTTAATGCCAAGCACGAATAAAATTTGATAATGGATTGTGTAATACAAGTTATATTTCATAATTGTATAACAAATTTTATAGTAAAACATCACACCCGTAGATATTTTGCATTACTTTATTACCATTACGAACTAAGCGGGGGAAATCTTTCTTTTAACATATATAAACATTTACATAAATTTACGTTATTAAAATAAATTACCTACTTTTCCAAATTAAGAAATTTTACACAAAATATTCGAAATGTATTTCAATAGCAAACTATTATTACGATCTCTACACATGATAATTTATTAATCGCTTAGAGTACATTTAACTTGAAAAATGAAATGAAACATAATAAGACGAATAATGAACGCCTGATATTATCTACTGTTAAGTTCCTAAAAAATACAACATTTCTTAACTTACATGTTATTTTCATTTGACACTAAAACATGACAATATTTTGCCTAAAGTACTTTTAAAACGCACTCGAACACTCTCACTCGCACTCCCGATTTGTTCCTTTCACCTTAATCTCCAGAAGATTTCCGATTATCCCCTTGTTCTCAAAGATCTTTCGATGTAACCCCCGTCAACTCGCCTGACCACGCCCCTGCCAAATCTTTCGATGGTATCAACATTTTTTATATCAGCATGGCTGCTTGTCCTTGACCCCTTAAACTGTTTATGTACGGCGTTACTGTCTGTGTCAATAGATTCTGAATGATTGCTTAATTTGGTAGCACTTTCTGATTGTGTAGCAGCGATTTCTGGGCGGACGTGGTTATCCACTTACATCCTGAGTGGAGTTTGTTTCGATTGGTAATGCGATACTTCCTAACATACGACGATATGTTCTTAAGTATTATGAATTTTGCTGTACTAATAATTACATGTACCTTATATTTACCTGGTGTAATGACGATTCTGCCCACGAATCGTACTGCTCTTCTAATTTAGGTTGTCCATTGGGTAACCACGTTCGTGAGCTGTAGGTTTTAGGAATTTGATTTTGATGTTGTGAATGCAATAGAGGGCTATAAGAAGGAGTATCGTTAGAATTGAAGTCCAGGCTAAGATGGTATACAAGATGAGTTCCGTGTTGTTTACTATGCTGTTGTCGTCGTATTTGAGCTGGAAGTTGTGTTGTCTTTGAAGATTGTGAACGAAGTAGGTGGGTGTCGATAAGGTACAGTTTTCATCTAAGACTCCTGGAGGTGTTGGAATTCTTGTCTTGTTTATGTTACGAGGGCTAATATTGTTGTGGATTGAAAATTTGACCAAGATAGGAGTTAGTTGATAGTATTATGGGTTTTTAGAATTAAGTAAAGAAAGGTAAAGAAAAGATGTATTATTTTATCAGGCGAAGTTATTACTGAGAAGCTCTCTCTAACACTAAACCTGCGGACCAACAACTTAAATGTGACTTCTGAACTACCACAAATGACCTGGCAGGCGGGATCGGGCTGGTTGCAAGGACAGGATCGTTCAACGGTCACCTATCCAAGCAGCAGCCACGTTTGATATTGCTTGATCCTGTTATTTTGCGATAACCGCTGTAGCAGCTACACTCTGCCATTCGCAATCGCATAGTATTACAGTATTTACAAAGTTTTAAGTCTTCGTGGTGTAGTGAAGATTCGCTGGTTAGAGGATGATCCTGTGTTTTTCGGTTTCTGGATGCAGCGATGGGTCTTCTGATGTGGGCATACCACTTTCAGACTTGTATGGATGTTTCTTACGAGAAACTAGTTTGGTGGGACTTGGGTTACGAAGGACATCGGGTTTCTTTGAAACAGGTCAATGTGCAGGAAGCTGGGAGATTAGGTACTTTTGTTTTGTTGGAGACGCTGTGTAGACATCTAGAGACTGATAACTGTTGATTGATGCCCTGAGAATCAAACATAATAGCTGTGGTTAATTCTTTTGTGATAATGACGATGTATTTTTAAGAATAAGAAAGAATAAGAAATATTTATTCCATTTGAAAATAAATACAGATATAAATCATAATTAAAAACTCGGAATTCTAGCCATCTAGACAGGTGGCGATGGCTAGCACAGTTTATCAAACAACTAAATTGGCATACAACAGTCTATATTTGACACTTAAACTGGCGGTCCACTGCAGCGCCTACTATATACACACAAAGTATTTACACAAAACTAAGAATTATAGATTATTTCTTGTTAAAATTAATACCCCAGTAAGTACATATTTTCAAATTTTACGAAACAGAAATAAAATATTATATATTCTAAACTTAATGCTACCATTTTCAATGTTTCATCCACAACATAACATTTAATGGAAATTAAAATTACTCCCAAGATGACGTATTACATCATTGTATAATACAATTTTAATTTACATCGAGTTTATAATATATCACTGAATGATGCCTGTTAATTCAGTAATTTCATCCTTTTCCAGCAACCAAATTCTAATTTTTTTTTTAAAAATAAATGTTTTTTACAAATAATTTTGATTTGGTTTGGTAGCAGGTTAAACAATTTTGGACCTAAAAATACAAATGACTTTCTAAAGAATGACTTATACACTTTTGGTCTTTTGAAAAGACCTTCTGAAGCAGCTCGCGTATAATATTTAAACTGTTTATTATTGTCATCACCACTTCGCATATAAAACGTTTTTAATACTTTAAATACAAATAGATATTTTAATGGTAGTATTTTCAACTGTCTAAACAGAGGAAGGGACGGCTCACGTTTACATTTAAATGTTATTATTCTAATAAAGTGCTTCTGTATTATCTCCAGTGGGTTTAAAGCTTTATTACTAGCTCCCCCCCCCCAAATTTCTATCCCATAAATAAATCTGGAGTGAATTAGTGCAAAGTAAAGGGTGCGCATTACAGCCTCAGGTAGCAAGTTCCTCAAAAAGTAAAATTTTCTGACGTTTCTTCTTAATTGTGACTGTAGATTGTCTGTATGTGGTTTCCAGGATAATGATTCGTCGATTATTATGCCAAGGTATTTGATTTGATTCACTTGCTCTATAACTGGACATTTACATTTATTGTCATTCTCGCAGTTAATATTTACGTGAAATTTCAAGTTGTTGTCGAAAGAAAAACGTTTAAGACCAAAATTTATAAATTTAGTTTTTTCGGCGTTTACTATCATGTTATTATTTTCACACCACGCTTTTAATGACCGAATGTCGAATTTCATTTCCTCTAAAATGTTAGTCCAGTGTGTATTATTATATTGAAGAGCAATGTCGTCAGCAAAAGCTGTGGCTCTTCCCTTGAAGGGAACGCATAGTAAATCATTCACGAATATTAAAAACATAGTTGCACTAAGCACAGAGCCTTGAGGGACGCCCCGGGATACAGGTTTTGAGTTACTGGTAATATTAGCTATATTCACTTTTTGAGTTCTGTTCGTTAAATAACTTTCAAACCAGTCCAGCGCAACTCCCCTTACTCCAGCAGCCTTAAGTTTTTCTAAAAGTATTCCGTGATCTACTAAATCGAAAGCCTTTGAAAAGTCTATGAAAATACCGGAAGATTTATTATTGTTATTAATACTGTGTAAAATATTTTCCATAAGAGTTGTAATTGCGGTCTCAGTACTCTTTCGTTCAGTAAATCCGAATTGATAGGGCGAGAAAAATTTTACTTTATTTAAAAAAGACAACAACCTTGCTTTCATACATCTCTCAAAAACTTTAGAGAATACACATAATAGAGCGATTGGTCTGTGGTTCTGTAAAAGTTCCCTATCACTTTTCTTAAATATTGGAACCACAGTTGCTTGCTTGAATTTAGTAGGGAACTTTCCACTTAAGAAACTTAAATTCACAATAAATGCTAAAACTTTGGAGATTTCAGGTTCAATGAATTTTATTAAATGAGTAAATATATTATCACAGCCGGTTGATTTCTTATTTTTTAGGCTTTTAATGATGGAAGAGATTTCTTGATGAGTGACAGGGTTAAGGAACAGCGAGCGCGGCTGGTGCTGGCAGTACCTGAGTGTGTCGGGACGCGGGCCGGGAGGGCTGGTTATCAGCTGTTGCGCAACAGACACAAAGTAATCATTAAACAGGTTCGCTATCGCCTGCCGATTCTGTTCTATCCGTCCGTCTTCTAATCTTATCTTAGTTATTTGCACTCTATCTTTCTGGTCAGTTAAATTGTTTACAATTCTCCACTGCTCAGAAGTGTTACCAGCGTGTTTTTGGAATAATTTATGATAAAAAGCTTTTTTCGCGTTGTCAATTTCAAGGTAGAGATTTGCTTTAAATCTGTTAACATAATTTTGGAAATCTAGATCAAATGGTCTATTTTTGTGTGTTTTTAACAGTTTATTTCTTTTCTCAATTTTTTTAAATATTGTTTCAGTAATCCACGGACTTTTTGTTTTAGCTTTGTGAAATTTGTTCGATATTGTTATATCTTCCGTATTTTGCTGAATGCAGTTATTTAAAATTGAATAAAAAGAGTGAACAGCATTGTCTACATCGTTCCAATTAAAGACACTACTCCAGTTTGTTGTCATCAACGCAGTTTTAACACCATCGTAATTTATTTTTTTAACAAAAGTTTTTTCTGTAGATCTATAGTTGGGCTTTTCAAAGTCAAAGTCAAAGTCAAAATTTCTTTATTGCCATAATAACATAAGTACATGCATTGGCTTGCGTCAAAGTAAATATAACTAAAAACTACTAACAATCTATGTATGGTACTCTATCTACCGTTAATATACTCTTCTATAGAATAAAAACAATTTTCAATTAGAAATGACTTGAGCTTTCTTTTAAAATAGTTTAGATCCAAGTTAGATTTAAGGTGATCAGGGAGAGCGTTAAACAATGATATGGCACTGTAATAGGTGTGATGCTTATAGAAGGAAGTGGTATGATAAGGAATATTCAGTTTTTGTTTGTTTCGTAGGTTATATCCAGATTGAGGGACAAGAGATTGAAAAATACCATGGTTCTGCTTAAAAAACATCAAAGTGTAAAAAATGTAAACACAAGGAAATGTCAGAACTTCAAGCTTTTTAAAAACAGATTTACAAGACTCTCTTTGACGAATGCCAGAAACAATTCGCATTGCCCTCTTCTGCAAGACAAAGATACAATGCGTATTGCATCTCTCGGAACCCCAGATGGTTACCGCATAAGAAAGGAAAGGAAAAATAAGTGCATAATATGTTGTAAGTAGAACATCAGTGTTTACAAAATGAGAAAGCCTACGCAGTACAAATATTCCAGAACTTATCCTCTGCGCCACGTCCGCTTATATGACAGGAAAAACTTAAATTTCTGTCAATAGATAAGCCCAAAAATTTAACGCTTTGTTCAGAAAAGACTTCTACATCATCAACCCAAACACTAAGGTCATCATTATGCTTTCTTGTGATAGCAAATTCAAGTAATGTGGTTTTATTAGTGTTGATAACTAATCCATTTTCTTGGAACCATTGGACTATCCGGTTAGATTCTACAAAAGTTTTGACCTCCATGATTTCACGACATTGGCTCTCTATCACAATTGATGTGTCGTCCGCAAACAAGCACAAGTGGGCATCTGAGATACATCTTCTAAGATCATTAATATATAAAATAAACAAAAGAGGACCCAGAATGGAACCCTGGGGTACACCCGCCTTAACAGTTTGCACATCAGAATGCCAATGCTTTAAAGTGTTTCCATCTACAAAAGGCAATTCTACAACTTGTCGACGTTCTTTCAAGTAAGAAGAAAACCACTGCTTTGCGACACCACGTATACCAATGCTCTCAAGCTTCTTTAGTAGATGCTCATGAGGAACCATGTCGAATGCCTTTCGCAAATCGAAAAATACACCAGAAGCAGACTTGCCTCTATCCAGAGCCTTGATGACTTTATCAATGAAAGTAAACATAGCATTGACAGTTGACCCTCCTTTGACAAATCCAAACTGGTTGCTGAACAAAATGTTATTTTGAATCAGAAAAGACCATAATCTACTTAAAGCTGCCTTTTCAAAAACCTTAGAGAACGTTGAAACAATGGAGATCGGCCTAAAGTTATCGAGATCATCAACTTTTCCTCTTTTGTGCAATGGCTTTACGATAGCCAGTTTTAACACATCTGGAAAGATTCCACTTTCAAAAGAACAGTTAACGAGATGCACAAGTGGTTCAGCAAGGGATTCCCAACATGACTTAAGCAGTTTAGATGACATGTTGTCAAAGCCTGAGGAAGGCTTTGCTTTTAAAGATTTTATAATGTCTGACATTTCCTTCCTACAAACAGGAGTAAAAAATAAAGAATAGGTGTTATAGCAGGGAAGATAATCTGAAAAAACTCCCCCAGTAGAAGTGAAACCATTATGGGAAACATTTATAAAGAAATTATTAATAATATTTGAGACCAGCTTTGGATCACTCACATCAACGCCCTCTTCATCCTTAATGGTTTGAGGAACGAAGCATTGGTGCTTTTTCTTACCCCTATTTTCGTTCACTATATCCCATACAGTTTTTGCTTTATTTGAAGAGTTCTGGATCTCCTCCAGCACTTTGGCTGATTTTGCAATTCTAATTTTAGACTTGTATTGCCGTTTTAATGATAAATAATGCTGTCTTCTCACATCAGAAGAATCCAAATCTTTAGTCAAGTGATACCACTGGATGACCTCGTCACGAAGTTTCAGTTGATCAACACTTAGAGACACTTTACCTTTAGAGACATTCTTACGAATTCTAATTTTCTTCTCAGGAAATACTTGATCAAAATAATACGATATGGAAGATCCAAAAATACGCATTTTATCGTCCATTTTATCTGCCTCATAGACCGTGGACCAAGTTTCTCTCATGAGTAAATACCTGAAAATACGGATATTATCCTCCGAAAATGATCGCCTAAGTAAAAACCTGGGGTGGTTAGTGTTCCCAGGAAGTGATAACTTAACAATTACCACCTGAGCATGGTGATCAGACAATGCCGTGATTAAAACAGAGGCATTACAAGTGGCATCAGGAAGATCAGTGTAGACATGGTCTATCAAAGACTTTGAGTTTTTAAATTCTCTAGTGTATGATGTGATTTTATTTCCCAACCCATGAGAGGTCATCATGTACAACAAGTTATCAGCTTTAATATCAGAAACAGATAAATCGACATTAAAATCACCTACAACAATTGTTTTACCCTCTGAACTCATCACTTTTGCAAGACAATCCGATAGACGTGCATAAAAAATGTCGTGCTCCTGCATTGAGGAAGAAAAGTTTCATTTGATATGATAAGGGCTACTAAGCTATGATCAGTAATATTTATGTGAAAAATTCCGGGTTTGAAATTGCTTAAACATTTGTGTCTTACAAAAATATGATCAATATTAGTAGAAGAATCCTTAGTTATTCTAGTATAATTACATGAGAGATAAATAGGCGTCTGTGTCTGTATTTGATTTGTTTATATCAATATTTAAATCGCCCATAATTATTGAATTGGTTTTTAATCTACTAAAAATAGGTTCTAATTCAGTTAAGAAGTTGTTAACAGTAAACTCGTGTTTTCTATAAATTCCAATTAATGAAAAAGGTATATCGTTAAAACTAATTGTTAATAATAAAACATCTGCAGTTGTCATAACACAGTCTACTAAATTAGCTTTAATTCTGTTGCTAATATAAACTACTACTCCTCCTGATCTATTTAATATGTTACAATAAAAGAAAGAAGAATAGTTTGGGATTTCAAAGTAACATTTTTCTTCTTCGCAAATCCAAGTCTCGGTTAAGACTATCACATCTATGTCTCGTTTTAATGGTTGAATATAAGCTAAAAAGAAGTTAAAGTTTTTCCGGAGACTTCTAATATTTTGATGAATACATAAAACATTTTTATAATTATCGATTTTCAAAAAAAGTTTTGTCTAGAGTATCAAAGATACTACATACATTTAAGCTCATAAGGGTTTGTTATAACAGCAGAAAATTAAACAAAAAAATAATTGGCCTAGCAAATACGTGTAATTTTACGTGTAATATAACAAATTTTGTCTTGCCAATGGAGAGGAAGGGGCATGTTCGGAAATACCTTGTATGTAAGGGTGGATTGATTGAAGTTTGATTTTTAAAAGGATGTACTGTTATGGGATAGTGTAGCTAATGACTTTTAATGTGTTGTTTAAGGATAATTTGATAATTAGAATCTGGTAAGGTGTTAGCAAGACAACTTCTACGAACTTATATTGTCAATAGTTGTAATAGATATAACTCCATGTTTGTTGTGCTAAAGCGTAGGTTTGTTTGAGAGTGTTGGGTGTGAACTTTTGAGATAATAGTTATATCTGTACTTCCATGATTTTCAGTTGCTATGAACCTTGTCCGCTAAGACTGATACGCCGTCGCTGAAGTCTTTGTATTGTTTGTAGTAAGTAGGAGGTCTTGATGGGCGGTGTCTACTGTGTCTATAAGTTCATTAGTGTGGTGTGTGTTCTATTTTTCGTTTTCTACCGAACCATGGAGTTTTTTGGTGGTCTGTCGCAATGACACTCAAAGAAATCTCCGATGAAATAAAGGAGTCTTCTGTTCTTGTCTGGTTGTTAGTTTTAGATGAATAGGATAAATTTTGCTATCATTTGTTGGTATATGAGAGTTTGCAATGTAGAAGGATTGTTTTGTATCTTGCGATAGGTTTTTTGTAGTTCTAAGGTTCCAGTTGAAGAGCTCTCTTTATGGAGGTTTATACGGATCCTGTATCGGCTGTTACAAGTCTCTAACCATAAATCCTACATAGTTTCACGGTGTAACTCAAAGGTTAGAGTTGAACGGATCTCGACATGGAGAATTACATGGATCCTGTTGTCGACTGTTACAAGTCTCTATACTAATTACCCTAGGAGTGATGAACATAATACATGCCATGTATTCAACATCTGTACAATACCCATTGTCTGAGGAACACAATGGCCTCTCCACCTCCCGACACAACGTATCAGGGGATTTCACTCAACTAACACCATTTGCCTACTCAGTAATTATGGGATGTAATTTAGTGATAGTAGACGCGGGGATAAATAATTTAAACCTATTATAGTACAGATTGTGAGGTGTGGTATTGATTTTAAAAGGAATGACTGCTATCCATATTATAATTATAAGAATAATGTAATCAGAACCATTGGATCAACTGTAAATCTTGTTGTAACACGAGTAATATTAACCTTACCGATATTGCATACCAAGTTCAGAAGAGGAACAGCAAGAAATGGCTATTCAAATTTAATATCGTAAATCAAGCAAACGGAAATGGCGTACAATTCCGCTATAAGGCAGTGGTTGCTGCACGGGGTGAATACTTAATGATTCATTTTCGGAACATGAATCTGATAACTTTTTATTTATTTGGTCTCGAATATCTCTTGCAATTCACGAACTACTACGACAAAGCATAACAAAATTCTTAGATAAAGAGGAAATGTTAACCACTGCAAAGAGTAAAGTGTACAACAAATCTATTAAAAAGTAATGTTATATTTTCATAATGGGCTTCGTGACATTAAAAGTCGGTTTTATACCAAATGTAACTCTAGGTTTAATCAATGAAAGTCAAAGTTGTTAAATTATTTGTTTCTTTCTTAAAGGTGTGTTACCATCAGCAACAAGATGGCCCTTCAAGATCATCAATCGTCCCATATAGAAGGTTTTGACCATAAGTGACAAAACCTCCTGAGACATCAGTGCATTTTAAATTATATGTTAGCACGATACATCATTAAAAATATACATTTTCCAGCTACAAAAATCGCCGAATCCTCAGTAGTTTACACTAACACGTTGTATACAAAGACAATGCCCTAGTCGTGCATAAATAAGCAATCCGGTAACCTAAACGGGAAAATGCTTTTAAAAATCTGATCCGAGAAATCATAGTTTCATTTAAAATTCTATTGATACCCTCATTTCTACTTGCACGGCTGACAATATCTAAGGTGAAATTTCTATACCAATTTTTAAAACTCCAGGTATTGTGTTTCCACGATTAAAATGACGCTAGGATCCTATAAAGTGTATTAGATAGGAATCAATACATTACCCTTCTACAATCCGTATCAGAATAAAAGTAAATATACGGATTTCATATCATAATAAAGCCATTGTTTAAAAAGTTCAAGTTTCCATGACACCACTGTTTTGGAGGGGAGTGCTGGATCACCGTTAAAATTGTGAAAAGCCAAGTTTGTCATGTGTACTCCAATGAAGAACTCGTTGAAAACATTAGCAACAATGGGATTGTCACTAGAATCACTAGCACCAAGCTTCATTGTTTCTGTCCACACCGCCTGGAAAATATCTCAGCGTTGCTGATTAAATATTCTATGTATTATTAGTTTTCCGCATTTTGTTCTGTTTTTTTTTAATCAAGTAATTTTTTTACTAATTGCATTTTTAATATGTTAGTGATAGTCTGTTAATAGTTTATAATCCAAATAAAATTGTCTTCTACAATCGATAATCATAATTAATATCATGAATTTATTTTACTCTTTTTGATCCTTTTGTTAAGAAAATTTAAATGTTCGTAGCATGTAATTTAATTAATAATATATATCTATATATTTAAGTTTTATAAAACACTCTATATATCAAATGAGGGAATCTTTTAAAGCATTCAATCAGATTCAATAACCTACAGTGTGTCTTGTAGAGGTTATAGCAACATTTTTTATTACGTTTAGACCACAGCACTGACTGTATGTAATAATTATAAATTTTACACAGTGTTGTATATTCAGTGTAAGGTGTCTCGTATAGATTGAGAGAGAATATAATTTATTCACAACAGTAAACTGCGTGATATAACTTCGGATAAGTTCAAAGACCTGAGGTCGGGAAAGTACCGATCGGAAAGCCCCTGGACCTCATTGCGGACTTCAGTGGTCCCTTACTTCTTCAGAAAAAAATAAAACATCCCTCGAGATAGCACCTTAATTCGACCTCAGATCAAGTGAGCGCTCGTAAAGGTGATATTTAAGTTTGGCATTAGTAGTTACATATTTATGATAACGTAATCTAAACCTACTTGTGTAGCCTAATAACAAATAGTAGATAGGGACAGAGTGGCCTCCTTCTGGCCGACACATCTTACTTTAGGGATGCAGAAAACAAGAACCTATCATCATAATGAAATTTAATTTTCACAGCAAGTCAAATAAGATCTTTTCTTTCTTATAACATAGTTTTTTAGGTCTGCGGTAAGAAATATTTTGAAAAATAGTGCCTTCAGGATAATACCAAGTGCCATATAATACTAATTCTATAGGAAATCTTCATTCAAGAGAAAGAAAATTGGATTCTTGGATTCATATCATATTCCACGTCCTAGTCTTTCCCACAATCAAAACAGTGATGAAGCAGGGCATATAAGAGCCTGATCGTTCCACCCTTCTTTGCTTGTCGCACTAACTTCATAGAATTGCTTATAAAGAGTTTTTGTTCTTATTCTGCTATATTATAAACATATTTAAATCACCTACACAAGCATTTTTAACCTAAAGCGAAGGAAGAATGTTCCCGAAGTTCCCTAGCAGCATCTTCTCGTAATATTCCCTCTTTTTAAGATTTCCTGATTCATTCATGAATTCATCTTCTACAGCCTGTTGTCACATATGGCTGTAGTCCTCTTGTGACACATCAACACTTATAGTAATACACCATAATCGTTATAGTCACAGTAATGAAATACAGTTAAAAATAACCTGAAAAACGTTACTCCATTTAAAAAAATTATGGTTGCCTGTAAAGTCGGTTTTACGGGCGAAGATTTTACGTGACAACGTCTTTTTCTCGGTAGAATATTTATTGATATGAATATTATTAAATTGCACAATAGGAACAAGGAATTGAATGAAAATAAGAATTGCACAAATTTTAACTATAGAAATATATTTTGTTTACTAAAACATTGTACATAATTTGAAATTAATTAAAATTTGTTATTGTAAATGGTAAAGTTGAATAAAACATTTACTAAAATTGGAATTTGAAATTCTTGCTAAACACAGTTAAATTCTAACTCCGCGCGTGGTGATTGGTCGGTTTAGTTCGTTTGTTTGGTCGCACTGTTATGACAGGTTAGAGGTTATAATTTGTTATTTTAAATGTTTGACTAGCAATACGCGCTGTTTCTTCTCAATCGACTGAATTACGATTGATTGCAGAGTGATTTAAACTAATAATTTACTTAACACTATCAACATTTGTCAATAGTATGACATAACCTATAAACTCAGTTTCTCAACTTTTGTGTCAATCTAACAATTAATCAATCAATCATAGTTTACGATAATGAAATATCAGTGTACAATTATTTACCTTTATTGTTGTAGTTGTTGTAAATGACGAATCTAAGCACTCCACATTTTCACGAATAAACATAGTTATCTGCTTTATCCCGTGCGGCGGACCCACAGTTATCTGCTTTATCCCGTGCGGATCCCGTGCGGCGGACCCACTGGACGGGCATCGTAACGTTACCGGGCGTTACACTTTTTCATGAGTGACTCCGAGCCGCAACCTAATTTAAGACGTTGTCACGTCAAAAAAAATCAACAGAAACTGTCATTGAACAGTTGAACAGACCACAATGTTCCTTAGTCGCTTGGAGAAGGTAAATTTTCCCATGAACATCAAATTTAAAACCTGTGACCTCAAAACTGTGGCGGAATTGTTTTTCCCTTGGTGATTTTAACTGAACAAAACATCGCTAATAAAAAAATAAATATTCATTGTTAATTCAAAAGTAGGAGAAAGTACATTTCCTCTTTGTATTGCTTAAAGTATTTTTTTATTCAGAAAAGCCACTATAAACGTAAAATATAGATGTATAGAGTGTAAAACGATGTATCACAAGTATTCTAAACAGTATATGTGCACGGTTATGGAAGAATGAGAAGCTCTTAAAAGTTGAAAAGAAAACATGAAAGGAAGCTCATACTTGGCAAACCATTTGTTGGGCCAAGCAAATTCTTGAGAATTGTTTTGGACGAAACGCACGTGGATTTAAATTATAGGATATGTCACATTAATAATTCATTTAGGTTTAATTGGTGACGCCTTCATACAAACATTTGTAGTGTTTTTTTTTCACTATACTGAAATTTACACATTTACATCCGTTGTTTAAACCAGTCTAAAATTATGAAGCCACCTAGAAACGTTATAATAATTAGTATTTATAACACTCAATCCACTAAGTATATGATTAATTTAAAATTACATCGCAAGATATAACCACATTAAAACCAATTTAATAGAATGTTAACTGTGACATTTAGTCTGAACGTTAAAAGTATTACGTTTGCGAGACGATACTCTAGGACGTCGTGACGTCACAATGGACCTGAATTACACCGCCTTCCATTCCTCTTTCCCTGGGGACGAGCGAGTAACTTTTCTACGAATATTCTTACCAAAACCTTTTTCTCGCCTGAATAAATTGTTTAATTTAGATTAACGAGGATGAGTTTCAGGATCGTTTTTTAAGTACGTTCTAAAAAGCGTGGTATCGCATATTCTCTGCTATAGAATTTAAGTTATTCTTCAAGATTGAGGCTATTAAAGAAAGCTGTCCATTTATTAACTGCCTTGAGCTCAAAACTTACAAGAGGAATAATTATAAAAAGCAACTGAGAATGTTCAATTACACCGTAAATTTAGTTATGGGTTTTATTTGTTTTCTATTACTGAGGTTTAGAACTCCCACATACCACTATAGCCTGCCAATCCGTGTTATGCAGGAGACATGAAATGAAGTCAATTTTTGTTTAATTATTACTATCTTTTACCTAAATAAAGTTATAATATCGTTTCGTAAAACGTTTACGTTCAAATCAGCTGGTTCAATATTGAAATTGTATTTCTTTAAAACTTAGCCTAGGGCCGATAACTTTTTTACGCAATTTTTGTAACGCTTTTCTTCTTAAGCCAAATATATAGAGTTTTAAATTTCTTAAAATCAATATTAATCATTGCTTGACTATCAAATATTCAGTTTCCAATAACGAGCTTCAAACAAGGAAATAACCATATTTATTCATGGCACATTTATTTTCAAATCAAAAGTTAAATTCCAAATGTAGAAAAATCGAGGAAACGGTTTCAAAACCGCAAGGATTTGTTACACCGGGTGAGGTTTCGAACAAAAGCTCTGTAGAAATATTTTGAGTGCAGGTAAGAGTATCCCGCAGTTGTTGCATTAACAGACGTTAAGAGCGAGCCGAGCCACGGAGTGCCGGAAACGGTTTCAACACCGCAAGGATTTCTTACACCGATTCGAGTAATCCCTCATATTTACCTGGCATAAGCGAGTACTTCCGAATACAACATTAAAGTTACTTTTATTGAGTATATGAAGACAAAAAAAGTTCAATTTATTGTATATTAACAATCACCAAAAATAATTTCAACGTAAAGTTGAAATTCTATTAGAGATGCCGTATGCTGTACTTTAATGGGCTAGTTAATTAGAGTTATTTTACAATACCGTAGAGATAAGGTTCAGAGAAAAAGATTCTTTTCATAATCTAGATCACATTTTTGGAAAGATTTTAGCAATTGCCTTTTATATTGTGGAAAAATTAAATCCTTACAATATTATAAAAGCGACATAGCCTTGTTTTGCTGTCACGTATACACTATTCAACTGATTGTTCTACAATGATAGATGGACATATTTAGAGTCCCTTGTATGAATATAGGTCTATTCTTTTTTTTAATCACTCCGGGCTAAGCTCCAAAGGTCTCTAAATTAGCTAAATTTCATCTTGTTCTCTACAGTTGCGAAATAATGACAAGTCTATTAAATGTAATCAACTCTTCCGTGTAAAAATAGTTTTATTACAGCGAAACCCTATGTTTAACTACTATTTCCAATTCGTTTACATTTATAGTGAGAAAGCTTGATAGTAATATCTCTTCTATGCCAGATGCCAACTTAAAATGAGTAAAAAATGCTGCATTATTTTATATTTAACTGTTAAATACAGAGTAAAGTAAGGCTTTCGTTCAGTAAATAATTGCTGTAATTTCTTGAAATGCCGATATGTGGACTCGGTATATGTTCAGATCGACCCATTCCTTAGCTCACTCTGTAACGATATGTCTTCAATCCTCAGTTGGATCAACTATTATGGATTTTATACTGTTAAAGACAGAGTAGATTAAAGTTTGCGGCCAGTAAATGATTACTGTAATTTCTTGAAGTGCCGATATGTGGACTCGATATACGTTTAGATCGACTCATTCCTTAGCTCTCTCTGTAACGATAAGTGCTCAGTCCTCAGTTGGATCAACTTCTATAGATTTTCTACTGTTATTATGTTATTACTATCGTTCCAAACCATGGCGGCACGCGAACGTTCTCGCTGTATACAAGGAAATATTACAAGAACGCGTTTTAAATTCTTGACATTCTTGCATACTTGGGTCTTTTGCATTTATACGAATTTGAAACTTGTCATCCGAGCAAATTCAGAGCAAATTCCTCTGGATGGAAATGTTGTAAACTAGTTCGAATGAATGGATTTAAGGAGGTACTGCCAGTAACTATTAATGCTTTGTATATTTGTATTAAATTGATCACAACCTAGTATGGGAAAGTATAGGTATGAGTTGTAACGAATCAAATTTTACCAAAGGCTAAAGGTTTACGTATTTAGCGAATGGTGCAAAGAAGTGATGCTCCGGCAGGCGGTGGCAGTGCAAGTAGTGGTTGTGCTTTAATCGATCGTGGACAGGCTTTTAACATGGAAAGTGGGACTGGAACGAAACGTGGAGATCTGAAGTTGAGAAAAGTGGAAAGTTTACTGTGGAGAGCTGAGAGAATAATGGTTGTATGTTGTTGTGGCATCGATAATCATCTGGAGTACAGGATTTTTGATAGTTTCTGGATTTTACAATATAAATTATTAAAATAAATGTGCAGACTCTCTGGGGAGCATGGCAGGTTGAGTAGAGAGGGCCGAGTGGAGAGAGAAGATTTTGATTGTTATGAAATTTTTTACATCTTATCGTCACATTTTTACTGTATTTATATGTTTTTATTGTGGGGGTTGTGGCGTCCTTTCAGGAAAACAGCGTAGTAACTGAGTTGCTGGATTATAGAAACAAGATAAAATATTGAGAGAAATGATACTGAGACACGCAAGGTGGGTCAATCCAATTTATTCAGTACTAGAAGTACTTCCAGCGCAGTTATACGTAATACATAATAATTATAATGTCGTATCGCTAACATCGTGTACGTGATCTGCAATATTATTTAACTTACTCCGGCAACAACTAATATAATGGATTACTTCAGGCTTGATTGGTCAACGTATTATTTTAATGCCTCTTAGAATAGCTTTTATAGAAATTATCAATATCCTATCTTGTAGACTGGCATTTATTGCAGATATTTTACCTACAGCCTGACGCATTTTGTAGCCTGAGTGAGCCTGGTTATTGAAATTATGCATAGACCATATAACCTGCATGCTGGTGGAGGCTAATCTAGATAACATTTTTAGTCACATTTTTAGTAGTGCATTGGTTGATATAATTGTTAAATTACAGAGCGGTGGCAATTAAAGATCTATTAGACTTATCTCCTGTTAGTCTGGTAAGTGGTGAAGAAGTTACCATGTACTAATGATTTTAGTTATTTAATGTAGTTATGTAATAACAGTAATTCTGTTGAATGTGTACTACTTTCAAAATGTTGCAATCAACAATAGGCCATTCGGTTATTAATATTTGCATCTGTGCCAATTCCCCTGCTTATAGATTGAGTAGGCCTACAGCAATTCGGTATTCCTGAAAGGTGAATTCTGAAGGTGGAGGGATATAATTCGGAGTTACGAGGGAGAGTGTGGTGCTATATGAGGAGACTCCGTGTCACTGGACCACCTGGGACAGATTACGGACGGTCTGGGAGGATTGGTTGTAGGTCCGCATACTTGACCAGAACTGATAGACTATTGGCTCCAGTATCGTACCGACTAAGTAGAGAACATAAGGGAATTGCGAACCTTCGAGGTTCCCCAATGATTGGTTGGTCCGTTCCTACTCCCCACAAAGGATTGTAGAAATAATATACTCTGGTTGGAAATGAGCCTGGACATTAACAACAGTAACAATGAGGATGTGACGTCAAAGGTCGACTGCTGGGACGATCTGGGGTTGCAGACAGAGCCTCTTCTTTGGCTCTTGTATCTGATAATACTTTGTATCCTCAGTTTGTATATAGTTTCCTGAGCAAAAGCACCTGGACGACAACATCAGTAACAATGAGGATGTGAATTTAAAGGTCGACTGCTGTGACGATCTCGGGTTGCAGACTGAGCCTCTTATTTGGCTTTTGTATCTGATAATTCTTTGTATCCTCAGTTTGTATACGGTTTCCTCAGAGAAAGCACTTGCACAACAAGTGCAGTAACGAGGAGGATGTGACGTCAAAGGTCGACTGATGGGACGATCTCGAGTCGCAGACTGAGCCTCTTATTTTGCTTTTGTATTAGATGTATCTTTGTACTATCAGTTTGTACATGGTTTCCTCATAGAAAGCACCAGGACAACACACAGTAATAATGAGGATGTAACGTCAAAGGTCCACTGCTAGGACGATCTCGGGTTGCAGACTGAGCCTCTTATTTGGCTTTAGTGTATGATAACACTTTGTATCTTCAGTTTTTATACGGTTTCCTCAGAGAAAGCATATGGACAACAAGAGTAACAATGAGAATATGACGTCTAAGGTCGACTGCTGGGACGATCTCGGGTTGCAGGTTTAGCCTCTTTTTTCGCTTTTGTATCTGACATTTTGTATCCTCAGTTTTAATACGGTTTCCTCAGAGAAAGCATATGGACAACAGCAGTAACAATGAGGATGTGAGGTCAAAGGTCGACTGCTGGGACGATCTCGGGTTCCAGACTGAGCCTCTTATTTGGTTTTTGTATCTGATAACACTTTGTATCCTGTCACATTGTAAGTATTGACTTATTCTTAGTTCTACAGTCGTGTTTGCTTAAAAATTCTAGGTTACGTCTAATTGTTCTTACAAATACTACATAAATATTTACAAAAATAAATACCGATACTTATTTTAATACTTTTTTATAAACTAAGGTTTAGAGGGCGTTTATTTTAAACATCTTCATAGTCTATCATTCGTAAATCTTTAAATGTTGTTTCTCCTTTTATAATATATAGTTATAATAATAAGGTACACACCGCACCTACATCCTCACAAATTAAATAAACCAAAGAACTCTCATTGTTGTGTTTCGTCTTGAAAGCGTTATATGAAATATCGTTTACTCTTTTTTTCAGTATTTTAGAATGTACCAGCTAGGAATACAGGTGTTATAATAAACTAAGTCATAGGGGTTGCACACTAATAACATGCTTAGCCTTTCAGCTTTTAATAATTTTACTATATTGTATACAACACTGTGCCCTACACGAATTATCCTTGTCTGTGACTATGTCCTGGTCTAGTTCTAACTAAGAACACTTCGTCTAGTCCTTGAATTGTTTCCAGTTAGTTAAAAAAATAATCAATTCTCTTGATTGAATTTTTTCGATCACTTCGTTCGATACGCCGCATGCCTTATATTATGGCTCGTATTTTAACGATATAGCTCTGGCAGGAAAGAATTCTAGATGTCACATCGAGTAGTTTCTTCATATAAACAAAAGACGCAACCAAAGATACCAAACTTCAGATAGGTTTTTCACTTAACATACGGGTTTTTATTTCCAAGGTTATATTTAGAAATATAACTGTCCATTAAAATACAATATTGTTGTGCACTTTGTCACATTTTTGAATGTTCATCGTATTAATGTAGGCAAAAGAAAGATTTGGCAAAAGAAAGATTTGGCAAAGAAAATTATTAAATTAATTCATGTGTTTGGAGTTGATGAGCGGAGTATGAGAGTCTCAGTGAAACATGAGGTATCCATTAGTTCTCACAACACTATTCTCGGAGGAACATTTGTCTATTTCATAACTTTTATCTCTTAAGTTATCAGCACAAATAAGGTTTCTTAATGCTTTTATAACTTATTCACACGTTATATCTATAATGTGTGCTTAATAGAAGTTTTAGTACCATATATTTAATAAAATTATAGATAACAAGATATTTTCACGAAATTTATTATTTAGTTATCATAAATGTTTAAAGGTCGTTCATTTTCTTGTAACATGTTGTAAGTAACCTAGACTAATAAATTATTAGTAGATAGTTTTTACTTTTAAATTGTATTTATAATATTACAGAAAATGCACTTTAATTTCTAGAGGAGTATTATGTTATACAATAAATAATGAATAACATTAAATATCTTGAATTGCAGTAGTATTTACTATAAATATTATTTATTTATACAGAATCAATAACAGATTAGTCGTGGTATATTCTTACAACGAATATTAGCTGCAGTAACAGTGTTATAACCTCCTTTTCACTAGTTAAGGTGAAAATTAACACGGGCTAAATACAAAACAACATCGCTTGCCTTTTAAGTTATGGAAATGAGGGAACTTTCCCAAAACCATTATTTTCTCATTTCCATAAAACAGATTACATAAGTTTCTGTAGTCTTTACGTCGAATTCCTTTAATGTTCCTATCCCGCTATTATTGTCTTTTAACTATGGCAGACTTGGCGTCAGTTATGCATTTTTAAAATCCAAATAACTAAAATAAATCCTAAAACTTTATTTTAAAAATAAAACACTTGTCACTCACCAATACTTGTGTAGAACAGCTGCATGTTATATATATATACTGTTATTGGTTATTTTATTTTTATAAGTGGTTCATTCTTTTTTAGAATTTGGTAGGAAGAATTGTACCGTTATTTAGTTTCATTATATATAGTGTACACACACACACACACACACACACACACACACACACACACAGACATATATATATATATTCGCAACTCTGTTAAATCAAATTAAATATTTTATTTTGCCAGAACATAACAAGTTTAACTATGGCAAACTTGGCGTCAGTTATGCATTTTACAATCCAAATAACTAAAATAAATCCTAAAACTTTATTTTAAAAATCAAACACTTACTTTACAGACTGTACCATTGCTTTTACATGTCACTCATCAATACTTGTGTAGAACAGCTGCATGTTTTATATATATATACTATTATTGGTTATTTTATTTTTATAAGTGGTTAATTCTTTTTTAGAATTTGGTAGGAAGAATTGTACCGTTGTTTAGTTTCAATATATATATATTACACACGCACATAAACACACACACACACACACACACACACACACCACACACACACACACACACCATATATATATATATATATATATATATATATATTATTTTCGCAACCCTGTTCAATCAAATCAAATATTTTATTTCCCCAGAACATAACAAAATGTAAAGCAATCGTCAAAGTACCGTTCGGAAATTTTAAACCATTCACACAACATCGAAATTCAGTGAAACTTATAATAATCTTACTCATAATACATTCACTTTTGCCAATTTCCCCACTTCCAGTGCCGATTGTTAGTATATTGATCGTGCAGTTACCCAGTCGTATGCCATAAACTCCCCAGCACTATAAACGCTTGGGACGCTAAATGCGTTTCAAGCGCGCTTTTAACGCTTTGGGCGTCGAGACATTTTTAATTGATAATGGCAACTTGCTGACAAAACGAACTCCTGCATGTGAGGATAATTGTTCTTATATCACATTCCTGTGTCTGTCATTCCGGTAAATATATCTACCTCTTGTTTCATACGTATGTATGTTTCGACCACTTGTCATTATTTTTCTCTCGTGTTCTTGGAACAAAATTCCTGATGGAATAATACCCTGATTAGCACACGGTTAATACTTTCTGCCTTGAACTTTGTAGCAGTTCAACAGCTCACTGGTTTCCAAGCATATCGTAATGTATAATTAGAGTGATTAGAAAGCAAACTTCTCACTCATCTGGACTGTTGCTATAAGAATTTAGAAAGACCAAACAGAGACTGATTGGTTTGTTCCCGGTCAGCCAATCAATTTACTGGGATGACAAGTCGTCCTGAGGGATTAGGGGTGACTGAGGGTCCTCATTTGTACAGTGTCAAGAACACTTGGTGCTACGATAGCTTAACCTGTTATTGTTACATTAATGATTCCAAAACCTTGAGGTATAACTAACTGGTGTTCTAAAATTAATTAATTAATTTTTTTGTAAATAAAAGCATTTATCAGAAGAACTCATATGTTAATGTTGCTCAGACTTAAAATTATCGTATTTATATGTATTATTAAACTGTCCGTCCACTCGTACGAGCTAAACAAATGTCAGGATAAAAGGTAATGTTGTGGTACGTGTTATGACTATAGCGAAAATTTCTATAAACGATATATAATAAGATAAAATAAAAATATTAATTTATTTTTATGTTTAGTTGTTTTATTTGTCTAAAATTAAGATATATGGCTTCTTAGAATTCTCTGATTCCTTTAAAAATGTAAACTCATGTGAGAGGATCCCTAAAATTGTAGGTTGTGTTACTTTTTAACAAAGGATCTGAGCGGTAAAAAAATGGGTGTGAAAAGGTTTATTGTTGTAGAATTTTGGCAATTTTCTACAAATGGCGGGGGTTAGAGCTTTGTTATCCGAAAATGATTTTCTTACTGAAAATGTATGAGGTAAGATAACCTGTCATTTATTTTAGCATTGTGTATCTAGATATAAATGTTACTAAATTGAATAAAGGATTTATTTTTAATACGATGTTAGCAACCTGGACCATATCACATCTGTCTCATGTTTGGGAAATTCTGAAACATTAAAAAAGACCAATATGAGAAGCAAATAACTTTATTATTACATTTACTACTCCATTTTAGGGCCTTGTTGAAAAATGCCATCTACGCTGGATTGTAGATGAGAGGTTTACTCCTCGGGAGAATTTTCTGCCGTAATGTATCCCGTGCAACAATGGCATCTTTCTTGAAAGAGATCCTTCTACCTTGGCCTATAAATACACGAAAGCGGATATGGAATGCGTTTACTTACTATCCCATGGAAAATACCTTTAATTAAATGCCCTATCCGGTTATTTGTCTGGCCCTAGTTCGAGAGAACTTCCTGAGTTGCTGGCTCTACCAGGCCCTGAAAAATCATCGAATACCTAGAAATTCTTAAGCACTTGTCGATCCGCTTCTGCGTGTCACCTTCCAAGGTTTAATATTCACATTGAATCTTTTTAAACAATAATTACCTTACATCAGATTTGATTATGTCAATGACAGTTGAAGCGTTATATGGACAGATTTATCCCCACCTCTCCTACGGAGTTGTGTTGGGGGGAGCGTTTGCAAGTAATTAAACGATGAGCGTGGTCATATTGCTAAAAGGAGAAATTCTTATAATAACTTATTTGAATTTCATAAAGTCTTGTAGAGAAACTATCAAAATATTACAGTTTGAAACTATGCCTGGTCTCTAAATTTTTGAAACCCAACATGTATTGTATTTTAGTCGTCTATATCGTATTATATTGTGTGTATTGCAATGTATTATATTGTACTTATCCTTTATTGTTGTCTGTTACATCGTGTTTTAGTTAGTGGATGAGATATACATTCATATGAGACTGGAGGCTAGGTAAAGGACAGAACTGGATACCACAGAACACTTGCGCATGCTGGCAGATTTTTCATCAACAGTTTCCAAAATGGGTGTAACTTTACAAATGCAAGGCGTTCAAAAACACGCCTAAAACGAATGGAAAATAATAAAACTAAACGACGCTTGCCATTCATGTCAAATATTATGCAAAATTTTTTTATTGTTGCTTGCTGAATCGTTTAATGTTTAGTGGCAAAGATACACATTCGTATGAAAATAATGAAACCTGCACTTCAGGTAAAAAAATTGCGAAAAATTACAATTAATGATGTATGCATGCTAAATTATAACTTAAATGTTTATTTTAATGTGGTCCAAATGGAAAAAAAATTAAGCTGAAAGTGCTTACTGTACATGTTAACCATGTTTTTTTTTCAATAAAGACGTTGACTATTGACCAATAGTCTCAACCCAAGTGTCGTTTCCCTTTGTTTTTGCAGACCACATATTATTTCCTCATTATATAAATTTTATTCGGATCTACATTGAGAAATGATTGTGCACTCGAGTATAGTAGACTTTACGGTGGATTTTATATTTGTGGGATTTCAGCTGTTAAAGCTAGTTTTGGATTTAGTAATGAATCCAACACCACCTCCCACACATCTTGTACAATCCAAAGTGCATTTCTTTTTAAAATTCTTACTTCACTCTATTATGCTTCATTCCTAGCTGGTACATTGTAAATATCGATAACGAAAAAACAGAGCAAACGATATTTCATAAAACGCTTTAAACATGAAATCCAACAATGAGAGTTCCTTTGGTTTATTTAATTTGTGAGGATATAGATGTGATGTGTACTATATTATTGTACCAATGTATCTTCATAAAAGAAAAAGAAAAAATACTAAACGAAAAAACTGTTTAAAATGAACACTCTCTAAAGCTTAGGTTATATAAAAGTATTAAAAAGAGTATATGTATTTATTTTTAGTGAATATTTATGTAGTTTTTGTAAGAAAAATTTGACATACCATAGAATTTGTAAGCAGACACTTCTGTAGGAATAAGAATAAGTCAATACTTACAATGCGACAGGATACAAAGTGTTATCAGATACAAAAGCCAATTAAGAGGCTCAGTCCGCAACTCGAAATCGTCCCAGCAGTCGACCTTTGACGTCACATCCTCCTCGTTACTGTAGTTGTTGTCCACGTGCTTTCTCTGAGGAAACCATATACAAACTGAGGATAGAAAGTGTTATCAGATACAAAAGCCAAATAAGGGGCTCAGTCTGCAACCCGAGATCGTCCCAGCAGTCAACCTTTGACGTCACATCCCCCTCGTTACTGTAGTTGTTGTCCACGTGCTTTCTCTGAGGAAACCATATACAAACTGAGGATACAAAGTGTTATCAGATACAAAAGCCAATTAAGAGGCTCAGTCTGCAACCTGAGATCGTCCCAGCAGTCGACCTTTGAAATCACATCCTTATTGTTACTGTAGTTGTTGTCCACGTGCTTTCTCTGAGGAAACCATATACAAACTGAGGATACAAAGTGTTATTAGATACAAAAGCCAAATAAGAGGCTCAGTCTGCAATACGAGATCGTCCCACCAGTCGACCTTTGAAGTCACATCCTTATTGTTACTGTAGTTGTTGTCCACGTTCTTTCTCTGTGTAAGCCATATAAAAACTCGTCTTTCTCTAATGGTAATAATACACATTTTTATTGGAAACTACAAATCTGATTTAAAACTTTAAATGGGAACCTTTTATTTTTATACAAACATTTAGAAATATGTATTTCAGAGTTTTTAAACTACTACTATTTTCTAATGTGTTTTCCTTGTCAGATAAATAGTTTTTTACTTTTTGACAGGAAAATAATTTCAATTATTTGTTTGCGCATTTGAAATATTGTCCTTAGTAACGGAAAGTGGCCAGCTCAAAGTATTTGAATTCTCTATTGTGTATAAAATTGATAACAAATTTTTTTAAATCCGTCCATTTGAATTTTCTAAACTCTAATCACTAACATCTCAAATTTGGAAATTTCTCTCTGTTTTTCGGATTTTTAAAAATTCCTTTAAAACATGTATCATTTTTTACAAACACAACCGTTAAATAGCTGGATTATTTCAATAAATAACAACTGTATCTGAGCAGTGTGATTTTCTATTCAGACTCTTTAACAACCTAAAACGTTCCTAAGGCGAATGAATCTCCTTTTTCATTTACAAATTCATAAATATCTTAAAAGCAAAGACATTTTTCTACATTAAATAAAAGCTATAAGTGCTAAAACATTAACCGTAGTAAACAGAGCATGTCTTGATGAAAGTAAATAGTCCAGTAATCGTAACAGTGGCAATAGTGTCATCGTTCTGACTGACAACTGCTATACTAGTTATTTATTCCTCCAAATGTGAACACCATTTTTACAGAAATTAATTATTAAAACGACTAGAATTTATCTAATTGAAATAACATTTTGACAGGAATTGGATAAATGATGTAACAAACATGACTAAATTAAACGTAAATAACAAAAGTATACAGGATGTAAAAATAGTCTCGCAGGGGCTTGATAATTCCCGAATGAGTGCAGATGAAGCAATAAAACGTAGTACATCGTTACTGTACCTATAAACACTTTTTGAAGTAATTACTATTCACATCCAATGGAGGATGGTCTATAAGTTAGGCGAGGAAGGGGGGGGGGAATTTAACGTAAGCATAGATCAAGATGTACATTATTTTAAAATTTTTAGACTACCTTTCATTGTATATGAAGAGTTAATAACTACCATACAAACTATTTTTTAAGTCCAGTATTCATTTACTAACTTTATCTTTTACAACTTGAGTCAATTCAAGAACACTAAACCACCTAGAACAGGAAGTACATTGTAAATGTTTAAAACTAAAAAAAGTAAACTTTTTATGAGTGAACCTTTTCAGGTCGGATTTGCTGCACTGTACTCTACTAATAGAGACCTTTAATTCGATGTACTACTCGACCTATCCTCTAATTTAAGATTTTTCTTCTGACTCCTTGGAGTCATCTCCCTGACATAATAAAAAAATGGTAGTTACTTAAAAAAGCAAATTTATAGTTGCAGTGAAGATGTAACAAGTTTTATTGCTTTGTCTGTAATCGTCCGGGAATTATCAAGCCTTTGCGGATAATAATAATGTGTGTGTTTGTGTTTTTTTAATACTTTTCTGGTTTAACTTAAAGCTTGAATGTTAGACCACTTTATAATAAAGTACATGTACGTGTAAAATACACTTTTTATTGATTTTCTTTGTTTGTGACATCAAGGTAAACTCTGCCTTAGCGTTGGAAATGTAATTCACTTGAACAAGAAGTGCTCATACACGGGTGACGCCGCGGGGAACAGCTAGTAGGTTATAAAAGGTTTACTAGATTCTAGCCATATTTAAATTTTTATAACAATTCTAAAGTTACTTTTTCAACATAATCCGTCTTAGCTAAAGCGAGCACGAACACTTCAAAGATATGCTTGGACAAGCCGGAAGCGATAAACACGTCACATTTGAGCGGTATCAGTTGTTTTTTCCTTTTGGCTTGTGCAAACGTATCTTTGAAGTGTTCGTGCTCGCTTATGCGTTGACGGATTTTGTTGGAAAAAGTACCGTCGGAATTGTTATAAACATTTCAAAATAGTTGATAGCTTATAAATATAGTTGATTTTTATAAATGATCAAATACAGCAGATGCCTAACAAAAGATAAAAACTGATTTATATAATTTTCCGCTTATTCGTTCAAACTGGTGTGCTAAATTTGGCTCATTCAGCTTAACTAGTTTGAGAGATAATAATGTATTCATAAAAAATACAAAATGGCGATTAGCGGCTAAACGAGATATTTCTCGACCTATGTTTATAAATATATTTTGTTTGAAATTATGAACAATAATCACCCACAGGAGTTTGTGACAGCCTTTTGTGGACATTCTGTATTTATAAATATATATGTACACCAAATTCATGAGAAAAATACAAAATATTTCTGTCTCTGTATGATTCTGAGCTAAAGCAAATGTATACTCATAAATACATAGTAAACAAACTCATAAATATATAATATACATACGTATACTCATAAATTCATAATATATAAACGTATGCTCATAATTACATAGTGTTTGTTTTTTTATTTTTTACATATTATCTTGACCCATACGTTCCTTTACTCCACCTTATTACCACTGGAAATGTTTACTAAGTATGCTCTGTAAATTTGTTTTTTCATTTCAGATGCAATTGTAAATTGATTACAATATTTCCTGACAAAATATTTCACTTAAACGTTTCGAGTAGAGTTCCATTATAATGTTTTGCATAAATATGAGTTGAGCCGAACTTTTGTAATCTGTTGTTGGGAGATGGAAAAGTCTCGTTTTTAGAACTTTCCTGATTTTCCCCAACTAAACCAGGCGGGTAACTTTGTTGAGTCTTTGGTGATCCCTTGGTTTTGTAATTCGATATTGTAATAGAAGTAAATAACGATGGTTTGTTGACCCCTTTCGATTTCAAAAAATCTGTAAGTCTAACGTAGTACTAAACATATGATAGTGTTTTTTGGCGGTATAACAATATTTCTCCGTTTATAAATAAAAGAAAATGCTTCTACAGCAGAAGTTTATTAGTGGAAAAGTAAACATTCTTCATTCGGTGTTTGGTACCACAAGATAAATTGCTTCAGTTAATTCAAAGTATTATTATTTTTCTAGAAGTTACCAGTGGCTTCGCAAGTGTTTTCCTGCTGAATCACTTTTAAATAGCATACTAAATACTCGGGAGATCTAATCTCCCGATTTGTTTTACAATAAACTGAAAAGTTTAATGACCAGTCAGTTGGAGTGTGAAACAGATTATATAAGAACTAATAGAATAATATAGTTTCCATGAAACATTCCTTGATATTTATGGACTAGCTCCAACGATTTTAATCGTTCAAGACTTTTTCCAGACTTTTTTTAGTTTTTCAATTGTAATGGTAAAAAACGTAATCTTTTTAACGTTAAACGTCTAAGTATAACGATAAAAGTATTTAAGCTTCGCAACTCATCACAAAACATTATTTCTAAATGTTTCTTCATTGCCTGTCCATGTAACACAATGGTGCATAAAAATTAATTTACCTAAAAAATTAAGCAACCGTGCGTTTGACGGGGTACACGAGAGCCTTAGGTATTTCTTTAAGCGCGAGATCATATTTAACAAACCGCTAAGGCAAGCAAGCAATAAAAACGCAATAAGGAAATGCACAGCATCGTGTACCCCATCAAGCGAGTTTCTCTTATTCATGCAATTTATATTGAAGAACCACTGTTATTGCTTCTTAATTTTAAATTAGGATGCCATGCATTTTTTACCAACCAACTTCTTGGTGGATCTCAATCCTTATTGTTTCTCTTGGGATAAGACTGTTATCCCTAATTAATTCAAACATTCATAAGAATTATATCGACAGTATTATGAGGTTGGCCGTGTACCTCAGGCTTCATAAAACTATGGTAAGTTAGAAGGCCTTAAGCTCTACTATATTACTATATTTGTGAAGTGTATTTACACTGTGCTGCATAGTATGTTGAAAATTGCAAGATTGGTGTGGGCTTAAATTGATATTATTGTACTAATTAAAAGGACACGATCTCCATACTCTTGAAATCGCACTTTTAACGACAGTCACATATGTCAGAGAGACCCTGGGCTCTTTATTATAACATAACTTTCTTTTGCAGGGCAGGCGTTCAGGTGAATAAAACATAATAATAAAATATCACTTAGACGATAATCTTTACAGTTAAAAACATCCCACTCTGTATATAATTACGAATACATTATTATACGTAGAGAAACATTGACCATAAAAACCTAAAACTAAATTATACCTCCAGGTTTTATCAAACCAGATTACATTTACAGTGATAAGCTTAGTTACATTGTGCAGGGTATTGATGTGCCAATAACAGGGTTTGCCCCGCCAGCTGGCCGCATGTCTGAACTTGACAGGTTTGCCCAAACTTGACGCAACGCATTTGCAGTAATGGATAACAGTAATTAGCAGACATTATTGTTCCAGAGTTGGTAGAAAGCAACTAGCTCTCACAGGCGATTAAGTACAAGTGAGTTAGTTGATTTTAACCTTTGTGTAATATAAATTATTTTATATGTAATCGTTCTACCACAGCATGAAAGAAAAAATTGCTTATATAAAAAGTAGTTCAATTTATTGTTGTCACAGGTTGGTGTGAAAGTACCGCAAACCGCTCACAGTCTTGGTTCACTTTGAGAATTTATAAAGTTCAAATTTTTATTTAGTTTCTTTTGTAAATTTAAGCTAGCCCATACGAAAAAATTGCAATATAATAGTCTACTTTTAATAAGTGACTCCTTTTGCAAGTGAGGTAAATATAGTGAAAGGAATGCGGATGGACCGTTTTTATGACTGACAACCTGCACACATTATCTCTCAACATGTGAGGCCCTGGAATAAAAAATAACATTTTTTGTCCTTAGGTTTGTCAAAGGCATTTGCCGGAAGTGCAAGAACAGCAGTGGGATATGCTCCTCTTTTTTGGAAAAATCATCACAGTACGGAGAGAAGAGAAGATTTGTGTTTAAGGTAACTATGGTAGGTATGGTAACTATGGTTCCTTTTTATTGCAGCGTCTGGTATCTAACTGGTATTGATAGGTGTTAAAATGATGTACAGTTTCCTTTTGAGCTTCTTCGACTTTCTTAGGTCTCTTCAGACGAACATGAGCAATGTAAACCTGATCATTTATAAGATTTTGTTCAAAAACACTAGTTAAAAAATAAAAAATAAATGAAAAAGTGTAATAATTCGAGAACAATGCATAATCGCCTTACATGTTTTTAGGTAATTTAGGTCTTTAGGGTGTCTCGTGGGTATCTCTAGAGGTACTCTGTGTCTGGAGTTTATCTTGGCTTTTAGAGAAATCCTGTATATTACTTGTTATTCTTAACGTTCTAAAATTTATCATAAAGATTGTAATCAGCAATTTAAAAATTAAAATTTTCTGTTCAGAAAAATAGCTGTCGAGGAATAAATATCTAGATAAATTTTCTGGAGATTCCGTCATAGGCGGCTGAAAATTATATAAACTTACGTAAGCTAACATTAGCCCTTGCATAATATCAATATATATGCATAGTAAAAATCAATACTATTATTCTATCACACTTTGAATACAACAAATGTGTACCTGCAGTTATGGTTACATATTCAGCCACATGTACTGTTGTGTAGACAAAGCCACCCAATAAATATTTGCATGTGAGAACAGCTTGCGGTCGTGTCCATGTATCGGACTAAAGAATAATTTACAACCATTATTGTTCCATAATTTTTGTATAATTCCATTACCACATTGAGCAGTTATGTGCTTGTTCATATAGAAGCAGTTTCCTTCATTACCGTTATTGTTCAATAATGTTTGTCTAATTCCTTTGTTAAATTGTGTATTGAACTTAAGAAATTCTGTTGCTTCATCATGTTGAAGCATTTTTCCTTCACTACCGTAATTGTTTCATTCCATTGTTGAATTGTGCAGTTAAGTAAACAAATTCCGTTGCTTGATCATATTTATGTTTTTTTTTCTTTATTACCGTTGCTTTTTCCTTAATATTTTGTCTAATTCCATTGTTAAATTGTGCAGTAAAGTGAATAAATTCCGTTGCTTGATCATGTTGAAGTATTTTTTGCTTTATTACGGTTATTGTTAAATCATTTTTGCCTGATTCCATTGTCATATTGTGCAGTTAAGTAAAGAACTTTCGTTGCTTCATTATGTTGATGAATTTTTCATCATTACTGCTACTCTTCTATAATATTGTTCTAATTCCTTTGTTAAATTGCGGAGTCAAGTGAAGAAATTCCGTAGCTAGATCGTGTTGAAGCATTTTTCCTTGATTATTGTTTATTGTTCCATAATGTTTGTCTAATTCCATTGTTAAATTGTGCAGTGAAGGAAAGAAATTCCGTTGTTTGATCATGTTAAAGTATATCCCGTAATTTCCGTTATTGTTCCATAATTATTGTTTACTTCCATTGTTAAATTTGCAGTAAGGTGAAGAAATTTCGTTGCTTGATCACGTTGAAGCATTTTTCCTTTATTGCAAGAGGCTATGGAAGTGTTTTTTCAAAAACAACTAAGTACATACGTCCATAAGTTTGTTGACAACCGTCATACAGTTGGAATCGTTATAAAGGGTATTAAATAGTTGAAATCTTAGGCATTTTGTATAAACTATACTGGTTTTTGTTGTTGTTATTTGTCTTTTAAATGTTCAACAGGCGCCATTTTGTTATTGTTAATGAAAAACACAATTACGTTTTACATTTTTTCTTATTTATTCAAACATATGTGCCTAATTTGATTTCTTTAGATTAAGTAATTTTAGATATAATAATCGTTTTATATAAAATTCCAAATTGTTGCTAGCGGCAAAACGATACATTTATCGATCGAGATTTGTTTGTTTAAAATTATAATTGAGTACTATAAGCAAAGACATTTGTGACGCCCTTTTGTGAACACCCTGTATATGAACGAGATTTATTACAGGATACAATAAGACGAGTAGTTTCATGTAAATTTGTAATAATTAGAAGTAATAATAACGGCAATCTATATCACGTAAGTGAACAATCTAATGTTGTTTACTGTACGTAACCGGTAACCTTTGTGCTGAGTAGACTAGAAATTGCAAGTAAGTAGATTTAACTAACGTCTCGATCTATGGAAATTTTGTTGAAAATCAAATTGTTTAGTTGTAATCAACAATATACATTGCATAGCAAACCTAATTTATTAATTCTAAACATTTTATATTCATCCAGCATTAAGTCCACATTCAAACTTACAACATTGAAACATTCAAACCTCATTCATTCCATGCCAACTGCACCCCCTTCCACCTCTTGAGTCAGTTTCCTCATTTCGTGGTCTCCAAGTTAAATGCCTGAATCTCATCAACATTTTAAAAAGCATATGACGCCAGGCAGAGTTTGTGACCAGTTTAATACCTTGGTCGTTGAGGTCTTTTTAATTATGTTTGGTAGAGTGTATATAAAATGAACAACTGGCTGTGTAGGAAAATGTTCATAAACCACCGTCCTGCATGCACAAAAGCTATTTATCTCTGCTTTTTCCCTCATATTTATGTATTTCTCGTCCTCTATTTAAGGCACATGTAATTAAATAAAGGCGTTTCTAAGATGTAGAGACATGGCAAAAACCGTTGCTAATTTTTGAACACTATTCTAAAATATTCTAATTAGCGATAATGCGAATTTTTTTGTAACTTCAAAACTCTCATAAAGTGGTTGTTTGCAGAACCTCACCAAAGTAAAATGCTATATGAAAGTTGGGTATATATTAAGCCGTAAACAGTACATTACTAGGTTAATATTTTGTCAAAGATCTTAGAACATAAACTCCTGAGAATAATTTGGCACCACCAAGATCAACGTGGTTACTCCATGCCTATCCTCGATCAAGGTGTATTCCAAGTATCTTTGTAGAATAGACTTCCTTCAATAATGTATCTGCCATAATAATAGTAGGACCACTTTCAATGACTGTAGAGTGCATTGAAGAATTCAGGACATTCGATTTTTGATGAATAGTATTTGTAGATCGAGGCCATTAAAATTTTGAACACAGTTTTGAAAGTAAACTAAAGCCTGTAACTTTACACTTTGTTTCGAGGTTCCTCTAAAACATAGTCGTGTCATGTGCGTACTGCACAAGCAGTAGTGATGATTCAATGTCATTGACATATATCAGGAAAAGAAATTGAATGAGAGTTGATCACTGAGAGACTCCATAGCTCAGTGCACTAAGTTTTGAAATTTGGACGACATGTGTTATATGGTTTGGAAATGAGCTATTTCATAACAGCGGCACACCTATAATTCCGTAGGATTCTAATTTTCAACCAATGTTTTGTGGTCAACACAATCAAAACTATGGAAAAACCAACATAATATGTGATTTTGACCTTACATCCCCTCTAGAAACATATCGACAAGATTCAGTACTGCGTCAACTGTCGATTTTCTCTTTCTAAAACCAAATTGGTCTTCTGAAATTTGTTTGTCTTATAATAAGTATTTAGCAACTTTTAAAAACTATTTTTCAATATGTTTCTCAGTACGGAAAAATAGAGACAGACCGATATTTATTTATTCAAACGACCACAGGGGCGGTGATCTGTGGCCGGATAGCCGCTGAGTAATCCCACCCTTGCAACCGACCCTTACATTTGGCCATTAGTGGAGGTTTAGACTAAATTATGACAAGACAAAGCGAGCTAAGTACGATGCCCAGGTAAAACGACCACAGGGGCGGTGATCTGTGGCCGGATAAACCGCTGAGTAATCCCACCCTTGCAACCGACCCTTACATTTGGTCATTAGTGGTGGATTAGACAAAATTATGACAAGCCAAAGCGAGCTAAGTACGATGCCCAGGTAAAACGACCACAGGGGCGGTGATCTGTGGCCGGATAGCCGCTGAGTAATACCACCCTTGCAACCGACCCTTACATTTGGCCATTATTGGAGGTTTAGACTAAATTATGACAAGTCAAAGCGACCTAAGTACGATGCCCAGGTAAAACGACCACAGGGGCGGTGATCTGTGGCCGAATAACCGCTGAGTAATCTTACATTTGGTCATTAGTGGTGGATTAGACAAAATTATGACAAGCCAAAGCGAGCTAAGTACGATGCCCAGGTAAAACGACCACAGGGGCGGTGATCTGTGGCCGGATAGCCGCTGAGTAATACCACCCTTGCAACCGACCCTTACATTTGGCCATTATTGGAGGTTTAGACTAAATTATGACAAGTCAAAGCGACCTAAGTACGATGCCCAGGTAAAACGACCACAGGGGCGGTGATCTGTGGCCGAATAACCGCTGAGTAATCCCACCCTTGCAACCTACCCTTACTTTGGTCATTAGTGGTGGATTAGACAAAATTATGACAAGCCAAAGCGAGCTAAGTACGATGCCCAGGTAAAACGACCACAGGGGCGGTGATCTGTGGCCGGATAGCCGCTGAGTAATCCCACCCTTGCAATCGATCCTTACATTTGGTCATTAGTGGAGGATTAGACAAAATTATGACAAGCCAAAGCGAGCTAAGTACGATGCCCAGGTCAAACGACCACAGGGGCGGTGATTTGTGGCCGCATGGACGCTGATTAATCCCACCCTTGCAACTGATCCTTAAATTTGGTCATTAGTGGAGGGTTAGACAAAATTATGACAAACCAAAGCGAGCTAAATACGATGCCCAGGTCAAAATACCACAATGGCGGTGATCTGTGGCCGCACGGACGCTGATTAATTCCACCCTTGCAACCGACCCTTACATTTGGTCATTAGTGGCGGTTTAGAAATTGCCCTCAGCCGCTGCTGCACAAGTTGAAACGTACAACTTCATCTCCTTAATTTCCGATATACCTTACTACATTTATTTGAATAATTATTTCCTTTTTTACATTTTCCCGATGAATGTATTAGTGTATAATATTCTTACAGTAAAAGAATGTTTACCAAAATGTATTTACACATTTAAGTATGTTTACAAATTACTCTGTATTCAAAATCTAGTGAATTTCTGTCCCTTAGTTTGTGCACAGCAGAATGCTGTAATATGCATACATGTACATATTTGACTGATGGATCCAAAAACAATATATTATAAAAACGATTTCCATAAGTAATTTTCTAATGCTGTACATATGCAAAGTCTTCGGAATTTGCCAACGACTCTTTTTTCACTGATGGATCAAAAAACAATTATATTATAAAACACGAATTCCATAAGTAATTTTCTAATGCTGTACATATGCAAAGTCTTCGGAATTTGCCAACGACTCTTTTTTCACTGATGGATCCAAAAACAATTATATTATAAAAACGAATTCCATAAGTAATTTTCTAATGCTGTACATATGCAAAGTCTTCGGAATTTGCCAACGACTCTTTTTTCACTGATGGATCCAAAAACAATTATATTATAAAAAACGAATTCCATACTTAATTTTCTATATTAAACAGCTTATTTTTAAGAAATGTATCAAAAATGTATTACTGACTTTTTTCATTTTTAAGTAAAGACAAGTCCTAACCTTAATAAAGATAACGTTACATTCGGTCTTGATGACGTTTGTTCCGTACGATTCATTAAAGCTTATTTTCAGAGATCCTTTTATTTTTTTCTGATTACTAAAGTAGGAGTAAGCCACATCTACAGTCACGTAACAGCTTCGCTGGTTTGTATGCTGAATTTCAGACCCATAACGCGTTTCAATTCCGAGATGTCTTACGGTCAGATAGACAGACATCCATACAAAAAAGAAAACTTTTCGCTCACTTCCCCCCTCCCGGCAGACAAAAATAAATGTCAACTTACTGATTAATAGGCTTAAATGGTGCTCAATCAAATTCAATGGTTGGACGCGCATCTTCAGAGAACTCCATTTTATATATGTAGAAATTAAGTTTCATAAAAAATTTAAAGTCTGCAGATAAAACCTTTTTCGAGATATCTTGCCACAAGAACATTCAAATCTTTTCATCGAGTTATAATTCATAGCAGTGTTCATATAAAAACAGTTCCGATGATAGCGGTAGAAGGTACTACAAAGGGAAAGAGTGTCCTGAAATCAAACCATGTTAACGCCTTTTAATATAGACTTTCCACTCTACTATATTTTTGGTTTTACTCATATGACTGTTCAAATTGGTTTAAAAATATATTTGATGTGCTATTTTCTCGATTCAAAATGAATATCCAATGTAAAAGTATTTACTAATGCTTAGCCAAATCCCTTAGAACGACATGCACCATCATCGAACTCATTGTTGAATATGAGGAAATAAATCTTCATGTAAAATATAAAGTGTATAAGTTAGTTCGGTTTTGAGATACCGTGTGGACAATTTATACAGAGAAAGACATAGAGACATGAAATGTGTCCAGCTTCTCGAAGGATAGGCTTTTTTAATAATGAGATATTTATACAATCTGAAACCAAACAATTCATTATTTGTATGAAAAAACGGCGTTTTACTCCAAACAGAACTTTTATAACAAAAGTTATTTAGAATAATAAGATATTTTAATAGTTTTAAATCTTAATTATAGTTATTAAATCCATGTATTTGATATTATTTTTAAACAGTTTATCACTTCTTGCGTCTAAAAAACAATTCCACTACAAAAATATGAAATTTATGTATAAATGATTACTTTTTTAAAAGGTTTATTTGTAATATCAACTTTTATTAAAATAACTATAAGTTTCGATAAATCTCATATTTTGTAGTTTATTCCATCTTTCTAACATATTCTTATTTAGTCATAAATTTTAGTCTTATTTTGGTGTTTGTAAAAGTGCTTACACCAAAAATGGATTGTTTAATATCTTTGAAAAAGATGTGATTCTGAATGTTTATGAAAATAGGAAAGAACATGAATAAAACTAAACGATATCTTGAGTTAATTCTAGGCCTGTGTAAACGGCGAAATACTATCATTTATGGACATTTGACATGTGTGCATCGACAGTATAACAAATTTTACAAAAAACAAACTTTTCGCAAAACAAATTTTAAAATAATATTACGTATTGAATATACGACTAAATATATTATGTTTGCACAAAGGTGTAAAATATTAGTATGGTAACTAGTAAAAAATTAGTATAGTAACAAGTAAAATGTACTAGAACTAAAGTAACTTGATATTTCAAACAATTTTGTAATACGTGAAGGATGATTTGCCTATGATAAAGGGAGAGAGTCAGTTTCCTAGTTGGAGTTAGCCTAGCTAGAGTAACAGGCCATGTCCTAGAGGCCCTAATAGAATTAATTAGATTAAAGAGAATGACTCTCTGCTGATACGATTATAAAGTTGGCATTTAGCCAAATCGATTAGTATGCCGACAAGGAGTTGAGACAGTTTGGTGTGACAGGTCATGTACTTAAAGGTATAATGGACTTGATAAATGAGAGATTGACTCTCTGCTGATATGATTACAAATTTCGGCAGTTTGCCAAACTCGATCGGTATGCCGACAAGGAGTTGAGACAGTTTGGCGTGACAGGTATGTACTTAAAGGTATAGTGGACTTGATAAATGAGAGAATGACTCTCTGCTGATATGATTACAAATTTCGGCAGTTTGCCAAACTCGATTGGTATGCCGACAAGGACTTGAGACAGTTCGGCGTGACAGGTCATGTACTTAAAGGTATAATGGACTTGATAAATGAGAGAATGACTCTCTGCTGATATGATTACAAATTTCGGCAGTTTGCCAAACTCGATCGGTATGCCGACAATGAGTTGAGACAGTTTGGTGTGACAGGTCATGTACTTAAAGGTATAATGGACTTGATAAATGAGAGATTGACTCTCTGCTGATATGATTACCATGTTCGGCAGTTTGCCAAACTCGATTGGTATGCCGACAATGAGTTGAGACAGTTTGGTGTGACAGGTCATGTACTTAAAGGTATAATGGACTTGATAAATGAGAGATTGACTCTCTGCTGATATGATTACCATGTTCGGCAGTTTGCCAAACTCGATTGGTATGCCGACAATGAGTTGAGACAGTTTGGTGTGACAGGTCATGTACTTAAAGGTATAATGGACTTGATAAATGAGAGATTGACTCTCTGCTGATATGATTACCATGTTCGGCAGTTTGCCAAACTCGATTGGTATGCCGACAAGGAGTTGAGACAGTTTTGCGTGACAGGTCATGTACTTAAAGGTATAATGGACTTGATAAATGAGAGATTGACTCTCTGCTGATATGATTACAAAGTTCGGGCAGTTAGCCAAACTCGATCGGTATGCCGACAATGAGTTGAGACAGTTTGGTGTGACAGGTCATGTACTTAAAGGTATAATGGACTTGATAAATGAGAGATTGACTCTCTGCTGATATGATTACCATGTTCGGCAGTTTGCCAAACTCGATTGGTATGCCGACAATGAGTTGAGACAGTTTGGTGTGACAGGTCATGTACTTAAAGGTATAATGGACTTGATAAATGAGAGATTGACTCTCTGCTGATATGATTACCATGTTCGGCAGTTTTCCAAACTCGATTGGTATGCCGACAATGAGTTGAGACAGTTTGGCGTGACAGGTCATGTACTTAAAGGTATAATGGACTTGATAAATGAGAGATTGACTCTCTGCTGATATGATTACCATGTTCGGCAGTTTGCCAAACTCGATTGGTATGCCGACAATGAGTTGAGACCAGTTTTGGCGTGACAGGTCATGTACTTAAAGGTATAATGGACATGATAAATGAGAGATTGACTCTCTGCTGATATGATTACCATGTTCGGCAGTTTGCCAAACTCGATTGGTATGCCGACAAGGAGTTGAGACAGTTTTGCGTGACAGGTCATGTACTTAAAGGTATAATGGACTTGATAAATGAGAGATTGACTCTCTGCTGATATGATTACAAAGTTGGGGCAGTTAGCTAAACTCGATTGGTATGCCGACAAGGAGTTGAGACAGTTTAGCGTGACAGGTCATGTACTAAAGGTATAATGGACTTGATAAATGAGAGAATGACTCTCTGCTGATATGATTACAAATTTCGGCAGTTTGCCAAACTCGATTGGTATGCCGACAAGGAGTTGAGACAGTTTTGCGTGACAGGTCATGTACTTAAAGGTATAATTTTATTTTATTTCCTTTCAACGGTCAAAGACCACTTTATAACAATAAACATAGTGCAAGGTAGCTAATTACCATTATAGTGCCCAGACATGACAGGGACAAGCCAAACATGCGATTGGACTCTATACTCCTAGACATGATTGATAGTGTACATAATAAGTATAAATTATAATAAATATAACAGTAATGATAATAAATGTTGAGCAGATAAGCAACCTAGAAATAAATACCAGTGCAAAACAAACTATCCATAAATAAGTAACAGTGCAGAAAACTATAAATGGATAACAAGAACAAAAAAAGAAATGTACTCGTATAAATGAAAAACAATGTTAATAAAATATTTTTAAATAAGTGACAATGCAAAAAAAAACTTAGAATGAATAACAAGTGACAAAGATTTATAAACACCAACAAAGTAAAAAATATATAAATAAATAAAACATTTCTCAATACAAACTACCATCCTTAACAATAACGAGTGAAAAAACACAAACACGTACAAAACAAATGCCAAATATAATAATTAATAAATAAATAACAACTGCACAAAGCATTTAAATAAAGAAATACGAAGAGCTACAATTATGGCAAAAGTGACAACTGTAATGGACTTGATAAATGAGAGAATGACTCTCTGCTGATATGATTACAAAGTTCGGGCAGTTAGCTAAACTCGATTGGTATGCCGACAAGGACTTGAGACAGTTTGGCGTGACAGGTCATGTACTTAAAGGTATAATGGACTTAATAAATTAGAGAATGACTCTCTACTGATATGATTACAAAGTTCGGGCAGTTAGCTAAACTCGATTGGTATGCCGACAAGGACTTGAGACAGTTTGGCGTGACAGGTCATGTACTTAAAGGTATAATGGACTTGATAAATGATGAGAGAATGTCTCTTTGCTGATATGATTACAAAGTTCGGGCAGTTAGCCAAACTCGATTGGTATGCCGACAAGGAGTTGAGACAGTTTGGCGTGACAGGTCATGTACTTAAAGGTATAATGGACTTGATAAATGAGAGAATGTCTCTTTGCTGATATGATTACAAAGTTCGGGCAGTTAGCCAAACTCGATTGGTATGCCGACAAGGAGTTGAGACAGTTTGGCGTGACAGGTTGTGTCCTGAATGGGCTAATGCACTTTGACGCCACTCCCAGAACTTTATTGACATTTAAACAGTCGTCTATTGCGTGTCAATTGTGAAATATTTTATTTAGCTCAATAATATTTTAATTATCCTACGGCTATCAATAATATAGTATAAAAATCTAATGTTTTCTGTTTGACTGTGCAAATTGTATTTTGCTTTATTTTTGTAACCAAATTTTAATGTCAATGGTTAACATATAATTGTCTTTTGCTCCTGTTGAGTTGTAATTTTGAATTAGCTTAGTTTAAATCATCCAACAAAAAAAAACCAGTATATCACTCATTCCACCAAGACACATAGAGGTCTATAAATATATTATTTCTTATTTCCGTGAATTCATTTATCATTGTTGTGCACAGATATTCGAATAAGATAATTAGAAACTTTAGTTTACATTTAAATTTGAAAGCAGAAATTTTTAGAGAATTATTACGTATGTACTCATAAGTATACCACAAATGCAAATGATAATTTTTATATATATATGTTTCTAGTTTTAAGTTCAGTGTATTAATTATTATAGGATATTGTCTGACCATTGTTATAAAACCCAACTAAAATTAAGTGTATATCTGAACAAAAAAAACGGAATTGCCATTACTGACTTTGTGATGCACCTTGTTTATAATAGTGGAAGGAAACACTGAGACGATGTGTCACGTAAAACTGCACTAACAAGGGACGGCGTGCCATCGTCTCAGAGGCTACTGTCCTAGATCCAAACATCCATACATGTTTCCATTGATTTAAGGAAAAGCAGAGAGACGATGTGTCACGTAAAACTGCACTAACAAGAAACGGCGTACTATTCTCTCCAAGGCTACTGTCCTAGATCCAAACATTCATACATGTTTCCATTGATTTAAGGAAAAACAGAGACGATGTGTCACGTAAAAACCGCATTAACAAGGGACGGCGTACTAGTCTCTCCAAGGCTACTGTCCTAGATCCAAACATCCATACATGTTTCCATTGATTTAAGGAAAAACAGAGACGATGTGTCACGTAAAACTGCACTAACAAGAGACGGGCGTACTATTCTCTCCTAGGCTACTGTCCTAGATCCAATAATCCATACATGTTTCCATTGATTTAAGGAAAAGCAGAGACGATGTGTCACGTAAAACCGCACTAACAAGGGACGGCGTACTATTCTCTCCAAGGCTACTGTCCTAGATCCAATAATCCATACATGTTTCAATTGATTTAAGGAAAAGCAGAGACGATGTGTCACGTAAAACCGCACTAACAAGGGACGGCGTACTATTCTCTCCAAGGCTACTGTCCTAGATCCAATAATCCATACATGTTTCCATTGACTTAAGGAAAAAGCAGAGACGATGTGTCACGTAAAACCGCACTAACAAGAAACGGCGTACTATTCTCTCCAAGGCTACTGTCCTAGATCCAAACATTCATACATGTTTCCATTGATTTAAGGAAAAACAGAGACGATGTGTCACGTAAAACCGCACTAACAAGGGACGGCGTACTATTCTCTCCAAGGCTACTGTCCTAGATCCAAACATCCATACATGTTTCCATTGATTTAAGGAAAAGCAGAGACGATGTGTCACGTAAAACTGCACTAACAAGAGACGGCGTACTATTCTCTCCTAGGCTACTGTCCTAGATCCAATAATCCATACATGTTTCCATTGATTTAAGGAAAAGCAGAGACGATGTGTCACGTAAAACCGCACTAACAAGGGACGGCGTGCCATCGTCTCAGAGGCTACTGTCCTAGATCCAAACATCCATACATGTTTCCATTGACTTAAGGAAAAGCAGAGACGATGTGTGTCACGTAAAACCGCACTAACAAGGGACGGTGTACTATTCTCTCCTAGGCTACTGTCCTAGATCCAATAATCTATACATGTTTCCATTGATTTAAGGAAAAGCAGAGACGATGTGTCACGTAAAACCGCACTAACAAGTGACGGCGTACTATTCTCTCCTAGGCTACTGTCCTAGATCCAATAATCCATACATGTTTCCATTGATTTAAGGAAAAGCAGAGAAGATGTGTCACGTAAAACCGCACTAACAAGGGACGGCGTACCATGCTCTCCGTGGCTACTGTCCTAGATCCAATCATTCATAAATTTTTACAGTGGTTTTAAGGAAAAACGGAGAAGAAGAAGAACAGCGGAAACTAAAGCTTGCTATCTCAACCCATTAAAACATTGCAACTCATTTAAATTAATTGAGGATTAATAATAATCAAGATGTTTTTCTTTAATCGAGACCTTCAAATAAGGTGTCACTTAATTGGTTTTTACATTTAAAAATTAGATTTGTCCCTCCAAAATCCCAATTTGAGAAAATGAGCTAAGTTTTAATAGTGACATCAAATTCCTAGAAAGGAGTTCCATCTCTCCTTCTTTATCTATCAAAAACTATTTAGATTGTATCCATACTTTCAACACAACCTGTAAATGATTTTATTTTATTACAATTATTTTAGTTCATGAACAGGATTTATAGATCACCGTCCAAAGGGCATAAAACTAAAGCTGGGCGATAGCCTTCGTCTGTTCTCGTGATTCACCGAGAGTAATATAATTTTCATTTATGATGCGAGTAATGTGTAAGTAATGTTGTTATTTATAAATCCAGCTATATAAAGTATCAATATTCATTTAAATTTGTACAGAAGGATATTTAGAATAGTTAAATGTCTTGTATATTTTACCAACATCTAGTTAGAAATATTAGTCTCATAACACCTTCAGAATGAACTATGGAAATCTTATCACGTGAAAATAATAATATATCTCATTTCAAAACCAGTCTTCAATTAGACCATTTGTTGCAAAACCTCAATAAAGCCCACTTAATCCATCTGTAACACATGTTGCACCAATCACTGAAACGAGAAAGTAATTGTTCTTGTGGAATGTATGTTGCAGATTCGTATACATTTACACTCTTTATTGGATACCTGAAAATAACGAATGCCACAGTAATAGACATACCTGACATGCCTCTCGCGCGGGAATGCCTGGGGCACAGCCAGGGAATGCTTGGGGCACATCCGGGGAATGCCATATTGATAAATAACCGGTCAAATATGTCTTGTAACATTTCCTTTACGTAAACCACTATGTCCAGTTTTTGTCATCGTACAATATATACGCGTTTATCACTGTTAATAAGCTGTTTTGGAATTCAACATGAAAAAATATTATTCGCTAAAATTTAGATTAAGTATTGTTTAAATATTAAAGATAATTATATTTAATTAGTACAAAACTATTAGAGAAACTTTTTTTATGATAAATAAAGGATCTTATGAATACGAATAATATATGTAGTAGTAATAATAATAATTATAATAATAATGTGTAGTCTACTAATTTAATTAGTATTTACCCAAAAATCAATTCTTTATAGAAGCAGAGGCTAATTACCTTTTGAGCCTTATTCTGCCCGTTCTCATGGGCCACTGGCCTGTGCGAGGATCTTATCAAACAGAATAAGAGGGAGAGTCGATAAAGTACAAGATCGATGGTACTTATAAAAAGTGCAGCGGTCACAGACAGGAATTGAACCTGCGCTATCTCTAACTCAAAGTCCAACGTCTTAGACCGCTCGGCCATCAGCTCTCCCATAGCAGGGGAAAGTTAATGGTAGGAAGGTTTATTCCAAAAACCGAAACACCTAAAAATTCTACCCCTAGATAAACTCTTAAAAGTAACATAAAACTTTTCTTTAAAAAATTAAAGAAAATAAAATGTAATAAAGAATATAATAATAAGTAAAAATAAATTTTTTCTCAAAGAGTTCAGAGAGTTCAAAGAGTTTCCGAACTCAGGAAGGAATAATGTAGGAAAGAACCTGTTGGAACGGAACGCCTGGAACTGGAAACTGATTTGGTGGAACTAGTTCTGCGCTCGGAACGGTCCGGTTGGAACCATCCCAGATTCTGAAAGGCCTGGCACACCTCTAGTAAGGACAAACACAAAATTCACCGTTAGAAACTCTGAGATCGTAGTGCACTTAATTGCTTACCTGATGAGACAATGAGACTAAAACTTCAGCTATTTATAGATAATGTGATGTCGAAACGATGTAAATTTTTCGTTTTCAGCTTCTTCGTTGTCGACTCTCTTTGGATCTCTTCAGACGAACATGGCTCCAGAACTTCCTTTTCTGCTTATTTGGCATAAACTGTTATTGTGCCGTATTTGTTCTATCAGATTTTCCAAAGCAATTGATTTCAACGGTGAACAGGATTAATAGTTTAGGCCATTTCATTCATTATTTGGTGTTCATCTTTCATTGTAGGAAATTGTCCAATAGTTCGATAATAATATTTTAAGTACTGGTGGGGCGTAACCACCTCCTTGTATAATTAATGCGTATTGGATAGTATAAATAAAACCATCATTTTCTGCATCATACATATTTTGTGTTCTAAGTAAGTGTAATAGAATAAAAAGAGTAATTATATCAACATACTGCACCTTAAGGTAGTTAATAGTGTTTGATAATGTTTATTAACGAAAGTGCTATGACATTATAGCATGAAGTAGGGCCATAATTAATTTGGAAAGAAATTATTTATGTTAAGAGATTTTCCCTTATAGAAACTGACCGAATTTGTTGTCAGTTTTAACGAGTTCCTTCTGGATTTGACAACACTTTGTGCCACTATATAATAGCTTTCATGTGCACACTTACAAAGGCTTTCTATCTCTTACCTCTATCTCTTTCTCTTCATCTTGACGTCCAGAGTTGAACAAAGAAAATTTGCTGTTACACAGAATTGTATTTATAATCTTCTCAATAAGTAATACAGGTATGTAGTACATACAATTACGAACGTCTGTAAGATTTTCGCCTAGTATTTATTTTCTCAGAATAAAATAAGTAATTTTAGACTTTTATTAGTTTGTCTATAAAATTTAAATGGTTGCATAATATTTAGTTATTATTGTTACAATTGATTAAAAATCAATATATTCTAAATTAAATGTGGTACTGTGCAACAACGTTATATTTATGTCCATATTTTAACGTATACATTATCTGCATAATATAAGTATATACAATATCTTGGTTATTGAATTTTATTAATTGGTCTGTTACATTTTATATAAATGCCTATGAGCCGAGAACCAATTCGATAGTTAGAGGACGCACCTAGATTTTCGTGAAAGCGGTCGAATAATTTTTCCCAGAAAACAAATCGATCGGCAGCCACAATAGTGTTAATAAGGTACACAGTCACCCGTCAAACACGTAAATAAAAGTTTAGTTTTAGCTAACTTACTATTTCAGTTTCATGACAGACTATTTCGCAGAAAATGATAACTTTGTCCCTTTACCTCGTTGGCTGGCGGTGATATAAGTTCTTTGTACATGTCTGTCAGTTTTAGCTAACAATATCAAGACCGAATATTTGGCTGAATGTGATAACTTTGTATCTTTACTTCGTTGGCTGGCGATGACGGAACTTCTATGTACATGTCTCATAGTTTCAGCTAACAACATCAAGACAGAATTTTGGGCTGAATGTGATAACTTTTTTATCTTTACTTCGTTGGCTGGCGATGACGGAACTTCTATGTACATGTTTCGTAGTTTCAGCTAACAACATCAAGACAGAATATTGGGCTGAATGTGATAACTTTGTATCTTTACTTCGTTGGCTGGCGATGACGGAACTTCTATGTACATGTTTCGTAGTTTCAGCTAACAACATCAAGACAGAATATTGGGCTGAATGTGATAACTTTGTATCTTTACTTCGTTGACTGGCGATGACGGAACTTCTATGTACATGTTTCGTAGTTTCAGCTAACAACATCAAGACAGAAGTTTGGGCTGAATGTGATAACTTTGTATCTTTACTTCGTTGACTGGCGATGACGGAACTTCTATGTACATGTCTCGTAGTTTCAGCTAACAACATCAAGACAGAATTTTGGGCTGAATGTGATAACTTTGTATCTTTACTTCGTTGGCTGGCGATGACGGAACTTCTATGTACATTTTTCGTAGTTTCAGCTAACAACATCAAGACAGAAGTTTGGGCTGAATGTGATAACTTTGTATCTTTACTTCGTTGGATGGTGATGACGGAACTTCTATGTACATGTTTCGTAGTTTCAGCTAACAACATCAAGACAGAAGTTTGGGCTGAATGTGATAACTTTGTATCTTTACTTCGTTGGCTGGCGATGACGGAACATCTATGTACATGTTTCGTAGTTTCAGCTAAACAACATCAAGACAGAATATTGGGCTGAATGTGATAACTTTGTATCTTTACTTCGTTGGCTGGCGATGACGGAACTTCTATGTACATGTTTCGTAGTTTCAGCTAACAACATCCAAGACAGAAGTTTGGGCTGAATGTGATAACTTTGTATCTTTACTTCGTTGGCTGGCGATGACGGAACTTCTATGTACATGTTTCGTAGTTTCAGCTAACAACATCAAGACAGAATATTGGGCTGAATGTGATAACTTTATATCTTTACTTCGTTGGCTGGCGATGACGGAACTTCTATGTACATGTTTCGTAGTTTCAGCTAACAACATCAAGACAGAATATTGGGCTGAATGTGATAACTTTGTATCTTTACTTCGTTGGCTGGCGATGACGGAACTACTATGGACATGTCATAGTTTCAGCTAACAACATCAAGACAGAATATCGGGCTGAATGTGATAACTTTGTATCTTTACCTCGTTGGCTGATGGTTCTTTTTACATGTCTGTAAGTTTCAGCTAACGATATCAGGACCGAATGTTTGTTTGTTTAACTTTGACCTCGTTGGCTGGCGGTGATAAAACTTCAAACAAGTTACCAAGCAAAGTACTCGCAGGACGAGGAATCTAGAGATTGTGATGATTCTTATTATCACTACAGACTAAAGGAATTATAGGAACCACTTCAGAGTAAATATGCAGAGCTCAGAGGTTTTTCATAATATTACATCATTTTACCATAGTAAGGCAAAGGAAACAATCTAGTAACACGTTTTGCTCGAGTTATAAGTCCTGATGAAGACCAACATAGATTCAACTTTGAATAGTGAAATAGAATATATCGTAAACATTGAAGTTTCTAAGTTTTATGCCCTGTCTTATTGTGATAAAATTATGTTAATTAATATATAAATAATTTAAGGTAAATAACGAGAGCTAAATATTATGAGTGATTGGTAATGAATAAATAAGCACTACAATAAATATAAATTAACAAATTAAGAAACCAAAAACAATTAACTATGTAAGAATAGCACAAATATAACAATTCAACAAAGGAAAACACAAATTAAACTATATAAAACTAAATTTTATATAACAGCTTGGTATGTTTTTTAAGTTTCTATATATTGTAATTAAATTACAGTCTTAAGATTCTCAAATATGTATTATTTAGAAAATGTGGGATTTACGTTCAAATTATAGGGTAGCTATTGAGTGGGGCCTACTCGTATTTATCATTAAAACACACTGGTGTCACTCAGCGAGCATACTACCATGAATAAAAAGATGTACGCTCATTTTAGATAAAGAGTGAACACTTACATATTATGTTTCAATAGTTTTTATATACAAAGGGGTGTCACGAAAATCTGTCACTGTCAGTAGTCGTTATTTCAAACAAAAAATTTCATAGAAATTTAGGTCGAGAAACGTCTTGTTTAGCTACTAAACCGCCATTTTGTATTTTGAAGAAAAAAATTATCATCTCTAAAACTAGTTGAGGTAAAGAAACCAAATTTGGCACACAGGTTTGAATAGATAAGAGTAAAATATTTAAATATGTTTATATCAACAAAATTGCGTAAATAGAAAATTTTAAAGTCAAATAACAAAAAATAAGATTTTTTTAAACGGACTCGACACCAACAATTTAAAAAAAAATTGCAGTGGTACTTGATTCAACGAAATTCGTCGATGCATAAGCGAGAGAGAGAGAGAGAGAGAGAGAGAGAGAGAGAGGATGAGAGAGAGAGAGAGAGAGAGAGAGAGAGAGAGAGAGAATGGTGAGGGGGGAGTGAGAGAGAGAGAGGGGATACGTTTGCAGATGACTATTCAAAGACAAAACGTGTTTTTTTTTTTAATTTTCCTCTTATTCATTCTAACGCGTGTGCCAAATTTGGCTTCTTCTGTTTAACTAGTTTGTGAGATAATAATTTCTTCATAAAAAATACAAAATGGCGGCTAGTGGCTAAACGAGACATTTTCGACCTATGTTTATAAATACATTTTGTTTGAAATTATGGAACACTAATTACCCACAGGATTTCTGTATTTATAAATATATATGTACACCACATTCATGAGGAAAAATAAAAAAATTTTCATGTCTCTGTATGATTCTTAGCTAAAAAAAAATGTATACTCATAAATACATATTATACAAACGTTATACTCATAAATTCATAATATATAAACTTATACTCATAATTAAATATTGTTTGCTTTTATTTTTTACATATTATCTTGACCCATAACGCTAATTTACTCCACCTTATTACCACTGGAAATGTTTACTAAGTATGCTCTGTAAATTTATTTTTTCATTTCAGACGCAATTGTAAATTGATTACAATATTTCCTGACAAAATAGTTCGCTTAAACGTTTCGAGTAGAGTTCCATTATCACGTTTTGCATAAATATGAGTTGAGCCGAACTTTTGTAATCTGTTGTTGGGAGATGGAAAAGTCTCGTTTTTAGAACTTTCCTGATTTCCCCAACTAAACCAGGCGGGTAACTTTGTTGAGTCTTCAGTGATCCCTTGGTTTTGTAATTCGATATTGTAATAGAAATAAAATAACGATGGTTTTTTGACCACTTTCGATTTCATAATCCGTAAATATAACGTAGTACTAAACATATGATTGTGTTCTTTGACGGCATAACATTATTTCCCCGTTTATAAATAAAAGAAAATGCTTCTACAGCAGAAGTTTATAAGTGTAAAATAAAACATTCTTCATACCGTGTTTGGTACCATAAAATAAATTGCTTCAGTTAATTCAAAGTACTATTATTTTTCTAGCTGATATCAGTGGCTTTGCAAACAGGACATAACAATATTGCCCCGTTTATAAATAAAAGAAATGCTTCTACAGCAGAAATGTATAAGTGGCAAATATCGTATAATGTTTGGTACTAACAATAAAGTGTTTCAGTAAGTTAAAACTATTATCATTTTTCTAGAAGTTACCAGTGGCTTCGCAAGTGTTTTTCCTGCTGAATCACTTTTAAACAGCATAGTAAACACTCGAAAGATAAGTTATGTCCATTGTAAGGTATTCTAATCTCCCGATTTTGTTTTACAATAAAATGAAAAGTTTAATTACCTGTAAGTTGGAGTGTGAGACAGATTATAACAGTACTAATAGAATAATACAATTTCTATGCAACATTCCATGATATTAATGATCTAGCTCCAACGATTGTACATGTTCAAGACGACGGCTAATTTACATACTTTTTTATTTGCCGTAAATTTCTTTACACCATAAATTATAACGAGAAAAGTATGTAGGCTTCGCAATTCAGCACAAAAACATTATTTCTGAATGTTTTATTTAATGCTTATCCATGTAACACGGTAGTGCCTAAAAATTATTTTACCTAAAAAATTAAGCAATCGTGCGTCCGACGGGGTACACGAGAGCGTTAGGTATTTCTTTAAGCGCGAGATCATATTTAACAAACCGCTAAGGCAGGCAAGCAATAAAAACGCAATAAGGAAATTACACAGCATCGTGTACCCCATCAAGCGAGTTTCACTTATTCATACAATTTATATTGAAGAACTACTGTTATAGCTTCTTAAATTTTAAATTAGGACGCCATGATTATTTACTAACCAACTTCTTGATGGAAACTCAATCCTTATTGTTTCACTTGGGATAAGACTGCTCTAGTAATTCAAACACTCATAAGAATTATATCGACAGTATTAAGAAGTTGGCCGTGTACCTCAGGGTTAATAAAACTGTAATAATTTAGAAGGCATTAATCTCCATTATATCACTCATTATTTTCGAAATGTCGTATATACAACAGTGCTCTATAATGTTTAGAAAATTACAAGATTGGTATGTGCATAACTTGATATTATTGTACTAATTATAAGGACACGAACCCCATACTCTTGAAATCGCACTTTTAACGACAGTCACATATGTCAGAGAGACCCTGGAGCATTTATAATAACATAACTTTTCTTTCCTGGTCAGGCGTTCAGGTGAATAAAACATAATAATAAAATATCACTTAGACGATAATTTTCACACTTAAAAACATCCTACTTTGTACATAATTACCGAATACATAATTATACGTAGAGATACACTGAACATACAAACCTAAACATCTAAATTATAAACTCCAGGTTTTAACAAACCAGATTACATTTACAGTGATAAGCTTAGTTACATTGTGCAGAGTATTGATGTGCCAATAACAGGGTTTGCCCCGCCAGCTGGCCGCATGTCTGAACTTGACAGGTTTGCCCAAACTTGACGCAACGCATTTGCAGTAATGGATAACAGTAATTAGCAGAAATTATTGTTCCAGAGTTGGTACGAAGCAACTAGCTCTCACACACGCGATAAATTAATTTAAGTAAAATTGAGTAACTTGATTTTAACCTTTGTGTAATATTAAATTATTTTATATGTAATCGTTCTATAACAGCGTGAAAGAAAAAAATTGCTCATATAAAAATTAGTTCAATTTATTTGTTGTCACAGGTTGGTGTGAAAGTACCGCAAACCGCTCACGGTCTTGCTGCACTTAGAGAGTTTACTAAGTTCAAATTTTAATTTAATTTTTTTTGTAATTTTAGCGCATACGAAAAAATTGTAATCTAATAGTCTTCTTTAAATAAGTGACTCCTTTTGCAAGTGAGATAAGTATGATGAAATGAATGCGGAGGAGAGAGAACGCCTTTAGGACTTTGATAACCTCCACATATTAGCAAAGTCTAGGGTGAGACCCTGGAATAAAAGAATAACTTCTTGTCCTTAGGTTTGTCAGAAGGCATTTGCCGGAAGTGCAAGAACAGCAGTCTGATATGCTCCTTTTTTTTCGAAAAATCATCACTGGACAGAGAGGGTCAACAATACAACAATAAATTCCTTTTAATATGATTCAGTAGATGAGAACGTAACAACGCAGCAATCAATCCAGGCAAGATGACAGGGCATGACAACAAAACCTTTTTAGTATGATTCAGTAGAGGAGAAATTAACACCACACCAACCACTCCAGGTAAGATGACGGGGAACGACAATAAATCCTTTTTAATATGATTCAGTAGATAAGAACGTAACACCACACCAACCACTCCAAGTAAGATGACGGGGCATGACAACAAAACCTTTTTAGTATGATTCAGTAGATGAGAAATTAACACCACACCAACCACTCCAGGTAAGATGACGGGGCATGACAATAAATCCTTTTTAATATGATTCAGTAGATAAGAACGTAACACCACACCAGCCACTCCAGGCAAGATGACGAGGCATGACACTAAATTCCTTTTTAATATGATTCAGTAGATAAGAACGTAACACCACACCAACCACTCCAGGCAAGATGACGGGGTATGACAATAAATCCTTTTTAATATGATTCAGTAGATAAGAACGTAACACCACACCAACCACTCCAGGCAAGATGACGAGGCATGACTCTAAATCCTTTTTAATATGATTCAGTAGATAAGAACGTAACACCACACCAATCACTCCAGGCAAGATGACGAGGGGCATGACACTAAATCCTTTTTAATATGATTCAGTAGATAAGAACGTAACACCACCGCAGCAACCACTCCAGGCAAGATGACGAGGCATGACACTAAATCCTTTTTAATATGATTCAGTAGATAAAAAAGTAACACCACACCAACCCACTCCAGGCAAGATGACGGGGTATGACAATAAATCCTTTTTAATATGATTCAGTAGATGAGAACGTAACACCGCAGCAATCACTCCAGACAAGATGACAGGGCACGACAATAAATCCTTTTTAACGTTGATTAAAATAATTTTCCCCTAAATTGAATAAGTCTATTAAGAATTCCTCCTTCTTTCCTCGTCTCCTTTCTACTTAAGAACTACTCTATGATTTAAATACTAGTACCTTATTGGAAATTGAAACTATTAACTTTTCTCATGCTGTGTTTTCGTTCAGAGTGCAGCGATTGAAAGTAGAATAATAATTTCACGTCATGATGTATTTAATGTTTTAATAGCTTACAATGAAGTTTGTCAATAAAAATGTTTTATCACCTGAGACGGCTTTGCTCGAAGTTAAGTGAAGCTTTAAAAAAGTTTCTCGACCAAATTTTGAGATATATACATTTAAAGTACAATCAAGAATCTTACTTTTGCTCTCTTAAGCTTTTACTACTTACTACGTGGAACCATTTTAGGGATGACAGTCAAGAATACTTATAATTGAATTCACAATTTGAAAGTATAAAATCTGAATTTGAAATTAGTACGAAACACATTATTAAGGCTTGCAGTTTATTGTTAATACATGTTAAGTATAAACAGGTAATAAGTTATGAATATTTTAAATTCCTCCATGAGAACAATCGAAATTAAAGAAAAACCCGGAAAGAAATTTATAATCCTTTAGTAATATACGCGCGCATACAAGAAGGCAAAATCTTGTTGATCTTATAAAATTATAATTATGGGTGCTAATTGTTATGATTTCTTATCGGACACTTTTCTTATAAAACTTTTTTATAAGTTCTAACGCTTTTTTTAAAAACTTTTTACGTTAAAAACAAATAAGATATAATCAGTAAAGTATATATATTAGTTGCTTAATAAAATTATACCAATTTCATTACTACTTTCAACAAAATAATGATTCTAAAAAATGATGAGTCTTTAAAACATTCTTTTTAGAAATTTTCAAGCGCCTTAATAATTTAAGAGTTCTCTGTTCAATTTGTATGTATAACATGTATGGTATACATGTGACAAGTATCCCTTAACACGATTAATAAGATATATAGAACATATGTACATAACTGTATCTCAACTTAATTATAATTAAATACATTTAGATACATAATGCCTGTGTTGTTTAAGCTAATTAATGTAATAATGAGCACAACAAGGAATTTTTTTATTATTAATATATTTTTCATAATAGTTGTTATTACTTGGTTAGATAAATTTGTGTACAAATTATAAAATTTTTACTTTTAAATTAAATTAAATTATTTTATTGTACTTTCATAAATACATTAGTACAATTATATTTAATTCTGCCATTCATTAACATAAGTATAAACATTTATTTAAAGACATTGGTTTTTATTTGATACGCATTTATTTTAAGAGATTCACAAATTAGCTAGCAGTGCATTTATTCAATGATTTTTTTTCAGAGAGACAGTGCCTATTTTGTATAGAATCTCTCCAGATATTTGTATGAGATAACCCTCCTTGAAAAGTGTTTTGAAAGACACAAAACCCTAGAAAAAAATGCTCAACAATATGGTCACGGCTACCAAAGTCAGTGCTTGTAATGAAGACAACTCTCCATTTAGGGGTTTTTAAGTAGTTGCCTGTATCAATAAGGGGAAACATATTAAAATGAGATTAAAGAAGACTAAATGTTAAAAATCCATGTATAAAGAACATACGAAGAGTGAATTTAAATATCAGTTGAGTATAATACTTTTTATTACGCAAGGGAGTACCAGACATTTAGAGTACACTTGTAGGACGTTTTGTGATTCTTGGAAGTCTTGGAATCCTGAATAATTGTAAACTTCAAGTATATATTAAGATTAAATTAAATTCACGTAACTCTTTTATCAGACATTTTATTGGGAAGTAAATTTTCTCACAACTATCGCGGAGCTATATCAACCGTATAATTTATCAGATTCTGCTCAAAATACTAGTTGACAAAAATGAAATAATTGTAAATAATTCGAAAAATCGTAATAATTTGGGGGGTGTCTAGTAGGTATCTCTAGAGGTACTCTGTGTCTGGAATTTTGCTTGTTTTTAGAGAAAATCCTGTATATTACTTGTTATTCTTAACGTTCTAAAATTTATCATAAAGATTGTAATCAGCAATTTCAAAAATTACAATTTTCTGTTCAGAAAAATAGCTGTCGAGGAATAAATATCTAGATAAATTTTCTGGAGATTCCGTCATAGGCGGTTGAAAAATTATATAAACTTAGGTAAGCTAACATTAGCCCTAGCATAATTATCAACATAACTAGTTAAAAATCAATACTATTATTTTATCACACTTTGAATACAACAAATGTGTACCTGCAGTGATGGTTACATATTTAGGCCACATGTACTGTTGTGTAGACAAAGCCACCCAATAAATATTTGCATGTGTGAGAACAGCTTGCGGTCGTGTCCGTGTATCGGACTCACGTATTATCAAATCACACATACGCTTGTTTCGGTCGCAGCTCACACAGGCTTTCAGATCACACGTGGCCTCAGGAATAGCTGGAATTTGTTTATGTCGTTCACCACAATACCAATATTTCCATAATTCTCTGTATAAACATTTTATGAAATAGTAGTCTCAAGTTTTAAAAGAATAATTTGACAACCATTATTGTTCCATAACTTTTGCATAATTCCATTACCACATTGAGCAGTTATAATTTGCTTGTTAATGGAGTAGCAGTTTTCCTTTCCTTCATTTACCGTTATTGTTCCATAATGTTTGTCTAATTCCTTTGTTAAATTGTGTATTGAACTTAAGAAATTCTGTTGCTTCATCATGTTGAAGCATTTTTCCTTCATTACCATAACTGTTTCATTCCATTGTTGAATTGTGCAGTTAAAGTAAACAAATTCCGTTGCTTGATCATATTTACGTTTTTTTCTTCATTACCGTTATTTTTCCGTAATATTTGTCTAATTCCATTGTTATATTGTACAGTGAAGTGGATTAATTCCGTTGCTTGATCATGTTGAAGTATTGTTTGGCTTTATTACGGTTATTGTTAAATCATTTTTGCCTGATTACATTGTCAAATTGTGCAGTGAAGTAAAGAACTTTCGTTGCTTCATTATGTTGAAGCATTTTTTCCTTCATTACTGTTATTCTTCTATAATATTGTTCTAATTCCTTTGTCAAACCGTGCATTGAAGTTAAGAAATTCCGTTTGCTTAATCTTGTTTAATTCATTCTTTCTTCATTACCGTTATTGTTCCAATAATTTTTGTTTAATTCCATTGTCAAAACTGTGCATTGAAGTGTAAGAAATTTCATCGCGCTTGATCATGTTGAAGCATTTTCCCTTCATTACCGTTATTTTTTCCATCAATTTTTTCTACATTCTATTATTAAAATTATTGTGGAGTGAAGTGAAGAAATTCCTATGCTTGATCGTGTTGAAGCATTATATCTTTATTAACGTTATTGTTCCATAATTGTAGTCTAATTCCATTGTCAAATTGTGTAGTGAAGTGAAGAAATTTCGTTTTTTGATCATGTTAGCATTTTTTTCTGGCATGTTGGCACCTGGCTGCGAAGGAAAATGTTCATAAACTACCGTACTGCATGCACAAACGCTATTTATCTCTGCCTCTTGCCTCATATTTATGTATGTCTCGTAGTCTATTTAAGGCACATGTAATAAAACAAAATAAATGCGTTTCTAAGATTTAGAGACATGCCAAAGACCTTTGCTAATTTTTGAACACTATTACTTAAAATTTCAAATTAGCAATAATAGAAATTTCTTCTTGTTTTTGTAAATTCAAAACTCTCTTAAAAATGGTTGTTTGCAGATCTTCACCAAAATATATTATATTAAGCCGTAATCACTACCTGTCTAGGTTAATATGTTGCCAAAGATCTGAAAACATAAAACTCCTGAGAATAATTTGGCACCAAACACGATTCAACGTGATTATTCCATGCCTACCCTCAATCAAGTGTGAATTCCAAGTATCTTTGTAGAATAGACTTCCTCCAAAAATGTATCTGCCATCATAATAGTAGGACCACTTTCATTGCATTGAAAAAATTCAGGACATTCGATTTTAATGAATGTATTTGTAGATCGAGGCCATTGAAATGTTGAAAACAGTTTTTAAAGCCAACAAAAGCATTTAACTCCAAATTTGTTCGAGGTTCCTCTAAACCATAGTCGTGTCATCTGCGTACATGCACAAGCAGTAGTGATGATTCAATGTCATTGACATATATCAGGAAAAGAAATTAAATGAGTGTTGATCCTTGAGGGACTCCATAGCTCAGTGCACTAAGTTTTGAAATTTGGACGACCTGTGTTATATGGTTTAGAAATGAACTATTCCATAACAGCGGCACATCTCTAATTTCGTAGGGTTCTAATTTTTCAATCAATGTTTATGTGGTCAACACAAGCAAATACTGTACTATGGAAAAAAACCCACTTAATATGTGATTTTGACCTTAAATCCCCTCTAGAAACATATCCACAAGATTCAGTATTGCGTCAATTGTCGATATTCTCTTTCTAAAACCGAATTGGTCTTCTGAAAATTGTTTGTCTTATAATAAGTATTTAGAAGTTTTTTTGAAACAATTTTTCAATATTTTTCTCAGTACGGGAAAAATAGAGGACAAACCGACAGTTATTTAGTCAAACGATCATAGGGGCGGTGATCTGTGGCCGGCCCCCCCACCCCCCCCCCCCCCCACCCCCCCCCCCCCCCACCCCCCCCCCCCCCCACCCCCCCCCCCCCCCACCCCCCCCCCCCCCCACCCCCCCCCCCCAAAACTCAACATTCGCAACCTGTTTTATTAATTTTGGTGCAGGGAAGGGACCTTAAATGAACTAGAGAGTAAAATGTTTGTTATCTGCCTCACAATAATTGTTAAATTACTAACTAAAACTGTTGGGTGATTTATATAAAAACAAATGTGAAAGAGTAAACATTGGAGGGGACGTCTAGGTTATTGCGGCCATTCCTTATCCCTGATTTTATAATGCCCTTTAAATTGACGGGTATGTCACTTTTTAAGGGACAAATCTGTATAAAAAGCTTGGCTTGGGTAGTTCAATTCGAATTGTTGCAAACAACTAATTTTGATAACTCTATGGGAATAAAGTATTTTATTACTTGTAATGCAAACTTAATGCAAAGCTTCACTGTAAAGTGCTGAAGATGTTTTCAACCAACATTTAAAACAGGACTGTCAAACACTTTTAAAACTTGTCATGATCAAAACTTCGTTTTGTTTTTAAGGATATTGAGTGCTTTCAAGTAAAACAGGGTTATAAAATTGTAACATGACGTCAGTTACAAAGCACATCGTTGTCAGTTAGTTGTGGCACTCGATCTTTCGTTTTTAAAAATTACACGATATACTTTATTACGATGCTGCTTTATTTGTAATTTTTATAAATTATTAGACTACTGTTGATAATTATCTAACCATATAATTAATATCAGGTATGCATTAATGTCACAGTTACCAATAGTTCTTATTTTCTCTTCTCGATCAGTCAACACCTAAGAACTTCTGGTGTAATTGCTAGTAAATCACCTTTTATTTCTAATGGCTCTAGATAAAAATACGCGTTTTTCTTAAATGTAGAGGTATATTTCGTTAAAAGTCTACAAATATAAATCTGTTTGTTTGTTAAAAACAATATATTTATTAACATGATGTTCAAAACTTCTATGTTACTTTTACGCGACAGTACTAGTGAAAGATAATACGGGCAGCTTTTAGTGCTTTGTAAGTATGTGCTATCTATACGACTGCCAAAGCCTCATAAATTCATAGATTGTAATCTTTTGAATCATTAGCATTAGAGCCTTTAATCATAATCATCAGCCTATAATTGAAAACGAATAATGTCTAAGACAGACCAAAAATTTACAACTGTCTTAAAACTATAATTGCAGGAAACTGCAAGCGTACGAAATAAATATATACATTAAATATATATTATATATAACATATATATTCTATATATTAAAGTATATATATACAGGGTGAGTCAGAAATATGGTAAAATATTTTAAGACGTGATTGTAGAGCTAAAAATAAGAAAAAAATGTTAATATATAGGTAGGTCCGGAAACGCTCCATTACTGAGTAATAGCTGGCGAAAGATTTTTGCTTTGTTTTCAGTTCACCTGGTGAAATTAAGTGATTCTGAAAGGTTTTGTTCTTACTTTCTAACTCAAATAAGATGGATTTATAAAGGAAATCACCTGATAAATCAAATAAAACCACTCTAGAGGTTGTAGTGTGAACAGTTTTTGAGAAAAAAGTATGAAATTTGCCAAAAATCTAATCACAAAAATACGTTTTAAAATGTTTGATGTCGGAATAACATTGTTTAAATGACCAATAAACAAATTGTTTTTCCTGATACAGATTGTAGAGAATTTTAATTCTGAAAACAACCATAATAAACAAAGTTAACTAAATGTGTGAAAAAGTTATGATATTGACTCCTCACGTATCACACTACACAGAAAAACTTTTGCTGTTTTATAATAAGGAATGAGTATCTGATTGGTAACATCTGGTGAAAAATAAACATTTTTAACTCAAAATTATATTTTTAAATACAATAAACATCTACAATCGCTTTTAGTCTCACCGGTTAGATTAAAAAGGGTGCTCTAAATGACCTCCATTGTTCAAAATGCACGCGTTCAGGGCGTCTTCTCATCAAGTTTCGGACCCATTCAAAAACTCCAGGTGTCTGCTTAATGGTTTCTATTCCATTAGAAATGTTTAATCGGAGTTCTTCAATGGTATCTATTGGGGAAGAGTAAACTAATGTTTTTAAATGTCCCCAACATCCCCAAAGGATTTAAGTCTGGTGATCTTGCATGCCATGAAACTGGTCCACCTCGGCCTATCGATTGATTTGTGAATAATCTTATTTAGGGATCCACGAACAGCCAGAGAGTAGTGCGCAGGTGCCTCGTCATGCATAAACCACATGTTTTGGCGCAAATGCAGAGGTACATCATCAAGCAGGTTAGGTAGCTCGTCTCTTAAAAAGTATAAGTACATCACGCCATTAAGCCTGGGAAGGAAGCACGAATACGATTAAAACGATCTGCTAAGATTCCATCCCAAACATTTACTGAAAACTGATGTTGTTGGGCGATTAGGTTTGATAGCAATGGGGATTTTCTGTCTGCCCAAATGTGGTTGTTATGGAAGTTAATGATAGCTCTTCTTGTAAAGTGAGCCTCATTGGTAAACAAAATTGTATTCAAAAAGTTTGGAATCAGCACATTTTAACAGAAACCATCGACAAAAAACAACATGGGGAGCGTGGTCTTGTGGCAAAAGAGTTGCTGGAACATGGAGTTGCTTGGGCATGCTGGAAGTGGTATGGGTGTAACTGGTACTCGTGTAGTATTCTCCGAATACTAGATTGGCTGACATTGAAACTGTAGTGACAATTCTCTAGTGCTCTTTTCAGGATAATCAGAAATTGTATTAAGAACCAACTCCTCTAATTCAAAAGTCCTACATGATCGGGCGTTGCCTGCATTATTATACTCCGGACTTCAAAGAACCTGTTTCAGATAGGCGTTGATGAATAGTGGCAAAAATCTTGCGCTTTGACACCTGCGGTTAGGAAAGTTCTAGACAGACGTCTTGGCTGAAGTACTATTGCAGCGTTCCAAACCATATATTAAAATACATGTCTGCTAAATCAGAGTTTGAATACACATGAATATTACCTTCCATTTTTAATTAATGAAACACACAACACAAAATCACTAATAAAAATGGATGGAAATAACTAGTTAAAATACTTTAACACAAGCACATAGTTATCTTTACAGTTTCTTGTTTTGTTCAACAATGAGGGTGACATATGTCATCTATTAATAAATGCCCAGCTGAATATTTATTATTTAAAAATTCTAAACAGTTGTTGGTTTAAATAATTAATTAGTACCAGCTGTTACCAATCAGATACTCATTCCTTATTATTAAAACAGCAAAAGTTTGCTGTGTAGTGTGATACGGTGAGGAGTCAATATCATAACTTTTTCACACATTTAGTTAACTTTGTTTATTATGGTTGTTTTCAGAATTAAATACTCTACAATCTGCATCAGGAAAAAAAAATTTGTTTATTGGTCATGTAACAATGTTATTCGACATCAAACATTTAAGAAGGTATTTTTGTTAATTAGATTTTTGGCGAATTTCATACTTTTTCTCACAAAACTAATCACACTACAACCTCTAGAGTGGTTTTATTTGATTTTCAGGTGATTTTCTTTATATATCCATCTTATTTGAGTTAAAAAGTAGAACAAAACCTTTCAGAATCACTTTAATTTCACCAGGTGATCTGAAAACAAAGCAAAATCTTTCGCCAGCTATTACTCAGTAATGGAGCGTTTCCGGACCTACCTTTATATAACATTTTTCTTATTTTTTAGCTCTACAATCACGTCTTAAAATATTTTTACCATATTTCTGACTCAACCTGTATATAGTATTATGTATAATATATAATATTTATATATAAATATTATATATATTATATATTATATATATATTTAAAATAATAAATGTTAAGGGTAATCATGATCATCATAAGGTTTTAAAAAACAATTAACTTTGTTAGCAACTCTGTCATCGTTTCAAAACCACTATTTATGTTCCAATTTAAAACCCATTTTAATTTTAATGACCTTACTGTAGATTCAATGCAAATTCTTAAAATATCAGTAAACACAGTTGAATATTTTATGATAAATTATTTTAATGCACACAGTCCACTCACTAACACGTACCCCGACGGAAGGAGGCACTCAGAGTGTGTTATGGCGTTAATTACTGACAGCAAGTTAGCGTAACCTGTTAGAATATTGATGTTGACTTCCCTGAAACAGTGGTGGGTAGATATTGAATAGCGCAGTTGCACATTGTTACAGTGCAAATTACATTTATCAGTCTAGACCGGTGAATACTCTCTGATCATTATTTTTAATGCACACAGTCCACTCACTAACACGTACCCCGATAGAAGGGGGCACTCAGAATGTGTTATGGCGGTAATTACTGACAGCAAGTTAGCGTAACCTGTTAGAATATTGATGTTGACTTCCCTGAACAGGTGGAGGGGAGATATTGTATAGCACAGTGCACATTGTTACAGTACAAATTATAATATATCAGTCTACACAGGTGAATATTTCTCTGATCATTATTTTAATGCGCACAATCCACTCACTAACACGTACCCGAGGGAAGGAGGCACTCAGAATGTGTTTTATGGTGGGTAATTACTGACAGCAAGTTAGCGTAACCTGTTAGAATATTGATGTTGACTTCCCTGATACAGGTGGTGGGTAGATATTGAATAGCGCAGTGCGCATTGTTACAGTGCAAATTACAGTTTATCAGTCTAGCCGGTGAATACTCTCTGATCATTATTTTAATGCACACAGTCCACTCACTAACACATACCCCGATAGAAGGGGGCATTTAGAATGTGTTATGGTAGTAATTACTGACTACAGCAAGTTAGCGTAACATGTTAGAATATTGATGTTGACTTCCTCTGAACAGGTGGTGGGGAGATATTGTATAGCACAGTGCACATTGTTACAGTGCAAGTTACAGTATATCAGTCTAGACCGGTGAATACTCTCTGATCATTATTTTAATGCACACAGTCCACTCACTAAACACATACCCCGATAGAAGGGGGCCATTTAGAATGTGTTATGGCGGTAATTACTGACTACAGCAAGTTAGCGTAACATGTTAGAATATTGATGTTGACTTCCTCTGAACAGGTGGGTGGGGAGATACTGAATAGCGCAGTGCACATTGTTACAGTGCAAATTACAGTTTATCAATTCTACACCGGTGAATATTCTCTGAACACTATTTTAATGCACACAAATCCACTCACTAACAAGTACCCCGACGGAAGGAGGCACTCAGAATGTGTTATGGCGATAATTACTGACAGCAAGTTAGCTTAACCTGTTAGAATATTGATGTTGACTTCCCTGAACAGGTGGTGGGTAGATATTGAATAGCGCAGTGCGCATTGTTACAGTGCAAATTACAGTTTATCAATTCTACACCGGTGAATATTCTCTGAACACTATTTTAATGCACACAATCCACTCACTAACACGTACCCCGACGGAAGGAGGCACTCAGAATGTGTTATGGCGATAATTACTGACAGCAAGTTAGCTTAACCTGTTAGAATATTGATGTTGACTTCCCTGAACAGGTGGTGGGTAGATATTGAATAGCGCAGTGCGCATTGTTACAGTGCAAATTACAGTTTATCAATCTACACCGGTGAATATTCTTGAACACTATTTTAATGCACACAATCCACTCACTAACACGTACCCCGACGGAAGGAGGCACTCAGAATGTGTTATGGCGATAATTACTGACAGCAAGTTAGCTTAACCTGTTAGAATATTGATGTTGACTTCCCTGAACAGGTGGTGGGTAGATATTGAATAGCGCAGTGCGCATTGTTACAGTTCAAATTACAGTTTATCAGTCTAGACCGGTGAATACTCTCTGATCATTATTTTAATGCACACAGTCCACTCACTAACACATACCACGATAGAAGGGGGCATTTAGAATGTGTTATGGCGGTAATTACTGGACTACAGCAAGTTAGCTTAACCTGTTTAGAATATTGATGTTGACTTCCCTGAACAGGTGGTGGGGAGATATTGAATAGCGCAGTGCACATTGTTACAGTGCAAATTACAGTATATCAGTCTACACCGGGTGAATATTCTGTAATTATTATTTTAATACGCACAATCCACTCACTAACACGTACCCCGACAGAAGTAGGCATTCAGAATGTGTTATGGCGGTAATTACTGACAGCAAGTTAGCGTAACCTGTTTAGAATATCGATGTTGACTTCCCTGAACAGGTAGTGGGGAGATATTGTATAGCACAATGCACATTGTTACAGTGCAAGTTACAGTATATCAGTCTACAGCGGTGAATATTCTGTAATTATTATTTTTAATACGCACAATCCACTCACTAACACGTACCCCGACAGAAGTAGGCATTCAGAATGTGTTATGGCGATAATTACTGACAGCAAGTTAGCGTAACCAGTTAGAATATTGATGTTGACTTCCCTGAACAGGGTGGTGGGGAGATATTGAATAGCGCAGTGCACATTGTTTACAGTGCAAATTACAGTTTATCAATCTACACCGGTGAATATTCTCTGAACACTATTTTAATGCACACAATCCACTCACTAACACGTACCCCGACGGAAGGAGGCACTCAGAATGTGTTATGGCGATAATTACTGACAGCAAGTTAGCGTAACCATGTTAGAATATTGATGTTGACTTCCCTGAACAGGTGGTGGGTAGATATTGAATAGCGCAGTGCGCATTGTTACAGTGCAAATTACAGTTTATCAGTCTAGACCGGTGAATACTCTCTGATAATTATTATTAATGCACACAGTCCACTCACTAACACATACCCCGATAGAAGGGGGCATTTAGAATGTGTTATGGTGGTAATTACTCACAGCAAGTTAGCTTAACCTGTTAGAATATTGATGTTGACTTCCCTGAAACAGGTGGAGGGGGAGATATTGTATAGCACAGTGCACATTGTTACAGTACAAATTATAATATATCAGTCTACACAGGTGAATATTCTCTGATCATTATTTTAATGCGCACAATCCACTCACTAACACGTACCCGAGGGAAAGGAGGCACTCAGAATGTGTTATGGTGGTAATTACTGACAGCAAGTTAGCGTAACCTGTTAGAATATTGATGTTGACTTCCCTGAACAGGTGGTGGGTAGATATTGAATAGCGCAGTGCGCATTGTTACAGTGCAAATTACAGTTTATCAGTCTAGACCGGTGAATACTCTCTGATCATTTATTTTAATGCACACAGTCCACTCACTAACACATACCCGATAGAAGGGGGCATTTAGAATGTGTTATGGCAGTAATTACTGACTACAGCAAGTTAGCGTAACATGTTAGAATATTGATGTTGACTTCCTCTGAACAGGTGGTGGGGAGATATTGTATAGCACAGTGCACATTGTTTACAGTGCAAGTTACAGTATATCAGTCTAGACCGGTGAATACTCTCTGATCATTATTTTAATGCACACAGTCCACTCACTAACACATACCCCGATAGAAGGGGGCATTTAGAATGTGTTATGGCGGTAATTACTGACTACAGCAAGTTAGCGTAACATGTTAGAATATTGATGTTGACTTCCTCTGAACAGGTGGTGGGGAGATACTGAATAGCGCAGTGCACATTGTTACAGTGCAAATTACAGTTTATCAATCTACACCGGTGAATATTCTCTGAACACTATTTTAATGCACACAATCCACTCACTAACACGTACCCCGACGGAAGGAGGCACTCAGAATGTGTTATGGCGATAATTACTGACAGCAAGTTAGCTTAACCTGTTAGAATATTGATGTTGACTTCCCTGAACAGGTGGTGGGTAGATATTGAATAGCGCAGTGCGCATTGTTACAGTGCAAATTACAGTTTATCAATCTACACCGGTGAATATTCTCTGAACACTATTTTAATGCACACAATCCACTCACTAACACGTACCCCGACGGAAGGAGGCACTCAGAATGTGTTATGGCGATAATTACTGACAGCAAGTTAGCTTAACCTGTTAGAATATTGATGTTGACTTCCTCTGAACAGGTGGTGGGGAGATATTGTATAGCACAGTCCACATTGTTACAGTGCAAGTTACAGTATATCAGTCTAGACCGGTGAATACTCTCTGATCATTATTTTAATGCACACAGTCCACTCACTAAACACATACCCCGATAGAAGGGGGCATTTAGAATGTGTTATGGCGGTAATTACTGACTACAGCAAGTTAGCGTAACATGTTAGAATATTGATGTTGACTTCCCTGAACAGGTGGTGGGTAGATATTGAATAGCGCAGTGCGCATTGTTACAGTGCAAATTACAGTTTATCAATCTACACCGGTGAATATTCTCTGAACACTATTTTAATGCACACAATCCACTCACTAACACGTACCCCGACGGAAGGAGGCACTCAGAATGTGTTATGGCGATAATTACTGACAGCAAGTTAGCTCAGAACCCGTGGGGGAATGGCATCCTCATCGGCATCAGCCACTGTCCCAGATGGGATCGTGGGTGATGTACCATCCTCGTCTTGTGCTGCAACTTCTAAGGGAGTGGCAGGGCAAGGGGAGGAAGCCACCTTCCCTTGTCACTATTCCAGTGACAAGGGTAGAAAACCTTTTCCCCCTCTTAGTTTGGCCCTGAAATTGAGAGTAGCTACCTATCCCTTCCTTTCCTGATGGTCCCACCCCTACTTTACCAACAACCCCAGACTAAGGTGTTATGCGACCCGTGCTGAGAGTCTCGTGGCACTGGGGGTATATTCAGTGTCTACAACGGAGCCTTCTGGGAACCAGGGGACACCCAGTCGTAATTACCTTTATCTTCCTAATCGGGTCACTGGGAAGATGGACCGCAAAAACCCGGTTCTCGTGGGATCAGAATGGAGAATGAACCAAACCAAAACAAAACCAAAACTGAAACTCAAGAGGTAAGCGAAACTCAACCAGAAGAGCTACCGATTGAACAACTAAGAGTGTCTGAGATGACCCCAATGGAGGAAGACAGACTTCTCTTGTCAGAAGGCGAAGTTCGGCCGGAAGAGCCAAAAAAGAAGCGGCTCTCGAGAGGCGAACTACGAAAGCGGAGGATAGAAGAGGCTATCGCTAGAGGTGAGCCGATAATCCCCCGGAAAGAAAGGCAGAAGAGGTGGGAAGGAGAAAAACCGAGCTCTGATGAAACCAAACAACGAAGCCGGTTCCTCAAAAGGGAACTTGGTTGTTGTTGGGGCCTCAGAGCAAGGGAAAACTCATTCCGCACCAGCCCAAAAACAACAAACCCCAAGCTATTCAGGTGTGAAGAGGCAGCGATCGCAGCTGACACCTGAAGAACAAGCAAAGGGAGGGGAGAAAAGAAGGAAGGGGCATGATGGAGGTGTCACTAAGAAGACACCCGAAACATATGCCGAAAGGATCTCTGTGGAGAAGCTGGCTATTGTCCGGCTCGAACACCCAGAAGTGAAGCTATCGACGGAAGAAGCCAACAACCTGAAGAAAGTGCTGGGCAAACGCGCCTTTAAGGGCAAAAACGTTAGGATGTCCAGCTGTCATGTTGAAGGTGGAGCGATAGTGGTCGGCTGTGTTAAACACAGAAACAAAGGTGTGGCTAGAGAAGCAGGTCCAGGAGCTGAGTCCTTTCGAAGGGGTTCAGCTGAAAATGGGCCCAGCTAAAAGTCTGGTAAGGATGTTTAAAGTATCCACTTTTATCCCTAAGGACATCGAGGTGGGACAGCAAGCAAGAGCTGTTCGAAGCCCTCAAAAAACCAGAATGACCTTGACACGGATCAATGGACTGCTGTTGGAGGGAAATCTAGTACCAACGGCGAATTCCTGGTCCTTCATGTGGACGAAGACTCCCTGAAGAAGCTGAAGACTCTGGCGATGCGCCCATTTTTGGGCAGTGACAGGATCACCTTCAAGCTGCAGGGAGGTAATGATCAATAGTGGATGACAGCGGTGCTCCAGATAAACTTACACCACAAGCAGAGCAGCTACGGCAACACTCTGCCAGAAGATCCTGGCTGACGACATAGGCGTGGTCCTGATCCAAAGAACCATGGACCATTGGCAGCCGTTGTGATGGGGATGAGCACCGCTAAAGGTAATTTGATATATGATTCTGGCAGTAAACAACCCTAGAGCATGTATATATGTCAGTAACAAAATCAAATCACTAAAAATGGCACAAATGTGTTCTAGAGACACAGCCGTGACAGAGGTTCACTTGCAGACAGGTGATGGCAACATCAGAATCCTGTTTGCATCAGTTTACCTCCCATACGATTCTCCAGAACCACCGCCAACTGCGGAGATGAGGCGGTTTGTGGAGTTCGGAACCCTTACGCGGAGGCACCTGATTGTCGGTTGTGACGCGAATGCCCACCACACCGCTTGGGGGAGCAGCAACATCAACAATCGGGGTGAGTGCCTCTTGAATTTCATAGTAGAATCTAACTTAGTTATTATGAATCAAGGCTGTAAACCTACTTTTGTACAAAGAAGAGGTACAGGGGTAAGAGAAGAGGTCTTAGATATAACTCTGACTAGCAACTTTATTGCAACTAAAGTTTTAAACTGGAGTGTGCTTGATGAAGCATCTGCTTCAGATCATAAGTATATCTCCTTTGACATGAGGTCGTATAAAATAAAGGAGACCTATAGAAACCCAAAGAAAACAGATTGGGTAGCTTTCAATGCAGAGCTAAAAAACAATCTAGTAAGGGAAAATGGGTATCAGGGGCAAGGGGTCGAGGACATGGCGAACTCTTTGAAAAACGCCATGATAGAATCGTACCACAAAGCCTGCCCCGTGATTGAGAAAAACTCAAGGAAAAAAGCATGTTGGTGGAACCAGGGGCTGGAAACCTTGAGGAAAAACCTTCGCAGAGCATATAATACATGCAAACGTGCAGGGAACTGGGATAGGTACTCTGCTGCTACTCTAAACAGAGTACAATAAAGAGGTGAGAAGAGCTAAGAGAAACTCGTGGAGAGAATTCTGTCAGAGTATTGATAAGGCTCCTGACTGCGCAAAACTCCAAAAAGTCCTAGCTCGAAGCCCCACAAAATGCGGTGGGTACTATACTTAGGGAAGATGGGACTCACACCAAGGATCCTGAGGAGACTCTTCAGTGTTTACTGAATACACACTTCCCAGGATCGTTTCAAACCAGTGAAACAGTTGTTAGTGAATGGCGGCGAGAACCTAGAGATAGCTCGTCTAAGGTGGACTGGAACTGTGCAAAGACTGTCATCAACTACTTAGGGATAAAACGGGCCTTGGAGTCTTTTAAGCCGTTCAAATCACCAGGTACCGATGGCATTTTTCCCGCTTTACTGCAGGAGAGTGGGGACTTGGTGATACCCCTGCTCCTACGACTGTTTAGAACTAGTCTAGCGACAGGAGTCATACCCTCATCTTGGAGGACCTCTAGGGTTATATTTATCCCGAAGCCAGGCAAACCCTCCTATGAGGTTGCAAAGGCTTATAGACCAATAAGCCTAACATCCTTCTTTGTCAAGACCATGGAGAAGAAGGTTCTGGATAGGCATTTAAGGGACACAGTCCTCATCAATCGTCCCTTACATCCAAATCAACATGCCTATCAGAAAGGTAAATCTTGTGAAACAGCCCTACACTGTCTGGTTGGCAAGATTGAGCAAGCTATTGAACAAAAGGAAATAGCTTTAGCAGTGTTCCTGGACATAGAAGGAGCTTTTGATAATACGAGTACTCACTCTATAGTGTCTAAGCTTACATCCAGGGGTACGGAGGAAACTGTTGTTAGGTGGATAAGTAACATGCTTAAGAGCAGAAGAGCACAGGCATCTCTGTGCGGAATCACAAGAGAGGTCAAAACGCAGCGAGGATGTCCACAAGGAGGTGTATTATCACCAAGCCTGTGGAACATAGTTGTGGATGACTTACTCTGGACTCTGAATGAACAGGGTATGTATGCTCAAGGCTATGCAGATGATGTTGTTATACTCATAAGAGGTAAGCATATGGTAAACGTGTCTGGAAAATGATGCAGAGAGCACTGGCCATTGTGGAGCGATGGTGTTGACGAAGAAGGACTTGTAGTAAATCCTTCGAAGACCGTCATGATACCATTTACAAGAAGAAGGAAACTGGAAATCACACAGCCAGTCCTATGTGGGGGGCCAGATACAGTTAAGCAGGGAGTTCAAATATCTAGGTGTCAAACTGGATGATAAACTCACCTGGAATTGTCATATGGAATACATAATCAGACGATCTCAGACTACATTGATGATGGTGAGACGTGCAGTAGGATGCACATGGGGGCTTAGACCCGACATGTCACACTGGCTGTACACCAGAGTCATTAGGCCAATGATGGTGTATGGCTCAGTGGTATGGTGGCCAAAAGTCCAACAGGTGACTGCCGCAAAAAACCTGTCAAAGGTACAGCGGTTGGCATGCTTGGGGACAACGGGTGCCATGAGAGGGAACACCAACCGCTGCTATGGAAGTAGTGCTAAACCTCCCACCCCTAGACATATTCGTCATAGGAGAGGCTAGGATGGCTGCCTACAGACTGAAGTGCAATGGGAACTGGCATTATCACCATGCTAGTAAGCACTCCAAGATCGTTGACATTCTCAAACTGGATATTCTAGAAATGATGTCTGACAGAATGGCAAAGGTTACGGACTGGGAAAAACCATTTCAAGTCAACATTGTTGAGAGGAAGGAATGGTCAAAAGGTGAGCCTGACTACATGAAGAAGGCTCTAACCTGGTACACGGACGGGTCAAAGACTCTGAAGGGTACTGGGGCAGGGGTCTGGGGAGCCAGACCGAGGGTTAACTTAAGCTTTAGCCTAGGTAAACTGGCAACTGTCTTTCAGGCTGAAGTTACAGCCCTTGCAGAATGTGCAAGAGTTAATGTGGAAAGGGGCTACAAAGGCAAAAACATCTATATTAACTCGGACAGCAGGGCTGCTCTGCAGGCCTTGGCCAACCATGACTGTAATTCGAAAGGCAGTCTGGGAATGCCATAAGGTCTTGAAATTGCTGGCGAAAACCAATAAAGTTATTCTAACTTGGGTGCCTGGACATAGAGGAATCACAGGAAATGAAGGGGCAGACGGTTGCGCTAACTTGGGAGCCCAACCGTCTTCTTACCGGTCCTGAACCAACGTGTGGGGTCTCATATAACTTAGCACGTAGATCAGTTACCAAGTGGATGGCTAACAAACACCTACAACCATTGGAGAAACACTGAGGGGAAATGTACAGGCAAAGCGGATGCTCAAGGGACCATCAAGGAACATTGCAGCAGATGCCCTTAGAATGAGTAGAACGGAGATCAGAAAGGTGACTGGTTTTATTACAGGTCATTGGATATTCCGAAGTCACCTGAACAGAATAGGTATTCCAGTTCAGGAAACACTGTGCAGGAAATGTGGCGAGGCTGGACGAAACAGCCAAGCACGTCATATTTGAATGTCCGGCATTACAGAGCAAACGCTCAAGATCCCTAGGTGTTCTTATGCATACGGAAGAGGGGTTGGAACAGGAAAGCATTGTTCAGAAGAATCTCATGGTTTTGTAAAGGCCTGGGATTTGATACAGCTTAAACCTGGGAGAGGGTGCACAATAAGCCGGATGGCTGAGAGGCAACTACCAGGCCTAGGAAACCTGGCCCTCTGTTAAAAAAAAAAAAAAAAAAAAAAAAAAAAAAAAAAAAAAAAAAAAAGTTAGCTTAACCTGTTAGAATATTGATGTTGACTTCCCTGAACAGGTGGTGGGTAGATATTGAATAGCGCAGTGCGCATTGTTACAGTGCAAATTACAGTTTATCAATCTACACCGGTGAATATTCTCTGAAACACTATTTTAATGCACACAATCCACTCACTAACACGTACCCCGACGGAAGGAGGCACTCAGAATGTGTTATGGCGATAATTACTGACAGCATGTTAGCTTAACCTGTTAGAATATTGATGTTGACTTCCCTGAACAGGTGGTGGGTAGATATTGAATAGCGCAGTGCGCATTGTTACAGTTCAAATTACAGTTTATCAGTCTAGACCGGTGAATACTCTCTGATCATTATTTTAATGCACACAGTCCACTCACTAACACATACCCCGATAGAAGGGGGCATTTAGAATGTGTTATGGCGGTAATTACTGACTACAGCAAGTTAGCTTAACCTGTTAGAATATTGATGTTGACTTCCCTGAACAGGTGGAGGGGAGATATTGTATAGCACAGTGCACATTGTTACAGTACAAATTATAATATATCAGTCTACACAGGTGAATATTCTCTGATCATTATTTTAATGCGCACAATCCACTCACTAACACGTACCCCGACGGAAGGAGGCACTCAGAATGTGTTATGGTGGTAATTACTGACAGCAAGTTAGCGTAACCTGTTAGAATATTGATGTTGACTTCCCTGAACAGGTGGTGGGTAGATATTGAATAGCGCAGTGCGCATTGTTACAGTGCAAATTACAGTTTATCAGTCTAGACCGGTGAATACTCTCTGATCATTATTTTAATGCACACAGTCCACTCACTAACATATACCCCGATAGAAGGGGGCATTTAGAATGTGTTATGGCGGTAATTACTGACTACAGCAAGTTAGCGTAACATGTTAGAATATTGATGTTGACTTCCTCTGAACAGGTGGTGGGGAGATATTGTATAGCACAGTGCACATTGTTACAGTGCAAGTTACAGTATATCAGTCTACATCGGTGAATATTCTCTGATCATTATTTTAATACGCACAATCCACTCACTAACACATACCCGGACAGAAGTAGGCATTCAGAATGTGTTGTGGCGGTAACTACTGACAGCAAGTTAGCGTAACCTGTTAGAATATCGATGTTGACTTCCTCAGAACAGGTAGAGGGGAGATGTTCAATAAAGAGAATAGTTACAACTACCGCTGAAGCAATGGAAAGGATTTTATTAGGCAGGCTAATATTACCCGTAAAAACTTAATGTATATGCATCTATGTTCAATTGAAGTTTATCTACTCATTTTAAGTAATATCCGATCTAAAATTTTGTGACAGGGATTAATCTGTTGCAACTTTAATTATTTATTGTATGTTAACGGTCTGATGGTATCCTCATTATTCAAATATAAAAACTACGAGTTATTATTTATTAAAAGTAATAAAGTTGTATATAGAACTCGAGTAAGTCAGGCAGACGACGACCCCTGTACTCTAATGCAGGTATTGATTCTGTATTGTGGAGTAACTGTATCGTAACTAAGGTCTGATTGTATCCACATTATTCAGATGTAAAGACTGTTTCATATTATTTATTAGAAGTGACATATAGAACGTGCCGACTCTGTGGCCTCATGCATCCAATCATTCCCTAACTCTACTGTATGTTTTGATTCCGAATTGTTTATTATTTAATCTACTTTTGCGTTCTTATTGTTTCCACTTTGTTTGGATGCGAAGGATTGATGACTTTATATTATTGCATATAAGGTTTTTTTATTATAAAAATAGTAGAGAGTATTTTTCAAATGGAAACAAGCATAATTTCGTTTACCAGTGACAAAGGGACATCAATACCATATATTGGACAATAATTGTGCTTTTATTGTGTTATGGATTGTGTTTAATGGAAAATCATACCCATCCAATATTAAGCAAGAGATTGCGAATACGTATAAATAAACCATCTTTAATAGAGATATAAAATAGTGCATTTATAATTTATTCTTTGTTCCAAGAGAAAATAATATCGTATACTAACAAGTGAATTTATAATACATATTTTCTGCATACATTGTAGTAAAAATCCTACTCTTTTTAACTATTACATCCATCAATTATGGATAATTTTGGCTATAAACTAGCTTTAATTCAATTGAAATAGTTTACACACATACTTTTCACGGTGCAACGTTTCATCGTTACATCGTTTGATACTTCATAGGTGAAAACTCTTTCAGGCAGTTACAAAGTATTATTTTTTTATTGCCATTTTGTTTAAAAATTACATTTTTCGTAAGCTTAAAACTGTGTATTTATGGCAGTACATGAAATACTAATGTTTCAAATACAAAAACAAGTATTCTCTATATGTTTATACAGTATTTCCTTCAATCCAGTTTTTTACCATTTATTTTAAAACTGATTGATATAGGTTCAATAATCTACGTTTTAAATTGCTTTAATTTAAAATATTTGATAGACCGAGTTTCTCCCCCGCCACCCTGTAAAGTGTACATAAATGAGTACGCAGGCTAACCATGAGATTTTGAATTTTCGAACAATATGCTCAAACTCACAGTCCTATCATAGCAGTCAGAGTCTAATACTTTGTCTGAATGAATATGTGATTTAGAGTTTTAAGAGTTTTACTACTCTAAATTAAAAAAATTACTTCCTTACGTTACAATAAAACCTCTTTTTTCCAGTCCTATGTTCTTCGCGTGAACTCAAATCACCCAGGTTCCTTTTGTAAACGGTGTGTACCTATAATAAAATGCATTATTTTTGGTTGTAAATATTAAATAAAAAAAGGTCTAATTGTAATGGAAAATGTCTGGTATATTGATTAATAAAGTAATTCAAATATAAAAAGAAGCCTGTATATTTAAGATATTTACTGTAATAAGACCCCACCCCCATTTTCCAGTTAAATCAATTTGATATCTTCACCATATGGAGGAGAAATCAATATTTTATTTCATTGGATTGAAATAAAACTCCGAACTCCGTTCGTGTTAACGTCAGGTTGGAAGCAAAAGTTTCAATTTATTCGTTTTTATAATTATAATAATAATTGAAAATATTTATTGTTGTAAGTTGTTGTGAAATCGTGAACTCATCGGTAATTTTAAACTTTTGACATAAAGAAGATTGAAAAACTGTTTCAGTAAAGATTTCAACCACAAGTTTGGGCGCCTGTCAAAAACTTGGGAAACCGTTCTCTGAAAGCGCACAAGTTTGCCGCTCTTTATAAAGTTTCGTGATCAACAAATTTTGGAACACCTGACTAACGTTCAATTCTATTTTATTCAGTTTATTACTATATTTATTCACCACAATGCCTAAGTCGGTTTTATTATTGAATACTTTAAGTTATTGTCTTGATTTTTGTAAAGAATATTTCATAACAGTTTCGGAAAAATCGCCGGACTTCTAAAGGGCTGCAGCTGTGTAAAGAATTTTTAACATTTTTAAAGCCAGTATTTTTTGATTTTTCCAAAATGAGTTAAATTTCTCATGGGCGCCTTAGGAACATAACTTGCAGATAATGATGCATCGTTCGAATGTTGCTACCAACACAGCTTTGTTTTTGTCTCAATTTACCTCCTTTCTTAATTATTTGTATAGTTAAAATATATGTAAAACATTTGTTTATTTTTTAAACATTATTTGGTAAATATATGATGCTATGTTTATTACACAACGTTTTTTATAATTACGGATTAAAACAAAGTGTATATGCAGTCTCGTACACTGAAAAACGATAGATAGTTTAAACCGTTTTTGGCAGATTTATGACATTGAACATTGACTTGTTGGTATGAGACTTTTTTGTACATTTTCTGTCACAAAAGACTGGAGAATAATTTCTTCTATATACATAATAGATGTAGAGAATTTTACTGATGTCGTTTTAACCTATCTTAGTGCCTTTTTATAGTCTATAATGTGTTGATATTATTATTAACATGCACAAACCCAATATTGAAAAATATTTTTAAATCTATGTTTATATTCAGTATTATATTTTGTTTTAAGCTCGACAAAAATAAGCGACGATTGCAATATAAATGACGGTCCTAGTCATAGAATCTTGTCAGCAAACTTCAGACATCAGAGAAAGTTTATGTTTTCCGTAATCTACGCAATATGCATTAACTTATACATTTTTTATGTGTATAGGCTTTCAATTACGTTTCAGAGGCATTTCATTGTTATCCGTGGCCTTCGTTAGATGTTCAGAACCTATTCGTACTACTATCTCTTACTACTATCTAGAACCCTATATGTGAGGATGTGTTTTACCAGTAGGAAAAAACACGATCCATAATTTTAGAACCAGGAACATATAATATTTTATTGACATAGTTCTTTCAAATAATTCCCTGAACTCGTTTGCCATTTTGTCAAAAAAGACTACGAATACATCTTTATGGAAATCAGCAAGTCTATTTTTATAACTTTCCAGCTCAAAAACCACAACATGACGGTATTCATTGACGAAGTTGCCGTATCTTTCTGGCGACCTTGACCTTATCATATTTAAGAAATAAAAAAAGCAAAATCGTCTCTTGAGATCCAAAACAAAACCAAAGACTTCACATTGGCTCGATACTAAAAATGACGCAAAGGTAAACTACATAGAGTATTAAACTACGATTAAATATGTAAAACAAGATTATTAGCTAAGTAAACATAATTCCGAAATTTACTAATAAGTTATTTCTTTACGAAACTAACTGTCTAACTGTATCAATTAGCTCCTGAATTAAAATGAAAAATGTATATCACCCATTGCACAAAGTGTGAAGATAAATAAAATAACCATTGTTCATATGGTCTACCATCTGGGGCCATATGAGATTTCTACTTGTTGGTGTCTTAGTGTTAACAATGTCTTTGTACCTTATAAAATTAGTGCGTAAAGTCTTTATTATTGATACGTTTGACTCGCTTAAGATTATCTAGCCTCATGTATGTATTACAAAACCACCATTGAAGCTACTGATCATCAAGGTTTTTCATAGAAACCCACATAAAATTTTTAAATTTATGCAAAATTTTCAATGTTATGCATTTCCCAATTCCACCCACGTCAATCTTGCAATGTGTATAAAGAATTAATTTGATCGACTGACAGTTACGATGTCATATGACGTTTAGAAACTCACAGATCTGAATTCTTCGTGACCACATAATAACTAACCATGGATACAATTAATTGGTTTTTATATACTGTAATAAAGTTAAATATAAAAGAATTATATAATAGCACTAAAAATAATACCAATAATACTTTTCTAACTAAAATTTCAAACAAAAAGAACCTCCAGCCCGCATCAGTTCCCACAAAGAGCTTGTCGCTGAAAATAATGGTCTGTACCTCATTACATGTACAGTTTCGTTTAAAGAATAAAATAGAGTTTTCTGCTGCTGAGACGAAATTAGCCTACAGCCGAATGCTGCTATTTAAATCTTGAATACGTGTATACGTTAGCTTTTGAATAATATTAGGAGAGTTATTTTGTTTGATTAAATAAAAATAAGGATATATCTGACACAATCCCCTCAAAAAATTAGATTATATCACTAGATATTATTTTTTTAATATGATAAAACTTTTATTTTAATTTACCTTGGAACATTAGAACGTACAATAATTTAGTTTCGTGATCGAACTAGAGTGACGCTATTTTAATGGACAAAACTTATTTTGTTATGTGATAAAACGTATATTGACACTCTCTTACTGGACGACAGTTACTTTGCTTCGTGATCGAACTTAGAGTGATTACTGGAAGACAGTAATTTTGTTTACGTGATCGAACATATAGAGTGACACTCTCTTACAGGACGACAGTTATTTTGTTTCGTGATAGAACGTACAATGGCACTCTCTTATAGGACGGCAGTTATTTTGTTACGTGATAGAACGTATAATGACACTCTCTTACAGGACGGCAGTTATTTTGTTACGTGATAGAACGTATAGTGATACTCTCTTACTGGACAATAGTTATTCTGTTTGTAAAATAAATTAAGTGGTACAAACAGAAAAGATACGTTTCCAAACTGATATAAGGTCTCTAAGACAACAAATTTGTTTAAGTAAACAGTTTTACAGTATTAAATTATAACAAAACGTTGTGGCACCAATGTAGAATTAGGTTGACAATCTCATCTCGGTGGTACACTTACTCGACCTCTATGTCACGTAACGTATATTAGCTACTGTGTGTTAAATTTACTAATCTTCGTACAACATTTAGTCTTGATTTGTCATATCAATATTACAAGTCACCATGATTTGTATTAAAATACTGCTGTGAAATGATAAAACATTTTTGAGATTCACTAAATCCCCATTATCCACTTCATGCGGGTTTCAGTGATATCTAGTGACAAGAATAAACTGTTCACAGCAGACGAGATTCCTGTATGCTGATAAAATATACTAGTCAATACAACACGGTCGACTAATAATTGTCAGACTCTGTCAGAGATCCACTTCATGCGGGTTTCAGTGATATCTAGTGACAAGAATAAACTGTTCACAGCAGACGAAATTCCTGTATGCCGAGAAAATATACTAGTCCATACAATACGGTCGACTACTAATTGTCAGACTCTGTCAGAGATCCACTTCATGCGGGTTTCAGTGATATCTAGTGATAGGAATAAATTGGTGTAATTTACACACCTGTACCGCGTGTGGTAATCGGCTTAAGTCAGTACCGTGTGTAACACACCACTTCCTGTCATGTCCTTTCTTGTTGTCCAGGGGTCAGTAAATACTTTGCTAATAAACAGACTCAAGTAGTGGCGTAGGAGACAGATATATTGGATGGGCGCAGTTTATTGACAGCTGGGTCACCAGCGCTGTGGCGCGTTTATTAACTCGCCGGGGCTTTTAAAATTATACTTTATCGAATTTCCAGTGCATACCTGAAACTATAGTACGTTTTTGTATGTATTAATACCATAATGTATACTTTTCTGTGTAAGCATCTATTAAAGTATTTAATATTTACATTGTGTGAACTACTTTACCATATTTTACTATGCTTGTAAACTTTGTAAGCTCACACCACTAGCAAATCTTAATTGCTCAAATGTTTCAATTTCTTAAATGCAGTGAATCCTACTCTTAACATATAGGGTCTGTCAGTCTCAAAAGATTTTATATTGTAAATGCTAAAATTAATTGAGTTACGTAGAGGAATTACGTTATAAAATCCAATATTACCCAATAGCCACATGTGTCACCTCCGTTATGGTCCTCTGGAGTTATTTGTCGAGATGGTGCGTTATACATAACCTCTTGTATAAGAAGCACTTTGTATCGTCATGGTTGTAGATTCCATCTGTATTAGATACCATGCATAAATAACAGGACGGTTTTCGACTAATTGGTAACCTCCGTTATGGTCCTCGGGAGTTATTTGTCGACATGGTGCGTTATACATAACCTCTTGTATACGAAGCACTTTGTATCGTCGGGATTGTAGTTTCCATCTGTATTAGATTCCATGCATAGGTGAATATTCTCTGATCATTATTTTAATACGCACAATCCACTCACTAACACATACCCGGACAGAAGTAGGCATTCAGAATGTGTTGTGGCGGTAACTACTGACAGCAAGTTAGCGTAACCTGTTAGAATATCGATGTTGACTTCCTCAGAACAGGTAGAGGGGAGATGTTCAATAAAGAGAATAGTTACAACTACCGCTGAAGCAATGGAAAGGATTTTATTAGGCAGGCTAATATTACCCGTAAAAACTTAATGTATATGCATCTATGTTCAATTGAAGTTTATCTACTCATTTTAAGTAATATCCGATCTAAAATTTTGTGACAGGGATTAATCTGTTGCAACTTTAATTATTTATTGTATGTTAACGGTCTGATGGTATCCTCATTATTCAAATATAAAAACTACGAGTTATTATTTATTAAAAGTAATAAAGTTGTATATAGAACTCGAGTAAGTCAGGCAGACGACGACCCCTGTACTCTAATGCAGGTATTGATTCTGTATTGTGGAGTAACTGTATCGTAACTAAGGTCTGATTGTATCCACATTATTCAGATGTAAAGACTGTTTCATATTATTTATTAGAAGTGACATATAGAACGTGCCGACTCTGTGGCCTCATGCATCCAATCATTCCCTAACTCTACTGTATGTTTTGATTCCGAATTGTTTATTATTTAATCTACTTTTGCGTTCTTATTGTTTCCACTTTGTTTGGATGCGAAGGATTGATGACTTTATATTATTGCATATAAGGTTTTTTTTATTATAAAAATAGTAGAGAGTATTTTTCAAATGGAAACAAGCATAATTTCGTTTACCAGTGACAAAGGGACATCAATACCATATATTGGACAATAATTGTGCTTTTATTGTGTTATGGATTGTGTTTAATGGAAAATCATACCCATCCAATATTAAGCAAGAGATTGCGAATACGTATAAATAAACCATCTTTAATAGAGATATAAAATAGTGCATTTATAATTTATTCTTTGTTCCAAGAGAAAATAATATCGTATACTAACAAGTGAATTTATAATACATATTTTCTGCATACATTGTAGTAAAAATCCTACTCTTTTTAAACTATTACATCCATCAATTATGGATAATTTTGGCTATAAACTAGCTTTAATTCAATTGAAATAGTTTACACACATACTTTTCCCGGTGCAACGTTTCATCGTTACATCGTTTTGATACTTCATAGGTGAAAACTCTTTCAGGCAGTTACAAAGTATTATTTTTTTTATTGCCATTTTGTTTAAAAATTACATTTTTCGTAAGCTTAAAACTGTGTATTTATGGCAGTACATGAAATACTAATGTTTCAAATACAAAAACAAGTATTCTCTATATGTTTATACAGTATTTCCTTCAATCCAGTTTTTTACCATTTATTTTAAAACTGATTGATATAGGTTCAATAATCTACGTTTTAAATTGCTTTAATTTAAAATATTTGATAGACCGAGTTTCTCCCCCGCCACCCTGTAAAGTGTACATAAATGAGTACGCAGGCTAACCATGAGATTTTGAATTTTCGAACAATATGCTCAAACTCACAGTCCTATCATAGCAGTCAGAGTCTAATACTTTGTCTGAATGAATATGTGATTTAGAGTTTTAAGAGTTTTACTACTCTAAATTAAAAAAATTACTTCCTTACGTTACAATAAAACCTCTTTTTTCCAGTCCTATGTTCTTCGCGTGAACTCAAATCACCCAGGTTCCTTTTGTAAACGGTGTACCTATAATAAAATGCATTATTTTTGGTTGTAAATATTAAATAAAAAAAAGGTCTAATTGTAATGGAAAATGTCTGGTATATTGATTAATAAAGTAATTCAAATATAAAAAGAAGCCTGTATATTTAAGATATTTACTGTAATAAGACCCCACCCCCATTTTCCAGTTAAATCAATTTGATATCTTCACCATATGGAGGAGAAATCAATATTTTATTTCATTGGATTGAAATAAACTCCGAACTCCGTTCGTGTTAACGTCAGGTTGGAAGCAAAAGTTTCAATTTATTCGTTTTTATAATTATAATAATAATTGAAAATATTTATTGTTGTAAGTTGTTGTGAAATCGTGAACTCATCGGTAATTTTAAACTTTTGACATAAAGAAGATTGAAAAACTGTTTCAGTAAAGATTTTCAACCACAAGTTTGGGCGCCTGTCAAAACTTGGGAAACCGTTCTCTGAAAGCGCACAAGTTTGCCGCTCTTTATAAAGTTTCGTGATCAACAAATTTTGGAACACCTGACTAACGTTCAATTCTATTTTATTCAGTTTATTACTATATTTATTCACCACAATGCCTAAGTCGGTTTTATTATTGAATACTTTAAGTTATTGTCTTGATTTTTGTAAAGAATATTTCATAACAGTTTCGGAAAATCGCCGGACTTCTAAAGGGCTGCAGCTGTGTAAAGAATTTTTAACATTTTTAAAGCCAGTATTTTTTGATTTTTCCAAAATGAGTTAAATTTCTCATGGGCGCCTTAGGAACATAACTTGCAGATAATGATGCATCGTTCGAATGTTGCTACCAACACAGCTTTGTTTTTGTCTCAATTTACCTCCTTTCTTAATTATTTGTATAGTTAAAATATATGTAAAACATTTGTTTATTTTTAAACATTATTTGGTAAATATATGATGCTATGTTTATTACACAACGTTTTTTATAATTACGGATTAAACAAAGTGTATATGCAGTCTCGTACACTGAAAAAACGATAGATAGTTAAACCGTTTTGGGCAGATTTATGACATTGAACATTGACTTGTTGGTATGAGACTTTTTTGTACATTTTCTGTCACAAAAAGGACTGGAGAATAATTTCTTCTATATACATAATAGATGTAGAGAATTTTACTGATGTCGTTTTAACCTATCTTAGTGCCTTTTTATAGTCTATAATGTGTTGATATTATTATTAACATGCACAAACCCAATATTGAAAAATATTTTTAAATCTATGTTTATATTCAGTATTATATTTTGTTTTAAGCTCGACAAAAATAAGCGACGATTGCAATATAAATGACGGTCCTAGTCATAGAATCTTGTCAGCAAACTTCAGACATCAGAGAAAGTTTATGTTTTCCGTAATCTACGCAATATGCATTAACTTATACATTTTTTATGTGTATAGGCTTTCAATTACGTTTCAGAGGCATTTCATTGTTATCCGTGGCCTTCGTTAGATGTTCAGAACCTATTCGTACTACTATCTCTTACTACTATCTAGAACCCTATATGTGAGGATGTGTTTTACCAGTAGGAAAAACACGATCCATAATTTTAGAACCAGGAACATATAATATTTTATTGACATAGTTCTTTCAAATAATTCCCTGAACTCGTTTGCCATTTTGTCAAAAAAAGACTACGAATACATCTTTATGGAAATCAGCAAGTCTATTTTTATAACTTTCCAGCTCAAAAAAAACCCACAACATGACGGTATTCATTGACGAAGTTGCCGTATCTTTCTGGCGACCTTGACCTTATCATATTTAAGAAATAAAAAAGCAAAATCGTCTCTTGAGATCCAAAACAAAACCAAAGACTTCACATTGGCTCGATACTAAAAATGACGCAAAGGTAAACTACATAGAGTATTAAACTACGATTAAATATGTAAAACAAGATTATTAGCTAAGTAAACATAATTCCGAAATTTACTAATAAGTTATTTCTTTACGAAAACTAACTGTCTAACTGTATCAATTAGCTCCTGAATTAAAATGAAAAATGTATATCACCCATTGCACAAAGTGTGAAGATAAATAAAATAACCATTGTTCATATGGTCTACCATCTGGGGCCATATGAGATTTTCTACTTGTTGGTGTCTTAGTGTTAACAATGTCTTTGTACCTTATAAAATTAGTGCGTAAAGTCTTTATTATTGATACGTTTGACTCGCTTAAGATTATCTAGCCTCATGTATGTATTACAAAACCACCATTGAAGCTACTGATCATCAAGGTTTTTCATAGAAACCCACATAAAATTTTTAAATTTATGCAAAATTTCAATGTTATGCATTTCCCAATTCCACCCACGTCAATCTTGCAATGTGTATAAAGAATTAATTTGATCGACTGACAGTTACGATGTCATATGACGTTTAGAAACTCACAGATCTGAATTCTTCGTGACCACATAATAACTAACCATGGATACAATTAATTGGTTTTTATATACTGTAATAAAGTTAAATATAAAAGAATTATATAATAGCACTAAAAATAATACCAATAATACTTTTCTAACTAAAAATTTCAAACAAAAAGAACCTCCAGCCCGCATCAGTTCCCACAAAGAGCTTGTCGCTGAAATAATGGTCTGTACCTCATTACATGTACAGTTTCGTTTAAAGAATAAAAATAGAGTTTTCTGCTGCTGAGACGAAATTAGCCTACAGCCGAATGCTGCTATTTAAATCTTGAATACGTGTATACGTTAGCTTTTGAATAATATTAGGAGAGTTATTTTGTTTGATTAAATAAAAATAAGGATATATCTGACACAATCCCCTCAAAAAATTAGATTATATCACTAGATATTATTTTTTTAATATGATAAAACTTTTATTTTAATTTACCTTGGAACATTAGAACGTACAATAATTTAGTTTCGTGATCGAACTAGAGTGACGCTATTTTAATGGACAAAACTTATTTTGTTATGTGATAAAACGTATATTGACACTCTCTTACTGGACGACAGTTACTTTGCTTCGTGATCGAACTTAGAGTGATTACTGGAAGACAGTAATTTTGTTACGTGATCGAACATATAGTGACACTCTCTTACAGGACGACAGTTATTTTGTTTCGTGATAGAACGTACAATGGCACTCTCTTATAGGACGGCAGTTATTTTGTTACGTGATAGAAACGTATAATGACACTCTCTTACAGGACGGCAGTTATTTTGTTACGTGATAGAACGTATAGTGATACTCTCTTACTGGACAATAGTTATTCTGTTTGTAAAATAAATTAAGTGGTACAAACAGAAAAGATACGTTTCCAAACTGATATAAGGTCTCTAAGACAACAAATTTGTTTAAGTAAACAGTTTTACAGTATTAAATTATAACAAAACGTTGTGGCACCAATGTAGAATTAGGTTGACAATCTCATCTCGGTGGTACACTTACTCGACCTCTATGTCACGTAACGTATATTAGCTACTGTGTGTTAAATTTACTAATCTTCGTACAACATTTAGTCTTGATTTGTCATATCAATATTACAAGTCACCATGATTTGTATTAAAATACTGCTGTGAAATGATAAAACATTTTTGAGATTCACTAAATCCCCATTATCCACTTCATGCGGGTTTCAGTGATATCTAGTGACAAGAATAAACTGTTCACAGCAGACGAGATTCCTGTATGCTGATAAAATATACTAGTCAATACAACACGGTCGACTAATAATTGTCAGACTCTGTCAGAGATCCACTTCATGCGGGTTTCAGTGATATCTAGTGACAAGAATAAACTGTTCACAGCAGACGAAATTCCTGTATGCCGAGAAAATATACTAGTCCATACAATACGGTCGACTACTAATTGTCAGGACTCTGTCAGAGATCCACTTCATGCGGGTTTCAGTGATATCTAGTGATAGGAATAAATTGGTGTAATTTACACACCTGTACCGCGTGTGGTAATCGGCTTAAGTCAGTACCGTGTGTAACACACCACTTCCTGTCATGTCCTTTCTTGTTGTCCAGGGGTCAGTAAATACTTTGCTAATAAACAGACTCAAGTAGTGGCGTAGGAGACAGATATATTGGATGGGCGCAGTTTATTGACAGCTGGGTCACCAGCGCTGTGGCGCGTTTATTAACTCGCCGGGGCTTTTAAAATTATACTTTATCGAATTTCCAGTGCATACCTGAAACTATAGTACGTTTTTGTATGTATTAATACCATAATGTATACTTTTCTGTGTAAGCATCTATTAAAGTATTTAATATTTACATTGTGTGAACTACTTTACCATATTTTACTATGCTTGTAAACTTTGTAAGCTCACACCACTAGCAAATCTTAATTGCTCAAATGTTTCAATTTCTTAAATGCAGTGAATCCTACTCTTAACATATAGGGTCTGTCAGTCTCAAAAGATTTTATATTGTAAATGCTAAAATTAATTGAGTTACGTAGAGGAATTACGTTATAAAATCCAATATTACCCAATAGCCACATGTGTCACCTCCGTTATGGTCCTCTGGAGTTATTTGTCGAGATGGTGCGTTATACATAACCTCTTGTATAAGAAGCACTTTGTATCGTCATGGTTGTAGATTCCATCTGTATTAGATACCATGCATAAATAACAGGACGGTTTTCGACTAATTGGTAACCTCCGTTATGGTCCTCGGGAGTTATTTGTCGACATGGTGCGTTATACATAACCTCTTGTATACGAAGCACTTTGTATCGTCGGGATTGTAGTTTCCATCTGTATTAGATTCCATGCATAGGTGAATATTCTCTGATCATTATTTTTAATACGCACAATCCACTCACTAACACATACCCGGACAGAAGTAGGCATTCAGAATGTGTTGTGGCGGTAACTACTGACAGCAAGTTAGCGTAACCTGTTAGAATATCGATGTTGACTTCCTCAGAACAGGTAGAGGGGAGATGTTCAATAAAGAGAATAGTTACAACTACCGCTGAAGCAATGGAAAGGATTTTATTAGGCAGGCTAATATTACCCGTAAAAACTTAATGTATATGCATCTATGTTCAATTGAAGTTTTATCTACTCATTTTAAGTAATATCCGATCTAAAATTTTGTGACAGGGATTAATCTGTTGCAACTTTAATTATTTATTGTATGTTAACGGTCTGATGGTATCCTCATTATTCAAATATAAAAACTACGAGTTATTATTTATTAAAAGTAATAAAGTTGTATATAGAACTCGAGTAAGTCAGGCAGACGACGACCCTGTACTCTAATGCAGGTATTGATTCTGTATTGTGGAGTAACTGTATCGTAACTAAGGTCTGATTGTATCCACATTATTCAGATGTAAAGACTGTTTCATATTATTTATTAGAAGTGACATATAGAACGTGCCGACTCTGTGGCCTCATGCATCCAATCATTCCCTAACTCTACTGTATGTTTTGATTCCGAATTGTTTATTATTTAATCTACTTTTGCGTTCTTATTGTTTCCACTTTGTTTGGATGCGAAGGATTGATGACTTTATATTATTGCATATAAGGTTTTTTTTATTATAAAAATAGTAGAGAGTATTTTTCAAATGGAAACAAGCATAATTTCGTTTACCAGTGACAAAGGGACATCAATACCATATATTGGACAATAATTGTGCTTTTATTGTGTTATGGATTGTGTTTAATGGAAAATCATACCCATCCAATATTAAGCAAGAGATTGCGAATACGTATAAATAAACCATCTTTAATAGAGATATAAAATAGTGCATTTATAATTTATTCTTTGTTCCAAGAGAAAATAATATCGTATACTAAACAAGTGAATTTATAATACATATTTTCTGCATACATTGTAGTAAAAATCCTACTCTTTTTTAACTATTACATCCATCAATTATGGATAATTTTGGCTATAAACTAGCTTTAATTCAATTGAAATAGTTTACACACATACTTTTCCCGGTGCAAACGTTTCATCGTTACATCGTTTGATACTTCATAGGTGAAAACTCTTTCAGGCAGTTACAAAGTATTATTTTTTTATTGCCATTTTGTTTAAAAATTACATTTTTCGTAAGCTTAAAACTGTGTATTTATGGCAGTACATGAAATACTAATGTTTCAAATACAAAAACAAGTATTCTCTATATGTTTATACAGTATTTCCTTCAATCCAGTTTTTACCATTTATTTTAAAACTGATTGATATAGGTTCAATAATCTACGTTTTAAATTGCTTTAATTTAAAATATTTGATAGACCGAGTTTCTCCCCCGCCACCCTGTAAAGTGTACATAAATGAGTACGCAGGCTAACCATGAGATTTTGAATTTTCGAACAATATGCTCAAACTCACAGTCCTATCATAGCAGTCAGAGTCTAATACTTTGTCTGAATGAATATGTGATTTAGAGTTTTAAGAGTTTTACTACTCTAAATTAAAAAAATTACTTCCTTACGTTACAATAAAACCTCTTTTTTCCAGTCCTATGTTCTTCGCGTGAACTCAAATCACCCAGGTTCCTTTTGTAAACGGTGTACCTATAATAAAATGCATTATTTTTGGTTGTAAATATTAAATAAAAAAAGGTCTAATTGTAATGGAAAATGTCTGGTATATTGATTAATAAAGTAATTCAAATATAAAAAGAAGCCTGTATATTTAAGATATTTACTGTAATAAGACCCCACCCCCATTTTCCAGTTAAATCAATTTGATATCTTCACCATATGGAGGAGAAATCAATATTTTATTTCATTGGATTGAAATAAACTCCGAACTCCGTTCGTGTTAACGTCAGGTTGGAAGCAAAAAGTTTCAATTTATTCGTTTTTATAATTATAATAATAATTGAAAATATTTATTGTTGTAAGTTGTTGTGAAATCGTGAACTCATCGGTAATTTTAAACTTTTGACATAAAGAAGATTGAAAAACTGTTTCAGTAAAGATTTCAACCACAAGTTTGGGCGCCTGTCAAAACTTGGGAAACCGTTCTCTGAAAGCGCACAAGTTTGCCGCTCTTTATAAAGTTTCGTGATCAACAAATTTTGGAACACCTGACTAACGTTCAATTCTATTTTATTCAGTTTATTACTATATTTATTCACCACAATGCCTAAGTCGGTTTTATTATTGAATACTTTAAGTTATTGTCTTGATTTTTGTAAAGAATATTTCATAACAGTTTCGGAAAATCGCCGGACTTCTAAAGGGCTGCAGCTGTGTAAAGAATTTTTAACATTTTTAAAGCCAGTATTTTTTGATTTTTCCAAAATGAGTTAAATTTCTCATGGGCGCCTTAGGAACATAACTTGCAGATAATGATGCATCGTTCGAATGTTGCTACCAACACAGCTTTGTTTTTGTCTCATTTCAATTTAATGTATAAAGATTTTAAAATGTATCAAAACTTATATTAAGTATGCTTCAAAATAATAACAATGTTAATAAAATATTCACCTCCTTTCTTAATTATTTGTATAGTTAAAATATATGTAAAACATTTGTTTATTTTTACAGCATTAGTTGGTACAATACTCGTATATGATGCTATGTTTATTACACAACGTTTTTTATAATTACGGATTAAACAAAGTGTATATGCAGTCTCGTACACTGAAAAACGATAGATAGTTAAACCGTTTTGGGCAGATTTATGACATTGAACATTGACTTGTTGGTATGAGACTTTTTTGTACATTTTCTGTCACAAAAGACTGGAGAATAATTTCTTCTATATACATAATAGATGTAGAGAATTTTACTGATGTCGTTTTAACCTATCTTAGTGCCTTTTTATAGTCTATAATGTGTTGATATTATTATTAACATGCACAAACCCAATATTGAAAAATATTTTTAAATCTATATTTATATTCAGTATTATATTTTGTTTTAAGCTCGACAAAAATAAGCGACGATTGCAATATAAATGACGGTCCTAGTCATAGAATCTTGTCAGCAAACTTCAGACATCAGAGAAAGTTTATGTTTTCCGTAATCTACGCAATATGCATTAACTTATACATTTTTTATGTGTATAGGCTTTCAATTACGTTTCAGAGGCATTTCATTGTTATCCGTGGCCTTCGTTAGATGTTCAGAACCTATTCGTACTACTATCTCTTACTACTATCTAGAACCCTATATGTGAGGATGTGTTTTACCAGTAGGAAAAACACGATCCATAATTTTAGAACCAGGAACATATAATATTTTATTGACATAGTTCTTTCAAATAATTCCCTGAACTCGTTTGCCATTTTGTCAAAAAAGACTACGAATACATCTTTATGGAAATCAGCAAGTCTATTTTTATAACTTTCCAGCTCAAAAACCACAACATGACGGTATTCATTGACGAAGTTGCCGTATCTTTCTGGCGACCTTGACCTTATCATATTTAAGAAATAAAAAAGCAAAATCGTCTCTTGAGATCCAAAACAAAACCAAAGACTTCACATTGGCTCGATACTAAAAATGACGCAAAGGTAAACTACATAGAGTATTAAACTACGATTAAATATGTAAAACAAGATTATTAGCTAAGTAAACATAATTCCGAAATTTACTAATAAGTTATTTCTTTACGAAACTAACTGTCTAACTGTATCAATTAGCTCCTGAATTAAAATGAAAAATGTATATCACCCATTGCACAAAGTGTGAAGATAAATAAAATAACCATTGTTCATATGGTCTACCATCTGGGGCCATATGAGATTTCTACTTGTTGGTGTCTTAGTGTTAACAATGTCTTTGTACCTTATAAAATTAGTGCGTAAAGTCTTTATTATTGATACGTTTGACTCGCTTAAGATTATCTAGCCTCATGTATGTATTACAAAACCACCATTGAAGCTACTGATCATCAAGGTTTTTCATAGAAAACCCACATAAAATTTTTAAATTTATGCAAAATTTCAATGTTATGCATTTCCCAATTCCACCCACGTCAATCTTGCAATGTGTATAAAGAATTAATTTGATCGACTGACAGTTACGATGTCATATGACGTTTAGAAACTCACAGATCTGAATTCTTCGTGACCACATAATAACTAACCATGGATACAATTAATTGGTTTTTATATACTGTAATAAAATTAAATATAAAAGAATTATATAATAGCACTAAAAATAATACCAATAATACTTTTCTAACTAAAATTTCAAACAAAAAGAACCTCCAGCCCGCATCAGTTCCCACAAAGAGCTTGTCGCTGAAATAATGGTCTGTACCTCATTACATGTACAGTTTCGTTTAAAGAATAAAATAGAGTTTTCTGCTGCTGAGACGAAATTAGCCTACAGCCGAATGCTGCTATTTAAATCTTGAATACGTGTATACGTTAGCTTTTGAATAATATTAGGAGAGTTATTTTGTTTGATTAAATAAAAATAAGGATATATCTGACACAATCCCTTCAAAAAATTAGATTATATCACTAGATATTATTTTTTTAATATGATAAAACTTTTATTTTAATTTACCTTGGAACATTAGAACGTACAATAATTTAGTTTCGTGATCGAACTAGAGTGACACTATTTTAATGGACAAAACTTATTTTGTTATGTGATAAAACGTATATTGACACTCTCTTACTGGACGACAGTTACTTTGCTTCGTGATCGAACTTAGAGTGATTACTGGAAGACAGTAATTTTGTTACGTGATCGAACATATAGTGACACTCTCTTACAGGACGACAGTTATTTTGTTTCGTGATAGAACGTACAATGGCACTCTCTTATAGGACGGCAGTTATTTTGTTACGTGATAGAACGTATAATGACACTCTCTTACTGGACGCCAGTTATTTTGTTACGTGATAGAACGTATAGTGATACTCTCTTACTGGACAATAGTTATTCTGTTTGTAAAATAAATTAAGTGGTACAAACAGAAAAGATACGTTTCCAAACTGATATAAGGTCTCTAAGACAACAAATTTGTTTAAGTAAACAGTTTTACAGTATTAAATTATAACAAAACGTTGTGGCACCAATGTAGAATTAGGTTGACAATCTCATCTCGGTGGTACACTTACTCGACCTCTATGTCACGTAACGTATATTAGCTACTGTGTGTTAAATTTACTAATCTTCGTACAACATTTAGTCTTGATTTGTCATATCAATATTACAAGTCACCATGATTTGTATTAAAATACTGCTGTGAAATGATAAAACATTTTTGAGATTCACTAAATCCCCATTATTACCCTGGGAACCAGGTTTTTATTTCCAGTCCTGTTAAATCGATCATCAACTCAACTCGTTACAATGGCATAATCCCCACAGGACTTAGACGCGCTAAACATTGCAAGTCTCTTGAGATGAATTAGTGTAAGCTTTTTATTTCAACATTTATCCTGTAAATAAGTTTTAAATCACAATACCGAGAGTAGCCTTTATGTTGAAATTTAAAATATACTACCCCCATACAACACGGATAACTACTAATTCTCACATTCTGTGAGAGATCCACTTTCATGCCGGTTTCAGTGATATCTAGTGACAAGAATAAAACTGTTCACAGCAGACGAAATTCCTGTATGCCGAGAAAATAGACTACCCCATACAACACGGTCGACTACTAATTGTCAGACTCTGTCAGAGATCCACTTCATACGGGTTTAAGTGATATCTAGTGACAAGAATAAACTGTTCACAGCAGACGAGATTCCTGTATGCTGATAAAATATACTAGTCCATACAACACGGTCGACTAATATTGTCAGACTCTGTCAGAGATCCACTTCATGCGGGTTTCAGTGATATCTAGTGACAAGAATAAACTGTTCACAGCAGACGAGATTCCTGTATGCTGATAAAATATACTAGTCCATACAACACGGTCGACTAATAATTGTCAGACTCTGTCAGAGATCCACTTCATGCGGGTTTCAGTGATATCTAGTGACAAGAATAAACTGTTCACAGCAGACGAGATTCCTGTATGCTGATAAAATATACTAGTCAATACAACACGGTCGACTAATAATTGTCAGACTCTGTCAGAGATCCACTTCATGCGGGTTTCAGTGATATCTAGTGACAAGAATAAACTGTTCACAGCAGACGAAATTCCTGTATGCCGAGAAAATATACTAGTCCATACAATACGGTCGACTACTAATTGTCAGACTCTGTCAGAGATCCACTTCATGCGGGTTTCAGTGATATCTAGTGATAGGAATAAATTGGTGTAATTTACACACCTGTACCGCGTGTGGTAATCGGCTTAAGTCAGTACCGTGTGTAACACACCACTTCCTGTCATGTCCTTTCTTGTTGTCCAGGGGTCAGTAAATACTTTGCTAATAAACAGACTCAAGTAGTGGCGTAGGAGACAGATATATTGGATGGGCGCAGTTTATTGACAGCTGGGTCACCAGCGCTGTGGCGCGTTTATTAACTCGCCGGGGCTTTTAAAATTATACTTTATCGAATTTCCAGTGCATACCTGAAACTATAGTACGTTTTTGTATGTATTAATACCATAATGTATACTTTTCTGTGTAAGCATCTATTAAAGTATTTAATATTTACATTGTGTGAACTACTTTACCATATTTTACTATGCTTGTAAACTTTGTAAGCTCACACCACTAGCAAATCTTAATTGCTCAAATGTTTCAATTTCTTAAATGCAGTGAATCCTACTCTTAACATATAGGGTCTGTCAGTCTCAAAAGATTTTATATTGTAAATGCTAAAATTAATTGAGTTACGTAGAGGAATTACGTTATAAAATCCAATATTACCCAATAGCCACATGTGTCGCCTTGAAATCCAACCGATCTTAATTTTATTAGGTTATATGATGTTATAATGATAATTACGCCTGATTTCAGTCAACCATGTTAGAGGGAGTGGAATCATAAGATTGAAGCAGTGACTAAAGTAACTGGTCTGCAATCTCTCAGTATTGGACTATTTGATCCAAATTTGTATTCTATAGATTGTGTGTTAACCATGATTTGTAAAATGTTCAGAGCTAAGAAGACGAGATTTTATTCACTCCAACTGAACAATTGACAACTCAATTCGTCCAACTGACCCTTTACCGAGATCCCCGTAATTCCAAGCACATTTTACTGATGAAACCCAATCTAGTAACTTCTACATAAACTTGGATAGAAGATACTTCGAATCTAATAACTCGTACCTAAAATGATCGCTCAAACGGGTCATCGTCTCGTTTCCTACTAAATGTTTGTAGAATTTATGAAACTTATTTTTTCCTTGGAAGTTCGTTAAAAAGTTTCCAGAGAACTTAATATCGTTATGACACATTCAAATAAATCATAAAGTTTGTCATTCTATAAACTGTATTACTAAATTGATTTTCAAATATAAAAATCTAGGTTCTTTTGTACTGAAAAATTGTTTTTTTCTACTGTTAAAAACATCAATTACATATATGTTATATCTATTCTGTTATTTATCTTCGGATTATTATAAATTTTAAAACAGACCGTGAATTCAAGACGAGATGTGTTTACTCCACATGTCAAAGTTCCGGACACACCGATTCTTAATAATGCCTTCACAAGTAATATTTATTGAAATGTATCGATCTCACAGTCAACTGAACTTATGTTACATTTTTATTTATATTTTAATTGTGCCACCGGCAGTGTTAAGCTTAGGAACCAAAAATAAATATGTTCTCTCCAAAACATAATATTTTGCGTCTCTCAGACTTTAAGAAAAGCGAAGTCAGTAAGTCGGTTTGTGCTAACAAGAAAAAAGAGATACAATATCTTAGATATAAGGTACACAAAACATCACTTTTTCACAAATTGAACATCCTTAAAACCAGTAAATTGTATTAAATTAGTGATTAAATCAATATTAACTTGAACGCTATGCCGTCAATAACTAAATACCAATCTATATGCAGATTTCCGAGTTCCGGTCACATACCCCCCAACATTGTTCCAATTGTTAAACTGTAATATATTTTAAGAGTATATTGTGTAAAGTTAATTTGAAATATTCTGTAGTTTTAATTTGATATAGCTTTTATAACATTTGTCATAAAATACTTTTACTACAACATTATAAAAAAATGCCGCACATTATTTAACAGCTGTTGTGTTTTAAAATTGATAAGGACGTAGTCTTAAACTGTAGGAAATCAAAACTAATGTTTTCCAATTTATCAAATTTATCTTTAAATTAAATCTACAAACCCATTAAACAATAACAAACATTCCAAAACTATAATTTCTTTTTTAGTTTACTTGGTTTATACTACCTTATCAGTAACGTCAAAGTTGCTAAACAATATAATTAATTAAAAATTGCAAAATTTAATAGTAACTCATATATTAATATGTGCATTAGTAATTAAACACCGAGTAATCAATGTAATCCACTTGCACTGTACGAGGATATTACCTTCAGACTGTAATAACTCGTCCAGCTCGACCTTGTCACCACTTTATTCTCAGGAGTAATCATCAAGGTAGATCCAATTGTACAGTACGAGGATCTCATCTTCTGACAGTATAATTACTCGTCTAATCCAATCTTGTCGCCACTTTATGCTCTTGAGTAACCAAAAAGGTAGATCCAATTGGACAGTACGAGGATCTCATCTTCTGACAGTATAATTACTCGTCTAATCCAATCTTGTAGCCACTTTATGCTCTTGAGTAACCAAAAAGGTAGGTCCAATTGTACAGTACGAGGATCTCATCTTCTGACAGTATAATTACTCGTCTAATCCAATCTTGTCGCCACTTTATGCTCTTGAGTAACCAAATAGGTAGATCCAATTGGACAGTACGAGGATCTCATCTTCTGACAGTATAATTACTCGTCTAATCCAATCTTGTCGCCACTTTATGCTCATGAGTAACCAAAAAGGTAGGTCCAATTGGACAGTACGAGAAAATCATTACCTTCAGACATTGTAATTACTCATGTAACTCGCCCATGTCGCTAATTAATACTCATAAGTAATAAACAAGGTAGATCCAATTGTACAGTACGTGGATCTCATTGCCTTCAGACAGTGTAATTAATCGTTCAACGCAACCTTGTCGCCACTTTATTCTCAGAAGTAATCAACAAGGTAGATCCAATTGTACAGTACGAGGATCTTATTAGCTTAAGATTGTGTAATTACTCGTCCAACTTGACTTGTCGCCATTTATTCTCTGGAGGAATAAATGAGGTAGATCCAATTGTACAGTAGCACGAGGATCTCATTACCTTCAGAAAGTGTAATTACTCATGCAACTCGCCTTTGTCGCCACTTTATTCTCATGAGTAACCAACAAGGTAGATCCAATTTTACATTACGAGAATCTCATTACCTTCAGACAATGTAATTACTCGTCCAACTCGGCCTTGTCGTCACTTTATTCTCATGAGTAATCAACAACGTAGATCAAATTGTACTTTACGAGAATCTCTCAGAAAGTGTAATTACTCGTCTAACTCGACCTTGTCGACACTTTATTATAAGGAGTAATCAAAAAGGTATATCCAATTGTAGAGTACGAGCATCTTATTACCTTCAGACAGTGTAATTACTCGTCCAGCTTGGCTTTGTCGCCATTTTATCTCTGGAGTAATCAAAAAGGCAGAGCCAATTATACAGTACGAGTTCTCAATACTTCCCTTAAATAGAAACGTTTGTTTTTTTGTATGTAATATTATTGTTGTAATAAACTCCAGTACTACTCCAGATTTCTGCTTAACCACTCCATACGCCATTAGATTGTGTTAGCTTTAATCCAATTTGATGAACTTTCTCTGTAGAGCTATTAAGCCACTTAGATTTTCTTGTTAACTACTAGACTTTAATAGTACCAATATTGACTAATAAGTTTTATAGTGAATGTAAGATGTCCTAGGATTGTTTTTTAGGAGCCAAAGAAGCATAGTTTCTAGACCATAACCGTGTTTCATAAAACTAAATGGGTTGAGCTACAGTGTTAAAACGTTAGTCTGTAATTTTGTATCCGTGTTTCTACTTGTTTGAGTACGTTTCTTTTAGTGTCCAGTAGGATCGTAGATTCCATCTGTACTAGATACCATGCACAAATCACAGGACGGTTTTCGACTAATTGATAACCTCCGTTATGGTCCTCGGGAGTTATTTGTCGACATGGTGCGTTATACATAACCTCTTGTATAAGAAGCACTTTGTATCGTCAGGATCGTAGATTCCATCTGTACTAGATACCATGCACAAATCACAGGACGCTTATCGACTAATCGATAACCTCCGTTATGGTCATCGGCAGTTATTTGTCGCGATGGTGCGTTATACATAACCTCTTGTATAAGAAGCAATTTGTATCGTCATGGTTGTAGATTCCATCTGTACTAGATACCATGCATAAATAACAGGACGCTTATCGACTAATCGATAACCTCCGTTATGGTCATCGGCAGTTATTTGTCGCGATGGTGCGTTATACATAACCTCTTGTATAAGAAGCACTTTGTATCGTCATGGTTGTAGATTCCATCTGTATTAGATACCATGCATAAATAACAGGACGGTTTTCGACTAATTGATAACCTCCGTTATGGTCCTCGGGAGTTATTTGTCGAGATGGTGCGTTATACATAACCTCTTGTATAAGAAGCACTTTGTATCGTCATGGTTGTAGATTCCATCTGTATTAGATACCATGCATAAATAACAGGACGGTTTTCGACTAATTGATAACCTCCGTTATGGTCCTCTGGAGTTATTTGTCGAGATGGTGCGTTATACATAACCTCTTGTATAAGAAGCACTTTGTATCGTCATGGTTGTAGATTCCATCTGTATTAGATACCATGCATAAATAACAGGACGGTTTTCGACTAATTGATAACCTCCGTTATGGTCCTCGGGAGTTATTTGTCGACATGGTGCGTTATACATAACCTCTTGTATACGAAGCACTTTGTATCGTCGGGATTGTAGTTTCCATCTGTATTAGATTCCATGCATAAATAACAGGACGGTTTTCGACTAATCGATAACCTCCCTTATAGTCCTCGGGAGTTATTTGTCGAGATGGTGCGTTATACATAACCTCTTGTATAAGAAGCACTTTGTATCGTCGGGATTGTAGTTTCCATCTGTATTAGATTCCATGCATAAATAACAGGACGGTTTTTCGACTAATCGATAACCTCCCTTATAGTCCTCGGGAGTTATTTGTCGACATCGTGCGTTATACATAACCTCTTGTATAAGAAGCACTTTGTATCGTCGGGATTGTAGTTTCCATCTGTATTAGATTCCATGCATAAATAACAGGACGGTTTTCGACTAATCGATAACCTCCGTTATGGTCCTCGGAAGTTATTTGTCGAGATGGTGCGTTATACATAACCTCTTGTATAAGAAGCACTTTGTATCGTCAGGATTGTAGTTTCCATCTGTATTAGATTCCATGCATAAATAACAGGACGGTTTTCGACTAATCGATAACCTCCGTTATGGTCCTCGGAAGTTATTTGTCGAGATGGTGCGTTATACATAACCTCTTGTATAAGAAGCACTTTGTATCGTCGGGATTGTAGTTTCCATCTGTATTAGATTCCATGCATAAATAACAGGACGGTTTTCGACTAATCGATAACCTCCGTTATGGTCCTCGGAAGTTATTTGTCGAGATGGTGCGTTATACATAACCTCTTGTATAAGAAGCACTTTGTATCGTCGGGATTGTAGTTTCCATCTGTATTAGATTCCATGCATAAATAACAGGACGGTTTTCGACTAATCGATAACCTCCCTTATGGTCCTCGGAATTTATTTGTCGAGATGGTGCGTTATACATAACCTCTTGTATAAGAAGCACTTTGTATCGTCAGGATTGTAGTTTCCATCTGTATTAGATTCCATGCATAAACCACAGGACGCTTTTTGACTAATCAGTAATCTCCCTTGTATCATTCTCATGTAAGGCAAGGACAATAAAGTTTGCAGTATCTACACTTTCATTAATAGATTAGCGTCTAGCATCTTGAATATACGAGGTCGTTAAAAGTTATTAAAATATATAACCAAATAATTACGCTGTCAGTATATCCCATTAAGAAGCAAAACGTAGTTATTTAGTTACGTGTAGGACAACTTAAAAATGTTTTGTCTTATAATTTTGCTGCTATTTATCAAAATATTGTTATATACATTCAATACGTGTATAACGTACTTGCTAATTAATTTGTAGTTTAAAAATCAATATAAGAAGTCTTGAGATAATATTGTGAGAATTAATTTTTCCTGTGGGATATTCTGTCGTCTGTCAAAGGAATGTGAAGGGTCCAATTAGATTACACAGTTACTGAAGAGTTTTTGATGGGAGGTGGCGCTCTGACGCCAGTACCAATTAAAGCACAGTTGTCAGCTGTAGAGTACAATTACCAAGGTCGTATACTGTCATTGTCACTGTCAAATAATACCACCGGGAATTAAATCGTTGTTCTGTTAATGAATATTATACATGTTTTTACAACAGTTGTATAAAATAAGGAAGAATTTATATTTTTAGATGATTATCGATGTTTTGCAAATTTAATTGCACGGGTAAAACCATACTTCCTCCTATACATACCACCATACAGTGAGTGTAAGATTAGATAATGGGGACAATTAGAGATAATAAGACCTTCCAGACTTTTGTGGACACAGATGTGGATATCGTGACGTGACCCTGTTAGTTAGGGAAAGTGTATTGGAAATCAATTAGAAAATTATACTTTTCACTAGTTTGCAGATTTTGAATGTAAAAGAACAGAAAATGTTAGCGAGAATGACGTTTGGCATCATGAACTCTTTTTGAACCGTATTTTCAGGATGTTTGCTTAAACTTTCTTTAGCATAATAAACAGTTAAATTAGTTACCTCGCTATCTCGAAGGATGGTTTTCTCTCTACGTTAGAAGTGCAAGTTGCACAATCTGGCACGTCACCTGAGGTCGGGAAAGTAATGATCGAAACGCCCCTGGCCATCAGTCCGGGCTTTGGTGTCGTCTTCGGCGAAAAAAAATAAAGATATCACCAAGATAGTATATAAATTCAAGCTCAGATACGTGACCGCTTTTCTTCCTAAAAATTTAGTTATTTAGGCCTACGGTATTAAAAGCTTTTCCAAAAATATTGCCCTCCGGATAATATTAAGGTACCGAAAACTGTACTATATCATTTTATTTTGAAAGTGACGGAGTGCTTAGATAATCGTATTAGTTTTCATTGTTTAGTCATTTAATACAAAAAATATGCGTCTATTAGGAACTTTTTGTTAAATTTTAATATTGAAAGTACTGTAACTTGAGGATTACAAAAGCCTACTTTACTCTGAGCTTTGTTGTCAAGTAGTTCAAAAGAGTTAGAATGCAAAACCACATCACGCTTTGTGCACCTCGTTCTAGTATTACTCTTAACTTACTACTACAATTGGCCTGTATATATTTTTACAGTGATATGATTAAACCCATCAAAGCGAGACTGCATTACCATTACTTAAATTTGTTGGGATGGTTTATCTTCTGAAAAAACTTTGCCTCATGAGTACGTATGGTTATTTTTCTTAAACAGTATAAGAGATCAATCAGCTGAGGTTTGCTACTCCACGGTAGAGCGTTGTTGACAGTACTGTTTTCTCCTTAATGTTTATGCTCATTTTAAATGCATTTTCACCCATTATATTAATTCTTACCATTTGGAAATAAGCACAGTAACAGGCATTAGATTAACTTTATTACCGACATTCATATTCTTTAAATATGCATAGTTGGCATAGAGAACTGTGTCGTACGTATATGATGAATACGTATATTGTAATCATGTAAAGTCACCAAAGATCACAACCTGTCATTTATATTCGTCATAATCTAATCCTGTAGAGTTGCCTCTGATGGCTACCCGTCATCCATATTCGTAGTAATGTAAACATGTATAGGCGCCACAGATTACAGCCTGTCATAAATATTCGTCATAATGTAATCATGTACAGCCGCTACTGTACAGTACAGTACAGCCTAACTGTCATCCATATCCATCATAATATTATCATGTATAGGCGCTCCATATTATTAACTGCCATCCATATTCGTCATACTGTTATCATGTAAAGCCGCTACATATTACTAACTGTCATCCATATTCGCTATACTGCAATCATTTAAAGTGGCTACATATTACTAAATGTCATCCATATTCGTCATACTGCAATCATTTAAAGCCGCTACATATAACTAACTGTCATCCATATTCGTCATACTGCAATCATTTAAAGCCGCTACATATAACTAACTGTCATCCATATTCGTCATACTGTTATCATGTAAAGCCGCTACATATTACTAACTGTCATCCATATTCGCTATACTGCAATCATTTAAAGTGGCTACATATTACTAAATGTCATCCATATTCGTCATACTGCAATCATTTAAAGCCGCTACATATAACTAACTGTCATCCATATTCGTCATACTGCAATCATTTAAAGCCGCTACATATAACTAACTGTCATCCATATTCGTCATACTGCAATCATTTAAAGTGGCTACATATAACTAACTGTCATCCATATTCGCTATACTGCAATCATTTAAAGTGGCTACATATTACTAAATGTCATCCATATTCGGCATACTGCAATCATTTAAAGCCGCTACATATAACTAACTGTCATCCATATTCGTCATACTGCAATCATTTAAAGTGGCTACATATTACTAAATGTCATCCATATTCGGCATACTGCAATCATTTAAAGCCGCTACATATAACTAACTGTCATCCATATTCGTCATACTGCAATCATTTAAAGCCTCTACATATTACTAACTGACATCCATATTCGGCATACTGCAATCATTTAAAGTCGCTACATATTACTAACTGTCATCCATATTCGGCATACTGCAATCATTTAAAGTCGCTACATATTACTAACTGTCATCCATATTCGTCATACTGCAATCATTTAAAGCCGCTACATATTACTAACTGTCATCCATATTCGGCATACTGCAATCATTTAAAGTCGCTACATATTACTAACTGTCATCCATATTCGGCATACTGCAATCATTTAAAGTCTCTACATATTACTAACTGTCATCCATATTCGGCATACTGCAATCATTTAAAGTCGCTACATATTACTAACTGTCATCCATATTCGGCATACTGCAATCATTTAAAGTGGCTACATATTACTAACTGTCATCCATATTCGGCATACTGCAATCATTTAAAGTGGCTACATATTACTAACTGTCATCCATATTCGGCATACTGCAATCATTTAAAGTCGCTACATATTACTAACTGTCATCCATATTCGTCATACTGTAATCATTAAAAGTCGCTACATATTACTAACTGTCATCCATATTCGGCATACTGCAATCATTTAAAGTCGCTACATATTACTAACTGTCATCCATATTCGGCATACTGCAATCATTTAAAGTCGCTACATATTACTAACTGTCATCCATATTCGTCATACTGTAATCATTAAAAGTCGCTACATATTACTAACTGTCATCCATATTCGTCATACTGTAATCATTTAATGTCGCTACATATTACCTACTGTCATCCATATTCGTCATATTCGTGTGATGCCTCACCTAGTAACAGGATTGTGTCTACATGAACTTGCGCATGGTGTAGCAGAGTATCAATTTGATTCCGACGATAAAATAGGATCTGTGTGCAAGATCCACCGCGGCTGTGTGTGATGCCTCACCTACTAACAGGATTGTGTCTGCATTAACTTGCGCATGATATAGCAGAGTATCAATTTAATTCCGACGATGAAATTGGATCTGTGTGCAAGATCCACCGCGGCTGTGTGTGATGCCTCACCTACTAACAGGATTGTGTCTTGTGAAACTCTGCCACGTCTCTCGCCTCTCACTCGCTTTAATTAAGTGAATCTCTTCCACTTAGCCCTTGACTCGCTCTAGTTTCCCTCAAAAACAAACTTTGTAGTTCCGTTTACTTGTGCGACTTACACTTTAAACTCTACTTATTTATAAAAATTAGTAAAATATTAATTAAATACGTTTTTATCAGTGTAAAATAAAACGTAATTTTTTCTGGAAAGACTACAATGATCATTTAACTTACACCGTATATGTTATATACACGATTGTTATACTGGTATTCAATAATATTTACTATTGTAGAGACATTTTCAAATCCAACTACATGTTTCTGTCGTGATTAATTACTTGAAACAAAAAATGAACTAAACGATTACTATAATGGTTATCATTAAAATTTTCCAGATGTGAAGTTAGATACTTTACTATCCTCTGTTATAAGCTACAAATATTTTTTGTCAGAACTTGTTTGTTGTCATCCTTGTTGGCTGAGTTAATTGCTTTATATATATTAGTTTTTATTTCTTGTGAATAATTTACCTTAAGCCTCGAGATTTATCGTCATCTAAAGAAGAGGATAGATTTCAATAACTGAAACGTAGTATTTTATTTTTTTAAGTTGCGTTATTAATTTTTCCAATTTGAAGTTATTTGTGACTGTGGTTGGGTAAGTTCTTGCAGTATTAGTGTAAGACGCAAGTAATACATCTTTACCTTAAACATACAGGTGCCTGGAAGTATTATATACAACAATAAGTATTTCATTATCGTAATTATTCTCTGCAAACCATGTGAGTATGTGAGACATATTCAGTACGGTTACTAACCGGTAACCAATAAGATATGACATAAAACCAGCTATTTGTATTCCAGGGAGTTCCTAATGGGCTTCGGTCAGACAAAATAAAACCTAATAAATGCTATGTTAATCATAGTTGTTGATGTTTGTTGATTCTTGAATAATCTGTTTTATACATAATACAGCTATGGTGGGAAATGTTGATTCAATGTGAATGTTGATTTTAGCTCCAGTTCACCTTGCTCTTACGTGCAGCATCTGAAATCTGTTGCTTTGGGATCGTCATCGTAGTGCATTCAATTGTGCACCTGATGAGACAATGAGAATACCTCTTTACCTAGAAAGAATTTCTTTTTTGTATATTGGTGTCTCTAATGTCGAAAAGATGCGGGGGGTTTCGTTTACAGCTTCTTCGTTCGTTATCTCCGACTGTTTTTGGATTCCTGCAGAGGAAAAAGACTTCAGATTTCAGGAGTCAAGTCTGCAACAGAATCAGATTTTAGATGAAAGTGAACTGTAGCTAAACCCTAAATTCGCAACCTGTTTTATGATTTGGTGTAGTAAGTCCTTAAATAACTAGAGAGTAATGTTGTATCTGCCTCACAATAATTTTAAATCTAACTTAAACTGTGGGAGTTTTATAAAACAATGTGATAGAGTAACATTGGAGACGTCTAGTTTGCGCCATACTAATTCTGTATATAATGCCTTTAAAATGAGGTGTCACTTTTTAAGACAATGTGTATAAAAAGCTTAGTTGAATCGATTGTTGCAAACAAATAATTTGATACCTCTTTGGAATAAAGTATTTCATTACTTGTATGCAACTCTTAATGCAAGCTTCACTGTAAAGTGCTGAAGATGTTGTCAACCTACATTTCCACGGACTGTCAATCACTTTTAAACCTTGTTATGACCAAAACGTCGTTTTGTTTTTAAAGGATATTGAGTGCTTTCAAGTAAAACAGGGTCATGCAACATGACGTCAGTTACAAAGCACATCGTTGTCAGTTAGTCCTGGCACTTGGTCTTTCGTTTTAAAATTACACGATATACTTTAAACGATGCTGCTTTATTTGTAATTTCTATAAATTATTAGACTACTGTTGATAATTATCTAACCATATAATTAATATCAGGTATGCATTAATGTCACAGTTACCAATAGTTGTTATTTTCTCTTCTCGATCAGTCAAAACCCTAAGATACTTCTGGTGTAATTGCTAGTAAATCACCTTTTATTTCTAATGGCTCTAGATAAAAAATACGCGTTTTTCTTAAATGTATATTTCGTTAAAAGTCTACAAATATAAATCTGTTTGTTTGTTAAAACAATATATTTATAACATGATGTTCAACATTCTATGTTACTTTTACGTGACAGTCTAGTGAAAGATAATACGGCAGCTTAATGCTTTGTAAGTATGTGCTATCTATACGACTGCCAAAGCCTCATAAATCATAGATTGCAATCTTTTGAATCATTAGCATTAGAGCCTTTAATCATAATCATCAGCCTATAATTGAAACGAATAATGTCTAAGACAGACCGAAATTTACAACTGTCTTAAAACTATAATTGCAGAAACTTCAAGCGTACGAAATAAATATATATACATTAAATATATATATTATATATATTAAAGTATATATTTATATATATATATATATATATATATATATATATATATATATATATTCTCTTCATGTAGAAATAAAAAACCAAATATTAGTAAACTCTTTTTATTAATTTTCGTATGTCAGCATACTTCTTCAGATAACAGTGTATAAATATTTACAAAATTAAATAATGAAACTAAATAAATACAAACAAGAAAATGAACTGAAATAGAATAATAAACAGGCGAAAAATACCTCACAGCTGATGTTTCATCACAAATACCTTCATCTTTAGAAGGCCGTTAAATCTTAAAAATATGCTAGTCCAAACCAATCTTAAACACAAAAATCGAGAGAAAATTTTTTACGGTTGTAAACCCTGTCAAAAACCACGTTGCGGGTACGTGCAAAATTATGTCCTCTAGTCAAAATTTCAGTAGTAACATAACGAATAAAACGTATCCAATTAAAGGAACAATTGATTGTAATTCAAATAATATAATATATCAGCTAAATTGTAATTTTTGTAATAAACAATATATTGGCCAAACCTCTAACCCTCTTCGTATCAGAATGACAGGTCAACGTTACAGTATTGTTCATGGAGATGACAAGCCCCTCGCTGTACATTCCAGAGAACATAATCAGGACAAAATTGAAAAATGTTACAAATTAAAAGGCATCAATAATGTTCCATTGCATGCCAACGAAAATGTAAATAGGTTTAATTTGAGAAGGAGCGAAACTGCTCATCAACTTTTTTTAAGGTCAAAATTTCCTTTCGGTTTGAACATTCGTTAATTTCTTAAATTTTTTACTCTTTGGTATTTGTGATGAAACATCAGCTGTGAGGTATTTTTCGCCTGTTTATTATTCTATTTCAGTTCATTTTCTTGTTTGTATTTATTTAGTTTCATTATTTAATTTTGTAAATATTTATACACTGTTATCTGAAGAAGTATGCTGACATACGAAAATTAATAAAAAGAGTTTACCAATATTTGGTTTTTTATTTCTACATGAAGAGAATACATATTGATATATATCAACATCTCCCCTCCACCTGTTCAGGGAAGTCAACATCAATATTCTAACAGGTTACCCTAACTTGCTGTCAGTAATTACCGCCATAACACATTCTGAGTGCCTGCTTCCGTCGGGGTACGTGTTAGTGAGTGGATTGTGCGCATTAAAATAATGTTCAGAGAATATTCACCTGTGTAGACTGATATACTGTAATTTGTAATGTAACAATGGGCACTGTGCTATACAACATCTCCCCTCCACCTGTTCAGGGAAGTCAACATCAATATTCTAACAGGTTACCCTAACTTGCTGTCAGTAATTACCGCCATAACACATTCTGAGTGCTTGCTTCCGTCGGGGTACGTGTTAGTGAGTGGATTGTGCGCATTAAAATAATGATCACCGAATATTCACCGGTGTAGACTGATATACTATAATTTGTAATGTAACAATGTGCACCGTGCTATACAACATCTCCCCTCCACCTGTTTAGGGAAGTCAACATCAATATTCTAACAGGTTACGCTAACTTGCTGTCAGTAATTACCGCATAACACATTCTGAGTGCCTGCTTCCGTCGGGGTACGTGTTAGTGAGTGGATTGTGCGCATTAAAATAATGTTCAGAGAATATTCACCTGTGTAGACTGATATACTGTAATTTGTAATGTAACAATGGGCACCGTGCTATACAACATCTCCCCTCCACCTGTTCAGGGAAGTCAACATCAATATTCTAACAGGTTACCCTAACTTGCTGTCAGTAATTACCGCCATAACACATTCTGAGTGCTTGCTTCCGTCGGGGTACGTGTTAGTGAGTGGATTGTGCGCATTAAAATAATGATCACCGAATATTCACCGGTGTAGACTGATATACTATAATTTGTAATGTAACAATGTGCACCGTGCTATACAACATCTCCCCTCCACCTGTTCAGGGAAGTCAACATCAATATTCTAACAGGTTACCCTAACTTGCTGTCAGTAATTACCGCCATAACACATTCTGAGTGCTTGCTTCCGTCGGGGTACGTGTTAGTGAGTGGATTGTGTGCATTAAAATAATGTTCAGAGAATATTCACCTGTGTAGACTGATATACTGTAATTTGTAATGTAACAATGGGCACCGTGCTATACAACATCTCCCCTCCACCTGTTCAGGGAAGTCAACATCAATATTCTAACAGGTTACCCTAACTTGCTGTCAGTAATTACCGCCATAACACATTCTGAGTGCCTGCTTCCGTCGGGGTACGTGTTAGTGAGTGGATTGTGCGCATTAAAATAATGTTCAGAGAATATTCACCTGTGTAGACTGATATACTGTAATTTGTAATGTAACAATGGGCACCGTGCTATACAACATCTCCCCTCCACCTGTTCAGGGAAGTCAACATCAATATTCTAACAGGTTACCCTAACTTGCTGTCAGTAATTACCGCCATAACACATTCTGAGTGCTTGCTTCCGTCGGGGTACGTGTTAGTGAGTGGATTGTGCGCATTAAAATAATGATCACCGAATATTCACCGGTGTAGACTGATATACTATAATTTGTAATGTAACAATGTGCACCGTGCTATACAACATCTCCCCTCCACCTGTTCAGGGAAGTCAACATCAATATTCTAACAGGTTACCCTAACTTGCTGTCAGTAATTACCGCCATAACACATTCTGAGTGCCTCCTTCCGTCGGGGTACGTGTTAGTGAGTGGATTGTGCGCATTAAAATAATAATCACCGAATATTCACCAGTGTAGACTGATATACTGTAATTTGCACTGTAGCAATGTGCACTGCGCTATTCAATATCTCCCCACCACCTGTTCAGGGAAGTCAACATCAATATTATAACAGGTTACGCTAACTTGCTGTCAGTAATTACCGCCATAACACATTCTGAGTGCTTGCTTCCGTCGGGGTACGTGTTAGTGAGTGGATTGTGCGCATTAAAATAATGATCACCGAATATTCACCTGTGTAGACTGATATACTGTAATTTGTAATGTAACAATGGGCACCGTGCTATACAACATCTCCCCTCCACCTGTTCAGGGAAGTCAACATCAATATTCTAACAGGTTACCCTAACTTGCTGTCAGTAATTACCGCCATAACACATTCTGAGTGCTTGCTTCCGTCGGGGTACGTGTTAGTGAGTGGATTGTGCGCATTAAAATAATGATCACCGAATATTCACCGGTGTAGACTGATATACTATAATTTGTAATGTAACAATGTGCACCGTGCTATACAACATCTCCCCTCCACCTGTTCAGGGAAGTCAACATCAATATTCTAACAGGTTACGCTAACTTGCTGTCAGTAATTACCGCATAACACATTCTGAGTGCCTGCTTCCGTCGGGGTACGTGTTAGTGAGTGGATTGTGCGCATTAAAATAATGTTCAGAGAATATTCACCTGTGTAGACTGATATACTGTAATTTGTAATGTAACAATGGGCACCGTGCTATACAACATCTCCCCTCCACCTGTTCAGGGAAGTCAACATCAATATTCTAACAGGTTACCCTAACTTGCTGTCAGTAATTACCGCCATAACACATTCTGAGTGCTTGCTTCCGTCGGGGTACGTGTTAGTGAGTGGATTGTGCGCATTAAAATAATGATCACCGAATATTCACCGGTGTAGACTGATATACTATAATTTGTAATGTAACAATGTGCACCGTGCTATACAACATCTCCCCTCCACCTGTTCAGGGAAGTCAACATCAATATTCTAACAGGTTACCCTAACTTGCTGTCAGTAATTACCGCCATAACACATTCTGAGTGCCTCCTTCCGTCGGGGTACGTGTTAGTGAGTGGATTGTGCGCATTAAAATAATAATCACCGAATATTCACCAGTGTAGACTGATATACTGTAATTTGCACTGTAGCAATGTGCACTGCGCTATTCAATATCTCCCCACCACCTGTTCAGGGAAGTCAACATCAATATTATAACAGGTTACGCTAACTTGCTGTCAGTAATTACCGCCATAACACATTCTGAGTGCCTATTTCTGTCCGGGTACGGGTTAGTGAGGGGATTGTATGTATTAAAATAATTATCATAAAATATTCAACTGTGTGTACTGATATTTAAGAATTTGCATTGAATCTACAGTAAGGTCTTAAAATTAAAAAGGGGTTTAAATTAGAACATATATAGTGGTTTTGAAACAATGACAGAGTTGCTAACAAAGTTAATTGTTTTTAAACCTTATGATGATCATGATTACTCTTAACATTTATTATTTTAAATATATATATATATATATATATATCAATATGTATATATATATAATATATATATATATATATATATATATTTAAAATAATAAATGTTAAGAGTAATCATGATCATCATAAGGTTTAAAAACAATTAACTTTGTTAGCAACTCTGTCATTGTTTCAAAACCACTATATATGTTCTAATTTAAACCCCTTTTTAATTTTAAGACCTTACTGTAGATTCAATGCAAATTCTTAAATATCAGTACACACAGTTGAATATTTTATGATAATTATTTTAATACATACAATCCCCTCACTAACCCGTACCCGGACAGAAATAGGCACTCAGAATGTGTTATGGCGGTAATTACTGACAGCAAGTTAGCGTAACCTGTTATAATATTGATGTTGACTTCCCTGAACAGGTGGAGGGGAGATGTTGTATAGCACGGTGCACATTGTTACATTACAAATTATAGTATATCAGTCTACACCGGTGAATATTCGGTGATCATTATTTTAATGCGCACAATCCACTCACTAACACGTACCCCGACGGAAGCAAGCACTCAGAATGTGTTATGGCGGTAATTACTGACAGCAAGTTAGGGTAACCTGTTTAGAATATTGATGTTGACTTCCCTGAACAGGTGGAGGGGAGATGTTGTATAGCACGGTGCCCATTGTTACATTACAAATTACAGTATATCAGTCTACACAGGTGAATATTCTCTGAACATTATTTTAATGCGCACAATCCACTCACTAACACGTACCCCGACGGAAGCAGGCACTCAGAATGTGTTATGCGGTAATTACTGACAGCAAGTTAGCGTAACCTGTTAGAATATTGATGTTGACTTCCCTGAACAGGTGGAGGGGAGATGTTGTATAGCACGGTGCACATTGTTACATTACAAATTATAGTATATCAGTCTACACAGGTGAATATTCGGTGATCATTATTTTAATGCGCACAATCCACTCACTAACACGTACCCCGACGGAAGCAAGCACTCAGAATGTGTTATGGCGGTAATTACTGACAGCAAGTTAGGGTAACCTGTTAGAATATTGATGTTGACTTCCCTGAACAGGTGGAGGGGAGATGTTGTATAGCACGGTGCCCATTGTTACATTACAAATTACAGTATATCAGTCTACACAGGTGAATATTCGGTGATCATTATTTTAATGCGCACAATCCACTCACTAACACGTACCCCGACGGAAGCAAGCACTCAAAATGTGTTATGGCGGTAATTACTGACAGCAAGTTAGCGTAACCTGTTATAATATTGATGTTGACTTCCCTGAACAGGTGGTGGGGAGATATTGAATAGCGCAGTGCACATTGCTACAGTGCAAAATTACAGTATATCAGTCAACACTGGTGAATATTCGGTGATTATTATTTTAATGCGCACAATCCACTCACTAACACGTACCCCGACGGAAGGAGGCACTCAGAATGTGTTATGGCGGTAATTACTGACAGCAAGTTAGGGTAACCTGTTAGAATATTGATGTTGACTTCCCTGAACAGGTGGAGGGGAGATGTTGTATAGCACGGTGCACATTGTTACATTACAAATTATAGTATATCAGTCTACACCGGTGAATATTCGGTGATCATTATTTTAATGCGCACAATCCACTCACTAACACGTACCCCGACGGAAGCAAGCACTCAGAATGTGTTATGGCGGTAATTACTGACAGCAAGTTAGGGTAACCTGTTAGAATATTGATGTTGACTTCCCTGAACAGGTGGAGGGGAGATGTTGTATAGCACGGTGCCCATTGTTACATTACAAATTACAGTATATCAGTCTACACAGGTGAATATTCTCTGAACATTATTTTAATGCGCACAATCCACTCACTAACACGTACCCCGACGGAAGCAGGCACTCAGAATGTGTTATGCGGTAATTACTGACAGCAAGTTAGCGTAACCTGTTAGAATATTGATGTTGACTTCCCTGAACAGGTGGAGGGGAGATGTTGTATAGCACGGTGCACATTGTTACATTACAAATTATAGTATATCAGTCTACACCGGTGAATATTCGGTGATCATTATTTTAATGCGCACAATCCACTCACTAACACGTACCCCGACGGAAGCAAGCACTCAGAATGTGTTATGGCGGTAATTACTGACAGCAAGTTAGGGTAACCTGTTAGAATATTGATGTTGACTTCCCTGAACAGGTGGAGGGGAGATGTTGTATAGCACGGTGCCCATTGTTACATTACAAATTACAGTATATCAGTCTACACAGGTGAATATTCTCTGAACATTATTTTAATGCGCACAATCCACTCACTAACACGTACCCCGACGGAAGCAGGCACTCAGAATGTGTTATGGCGGTAATTACTGACAGCAAGTTAGGGTAACCTGTTAGAATATTGATGTTGACTTCCCTGAACAGGTGGAGGGGAGATGTTGTATAGCACGGTGCCCATTGTTACATTACAAATTACAGTATATCAGTCTACACAGGTGAATATTCTCTGAACATTATTTTAATGCACACAATCCACTCACTAACACGTACCCCGACGGAAGCAAGCACTCAGAATGTGTTATGGCGGTAATTACTGACATATCAATATGTATATATATATAATATTATATATATATATATATATATATATATATATATATATATATATATATTTAAAATAATAAATGTTAAGAGTAATCATGATCATCATAAGGTTTAAAAACAATTAACTTTGTTAGCAACTCTGTCATTGTTTCAAAACCACTATATATGTTCTAATTTAAACCCCTTTTTAATTTTATAGACCTTACTGTAGATTCAATGCAAATTTCTTAAATATCAGTACACACAGTTGAATATTTTATGATAATTATTTTAATACATACAATCCCCTCACTAACCCGTACCCGGACGGAAATAGGCACTCAGAATGTGTTATGGCGGTAATTACTGACAGCAAGTTAGCGTAACCTGTTATAATATTGATGTTGACTTCCCTGAACAGGTGGTGGGGAGATATTGAATAGCGCAGTGCACATTGCTACAGTGCAAATTACAGTATATCAGTCTACACTGGTGAATATTCGGTGATTATTATTTTAATGCGCACAATCCACTCACTAACACGTACCCCGACGGAAGGAGGCACTCAGAATGTGTTATGGCGGTAATTACTGACAGCAAGTTAGGGTAACCTGTTAGAATATTGATGTTGACTTCCCTGAACAGGTGGAGGGGAGATGTTGTATAGCACGGTGCACATTGTTACATTACAAATTATAGTATATCAGTCTACACCGGTGAATATTCGGTGATCATTATTTTAATGCGCACAATCCACTCACTAACACGTACCCCGACGGAAGCAAGCACTCAGAATGTGTTATGGCGGTAATTACTGACAGCAAGTTAGGGTAACCTGTTAGAATATTGATGTTGACTTCCCTGAACAGGTGGAGGGGAGATGTTGTATAGCACGGTGCCCATTGTTACATTACAAATTACAGTATATCAGTCTACACAGGTGAATATTCTCTGAACATTATTTTAATGCGCACAATCCACTCACTAACACGTACCCCGACGGAAGCAGGCACTCAGAATGTGTTATGCGGTAATTACTGACAGCAAGTTAGCGTAACCTGTTAGAATATTGATGTTGACTTCCCTGAACAGGTGGAGGGGAGATGTTGTATAGCACGGTGCACATTGTTACATTACAAATTATAGTATATCAGTCTACACCGGTGAATATTCGGTGATCATTATTTTAATGCGCACAATCCACTCACTAACACGTACCCCGACGGAAGCAAGCACTCAGAATGTGTTATGGCGGTAATTACTGACAGCAAGTTAGGGTAACCTGTTAGAATATTGATGTTGACTTCCCTGAACAGGTGGAGGGGAGATGTTGTATAGCACGGTGCCCATTGTTACATTACAAATTACAGTATATCAGTCTACACAGGTGAATATTCTCTGAACATTATTTTAATGCGCACAATCCACTCACTAACACGTACCCCGACGGAAGCAGGCACTCAGAATGTGTTATGGCGGTAATTACTGACAGCAAGTTAGGGTAACCTGTTAGAATATTGATGTTGACTTCCCTGAACAGGTGGAGGGGAGATGTTGTATAGCACGGTGCCCATTGTTACATTACAAATTACAGTATATCAGTCTACACAGGTGAATATTCTCTGAACATTATTTTAATGCACACAATCCACTCACTAACACGTACCCCGACGGAAGCAAGCACTCAGAATGTGTTATGGCGGTAATTACTGACAGCAAGTTAGGGTAACCTGTTAGAATATTGATGTTGACTTCCCTGAACAGGTGGAGGGGAGATGTTGTATAGCACGGTGCACATTGTTACATTACAAATTATAGTATATCAGTCTACACCGGTGAATATTCGGTGATCATTATTTTAATGCGCACAATCCACTCACTAACACGTACCCCGACGGAAGCAAGCACTCAGAATGTGTTATGGCGGTAATTACTGACAGCAAGTTAGGGTAACCTGTTAGAATATTGATGTTGACTTCCCTGAACAGGTGGAGGGGAGATGTTGTATAGCACGGTGCCCATTGTTACATTACAAATTACAGTATATCAGTCTACACAGGTGAATATTCTCTGAACATTATTTTAATGCGCACAATCCACTCACTAACACGTACCCCGACGGAAGCAGGCACTCAGAATGTGTTATGCGGTAATTACTGACAGCAAGTTAGCGTAACCTGTTAGAATATTGATGTTGACTTCCCTAAACAGGTGGAGGGGAGATGTTGTATAGCACGGTGCACATTGTTACATTACAAATTATAGTATATCAGTCTACACCGGTGAATATTCGGTGATCATTATTTTAATGCGCACAATCCACTCACTAACACGTACCCCGACGGAAGCAAGCACTCAGAATGTGTTATGGCGGTAATTACTGACAGCAAGTTAGGGTAACCTGTTAGAATATTGATGTTGACTTCCCTGAACAGGTGGAGGGGAGATGTTGTATAGCACGGTGCCCATTGTTACATTACAAATTACAGTATATCAGTCTACACAGGTGAATATTCTCTGAACATTATTTTAATGCGCACAATCCACTCACTAACACGTACCCCGACGGAAGCAGGCACTCAGAATGTGTTATGGCGGTAATTACTGACAGCAAGTTAGGGTAACCTGTTAGAATATTGATGTTGACTTCCCTGAACAGGTGGAGGGGAGATGTTGTATAGCACGGTGCCCATTGTTACATTACAAATTACAGTATATCAGTCTACACAGGTGAATATTCTCTGAACATTATTTTAATGCACACAATCCACTCACTAACACGTACCCCGACGGAAGCAAGCACTCAGAATGTGTTATGGCGGTAATTACTGACAGCAAGTTAGGGTAACCTGTTAGAATATTGATGTTGACTTCCCTGAACAGGTGGAGGGGAGATGTTGTATAGCACGGTGCACATTGTTACATTACAAATTATAGTATATCAGTCTACACCGGTGAATATTCGGTGATCATTATTTTAATGCGCACAATCCACTCACTAACACGTACCCCGACGGAAGCAAGCACTCAGAATGTGTTATGGCGGTAATTACTGACAGCAAGTTAGGGTAACCTGTTAGAATATTGATGTTGACTTCCCTGAACAGGTGGAGGGGAGATGTTGTATAGCACGGTGCCCATTGTTACATTACAAATTACAGTATATCAGTCTACACAGGTGAATATTCTCTGAACATTATTTTAATGCGCACAATCCACTCACTAACACGTACCCCGACGGAAGCAGGCACTCAGAATGTGTTATGGCGGTAATTACTGACAGCAAGTTAGCGTAACCTGTTAGAATATTGATGTTGACTTCCCTGAACAGGTGGAGGGGAGATATTGAATAGCGCAGTGCACATTGTTACAGTGCAAATTACAGTATATCAGTCTACACTGGTGAATATTCGGTGATTATTATTTTAATGCGCACAATCCACTCACTAACACGTACCCTGAAGGAAGCAGGCACTCACAATGTGTTATGGTGGTAATTACTGACAGCAAGTTAGCGTAACCTGTTAGAATATTGATGTTGACTTCCCTGAACAGGTGGTGGGGAGATATTGAATAGCGCAGTGCACATTGTTACAGTGCAAATTACAGTATATCAGTCTACACTGATGAATATTCGGTGATTATTATTTTAATGCGCATAATCCACTCACTAACACGTACCCCGAAAGAAGCAGGCACTCAGAATGTGTTGTGGCGGTAATTACTGACAGCAAGTTAGCGTAACCTGTTAGAATATTGATGTTGACTTCCCTGAACAGGTGGTGGGGAGATATTGAATAGCGCAGCGCACATTGTTACAGTGCAAATTACAGTATATCAGTCTACACTGATGAATATTCGGTGATTATTATTTTAATGCGCATAATCCACTCACTAACACGTACCCCGACGGAAGGAGGCACTCAGAATGTGTTGTGGCGGTAATTACTGACAGCAAGTTAGCGTAACCTGTTAGAATATTGATGTTGACTTCCCTGAACAGGTGGTGGGGAGATATTGAATAGCGCAGTGCACATTGTTACAGTGCAAATTACAGTATATCAGTCTACACTGATGAATATTCGGTGATTATTATTTTAATGCGCATAATCCACTCACTAACACGTACCCCGAAGGAAGCAGGCACTCAGAATGTGTTGTGGCGGTAATTACTGACAGGAAGTTAGCGTAACCTGTTAGAATATTGATGTTGACTTCCCTGAACAGGTGGAGGGGAGATGTTCAATAAGGAGGAAAGTTACAACTACCGCTGAAGCCATGGAAAGGATTTTAGTCAGGCAGGCTAATATTACCTGTAAAAAATAATGTGAATGCATCTATGTTCTATGGAAGTTTTATCTACTCATTTTAAATAATATCCGATCCATAGTAATTTTTGACAGGGAGTAATCTGTTGCAGTTTTAAGTATTTATAATATGTTCATTATGAATGATAAGTTGTAATCTCTGGCGACTCTACCTAATTACAATATGACGGATATAGAAGACAGTAATCTGTGGCAACTCTACTTTATTATAGAATATGAATTATTGAAATCTAAATTGTTGGAAAGTTGTTGGAAGTTCTATCTACTCATTTTAAGTAATATCCGATCTATATTTCGTGACAGGGAATAATCTATTGCAACTTTAAATATTTATTGTATGTTAACGGTCTGATGGTATCCTCATTATTCAAATACAAAAACTAGAAGTTAGTATTTATTAAAAGTGATAATGCTGTATATGGAACTCGAGTAAGTCAGTCAGACCACGACACCTGTACTCTAATGCAGGTATTGATTCTGTATTATGGAGTAACTGTATCGTAACTAAGGTCTGATTGTATCCACATTATTCACATGTAAAGACTGTTTCATATTATTTATTAGAAGTGACATATAGAACGTGCCGACTCTGTGGCCTCATGCATCCAATCATTCCCTAACTCTACTGTATGTTTTGATTCCGAATTGTTTATTGTTTAAACTATTTTTTCGTTCTTATTGTTTCCACTTTGCTTGGATGCGAAGGATTGATGAATTTATATTATTGCATATAAGGTTTTTTTATTATAAAAGTAGTGGAGAGTATTTTTCAAATGGAAACAAGCATAATTTAGTTTACCTGCGACAAAGGGACATCAATTCCATATATTGGACAATAATTGTGCTTTTATTGTGTTATGGGTTGTGTTTAATGGAAAATCATACCCATCTAATATTTAAGCAAGAGATTGCGAATACGTATAAATAAACCATCTTTAATAGAGATAGAAAATAGTGCATTTATAATTTATTCTTTGTTCCAAGAGAATATAATATCGTATACTAACAAGTGAATTTATAATACATATTTTCTGCATATATTGTAGTTCAAACCCTACTCTCTTTAACTATTGCATCCATCAATTATGGATAATTTTGGCTATAAACTACCTTTAATTCATTTGAAATAGTTTACACACATACTTTTCCCGGTGTAACGTTTCATCGTTACATCGTTTGATACTTCATAGGTGAAAACTCTTTCAGGCAGTTCCAAAGTATTATTTTTTATTGCCATTTTGATTAAAAATTACATTTTTCGTAACCTTAAATCTGGGTATTTATGGCATTACATGAAATACTTATGGTTCAAATCCAAAAACAGGTATTCTCTATATGTTTATACAGTATTAACTTCAATCCAGTTTGGTACCGTTTATTTTAAAACTGATTGATATAGGTTCAATAATCTACGTTTTAAATTGCTTTAATTTAAAATATTTGATAGACCGAGTTTCTCCCCCCCCACCCTGTAAAGTGTACTTAAAATGAGTACGCAGGCTAACCATGAGATTTTGAATTTTCGAACAATATGCTCAAACTCACAGTCCTATCATAGCAGTCAGAGTCTAATACTTTGTCTGAATGAATATGTGATTTACAGTTTTAACAGTTATACTACTCTAAATTAAAAAAAATACTTCTTTACGTTACAATAAAACCTCTTTTTTCCAGTCCTATGTTCTTCGCGTGAACTCAAATCACCCAGGCTCTTTATGTAAACGGTCTACCTATAATAAAACGAATTATTATTGGTTCTAAATATGAAATATAAAAAAGGTTTAATTGTAATAAAAATGTCTGGTATTTTGATTAATAAAGTAATTCAAATATAAAAAGAAGCCTGTATATTTAAGATATTTACTGTAATAAGACCCCACCCCCATTTTCCAGTCCCATCTTCACCATATGGAGGAGAAATCAATATTTTACATAATTGGATTGAAATAAACTCCGAACTCCGTTCGTGTTAACGTCAGGTTGGAAGCAAAAGTTTCAATTTATTCGTTTTTATAATTATAATCATAATTGAAATTATATTATAAATATTTATTGTTGTAAGTTGTTGTGAAATCGTGAACTCATCGGTAATTTTAAACTTTTAACATAAAGAAGATTGAAAAACTGTTTCAGTAAAGATTTCAACCACAAGTTTGGGCGCCTGTCAAAACTTGGGAAACCGTTCTTTGAAAGCGCACAAGTTTGCCGCTCTCTATAAAGTTTCGTGATTAACAAATGTTGGAACACCTGACTAACGTTCAATTCTATTTTATTCATTTTATTACTATATTTATTCACCACAATGCCTAAGTCGGTTTTATTATTGAATACTTTGTTCGCGTCTTGATTTTTGTATAATAACAGAATTTTAATATTTCATAACAGTTTCGGAAAATCGCAGTACTTCTAAAGGGTTGCAGTTGTGAAAAGAATTTTTAACATTTTTAAAGCCAGTATTATTTGATTTTTCCAAAATGAGTTAAATTTCTCATAGGCGCCTTAGGAACATAACTTGCAGATAATGATGCATCGTTCAAATGTTGCTACCAACACAGCTTTGTTTTTGTCTCATTTCAATTTACCTCCTTTCTTAATTATTTGTATATTTAAAATATACGTAAAAAGTTTGTTTATTTTTTAAACATTATTTGGTAAATATATGATGCTATGTTTATTACACAACGTTTTACATAATTACGGATTAAACAAAGTGTATATGCAGTCTTGTACACTGAAAAACGATAAATAGTTAAACCGTTTCGGGGAGATTTATGACATTGAACATTGTATTGTTGGTATAAGACTTATTTGTACATTTCCTGTCATAAAGGCTGTAGAATACATCCTTCTAGATACATAATAGATGTAGAGAATTTTACTGATGTCGTTTTAACCTATAATTCTCTTAGTGCCTTTTTATAGTCTATAACGTGTTGATATTAGTATTAATATGCACAAACCTAATATTGAAAAATATTTTCAAATCTATATTTATATTCAGTATTATTTTTTGTTTTAAGCTCGAAAAAAAATAAGCGACAATTGCAATATACATGACGGTCCTAGTCATACAAGTTTGTCAGCAAACTTTAGACATTAGAGAAAGTTTCTGTTTTCCGTAATCTACGCAATATGCATTAAGTTACACATGTTTTATGTGTCTAGGCTCTCAATGACGTTTCAGAGGCATTTCATTGTTATCCGTGGCCTTCGTTAGATGTTCAGAACCTATTCGTACTAGTATCTCTTACTACTATCTAGAACCCTATATGTGAGGATGTGTTTTACCAGTAGTAAAAACACGATCCATAATTTTAGAACCAGGAACATATAATATTTTATTGACATAGTTCTTTCAAATAATTCCCTGAACTCGTTTGCCATTTTGTCAAAAAAGACTACGAATACATCTTTATGGAAATCAGCAACTCTATTTTTATAACTTTCCAGCTCAAAAACCACAACATGACGGTATTCATTGACGAAGTTGCCGAACCTTTCAGGCGACCTTGACCTTATCATATTGAAGAAGTAAAAGCAAAATCGTCGCTTGAGATCCAAAACAAAACCAAAGACTTCACATTGGCTCGAAGCTAAAAATGACGCAAAGGTAAACTACATAGAGTATTAAACTACGATTAAATATGTAAAACAAGATTATTAGCTAAGTAAACATAGTTCCGAAATTTTAAATAAGTTATTTTTTTACGAAACTAACTGTCAAACTGTATCAATTAGCTCCTTAATTTAAATGAAAAATGTATATCACACATTGCACAAAGTGTGAGGATAAATAAAATAACTATTGTTCATATGGTCTACCATCTGGAACCATATGACATTTCTACTTGTTGGTGTCTTAGTGTTAACAATGTCTTTGTACCTTATAAAATTAGTGCGTAAAGTCTTTATTATTGATACGTTTGACTCGCTTAAGATTATCTAGCCACATATATGTATTACAAAACCACCATTGAAGCTAGTGATCATAAAGGTGTTTCATAGAAACCCACATAAAAATTATTAAATTTATGAAAATTTCAATTTTATATACATCTTGCAATTTGTAGAAAGAATTCATTTTATTGACTGACAGTTACGACGTCATATGACATTTAGATACTCACAGATCTGAATTCTTCGTGACCACATAAGAACTAACCAAGTCATTTTCATGGACACAATTAATTGATTTTTATATACTGTAATAAATTAAATATAAAAGAATTATATAATAGCACTAAAAATAAAATCAATAATACTTTTCTAACTAAAATTTCAAACAAAAAGAACCTCTAGCCCGCATCAGTTCCCACAAAGAGCTTGTCGCTGAAATAATGGTCTGTACCTCATTCCGTTTACAGATTCGTTTAAAGAATAAAATAGAGTTTTCTGCTGCTGAGACGATATTAGCCTACAGCCGACTGCTGCCACTTATAAGTCTGGAATATACGTTTGCTTTTAAATAATAGAAGGAGAGCTATTTTGTTTCATTAAATGAAAATAAAAATATATCTGACACAAACCCCACAAAAAATTAGATTATAACACTAGATATTATTTTATTAATATGATAAAACTTTAATTGTAAATTACCTTGGAACATTAGAACGTACAATAATGTAGTTGCGTGATCGAACTAGAGTAACACTATTTTAATGGAAAAAAGTTATTTTGTTATGTGATAGAACGTATAATGACACACTCTTACTGAACGACAGTTTTTGTTTATGTGATCCAACGTAGAGTGACACTAGTTTACTGGATGTCAATTATTTTATTACGTGATAGAACGTATAATGACACTCACTTACTGGACAGCAGTTACTTTTTTACGTGATAGAACGTATAATGACACTCTCCTACTGGACAGTAGTTATTTTGTTACGTGATAGAACGTATAATGACACTCTCCTACTGGACGGCAGTTATTTTGTTTTACAAAGTTTTACAAACAGAAACGTTGTGTCCAAACTGATATAAGGTCTCTAAGATAACAAAGTGTTTAAGTAAACAGTTTTACTGTATTAAATTTTAACAAAACGTTGTGGCACCAATGTAGAATTAGGTTGACAATCTCATCTCGGTGGTACACTTACTCGACCTGTATGTCACGTAACGTATGTTAGCTACTGTGTGTTAAATTTACTAATCTTCGTACAACATTTAGTCTTGATTTGTCACATCAATATTACAAGTCACCATGATTTGTATTAAAATACTGCTGTGAAATGATAAAACACTTGTGTTTCACCAACTACCTATTAATACCCTGGGAACCAGGTTTTTATCCCAGTCCTGTTATATCGATCATCAACTCAACTCGTTAGAATGGCATAATCCCACAGGACTCAGACGCGCTAACATTGGAAGTCTCTTGAGATGAATTAGTGTAAGCTTTTAATTTCAACATTTATCCTGTAAAGTTTTACATCACAATACCGAGAGTAGTCTTCATGTTGGAATGTATAATATACTACCCCATACAACACGGTTGACTACTAATTATCAGACTCTGTCAGAGATCCACTTCATGCGGGTTTCAGTGATATATAGTGACAAGAATAAACTGTTCACAGCAATCGAGATTCATGTATGCACAGAAAATATACCACACCCATAAAACACGGCCGACTACTAATTTTCAGACTCTGTCAGAGATCAACTTCATGCGGGGTTCAGTGATATCTAGTGACAAGAATAATAAACTGTTCACAGCAGACGAGATTCATGTATGCACAGAAAATATACTACCCCCATAAAACATGGCTGACTACTAATTGTCAGACTCTGTCAGAGATCCACTTCATGCGGGTTTCAGTGATATCTAGTGACAAGAATAAACTGTTCACAGCAGACGAAATTCCTGTATGCAAAGAAAATATACTATCCCCCCATACAACACGGTCGACTACTAATTGTCAGAATCTGTCAGAGATCCACTTCATGCGGGTTTCAGTGATATATAATGACAAGATTAAACTGTTCACAGCAGACGAGATTCATGTATGCAAAGAAGATATACTACCCCCATACAACACGGTCGACTACTAATTGTCAGACTCTGTCAGAGATCCACTTCATGCGGGTTTCAGTGATACCTAGTGACAAGAATAAACTGTTCACAGCAGACGAGATTCATGTATGCACAGAAAATATACTACCCCTATAAAACACGGCCGACTAATAATTGTCAGACTCTGTCAGAGTTCCACTTCATGCGGGTTTTAGTGATATCTAGTGACAAGAATAAACTGTTCACAGCAGACGAGATTCATGTATGCACAGAAAATATATACTACCCCCATAAAACACGGCTGACTACTAATTGTCAGACTCTGTCAGAGATCCACTTCATGCGGGTTTCAGTGATATCTAGTGACAAGAATAAACTGTTCACAGCAGACGAAATTCCTGTATGCAAAGAAAATATACTATCCCCCTACAACACGGTCGACTACTGATTGTCAGACTCTGTCAGAGATCCACTTCATGCGGGTTTCAGTGATATCTAGTGACAAGAATAAACTGTTCACAGCAGACGAAATTCATGTATGCAAAGAAAATATACTATCCCCCCTACAACACGGTCGACTACTAATTGTCAGACTCTGTCAGAGATCCACTTCATGCGGGTTTCAGTGATATATAATGACAAGATTAAACTGTTCACAGCAGACGAGATTCATGTATGCAAAGAAGATATACTACCCCCATACAACACGGTCGACTACTAATTGTCAGACTCTGTCAGAGATCCACTTCATGCGGGTTTCAGTGATACCTAGTGACAAGAATAAACTGTTCACAGCAGACGAGATTCATGTATGCACAGAAAATATACTACCCCCATAAAAACACGGCCGACTAATAATTGTCAGACTCTGTCAGAGTTCCACTTCATGCGGGTTTTAGTGATATCTAGTGACAAGAATAAACTGTTCACAGTAGACGAGATTCATGTATGCACAGAAAATATACTACCCCCATAAAACACGGCTGACTACTAATTGTCAGACTCTGTCAGAGATCCACTTCATGCGGGTTTCAGTGATATCTAGTGACAAGAATAAACTGTTCACAGCAGACGAAATTCCTGTATGCAAAGAAAATATACTATCCCCCCTACAACACGGTCGACTACTGATTGTCAGACTCTGTCAGAGATCCACTTCATGCGGGTTTCAGTGATATCTAGTGACAAGAATAAACTGTTCACAGCAGACGAAATTCCTGTATGCAAAGAAAATATACTATCCCCCCTACAACACGGTCGACTACTAATTGTCAGACTCTGTCAGAGATCCACTTCATGCGGGTTTCAGTGATATATAATGACAAGATTAAACTGTTCACAGCAGACGAGATTCATGTATGCAAAGAAGATATACTACCCCCATACAACACGGTCGACTACTAATTGTCAGACTCTGTCAGAGATCCACTTCATGCGGGTTTCAGTGATATATAATGACAAGATTAAACTGTTCACAGCAGACGAGATTCATGTATGCAAAGAAGATATACTACCCCCATACAACACGGTCGACTACTAATTGTCAGACTCTGTCAGAGATCCACTTCATGCGGGTTTCAGTGATATATAATGACAAGATTAAACTGTTCACAGCAGACGAGATTCATGTATGCAAAGAAGATATACTACCCCCATACAACACGGTCGACTACTAATTGTCAGACTCTGTCAGAGATCCACTTCATGCGGGTTTCAGTGATATATAATGACAAGATTAAACTGTTCACAGCAGACGAAATTCATGTATGCAAAGAAGATATACTACCCCCATACAACACGGTCGACTACTAATTGTCAGACTCTGTCAGAGATCCACTTCATGCGGGTTTCAGTGATATATAATGACAAGAATAAACTGTTCACAGCAGACGAGATTCCTATATACTGATAAAATATACTAGTCCATACAACACACGGTCGACTACTAATTGTCAGACTCTGTCAGAGATCCACTTCATGCGGGTTTCAGTGATATCTAGTGATAGCAATAAATTGGTGTTATTTACACACCTGTACAGTGTTTTAGATATATACATATGTTAAAAAATACTATAATCTATATAACTAGGCCGACAGGATACATTTTCACACTCTGACAGAAAGCCGCTTTAGTGATATTAGGTGGTAGGAATAAATCGCTGTAATTTACACACCTGTACCGCGTGTGGTAATCGGCTCAAGTCAGTACCGTGTGTAACACACCACTTCCTGTCATGTCCTTCCTTGTTGTCCAGGGGTCAGTAAATACTTTGCCAATATACAGACTCAAGTAGTGGTGTAGGAGACAGATATATTGGATGGGCGCAGTTTATTGACAGCTGGGTCACCAGCGCTGTGGCGCGTTTATTAGCTCGCCATGGCTTTTAAAATTTTACTTTATTGACTTGCAGTGCATACCTGAAACTATAGTACTATAGAACAGTTCTGTTTTTGGATTTAATAATACCAATTGTATATTATTCTGTATAAGCATCTACAAAAGTATTTAATATTCACATTAATTATCCGCTTTACCTTTAAGCATCTAAGTTTTGGAAGCTCACAACATTGGCAAATCTTAATTGCTCCCATATTTTGATTGCCTCAACGCAGTGAATCCTACTCTCAACCTGTAGGGCGTGTCATTCTGTAAACATTACACATTGTATATTGTAAATACTACACTTAATTACGTTATGTAGAGGTCACAATCATGTAGTATAGTCCAATTTGACCAATAGTCACATTAGTCGTCTTGAAATTCAACCGATCTTAATTTTATTAGGATAAAATAATGTTATAATGAAAAACTAAGCCTGCTTTCAGTGAAATATGAAAGACGGGATGGAATCATAAGATTGAAGCGGTGACTAAAGTAACTGGTCTGTAATCTTTCATTATTCAACAATTTTACCCAAATTTGTATCCTATAAATTGAGAAATCAATTAGTCCTACTGATCCTACATCGAGATCTACGTAATTCCAAGCACATTTGACTGAGGGCTGAAACCGAATCTAGTACCTTCTACATAAACTTGGATAGATGTATTGAATCTAGTACCTGGTATCTAAAATGATCGGCCAACGGGTCATCGTCTCATTACCTTTTAAATGTAGGTACATTTAGAAAATTTTTTCTTGGGAATTCATTAAACAGTTTTAAGAGAACTTAATATTTTTATTAACACATTCAAATGAATAATAAATTATTTCTTTCTACAAATCGTATTACCTAATTGCTTTTCAAATATAAAAATACAGTTACAAATGTATTGCAGACTTGTTTTTTTCTACTGATACAAAACTCTACTACATAGACTATGTTATATCTATTCTCTTGTTTATCTTCGGAATATCATCAGTTTTAAAATAGTCCGTGAATTTACAACGAGATCGGTTTACTCCTCATCCATATGCTATAAATATTCTCTTATTTATCATTGAAATATATTGGTCTCACAGTAGAGTAAACATATGTTACATTTTTATTTAGATTGTGCCTCCGGCATTGTTAAGCTTAAGGACCAAACTAAATACTACTATTTAACTAAATATGTTCTCTCCAAAACATAAAACTTTGCGTCTCACAGACTTTAAGACAAGCAAATCAGTAAGTAGGTTTGTGCTAACAAGAAAAATAAACACACAAAACATCACTTTTTTTACAAATTGAACATCCTTAAAACCAGTAAATTGTATTAAATTAGTGATTAAATTAATATTAACTTGAACGCTGTGCCGTCAATAACTAAATACCAATCTATATGCAGATTTCCGAGTTCCGTTGACATACCTACGAACACTGTTCCAATTGTTAAACTGTAATATATTATTAAGAGTATATTGTGTAAATTGTATTTGAAAAATTCTGTAGTCTTAATTTGATATAACTTTCATGAAATGTGTCAAAAATACTTTTACTACAACATTATATAAATGCCGCACATTATTTAATAATACGTTAACAACTGCTGTATTTTTTAAAATTGATAGTAACATAGTGTTTTAAACGCTAGGAAACCAAAACTAATGTTTTCCAATTTATAAAATTTATCTCAATACAACGATCTCATTACCTTCAGACAATGTAATCACTCGCCCAACTAGGCCTTGTCGCCACTTTATTCTCGGGAGTAATCAGCAAGGTAGATCCAATTGTACAGTACGAGGATCTCATTACCTTCAGTCGTTGTAATTACTGATGCAACTCGCCCTTGTCGCCACTTTATTCTCATGAGTAATAAACAATGTAGATCCTATTGTGTAGCACGAGGATCTCATTACCTTCAGACGGTGTAATTACTCATGCAACTCGCCCTTGTCGCCACTTTATTCTCATGAGTAATCAATAAGGTAGATCCTATTGTGTATCACGAGGATCTCATTACCTTCAGGCAATGTAATTACTCATGTAACTTACCCTTGTCGCCACTTTATTCTCATGAGTAATCAACAATGTAGATCCTATTGTGTATCACGAGTATCTCATTACCTTCAGGCAATGAATTACTCATGCAACTCGGCATTGTCGCCACTTTATTCTCATGAGTAATCAACAAGTTAATCCAATTGTACAATACGAGGATCTCATTAACTTCAGACAATGAATTACTCATGCAACTCACCCTTTTCGCCACTTTATTCTCATGAGTAATCAACAATGTAGATCCAATTGTACAGTACGAGGATATCATTACCTTCAGACAGTGTAATTACTCGTACATATCGCCACTTTACTCTCTGAAGGAATCAACAAGGTAGATCCAATTGGACAGTAAGAGGATCTCATTACTTTCAGACAGTATAATTACTCGTCTAACTCAACCTTGTTGACACTTTATTCTCTAGAGGAATCAACAAGGTAGATCCAATTGTAGCAGTACGAGGATATCATTACCTTCAGGCAATGTATAATTACTCATCAACTCGCCTTGTCGCCAATTTATTCTCTAGTAATCAAAAAGGTAGATCCTACTGTGTAGAGTACGAGGATCTCATTAGTTTCACACTAGTGTAATTACTCATGTCCAACTCGCCCTTGCCGCCACTTTATTCTCATGAGTAATCAACAAGGTAGATCCTATTGTGTAGCACGAGGATCTCATTACCTTCAGACAGTGTAATTACTCGTCCAACTCGGCCTTGTCTACACTTTATTATAAGGAGTAATCAACAAGGTAGATCCAATTGTACAGTACAAGAATCTCTCAGACAGTGTAATTACTCGTCCAACTCGGCCTTGCCGCCACTTTATTATAAGGAGTAATCAAAAAGGTATATCTAATTGTACAGTACGAGGATCTCATTACCTTCAGACAGTGTAATTACTCGTCCAACTCGGCCTTGCCGCCACTTTATTATAAGGAGTAATCAAAAAGGTATATCTAATTGTACAGTACGAGAATCTCTCAGACAGTGTAATTACTCGTCCAACTCGGCCCTTGTCGCCATTTTATTATAAGGAGTAATCAAAAAGGTATATCTAATTGTACAGTACGAGGATCTCTCTCAGACAGTGTAATTACTCGTCCAACTCGGCATTGTCGCCACTTTATTATAAGGAGTAATCAAAAAGGTATATCTAATTGTACAGTACGAGAATCTCTCAGACAGTGTAATTACTCGTCCAACTCGGCCTTGTCGCCACTTTATTATAAGGAGTAATCAAAAAGGTATATCTAATTGTACAGTACGAGAATCTCTCAGACAGTGTATTTACTCGTCCAACTCGGCCTTGTCGCCACTTTATTATAAGGAGTAATCAAAAAGGTATATCTAATTGTACAGTACGAGAATCTCTCAGACAGTGTAATTAATCGTCCAACTCGGCCTTGTCGCCACTTTATTATAAGGAGTAATCTAAAATATATATCTAATTGTACAGTACGAGAATCTCTCAGACAGTGTAATTACTCGTCCAACTCGGCCTTGTTGCCACTTTAATATAAGGAGTAATCAAAAAGGTAGATCCAATTATACAGTACGAGTTCTCAGTGCTTCCTTTAAATATAAACGTAATGTTTTTTGTATGTAATATCACTGTTGTAATAAACTCCAATACTACTACAGATTTATGCTTATCCACTCCATACGCAATTATATTGTGTTGGCTTTAATCCAAATTGATGATAAATTTCCCTGTAGAGCTATTAAGCCACTCATATTTTCTTCTCAAGTACCAGACTTTAATAGTACCAATATTGACTAATAAGTTATATAGTGAGATGGAGTTGACCTAGGATTGTGTTTTAGGAGCCAAAGAAGCATAACCGGTTCTAGACTATAACCGTGTTTCATAAAACTAAATGGGTTTAGCGGCAGTGTTAAAACGTTACTCCGTAATTTTTTATCCGTGTTTCTATTCTTGTGAGAACGTATATTGTTTGTAGTAGGATTGTAGATTCCATCTATATTACATACTATGGATAAATAATAGGACGCTTTTAGACTAATCGATTACTTCCTTCATGGCCCTCTGGAGTTATTTGTCGAAATCGTGCGTTATACGTAACCTCTTGTACAAGAAGCTTTTTGTGTCGTGAGAATTGTAGATACCCTCTGTATTAGAAGCCATGCATAAATAACAGGACGCTTTTCGACTGATCGATACCTTCCCTTGTATCATTCTCATATAAGGCAAGGACAATAAAGTTTGCAGTATCCATAGTTTTATTCTTAGATTAGCGTCTAGCATCTTGACCATAAGAGGTCGTTAAAAGTTATTAAAATATATAACCAAATAATTAAGCTGTCCCATTAAAAGCAAAACGTAATTATTTAGTGATGTTTAGGACAACTTGAAAATATTTGGCTTAATAATTTTACTGCTATTTACCAAAATATTGTTTTTCCATATTTATCATAAATTCATTACGTGTTTTACATAATTGTAATTAATTTGTAGTTTTAAAATCAAAATAAGAATTCTTGAGATAATACTGTGAGAAATTAATTTTTCCTGTGGGATATACGGTCGCATGGCAAGTCTGTCAAAGGAAAGTGAAGGGTCCAATTAGATTACACAGTTACTGAAGAGTTTTTGATGGGATGTGGCGCTCTGACGCCAGTACCAATTAAAGGCACAGTTGTCAAATGTAGAGTACAATTACCAAGGTCGTATACTGTCATTGTCACTGTCAAATAATACCACTGGAAATTAAATCTTTGTTCTGTTAATGAATACTATACATGTTTTTACAACAGTTGTATACAATAAGTAAGAATTTATTTTAGATTACTAACGATGTTTTGCAAATTTAATTTCAGGGATAAAACCATACTTCGTCTCTACATACCACAATACAGTGAGTAGACGATTAGATAATGGGGTAGTTAGAGATAATGTTACTTACCAGACTTGTTTTTACACAAATGTGGATATCGTTGGGTGACCAAGTTAGTTAGGGAACCTGTATTGGTAACCGATGAGAAAATTATACTTCGATTGACATTTTTCACTAGTTTTCAGATTTTAAATGTATAATAATAGAAACTTTTAGCTAGAACGACATCTGGCATTCTGCATTCCTTTTTTATTGCATTCCTTAGGATGTTTAGTTAAACTTTGTCTAGCATAATAAATAGTATGATTCGTTGCCTTGTTATCTCAAGGGACGTTTTCCATGTTTTCGTTAGAAGTGCAGTTTGGAAAATCTGGCACGTGATCTGAAGTCGGGAAAGTAACGATTGGATATGCCTCTAGTTATCAGTGCGAGCTTTGGTGGCGTCTTCGGCGAAAAAAGAAAGATATCACTCAAGATAGTACGTAAATTCAAGGTCAGATTAGGTGAGCGCTGTTCTTTCTAAAAATCTAATTTTTTAGGTTTCCGGTAAGAAAAATTCTTCCAAAAATATTTTCCTCCGGATAATTCGAAAGTACAAAACATTTTACTATATTATTTTATTTTAAAGTGATAGAGTGCCTACAAAAACATTTTAGTTTTCGTTTACTAGTAAATGAATACAAATAAAACATGGTTCTAATAAAAACTGTTCATAGAAGATTAATATTGGAAGTACTGTAACTTGAGAAGTACAAAGCCTACTTTACCCTGAGCTTTGTTGTCAAGTAGTTAAAAACAGTTGGTATGCAAAACCACATCACGCTTTGTGCACCTTATTCTAATATTACTCTTAACTTACGCTGCAACACTTGGTCTGTTTATATTTTTACAGTAATATGATGAAACCTAACAAAGTGAGACTGATACCATTCAACGGCTTAAATTTGTAGGGATGATTTACTCGTTGCAAAAACTTAACCTTGTGAGTACGTAGGTAAGTAAGTTAAGCTTATTATCCTTATAGAGTATAAGAAATCAATCAGCTGAGGTTTGCTACTTCACGGAAGATCGTTGTTGACGGATTCCTGTCTATTCTCATTTGTAACTCATTTACATGCATTGTGTAAATTCCAACAATTTAGATTTCACTATTTCATATTCTATAATAAAGTAGGGTTGCAACAGATTACTGTCTTCTATATCCGTCATATTGCAATTATGTAGAGTCGCCAGAGATTACAACCTGTCATTCATAATGAAAATATTAAAAATACTTAAAACTGCAACAGATTACTCCCTGTCAAAAATTATAGATCGGATATTACTTAAACTGATTAGAAAGAATTGCCACAGAACATAGATGCAAACACATTATTTTTACAGGTAATATTAGCCCGCCTGACTAAAATCCTTTCCATGGCTTCAGCGGTAGTTGTAACTTTCCTCCTTATTGAACATTTCCCCTCCACCTGTTCAGGGAAGTCAACATCAATATTCTAACAGGTTACGCTAACTTGCTGTCAGTAATTACCGCCATAACACATTCTGAGTGCCTGCTTCCGTCGGGGTACGTGTTAGTGAGTGGATTGTGCGCATTAAAATAATAATCAGAGAACATTCACCGGCGTAGACTGATATATTATAATTTGTACTGTAACAATGTGCACTGTACTGTTCAACATCTCCCCTCCACCAGTTCAGGGAAGTCAACATCAATATTCTAACAGGTTACGCTAACTTGCTGTCAGTAATTACCGCCATAACACATTCTGAGTGCCTCCTTCCGTCGGGGTACGTGTTAGTGAGTGGATTGTGTGCAATAAAATAATTATCAGAGAATATTCACCGGTGTAGACTGATATACTATAATTTGTAATGTAATAATGTGCACTGCGCTATACAACATCTCCCCTCCACCTGTTCAGGGAAGTCAACATCAATATTCTAACAGGTTACGCTAACTTGCTGTCAGTAATTACCGCCATAACACATTCTGAGTGCCTGCTTCCTTCGGGGTACGTGATAGTGAGTGGATTGTGTGCATTAAAATAATGATCATAGAATATTCACCGGTGTAGACTGATATACTGTAATTTGCACTGTAACAATGTGCACTGCGCTATTCAATATCTCCCCACCACCTGTTCAGGGAAGTCAACATCAATATTCTAACAGGTTACGCTAACTTGCTGTCAGTAATTACCGCCATAACACATTCTGAGTGCCTGCTTCCTTCGGGGTACGTGTTAGTGAGTGGATTGTGCGCATTAAAATAATAATCACCGAATATTCACCAGTGTAGACTGATATACTGTAATTTGCACTGTAACAATGTGCACTGCGCTATTCAATATCTCCCTACCACCTGTTCAGGGAAGTCAACATCAATATTCTAACAGGTTACGCTAACTTGCTGTCAGTAATTACCGCCATAACACATTCTGAGTGCCTGCTTCCTTCGGGGTACGTGATAGTGAGTGGATTGTGTGCATTAAAATAATGATCAGAGAATATTCACCGGTGTAGACTGATATACTGTAATTTGCACTGTAACAATGTGCACTGCGCTATTCAATATCTCCCCACCACCTGTTCAGGGAAGTCAACATCAATATTCTAACAGGTTACGCTAACTTGCTGTCAGTAATTACCGCCATAACACATTCTGAGTGCCTGCTTCCTTCGGGGTACGTGTTAGTGAGTGGATTGTGCGCATTAAAATAATAATCACCGAATATTCACCAGTGTAGACTGATATACTGTAATTTGCACTGTAACAATGTGCACTGCGCTATTCAATATCTCCCTACCACCTGTTCAGGGAAGTCAACATCAATATTCTAACAGGTTACGCTAACTTGCTGTCAGTAATTACCGCCATAACACATTCTGAGTGCCTGCTTCCGTCGGGGTACGTGATAGTGAGTGGATTGTGTGCATTAAAATAATTATCAGAGAATATTCACCGGTGTAGACTGATATACTATAATTCGTAATGTAACAATGTGCACCGTGCTATGCAACATCACCCCTCCACCTGTTCAGGGAAGTCAACATCAATATTCTAACAGGTTACGCTAACTTGCTCTCAGTAATTACCGCCATAACACATTCTGAGTGCCTGCTTCCGTCGGGGTACGTGATAGTGAGTGGATTGTGCGCATTAAAATAATTATCAGAGAATATTCACCGGTGTAGACTGATATACTATAATTCGTAATGTAACAATGTGCACTGCGCTATTCAATATCTCCCTACCACCTGTTCAGGGAAGTCAACATCAATATTCTAACAGGTTCCGCTAACTTGCTCTCAGTAATTACCGCCATAACACATTCTGAGTGCCTGCTTCCGTCGGGGTACGTGTTAGTGAGTGGATTGTGCGCATTAAAATAATTATCAGAGAATATTCACCGGTGTAGACTGATGTACTATAATTCGTAATGTAACAATGTGCACCGTGCTATACAATATCTCCCCTCCACCTGTTCAGGGAAGCCAACATCAATATTCTAACAGGTTACGCTAACTTGCTGTCAGTAATTACCGCCATAACACATTCTGAGTGCCTGCTTCCGTCGGGGTACGTGATAGTGAGTGGATTGTGTGCATTAAAATAATTATCAGAGAATATTCACCGGTGTAGACTGATATACTATAATTCGTAATGTAACAATGTGCACCGTGCTATGCAACATCTCCCCTCCACCTGTTCAGGGAAGTCAACATCAATATTCTAACAGGTTACGCTAACTTGCTGTCAGTAATTACCGCCATAACACATTCTGAGTGCCTGCTTCCGTCGGGGTACGTGTTAGTGAGTGGATTGTGCGCATTAAAATAATTATCAGAGAATATTCACCGGTGTAGACTGATATACTATAATTCGTAATGTAACAATGTGCACCGTGCTATGCAACATCACCCCTCCACCTGTTCAGGGAAGTCAACATCAATATTCTAACAGGTTACGCTAACTTGCTCTCAGTAATTACCGCCATAACACATTCTGAGTGCCTGCTTCCGTCGGGGTACGTGATAGTGAGTGGATTGTGCGCATTAAAATAATTATCAGAGAATATTCACCGGTGTAGACTGATATACTATAATTCGTAATGTAACAATGTGCACCGTGCTATACAATATCTCCCCTCCACCTGTTCAGGGAAGTCAACATTAATATTCTAACAGGTTACGCTAACTTGCTGTCAGTAATTACCGCCATAACACATTCTGAGTGCCTGCTTCCGTCGGGGTACGTGATAGTGAGTGGATTGTGTGCATTAAAATAATTATCAGAGAATATTCACCGGTGTAGACTGATATACTATAATTCGTAATGTAACAATGTGCACCGTGCTATGCAACATCTCCCCTCCACCTGTTCAGGGAAGTCAACATCAATATTCTAACAGGTTACGCTAACTTGCTGTCAGTAATTACCGCCATAACACATTCTGAGTGCCTGCTTCCGTCGGGGTACGTGATAGTGAGTGGATTGTGTGCATTAAAATAATTATCAGAGAATATTCACCGGTGTAGACTGATATACTATAATTCGTAATGTAACAATGTGCACCGTGCTATGCAACATCTCCCCTCCACCTGTTCAGGGAAGTCAACATCAATATTCTAACAGGTTACGCTAACTTGCTCTCAGTAATTACCGCCATAACACATTCTGAGTGCCTGCTTCCGTCGGGGTACGTGATAGTGAGTGGATTGTGTGCATTAAAATAATTATCAGAGAATATTCACCGGTGTAGACTGATATACTATAATTCGTAATGTAACAATGTGCACCGTGCTATGCAACATCACCCCTCCACCTGTTCAGGGAAGTCAACATCAATATTCTAACAGGTTACGCTAACTTGCTCTCAGTAATTACCGCCATAACACATTCTGAGTGCCTGCTTCCGTCGGGGTACGTGATAGTGAGTGGATTGTGCGCATTAAAATAATTATCAGAGAATATTCACCGGTGTAGACTGATATACTATAATTCGTAATGTAACAATGTGCACTGCGCTATTCAATATCTCCCTACCACCTGTTCAGGGAAGTCAACATCAATATTCTAACAGGTTCCGCTAACTTGCTCTCAGTAATTACCGCCATAACACATTCTGAGTGCCTGCTTCCGTCGGGGTACGTGTTAGTGAGTGGATTGTGCGCATTAAAATAATTATCAGAGAATATTCACCGGTGTAGACTGATATACTATAATTCGTAATGTAACAATGTGCACCGTGCTATACAATATCTCCCCTCCACCTGTTCAGGGAAGTCAACATCAATATTCTAACAGGTTACGCTAACTTGCTGTCAGTAATTACCGCCATAACACATTCTGAGTGCCTGCTTCCGTCGGGGTACGTGTTAGTGAGTGGATTGTGCGCATTAAAATAATTATCAGAGAATATTCACCGGTGTAGACTGATATACTATAATTCGTAATGTAACAATGTGCACCGTGCTATGCAACATCTCCCCTCCACCTGTTCAGGGAAGTCAACATCAATATTCTAACAGGTTACGCTAACTTGCTGTCAGTAATTACCGCCATAACACATTCTGAGTGCCTGCTTCCGTCGGGGGACGTGTTAGTGAGTGGATTGTGTGCATTAAAATAATAATCACAGAATATTCACCGGTGTGGGCTGATATTTAAGAATTTGCATTGAATCTACAGTAAGGTCTTAAAATTAAAAAGGGGTTTAAATCATAACATAAATATTGGTTTTGGAATGATTATAGAGTTGCTAACAAAGTTAATTGCTTTTAAAGCTTCGTGATGAGAGAGTAAAGCATGTTTATAAGAGAGTATGGAACGATGATTGGTCTCAACCCTACACATATATAGTAAAAATAATAATTATTTTTAATTTTGAAGACAATTTGGCATTGTATGGCAATCGTCAGAAAAACCATAAAAAATTTGAATGGTAGCGGTATATAAAATGTTTCATTCATTCTTCCATCTAAATCCCTTTCAAACGTACAATTCCTACGTTCTCTTATTCTCATTCATTCAAATTGTCCCATTTCAGCATTTGGTCAGTCTGCCAATTCTGCGGTCTCCCATTTATATGCCAATAACTCGTCTGTGTGCAGAATGCTTTCACAATCAACGCCGTTTTCAGACGAGTTTTGAATGCCCTGAGCATTGGAGCACCTTTGACTAAATTTAGAAAATTGTTAAAAAGTTTAACTCCTGTCAGTGTTTATGAGCTACCTTTCTGTGTCTCCCAGTTAGGTATCATATATTATGATATAAGGCCGAAGCATTTCAGAAAAAAATCTTCACATATTTTCGCAGCCATAAGTTTAAATTTAAATATCAATTATCAAAAAACCGAGTTTTGGTTGTTTGATAATCATGTATCGACGCACTTTAAATTTTACATAAAAAAAGGTTTGATTATTTGAAAAGTCTCAGCATCCGAACAATCGTTTTTTTCTACTATGACCGGTCTTAAGATTTATGACAAAATAAAATAATAATATTAATCATTGGGTAACTCTTCATTTCGCAGTCTAAAATATGAATGGACATTTCATACCTTAATTTTATCAAATATTATTCTCTAAATAATAACAACTTGTGTCAAACAGTTGAGCAATTATGTTTTTTTTATTTCAAACAGTAACATTGCATTTGAAAATGTTTCAAGAATATTCCACATATTTACGCATAAAAAAGTCAGATTATCTTAGTTTTAGTAAATTTGTGGATTTATTATTCTTTTATGCTCCTCTTGACATATTTCATGAAAAAGGTGTTAATTTACGAACTTATGTCAGCGTGTGAGAGTTTTCTGGTCGCACTTGACGAGACGGTTGGAACGTCAGATAAACTATGTGTGTAGAACAACAAATACAAAGTAAACATTTGTCTTAGTTCCCTGAGCTGTGGCGTAGCGGCGGTGTATCACTCGAGCGAGATCTCAATTCCTGTCGCTTGTTTAGTTTGGAAACTTTTCAATTTGAAGTTATAACGATTCTCTACTCGGAGCACAAATTCGAACGCTTAGCTACCTACTGTTTTGCCTTAAAACTTGCGCAAGTGGTTTATAGCGTTTTACACTTTCCGTCGGGAAAACAAACGAAACTTTATAACGTAGTATTTGTTACGGATGACATGTAACAGATCGTACGTTTCGTTTAGAAATATAAATATAAATAAGCGAAATGTATATGATTTCTTCCTTGGAACGTAGAACTTTACACAAGTTACATAAACAAAGAACATTTAAATAAATTTAATTCATTTTCACGAAAATAAATAGAGACGCGAAATTTCAAAAGAAACCCATTATTTGGAGTATTGCAAAACGACTTCTATACTAAATATCATCCGATGAAAATCAACAGTCCGTTATTAATCGTTATAATTAATTACTCTCGTGCACTAGTTACGATATTTCATTTTGTCACGCATTGTACTTGTGTCGTATGTTGTGATAGTGTATTTTGTATGGTATATATAATTATTTGGATTGGATTTTTAACTGTTACGTGTTTATTACTATACAATAATGCATGTCGTCTGTTACAATAGTGCTGTATCTCTTACGATAGTGTGTCATCTGTTTGCCACCTATGATGATAAGTTTTGTTTATTTTGTATTGATTTTTATTTATTTTACAGTAGCATCTTTTTCTGATAAGTAATATAGTTGGTATGTTGTAATAGGTATTATCTGTTACCATAGTTTCATGTATTACGATTGTAGTTTTTTCTGTAATGATAGTGTGTTTTATCGGTTACGATAGCTTGCTGTTATGTCATGTTATTGATTAAACGATAGTGAAACTTATTAGATAAGCAACGATAATCAGTTCTTCTGGGGTTAAGGATTATTTGTCCACACGGTCTCTACAGAACAACCTGAACTATAGGCTTCAAATTCTCCATGAAATTTCATTTATATATAAGTGAAACATTGATTTTGACTATGCATGTCCCACCATGGGGTTGGACTGAGCGCCAATAAAAAAACTTATCTCTCAGTAGGCTGGCCAAATTTTCCCCTCCTGTCTAGGAGCTGTCAAAATTTGTTTCACTGTCTGTCTTTCCACAGGATATAGTCTTGGCATTTGTAACTTCATCGAATCCTGTTACGAAAAACGTAATATGGCGTACTCCTACCTTTTTTAGATATTCATAGTGTTTCTTTATGATAAACTGCTCCTAGTTTGATATAAATTACATAAATATATGTATTTATCAGTTGCAAAGTCAAACTTAAAACTTGTTTTGTACAAAAATTAAATAGCGATAAAACCACTGAGAAAGTATGAAATATAAACAATTCATAATGTCATGTAGTATATTGAGACCTACACTGTAACTTTATAGTGCATTTGTTGTTATCTTAGTACAGAGCCCTCGTCAACTCAAAATTTCGGGATCTGTAAAGAGATGAAACTATATCACTCAGAAGCACTTATATCACCTCCACTGAATTCACCTGAGTGAATTAACATTTGTGAATGCCCTTACTGTGCTATCTGTCGTTTATTGCTGCAGTATCAATAACTGGGATAGTGACTTATGATACCAGTTATGCAAATATTCCTCGAGCAATCGTTTGTTAGAGAGAGGTGTTGCGGAATAAATACTCCGAACTCCTATTCCCCGCCATTTAAGGAGTTGGTTTGGAAATCATTAAACTCTGGAAACCCTATTTCTGTATAAAATAACCTGTAACGTTCTTAAACTCTGACTTTCAAGTAGCTCGATTGCACGATATTACTACCGGGCATAAGCAACGCGATATTTCACTAGAACACATTGTTATTGGGTAATGAGCTGAAGATCTGACAAACGAGTTTTCTCCTACTGCACACAAAGCAACAGCAAAGAATATTGGAAAAGTTTAACAGTTTCTTGTAAGATATGAACGAAGTTTCTGAGTACTAATGTGTTCATAAACTGCCACACTGTAAATAACAAGAGGCGTTTTGACAAGTTGCGAATATTGAAATTATTACTAAAAAGTTTAAATCATTCTAGGAGTATGAATCAATGCAGCCTAGTAATATACATTATATGCTAAGAAATAAATAACTCGAATATCTTCAAGAAATGTATGAAATGTTTCTCACGTTGTTTTCCATCAAAGTGAGTTCCTAATTTTACAATTTTCGTTCAAAAAGTTGCAAAATCACATTATCCTAATGTGTTAGAGAAACCTTAACATACTTCTAAATAAAAATTAATTGCCTACCTCGTGAACGGCTGGCCAGATTCGGATATCCTTTTTATAATATATCCGTTTCATATCTGAGTGATGTTTTGATACAGAGAAATATAAGAAAAGTTTCCCGAAATATATAAGAATTTGGTAAAATGTTTATAATATGTACAACGTGTAATTCAAAGTTAACTGACACCAGATAGATGTTAACACATTCAGCTGAAGTTTACGAAAGAGGCAGAAACATGTGTTTACATTTCAATTTTAGAAAATTATAAATCGTTATACAGTGCTTTATCAGTAGTGTAATGCAGATTGCAGAGACAAAGTTTCCAACTAATTTTTACTGTAGATTACACCAGTGACGAATAAACCATCTAATGCATTGGAAATACTATTTAAATGGTTGGATAAGAACACCCTAATGAATAAAGCTGTGAATGTTTGCACATAAAATAATCGAAAATAGTTGGCACCCCTGGCATAACATTTTCACAGAAGTTAAAGGAAACAAAAAGGGTACACTCTTCCCCTAAATTCAGAAGGAAGAAGATATGCGACGAACATAGTAGATGCTTTTTGACCATATATGTCTTTTTAAGATTACGCATGCACATATTTTTTGATCGGGGTAAAAAATCAAAATCATTTATAGCAATAAGCGTAACATCATAGACCGTAAATAGACGCTTTTAATAATTTAGGTAACAGAACCCACATATGTGATTCAGTCAGTACGACAAAATTAAACACAGTTAAACGGCCTGTACTTTTTGGGGAGGAGATGGGGGAAAAACCTTACATAGGCACCACCTAGCCCTAGTAGGTGGTAGTATGAGATTCTTACTCACTAAAAAAACCCCCTTTCCCCGCTTCACTCTGGGATCACCTTGTTGGTATTGCTTCAAAATGAAGGGACTATTTCTTCTGAAGGCGTAGGCTGTGTATCAATCGGGCATCTCATCATACTATATTTATCTTTTTCCTTGCATTATGTTTCTTATGTAGTTGTTAACCTCCTCCCATTTTTCTTTAGAGTGTAACATTAGAGGCACTAATGTATCCACGGTCAGCACACCATGTATAAAAAAGGTTTGTACTGAAACTTTTTAACAGCAATAACCCTTCAGTCTTAAGCAAACTCTAACCGAGGCATACGAATTACCTTAGAGCCGTAATACTACGAGGGCGAGTAGTAGATGTTTTTGACCCAAATAGGTCTTGAAAAATTAATACTTCTTTATATTTTCTTGATCATATAAAAAATAAAATAAAACCAGTCAAACATGACTATACTGAATCTCTCTATCATGGATAGTGAAATCTGGTATGTCTAATTCTTAAAAAAATATCATACGGGTCCAAAAACTCTCTTATCAAGAAGGCTAAGTCCTGTTATTCTGCAAATAAGCCTATGCAGCGAGAAACTACTAGCACAATACAAGTAAGTATATGCGAAAGTGACTTAACATACAACCAAACGGGGCGGTTCTATTAGTCTGAGAATTGTGCTTATAATGGAGTAGAAGTTGGAGCATCCTATCAACCAAAAACCACAGTCAAACCAATAATAAACATACGAGTACAAAACTTACAGGGCAGTTCTATTAGTCTGAGAATTGTGCTTATAATGGAGTAGAAGTTGGAGCGTCCTATCAACCAAAAACCACAGTCAAACCAATAATAAACATACGAGTACAAACTTACGGGGCGATTCTAGTAGTGTGAGAATTGTGCTTATAATGGAGTAGAAGTTGGAGCATCCTATCAACCAAAAACCACAGTCAAACCAATAATAAACATACGAGTACAAACTTACAGGGCAGTTCTATTAGTCTGAGAATTGTGCTTATAATGGAGTAGAAGTTGGAGCGTCCTATCAACCAAAAACCACAGTCAAACCAATAATAAACATACGAGTTCAAACTTACGGGGCGGTTCTAGTAGTCTGAGAATTGTACTTATAATGGAGTAGAAGTTGGAGCGTCCTATCAACCAAAAACCACAGTCAAACCAATAATAAACATACGAGTACAAACTTACGGGGTGGTTCTAGTAGTCTGAGAATTGTGCTTATAATGGAGTTGAAGTTGGAGCGTCCTATCAACCAAAAACCACAGTCAAACCAATAATAAACATACGAGTACAAACTTACGGGGCAGTTCTATTAGTCTGAGAATTGTGCTTATAATGGAGTTGAAGTTGGAGCGTCCTATCAACCAAAAACCACAGTCAAACCAATAATAAACATACGAGTTCAAACTTACGGGGCGGTTCTAGTAGTCTGAGAATTGTATTTATAGTGGAGTTGAAGTTGGAGCGTCCTATCAACTATCACAGTCAAACCTGTAACAATCATAAAACACACAGATGGCCGAGTCCACAGTAGTAATCCCAGAACTGTAATTATAATGGAGAAGAAGTTTAGCTTGCTGGACGCCAACTAGACTACGAGCCTAGTAGTCCCAGAGGAGACTACTGCGATTCAAGAACCTTCTTTACTTTACTTTTCAGTAAGTTCATCACTCAAGCTATATTCTTCATCATTTGTGTACGTATAACGGTTATTATTGCTGGATGTGCTGCATTTACAAAGGAAGGTGGTAAAATGAGAATGATTTAGTTGTATTTTTACCTGCCTCCTTCCTATTTTGCAGAATAATCTGTTAAATATTCAACAGGCTTTATTTTTGTGGGTATACATGAGTTTGGTTCATTATACTTGCAAAGATCTCAACTGGCCTGCCCCATAAGCCCTAGTTTATGCATTTCGTTATTAGTTAGGGACCAGAAATCACTCAATAAATCACGTCTTATATAAGTATAAATATTCAGAAACTGAGAATATATTGTGTAAAGTATTCAAAGACGCACTTCAAGTTAATTCTAATAATAAGAATTATTCAATATTGTATCGAAATATAAAAACTGTAGGTAATACTAATAATTGTTGTATAAGTGAGAAGAAATTTGTTCAGAATATTATTTATACTGGCGTGCACTTAATACGGAATAATCAAATACCGAAATACCGTTTATTTACCTCATTGTTATTTGATTGTTACTAATTTTGAAGAATTTAGTAAGAGAGTTCATGTGACATTGGATGGAAAGAAATTAAAGTCGGTTAAGAAATTGTATAGGATTCGGTTGATGAATCTCAGTAAGGATGGAAAAAGAACAGGAGTCGGTAGTTCTGTGGTCGAGTATCATTAAAAAAATTTTAAATGTAAATGTTCAGTTTAGCTTCATTTTGACTTGGACAGACTTGGCTTCTTGAATTTTAAGTCAACGTCCGTCTGAAAAGACAAACAAATTTCGCGATGAAGAAACTCAAAACGAAGTCTTTGCATCGTTTCGACACTAGAGAAACCTATATAACTTCTTCGTCGATGACCTTTTTCTTTCCGAAGGTGAACGTTGACTCCAGATTCCAGGAGTCAAGTCGTTGACAGCGCTAGACTGATTAAACCGTTCCCGTCATACCTACGTTGTGAGTAGGAGACGGTAATAGTGTCAGCGAACCTCAGTTAGGAGGACAGAAAAATAATGGGAGACTATGGAATGGGCTGGAATCCCTCCAGACTGTGATAACTTATTCAATGAATGCACAGTCAAATGTCCTAAACTTCAAGCTGAGGAAGTAGCTGTGACAGTGGAAGTAACGATGGGTGCAACTGAATTGATGTTCAACTGTGACAGAGCTGGAATCCCTCCGGACTGGTTAACTCATTTAATGAACACACAGTCAAGCGTCACAAATATCAATTTGAGGGAAGTAACTTTGACAGTAGAAGTAACAATGGGTGTAACGGAATTGATGTTTAACTGTGACAGGGGTGGAATCCCTCCGGACTGGTTAACTCATTTAATGTACACACAGTCAAACGTCACAAATATCAATTTGAGGAAGTAACTTTGACAGTAGAAGTAACAATGGGTGTAACGGAATTGATGTTTAACTGTGACAGGGGTGGAATCCCTCCGGACTGGTTAACTCATTTAATGTACACACAGTCAAACGTCACAAATATCAATTTGAGGAAGTAACTTTGACAGTAGAAGTAACAATGGGTGTAACGGAATTGATGTTTAACTGTGACAGGGGTGGAATCCCTCCGGACTGGTTAACTCATTTAATGTACACACAGTCAAACGTCACAAATATCAATTTGAGGAAGTAACTTTGACAGTAGAAGTAACAATGGGTGTAACGGAATTGATGTTTAACTGTGACAGGGGTGGAATCCCTCCGGACTGGTTAACTCATTTAATGTACACACAGTCAAACGTCACAAATATCAATTTGAGGAAGTAACTTTGACAGTAGAAGTAACAATGGGTGTAACGGAATTGATGTTTAACTGTGACAGGAGTGGAATCCCTCCGGACTGGTTAACTCATTTAATGTACACACAGTCAAACGTCACAAATATCAATTTGAGGAAGTAACTTTGACAGTAGAAGTAACAATGGGTGTAACGGAATTGATGTTTTAACTGTGACAGGGGTGGAATCCCTCCGGACTGGTTAACTCATTTAATGTACACACAGTCAAACGTCACAAATATCAATTTGAGGAAGTAACTTTGACAGTAGAAGTAACGATGGGTGTAACGGAATTGATGTTTAACTGTGACAGGGGTGGAATCCCTCCGGACTGGTTAACTCATTTAATGTACACACAGTCAAACGTCACAAATATCAATTTGAGGAAGTAACTTTAACAGTAGAAGTAACAATGGGTGTAACGGAATTGATGTTTAACTGTGACAGGGGTGGAATCCCTCCGGACTGGTTAACTCATTTAATGTACACACAGTCAAACGGCACAAATATCAATTTGAGGAAGTAACTTTGACAGTAGAAGTAACGATGGGTGTAACGGAATTGATGTTTAACTGTGACAGGGCTGAAATCCCTCCGGACTGGTTAATTGTCACACTCTTACTAACTCTTGACCACCAGTTAATTAAAACTGAGCCAGCCAGCAGTAAATTACTCCAGCGCTGCCACAGTGTCACGTCCATTTAGTAACTGCTACTTTTTCTAATTGGACGTAACACTATGAAATTGCTGGAATCCTTTACTCAAACTGGGAATGTAACAGTGACAGCGGCAGTGACACTAAGACAGCGTTGGAATCCTTTACAGCTGGCTGGCTCAGTTTTGTTTTACGCGGTTTTAATATTAAAGTGTAAAAGTAACAGTGACAGCCAAAGTAACACCTTGAATCCTTTACAGTTGGCAGGCTCAGCTTTATTTTACGCGTCATAAATATCAAGTATGAAAGTAACAGTGACAACTGAAGTAACAGTTACTGTTACTAAATGGACGTGACACTGTCAATCCATTACGCTGGAATCCTTTACAGTTGGCTAGCTCAGTTTTAATTAACGCGCGGTCAAGCGTCACAAATATCAGACTGGCACGATGGCGCCCCATCAATAAACGTAGCTTCCCAATGAATTGTTGGTTGTTACTTCCTGTCTCACGTTTACATCATTATCTATTCAGTATTTAAGGGCAAAGTAAAGGTAAGGGCAGATGAAGATTCTGTATATTCAACGGAAATAAATTTAATGGTGTTCTTTAATATTAAATAGCTATTACGAAATCTTCATTTCCCTCGAGTATTCTTAAAAATATTTAGAGCTTTGACAATGTGCAGAACGGTATACGAGTAGATCCTAAGTTGGAATATAAATATTTAGCATCTGAACGAAGTGAAGATAGAGTGATAGCTGTAAATGTGCTACTTTTAAAAGAGCAGTACCGTACAATGTTGTAGAGTGACCAATACCGCTTTGTTAAGTTGTCGAAAAACTTTGCATAATTGAACTAAAAAAATAATAAATGAAATAAACGATGGACTAATAAATATCAAGTTACTCTTAAAAAGGAGCCAGAGTTATGATGACTTATACATAGATGAGGAACGGGAATATTTCAATATTACCACAAATATTTCACGATGGTCCTAAGTCAATAATGATAATTAGACATGTAAGGAAGTATGAATTGCAAATTATTTTTGTTTGGCTTACACGGTCGTTGTCATGACTATTATCAAGGTTATTTCTTTGGCTTAGACAGTTGTTGTCATGATGATCATCAAGGTCATTTTTTAGAATTACGCGGTCAGTGTCATGAAAATCATCAGTGTTTTTTCTCAGATTATGATGAATAGAAACAAAGTGAGGAGGAGGCATGACAGAAATCACTGACATGGCTCATACACAATTCAATATATACTTTATATTGAAGCAGAATGTCGATGAATAAAGACATAAAGTAAGGAGGAGGCATGACATGGAATCACTGACATGGCTCATACACAATTCAATATATACTTTATATTGAAGCAAAATATCGATGAATAAAGACATAAAGTAAGGAAACGGCATGACAGAAATCACTGACATGGCTCATACACAATTCAATATATACTTTATATTGAAGCAGAATGTCGATGAATAAAAACATAAAGTAAGGAGGAGGCATGACATGGAATCACTGACATGGCTCGTATACAGTTCAATATATACTTTATATTGAAGCAAAATATCGATGAATAAAGACATAAAGTAAGGAAACGGCATGACAGAAATCACTGACATGGCTCATACACAATTCAATATATACTTTATATTGAAGCAGAAAGTCGATGAATAAAAACATAAAGTAAGGAGGAGGCATCACATGGAATCACTGACATGGCTCGAACACAATTCAATAAATACTTCATATTGAAGCAAAATATCGATGAATAAAGACATAAAGTAAGGAAACGGCATGACAGAAATCACTGACATGGCTCATACGCAATTCAATATATACTTTATATTGAAGCAGAATGTCGATGAATAGAGACATAAAGTAAGGAAAGGGCATGACAGAAATCACTGGCATGGCTCATACACAATTCAATATACACTTTATATTGAAACAGAATCTCGATGAATAGAGAGATAAAGTGAGGAGGAGGCATGACATGGAATCACTGACATGGCTCATACACAATTCAATATACTTCAGTCAGACACAAGATCCAATTCCTCTGACAGTCTTTGAAACATATTTCTAAAGCAACACTTCTTTCCGAAACACCATTTCATTTATATTACATTATAACTTGTATTTGGCGCCGAGTCGAGTCTTTCACTGAGTCTCTCAAAGTAGAAGTGGACTCCTTTTAAATCAGTCACTTTGTACCTTAATCGCGTTCCAAGGTGAACGTTTACTTCTTTACACAAGTAACTCAGTCTATTTTATTCTCGCTCATGTCTGAACACGTAGCGCAAATTTATCTAATGCATTTTATAATCATATTCTCAAGATATTAAAAGTTCTTATGGCCGCCATTTTAAAAATACTAAAAATAATTTCATGATATCTTTTCAGTAATTGGCCGTTCTATCATTTATATTTGAGCCAAATTTGGCATAATTTAAATTATATTTGAGATAATATGGTTACAACTAGCAGTTACCCGCGGTTTCGCACGCAATTCAGTACGTGTTGCACGTGTATGACCACTGCTGGTTCGAGTGAATTATATTTCAAACGCCAATTATGAGTTTTCCTTGTTGCCACGGCCAAGAAAATACGCCAAATAGTTTATATTTATGACCAATATAATTTGCTTTGTTCTTAGTATATTTTGCTTATAGTTGATTTTGCAATATTGAAAATATACACATCACATATCAGAGAAGCCTATTTATGTCAAAAGTGCACTAAGATTGGTTTTACATTAATAATGACCCTACGCGTTTGTTTCTTTATAAACTAAAAAACTAAAATCTGAAACGGCGTAAAAAACAATTGATTTTTATTTATAGATTTTACGTACTTACTGTAAGTGTAAAACAATTGAAAATGATAATCAATGTTACTACAGAACAGTTGATTACACTATTATTTTAATTAATATATCACAGCTTTGGAGAACAGGATGGGATTTTATTTTACTTTAAAGACCAGTGGTGCGTAGTTTGGAGAGGGTTGTCGAATTAAGAATTCATCCCAGGGACCGTAAGAATGTCCATGTACAATTTCAGTATAATCGGTTGAACAGTTTACGCGTGAAAAAAAACAAACAAAGGCAATTTTGCATTTATAATATTATTGTGACGAACAACAAGTCTAATATATTATAAATAAATAAGCTTGACAAACGATGAATATTTTGATAAAACTGTCTAAGAACGAAGTTTAGCTGTTTTGAAACTATATAAAAAAAATATCAAAGATTAATATTGCACCCTTGCAAGCACGTGGTGCATAGCCCTAGGTTAGTTGGGTACTTTAAATTCACAAACTGCACATCTAGAGCGTAAGGGCCTTCAGTTAATACCAAATATGTATATGGAACTGTTTAAAATTTTAACTGTAAGTAAAAAAATATATAAATAAAATATAAGTAAACATTTTTTAATCGCTTGTTTTTTTAGGCCCAAAGTGTTTTAATATGTTACCAATTAATGCAAATCTAATAAAACATTTATTAAAGGTCACGTGAAAAAAATTGGCTGATGAACTCAAGAAACCAAGCAATTAACAGATGTAATTGAATAAAATATTTCTGAATGTATATATGCGAATGCTTAAAAGTTTGTACATAGAGTATAGGGAAATTTAGGTTTCATGGGTTAAATTAAAATAAATAAATAAATACGAAAGTAGCAGTATTTGATCAGAAGTGTGTATAATTCTTCTAGTTATTATGTTTTGGTTTCTTAATGTTATGTTAATAAGTAAGGTTTAAGATTGTCCACAGTAGTTTGTTAACAAATCAAGTGATAACACTACAAGGGATGAAATTAGTGATTGATAAGAGTGTATTTTGCTTAACTACCGGCCATCAAAACTGTGTAGGACGGCCTAGTATATTCAAATTATTTTATATAATACATGAAGTATAATGTTTTAGAAGGAATACAAATATTTCTATTTTCATTTTAAAATGTTTTTATTACTAAGGAAATGGATTCGTAAAGAAACTATATTATATATTGCTGGACGTATTTTTATTATATACTTCTCTGTTAGACACTAGAATACTAACTTTTAAGGTACATACAAACTGGTACTAGAGTTTTTTGAAAAAAATCCTTAAAATCTACTGAATTATCTCTAATTATTGCAGATTTTTAGCTTTAAAGTTGATAATGTGAACGATATTTCTCGAAAAATCACTATAAAATTGAAATTAAGAAAATCTATAAATAATATTTTTCATATATAAATGACCAACGAAAAAATAACACGTCCGTTTTGTAAGAAAGAAATCCTAAAACATAACTATGATCGCCATTATAATTATAAAATTCGTCTAAAAAACAAAGGCGTTTACGAGAAAGAATTGAACTATTTGATGAATTGGGCTAAAGACAATCAAATTGTCGATCACGAAAATATGTATAATATAGAAAAATTAAGAGAATTAAAGAGACGTTTTAAGAAGGAAAAGAAAAATTTCGAGATATTTAATGAAGAAAAAATTAATTCAATCTCTGAAAAATTTTCCATTGAAACAAGCGATAAAATTAAGTCTGAAATGATCGAAGAAATTGATAAAACTCTTAACGAAAAAACTGAGAATATCATTGATGTCGAAGTTTTTATCCTCTATGCATGGTCTTTTCAAGCAATACATTTTAACAAATTTAAACGATAATTCCATGTCAATTTACAAATATCTCTTCCTCTAGCTATGAATGACCTTTCTCAATAGATCCAAGTTAGATATTTCAATATCTGATCTATCGAATAGATTCGTCAATTTTTAACGATATATTTCATAATCTTCATATCATCTTTTCGACTCTTTCGAGGATGCGTCCGTCCACAGCCTGTAAACACCAAGTATCCAGGAGGGCCTTGACCCTCGTAGGACAAGGCTCAATATATTTTGACGCGAGTTAGTGTAACGTTCTATTATGTGTCTGACAGTAGTACCATATGCCATCAGAAGACTGTTAAGAAATGGCCGGTTACGAGAAAAACATACGTTAGCCAAGTAATGATCTGTAACACAGATTTATATATTGGCACACTTTGTACTTAAAATCTATAACGACTTGGATTGTAGATATTAATATTCCAGAGTATTAGTATTTAAATTATCAATGAGACATCCAAGACGATATAACATATTTTTTGATTAGTAAGCTCCGAGTGAATGTTCAGTACAAAAATTATTACTAAATTGTTAAATATTAAATATTATCTGGTTTGTCTAAAATAAAAGGCACAGATCTAAATAAAATTAGTGGATTTATTTTAAACTGGCAAATTAATAACTTCAAAGTTTCAGAATTTTTATCACTCTATTTTCCAGAAAAAATTGACAAACTTTAGTAAATTTAAAAGTTCCTTTGACAAGAAATAAAAATATTAATCAAATTATATCAAACTAAAAATCAGAGCTCTCTTATAAAATAAAATAATAAAGTTTTAAAATAAAAACCAACTACCACTTGAAAATAACTAAAATAAAATTGTTCACTTCAAAGTTCACTCAAAATTCAAAAAATAAAAATTTAAACTTCTCTTTACACTAGTTTAACCTTAAATTTCAAGTCTCTGCAATTCAGATTACAACTCTCTCAAACAATTATTAATGTTCAATTAATTTCCAATTAATAATTCACAATAAAACAGTTCCAGTTAAATATTAATAAATAACTAAATTTCCAAATTTCAATTAAAGTTACTGTATTAACAAAGTTCAATTTTAATTCACCTTTCTTCAAGATTGAACCAACTGTAACTTGTATGATTCTATTATGCTCTATTGTTCATCGAGAATTAATTATGCAGATTGCTCTGTCGTTTCTATGAATTTAATTTTTTTCCTATAAAAAAGACAACAAAATTAATTTAATATCAGATATGGAAGACTATTTCAATAAAACGTACAATAAATTTGGTGCTTACCTCAAAATCCCTCGCAGAAAAAAATTAAGAAACACGGCGCACTTTAATTAACTTAACTCACGAAAATGACCAAAAGAAGGGCGAAAATTATGAGCGGGCGCTTAAATACTTCCCTTTCCAATCAACTTTGCAGGACATCCGCGGTGTTCTCTCATTGGTCCAGCTGCATCAAACAAGGAGAACAATAGTCGCAACAAGACAAGTTCTAATCAATTTAAGGCAGTCAACCTGCTTTCCTAACAATTTAAAACTACCAGTACTAACTTGCCAAAGGATTATATGTTCGTTTTTACCCTGACTTTTCAGAGTATAATCAAAAATTAAATCCCAATATTTTGATCCCAAAATTTTCATTTAATTTAAGTTTTAATAAAAAAAAATATAAACCAATGTAGCTTTAAAAACGCTAAAAATTGCCTATTACATAAAGGATGAAATTTCTACTTTGATAAGTTCAAATGTGTCTTACTTTATTAGTTATGCTGCAAGACAAAGAAAACTGTATAATTTACGCGTAAAATTCTTAACTGAAACAAGGTTTACATTGCACCAATTACATCCCTAGATATTTTTGTATTGCAAGTACTCGATTTATTATTTGGGAATAGTGCAGAATAATAATTATAAATATAGATGAGCCGGATTTATAAAATTTAATTACGCAATGCTATGCAATAATAAATAAAGATAGCCATCGTGGGAGGAATGCAAATAAACACGAACACAGGGAGTTTATATAAATTCTAATATAGAGTGTCATGTGTGCGGGAATAGCGAATGTGATTTGGGTTTTATTAAAACCTTGGGTGCTCGGAAACAGGTGTCCCGCAGTTTCATCGTTTTAAATTAGATTCATTTTGTTGTTTTCAATTTACTCTATAGCTCCTACTATTTCAAATCATTTTAGTAGTTTCTATTAAAGTTGATCTAGTACAATATCGCCTCCTGTGCAGTCAGAGGAATTTTAGTTTTATGTGTAATCATAACTTTGAAACATCGAACCGATTCATATGTACAAATATAAAATATACAAATATGCTGTACATCCCTTACAATTTACAATCATTTTAGTAGTTTCCATTAAAGTTGTTGTAGAACAATAACACCCCCTTTGCAGTCAGAGGAGCTTTAGTTTTATTGTCATTTAGAAATATCGAACTGATTCATTTGTAAAACTCTGATTCTGATGATATTCCGACTCAAATATGCTGTACATCTCTTACTACTTCCTATCATTTCGTTAATTTCCAATAAATTGTAGAACAATAATACCTCCTTTGCAGTCAGAAGAGCTTTAGTTTCATCGTCATTTAGAAATATCGAACTGATTCATTTGTATAACTCTGATTCTGACGATATTCCGACTCCAATATGCTGTACATCTCTTACTACTTCCTATCATTTGAGTAGTTTCCAATAAAGTTTTCTTTAGAACAATAACGCCTCCTTTGCAGTCAAAGGAGCTTTAGTTTCTTATTCAATCGTAATTTATAAATGTTGTACTGATTCATTTGTACGAATCTGATAATATTGTGACTCAAACAGAATGAAAATAGAAAGTATCTCAAACAAGAATACGTGTACAAACTAGGAAGAGCGCCGCAACAAGTGTGCGTGTGGGTTCACTATGGTGCAATGTAAAATACAGTAACAAATTTGTTCATGACGTTGACTTTCATTTCAGCGTTGGAAAACTGAAAAACTGAGTTTGTATAGAATTAACTAATTCTGTAATTTTCTCGTTGTCATCATAGTTATCCATAGGACCAATGTAAAAATATTCAGTAATGTTCAGCTAAATTCAGTAATCTGAACTCAGTGTTTGTAATGTAGAAAATAAGCATCGTACACAATTTAAGTCTACAGGTCAGTTAGTTTACAAGTAACATGCGGAATTGATATAAATACAGAAATAAAAATTTTCCAGCCTCACGAGTGATAGGTTTCGCTAATGCTCAGCCGATTATAATGACAGTAATAAATAAATGTACTGAAGGCGCAAATTTTATTAGAGTATAATTGTTTTAAATTCTATTTTATACATACAGTCTTAATAGCTCTTATATTATTTGAATGGGTGCGTTATTATTTTTGTAAGTAATGGACAAAAATGAGTGTTGATAAACGAAATTTAGGCAAAGTACTTTCTTATAGAGGAGTGCAAGGTATTATAAACAGAGTGACAGGACAATTAGTATTGCCTTTGAGCATTAGAACATTTGATAGACAATCTTGTACAATTAGAAAACGAACTTATCTCTGGTTATCAAGTTTACAGCACAGACCCTCGTAGTTTTGAGTCTTAATGAAAGATGAATAAACGAATTAAGTGCAATTTATAATGTGACGAAGACGATGTGTCTGAATATTCGTGTAAAACTGCAAAGACTAAGTAAACGTAAACCACGATTGGATTGTTTCAACAGTTCATGAGAGTATAAAGAAAACTATTTTAGAGAAAGAGTATTTTTATATCAGATAATATGATCTAAAATGTATCGTCGTTCCTAAACAAAAGACTTCAATAAACCAGAGTATCAACTGGTAACGAAATTTATCCAATATACCTTGGAAACACAACTAAACATTACAAAAGATTGCAATCACAAGAAATGCCAACATACGCTCAGCTGTCTAACAATGATCAGCTGTATTTATATATCTGTCTCGATTCTGCCAACATGCTCATTCCCAACAACGGCTCAGCGATTTATGCAACATCTCGAGATTCTCTTTTATAACAGGAGTTACTACTGAAAGACATGTTTGAAACATTAAGTTTAAGATGTCATACTTATACGTACCTACGTCACACCTAAAATAATAACAGAGTGAGAGATATAGTAAAGTATATTATGCAAGTTTAATAAAAATATTCAATCAACTCTCAATTAAATAAAGACGTATGTCGGATGACATTAGACAGTTCTACGAGAATAATATTTGCCCAATAATACATTTTAGTTGAGCCAATTGATTTCCTCATAACTGTATAAAACACATTTGGCCGAGATTCTTAAATGAACGGAAGTTCGGGCAGGAAAGTGTGATCGGAATTGTACATTGCACGCCGGATCTGCTGTAGGAAACTTCATTCAACAGTGAGGATTACAAAAGCCGATGAATTGCTCCCATAGTTATAACTATGATCAATAATCGTCTAGTACGATAAGGAAAGTGTTCTTGTAATGGTCAAAATCCGAGATTATTTTTTAGAGACTAACCTCCATTCAAACTGGAGTAAAAGCCGAGATTCTCAGTGGTTAACAACATTCTCTATACGGCCCATCGGAGCAAAATCCGAGATTCTCTTGGTGGAAGCATCCTCCATGCGGCCAAACTGAACAAAAGCCGAGATTCTGCTTGTGGAAACATTCTCAATACGGCCCATCTGAGCAACATCCGAGATTCTCTTGGTGGGAGCATCCTCCATACGGGCCAAACTGAGCAAAAGCCGACTTTCTCCTTGTGGAAACATTCCCAATACAGCCCATCTGAGCAACATCCGAGAATATCTTGGTGGAAGCATCCTCCATACGGCCAAACTGAGCAAAAGCCGAGATTCTCCTTGTGGAGTCATTCTCAATACGACGGCCCAACCGATCAAAATCCGATATTCTTTTGGAGGAAGCAACCTCCATGTGGCCAAACTGAGCAAAAGCCGAGATTCTCCTTGTGGAATCATTCTCAATACGGCCCATCGGAGCAAAATCCGAGATTCTCTTGGTGGAAGCATCCTCCATGCGGCCAAACTGAGCAAAAGCCGAGATTCTGCTTGTGGAATCATTCTCAATACGGCCCATCGGAGCAAAATCCGAGATTCTCTTGGTGGAAGCAACCTCCATGCGGCCAAACTGAGCAAAAGCCGAGATTCTCCTTGTGGAATCATTCTCAATACGGCCCATCGGAGCAACATCCGAGAATTCTCCTTGGTGGAAGCATCCTCCATACGGCCAAACTGAGCAAAAGCCGAGATTCTCCTTGTGGAATCATTCTCAATACGGCCCAACCGATGAAAATCCGATATTCTCTTGGAGGAAGCAACCTCCATGTGGCCAAACTGAGCAAAAGCCGAGATTCTCCTTGTGGAATCATTCCCAATACGGCCCATCGGAGCAAAAATCCGAGATTCTCTTGGTGGAAGCATCCTCCATACGGCCAAACTGAGCAAAAGCCGAGATTCTGCTTGTGGAATCATTCTCAATACGGCCCAACCGAGCAAAATCCGAGATTCTCTTGGTGGGAGCATCCTCCATACGGCCAAACTGAGCAAAAGCCGACTTTCTCCTTGTGGAAACATTCCCAATACAGCCCATCTGAGCAACATCCGAGAATATCTTGGTGGAAGCATCCTCCATACGGCCAAACTGAGCAAAAGCCGAGATTCTCCTTGTGGAATCATTCTCAATACGGCCCATCGGAGCAAAATCCGAGATTCTCTTGGTGGAAGCATCCTCCATGCGGCCAAACTGAGCAAAAGCCGAGATTCTCCTTGTGGAATCATTCTCAATACGGCCCAACCGAGCAAAATCCGAGATTCTCTTGGTGGAAGCATCCTCCATGCGGACAAACTGAGCAAAAGCCGAGATTCTCCTTGTGGAATCATTCTCAATACGGCCCATAGGAACAAAATCCGAGATTCTCTTGGTGGAAGCAACCTCCATGCGGGCAAACTGAGCAAAAGCCGAGATTCTGCTTGTGGAATCATTCTCAATACGGCCCAACCGAGCAAAATCCGAGATTCTCTTGGTGGGAGCATCCTCCATACGGCCAAACTGAGCAAAAGCCGACTTTCTCCTTGTGGAAACATTCCCAATACAGCCCATCTGAGCAACATCCGAGAATATCTTGGTGGAAGCATCCTCCATACGGCCAAACTGAGCAAAAGCCGAGATTCTGCTTGTGGAATCATTCTCAATACGGCCCATAGGAACAATATCCGAGATTCTCTTGGTGGAAGCATCCTTCATGCGGCCAAACTGAACTAAAGCCGAGATTCTCCTTGTGGAATCATTCTCAATACGGCCCATAGGAACAAAATCCGAGATTCTCTTGGTGGAAGCATCCTCCATGCGGCCAAACTGAGCAAAAGCCGAGATTCTCCCTGTGGAATCATTTTAAATACGGCCCATCGGAGCCAAATCCGAGATTATCTTGGTGGAAGCATCCTCCATGCGGACAAACTGAGCAAAAGCCGAGATTCTGTTTGTGGAGGCACTCTGTACGGCCCAACCTAGAAAATCCGAGATTCTTCTGCCTTTACGATTTGGGTTTGAGTTACACATTACCCCCCCCCCCCCCCACCCCCCCCCCCCCCCACCCCCCCCCCCCCCCACCCCCCCCCCCCCCCACCCCCCCCCCCCCCCACCCCCCCCCCCCCCCACCATCTAAAGAAAAGGCTTATATGGTATGCCCGTTGAATATATCAGAACATAAATATAAAAGAATATAAAAGAACATTTAAATTGTACGTGTTTTATTAAAATCTATGAATCAAGGCAATAAATCTTGACCTGACTTGGGTACTGCAGGGTCCCTTCCTAATTAAACAGGATGACTAATTAACTGAACTAGACACACTTTTTCGTACCATATCTCAGGTTTTCGGTTCATGCAAAGAAATAGCAATATTGACAGTCTATTATCATACATTTCGAAACATTTTAACTAGAAACATAAAACGATTATTTCGATAACTGCAATTTATTGCATCTACATTGCTCCGCATGACGTAGTAATAGAATCTTTGTACCCCTGGGGAGGTTCCCTAGCAAACTCTGAGGCACTTTATGGTTATCTCAAAAATTCCAAACTCTACACTTTTCCCTGTTCCGTTTCTTCAGCACGGATTCCTCATATTGCCTCCAATATGACCTTTATTCCGAAGCTAAACAAGGAAAGTGTTCTAGAATTTATATATTTTTAAATAAAGAACTTTGGTCACTGATTTTACAGATTACTAATAAAAAGGAAGTGCAAATGAACAAATGACAATCGTATAGAACCGACCTAGTTCGTATGATTCCGTACTACTGAATAGATATCTAAAAATAGAATAAATATAAAAATGTATTCAGCTTGGTTTTGGGAATCGTACGCACTTCTGGAATATGTTTGAACCGTAACAAGAGCTCTATTGTCGAGCTTCAGGACGGCTATGGTGGCAGAGCAGTATGCGTTTTAACGCCCGTCCACCTCTTCCATACAAAATCGTATTTATAATACATTTAACTGACTGTTGCGTCGTAGCCAATAGTTGAGTATGATATTGGACCAAGAAATAAATTCAAAAATTCATGTTTCAGATTTAAAGAACAATTAACAATTCAATAAGATACTTTTATTTTTACAAGACATGTGGAGTGAAAGATTTTAAGATGTTATACTTCTCATTAATTGAAAATAGAATAGAAATATGGATTAGTGTTTTGGATTGGTACTTATAAACATAAACTATTAATAGTATATCAAGTCAAAAAAAAACATTTCTTAAGGTTAATTGTGAAAAAGTCAAAAAAAACTTTCATTGTCCTTATTCGAAAAGTTAAAAATATTACCTCTGAAAAACCTTATTTTTTACAAAGCATTGAGACTTTTTACAATAAAAGTGGAAATGCTCCTCAGCACAAAAACAGACCTTAAATTCCGAAACTAATAGTTACGCCTAAATCATACGATAAATTTTATATGTCAATTTAAAACTTCTTAGCATCCCGATTCTAGAAAAAAATTTCTGATTATATGAAAAAATCGACTAGTAAATATATATTTTTTAAAACTCTTAAAGAATGATTACTATCTTTATAAAACCTTGAAAATCTTATGAACATTCAAGTATAACATAGATTTTTTATTGTTCTTTTATGAAAACAGTCCACATCTGTGTAATTGTATTTAATTTCACCAATGTTAATTTAATATAAATAGTATAATGATGTAGAGTGATAAGAGTATTGATGTTATTATTTAGGCACTGGTATATTTATTTTTCAGTTATGTATGACCGTGGCCGATTTTAGTAACGTAATATTTAATGTTAAAAATGGATCCTCTAACAGGTTTAGCCTTCTGAGGTCCTAAATATTCTCACCAGTAATTATGAAGTCAATTGTATTTAAATGTCCTGTATTTTATTTTAAAAAGGTAATATTTTTGTTTTAAATGATACCCGCTCATAGTATAGAGTATTATTTTATTTTAATTGCATTAAGTAATAATTATTTTTTTATCAATACATTTTATATATCATGTCTGTTTATTTGAAAAAATTGATTTTTGTATGTAAGAGAAAATAAATATTCTTATTCTTTGTTTTGTTACCAGAATAGACTGAGTATAAACCTCGAATAGAAAAGTTCACGATTAGGCATACCAGATATTACGTTAACAAAAAGACATAATTAGTACATTAGTATTATTGCTTTAGTAAGCCTTGTATCTTAGGTATTTGTGTTTTGTTTTTCAACCACACGTTGAAAATGATGTTTCATTTCAGAATTAATTATAGAACTACCTCATTTTAATACATTGAATACAAAGTATCAAGCTTGTTTCTTTCCCATCCATCTAATAGTTTTAAAAATAAGGATATTCGTTATTATTTTTTGTTATAAGTCCAGAATTTACTTTAATAAGTTTTAAAAAGGGAAAGACTCAATTTATAAATAGAAATATTTCTAATGCGCGACTTTGAACTGGTAACTTTAACACGTTTACTACCAAAGGTTAAAGTAGCTTTGTGTGTTGTCAACTACATAAACCATTGTGTCGCGTTGCAGTCAAAGAGTTAACATTGCCTACACTGTAGTTATCGTAGTGTTGACAAACAGCGGTCAGGTCAGTATTATGCATTGTGTAGTTCTGCTGTCAAAGAGTTAACATTGCCTACACTTTAGTTATCGTAGTGTTTACAAACAGCGGTCAGGTCAGTATTATGCATTGTGTAGTTCTGCAGTCACAGAGTTAACATTGCCTACACTTTAGTTATCGTAGTGTTGACAAACAGCGGTCAGGTCAGTATTATGCATTGTGTAGTTCTGCTGTCACAGAGTTAACATTGCCTACACTATAGTTATCGTAGTGTTGACAAACAGCGGTCAGGTCAGTATTATGCATTGTGTAGTTCTGCTGTCACAGAGTTAACATTGCCTACACTTTAGTTATCGTAGTGTTGACAAACAGCGGTCAGGTCAGTATTATGCATTGTGTAGTTCTGCTGTCACAGAGTTAACATTGCCTACACTATAGTTATCGTAGTGTTGACAAACAGCGGTCAGGTCAGTATTATGCATTGTGTAGTTCTGCTGTCAAAGAGTTAACATTGCCTACACTTTAGTTATCGTAGTGTTTGACAAACAGCGGTCAGGTCAGTATTATGCATTGTGTAGTTCTGCTGTCACAGAGTTAACATTGCCTACACTTTAGTTATCGTAGTGTTTACAAACAGCGGTCAGGTCAGTATTATGCATTGTGTAGTTCTGCTGTCAAAGAGTTATCATTGCCTACACTTTAGTTTATCGTAGTGTTGACAAACAGCGGTCAGGTCAGTATTATGCATTGTGTAGTTCTGCTGTCAAAGAGTTAACATTGCCTACACTTTAGTTATCGTAGTGTTGACAAACAGCGGTCAGGTCAGTATTATGCATTGTGTAGTTCTGCTGTCAAAGAGTTAACATTGCCTACACTTTAGTTATCGTAGTGTTTACAAACAGCGGTCAGGTCAGTACTATGCATTGTATAGTTCTGCTGTCAAAGAGTTAACATTGCCTACACTTTAGTTATCGTAGTGTTTACAAACAGCGGTCAGGTCAGTACTATGCATTGTGTAGTTCTGCTGTCAAAGAGTTAACATTGCCTACACTTTAGTTATCGTAGTGTTGACAAAACAGCGGTCAGGTCAGTACTATGCATTGTGTAGTTCTGCTGTCAAAGAGTTATCATTGCCTACACTTTAGTTATCGTAGTGTTGACAAACAGCGGTCAGGTCAGTATTATGCATTGTGTAGTTCTGCTGTCACAGAGTTAACATTGCCTACACTTTAGTTATCGTAGTGTTGACAAACAGCGGTCAGGTCAGTATTATGCATTGTGTAGTTCTGCTGTCAAAGAGTTATCATTGCCTACACTTTAGTTATCGTAGTGTTGACAAACAGCGGTCAGGTCAGTATTATGCATTGTGTAGTTCTGCTGTCAAAGAGTTATCATTGCCTACACTTTAGTTATCGTAGTGTTGACAAACAGCGGTCAGGTCAGTATTATGCATTGTGTAGTTCTGCTGTCAAAGAGTTATCATTGCCTACACTTTAGTTATCGTAGTGTTGACAAACAGCGGTCAGGTCAGTATTATGCATTGTGTCGTTCTGCTGTCAAAGAGTTAACATTGCCTACACTGTAGTTATCGTAGTGTTTGACAAACAGCGGGTCAGGTCAATATTATGCATTGTGTAGTTCTGCAGTCAAAGAGTTAACATTGCCTACACTGTAGTTATCGTAGTGTTTACAAATAGCGGTCAGGTCAGTATTACCCATTGTGTCGCTCTGACGACAAAGAGTTAACATTGCCTACACTGTAGTTATCGTAGTGTTTACAAACAGCGGCCAGGTCAATATTACCCATTGTGTCGCTCCGCAGACAAAGAGTTAACATTCCCTACACTGTAGTTATCGTAGTGTTTACAAATAGCGGTCAGGTCAATATTACCCATTGTGTCGCTCCGCAGACAAAGAGTTAACATTCCCTACACTGTAGTTATCGTAGTGTTTACAAATAGCGGTCAGGTCAATATTACCCATTGTGTCGCTCCGCAGACAAAGATTTAACATTGCCTACACTGTAGTTATCGTAGTGTTTACAAATAGCGGTCAGGTCAATATTACCCATTGTGTCGCTCCGCAGACAAAGATTTAACATTGCCTACACTGTCGTTTATCGTAGTGTTTACAAATAGCGGTCAGGTCAATATTACCCATTGTGTCGCTCCGCAGACAAAGATTTAACATTGCCTACACTGTCGTTATCGTAGTGTTTACAAATAGCGGTCAGGTCAATATTACCCATTGTGTCGCTCCGCAGACAAAGATTTAACATTGCCTACACTGTAGTTATCGTAGTGTTTACAAATAGCGGTCAGGTCAATATTACCCATTGTGTCGCTCCGCAGACAAAGATTTAACATTGCCTACACTGTCGTTATCGTAGTGTTTACAAATAGCGGTCAGGTCAATATTACCCATTGTGTCGCTCCGCAGACAAAGATTTAACATTGCCTACACTGTAGTTATCGTAGTGTTTACAAATAGCGGTCAGGTCAATATTACCCATTGTGTCGCTCCGCAGACAAAGATTTAACATTGCCTACACTGTCGTTATCGTAGTGTTTACAAATAGCGGTCAGGTCAATATTACCTATTGTGTCGCTCCGCAGACAAAGATTTAACATTGCCTACACTGTAGTTATCGTAGTGTTTACAAATAGCGGTCAGGTCAATATTACCCATTGTGTCGCTCCGCAGACAAAGATTTTACATTGCCTACACTGTAGTTATCGTAGTGTTTACAAATAGCGGTCAGGTCAATATTACCCATTGTGTCGCTCCGCAGACAAAGATTTAACATTGCCTACACTGTCGTTATCGTAGTGTTTACAAATAGCGGTCAGGTCAATATTACCCATTGTGTCGCTCCGCAGACAAAGATTTAACATTGCCTACACTGTCGTTATCGTAGTGTTTACAAATAGCGGTCAGGTCAATATTACCCATTGTGTCGCTCCGCAGACAAAGATTTAACATTGCCTACACTGTCGTTATCGTAGTGTTTACAAATAGCGGTCAGGTCAATATTACCCATTGTGTCGCTCCGCAGACAAAGATTTAACATTGCCTACACTGTAGTTATCGTAGTGTTTACAAATAGCGGTCAGGTCAATATTACCCATTGTGTCGCTCCGCAGACAAAGATTTAACATTCCCTACACTGTCGTTATCGTAGTGTTTACAAATAGCGGTCAGGTCAATATTACCCATTGTGTCGCTCCGCAGACAAAGATTTAACATTGCCTACACTGTAGTTATCGTAGTGTTTACAAATAGCGGTCAGGTCAATATTACCCATTGTGTCGCTCCGCAGACAAAGAGTTAACATTCCCTACACTGTAGTTATCGTAGTGTTTACAAATAGCGGTCAGGTCAATATTACCCATTGTGTCGCTCCGCAGGACAAAGATTTAACATTGCCTACACTGTCGTTATCGTAGTGTTTACAAATAGCGGTCAGGTCAATATTACCCATTGTGTCGCTCCGCAGACAAAGATTTAACATTGCCTACACTGTCGTTATCGTAGTGTTTACAAATAGCGGTCAGGTCAATATTACCCATTGTGTCGCTCCGCAGACAAAGATTTAACACTGCCTACACTGTCGTTATCGTAGTACACACAGCGGTTTAATTTACAAAACAGCGGTCAGATCAGTATAACCCATTAAATTAAAATGATTGTATTATAAAGCAATTATACATAAACATACAGTAAATAGAATAATTAATGGGTAACTAAAAAACACTTTTCTGAAAATTAATTTTATTTCAAAAAAGGGTTTTAGTTTACCATTAATTATTCTTAACATAAAATATAACCCTATAATGTGGAGTAATGACATTAATAGAGTAAATAATATAACAAAAATTAAGAAAAAGTACCTCCTCTACCCAGTCGACGTTATACAGCGGAGTCTGCCCGATGGCGTACATCTGCCGATGGCCAGAGATAACAAACAAGATGGCGATCAGCTTGTACACGTGAAACTCTGCAAACTCTGAGTTACCGTTGGGGGTCACGAGTTTGCTCATGTTCTTGTACATGGAGAAAGGCCTAAGCCACCTTCCTGTAAAGTTTAAAGAAGTTGGTTGTCAGTACTGCATTGACAGATGTTTGTAGTGGATTTTGTCTAATAGCGTACATCTATGCGTAGTTCTAGCCTAATAAATATTTGTAGGTAATAACGATTCTAGAACTTCAAAACCTCTACTAGAAATGTTTCAGTACAAAATAAAATTATATACCAGTTCGCTTCTTTTAATTTCAATTATTATGTGCCCTGAAACTGACTGTTGTTGTGTTTTCAATGCTCAAAATATTCAATTTTCACAATTGTTTAACAATTAAATGTCGTTTTTAAAGTTACCTATTCACTAAAATACTGTTTGGAAAATTATTCATTTAATTATATACACAAATCACTGCAGTCTTTATGCATATAATAAACGTGAAATAACTAGCATAAATAAAATAAATAAGCTATAATAATTTCTGTATCCTATATTATAAAATATATTTAATTTATTTTGTACCATTACAGAGAAAGTAACAAATAAACACAGTTGAGCCAATTTGCAAAGAGTTAAGCTGAGGTAAAGTGATAATTTGTTCCATATTAGATTGTTAGATCATTCTACATAAACATGTTTGTAAAGCTACATGAACAAGAACTCTAAATCCATGTATTAATCATACTATGGTGTAAAAATTAGTAACTAATCATTGTGTCTAAAGCAAAAAGAATCACATAGTCAAAATTTATTATGGTGACTTATTATGTGATCAAATATTTAGCACAAGTTATATACACGCTCTTCAAATTAGCAATATGCAATAGAGAATTAAAATATACAAAACAAAAGTATATACATTCTTTAGATATAAAACCTATCTGTTCGCTTTTTTTAATTATACATCTTAAAACTTTCAGATTTTTTATTTTTAAGTGAAAAAGCAATAGTCTTTTGAACGTTTATCTCTTGCAGTATTTAATTATTCTTAGTGATCCTTTATAATTAAAGACTAAAAGTTAATGTGAGGTTATGCTTCAAGTAAAATTGAGCACAAGTGTTAACGACAGGGGCATAACATGAAGTTACTTTGTATTTAAAGTTATTTCAGGAACGGTAACACTGCAGTTAGGTATGCCTTGTTTGTTATTATTATTATCATACGAAATAATAGAATATTTTACTAAATAACAATATCATATAATTAGGAGGAAATGAGATTAGTAATAATTAATAGTTCTTAAATTATTACTATCTATTACAGTTATATAAAAAACTTAACTTATATAATAATAAAATATGCGAAGAATAGTAGATTTCTATTATGTTTTAAGTTTACTCCTAAATTCCATTTTCAGCAACATTAATAATCAAACTAACAATTAAATCAGAGTCAACTACATTCTCTTCCACTCTTAACCACGATTATTTTATAATTCTTCCGTCTGTTTAAAGCTCCTAGTTCATTACGTCATCTGAAAATATGAAAAGGGACGATAAAGAAAGAAATAAGTTAAGAAAGTACTTTTCAAATTTCAAAATTTATAGTAAAAGTATGCTTAATAAATTAGTATGTTTAAATAGAATATCATAATGGCGTGATAGGTTTCAATTATATACTCTTTTGTAATATTTCATTAGTCGAGACTAATATCAGGCTAAGACTACAAGTTGTACAAGGTTATGGCTGGATACACGATAACGTAACGTCACTTAACTAAATATCACGTAACAGAATAACATATAAAACGACAAAGGATCGTAATGGTGTTTTACGTCACGTAGTGGGATAGAATTTTGGCTGGTTGCACTACATAGCATTTTCATGAAACTTCACGTCACATAATGATATATAATGATGGCTGGTCACATGATAAACGCTATGGCACTTCATGTCACGTAGAGGAATAGAACGTTGGCTGGCTGCACTACATAGCATTTTCATGAAACTTCACGTCACATAATGATATATAATGATGACCAGTCACACGATAGAGTAACATAATGGGTGTTTATGTCACGTAGAGGGATAGAATGTTATACTTACAGTCTAATAAAATCCGGTACCGTAGATTAATTTGGAGCTTACGTCGGTAAGGAAGCGTCTTTTGGTCTTTTAACCTACTTCCAGTCTGAGGGTTAAAGTTAAAACGCCAACTTCTAGCAGTAGCTAATTGTGGAATATGCTTAACTTTGATTGTAAATTATGTATTTAATTTGTGGTTTGCTCAGCCAATTAAAATGTCGTAAAGGTACATCCTAATCCAAGGTCAGACGAACCTAGCCAAGTACTCGCGATGTCCGTCGACTTCTCGGAAACACTGTAAAGCGAGATGGCTTTGTTCTAGATTACCAAAGTCGATGGTGACAGCTTTGTGAAAGATTTCTTTGTGTCTAATGACACGCTAAATAAATAATCAAGCGACTTGGAAAACTAGAGAGACTGGTGTGTCTGGCTTTGAGTCATGTTTGATCTAGATGCCTTTGTTTTACCTAAGCTGGTGGAGACATCATTGTTAATAATTTTTTTGTCTCTGATGACGCACTAAATAATTTATCCCACGAATTGGAAAACTATAGAGACTGGAATGTCTGGCTTTGAGTCATGTTTGATCTAGATGGCTTTGTTCTAGATTACCAAAGGTGGTGGTGACACCGCTGTTAACGATTTTTTGTGTCTCTGATGACACACTAAATAACTTATGCCACGACTTGGAAACTAGAGAGACTGGAGTGTATGGTTTGGAGTCGTTTTTGATCCAGATAGCTTTGTTTTAGTTTATCAAAGTCGTAGGTAACAGGTTTGTGAAAGGTTTCGTTGTTTCTCTGATGTCACGCTACATAATTAATCCAGCTACTTGGAAACTAGACAGACTGGAATATCTGACTCGGTGTCATGTTTGATCTAGATGGCTTTGTTCTACATTACCAAAGTTGGTGGTGACAGCTTTGTCAAAGGTTTTCTTTGTATCTGATAACGTACTAAATCCTGCTTAAACTTAGAGAAGTAATCAGGTACAGCTTTCTTTAGTAACTAAGTACAATATATTGTGTTTAGTGAGACCTACAAGTTTAAATTAGTTTCTTACTAGTTTAAAAGCCATATCACATTGGATAGAGAACAAAACTAAAACATTGATCGTTTTTCGCTGGTAGGTATTTAGGGAATTATTGTAAAAAATAAGTTATTGTGTAAAGAAATTCTGAAAACTCTTGTTTTGTAGACTTAAACGTTTTATAGTTCACAGCGCGTTGAAACAGTGCTCACACAATCAAACTCTTGATACATTCTGGTTTCACCGAGGAGAGCCCTACTCAGTCAACAGATGTAAAACCGAAACTGCCAATAATAAACAGTCGTCTGTATAGCCGATTTGAGGGGGAGTCGATATTTCGTGATTGGCTAAATATTACCAACCACCGACCAGTTATGGTCAATGTATAGTATATCAGAGTCCTTCTCATGGCGAAGTCAACTGTATGTCATCTATTTTGATTTGGCCTTCAATAAATTTGATCATTCCATTCAGAATGTTATGCTTGAAAGCTATGTTATCGGTGGGCCACTACAGTTATGGATTCTATCTGGCTCATAGAAGACTTTTACCAGAAGAAACCAGAAGACGTTGATAGAATTTTTCTGGTTTTCTTGTAAAATGACTTCATAGCATCTTCAAGGATGCTTCAGGGTTCCCACTTTGGCTCTTTTTTGTTCAATCTGTTCAAATGACATCACAGTGAAGCTGAAAGTACATTGCTTTTTCTTTGCTGATAATTCTAAGCTATACTTCCAGATTGGAGCTATGAGTGATAGCTCTTTCTTGCAGGATGGTGTACGTGAGGTTAAGCATTGATGCAGGCAGGAATTCGGAAAATGCTCTTTTTTGTCATTTCACAGTATAAGAATCTCCAGTGATTTGTGATTTTTATGTATCGGACGACCTACTAAACCGGCAGTCATTAGTAAAATATCTGGGATATTTTTTCCCTGCCATGTTTTAAGTCCTGTTGATGAGCATATTCGTAGTGAATGTGGCAAGATTTTGAGAATATTATGAATGCTGTCAAGGGTCTCTCGCCATTTAAATGATCCAATGTCATTAAGAGCCATATACTTTACGCACATTCGCCCTCTTAGGGAATTTTCTTCGACCGTATGGTCCCCTCATCAAGTTTACCTTAGGCAAGAACTCCATCGAATACAGAGAAAATTAGTTAGATTTGTTAGGAAAAATTTGGGATATCTATAATGAAGTACGAATCTCCGACTTGGAAAAGCGCTAAATTATGACTCGCTGGAGGCCATACCGGACGTTTAATATTCCATGTTCCTTTACAAACTTATAATCTTATAGATTTGCCATTTATTCTTGAACTGCTCCTGGACTGTTTTTCCAGTTCGACTAGTCAGTTTAAAGTCTGTGTTGGGGCACTCTATTCTGGTTGGAGAGCATTTATGTGCTAATTAATAATAAAGCCCAAATGGATATGATCATAATTACTTACAATGTCAACATTAGTATAAAATGGTCGCCAAGTGTAACAAGTACCAACTGTCAATCTTGACTTACTCTTAAACCCTTCTTCAACTAAATTCATTTACTTTCTTACGTTGTAGCACTTACTGATGCTGCGGTTGTGGTTTCGCCCAGGTTGGTAGATGAAAAAGTCCATTCCAGTGGCGATGAAGGCGATTAAAATTGCTACAGCAATTATCATCCTGAAAATTAAAACATATAATATATATAAAGGGTGTAAATTAAGTCCTGATACGTCTGGATATATTCCAAACGGATTGAGATATAGATGTTCGATCTTCACCATCTATTAAAATACTTTTTTGGACTTTTTGGAGGGTAAAACATCCCCCCCCCCTTCAAATTGGGGTAGAGAAGGTCCACTTTAAATTTTCAATTTGCAACCACTATCTGCTGACTTTTCATTTCAAAGGTGAATTCTAAAGAAACAGAATGGCGTGAGCAAACATATCTACGATGATCCTAGCAAAAATTATGGGCAAATAACCCCTTATATAAACTCAGTTAAGTCCTGATACGCAAATAAACTGAGGCTGCTCCGTTGTATCTTCTTGGTTAGAGCTTAACCATACCACTACTAATATGACTAAAAGTAGATCAGTAAGAGCTTTTTTTTATAATTTGATGCTGTAAACAAATAAAATAAGGTTTATATTTGCGCCCTTGTCGCCAGTATTAATAAACGTAATCTCATGGTGTAGACCGGGTTTCCTGACATTGTTTAGAGTAATACAGGGAAATTAATGTTATAAACTGCTGGGACACGTAAAGCGTTCAATGTTCAGGTTGGATAGTCATGGCCACACGTCATGACATTACGAACGTTAGCATTTGGCATTATGAAGGTTAGCAAACAGGTGATACTTCACATGTTGGAAATTAAACTCCTTGTGTACAATAATCTATTCTCAATAATGGAGATACATAACCAGCATAAGCTTGTATTTAGTACTTCATATCAAACAACGCGGAATGGGCGCTATGTGTTACGATTTTAAGACGCAAGATGAAAGTGTATCACATGGGTATTACATTTTTCCTTTTCTTCTCCATATATTATGGTTTTGCCAATTTCACGAAATAAAAAAAGAAGAGAAATAAAGATTTTAACGTAAAAGTTATACACTTTTGATTACAATAGGTAGCCTACACAATAAAATTCTTAGCCACTTTAACACTGCAACGTAATTGTAACTAAAGATCTAACGATATTTGTGACAGTTCTGCACTTAGCAGTTGAAGCTGATTACGGTTCAGACTAAAGCCGATATTTTATGGTAATGTTAGGTCAGAGCAGAGACCACAAGTACTTGTAATTACGTTGTGGTTACGTTTGTAAATTTGACAGTTGTGTTGTTAGCAGATGGAGCTGATTACGGTTTAGACTAAATCTGATACTTTGTGGTAATGTTAGGTCAGAGCATTAACCACAAGTACTAGTAACTAATGTTGTGGTTACGTTTGTAAATTTGACAGTTGTGTTGTTAGCAGATGGAGCTGATTACGGTTCAGACTAAATCTGATACTTTGTGGTAATGTTAGGAGAGAGCATTAACCACAAGTACTAGTAACTAATGTTGTGGTTACGTTTGTAACACTGATAGTTCTGCAGTTAGCAGTTTAAGCTGATTACGGGGTAGACTAAATCTGATACTTAGTGGTAATGTTAGGAGAGAGCATTAACCACAAGTACTAGTAACTAACGTTGTGGTTACGTTTGTAAACCGATAGTTCTGCATTTGGCAGTAGAGGCTGATTACGGTTCAGACTAAATCCGATACTTTGTAGTAATGTTAGGTCAGAATAGAGACCACAAGTACTAGTAACTAACATTGTGATTACGTTTGTAAACCGATATTTCTGCATTTGGCAGTAGAGGCTGATTACGGTTCAGACTAAATCCGATACTTTCTAGTAATGTTAGGTCAGAATAGAGACCACAAGTACTAGTAACTAACATTGTGGTTACGTTTGTAAACCGATAGGTATGAATTTGGCAGATGAGGCTGATTATGGTTCAGACTAAATCCGATACTTTGTGGTAATGTTAGAATAGAGACCACAAGTACTAGTAACGAACGTTGTGGTTACGTTTGTAACACTGCCAGTTCTGCAGTTAGACGTTGAGGCTGATTACGGTTCAGACTAAAGCCAATACTTTGTGGTAATGTTAGGACAGAGTAGAGACCACAACGTACTTGTACTTGTGACAGTAGATAAACGGTTGAATGTTACAACAATCATCCTTTTAATTTAAACAAAGCCAGCACATTGAATTGGTGAACTTTATTTCGCAAAGTGCCTAAATATTTTGCATTAACCATGAATGCAACTGAATTTAAATCTTATCATACCTGTTAATTCAACTAACTTAAAAAGGTACAAGATTATACACTAAAATACGAACTATTATAAATAAAGATTGACATAGTTTTCATTTCTTTCCTCTTTGCAACAATTCTTTATAATTTTCGAATTACTCTTGAATATAAATAAAATTTTATTTCTAAACAAAGTATCACTACAACTTTGATACATTTTGCAATCTTAAAAACTACCATGCTTTAAATAAAACAGTATATTACCCACCACGTATCGTATTAAATGATACTGACACTGTGGGTTTTATAATAACCATACAAATACAATTGATTTAATAACTCATAGGATTAATTTAATTTAATTCGCACCATGTCAAAAGTATTCCTAGAATTGTTGCGCAAGCAATGTGACGTAACTAAATTCAGTGCTCTGCGTCGAAACTCAATTATCGGTGTTTCAGGGAAAGAGAAGAGCGTCAGACTTTGCTTTGTCCTGCTCCAAGTTTAGTCAGTAGGACCGGATATTTGCTAAAAAGTTGTTGGGTTGGTCAGAAGGCAACTATCAGTTTTGCTTTGAATGCTCTCAACACGTGGAATCTTTGCTTGTATTTTTTCAATGTCTTGAAAATAGATATAACTACTTTAATGCCAAAACTATTATCATTTGACAATTTAAACTTGTACACATTACTCATGCTTTTTAAGTTACTCTTGCTGCATACTTAATGCATTTTGAAGTTGGAGACAAAGTCCTTAAATTTAAAGGACTTTCTATAAGGCTACTTAACGCTAAACCAATTTCATGTATTATCTCACATTATTAACGACTACCGAAAATAACTTTTACGCGTTATCTTTTCGGTCAAACGTCTTATCGCTAAAAAGATAAAGAACTTGCAAATGATCATCTGCTTTTGGAACTCCAAATTTGTTCTAAAGAAATACATGTACGCAATTGAGTTCATAGTATTTGATATCTCTATCAGACATTCGTAATCAGATTCTCTAGAACATAATTCTGTTACGTGATAGCCTCTGGTCTCATGGGATGATTTTTCATTCGTATTATCTGGACTGATAAACACAGCTTGGCAATTTCCTTTATTTACATTATTATTTTAGTTCTTTCCCCCTCTACATCAGTCCTTTACCCACGTACGAACCAATTATCTCAAAACGAGAATCCGTACCCCATTGAAGACCGTGGCATTCAATGTCATGTCAGCATTCATGAACGGGATACTTCTTCCCATGGTTAACACAGAACATGTGGCAGTTAGAATAAATATCGATATGTGTGCCATTTTCACTCATAGCGTTAGTAGGCTACAAAACAACACAAACCACAAGGTTGAAATGGCCTTTTGAAAATAATTCATTTCAATTTGTGTGAAGTTGGAACCGTTTCATTTTTAACCTTCCGGAGAAAATCAAATAGCGCCTACCTAAACTTATAACTTTCAAAGGCTTATGCTATCATATTAAAATAATATTTATATAAGACATTTTTTTAATGTTTCTTTTCATTAAATTTGACGTAAAATTTTTAAAACGACCGTAATTTAAAATTCTGTAATAAAACTCGGGAAGCTATTTCATTTTTAGTACTAAGCTTTGTTCTCCTATGATTAAACGGCTATGTAGTAAAACACAGTGTAATTTGACTCGTTAAGGAGCTTTCAATTTTAAAATTAAAAGCAACCCGGTAGACAACAAAGAAAATAGTTATAAACGCTCATAGTAACTAATTTAACTAATATTTTATAGATAGTTTTATAATATACGGTATATTATAATAAAGATTAACTGCAAAGAGAAGTTGCAACATCAATTCTTTCGGTCAAAGAAATTAAGTTACAATGCAATAAATTCCTAGTAAAGGAAAAGTCATCACAGCAGAGAGAGTCCTGGCCTGTTATGAATAGTTGTGATAATTTTCGAACACAAATTAACAATAACCTTACTTGGGTTTACTTGGAAACTTTTACGTCTAAGAAAGGACACTTCTTGAAAATTAATTATCACACGAGAAAGACAGGTGTATTAATATTAAACTACATATGCAATAAAAAAACTTTTAAAATTCTGATAAGCATAAAAATCCCTAAATACTTTCATCGAAATTTCTAGCAGCATGGCGTCTTATAATGAACCAAGCTATAATATTAATTATCAACATATGTTTTCCTGAAAGCAAAGTGATAAATGAAGTCTCTGAGCGAACTTGCAATGATGGATTCAATTCAGTTTTTCAAACACCCAACTTTAAATAACTTTCAAGTTAACTAATTATAAGTTCACACTCTATCTACTTCATTATGTTTGATGGAAATAAGTCTGACATTTTGAGATAATGTTTCATCATAATACAACGCAGTTTCGTTTGAAAGGGCCAGACTTTATTAAAATTTAGTTGTTCGCGCAAACGGTATTTCTAAATATATTTCCCTCTATCACAAAATCTTGACTTGTTATTTTCTAAAAGTTTGACAATATCGGCAGGTATTTGATTTAAAATTAAAGTTTTTATTGAATACGACCCATTCTTTATAAGTATGGTATTTCATTTCGAGAAGAAATATCTTGCTTATCTGTCTCGCAAGAGATTACAGTCCAAAACAAAATAAATAGATACACCCAATTGTTTAAAGAGATAACAATCAAAGCAACAATTGTAGTATTATTAATACATGAATAGTATACTAGTTACTTATGCAAGGTTCATGGTTATTCCAATGTTTGGATTAAAATTCCATCATATGCCCGAAAATGTTAATCCTTTTTTCTAAAAACAAGATTTGTGTTGTTTTTTATCCATTGTATAAAAGCCCCAATGTAAAATGAATGGATAGAGACTAGTTTTACTATGTTTTGGAATGTCTGGGAAATTAAATATTGGTACAATTTTAAACTCTTTTCTTTGATGATTTACTAGTAGTAACCCAGGGCTTCACACGTAATTTCATAGGTTTTGCAAGTGTATGATCAGTGCTGGTTTGTGTGGATTATATTTCCGACACCAATTTTCAGTTTGCCTTGTTGCCACGATCAAGAAAATACTTTAAAAGTGTATATTTATAACCATTGCAGTTTACTTTGTTCTTAGTTTTGTTCCATAATTGAGTTTGCCTTGTTTGCCGATCAGGAAAATACATATCACATATCAGAGAAACCTACTTCTGTTAAAAGTGAACTGAGATGGGTTTTATATAAGTTTTTTTTTAATTTATAGTAAGACTTATATAGTAAAATTCTTTTTTAGGTCTAATATTTAATATTTGGTAAAAATGTACTGTTAAAAGTACATTAACAATGATACTACGCGTTATTTTCTTTATAAATTGAAAAGTATTGTTAGTATTTTTGTACATTTCGAGCTAAAATTGATAAAATAGTTCAAAAGCACAGTACAGAGAATTTTCATCTAGTAAAGTTCTTGCCAACTGCTTCAAAGGCTGTCTTTGGGGTCAAATTCTGACCATGTTATGTTTTAGGACGTTTATTAGGTAGATAAGTACTTACATAATCGCTGAAATCTACATAATCGCTATGTAAAAAATAATGGTTATTTCTTAGAGAATGTACTCACTATAAATATTAGTATTATTCATTACTGACGAAGTATATCTGCCTTCGCAAGTTTTTTAATATTAGTTTTATTCAATATTGACGCAGTCTATCCGGCTTCACAATTTTGTAAGCATTCTTGTACAATGTTGACGCAGTCCATCTGGCTTCGCAAGTTTGTAAACATTAGTTTTATACATTGTTGGCGCAGTCTATCCGGCTTCGCAAGTTTGTAAATATTAGTTTGTACAATGTTGACGCAGTCTATCCGGCTTCGCAAGTTTGTAAATATTAGTTTGTACAATGTTGACACAGTCTATCCGGCTTCGCAAGTTTGTAAATATTAGTTTGTACAATGTTGACACAGTCTATCCGGCTTCGCAAGTTTGTAAATATTACTTTGTACAATGTTGACGCAGTCTATCCGGCTTCGCAAGCTTGTAAATATTAGTTTGTACAATGTTGACGCAGTCTTTCCGGCTTCGCAAGTTTGTAAATATTAGTTTGTACAATGTTGACGCAGTCTATCCGGCTTCGCAAGTTTGTAAATATTAGTTTGTACAATGTTGACACAGTCTATCCGGCTTCGCAAGTTTGTAAATATTAGTTTGTACAATGTTGACGCAGTCTTTCCGGCTTCGCAAGTTTGTAAATATTAGTTTGTACAATGTTGACGCAGTCTTTCCGGCTTCGCAAGCTTGTAAATATTAGTTTGTACAATGTTGACGCAGTCTTTCCGGCTTCGCAAGTTTGTAAATATTAGTTTGTACAATGTTGACGCAGTCTATCCGGCTTCGCAAGTTTGTAAATATTAGTTTGTACAATGTTGACGCAGTCTATCCGGCTTCGCAAGTTTGTAAATATTAGTTTGTACAATGTTGACGCAGTCTATCCGGCTTCGCAAGTTTGTAAATATTAGTTTGTACAATGTTGACGCAGTCTATCCGGCTTCGCAAGTTTGTAAATATTAGTTTGTACAATGTTGACGCAGTCTTTCCGGCTTCGCAAGTTTGTAAATATTAGTTTGTACAATGTTGACACAGTCTATCCGGCTTCACAAGTCTATAAATATTAGTTTTATCCAGCTTCTTTGGTCAGAGATGATGAAGGCATGTAAGGTATTAAAACGGGTAAGGACATATATAGTAATATAACTCTGGTTAATACATATGATAACCCATGGCAATTGTTTAAATTAGAGTATCACATTTTAATTTATAGTTAGTTTCGTTCTTAATATATCTAATTAATCTTTCTCAAATAAACACATGTGGCCGGACTAACAAGTTATATTAAACAAAAGCGGCCAGAAACAAATAAACACACAATAGGCTATTTACAGCTTATTCGGTAAAATACTTGGTAATACACATTAGATGGTCATAGCTGCGCTATCTATGGCGGAATATTGAACTATTTGCCGTTCACGGAACGGGAACGCAATTAAAAACGGGACAATGACACACGGCTCTGCGCTGGACAGCGGCGCTTTTAACGACAAAGTCTGCCGCTGCGCTTTTGCGAATGTATTCGAGAGTTATACTTTATTAGAACCGATGATGCTGCGGGTGGATAGGGATTTTCTCGTGAAAACCACTGAATTATAGCCCGCCATGTGTCAAACAGTACAATAGACGATGAAGTGTATTTGCACAAATTTATATTCCAATGTAAAAATAGCAAAAATATTTATTTTGCGTATTATATCAATATAGAGGATATGTTTTCCCGGCTTGGCTGAGGATGTCATCCTGCTTAATTAAATATTCACAATTCATTGAAGAAGAAGCTCTTTTTATTGAAAAACACTATTTTCTATTATTTTATAAAAGAAAAGTAACAATTATCCTATAATTTTATTTGTTCACATGAGGCCTTTCGACATCAAAGATGCAATTGTAAGGTGTGCCATTCAACATGACGATTGCATCTTTGAAGTCGAAGGACCTCATGTGGAAAAATAAAACTATTGGATAATTGTGACTTCTTTTATCAAATAATGTAAAACACAAATAACATATAAACAAGTTTTGTTTCAACTTAATTTTCAAACACACATGCACTAAAGCTTAGAACGAGGAAGGATAATCACCTTACAAATTAAATTTTTAAATCCTTATTTGCAAAGTTCAAATAATAAAAGTTAAAATTTACAACCCATATTTGAAATATGCATTGCTCTCCAATAACAAAAATGGAAAACAGAATTCGCTAGTACTGCGCTGGTTCCTACCAAATGTAAATGCAAGTGTGGTACCAGTTACATAGTACTCCAAAGGGGTAATACTTGTCCTGGCCGTCAAATCGTGCTGTAACATTTATTATGGAGTGTTAATATAGTCAATCATGAATTAATTATTATTATTAAAGTATATAATTTATGGGTTACTTTTAGTATTTAAATACATTTAATACACTATGAGATATTGTAAACGAATGCAACATTTTCCAATATAATTTTGTATTTTGTGCAAGGCCTTTCTGAATCAAAGATTCCATCATCAGGCACCTCACAAATTAAGTCTGTTTAGCTCACTGGGCTTGAGTGCCATGTTCAATAGTTATCTTGGAGCATTGGAAAAAGGTTTATTGTAAACGAATACAACATTTTCCAATATAATTTTGTATTTTGTGCAAGGCCTTTCTGAATCAAAGATTCCATCATCAGGCACCTCACAAATTAAGTCTGTTTAGCTCACTGGGCTTGAGTGCCATGTTCAATGTAGAATCGTGGAGCATTGGAAAAAAGGTTTATTTTGTAAACGAATACAACAATTTCCAAAATAACTTTTTATTTTGTGCAAAGCCTTTCTGAATCAAAGATTCCATCATCAGGCACCTCACAAATTAAGTCTGTTTAGCTCACTGCGCTTGAGTGCCATGTTCAATAGTTATCTTGGAGCATTGGAAAAAGGTTTATTGTAAACGAATACAACATTTTCCAATATAATTTTTTTAATTTGTGCAAGGCCTTTCTGAATCAAAGATTGCATATCAATCTCCTACACTGAAAAACGATAGATAATTAAACTGTTTTTGGCAGATTTATGACATTGAACATTGTCTTGTTGGTATGAGACTGCTTAATAAATTTTCTAGTATAAAATACTGGTGAACACAATCTTCTAGATACATAGCAAATGTAGAAAATTTGACCTATGTCGTTTTATCCTACAACTCTATGAGTGTCCTTTTATAGTCTATAACGTGTAGGTATTAGTATTATTACACACATCCATTCTTAACATACTTTGTACTTTATGTCTATATTCAGTATTATGTTTAGTTTTAACCTCGACAAAAATAAGCGACGATTGCAATATACATGACGGTATTCATTGACGAAGTTGCCGTACGTTTCAGGCGACCTTGACCTTATCATATTTAAGAAGTAAAAGCAAAATCGTCGCTCGAGATCCAAAAAGAAACCCAAGGCTTTACATTGGCTCTAAGGTAAAAATGTCGCAAAGGTAAACTACATAGGGGATTAAACTACGACTAAATATGTAAAGCAAGATTATTTGTTAATTAAACATCATTCCAAAATTTAGTAATTAGTTATTTTTTTACGAAACTAACTGTCTAACTGCATCAATTCGCTCCTTAATTTAAATGAAAAATGTATATCACACATTGCACAAAGTGTAAGGATAAATAAAATAACTATTGTTCATATGGCCTACCATCTGGGGATATATGAGATTTCTACTAGTTGCTGTCTTAGTGTTAACAATGTCTTTGTACCTTATAAAACTAGTGCGTAAAGTCTTTATTATTCATACAAATATTACTCGTACGTTTAGACTTGCTTAAGATTATCTAGCCACATGTATGTATTACAAAACCACCATTGAAGCAAGGTTGTGATCATCAAGGTTTTACACAGAGACCCACATAAAAATTATTAAATTTATGAAAATTTCAATTTTATCCATTTCCCAATTCCACCTATGTTAATCTTAAAATTTGGAGAAAAAACTAATTAATTTGCATGACACACCTGTCACGATGTCATACTGCATTTATGAACTCAAAGATATACATTCTTTATAACCACATACGGAGTTAAACCTGTAATTTGCGTGGACACAAATGGTTTATATATATTAAAATTAATTATATATAATTATACTATATTAAATTATTCTTAATTATATATAAAAAAGAATTGAATCGTTTATTTCAGAAACCATTTCTAACTAAAATTTCAAACAAAAAGAACCTCCATCCCGCATCAGTTCCCACTAAGTACTTGTTGAAATAATGGTCTGTACTTCATTACGTTTAATGTTTCGTTTAAAGAATAAAATAGAGTTTTCTGCTGCTGAGGCGAAATTAGCCTATAGCCGACTGCTGCCACTTATGTCTGAAATGTACGTTTGCTTTTGAATCATAGTGAGATAGTTATTTTATTTCCATTAAATAACAATAAGAATATATCTGACACAAACCCCACACAAAATTAGATTATAACACTAGATATTATTTCATTAATATGATAAAACTTTTATTGTAATTTACCTTGGAACATTAGTATGTACAATAATTTGGTTTGGTGATCGAATTAGAGTGCCACTATTTTAATGGACAAAAGTTATTTTCTTACGTGATAGGACATATAGTGACAATTTCTTACTGGACGAGTTTTTTGTTGAGTGATCCAACGTATAGTGACACTCTCTTACTAGGCGCTAATTATTGTTTTACGTGATAGAAAGAGTAGTGACACCCTCTTACTTGACGACAGTTATTTTGTTATCCCTAATTTGGAAACTCTGCATGCTTGTCCAGTAATTCATTACATCTCCTTGAATAAAAAAGTGTTGCCTTCTCAGACTTTGACTGGAGTGACGCTTGATAATGTCTCACTGGTTACAACTAATGTCCACACACAGGCCTTATTTTTTTCTGGTTATATGAATAAGATGTGTTAAAGAGCTGTGGTGTAATTGAAGATGCTGTATAGAAAGAGGCACTTGTTTCTCCAGCTTCCAAGTTTTGTTAAGGCTTTGTTTCTCTCTGTATTTGAGTACCGTGTGTATTTGGCAATGTTGATTCGCTCAGAGATACAGAAAGAATACAGAGAGTACAGAATTCGTGTTAGATACCTTTATGGACCAAGGGAACATGATCACGATTAAATTAGAAAGAATCGTCCGTCTTTTATCTATGTGAGTACTTCGCTCTTCTTGCATCCATAGAGTTCTAAAGCTCAGTACACACAAGGAAATTTACCGCTCGTTGTTACTTTACGGAAATAAGAAACAATAAAGCTTCTCCTATTAACTTCTAAATTTTCCTTGTAATACAAAAATCGTTTTGTGGTCGAATTTCCGAGAAATTTTCCAATGAAAAGGGTATTTAATTTGATGTATATCTCGACCTACCGTGACAACTTACTGGTTCTATGGTTGGTAACCACGATGGCGGAGAAATAATTATTGTTTTAGTAGAAGGCCAACAGGAAGTTTTTCAATTACATTTTATTTTTGGAAAAAAACCTGTTATAATTTCTTTAAAATAGCTGAACGCACTTCAAACGTTTATCACACATTTTAATATACACCTATATTACATCGGATAAATTCTTTACTATTAGGGGAGTATTCTACCATGTATTTAAAGCAAAAGAATGTATTATTGTGTTTTGTGGATTTTGATAACCAAAAATATGGAGAAAACCACAGTATTTTGTGTACAATTTAAATTTTCTCCACTTTAGCTCCTCATTATTCAAAAAGCAATGACCGTATACAATTTCCTATACAGCATTTATTGAACGTCTCTATTGAACGACATACTAAAAATTGAGAGTTCTCCGTTAATAATTACAGGCGTAATTAATTTTTTGTAAACCCTTACGAACCCGGTTATTAGCTATCTTTTTGAGTTTTTGAAAATACTGTATGGTATTATAAGTACTAGATGTGAATACTAAAGTATAGGTGAATACTACCCAAATAGTAAAAAATGTTACCTATGTAATATGGGTGTGTTGGACGTTTGAAGTGACATTTATCGTGTTTGAGAGGTCGCCGGGACTCGGCTCCGTCAGGGACCTTCTTTAGAAAAACAAACTGTAGTGTAGACAGACAGGCCAGGACACAGATAGACAACTGCGCCAGGCAGGTTAGGGACACGACATCTGACTCGGATGTCTGCACGTAGTTGAAACACTGTCACTTCCACTTCCACCTTTCTTCTGTCTCCTAGATTTGTCGCACCCACCTCTCTCCCTCTTCCTACATCCTCCCCTCTTGGTAATTTCACGTCGAAATGAGTTCAGTGGGAAAAGATTTGTTATAGTCTCTGAAACCGTAAGTTTATCACATCTCCTTCGATTTTTGATTTTAATAAGGGATAATTAGTTTTTTCGGGCTTTTATAGTCTTTTAAAAATGTTAAATACAAATTAGTATGCCCTAATAAAATAATCTGGTTCCAAATAAACTTTATTTTTTACTTCAGATTTGGAGCCTCCTTTGGCAGTGTGTAAATAAATTTGCAGAGATTAAATGAGATAACAAAAAATGTAATATACGTGTTTTGTAATAAATTTCAATTGAGAAAAGAAGTAAACGGTGAGACAATTTGAATTATTACGTATGAAAGGGATGAATTATATACGCAAGGACAGTCAATCTTGAATGCAGTTAAAGTATGGTACCTGGATATTCGTTATAAAGACGTTTTAGGAAAGTAATTGTGAGATGATGTATAGAAAAATAACTTATGAAAAGATTTTTATAATTAATTTGATTTCGAAGCGTGAATAAAGATTTCGTTTTGATGTCAAGAGTATTTCGTATTCCAGTTCAAAATTTGTTTTATTGAGCGTATTCTACAATTTTAATTTTTAACGGACGATTTCAGGTTTAGAAATTATGATTTCTATCATCCTTATTATTTCACAATATATCGAATTTATTTAAAGAGTTCAAGTGCGTGATCATGGACGTCCGATTGACTGAAAAACTAATTTATATGATTAACAATATGATTTTCAATTTAAGTTAACTGCAAGTATGCAAGTTAGAGTACGGTACTCTATTTTACAACATTTTCCGAGCTCTAGCGCGAAGTTCCCCATAAATCACAATTTAATAGCAAATAATAAAATAAAAATTTAATATAGCCAAAGACGGTTATAACATTTTTTTCCATAGTAATTCATTGAATTTTATTTCCCCAACCCGGGGGATTTCAGTATCCCGTAAAGCGTTACAAACAAAAACTATACACTTTCAAACTGATATAAGGTCTCTAACAAAACAAATTTGTTTAAGTAAACAGTTTTACTGTATTAAATGATACCAAAACGGTGTGACACAAATGTAGAATTAGGTTAACAGTCTCATCTCGGTGGTAAACTTACTCGACCTCTATGTTACGTAGCGTGTATTAGTGGTTTTAATACAAGTTATTATTTGGCGTAATACAAGTTTTTCATGTTCGGACATATTCTTCACTACAATTTTTCATCAATCTAGTTGTCTTCTTAATATTTACGTTTTTTATTTAATGGAAACTGAACGCTGATTTTTAATACGTAACAGTAAATATCCTTCTATAACCTCTATGTTAAAAATAAAACTTAAAAAGTGTATACTGAGAGGAACCTTTTCGCACCAATTTAATTATAACACAGGTTTCGACACATTATAAATTTTCAATTTTAATATAAAACATAGTGTACATTCTTGTAGGACCACTGAATTATACTAAGCTACTGTGTGTTTAATTTACAAATCTTCGTACAACATATAGTCTTGATTTGTCACATCAATAATACAAGTCACCATGGTTAAAACACTGCTGTGAAATGATAAAACATTTTAGAGTTTCACCAACTCCCCATTAGTACCCTGGGAACCAGGTTTTTATCCCAGTCCTGTTAAATCGATCAACCACTCAACTCGTTACAATAGCATAATCCCACAGGACTCAGACGCGCTAAAATTGCAGGTATCTTGAGATGAATGAATGTAAGCTTTTAATTTATTGCAACATTTATCCTGTAAATATATTTTACATCACAATACCGAGTGTAGTCTTTATGTTCAAATGTAAAGTATTCTAGTACCCAGAACGCGGTCGATTACTAATTGTCACACTCTGTAAGAAATCCACTTCATGGGCTTTCAGTGATGTTTAGTGACGGTAATAAACTGTTTGCATCGTTTTAGATATCTATATGCTAATAAAATATAATAATCTATATAACTCGGCCGACAGGAGACATTTTCACACTCTGTCAGAAATCAGCTTTAGTGATGTTTAGTGACGGTAATGAACTGTTTACAGCGTTTTAGATATCTATATGCTGAGAAAATATTATAATCTATATAACTCGGCCGACAGGAGACATTTCACACTCTGTCAGAAATCAGCTTTAGTGATATTTAGTGACGGTAATGAACTGTTTACAGCGTTTTAGATATCTATATGCTGAGAAAATATTATAATCTATATAACTCGGCCGACAGGATAAATTTTCACACTCTGTTAGAAATCAGCTTTAGTGATATTTAGTGACGGTAATGAACTGTTTACAGCGTTTTAGATACTTATGTGCTGAGAAAACATTATAATCTTTATAACTCGGCCGACAGGATACATTGTCACACTCTGTCAGAAATCAGCTTTAGTGATATTTAGTGACGGTAATGAACTGTTTACAGCGTTTTAGATACTTATGTGCTGAGAAAACATTATAATCTTTATAACTCGGCCGACAGGATACATCGTCACACTCTGTCAGAAATCAGCTTTAGTGATATTTAGTGACGGTAATGAACTGTTTACAGCGTTTTAGATATCTATATGCTGAGAAAATATTATAATCTATATAACTCGGCCGACAGAAGACATTTCACACTCTGTCAGAAATCAGCTTTAGTGATATTTAGTGACGGTAATGAACTGTTTACAGCGTTTTAGATATCTATATGCTGAGAAAATATTATAATCTATATAACTCGGCCGACAGGAGACATTTCACACTCTGTCAGAAATCAGCTTTAGTGATATTTAGTGACGGTAATGAACTGTTTACAGCGTTTTAGATATCTATATGCTGAGAAAATATTATAATCTATATAACTCGGCCGACAGGAGACATTTCACACTCTGTCAGAAATCAGATTTAGTGATATTTAGTGACGGTAATGAACTGTTTACAGCGTTTTAGATATCTATATGCTGAGAAAATATTATAATCTATATAACTCGGCCGACAGGATAAATTTTCACACTCTGTTAGAAATCAGCTTTAGTGATATTTAGTGACGGTAATGAACTGTTTACAGCGTTTTAGATACTTATGTGCTGAGAAAACATTATAATCTTTATAACTCGGCCGACAGGATACATTGTCACACTCTGTCAGAAATCTGCTTTAGTGATATTTAGTGACGGTAATGAACTGTTTACAGCGTTTTAGATATCTATATGCTGAGAAAATATTATAATCTATATAACTCGGCCGACAGGAGACATTTTCACACTCTGTCAGAAATCAGCTTTAGTGATATTTAGTGACGGTAATGAACTGTTTACAGCGTTTTAGATATCTATATGCTGAGAAAATATTATAATCTATATAACTCGGCCGACAGGAGACATTTCACACTCTGTCAGAAATCAGCTTTAGTGATATTTAGTGACGGTAATGAACTGTTTACAGCGTTTTAGATATGTATATGCTGAGAAAATATTATAATCTGTATAACTCGGCCGACAAGATACATTTTCACACTCTGTCAGAAATCAGCTTTAGTGATAGGAATAAATTGATGTAATTTACACACCTGTACCGCGTGTGGTAATCGGCGGAAGTCAGTACCGTGTGTAACACACCACTTCCTGTCATGTCCTTTCTTGTTGTCCAGGGGTCAGTAAATACTTTGCCAATATACAGACTCAAGTAGTGGTGTAGGAGACAGATATATTGGATGGGCGCAGTTTATTGACAGCTGGGTCACCAGCGCTGTGGCGCGTTTATTAGCTCGCCATGGCTTTTAAAATTATACTGTATCGAACTTCCAGTGCATTCCCGAAGCTATAGTACGATAATAAAGTTCTATTCCTGGATGTAATAGTACCGTATTGTATACCATTCTGTGTAAGCATCTCCAAAGTATTTAATATTCACATGTTATGAGCCGCTTTACCTTTAAGGATCATAAAGGACAAAAAGTTTTGTAAGCTGAAAACATAAGCAAATTTTATTTGCTCTCATATTTTGATTTCTTCAATGCTGTGAATCCTACTCTTGACATATAGTGTCTGTGAGTCTCTAAAGATGTTATATTGTAAATGCTAAAATAATTTATTTATATAGAGGGCAAAATTACGTAATAACATCCAATATTATCCAATAGCCACATGTGGCGCTTTGAAATCTAACCGATCTTAATTTTATTGGGTTATATCATGTTATAATGATAATTACTTCTGATTCCGGTCAACCATGTTAGAGTGGGCGGAGTCATAAGATTGAAGCAGTGACTAAGGTAACTGGTCTGCAATCTCTCAGTATTGGACCATTTGATCCAAATTTGTATTCTATAGATTGCGTGTTAACCAAGATTTGTAACAATGTTTAGAGCTAAGAAGACGAGATTTTATTCACTCCAATTGAACAATTGACAACTTAATTGGTCCAACTGATCCTTAACCGAGATCCCCGTAATTCCAAGCACATTTGACTGAAACCCAATCTACTAACTTCTACATAAACTTGGATAGAAGTATCGAGACTAATAACTCGTACCTAAAATGATCGCTCAAACGGTTCATCGTCTCGTTTCTTTTTAAATGTTGGTAGAATTCGTTAAAAAGTTTCCAGGGAACTTAATATCGTTATGACACATTCAAATAAATAATAATCTTTATCATTCTATAAACTGTATTACTAAATTGATTTTCAAATATAAAAATCTAGGTTCGGATGTACTAAAAAATTGTTCTTTTCTACTGTTAAAACCATCAATATTACATACGTTATATCTATTCTCTTATTTATCTTCGGATTATTATAAATTTTAAAACAGTCCGTGAATTCAAGACGAGACGGGTTTACTCCCCATGTCAGGGTTCCGGACACACCGATTCTTAATAATGCCTGCACAAGTAATTTATTGAAGTATATCGGTCTCACAGTCGAGTAATGGCAGTGTTAAGCTTAAGAACCAGAACTAAATATGTTCTCTCCAAAACATAAAATTTTGCATCTCACAGACTTTAAGAAAAGCGAAGTCAGTAAGTCGGTTTGTGCTAACAAGAAAAAAGAGATACAATGTCTTAGATATAGGGTACCCAAAACATCACTTTTTTACAAATTGAACATCCTAAAAACCAGTAAATTGTATTAAATTGGTGAATTAATCAGTATTAACTTGAATGTTGTGCCGTCAATAACTTAATACCAATCTATATGCAGATTTCCGAGTTCCGGTTACGTACCTCCGAAAACTGTTCCAATTATTTGAAATATTCTGTAGTTTTAATGTGATATAACTTTTATAACATTTGTCATAAAATACTTTTACTAAAACATGATATATATACACCGCACATTAGTTAATAACCCGTTAACATCGTTTACGTTTTTATAGTTGGTAAGAACATACTTTTAAAACAGTAGGAAACCAAAACTAATGTTTTTCTATTTATCAAATCTATCTTGATATTAAATCTACAAACCCATTAAAGCAATATCAAAAGTGATAAAAATAACCAAAAACTATAAATAATTCCTAATTTAATCTACTTTGTTTATACTAACTTATCAGCAACTTCAAAGCTGCTAAACACTTTATTTATTTAAAAAATGCAAAATTTCATAGTAACTTACTATACTAATATCTGTATTAGTAATTACACACCAAGTAATCTACAAGATAATCCAACTGTACAGTGCGAGGATCTCATTACCTTCAGACAGTGTAATTACTCATGCAGCTAGGCCTTGTCACCACTTTATTCTCAGAAGTAATCAACAAGGTAGATCCAATTGGACAGTACGAGGATCTCATTACCGTCAGACGGTGTAATTACTCATGCAACTCGGCCCTGTGGCCACTTTATTCTCAGAAGTAATCAACAAGGTAGATCCAATTGGACAGTACGAGGATCTCATTATCTTCAGACGGTGTAATTACTCATGCAACTCGGCCTTGCGGCCACTTTATTCTCAGAAGTAATCAACAAGGTAGATCCAATTGTACAGTAAGAGGATCTCATTACCTTTAAACAGTGTGATTACTCGTCCAACTCAACCTTGTCGCTACTTTTATCTCTTGCAATCAACCAGGTACATCCAATTGAACAGTACAGTTACGCCATTAGATTGTGTGGGTTTAAATCCAAATTAATATGGAGCCTAACTTTCCCTATTAAGCCCCACAGATTTTATTCTCAACTACCAAACTTTATTAAAACCAATATTGACTAATAAGTTATATAGTGAGATGAAGATGCCCTAGGATTGTGTTTTAGGAGCCAAAGAAGCATAGTTTCTAGGCCATAACCGTGTTTCATATAACTAAATGGGTTAAGCTGCAGTGTTAAAACGTTACTCCGTAATTTGTTATCCGTGTTTCTACTCTTTTGAGTACGTATTTTTTTTTGTTTCTAATAGGATTGTAGATTCCCTCTGTATTAGATTCCATGCATAAATAACAGGACGCTTTTCGACTAATCGATAACCTCCCTTATGGCCCTCATGAGTTATTTCTCGACATCGTGCGTTATACATAACCTCTTGTATAAGAAGCACTTTTTATCGTCAGGATTGTAGGTTCCCTCTGTATTAGATTCCATGCATAAATAACAGGACGCTTTTCGACTAATCGATAACCTCCCTTATGGCCCTCAGGAGTTATTTGTCGACATCGTGCGTTATACATAACCTCTTGTAAAAGAAGCACTTTGTATCGTCAGGATTGTAGGGTCCCTCTGTGTTAGATTCCATGCATAAATAACAGGACGCTTTTCGACTAATCGATAACCTCCCTTATGGCCCTCGGGAGTTATTTGTCGACATCGTGCGTTATACATAACTTCTTGTATAAGAAGCACTTTGTATCGTCAGTGTTGTAGATTCCCTCTGTATTAGATTCCATGCATAAATAACAGGACGCTTTTCGACTAATCGATAACGTCCCTTATGGCCCTCGGGAGTTATTTCTCGACATCGTGCGTTATACATAACCTCTTGTATAAGAAGCACTTTGTATCGTCAGGATTGTAGGGTCCCTCTGTATTAGATTCCATGCATAAATAACAGGACGCTTTTCGACTAATCGATAATCTCCCTTGTATCATTCTCATGTAAGGCAAGGATAATAATGTTTGCATTATCTACATTTTAATTCTTAGATTATTATCTTAACAATTAGAGTTAACGAGTTACTTCGTTAAAAGTTATTAAAATAAATAACCAAGTAATTTCGCTGTTAATATATCACATTAAGAAGCAAAAGCATTAAAAAAAATATTTCGTTCAGTAACTTTACTGCTACTTAACTAAATATTTATTTACGGGTTGTTCATAGGTTCATTACGTGTATAAAGTACTCGTTAATTAATTTATATATTTACAATCAATATAAGAAGTCTTGAGGTAACATTGTGAGAATTATTTTTTCCTGTGGATATTCGGTCGCCTGGCAAGTCTGTCAAAGGAAAGTGAAGGGTCCAATTAGATTACACAATTACTGAAGAGTTTTTGATGGGATGTGGCGCTCTGACGCCAGTACCAATTAAAGCACAGTTGTCAGCTGTAGAGTACAATTACCAAGGTCATATACTGTCATTGTCACTGTCAAATAATACCACCGGGAAATAAATCGTTGATTTGTTAATGAATATTATACATGTTTTACAACAGTTATATAATTAAGTAAGAATTTATTTTAGATAACTAACGATGTTTAGAAAAATTAATTGCACAGGTAAAACCATACTTTCTCTCTACATACCAAATACAGTGAGTGGAAGATTGGATAATTGGGGTAATTAGAGATAATGAGATCTTCCAGACTTGTGTGGACACAAATGTGGATATCGTGACGTGACCCTGTTAGTTAGGGAACGTGTATTGGAAATCAAATCACTTCGAGAGACACTTTTCACTAGTTTGCAGATTTTGAATGTAAAAGAACAGAAAATGTTAGCTAGAATGACATTTGGCATCATGAACTCCTTTTATATCGTATTATCAGAATGTTTGGTTAAACTGTCTCTAGCATAATAAATAGTATAGTTACTTGCCTCGCTATCTCCAGGGATGTATTTATTTCTTCGCTAGAAGTGCGGGTTGGACAATCTGGCACGTGATCTGAGAATGGGAAAGTAATGATCGGAAATGCTCCTGGCCATCAGTGCGAGCTTTGGTGGCGTCTTCGGCAAAAATATCACTCAAGATGGTACGTAAATTCAAGCTCAGATCACGTGAGTACTCTTGTTTCTAAAAATTTAGTTTTTAAGATCTCAGGTAAGAAAAGCTCTTCCAAAAATATTTGCCTCCGGATTATACCAAAGTACAAACAATGTACTGTATCAATTTATTTTGAAATTGACAGACTGTCTATGAAATCATTTTAGTTTTCATTGTTTAGTCAATGAATACAAACAAAACATTAGAACCATAGGAACTGTTTATAAAGTTTAATATTGAAAGTACTGTAACTTGAGAATTACAAAAGCCTACTTTATTCTGAACTTTGTTGTCAAGTAGTTCAACACACTTAGTATGTAAAACCACATCACGCTTTATGCACCTTATTATTTATAATATTACTCTTAACTTACGCTGCCAAAACTGGCTTGTTTATTTTATTACAGTAATATTATTAAAACCATAAAAGTGAGCCTACATTACCATCCAACGGCTTAAATTTGTAGCGATGATTTACTCGCAAAACTCTTGCCTCATGAGTACGTATGGAAGTAAGTTAAGCTTATTATCTTTGTAAAGTGTAAGCGGTCAATCAGCTGAGGCTTGCTACTTCGCGGTAGCGCGTTGTTGCAGAGTATCAATGTGATTTCGAAGATGAAATTGGATCTGTGTGCAAGATCCACCGCGGCTGTGTGTGATGCCTCACCTAGTAACAGGATTGTATCTCCATGAACTTGCGCATGGTGTAGCAGAGTATCAATGTGATTCCGACGATGAAATTGGATCTGTGTGCAAGATCCACCGCGGCTGTGTGTGATGCCTCACCTAGTAACAGGATTGTATCTACATGAACTTGCGCATGGTGTAGCAGAGTATCAATGTGATTCCGACGATGAAATTGGATCTGTGTGCAAGATCCACCGCGGCTGTGTGTGATGCCTCACCTAGTAACAGGATTGTGTCTACATGAACTTGCGCATGGTGTAGCAGACTATCAATGTGATTCCGACGATGAAATTGGATCTGTGTGCAAGATCCACCGCGGCTGTGTGTGATGCCTCACCTAGTAACAGGATTGTATCTACATGAACTTGCGCATGGTGTAGCAGAGTATCAATGTGATTCCGACGATGAAATTGGATCTGTGTGCAAGATCCACCGCGGCTGTGTGTGATGCCTCACCTAGTAACAGGATTGTGTCTACATGAACTTGCGCATGGTGTAGCAGAGTATCAATGTGATTCCGATGATGAAATTGGATCTGTGTGCAAGATCCATAGCGGCTGTGTGTGATGCCTCACCTAGTAACAGGATTGTGTCTACATGAACTTGCGCATGGTGTAGCAGACTATCAATGTGATTCCGACGATGAAATTGGATCTGTGTGCAAGATCCACCGCGGCTGTGTGTGATGCCTCACCTAGTAACAGGATTGTATCTACATGAACTTGCGCATGGTGTAGCAGAGTATCAATGTGATTCCGACGATGAAATTGGATCTGTGTGCAAGATCCACCGCGGCTGTGTGTGATGCCTCACCTAGTAACAGGATTGAATCTACATGAACTTGCGCATGGTGTAGCAGAGTATCAATGTGATTCCGATGATGAAATAGGATCTGTGTGCAAGATCCACCGCGGCTGTGTGTGATGCCTCACCTAGTAACAGGATTGTGTCTACATGAACTCGCGCATGGTGTAGCAGAGTATCAATGTGATTCCGACGATGAAATTGGATCTGTGTGCAAGATCCACCGCGGCTGTGTGTGATGCCTCACCTAGTAACAGGATTGTGTCTACATGAACTCGCGCATGGTGTAGCAGAGTATCAATGTGATTCCGACGATGAAATTGGATCTGTGTGCAAGATCCACCGCGGCTGTGTGTGATGCCTCACCTAGTAACAGGATTGTGTCTACATGAACTCGCGCATGGTGTAGCAGAGTATCAATGTGATTCCGACGATGAAATTGGATCTGTGTGCAAGATCCACCGCGGCTGTGTGTGATGCCTCACCTAGTAACAGGATTGTGTCTACATGAACTTGCGCATGGTGTAGCAGAGTATCAATGTGATTCCGACGATGAAATTGGATCTGTGTGCAAGATCCACCGCGGCTGTGTGTGATGCCTCACCTAGTAACAGGATTGTGTCTACATGAACTTGCGCATGATGTAGCAAAGTATCAATGTGATTCCGACGATGAAATTGGATCTGTGTGCAAGATCTACCGCGGCTGTGTGTGATGCCTCACCTAGTAACAGGATTGTGTCTACATGAACTTGCGCATGGTGTAGCAGAGTATCAATGTGATTCCGACGATGAAATTGGATCTGTGTGCAAGATCCACCGCGGCTGTGTGTGATGCCTCACCTAGTAACAGGATTGTGTCTACATGAACTTGCGCATGGTGTAGCAGACTATCAATGTGATTCCGACGATGAAATTGGATCTGTGTGCAAGATCCACCGCGGCTGTGTGTGATGCCTCACCTAGTAACAGGATTTTGTCTACATGAACTTGCGCATGGTGTAGCAGAGTATCAATGTGATTCCGACGATGAAATTGGATCTGTGTGCAAGATCCACCGCGGCTGTGTGTGATGCCTCACCTAGTAACAGGATTGTGTCTACATGAACTTGCGCATGGTGTAGCAGAGTATCAATGTGATTCCGACGATGAAATTGGATCTGTGTGCAAGATCCACCGCGGCTGTGTGTGATGCCTCACCTAGTAACAGGATTGTGTCTACATGAACTTGCGCATGGTGTAGCAGAGTATCAATGTGATTCCGACGATGAAATTGGATCTGTGTGCAAGATCCACCGCGGCTGTGTGTGATGCCTCACCTAGTAACAGGATTGTGTCTACATGAACTTGCGCATGATGTAGCAAAGTATCAATGTGTTCCGATGATGAAATTGGATCTGTGTGCAAGATCTACCGCAGCTGTGTGTGATGCCTCACCTAGTCACAGGATTGTGTCTACATGAACTTGCGCATGGTGTAGCAGAGTATCAATGTGATTCCGACGATGAAATTGGATCTGTGTGCAAGATCCACCGCGGCTGTGTGTGATGCCTCACCTAGTAACAGGATTGTGTCTACATGAACTTGCGCATGGTGTAGCAGAGTATCAATGTGATTCCGACGATGAAATTGGATCTGTGTGCAAGATCCATAGCGGCTGTGTGTGATGCCTCACCTAGTAACAGGATTGTGTCTACATGAACTTGCGCATGGTGTAGCAGAGTATCAATGTGATTCCGACGATGAAATTGGATCTGTGTGCAAGATCCACCGCGGCTGTGTGTGATGCCTCACCTAGTAACAGGATTGTGTCTACATGAACTTGCGCATGGTGTAGCAGAGTATCAATGTGATTCCGACGATGAAATTGGATCTGTGTGCAAGATCCACCGCGGCTGTGTGTGATGCCTCACCTAGTAACAGGATTGTGTCTACATGAACTTGCGCATGGTGTAGCAGAGTATCAATGTGATTCCGACGATGAAATTGGATCTGTGTGCAAGATCCACCGCGGCTGTGTGTGATGCCTCACCTAGTAACAGGATTGTGTCTTGTGAAACTCTGCCACGTCTCTCGCCTCTCAGTCGCTTTAATTAAGTGAATCTCTTCCACTAAGCCCTTGACTCGCTCTAGTTTCCCTCAAAAACAAACTTTGTAGTTCCGTTTACTTGTGCGACTTACACTTTAAACTTTACTTATATATACAAACTAGGAAAATTTTAATTTAATACGTTTTTATCAGTGTAAAATAAAACGTATTTTTCCGGAAAGACTATAATGATAATTTAACTTATACCTTATATATTTTATATACACGATTTTTATACTGGTATTCACTAATATTTACTATTGTAGAGACATTTTCAAATCCAACTACATTTTTCTGTCGTGATTAATTTTTTGAAACACAAAATCAACGAAACAATTACTATAATGATTATCATTAACATTTTCCAGATGTGAAGTTGGATACTTCACTATCCTCTGATATATGCTACACATATTTTTTGTTAGAACTTGTTTGTTGTCATCCTTGCTGGCCGAGTTAATCGCTATATATTCATTAGTTTTTATTTATTGTTATTAATTTACCTTAAGCCTCGAGATTTATCGTCATCTGAAGAAGAGGATAGATTTCAATCCTTGAAACGTAGTATTTTATTTTTTTACAGATATTTGCGTTATTAATTTTTCCAATTTGAAGTTATTCGTGACTGTGGTTGGGTAAGTGTTTGCAGTATTAGTGTAAGACGCAAGTAATACATCTTTACCTTATACATACAGGTGCCTGGATGGCTGGAAGTATTATATACAGCAATAAGTATTTCATTATCGTCATTATTCTCTGCAAACCATGTTAGTATGTGAGACATATTCAGTACGGTTACTAACCGGTAACCAATAAGATATGACATAAAACCAGCTATTTGTATTCCCGGGACTTTCTAATGGGCTTTCGGTCAGACTAAACCAAACCTAATAAATGCTATGTTAATCATGGTTGTTGATGTTTGTTGATTCTTGCAATAATCTGTTTTATACATAACGCAGCAATGGTGGGAAGGGTTAATTCAATGCGAATGTTGAGTTTAGCTCCAGTTCACCTTCCTCTTACGTGCAGCGTCTGAAATCTGGTGCTTTGGGATCGTCATCGTAGTGCACTCAATTGTGCACCTGATGATACAATGATGCATGCATTCTATGTGCACACCTCTTCACCTAGAATGCATTACTTTTTTGTAGTCTTGGTGTCTGATGTCGAAACGATGTAGGGGGTTTCGTCTTGAGCTTCTTCGTTCTTCGTCGCCGACTGTTTTTGGATTCCTTTACACGAACATGAATTCATATTTCACGAGTCTAGTCTGCAACAGCTTCAGATTTCAGATGCTGCACGTAACACGAAAGTGAACTGGAGCTAAACCTAACATTCGCAACCTGTTTTATGATTTGGTGTAGTAAGTCCTTAAATAACTAGTAATGTTTTAAATGCCTCACAATAATTTTAAATGTGAAAAATGTTGGGGGTTTTATAAAACAATGTGATAGAGTAACATTAGAGACTTCTAGTTTGTGCCATCCTAATCCTGTTTATAATGCCTTTAAAATTAGGTGTCACTTTTTATTAAAAGACAAGTATAAAAAGCTTAGTTGAATCGATTCTTGCATATAAATAATTTGACACCTCTATGAAATATGGTATTTTATTACTTGTATGCAACTCTTAATGCATGCTTCACTGTAAAGTGCTGAAGATGTTTTCAACCAACATTTCCACGGACTGTCAATCACTTTTAAACCTTGTTATGATCAAAACGTCGTTTTGTTTTTAAAGGATATTGAGTGCTTTCAAGTAAAACAGGGTTATAAAATGTAACATGACGTCAGTTACAAAGCACATCGTTGTCAATTAGTTTCTGGCACTCGGTCTTTCGTTTTAAAATTACTCGATATACTTTAAACGATGCTGCTTTATTTGTAATTTCTATAAATTATTAGACTACTGTTGATAATTATCTAACCATATAATTAATATCAGGCATGCAATAATTTCACAGTAACCGATTTTTCTCTTCTCGATCAGTCGACACCCTAAGCTACTTCTGGTGTAATTGCTAGTAAATCACCTTTTATTCGTAATGTCTCTAGATAAAAATACGCTTTTTTCCGAAATGTATATTTCCTTAAAAATCTAAAAATATAAATCTCTTTGTTTGTTAAAACAATATATTTATAAGATGATGTTGAATTTTCTATGTAACTTTTACGTGACAGTCTAGTGAAAGATAATACGGCAGCTTAATACTTTGTATGTATGCTCTATCTATACGACTGCCAAAGCCTCATAAATCATAGATTGCAATCTTTTGAATCATTAGCATTAGAGCCTTTAATCATAATCATCAGCCTATAATTGAAACTGATAATATCTAAGAGAGATAGAGAAAGAGACACACCGAAACTTACAACTGTCTTAAAACTATAATTGCAGAAACTAAATGCGTACGAAATAAATATATACATTAAATAATGTTAGAATATAAATACAAAGTTATTACTATTTTCATTCTTTTTTGTGAATAAAAGTTATGATTTAAAAATTCAAACAAATATTTTTTACATTTCACTAGCACATATTTATAGCTTCGCCCGCAATTATTTCTGTGCAACATTCCGTGTGTTTGATTGAATAGCTCTCACGCGTTCATTACCACTTGAACTATTTTAGATCAATTTAGAGGAACTCTAAAGGAAATTTTCATAGCTTTCATGGTGAAAGCACTTTCGGTGTAATACAATACACTCGTATGATATTTGTAAAATTATATTAGCTGTATATCGTGTATCAGGTACACATTTTCAGTGTTCTTTATTGAGACCAGAGTTTACAAAAATTTGACTAATTCTTTCTAACAGAAAATGTATTTAAATTCCCAATTGCAATTTTATATTTTGCTTTAATAAACAATATATATTTATACTATAGATTTTTTAATGAGATAGGATTCAAAACAATACAGTTTTCTAAATTGTGTGTACAGATATTGCTTTTAATAAAAAACTAATATTACTATAAAAAATATTATTAATATTCATTTAAAAACTAAAACCAACACCAATGATACTTACATTATGGCAGTTTTCATCCACATTTAAAGATTTTATATGAGTAAAGTACATGGTCTTGCTTCTCATTCATGTTCGTCATATCATTTTATTTCTTCGGCCCAGTCTATGATCATATTATTATTTATATACCTAAGCAGTTATCATATACCACATCAGTGAGAAATGGATGCGCTGTCCCCTCCACGATTTTCTATCCTAAAAATTGCATTTAGTGTTTTGTGTATTAATTTTTTGATTCCACTTGCTATAATAACAGACTCACTGCGTTTTCCCTTAATATTCTTAGCGAATGAATTTGGTAAATCATGCTAATGCCAGTCCATCCAATTTTTATTTCTTCGCATTGATATTTCGATTGATATTTAGAAACTTTAGAGACCAAGACGGCATTTTTAACTACCTTACATATCAGTGTGACGAAGCCCGAAAGGATTTTTGAAATATGACTAGACCTATATTCATCCCGGGGATCCTATGAATGTCCATGTAAAATTGCAGTACATTCGGTTGAATAGTTTATGCGTGAAAGATAAACAAGCAAACAAAGGAAATTTCACATTTATAATGTTATTACTATTATTCATATTTTTTGTTAGATTTCAATTCTTAAACTTCTTTACAACACATTTTGAAATTATTCTACTTGCGCCTATACAAATTCAAATTACATCCTAAACAGAAATATAGTAATTTTCTTCTAAATAAGTGATATTTCTTTCTCTTTGTCTACATAACAGAATTGTTTTTGACAATTAAATATGAATCTGAGTTCTAATTTTATTTAAATATTGTATCTTTATCCCTGTTATACCAACTTTAGTAGTAAAGCTACACGTTCAAATGAATAAAACTTCTTCTTAGGCATATCAACCCTTATTTAAATGTTTTTAATACCCATGACATTTTAATGTCTTGCATATCTTGGCTATTCATCTTATTTGCAAAATCCTAGAACGTGAGTTAATGGCGACAGTGGTTGTCCAGAGATGTTCAAGGAAGTAAGCAAACATAATCAGTTTTATATGTTGTCTTAATGGTGTTTGTCTACTTTAGTAGACTTAAATAATTTCTTGGTCTTTGGCACCTCTTTATGTACAACAATACATTTTCCTTTGGGCGGTAAGCTAAAATTGAGCCTTTTGACACAAATGAATTTTTCTGATTGGAAATGCGAAACCATCTGTAGCTTCATCATTTAAATTGATAAGGGAAATAATTTTCTTGGAAGAGAATGCATACATTTTTTTAAAGCACACTTATGTAAATATTGTTCACTAATACCAGAACTATGAGTACTATTGCAGAAATATACTGCAGATTTTGAAACTAAATAAACTGTTGAATCTAAAGTCTGAGGAAACATGTATGCCTTTCAATGGTTATGTTATACAAGATATGTTATCAGTCTCCAATTAATTATTTAACTGTTTTCTTTGTATTTATTTAGAGCAGAAGTAATTTTATATTGTGTGAATAATACGAAAAGTACAAAACTGAATACTGAATATTTCATGAGTCTAAAAATGGGGCTACGGAGAATAAATGTATACGCAGAACAATGGCGCATATTTCTCATGCTCTTGTGCAGTCATGTCTGAAGGAGGTCGCATGGGATTTATGTTTATCCAAACAGTAATAATAAGTTATCCCAGTTATGTTTCATTCCAGTTTCACAGATGGAGAAACAAGCAGTTCCATTTGGTAGTTTTGTGTTTATAATAAATGTATACGCAGAACAATGGCGCATATTTCTCATGCTCTTGTGCAGTCATGTCTGAAGGAGGTCGCATGGGATTTATGTTTATCCAAACAGTAATAATAAGTTATCCCAGTTATGTTTCAGTCCAGTTTCACAGATGGAGAAACAAGCAGTTCCATTTGGTAGTTTTGTGTTTATAATAAATGTATACGCAGAACAATGGCGCATATTTCTCATGCTCTTGTGCAGTCATGTCTGAAGGAGGTCGCATGGGATTTATGTTTATCCAAACAGTAATAATAAGTTATCCCAGTTATGTTTCATTCCAGTTTCACAGATGGAGAAACAAGCAGTTCCATTTGGTAGTTTTGTGTTTATAATAAATGTATACGCAGAACAATGGCGCATATTTCTCATGCTCTTGTGCAGTCATGTCTGAAGGAGGTCGCATGGGATTTATGTTTATCCAAACAGTAATAATAAGTTATCCCAGTTATGTTTCATTCCAGTTTCACAGATGGAGAAACAAGCAGTTCCATTTGGTAGTTTTGTGTTTATAATAAATGTATACGCAGAACAATGGCGCATATTTCTCATGCTCTTGTGCAGTCATGTCTGAAGGAGGTCGCATGGGATTTATGTTTATCCAAACAGTAATAATAAGTTATCCCAGTTATGTTTCATTCCAGTTTCACAGATGGAGAAACAAGCAGTTCCATTTGGTAGTTTTGTGTTTATAATAAATGTATACGCAAAACAATGGCGCATATTTCTCATGCTCTTGTGCAGTCATGTCTGAAGGAGGTCGCATGGGATTTATGTTTATCCAAACAGTAATAATAAGTTATCCCAGTTATGTTTCATTCCAGTTTCACAGATGGAGAAACAAGTAGCTCCATTTGGAAGTTTTGTGTTTATAATAAATATTCTGATGTAGGCTAACTTTTATAATCTTTTATCAAAATTTGAATATTTTTATCGAACTATTTGAAAGTATTGCGTTATATTACAGAGCCGTTTAAGTGAACAATGAATTACAACCTTCCTCGTTGCGATTTAAAACACACATGAGCTAAAAAAATGTGTGACACATACACTGTATTTTCTATATGTTTATAACAGTGCAGTTTAAAATCCGACAATAGTCCCGTTGCAATTTTATAGGTATAGCATTAGTACAAGAAGTATAGAACAAAATTAAAAAAGATATAAAAATGAAACATACAAATTAAATGTTTTATCCACTTGAAAAATTCTTGTTTAAAATTATATATATATATATGTATATAAGTATATATTATATATATTAATAAACTTAATTATATTACAAAATTCCGTTATAGTATTGCTCATGGAGATGACAAGCCCTTCGCTGTACATTACAGGGAATATAATCAGGACAAAAATGAAAACTGTTAGAAATTAAAAGGCTTTAATAATGTTGCATTGCACACTAATGAAAATATAAATAGATTTAATTTGAGAAGGAGCTAAACTGCTCATCAACTTATATTAAAATAAAAAAAAGTTCGTTTAGTTTTGAACATTCGTCAATTTCAAAAATTTTGTTTTTACTCTTTGCCACTTCTTATGAAACATGAGATATTTGTTTTCTATTTATTATCCAATAACAGTTTTCTTTTGTTTATGTTTATTTAGTTTAATACAAAAGTTTTGTAAATATTTATATAATATTATGTCTGAGACGTACGAAAATTTAATAGGAGTTTACCAATATTTGGTTTTATATTTACGCATGAAAAGAATCTATATATATATATATATATATATATATATATATATATATATATCAAGTTACACAGTTGATATATAACTGCGTGTGAATAAGAGAGGGTGAGAGGTGTGGGGAGGGGAGGGAAAGGGCAGAGATAGTCAGTGACAGTCCCTGCGCTCGTTTTCCTTTCCGTATCCGCCATTAAATTTCGTCCTCTAGGGTCCGATTTTCTTCTCACCAATTAAAAATGTTTTCACAATTAAGTATATAAAAGATGGCGTATTTAAAATTTATTTACTTCATTACGAAGGCAATGAATTGGCCATCCTTTTGTGTTACAGAACCTGAAAACCTAAAACCATTGAATCACTCATTACTGAAACGGGAAATCTATTTTGCTACAGTTGTGCGCTTAACAACTATTTTAATTCTTCATTATTGCGTTATTATTACAGTGTCTTCCGTAATATATTATTATTGAATATTAATATCTTAGTTAGGTTCACTCGGTATTCCATTATTTTTTGAATGGACCAACGAAGAATCTGATTTACTATTAAAATGAAAAGTTGAACTGAATTGTTGTGTTACTTAAATTATACAACATTTATGCCCTGCTAAGAACAAAGCTAATCAGCAGGGATTTATTTAGCCATAATAATTATTTCTACTTTATATATGAATGTATACCAAGATTGTTCATTTTAAAAAAACAAAAAAATAGATTGTATCTTCCATTTTAACATTTTATTCTCTTACCGACTATTCAGAATATTTAAAAATAATTTACAGTGAGGTTTGAATCTACTAATTTACTGAGTGCTTTCATAATTATAAAATTTTACTTGCTAAATTACTGTTTGTACAAATAAATATTTATAAAATGAGAATTTATTAATCTGAAAGAGAAGTACGTCAATGTGAGAGCGGATAATAATAAATGCGAACCTCCAGCATTGGGAGCTAGAGACACAGTTTGCACACAGAGATACTGGAATCATTGGGACCGAATATTTCCACAGACCGGGTGTTGATGAATGGAATATTTACTTCCAATGCTTCAATGAAACTCATCAAAACAGCCGGTTCTTTAAATTGACTTTTTTATTGGTTTTGTCTGCATCTGCAAAATTAAGCGGGGCGAATACGCGACTCGTACCTGTAAAGAGTTATTTAGATTTTAATTTATTTTTATAAATTATCTAACAAAACAAGTGACTTGCCGTCTTTTAATTTAATTTCACTACTTTCATAGGAAAATAAAACATGAACTATTTCAAATATCAGTCTGCAAAAGTTCGCTTTAACTATATTTATTTCTCGCAGTCCGTTACGTGATATTAAATAAAATTATTCTTTGACAGAGAATTTACTAATAACCCCGACCAGAGTGTTACGCTTATAAGTTTACATCTGCTACGCTCTTTGGAACAGTGGGAAGATTCTGTATTGATCAAGCAAAGTAAACAATATTTATAGCTCTGCAGTATTAATAGAACTAGTAAAAAAATACAGTCCAGATCCAGCCTAAATTACGGATGGTGTAACTTTGAGACCAATATTTTTATATGTATTATATTTATCTTTATCTCATCAATATAGATTTATGAGATGATAAAATTTATCTTATAGAATCGTTAGATATTAACAAAATCTAATAACAATATAAAGATTTAACAAGTATTACTAACAAATAACCATTTGATTACTTATGAAAATTTAATTATATACAAACATGTATTATTAAATATGACCTTAAGTTTGTTGGAAATTATTTAAGGTTATCCAATCAATAAATTTTATTAAAATAATTTTATAGAAACATATAATTTCCTTTGTTGTTAATTTGAATTACTATGCTCGTTTTTTATTCATTTCGCAAGCTGGTTCGGTATTCTTTCCTCCATAAAATCATTAAGTAAACGGAATGTATATATTATATGTTACAAGAACATATCTATATATAACGATGAGAAAACTCAGAATAAATATTATCCTGACAAATAAACCTTCTTCAAAAGTATATTTGAAACCAATTATGTTTTCTAATTATAATGAACTTTTTATAGTTCCCTTGCCCAGAAAATATATCTGAAAATAAAGAGGGTTTTATTTTTCTTTACTCATAGAGTAGTATAGTTCTTAAAACCCTAAATCACTTCTTCATTCAGACAATTATTAGACACTATTTGTACGTATTGACTCTATGATACGGACTGTGAATTTGAGAATATTTTTTCCGAAAATTCAAAATCTCATGGTTAGCCCACGTATTAATTTTAAGTACAAGGGGGGGACTCAGTCTATCGAATATTTTTAGTGAAAGCAATTGAAAAAGTATATTATTAAACATATATGGAGCAAAAAACATGGAATACTTAACCAATTGAATTAAAAAAAAAAAAAAAGTAGGTACTTTGTTACTAGTCTGAAAATATTTTCACCTATGAAATATCAAACGATGTACCGGGAAAGTATGTGTGTAAACTATTTCAATTTAACTAAAGCTATTTTATAGCCAAACAATAATCCATAATTGATGGATATAACAGTTAAAAAGAGTAGGATTTTTACTACAATGTATGCAGATAATATGTATTATGTATATTATGTATAATATGTATTATATAATATGTAATATGTATTCACTTGTTAGTATACGATGTTATATTCTCTTGTAACAAGAAATCAATTATAAATACACTATTCCCCAACTCCATGAAACATTGCTCATTTATACGTTCTCGCAATCTCTTGTTTAATATTGGACAGGTATGATTTTCCATTAAACACAACCCATAACACAATAAAAACACAATTATTGTCCAATATATGGAATTGATGTCCCTTTGTCACTGGTAAACCAAATTATGCTTGTTTACATTTGCAAACTACTCTCCACTACTTTTATATTTTAAATAAACTTATTCAATAAATAAACCTATTCAATAAATATAATGCTATCAATCCTTGGCATCCAACCAATGTGGAAACAATAAAACCGCAAAAATAGATTAAACAATAAATAATTCGGAATCAGTAAATACAGTAGAATCGCGGAATGATTGAATGCCTGAGGCTACAGAGTCAGCACGTTCTATATATATCACTCAATAAACATTAAATTGTAGTATTTATAACTGAATAACGTGGATACAATGAAACTGTAGTTACCATGCAGTTACTCCACAATACATAATCAATACCGGCATTTGAGTACAAGTGTCGTGGTCTGACTGACTTACTGGAGTTCCATACAAAGTGTCTCATATATCACTTTTCATAAATAATAACTTGTAGTATTTATATTTGAATAATGTGAATACAATCAGACCGCAGTTACGATACAGTTACTCCACAATACATAATCAATAACTGCATTAGAGTACAAGTGTCGTGGTCTGACTGACTTATTGGAGTTCCATACAAAGTGTCTCATATATCACTTTTCATAAATAATAACTTGTAGTATTTATATTTGAATAATGTGAATAGAATCAAACCGCAGTTACGATACAGTTACTCCACAATACAGAATCAATACCTGCATTAGAGTACAAGTGTCGTGGTCTGACTGACTTACTGGAGTTCCATACAAAGTGTCTCATATATCACTTTTCATAAATAATAACTTGTAGTATTTATATTTGAATAATGTGAATAGAATCAAACCGCAGTTACGATACAGTTACTCCACAATACATAATCAATAACTGCATTAGAGTACAAGTGTCGTGGTCTGACTGACTTACTGGAGTTCCATACAAAGTGTCTCATATATCACTTTTCATAAATAATAATATGTAGTATTTATATTTGAATGATGTGAATATAAAGTGTCTCATATATCACTTCATAAATAATAACTTGTAGTATTTATATTTGAATAGTGTGAATAGAATCAAACCGCAGTTACGATACAGTTACTCCACAATACATAATCAATAACCTGCATTAGAGTACAAGTGTCGTGGTCTGACTGACTTACTGGAGTTCCATACAAAGTGTCTCATATATCACTTTTCATAAATAATAATATGTAGTATTTATATTTGAATGATGTGAATACAAAGTGTCTCATATATCACTTCATAAATAATAACTTGTAGTATTTATATTTGAATAGTGTGAATAGAATCAAACCGCAGTTACGATACAGTTACTCCACAATACATAATCAATAACTGCATTAGAGTACGTGTCGTGGTCTGACTGACTTATTGGAGTTCCATACAAAGTGTCTCATATATCACATTTCATAAATAATAATATGTAGTATTTATATTTGAATGATGTGAATACAAAGTGTCTCATATATCACTTCATAAATAACTTGTAGTATTTATATTTGAATAGTGTGAATAGAATCAAACCGCAGTTACGATACAGTTACTCCACAATACATAATCAATAACTGCATTAGAGTACGTGTCGTGGTCTGACCGACTTATTGGAGTTCCATACAAAGTGTCTCATATATCACTTTTCATAAATAATAATATGTAGTATTTATATTTGAATGATGTGAATACAAAGTGTCTCATATATCACTTCATAAATAATAACTTGTAGTATTTATATTTGAATAATGTGAATAGACACAAACCGCAGTTACGATACAGTTACTCCACAATACAGAATCAATACCTGCATTAGAGTACAAGTGTCGTGGTCTGACTGACTTACTGGAGTTCCATACACAGTGTATCTCATGTATTACTTGTTATAATATACTTTTAATTTTATTTAGAGCTTACTGTTCCACTGATGATGGTTTAGTACTAAATCACGTGTTTGGAATAAAATAATAAAAAAATGCCTTTGGTTGACCATTCATTATACTAATACTTTTAATAAGTATTATACATATATTTTTTACATCTGAATAATGTGGATACAACAAGATCGTAGGTAGAATAAAGTTATTGTTACAGTTCAGAATAAATATCTTCATTATGCAATCTAACAAAGTCTTACACCCTTTTATCTTCGGCCTGTCGTAGCCTTGCTCATTCCAATTTGATTTACGAGAAGAGTAAAGACTTCCGCGTTTTAAAAAATAAAAAAAACATCATTCAGACCCCAAAATGGTAGTCATTGCTTAGTTCAAATTCAGAGTATACAAGAATACTTTCAGGAGGTTTGGGTTATCTGTACGTGTTGGAAGTGATCACACACTGTTATATTACATGTGACATATGCCAAGGTACGTTTACTCTATGAGGCAAGAGGAAGGGACAAATACCAGATACAAAGCAATGAATGGGCCTCATGTTTGCCGGAGACAGGTTAGCGACAGACTAATCAATAGGCTCCCTGAGGCAGTCAAACAATTAAACAATTCGAAACACTTCAAGGCTTGTGTGAAGCGCCAGCTGCTGCTAAATACGTTCTGCTCTGTTGATGAGTTCACGGTGTTCAGCTGAAAATGTTTCCTGCGAAATATAAAGAAATCATCTGGATCTGATATGAAGTGTGGTAGTTATGTGTCTAGTTGATAAATGTTTACATGTGTAACTGAATTGACATATAGGAATTTATTTTTTCGTAAGCGTGTGTGTATGGAAACTTTTTGACGATCGGAATATCAATGTAGTAAATTATTCTTGTGCACTAAAGGGACGCAAGAAATTATTATAGCATAAGCTACACAGCATTTAAAATTGGTGATGTCATGGCTTTTATTGTTCACAATATTGACAACAAAGCTTATTTCATAGCCAAAGACCATCTTGATAAAAGGTTAGAAGTTATATGGAAGTGAAGGCATTTTCTAGATTCATGCAGAACCTGCCTTTAAGTAACGCTAATGTATAAAACAATAGAAAATTCATTATGGCATAATTAAGTCTTCCTCCTCAGAATATTGGAGGTAGCACTCTGTGTGATGTGGAGCCCGATCCTCAAGTGGTATAATAAGAACTTTTAATTAAACCGTTTACGATTTGAGATAATTTCAACAATTTTAGGATCAAATATTGTGTTTTATGCTGACACTGCTAAACATAATAGTGTAATTTTAAAATAAAAGATGTAAGTTTGTACTCCTAGGAGTAGTTTACAATTTTAAACTTCCAATTTGAGACTGAGGTGTTTTTAAATGATGAAATACGGTCTTATGCAAACTTTCAAGAAGCATATTAAGCACTCGTGTTAAACATTTCAAACTTCATACATTTCAAGCGATTGTTTGTAATTTTATAGTAAAATTGTGTACTAAAAATACACATTTTTTGCAAATCGGGTTTGTACTTCACCAATACTACTGTCAGTTACAATTCTTGAAAATAGGAATAAATTAAAATGTTATGAATTTAAAATGAAAAAAAAACTTAATAAAAAAAAAACAGCAAGTTTAGACTTTGTAGCAGGAGTGTTTTATTTAATTGAATTATCGATCTGTCATGGAAATTCCTCACCGGACTGCTACAGTCCGTGTAGGAACACTGTATAGTTGTATGTATGTATGCATACATGTATGTATGCATGTATGTAAGTATGTATGTAGTACTTCATATAGCGTGTAGTTGGGGTATGAAGTACTCAGCCGCGTACCTTATACATACATACATAAATATGTACATGAATACATGTATGTATACATTCTTGCTATGCTTGGGTACTGAATTATTAGAATGTATTTTACGATTTACATTAAGTGTCTTATTCTTGTAGTTCAAAATAATATGTTTTCAGTTTTTAATTTTTCAGTTTTGAATAACATTGTTTGTTACTTGTTAAAATTTTTATGATTTTTACCTCTTTTATACTACATAATTATTATTTACAAGGATTTAAATACACTTTCAAAATAACTATAAATACTTATTTCGTATTAACTCTGTAATACCGGGTGTTCTAGAAGTCCTACCTCCTCCCATTTAACTTTCTTATGAATAAAGATGGAGTGATTTTTATGGGGAAATATGTTTATGACCAACCTAGGAAGTTTGTGATATATGAACTTTTTTAACTTCCAACTCCCAAATTGGGGTATTTTGGGGGTTAATAGGGGGTAAACATTTTAAAAAGACATCTCTAGCAAGTGGCATCTCATTTTAAAGTTATTCTAAAAAGAAGACTAATGGTCCAAACTAGAGTTCTCAAATGTTACTCTATTAAATTTGGTGGCCAATTAAAGCTCGAATTTTTTATAAACATCCACAGTTTAAGTTACATTCAAAGTTATTGCAAGGCAGATAAAACGTTCCCTCACTAGTTATTATCTAATATATTTGTTAAACAACAACATGTGCGTCTATAATAACGAATAACATTGAATAAATGGGTAAAGTGTATTATTAAATGGAATTAACAAGTTTATGATTATAAGAAAGCCAAAAATAAATAAATTAGTTAATAAAACAGCGGATTAATTAATCATTGTTGTGTGCGAACGTAACAAATATAAACATGACATATGTTAGACCTCTATGCGCTTAAAGGATTAAATTACTTTCCGGGCAACATTATATTCGATGAAAATTTAATCAAGAAGATTTTGTAATGTAATAGTAATTTATCCTCAACAATTTTATAGTAATTTGTCCTCATATCGATAAAAAATATAATAATCACGGATTTACGAGTATAATTTAAAATACTTGACATTTAATAAAGATAATATGTTTTACTTTATTGACGGAATGTAACATGTGGGATTACTTACCAGTAACAGGATTAAGGATGAAGTACCAGAATAATCGGATATACATAATTATAGATTTTTTATCCATAACCATTCTATAATTGTACCCAGTCTAGTTTAAGTTTAAAAATAGTGACCTAAAAACAATATGATGCATAATAAATAGCCTAAATGTTTAATTAAATTGAGCCAAAGTGTTGAAATATAACGTAATTTTGATTTAATTCCGTTAATACTGGTAAGGCCTGGCAATGAATCCTCTGTTTGTGAGGCAGTAAGTAACGTAAGTGATATATTAATTGGCTGAGCGTTAGCGAAGCCTATTACTCATGGGATTTGAAACATTTCTTTCTGTATACTATCATATCTGTCCGCACGATATCTCAAAAATGAACTGATCTATAGACTTGAAATTGTGCATGAAGCTTCATTTTTATATGAGGAACATTTAGTTTGACGAATGTGAAATGCTCTCCCATGGGATTTGGCTGAGCCTTAGCGAACAATTTTTACATGGGTATTAGGAGTAACCATGATGAAAACGATAACCGATAGCTCTAGTCTACTGCGGGGATGACTGTTGGAGTTGGTAGGGTTCCCTGAGTGTTTAAAGGACAGTTGCTGGGCTAAACATAAGGGCATGACACACCTGTCCCTTTGACTGATGACGCTGGTACAGAACTTGGCTTAATTTTTTTCCAAGATGACATGACTGAGATTAATGACTACAATCCTTCCTCATGGATTTCGACAGGATGCAGTCCCTACTCCCAACCTTAACCATCCTAAAGATCATGTAATTCCGGAGGAGCGCAAAGATCCTTTTAGGAATAAAGTGCAATCTATCAGCCTCTTGTCCAGAAAAAAAAAAATTGTTTACTGTTAAACACACAACGCGGTCTATTCCCTTGCAACAATAATGATAATGATAACTTTCCCCGTCTACAGAGCTAATGCTTTATTGCTTCCCTTCTTTGTGATAAGAATGCGGATTTAAAAGATAATACTTAATGCTTCTCTCCAATCTACTGAAGTACACAGGCTGTACTGTTCTGGAGGTATTAAACTAATACCTTCGTGTTGTGTCTTTCCCAGCAATTCTTCAAATTGCAAATGTTACTGGTGCAAATTTTTAAGTATACTGTGCGTGACTCAGTAAGAATTTACGTTTTCAAAACGAAGCAAGTGTTATGTAGTAATAAAACATTGTGAAAGCACAACTAATTACTTATGTTATCTGTTTACGTTCGCCTGAGAAAGAGGTGAAATGAGGCAAACTCAATTTTCACACTGAATTAACACTTCCAGCTAAATTAACATTAACAGCTAAATTAACAGCTGGATTAACAACCATAGCTAGGTTATATGCAGCAGAAAATGCCTAGGCCTCACAAAACCAAACTGTTTTCTGTCTTTGTGCATGAAGTTCAAGTCTGAAAATGTTTCATTTAATTGGGTTCTAACAATTAACAAGCCTGAAGCAACAAGAAGGAGATTAATTTAAAGGAGATCGGCCTCTATTTTAATAAAAAATATCACTCAAGCATGTTATACTCGTAGTATATACATCGCAGGGTAACTTTACTTACAACTTTTATTGTGTTTCAACAACGTGCACTTCGACTACTATTAGTCTTCTCGAACGAGACAATAAAATTCCAACCGCTTTGTAATCGTACATGCTTGAGACGATTGTTATATAACTAATTTCTCTTTGAGGTACAATATAAAGTACAATTTTCCACACACACAACTCCTCCAGCTTCTAAATGAGCTGCCACAAAATGTCAAAGGAAGTTTAACATTCAACATCGAAGAAGAAGACACCTGTCTTGGCTTACAAATAGAATAATATAAAATCTCGAGTGTGCTGCTCACACAAGATCTTATATCAACTGTACTATTGTTTATATAAACTTCAGCAACACTCTTTTCTAATAACACAATTCAGTGTTTAATTGCTCGTAAATAAATAATCTGGATTCTGTTCCAATAACATCTTCAGTGGAAGATGAGTTAGCAGGGAGGAATTCGTTTCAAAGAGCATTTTTTTAAATCGATAATCGGAAAACTATAAAGTTTAATAAAAACAACGGTTGGTGTAAAATATCAAAAGATACTCCAACCGTTCTTTTATACTCAAAAGAAGAGTGAATTGTTTACAACACAGAGAAGATTAACTTAATTTCGTGTAAAGTACTTCTGCGTAAGTCACGTGAAACTAAAAGCCTTATAAAACATAAATGTATAGTCTGAACTCTAAAATACATGAGATAATCACTCAAAAGAAGAGTGAATTGCTTACAACACAGAGAATATTACCATTCGTGTAAAGTATTTCTGCATAAGTCACGTAAAACTAAAAGCTTTATAAAACACAAACGTATAGTCTGAACTCTAAAATACATGAGGTAAACAGTTGTGGTTTTGCATTACAGTATTAGACTATTATAGTGGTGGGAACAACCGAAGCGGAATAATTGATTCTCTCGGTTAATTCGAACAATCGAGTCAATCGGTTATTCTAGTACTGTACGCTTCGGTTACATTATTCGTAACTTGTAGTCAATAGGATCGAGCGTGATGTCACTACTGACTTTTCACTTAATACTTGATGAATTTGTAATTATGTTGATAAGTTTGTGATGAAGTAGCTAAATTATGTTGTATTTCTCCTATTGTTGACTAATCTATATTACTTGTGACTTTATATCCAACCCACTGGATATAATTAACATTACTCAATTATATGTTATTGTCTAATAATATTGTTTCTATCACTCATGCTAATAAAACAAAATGATCAATCAATTTTCCAAAATAGGCCAAAAACAATAAAAAAGGAATTAAATTTTTATATTTTCTTAATTGAAAGTTTTGAAATGAAACATAACGATTAAAAAAATGTATTAATCACATAGAAAGCTTGGTGAATACAGGAAGTCCTTTACCTCAAGCTGAAGGAATGTGAAGGACTACCTGTAATTCATGTTCACGTGGTATTTATAAAATTGACATTAGAACACTACTCAAATTCATATCCCAATCATTATAACGGTTATATCACCTAGTAAAGTACTGCAAGTCAAGATATTAAGAGTGTACTTCATTTTAAGCACACGCAATCAGGAGAGGTAAACAGTGATTAGAGGGGGACAACAGTGTATGTATGGTTTACCTCACAGTCACATAGCTGTTTCCTTGTTGATGGTACAAATATGTGTTCAATGTTGACTAAAAAGGTGACTCTGTACACGTAATCAGGAGAGGTAAACAGTGATTAGTGGAGGACAACAGTGTATGTATGGTTTACCTCACAGTCACATCGCCTGTTTCCTTGTTGATGGTACAAATGTATGTTCACTGTTGACTAAAAAGGTGACTCAGAACTATCTGTACACATAATCAGGAGAGGTAAACAGTGATTAGTGGAGGACAACAGTGTATGCATGGTTTACCTCACAGTCACATCGCCGTTTCCTTGGTTGATGGTACAAATGTATGTTCACTGTTGACTAAAAAGGTGACTCAGAACTATCTGTACACATAATCAGGAGAGGTAAACAGTGATTAGTGGAGTGCAACAGTGTATGCATGGTTTACCTCACAGTCACATCGCTGTTTCCTTGTTGATGGTACAAATGTATGTTCACTGTTGACTAAAAAGGTGACTCAGAACTATCTGTACACATAATCAGGAGAGGTAAACAGTGATTAGTGGAGGACAACAGTGTATGCATGGTTTACCTCACAGTCACATAGCTGTGTGTTGGATGTTAGCGTTGACTGAAAAGGTGACTCAGTCTGTACACATAATCAGGAGAGGTAAACAGTACAACAGTGTATGCAGTTTACCTCACAGTCACATCGCGTTTCCTTGTTGATGGTACAAATGTATGTTCACTGTTGACTAAAAAGGTGACTCAGAACTATCTGTACACATAATCAGGAGAGGTAAACAGTGATTAGTGGAGTACAACAGTGTATGTATGGTTTACCTCACAGTCACATCGCTGTTTCCTTGTTGATGGTACAAATGTATGTTCACTGTTGACTAAAAAGGTGACTCAGAACTATCTGTACACATAATCAGGAGAGGTAAACAGTGATTAGTGGAAGGACAACAGTGTATGCATGGTTTACCTCACAGTCACATCGCCGTTTCCTTGTTGATGGTACAAATGTATGTGTTCACTGTTGACTAAAAAGGTGACTCAGAAACTATCTGTACACATAATCAGGAGAGGTAAACAGTGATTAGTGGAGTGACAACAGTGTATGTATGGTTTACCTCACAGTCACATCGCTGTTTCCTTGTTGATGGTACAAATGTATGTTCACTGTTGACTAAAAAGGTGACTCAGAACTATCTGTACACATAATCAGGAGAGGTAAACAGTGATTAGTGAGAGGACAACAGTGTATGCATGGTTTACCTCACAGTCACATCGCTGTTTCCTTGTTGATGGTACAAATGTGTGTTCAACTGTTGACTAAAAAGGTGACTCAGAACTATCTGTACACATAATCAGGAGAGGTAAACAGTGATTAGTGGAGTACAACAGTGTATGTATGGTTTACCTCACAGTCACATCACATCGCTGTTTCCTTGTTGATGGTACAAACAATTGTATGTTCACTTTTGACTAAAAAGGTGACTCAGAACTATCTGTACACATAATCAGGAGAGGTAAAACGTGATTGGTGGAGGACAACAGTGTATGTATGGTTTACCTCACAGTCACATCGCTGTTTCCTTGTTGATGGTACAAATATGTATGTTCACTGTTGACTAAAAAGGTAGACTCAGAACTATCTGTACACATAATCAGGAGAGGTAAACAGTGATTAGTGGAGGAAAACAGTGTATGCATGGTTTACCTCACAGTCACATCGCTGTTTCCTTGTTGATGGTACAAATGTATGTTCACTGTTGACTAAAAAGGTAGACTCAGAACTATCTGTACACATAATCAGGAGAGGTAAACAGTGATTAGTGGAGTAAAACAGTGTATGTATGGTTTACCTCACAGTCACATAGCTGTTTCCTTGTTGATGGTACAAATATGTGTTCACTGTTGACTAAAAAGGTAACTCAGAACTATCTGTACACATAATCAGGAGAGGTAAACAGTGATTAGTGGAGGACAACAGTGTATGCAAGGTTTACCTCACAGTCACATCGCTGTTTCATTGTTCGTGGTATATGTATGTTCAATATTGACTGCAAAGGTGACCCAAATCCATCCGTACATGTACATGTATAAATAATCTATTACTGCTTCTCATTTTCTACTAAACATGTATGAGTTGCTGCAGCACTGCTGACAACCATTCACTGTATGCAAATCCCAGCTCGTCTTCTCAGTTCTCTCTTGACAGTAAACAGTTGAATTTATCATTGTGAGTAAGGCGATAAGATGAATGAACATTCCGTCAAATCTACTTTCAGGACTAACCTTCTTTGTGTTTTAACTTGATTAAGATTTAATTAATGATGTATCACATTACTTGCCTTTATGTGTATCCTGAGTGCCAATCAGAGTTCGCCTGCAGAAAGGTAAACAAATATGGCCAAGGAGAATTTCTAGGAAGGAGGCGCTAGGTTAGGACGCCTAGGAATTAATAAATCTGCACCAGTATGTTTTGCATAAATGGTAATTAAAAGTGCAATAAGACAGAACGCCTCTACACTACAGAGGAAGTTGATGGACATAATTATGATAGCGGGAAGGAAAAATGTGGTTAGGGCAAGAAGGAAGGGTCAGGCAATAAATTAGTATAGAAGAAGGGAGACGTTGGGTTAAATTCTTTTAGACTACTAGAAGTTAGGAATTAGGAAAAACTTGGATTGTGTACAGTAAAATACTATCGAGGCAGTAGCTGTGAAGGGCTGAAAGAAGACGGCATGGTAACGAAGATTAAAAAAATATATAGGAAAGTCGGTAATAATATGATAAGACGAAATGAAAGTGAGGAGGTCAAGAAAAATTTTAAAATTATAGAAAAGTGTGCAGTGAGGAGGCTTAGGAAGAAGAAGATCCAATCAGTTGCTGTATAATGCCGCAATGAAAAAAGCGGGAATGTAATTAACGAAGCTAGTCAACTGGCCATCATAATCTTTAATATGAGGGTGGAAATTAAGGATGAGGAAATAAAAGCTCAGATCCAAACAATTATGAGTATATTTCACGTTGGCACACTTAGGCAGCGATGTCTACACTATAGAATTTGTGTTATATACATTCTTCTCACGTTGGATTCACCTACTTTACTTCTCCACTGAAGTACTAAGTATTGCTAAAAGTGTGGATCTACATATTTTGTAAATATATACACTCCAGTTTAAATATAATCATTGAGGGGAATAATAAGACTTTGTCTGACTAAAAGGTGTCAAACAAATAATCACAGCGATACCAATAAATGTATAGTTTTATGATTGTATTGTGCTTGAAAATAAAGATAAAAACTGTTTGAGATAGTACAATTTTAAGATGGTGTTTACTCTCTTTGAAAGGTTTTAAGTGCGGTATTATCCGTAAGAAACTAAAAGTTTACCGTTGTAATGAAACTTTTGTCATTTGCTTTACAAAATATTCAGGAAGAATTAATATTCAGCACTTTTATTTTTCTGTTATCTAAATGAGAATAATGAAATGTTATATTTAGTTCTCTGCTGTTTTTATCCTGGATTTTCTCTGTATAATACGTACAATCCATTACCAGATTGTTCACAGATTATTAAACTAAAAGGATTGGCTGTGTATAAAACGCCATACGTGTTACCTAAGGCCACTTCTAACCTATAACCCACGATCATGGAACACGTGGACCTAAACTATGATTCTTTCCAAAGGTACAGGAATACTTTTGAAACTAAAAGTATGTAAAACAACATTAACAAACTCAAAATTTGAATTCAAATACACGTACGTGAAAAGGTTTTCAAAAATACTCGCTAAAATCCATTATTAACGTGAGTTTAAATTATTTAATTATACAGGGTGAATAACAAGTCAGGACCTCCCCTTTATTTGTTTCTAAACTTTTTGTAAGGAGAAACCCTTTGGTGGTGGTGAAATGTAGAAAATAATTTTCATTTGATGGCTTTGACATTTCTTATGTCCCCCAAAAATGCGGAGTTTTGGGGGCAACTACAAAATTTCAAATGAAACATCTCTTAAGTGCACCCTTATTTGGAAGAGCATATAAACTAAAAGGGTGAAACTTTGGCGAAAACCAGAGATCGCTATTCTCATCCAAAATAATAGGTCGTCATAATACTGGTGAAGTCTACATTTACGTTAAATTTCTTTGAGTAAACTTACTGTCTGCTAACTGATTGTAAAAAAACTTCTTATCAGTGTACTTTTATAATCTTTGGATCCTTCGTCCATTGCATTTTTAACTAATTCAGAACACAAAGTTCCATTAAACCGTTTCCACGCAGACAGTAACTATCATGGATGATTGCATTCGTTTTTATTTTCTCGATGCATCTAACATTTAAAATTCTGTAAATCTAACTTTTTTGACAAATGGGTTGCATTATTACACTAGGAAAATCCCTCTAAACTCACAACAGAGATAAGAGTTTTTATGTTTACACTGAAACTACAAGTTTGCTGAAAGTAGAACAACTTTGCATTCGGCAAAAGAGTTATGTGTTCTAACGTTCTGCAAATGATTCTGAAATTACCACTCTAACCTTTTGTTTCAGCCAGTGGAGAAGAAAAATTTTCAACCACGGTTCCCCAGAAGGTACTAAATTAAGTAATAAACATAACACATTAGGGACATTAGCAAAAGTTTTATAACACAATAAATGGGGATGAACTACATATATAAGAAAATTGTATTGTCATTAAGTATTGATAAGTAAAATATTAAATTTTCTATCCGATGATATAGACTGGATTTTATAAATTGAGCATTTCATTAAATATTTCATTTAAAAATGTAATGTTTAATTGTAATTTTTTATTCATTTTATATAATTACGATATAAAAATGCATTACTTCTTTAGTTCAATTATTAGAAATTAGAATTATTTAAATTATTAATTAATATTCCAATACAAATTTAAATATCGAGTACAGGTTAATATATTGCTTATTGATTTTAACTTTGTATGTTCTAAAATACATTATCTATTCAGTATCTAGTATATTTTTGCTATACTTTATAGATGAAAATAGTTGTGATTTTATTTATTTGCTCGTAACATTCATAATTAAATCTATTGTTCCGGTTAATTATTAATTCACTGTCCAACGGCAAGCCTATAATTCCTATCTAAATGCATAGTTCACTGTTTGAATATACGTGGGTTAGCGATTGTCGTCTGAGGACTGGGATTTGAAAGTATAAAGAACTTTGTTGTACTCTGTGGAATATATGGAGATTCCCGCCAATATTCCGCTGCAGTTGAGGAAATATCTCTCACAATAACGCTCGCCGAGTTGACAAAAACTCAAGATATCTCACTTGACAATATCAATATATTGCCTTCAAAATGTTCACTTTAGGTTCAGGGATGCCAATACAAAGAGCCTTCGCATTGAAACTGTTTTCTTCAAACTTCACACATTACTTTTTGATAATTTTTTCAAGACTTCTATTACTTTTCTTTCAGTTTATTACAACGTTTCTTGAACGCTGTTAATGCCTTTATGTTTTGAAAGCTATTAAAACAGTGCCAGAAAGGAATTATAATTCAGAATATATTAAGTAGTACTGAGTCAACTTTTAAATTAACTGAGTTACATGTAAGCAATTTTCAAGTGACGATTAACGATAATCGGAAACTAAATAGGCTAAAAAGAGTTTTTATACCACATTTCAAGTTGAAGGATACTCGTTTATTTATACTTATGCAGTAAAATCATGAATTAGTTTATTATAGTATAGCATTCTACGATTATAGTTGACTTGACATATGTCCAAGGTCACCTACGAACCTACCAAGGAACCTACGAGAGAAAAATGAAAAAGAACAGTGGCCATAATTAAGTGTTCCTATAAAAAGAATGAGATTTCAAGGCAAGAAATTTATTGTTTTTCTTCATGTATAAATTCCCAAAAAATTATTTTCAGAATAGTCAAAAACTGCACTGAAGTTAAAGTTGACAACATACGCTTGCGCGATAGTTTTGGATAGAAAGATACTAGAGATTTGAAACTTGATACGTTTAATAATAATAATCCTTTTATTGCATTATATCCACAGTATGAATTGCGTCGCATTTGTCAACAAATGTATTAAATTCAATCTATAGGAGCCATATAGAGACATTCAGACTTACAACTGTACACACATTCGTTCAGATACAGTCGCACTCAATTTAGTTCCAGCACTTTTAAATATTCTTAAGGCTCATTACGGATTCATCAACAGAGTAAAACGCATTGGACACTAAAAGACATTTTGTATGAATTTTAAATTTATTTTAGTTATTTTAATATTTATCTTGAATGTGTATCATTAATTTCTTATCACAAAGGGCGTTCTTGTTTTAAGAAAGAATTATTGATTTTGGTGTCTAAAAAGGAAGTGCTTTAAAGATTCAATAATCCGTAAAAAAGTTTCAGTCAGTTCGGTAAAGACTATGGTCTGATCGTCGGATAATTGTACACGTTTATTTGTATTAAATGTATGGGCTAATTATTTATACCCTCAACGACTATTTACATACGTTACTTACAGTATGTCGTATTTATCGAAATATTTGTTACAGTTTAAAATTGAATTATGATTTTTTTAATTATTCGAAACAGTGTTGGTTTGTTTATAAATGTAAAAGAACAAAAAAGGCCTTACAGCCTAACAAATTATAACATCAAATCCAAGTAAATTGGAAATGTTAATTTTTAAAAAGGAAGAATTTAAAAATTGGTAGTTTTTCCCCAAAAAGAAACTTTTTTTTACTTATCCAAATTTTCAGACATATTCCAGAAAAATCCCTTTTTAACGGAAATACGTTTCTTGGTCCTTTAATTTTAAGGACAATATTTAAAAGACTATAAAACACTCTTCTTCTGTTAAGACTTTGTCACAGAAATTTTTAATTGAAGTATATCGCCTAGCAAGGGTGTTGACTATTTCATTTCACTGAGAATTCACCAAATGGCCAGTCCAGAGCTCTGCTCCTGGTCATATTGTGTTTTCATCTAATTGTTTTCTCTTTATTTCAAAACCAGGCACGATATTAGTCTGTATATTCATCGGTTAAATGCATTTACCCAGATTTTAACAGGGTAATTTAGTTTACTTTAGACGTTTCATTTTAGAAAATATTGAAATATACTTAAAAAAGTATTAAAACAATTTTAATTGTGCTTTTAATACAAATATTGTTTTTTTAAATGGTGGAAACGCTAGTTATTTTAACTGTAAATGCTAGAAGAGGTGAATAAAAAAGATGCACTAAATAATAAATATTTCTACTAATAAAGTTGATATCAAAGTTTGGTAAATACGCATTGGAAAGTGGATGTGTAACTCTCAAACTTGCATCAGTCATTTACACTTTGATTGAAATAGGTAATATAAAAGATTAATTTTATTCTTATTTATAATCCTGATAACACCTTATTCAAATACTTAAATTACGTACTCTACTATTTAGTTTAAATTCATTTCACCTTTATGAGTTAGTATATTGTGATGCACAGTAGATACTATTGACACGAGACCACGACTTGTGGTATACCGGTAAATTATGTTGTGTTGATAACAATTAGAAAACCCGTATTTGTGATGAAGTTATGGTTTAATGGTTGATAAAGTCGTTTGGGACGTTTTGGGAGTAATTTCAGCCAAAGCTGTGGTGGTTCCACTCAGTTGAGTTCTCGAATGAACAATACCTAATAAAATAATATATGGTAAAATACAAAACCATATATAACGCAATAATTATTGGCGATTAAGAATAAAATTTTTTAAAAATATTGTTTCTTGAGTCTAACCAATTAAGCTTGTTACACGTCCGTGAGTAATCAACAACTTGCAACGATTGTAACAATACACCAGAAAAAGGAAATCAATTTACAATATGGACTGAAATTAATATCAAAACATTGTAAAACGATGATTTATATTCAATGAATTGGATTTATAGCTGTCAACAACGAACCAGAGTGCAGGAATAACATTATCAGCAGGTAAACAGAGGAGACAATGTAGTGGATAACAGAAAATCCATAATCCCCATAATTTATTGCTGTTCGGTCTGTGACAGTTTTAACTGACTTTCCGGTTAACTGATTTAACATTATCCTGTAGGTAAACATAGGAGACAATATGTAGTGGATAACTGCCAAATCAATAATCCCCATAATTTATTGCTGATTGGTCTGTTACAGCTTAAACTGACTTTCCGTGTAACTGATTTAACATTATCCTGCAGGTAAACAGAGGACACAATGTAGCGGATAACTGCCGATCAATAATCCCCATAATTTACTGCTGTTTTGTCTGTGACAGCTTTAACTGTGTTTCCGGTCAACTGATTTAACATTATCCTGTAGGTAAACAGAGGACACAATGTAGTGGTTGATTGCTAGTCAATAATATCCTTAATTTATTTCTGTTTGGTCTGTGACAGCTTTAACTGACTTTCCGGTCAACCGATTTCACATTATCCTGTAGGTAAACAGAGGATGCAATGTAGCGGCTGATTTCCAGTCAATAATCCCCATAATTTATTGGTGTTTTGTCTGTGGCAGCTTGAACTGATTTTTCGGTCAACTGATTCAACATCAGATACTTATCAGAACACATAATAAAATATCGTGAATTATTATCTAACTTTATGAATAGAAAATGGAATGACAGATTTTTTATTTTCAAACCCAAAGCTAGGAACTAGCTGGATTTTTTCGTGTGCTTGATTTGTAATCCATCCGACCACAAAATCTGGTTAAAGTTTAATGAAATCTTAATATATCTAAAAATACACTTATTTGTTACAATCTATAGTAAGACTGGAAGATAAAAACAAAAGAATGCATGGGAGAATATACCACAATGTGTAAAGAATTTAAATGTTTTTAGTGGCAAATTACACTAAAATAATTAATTCTAAAAAGACAAAAATGATATAATACTCATTAAGTAAGTATTATATTGTCTCTCATAGTTCATATCCGCAGCCATTTAACATTTAAATATAATTACTATTTAAAATACCATAAACAGGTCTATTAAATCATATACTAAATGTTTGTACGACTTTTTCGGAGTCAACAAAAAAATAAATAAAAAATCTCCATTTGATGTACAAAAAACGAAATCTTAAAAATCTAGAAAAATCATTAAGTGGGGATTTCTGCGAGTTTTTGACTAATTGCTAGAACATGTAGAAAAATGATATATCACTTTGTGACCTCCACACCCTTGTAAATATTGAATACGGAGGTTTGACTAATATCGGTTAAAAACTTTTCGTTACAGTATATAATGAATATAATGGTGCTAGATAGTACAAGTATTCGTACCCACAAGCCGACCTGCCTGGATAGAGTTTAGTGTGCGACAACAGCAACTTATTGTAATGGCGAGCACAGACGTTACCGTTTGGGAACAGTTTGTCAGCAATGTAAAGATTCCGGCCTACGCAATGAGTTTGAACGCAATGGGCCCCTACCTGTAAAGTATAAACTTATTAGCATTGACTCTGTTAAAGTTAATCAAAGGATATATAGAAAACATACCTCTAGCTCCATAAAGTAATGTAAAATATTCGTTTAATAAACATACACATCAGTCTGAATATATATAAAAAAATCGTAATAATCTATTTTCCGCAGTCAGCTGTGGTCGATAGTTCCACTGAGAAAGGCATAGTTTACGATACGATAAATTATATTTATGATAAGACGATGGTGAAAAGAATTCGCCAAAATAAAATAAAGCAAAAATAAAATAAATTAAAAAAAACTTTGAATAATTTGTTGCAATGTGCGCTTTACTAGTTATTAGTTTCGCGCAACAAGTTCGCTGAAGTTGGATGTAAAATAATTTATAAATCTATAGCTTATTTAATAATGCTACATGTGATATTAATGTATTTGTTCTGCAATTTTCTCCTTGCTATCGTGGTTACTAATAAGACCAAAAATATGCCTGAAATGAAAAAATGTCGATAACACTCAGATAAATCCCATGGAATGAAATTCACCTTCATTTAACTTAATGTTGCTTATATGGAAACGAAGTTTATTCCATATATCGGCTGACAGATAGACAGACAGAAATTAAATTTTTCCAGTCTTTTGAGTGATTAGTTTCGCTATCGCTCAGCCAACAACATATATCAACATAGATAAATAGATCAGCATATGGAGAGAGATCAGTTATAGCTCAGTTTCGACCACCCACTAATCACATGTTATAACTCACTCTGATTGGTTTTAGATTTTTCAAAGAAAGCAAGTTGGAAAGTGGCCAGTAAGGTGGTGTCATTCACAAGTCGTTACGAATCTACGATTAGGATAATACTCCCAGCTTCTGTTCGCCTAGATTTCTTGAATAACCATCCGTGCATGTCACACTGTAAAGACTGAAAGAGATTTTTGACATATACTCTTCACGTATAGGAGAGAACTTAACAAAATGTTACTTCACTTAACGAGTGAGGAAGTCACACTGTAACTATTCACGAGGCCAACGTCTAGCGGTTCATTACTGCCTAATGTAAAGATCGAATACAGATTTAATTGTTTAATGTTTCTCATGATCTAGTAAAAAAATAAACATTGTATTAAAACCCCTTACATCCTAATTAATTGTCTATGTTTATCCCTGTCCTACGTAAAAATTTAAATTAATGATTTATTCTTTAAGATGAGGTCCTTTCATATATATATATATATATATATATATATATATATATATATATATATATATATATATATATATATATATATATTATATATATATATATATATATTTATATTTATATTAGCTATCAATTCAAATATGGTTATTAAATATTTTATGAGGTTAAGTGGTAGAGAGGTCTTTATAGTCCTAACTTCGTTTCTAATGAAGGCAAACACGTCTTTCTATTTCAAGTATATTTAGAATTTTTAAAAAAGCTATTGTTTTTTATTTACTTTGGTTGTGCCATCCATAGCAACAAAAATACTACATTTCTTTATAGATTTTTCCAACATAAACTATATTCCATTCAAAGTGTGCGGTTTTGTAAGAATTGATATTGCTTCTACTCAATATTCGATGTAAAGAGATGATTGTGCTTCTACTTGATATTCGATGTAAAGAGATGAATGAACTATGAACAGCAAATAGTAGGAAAGTGATCATCCATCCATTGAGCAAGCTGTGCACGCTCCTCCAAAACTTTGACAACAATGAATCACTCGTGCCCCAACCTCACTTGTCAACCTCCACTTTTCATGTCACACGTCAGTAGTCATGTCAGAGCATAATCGTGTGCCAGTGCATTCCACTCTGTCATATCCAGAATAGATGAACATGTGCTCTTTGACCTGAAAGTGGAGATGTCGAGCATTTCCGGTATCTACAGATGTGAACATTTTGCTCAAATTTAATCATGAATAAAAATAAGGATGGAGCCATTTATTTTATTTAAAATTCATTATAGACCATGGACGGTTTGAAGGAGGACATGGTGCTAACAGGCAGTCTTAATTAGTTTCCAAGAGGTTCCCAAAGTTAAGGTTATTTATATTCTCACCCCATGGCGTCTAGTTGGTCAACATCTCTGGAAGTAGAAGGAGATTTCTCTCATCTCCTTCGAACGATGGTTTTAGGAGTCCTTACTTGACTCAAACTGTTTCCCATATCATCTCCGCCTATGAAACATAAGTAGAAGTAAATATAGTCCAATCCACCTATTAATAGTACACATATTTCTTCTTTTAAATACTGTAAACAAATATATTAAATATGTCTTATAAATGTTAGACTTTTAAAGGTTGAATGAAGGAAAGTGTTCGTTTCTTAGCCATTACTCTCTGTTACATCATGTTTGGCTGTGCCTCGGAGACATGATCCGTCCTCATCAGCGATCTGAAGACCTGATAGAAGGTTCTAAACTCTAACGATTTTATCTGTATACAGGAGAATACATTGCCAATGTTTGTTATAACACCTTTATTCACTTTACTTTTACACTTACACTTTTAGCAAGCCTATTTTATTAGTTCCCTAGTTTTTGTAAGAATATTTTTTCGGTTTGTAGACAATAATGTCTTCCCTATATAGTTCATGAAATTCATTCCCAACCCATAACCATCAAACTACCAATCAGTACCAAACATGATATCTTGCCTGAGTACCTTGAGAAAATGAACGAAATTGATTTCCTCAGAAGTTAGAAGAGTTCCTCAAAAGATTAGCACAGGATGTGCTAAGCCTCCAGTGTCAGCTATCTCCAACCACTCCACCTTCTCAACTACTAGACAGTGAATGCATTAAACTGGTTTGAAGGTTTGTTATTATATTATAATTTTAACCACTTACAAATTGTACCTTCTCTAATCCTCAGCCCTTTCACACAACATTAAATTAAAATATTTCAGGAACCCAAAATGTCAGCTTTGCGGGAGAGCAACTCCTCGTAAACGGTATGGAGAGAGTGGCAGACCGCTCTGTAGAGGTGTGTTCCTGTCACAGTTGTGGTGCTTTACACTCCATTAGCATCTGTCGCTAGCAACATTTACCTCTTACACTAGAGAATCGATACTAACTGCGGGAGAGCATTTCCTTGTAAACGGTATGGAGAGAGTGGCAGACCGCTCTGTAGAGGTGTGTTCCTGTCACAGTTGTGGTGCTTACACTCCATTAGCATCTGTCACTAGCAACATTTACCTCTTACACTAGAGAATCGATACTAACTGCGGGAGAGCATTTCCTTGTAAACGGTATGGAGAGAGTGGCAGACCGCTCTGTAGAGGTGTATTCCTGTCACAGTTGTGGTGCTTACACTCCATTAGCATCTGTTGCCAGCAACATTTACCTCTTACACTAGAGAATCGATACTAACTGCGGGAGAGCATTTCCTTGTAAACGGTATGGAGAGGGTGAGCAGAGCGCTCTGTAGAGGTGTGTTCCTGTCACAGTTGTGGTGCTTACACTCCATTAGCATCTGTCGCTAGCAACATTTACCTCTTACACTAGAGAGTCAATACTAACTGCAGGAGAGCATTTCCTTTTAAACGGTATGGAGAGAGTGACAGACCGCTCTGTAGAGGTGTGTTCCTGTCACAGTTGTGGTGCTTACACTCCATTAGCATCTGTCGCTAGCAACATTTACCTCTTACACTAGAGAATCAATACTAACTGCGGGAGAGCATTTCCTTGTAAACGGTATCGAGAGGGTGGCAGACCGCTCTGTAGAGGTGTGTTCCTGTCACAGTTGTGGTGCTTACACTCCATTAGCATCTGTCGCTAGCAACATTTACCTCTTACACTAGAGAATCGATACTAACTGCGGGAGAGCATTTCCTTGTAAACGGTATCGAGAGGGTGGCAGACCGCTCTGTAGATGTCTGTTCCTGCCACAGTTGTAGTGGTTACACTCCATTAGCATCTGTCACTAGCAACATTTACCTCTTTACCTCTTACACTAGAGAATCAATACTAACTGCAGGAGAGCATTTCCTTGTAAACGGTATGGAGAGAGTGGCAGACCGCTCTGTAGAGGTGTATTCCTGTCACAGTTGTGGTGCTTACACTCCATTAGCATCTTTCGCTAGCAACATTTACCTCTTACACTAGAGAATCGATACTAACTGCGGGAGAGCATTTCCTTGTAAACGGTATCGAGAGGGTGGCAGACCGCTCTGTAGAGGTGTGTTCCTGCCACAATTGTGGTGCTTACACTCCATTAGCATCTGTCAGTAGCAACATTTACCTTTTGACTTGATGAGGATAGGTTAAATTTGTCTTTCGTCGATGTATTTTCTAATCTACTGCATAAATAAATTTTTGATAAATTACATTTTTGAATTAAATCTTTGACTGCATTTTCTAGTACGAGGAAAACATACAGCAATATAGGAACAAAATCAAAGAATAATTTATTTTATGTTTGATAGTTAGCAGCAGTCGATATAGATTATGCTTTTGTCGCTTCAAGAGAAATTACTGCCATCTCAACTAGGATTTTGCAATCAGGCCAAAAAACAAATGGCCGATGATATAAAGTGATGAGATAAATGCATGGAGTGATAAGTTATTTATTTATAAAATATAACAAAGCTTACATTTTATTTACTTGAAAACGTGTCCTAATAATAAAGAAAATAAATCGGTTTTTCTTGTATTTTTATCCAAGTTATTTATGTCAAATTGCTATGAATTAAACATTAACATTCGTTCCAACTCAAAATTAATTCCACCAACTGAAAAAGAAAACTTTTAAATTTATAAATGGGTCAATAAAATTTTTTTATGTCTCACATTGTAAATAAAACTTCAATACAGTTTGTACAGTGTGTAATATTCCTTACTAAGTTTAGTTTTTCATTACTTATATGCACAGGGGATGGATTGAAATTCGAATACTTAAACTTTGTTTGAATTATAAATAAAAATGATAAAGCCAGTATTAGATTTTTCGTCAATCATTCGTCCGTTTTATCACATTTCCAAAATATTGCAATTTCTATATAAATCAACACCATCCTACAATGTACGATTATCTTACCTGTTTAACTGATATCATTAAAGGTTTCTAATAATATTTATATTTCCTTCATTTACTAAGTATGTTTTGTGTAAAACATGAGTCGCTTGTAAAGTCTGTCACTTCCAGCAAACAAGGAAGAAGCGGTCCCGAGGTTTTGTTATGCTAATGCGAGAATAACACCGATATTCTGAGATTTATATGAATACTTGAAGAATGTCAGACACAGCCCTTAAAGATGTTTTATTTATTGAGGGGGAGATCGTCATATTTATAAAATGTATATGTATATACAAAACTAAGCATGAGTGCACTATAAACATTTCAAAATATTACCTATTTATTACAATATCCTATATGAATGTTATAATAATTTTACAAAAATACTTTTAGAAAATGTCACAAATCTACAGGTTTTAGTGTCTCAGCTGAATAAATGAAGACTACTGCTAGCCTGTTGATCTGCCCTATAGCCCTTAGTATTGGACTTGCTGATGAGGTCAATCTCTATTAATACTCGAGAGCCGGAGCAAATCTACAGGTTTTAGTGTCTTAGCTGAATAAATGAAGACTACTGCTAGCCTGTTGATCTACCCATAGCCCTTAGTATTGGACTTGCTGATGAGGTCAATCTCTATTAATACTCGAGAGCCGGAGCAAATCTACAGGTTTTAGTGTCTAAGTTGAATAAATGAAGACTACTGCTAGCCTGTTGATCTACCCATAGCCCTTAGTATTGGACTTGCTGATGAGGCAATCTCTATTAATACTCGAGAGCCGGAGCAAATCTACAGGTTTTAGTGTCTAAGTTGAATACATGAAGACTACTGCTAGCCTGTTGATCTACCCATAGCTCTTAGTATTGGACTTGCTGATGAGGGTCAATCTCTATTAATACTCGAGAGCCGGAGCAAATCTACAGGTTTTAGTGTCTCAGCTGAATAAATGAAGACTACTGCTAGCCTGTTGATCTACCCATAGCCCTTAGTATTGGACTTGCTGATGAGGGAAATCTCTATTAATACTCGAGAGCCGGAGCAAATCTACAGGTTTTAGTGTCTCAGCTTAATAAATGAAGACTACTGCTAGCCTGTTGATACCCATAGCCCTTAGTATTGGACTTGCTGATGAGGGTCAATCTCTATTAATACTCGAGAGCCGGAGCAAATCTACAGGTTTTAGTGTCTCAGCTGAATAAATGAAGACTACTGCTAGCCTGTTGATCTACCCATTGCCCTTAGTATTGGACTTGCTGATGAGGTCAATCTCTATTAATACTCGAGAGCCGGAGCAAATCTACAGGTTTTAGTGTCTCAGCTTAATAAATGAAGACTACTGCTAGCCTGTTGATCTACCCATTGCCCTTAGTATTGGACTTGCTGATGAGGTCAATCTCTATTAATACTCGAGAGCCGGAGCAAATCTACAGGTTTTAGTGTCTCAGCTTAATAAATGAAGACTACTGCTAGCCTGTTGATCTACCCATAGCCCTTAGTATTGGACTTGCTGATGAGGTCAATCTCTATTAATACTCGAGAGCCGGAGCAAATCTACAGGTTTTAGTGTCTCAGCTTAATAAATGAAGACTACTGCTAGCCTGTTGATCTACCCATTGCCCTTAGTATTGGACTTGCTGATGAGGTCAATCTCTATTAATACTCGAGAGCCGGAGCAAATCTACAGGTTTTAGTGTCTCAGCTTAATAAATGAAGACTACTGCTAGCCTGTTGATCTACCCATAGCCCTTAGTATTGGACTTGCTGATGAGGTCAATCTCTATTAATACTCGAGAGCCGGAGCAAATCTACAGGTTTTTAGTGTCTCAGCTTAATAAATGAAGACTACTGCTAGCCTGTTGATCTACCCATTGCCCTTAGTATTGGACTTGCTGATGAGGTCAATCTCTATTAATACTCGAGAGCCGGAGCAAATCTACAGGTTTTAGTGTCTCAGCTGAATAAATGAAGACTACTGCTAGCCTGTTGATCTGCCCATAGCCCTTAGTATTGGACTTGCTGATGAGGTCAATCTCTATTAATACTCGAGAGCCGGAGCAAATCTACAGGTTTTAGTGTCTCAGCTGAATAAATGAAGACTACTGCTAGCCTGTTGATCTACCCATTGCCCTTAGTATTGGACTTGCTGATGAGGTCAATCTCTATTAATACTCGAGAGCCGGAGCAAATCTACAGGTTTTAGTGTCTAAGTTGAATAAATGAAGACTACTGCTAGCCTGTTGATCTACCCATAGCCCTTAGTATTGGACTTGCTGATGAGGTCATTCTCTATTAATAGTGTACTGTAAATGCTAATTGAATTGGTACATAATTATCATTTTCACATTTTACATAACTAGGTTGTAAACTATGAACTAAGTGTAAGGACTTAACTAAGTGGTATTTACAATGGGATAATTTCGAACATCTAAACAGTGAAATACTGTGGTAGCACTGTAAAGTCTGACCCTTGTAAATAAATGTATAATTAATTATTAAAATAAACTAATTTCTGCACATTATGAAAATTTCCTATGTGATACAAAATATAAAAATGTAAGGGTAGATATCTTTGCTGATAACTGTTATATCTAATATCTCGTACATTTTTAAAAATAGCAAAATATTCCGGTTTTTAATGTACAGTGAAATTGATTTCAGTAAAACCTATGGTATACGGCAAATAACGAGTTCTGAAAGTAATATCGTGTTGTCGTACATAGCGGTTTCAGACCATCGTCAAAGTTTGATGCAGCGCTAAAGCATCATTTTTTCATCACACTGCACCAGAAGTGGTTATTGAAGTGGTATTTCCTCAGTTTGGATGCGGAATACAGCCAGTAGGTTTCTCGTTTCTTTTGTGAATATAACCACTCACTCCATAGCTGCCCTGGCGGTTATTTCCCCACTGCCCTATTGTTAAGCGTGTAACATTCACGTTTCTTTATAACATAACAAATAACATCAAACTAATAAAAATACTAACAACGATGTTGATAGTGGCATGTAATTTTTATTATTCTTTAGTGATATAATAGTATCTAAAAGCGACGAAAAAACATTTTGCATTTTAACTTTTGAACATATACTACTATATGAAGCACTGGTAAATGATTACAAATTTACCAATATTAATTTAAAAAATTAAATTAGAAAGTTTGTATTTATTTACCAGAGCTTCATTTAAACTTTTTCCAATGCTTCAAGATTCTTCACATAACTATATAGTAACTGCTTGATTAATAAATCTTTATTTTAGATTTATCACCCCTGTCACTTGCATTGCTCGTGAATTATTACAAATATTTATATATTATAGATACTTGTTTGTGGAAAAACAGGATTTTTCCTGATATTTGAAAAAGCCATTCTGATCTCTTCTTCATTTGGGTAATTTTTAAGATTATACGTAACTGAAATCTAGGTAAAATAAACACATCAGACCAGAGCTTTGTGGCACGCAAATTTCAGGATAACAACCATGTTGTGTGTCAGCTCCACGCACAATAACTCTAAAACACCCACTTACTAAAAATAAAGGTCACAATATATCTACACTGACAGACCAACCACAGAGAACCGACCAGAGGCAAACCGTAAACAGCGATCGTTACAACATAAACAAGATGGCGGCAAATCAGGAAACGTGGTAGACTTTTTGCTAACAATGGAACAATGGTTCATTCTAGATGAAATACTCAAAACCATACTGTGACTCACCAAGATTTATTAGAAATCTACAATCTGTTTGATATTTTTAGTGTCCTTCCTTAATTTATTTTTCAGAATTGCAAGCAAAAGCATTTCTGTTAATCAATTTTTCTTGTTTTCTTTGTATTCTTTTATCCTAACGTTTAATTGATCTTTTTGTCTAGCCTGTACATTCCTTGTTTCAATAATATTTTGTGATATAGAACACATTTACAGAATTTTGTACGCCTAATTTTGTTTTGTTTCTAAGAGACTTGTCTAAGAGTGTTCTGTGCTTTAAATGTGGTCCTTTCTCTAATTTTCTTCAAAACTTCCGTCACATTAGGGCTGACATAAACTCAAATTTATCTATTTTCTGATTGAATAACTCAGGGATCATTCATTTTTTCTATTTTAATTTGTTTATTACTGACATGATATTCATTCTCTATAAGATCCGATTATAATTTCGTGATTCCTTCTTTCAACCTATTTTTATAAGTTCTTGCTTTATCAAATCATGAGTAGGGCACTCGCTTTTGACGGATTTTTTAATAGTTTGATTGATAGTTTTAATATCTTCCTGTGCGTGTCTTCTTTCAAAAACCGCAGACCTTAAGACATTGCTATCTTGATTTTTTTTAAATCAAAAAAAGAAAGTTTATTTTTTACTTCAATACCAATTAAGAGGTGGATCGAAGAAGAAATATTACTAATGTGATCCAAAATGTGTCAAAATCAGTCTTCATAAGAAAAAAAACACAAACCCACAAATAATCACCAAATCTTCGGTAACTGACTTTTATCTAAGCCTCCCAATCTTCTCAAATTAATGGCAAGCAGTATCTATATTTCTATAAGCTGTCAAACATGGGAATTTAATGTTAGTTCCAGTGTCTTATTTTAAATATAACAATACGTCGCTTTATTTATTATAGTAGAACAAGAGAAAATTCCTTGTTAAATTAAACTGTTTAAAGTCCACTAAAAAATGGTTTCTATGATTGACTTAGATTGATATCGTTTAGGTGGCACTAAATTGCGTAACTTTGTTTCCCTCTATTAAAATCGTCCAGGGAGAGCTGGTGGATATTTGAAAAATCCTGAATACCATTTAAGGAAATAAATTTTATACATTGCACAATGAAGCTTATTTCATTGTTTCTTAAATGAATAATAAAAAATTAAATTGTTCAATATAAATCAGCTGAAACTATAAGCAAAATCAACTAATAATTAAAATGTTCATAGTGCAACTTTCCGATCCAATTTAAAACAAAAGTAAGTGAATGTGACACAAATCTGACTTTAAATTATTGAAATTTTTTCTCGTACGAGTTTGAATAAAGTACAAATATGTTTATATTCAAAAGGGCTATCTTTTATGTGACTTATCATTTTTCACTAAAACTACCCTCAAGTAATTAAAAGTTTAAATTTTTAACTAGCTGCCATTATTTTACGTAAATGGCAATGTCTTGAGACTTTATTTACCACGTAGCCTAATAAGATAAAAAACTTACAAACTGTAAATTTAATAATATATGAAACCGTTACAAGGACAAACAAAATTTTGTAAAAATAGGCAGATGGACAACTAAGCAAGATAGGACTATACATTATATGACAAAAATTATTTATTTTGGATTATTGAATAACATAGTAACATTTTGGAAAGTTATTACGGGACACCCTGTAGATCTAACCAGGTCAGGTAGAATCCTGAGGTCAATAACCTGGACTGTCTGAAGAGCAAACTCATAATAGAGTTCTCTGACGTGACCGTTATTCAGCCAGTCTATAGCGTAGTATTGGTGCATTAGTTATTTATAGATTTAACTAAAAAAATCCATATTTGCACTTTTTTGTTCAGTCGTGCTTTAAAATAAAATATTAATTTCATTCATATAATGTTCATTTATAAACTGAAAACATTTTTGTAACTAATAACATATTGAACACCACTTTTACATTAAACATGTTAGTTGAAAACATCATGGTGGTTTATCAGCAGTAAATTATTTTATGTCACCGCCCTTTCCTCGTGCAATCAAATGATCCACAGAGCATGAGTTATGCCCGGCATCCACAATGCCAGGAAGTATGTAATATAGTTGCTCCTCTTTGCTCTTCCGGAATTTGTGGATTAAGCTTGTATGGCATTGTACAATATACAGTATTATGACGGTGATCTTTAAATTTGTTTCCATGTTATAATGTAGTTCCTAGATTAGAAGTATATATTTCCATAATTATTTGAAATTATGCGTGTAATTTAATAAAAAAATTAACATTCATATAAAAAGTTCTTGTCGAAATGTTTTCAATACTCCAAATATAATATTCCTTTTCGCCGCCATTTTTATGTAACTGTTGACATAAAATTAATTTACTGAAAAGCTAGCTCCATGATACACTGCCATTTCTTCAAAAGTACCTTCTTATTCCTCTGGTAAAGGCATGTTATGATGGATGCCATTAAGCTATTTTATTTTATTTAGGTATCAAAGGACGTTTTCTAGTTAAATGTTAATAATACTGCTTTTTACTTAATTACTAGAGTTTCATACTAACAATTTAAAATTACACACAAAAGGCATATGACTGATAAGATACTTTAATTTATACGTCCAATGGTAATCTAGTAATGAACTTTTAATTAAAGAGTGTCTGGGTTCAAATGGCAAGAAGCAAGCCAATTGCATAAACAAGAGATTTAGAAATTCATAAGCAAACGAACTAGAAGAAGGCGTGCAAAAAATGAGGTTTATGCAAAATGAAAAACACTTTCAAATTAAACAGATTGCAGGAAATGGAATGTTATAGGTTGTTATTGCCAAGAGTAGTAATGCAATACGTACAGAATGGTTTTAAGGCTTTTTGTACAGGATTAGGAACTAAACCTCGTGTCTAAAAGACATACATTTACGGGGCGAGAAAGCTCGTGAAACAGATGGGTCCCGTGTTGCCAACATTGCAAGTAATTCTACGGATATCAATGAGCTAGATACATTAGGCTTGATAGTGCCCTACCTTTGGAAATGTTATGACAAGGACTAACTAAAAATAACAAAATATCATAAAGTGAAATTTTATGTCAAAAGGATTTATAAATGAAAGGATAACAGTATTTCGGACATTTGCCATCATTATATGTTAAAGAGTTTAACACAACGTTTCGAGGATTGCAATCTATCCTCTTCGTCAGGTGGGGGAGGTATTAATACATACAAAAACAAGGACAGAAAGAAAAAAATCAGGGAAAAGAAAAGGGTTCAAACTTACCAAAAAACTGCTTGGAGTCCAGTCCAGATGTTGCCACTGCACAGGATGCAAGTCCCGAGCACAAAGTCACGAGTACGAGAATCACAATCACACATCACACCAGCACGGGCTACAGTGGGATACTAACACGAATATAGATGTCGTCTATTTCATCGGCACCGCTTAGTGTCATCTGAGCAACAAGACAGGAAGGTGATGGGTCAAGGGGGAAGGAGGGGAAAGGGTAAAGGCAAGCATATATATTCCCCTCCCCGTCCTTCACCCAAAATTTCTATGTACCTTTCTGTGTACTTGATTAAATAGCTCCCACAATTTCAGTTGCACTTTAACTATTTTAGACGAATTTAAAGGAACTCCAAAGTCGAAGTTCGAAGCTTTCTGTGTCAAAGCACTGATGTGATGTAATACGATAGCTCCTGCGATATTTTTTTAAATTGAATATATCATGAATTAAGTACCCATTTTCATTGTTCATGATAAAGAGAATCAGAGGTTCAGTAAAGGTAAAATTGTGAGTAATTCTTATTTCACGTTTTCCAATAATTCTAATCCAAATTTATTATATTACCAACGCTAAATATGAGTTTGCTATTTTTCAGGAAGAAACACTATATAGACTTACATATAACTTTATTATGAGGTTGGATTCAAAACAGTACAGTTTTCTAAATTGTATGGATATAGATTTTGTTATTGAAAATGAGATATTTAAATCAACAACAGTGATACTTACACTATGACAGTTGTCATCCATATGTAAAGTTGATACATGGCACATTGAAATACATATTCTTGCTTTCTAATCCATTTTCGCTATATCATACTATTTCATCAACCGCGTTTGGGAATTATCATGCATCAGTGATAAACGGATGCGACGTCTCCTCGACGATTTTCTGTTATAAAAATAGTATTTAGTGTTTCGTTTATTGCTTTGCAATTCCACCTGCTACAATCACAGACTCGATGCGCTCGTTTGTTTTCTAGAATTGCAGTCACGGAGCGAATGGTTTGCCGAATCATGCCAATGCGCAGTCTATCCATTTTTATTTCCGTCAGCTACTGTAAATATGCCGTCCCACAATTTTTAAGGAAACAAATTCAATACCCTACAAGTATACATTCACATAATAAATTAATTGGTTTACCTTCTTGCTAGGATTTTGAAATAAGAAGTAAATGTAAAGTAAAGATCTCTTTATTATAGTAAAGAAAGTGTTGTTACTTTTGTTATGTTTTTTGCTCTATAAATATAAACAAATTGAAAATAGTGTTTAAATTATTGAAACATATGGTCGTGCTGTCATAATACAATATATATATACAGAAAAGATTATTACATTAAACATACTCTTTTAATTAACATTTCACATCTTTACAGACCAAAGTGGGGAATTTCGCTTTTTTTAAAGACCTGTAGGGCCGTACCTCGAGACGAGTACCGTAAGTATGTCAATGTAAAGTTTCAGTACAATATGTTGAATAGTTTACACGTGAAATCAAAACAAACAAACAAAGGCACCTTCGCATTTAAAATATTATTAGGATAAGCTATTTTTAATTTTTGGCTAAGCGTAAGAGAAACCCATCGCTGGAAAGTCTAATACATTTTTCTGTTCGTCTGTCAGCACAATATCTCAAGAACATATACAATTATAATTTTGCCTGAAGATTTGTTCCTACGTATCCAAAATCGAGTTCGATTACGATGCACATTACTCCGTAGTAATTGGCTGAGCGTTAGTGCCATTTTACATTGTTACAGGTAACCATGGTGGCCATGAGAAAATCGTAAGAATACACAAATTTTCAAACAAACAGAGCACAGATGTTTGACATTGTAACATGCAACATGCAACACAGGTAATGAGATTAGACCGTTCGACTAGTCGGCAAGACTTTCGTTACGTTTTGTCGTGATCTTCATTGTCCTGTTCAATAGACGTTATTTGTATAGACGAGATAAAGTTCAATGATGGCACATGTCCTCCATGGAATGTGGCTGAGCGTAGCAAAGCCTATAACTCAGGGTTATTTCAACAATAATAGGAGCTATAAACACTTTTTAAATTTCACTTTTATATCACTAAGAGTTCTCACAAAATTCTTTTTTGTTTTAACACCACTTTTACATAGACAAGCATCTTCTGAATGACTATCCATGTTCATCACTTGTTCATCTATGAAATTTTATTTTATGTCGTTGAAATATATCGCTCAATAGAGGCAGATTATCTCTTGTCTGCATGAGAGTTGTAAAAATGTCTCTTATGAATTTTACTATCAATGAATCATCACATGAATTTCAAATGGTTTGAAATTTTACATAATTCCTAACATGCCTCTCAACCATGTATATTTTTTTCAACATTGTTTAAAATTTAATTATATGTAATTATTACACTTATATATAATCAGTCTACTTTTTACCTCAGTAGTATACTGTATCGAACATTCAAACTCAGCCAGTATGTCTAGAAACAATAATTCCTTATTAAAATATCATTATATGTAAATATGCAGAGATTTAAATAAAGAATAACATTTCCACAATACATTTATATGATTAAATCCAAAGTAAAGTTTCACTTATTTAATTTCTAACTTGCATCCTATTTAGTAGGTTTATGTTGGTTAGCTTTGTGTAAAGTTATGACAGTATAATTAGTTTCATGTTTTAGTCTGCACGTGTAATTTTATATAAAAACTTCATATACAACTGTATTTCTTTCTTGGAAAATTAGTTTGTGTAATCTCAGTTTCACTCGCTGGTCTAGTTAACCCCTATTTAAACTTCTGCCAGACTAAGTACTGTCTAAGTAAACTGTGAGTCTGTAAATGAAAGTTGAGAACTTTGCTATGGTGAAAGAATATTGTGCAATTGTCCACAGTTGGAGCTCCGGAAACTGTTTGGTTTAGACAGATTATAATTTTTGTCGACTGCTGAGTCGCATGATAATTTCCTTCTGCTCGGGACGTTGCAAGCGTACAACTGTATTTTCTACAACAAGAGACGGAAAATGTGTGCAGAGAATTCCAGGAAATCACGCTGTGTACACAACAAGTTAATGAGTTGATATAAACAATAATATTTGTTTTTGTACACATGATATTGATCATTCAAGTATTAATGGTTTTTTATCAACCAAAGCTATCAGGAAAACAAATCTCTAACCAGTTTAGTAATTTCTGTTTAATGAATCCTTAACCCGTGAATTGTTAATAATATTTATCTCAAAGCGATGTGTATACTATACAAGCTGACATACATACTTTTTATACATGCTTTAGTTATCAAATCTCTTTCTAACACAATGAAAACTTAAGGATTTCGGACTAACTTAATTATAGTATGTAAATAGTGTTTTTACGTTTGGTTCTAAAACGTTGTCTGTCATTCGCAATGCTGCTTTGTTGTAATTTTTTATTAGTGCAAAGGGATCTTTGCATATATTGTAAAGTTTTCTATGTAGGCAAAGTATATATAAAGGTAATGAAAAATTGTATATTTCACAAATAATGCACTTGATGAAAAATGAAATAAAAATTAATTTTCAAAATAATCAAAGACATCTTTCGATCACAAACAAGGCTCGCGCAAAACCGCCGAAGATTCAGTGTATACAGTTTTAACACATGCTAAAGAGTAAACGAACATACACTATACTATATTGTGTATAAAGTACATACATATACTATCAAAATATTTAAAGTTAATAAATAAAATTTGTATTTTTGGGTACGGATTAAAGTTTGAAACATATACTAAATTACATACTAATTTTATAAAAACCCGTAAGATACACGCAATTAAATAAAACATATGTGTGTGTGTGTGTGTGTGTGTGTGTGTGTGTGTGTGTGTGTGTGTGTGTGTGTGTGTGTGTGTGTGTGTGTGTGTGTGTGTGTGTGTGTGAGTGTGTGTGTGTGTGTAAAAAGACAATTTATTTTTATGTACCTGAAAATATAAAAAATATTTTTGCAGGATATATTTTGCCTCTCATCATCATACTTATGAAGAAAGTTAGTGGATTCAAAAAACTGTTATGAAATTTGATGACTAATGTATGTCAAAATACATAATTTGAGTCTACCATTAAAAGTGAAGCTAAGTAATTTTTTAATTTTTAAACAGTAATTTATTATTCTGACCACCTGGAAAGCCGTTTTCCGTTGTTTTATCGTTTGCTGTGTTATTATAAGTATGTTGTATATATATATATATATATATATATATATATATATATAAATATCTCTCAGGCAGTCGGCAAGAAACGGCTTTTCTCTCTACTTACAAAAAACACTCTCCACGACGTGCTAGATATCAATATAAATATCATAATAGAGAGAAGTACGTATTAAAAAATCGCTTTATTATAACTTGAGCTTCTTTCCGACCTCACGCAACTTTTTCACTGGTAATGTGAGGTTCTATTTACAATAAGAAGTAATTTACTGCAATGATCAATAAAACAGATAGCAACAACCTTTACATACATTCAAGTACCGTCATATTTTCTAGTCAAGAAACAGTTTATATTCTGACTTTGATTTTCCTATGCACTGACTCAAGTTATTGGCCTGATATTGAGCGATTCGAAAATTATTTGAGAAAGATCTTATATCGGACTGTTTAATGTGCAGAATGGCGGCGTTGACGGAGTTTCAGTATTATTACATAACTAACTGTTTTCAAGAAATGAAGAATGTGTGGTGTATATTTAAATTTATCTCATTTTTTATTTAGGAAACGAACCACTTAACCAACTTAAAGTGTGTTTAAGTTAGAAAAAGTAATGACTCACACGAATTCTATGTGCAATTACAAAGTTTTTTCTAATAATAATAAACTTTACTTATTTCATAAATAGGATTTACAACAAATACATTTGGTAAAGACTGTTTACAATGCGTGACACGCATTGCATCTAAAAATGAATATGAACAATTTATGGTTAACATACCACTGTTCTATATTAAAAGAAACAAGCAAAGTCGAACTCCTCCAAGACGAGCCTGTTCGGAGGATTCTCACATAATTTTACTTTATTAAAGTTTCTATACATAATCACTTTTATCTGACACAAAAACAGTACACTTATCAACCTTTTAAATTAATATGAAACATATATTGTGGTAGTGATAGTGTAAAAATTGTAAACCATTTTCTGCACTACCACTACTTCAACATATGGCGCCTGAATTCAAAAAAAACTCTTTTTGTTGAAATTATGTACACACGTTATCAATACATGAGTAGAAACACCTAGATACCTTAGAGCCTGTAAAGTTCAATGGTTTAACTCAAATTTTATAGGCTCAGTGAAGCGTGTAATAAAATATAAACACGACAGCGTGGGTCCAGCGCCTCCCCCGGCCTGAGCTGCACCTGCGCTTGTACGATTAATTGATTCAATATTTCGCTGCGTTTGTGATAACACCGTTTGGTGAAAACATCATGAGACATTTTTTGTAATATTGCAGCACCGGTTCGTTGTCAAATAACGTTTATACGTGTTGTTTTTTTATTTAAAAAATTATCTTCGATACTATGTAAAATGTTTATTGAAAACTATAAAACCTGAAGATTTTAAATAAAGTAATGTTTAGCTTCATTTAACTTATGTGAATAAAGGCTATAATATATTAATCTGTTATGTTTAACAGTTTCATCACTGTTTATTCTTCTTTGTTCTTTTACCTTCGGAAATCCGCACAACTATGCACATCAACATGGGTACCTCGCTAAACACAGATATCTTCGTGTTCCCTTCAAAGATCCCCACAATATTGCCGAAGATGAAAATTGGTACTTCACTAATGACAGATATCTTCGTGTTACCTTCAGATGTTCGTACAATCTAACAGAAGATCGACATTGGTACCTCACTAATCACAGATATATTCGTGTTGCCATTAGAGATCCGCACAATCTTGCAGAAGATCAAAATTGGTACCTCACTAATCACAGATATCTTTGTGTTGCCATCAGAGACCCGCACAATCTTGCAGAAGATCAAAATTGGTACGTCACTAATCACAGATATATTTGTGTTTGCCACAAGATATCCAGATTTTATTAAAGAATGTTAGACGAAAGTTAGAAGGTATACTGTGGCCTACTATATACAGTATTTACTTATATGTTTTTCTATCATGTAGAAAAACGTTTGATAGTATTTGAGAACAAATTATTGAGAAAAAATCTATGGGCCAACCCTTGAAGATGGAGAGTGGAGGATAAAACATAATGTAGAGTTGAGGCAACTATATATGGACCCAGACATAGTGGCCGAGGTGGCCCAAGTTGAGATGGCGAGACCTGATCAGAAGAGAAATAAGAAAACTGGGAAGAAGGGAAGAAGAGGCAATGGATAGAGAGATCTGGAGGCAGTGTGTTGCCGAGGCAAAGTACCACCTTGGGTACCAAGAGCCACGGCAGTAAGTAAGTAAGTATGTACTAATGTATATTTATTAAGACCATTTTTGTTAATTAGCTTTCTATAATTTGTCTGTTACGTACAAATGTAATCGATTTTAACGGAATTTTTGAAAACCCAATGAATATAATTTAGTACACAGGTCAGAACTGCATGAAGGTTCGTCAAAATAAATTCTAATATTGCATCGGTTAAAGAAATTTGTAAATAAGTAAGTACCATACTGTTGAAGTTATTCGTATGGCGTTCTCAGTAATTTGTGTGATAAAGTTACATTGTTGCAATAGTTGCTTTCACAAAAAGATGGAAGATTTTTGGTTAGCATGGAATGTCTTGCGAACATAACAGTAAACTGTTTTAGAATGCATATAAGGCTAATTTCATTTACCAAAATGTTCGTCTACCACATGTATTTATATACTGTATTCACAAAAAAAGGCGCCCTTGGCGGTTCTCAAATTTAACGAACGAGTAACATTAATTTGCTATTTGCACTCCAAACGCTAATGATGTCGGTAACTTCCTCCGCCTTTAAAGCTAATGTTCCATCATTTCCCTTCTTTGTAATATGAGTACGAATTAAAGAGATGAGACTTAATGGTGCTTTATAATCTATTGCGAGATCTGAGACGTTACAAGTATCAAGTATGCTCTATCATTTACCTTCTTTGTAATATGAGTGAGAATTAAAGAGATGAGACTTAATGGTGCTTTATAATCTATTGCGACAGCTAAGACATTACCAAGTATCAAGTATGCTCTATCATTTCCCTTCTTTTTAATATGAGTGAGAATTAGAAATATAAGACTTAATGGTGCTTTATAATCTATTGAGAGATCTTAGACGTTACCAGTATCAAGTATGCTCTATCATTTCCCTTCTTTGTAATATGAGTGTGAATTAGAAAGATAATTAATGGTGCTTTATAATCTATTGCGAGATCTGAGACGTTAAAAGTATCAAATATGCTCTATCATTTCCCTTCTTTGTAATATGAGTGTGAATTAGAAAGATAAGACTTAATGGTGCTTTATAATCTATTGAGAGATCTTAGACGTTTACCAGTATCAAGTATGCTCTATCATTTCCCTTCTTTGTAATATGAGTGTGAATTAGAAAGATAATTAATGGTGCTTTTATAATCTATTGCGAGATCTGAGACGTTAAAAGTATCAAATATGCTCTATCATTTCCCTTCTTTGTAATATGAGTGTGAATTAGAAAGATAAGACTTAATGGTGCTTTATAATCTATTGCGACAGCTGAGACGTTACAAGTATCAAGTATGCTCTATCACTTCCGTTCTTTGTGATGTGAGTAAGAATCAAAAATATTAGACTTAATAGTGCTTTATAATCTATTGGGAAGTGTTAAATTACACGCTTCAGAATCCATAGAGAAGTAACTGAAAATATCCACAACAAGCATTTAGACATGGAGGAATGTAACAGTATGATGAGAAAAACTTAGGGCTTGAATATTTTGTAGTTTATTTGATTATTATGGATGGGGTGTGAAATAAAATAAAACAGGTAATTTATAAAATATTTATTAATTACTGAGTTACTTAAAGGATTGTCCAAAAATATAGAATAATAACTTTTTATAAGTTGTTTATTAAAATAAATAAACGTATAATCTCTTTAAAATCCTCCAATTTACTTCCTATACTAGACAGACCCTATAAAGGCGATTTTTAGTCCCTTTTTAGATGCCGGACGGCTATTCAATTTTTTCCTTTTGCCCTTTATCTTTACTTTTAAGTATATGAAAATATGAAAAAATTAAGATTTTATATTTGAACCCTTTTGATACTCTCTCAACGTCAAAACTAGCGCGGCTAACAGTTGCTTTCTTTCTTAGAAAAATTCCTCTATCGATTTCGAGAAAAACCAGGTGTATGCTTGTACAATGCAAATTGCCTTTCTGCTCCTGAACTATAACCTTATATTCTAACAATTCATGTAAAAGCCACCAACACTGTGATGATCTACCTTTTTCTTTCAAATATAATAATTTACAATGAACAACGAAATCGTTGCTTATAGAATGAAATGTGCAGTACCTAAAAGAAATCAAGGTACACAGTGTGTATTTTTTTATTTATTGAGTTTCCAATACCGAATAAATATGTATGTTCTAATTGCTGATCAAAACTCCAAATTACACAAACATTAATAAAAGTGAAAAATGTAATTTATATTTCATCATGCTTTGGTATCATCTAAATAATATCCTTTTGTTACAATTCAATCACACAGAGTTTAGAGTATCAACTATTCATGCGAAAACTGAAACAAATTGTGCTGCTCGCTCCAATAATTTCCCTATTAATTAATTAGCTCTCCTTGCGAGTGCAGGGTTCCGGATGGCCGGGGTTATATCTCGAGTCAATAATTAATACACGTTCTTTGATGTCAAAGAGACGTGACGTGGCATCGTTAGTGACAACTGAACCAGGACGGTTTTGTCTCTGGCCCGGGTTAATCTAACAATCCAACCTGATAGTGTAGGAGCCGAAAGCTCTTTGATGTCACAGAGACGTGACGTGGAATTGTTAGTGACAACTGAACCAGGACGGTTTTGTCTCTGGCCCGGGTTAATCTAACAATCCAACCTGATAGTGTAGGAGCCGAAAGCTCTTTGATGTCACAGAGACGTGACGTGGCATCGTTAGTGACAACTGAACCAGGACGGTTTTGTCTCTGGCCCGGGTTAATCTAACAATCCAACCTGATAGTGTAGGAGCCGAAAGCTCTTTGATGTCACAGAGACGTGACGTGGCATTGTTAGTGACAACTGAACCAGGACGGTTTTGTCTCTGGCCCGGGTTAATCTAACAATCCAACCTGATAGTGTAGGAGCCGAAAGCTCCTTGATGTCACAGAGACGTGACATATGATGGTTAGTGACAACTGAACCAGGACGGTTTTGTCTCTGGCCCGGGTTAATCTAACAATCCAACCTGATAGTGTAGGAGCCGAAAGCTCTTTGATGTCACAGAGACGTGACATATCATGGTTAGTGACAACTGAACCAGGACGGTTTTGTCTCTGGCCCGGGTTAATCTAACAATCCAACCTGATAGTGTAGGAGCCGAGAGCTCTTTGATGTCACAGAGACGTGACATATCATCGTTAGTGACAACTGAACCAGGACGGTTTTGTCTCTGGCCCGGGTTAATCTAACAATCCAACCTGATAGTGTAGGAGCCGAAAGCTCTTTGATGTCACAGAGACGTGACATATCATGAATAGTGACAACTGAACCAGGACGGTTTTGTCTCTGGCCCGGGTTAATCTAACAATCCAACCTGATAGTGTAGGAGCCGAAAGCTCTTTGATGTCACAGAGACGTGACATATCATGGTTAGTGACAACTGAACCAGGACGGTTTTGTCTCTGGCCCGGGTTAATCTAACAATCCAACCTGATAGTGTAGGAACCGAAAGCTCTTTGATGTCACAGAGACGTGACATATCATGGTTAGTGACAACTGAACCAGGACGGTTTTGTCTCTGGCCCGGGTTAATCTAACAATCCAACCTGATAGTGTAGGAGCCGAAAGCTCTTTGATGTCACAGAGACGTGACATATCATGGTTAGTGACAACTGAACCAGGACGGTTTTGTCTCTGGCCCGGGTTAATCTAACAATCCAACCTGATAGTGTAGGAGCCGAAAGCTCTTTGATGTCACAGAGACGTGACATATCATGGTTAGTGACAACTGAACCAGGACGGTTTTGTCTCTGGCCCGGGATAATCTAACAATCCAACCTGATAGTGTAGGAGCCGAAAGCTCTTTGATGTCACAGAGACGTGACATATCATGGATAGTGACAACTGAACCAGGACAGTTGTGTCTCTGGCCCGGGATAATATTATAACAATTCAATCTGATAGTTAGTTACAACTGAACCAGGACGGCTTTTGGAACCTGAGAATTTTGTACTTAATAAGAATACCACCTAAGATACAAATTAATCCTCATCAGCGCTAGTTTTGTTTGAGGTCGAATGTGAAGATTTTGAAAGAGTTAAAAATATGAAAACTTGATTTATTTCTCAAATTCTGTATATCATGAGGCATTTCAAAGGAGAAAAGACAATAACACTGATTGTGTGCTTATACTATGCTAGTTGGCTCCCATCTCCCAGACATAGCAAAGTAGTTGTGACATAACGCTGTGTGAAACTAGTCGTGTAACTGATATGATATATTATTATCTCTGTTTTTATGACATCCTTGCCAACAAACTGCTAGTGTCGTCCTGATACATATAAACTTGACATTACGCTGTGTGACCCTAACTGTGTAACTAAGATGAGAGATAATATTGTCAGTTTATGACATCCTTGGCAACAGACTGCTAGTGTCGTCCTGAGCATACACTTGTAAAAGAACCTAGCAATAATTAAAATCTTAGGTGACTAGGCGTTAATAAAGTCTATCACATGAGGCGCTGGAAAAATTTCATTTCTCTCTGTCTGTCTATATAACCGTTTTTCCTACACAATATCTCGAACACAAGCTGAGTCATGTGCTTGAAATTGTATATCAAGCTTAATGTCTACAAAATAACAACCCTGAGTTATATGATAGTAACTCTATGGGATTTGGTTGAGCGCTATTGAACATAGGTCATATGAGTAACCATAATGGCATGAACAAATAGCAGAATTAATAACATTTCAAACAAACTCATGGGAGATTTTAACATGTCACATGTAGCCAACTATCCCAACACATAAGACATCATTTTATGGTGACTTAGTGTGTAGGCCTTTATTATTTGCACACTGAGATGAAATTTCATTTGATGAATAAAAATGACAATGTATCATGTGGCAAGATCTGGAAAAGGTTTCACCTTTAGACCTTAAATTGTCCATGATACCCTATTGCAACATAGACAAGCATGAAAGTTACGATATTCTATGTCCAAAACTGAAGCCCGTTGAAGCCGTTGAAGCCCGTCACTCAGTACCCAGACGCAATATCTCTTTTGTTTACCGATAAATATAAAAATGACTTTTCCATATGATTGTATGACGTCCTGTCTGTCAATAATGACACCAGCTTTAGATTTGAAATATTGCATTAAAATTCAGTCTAACCTGATTCGCAACATTTGGAATAGTTCGCTCTCACCTTTTTGTAAATGTCATTTATATTACACACGACAAGGTTGAAATCAATTTTGAATTCTTTTTACAAAAATGTAAACTTTTATATCCATCTTAATATAACTGTAAAGGTAAAATGAAAAAAAGTAAATAATTTTGACAAATAACTGTACAGCTTTACCACTATAATCCGTAAAATTCCTGATAGTTAGTAATATTTTCAGTAGTGACGGTTTGTACGCTAGTCCCTGGTGAGTGTTGGCCGCAGAATCCGAGCTTAAAATGTCCGTCTGTCCGGCACACTGTTGTCCTCTCATACACTTACACCTTACTTTGTCTGTACAGTCTAGTCAAGGAATATGATCACAAATAACAACAGAGCGACGGTATGTAGTGACGGTTTGTACGCTAGTCCCTGGTGAGCTGCAGAGTCCGAGCTTAACATGTCCGTCTGTCCGGCACACTGTTGTCCTCTCATACACTTACACCTTACTTTGTCTGTACAGTCTAGTCAAGGAATATGATCACATATTACAACAGAGCGACGGTATGTAGTGACGGTTTGTACGCTAGTCCCTGGTGAATTTTGGCTGCAGAATCCGAGCTTAACATATCCGTCTGTCCGGCACACTGTTGTCCTCTCATACACTTACACCTCACTTTGTCTGTACAGTCTAGTCAAGGAATATGATCACATATTACAACAGAGCGACGGTACGTAGTGACGGTTTGTACGCTAGTCCCTGGTGAATGTTGGCTGCAGAATCCGAGCTTAACATGTCCGTCTGTCCGGCACACTGTTGTCCTCTCTTACACTCACACCGAACGTTATCTGTACAGTCTAGTCAAGGATTATAATCACAAATAACTGCAGAAAATGTATTCCAATTCAAAATACTTTTTTTAGTGCACACTTCCTATATATATACACACATGTATATACACGCAACTCAGTATATTAATGAACTCAATGTTTTTTCTCTCTAATTCATTGAAAGAGATCCCCAAAATTCACAAAATCTCTTTACATAACGTTTTGGTTTGTTTTTCTGCCCTTCTTTCTCCAGTATTAAATTAATACAATAATGCTTATTTATGAAGATGGACAGAACAATACCTTCTCGGGTCAATTAAAAAATTCTCCATTAAACAAAAGTTAGTTATAACCTAAAAATTCAAAGTGGTTTTCAATAAAATTATCTTTTGTGTTTGTGCAAATATTTTGATTTCATCTTCAATTGCTTAAATGTCCACTTGTCTCGTTATGTCTTCTCGAAAATGGTTTTTTGTTTTAAATATATCAAATTAACTTTTTCAATCAATTTTAAAATCGTACCAAAAATTAAACTTTCTTATAAAATTCAAATAAAATTACATTTTATGGTTTTGTTTAAAATGAAATGTACTTTTTCTCTATAAAAAGCGAAGCTAAATAGAAGTGAGTTAAAACTTTACTGAAACTTCTTCATAGTACATGTATTACTTCATGTTACAGTTGGCACAGATTCAAAGTGAAAACTGTAATTAAACTATATTCCTTCAAAACTTATTTACTACTACTTGGAATCTTGATGTATTATATATATTCTCTCTGTTGAATATTTAATTTATATTGATTTCAACTTTTAACTTAAATTAAAATTAATTACTTTACTTTAACAACTCTTGATATAACTTATACTATTAATAACAATGTTGCGTTAATAACTAAGTACGCTCCAGTTCCTTCTTAATTCATCTGTATCAGTACCATACAAAATTCCATGAAAAATGGAGCTAAAATTAGTTGATAACATATTTCCCATACAAAAATCTTAAATCAACTAAAAAAAATTCTAATTATACAAAATCCCACGTAGAACAATTTTCGGAAAAAAACGAACGTGTGCACCACTAAAACAATGCGCCGAACACTGAAAGCTCGGCAGAGATTTGCAAATTCGGAGTTTGTAGGGTGATTAAAAAGTCAAAAATCTCCCCTCTATACTTTATTTAGGACAGCGTCTAGTAAGTATCTGACTGTGTCTCGACTTGACACCTGGAATCTGGACTCATGTTCGGCTGATGAGACCTCATCTCTATTTCTGAGATAAATTTTCTATTATGACCGAATACAAAACAGTTTTGAATTAAGGAATAGCTTTCAGCTTCTGAACAGATTCAGTTACCTGCATTGTTCAATATTTTCCGAACCAGTTTGATTGTACATCTTGAACTGTGGCTCTAGAGTTAGCCGAACATTTCCAAATGTTGTCTTGGATGATTGCAGGGTAATCTGTTCCAATAAAAATACTTATATTACGCTAATAAGCAAATTCTATGTCAATAAATTTGCTTTTTTAAATTATTTCTCTCTTAAAAATACGTCCATTTTTGTGGCATATGACCAATTCTTTTGACAGGCATTTTTAATGTTTATTTAATAGGATTATTCACAGTATTTTACAAATATTAATGGGATATAATGTTATCTTGTGTAGAAAACTTATTTTTCGTAATAATGATGAGTTAAACATTTCTTTCCAGTTTACCTTACTTGAAAATAAATATTTATTCAGCATATTAGCAATACACGGGTACAAGCAGTTTTATCAATAATACTAAAAGAAATGCAATAATAATACTCTTATTCTTTTCATACAACATTACGTTACAAAAACCTATGTATAAAGAAAATGCCGTAAAGAACTCCACATGCCTTTCACTTAAGTATACTTGCTAATTAATTAATTACTGCGCTAATCACACATCCGCAGTTATAAATTTCTAGTAACAGAACATGGAACGTACAAGAGTTGTGCATTTGTAGAACCTGTGCTGCAGCAGATAAATTATACTTAACGGTTGTACCTCTCTTGTTGAAGGTAGTAACACAATTTTGTAAGTATGAAAGTTTACAGGTTCTCCTAGGATCCAAATTAAGTTTTATTACGGGTTTTTGGTTAACGTTTTCATGTAATATAGATTAAACTAATTATACAGTAATATGTAACAAAGTTTAATTGAATGAACCCTTCCTACCATAGCTTTGTTATGTGTAGAAAATGCATGTTAAATTTAATGAACATTCTATTCAAACACAGTTATTATTTTTGTAGATTATACACATTTCTTATTCAATTTTGTTTCAATCAGAATAAATCTAAATCTTACAATTGGTAAGGATACTACGTTCACAATCCAACAATGTATTTTATTAATCAGCTGATTTTATAAAGTTACGTCACACCATGTGTAGCGCAACAGACATCGGTGATGTTGTGCGCAAATGTTCAGCTTATATAATTTTTTAGATGTAAACAGACAGATACCAATTTTATATCGAGATATAGAGAAGACATTTTTACATGCCCCACCCCGTCAGACAGAAGAGATGTTGTATCTGCTTACGTGATAACACAGATAAAGATATTTCTGTAGAATAGAATAGGTCATAGGCTTCAACAACGCTCAGCCAAATTTCATTATTGGACATGCACCATAATAAAACGTCTATGTAGAAATGAAAGCATATGCAAGATATCGTGAGGACAACCAGACATTCAAAATGAAATTTGTTCAGCTTCTCAAGTGAGAGGCTTCGTTAACGCACAGCCAATTGAAACAGTTGATTTTTGTGGCTCACAAGAAGTAATGTCGCATGATGAGACTTGATATTCTTAGGTAATTAGCATTTAGCAATACTTGTGAAATATCTCGCTTATTTATCAACCGATTTTATTAATCTTGGTATGGTAAAACTTTTGAATAAAATTTCTAAATAAAACATACTACATATATATATGTAACTTTAAAAAAATTTTAATTTTTAAAATATTTACGTTTAAAGTTTTAATTAAGCTGCAATTTTTGTAAATACAGTTTTGAAAAGATTAATATTTTTTCTGTAATTAGGTATTGATCATAAAGCTATACACCAATTTACAACTTATTACAAAAAGCCCGTTCTAAAATTAAAAATTCTAGTTTGAAGTTTGAAATAGCGGCTTTTCGGGAAATAAGTTTGAATATTAACATTTCGGTTTCTCTTTACACCAGGAATAATACCTGAAACGGTTGGTTTTGGAATACCCTCGTTATCTAGTTTATACTGTTATGCGTTATTTGGTTGTATATTTAGTTCTCGTCATGATTTTATCTGGAGTGTGAATTATCTTGTTGATACTTCTTGCACTGATAACACTTACTACGGGTATACAGTTCTTTATTTATAGTTAAGTTATTTTGCCTCTGATCACTTGATGTCACCTTTCTTTCCCTTGTGTAAACTTGTACCTGGTGTGAATGTTGACTTCAGCTCCAGCTCACCTTCCTCTTAGTGCGGCGTCTGGAACCTGACGCTTTCACAGACTTGTCTCCTGGATTCTTGTTCGTCTGAAGAGATCCGTAAAAATTCGGTGACGAAGCAGATTCCAGACGCTGCACCAAGAGCATGGTGAACTGGAGCTACATTGAAACTGAATAAAAACTTCCCACCGTTTCTAAGTTACTTGTATCGTTGTTGAAAATATTTAGTTGAACAACTAATGATTTAATTACATTAAACGTTAGAAATAATTATAATTGATAATTTTGGTTTGGTATTATTCAGTTTGTAAGGTTATAGTTTTTAATTAGCAGCAGTGTTTTACGATTTACAACTTATTACTACCTACTACTTACTACTCCTCCAATTACCTCCATTTTTTTTTTTTTTTTTTTTTTTTTTTTTTTTTTTTTTTTTTTTTTTTTTTTAAGGAGAAACAGAACCCCTTTTAAGCCTTATTCTATCCGCCCTCATGGGCCACTGGCCTGTGCGAGGATCTTATCAAACAGAATAAAGGGGAGAGTCGATACAGTACAAGGTTGATGGTACTGATAAAAAGTGCAAAGGTCACAGACAGGATTTGAACCTGCGCTATCTCTAACTCAGACCCAAAGTCCAACGAATTAGACCACTCGGCCATCGGCACTCCCAATTACAATTATATAAAAAAGTTTGACATTAGAGATTATTTGTGATTTTCTAAGAACTTCAATATCATAGATGCAATTGCACTGTCCTCCTTACCAGCAATTTTATTTGTAATTTCAGCGTCATACAAAAGGAATTGCAGTATATAAATTACTTTTTGAATTTTGATTTAAAGTAAAAACTGCAAAACTATACGGAGTATTAAAAGACATTAAAAGACACTATGTTTTTACTATGGAAATTCTCGGTTTCCAATGTCCACCAATGATTGATCCACATGAACTTTGCTTGTTGTCAATATTTTAGAAAGTATACACTCACAAGAGTATATCGAATGAAGCACGGTATTATCTTCCAAAGTTTAGGCAGCGGAGACTCGGATACAAACTAAGTTAGCGCTGTCATCCTAAAACGAATTATAAATCCAGTTTTCACGTTTAACATATTTAAGCAAAGTCATGAGCTGTTAGCATTGTCGAATGTTAATTTGTTGGACCCTTATGCAAGAAATATTGCATGTAATCTTAACTATTAAACAAACATTTGATATCTAAGGAATATGCTAATCAATAAATTAATCGGAAATTTGCATACTGCGATACCTGTCATAGCAGAAGATACACAAAAATGCGTGATGAGAGTGATTCTTAAGCAACAGCAAATAATTTATAAAAACCAACAGAAAATCATGAGAACTTGTCTGTTTACTGAAATTGCTTTGATGAAACCACAATAATTATCTTAAAGCTATGAAAGAACACATCTTTGTAAAATAAATCTCACCAAAGCAGAAACTAAACTGTACCACTGCGTATTGAGTTGTGAATGAAGAAACTAAGCCTTTGATCTAAATGTGTAACTTTTTTAAAGAAAAACCAAATGCAGGTATACATATAAAATACTTTAATATTTAAAAATGGAACTGAAGTAAAATAAATTACCATAGAAACAATCTCCAAACATACCTGACAATAATACACAATCACATCATGTATAAGCTTACATAATATAAGTATAATGCTTATATAATGTAAGTATAAAGCTTACTCGTTTTGGATCTAGTCAGGATTATTCTATAGAAATGTTTCGCATTTATATTTCGGTAAATAACAATTTATTAATCAAATATTACATATCGATGACCAAAACTGAACATAGTTTCGAACTTCTAGCGTATTTACAACTATTTTTATGTTTAGAACCTTTTAGATATATCATCGTATCACTCTGGTATACTTTTCGTACAAACTGTGACAAGTATATACGATTTTCTGTTACAATATCAGAACAGCAATAAGAGTGAAAACTGAATTACCCCGATTCTGGACTTATTCCAAACCAACTTGGCACAATTGAATTTAACGAGCACTCAACAAGTTCCTAACCCATTTCCGTTTGGTTGAAAATTCAAGTATAGTGGTTAGCTATATCCGTTTGTATAAAATCTCACTTATTATAACTAACTACTAAAATCAAGAAGTGTCAGTAAAACTCTCAATAGAAACTAACTATATGCCTAAAATTATATATATTTATAGTAAAAGACTATTTTTTTTTATAAATTTTGTCGAGTTTTAAAATAATATATAAGGTAAAACAGGTTGTTTCTTGGGTGAAATGAATCGAAAAATCAAATGTGACCAATTATCTGTCTGTTAACGTTTACCATCTGTTTGCTTGCAGGGTTTTTATTCAAAAAATAATATTTTTATTTTAACTAATCAACCAACTTTTACTAAACTATCTATCAATAAAATAAGTGTTGGTATAGTACACTTCGTACGGTTATGTATCTTAGGTACGAAATTTCACGATATAACCGTATACGAAGTTTTATTTATAATTTGCTTCATTGTGTCATGATACAACAGATGAGATGAAGTATGTCTCAGCGTTCTGATTCAATATCCATTTCTACATATTGGAACAATAAAGTAGTCATCTCGCTTAACTAATGTCAAATTTGTACAAAATTCACAGGAACTTTCAGACAGGTACAGCATTTTTAAACTGTTGAGCTTTTAAAAGTACATCTTTGACTTGAAAAAATAAAATGATACATCAAACTAGAAGAATGTATTTTCAGACATACATTTAAGTTGATAATACTGTGTAATAGATAACAGAAAAAGAAAAGCGACGCTAAGCTACGATTAGTTTAATACAATAAAATTCAAAGATGTATCCTAAAAATTTGTTGAGAAACTTTCAGTTAGGGACAAACTTGCAGAGGAATGAAAGGAAAATAAAACTCTTAAAGTAATTGATGCGACGAGACGTGAAGGGAAAATGAAGTTACTCGCAGCCCCAATCAGAGTTGTCGATAGTGAGACAGTTGTTGTGGTGCTTCTGTTAGGGGCAAAACTCGGGACTTGCAGAGGGTTAAAAGGAAACTAAAACTCTTAAAGTAATAGATGCGACGAGACGTGAAGGGAAAATGAAGTTACTCGCAGCCCCAATCAGAGTTGTCGATAGTGAGACAGTTGTTGTGGTGCTTCTGTTAGGGACAAAACTCGGGACTTGCAGAGGGTTGAAAGGAAACTAAAACTCTTAAAGTAATTGATGCGACGAGACGTGAAGGGAAAATGAAGTTACTCGCAGCCCCAATCAGAGTTGTCGATAGTGAGACAGTTGTTGTGGTGCTTCTGTTAGGGGCAAAACTCGGGACTTGCAGAGGGTTAAAAGGAAACTAAAACTCTTAAAGTAATTGATGCGACGAGACGTGAAGGGAAAATGAAGTTACTCGCAGCCCCAATCAGAGTTGTCGATAGTGAGACAGTTGTTGTGGTGCTTCTGTTAGGGGCAAAACTCGGGACTTGCAGAGGGTTAAAAGGAAACTAAAACTCTTAAAGTAATTGATGCGACGAGACGTGAAGGGAAAATGAAGTTACTCTCAGCCCCAATCAGAGTTGTCGATAGTGAGACAGTTGTTGTGGTGCTTCTGTTAGGTACAAAACTCGGGACTTGCAGAGGGTTGAAAGGAAACTAAAACTCTTAAAGTAATTGATGCGACGAGACGTGAATGGAAAATGAAGTTACTCTCAGCCCCAATCAGAGTTGTCGATAGTGAGACAGTTGTTGTGGTGCTTCTGTTAGGGACAAAACTCAAGACTTGCAGAGGGTTGAAAGGAAACTAAAACTCTTAAAGTAATTGATGCGACGAGACGTGAAGGGAAAATGAAGTTACTCGCAGCCCCAATCAGAGTTTTCGATAGTGAGACAGTTGTTGTGGTGCTTCTGTTAGGGACAAAACTCGGGACTTGCAGAGCGTTAAAAGGAAACTAAAACTCTTAAAGTAATTGATGCGACGAGACGTGAAGGGAAAATGAAGTTACTCGCAGCCCCAATCAGAGTTGTCGATAGTGAGACAATTGTTGTGGTGCTTCTGTTAGGGACAAAACTCGGGACTTGCAGAGGGTTAAAAGGAAACTAAAACTCTTAAAGTAATTGATGCGACGAGACGTGAAGGGAAAATGAAGTTACTCTCAGCCCCAATCAGAGTTGTCGATAGTGAGACAGTTGTTGTGGTGCTTCTGTTAGGGACAAAACTCGGGACTTGCAGAGGGTTAAAAGGAAACTAAAACTCTTAAAGTAATTGATGCGACGAGACGTGAAGGGAAAATGAAGTTACTCTCAGCCCCAATCAGAGTTGTCGATAGTGAGACAGTTGTTGTGGTGCTTCTGTTAGGGACAAAACTCGGGACTTGCAGAGGGCTGAAAGGAAACTAAAACTCTTAAAGTAATTGATGCGACGAGACGTGAAGGGAAAATGAAGTTACTCTCAGCCCCAATCAGAGTTGTCGATAGTGAGACAGTTGTTGTGGTGCTTCTGTTAGGGACAAAACTCGGGACTTGCAGAGGGTTGAAAGGAAACTAAAACTCTTAAAGTAATTGATGCGACGAGACGTGAAGGGAAAATGAAGTTACTCTCAGCCCCAATCAGAGTTGTCGATAGTGAGACAGTTGTTGTGGTGCTTCTGTTAGGGACAAAACTCGGGACTTGCAGAGGGTTGAAAGGAAACTAAAACTCTTAAAGTAATTGATGCGACGAGACGTGAAGGGAAAATGAAGTTACTCTCAGCCCCAATCAGAGTTGTCGATAGTGAGACAGTTGTTGTGGTGCTTCTGTTAGGGACAAAACTCGGGACTTGCAGAGGGTTGAAAGGAAACTAAAACTCTTAAAGTAATTGATGCGACGAGACGTGAAGGGAAAATGAAGTTACTCTCAGCCCCAATCAGAGTTGTCGATAGTGAGACAGTTGGCCAACTCTAGACGTCTCCATTACAGTTGCTAACTTCCCTAATGTTTAATGTCGCTCGACACGGTCACGTGTTTGGTTTATGTAAAACAATATAAGTGCAATTTATGTAGTCTAAAATATAAAATATAATTAGTTCATAAAGTGGGTTAATTCAATTTCTTACCTTACACCCACCTTATTTTATTGTAATTATTACAATATTAAATGGTAAAAGACGTAAATACTAAATTGTAAATGGATTAGCATGAACCATTTATATCATTATTTGATATACCAAAATGTAATTTAACTTCAATATAACATTAGTTACTATATAGCCCGCAGGAAGTTTATATATTCTTGGTAGTGCATTTTTTAGGTATTAAAATCTGACAACGTTAAAACATTTATCGTATGTGTAGAGTAGGCGATTTCAAAATATTCATCATAATTAAAATGACGTAATACAACGTTTTATATACATTTATGTAAAAGCCATTAGATTGACTGAGATATATTAGTACCAAACATTATTACCTATATCTTATGTTGTTTTTAGTTTTTGAAGGAAAAATATCTGAAGAAAATATTTTAAAGTTGCATTTTTGGTAGAATGTTATTTCTTTTACATGTTACGCAGCCTTAATGCACTGTTTTACAGCTATTACTCATATTTTGTGTGTGATTATACTCCTTAAATAAAAAATTACTATTACATCGTAAATTTTTATTTAGCCATACATATTTATTTGTATTAAATACAAACAGTTTATGTTTAATTGTTGCATATGAAACAGGAGGTCATTGAAATATTAATAGCCTTTATACACATTGTAAGTATTTAATATACGGTTTATTATGTTGATTTCATACATTAAAAAAAGTAACTGTTTTAACATATCCCTATGGAATTAAATTTTTCAATTACATATATAGGGGAAGGTGAGGTGGAACGGGGTGCTTAACGCAAAATTTAATTTTTTGTCGAGAAAAGCAATTAAAAACTTTTTAATAGCGAAACGTTTTATTTATGCAATTCTTACATTTCATGCACGCAAGGTGATATAAGATATTAAAATTGAAATTGGGTGAAAAATTAATTCAAGAAAATTGTTTTAATTAGTTGCACACTAGCTCGTTCAGCTTCACCTGTGCTGAATTTCCAAAACTCACATATAAGAATAATTTCGTCTTTTTCACTGTCCATACCTTCACAAGAATTATAAACCCAATCCTTTACAGTGTACACAGGTCACTCAACTTTCGTGAAAATTTTGATTAAAAATAAAACTCATTACAAACACTTAGTACCTTCTTAATCATCTTTTTCATTTCTTTTCATGTATCTAAAAAGTGTTTCCTTTTCTCTTTTCTTTCTGCCTTTGCTTCTTTTTCTTCCTGGAGTACACCTTTATAGAGATATTCTGCAATTATTGCAGTTTATCTTTCCTGTGGGTTGTTCCTTTGTACATTGGGTCGTTGGAACTGGTAACAACAGTTCAGGTTATGCTGTTCGAAATGTACTGTTTGTTGGACTTAAGACAACTGGTTGATCTGGCATCCAGGAACATCCTGGATGTGGCACAACCTTAGGCCCTTGAGTATGTTTAACTCTTTGGTTTTAGCTGACAAAGAGTGTGTTTTGCTAGTGGATATGGTGTAATTTTATTCTCTTAGTGATTGAGTTCACTGTGACATTTGCTGTTTTAACTTGCTGATCTGGTTCTTTTGTAACATATGTTGTTTCAGCAGACACAAAGTTACCATCACTGAATATATTTCTATTTGTTGGCCAAATATCAGTCGTCTCAAACCCATGCATTGCAGTCCTAATTGTGACTGCTGGTAAAATGCGGATCCGAAAATAGAGGAAATCTGATAAAGCCTTATAACTTTACCTGGGTTACAGGGCAGCCACTTTTTCAATTCTTCTCCGTAGTGCAATCTAAATGATCTGAAAAAGAAACATCAAGTGGGTGCAACCTGTTGGAAGTATGAGATGGTTGACATAGGGTAGAGATCGGAAGGGATAGGATAGGGATAGATGCAAAACTAATTATATCCAGGCTTTTGGTGTGTTCAGTGGCCATACAGCTGAACCCTTGCTTGTTTTAGAATAATGAGCGAATTTCTTAAGCCACACCAAAGTCGGTTCGGTAGTATAGTAACCCATCCAGTCTCAGATATTTCTGCCCATCGACCTGGTTAAGTGAGCCCTAACTTAAACTCTTGTTGTTTTCTCTTTTATTTGGAAAAATCAACATTACTGACATAAAAGAACCCACTGCAGACATGCAAACAACGTCTGGCACTGTCTCTCCTTTATCAGACAAAGTTAGAGTCAAATTGACGTTTACGCTTCAACGCAATAATATTTTATTATGATTTCAGATTGACTGTGACCCCTGTCTGATCACAACTGAAGATTTTTACTCTTTCAAGTGACAGTTTTCGATGTATTTTTGTAAACAAATAAAAGAAATGTCCACTGATACCTTATTAACCCCGTGGAAATCCTGAACGAATTGCCTGGCTCTTGAATTGTTAAATTAGAATGTATAGCCAGTCTAGGTCTTCGCCCAGTCTTTTCCAGCCATATTCAGATCACTATTAATTCTATGATTATTGCGTTCCACTAACTAAAAAGTCAGGCTACAATGTTCTTTCGTCTTAAGTCCAAATAATGTACTTACTCTAGTTAATAAATATTTTAAAAGTTCGTGCTCTTGTTTTTTTTTAAACCGCATTGAAATTTACCTCCCTTTATCTTGTTTATTTAATAGGATAGGTCTTTTTGTAAGCCGTACTTTACGTAAAGTCCAGTTGCAACCACAATTGTACCATTACAAATGTTAATTATTTGTATAAGAAGCCGAAATGGAATTAAATTATTAACTATAAATCATATTAGTCCAAAATCTGGTGATTTATTGAATTTTACTGTCCATTTGTATAAGCCCGTATAACATTTTATATATTTGTAATTAGTACGATTACTACTCGTTTATGCACTGTTAACTACTCGTACCTATAGTTTCCAGTCTTTTACCATTTATCGAAGTCCCTTAACTGCTGTTATCATACAAATTATTATTTTACATTCAAAATTTTGAATGCTGTCGCGTTGTTGGAAATTCATTTTTAGAACTAAAAAAGGATCATTTAATACCTCTTAAATACGCCATACATGTCTATTGTCAGGAATATCCTTTCTAAAACAATGTATACAAAAATAAAATAAGTATAATTTATACAATATCCTAGAGACGGAAAATAAAATATGTCAAGTAATAGTTATATATTTTATTTAAATACGTACATTATAATTATGTTACATAGTAATTAGCACTAGATCTTAATACTAATGATTTGTATGCTCCTAGCATTTAGTTAACACAAAATAGATACTAGATAGTGTACGTAGGTAGTATGTAGCTGTAAAGAAGTACACAGCACAACTTGATTTCCGAAATCAATCTCTATTGATGGTTTGAGTGTCGGAGTTTGGACTAAGTTTCCGGTCAGCTGATTCAATCCATTGTAATGTATTCGTGGAGTGATTGATTATGTGCTGAGTTAATTATAACTTGCCTTGAATAATCTATCTAGTTAACCAAAGTAACACAAACTAGATACTGTGTTTGTAGGTACCATGTAGTTTATACATGCGGTAGTATAGTAGGCCTACACAACACAACTTAGTGGAGAGTAGAGTCCCGTAATACACCCCCATTGATGGTTTGTGTGTCGGAGTTTTGGCTGAGTTTCCGGTCAGCTGATTCAATTTATTGTATTGTATACGTGGATTGATTCTGTTGTGAGTTAATTATAACTTGCCTTGAATAATCTATCTAGTTAACCTAAGTAACACAAACTTGATACTGTATTTGTAGGTACTATGTAGTTTATACATGCGGTAGTATAGTAGGCCTACACAACACAACTTAGTGGAGAGTAGAGTCCCGTAATACACCCCCATTGATGGTTTGTGTGTCGGAGTTTTGGCTGAGTTTCCGGTCAGCTGATTCAATTTATTGTATTGTATACGTGGATTGATTCTGTTGTGAGTTAATTATAACTTGCCTTGAATAATCTATCTAGTTAACCTAAGTAACACAAACTAGATACTGTATTTGTAGGTACTATGTAGTTTATACATGCGGCAGTATAGTAGGCCTACACAACACAACTTAGTGGAGAGTAGAGTCCCGTAATACACCCCCATTGATGGTTTGTGTGTCGGAGTTTTGGCTGAGTTTCCAGTCAGCTGATTCAATTTATTGTATTGTATACGTGGATTGATTCTGTTGTGAGTTAATTATAACTTGCCTTGAATAATCTATCTAGTTAACCAAAGTAACACAAACTAGATACTGTGTTTGTAGGTACCATGTAGTTTATACATGCGGTAGTATAGTAGGCCTACACAACACAACTTAGTGGAGAGTAGAGTCCCGTAATACACCCCCATTGATGGTTTGTGTGTCGGAGTTTTGGCTGAGTTTCCGGTCAGCTGATTCAATTTATTGCATTGTATACGTGGATTGATTCTGTTGTGAGTTAATTATAACTTGCCTTGAATAATCTATCTAGTTAACCTAAGTAACACAAACTAGATACTGTATTTGTAGGTACTATGTAGTTTATACATGCGGTAGTATAGTAGGCCTACACAACACAACTTAGTGGAGAGTAGAGTCCCGTAATACACCCCCATTGATGGTTTGTGTGTCGGAGTTTTGGCTGAGTTTCCGGTCAGCTGATTCAATTTATTGTATTGTATACGTGGATTGATTCTGTTGTGAGTTAATTATAACTTGCCTTGAATAATCTATCTAGTTAACCAAAGTAACACAAACTAGATACTGTGTTTGTAGGTACCGTGTAGTTTATACATGCGGTAGTATAGTAGGCCTACACAACACAACTTAGTGGAGAGTAGAGTCCCGTAATACACCCCCATTGATGGTTTGTGTGTCGGAGTTTTGGCTGAGTTTCCGGTCAGCTGATTTAATTTATTGTATTGTATACGTGGATTGATTCTGTTGTGAGTTAATTATAACTTGCCTTGAATAATCTATCTAGTTAACCAAAGTAACACAAACTAGATACTGTGTTTGTAGGTACCATGTAGTTTATACATGCGGTAGTATAGTAGGCCTACACAACACAACTTAGTGGAGAGTAGAGTCCCGTAATACACCCCCATTGATGGTTTGTGTGTCGGAGTTTTGGCTGAGTTTCCGGTCAGCTGATTCAATTTATTGTATTGTATACGTGGATTGATTCTGTTGTGAGTTAATTATAACTTGCCTTGAATAATCTATCTAGTTAACCTAAGTAACACAAACTAGATACTGTATTTGTAGGTACTATGTAGTTTATACATGCGGTAGTATAGTAGGCCTACACAACACAACTTAGTGGAGAGTAGAGTCCCGTAATACACCCCCATTGATGGTTTGTGTGTCGGAGTTTTGGCTGAGTTTCCGGTCAGCTGATTCAATTTATTGTATTGTATACGTGGATTGATTCTGTTGTGAGTTAATTATAACTTGCCTTGAATAATCTATCTAGTTAACCTAAGTAACACAAACTAGATACTGTGTATGTAGTTACTGTGTAGTTTATGCATGATGTAGTCTAGTACACAACACAACTTAAAGCTCAATAACCTCAAAGCTTGATGAATATTGGTTTTAAAGTAGCTTTCATTTATAACACATTTTCTTTGCTAAAACTAAAAGTAAAGAAAAGAAAAGGTTTCCAAATTTTTTTACTGTAAAATGAGACGCAATAAATGTTGATGAATTTAATTGCACAGGCGTTATTGTGAAAAATATTATGTACAGTTTTTTGTACATCATATTGTTCACTATTGACATGTTTTTATACATCAAGTCGGGAAATTATTATTAGAGCAGCCCGGACCAAAATAATCCGATGTTGGTTGTTGTGTTTTAATCCCCCTTCTACATCCCGTGCCTGGCACTGTTGCCAGTTTTACGTGTATGGAAAATTACTGATCTGTCTCAACTCACGTAATCTGGTGGTCAGCTGCAATATGGCAGCACTGCCTCAAACGTCATTTGACTATTTTGGTGCGGGCTGCTCTAAGTACATATTTGTTCTTACAGAAGTGTATAAGTTGAGGAAACTATGATATTCTATTTAAATTAGGGAATTCTACGAGTTGTTTCATAATGAACATGTTTCAGTAAACATTTCTTGGGCCAAGAACTAATTTCTTTTTAAGGGTAGTTTATTTTTCTGTTTGTTTATATGTCTACGCTTTTTTCTCATAAATTTCATATTCGTTTAAAAAGACGTGATTTGTTTGAATATTTATTATTTTATTATATTTAATGAACTTAATAACAAGGAATACTGAAAAAATATTTAGAATAATTAGAGCATATTTATAAATACTACTAGGTTAATTGCATTGTTTTCTTAAAATTTTTGTATTTATCTTCTAGTTTCTGGTATATTGCACATAATCATGTTTCCTCTTTGAGACTTGATATATTCCTGGTAAATACTTCACTTTCCATGTATCTTTTTTAAACATTTAAATTAAATTCTTAAGGACACTTTTTTCATTCTCGACAGCGGTTTTATAACACATTATATTACAACAAATCTAATTAAATAAAGAAATATATATTGAATGCTTGACGAATTGTCGAGTAAAAGCACCAAGAAGAAAACAATATAATAAAAAACTCTGAACTAAGCTATGTGTCGTTACATTTTTCTTTTAATTTAAAAACGATAATTTAATAGAATTTGCAAGACAATATTAGTGAGTAATCACAAATTAAAATCGCATAACTATCATTAAAATAACATTTAATAATTGTTTATATCTCTCTTGATGTTGGTTTGTTGTTAAATAAATTATTGTAGAAGAAATAACACTCGTATATACAGCTCGACGGTAAGAAAGGGTATAGCACCACTCATAGTGTATAACAATAACATGGAGTTATTTGTGTAGTATCTCGGGCTGACAGGAAGCTTCTACTGTGTTCTTCCTCCACCATTTACTCCAGTCTGGGATAACTCTGTGGCTTGTGGTTTGGCCTCACCTCCAGCTGAAACGTAATACAATGCACATTAAGCGGGAATTGTACTGGTGAGGTGTTCGGACATTTGGTTCCATTAACACAGTATGTCAAGCTAAATGTTACCGAGATCTTGCCACCTGACGTGGAATGTTAATGGGGTATTCGGGCTAAAAGTTAAGGTTGACTGCAGTACGACATATTATTTGTGTGTCAAAACATAAGGTATTCACTTTAGACTCAGTATATTTTTAAAATATGAATCTTTATAGAAACAGTATAATTTTAATACAAAAATATAATAATTTGCCGAGTTGGCAAACTGCATCACTAAAGGGGATAGGAAATTCCGTTTCCGACTGTTCCTTTGTGCTCACGATATCTCGAGATTTACCTATAGACTAAGGAACATCGACTTCAATGATGGTACAAGTCACGCCTAGGGTTTGGCTGAGCGTTAGCGAACATTTTTACATTGGTCTTATGAGTGACCATGATGGTAACAAGAAAATCGTAGAACAAATTAATTAAAATATTTACAAACTCATTTTATACTTAAAATGTAACATGATATCATACGTGAAGACGTTTATATTTGATTGGTTGTTAAGACTTGTGACGTTTTGTCTACCTCTTTTACACTCTGTTGCATGGGTTTATTTTTATATAGAGATAATAATTGTCTCTTCGATCTGTCTATCTATTGGGCAGAGTGTCTCTTCCACTGGACAATTGAGTTGTGGACTTGAAATTGTGCATGAAATCTTTGAAGCCCAGATCTCTCAGTCTGCCCGGAGGATGTATTGAGAATGAAATGAGCTATATTGTGTATTTGAAATTTGGCTTGGAACCTAAGGGAAGCCAGTTACGTGACATGTGGTCCAACATTATTATTTCTATATATAAAACAACAAACTTTACACTTTCTACGCTCCCAGGCATGTCTAGTAAGTAAAATTTGGGGGATTATAGCAACTTTAATTCTTTTTTTACACTAATCGCATAGTATTTAACATTCATACAGATGCAATTAATATTATTGTGAATTTAATAAAGAGCAAACGTGATATACATTTAATCTCCTGAGACTTTACAATACGATTTTGTTAATAACAAATATGTTTTCTGATAAAAGACACGAATAATTGTATGCAATTATTATACTGACAGTTAAAAGGAAATAATAAATACGTAAAACTGCTTTTCGTACATAATTATGAGGAGCTTTTCAAGACAAAGTTCATAAAAATTACAGTATTAAATGCAATGCAATTGCACGTCACTATTGCATTTCCACTAATGTACTATTGTATTTTCCTCGCATTCATTCATAACTTTAATGAAAGGTTATATTCAGAGATGTGCAGTTTCTGTTCGCTATACAAACGTAACAGATCTGGCAACAATAAGCCCTTTCGTTGCCGCGGGTGATGCCATAACGCTGCGGATAAGAATAACAGGATTTCGGACATTTGTCGTTGTTATAATACACAAATGCAAACACCGGTGTTATATTTGTAACCTGTAACTGTGGCAATGTCTGAAATCCTTTTAACATTTCAATTCATCCATAATCAGTTGTAAATTTGAAACACAATTGATTCACTCATTAAAATTTTATTACATGGTGTCCATAAAGTATTTGAAGCAAATATATGTCGTTAACTGAACAGACCGACCTCCCCATCCACCAATCGTACTAGCGAATTCATTTTATTAAATTGTAATGTTTTGGAGTACGTTAAAATTATATCTGTCTGTTTAAATAAAAATAAGTTTGTGTTAAATGGCCGATCAACAAATGAAAAGAATCATCTTACGTCGGTATTACAATAGGAACCAATTTCGTACCAGATACTTTACATAAGTAAAGTAATTAAACATATATAGTAAGTAAGTAAATATATTTAGTGAAATGCTGGCATTACAGTGTGAAGCGTCCGGTCGAATCCTGAAGTATTAATAGGAAACTGACTCTGATGTGTGTTCCAACTGTGTCGCTTCTAACACTATAGATAAACTGATATAACTGTAACTGTAGGAAAGCACTGTTGCACAATATTATTTATGTACTCTCCTGATATACTTGTATGACCTACGTATACCTAATTTACTCTCTCGTAACGTTGTTCAATTCTGATTTCGAACTAGCCTCATTATTACTTCCTCACAAACAATGTTTTTACATATGAATTAATACTTTATTTTTAGCATAAATCGAACATAAATCGAACACACACAATTGATTAGATCATAATAAATCTCCGAAAAACGTAATTTAAGTGTTTTTGTCCTACAATCAGCTCCATGAATTGCATAATTGACCAGACGATAGTCAATGTAAATTCTTAGAATTAGTCAACCTCTTTTATGTTCGTGTTAATTCGCTACATATTTTATGTAAAATTTTATATATGTGACGACGTCCATATAAATTGCTTATATTACTGTATGCGGCGGAGAGATATTAAAACAGCTGTTTAGCTGAACGATTGTCCTGCGCTCGGCTTTGTGAACCCCGTTGGTGGGGATATACCAGCACAGGAGCTGCAGCAATGGCTAGTGAGTCGTCGTATCGAGGCAAGGAATCGTTCAGAGGAGGATCGGCTCACCAGTTTGGTCTAAGTAACCCTTATCACCTAAGTTTAGAGAGATACAGCTCAAGCCGATACCCAGATGAGCCATGCTAGAAGGACCTTTCACTTTAATAGTACTTTGGCTGATTATTCTTTACAGTAAAAATGTTATCTGTTCCAAGAGTAAGAGTCTGCTTTAGTATTAATTCAAATCCAAAACTCCGGATGTACCTTCAAGTCAATCGCAGTTTTAAGACTTCTTATTAAAGTAAAAAGTAAAGTAAAGATGCCTTATTTTACCAGGCGAATTTAGCGATAAGAAGCCCTCTCTAACACAACCTGGGGACCACCGGGTTAAAGGTGTCTTACGAACCACCACCAACGTCCGGGCAGGCGGGCTGCTTACAAGGACAGGATCGCTCAGAGGTCACCCATCCAAGCAGCAGCCACGCTAGACGTTGCTTGATCCAGTTATCTTGCGATAACCGTTGTACCCGCTACACTGCGCCATTAGCTCATATTCGTTACCCTTTTAGGATCGTTCTTCATGTTAAAAGGGTCTTTAATGTTTGTTCATAGAATAACCAGATGACATGTTCCCACCAATTGGCCCACCACCATCACAATTATTGGATATTAAATATATATTATTAATATCTACCTATTCGTGGCAATAATGAAATCACTCATAACCAACTACATATATATAATACATAGATACATAACAATTATTCTTTATGCATTCTTAATTACAAAAACAAGGTATTTTTCCAATCTCAACAACAACAAAATTTAACCGTTTATAATTATATAAAACGTATATTTGCCGTTGAATTGTAATGAAGAAATGAATAAATGCTCAAAAAACAATATTTAACAAAAGCATTTCATTCTCTTGTTGTAAATGTACTCAATCATTGTCTGACATTGAATGTTAATAAAAAGTAAATATAACTTATTGTATGTTACGTTTTAATAGTCGCTTTATAGTTTTCTTCTGCAGCCTGTCCAGAGGAGCCTCGAAGAATAGGTTCAGGTAGAGAGCCAAGATGTAGGCAGACGCAGCGTCTCCCGTCACTACCCAGAACTGAACAAGTTTTATTAAATTAGGCCGGAATGGTTTGAATGCATGCTAGTGACTAAGCTTTACAAGCATAATTGATCCATTAATGTTGTAACAAACATAGATCTAATACATTGTATATTTTAATGAATGTATAGTATTATACATCTTACAAAATATGTGGCTAAGTTTTAAAGTACCGGTGTAATGTATCAATTACTTTCAGTGTGCTGTTTATACGAGTCATGTATATCATTATTATTATCATTTTTAAATATACAGCCATTAACCTTCCAACTGATTAAGTGTTATAATATTATATTAACAGTCGAAAATATACTGTTGAAACAAACATAGTACACGTTTCTTAGTAACACACTCATAATATGAGTATAAAATTTATGAGTCCAACATCCAGACTGTCTATTATATATATAAAATAAATAAATACGCTAATATTTTGGTGCTATACATTTAAATAGGGTACGTATATTCAATAATAAATATTGGTAATGTTGGATACAGTAAAATATTATCGGATTCTGGCTCTTCCTTCTAGGTATATTTACGAGATCTATTAATCAATTTTAGAAGAGTTAAATGGTTGGTAAGAGATTGCTAACGACACTAGATTAAGTATATACTCATCAGTTTAACTCAAAGTTGCAATAATGGAGGGGGGACCAGCGAACTCCAGGAAGGTGACGATGATTTGGTATATGTACTGAATTCAGTTTAGATAAAGAAAGTCTGCAGATCTAGTCTCGTACTTTACGTGATATATGTATCTGCAGATTCACTTACCAGTTTGGGTACAGTGAGATATTCTGGCACCCTGGTTGACGACGTGAGATATATCTGCGGGATCGTGTGCACAAGGAACACGCAATACGTCAGACGCCCAAACGGTGTGAAAAACCTATGCTTTACCACTTTGTAGAAGGTTCCTGCACACAAAAATGTCAAAAATAGCTTTACATTTTTACCTTTTTTAAAATAATATCCAGAACCCTAATTATTTATCATAACTCTTCTACTATGTTCACAAAGTCATGACATTCAAACTAGGTGACCCCCCCCCACCCCCAAGGAAAACCCTCCAACCCTCCAACCCTCCAAGGACAAGCCCCTCTCAAGTCCCAACCAAGGAAACCCCCCTGGTGGTTGGGGGGTGGGTTAGCCTTTTTGAACCAAGGAAATATCAGTGACTGTATACCGAGAGAGAGAGAGAGAGAGAGAGAGAGAGAGAGAGAGAGAGAGAGAGAGAGAAGATCACTTACCGAAGCCAGTGGTGCCCTCTGCGACGATGAACCACGACATTCCCAGAGCCCAGACGGATCGGTGAATGCCCGCATACAGCGTGTTCTCCCAGAGACTGTAGGGTCGGGCCCTGTCATAGCAGATCCAGCCTGTGAGGCAGCTGCCGAGTAGCAGAGTGCCAGCAACCACCGACCCCACTGCCAAGGTCACCTTGCACAGACATCGAGAGGAATAAGAAAGAGACAGAATGAACTGTATGGAGCAATATATAGGGTCTTTCAAAAGTCAGTGGTCACCCCTGATATTTGAAGACCGTTTTATAGTAAAAATGTGTGGATCTTTTTGTATTTTAATGACTTACTTTTTGGCGTATTAATATATGTTAAGGGCGGCCCTCCTGGGGAGCATGGCAAAAATAAACGTATTCAAATAGTAACTCCATCGATTACAAATTAATGTAAACTTCTCGACCAAAAAAACTCCCGATTTCGATTTTCATTCAAATACACCTAAAAATGACCGGGAGATTATGATAAGCCCCCTTTTCCCGTTTATTTCATGATGATATCATGTACATGAGTGGTTAATTTGTAAAACTGATATCAGGTATGCGTTTTTTGAGCTGAGAACCTACCCAAAAAACCAAGCGTCGTGCCAATCCGTATGTAAATATCTGAAAACCCCATTTCCCTGTTTACAATAAAATATTTCTTTGTTTGTTTACTTCCTAACGATATGTCAAATTTAAGGGGTTACCTTTTGAAAATATTTTGTGCTAGGGTGGGCCCCCAAATTTTTTTGTTTCACCAAAAAGTAGATTTCATTAACCTACAAAGATCTTAAAATTTACATTTCAATTGTTGAAACCGTATAGAAAGCACAGGGGTGGCCACTGACTATTGGATTTTTAGATTTAAGTTTCAGGTAATGGAAATGAATGGAAAATGCATTAGGACAAGCAGGGAAATTTAAACGGAGCACTGAGGAGAATACAAAAGTTTAAGATCCTTGTAATAATGTGGGAATCAAAACATACTGATGAAGATAATGTCAAACGTCATTTCTATATTTCTCTAGAAAATATAGAAAACCATATGATTATATAACTATATGTAGTTATGAAGAGAAAACTGGAAATTAGGGAAAACTGTAACGGCTGTTAAACAAAACGAAAGAGAAAGAGAATATCTTAATAGTAAAGCACTAGAAATAAATCGAAGCGTAAACGAAACTGATGACAAAGAGGAAAATGGTTGATAATATTTGACATGTTGTAAAGGAATATAAGAACTAAGAGGGTAAAGTTAGTAGGAAACCAATTTAATAAGGAAACTTGGCTGCCACATGTAGTAAGTAGTTTAAGAGCTGAAACGATACTACCTTGAGATTTTCGTCATGAGAACAGTGTTAGACATCATGTACTCTTACACTCTTTCTTTTGCTGTATCATTTAAGATATAACAAATGTGCATCTAAATGCGTATTATTTTTAATTCAGTGTATTATTTTTAATGATGAAGGATGAGCAATTTTAGGATGTGTTTCTGAATAATCTTTAAAAATATACAGGGTGTCACGTAACTCTCTGGACAAAGGTATACCACGTTATTGGTCAGGTCAAGATAAACATATTCCACCATAATATTAACACTATGCTTAGTTTCCCATGTGTCTGTCTGTATGTGTTTTTATAAAAGAATTAATATCTAAAAACTAATAAATCAAATTATAACAAATTTGACACAAATGTTTATGATAACAAGACCAGTTACTGAAAATAATATAATACAATTATCTTTAGTATTTTCAAAATGGCGGCTATTAAAACTTTAAAAAAATAATAGCTTAAAATCTAGCATTTTTCTCAAGCATTACAGGAAATACAGTATTGAGAGGGTTTTATCACAATCTAATGACATCATAATCATTTAAATCGAACAATAAATAACTTATTTAGAGCAGATTTACTGTGACAAGACATGGATCACATTGAGAACTGCCGTTTATTTAGTTTTTGTTGGCTACTCGATGAGAACCTTAATGTGGGCCATGTCTTGTCACAGTAAATCTGCTCTCAATAGGTTATTTATTATTAGATTTAAATAATTTATGTGTCATTAGATATTTGATGAAATTCTCTAAAAAAGCTGTTATCCTTGCAATGCAAGATATTCAAAGTATCAACGTTTTAAAGGCTGATATTTTGAAAATATGAAAGATGATTTAATTATATTTTTCACACATGCAGACAGATAGATGGGAAACTAAGCATCGGAGACCCATGTTCTTAAGATGAAATATGTTTGTCTTGACTTAGGCAATAACATGTTATACCTTTGCGTGGAAAGCGCACTATTTTTAAAGTTCTGTATTACATACCGGAGTGAACTTGAAGTTGTGCAGTTTCAGCTGCAAGTAGTAGGATGCAGTGATGATCCCCACAAGGTAAGGTCCGATCCTGTTGTGTCCCGGGATGTACATATCCCGATAGTGTTGTACAGACATTGGGTCTTTCATTAGGCTGCAAAGTGCAAATTTCAAATTTTAAAAAGACAATTTAATCATCAGCCTAACTAAAATATTAGACACTTCCTTAATAAAATTCAGCTTTTAATTTCTCTAATTAGGTACTTTATTATGTTTTTGGAATTGAAACAACATTTTAAGACTTGTTTATTCCTTGCGGTTATTAATATTTACCATTTTATATTTACACGCTTTCAAGCTTACTTTGAATATTTAAAACACGTTATTTTTTATTTCAATAACTGTGAATGATTATTACCTGTACTCAAATTAATCAAACTGTATGAAATAAAATAATTGTTATGAAGATAAACATATATTGTCCTTAATTAGTGTATACAAAACGTATAGCTGAGGTTCTTACAGTTGCTATTGGTTTTTTATCTTCTATTGAAGATTTATTTTCATAAACACACTACAGTATATTTAATTTAACTTTTGAATTCTTTGAGAGTTAAAAGTGAAATCTTTTTGTGTTTGGTATTTTTATATGTTACTACTTTTAAAGTAATAACTTGGAGATATTCTTCTTTGTCTGCATCTACGTGTGAAATATAATATCCACATCAGTAAGTTTTTAACAGCATTATTCAAGGTGATTATGTAACCAACTGTGGATACAGAAAACGGCAGCGTCCAAAAGTACTACAAAATATAAATGTGATCTTACATCAATGAAATTTTCTTCCTCGGACTTAAGTTGAGTTCAGTTCTTCTAAAGAAACAGAATTATTACTATTTCAAGTATTTTTTTGAATTTGTTCAATATGTTTTCCTGTATTTGGATAAAGTAGGTTAGAGTTCTGTAGTTTGATTGTAAAACTATCCGAATAACACTTCTGCCCATGGTCTATAACAGGAAATCCCATTTGTCCATGAAAGTTCAGTTCTCGGTGTTTCATTCAATTCTGTATGAGTGATAGTGATAATAGGGTATTATCACTAAACCTTCATGGTGCTTCCTTGATAATATAATATTACTTTCACACCTCCATAATGGATTCTTACAACAGAATATTATCTCCGTCCCTCCATGATACATCCTTGATACGTTGACTCATTATCCAATCCTGAATAATATATTGCTTACAGCAGTTGATAACGATCCGATGAACCCAAGGATAAACAAAGTCGATGCACCACCTCATATCAATAACATTTATTTAGATGTTCATTTAAATTACAAATGGTTCTCTATTTTCGGACCTGTTGAATGATCCAGACCTGAAACTGTAGTAATACTTTATTTCAGGTGATCTAAAAAAATAAACTTTGAGAAATTCATTACTGGCTGAGCGTAAGAGAAGCCTATCTCTAGATTTTCATTTGTGTCTGTCGGTCTGACTGTCCGCACGATGTCTTGAACACGGAATAACGTGTACACTTGAAAGTTTGCACGAAGCTTCATTTCTATATGACACTGAGTCCGATGTCGGTGCATAGTAATCTGAAGTTTCTGGTTGAGATCTAGCAACTTTAAATGTACAATTGTTACAGAAAAGTAGATTAATCTTAATAAGATTCTCTTCATATTTTACTGTATTCAAATCATATCCAATAATTAGGTGATTATGTAAGTAATAAATTAATTCAAGTCACGATAACAACATATTTCACTTTATGTGTTTCTAAGTTATTAATGATCAATACGTGGACAAACAGACCCAGCGCTAAAACTGCATCAAAAGATTAAGAGAAATTCAATTGTCATTACTGGTGATAATGGTTACTAAAATATACGATATTACAATAGTGGCATAATACATTACATATTACAATAGTGGCAAATTTTTTTCATGTATAAGTAAATCTATGATTACGCTGAACGATAGCTCTAAATCTAAACTGCTCAATATCTTCCGTTTTTATTGTTATTGTTAATTATGGTTGCAGGGCAACACTGACCTCATGTAGTGGAGGACGGTGCCGTAGTATCTGTTTTGGTAAGTTATGATGGCTGGGGTAGTGATGGAGGCTACAAGGGTGATCCACAGCAGAGTCTGGCCCAGGCATGGCCACCTCCACAACACGTACACCAGCACGGACCCTACCATGAAGAACTGCATATCACACGCTAGGTACCACGACTGTACCATACACTGCAACATGGATACATCGTAAAATATTTGTAAAAAATATTTAGATAATAATGCGTACTGGTAGCTGTGAGTGGTTTTAGGTTATGAGTATGTTTTTGACACATAACATAGATACAGATGTTTTCTATGCGAAAGTTGAGTTCCAGTTCACTTTCCTCTTATTGAACCGTTTCTAAGCGACGTATATATATATATATATATATATATATATATATATATATATATATGTATATATATAAAACTTGGTTGCTCTACCATGGTTTGGGATCGTGTCTAAAACATAGCAATTCACTCAAGTATCAAGGAATCAAAGTTAATAAATTTATGAAACGAGAATTTTTTCGCAGATTATATATTTTCTAGCTTGATACACTTGAAACTTAAATAATCATTTATTTCCATTTTTAAATCGTACACTTTTTTACAATTTACAATTATGGAAAATATCAGCCTTCCTTAACCAGCTATGAAGGCTATGAATAGAGAATAAAAATTTAAAATATCAGAATCCACCTTATGAACATTTCACAAAATATAACTTTTGTGGTCTTACATTTTTTTTAATAAACAGTACTATAATTAGAATAAATTATGACGAAAGCTATACTAATAACATAAATCATTAATGAAATTACATAAATACACATAGAAGACCACAAACAATTTAAAAATTGTAATTGGATCCGAAATAACAATAATAAATACAAACATATGACAATAATAAATAGAAAGACGAATTCTTAATGGATCTAAAATTAAATAATTAAAAACAAATATTACTATTTTTGGGGTCAAAATTCATTTCACGCTATTTTATATTACTGAAATAAATTATAAGCAACACTTAAAACCTAAATAGTGCTTTCAAAAATTTGAAGTATTTTTCGTTTATTGCAAGATAACTCGTATTTGATAATTACATTATGTATTCGTGTTCAAGTCACAAACTTTTTGTAAAAATTTGAAATATTTCTAATGATTTGCTTTGTTAATGCGTTTTGGTAACACATTGCAAAAGTTTTCCCTAAGAAAAAAACATTGATCTTTTCCAAATACTTTTTAACACTTTTGGTTTTCTAACCATATTTTCTGATCTCTCGCACAATAGCTGTGACGTATTAATTCTGTATCATCGTTACCACTTCTGTAAAAAATTGTAAAACTTTGAACACAAAAATATGCTGAACCGTTAAGGTGTTTACTTGCAGATACAATGGAAATATGGCTCCCGCTTATTTTTGTTGAACTAACTACATCGTCACACAACTAGATAAAAGTCTAAAAGCCGCCCGTATAAGAATTTGTATACAGTTAACTGTTGCTGATTTAATCTGCCTTTTGGTTTTGTATGTTTAAAGAAAAAATACTCCATTAAATTTTTGTAACCCTCTTGATACCCTACCAATCTGACCTCCACCAAAGCTAGCTCGGCTGACGATCAATGTCTTTTTTTAGCAGATATTTATCTATCGATTTTAAGAAACACCAGTTTGTGTGCTTATACAGTGTAAATTCCCTCTATAAGAATTGTATTTCACATTTAATATTCTCAGTAACATAGAAATCCAAATACCTGTTTAAATTTTTCTGTTATAAGATGAAGCCTGAAATTAAGATCATGCATAATTTCAACGGGTACAATGAGTGGGTACAACGGTTAACGCAAGATAACCGGATCAAGCAACGTCTCCCGTGGCTGCTGCTAGAATGGGTGACTGCTGAGCGATCCTGTCCTTGCAAGCAGCCCGCCTGCCCGGCCATTGGTGGTGGTTCGGAAGTCACCTTTAAGCCATTGGTCTCCAGGTTAAGTATTAGAGAGGGCTTCTTAACCCTAACTTTGCGTGGTGAAATAAGATATTTTTACTTTAATTTAATTTACTTTAATACGAACACATTTTTTATGATAATTTTACCTTTGAACTTCTGTAAAAAAATGCATACATGATAGACACAACATAGCTTGTTTAATTGTACAAGTAACAATTTTAAATAACAGTTAAATGAGATTAAGTTTTAGCTCATATATGGAGGAATTCTGTCTCCATAGAGATAATCTCATAATGTGCGAAATGTGCGGGAAGAAGCATATATTAAGGTTATCGGCCGAAAATCGGACATTACATGGCGCGATAACAAAAACGGTCGGCTGAATTGAGCCTCTCAGTACCCCATTACTTTTATCTATATGTCTTCACATATAGATAATGATCCTTAGCCCAACGTTTTGGAGCTGATAAACTTTATTGTGACATCAGTATATAACAGACTGGCTGACTCCTTGGATATGCCATCTCGGAACTTTTTCTAATATGATTGTGATGTTATATATATATATTACTATATAATAATTACATGTAATTAAAGTGATACCATGTTTGCAATATACACTAGGAATATTTCTTATACTACTAATTACGGTATAAATTAAAAATTCGGTGAATGTTTAGATGTTTGACGTACAGTCACACAAAACCTAGGGAACAGATGTAGACAGAATTGGGAATGCACATTGCTTATATATAACAATAGAACGTGCCCATATTTTAAATCCAAAGTTCCACCCACAAATATTCTAAAAACAGTAGTTTTAAGAGATTTTATTTATTATAAATAATGGCAAAATATTGATAGGCAACTGTTTAATGTCATTGTATTGAATATTAAATCACAGTCGGAATATAAAAAAAATGTCGTGCGAAGACGTGGGTTACTGCTAGTAAATTCATAGGCAGTTATTCATTGTCGAGTTTTTTCGCAGTTTTTTAAATTTCCAATATTTCTATAACGTTTTGCAGCTCGATGTTCAGCATATAACTGGTTCAAATCATATATCTTAATTGGATGAAAACATTGCGGTTAAATACCATTATACTGTTATATGTTACAAAAATACATGACCCTACGTTTTGAGAGTTTAGATTTGTCTTCTTCCTCAAGTATCAAGTATACAATGACGTAAAGTTTAGCATAAACCTTTATTATTAATTTTATGTGTATACTCAACTTTATGAGAATTTTGACAACTGAGAAAGAGAATAGATTTGAACCCTCGAAACGTACTATATATATCTTTAACATATAACGATGGAAAGTTTCCACAACCCTAATATCTTACATCTTTATCAACAAACATTATATCAAGAAACTATTTTAGCTATATAATTCCATATGATGACGTCAATTCCAGTTTTATAGATCGAAGATAGTGGTCGAAAATGTAAACTATGCCATTGTAAAATATTTACTTACTTAACAATGATTTTGCCGTGTTTCGGTAAAGATATAATAAGGAAGGTATAAAATAGTAATTAAGGGCGTCTCAAATCATCCTCCACTATTTATTCCGTTTAAAACTATAGACAGTGATAAATTGTTTTATTTGGGACTTAAAATATATTATTTTCAATTATTCACGAACTACTATACTTTATGAAAAGAAGCAAAGTTGTATAGATTACTCGAAGATAACTAAAGCTTTGTGTAGCAATCCTATTCAAGAGCATTACGGTACAGACAACTTTATTATTTGTGGAAGGTTTTTTTACTGGAAGGTATGGAATTCTTTGATCTGTGGTCTTTGTATAGACTCTGATAGTTGATAGATAGATGCTGTAGATCACATTTGTACAGTATACATAAATTTTATCAAAGGTTTTTTTAATTTCTGTCAATGACAGTTATGTTTATGTGGTGTAGAACAACAATGAATGAACAGCAGCGGCGTGTTTGAATGAATAACATTCAAATATAATATAAAATAAATAAATCCTACTACTTTTAAACTCTTTATTTTTTACTGCCACCTGAAATCTGGCAGTATATATTCCATAGTTAAAACTCTTTCTCAATAAAAGATTAAAATTATGATACTATTTATTACTGTATAAAATGTTATCATCATAATGAATAGATGACGTTTCTTAAATAAATAGCACTATAAGTAGTATTTAGACGTAAACTATGATAAATTTAGTGATATGGATGATAAGGATTAGGAGAGATGAAACTTCATACTAAAAATCTATAAAATCATGTTTAGAGCAGAAATAATGTTTTTATTTTCAACAACTGCTTATTTTTATTTTATGTTTAGGATTTTATAATCTGAAATGCTCTTGCACATAAATACTGGAGGCAGAACTGATATATTTTCTCTCAAAATTCACGGTCACGTTTCTATAATCTATAAAATATGGTACGATCGTGGACGGAATGGTCACGACACAATTCATCCACTAACTCAAACAATATTGAACGTGCTTCGACTAAAACTCACACGAATTGTGAACCGAATTGAATAAACTTTGTTGTCATAGTTTTAAGTAGAACATAAACACTTGAGGCAGAAACTATATATTTTCTCTCACAGTTCACGGTCACGTTTCTAAAATCTATTAAACATGGAAAGATCGTGGATGGAATAATCACGACACAATTCCTCCACTAACTCAAACAATATTGAACGTGCTTCGACTAAAACTCACACGAATTGTGAACCGAATTGAATAAACTTTGTTGTCATAGTTTTAAGTAGAACATAAACACTTGAGGCAGACATGATATATTCTCTCTCACAATTCACGGTCACGTTTCTATAATCTATAAAATGTGAGGCGATCGTGGATGGAATAGTCACGACACAATTCCTCCACTAACTCAAACAATATTGAACGTGCTTCGACTAAACTCACAAGAATTGTAAACCGAATTGAATAAACTTTGTTGTCATAGTTTTAAGTAGAACATAAACACTTGATGCAGAAACGATATATTTTCTCTCACAGTTCACGGTCACGTTTCTATAATCTATTAAACACGGAAAGATCGTGGATGGAATAATCACGACACAATTCCTCCACTAACTCAAACAATATTGAACGCGCTTTGGCTAGAATTCACACGAATTGTGAACCGAATTAAATAGACTTTATTGCCACAGCGTGAAGTAGATGTAGAGAAAGAGTGTGAGGTAAAAGTAATTATGGCTAATAATTAAGAATTAAAATAAATAATTAACTCAGAGTAAGTCATCCTTATTTGATGAGAAATAGTTTATTAGTAACATGAGTAAGAGAAGTAAACAATGGCGAAGAAACAAAAAAAAGGTGTCACTCATAATCCGAACCCTTCTAAATCTTTTTCCCAGATGTGTGTAAGGAGTTTTGGCTATCGTCAAAAGAGTGCAAAAGTGACAGAAACGGTTCCTCAAAAGAGATTTTTCTATTATAACACACGGCATGTTTTAAAGGCATGTGAGTCCTACGGTCTTCGATACTTGCAAAACAAATAGACCACTCTAACCATAAAAATGTGTCAAAGAAGAAGTGGCTTATTCGTTTTTTGATAGAGCAAAGCTTATGCTCGGTCAAAGATGGATTACAAGAGAAATTTAAGAACTCAATAGAATTTCAGGGGCAATAGGTACTCTTAATCAGTGTGGATGTTCTGGTACTCACAGCTGCGATATAAATATTCAGATGTTTTAAAAGACTTCTATTAGAATTATCAGTTACACTTGTAATATTATGCCAAAGACTGTATCTGCTGATAATAGCCAAGCTGCACTAATACAACTATCGGTACAAAAAAGGAAATTATTAATAAAAGAATAGGAAAAATAAGATAAGGCACGTACTATATAAGCTGGATCATTGGCAACTTGTGCCAAATCCATTCTTTCCATATGTTCAAGCCTCGTACATTATATGAACGTGACTGCGATCTGAGAGAGAGAGAGATTCATATTAGATGCACGTTCAATATTGGTTGAGTAAAAGCAGAAACTTGCGCCGAGTCTATTTTACAAAGATTTTTCAGCTTCATACTTAATAGAAAACTGACAGCGATCTGTGAAAGCTATTCGTATTAGATGCATGTTCCATATTGGTTGATTTTCTGCAGAACTTGTGCCGAGTCTAATGTACCCAGATTCTAGAGCTTTATATGTAATAGAACACTGACAGCGATCTGTGAAAGCGATTCGTATTAGATGCATGTTCCATATTGGTTGATTTTCTGCAGAACTTGTGCCGAGTCTAATGTACCCAGATTCTAGAACATTTTTCGTAATAGAAAACTGACAGCGATCTGTGAAAGCTATTCGTATTAGATGCATGTTCCATATTGGTTGATTTTCTGCAGAACTTGTGCCGAGTATAATGTAACCAGATTCTAGAGCTTTATTCGTAATAGAAAACTGACAGCGATCTGTGAAAGCGATTCGTATTAGATGCATGTTCCATATTGGTTGATTCTCTGCAGAACTTGTGCCGAGTCTAATGTACCCAGATTCTAGAGCTTTATTCGTAATAGAAAACTGACAGCGATCTGTGGAAGCGATTCGTATTAGATGCATGTTCCATATTGGTTGATTTTCTGCAGAACTTGTGCCGAGTCTAATGTACCCAGATTCTAGAGCTTTATTCGTAATAGAAAACTGACAGCGATCTGTGGAAGCGATTCGTATTAGATGCATGTTCCATATTGGTTGATTTTCTGCAGAACTTGTGCCGAGTCTAATGTACCCAGATTCTAGAACATTTTTCGTAATAGAAAACTGACAGCGATCTGTGAAAGCTATTCGTATTAGATGCATGTTCCATATTGGTTGATTTTCTGCAGAACTTGTGCCGAGTCTAATGTACCCAGATTCTAGAACATTTTTCGTAATAGAAAACTGACAGCGATCTGTGAAAGCTATTCGTATTAGATGCATGTTCCATATTGGTTGATTTTCTGCAGAACTTGTGCCGAGTCTAATGTACCCAGATTCTAGAACATTTTTCGTAATAGAAAACTGACAGCGATCTGTGGAAGCGATTCGTATTAGATGCATGTTCCATATTGGTTGATTTTCTGCAGAACTTGTGCCGAGTCTAATGTACCCAGATTCTAGAACATTTTTCGTAATAGAAAACTGACAGCGATCTGTGAAAGCTATTCGTATTAGATGCATGTTCCATATTGGTTGATTTTCTGCAGAACTTGTGCCGAGTATAATGTAACCAGATTCTAGAGCTTTATTCGTAATAGAAAACTGACAGCGATCTGTGAAAGCGATTCGTATTAGATGAATGTTCCATATTGGTTGATTCTCTGTAGAACTTGTTCCTAGTCTAATGTACCCAGATTCTAGAGATTTATACGTAATAGAAAACTGACAGCGATCTGTGAAAGCGATTCGTATTAGATGCATGTTCCATATTGGTTGATTCTCTGCAGAACTTGTGCCGAGTCTAATGTACCCAGATTCTAGAGATTTATACGCAATAGAAAATTGACAGCGATCTGTGAAAGCGATTCGTATTAGATGCATTTTCCACATTGGTTGATTTTCTGCAGAACTTGTGCCGAGTCTATATTGGAGAGGTAATGTCCGCTGCTGCCGACCCGACATTATGACATTGTCTCTGGAGCTTCTGTATCGTGCAAAGTTTTGTAATGGGTCACTCCGATCTCTTTATCGAGGTTAGTGTTTTATTTCCTCTCGCCAACACCGCAATTCTTTAGCTTTATATGTAACGGAACGTGACTGGAATCCATTACAGCGATTCATTGCTGTGTATTAGAAGTCTTTTTCACTTCTTCAGAAACTTGACGTACTGTCTTCTTGAAGTAAGTTACCACCCTTTTCTTCACCCGGACAAAACTTACAATTATGGTCTAATATGCACACAATGCCATATATGTAGCACGAATTACTTCATAGTATAACAGAACTAACTTGTGTACTAATTCAGAAATGATTTCATAATGTGAAATGAGTCAAAAACAATTGTTTAAATTAAATAAAATTACTACAAAATCATTGATAGAAGAAGCTGAATTTATATTGTATATCACATTGCATAATATCAAATCAAATCAAATCAAATCTTTTATTGCTCGTCACAATTACACATTGTATGGCAAACGTCAGAATTAATTATAAATTTAAAACTCGCATACCACATTACCACCACGTCCAAACTTACATAATGTTCATGCATTCCAGTCTCATTCATCCATCGCCAATCTCAACCCACTTTCAGCGCTGTGAGTCAGTCATCGAATTGGGCGGTCTCCCAGTTAAACGCCAGAAACTCGTCAACGCTGTAGAATGCAATTTGACACCAGGAAGCGCTTAAGACGAGCTTTTGACGCCTTGGGCGTTTGGGCGTTTGTAATAAAATTTGGCAAACTGTTGATGAAATGAAACACCTGCCTGCGAAGGTAAGTGCTCATAAACCACCGTTCTATGTCTTCCAGTACGGTAGTTATCTCTGCCTCTAGTCTCATACCCGTGTATGTCACGTCCCCTGGTTAGGGCACATTTAGACAAACAGAACCAAGATGTTTCTAAAATGTAGAGACTGGGCAAAGTCAACAGTTGCAAAGTTTTGAATGCTGTCCTGCACGACTCTCTGAAATTCAACTTTGCGATGATACGAATAGCTTTTTTTTTGCAATTTGAACACCTCAGGAAAATTATTGCCTGTACAGGCCCCCCACAACACCACTCCATAGGAAAGGTGAGAGTGAATTAGCCCATAATATGCCGCAATCAATACCTGACTGGGGCAGTTTACCGGGCCAAGGACCTCAAAACATATATTCCTGAGGACAGTTTGGCGCACACATGGTCAATGTGATTATTCCATGTCAACCCTCGGTCGAGGAGTATTCCAAGGAATTTTGAGGAGTAGACTTCTTCCAATAAGGAATCTGCCAACATGACGGCTGGACCCACATTGGGAGTCCGTTGGACGCAGTGTGAAATTCAACACGTTGGATTTCGAAGAATTCGTTTGAAGGTTGAGGTTATTGAAATATTGCACACAAATTGTTGATATCTACAAAGGATTGTAGCTCCAAACCTTCTTTGTGTGTTATCTCTGAAACAGAGAGTCGTGTCATCAGCATACTGCACAATTTTACCATGCAGCAGCGATGAATGTACGTCGTTGACGTATATCAGGAAAAGGATTGGACTGAGTATAGAGCCCTGAGGGACTCCATAACTCAGTTGAATTGGTTTAGAAAATTGGTTTGTTTGAGATCTGAACCACTTGACTTCTCTGGCTTAAAAATGATTTAAGCCATAAGAGCGGCACACCTCGGATGCCATGAGAATGTAATGTGTCAAGCAGTATTTCATGGTCAACGCAGTCGAATGCTTTAGAAAGGTCCAGGAACACACTTAATGTGTGATCCTGACGTTCTAGACCCTCTACAACCATATCAACCAGACTCACCACTGCGTCTATCGTCGATTTATTTTTCCTGAATCCAAATTGGTAATTCAGAAAGCTGGTTGTTTTTGTTTAAGAAATAAAAGCATTCTCGTTAGAAAGAGTTTTTCAAATATTTTGCTCAGTACAGGCAAAATTGAGACTGGCCGATAGTTATTTAATGAACAGGGGTTTTCTTTCTTGAAAATTGGATGCACTTTTGCAATTTTTAGGAGAGAGGGAAAAACTCCTGAGTTAAAAGACAAATTGACCAATTGAGTCAGTGGTTTCACGATATGCTTAGAGCATTGTTTTATTAACCACATGGATCTCGATTCTAGATCATTCGATTTTTTAGCTGGGAATTGTTGAATGATTTTATCGAGCTCTTCCTCAACTACAGGAGTCAGAGCCATTGAGGCTGTTGGACTCTGTCTACGCGTGGGATTCCCCTGTGGCAGCGATGGACGAGGGCCCCGTCCACAAGCAACAGACGCAAAAAATCCGTTAAACTCGTCGGCAACCCTAGAGGCATCGCTCACAAGGGTGTCCCCAATTTTGACTGTGATTTGCTTGGATTCTTGATGTTTATTGTTAATGATGCCCCATACAGTTTTTAGAAACGTTTTTTTGAAGAAGTAATTGATTTTGAGACATCATACGATTTTGCAGCTTGGATCACCTTCCTGTAAATTTTTTTATAATTTCGAAAAAAGATTTTGAACTGTTCATTGGCTGTTTTTCTGTTTATTTCGGAGAAAACTTGAGTTTTTCTCTCGACACCAGAATGCCTTTAGTGACCCAAGTATTATTTACCTTCTTTGGACGAGGTTTGATCGTTTTTGTAGGGCAGCAGGTGTTGAGATGGAAGTTCAAACATTCATTGAAAATTTGAAACTGCTGCTCTACTGGGTGTGAAGAATTTAGAAAATTCCACTTTTCTTTTGAAAGGGAAGCGTTGAGGAGAGCAATATTTTCTGGCCTCGTGTCTCTTATTGTTTTGGTAATTCTTGGTTCTCTCTCGATTTGTTTTCCACTAATGATAGGCCTCTTGGCCATAGTGGTCTGAGATAGCTGTGTTGACCACCGATACTGTGACATTTTTCAATGTTTGTGATGATGTTATCAATAGCCGACTGTGTTGTAGCCGTCACTCTCGTTGGAGTTTTGACCAGCAGTTCAAGGCCGAATGACCGCAGCAGATCGACTAGTCGCTTGGTGTGGATGGATGGTTGCTGTCCATCGCATCCACGTTGAGATCGCCCATCAAGACGTAATTGCATTGATGGTTAGTCAGGTCAGTGAGTAACACTTCGAATTTTGAAAAAAACTGATCTTCATTTCCACTGGGAGACCTGTAAATCCCTATCACAATTAATGTTGACCTGTTAGTTTGTACTTTGATCCCAACTGCTTCGAAATCTTTCGCGGTCGTTTCTTTGATCGTAAATTTTGTAAAAAACTAAATTTTGTCTCAGAGAAAAATTGCTACACCACCTCCTTTGGAGGTCTGGCGACAGTACGCTTCTGCCAAGTTGTAATTTGGAATTTTGCATAGTTCAAGGTTTTTCGTTGTTAAAACCGTTCTCGGTTACAACGAGTATATCTGATTTCAGCTCCTCACACATCAGCTGAATTTCATCCAATTTGTTGGTTGCGTACTGGGCGTTTTGGTGGAGTAGTCTTAGGGAACCTTGAACATGTAATTTTTGATTTGTCTGATTTTGCCGATTTTGGTCGGTCAATTTAGTCCTTTGCTGTAAAGTGGGTCCCCTAAAAAAACTGAATTTTCTTTTAGGTTTGTAGAGCCTCCTTTGATCTGCAGAATGTCCTGGACTGGGGGAGCGTCTCACGGCGTCCGCGTAGGAGACATCCTGGATGCTAGCTGGCCGTTGAGGGGTGGTCGCCGACTCTTCTCGGGCAGCAGCGGGCGTTGGCATGCTGGAAGTGGAAGCAGGCGCTGCGCGAGGATTCCTCCAAAGTCGCGGCTGCGCCTTCATTTTTGATTCTTGAGTGGCTGGACTCATCGCCGCCACGATCATCCCAGCCAGTAACCGCTTTGCCCGCCAGGAGAGATGTTGGCCGTTGTCTCGTGAAATTACCTACGGCTGATGTCATCGGAAGTTTAACACTCTAATAATTGTGTCTAACAGCCAGTTCCTCAATGTAGGCATTCACGAGAACGGTCTCTGATAGTGGACAGGGTGGGTCGGGTCCAGATCGTGGCGATGCGGCAGTGTGGTGAGGATGATCTCGGTGCTGGAAGATCCAGCAGCGATGTACCCCTCCAGATGGCGGGTAAATATTTCGCTGCCCGCCAACCGCCAGGTCGTTAGTGCCGGCGATCAGCACCTCGCAGCAGGGCCGGGGCTCAGATGCCGTTCGAGCTGGTCTCGCAATATCCAGAAACCGGCCGCCGGGTACACAGACGTCGCTCACCGCGGTTGCAGGGCCGAGCTGTTTCCTCACGAGTCCAGCGATGTGGCGAGCGTGGCTATCCCTCGAACAGTTATGGACTTAAAACTGTACGTTGCGTGTAGGGATTTTTGGAGCTTGCCATGATTTCTTTGACGTTTTTTTGAAAGCTAGTTGGATAATTTTGATTTTTTTCCATTTTAGAAAAAGATTCACTTTTTTGTTGAGTTTCATTTTTGTTTGGGGGGCAAATATAATTTTATTTTGAACCGGTGCCGGGTATTTGGGCTTCCTCTTCTTCACTTCTGTCCACCTGTAGTTCTCCTTTGAGATCAGCGCACTCGCAAGTTTTCAGCTGCTGCATGAGACTCTGGTTCTCCGGCCTCCAAGACCTCTACTGTTGTCCTCAATCTGTCGAGAAGGTCAGTCCGCTCACACGTGGCAGCGGTTGGCTGTTTCCGGCAGGTCGCACTGCACTCCGAACTCCACAGAAACGGGTGGGCTGAGGAGCAGCTCGCACTGCACTCCGCGGTCCAAAGTCAAGGGAGCATGAGTCGTCTGGTCGTCGCGGGGACGAGGTGTCGACAGGGAAAATCTGGTCCGTGAACTGCAGTAGGCGGTGTCGGATTCAATAGTATGATCTAGGAGACCCTGGAACTCTTTGTTAAGGCGTTCTATCTCCTTGTTTAGTCTTGCGATCTCTGCTGCTGCATCCTCAGGTGTTGTTTTCAGGGGTCGGTTCGGGTTCCGTAGAGACAGACGCAGGTGGAAAGGCGGTGGGTGGTGAGTGAGGTGGCGGGGTCCGGGCCGGGCGTGGAGCAGGCGGGCGCGGGCGTCGTCCGTGTGTCGGGGGGACGCGGTGGACGCAATTACGGGGCTTAAGTAAAGGCGAAGAGAGGGTTCGCATAGTGACTGGATGATATCCCCACTGTGCTTTTCGTTACAAACCGTCACTCTCGTTATGTTTCTCATCAGTTCTAATTGATGCTCCGCAACTTTTCCCCTAGACACCGCCATGATATTTCGCCGTTTTTTAGAGTCCGTTGTTGCCTAAATTTGAAATTGTTGTATACAATACAAGGTCTACCAGTTTTGGTTTTTTCGATTAAGAAAGACATTGTTGAAATGAATAAATAAATAAATTAGGTAATAAATAAATAAGTTAATAATAAAATACGTTAATAAATAAATTATTCAATAAAATAATGTAGTCAACAGATAAATTTGTCAATAACTAAATTATTAAAATAAATAAGTCAACAATAATAATAATAATAATAACAACAACAACAACAACAACAACAACAGTTTTTTAAAAAATATTAAAAATAATAAAAGTCAACAGCAACAATAAAATCTGAAAAAATAAATAACAAGGTCTCTGTGGTTGCTTCAAGCAAAAAGATATGTCAGAAGCCGGTAATCGAACTGATGTCCTCGAGCGTAACTGACGAGTACGCAACCGATTCTGCCACCCGAGAGGTTGATTGTGCAACTGTTATTACTTGTCTTTATATTGCGCGCTCCAAAGTCACGTGAAACAGCATGTCCTTCTACACTTGTAAATTGCCAGTCTAACCTTGTTAGTTTTGATGGTTAGCTTTTATGGCTATTTACTACTCACAAATGTTTAATGCTGTCCGATTCGTCTTGATCCAGGTTTATGACATTAAATAATACCTTGAATTTGTCAAAACCTTTCGTTATGTCTTTAAAACTAAAAATAAATCAATTTAATTGCGGAGCGTCGTGATGTACGTGTTCGCAAGATAGGACCAGGCCTACCAACCAGTATCTTACTTATTGTGAAAATAATTAATTACTAAGTATTTTCCATAAACCTAAACTAATTAAATAATAAATAAGCTTATTATAATATATTATAGAAATTAATTAGATACTTTATCAATCAAAAACAAACGAAAATTAACTAAGAAAACTTGATTTATTAATCACCTGGTTGTCACTATTGACATAATTGTTGATAAACAGAAGGTTTGTCCACCAGTTGTGCTTGCACCGGTCCACCTCCTGCGTCAGTCGCTCTGTCCACAGAGGCCCGTCCCCCAGGTGAGGGAACACGTAGCTGTAGAATCCCACTACGGCCATGTACACTGGAGCTATCCTGTCACATTACTGACATCAACACCTGTATATCATTTGTGATAAAGAGAATGTTTGTCCACCAATTGTTCCTGCACAGGTTTCTGCACTTGACCGAGACTTACTCTTCCACAGTGTACATTAACATAAAATTTTCTATTTTAACAAAATGACAAGCTATGAACGATAACTCCCTCTAAGCAGGTATTAAGATTGATTTATATACTAGCAAATATCAAATTTAGATGCCACAAGATTTAATAAATACGTGTAACTTAAAAATTTATTATTCAGTATATTAATTAATCCTATTTACAAAGTGTATCATAATTATAAAAATATGTGTCTGGTTAAATTTAAATTTTTCATAAAATCTGTGATTTACAACCCAATAATAATTTCTGCAATAAGAAATATCTTGACTTACAATCTATCTTTATAGGTCTGGTGTAGGTGTAATGTTACCCAACCTGCCTCTGGCGCACAGCCAAACCGTTTACGTCTCTCTGGAAATTGTCATGATATTGCATGTTCTCATATTACAAATAATTGAACTCTTTAAAATTTTGGACTGAAACTATGCAATAATATCGGATGGCATTATTAATTATAGTAACTGGGCATAGCTTTTTATTTGATTTGCAATGACCACGAAGAAAATACGATTTTTTGTTTCCTTAAATGGCAATCACAATGGAAATGGTTAGTTGAATCATATCAGTGCCTATTTTCCACGTTTATGTTCCACTATAATTATGCCGCCCCACAACGGCAATGAATACTAATTTCCAATATCCAGACGGTTTGAATTCGTTACTGCTCCCAGTGAAAGTAAAAATTCATCTACTGTAATACTACTATTACAAATATTTGCAGCACTATATATGTTAATTACGCGTGCCTATAATTATCATATCTAAAAAATGAAAATGCTAAATTTTGTCTAAATCTGCCAGATAAATTATGTGTAAATGAGTTTAAAGAATACAAATATCTGATCAAAAAATAACATTCTCCATATTTTCGCATTTATTATATTATTAACATTGTCTTAATTTATTTAGAGGCCGTCTAAAATTAAGGTGGCTGAAATATGTGAAATTTGTTTAATTAATTTTTGATAAGACACAATAAAAAAGAACCATTTTAATCTAAGAGTCAACAAAATACTAATAATTAAACTACAATCTATTATTATATTGATGAATGTTTTGTAATGAATGAGAAGATTGCTGAGGTAGATCAATATTTACGATGTTGTCGCTACTGTAATTCAATACTAAAACGTAGCTTGTAGATTGTCAAAGCAGCACAATATATGTCCTCCTCCCCATGTCACTTTACTTCACTTCTTAGACTTCAATAATATTTTACAAGCAGTTTTACGTAATAAGATTTTATATTGAAAGAGAATGTGAGAAGTGTTGAGGATCAACATTCACTATGTTTTCGCTACTCTAAGACATCACCAAAACGTGGCTTGTTGATGGCTGTAAAAGCCGGACAATATATGTCCTCCTCCCTTTCTCTTTCTTCACTCTTAGAGTTTATTGTATACAATTTTACGACCTATTTATGTAATCAGATTTGATGTTGAAAGAGAAGGTGAAAAGTGTTGATGTAACGTTGTCGCTACTCTAAGACGCTAACAAAACGTGGCATGTTGGAGGCTGTCAAAGCAGCACAATAAGTGTCCTCCTCCCCTTTTTCTTTGCTTCAGTCTTACAGTTTGATGTATAACATTTTACGAGTAGTTTTACGTAATAAGATTTTATGTTGGAAGAGAAGATGAAAAGTGTAGAGGTGGATCAATATTCACGATGTTGTCGCTACTTTAAGACGCTATCAAAACGTGACTAGTTCACCCCCTCTCCCCAGGCTTTCCAAGCAGTACAATATTGTCTTCCTCCCCTTTGTCTTTGCTTCAATCTTAGAGTTTGATGTATAACATTTTACGAGAAGTTTTACGTAATCAGACTTTATGTAGAAATAGCATGTGAGAAGAGTTGAGGTGTATATACACGATGTTGTCGCTACTCTAAGACGCTAACAAAACGTGGCGTGATGTAGGCTTTCAAAGCTGCAAAATATTTGTCCTCCTTCTCTTTCTCTTTGCTTCAATCTTAGAGTTTGATGTATAACATTTTACGAGAAGTTTTACGTAATCAGACTTTATGTAGAAATAGCATGTGAGAAGAGTTGAGGTGTATATACACGATGTTGTCGCTACTCTAAGACGCTAACAAAACGTGGCGTGATGTAGGCTTTCAAAGCTGCAAAATATTTGTCCTCCTTCTCTTTCTCTTTGCTTCAATCTTAGAGTTTGATGTATACAATTTTACGAGCAGTTTTACGTAATCAGATTTTATGTTGAAAGAGAAGTTGAGAAGTTTGAGGTGGTTGAATATTCACAGTATGGCGCTACTCTAAGACATTAACAAAACGTGGCTTATTGCGAACTGTTAAAACAGATCAATATATGTCCTCCTCCCCTTTCTCTTTGCATCAGTCTTATAGTTTGATGTAAACAATTTTAAGAGCTATTTATATAATCAGATTTTATGTTGGAAGAGAAGATGAAAAGTGTAGAGGTGGATCAATATTCACGACGTTGTCGCTACTCTAAGACGCTATCAAAACGTGGCTTGTTGCAGGTTTAAAGCAGCACAATATATATCCTCTTCCCTTTCTCTTTGCTTCAATCTTAGATTTCGATGTATAATATTATCTGAGCAATATTACGTAGTAATAGAAATGCTGAAAGAGAAGGTGAAAAGTGTTGAGGCGTATCTGCAGTTAGAGGGAGGTAAAATTGAGATAAAGATTTACATTCGAAATGCATGGACTCTCTCTACCATAGCTACGTTGTGTGTATCTTCATATATTTTACATCCAATGGGATATTTTGTTTCTTAAGTTGGTAACCTAGTTGATTCAACTTTCAGGAACCGTAAAAAGGAATTTTATTATTGTTGCGATAATTAAACTTTTGCTACATAATAATTTGGCTAATTATACCATGTTATAAATTCCTTATATAATTGTTTAAACACTCTGGCCATTTATTTTTATGGACTCCCTAGTTTATCTTTATATCAGTATAATGAAAAATCAAGTAAAACCTTTTCTTAATGTTTTTATCCCCATACACGTGTTTCGGTATTCAACCATCAACTGTGTACATTAACCTCTAAGTTAAATATAAAAATGTGGACCATTTAAACAGATATGAAATGTATATGACACAGTTGTAATTTTAATTAGTAATCAGTATTTAATATCTTAATCTTCTTTATTGGGTTTGTCTCATTTTTCCGATTCCTATTTAAAATGTTATGAGGATCTTTATTATAATTTAGGTTGGAGAGCATTTATGTGCTAATTAATAATAAAGCCCAAATGGATATGATCATAATTACTTACAATGTCAACATTAGTATAAAATGGTCGACAAGTGTAACAAGTACCAACTGTCAATCTTGACTTACTCTTAAACCCTTCTTCGACTAAATACATTTACTTTCTTACGTTGTAGCACTTACTGATGCTGCGGTTGTGATTCCGCCAAGGTTGGTAGATGAAAAAGTCCATTCCAGTGGCGATGAAGGCGATTAAAATTGCTACAGCAATTATCATCCTGAAAATTAAAACATATAATATATATAAAGGGTGTAAATTAAGTCCTGATACGTCTGGATATATTCAAAACGGATTGAGATATAGATGTTCGATCTTCACCATCTATTTAAATACTTTTTTGGACTTTTTGGAGGGTAAAACATCCCCCCCTTCAAATTGGGGTAGAGAAGGTCCACTTTAAATTTTCAATTTGCAACCACTATCTTCTGACTTTTCATTTCAAAGGTGAATTCTAAAGAAAGAGAATGGCGTGAGCAAACATATCTACGATGATCCTAGCAAAAATTATGGGCAAATAACCCCTTATATAAACTCAGTTAAGTCCTGATACGCAAATAAACTGAGGCTGCTCCGTTGTATCTTCTTGGTTAGAGCTTAACCATACCACTACTAATATGACTAAAAATAGATCAGTAAGAGCTTTTTTATAATTTGATGCTGTAAACAAATAAAATAAGGTTTATATTTGCGCCCTTGTCGCCAGTATTAATAAACGTAATCTCATCGTGTAGACTGGGTTTCCTGACGTTGTTTAGAGTAATACAGGGAAATTAATGTTATAAACTGCTGGGACACGTAAAGCGTTCAATGTTCAGGTTGGATAGTCATGGCCACACGTCATGACATTACGAACGTTAGCATTTGGCATTATGAAGGTTAGCAAGCAGGTGATACTTCACATGTAGGAAATTAAACTCCTTATGTACAATAATCTATTCTCAATAATGGAGATACATAACCAGCATAAGCTTGTATTTAGTACTTCATATTAAACAACGCGGAATGGGCGCTATGTGTTACGATTTTAAGACGCAAGATGAAAGTGTATCACATGGGTATTACATTTTTCCTTTTCTTCTCCATACATTATGGTTTTGCCAATTTCACGAAATAAAAAAAGAAGAGAAATAAAGATTTTAACGTAAAAGTTATACACTTTTGATTACAATAGGTAGCCTACACAATAAAACTCTTAGCCACTTTAACACTGCAACGTAATTGTAACTAAAGATCTAACGATATTTGTGATAGTTCTGCACTTAGCAGTTGAAGCTGATTACGGTTCAGACTAAAGCCGATACTTTATGGTAATGTTAGGTCAGAGCAGAGACCACAAGTACTTGTAATTACGTTGTGGTTACGTTTGTAAATTTGACAGTTGTGTTGTTAGCAGATGGAGCTGATTACGGTTCAGACTAAATCTGATACTTTGTGGTAATGTTAGGTCAGAGCATTAACCACAAGTACTAGTAACTAATGTTGTGGTTACGTTTGTAAATTTGACAGTTGTGTTGTTAGCAGATGGAGCTGATTACGGTTCAGACTAAATCTGATACTTTGTGGTAATGTTAGGCCAGGCATTAACCACAAGTACTAGTAACTAATGTTGTGGTTACGTTTGTAACACTGATAGTTCTGCAGTTAGCAGTTTAAGCTGATTACGGGGTAGACTAAATCTGATACTTAGTGGTAATGTTAGGAGAGAGCATTAACCACAAGTACTAGTAACTAACGTTGTGGTTACGTTTGTAAACCGATAGTTCTGCATTTGACAGTAGAGGCTGATTACGGTTCAGACTAAATCCGATACTTTGTAGTAATGTTAGGTCAGAATAGAGACCACAAGTACTAGTAACTAACATTGTGATTACGTTTGTAAACCGATAGTTCTGCATTTGGCAGTAGAGGCTGATTACGGTTCAGACTAAATCCGATACTTTGTAGTAATGTTAGGTCAGAATAGAGACCACAAGTACTAGTAACTAACATTGTGGTTACGTTTGTAAACCGATAGGTATGCATTTGGCAGATGAGGCTGATTATGGTTCAGACTAAATCCGATACTTTGTGGTAATGTTAGAATAGAGACCACAAGTACTTGTAACGAACGTTGTGGTTACGTTTGTAACACTGCCAGTTCTGCAGTTAGACGTTGAGGCTGATTACGGTTCAGACTAAAGCCAATACTTTCGGTAATGTTAGGACAGAATAGAGACCACAACGTACTTGTACTTGTGACAGTAGATAAACGGTTGAATGTTACAACAATCATCATCCTTTTAATTTAAACAATGCCAGCACATTGAATTGGTGAACTTTATTTCGCAAAGTGCCTAAATATTTTGCATTAACCATGAATGCAACTGAATTTAAATCTTATCATACCTGTTAATTCAACTAACTTAAAAAGGTACAAGATTATACACTAAATTCGAATTATTATAAATAAGGATTGACATAGTTTTCATTTCTTTCCTCTTTGCAACAATTCTTTATAATTTTCGAATTACTCTTGAATATAAATAAAATTTTATTTCTAAAAAAAGTATCACTACAACTTTGATACATTTTGCAATCTTAAAAAACTACCATGCTTTAAATAAAACAGTATATTACCCACCACGTATCGTATTAAATGATACTGACACTGTGGGTTTTATAATAACCATACAAATGATTTAATAACGCATAGGATTAATTTAATTTAATTCGCACCATGTCAAAAGTATTCCTAGAATTGTTGCGCAAGCAATGTGACGTAACTAAATTCAGTGCTCTGCGTCGAAACTCAATTATCGGTGTTTCAGGGAAAGAGAAGAGCGTCAGACTTTGCTTTGTCCTGCTCCAAGTTTAGTCAGTAGGACCGGATATTTGCTAACAAGGTGTTGGGTTGGTCAGAAGGCAACTATCAGTTTTGCTTTGAATGCTCTCAACATGTGGAATCTTTGCTTCTAGTTTTTCAATGTCTTGAAAATAGATATAACTACTTTTAGTGCCAAAACTATCATCATTTGACAATTTAAACTTGTACACATTACTCATGCTTTTTAAGTTACTCTTGCTACATACTTAATGCATTTTGAAGTTGGAGACAAAGTCCTTAAATTTAAAGGACTTTCTATAAGGCTACTTAACGCTAAACCAATTTCATGTATTATCTCACATTATTAACGACTACCGAGAATAACTTTTACGCGTTATCTTTTCGGTCAAACGTCTTATCGCTAAAAAGATAAAGAACTTGCAACTGATCATCTGCTTTTGGAACTCCAACTTTGTTCTAAAGAAATACATGTACGCAATTGAGTTCATAGTATTTGATATCTCTATCAGACATTCGTAATCAGACCCTCTAGAACATAATTCTGTTACGTGATAGCCTCTGGTCTCATGGGATGATTTTCATTCGTATTATCTGGACTGATAAACACAGCTTGGCAATTTCCTTTATTTACATTATTATTTTAGTTCTTTCCCCCTCTACATCAGTCCTTTACCCACGTACGAACCAATTATCTCAAAACGAGAATCCGTACCCCATTGAAGACCGTGGCATTCAATGTCATGTCAGCATTCATGAACGGGATACTTCTTCCCATGGTTAACACAGAACATGTGGCAGTTAGAATAAATATCGATATGTGTGCCATTTTCACTCATAGAGTTAGTAGGCTACAAAACAACACAAACCACAAGGTTGAAATGGCCTTTTGAAAATAATTCATTTCAATTTGTGTGAAGTTGGAACCGTTTCATTTTTAACCTTCCGGAGAAAATCAAATAGCGCCTACCTAAACTTATAACTTTCAAAGGCTTATGCTATCATATTAAATAATATTTATATAAGACATTTTTTAATGTTTCTTTTCATTAAATTTGACGTAAAATTTTTAAAACGACCGTAATTTAAAATTCTGTAATAAAACTCGGGAAGCTATTTCATTTTTAGTACTAAGCTTTGTTCTCCTATGATTAAACGGCTATGTAGTAAAACACAGTGTAATTTGACTCGTTAAGGAGCTTTCAATTTTAAAATTAAAAGCAACCCGGTAGACAACAAAGAAAATAGTTATAAACGCTCATAGTAACTAATTTAACTAATATTTTATAGATATACGGTATATTATAATAAAGATTAACTGCAAAGAGAAGTTGCAACATCAATTCTTTCGGTCAAAGAAATTAAGTTACAATGCAATAAATTCCTAGTAAAGGAAAAGTCATCACAGCAGAGAGAGTCCTGGCCTGTTATGAATAGTTGTGATAATTTTCGAACACAAATTAACAATAACCTTATTGGAAACTTTTACGTCTAAGAAAGGACACTTCTTGAAAATTAATTATCACACGAGAAAGACAGGTGTATTAATATTAAACTACATATGCAATAAAAAAACTTTTAAAATTCTGATAAGCATAAAAATCCCTAAATACTTTCATCGAAATTTCTAGCAGCATGGCGTCTTATAATGAACCAAGCTATAATATTAATTATCAACATATGTTTTCCTGAAAGCAAAGTGATAAATGAAGTCTCTGAGCGAACTTGCAATGATGGATTCAATTCAGTTTTAAAACACCCAACTTTAAATAACTTTCAACTTAACTAATTATAAGTTCACACTCTATCTACTTCATTATGTTTGATGGAAATAAGTCTGACATTTTGAGATAATGTTTCATCATAATACAACGCAGTTTCGTTTGAAAGGGCCAGACTTTATTAAAATTTTGTTGTTCGCGCAAACGGTATTTCTAAATATTTTTCCTCTATCACAAAATCTTGACTTGTTATTTTCTAAAAAGTTTGACAATATCGGCAGGTATTTGATTTAAAATTAAAGTTTTTATTGAATACGACCCATTCTTTATGAGTATGGTATTTCATTTCGAGAAGAAATATCTTGCTTATCTGTCTCGCAAGAGATTACAGTCCAAAACAAAATAAATAGATACACCCAATTGTTTAAAGAGATAACAATCAAAGCAACAATTGTAGTATTATTAATACATGAATAGTATACTAGTTACTTATGCAAGGTTCATGGTTATTCCAATGTTTGGATTAAAATTCCATCATATGCCCGAAAATGTTAATCATTTTTTCTAAAAACAAGATTTGTGTTGTTTTTATCCATTGTATAAAAGCTCCAATGTAAAATGAATGGATAGAGACTAGTTTTACTATGTTTTGGAATGTCTGGAAAATTAAATATTGGTACAATTTTAAACTCTTTTCTTTGATGATTTACTAGTAGTAACCCAGGGCTTCACACGTAATTTCATAGGTTTTGCAAGTGTATGATCAGTGCTGGTTTGAGTGAATTATATTTCCGACACCAATTTTCAGTTTGCCTTGTTGCCACGATCAAGAAAATACTTTAAAAGTGTATATTTATAACCATTGCAGTTTACTCTGAGTTTTGTTCCATAATTGAGTTTGCCTTGTTTGCCGATCCGGAAAATACATATCACATATCAGAGAAACCTACTTCTGTGAAAAGTGAACAGAGAGTTTTATATCAGTTTTTAAATTTATAGAAAGAGTTAGATAGTAACATTTTATTTTAGGTCTAATACTTAATATTTGGTAAAAATGTACTGTTAAAAGTACATTAACAATGTTACTACGCGTTATTTTCTTTATAAATTGAAAAGTAATTGTTAGTATTTTTGTACATTTCGAGCTAAAATTTATAAAATAGTTCAAAAGCCAGTACAGAGAATTTTCATCTAGTACAGTTCTTGCCAACTGCTTCAAAGGCTGTCTTGGGGGTCAAATTCTGACCATGTTATGTTTTAGGACTTTTCTTAGGTAGATAAGTACTTACATAATCGCTGAAATCTAAAACTATGTAAAAAATAATGGTTATTTCTTAGAGAATGTACTCACTATAAATATTAGTATTATTCATTATTGACGAAGTATATCTGAATTCGCAAGTTTTTTAATATTAGTTTTATTCAATATTGACGCAGTCTATCCGGCTTCGCAAGTTTGTAAATAACATAGTCGCAAGTTTGAGCGTTAATATAGTCAATCATGAATTAATTATTATTATTAAAGTATATAATTTATGGGTTACTTTTAGTATTTAAATACATTTAATACACAATGAGATATTGTAAAGGAATGCAACATTTTCCAATATATTTTTTTATTTTGTGCAAGGCCTTTCTGAATCAAAGATTCCATCATCAGGCACTTCACAAATTAAGTCTGTTTAGCTCACTGGGCTTGAGTGCCATGTTCAATGTAGAATCGTGGAGCTTTGGAAAAAAGGTTTATTGTAAATGAATACAACATTTTCCAATATAATTTTTTAATTTGTGCAAGGCCTTTCTGAATCAAAGATTCCATATCAATCTCCTACACTGAAAAACGATAGATAATTAAACTGTTTTGGGCAGATTTATGAAAGTGAACATTGTATTGTTGGTATGAGACTGCTTTATAAAATGTTCTGGTATAAGATACTGGTGAACACAATCTTCTAGATACATAGCAAATGTAGAACATTTTACCTATGTCGTTTTATCCTACAACTCTATGAGTGTCCTTTTATAGTCTATAACGTGTAGGTATTAGTATTATTACACACAGCCATTATTAACATACTTTGTACTTTATGTCTACATTCAGTATTATGTTTAGTTTTAACCTCGACAAAAATAAGCGACGATTGCAATAAACATGACGGTATTCATTGACGAAGTTGCCGTACATTTCAGGAGACCTTGACCTTATCATATTTAAGAAGTAAAAGCAAAATCGTCGCTCGAGATCCAAAACGAAACCCAAGGCTTTACATTGGCTCTAAGGTAAAAATGACGAAAAGGTAAACTACATAGGGGATTAAACTACGATTAAATATGTAAAGCAAGATTATTTGTTAATTAAACATCATTCCGAAATTTAGTAATTAGTTATTTTTTTACGAAAACTAACTGTCTAACTGCATCAATTCGCTCCTTAATTTAAATGAAAAATGTATATCACACATTGCACAAAGTGTAAGGATAAATAAATTAACTATTGTTCATATGGCCTACCATCTGGGGACATATGAGATTTCTACTAGTTGCTGTCTTAGTGTTAACAATGTCTTTGTACCTTATAAAACTAGTGCGTAAAGTCTTTATTATTCATACAAATATTACTCGTACGTTAGACTTGCTTTAGATTATCTAGCCACATGTATGTATTACAAAACCACCATTGAAGCTAGTGATCATCAAGGTTTTACATAGAGACCCACATAAAAATTATTAAATTTATGAAAATTTCAATTTTATCCATTTCTCAATTCCACCTATGTTAATCTTACAATTTGGAGAAAAAATTAATTAATTTGCATGACACACCTGTCACGATGTCATATTGCATTTATGAACTCAAAGATATACATTCTTTATAACCACATACGAAATTAAACCTGTAATTTGCGTGGACACAAATGGTTTATATATATTAAAATTAATTATATATAATTATATTATATTAAATTATTCTTAATTATATATAAAAAAGAATTGAATCGTTTATTTCAGAAACCATTTCTAACTAAAATTTCAAACAAAAAGAACCTCCATCCTGCATCAGTTCCCACTAAGTACTTGTTGAAATAATGGTCTGTACTTCATTACGTTTAATGTTTCGTTTAAAGAATAAAATAGAGTTTTCTGCTGCTGAGGCGAAATTAGCCTATAGCCGACTGCTGCCACTTATGTCTGAAATGTACGTTTGCTTTTGAATCATAGTGAGATAGTTATTTTATTTCCATTAAATAACAATAAGAATATATCTGACACAAACCCCACACAAAATTAGATTATAACACTAGATATTATTTTATTAATATGATAAAACTGTTAGTGTAATTTACCTTGGAACATTAGTATGTACAATAATTTGGTTTGGTGATCGAATTAGAGTGTCACTATTTTAATGGACAAAAGTTATTTTCTTACGTAATAGGACATATAGTGACACTTTCTTACTGGACGAGTTTTTTGTTGAGTGATCCAACGTATAGTGAAACTCTATTACTAGGCGCTAATTATTTTTTTACGTGATAGAAAGAGTAGTGACACCCTTTTACTTGACGACAGTTATTTTGTTATCCCTAATTTGGAAACTCTGCATGCTTGTCCAGTAATTCATTACATCTCCTTGAATAAAAAAGTGTTGCCTTCTCAGACTTTGACTGGAGTGACGCTTGATAATGTCTCACTGGTACAACTAATGTCCACACACAGGTCTTATTTTTTCTGGTTATATGAATAAGATGTGTTAAAGAGTTGTAATGGCGGAGAAATAATAATTTTTTTAGTAGAAGGCCTACAGGAAGTTTCTCACTTACATTTTATTTTTAAAAAGATATGTTACAATTTCTTTAAAATAGCTGAACGCACTTCAAAAGTTTATCACACATTTTCATATACACCTATATTACATCGGATCAATTCTTTACTATTAGGGTAGTATTCTCCCATGTATTTAGGGCGAAAAATGTTTTACTTTGTTTTTTTGTGATAACCAAAATTATGGAGAAAACCACAGTTTTTTGTTTACAATTTAAATTGTCTCCACTTTAACTCCTCATTATTCAAAAAGCAACGACCGTATACAATTCTTATACAGCATTTATTGCACGACTCTTAACGAATGGCATATACAACATTGAGAGTTGTTAGTTAATAATTACAGGCGTGATAGACTGTTATGTAAACCTTTACGAACTCGGTTATTAGCTAACATTTTGAGATTTTTAAAATTCTGTATCATACTATACTTAATGAATTTCAATACTAATAAATAGGTTAATACTTCCCAAATAGTGAGAAATGTTTCAGATGTAATATATGTGTGGTAGACGTTTGAAGTGAGATATTTAGCGTATGAGAGTGGTCGCCGGGACCCGGTTCCGTCACGGACCTTCTTTAGAAAAACAAACTATGGTGCAGACGATAGACAGACAGACAGGCCCGGACTCGGTCAGCTGCGCCTGCCCCAGACAGGTTAGAGACACATCTGACTCGGATATCTACACGTAGTTGAAACACTGTCACTTCCACTTCCACCTTTCTTCTGTCTCCCGGATGTGTTCTACCTTCCTCTCTCCCTCTTCCTACATCCTCCCCTCTTGGTAACTTCATGTCGATATGAGTTCAGTTGGAAGAAAATTTTTTATAGTCTCTGCAACCGTAAGTTTATCACATCTCCCTCGATTTCTGATTTTAATAAGGGATTGATAGATTTTCCTTTGGCAGTGTGTAAATAAATTTGCAAAGATTAAATGAATACGTGTTTTGAAATAAATTTCAATTGAGAAAAGAAGTAAACGGTGAAACAATTTGAATTATGACGTATGAAAGGGATGAATTATATACACAAGGACAGTCAGTCTTGAATGCAGTTAAAGTGTGGTACCTCGATCTTCTTCATAAAGAAGTTTCATGAAAGTAATTGTGAGATGATGTATAGAAAAAGAACTTATGAAAAGATTTTTATAATTAATGTGAGATCGAAGAGTGAATAACGATTTCGTTTTGATGTCACGGGTATTTCGTATCTGTTTTATTGAGCGTATTCCACAATTTTAATTTTTACGGGCGATTTCAGGTTTAGAATTATGATTTCACAATATATGGAATTTATTTAAAGATTTCAGATCTGTGATTATGGATGTACGATTGACTGAAAGCGTTACAAACAAAAACCATATGCTTCCAAACTGATATAAGATCTGTAACAAAACAAATGTATTTGAGTAAACAGTTATACTGTATAAAGGATAACAAAACGCTGTAGTGCAAAAGTAAAGTAAGTCTTACAAACAGAAACAATACGTTTCCAAACTGATATAAGGTCTGTAACAAAACAAATTTATTTAAGTAAACAGTTATACTGTATAATGGATAACAAAACGCTGTAGTGCAAAAGTAAAGTAAGAGTTGCAAGCAGAAACGATACGTTTCCAAACTGATATAAGGTCTGTAACAAAGCAAATGTATTTAAGTAAACAGTTATACTGTATAAAGGATAACAAAACGCTGTAGTGTAAAAGTAAAGTAAGTGTTGCAAGCAGAAACGATACGTTTCCAAACTGATATAAGGTATGTAACAAAACAAATTTATTTAAGTAAACAGTTATACTGTATAATGGATAACAAAACGCTGTAGTGCAAAAGTAAAGTAAGTGTTGCAAGCAGAAACGATACGTTTCCAAACTGATATAAGGTCTGTAACAAAACAAATGTATTTAAGTAAACAGTTATACTGTATAAAGTATAACAAAACGCTGTAGTGTAAAAGTAAAGTAAGTGTTGCAAGCAGAAACGATACGTTTCCAAACTGATATAAGGTATGTAACAAAACAAATTTATTTAAGTAAACAGTTATACTGTATAATGGATAACAAAACGCTGTAGTGCAAAAGTAAAGTAAGTCTTACAAACAGAAACAATACGTTTCCAAACTGATATAAGGTCTGTAACAAAACAAATGTATTTAAGTAAACAGTTATACTGTATAAAGGATAACAAAACGCTGTAGTGTAAAAGTAAAGTAAGTGTTGCAAGCAGAAACAATACGTTTCCAAACTGATATAAGGTATGTAACAAAACAAATTTATTTAAGTAAACAGTTATACTGTATAAAGGATAACAAAACGCTGTAGTGCAAAAGTAAAGTAAGTCTTACAAACAGAAACAATACGTTTCCAAACTGATATAAGGTCTGTAACAAAACAAATGTATTTAAGTAAACAGTTTTACTGTATAAAGGATAACAAAACGCTGTAGTGCAAAAGTAAAGTAAGTCTTACAAACAGAAACAATACGTTTCCAAACTGATATAAGGTCTGTAACAAAACAAATGTATTTAAGTAAACAGTTATACTGTATAAAGGATAACAAAACGCTGTAGTGCAAAAGTAAAGGAAGTCTTACAAACAGAAACAATACGTTTCCAAACTGATATAAGGTTTGTAACAAAACAAATGTATTTAAGTAAACAGTTATACTGTATAAAGGATAACAAAACCCTGTAGTGCAAAAGTAAAGGAAGTCTTACAAACAGAAACAATACGTTACCAAACTGATATAAGGTTTGTAACAAAACAAATGTATTTAAGTAAACAGTTATACTGTATAAAGGATAAAAAAACGCTGTAGTGCAAAAGTAAAGTAAGTCTTACAAACAGAACCAATACGTTTCCAAACTGATATAAGATCTTAACAAAACAAATGTATTTAAGTAAACAATTATACTGTATAAAGGATAACAAAACGCTGTAGTGCAAAAGTAAAGGAAGTCTTACATACAGAAACAATACGTTTCCAAACTGATATAAGGTCTGTAACAAAACAAATGTATTTAAGTAAACAGTTATACTGTATAAAGGATAACAAAACGCTGTAGTGCAAAAGTAAAGGAAGTCTTACAAACAGAAACAATACGTTCCCAAACTGATATAAGGTCTGTAACAAAACAAATGTATTTAAGTAAACAGTTATACTGTATAAAGGATAACAAAACGCTGTAGTGTAAAAGTAAAGTAAGTGTTGCAAGCAGAAACAATACGTTTCCAAAACTGATATAAGGTATGTAACAAAACAAATTTATTTAAGTAAACAGTTATACTGTATAAAGGATAACAAAACGCTGTAGTGCAAAAGTAAAGTAAGTCTTACAAACAGAAACAATACGTTTCCAAACTGATATAAGGTCTGTAACAAAACAAATGTATTTAATTAACAGTTATACTGTATAAAGGATAACAAAACGCTGTAGTGTAAAAGTAAAGTAAGTGTTGCAAGCAGAAACGATACGTTTCCAAACTGATATAAGGTCTGTAACAAAACAAATGTATTTAAGTAAACAGTTTTACTGTATAAAGGATAACAAAACGCTGTAGTGTAAAAGTAAAGTAAGTGTTGCAAGCAGAAACGATACGTTTCCAAACTGATATAAGGTATGTAACAAAACAAATTTATTTAAGTAAACAGTTTTAATGTATAAAGGATAACAAAACGCTGTAGTGCAAAAGTAAAGGAAGTCTTACATACAGAAACAATACGTTTCCAAACTGATATAAGGTCTGTAACAAAACAAATGTATTTAAGTAAACAGTTATACTGTATAATGGATAACAAAACGCTGTAGTGCAAAAGTAAAGGAAGTCTTACAAACAGAAACAATACGTTTCCAAACTGATATGAGGTCTGTAACAAAACAAATGTATTTAAGTAAACAGTAATACTGTATAATGGATAACAAAACGCTGTAGTGCAAAAGTAAAGTAAGTCTTACAAACAGAAACAATACGTTTCCAAACTGATATAAGGTCTGTAACAAAACAAATGTATTTAAGTAAACAGTTATACTGTATAAAGGATAACAAAACGCTGTAGTGCAAAAGTAAAGTAAGTCTTACAAACAGAAACAATACGTTTCCAAACTGATATAAGGTCTGTAACAAAAAACAAATTTATTTAAGTAAACAGTTACACTGTATAAAGGATAACAAAACGCTGTAGTGTAAAAGTAAAGTAAGTGTTGCAAGCAGAAACGATACGTTTCCAAACTGATATAAGGTATGTAACAAAACAAAATTTATTTAAGTAAACAGTTATACTGTATAAATGGATAACAAAACGCTGTAGTAGTGTAAAAGTAAAGTAAGTCTTGCAAACAGAAACAATACGTTTCCAAACTGATATAAGGTCTGTAACAAAACAAATGTATTTAAGTAAACAGTTATACTGTATAAAGGATAACAAAACGCTGTAGTGTAAAAGTAAAAAGTAAAGTAAGTGTTGCAAGCAAGCACAGAAACGATACGTTTCCAAACTGATATAAGTTATGTAACAAAACAAATTTATTTAAGTAAACAGTTATACTGTATAAAGGATAACAAAACGCTGTAGTGCAAAAGTAAAGTAAGTCTTACAAACAGAAACAATACGTTTCCAAACTGATATAAGGTCTGTAACAAAACAAATTTATTTAAGTAAACAGTTACACTGTATAAAGGATAACAAAACGCTGTAGTGTAAAAGTAAAGTAAGTGTTGCAAGCAGAAACGATACGTTTCCAAACTGATATAAGGTATGTAACAAAACAAATGTATTTAAGTAAACAGTTATACTGTATAAAGGATAACAAAACGCTGTAGTGTAAAAGTAAAGTAAGTGTTGCAAGCAGAAACGATACGTTTCCAAACTGATATAAGGTCTGTAAAAAAACAAATTTATTTAAGTAAACAGTTACACTGTATAAAGGATAACAAAACGCTGTAGTGTAAAAGTAAAGTAAGTGTTGCAAGCAGAAACGATACGTTTCCAAACTGATATAAGGTATGTAACAAAACAAAATTTATTTAAGTAAACAGTTATACTGTATAATGGATAACAAAACGCTGTATTGCAAAAGTAAAGTAAGTCTTACAAACAGAAACAATACGTTTCCAAACTGATATAAGGTCTGTAACAAAACAAATGTATTTAAGTAAACAGTTATACTGTATAAAGGATAACAAAACGCTGTAGTTGTATAAAAGTAAAGTAAGTGTTGCAAGCAGAAACGATACGTTTCCAAACTGATATAAGGTATGTAACAAAACAAATTTATTTAAGTAAACAGTTATACTGTATAAAGGATAACAAAACGCTGTAGTGCAAAAGTAAAGTAAGTCTTACAAACAGAAACAATACGTTTCCAAACTGATATAAGGTCTGTAACAAAACAAATTTATTTAAGTAAACAGTTACACTGTATAAAGGATAACAAAACGCTGTAGTGTAAAAGTAAAGTAAGTGTTGCAAGCAGAAACGATACGTTTCCAAACTGATATAAGGTCTGTAACAAAACAAATGTATTTAAGTAAACAGTTATACTGTATAAAGGATAACAAAACGCTGTAGTGTAAAAGTAAAGTAAGTGTTGCAAGCAGAAACGATACGTTTCCAAACTGATATAAGGTCTGTAACAAAACAAATGTATTTAAGTAAACAGTTTTACTGTATAAAGGATAACAAAACGCTGTAGTGTAAAATTAAAGTAAGTGTTGCAAGCAGAAACGATACGTTTCCAAACTGATATAAGGTATGTAACAAAACAAATTTATTTAAGTAAACAGTTTTAATGTATAAAGGATAACAAAACGCTGTAGTGCAAAAGTAAAGTAAGAGTTGCAAGCAGAAACGATACGTTTCCAAACTGATATAAGGTTTGTAACAAAACAAATGTATTTAAGTAAACAGTTATACTGTATAATGATAACAAAACGCTGTATAATGGATAACAAAACGCTGTAGTGCAAAAGTAAAGTAAGTCTTACAAACAGAAACAATACGTTTCCAAACTGATATAAGGTCTGTAACAAAACAAATTTATTTAAGTAAACAGTTACACTGTATAAAGGATAACAAAACGCTGTAGTGTAAAAGTAAAGTAAGTGTTGCAAGCAGAAACGATACGTTTCCAAACTGATATAAGGTCTGTAACAAAAACAAATGTATTTAAGTAAACAGTTTTACTGTATAAAGGATAACAAAACGCTGTAGTGTAAATTAAAGTAAGTGTTGCAAGCAGAAACGATACGTTTCCAAACTGATATAAGGTATGTAACAAAACAAATTTATTTAAGTAAACAGTTTTAATGTATAATGGATAACAAAACGCTGTAGTGCAAAAGTAAAGTAAGAGTTGCAAGCAGAAACGATACGTTTCCAAACTGATATAAGGTTTGTAACAAAACAAATGTATTTAAGTAAACAGTTATACTGTTTAATGGATAACAAAACGCTGTAGTGCAAAAGTAAAGTAAGTCTTACAAACAGAAACAATACGTTTCCAAAACTGATATAAGGTCTGTAACAAACAAATGTATTTAAGTAAACAGTTATACTGTATAAAGGATAACAAAACGCTGTAGTGCAAAAGTAAAGTAAGTCTTACAAACAGAAACAATACGTTTCCAAACTGATATAAGGTCTGTAACAAAACAAATTTATTTAAGTAAACAGTTACACTGTAAAAGGATAACAAAACGCTGTAGTGTAAAAGTAAAGTAAGTGTTGCAAGCAGAAACGATACGTTTCCAAACTGATATAAGGTATGTAACAAAACAAATGTATTTAAGTAAACAGTTATACTGTATAAAGGATAACAAAACGCTGTAGTGTAAAAGTAAAGTAAGTGTTGCAAGCAGAAACGATACGTTTCCAAACTGATATAAGGTCTGTAAAAAAACAAATTTATTTAAGTAAACAGTTACACTGTATAAAGGATAACAAAACGCTGTAGTGTAAAAGTAAAGTAAGTGTTGCAAGCAGAAACGATACGTTTCCAAACTGATATAAGGTATGTAACAAAACAAAATTTATTTAAGTAAACAGTTATACTGTATAATGGATAACAAAACGCTGTAGTGCAAAAGTAAAGTAAGTCTTACAAACAGAAACAATACGTTTCCAAACTGATATAAGGTCTGTAACAAAACAAATGTATTTAAGTAAACAGTTATACTGTATAAAGGATAACAAAACGCTGTAGTGTAAAAGTAAAGTAAGTGTTGCAAGCAGAAACGATACGTTTCCAAACTGATATAAGGTATGTAACAAAACAAATTTATTTAAGTAAACAGTTATACTGTATAAAGGATAACAAAACGCTGTAGTGCAAAAGTAAAGTAAGTCTTACAAACAGAAACAATACGTTTCCAAACTGATATAAGGTCTGTAACAAAACAAATTTATTTAAGTAAACAGTTACACTGTATAAAGGATAACAAAACGCTGTAGTGTAAAAGTAAAGTAAGTGTTGCAAGCAGAAACGATACGTTTCCAAACTGATATAAGGTATGTAACAAAACAAATGTATTTAAGTAAAACAGTTATACTGTATAAAGGATAACAAAACGCTGTAGTGTAAAAGTAAAGTAAGTGTTGCAAGCAGAAACGATACGTTTCCAAACTGATATAAGGTCTGTAAAAAAACAAATTTATTTAAGTAAACAGTTACACTGTATAAAGGATAACAAAACGCTGTAGTGTAAAAGTAAAGTAAGTGTTGCAAGCAGAAACGATACGTTTCCAAACTGATATAAGGTATGTAACAAAACAAAATTTATTTAAGTAAACAGTTATACTGTATAATGGATAACAAAACGCTGTAGTGCAAAAGTAAAGTAAGTCTTACAAACAGAAACAATACGTTTCCAAACTGATATAAGGTCTGTAACAAAACAAATGTATTTAAGTAAACAGTTATACTGTATAAAGGATAACAAAACGCTGTAGTGTAAAAGTAAAGTAAGTGTTGCAAGCAGAAACGATACGTTTCCAAACTGATATAAGGTATGTAACAAAACAAATTTATTTAAGTAAACAGTTATACTGTATAAAGGATAACAAAACGCTGTAGTGCAAAAGTAAAGTAAGTCTTACAAACAGAAACAATACGTTTCCAAACTGATATAAGGTCTGTAACAAAACAAATTTATTTAAGTAAACAGTTACACTGTATAAAGGATAACAAAACGCTGTAGTGTAAAAGTAAAGTAAGTGTTGCAAGCAGAAACGATACGTTTCCAAACTGATATAAGGTCTGTAACAAAACAAATGTATTTAAGTAAACAGTTTTACTGTATAAAGGATAACAAAACGCTGTAGTGTAAATTAAAGTAAGTGTTGCAAGCAGAAAACGATACGTTTCCAAACTGATATAAGGTATGTAACAAAACAAATTTATTTAAGTAAACAGTTTTAATGTATAATGGATAACAAAACGCTGTAGTGCAAAAGTAAAGTAAGAGTTGCAAGCAGAAACGATACGTTTCCAAACTGATATAAGGTCTGTAACAAAACAAATGTATTTAAGTAAACAGTTATACTGTATAATGGATAACAAAACGCTGTAGTGCAAAAGTAAAGTAAGTCTTACAAACAGAAACAATACGTTTCCAAACTGATATAAGGTCTGTAACAAAACAAATGTATTTAAGTAAACAGTTATACTGTATAAAGGATAACAAAACGCTGTAGTGCAAAAGTAAAGTAAGTCTTACAAACAGAAACAATACGTTTCCAAACTGATATAAGGTCTGTAACAAAACAAATTTATTTAAGTAAACAGTTACACTGTATAAAGGATAACAAAACGCTGTAGTGTAAAAGTAAAGTAAGTGTTGTAAGCAGAAACGATACGTTTCCAAACTGATATAAGGTATGTAACAAAACAAATGTATTTAAGTAAACAGTTATACTGTATAAAGGATAACAAAACGCTGTAGTGTAAAAGTAAAGTAAGTGTTGCAAGCAGAAACGATACGTTTCCAAACTGATATAAGGTATGTAACAAAACAAATGTATTTAAGTAAACAGTTATACTGTATAAAGGATAACAAAACGCTGTAGTGTAAAAGTAAAGTAAGTGTTGCAAGCAGAAACGATACGTTTCCAAACTGATATAAGGTATGTAACAAAACAAATGTATTTAAGTAAACAGTTATACTGTATAAAGGATAACAAAACGCTGTAGTGAAAAAGTAAAGTAAGTATTACAAACAGAAACAATACGTTTCCAAACTGATATGAGGTCTGTAACAAAACAAATGTATTTAAGTAAACAGTTTTACTGTATAAAGGATAACAAAACGCTGTAGTGCAAAAGTAAAGTAAGTATTACAAACAGAAACAATACGTTACCAAACTGATATAAGGTTTGTAACAAAACAAATGTATTTAAGTAAACAGTTATACTGTATAAAGGATAACAAAACGCTGTAGTGTAAAAGTAAAGTAAGTGTTGCAAACAGAAACGATACGTTTCCAAACTGATATAAGTTCTCTAAGACAACAAATATGTTTAAGTAAACAGTTTTACAATATTAAATTACTAAAAAAAACTGTTGTGGCACAAATGTAGAATTATGTTGACAATCTCATCTCGGTGGTAAAAGTACTCGACCTCTATGTTACGTAGCGTGTGTTAGAGGTTTTAATACAAGTTACTATGTGGCACATATTTTTATGTTGACTCTAACATATACTTCACTACAATTTGTTCATCAATCTAGTTGTCTTTACGTTTTTGACGTGACAACGTCTTAAATTAGGTTGCGGCTCGGAGTCACTCATGAAAAAGTGTAACGCCCGGTAACGTTACGATGCCCGTCCAGTGGGTCCGCCGCACGGGATCCGCACGGGATAAAGCAGATAACTGTGGGTCCGCCGCACGGGATAAAGCAGATAACTATGTTTATTCGTGAAAATGTGGAGTGCTTAGATTCGTCATTTACAACAACTACAACAATAAAGGTAAATAATTGTACACTGATATTTCATTATCGTAAACTATGATTGATTGATTAATTGTTAGATTGACACAAAAGTTGAGAAACTGAGTTTATAGGTTATGTCATACTATTGACAAATGTTGATAGTGTTAAGTAAATTATTAGTTTAAATCACTCTGCAATCAATCGTAATTCAGTCGATTGAGAAGAAACAGCGCGTATTGCTAGTCAAACATTTAAAATAACAAATTATAACCTCTAACCAGTCATAACAGTGCGACCAAACAAACGAACTAAACCGACCAATCACCACGCGCGGAGTTAGAATTTAACTGTGTTTAGCAAGAATTTCAAATTCCAATTTTAGTAAATGTTTTATTCAACTTTACCATTTAAAATAACAAATTTTAATTATTTTCAAATTATGTACAATGTCTTAGTAAACAAAATATATTTCTATAGTTCTATAGCAATTCTTATTTTCATTCAATTCCTTGTTCCTATTGTGCAATTTAATAATATTCATATCAATAAATATTCTACCGAGAAAAAGACGTTGTCACGTAAAATCTTCGCCCGTAAAACCGACTTTACAGGCAACCATAATTTTTTTATTTAATTGGAAACGGAGCACTGGTTTTTAATACGTTACAGTAAACACCCTTTTTTACCCTCCTAAGTCAAAAACAAAACTTTAAAAAAGTGTATACTGATAAGTTTGGGGAACCTTTTCGCATCGATTGAATTCGATTAAAGGTCTCGACAAATTAGAAACTTTCAAATTTAATATGTCCAATAATATTCACATTTTATGATCCGCTTTACCTTTAAGGATCTAAGTTTTGGAAGCTCAAAACATAGGCAAATCTAATTTCCTCTCATATTTTGATTTCTTAAATGCAGTGAATCCTACTCTTGACATACAGGGTCTGTGAGTCTCAAAAGATTTTATATTGTAAATCCTAAAATTAATTGAGTTATGTAGAGGGCACGATTACGTTATAAAATCCAACATTATCCAATAGCTACATGCGTCGCCTTGAAATCCAACCGGTCTTAATTTTATTAGGTTATATGATGTTATAATGGCAATTTTGCCTGATTTCGGTCAACCATGTCAGAGGGGATGGAGTCATAACATTGAAGCAGTGACTAAAAAGTAACTGGTCTGCAATTTCTCAGTATTGGACAATTTGATCCAAATTTGTATTCTATAGATTGTGTGTTAACCAAGATTTGTAACAACTTTCAGAGCTAAGAAGACGAGATTTTATTCACTCCACAATTGGACTTATAGAGCACAGCTTCATGGTAAAACAACTGTTAGCAATTTTTGTGCAATAAGTCTTTATATTTAACAGATATTTGACATAACAACTTAATTGATTCTACATCGAGATTGCCGTAATTACAAGCATATTTTACTGAGAGGGGAGAAACCGAATGTAGTAACTTCTACATAAACTTGGATAGAAGTATCGAATCTAATAACTCGTACCTAAAATGATCGCTCAAACGGGTCATCGTCTCGTTTCCTTTTAAATGTTGGCAGAATTTATAAAACTTATATTTTCCTTGGAAGTTCGTTAAAAAGTTTCCAGAGAACTTAATATCGTTATGACACATTCAAATAAATCATAAAATTTATCGTTCTATAAGCTGTATTACTAAATCGATTTTCAAATATAAAAATCTAGGTTCTGATGTACTGAAAAATTGTTCTTTTCTGTTGATAAAAACATCAATTACATATGTTATATCTATTTTCTTATTTATCTTCGGAATATTATAAATTTTAAAACAGTCCGCGAATTCAAGACGAGATGGGTTTACTCCACATGTCAGGTTTCCGGACACACCGATTCTTAATAATGCCTGCACAAGTAATTTAATGAAATATATCGGTCTCAAAGTCGAGTGAACTTATGTTACATTTTTATTTATATTTTAATTGTGCCACCGGCAGTGTTAAGCTTAAGAACCAAAACTAAATATGTTCTCTCCAAAACATAAAATTTTGCGTCTCACACAGACTTTAAGAAAAGCGAAGACAGTAAGTCGGTTTGTGCTAACAAGAAAAAAGAGGTACAATGTCTTAGATATAAGGTACACAAAACATCACTTTTTTACAAATTGAACATCCTGAAAACCAGTAAATTGTATTAAATTAGTGATTAAATCAGTATTAACTTGAATGCGGTGCCGTCAATAACTAAATACCAATCTATATGCAGATTTCCGAGTTCCGGTTACGTACCTCCGAAAACTGTTCCAATTATTTGAAATATTCTGTAGTTTTAATGTGATATAACTTTTATAACATTTTTCATAAAATACTTTTACTACAACATTATATATATATATATATATATATATATATATATATATATATATATATATATATATATACACCGCACATTAGTTAATAACCTGTTAACATCGTTTGCGTTTTTATAGTTGGTAAGAACATACATTTAAAACAGTAGGAAACCAAAACTAATGTTTTTCTATTTATCAAATTTATCTTGATATTGAATCTAAAAACCCATTAAAGCAATATCAAAAGTGATAAAAATAACCAAAAACTCTAAATAATTTCTAAGTTAATCTACTTTGTTTATACTACCTTATCAGCAAAGTCAAAGTTGCTAAACAATATAATTAATTAAAAATTGCTAAATGTTATAGTAACTTACTATACTAATATCTGTATTAGTAATTAAACACCAAGTAATCTACAAGGTAATCCGATTGTACAGTACGAGGATCTCATTCCCTTCAGACAGTGTAGTTACTCATGCAACTCGGCCTTGTCGCCACTTTATTCTCAGAAGTAATCAATAAGGTAGATCCAATTGGACAGTACGAGTATCTCATTATCTTCAGACGGTGTAATTACTCATGCAACTCGGCCTTGTCGCCACTTTATTCTCAGAAGTAATCAACAAGGTAGATCCAGTTGGACAGTACGAGGATCTCATTATCTTCAGACGGTGTAATTACTCATGCAACTCGGCCTTGTCGCCACTTTATTCTCAGAAGTAATCAACAAGGTAGATCCAATTGGACAGTACGAGGATCTCATTATCTTCAGACGGTGTAATTACTCATGCAACTCGGCCTTGTCACCACTTTATTCTCAGAAGTAATCAACAAGGTAGATCCAATTGGACAGTACGAGGATCTCATTATCTTCAGACGGTGTAATTACTCATGCAACTCGGCCTTGTCGCCACTTTATTCTCAGAAGTAATCAACAAGGTAGATCCAATTGGACAGTACGAGGATCTCATTATCTTCAGACGGTGTAATTACTCATGCAACTCGGCCTTGTCGCCACTTTATTCTCAGAAGTAATCAACAAGGCAATTGGATTGCACAGTAAGAGGATCTCATTACCTTCAAACGGTGTGATTACTCGTCCAACTCGACCTTGGCGCCACTTTTATCTCTGGGGCAATCAACAAGGTAGATCCAATTGTACAGTACGATGCTCTTGGTGCCAATTGAAAATGCAATAATTGCCCCACCTCGTCTTGTCGCCACTTTTATCTCTTGCAATCAACAAGGTACATCCAATTAAACAGTACAGTTACGCCATTAGATTGTGTGGGTTTTAATCCAAATTAATATGGAGCCTACCTTTCCCTATTAAGCCACACAGATTTTATTCTCAACTACCAAACTTTAATAAAACCAATATTGACTAATAAGTTATATACTGTAGTGAGATTAATATGCACTAGGATTAGGTTGCAGGAGCCAAAGAAGCATATTTTCTAGGCCATAACCGTGTTCCATATAACTAAATTTGTTGAGCTGCAGAGTTAAAACGTTTCTCTGTAATTTTTATCCGTGTTTCTACTCTTTTGAGTACGTTTTTTTTCTAGTAGGATTGTAGATTCCCTCTATATTAGACTCCATGCATAAATAACAGGACGCTTTTGGACCTATCGATAACCTCCCTTACGGCCCTCGGGAGTTATTTCTCGACATTGTTCGTTATACATAACCTCTTGTATAAGAATCACTTTGTATCGTCAGGATTGTAGATTCCCTCTGTATTAGATGCCATGCATAAATAACAGGACGCTTTTGGACCTATCGATAACCTCCCTTACGGCCCTCGGGAGTTATTTCTCGACATTGTTCGTTATACATAACCTCTTGTATAAGAATCACTTTGTATCGTCAGGATTGTAGATTCCCTCTGTATTAGATGCCATGCATAAATAACAGGACGCTTTTCGACTAATCGATAACCTCCCTTACGGCCCTCGGGAGTTATTTCTCGACATTGTTCGTTATAGATAACCTCTTGTATAAGAATCACTTTGTATCGTCAGGATTGTAGATTCCCTCTGTATTAGATGCCATGCATAAATAACAGGACGCTTTTCGACCAATCGATAACCTCCCTTACGGCCCTCGGGAGTTATTTCTCGACATTGTTCGTTATACATAACCTTTTGTATAAGAATCACTTTGTATCGTCAGGATTGTAGATTCCCTCTGTATTAGATGCCATGCATAAATAACAGGACGCTTTTCGACTAATCGATAACCTCCCTTACGGCCCTCGGGAGTTATTTCTCGACATCGTGCGTTATACATAACCTCTTGTATAAGAAGCACTTTGTATCGTCAGGATTGTAGATTCCCTCTGTATTAGATTCCATGCATAAATAACAGGACGCTTTTCGACTAATCGATAACCTCCCTTACGGCCCTCGGGAGTTATTTCTCGACATCGTGCGTTATACATAACCTCTTGTATAAAGCACTTTGTATGTCAGGATTGTAGATTCCCTCTGTATTAGATGCCATGCATAAATAACAGGATGCTTTTCGACTAATCGATAACCTCGCTGCATCATTCTCATGTAAGGCAAGGATAATAAAGTTTGCATTATCTATAGTTTTATTCTTAGATTAATATCTTGACAATTAGAGTTAACGAGTTACTTCGTTAAAAGTTATTAAAATAAATAACCAAATAATTACGCTTTAATATACCACATTAAGAAGCAAAAGGTAATTATTTTGTGACGTGTGGGACAACTTAAAAATATATGGTTCAATACTTTTACTGCTACTTAACTAAATAATTATTTACGGGTTGTTCATAGATTCATTACGTGTATAAAGTACTCGTTAATTACTTTATAGATTTACAATCAATATAAGAAGTCTTGATATAATATTGTGAGAAATTAATTTTTCCTGTGGGATATTCGGTCGCCTGGCAAGTCTGTCAAAGGAAAGTGAAGGGTCCAATTAGATTACACAGTTACTGAAGAGTTTTTGATGGGATGTGGCGCTCTGACGCCAGTACCAATTAAAGCATAGTTGTCAACTGTAGAGTATAATTACCAAGATCGTATGCTGTCATTGTCACTGTCAAATAACACCACTGGAAATTAAATCCTTGTTCTGTTAATGAATACTATACATGTTTTTACAACAGTAGTATGAAATAAGTAAGAATTTATTTTAGATAATTATCGATGTTTTGCAAATTTAATTGCACGGGTAAAACTATACGTCCTTTATACATACCACAATACAGTGAGTGGAAGATTAGATAATTGGGGTAATTAGAGATAATGAGACCTTCCAGACTTGTGTGGACATAAATGTGGATATCGTGACGTGACCCTATTATTTAGGGAACCTGTATTGGAATACAATTAGAAAATTATACTTCGAGTGACACTTTTCTCTAGTTTGCAGATTTTGAATGTAAAAGAACAGAAAATGTTAGCTAGAATGACGTTTGGCATCATGAACTCCTTTTGTATCGTATTATCAAGATGTTTGGTTAAACTGTCTCTAGCATAATAAACAGTATAATTAGTTACCTCGCTATCTCGATAGATTTTTATCTTTCTTCGCTAGAAGTGTGGGTTGGACAATCTGGCACGTGATCTGAGGTTGGGAAAGTAATGATCAAACATGCCCCAAGCATCAGTCTGGGCTTTGGTGGCGACTTCGGCTACCAAATAAAGATATCACTAAAGATGGTACATAAATTCAAGCTCAGATCAAGTGAGCGCTGTTCTTCCTAAAAACTTAGTTTTTTCGGTTTCCGGTAAGATGAAAATCTTCAAAAAGTAGTGGCTTCCGGATAATAACAAAGTACCAGAAATTTTGCTTTATTTCCTTATTTTGAAAGTTACATAAAGCCTGCAACAAATTTTAGTTTTTGTTTATTAGTCAATGTGTACAAATAAAACATGGTCTAGTATGAACTGTTTATACAAGTTTAATATTGAAAGTACTGTAACTTGAGAATTGCGAAGCCTACTTTACTCTGAGCTTTGTTGTTAAGTAGTTCAAAAGAGTTAGTATGCAAAACCACATCACGCTTTGTGCACCTTGTTCTATATTACTCTTAACTTACACTTCCACAACTGGCCTGTTTCTATTTTTACAGTGGTATGATTAAACCCATCAACGCGAGACTGCATTACCATTCAACGGCTTAAATTTGTCGGGATGATTTATCTGTTGCAAAAACTTTACCTCATGAGTACGTATGGTTATTATTCTTAAACAGTATAAGAGATCAATCAGCTGAGGTTTGCTACTCCACGGTAGAGCGTTTTTGACAGTACTGTTTTCTCCTCATGTTTATGCTCATTTTCAATGCATTTTCACCCATTATGTTAATTACTATCAATCTAATCCTGTAGAGTTGCCTCTGATGGCTACCCGTCATCCATATTCGTAGTAATGTAATCATTTAAAGCCGCTACATATTACTAACTGTCATCCATATTCGTCATACTGTAATCATTTAAAACTGCCTAATATTACTAACTGTCACCCATATTCGTCATACTGTAATAATTTAAAGCCGCTACACATCAATAACTGGCATCCATATTCGTCAAACTGTAATCATTTAAAGCCGCTACATATTACCAAATGTCATCCATATTCGTCATACTGTAATCATGGAGAATTACCACAGATTACTGCCGGTGCTATTCCGGGAACTAAGGTACGGTACTTGTGTTTTGAAATTAAACGTAATCAAAAAAAATGAAAACCCTATACAGTTAACCATTTAACAATTTGCATTTGGTTACTATAACAATCAGCTGACATCTATTTCAAGTCACATCAACCAATCGTTATTAACAATCAGCCATTGTAACTTAGTAAAACAATGTACCATAAAAATATAAAACAGGCAAATCTTAAAATCAAGCATATTAAACATGCATTGTTATAAACTGATTTTGACGTTGCATCCTACTATATGGGTGTTTATTTCACCTAGAAAAGTAGATACGAGTATCATTTACGTCTGGAAGAGTACAAATTTGGAAGTTTTATTATACAGTCAATTTGTTTTTACGTAAAAATTACATTTAAATAGGAATTATATGTGTAGATTATATTTGAAGTACGATATTTAATTAAATGTTCGCCTTGTTTAAAAAGGTAATATGCAATTTAATAGTTTTCCATCATTTTATTTTTGCAAAACAATGATTTTTATTATTTTTATTTTCAAAAAGTGCTGCACTGTAAGTTATTTTAAATATTGTTGAGTGTAGTATCACGTCTTTAAGCGGTTAAATGTAAATTATTGGCTGAATATATTACATAGAATTATTTATAACGTGCTTAATACAATCTTGGGTATTTCGTTTCTACATGATTTAATAACTCGCGCTTGGTGTAGCAGACTATCAATGTGATTCCGACGATGAAATTGGATCTGTGTGCAAGATCCACCGCGGCTGTGTGTGATGCCTCACCTAGTCACAGGATTGTGTCTACATGAACTTGCGCGTGGTGTCAATGTGATTCCGACGATGAAATTGGATCTGTGTGCAAGATCCACCGCGGCTGTGTGTGATGCCTCACCTAGTAACAGGAGTGTGTCTACATGAACTTGCGCGTGGTGTAGCAGACTATCAATGTGATTCCGACGATGAAATTGGATCTGTGTGCAAGATCCACCGCGGCTGTGTGTGATGCCTCACCTAGTAACAGGATTGTGTCTACATGAACTTGCGCGTGGTGTAGCAGACTATCAATGTGATTCCGACGATAAAATTGGATCTGTGTGCAAGATCCACCGCGGCTGTGTGTGATGCCTCACCTAGTAACAGGATTGTGTCTACATGAACTTGCGCGTGGTGTCAATGTGATTCCGACGATGAAATTGGATCTGTGTGCAAGATCCACCGCGGCTGTGTGTGATGCCTCACCTAGTAACAGGAGTGTGTCTACATGAACTTGCGCGTGGTGTAGCAGACTATCAATGTGATTCCGACGATGAAATTGGATCTGTGTGCAAGATCCACCGCGGCTGTGTGTGATGCCTCACCTAGTAACAGGATTGTGTCTACATGAACTTGCGCGTGGTGTAGCAGACTATCAATGTGATTCCGACGATAAAATTGGATCTGTGTGCAAGATCCACCGCGGCTGTGTGTGATGCCTCACCTAGTAACAGGATTGTGTCTACATGAACTTGCGCGTGGTGTAGCAGACTATCAATGTGATTCCGACGATGAAATTGGATCTGTGTGCAAGATCCACCGCGGCTGTGTGTGATGCCTCACCTAGTAACAGGATTGTGTCTACATGAACTTGCGCGTGGTGTCAATGTGATTCCGACGATGAAATTGGATCTGTGTGCAAGATCCACCACGGCTGTGTGTGATGCCTCACCTAGTAACAGGAGTGTGTCTACATGAACTTGCGCGTGGTGTAGCAGACTATCAATGTGATTCCGACGATGAAATTGGATCTGTGTGCAAGATCCACCGCGGCTGTGTGTGATGCCTCACCTAGTAACAGGATTGTGTCTACATGAACTTGCGCGTGGTGTAGCAGACTATCAATGTGATTCCGACGATAAAATTGGATCTGTGTGCAAGATCCACCGCGGCTGTGTGTGATGCCTCACCTAGTAACAGGATTGTGTCTACATGAACTTGCGCGTGGTGTAGCAGACTATCAATGTGATTCCGACGATGAAATTGGATCTGTGTGCAAGATCCACCGCGGCTGTGTGTGATGCCTCACCTAGTAACAGGAGTGTGTCTACATGAACTTGCGCGTGGTGTAGCAGACTATCAATGTGATTCCGACGATGAAATTGGATCTGTGTGCAAGATCCACCGCGGCTGTGTGTGATGCCTCACCTAGTAACAGGATTGTGTCTACATGAACTTGCGCGTGGTGTAGCAGACTATCAATGTGATTCCGACGATAAAATTGGATCTGTGTGCAAGATCCACCGCGGCTGTGTGTGATGCCTCACCTAGTAAGAGGATTGTGTCTACATGAACTTGCGCGTGGTGTAGCAGACTATCAATGTGATTCCGACGATGAAATTGGATCTGTGTGCAAGATCCACCGCGGCTGTGTGTGATGCCTCACCTAGTAACAGGATTGTGTCTACATGAACTTGCGCGTGGTGTAGCAGACTATCAATGTGATTCCGACGATAAAATTGGATCTGTGTGCAAGATCCACCGCGGCTGTGTGTGATGCCTCACCTAGTAAGAGGATTGTGTCTACATGAACTTGCGCGTGGTGTAGCAGACTATCAATGTGATTCCGACGATGAAATTGGATCTGTGTGCAAGATCCACCGTGGCTTTGTGTGATGCCTCACCTAGTAAGAGGATTGTGTCTACATGAACTTGCGCGTGGTGTAGCAGACTATCAATGTGATTCCGACGATAAAATTGGATCTGTGTGCAAGATCCACTGCGGCTGTTTGTAATGCCTCACCTAGTAACAGGATTGTGTCTTGTGAAACTCTGCCACGTCTCGCCTCTCACTCGCTTTAATTAAGTGAATCTCTTCCACTTAGCCCTTGAGTCGCTCTAGTTTCCCTCAAAAACAAACTTTGTAGTTCCGTTTACTTGTGCGACTTTACATTTTAAACTTTACTTATTAATAAAACTAGGAAAATATTAATATAATACGTATTTATCAGTGTAAAATAAAACGTATTTTTTTCTGGAAAGACTATAATGATCATTTAATTTATACCATATATGTTATATACACGATTGTTATACTGGTATTCAATAATATTTACTGTTGTAGAGGCATTTTCAAATCCAACTACATTTTTCTGTCGTGATGAATTTTTTGAAAGAAAAAATGAACAAAACTATTACTATAATGATTATCATTAAAATTTCCAGATGTGAAGTTGGATACTTCACTATCCTCTGGTATATGCTAGAAATATTTTTTGTCAGAACTTGTTTGTTGTCATCCTTGTTGGCTGAGTTAATTGCTATATATTCATTACTTTTTATTTCTTGTGAATACTTTACCTTACGCCTCGGGATTTATCGTTATCTAAAGAAGAGGATAGATTTCAATCCTTGAAACGTAGTATTTTATTTTTTTAAAGATATTTGCGTCATTATTTTTCCAATTTGAAGTTATTCGTGACTGTGGTTGGGTAAGTGCTTGCAGTATTAGTGTAAGACGCAAGTAATACATATTTACCTTATACATACAGTTGCCTGGATGGCTGGAAGTATTATGCACAGCAATAAGTATTTCATTATCGTCATTATTCTCTGCAAACCATGTTAGTATGCGAGACAGATTCAGTCCAGTTACAGCGTCAATGTGGTTACTAAATGGTAAACAAAAAGAAATGACAAAACCAGCTATTGGTATTCTTCGTAGGACTTCCTAATAGGCTTTCAATCAGACAAAACAAAACCTAACAAATGCTCTTAATCATCGTTGTTGATGTTTGTTGATTCTTGCAATAATCTGTTTTATACATAACGCAACTATGGTTTTCGGATTCCTTTAGACGAACATGAATTCATATTTCACGAGTCTAGTCTGCTACAGCTTCAGATTTCAGATGCTGCACGTAACACGAAAGTGAACTGTAGCTAAACCCCAAATTCGCAACCTGTTTTATGATTTGGTGTAGTAAGTCCTTAAATATCTAGTAATGTTTTAAATGCCTCACAATAATTTTAAATGTGACACATTGTGGGGGTTTTATAAAACAATGTGATAGAGTAACTTTGGAGACTTCTAGTTTGCACCATCCTTATTCTGTTTATAATGCTTTTAAAATGAGGTGTCACTTTTTAAGACAATCTGTATAATAAGCTTAGTTGAATCGATTCTTACATATAAATAATTTGATACCTCTATGGAATAAGGTAGTTTATTAGTTGTATGCAACTCTTAATGCATGCTTCACTGTAAAGTGCTGAAGATGTTTTCAACCAACATTTCCACTGACTGTCAATCACTTTTAAACCTTGTTATGATCAAAACGTCGTTTTGTTTTTAAAGGATATTGAGTGCTTTCAAGTAAAACAGGGTTATAAAATGTAACATGACGTCAGTTACAAAGCACATCGTTGTCAATTAGTTCTGGCACTCGGTCTTTTGTTATAAAATTATTCGATATAAACGATGCTGCTTTATTTGTAATTTCGATAAATTATTAGACTACTGTTGATAATTATCTAACCATATAATTAATATCAGGTATGCATTAATGTCACAGTTACCGATAGTTCTCATTTTCTCTTCTCGATTAGTCAACACCCTAAGATACTTCTGGTGTAATTGCTAGTAAATCACCTTTTATTTCTAATGGCTCTAGATAAAAATACGCGTTTTTCCTAAATGTATATTTTGTTAAAAAACCTACAAATATAAATCTGTTTGTTTGTTAAAAAAATATATTTATAACATGATGTAGAATTTTCTATGTAACTTTTACGTTACAGTCTAGTGAAAGATAATACGGCAGCTTAGTACTTTGCATGTATGTGCTATCTATACGACTGCCAAAGCCTCATAAATTATAGATTGCAATATTTTGAATCATTAGCATTAGAGCCTTTAATCATAATCATCAGCCTATAAATGAAACGAATAATGTCTAAGACAGACCGAAATTTACAACTGTCTTAAAAACTATAATCGCAGAAACTGCAAGCGTACGAAATAAATATATACATTAAATATATATTATATATTAAAGTATATATATATATATATATATATATATACTATATATACTATAAATATATATATATATATACTATATATACTATAAATAAATATATATATATATATATATATAGTAATATGTATATATATAATATTATATATAAATATTATATATATTTAAAATAATACATGTTAAGAGTAATTATGATCATCATAAGGTTTTGAAAACAATTGACTTTGTTAGCAACTCTGTCATCGTTTCAAAACCACTATTTATGTTCTAATTTAAACCCCTTTTTAATTTTAAAACCTTACTGTAGATTTAATGCAAATTCTTAAATATCAGTACACACAGTTGAATATTTTATGATAATTATTTTAATGCACACAATCCACTCACTAACCCGTACTCGGACAGAAATAGGCATTCAGAATGTGTTGTGGCGGTAATTACTGACAGCAAGTTAGCGTAACCTGTTAGAATATTGATGTTGACTTCCTCTGAACAGGTAGTGGGGAGATATTGTATAGCACAATGCACATTGTTACAGTGCAAATTACAGTATATCAGTCTACACTGGTGAATATTCGGTGATTATTATTTTAATGCGCACAATCCACTCACTAACACGTACCCCGACGGAAGCAGGCACTCAGAATGTGTTATGGCGGTAATTACTGACAGCAAGTTAGCGTAACCTGTTAGAATATTGATGTTGACTTCCCTGAACAGGTAGTGGGGAGATATTGTATAGCACAATGCACATTGTTACAGTGCAAATTACAGTATATCAGTCTACACTGGTGAATATTCGGTGATTATTATTTTAATGCGCACAATCCACTCACTAACACGTACCCCGACGGAAGCAGGCACTCAGAATGTGTTATGGCGGTAATTACTGACAGCAAGTTAGCGTAACCTGTTAGAATATTGATGTTGACTTCCCTGAACAGGTAGTGGGGAGATATTGTATAGCACAATGCACATTGTTACAGTGCAAATTACAGTATATCAGTCTACACTGGTGAATATTCGGTGATTATTATTTTAATGCGCACAATCCACTCACTAACACGTACCCCGACGGAAGCAGGCACTCAGAATGTGTTATGGCGGTAATTACTGACAGCAAGTTAGTGTAACCTGTTAGAATATTGATGTTGACTTCCCTGAACAGGTAGTGGGGAGATATTGTATAGCACAATGCACATTGTTACAGTGCAAATTACAGTATATCAGTCTACACTGGTGAATATTCGGTGATTATTATTTTAATGCGCACAATCCACTCACTAACACGTACCCCGACGGAAGCAGGCACTCAGAATGTGTTATGGCGGTAATTACTGACAGCAAGTTAGCGTAACCTGTTAGAATATTGATGTTGACTTCCCTGAACAGGTAGTGGTGGGGAGATATTGTATAGCACAATGCACATTGTTACAGTGCAAATTACAGTATATCAGTCTACACCGGTGAATATTCTGTGATTATTATTTTAATGCACACAATCCACTCACTAACACGTACCCCGACGGAAGCAGGCACTCAGAATGTGTTATGGTGATAATTACTGACAGCAAGTTAGCGTAACCTGTTAGAATATTGATGATGACTTCCCTGAACAGGTGGTGGGGAGAATTGTATAGCACAATGCACATTGTTACAGTGCAAATTACAGTATATCAGTCTACACCGGTGAATATTCTGTGATTATTATTTTAATGCACACAATCCACTCACTAACACGTACCCAGACAGAAGCAGGCACTCAGAATGTGTTATGGCGGTAATTACTGACAGCAAGTTAGCGTAACCTGTTAGAATATTGATGATGACTTCCCTGAACAGGTGGTGGGGAGAATTGTATACCACAATGCACATTGTTACAGTGCAAATTACAGTATATCAGTCTACACCGGTGAATATTCTGTGATTATTATTTTAATGCACACAATCCACTCACTAACACGTACCCCGACGGAAGCAGGCACTCAGAATGTGTTATGGTGATAATTACTGACAGCAAGTTAGCGTAACCTGTTAGAATATTGATGATTTTGAACTCCTCTGAACAGGTGGTGGAGAGATGTTGTATAGCACAGTGCACATTGTTACAGTGCAAATTACAGTATATCAGTCTACACCGGTGAATATTCTGTGATTATTATTTTAATGCACACAATCCACTCACTAACACGTACCCCGACGGAAGCAAGCACTCAGAATGTGTTATAGCGGTAATTACTGACAGCAAGTTAGCGTAACCTGTTAGAATATTGTTGTTGAACTCCTCTGAACAGGTGGTGGAGAGATGTTGTATAGCACAGTGCACATTGTTACAGTGCAAATTACAGTATATCAGTCTACACCGGTGAATATTCTGTGATTATTATTTTAATGCGCACAATCCACTCACTAACACGTACCCCGACGGAAGCAAGCACTCAGAATGTGTTATAGCGGTAATTACTGACAGCAAGTTAGCGTAACCTGTTAGAATATTGATGTTGACTTCCCTGAACAGGTGGTGGGGAGATATTGTATAGCAAAATGCACATTGTTAGAGTGCAAATTACAGTATATCAGTCTACACCGGTGAATATTCTGTGATAATTATTTTAATGCACACAATCCACTCACTAACACGTACCCCGACGGAAGCAAGCACTCAGAATGTGTTATAGCGGTAATTACTGACAGCAAGTTAGCGTAACCTGTTAGAATATTGATGTTGACTTCCCTGAACAGGTGGTGGGGAGATATTGTATAGCAAAATGCACATTGTTAGAGTGCAAATTACAGTATATCAGTCTACACCGGTGAATATTCTCTGATCATTATTTTAATGCACACAATCCACTCACTAACACGCACCCCGACGGAAGCAGGCACTCAGAATGTGTTATGGCGGTAATTACTGACAGCAAGTTAGCGTAACCTGTTAGAATATTGATGTTGACTTCCTCTGAACAGATAGAGGGGAGATGTTCAATAAAGAGAATAGTTACAACTACCGCTGAAGCAATGGAAAGGATTTTATCAGGCAGGCTAATATTACCTGTAAAAACTTCATGTGTATGCCTCTATGTTCAATGGAAGTTTTATCTACTCATTTTAAGTAATATCCGATCTAAAATTTTGTGACGGGGAGTAATCTGTTGCAACTTTAATTATTTATTGTATGTTAACGGTCTGATGCTATCCTCATTATTCAAATATAAAAACTACGAGTTATTATTTATTAAAAGTAATAAAGTTGTATATGGAACTCTAGTAAGTCAGACAGACCACGACACCTGTACTCTAATGCAGGTATTGATTCTGTATTGTGGAGTAACTTTATCGTAACTACTGTCTGATGATATCCACATTATTCAGATGTAAAGACTATATGTATTGTGATATTTATTAAAAGTGATATATAAGACATACTGTATATGGAACTCCAGTAAGTCAGTCAGACCACGACAAATGTACTCTAATGCAGGTATTGATTCTGTATTGTGGAGTAAATGTATCGTAACTACGGACTGATGGTATTGACATTATTCTGATGTAAAGTCTACTTTGTATTATTTATTAAAAGTGATTACATAACGTGCCGACTCTGCAGCCTCAGGCTTTTAATCATTCCCTGACTCTACTGTATGTTTTGATTCCGAATTCCATATTGTTTGGATGCGAAGGGATGATGACATTATATTTATTGCATATCAGGTTTTTTATTATAAAAATAGTAGAGAGTAGTTTGCAAGTGGAAACAAGCATAATTTCGTTTACCAGCGACAAAGGGACATCAATACCATATATTATACAACAATTTAGTTTTTATTGTGTTATGGGTTGTGTTTAATGGAAAATCATACATGTCCAATATTAAGAAAGAGAATGCGAATACGTATAAATAAGCAATTTTTCATGGAGATGAGATATAGTGCATTTGCAATTTATTTATTGTTACAAGAGAATATAATATCGTATACTAACAAGCGAATTATAATACATATTATCTGCATACATTGTAGTAAAAATCCTACTGTTTTTAACTGTTATATCCATCAATTATGGATCATTGTTCGGCTATAAACTAGCTTTAGTCCAATTCAAATAGTTTATATACATATTAATCCAGGTACATCGTTTTATCGTTTGATATTTCATAGGTGAAAACTCTTTCAGGCAGGAACAAAGTATTATTTTGTATTGTTCTATTGATTAAGTATTACATTTTTTGTAAGCTTAAAACTGTGTGTTTATGGCAGTAAATGAAATACTAATGTTTCAAATCCAAAAACAAGATACAATTTTTTTAGAACTGATTGATATAGGTTCAATAATCTACGTTTTCAATTACTTTCACTTAAAATATTTGATAGACTGAGTTTCGACTCCCCCTCCCACCTGTAAAATGTACTTAAAATGAGTACGTAGGCTAACCATGAGAATTTGAACAAACTCACAGTCCTATCATAGCGGTCAGGGTCTAATACTTTGTCTGAATGAAGATTTTATTTAGAGAATAAAGAATACTAAAAAAATTACTTCCTTACGTTACAATAAAACCTTTTTTTCCAGTCCTATGTCCATCGCATGAACTTAAATCACCCAGGCTCTTTTTGTAAACGGTCTACCTATAATAAAATACATTATTACTGGTTATAAATATTAAATATAAAAAAGGTTTAATTGTAATGGAAAATGTCTGGTATTATGATTAATAAAGTAATTCAAATTTAAAAAGAAGCCTGTATATTTAAGATATTTACTGGAATAAAACCCCACCCCCATTTTCCAAATAATTCAATTTTATATCTGCACCACATTTAGGAGAACTCAATATTTTATTTCATTGGATTGAAACAATTAAAAAAATTGATCAATAATATAAAATTAAACAGCTCCGTTCGTGTTAACGTCAGGTAGGCAACATAAGTCTTAATTTATTCGTTTTTATAGATAAAATCATCATTGAAAACTACATTATAAATATTTATTGTTGTACGTTGTCGTAAAATCGTAAACTCATCGGTAATTTTAAACTCTTGACATAAAGAAGATTGAAAAACTGTTTCAGTAAAGATTTCAACCACAAGTTTTGGGCGCCTGTCAAAACTTGGGAAACAGTTCTCTGAAAGCGCATAAGTTTGCCGCTCTTTATAAAGTTTCGTGATTAACAAATGTTAGAACACCTGACCAACGTTCAATTCTATTTTATTCATTTTATTACTTTATTTTTTTACCACAATGCCTAAGTCGGTTATATTATTGAATACTTTAAGTTAATGTCTTGAGTTTTGTAAAGAATATTTCATAAAATTTTCGAAAAATTGTCGGACTTCTAAAGGGTTACAGTTGTGTAAAGAATTTTTAACATTTATTCAACCCAGTATTATTTGATTTTACCAAAATGAGTTAAACTTCTCATAGGAGACATAACTAAGAACATAACTTTCAGATAATGTTTCATGTTTGAGTTTTGAATCCACACAGCTTTGTTTTTGTCTCATTTCAATTTAGTGTATGACGATTTTAAATGTATCAAACTTATATTAAGTATGCTTCAAAATAATAACAATATTAATAAAATATTCACCTCCTTTCTTTACTATATTTATAGTTAAAATATGTGATAAATGTCTTTATTTTTACAGCATTAGTTGGTACATACTCGTATATGATGCTATGTTTATTAAACAACAAAGTATAAAACTTTTCGGATTAAACTTGTTGTATAAGCAATCTCCTACACTAAAAAACGATAGATAATTAAACTGTTTTGGACAGATTTATGACATTGAACATTGTATTGTTGGTATGAGACTGCTTTATAAATTTTCTAGTATAAAATACTGGTGAACACAATCTTCTATATATATAGCAAATGTAGAAAATGTTACCTATGTCGTTTTATCCTACAACTATATGAGTGTCCTTTTATAGTCTGTAACGTCTAGATATTAGTATTATTACACACAGCCATTATTAACATACTTTGTACTTTGAGTCTATATTCAGTATTATGTTTGGTTTTAACTTCTACAAAAATAAGCGACGATTGCAATGTACATGACGGTATTCATTGACGAAGTTGCCGTACGTTTCAGGCGACCTTGACCTTATTATATTTAAGAAGTAAAAGTAAAATCGTCGCTTGAGATCCAAAACAAAACCCAAGGTTTCACATTGGCTCGAAGGTAAAAATAACGCAAAGGTAATGCAAAGGTAAACAGCATAGAGTATTAAACTACGATTAAATATGTAAAGCAAGATTATTAGCTAATTATACATAATTACGAAATTTAGTAATAAGTTATTTTTTTACGATACTAACTGTGTAACTGTATCAATTAGCTCCTTAATTTAAATTTAAAATGTATATCACACATTGCAGAAAGTGTGAGGATAAATAAAATAACTATTGTTCATATGGTCTACCATCTGGGGCCATATGAGATTTCTACTTGTTGGTGTCTTAGTGTTAACAATGTCTTTGTACTTTATAAAATTAGTGCGTAAAGTCTTTATTATTGATACGTTTGACTCGCTTAAGATTATCTAGCCACACGTATGTATTACAAAACCACCATTGAAGCTAGTGATCATCAAGGTTTTTCATAGAAACCCACATAAAATTTTGAAATTTATGCAAATTTCAATGTTATGCATTTCCCAATTCCACCCACGCCAATCTTCCAATGTGTATAAAGAATTAACTTGATCGACTGACAGTTACGACGTCATATGACGTTTAGAAACTCACAGATCTGAATTCTTCGTGACCACATAAGAACTAACCAAGTCATTTGTATAGATACAATTAATTGGTTTGTGTATACTGTAATAAAATTAAATATAAAAGAATTATATAATAGCACTAAAAATAATATCAATAATACTTTTCTAACTAAAATTTCAAACAAAAAGAACCTCTAGCCCGCATCAGTTCCCACAAAGAGCTTGTCGCTGAAATAATGGTCTGTACCTCATTACGTTTACAGTTTCGTTTAAAGAATAAAATAGAGTTTTCTGCTGCTGAGGCGAAATTAGCCTACAGCCGACTGCTGCCACTTATAAGTCTGGAATATAAGTTTGCTTTTGAATAATAGTAGTAGGGTTATTTTGTTAGATTAAATGAAAATAAGGATATATCTGACACAATCTCCACACAAAAATTAGATTATAACACTAGATATATTATTTTATTAATGTGATAAAAATTTTATTGTAAATTACATTGGAACATTAGAACGTACAATAATTTAGTTTCGTGATCGAACTAGAGTGACACTATTTTAATGGAATAAAATAATTTTGTTATGTGATAGAACGTATAGTGACACTCTCTTACTGGATAGTAGTTATTTTGTTATGTGATAGAATGTATAAAGACACTCACTTACTGGACAGTAGTTATTTTGTTACGTGATAGAACGTATAATGAAACTCACTTACTGGACAGCAGTTATTTTGTTATGTGATAGAACGTATAAAGACACTCACTTACTGGACAGTAGTTATTTTGTTATGTGATAGAACGTATAATGACACATTCTTACTGGACGGTAGTTTTTGTTGTATGATCTATAACGTAGAGTTACACTCTCCTACTGGACGGTAGTTTTTGTTGTATGATCTATAACGTAGAGTTACACTAGTTTACTGGACGGCAGTTATTTTGTTACGTGATAGAACGTATAATTACACTCTCTTACTCGACAACACTTATTTTGTTACGTGATAGAACGTATAATGACACTCTCTTACCGGACAATTATTTTATTACGTGATAGAACGTATAATGACACTCTCTTACTGGGCAATTATTTTGTTACTTGGTGCAAAACTAAATTAAGAGTTACAAACATAAATTATGTTCGAAACTGATATAAGTTCTGTAAGATACAAAATTTGTTGAAGTAAACAGTTTTACTCTATTAAATGATAACAAAAAGGTGTGGCACAAATGTAGAATTAGGTTGACAATCTCACAGAGGTCTCTAAGATAACAAAGTGTTTAAGTAAACAGTTTTACTGAATTAAATTATAGCAACGCTGTGGTGGAAAAGTGAAATAAGTGTTAAAAACAGAATCTATATGTATGACAACCGATATAAGGTCTCTAAGATAACAAAGTGTTTAAGTAAACAGTTTTACTGTATTAAATGGTAACAAAACTGTGTGACACAAATGTAGAATTAGGTTGACAATCTCATCTCGGTGGTAAACTTACTCGACCTCTATGTCACGTAGCGGGTGTTAGTGGTTTTAATACAAGCTAATATGTGGCACATAATTTTTATGTTCGGACTCTAGCATATACTTCACTACAATTTGTTCTTCAATGTAGTTTTCTTCTTAAGGTTTACGTTATTTATCAAATTTAAAACGGAACGCTGGTTTTTAATACCTAGCAGTAAATATCATTCTATACCCTTTATGTGTATCCAATAATATCCAAAACATAGTGTACATTATTCTAGGACCATTGTGTTATACTAAGCTACTACGTGATAAATTTACAAATATTGAATCTGTAGTCTATTAGTCCCGGTGATTTGTATTAAAACATTGCTGTGAAGTGATAAAACACTTGTGTTTCACCAACTCCCTATTAGTACCCTTGGAACCAGGTTTTTATCCCAGTCCTGTTAAATCGATCATCAACTCAACTCGTTACAATGGCATAATCCCACAGGACTCAGACGCGCTAAACATTGCAAGTCTCTTGAGATGAATTAGTGTAAGCTGTTAATTTCAACATTTATCCTGTAAATAAGTTTTACATCACAATACCGAGAGTAGCCTTTATGTTGAAATGTATAATATACTACCCCATACGACACGGTTGACTACTAATTGTCACACTCTGTCAGAGATCCACTTCATGCGGGTTTCAGTGATATCTAGTGACAAGAATAAACTGTTCACAACAGACGAAATTCCTGTATGCCGAGAAATATACTACCCCATACAACACGGTTGACTACTAATTGTCACAATCTGTCAGAGATCCACTTCATGCGGGTTTCAGTGATATCTAGTGACAAGAATAAACTGTTCACAGCAGACGAGATTCCTGTATACTGATAAAATATACTAGTCCACACAACACGGTTGACTACTAATTGTCAGACTCTGTAAGAGATCCACTTCATGCGGGTTTCAGTGATATATAGTGACAAGAATAAACTGTTCACAACAGACGAGATTCCTGTATGCTGATAAAATATACTAGTCCATACAACACGGTTGACTACTAATTGTCAGACTCTGTCAGAGATCCACTTCATGCGGGTTTCAGTGATATATAGTGACAAGAATAAACTGTTCACAGCAGACGAGATTCCTGTATGCTGATAAAATATACTAGTCCATACAACACGGTTGACTACTAATTGTCAGACTCTGTCAGAGATCCACTTCATGCGGGTTTCAGTTATATATAGTGACAAGAATAAACTGTTCACAGCAGACGAGATTCCTGTATGCTGATAAAATATACTACCCCATACAACACGGTCGACTACTAATTGTCAGACTCTGTCAGAGATCCACTTCATGCGGGTTTCAGTTATATATAGTGACAAGAATAAACTGTTCACAGCAGACGCGATTCCTTTATGCTGATAAAATATACTACCCCATACAACACGGTTGACCACTAATTGTCACAATCTGTCAGAGATCCACTTCATGCGGGTTTCAGTGATATCTAGTGACAAGAATAAACTGTTCACAGCAGACGAGATTCCTGTATGCTGATAAAATATACTAGTCCATACAACACGGTTGACTACTAATTGTCACAATCTGTCAGAGATCCACTTCATGCGGGTTTCAGTGATATCTAGTGACAAGAATAAACTGTTCACAGCAGACGAGATTCCTGTATGCTGATAAAATATACTAGTCCATACAACACGGTTGACTACTAATTGTCAGACTCTGTCAGAGATCCACTTCATGCGGGTTTCAGTGATATATAGTGACAAGAATAAACTGTTCACAGCAGACGAGATTCCTGTATGCTGATAAAATATACTACCCCATACAACACGGTCGACTACTAATTGTCAGACTCTGTCAGAGATCCACTTCATGCGGGTTTCAGTTATATATAGTGACAAGAATAAACTGTTCACAGCAGACGCGATTCCTGTATGCTGATAAAATATACTAGTCCATACCCCCCGGTTGACTACTAATTGTCACACTCTGTCAGAAATCCACTTCATGCGGGTTTCAGTGATATCTAGTGACAAGAATAAACTGTTCACAGCAGACGAAATTCCTGTATGCCGAGAAAATAGACTACCCCATACAACACGGCCGACTACTAATTGTCACACTCTGTCAGAGATCCACATCATGCAGTCATGCAATTTACACACCTGTACAGTGTTTTAGATATATATATGCGGAGAAAATATTATAATCTATATAACTCGGCCGACAGGATACATTTTCACACTCTGTCAGAAATCAGCTTTAGTGATAGGAATAAATTGGTGTAATTTACACACCTGTACCGCGTGTGGTAATCGGCTTAAGTCAGTATCGTGTGTAACACACCACTTCCTGTCATGTCCTTCCTTGTTGTCCGGGGGTCAGTAAATACTTTGCCAATATACAGACTCAAGTAGTGGTGTAGGAGACAGATATATTGGATGGGCGCAGTTTATTGACAGCTGTGTCACCAGCGCTGTGGTGCGTTTATTAGCTCGCCATGGCTTTTAAAATTTTACTTTATTGACTTGCAGTGCATACCTGAAACTATAGTACTATAGTATAGATCTGTTTTTGTATGCATTAATACCATAATGTATACTTTTCTGTGTAAGCATCTATTAAAGTATTTAATATTTACATTGTGTGAACTACTTTACCATATTTTACTAAGCTCAGCATATAACTTTGTAAGCTCACAACACTAGCAAATCTTAATTGCTCAAATATTTCAATTTCTTGAATGCAGTGAATCCTACTCTTGACATATAGGGTCTGTCAGTCTCAAAAGATTTTATATTGTAAATGCTAAAATTAATTGAGTTACGTAGAGGAATTACGTTATAAAATCCAATATTATCCAATAGCCACATGTGTCGCCTTGAAATCCTAACAAATTAATTACGCCTGATTTCAGTCAACCATGTTAGAGGGGGTGGAATCATAAGATTGAAGCAGTGACTAAAGTAACTGGTCTGCAATCTCTCAGTATTGGACTATTTGATCCAAATTTGTATTCTATAGATTGTGTTAACCAAGATTTGTAAAAATTTTCAGAGCTAAGAAGCCGACATTTTATTTACTCCAATTGGACAATTGACAATTCAATTGGTCCACAACTGATCCTGCATCGAGATCCCCGTAATTCCAAGCACATTTGACTGAGAGGGGTGAAACCGAATATAGTAACTTCTACATAAACTTGGATAGAATTGATACTTTTATCTAGTAACTGGTATCTAAAATGATCGACCAACGGGTCATCGTCTCATTGATTTTTAAATGATGGTAAATTAGAAACTGCATTTGTTTCTTGGAAGTTCATTAAAACGTTTTCAGAGAATTTAATATTTTTACTAACGCATTCAAATGAATAATAACCTATTAATTTCTAAAATCCGTATTAGATAATTGCTTTTAAAATATAAAAATATAGTTACAAATGTACTGCAGACTTGTTATTTTCTACTGATAAAAAACTCAAGTACATAGACTATGTTATATATATTCTCTTATTTATCTTCGGAATATCATCAGTTTTAAATAGTCCGTGAATTTACAACGAGATGGGTTTACTCCACATCCATATGCTATAAATATTCTCATATTTATCATTGAAATATATCGGTCTCACAGTTGAGTAAACATATGTTACATTTATATTTAGATTTTAATTGTGCCACCGGCAGTGTTAAGCTTAAGAATCAAAACTAAATATGTTCTCTCCAAAACATAAAATTTTGCGTCTCTCAGACTTTAAGAAAAGCAAAGTCAGTAAGTCGGTTTGTGCTAACAAGAAAAAATAGATACAATGTCTTAGATATAAGGTACACAAAACATCACCTTTTTTACAAACTGAACATCCTTCAAACCAGTAAATTGTATTAAATTAGTGATTAAATCAAAATTAATTTAAACGCTGAGCCGTCAATAACTAAATACCAATCTATATGCAGATTTCCGAGTTCCGGTGACATACCCCCCAACATTGTTCCAATTGTTAAACTGTAATATATTTTAAGAGTATATTGTGTAAAGTTAATTTGAAATATTCCGTAGTTTTAATTTGATATAGCTTTTATAGCATTTGTAATAAAATACTTTTACTACAACATTATAAAAAATGCCGCACATTATTTAACAGCTGTTGTGTTTTAAAATTGATAAGGACATAGTCTTAAACGGTAGGAAATCAAAACTAATGTTTTCCAATTTATCAAATTTATCTTTAAGTTAAATCTACAAACAATTAAACAATAACAAACATTCCAAAACTATAATTTCTTTTTAGTTTACTTGGTTTATACTACCTTATCAGTAACGTCAAAGTTGCTAAACAATATAATTATTTAAAAATTGCAAAATGTAATAGTAACTCATATATTAATATGTGCATTAGTAGTTAAACACCGAGTAATCAATGTAATCCAATTGTACTGTACGAGGATATTACCTTCAGACTGTAATAACTCGTCCAGCTCGACCTTGTCACCACTTTATTCTCAGGAGTAATCATCAAGGTAGACCCAATTGTACAGTACGATGATCTCATCTTCTGACAGTATAATTACTCGTCTAATCCAATCTTGTCGCCACTTTATGCTCTTGAGTAACCAAAAAGGTAGATCCAATTGGACAGTACGAGGATCTCATCTTCTGACAGTATAATTACTCGTCTAATCCAATCTTGTCGCCACTTTATGCTCTTGAGTAACCAAAAAGGTAGGTCCAATTGGACAGTACGAGAAAATCATTACCTTCAGACATTGTAATTACTCATGTAACTCGCCCATGTCGCTAATTAATACTCATAAGTAATAAACAAGGTAGATCCAATTGTACAGTACGTGGATCTCATTGCCTTCAGACAGTGTAATTAATCGTTCAACGCAACCTTGTCGCCACTTTATTCCCAGAAGTAATCAACAATGTAGATCCAATTGTACAGTACGAGGATTTCATTAGCTTAAGATTGTGTAATTACTCGTCCAACTTGGCTTGTCGCCATTTATTCTCTGGAGGAATAAATGAGGTAGATCCAATTGTACAGTAGTACGAGGATCTCATTACCTTCAGACAGTGTAATTACTCATGCAACTCGCCTTTGTCGCCACTTTAATTGTCATGAGTAACCAACAAGGTAGATCCAATTTTACATTACGAGAATCTCATTACCTTCAGACAATGTAATTACTCGTCCAACTCGGCCTTGTCGACACTTTATTATAGGGAGTAATCAAAAAGGTATATCCAATTGTAAAGTACGAGAATCTTATTACCTTCAGACAGTGTAATTACTCGTCCAACTTGGCTTTGTCGCCATTTTATCTCTGGAGTAATCAAAAAGGCACAGCCAATTATACAGTACGAGTTCTCAATGCTTCCCTTAAATTAATAGAAACGTTTGTTTTTTTGTATGTAATATTATTGTTGTAATAAACTCCAGTACTACTCCAGATTTCTGCTTAACCACTCCATACGCCATTAGATTGTGTTGGCTTTAATCCAATTTGATGAACTTATGAGCTATTAAGCCACTTAGATTTTCTTGTTAACTACTAGACTTGACTTAACCAATATTGACTAATAAGTTATATAGTGAATGGACGATGCCCTAGGATTGTGTTTTAGGAGCCAAAGAAGCATAGTTTCTAGACCATAACCGTGTTTCATAAAACTAAATGGTTTGAGCTACAGTGTTAAAACGTTACTCCGTATGATTGTAGATTCCATCTGTATTAGATACCATACATAAATAACAGGACGGTATTCGACTAATCAATAACCTCCGTTATGGTCCTCGGGAGTTATTTGTCGCGATGGTGCGTTATACATAACCCTCTTGTACAAGAAGCACTTTGTATCGTCAGGATTGTAGATTCCATCTGTATTAGATACCATGCATAAATAACAGGACGGTTTTTGACTAATCAATAACCTCCGTTATGGTCCTCGGGAGTTATTTGTCGACATGGTGCGTTATACATAACCTCTTGTAAAAAGAAGCACTTTGTATCGTCAGGATTGTAGTTTCCATATGTATTAGATTCCATGCATAAACCACAGGACGCTTTTTGACTAATCAGTAATCTCCCTTGTATCATTCTCATGTTAGGCAATGACAATAAAGTTTGCAGTATCTACACTTTCATTAATAGATTAGCGTCTAGCATCTTGAATATACGAGGTCTTTAAAAGTTATTAAAATATATAACCAAATAATTACGCTGTCAGTATATCCCATTAAGAAGCAAAACGTAGTTATTTAGTGACGTGTAGGACAACTTGAAAATGTTTGGTCTTATAATTTTGCTGCTATTTATCAAAATATTGTTATACCTGATTATACATTCAATACGTGTATAACGTACTTGCTAATTAATTTGTAGTTTAAAAATCAATATAAGAAGTCTTGAGATAATATTGTGAGAATTAATTTTTCCTGTGGGATATTCTGTCGTCTGTCAAAGGAATGTGAAGGGTCCAATTAGATTACACAGTTACTGAAGAGTTTTTGATGGGATGTGGCGCTCTGACGCCAGTACCAATTAAAGCACAGTTGTCAGCTTTAGAGTACAATTACCAAGGTCGTATACTGACATTGTCACTGTCAAATAATACCACCGGGAATTAAATCGTTGTTCTGTTAATGAATATTATACATGTTTTTACAACAGTTGTATAAAATAAGGAAGAATTTATTTTGTTATTAGTTAAATTAGTTACCTCGCTATCTCGAAGGATGGTTTTCTCTCTACGTTAGAAGTGCGAGTTGCACAATCTGGCACGTCATCTGAGGTCGGGAAAGTAATGATCGAAACTCCCCTGGCCATCAGTCCGGGCTTTGGTGTCGTCTTCGGCGAAAAAAATAAAGATATCACCAAGATAGTATATAAATTCAAGCTCAGATACGTGACCGCTTTTCTTCCAAAAAATTTAGTTATTTAGGCCTCCGGTATTAAAAGCTTTTCCAAAAATATTGCCCTCCGGATAATATTAAGGTACCGAAAACTGTACTATATCACTTTATTTTGAAAGTGACGGAGTGATTAGATAATCGTATTAGTTTTGATTGTTTAGTCATTTAATACAAAAAAATATGCGTCTATTAGGAACTTTTTGTTAAAGCTTAATATTGAAAGTACTGTAACTTGAGAATTACAAAAGCCTACTTTACTCTGAGCTTTGTTGTCAAGTAGTTTAAAAGAGTCAGAATGCAAAACCACATCACGCTTTGTGCACCTCATTCTAATATTACTCTTAACTTACACTTCCACAACTGGCCTGTTTCTATTTTTACAGTGGTATGATTAAACCCATCAAAGCGAGACTGCATTACCATTCAGCGGCTTAAATTTGTCAGGATGATTTATCTGTTGCAAAAACTTTGCCTTATGAGTACGTATGGTTATTATTCTTATATAGTATAATAGATCAATCAGCTGAGGTTTGCTACTGCACGGTAGAGCTTTGTTGACAATACTGTTTTCTCCTTGATGTTTATGCTCATTTTAAATGCATTTTCACCCATTATATTAATTCCTACCATTTGGAAATAAGCACAGTGGCAGGCATTAGATGAACTTGATTTCAGACATTCATATTCTTTAAATATGCATAGTTGGCTTAGAGTACTGTGTCATACGCATTCATCATATTGTAATCATGTAGAGTCGCCAAATATCACAACCTGTCATTTATATTCGTCATAATCTAATCCTGTAGAGTTGCATCTGATGGCTACCCATCATCCGTACTCGTAGTAATGTAATCATGTATAGGCGCCACAGATTACAGCCTGTCATAAATATTCGTCATAATGTAATCATGTACAGCCGCTACTGTACAGTACAGTACAGCCTAACTGTCATCCATATCCATCATAATATTATCATGTATAGGCGCTCCATATTATTAACTGCTATCCATATTCGTCATACTGTTATCATGTAAAGCCGCTACATATTACTAACTGTCATCCATATTCGTCATACTGCAATCATTTAAAGCCGCTACATATTACTAACTGTCATCCATATTCGTCATACTGCAATCATTTAAAGTCCCTACATGTTACAAACTGTCATCCATATTCGTCATACTGCAATCATTTAAAGTGGCTACATACTACTAACTGTCATCCATATTCGTCATACTGCAATCATTTAAAGTCCCTACATGTTACAAACTGTCATCCATATTCGTCATACTGCAATCATTTAAAGTGGCTACATACTACTAACTGTCATCCATATTCGTCATACTGCAATCATTTAAAGTCCCTACATGTTACAAACTGTCATCCATATTCGTCATACTGCAATCATTTAAAGTCCCTACATGTTACAAACTGTCATCCATATTCGTCATACTGCAATCATTTAAAGCCGCTACATATTACTAAACTGTCATCCATATTCGTCATACTGCAATCATTTAAAGTCCCTACATGTTACAAACTGTCATCCATATTCGTCATACTGCAATCATTTAAAGTGGCTACATACTACTAACTGTCATCCATATTCGTCATACTGCAATCATTTAAAGTGGCTACATATTACTAACTGTCATCCATATTCGTCATACTGTAATAATTAAAAGTCGCTACATATTACTAACTATCATCCATATTCGTCATACTGTAATCATTAAAAGTCGCTACATATTACTAACTGTCATCCATATTCGTCATACTGTAATCATTTAAAGCCGCTACACATCACTAACTGTCACGCATATTCGTCATACTGCAATCATTTAAAGCCGCTATATATTACTAAATTTTATCCATATTCGTCATACTGCAATCATTTAAAGCCGCTATATATTACTAACTGTCATCCATATTAGTCATACTGTAATAATGTAAATCCGCTACATATTACTAACTGTCATCCATAATCGTCATACTGCAATCATTTAAAGCCGCTACATATTACTAACTGTCATCCATATTCGTCATACTGTTATAATGTAAAGCCGTTACACATCCCTAACTGTCATCCATATTTGTCAAACTGTCATCATTTAAAGCCGCTACACATCACTAACTGTCATTCATATTCGTCAAACTGTAATCATTTTAAGCCGCTACATATTACTAACTGTCATCCATATTCGTCATACTGTAATAATGTAAAGCCGTTACACATCCCTAACTGTCATCCATATTTGTCAAACTGTCATCATTTAAAGCCGCTACACATCACTAACTGTCATTCATATTCGTCAAACTGTACTCATTTAAAGCCGCTACATATTACTAACTGTCATCCATATTCGTCATACTGCAATCATTTAAAGCCGCTACATATTACTAACTGTCATCCATATTAGTCATACTGTAATAATGTAAATCCGCTACATATTACTAACTGTCATCCATAATCGTCATACTGCAATCATTTAAAGCCGCTACATATTACTAACTGTCATCCATATTCGTCATACTGCAATCATTTAAAGCCGCTACATATTACTATCTGTCATCCATATTCGTCATACTGTAATAATGTAAATCCGCTACATATTACTAACTGTCATCCATATTCGTCATACTGCAATCATTTAAAGCCGCTACATATTACTAACTGTCATCCATAATCGTCATACTGCAATCATTTAAAGCCGCTACATATTACTAAATGTCATACATATTCGTCATACTGTAATCATTTAAAGCCGCTACATATTACTAACTGTCATCCATAATCGTCATACTGCAATCATTTAAAGCCGCTACATATTACTAAATGTCATCCATATTCGTCATACTGTAATAATGTAAAGCCGTTACACATCCCTAACTGTCATCCATATTCGTCATACTGTAATCATTTAAAGCCGCTAAATAGTACTAAATGTCATCCATATGTCGACCAGTGGAAACGAAGATATTTTTTTCTCAAAATTCGAACAATTACTGACAGACCTGACTGATCAACATCAGGAATATGTCGTGATGGGGGATTTTAACATTGACGCGTTGGACAACACACACCATTCCACAGTTCGATTAGTTGATTTACTTAGGTCATTCGACCTGGAGTTGTTAGTCAAAACTCCGACGAGAGTGACGGCTACAACCCAATCAGCTATCGACAACATCATCACCAACCATCCAAGTGTCGCGGTGTCTGTGGTAAACACAGCTATATCTGACCACTACGGGCAAGAAGCTGTCGTCAGTGGAATGAAACTTGAAAGGGAGCCCAAAATTAACCAAACAATAAGAGACACAAGGCCAGAAAACATCGCTCACCTCAACACTTCCCTGTCAACAGAAAAGTGGAGTTTCCTTCACTCTTCTCAATCTGTAGAGCAGCAGTTCAAAATATTTAACGACGTCCTAAATTTCCATATTAACACATGCTGCCCTACAAAAACGATTAATATTTGCGAAAAAACGTCAAAAAACAGATGGATCACAAAAGGTATTCTGGTCTCGAGAGAGAAAGTGAAATTTTTCTCTGAAATTAACAAACGTACTTGTAATGAAAATTTCAAAACATTCTTCAAAAAATACAAAAAAATTTACAGGAAAGTGATCCAAGCTGCGAAAGCATACGATGTCTCCAAATCTATTCTATATTCTAAAAATATTTCAAAAACAACTTGGGACATCATTAATAATAAAACAAAAGTTAAAAAACAAATCAAAATTAAAAATGGGAATATACTTGTGGAGGATGGAACTGAGGTTGCCAATCAGTTTAACGAATTTTTCGCATCCGTTGCTGTTGGGCAAAGTCCTCGGCCGTCTGAACCGCAAGTACGTCCCTCGCGAAGACAGAGTCCAGCAGCCTCAATGTTGCTGACGCCTGTCACTGAGGATGAGCTTCACCGAATTATTCAGCAGCTCCCAGCCATAAAGTCAAATGATCTTAATCTAATGTCCACATGGCTCATCAAACAATGCTGCAAGCATTTGGTGAGACCTTTAAACAAATTGGTAAATTCTTCATTCCAAACAGGAGTTTTCCCCTCCCTCCTGAAAATTGCAAAAGTTGTTCCAATTTTCAAAAAAGACGATCAATTTTCAATCAATAACTATCGGCGTGTCTCAATTTTGCCAGTATTGAGCAAAATTTTTGAAAAGCTTTTTCTCATAAGAATGCTTCAATTTTTGGACAAATACAGTCAGCTCTCATATGAAAAATTTGGATTCAGAAAGGGCAAATCGACGACAGACGCAGTAGTGAGTCTTGTCGATATGATTGTAGAGGGAATAGAATGTCGGAACCACACAATGAGTGTGTTCTTAGACTTGTCCAAAGCATTCGACTGTGTTGACCATAGCATACTGCTCGACAGACTTGGGTCCCATGGCATCAGAGGCGTGCCCCTTAAATGGCTTAGCTCATTTCCAAGTCATAGATCCCAAGTTGTCCAAATATCAAATCAATTGTCAAAACCAATAGAACTGAGGTACGGTGTTCCCCAGGGATCCATTCTCAGTCCTGTGCTTTTCCTGCTTTATGTCAACGACATAGGATCATCACTTCTGCATGGAGGACTAGTGCAGTATGCTGATGATACGACTCTCTGTTTTAGTGCAAGATCAAGTGAAGTGTTGGAACAACAGGCCTTTGTTGACATCAATAACTGTGTACAATACTTCCAAAGCCTCAATCTCACAACAAACTCCTCAAAATCCAACGTTTTAAATTTTGCCTTGCGCGATGTAGGCAACCATTGTGGATCTGCCGTCTTGTTAGCTGATTCCACACTGGAAGAAGTCCTCTCTTCAAAATTCCTAGGAATACACCTTGATCGAGGGTTGACTTGGAATGAACACATCAATCATGTTTGCGCAAAAATTTCCTCAGGCATTTATGTCTTGAGATCCTTAGCCAAATACTGCCCAAGTCAGGTACTGATAACGGCGTATTATGGCTTAATTTACCCCCATTTGTCTTACGGAGTGGTCCTGTGGGGAGCGTGCGCAAGCTCTCAGTTTCAGAGAGCATTCAAACTCCAAAAAAAAGCTATTCGAATAATTGCAAAAATAAAATTCAGAGAGTCGTGCAGGCAAGCTTTTAAGGAATTACAGCTGTTAACTCTCCCGTGTCTGTACATTTTAGAAACCACTTTGTTTTGTATGTATAAGTGTGCGTTAACCAGAGGCCGGGACATACATACGCATGAGACACGAGGTAGAGAATTACTACGAACTGCAAGCCACAGAACAGTGGTTTTTGAACACGCAGGCAGGTATTAATTTTATTAACAGACTGCCAAATTCAATAAAAAATTCCCCAACGCCCAAGGCGTTCAAAAGGCGCCTTAAACATCTCTTGGTGTCACAAGCATTTTATAATGCAGGGGAGTTTTTGGCATTTAACTGGGAGACCGCCCAATTACATGACTGATTCTGCTGTTTAAAGTGGGATATATTGGCGAAGGATGAAAGGTGCATAAGTGTAAAATTGTATGTGTAAATGAGAATTTTGTGGCATGAATGTAAAAAATTTTAGATTAAAATTTGTGACGTTTGCTATACAGTGTAATATTGTCGCTGCAATAAAGCTGATTTGATTTGATTTGATTTGATATTAGTCATACTGTAATAATGTTAAGCCGCTACACATCACTAACTGTCATCCTTATTCTTCATACTGTAATCATAGAGAATTACCACAGATTACTGCCGGTGCTATTCCGGTAACTAAGGTACGGTACTTGTGTTTTAAATTAAATGTCATCAAAAGAATTTAAAAAACCTATACAGTTAACAATTTTGCAATTTGCATTTTGCTACTATAAAAATCAGCATATATTTCAAGTCACATCAACCAATCGTTATTAACAATCAGCCATTGTAACTTAGTAAAGCAATGTACCATGCATATATAAAACAGTCGAATGGACTTAAAATCAAGCATATTAAACATGCATTGTTACGAACTGATTTTTACTATACTTCTTGGCAGTTTGCATCAAATTTTGACCACCTTGTCTATGGGGTTTTATTTTACCTAGAAAAGTAGTGTTAAATGTTCGACTTGTTTTCAAAGCTCATATGCAATTTAGTAGATTTCCTAAATTCATTTTTTACATACTAATTATTTTTAATCCAATTTTTTGCAGTTTAATTAGGTTTTGTAATGTAAGTTATTTTAAATACTGTTTAATTTTTTATCATGTATCCGAGTGCGTGAATATAAAATATTGACTAAATATATTACACAGAAGAATTTATAACATGATTAATAAAATGTTAGGTATGTGGTTTCTATATGATTTAATCATTCGCGCTTGGTGTAGCAAAGTATCAATTTGATTCCGACGATAAAATAGGATCTGTGTGCAAGATCCACCGCGGTTGTGTGTGATGCCTCACCTACTAACAGGATTTTGTCTGCATTAACTTGCGCATGATATAGCAGAGTATCAATTTAATTCCGACGATAAAATAGGATCTGTGTGCAAGATCCACCGCGGTTGTGTGTGATGCCTCACCTACTAACAGGATTTTGTCTGCATTAACTTGCGCATGATATAGCAGAGTATCAATTTAATTCCGACGATGAAATAGGACCTGTGTGCAAGATCCACCGCGGTTGTGTGTGATGCCTCACCTACTAACAGGATTTTGTCTGCATTAACTTGCGCATGATGTAGCAGAGTATCAATTAAATTCCAACGATGAAATAGGATCTGTGTGCAAGATCCACCGCGGCTGTGTGTGATGCCTCACCTAGTAACAGGATTGTGTCTGCATTAACTTGCGCATGATGTAGCAGAGTATCAATTTAATTCCGACGATGAAATTGGATCTGTGTGCAAGATCCACCGCGGCTGTGTGTGATGCCTCACCTAGTAACAGGATTGTGTCTACACGAACTTGCGCATGTTGTAGCAGAGTATCAATTTGATTCCGACGATGAAATTGGATCTGTGTGCAAGATCAACCACGGCTGTGTGTGATGCCTCACCTAGTTACAGGATTGTGTCTTGTGAAACTCGCCCTCTCGCCTCTCACTCGCTTTAATTAAGTGAATCTCTTCCACTTAGCCATTGACTCGCTCTAGTTTCCCTCAAAAACAAACTTTTTAGTTCCGTTTACTTGTGCGACTTACAATTTAAACTTTACTTATTTATAAAGCTAGGAAAATATTAATTTAATACGTTTTTATCAGTGTAAAATAAAACGTTTTTTTTTTCGGAAAGACTATAATGATCATGTAACTTATACCGTATAGGTTATATACACGATTGTTATACTGGTATTCAATAATATTTACTATTGTAGAGAGATTTTTAAATCCAACTACATTTTTCTGTCGTGATTAATTACTTGAAACAAAAAATGAACTAAACGATTACTATAATGATTATCATTAAAATTTTCCAGATGTGAAGTTAGATACTTTACTATCCTCTGTTATAAGCTACAAATATTTTTTGTCAGAACTTGTTTGTTGTCATCCTTGTTGGCTGAGTTAATTGCTATATATATATATATTAGTTTTTATTTCTTGTGAATAATTTACCTTAAGTCTTGAGATTTATCGTCATCTGAAGAAGAGGATAGATTTTAATCCTTGAAACGTAGTATTTTATTTTTTAATGATATTTGCGTTATTAATTTTTCCAATTTGAAGTTATTCGTGACTGTGGTTGGGTAAGTGCTTGCAGTATTAGTGTAAGACGCAAGTAATACATCTTTACCTTATACATACAGGTGCCTGGATGGTTGGAAGTATTATATACAGCAATAAGTATTTCATTATCGCCATTATTCTCTGCAAACCATGTTTGTATTTGAGACACGTTCAGTCTGGTTACTAACCGGTAACCAATAATATATGACATAAAACCAACTGTTTGTATTCCAGGGACTTCCTAATGGGCTTCGGTCAGACAAAACAAAACCTAATAAATGCTATGTTAATGATGGTTGTTGATGTTTGTTGATTCTTGAATAATCTGTTTTATACATAACACAGCTATTGTGGGAAATGTTGATTTAATGTGAATGTTGATTTTAGCTCTAGTTCACCTTCCTCTTACGTGTAGCATCTGAAATCTGGTGCTTTGGGATCGTCATCGTTATTGCATTCAATTGTGCACCTGATGAGACAATGAGAATACCTCTTTACCTAGAAAGCATTACTTTTTTGTATATTGGTGTCTCTAATGTCGAGAAGATGCGGGGGGTTTCGTTTTCAGCTTCTTCGTTCGTTATCTCCGACTGTTTTTGGATTCCTGCAGAGGAAAAAGACTTCAGATTTCAGGAGTCAAGTCTGCAACAGAATCAGATTTTAGATGAAAGTGAACTGTAGCTAAACTCCAAATTCGCAACCTGTTTTATGATTTGGTGTAGTAATTCCTTAAATAACTAGAGAGTAAATGTTGTATCTGCCTCACAATAATTTTAAATCTAACTTAAACTGTGGGGGTTTTATAAAACAATGCGATAGAGTAACATTAGAGACGTCTAGTTTGCGCCATCCTAATCCTGTTTATAATGCCTTTAAAATGAGGTGTCACTTTTTAAGACAATCTGTACAAAAAGCTTAGTTGAATCGATTTTTACATAAAAATAATTTGATTCATCTATGGAATAAGGTAGTTTATTAGTTGTATGCAACTCTTAATGCACTGTAAAGTGCTGAAGATGTTTTCAACCAACATTTCCACGGACTGTCAATCACTTTTAAACCTTGTTATGATCAAAGCGTCGTTTTGTTTTTAAAGAATATTGAGTGCTTTCAAGTAAAACAGGGTTATAAAATGTAACGTGACGACAGTTACAAAGCACATCGTTGTCAGTTAGTTCTGGCACTCGGTCTTTCGTTTTAAAATTACACGATGTACTTTATACGATGCTGCTTTGTTTGTAATTTCGATAAATTATTAGACTACTTTTGATAATTATCTAACAATATAATTAAATCAGGTATGCATTAATGTTACAGTTACCGATAGTTCTTATGTTCTCTTCACGATCAGTCAACGCCCCAAGCTACTTCTGGTGTAATTGCTAGTAAATTACCTTGTATTCGTAACGTATTCAAATAAAAATACGTGTTTTTGCTAAATGTATATTTCGTTAAAAGTCTACAAATATAAATCTGTTTCTTTGTTAAAACAATATATTTCTAACGTGATGTTGAATTTTCTATGTAACTTTTACGTGACAGTCTAGTGAAAGATAATACGGCAGTTTAGTGCTTTGTATGCATGTGCTATCTATACGACTGCTGAAACCTCATAAATCATAGACTGAAATCTTTTGAATCATTAGCATTAAAGACTTTAATCATAATCACCAGCCTAAAATTTAAACTGATAATATCTAAGAGAGATATAGAAAAAACAGACCGAAATTTACAACTATCTTACAACTTTAATTGCAGAAACTGTAAGCGTACGAAATAAATATATACATTAAATAATGTTAGAAATATAAATACAAAGTTATTAATATTTTCATTCTTTTTTTTTGTGAATAAAAGTTATGATTTAAAAGTTCAAACAAATAATTTTTACATTTCACTAGCACATATTAATAGCTTCGCCCGCAATTATTTCTGTGCAACATTCCGTGTGTTTGATTGAATAGCTCTCACGCGTTCATTACCACTTGAACTATTTTGGATCAATTTAGAGGAACTCTAAAGGAAAATTTCATACCTTTCAAGATGAAAGCACTTACGGTGTAATACAATACAGTCGTATGATATTTATAAAATGAAATTAGTCGTATATCGTGTATCAGGTACACATTTTCAGTGTTCTTTATTGAGACCAAAGGTTAAAAAGGTTGAGTAATTCTTTCTAACAGAAAATTTGATATTTGATTTGATATTTAGCTCTAATAAAGATTATGTATTTATACTATAGATCTTCTAATGAGATAGGATTTAAAACAATACAGTTTTCTAAATTGTGTGGACAGATATTGTTACTAATAAACAACTAATATTACTATAAAAACTATTATTAATATTCAATTAAAAACTAAAATCAACATCAATGATGCTTACATTATGGCTGTTTCCATCCACATTTAAAGATTTTATATGAGTAAAGTACATGTTCTTGCTTCTCATTCATGTTCGTCATATCATTTTATTTCTTCGGCCCAGTCTATGATCATATTATTATATATACCTAAGCAGTATCGTATACCACACCAGTGAGAAATTGATGCGATGTCCTCTCCACGATTTTCTATCATAAAAATTGCATTTAGTTTTTTGTACATTACTTTTTGATTCCACTTGACTCCTGCGCTCGCTTTTCTCCTCAAAATTTTAGCAAATGATTTGGTGAATCATGCTAATGCCAGTCCATCCGATTTTTTTCTTCGCATTGATATTTCGATTTATATTTCACAACTTTAGAGACCAAGACGGCATTTTTAACTATCTTACATATCAGTGTGACGTAGCCAGAAAGGATTTTTTATATAAGAATAGAACTATATTCATCCCGGGGATCCTAAGAATTTCCATGTAAAATTGCAGTACAATCGGTTGAGTATTTTATGCGTAAAAGCAAAACAATCAAACAAAGGCACTTTCGCATTTATAATGTTATTACGATTATTCATATTTTATGGTAGATTTCAATTCTTCGACTTGTTTATAACACATTTTGAAATTATTCTACTTGCGCTTATACAAATTTCAATTACTTCCTAAACAGAAATATAGTATTTTTTTCTTCTAAATAAGTTATATTTCTTTCTCTTTGTCTACATAAGCAGCATTGTTTTTGGCAGTTAAGTATGAAGTTGGGCTCTAATTAATTGTATTCAAATATTGTATCTTTATCCCTGTTATACCAACTTTAGTAGTAAAGCTACACGTTGAAATGAATAAAACTTCTTCTTAGACATCTCAACCCTTATTTAAATGTCCTTAATGCCCATGACATTTTGATGTCTTGCATATCTTGGCAATTCATATTATTTGCAAAATCCTAGAACGTGAGTTAATGGCGACAGTGTTTGTCCAGAGATGTTCAAGGAAGTAAGCAAACATAATCAGTTTTATGTGTTCTCTTGATGGTGTTTGTCTACTCTATTAGACTTAAATAATTTCTTGGTCTTTGGCACCTCTTTATGTACAACAATACATTTTCCTTTGGGTGGTAAGCTAAATTGAGCCTTTTGACACAAATGCATTTTTCTGATTGGAAATCCGAAACCAGCTGTAGCTTCATCATTTAAATTGATAAGGGAAATAATTTTCTTGGAAGAGAATGCACAAATTTTTTTAAAGAACATTTATGTAAATGTTGTTCACAAATACCAGGACTTTGAGTACTATTTCAGAAATGTACTGCAGATTTTGAAACTAAAGAACTGTTGAATATAAAGTCTGAGGAAACATGTATGCCTTTCAATGGTTATAAAATATGTTATCAGTCTTTAATTATTTAACTGTTTTCTTTGTATTTATTTCAAGCAGAAGTAATTTTTTTTATTGTGTGAATAATACGAAAAGTAAAAATCTTAATACTGAATATTTCATGATTCTAAAATGGGGCTACGGAGAATAAATTTATACACAGAACAATGGCGCATATTTCTCATGCTCTTGTGCAGTCATGTCTGAAGGAGGTCGCATGGGATTTATGTTTATCCAAACAGTAATAATAAGTTATCCCAGTTATGTTTCATTCCAGTTTCACAGATGGAGAAACAAGTAGTTCGAGGTCACATGGGATTTATGTTTATCCAAACAGTAATAATAAGTTATCCCAGTTATGTTTCATTCCAGTTTCACAGATGGAGAAACAAGTAGTTCTAGGTCACATGGGATTTATGTTTATCCAAACAGTAATAATAAATTATCCCAGTTATGTTTCATTCCAGTTTCACAGATGGAGAAACAAGTAGTTCGAGGTCACATGGGATTTATGTTTATCCAAACAGTAATAATAAGTTATCCCAGTTATGTTTCATTCCAGTTTCACAGATGGAGAAACAAGTAGTTCGAGGTCACATGGGATTTATGTTTATCCAAACAGTAATAATAAATTATCCCAGTTATGTTTCATTCCAGTTTCACAGATGGAGAAACAAGTAGTTCGAGGTCACATGGGATTTATGTTTATCCAAACAGTAATAATAAGTTATCCCAGTTATGTTTCATTCCAGTTTCACAGATGGAGAAACAAGTAGTTCGAGGTCGCATGGGATTTATGTTTATCCAAACAGTAATAATAAGTTATCCCAGTTATGTTTCATTGTAGTTTCACAGATGGAGAAACAAGCAGTTCCATTTGGAAGTTTTGTATTTATAATAAATGTATACATGGAACAATGGCGCATATTTCTCATGCTCTTGTCCAGTCATGTCTGAAGGATGTCGCATGGGATTTATGTTTATCCAAACAGTAATAATAAGTAATCCCAGTTATGTTTCATTCCAGTTTCACAGATGGAGAAACAAGCAGTTCGAGGTCGCATGGGATTTATGTTTATCCAAACAGTAATAATAAGTTATCCCAGTTATGTTTCATTCCAGTTTCACAGATGGAGAAACAAGCAGTTCGAGGTCGCATGGGATTTATGTTTATCCAAACAGTAATAATAAGTTATCCCAGTTATGTTTCATTCCAGTTTCACAGATGGAGAAACAAGCAGTTCGAGGTCGCATGGGATTTATGTTTATCCAAACAGTAATAATAAATTATCCCAGTTATGTTTCATTCCAGTTTCACAGATGGAGAAACAAGTAGTTCGAGGTCGCATGGGATTTATGTTTATCCAAACAGTAATAATAAGTTATCCCAGTTATGTTTCATTCCAGTTTCACAGATGGAGAAACAAGTAGTTCGAGGTCACATGGGATTTATGTTTATCCAAACAGTAATAATAAATTATCCCAGTTATGTTTCATTCCAGTTTCACAGATGGAGAAACAAGTAGTTCGAGGTCGCATGGGATTTATGTTTATCCAAACAGTAATAATAAGTTATCCCAGTTATGTTTCATTCCAGTTTCACAGATGGAGAAACAAGTAGTTCGAGGTCACATGGGATTTATGTTTATCCAAACAGTAATAATAAATTATCCCAGTTATGTTTCATTCCAGTTTCACAGATGGAGAAACAAGTAGTTCGAGGTCACATGGGATTTATGTTTATCCAAACAGTAATAATAAGTTATCCCATTTATGTTTCATTCCAGTTTCACAGATGGAGAAACAAGTAGTTCCAGGTCACATGGGATTTATGTTTATCCAAACAGTAATAATAAATTATCCCAGTTATGTTTCATTCCAGTTTCACAGATGGAGAAACAAGTAGTTCGAGGTCACATGGGATTTATGTTTATCCAAACAGTAATAATAAGTTATCCCAGTTATGTTTCATTCCAGTTTCACTGATGGAGAAACAAGTAGTTCGAGGTCGTATGGGATTTATGTTTATCCAAACAGCAATAATAAGTTATCCCAGTTATGTTTCATTGTAGTTTCACAGATGGAGAAACAAGCAGTTCCATTTGGAAGTTTTGTGTTTATAATAAATGTATACATGGAACAATGGCGCATATTTCTCATGCTCTTGTCCAGTCATGTCTGAAGGATGTCGCATGGGATTTATGTTTATCCAAACAGTAATAATAAGTAATCCCAGTTATGTTTCATTCCAGTTTCACAGATGGAGAAACAAGCAGTTCGAGGTCGCATGGGATTTTCTGTTTATCCAAACAGTAATAATAAATTATCCCAGTTATGTTTCATTCCAGTTTCACAGATGGAGAAACAAGCAGTTCGAGGTCGCATAGGATTTATGTTTATCCAAACAGTAATAATAAGTTATCCCAGTTATGTTTTATTCCAGTTTCACAGATGGAGAAACAAGTAGTTCGAGGTCGCACGGGATTTATGTTTATCCAAACAGTAATAATAAATTATCCCAGTTATGTTTCATTCCAGTTTCACAGATGGAGAAACAAGTAGTTCGAGGTCACATGGGATTTATGTTTATCCAAACAGTAATAATAAGTTATCCCATTTATGTTTCATTCCAGTTTCACAGATGGAGAAACAAGTAGTTCCAGGTCACATGGGATTTATGTTTATCCAAACAGTAATAATAAATTATCCCAGTTATGTTTCATTCCAGATTCACAGATGGAGAAACAAGTAGTTCGAGGTCACATGGGATTTATGTTTATCCAAACAGTAATAATAAGTTATCCCAGTTATGTTTCATTCCAGTTTCACAGATGGAGAAACAAGTAGTTCTAGGTCACATGGGATTTATGTTTATCCAAACAGTAATAATAAATTATCCCAGTTATGTTTCATTCCAGTTTCACAGATGGAGAAACAAGTAGTTCGAGGTCACATGGGATTTATCTTTATCCAAACAGTAATAATAAGTTATCCCATTTATGTTTCATTCCAGTTTCACAGATGGAGAAACAAGTAGTTCCAGGTCACATGGGATTTATGTTTATCCAAACAGTAATAATAAATTATCCCAGTTATGTTTCATTCCAGTTTCACAGATGGAGAAACAAGTAGTTCGAGGTCACATGGGATTTATGTTTATCCAAACAGTAATAATAAGTTATCCCAGTTATGTTTCATTCCAGTTTCACTGATGGAGAAACAAGTAGTTCGAGGTCGTATGGGATTTATGTTTATCCAAACAGCAATAATAAGTTATCCCAGTTATGTTTCATTGTAGTTTCACAGATGGAGAAACAAGCAGTTCCATTTGGAAGTTTTGTGTTTATAATAAATGTATACATGGAACAATGGCGCATATTTCTCATGCTCTTGTCCAGTCATGTCTGAAGGATGTCGCATGGGATTTATGTTTATCCAAACAGTAATAATAAGTAATCCCAGTTATGTTTCATTCCAGTTTCACAGATGGAGAAACAAGCAGTTCGAGGTCGCATGGGATTTTCTGTTTATCCAAACAGTAATAATAAATTATCCCAGTTATGTTTCATTCCAGTTTCACAGATGGAGAAACAAGCAGTTCGAGGTCGCATAGGATTTATGTTTATCCAAACAGTAATAATAAGTTATCCCAGTTATGTTTTATTCCAGTTTCACAGATGGAGAAACAAGTAGTTCGAGGTCGCACGGGATTTATGTTTATCCAAACAGTAATAATAAGTTATCCCAGTTATGTTTCATTCCAGTTTCACAGATGGAGAAACAAGTAGTTCGAGGTCACATGGGATTTATGTTTATCCAAACAGTAATAATAAATTATCCCAGTTATGTTTCATTCCAGTTTCACAGATGGAGAAACAAGTAGTTCGAGGTCGCATGGGATTTATGTTTATCCAAACAGTAATAATAAGTTATCCCAGTTATGTTTCATTCCAGTTTCACAGATGGAGAAACAAGTAGTTCTAGGTCACATGGGATTTATGTTTATCCAAACAGTAATAATAAATTATCCCAGTTATGTTTCATTCCAGTTTCACAGATGGAGAAACAAGTAGTTCGAGGTCACATGGGATTTATGTTTATCCAAACAGTAATAATAAGTTATCCCATTTATGTTTCATTCCAGTTTCACAGATGGAGAAACAAGTAGTTCCAGGTCACATGGGATTTATGTTTATCTAAACAGTAATAATAAATTATCCCAGTTATGTTTCATTCCAGTTTCACAGATGGAGAAACAAGTAGTTCGAGGTCACATGGGATTTATGTTTATCCAAACAGTAATAATAAGTTATCCCAGTTATGTTTCATTCCAGTTTCACTGATGGAGAAACAAGTAGTTCGAGGTCGTATGGGATTTATGTTTATCCAAACAGTAATAATAAGTTATCCCAGTTATGTTTCATTCCAGTTTCACAGATGGAGAAACAAGCAGTTCGAGGTCGCATGGGATTTATGTTTATCCAAACAGTAATAATAAGTTATCCCAGTTATGTTTCATTCCAGTTTCACAGATGGAGAAACAAGCAGTTCCATTTGGAAGTTTTGTGTTTATAATAAATATTCTGATGTAGGCTAACTTTTATAATCTTTTATCAACATTTTAATATTTTTATCGAACTATTTCAAAGTATTGCGTTATGCTGCAGAGACTTAACTTAATGATAAAATCGATAAAGTACTTTAAAATCTCATCAATCTGCAATTTAAGACACACATGAGCTGTAAATTGTGTGTGACTGTAATTAAGTGTTATATACGTAAGTTAAACATGTGTGTATTTCATGTTTGTTTGTTTCAGTGCTGTTTAAAAACCGACACTAATCCCGTTGCAATTTTATAGGTATAGCATTAGTACAAGAAGTATAGAACAAAATTAAAAAAAGATATAAAAATGAAACATACAAATTAAATGTTTTATCCACTTGAAACATTCTTGTTTAAAAATTATATATATATATATATATATATATACAAATGTATATAAGTGAAGGGCTTGTCATCTCCATATATATGTGAATAAAGTAAATTGCTCATGGAGTTGACAAGCCCTTCGCTGTACATTCCAGGAAATATAATTAGGACAAAATTGAAAACCGTTATAAATTAAAAGGAATCAATAATGTTGCATTGCACACTAATGAAAATATAAAAAGATTTAATTTGAGAAGGAGCTAAACTGCTCATTAAATTATATTAAAATCAAAATTTCGTTTAGTTTTGAACCCTCGTCAATTTTTAAAATTTTGTTTTTTTACTCTTTGGCACTTCTTATGAAACATGAGTTATTTGTTTTCAAATTATTATTCAATAACAGTTTTTCTTGTTCATGTTTCTTTTGTTTAATACAAAAGTTTTGTAAATATTTATATAATATTATGTCTGAGACGTACGAAAATTTATAAAGAGTTTACCACTATTTGGTTTTATATTTACGCATGAAAAGAATCCATATATATATATATGGGATTTATGTTTATCCAAACAGTAATAATAAGTTTATCCCAGTTATGGTTTTATGAATATATATATATGGATTCTGTTTATATATATATATATATATATATATATATATATATATATATATATATATACAGTTGATTTATAACTGCGTGTGAATAAGAGAGGGTGAGAGGCGTGTTGGTGAGGGGGGGAGGGAAAGGGCAGAGATAGTCAGTGTCAGTCCCTGCGCTCGTTTCCCTTTCCGTATCCGCCATTAAATTTCGTCCTCTAGGGTCCGATTTTCTTCTCACCAATTAAAACTGTTTTCACAATTAAGTATATAAAAGGTGGCATATTTACAATTTATTTACTTCATTACGAATGCGATGAATTGGCCATCCTTTTGTGTTACAGAACCTGAAAACCTAAAATCATTGAATCACTCATTACTAAAACGGAAAATTGTATTTTGCTACAGTTGTGCGCTTGGCAACTATTTTAATACTTCATTATTGCACTATTATTACAGTGTCTTCCGTAATATATTATTATTGAATATTAATATCTTAGTTAGGTTCACTCGGTATTTCATTATTTGTTGACTGGACCAACGAAGAAGCTGATTTGCTATTAAGCTGAAAAGTTTAATTGCATTGTTTTGTTACCTAAATTATACAATATTTTATGCTCTGCTATGAACAAAGCTATTCAGAAGGTTGTATTTAGCCATAATAATTATTACTATTATATCTATATTATATAAGAATGTATAACAAGCTTGTTTATTTAAAAAACGATACTTAAATTGCATCTTTTCTTTTAACTTCTCACATTTTTAACGACCATTGAAAATATTTATCAATAATTATGTACAGTAAGTTTTCAATACATTATTTTACCGAGTGCTTTTTTAATTACAACATTTTTCTTGCTAAATTACTGTTTGAACAAATAAATATTTATTAAATGAGAATTTATTAATCTGAAAGAGAAGTACGTCAATGTGAGAGCGGATAATAATAAGCATTGGGAGCTAGAGACACAGTTTGCACACAGAGATACTGGAATCATTGGGACCGAATATTTCCACAGACCAAGTGTTGATGAATGGAATATTTACTTCCAATGCTTCAATGAAACTCATCAAAACAGCCGGTTCTTTAAATTGACTTTTTTATTGGTTTTGTCTGCATCTGCAAAATTAAGCGGGGCGAATACGCGACTCGTACCTGTAAAGAGTTATTTAGATTTTAATTTATTTTTATAAATTATCTAACAAAGTGACTTGCCGTCTTTTAATTTAATTCACTACTTTCATAGGAAAATAAAACATGAACTATTTAAAATATCAGTTTGCAAAAGTTCGCTTTAACTATATTTATTTCTCGCAGTCCGTTACGTGATATTAAATAAAATTATTCTTTGACAGAGAATTTACCAATAACCCCGACCAGAGTGTTAAGCTTATCTGCTACGCTCTTTGGAACAGTGGGAAGATTCTGTATTGATCAAGCAAAGTAAACAATATTTATAGCTCTGCAGTAATAATATAACTAGTAAAAAAAATCAGATCCGGCCTAAATTACGGGTGGTGTAACTTTGAGACCAATATTTTTATATGTGTCATATTTATCTTTATCTCATTAATATAGATTTATGAGATGATAAAATGTATCTTATAGAATCGTTAGATATTAACAAAATCTAATAACAATATAAAGGTTTAACAAGTATTACTAACAAATAACCATTTGATTATTTATGAAAATTTAATTAAATACAAACATGTATTATTAAATATGACCTTAAGTTTGTTGAAAATTATTTAAGTTTATCCAATCAATAAATTTTATTAAAATAATTTTATAGAAACATATAATTTCCTTTGTTGTTAATTTGAATTACTATGCTCCTTTTTCAAAAGATGGTTCAGTATTCTTTCCTCCATAAAATCATTAAGTAAACGGAATGTATATATTATATGTTACAAGAACATATCTATATAACGATGAGAAAACTCAGAATAAATATTATCCTGACAAATAAACCTTCTTCAAAAGTATATTTGAAACCAATTATGTTTTCTAATTATAATGAACTTTTTATAGTTCCCTTGCTCAGAAAATATATCTGAAATTAAGAGGGTTTTATTTTTCTTTACTCAAAGAGTAGTATAGTTCTTAAAACCCTAAATCACTTCTTCATTCAGACAATTATTAGAACTATTTGTACGTATTGACTCTATGATACGGACTGTGAATTTGAGAATATTTTTTCCGAAAATTCAAAATCTCATGGTTAGCCCACGTATTAATTTTAAGTACAACGGGGGGACTCAGTCTATCGAATATTTTTAGTGAAAGCAATTGAAAAATTATATTATTAAACATATATGGAGCAAAAAACATGGAATACTTAACCAATTGAATTTTAAAAAAATAAAAAAGTAGGTACTTTGTTACTAGTCTGAAAATATTTTCACGTATGCAATGTCAAACGACGAAACGATGTACCGGGAACGTATATGTGTAAATTATTTCAATTGGAGTAAAGCTATTTTATAGCCGAACAATGATCCATAATTTATGGATATAACAGTTAAAAAGAGTAGGATTTTTACTACAATGTATGCAGATAATATGTATTATAATTCACTTGTTAGAATACGATGTTATATTCTCTTGTAACAAGAAATCAATTATAAATACAATATTCCCCAACTCCATGAAACATTGCTCATTTGTACGTTCTCGCAATCTCTTGTTTAATATTGGACAGGTATGATTTTCCATTAAACACAACCCATAACACAATAAAAACACAATTATTGTCCAATATATGGAATTGATGTCCCTTTGTCACTGGTAAACAAAATTATGCTTGTTTACATTTGCAAACTACTCTCCACTATTTTTATATTTTAAATAAACTTACTCAATAAATAAACCTATTCAATAAATATAATGCTATCAATCCTTGGCATCCAACCAATGTGGAAATAATAAAACCGCAAAAATAGATTAAACAATAAATAATTCGGAATCAGTAAATACAGTAGAATCGCGGAATGATTGAATGCCTGAGGCTACAGAGTCAGCACGTTCTATATATCACTCAACAAACATATAATTGTAGTATTTATAACTGAATAACGTGGATACAATGAAGCTGTAGTTACCATGCAGTTACTCCACAATACATAATCAATACCTGCATTTGAGTACAAGTGTCGTGGTCTAACTGACTTACTGGAGTTCCATACAAAGTGTCTCATATATCACTTTTCATAAATAATAACTTGTAGTATTTATATTTGAATATTGTGAATACAATAAGATCGTAGTTACGATACAGCTACTCCACAATACAGAACCAATACCTGTATTAGAGTACAAGTATCGTGGTCTGACTGACTTACTGGAGTTCCATAAAAGTGTATCTCATACATCACTTTTCATAAATAATAACTTGTAGTATTTATATTTGAATAATGTGAATAGAATCAAACCGCAGTTACGATACAGTTACTCCTCAATACAGAATCAATAACTGCATTAGAGTACAAGTGTCGTGGTCTGACTGACTTATTGGAGTTCCATACAAAGTGTCTCATATATCACTTTTCATAAATAATAACTTGTAGTATTTATATTTGAATATTGTGAATAAAATAAGATTGTAGTTACGATACAGCTACTCCACAATACAGAACCAATACCTGTATTAGAGTACAAGTATCGTGGTCTGACTGACTTACTAGAGTTCCATAAAAGTGTATCTCATACATCACTTTTCATAAATAATAACTTGTAGTATTTATATTTGAATATTGTGAATACAATAAGATCGTAGTTACGATACAGCTACTCCACAATACAGAACCAATACCTGTATTAGAGTACAAGTATCGTGGTCTGACTGACTTACTGGAGTTCCATAAAAGTGTATCTCATAAATCACTTTTCATAAATAATAACTTGTAGTATTTATATTTGAATATTGTGAATACAATAAGATCGTAGTTACGATACAGCTACTCCACAATACAGAACCAATATCTGTATTAGAGTACAAGTATCGTGGTCTGACTGACTTACTAGAGTTCCATACACAGTGTGTCTCATGTATCTTATTACTTTTTATATTATACTTTTAATTTTATTTAGAGCTTACTGTTCCCCTGATGATGGTTTAGTACTGGCCTTAATTGACAATTCATTATACTAATACTTTTAATAAGTATTATACATATATTTTTTACATCTGAATAATGTGGATACAAGATCGTAGGTAGAATAAAGTTATTGTTACAGTTCAGAATAAATATCTTCATTATGCAATCTAACAAAGTCTTACGCCCTTTTATCTTCGGCCTGCTCTGGCCTCGCTCATTCCAATTTGATTTACGAGATAAAACTTGTTTAAAAAAATAAAAAAAACATCATTCAGACCCCAAAATGGTAGTCATTGCTTAGTTCAAATTCAGAGTATACAAGAATACTTTCAGTACGTGTTGGAAGTGATCACGCACTGTTGTATTACATGTGACATATGCCAAGGTACGTTTACTCTATGAGGGAAGAGGAAGGGACAAATACCAGATACAAAGCAATGAATGGGCCTCATGTTTGCCGGAGACAGGTTAGCGACAGACTAATCAATACGCTCCCTGAGGCAGTCAAACAATTAAACAATTCGAAACACTTCAAGGCTTGTTTGAAGCGCCACCTGCTGCTAAATACGTTCTGCTCTGTTGATGAGTTCACGGTGTTCAGCTGAAAATGTTTCCTGCGAAATATAAAGAAATCATCTGGATCTGATATAAAAAGTGGTAGTTATGTGTCTAGTTGAAAAATGTTTTAATGTGTAACTAAATTGACATATACGAATTAATTTTTTCGTAAGCGTGTGTGTATGGAAACTTTATGACGATCGGAATAACAATGTTGTAGATTATTCTTGTGCAATAAAGGGATGCAAGAAATTATCATAAGCTATACAGCATTTTTAATGTCGTGGCTTTTATTGTTCACAATATTGACAATAAAGCTTATTTCAAAGCCAAAGACCATCTTGATAAAAGGTTAGAAGTTATATGGAAGTGAAGGCATTTTCTAGATTCATGCAGAACCTGCCTTCAAGTAACGCTAATGTATAAAACAATAGAAAATTCATTATGGCATAATTAAGTCTTCCTCCTCAGAATATTGAAGGTAGCACTCTGTGTGATGTGGAGCCCGATCCTCAAGTGGTATATTAAGAACTTTTAATTAAACTGTTTACGATTTGAGATCATTTCAAAAAATTTAGGATCAAATATTGTGTTTTATGCTGACACTGCTAAAGATAATACTGTAATTTTAAAATAAAAGATGTAAGTTTGTACTCCTAGGAGTAGTTTAAAATTTTTAACTTCCAATTTGAGACTGAGGTGTTTTTAAATGATGAAATACGGTCTTACGCAAACTTTCAAGCACTCATGTTAAATATTTTAAAATTCATACATTTCAAGCGATTGTTTGTAATTTTATAGTAAAATTGTGTACTAAAAATGCACATTTTTTGCAAATCGGGTTTTTACTTCAGTTAAAATTCTTGAAAATAGGAATAAATTATAATGTGATGAATTTAAAATGAAGAAAAAACTTAATAAAAACAGCAAGTTTTGACTTTGAAGCAGGAGTGTTGTATTTAATTGAATTATAGATCTGTCATAGAAATTCCTCACCGGACTGCTACAGTCCGTGTAGGAACACTGTATAGTTGTATGTATGCATGTATGTACGTATGTATTTAGTACTTCATATAGCGTGTAGGGTATGAAGTACATTATACATACATACATACATAAATATGTACATGTATACATCTATTTATACATTCTTGCTATGCTTGGGTACTGAATTATTAGAATGTGTTTTACGATTTACATTAAGTGCCTTAATCTTGTAGTTCAAAATAATTTGTTTTCAGTTTTTAATAACATTGTTTTTTACTTGAATTTTACCTCTTTTATACTACATAATTATTATTTATAAGGATTTAAATACACTTTCAAAACAGTTATAGATACTTGTTTCGTATTAACTCCGTAATACCGGGTGTTCTAGAAGTCCTACCTCCTACCATTTAACTTTCTTATGAGTAAAGATGGTGTGATTTTTATGGGGAAATATTTTTATGACCAACCTAGGAATTTTGTGATATATTACCATTTTTAACTTCCCCCTCCCAAATTGGGGTATTTTTGGGGTAAATAGGGGGTAAACATTTTAAATAGAAATCTCTAGCAAGTGGCATCTCATTTTGCAGTTATTCTAAAAAGAAGACTAATGGTCCAAACTAGAGTTCTCAAATGTTACTCTATTAAATTTGGTGGCCAATTAAAGCTCACATTTTTTTATAAACTTCTACAGGTTAAGTTACATTCAAAGTTATTGCAAGGTAGATAAAACGTTCGCTCACTTGCTATTATCTAATATATTTGTTAAACAACATGTGCTTCTATAATAACGAATAACATTGAATAAATTGGTAAAGTGTATTATTAAATGGAATTAACAAGTTTATGATCATCAAAAACCCTAAAATAAATAAATTAGGTAATAAAATAGCGGATTAATTAATCATTGTTGTGTGCGGACGTAACAAATATAAACATGACATATGTTAGACCTCTATGCGCTTAAAGGATTAAATTACTTTCCGGGCAACATTATATTCGATGAAAATTTAATCAAGAAGATTTTGTAATGTAATAGTAATTTATCCTCAACAATTTTATAGTAATTTGTCCTAATATCGATAAAAAATATAATAATCACAGATTTACGAGTATAATTTAAAATACTTGACATTTAATAAAGATAATATGTTTTACTTTATTGACGGAATGTAACATGTAGGATTACTTGCCAGTAACAGGATTAAGGATGAAGTACCAGTGTAATCGGATATACATAATTACAGTTTTTCATCCATAACTATTCTATAATTGTACCCAGTCTAGTTTAAGTTTAAAAATAGTGACCTAAAAACAGTATGATGCATAATTGAATAGCCTAAATGTTTAATTAAATTGAGCCAAAGTGTTGAAATATAACGTAATTTGATTTAATTCCGTTAATACTGGTAAGGCCTGGCAATGAATCCTCTCTTTGTGAGGCAGTAAGTAACGTAAGTGATATATTAATTGGCTGAGCGTTAGCGAAGCCCATTACTCATGGGATTTGAAACATTTCTTTCTGTATACTATCATATCTGTCCACACGATATCTCAAAAATGAATTGATCTGTAGACTTGAAATTGTGCATGAAGCTTCATTTTTATATGAGGAACATTTAGTTTGACGAATGTGAATGCTCTCCAATGGGATTTGGCTGAGCCTTAGCGAACAATTTTTACATGGGTATTAGGAGTAACCATGATGAAAACGATAACCGATAGCTCTAGTCTACTGCGGGGATGTGTGTTGGAGTTGGTAGGGTTCCATGAGTGTTGAAGGCAGTTGCTGGGCTAAACATAAGGGCATGACACACCTGTCCCTTTGACTGATGAGGCTGGTACAGAACTTGGCTTAATTTTTTTCCAAGATGACATGACTGAGATTAATGCCTACAATCCTTCTTCATGGATTTCGACAGGATGCAGTCCCTACTCCCAACCTTAACCATCCTAAAGACCATGCAATTCCGGAGGAGCGCAAAGATCCTTTTAGGAATAAGTACAATCTATCAGCCTCTTGACCAGAAAAAAAATTGTTTACTGTTAAACACACAACGCGGTCTATTCCCTTGCAACAATAATGATAATGATAATTTCCCCGTCTACAGAGCTAATGCTTTATTGCTTCCCTTCTTTGCAATAGGAATGCGGATTAAAAAGATAATACTTAATGCTTCCCTCCAATCTACTGAAGTACACGGGCTGTACTGTTCTGGAGGTATTAAACTAATACCTTCGTGTTGTGTCTTTACCAGCAATTCCTCAAATTGAAAATTTTACTGGTGCAAATTTTTAAGTATAATGTGCGTAGCTCATTAAGAATTTACGTTTTCAAAACGAAGCAAGTGTTATGTAGTAAAAAAACATTGTGAAAACACAACTAATTAATTGTTACTTGTTTACGTTCACCTGAAAAAAAGGTGAAATGAGGCAAACTCAATTTTCACACTGAATTAACACTTCCAACCATAGCTAGGTTATATGCAGCAGAAAATGCTTAGTTACAAAACCAAACTGTTTTCTGAATTTGTGCATTGAGTTCAAGTCTGAAAATGTTTCGTTTAATTGGGTTCTAACAATTAACAAGCCTGAAGCAACAAGAAGGGGATTAATTTAAAGGAGATCGGCCTCTATTTTAATAGGTTCCCAAAGGTACAGGAATACTTTTGAAACTAAAAGTATGTAAAACAACATTAACAAAATCAAAATTTGAATTCAAATATACTTACGTGAAAAGGTTTTCAAAAATACTCGCTAAAATCCATTATTAACGTGAGTTTAAATTATTATACAGGGTGAATAACAAGTCAAGACGTCCCCTTTATTTGTTTCTAAACATTTTGTACGCAGAAACCCTTTGGTATTGGTGAAATGTAGAAAATAATTTTCATTTGATGGCTTTGACATTTCTTATGTCCCCCAAAAATGCGGAGTTCTGGGGGCAACTACAAAATTTCAAATGAAACATCTCTTAAGTGCACCCTTATTTGGAAGAGCATACAAACTTAAAGGTGAAACTCTGGCGAAAACCAGAAATCGCTATTCTCATCCAAAATAATAGGTCGTCATAATACTGGTGAAGTCTACATTTAAGTTAAATTTCTTTGAGTAAACTTAGTGTCTGCTAACTGATTGTAAAAAAAACTTCTTATCAGTGTACTTTTATAATTTTTGGATCCTTCGTCCATTGCATTTATAACTGATTCAGAACACAAAGTTCCATTAAACCTTTTCCACGCAGACAGTAACTATAATGGATGATTGCATTCATTTTTATTTTCTCGATGCATCTAACATTTAAAATTCTGTAAATCTAACTTTTTTAACAAATGGGTTGCATTATTGCACTAGGAAAATCCCTCTAAACTCACAACAGAGATAAGAGTTTTTATGTTTACACTGAAACTACAAGTTTGCTGAAAGTAGAACAACTTTGCATTCGGTTAAAGAGTAATGTGTTCTAACGTTCTGCAAATGATTCTGAAATTACCACTCTAACCTTTTGTTTCAGCCAGTGGAGAAGAAAAATTTTCAACCACGGTTCCCCAGAAAGTACTAAGTTAAGTAATAAACATAACACATTAGGGACATTAGCAAAAGTTTTATAACACAATAAATGGGGATGAACTACATATATAAGAAAATTGTATTGTAGTTAAGTATTGATAAGTAAAATATTAAATTTTCTATCAGATGATATAGACTGGATTTTATAAATTGAGCATTTCATTAAATATTTCATTTAAAAATGTAATGTTTAATTGTAATTTTTTTATTCATTTTATATAATTACGATATAAAAATGCATTACTTCTTTGGTTCAATTATTATAAATTAGAATTATTAATTAATATTCCAATACAAATTTAAATATCGAGTACAGGTTAATATATTGCTTATTGATTTTAACTTTGTATGTTCTAAAATACATTATCTATTCAGTATCTAGTATATTTTTGCTATACTTTATAGATGAAAATAGTTGTGATTTTATTTATTTGCTCGTAACATTCACAATTAAATCTATTGTTCCGATTAATTATTAATTCACTGTCCAACGGCAAGCCTATAATTCCTATCTAAATGCATAGTTTGAATATACGTGGGTTAGCGATTGTCGTCTGAGGACTGGGATTTGAAAGTATAAAGAACTTTGTTGTACTCTGTGGAATATATGGAGATTCCCGCCAATATTCCGCTGCAGTTGAGGAAATATCTCTCACAATAACGCTCGCCGAGTTGACAAAAACTCAAGATATCTCACTTGACAATATCAATATATTGCCTTCAAAATGTTCACTTTAGGTTCAGGGATGCCAATACAAAGAGCCTTCACACTGAAACAGTTTTCTTCAAACTTCACACATTACTTTTTGTAATTTTTTCAAGACTATTACTTTTCTTTCAGTTTATTACAACGTTTCTTGAACGCTGTTAATGCCTTTATGTTTTGAAAGCTATTAAATCAGTGCCAGAAAGGAATTATAATTCAGAATATATTAAGTAGTACTGAGTCAACTTTTAAATTAACTGAGTTACATGTAAGCTATTTTCATGTGACCATTAACGATAATCGGAAACTAAATAGGCTAAAAAGAGTTTTTATACCACATTTCAAGTTGAAGGATACTCGTTTATTTATACTTATATCGTAAAATAATTAATTAGTTTATTATAGTATAGCATTCTATGATTATAGTTGACTTGACATATGTCCAAGGTCACCTATGAACCTACGAGATAAAATGAAAAAGAACAGAGGCCATAATTAAGTGTTCCTATTAAAAAAACGAGATTTCAAGGCAAGAAATTTATTGTTTTTCTTCATGTATAAATTCCCAAAAATAAGTTTCAGAATAGTCGAAACTACACTAAAGTTAAAGTTGACAACAGACGCTTGCGCGATAGCTTTGGATAAAAAGATACTAGAGATTTGAAATTTGATACGTTTAATAATAATAATCCTTTTATTGCATTAGATCCACAGTATGAATTGCGTCACATTTGTCAACAAATTTATTAAATTCAATCTATAGGAGCCATATAGAGACATTCAGACTTACAACTGTACACACTTTCGTTCAGATACAGTCACAGCCACTTTAGTTCCAGCACTTTTAAATATTCTTAAGGCTCATTATGGATTCATCAACAGAGTAAAACGCATTGGACACTAAAAGACATTTGGTATGAGTTTTAAATTTATTTTATTATTTATCATGAATGTGTATCATTAATGTTTTTTTTCACAAAGGGCCTTCTTGTTTTAAGAAAGAACTATTGATTATGGTGTCTAAAAAGGAAGTGCTGTAAAGATTCAATAATCCGTAAAAAAGTTTTAGTCAGTTCGGTAAAGACTATGGTCTGATTGTCGGATAATTGTACACGTTTATTTGTATTAAATTTATGGGCTAATTAGTTATACCCTCACGACTATTTACATATGTTACTTACAGTATGTCGTATTTATAGAAATATTTGTTACAGTTTAAAATTGAATTATGATTTTTTTTAATTAGTCGAAACAGTGTTGGTTTTTTATAACTATAAAAGAACAAAAAAGGCCTTACAGCCTAACAAATTATAACATCAAATCCAAGTAAATTGGAAATGTTAATTTGTAAAAAGCAAGAATGTAAACATTGGTAGTTTTCCCCCAAAAGAAACATTTTTTTTATTTATCCAAATTTTCAGACATATTCCAGAAAAATCTATTTTTTAACGGAAATACGTTTCTTGGTCCTTTAATTTTAAGGACAATATTTAAAAGACTATAAAACACTCTTCTTCTGTTAAGACTTTGTCACAGACATTTGTAATTGAAGTATATCACCTAGCAAGGGTGGTGACTATTTCATTTCACTGAGAATTCACCAAATGGCCAGTCCACAGCTCTGCTCCTGGTCATATTGTGTTTTCATCTAATTGTTTTCTCTTTATTTCAAAACCAGGCACGATATTAGTCTGTATATTCATCGGTTAAATGCATTACCCAGATTTTAACAGGGTAATTTAGTTTACTGTAGTCTTTTCATTTTATAAAATATTGAAATATACTTATAAAAGTATCAAAACAATTTTAATTGTACTGTTAAAATAAATATAATAACAAAACTGGTGGAAACGCTAGTTATTTTAACTGTAAATGCTAGAAGAGGAGAGTCAAAACGTAATAAATATTTCTACTAATAAAGTTGATATCAAAGTTTGGTAAATAAGCATCGGAAAGTGGATTTGTAACGCCTCAAACTTGCATCAGTCATTTACACTTTGATTGGAATAGGTAACATGCAGTGAGCATTGGAGTGAGTGTTGCAACGAGTGTAACAATACACAAGAAAAGGGAAATAAATTTACAATATGGACTGAAATTAATATCAAAACATTGTAAAACGATGATTTATATTCCATGAATTGGATTTATAGTTGTCAACAACGAACCAGAGTGCAGGAATAATATTATCATGCAGGTAAACAGAGGAGACAATGTAGTTTATAATAGAAAATCAATAATCCCCATAATTTATTGCTGTTCGGTCTGTGACAGATTTAACTGACTTTTCGGCCAAGTGATTTAACATTATCCTGTGGATAAACAGAGGACACAATGTAACGGTTGATTGCTAGTCAATAATCTCCTTAATTTATTTCTGTGTGGTCTGTGGCAGCTTAAACTGACTTTCCGGTCAACTGATTTAAAATTGTCCAGTAGGTAAACAGAGGACACAATGTAGCGGTTGATTGCTAGCCAATAATCTCCATAATTTAATGCTGTTTGGTCTGTGACAGCTGTAACTGTGTTTCCGGTCAACTGATTTAACATTATCCTGTAGGTAAACAGAGGACACAATGTAACGGTTGATTGCTATTCAATAATCTCCTTAATTTATTTCTGTGTGGTCTGTGACAGAATTAACTGACTATCCGGTCAACTGATTTAAACTTGTCCTGTAGCTAAGCAGAGGACACAATGTAGTGGTTGATTGCTAGTCAATAATCCCCATAATTTACTGCTGTTTGGTCTGTGACAGCTTTAACTGTGTTTCCGGTCAACTGATTTAACATTATCCTGTAGGTAAACAGAGTATACAAAGCTGCGTCTGAATGCCAGTCAATAATCCCCTTAATTTATAGCTGTTTAGTCTGTGACAGAATTAACTGACTTTCCGGTTAACTGACTTAACATTATCCTGCAGGTAAACAGAGGACACAATGTAGTGGTTGATTGCTAGTCAATAGTCTCCTTAATTTATTTCTGTGTGGTCTGTGGCAGCTTTAACTGACTTTCCGGTCAACTGATTAAAAATTGTCCTGTAGGTAAACGGGGTACACAATGTAGCGGTTGATTGCTAGTCAATAATCCCCATAATTTACTGCTGTTTGGTCTGTGACAGCTTTAACTGACTTTCCGGTCAACCGTTTTCACATTATCCTGTAGGTAAACAGAGGATGCAATGTAGCGGCTGATTTCCAGTCAATAATCCCCATAATTTATTGATGTTTTGTCTGTGGCAACTTGAACGATTTTTGGTCAACTGATTCAATATCAGATAGTTATCAGAATACATAATAAAATATCGTGAATTATTATCTCACTTTATGAGTAGAAAATGGAATGACAGATTTTTTATTTCCGAACCCAAAGCTAGGAACTAGCTGGATTTTTTCATCTGCTTGATTTGTAATCCATCCGACCACAAAATCTGGTTAAAGTTTAAGAAAATCTTAATATATCTAAGGAATACACTTATTTGTTACAACCTATAGTAAGACTGCAAGATAAAAACAAAAGAATGCATGGGAGAATATACCACAATGTTTAAAGAATTTAAATTTTTCAGTGGTATAAATTACACTAAAATAATTAATTCTAAAAAGACAAAAATGAGATAATACTCATTAAGTAAGTATTATATTGTCTCTCATAGTTCACATCCGCAGCCATTTAACATTTAAATATAATTACTATTTAAAATACCATAAACAGGTCTATTACATTAATACTAAATTTTTGTACGACTTTTTCGGAGTCAACAAAAAAATAAATAAAAAATATCTATTTGATGTACAAAAAACTAAATCTTAAAAATCTAGAAAAATCATTAAGTGGGGATTTCTGCGAGTATTTGACTAATTGCTAGAACATGTAGAAAAATGCTATATCACTTTGTGACCTCCACACCTTTCGTAAGTATTGAATACGGAGGCTTGAAATATGCGTTGAAATCTTTTTTACAGTGATGAATATAATGGTGCTAGATAGTACAAGTATTCGTACCCACAAGACGTCAAGCCTGGATAGAGTTTAGTGTGCGAAAACCGCAACTTATTGTAATGGCGAGCACAGATGTTACCGTTTGGGAACAGTTTGTCAGCAATGTAAAGATTCCGGCCTACGCAATGAGTTTGAACGCAGTGGGCCCCTACTTGTAAAGTATAAACTTATTAGCATCGACTCTGTTAAAGTTAAACAAAGGATATATAGAAAACATACCTCTAGCTCCATAAAGTAATGTAAAATATTCGTTTAGTAAACATACACATCAGTCTGAATATATATAAAAAAATCTTGATAATTTATTTTCCGCAGTCAGCTGTGGTCGATTTTCCACTGAGAAAGGCATAGTTTACAATACGATAAATTATTTATCATAGGACGATGGTGAAAAGAATTCGCCAAAATAAAATAAAGCGACAATAAAATAAATTAAGGAAAACTTTGAATAATTTGTTGTAAGGTTCGCTTTACTAGTTGTTAGTGTTGCGCAACAAGTTCGCTGAAGTTGCATGCAAAATCATTTATAGCTCTATAGCTTATTTAATAATGCTACATGTGATATAAATGTATTTGTTCTGAAATTTTCTCCTTGCTATCGTGGTTACTGATAAGACCAAAAACGAAGCTTCTCGCAAAATTTAAAGTATGCATAACAGTTTATTCCATATATCGGCTGACAGATAGACAGACAGAAATTAAATATTTCCTTCCAGCCTTTTGAGTGATTAGTTTCGCTATCGCTCAGCCAACAACCTATCTCAACATAGATAAATAGATCAGCATATAGAGAGATAGTTACTGCTCAGTATCGACCGCCCACTAATCACATGTTATAACTTACTCTGATTGGTTTTAGATTTTTCAAAGAAAGCAAGTTGGAAAGTGGCCAGTAAGGTGGTGTAATTTACAAGTCGTTACGAATCTACGATTAGGATAATACTTCCAGCTTCTGTTTGAATAACCATCCGTGCATGCGACACTGTAAAGCCATAAAAAGAGATGTAACATATATTCTTCATGTATAGGAGAGAACTTAACAAAATGTTACTTCACTTAACGAGTGAGGAAGTCACACTGTAACTATTCAGGAGGCCTACGTCTAGCGGTTCATTACTGCCCAATGTAATGATCGAATACAGATTTAATTGTTTAATGTTTCTCATTATCTAGTACAAAAATAAACACTTTATAAAAATAAACTTTGTATTAAAACCCCTTACATCCTCATTAATTTTCTATGTTTATCCCTGTCCTACGACTTTTTCCGATTCAATTATTTTGTATTTGGCCGTATCTGTCACATATGCGTTTAAATAAGCAAACAAACATATGATCGGAAGACCAAATACCTGTCAAACGACTTTTATTTACATTAAATTGTATAAATGACAATAGCCTTATTTTCAATAAACATTGAATCACAAAAAGTACTTGCTCCGCCGGGAGTCGAAACCGGATCTCTCACTTGCCGGGTGAATGTATGTATGTATGTATATGTAATTCTAAATAAATATATTTACATTAGCTATCAATTCAAATGTGGTTATTAAATATTTTATGAATGAGGTTAAATGGTAGAGAGGTCTTTATAGTCCTAACTTCGCTTCTAATAAAGGCAAACACGTATTTCTATTTCAATTATATTTAGAATTTTTTTAAATGCTATTGTTTTTTATTTAATTTGGTTGTGCCATCCGTAGCAACAAAAATACTACATTTTTAATAGATTTTTCCAACATAAACTATATTCCATTCAAAGTGTGCGGTTTTGTAAGAATTGGTATTGCTTGTACTTGATATTCGATGTAAAGAGATGATTGAACTATGGACAGCAAATAGTAGGAAGGTGATCATCCATCCATTGAGCAAGCTGTGCACGCTCCTCCAAAACTTTGACAACAATGAATCACTCGTGCCCCAACCTCACTTGTCACCCTCCACTTTTCATGTCACGCGTCAGTAGTCATGTCAGAGCATAATCGTGTGCCAGTGCATTCCACTCTGTCATATCCAGAATAGATGAACATGTGCTCTTTGACCTGAAAGTGGAGATGTATAGCATGTCCGGTACATGCAGATGTGTACATTGTGCAGAAATGCCATCATGAATAAAAATTAGGATGAAGATATTTATTTTCTTTAAAATTCATTACTGACCGTGGACGGTTTGAAGGAAGACATGGTGCTAACAGGCAGTCTTAATTAGTTCCGAGAGGTTCCCAAAGTTAAGGTTATTTATATTCTCACCCCAGAGTTGGTCAACATCTCTGGAAGTAGAAGGAGATTTCTCTCAGTTTCTTCGAACGATGGTTTTAGGAGTCCTTACTTGACTCAAACTGTTTCCCATACCATCTCCACCTATGACACATAAGTAGAGTTAAACATAGTCCAATCAATCTATTAATAGTATACATATTTATTCTTTAAAATGCTGTAAACAAATATATTAAATATGTCTTATAAATGTTAGATTTTTAAGGATGAATGAAGGAAAGTGTTCGTTTCTTAGCCATAACTCTCCGTTACATCATGTTTGGCTGTGCCTCGGAGACATGATCCGTCCTCATCAGCGATCTAAAGACCTGATAGAAGGTTCTAAACTCTAACGATGTTACCTGTATACAGGAGAATACATGGTCAATGTTTGTTATAACACCTTTATTCACTTTACTTTTACACTTACACTTTTAGCAAGCCTATTTTATTAGTTCCCTAGTTTTTGTAAGAATATTTTATCGGTTTGTAGACAATAATGTCTTCCCTATATAGTTCATGAAATTCATTCCCAACCCATAACCACCAACCTACCAATCAGTACCAAACTTGATATCTTGCCTGAGTACCTTGAGAAAATGAACGAAATTGATTTCCTCAGAAGTTAGCAGAGTTCCTCAAAAGATTAGCACAGGATGTGCTAAGCCTCCAGTGTCAGCTATCTCCAACCACTCCACCTTCTCAACTACTAGACAGTGAATGCATTAAACTGGTTTGAAGGTTTTTTATTGATATTATAATTTTAACCACTTGCAAATTGTACCTTCTCTAATCCTCAGCCCTTTCACACAACATTAAATTGAAATATTTCAGGAACCCAAAATGTCACCTTTGCGGGAGAGCAACCCCTCGTAAACAGAGAGAGTGGGAGACCGCTCTGTAGAGGTGTGTTCCTGTCACAGTTGTGGTGCTTACACTCCATTAGCATCTGTCGCCAGCAACATTTACCTCTTACACTAGAGAACCGATACTAACTGCGGGAGAGCATTTCCTCGTAAACGGTATCGAGAGAGTGGCAGACCGCTCTGTAGAGGTGTGTTCCTGTCACAGTTGTGGTGCTTAAACTAAATTAGCATCTGTCGCCAGCAACATTTACCTCTTACACTAGAGAATCGATACTAACTGTGGGAGAGCATTTCCTTGTAAACGGTATCGAGAGGGTGGCAGACCGCTCTGTAGAGGTGTGTTCCTGTCACAGTTGTGGTGCTTACACTCCATTAGCATCTGTCACTAGCAACATTTACCTCTTACACTAGAGAACCGATACTAACTGCGGGAGAGCATTTCCTAGTAAACGGTATCGAGAGAGTGGGAGACCGCTCTGTAGAGGTGTGTTCCTGCCACAGTTGTGGTGCTTACACTCCATTAGCATCTGTCACTAGCAACATTTACCTCTTACACTAGAGAACCGATACTAACTGCGGGAGAGCATTTCCTTGTAAACAGTATCGAGAGAGTGGCAGACCGCTCTGTAGAGGTGTGTTCCTGCCACAGTTGTGGTGCTTACACTCCATTAGCATCTGTCGCTAGCAAAATTTACCTTTTGACTTGATGAGGATAGGTTAAATTTGTCTTTCGTCGATGTATTTTCTAATCTACTGCATAAATAGATTTTTGAAAAATTACTTTTTTGAATTAAATCTTTGACTGCATTTTCTAGTACGAGGAAAACATACAGCAATATAGGAACAAAATCAAAGAATAATTTATTTTATGTGTGATAGTTAGCAGCAGTCGATATAGATTATGCTTGTGTCGCTTCAAGAGAAATTACTGCCATCTCAACTAGGATTTTGCAATCAGGCCAAAAAACAAATGGCCGATGATATAAAGTGATGAGAATAATGCAGGGAGTACTAAGTTATTTATTTATAAAATATAACAAACTTTACATTTTATTTACTTAAAAACGTGTCCTAATAATAAAGAATATAAATCGGTTTTCTTGTATTTTTATCCGGGTTAGTTATGTTAAATTGCTATGAATTAAACATTAACATTCGTTCTAACTCAAAATTAATTCCACCAACTGAAAAAGAAAACTTTTAAATTTCTAAATGGGTCAATATATTTTTTATATGTCTCACATTGTAAATAAAACTTCAATACAGTTTGTACAGTGTGTAATATTCCTTACTAAGTTTAGTTTTTCATTACTAATATGCACAGGGGATGGATTGAAATTCGAATACTTAAACTTTGTTTGAATTATAGATAAAAATGATAAAGCCAGTATTAGATTTTTCGTCAATCATTCGTCCGTTTTATTACATTTCCAAAATATTGCAATTTCTATATAAATCAAAACCATCCTACAATGTACGATTATCTTACCTGTTTAACTGATATCATTAAAGGTTTCTAATAATATTTATATTTCCTTCATTTACTAAGTATGTTTTGTGTAAAACATGAGTCGCTTGTAAAGTCTGTCACTTCCAGCAAACAAGGAAGAAGCGGTCTCGAGGTTTTGTTATGCTAATGCGAGAATAACACCGATTTTCTGAGATTTATATGAATACTTGAATGTCAGACACATCCCTTAAAGATGTTTTTTTTATTTAATGATGGGAGATCGTCGTATTTATAAAATTTATATGTATATACAAAACTATACATATGTGCACTATAAACATTTCATAATATTATCTATTAATTACAATCACTTATATCAATATTATAATAATATTACAAAATATTGTTAGAAAATGTCACAATTTATTCACTTTAATAATTACATGATTACTAAAGGTACAACGGGTTAGTGTGAATGTAGTCCAAGACAAAGTTGCTGATGAAGCCAAACTCTAAGCTAAAGCAAATCTACAGGTTTTAGTGCCTAGGTTGAATAAATGAAGACTACTGCTAGCCTGTTGATCTGCCATAGCCCTTAGTATTGGACTTGCTGATGAGGTCAATCTTTAAAAATATTCGAGAGCCGGAGCAAATCTACAGGATCTAGTGTCTAAGTTGAATAAATAAGGACTACTGCTAGCCTGTTGATATGCCATAGCCCTTAGTATTGGACTTGCTGATGAAGTCAATATCTATTAATACTCGTGTGCCATGAGCAAATCTACAGGTTTAGTGTCTCAGCTGAATAAATGAAGACTACTGCTAGCCTGTTGATCTGCCCATAGCCCTTAGTATTAGACTTGCTGATGAGGTCAATCTCTATTAACACTCGAGAGCCAGAGCAAATATACAGGTTTAGTGTCTCAGCTGAATAAATGAAGACTACTGCTAGCCTGTTGATCTGCCCATAGCCCTTAGTATTGGACTTGCTGATGAGGTCAATCTCTATTAACACTCGAGAGGCAGAGCAAATATACAGGTTTAGTGTCTCAGCTGAATAAATGAAGACTGCTGCTAGCCTGTTGATCTGCCCATAGCCCTTAGTATTGGACTTGCTGATGAAGTCAATATCTATTAATACTCGTGTGCCCTGAGAAAATCTACAGGTTTAGTGTCTCAGCTGAATAAATGAAGACTACTGCTAGCCTGTTGATCTGCCCATAGCCCTTAGTATTAGACTTACTGATAAGGTCAATCTCTATTAACATTCGAGAGCCAGAGCAAATCTACAGGTTTAGTGTCTCAGCTGAATAAATGAAGACTACTGCTAGCCTGTTGATCTGCCCATAGCCCTTAGTATTGGACTTGCTGATGAAGTCAATATCTATTAATACTCGAGAGCCAGAGTAAATCTACAGGTTCTAGTGTCTATGTTGAATAAATGAAGACTACTGCTGGCCTGTTGATCTGCCCATAATTATTGGACTTGCTGATGAGGTCAATCTCTATTAATAGTGTACTGTAAATGCTAATTGATTTGGTACATATCTTTTTCACATTTTACATAATCTGGTTGCAAACTATGAACTAAGTGTAAGGACTTAACTAAGTGGTATTTACAATGTGATAATTTCAAACATCTAAACAGTGAAATACTGTGGTAGCACTGTAAAGTCTGAGCCTTGTAAATAAAGGTATAATTAATTATTAAATAAACTAATGTCTGCACATTATGAAAGTTTCCTATGCGATACAAAATATAAAAATGTAAGGGTAGATGTCTTTGCTGATAACTGTTATATCTAATATCTCGTACATTTTTTAAAATAGCAAAAAATTGATTTCAGTAAAACCTACGGTATACGGCAAATAACGAGTTCTGAAAGTAATGTGTTGTCGTTCATAGCGGTTTCAGACCATCATCAAAGTTTGATGCAGCGCTAAAGCATCATTTTTTCATCACACTGCACCAGAAGTGGTTATTGAAGTGGTATTTCCTCAGTTTGGATGCGGAATACAGCCAGTAGGTTTCTCGTTCTTTTGTGAATATACCCACTCACTCCATAGCTGCCCTGGCGGTTATTTCCCCACTGCCCTATTGTTATGCGTGTAACATTCACGTTTCTTTATAACAATAACAAATAACATCAAACTAATAAAAATACTAACAACAATGTAGATAGTGACATGTAATTTGTATTATTCTTTAGTGATATAATAGTATCTAAAAGCGACGAACAAATATTTTCAAAAACTATCATTTTGCAATTTAAACTTTTAAACATTTAACTATATGAAGCACTGGTAAATGATTGCAAATTAACCAATATTAATTAAAAAAAAAATAAAATTAGGGAGTTTGTATTTATTTACCAGAGCTACATTTAAACTTTTTCCAATGCTTCAAGGTTCTTCATATAACTATATAGTGAACTGCTTGGTTAATAAATCTTTATTTTAAACTTTTCACCCCTGTCACAAGCATTGCTCGTGAATTATTACAAATATGTATATATTATAGATGCTTACTTGTGGAGAAAACAGGATTTTTCCTGATATTTGAAAAAGCTATTCTGATCTCTTCTTCATTGGGGTAATTGCCCAAACCCCAATGAAGGGCAATTGTTGTTTGGGGTATTGTATTCTTCTTTATCGGGAGTGCCGATGGCCGAGCGGTCTAAGTCGTTGGACTTTGGGTCTGAGTTAGAGATAACGCAGGTTCAAATCCTGTATGTGACCATTGCACTTTTTATCAGTACCATCAACCTTGTACTGTACCGACTCTCCCCCTTATTCTGTTTGATAAGATCCTCGCACAGAAAAATTTTAAGATTTTACCTAAATGAAATCTAGGTAAATAAACAAATCAGACCAGAGGTTGTGGCTCGCAAATTTCAGGATAACAACCATGTTGTGTGCACAATAACTCTAAAACACCCACTTACTAAAAATAAAGGTCACAATATATCTACACTGACAGACCAACCACAGAGAACCGACCAGAGGCCAACAGTAAATAGCGATCGTCACAACATAAACAATATAGTGGAAAATCTGGGAACGGGGGTGGATTTTTGTTTTTTTTATTTGTACTTGTTTACTAATGACAGAGGATATCAATTCTCTCTAAGATCCGATTAAATTTCATAACGTCCTATTTTAATAAATTTTTATTAAAATAGGAAAACCGCAATCCTTAAGATATCCCTATATTGATACACAAAACATCCAAAAAAATCAAGTTTATTTTTTATTTTAAAACCAATGAAGAGTTGGATCGATGGAGAAATACTAATAATTTTATGTTTCCAATTCAGTTTTTTCAGAATAAAAGACAAAAATCCACATATAACCACCAAATCTTTTGTTTGAACTGACGTAATGCCAAGACTGAAATTACTGACCAGCAGTATCTATATTTATATAAGCTCTCTAGTTCATGAATTAATCTTAATTCCAGTCTCTTATTTGAAATATAACAATACTTCGATTAATTTATTATAGTAATAGAAAGTTCGTTATTAAAACAAACTGTATAAATTCACTATACAGGGGCCCATCTAAGTTTTAACTTAGATTGATACATTTTTAGGTGATGCTAAATTGTATATAATTGTTTCCCTCTATTAAAATCGTGAAAAGTTGAAATGGTGGATATTTAAAAAAATCCTAAAACCCGTTTAAAGACAGGAAGTTTATACATTGCACAATGAAGCTAATTTCATTGTTGCTTAAATTAATAATACAAAAATATAAATCAGATTTAATTATAAGCAAAATCAACTAATAATTAAAATTTTCGTAATGGAACTTTCCGATCCAATTTAAACAAAAGCAAGTGAATGTGGCACAAATCTGACTTTAAATTATTGAAATTTTTTCTCGTACGAGTTTGAATAAAGTACAAATATGTTAATATTCAGAAGGGCTATCTTTTATGTACCTTATCAATTTTCACTAAAACTACTCTCAAGTAATTAAGGATTGAAATTTTTAACTAGCTGCCATTTTGTCTAAGTAAATGGCAATGTCTTGAGACTTTTATTTACCACATAGACTGATAAGATAAAAAACTTACAAACTGTAAATATAATATCTCAGACCGTTATAGAGACAAACAAATGTTTTGAAAACATAGGATGATAGACGGACAACTAAGCAAGATAGGACTGTACATTAATGACAATATTATTTGTTTTGGATTATTGAATAAACTTTGGGAAGTTATTACGGGACACCCTGTAGATCTAACCAGGTCAGGTAGAATCCTGAGGTCAATAACCTGGACTGTCTGAAGAGCAAACTCATAATAGAGTTCTCTGACGTGACCGTTATTCAGCCAGTCTATAGCGTAGTATTGGTGCATTAGTTATTTATAGATTTAACTAAAAAATCCATATTTGCACTTTTTTGTACAGTTGTGCTTTAAAATATATTACTTTCGTGCCTATAATATTCAATTATAAACTTTAAACATTATAAACTAATAACGTATTGAACACCACTTTTATATTAAACATGTTAATTGTAAACATCATAGTCATTTATCAGCAGTAAATTATTTTATGTCACCGCCCTTTCCTCGTGTAATCAAACGATCCACAGAGCATGAGTTATGCCCGGCATCCACAATGCCAGGAAGTATGTAATATAGTTGCTCCTCTTTGCTCTTCCGGAATTTGTGCATTAAGCTTGTATGGCATTGTACAATATACATTATTATGACGGTGATCTTTAAATTGGTTTCGATGTTATAATATAGTTCGTAGATTACAAGTATATATTTCCATAACTATATGAATTTATGCGTGTAAATTATAAAAAAATTAACATTCATATAAAAGTTCTTGTCGAGATGTTTTCAATACTCAAAATATAATATTCCTTTTCGCCGTCATTTTTATGTAAATTTTAACATAAAATTAATTTACTGAAAAGCTAGCTCCATGATACACTACCATTTCTTTAAATTCTCCTTCTTATTTCTATGTTAAAGGCATGTTATGATAGATGTCATTAAGCATTTTTATTTTATTTAGGTATCAAGGGATGTTTTCTAATAGTACTGCTTTTTATTCAGTAACTGGAGCAGTAAATGGATGCGATGTCCCCTCGACAATTTTCTGTCATAAACATAGTATTTAGTGTTTCGTTTATTGCTTTGTAATTCCACTTGCTTTAATCACGGACTCATTGCGCTCGTTTGTTTCCTAGAATTGTAGTCACGGAGCGAGTGGTTTGTTGAATTATGTTAATGTCAAGTCCCTCCATTTTTTGTTTATTCAGCTACTGTAAATATGCTGTCCCACAATGTCTAAGGAAATCAAAATAAAACCTGATATGTACACATTCACAATTCATTTCACTAAGTAATATCCTGCGCTATTTCTAACTCAGACTCCAACGTCTTAGACCGCTAGACCATCGGCACTCCCAATCCATCGAGTCTATCTGTTTGTATGCTTGTGTTTTCCGGAGAATATCTCAAGAAATAATTGAGCTATGGAATATAAAGTTTTCATGTAACTTTACAATTAGCCAACGTCGTTTAATGATGGGACGGGGCTAATTCTTTACCTAGACTAACTTTTCGCAAAATTTATCGAGAACTTTTTCATCTAAAAACTCTGCATAAAACTCCACTTTTACATAGACAAGAATAATTCTAATGAATATTGAATATATATTTTAAATATGTTTATCTGTGAGATTTAATTACATTTTATTGAAATATATCGCTCAGCAGAGAGGCAGATTATCTCTTGTCTGTCTGAGAGTTGTAAAAATGTCCCTTATAAATTTACTTAATTGCACATTTACATGGTTTGAAATTTTACATAATTCTTAATATGCCTCTCAACCATTTATATTTTTTTTCAACATTTTTGTCTGATTGTTACCTGATTATACTGTATCGAATATTCGACCAATCCAGTATGTCTAGAAACGGTAGTTCCTTATTAAAATATCATTATATGTAAATATGCAGAGATTTAAATAAAGAATAACATTTCCACAATACATTTATATGATTAAATCCAAAGTAAAGTTTCACGTATTTAATTTCTAACTTGCATCCTATTTAGTAGGTTTATGTTGGTTAGCTTTGTGTAAAGTTATGACAGTATAATTAGTTTCATGTTTTAGTCTGCACGTGTAATTTTATACAAAAACTTCATATACAACTGTATTTCTTTCTTGGAAAATAAGTTTGTATTATCTAAGTTTCACTCGCTGGTCTAGTTAACCTCTATTTAAACTTCTGCCAGACTAAGTACTGTCTAAGTAAACTGTGAGTCTGTAAATGAAAGTTGAGAACTTTGCTATGGTGAAAGAATATTGTGCAATTGTCCACAGTTGGAGCTCCGGAAACTGTTTGGTTTAGACAGATTATAAGTTTTGTCGACTGCTGAGTCGCATGATAATTTCCTTCTGCTCGGGACGTTGCAAGCGTACAACTGTATTTTCTACAACAAGAGACGGAAAATGTGTGCAGATAATTCCAGGAAATCACGCTGTGTACACAACAAGTTAATGAGTTGATATAAACAATAATATTTGTTGATGTACACATGATATTGATCATTCAAGTATTAATTGTTTTTTTATCAACCAAAGCTATCAGGAAAACAAATATCTAACCAGTTTAGTAATTTCTGTTTAATGAATCCTTAACCCGTGAATTGTTAATAATATTTATCTCAAAGCGATGTGTATACTATACAAGCTGACATACATACTTTTTATACATGCTTTAGTTATCAAATCTATTTCTAACACAATGAAAACTCAAGGATTTCGGACTAACTTAATTATAGTATGTAAATTGTGTTTTTACGTTTGGTTCTAAAACGTTGTCTGTCATTCGCAATGCTGCTTTGTTGTAATGTTTTATTAGTGCAAAGGGATCTTTGCATATATTGTAAAGTTTTCTATGTAGGCAAAGTATATATAAAGGAAATGAAAAATTGTATATCTCACAAATAATGCACTTGATGAAAAATGAAATAAAAATTAATTTTCAAAATAATCAAAGACATCTTTCGATCACAAACAAGGCTCGCGCAAAACCGCCGAAGATTCAGTGTATACAGTTTTAACACATGCTAAAGAGTAAACGAACATACACTATACTATAATATTATGTATAAAGTACATACATATACTATCAAAATATTTAAAGTTAATAAATAAAATTTTGTATTTTTGGGTACGGATTAAAGTTTGAAACATATACTAAATTACATACTAATTTTATAAAAAACCCGTAAGATACACGGAATTAAATAAAACATATGTGTGTGTGGGTGTGTGTAAAAAGACAATTTATTTTTATGTACCTGAAAATATAAAAAATATTTTTGCAGGATATATTTTGCCTCTCGTCATCATACTTATGAAGAAAGTTAGTGAATTCAAAAAAACTGTTATGAAATTTGATGACTAATGTATGTCAAAATACATAATTTGACTCTACCATTAAAAGTGAAGCTAAGTATTTTTTTAATTTTTAAACAGTAATTTATTATTCTGACCACCTGGAAAGCCGTTTTCCGTTGTTTTATCGTTTGCTGTGTTATTATAAGTATGTTGTATATATATAAATATCTCTCAGGCAGTCGGCAAGAAACGGCCTTTCTCTCTACTTACAAAAAACACTCTCCACGACGTGCTAGATATCAATATAAATATCATAATAGAGAGAAGTACGTATTAAAAAATCGCTTTATTATAACTTGAGCTTCTTTCCGACGTCACGCAACTTTTTCACTGGTAATGTGAGGTTCTATTTACAATAAGAAGTTATTTACTGCAATGATCAATAAAACAGATAGCAACAACCTTTAAATACATTCAAGTACCGTCATATTTTCTAGTCAAGAAACAGTTTATATTCTGACTTTGATTTTCCTATGCACTGACTAAAGTTATTGGCCTGATATTGAGCGATTCGAAAATTATTTGAGAAAGATCTTATATCGGACTGTTTAATGTGCAGAATGGCGGCGTTGACGGAGTTTCAGTATTATTACATAACTAACTGTTTTCAAGAAATGAAGAATGTGTGGTGTATATTTAAATTTATCTCATTTTTTATTTAGGAAACGAACCACTTAACCAACTTAAAGTGTGTTTAAGTTAGATAAAGCAATGACTCACAAGAATTCACTATGTGCAATTACAAAGTTTTTTTAATAATAATAAACTTTACTTATTTCATAATTAGGATTTACAACAAATACATTTGGTAAAGACTGTTTACAATGCGTGACACACATTGCATCTAAAAATGAATATGAACAATTTATGGTTAACATACCACTGTTTTATATTAAAAGAAACAAGCAAAGTCGAACTCCTCCAAGACGAGCCTGTTCGGAGGATTCTCACATAATTTTACTTTATTAAAGTTTCTATACATAATCACTTTTATCTGACACAAAAACAGTACACTTATCAACCTTTTAAATTAATATGAAACATATATTGTTGTAGTGATAGTGTAAAAATTGTAAACCATTTTCTGCACTACCACTACTTCAACATATGGCGCCTGAATACAAAAAAACTCTTTTTGTTGAAATTATGTACACACGTTATCAATGCATGAGTAGAAACACCTAGATACCTTAGAGCCTGTAAAGTTCAATGGTTTAACTTAAATTTTATGGGCTCAGTGAAGCGTGTAATAAAATATAAACACGACAGCGTGGGTCCAGCGCCTCTCCCGGCCTGAGCTGCACCTGCGCTTGTACGATTAATTGATTCAATATTTCCCTGCGTTTGTGATAACACCGTTTGGTGAAAACATCATGAGACATTTTTTGTAATATTGCAGCACCGGTTCGTTGTCATATAACGTTTATACGTGTTGTTTTATTATTAAAAAAAATATCTTCGATGCTATGTAAAATGTTTATTGAAAACTATAAAACCTGAAGATTTGAAATACAGTAATGTTTAGCTTCATTTAACTTATGTGATAAAGGCTATAATAATTAATCTGTTATGTTTAACAGTTTCATCACTGTTTCTTCTTCTAGGCTCTTTTACCTTCGGAAATCCGCACAAATTATGCACATCAACATGGGTACCTCGCTAAACACAGATATCTTCGTGTTCCCTTCAAAGATCCCCACAATATTGCCGAAGATGAAAATGGTACTTCACTAATGAGAGATATCTTCGTGTTACCTTCAGATGTTCGTACAATCTAACAGAAGATCGACATTGGTACGTCACTAATTACAGATATATTTGTGTTGCCATTAGATATCCGCAATAACTTACACAACATCAACATTGGTACCTCACTAATCACAATATCTTTTTGTTGCCATTAGATATCCGCAAAAACTTACACAACATCAACATTGGCACCTCACTAATCACAGATATATTTGTGTTGCCATTAGATATCCGCAAAAACTTACACAACATCAACATTGGTACCTCACTAATCACAGATATCTTTGGTTTACCATCAGAGATCCAGAGTTTGTTAAAGAATGGACGAAGATTAGCAGGTATACTGTGGCCTACTATATACAGTATTTACTTATATGTACTAATTTATATTTATTAGACCATTTTTGTTAATTAGCTTTCTATAATTTGTCTGTTACGTACAAATGTAATCGATTTTAACGGAATTTTTGAAAACCAAATGAATAGAATTTAGTACACAGGTCAGAACTGCATGATGGTTCGTCAAGATAAATTCTAATATCGTTGCATTGGTTTATCGATAACCACGATTAGCAACAAAAATAACGATGAATAAAGAAATTTGTAAATAAATAAGTATACTGTTGAAGTTATTCGTATGGTGTGTTCAGTGATGTGTGTGATAAAGTTACATTGTTGGAATAGTTGGTTTCACAAAAATTGAAGATTTTTAATTAACATTAAATGTCTTGCGTACATAAAAATAAACTGTTTTAGAATGCATATACGGTTAATTGCATTTACCAAAAAGTTCGTCAACTACATGTCTTAACATACTACATTCATACAAAGGCGTCCTTGGCGGTTCTCAAATTTAACGAACAAGTAACATTAATTTGCTATTTGCACTCAAACGCTAATGATGTCGGTAACTTCCTCTGCCTTTAAAGCTAATGTTCCATCACTTCCCTTCTTTGTAATATGAGTACGAATTACAAAGATAATACTTAATGGTGCTTTACAATCTATTGCGACAGGTGAGACGTTACAAGTATCAAGTATGCTCTATCATCTCCCTTCTTTGTAATATGAGTAGAAATTAAAGATATGGGACTTCTTTGTAATGTGAGTTGGAATCAAAAATATCAGACTTAATGGTGCTTTATGATCTATTGGGAAGTGTTAAATTACACGCTTCAAGAATCCATAGAGAAGTAACTGAAAATATCCACAACAAGCATTTAGACATGGAGGAATGTGACAGTATGAGGAGAAACACTTAGGGCTTGAATATTTTTTAGTTTATTTGATTATTATGGATGGGGTGTGAAATAAAATAAAACAGGTAATTTATAAAATATTTATTAATTGCTGAGTTACTTAAATGATTGTCCAAAAATATAGAATAATAACTTTTTATAAGTTGTTTATCGAAATAATTAAACGTATAATTTCTTTAAATTCCTCCAAGTTTTTTTTTTTTTTTCTTTTTTTTTTCTTTGGGATATTGGGGTGGATTCATAGATCCTCACACGTCAACCTGAGCTTATTGTGTGCCCCTTTGATGTTAGAGGGGTAAGCCTATCTTTGTGCCCTTAATTAGGCTAAGAAGCTTTTCCCCGATACTAGCATCTGGTTCGTCGCCTGGTTGTTTATCACCGAAAAGAGCCCTTCTCCTTGCTCCCAGTCTCTCACAGTCCAGTATTATGTGTTTTGCAGTCTCTTCAGACTTATTGCAGAGTCTACACTCCGAGTCCTCATTTCGTAAACCTAGAGTGTTTAGGTGTTTCCTGAAGTGGCCGTGTCCAGTGATCAAGGCAATCACTTGCTTAACCCGATCCCTGCCCAGCCCCATCAGCCATCTGGTAAAGCCGGAGCTAGAATCGGCAAGCAGTCTTTTGCCGAGTGCTTGTCCTTGGTGACTCTGCCACCGCAAGCGGTGTGTCTTCCTGGACCATTTGTTTATACTTTGGTAAGCGGCTGACTTGCTTATACCACAACTCGGTTCTGGACCGGTGTATGGCATGCTTGCTCCGCTTTTGGCAAGCCTGTCGGCGCATTCGTTGCCACCTATGCCTGTGTGGCCCGGTACCCAACCAAGACGCACACAGTTGCGTGATCCAAGCTTGCAGAGAGTGTTAAAGCACTCCCACACAAGCCTGGATCCAATGCTGTTGGAGTCAAGAGCTTTAAGAGCTGCCTGACTGTCTGACATTATACAGATGTTCATTCCCTGGTACCCTCTGGTGAGGCCTAGGTTGGCACAGGCTAGGATACTATAGATTTCGGCTTGAAATATGGAGCAGTTCCGACCCAAACTGCCGCAAAGGGCAGTTCTAGGGGATTGACTAAACACTCCATATCCAGTTCTACCCTTAATAAGCGAGCCATCCGTGTACCAGACAAAGCTCTTTCTTATTGTTGGGATGTTATCTTGCGATTTCCACTCATCTCTGGAGTAGAAGTCAACAGAGAATGGCTTATTGAATACGAACTCCGTTCTCATTATGTCGGAGACCATTTCGAGAATAGCGCTTGGGTTTACAGCTTCAGTGATGGCGCCATGGCTCGTGTTAGACGCGCCATTCCTCCACAAGCCAGCAACCATCAGCCGATAAGCTGACTTACGCGCTTCAGCTTTTATATGGACATCAAGAGGTAGAAGTCCTAAAGCCACCTCGAGGGTCGCTGAGGGACTGCTCCTGAATGCTCCGGTTACAAAGATTGTGCCAAGCCTTTGTAAGCTTTCAAGCTTGGCTTTGGCAGTTACCTGATTCACCTTTGTCCACCAGACTAATGAACCATAAGTGATTTGAGGCCTTACAACTGCTTTGTAGAGCCATAGTGCTATATGGGGTTTTACGCCCCATGAGATTCCTGCAAGTCTCCTGGACGTCATGAGCGCTCACTTTGCTTTGTGCAGGATATTATTAAGATGATCATTCCACGTAAGCTTATGGTCTAGAGTCCGAATTACAAAGATAATACTTAATGGTGCTTTACAATCTATTGCGACAGGTGAGACGTTACAAGTATCAAGTATGCTCTATCATCTCCCTTCTTTGTAATATGAGTAGAAATTAAAGATATGGGACTTCTTTGTAATGTGAGTTGGAATCAAAAATATCAGACTTAATGGTGCTTTATGATCTATTGGGAAGTGTTAAATTACACACTTCAAGAATCCATAGAGAAGTAACTGAAAATATCCACAACAAGCATTTAGACATGGAGGAATGTGACAGTATGAGGAGAAACACTTAGGGCTTGAATATTTTTTAGTTTATTTGATTATTATGGATGGGGTGTGAAATAAAATAAAACAGGTAATTTATAAAATATGTATTAATTACTGAGTTACTTAAAGGATTGTCCAAAAATATAGAATAATAACTTTTTATAAGTTGTTTATCGAAATAATTAAACGTATAATTTCTTTAAATTCCTCCAAGTTACTTTCTATTCTATACAGACCCTATAAAGGCAATTTTAGTCCCTTTTTTAGATGCCGGACGGCTATTCAACTTTTCTTTATGCCCTTGATTGTCGGTTTTAAGTATATGAAACTATGAAAAAACTACGATTTTATATTTGAACCCTTTTGATACTCTCTCATCGTCATTAGCGCGGCTAACAGTTGCTTTCTTCTTAGAAAAATTTCTTTATCGATTTCGAGAAAAACCAGGTGTGTGCTTTTACAATGCATATTGGCTTTTTGCTCTTGAACTATAACCTTACGTTCTAACAATTCATGTCAAAGCCACCAACATTGTGATGATCTACCTTTTTATTTCTAATATAATCATTTAAAATGAACAACGAAATCGTTGCTTATGGAATGAAACATGCAGTAGCTAAAAAAATCAGGGTAAACAATGTGAAATTTTTTATTTATTGACTTTTCAATACTGAATAAATATGTATGTGCTAATTGCTGATCATAACTACAAATTACACAAATATTAATAAAATTACAAATTTAATTTATATTTATTCAAGCTTTGGTATCATCTAAATAATACCCTTTTGTTAAAATTCAATCACACAGAGTTTAGAGTATCAACTACTCGTGCGGAAACTAAAACAAATTGTGCTGCTCGCTCCAATAATTTCCCTATCAATTAATTAACTCTCCTTGCGAGTGCAGGGTTCCGGATGGCCGGGGTTATATCTCGAGTCAATAATTAATAAACGTCCTTTGATGTCACAGAGACGTGGCGTGGCATTGTTAGTGACAACTGAACCAGGACGGATTTGTCTCTGGCCCGGGTTAATCTAACAATCCAACCTGATAGTGTAGGAGCCGAGAGATATTTAATGTCACAGAGACGTGACGTGGCATCGTTAATGACAACTGAACCAGGACGGTTTCGTGTCTGGCATGGTTAATCTAACAATCCAACCTGATAGTGCAGGCGCCGAGAGATATTTGATGTCACAGAGACGTGACGTGGCATCTTTTGTGACAACTGAACCAGGACGGTTTTGTCTCTGGTCGGAGTTAATATAACAATCCAACCTGATAGTGTAGGAGCCGAGAGATATTTAATGTCACAGAGACGTGACGTGGCATCGTTAATGACAACTGAACCAGGACGGTTTTGTCTCTGGTCGGAGTTAATATAACAATCCAACCTGATAGTGTAGGAGCCGAGAGATATTTAATGTCACAGAGACGTGACGTGGCATCGTTAATGACAACCGAACCAGGACGGTTTTGTGTCTGGCATGGTTAATCTAACAATCCAACCTGATAGTGCAGGAGCCGAGAGATATTTGATGTCACAGAGACGTGACGTGGCATCTTTTGTGACAACTGAACCAGGACGGTTTTGTGTATGGCATGGTTAATCTAACAATCCAACCTGATAGTGCAGGAGCCGAGAGATATTTGATGTCACAGAGACGTGACGTGGCATCTTTTGTGACAACCGAACCAGGACGGTTTTGTGTCTGGCATGGTTAATCTAACAATCCAACCTGATAGTGTAGGAGCCGAGAGATATTTAATGTCACAGAGACGTGACGTGGCATCTTTTGTGACAACTGAACCAGGACGGTTTTGTCTCTGGTCGGAGTTAATATAACAATCCAACCTGATAGTGTAGGAGCCGAGAGATATTTAATGTCACAGAGACGTGACGTGGCATCGTTAATGACAACCGAACCAGGACGGTTTTGTGTCTGGCATGGTTAATCTAACAATCCAACCTGATAGTGCAGGAGCCGAGAGATATTTGATGTCACAGAGACTTGACGTGGCATCTTTTGTGACATTGAACCAGGACGGTTTTGTCTCTGGTCGGAGTTAATATAACAATCCAACCTGATAGTGTAGGAGCCGAGAGATATTTAATGTCACAGAGACGTGACGTGGCATCTTTTGTGACAACTGAACCAGGACGGTTTTGTCTCTGGTCGGAGTTAATATAACAATCCAACCTGATAGTGTAGGAGCCGAGAGATATTTAATGTCACAGAGACGTGACGTGGCATCGTTAATGACAACCGAACCAGGACGGTTTTGTGTCTGGCATGGTTAATCTAACAATCCAACCTGATAGTGCAGGAGCCGAGAGATATTTGATGTCACAGAGACGTGACGTGGCATCTTTTGTGACAACTGAACCAGGACGGTTTTGTCTCTGGTCGGAGTTAATATAACAATCCAACCTGATAGTGTAGGAGCCGAGAGATATTTGATGTCACAGAGACGTGACGTATCATGGTTAGTGACAACTGAACCAGGACGCTTTTGTCTCTGGTCGGAGTTAATATAACAATCCAACCTGATAGTGTAGGAGCCGAGAGATATTTTATGTCACATAGACGTGGCATGGCATTGTTAGTGACAACTGAAGCAGGACGGTTTTGTCTGTGGCCCGGGTTAATCTAACAATCCAACCTGATAGTGTAGGAGGCGAGAGATATTTGATATCACAGAGACGTGACATATCATGGTTAGTTACAACTGAACCAGGACGGTTTTGTCTCTAGCCCGGGTTAATCTAACAATCCAACCTGATAGTGTAGGAGGCGAGAGATATTTGATATCACAGAGACGTGACATATCATGGTTGGTGACAACTGAACCAGGACGGTGAAGATTTTGAAAGAGTTAAAAATAGGAAAACTTGATTTATTTCTCAAACTTTGTATATCATGAGGCATTTAAAAGAGAAAAGACAAAAACACTTTGATTGTGATTTTGATTGTGTGCTAATTGGCTCCCATCTCCCAGACATAGCAAAGTAGTTGTGAAATAACGCTGTGTGAAACTAGCCGCGTAACTGATATGATATATAATTATCTCTGTTTAAGACATCCTTGCCAAAAAACTGCTAGTATCGTCCTGAACATACACTTGAAATCACGCTGTGTGACACTAACCGTGTAACTAAGATGACAGATAATATTGTCAGTCTATTATATCCTTGGCAACAGACTGCTAGTGTCGTCCTGAACATACACTTGACATCACGCTGTGTGATACTAACAGCGTAACTAAGATGAGAGATAATATTTTCAGTTTATGACATCCTTGGCAACAGACTGCTAGTGTTGGCCTGAACATACACTTGACATCACGCTGTGTGATACTAACAGCGTAACTAAGATGAGAGATAATATTGTCAGTTTATGACATCCTTGGCAACATACTGCTAGTATCGTCTTGACATCACGCTGTGTGACACTAACCGTGTAACTAAGATGAGAGATAATATTGTCAGTTTATGACATCCTTGGCAACAGACTGCTAGTGTCGTCCTGAACATACACTTGACATCACGCTGTGTGATACTAACAGCGTAACTAAGATGAGAGATAATATTGTCAGTTTATTACATCCTTGGCAACAGACTGCTAGTGTCGTCCTGAACATACACTTGACATCACGCTGTTTGATACTAACAGCGTAACTAAGATGAGAGATAGTATTGTCAGTTTATGACATCCTTGGCAACAGAATGCTAGTATCGTCCTGAACATACACTTGACATCACGCTGTGTGATACTAACAGCGTAACTAAGATGAGAGATAATATTGTCAGTTTATGACATCCTTGGCAACAGAATGCTAGTATCGTCCTGAACATACACTTGACATCACGCTGTGTGATACTAACAGCGTAACTAAGATGATAGATAATATTGTCAGTTTATGACATCCTTGGCAACAGACTGCTAGTGTTGTCCTGAACATACACTTTACATCACGCTGTGTGATACTAACAGCGTAACTAAGATGAGAGATAATATTTTCAGTTTATGACATCCTTGGCAACAGACTGCTAGTGTTGTCCTGAACATACACTTGACATCACGCTGTGTGATACTAACAGCGTAACTAAGATTGAGAGATAATATTGTCAGTTTATGACATCCTTGGCAACAGACTGCTAGTATCGTCCTGAACATACACTTGACATCACGCTGTGTGACACTAACGGTGTAACTAAGATTGAGAGATAATATTGTCAGTTTATGACATCCTTGGCAACAGACTGCTAGTATCGTCCTGAACATACACGTGACATCACGCTGTGTGACACTAACAGCGTAACTAAGATGAGAGATAATATTGTCTTTATGACATCCTTGGCAACAGACTGCTAGTATCGTCTTGACATCACGCTGTGTGACACTAACCGTGTAACTAAGATGAGAGATAATATTGTCAGTCTATGACATCCTTGGCAACAGACTGCTAGTATCGTCTTAAACATACATTTGTAAAAGAATCTACCAATTATTAAAATCTTCGGTGACTAAGCGTTAATGAAGTCATCACATGAAGGGCTGAAAAAAATTCATTTCTCTCTTTGTATATATAACCGTTTTTCCTACACAATATCTCGAAAATAAGCAGAGTCATGTGCTTGAAATTGTATATCAAGCTTAATTTCTACAAAATAAACCCTGAGTTAGATGATGGTCACTCTATGGGATTTGGTTGAGCGCTATTGGTTGAACATAGGTCACATTAGTAACCATAATGGCATGAACAAATAGCAGAATTAACAAAATTTCAAACAAACTCATAGGAGATTTTAACATGTCACATTATTAACACGTGTAGCCAACTATCCCAACACATAAGACATCATTTTATGGTGACTTAGTGTGTAGGCCTTTATTATTTGCACACTGAGATGAAATTTCATTTGACGAATAAAAATTACAATGTATCATGTGGCAAGATATCTGGAAAAGGTTTCACCTTTAGACCTTAAATTGTCCATGAAACCCTATTTCAACATAGACAAGCATGAAAGTTACGATATTCTATGTCCAAAACTGAATTTAGCTGAGTGCCGTTGAAGCCCGTCACTCAGTACCCAGACGCAATATCTCTTTTGTTTACCGAGAAATGTAAAAATGACTTTTCCATATGATTGCATGACGTCCTGTCTGTAAATAACGACACAAGCTTTAGATTTGAAATATTACATTACAATTCAGTCTAACCTGATTCGAAACATTTGGAATAGTTCGCTCTCACCTTTTTGTAAATTACATTTATATTACACACGACAAGGTTAAAATAAATTTTGAATTCTTTTTACAAAAATGTAAACTTGTATATCCATCTTAATATAACTGTAAAGGTAAAATGAAAAACGTAAATAATTTTGACAAATAACTGTACAGCTTTACCACTATAATCCGTAAAATTCCTGATAGTTAGTAATATTTTCAGTAGTGACGGTTTGTACGCTAGTCCCTGGTGAGGGTTGGCCGCAGAATCCGAGCTTAACATGTCCGTCTGTCCGGCACACTATTGTCCTCTCATACAGTCACACCGAACGTTATCTGTGCAGTCTAAGCAAGGAATATGATCACAAATAACAACAGAGCGATGATATGTAGTGACGGTTTGTACGCTAGTCCCTGGTGAATGTTGGCCGCAGAATCCGAGCTTAACATGTCCGTCTGTCCGGCACACTATTGTCCTCTCATACAGTCACACCGAACGTTATCTGTGCAGTCTAAGCAAGGAATATGATCACAAATAACAACAGAGCGATGATATGTAGTGACGGTTTGTACGCTAGTCCCTGGTGAATGTTGGCCGCAGAATCCGAGCTTAACATGTCCGTCTGTCCGGCACACTATTGTCCTCTCATTCACTCACGCCGAACGTTATCTGTACAGTGTAGTCAAGGATTACGATCACAAATAACTTCAGAAAATGTATTCCAATTCAAAATACTTTTTTTAATGCACACTTCGTATATATATATATATACATGTATATACACAGAACTCAGTATATTAATGAACTCAATGTTTTTTCTCTCTAATTCATGGAAAGAGATCCCCAAAATTTACAAAATCTCTTTACATAACGTTTTGGTTTGTTTGTCTGCCCTTCTTTCTCCAGTATTAAAATAATACGATAATGCTTATTTATGAAGATGGACAGAATAATACCTTCTCGGGTCAATTAAAAAATTCTCCATTAAACAAAAGTTAGTTATAACATAAAAATTCAAAGTGGGTTTCAATAAAATTATCTTTTTTGTTTATGCAAATATTTAGATTTCATCTTCAATTGCTTAAATGTCCACTTGTCTCGTTAAGTCTTCTCAAAAAAGGTTTTTTGTTTTAAATATATCAAATTAACTTTTTCGTTCAATTTTAAAATCGTACCAAAAATTAAACTTTCTTATAAAATTCAAATAAAATTACATTTTATGATTTTGTTTAAAATGAAATGTACTTTTTCTCTATAAAAAGCGAAGCTAAATAGGACTGAGTTAAAACTTTACAGAAACTTCTTCATAGTACGTGTATTACTTCCTGTTACAGTTGGCACAGATTCAAAGTGAAAGGTGTAATTAAAATATATTCCTTCAAAACTTATTTACTACTACTTGGAATCTTGATGTATTATATATATTCTCTCTGTTGAATATTTAATTTATATTGATTTGAACTTTTAACTTAAATTAAAATTGATTACTTTACTTTAACAACTCTTGATATAACTTATACTATCAATAACAATGTTGCGTTAATAACTAAGTACGCTCCAGTTCCTTCTTAATTCATCTGTATCAGTACCATACAAAATTCCATGAAAAATGGAGCTAAAATTAGTTGATAACATATTTCCCATACAAAAGTCTTAAATCAACTAAAAAAAATTCTAATTATACAAAATCCTACGTAGAACAATTTCGGAAAAAAAAAGAACGTGTGCACCACTAAAACAATGCGCCGAACACAGAAAGCTCGGCAGAGATTTGCAAGTCGGAGTTTGTAGGGTGATTAAAAAGTCAAAAATCTCCCCTCTATACTTTATTTAGGACAGCGCCTAGTATCTGACTCTAGGAATCTGGACTCAAATCTGGAATCTGTATGTTCTGCTGACGAGATCTCATCTCTATTTCTGAGATACATTTTCTATTATGACCGAATACAAAACAGTTGTGAATTAAGGAATAGCTTTCAGCTGCTGAACAGATTCAGTTACCTGCATTGTTCAATATTTTGCGAACCAGTTTGATTGTACATCTTGAACTGTGGCTCTAGAGTTAGCCGAACATTTCCAAATGTTGTCTTGGATGATTGCAGGGTAATCTGTTCCAATAAAAATACTTATATTACGCTAATAAGCAAATTCTATGTCAATAAATTTGCTTTTTTAAATTATTTATCTCTTAAAAATACGTCAATTTTTTGTAGCATATGACCAATTCTTTTGACAGGCATTTTTAATGTTTATGTAATAGGATTATTCACAGTATTTTACAAATATTAATGGGATATAATGTTATCTTGTGTAGAAAACTTATTTTTCGTAATAATGATGAGTTAAACATTTCTTTCCAGTTTACCTTACTTGAAAATAAATATTTATTCAGCATATTAGCAATACACGGGTACAAGCAGTTTTATCAATAATACTAAAAGAAATGCAATAATAATACTCTTATTCTTTTCATACAACATTACGTTACAAAAACCTATGTATAAAGAAAATGCCGTAAAGAACTCCACATGCCTTTCACTTAAGTATACTTGCTAATTAATTAATTACTGCGCTAATCACACATCCGCAGTTATAAATTTCCAGTAACAGAACATGGAACGTACAAGAGTTGTGCATTTGTAGAACCTGTGCTGCAGCAGATAAGTTATACTTAACGGTTGTACCTCTCTTGTTGAAGGTAGTAACACAATTTTGTAAGTATGAAAGTTTACAGGTTCTCCTAGGATCCAAATTAAGTTTTATTACGGGTTTTTGGTTAACGTTTTCATGTAATATAGATTAAACTAATTATACAGTAATATGTAACAAAGTTTAATTGAATGAACCCTTCCTACCATAGCTTTGTTATGTGTAGAAAATGCATGTTAAATTTAATGAACATTCTATTCAAACACAGTTATTATTTTTGTAGATTATATTTCTTATTCAATTTTGTTTCAATCAGAATAAATCTAAATCTTACAATTGAAGAGCTCTTTTCCAAAAACTGCTAAGTCCATTTTGTTATAAATTGAATTGCTATCACTACATTATTAAACATTCACAGCTCTACTATGCATTATAATAATTTTTTCCTAAACCCTCTTAGTCACATTTATTTTAATAAAATAAAAACAGATTTTTTCCAAAACTTATCTAGGTCCCTCAGAGGTTTTTTCCAAAACCCACTATGTCCAGAAGCATGCGCAATACAGGACAACAGCTGACTGACTCAAGCTATTATGCGGTATAGCAGTAATAAACATAACCTCACTTGTTGATGTTTTAAGCTGCCAGTGTGTTGCATTTATGTTTCCAGTTTTTAAGTATATTCTTTTAAAACTTTTGTATGAGTGATTTTGATTTAGAAGGGCTTATAAGCCCTCAAGTTGTGCTTCCAGGACGAGGTAGAAGTGCTTCCTTGGACTTAGCTGTGTTTGGAAAAAAGCCTTCTCAAAAATTGACTTCATTCATTTAAATTTTAAAAAATCAGTGTTTTCAAATATTTAAATAAGTAAGTACTTCTTTTAACTTAATATAGTGCATATTAATCTGATAAATGAGCGGTTGTTCAAAAAACGGGTTTCCTGAAAAATTACCTTTTTGGACTTAGCAGGTTTTGGAAAAGTGCTCTTCAATTGGTAAGGATACTACGTTCACAATCCAACAATGTATTTTATTAATCAGCTGATTTTATAAAGTTACGTCACACCATGTGTAGCGCAACAGGCGTCGGTGATGTTGTGCGCAAATGTTCAGCTTATATAATTTTTTAGATGTAAACAGACAGATACCAATTTTATATCGAGATATAGAGAAGACATTTTTACATGCCCCACCCCGTCAGACAGAAGAGATGTTGTATCTGCTTACGTGATAACACAGATAAAGATATTTCTGTAGAATAGAATAGGTCATAGGCTTCAACAAAGCTCAGCCAAATTTCTTTATTGGACATGCACCATAATAAAACGTCTATGTAGAAATGAAAGCATATGCAAGATATCGTGAGGACAACCAGACATTCAAAATGAAATTTGTTCAGCTTCTCAAGTGAGAGGCTTCATTAACGCACAGCCAATTGAAACAGTTGATTTTTGTGGCTCACAAGAAGTAATGTCGCATGATGAGATTTGATATTCTTAGGTAATTAGCATTTAGCAATACTTGTGAAATATCTCGCTTATTTATCAACCGATTTTATTAATCTTGGTATGGTAAAACTTTTGAATAAAATTTCTAAATAAAACATACTACATATATGTAACTTTAAAAAAATTTTAATTTTAAAAATATTTACGTTTAAAGTTTTAATTAAGCTGCAATTTTTGTAAATACAGTTTTGAAAAGATTAATATTTTTTCTGTAATTAGGTATTGATCATAAAACTATACACCAATTTACAACTTATTACAAAAAGCCCGTTCTAAAATTAAAAATTCCAAGTATGAAATAGCGGCTTTTCGGGAAATAAGTTTGAATATGAACATTTCGGTTTCTCTTTACACCAGGAATAATACCTGAAACGGTTGGTTTTGGAATACCCTCGTTATCTAGTTTATACTGTTATGCGTTATTTGGTTGTATATTTAGTTCTCGTCATGATTTTATCTGGAGTTTGAATTATCTTGTTGATACTTCTTGCACTGATAACACTTACTACGGGTATACAGTTCTTTATTTATAGTTAAGTTATTTTGCCTCTGATCACTTGATGTCACCTTTCTTTCCCTTGTGTAAACTTGTACCTGGTGTGAATGTTGACTTCAGCTCCAGCTCACCTTCCTCTTAGTGCGGCGTCTGGAACCTGACGCTTTCACAGACTTGTCTCCTGGATTCTTGTTCGTCTGAAGAGATCCGTAAAAATTCGGTGACGAAGCAGATTCCAGACGCTGCACTAAGAGGATGGTGAACTGGAGCTACATTGAAACTGAATAAAAACTTCCCACCGTTTCTAAGTTACTTGTATCGTTGTTGAAAATATTTAGTTGAACAACTAATGATTTAATTACATTAAACGTTAGAAATAATTATAATTGATCATTTTGGTTTGGTATTATTCAGTTTGTAAGATTATAGTTTTTTATTAGCAGCCGTGTTTTACGATTTACAACTTATTACTACCTACTACTTACTACTCCTCCAATTACCTTTTTTTTCTTTTTTTTTTTTGCTGGTAAGGAGAGACAGAACCCCTTTGAAGCCTTATTCTATCCGTCCTCATGGGCCACTGGCCTGTGCGAGGATCTTATCAAACAGAATAAAGGGGAGAGTCGATACAGTACAAGGTTGATGGTACTGATAAAAAGTGCAAAGGTCACAGACAGGATTTGAACCTGCGCTATCTCTAACTCAGACCCAAAGTCCAACGAATTAGACCACTCGGCCATCGGCACTCCCAATTACAATTATATAAAAAAGTTTGACATTAGAGATTGTTTGTGATTTTCTAAGAACTTCAATATCATAGATGCAATTGCACTGTCCTCCTTACCAGCAATTTTATTTGTAATTTCAGCGTCATACAAAAGGAATTGCAGTATATAAATTACTTTTTGAATTTTTATTTAAAGTAAAAACTGCAAAACTATACGGAGTATTAACACAGGAGACACTATGTTTTTACTATAGAAATTCTCGGTTTCCAATGTCCACCAATGATTGATCCACATGAACTTTGCTTGCTGTCAATATTTTAGAAATTATACACTCACAAGAGTATATCGAATGAAGCACGGTATTATCTTCCAAAGTTTAGGCAGCGGAGACTCGGATACAAACTAAGTTAGCGCTGTCATCCTAAAACGAATTATAAATCCAGTTTTCACGTTTAACATATTTAAGCAAAGTCATGAGCTGTTAGCATTGTCGAATGTTAATTTGTTGGACCCTTATGCAAGAAATATTGCATGTAATCTTAACTATTAAACAAACATTTGTTATCTAAGGAATATGCTAATCAATAAATTAATCGGAAATTTGCATACTGCGATACCTGTTATAGCAGAAGATACACAAAAATGCGTGATGAGAGTGATTCTTAAGCAACAGCAAATCATTTATAAAAACCAACAGAAAATCATGAGAACTTGTCTGTTTACTGAAATTGGTTTGATGAAACCACAATTATCTTAAAGCTATAAAGAACACATCTTTAAAATAAATCTCACCAAAGCAGAAACAAAACTGTACCACTGAGTAGTGAGTTGTGAATGAAGAAAGTAAGCCTTTGATCTAAAATGTGTAACTTTTTTAAAGAAAACCCAAATGCAGGTATACATGTAAATACTTTACTATTTAAAAATGGAACTGAAGTAAAATAAGTTACCATAGAAACAATCTCCAAACATACCTGACAATAATACACAATCACATCATGTATAAGCTTACATAATATAAGTATAATGCTTATATAATGCAAGTATAAAGCTTACTCGTTTTGGATCTAGTCAGGATTATTCTATAGAAATGTTTCGCATTTATATTTCGGTAAATAACAATTTATTAATCAAATATTACATATCGAAGACCAAAACTGAACATAGTTTCGGACTTCTAGCGTATTTACAACTATTTTTATGTTTAGAACCTTTTAGATATATGATCGTATCACTCTGGTATACTTTTCGTACAAACTGTGACAAGTATATACGATTTTCTGTTACAATATCAGAACAGCAATAAGAGTGAAAACTGAATTACCCCGATTCTGGACTTATTCCAAACCAACTTGGCACAATTGAATTTAACAAGCACTCAACAAGTTCCTAACCATTTCCGTTTGGTTGAAAATTCAAGTATAGTGGTTAGCTATATCCGTTTGTATAAAATTTCACTTATTATAACCGACTATTAAAATCAAGAAGTGTCAATAAAACTCTCAATAGAAACTAACTATATGCCTAAAATTATATATTTTTATAACTATTTATAATATAAGACTATTTGTTTGTCGAGTTTTAAAATAATATATAAGGTACAACATGTTTTTTTTTTTGGGTGAAATGAATCGAAAAATCAAATGTGACCAATTATCTGTCTGTTAACGTTTACCATCTGTTTGCTTGCAGGGTTTTTATTCAAAAAATAATATTTTATTTTAAAATCAACCAACTTTTACTAAATGTGTTGGTATAGTACACTTCGTACGGTTATGTATCCTAAGTACGAAATTTCACGATATTACCTTATACGAAGTTTTATTTATAATTTGCTCCATTGTGTCATGATACAACAGATGAGGTGAAGTATGTCTCAGCGTTCTGATTCAATATCCAATTCTACATATTGGAACAATAAAGTAGTCATCTCGCTTAACTAATGTCAAATTTGTATAAAATTTACAGGAACTTTCAGACAGGTACAGCATTTTCAAAGTGTTGAGCTTTTAAAAGTATACCTTTGACTTGAAAAAATAAAATGATACATCAAACTAGAAGAATGTATTTTCAGACAAACTTTTAAGTTGATAATACTGTGTAATAGATAACAGGAGAAGAAAAGCGACGATAAGCTACGATTAGTTTAATACAATAAAATTCAAAGATGTATCATAAAAAGTTGTTGAGAAACTTTCAGTTAGGGACAAACTCGGGACTTGCAGAGGGTTGAAAGGAAACTAAAACTCTTAAAGTAATTGATGCGACGAGACGTGAAGGGAAAATGAAGTTACTCTCAGCCCCAATCAGAGTTGTCGATAGTGAGACAGTTGTTGTGGTGCTTCTGTTAGAGACAAAACTCGGGACTTGCAGAGGGTTGAAAGGAAACTAAAACTCTTAAAGTAATTGATGCGACGAGACGTGAAGGGAAAATGAAGTTACTCGCAGCCCCAATCAGAGTTGTCGATAGTGAGACAGTTGTTGTGGTGCTTCTGTTAGGGACAAAACTCGGGACTTGCAGAGGGTTGAAAGGAAACTAAAACTCTTAAAGTAATTGATGCGACGAGACGTGAAGGGAAAATGAAGTTACTCTCAGCCCCAATCAGAGTTGTCGATAGTGAGACAGTTGTTGTGGTGCTTCTGTTAGGGACAAAACTCGGGACTTGCAGAGGGTTGAAAGGAAACTAAAACTCTTAAAGTAATTGATGCGACGAGACGTGAAGGGAAAATGAAGTTACTCGCAGCCCCAATCAGAGTTGTCGATAGTGAGACAGTTGTTGTGGTGCTTCTGTTAGGGACAAAACTCGGGACTTGCAGAGGGTTGAAAGGAAACTAAAACTCTTAAAGTAATTGATGCGACGAGACGTGAAGGGAAAATGAAGTTACTCTCAGCCCCAATCAGAGTTGTCGATAGTGAGACAGTTGTTGTGGTGCTTCTGTTAGGGACAAAACTCGGGACTTGCAGAGGGTTGAAAGGAAACTAAAACTCTTAAAGTAATTGATGCGACGAGACGTGAAGGGAAAATGAAGTTACTCTCAGCCCCAATCAGAGTTGTCGATAGTGAGACAGTTGTTGTGGTGCTTCTGTTAGGGACAAAACTCGGGACTTGCAGAGGGTTGAAAGGAAACTAAAACTCTTAAAGTAATTGATGCGACGAGACGTGAAGGGAAAATGAAGTTACTCTCAGCCCCAATCAGAGTTGTCGATAGTGAGACAGTTGTTGTGGTGCTTCTGTTAGGGACAAAACTCGGGACTTGCAGAGGGTTGAAAGGAAACTAAAACTCTTAAAGTAATTGATGCGACGAGACGTGAAGGGAAAATGAAGTTACTCTCAGCCCCAATCAGAGTTGTCGATAGTGAGACAGTTGTTGTGGTGCTTCTGTTAGGGACAAAACTCGGGACTTGCAGAGGGTTGAAAGGAAACTAAAACTCTTAAAGTAATTGATGCGACGAGACGTGAAGGGAAAATGAAGTTACTCTCAGCCCCAATCAGAGTTGTCGATAGTGAGACAGTTGTTGTGGTGCTTCTGTTAGGGACAAAACTCGGGACTTGCAGAGGGTTGAAAGGAAACTAAAACTCTTAAAGTAATTGATGCGACGAGACGTGAAGGGAAAATGAAGTTACTCTCAGCCCCAATCAGAGTTGTCGATAGTGAGACAGTTGTTGTGGTGCTTCTGTTAGGGACAAAACTCGGGACTTGCAGAGGGTTAAAAGGAAACTAAAACTCTTAAAGTAATTGATGCGACGAGACGTGAAGGGAAAATGAAGTTACTCTCAGCCCCAATCAGAGTTGTCGATAGTGAGACAGTTGTTGTGGTGCTTCTGTTAGGGACAAAACTCGGGACTTGCAGAGGGTTGAAAGGAAACTAAAACTCTTAAAGTAATTGATGCGACGAGACGTGAAGGGAAAATGAAGTTACTCTCAGCCCCAATCAGAGTTGTCGATAGTGAGACAGTTGTTGTGGTGCTTCTGTTAGGGACAAAACTCGGGACTTGCAGAGGGTTGAAAGGAAACTAAAACTCTTAAAGTAATTGATGCGACGAGACGTGAAGGGAAAATGAAGTTACTCTCAGCCCCAATCAGAGTTGTCGATAGTGAGACAGTTGTTGTGGTGCTTCTGTTAGGGACAAAACTCGGGACTTGCAGAGGGTTGAAAGGAAACTAAAACTCTTAAAGTAATTGATGCGACGAGACGTGAAGGGAAAATGAAGTTACTCTCAGCCCCAATCAGAGTTGTCGATAGTGAGACAGTTGTTGTGGTGCTTCTGTTAGGGACAAAACTCGGGACTTGCAGAGGGTTGAAAGGAAACTAAAACTCTTAAAGTAATTGATGCGACGAGACGTGAAGGGAAAATGAAGTTACTCTCAGCCCCAATCAGAGTTGTCGATAGTGAGACAGTTGTTGTGGTGCTTCTGTTAGGGACAAAACTCGGGACTTGCAGAGGGTTGAAAGGAAACTAAAACTCTTAAAGTAATTGATGCGACGAGACGTGAAGGGAAAATGAAGTTACTCTCAGCCCCAATCAGAGTTGTCGATAGTGAGACAGTTGTTGTGGTGCTTCTGTTAGGGACAAAACTCGGGACTTGCAGAGGGTTGAAAGGAAACTAAAACTCTTAAAGTAATTGATGCGACGAGACGTGAAGGGAAAATGAAGTTACTCTCAGCCCCAATCAGAGTTGTCGATAGTGAGACAGTTGTTGTGGTGCTTCTGTTAGGGACAAAACTCGGGACTTGCAGAGGGTTAAAAGGAAACTAAAACTCTTAAAGTAATTGATGCGACGAGACGTGAAGGGAAAATGAAGTTACTCGCAGCCCCAATCAGAGTTGTCGATAGTGAGACAGTTGTTGTGGTGCTTCTGTTAGGGACAAAACTCGGGACTTGCAGAGGGTTAAAAGGAAACTAAAACTCTTAAAGTAATTGATGCGACGAGACGTGAAGGGAAAATGAAGTTACTCTCAGCCCCAATCAGAGTTGTCGATAGTGAGACAGTTGTTGTGGTGCTTCTGTTAGGGACAAAACTCGGGACTTGCAGAGGGTTAAAAGGAAACTAAAACTCTTAAAGTAATTGATGCGACGAGACGTGAAGGGAAAATGAAGTTACTCGCAGCCCCAATCAGAGTTGTCGATAGTGAGACAGTTGTTGTGGTGCTTCTGTTAGGGACAAAACTCGGGACTTGCAGAGGGTTGAAAGGAAACTAAAACTCTTAAAGTAATTGATGCGACGAGACGTGAAGGGAAAATGAAGTTACTCTCAGCCCCAATCAGAGTTTTCGATAGTGAGACAGTTGTTGTGGTGCTTCTGTTAGGGACAAAACTCGGGACTTGCAGAGGGTTGAAAGGAAACTAAAACTCTTAAAGTAATTGATGCGACGAGACGTGAAGGGAAAATGAAGTTACTCTCAGCCCCAATCAGAGTTGTCGATAGTGAGACAGTTGTTGTGGTGCTTCTGTTAGGTACAAAACTCGGGACTTGCAGAGGGTTGAAAGGAAACTAAAACTCTTAAAGTAATTGATGCGACGAGACGTGAAGGGAAAATGAAGTTACTCTCAGCCCCAATCAGAGTTGTCGATAGTGAGACAGTTGTTGTGGTGCTTCTGTTAGGGACAAAACTCGGGACTTGCAGAGGGCTGAAAGGAAACTAAAACTCTTAAAGTAATTGATGCGACGAGACGTGAAGGGAAAATGAAGTTACTCGCAGCCCCAATCAGAGTTGTCGATAGTGAGACAGTTGTTGTGGTGCTTCTGTTAGGGACAAAACTCGGGACTTGCAGAGGGCTGAAAGGAAACTAAAACTCTTAAAGTAATTGATGCGACGAGACGTGAAGGGAAAATGAAGTTACTCTCAGCCCCAATCAGAGTTGTCGATAGTGAGACAGTTGTTGTGGTGCTTCTGTTAGGGACAAAACTCGGGACTTGCAGAGGGCTGAAAGGAAACTAAAACTCTTAAAGTAATTGATGCGACGAGACGTGAAGGGAAAATGAAGTTACTCTCAGCCCCAATCAGAGTTGTCGATAGTGAGACAGTTGTTGTGGTGCTTCTGTTAGGGACAAAACTCGGGACTTGCAGAGGGCTGAAAGGAAACTAAAACTCTTAAAGTAATTGATGCGACGAGACGTGAAGGGAAAATGAAGTTACTCTCAGCCCCAATCAGAGTTGTCGATAGTGAGACAGTTGTTGTGGTGCTTCTGTTAGGGACAAAACTCGGGACTTTCAGAGGGCTGAAAGGAAACTAAAACTCTTAAAGTAATTGATGCGACGAGACGTGAAGGGAAAATGAAGTTACTCTCAGCCCCAATCAGAGTTGTCGATAGTGAGACAGTTGGCCAACTCTAGACGTCTCCATTACAGTTGCTAACTTCCCTAATGTTTTATGTCGCTCGACACGGTCACTTGTTTTGGTTTAGGTAAAACAATATAAGTGCAATTGATGTAGTTTAATAATATAAAATATAATTAGTTCATAAAGTGGGTGAATTCAATTTCTTACCTTACACCAACCTTATTTTATTGTAATTATTACAATATTGAATTGTAAAAGACGTAAATACTAAATTGTAAATGGATTAGCATGAACCATATAACATATAATTTGATATACCAAAATGTTATTTAACATTAACTACATTATAACATATTATACTATTTAGCCCGCGGGAATTTTATATATTCTTGGTAGTGCATTTTTAGGTATTATAATTCGACAACGTTAAAAATTTATCGTATATGTAGAGTAGGCGATTTGAAAATATGTATCATATTTAAAAAGACGTAATACAACTTTTTACATATTTATGTGAAAGCCATTAGCTTGACTATGGTATATGAGTACCAAACATTATGTCCTATATCTTATGTTTTTTTTTTTTTTTTACTTTTTGAAGGAAAAAGATCTGAAGAAAATTTTTTAAAGTTGCATTTTTGGTAGAATGTTATTTCGTTTACATGTTACGAAGCCTTAATGCACTCTTTTACAGCGATTACTCATATTTTGTGTGTAATTTTACTCCTTAAATAAAAATTTACTATTACATCGTTAATTTTTTTCTAGCCACATATATTTATTTGTACTAAATACAAGCAGTTTATGTTTAATTGTTGCATATAAAACACAAGGTCATTGAAATATCTACCGCCATTATACACATGGTAAGTTTTTTAATATACTTTGGTTTATTTTGTTTTCTTACATAAGTAACTTTTTAAGTACGTATATCCCTATGGAATTAGATCTCTCAACAAACGGGTAAGAAGGTAAGACGGTGCGGGGTTTTTAACGCAAAATTTAATTTTTTGTCGGACAAAAGCAATTAAAAACTCTTTAACAGCGAAACGTTTTATTTATGCAATTCTTACATCTCATGCACACAAGCCCAAATGAGATGTTAAAATTTAAGTTTGGTGAAAAATTAATTCAAGAACAAATTGGTTTAATTAGTTGCACACTACCTCGTTCAGCTTCACCCGTGCTGAATTGCCAAAAGTCACATACAAGAACAATTTCATCTTTTTCACTGTCCACACCTTCACAAGAATTATAAACCCAATCTATAAGTGTGCACAGGTCACTCAACCTTCGTGAAGATTTAGATTTAAATTAAAACTCGTTACAAACACTACGCATCGTCTTCACATCTTTTTCATTTATTTCCATGTATCTATACAGTTTTTCCTTTCTTCTTTTCTTTTTTTCTTTTTCTTCCTGGAGTACACCTTTATAGAGAGATTCTGTAATTATTGCAGTTTTACTTTCTTGCTGGCTTGTTCATTTTGTGCATTGGAAATCGTTGGAACTAGTAACAACAGTTCAGGTTATGCTGTTCGAAATGCACTGTTTGTTGAACTTAAGACAACTGGTTGATCTGGCACCCAGGAGCATCCTGGCTGTGGCACAACTTTAGGTACATGAGTATGTTTAACTCTTTGGTTTTAGCTGACAGAAAATGTATGTCGTTTTCTGTTGTTTTGATTGTGGATCTGATGTACTTTTGCGTTTACGTTCACTGTGGCAGTTACTGTTTTAACTTGCTGATCTGAATCTTTTGTAACATAATATGTTGTTTCGGTAGGCAAAAAGTCACCATAACTGAATATATTTCTATTTGGAGGCCAAATATCAGTCGTCTCAAACCCATGCATTGCAGTCCTCATTGTGGTGCTGATGCAGATCCGAAAATAGAGGATCTGATAAAGCCTTACAACTTTACCCGGGTTACAGGGCAGCCACTTTTTCAATTCTTCTCCGTAGTGCAAACTAAATGATCTGAAAAAGTAACATCAAGTGGTTGCAACCTGTTGGAAGTATGAGATGGTTGACATAGGGTAAAGATCGGAAGGGATATGTATAGGGATAGATGCAAAACTAATTATATCCAGGCTTTTGGTGTGTGTTCAGTGGCCATCTAGTATGAACAATACAGCTGAATCCTTTCTTGGTTTTGAATAATGAGCGAATTTCTTAAGCCACACCAAAAACAGTGCAGTAATAATCCATCAAGTCTCAGATACCTCTGTCCATCGACCTAGTTAGATAAGCCTTAATTCAAACTCTCGTTGTTGGGGAAAATCAACATTACTGGGGTAAAAGTGCCCGCTGTTGACGTACACATAACGTCTGGCATGTCTCTCCTCTATCAGCCGAAGTTAAAGAGTTAACTTGAGGTTTACCCTTCAAAGCAATAATATTTTATTGTGATTTCAGAGTTGACTTTGACTCCTGTCTCATCACAACCAAAGATTTTTACTCTTTCAAGTGATATTTTTCGATGAATTTTTCCAAGAAATAAAAAAACTTGTCTGATACTGATACCTTATTAACCCTATGACTTCTGAACTGAGTTGTCTCGCTCTCGAATCGTTAAATTAGGATCTATAGCCAGAAAGGTCTTCACCGAGTCTATTCCAGCCATATTCAGATCACTATTAATTCTATGACGCAGATTATTGCGTTCCGCTAACTGAAAAGTATGGCTACGAAGCTCTTTCATCGTAAGTCAAAATACCTACTCCCATAGTTAATAAAAATTTCAATACTTCGTGCTCTTGCTTTTTTTCAAAACCGCATTAAAATTTAATTTCTTTCTTATCTTTTTATTTCATGGCTTAGGTGTTCTTGCACTTTTGTGTGCCTTTCCAGCTTATTGAAATTTTCTACCAAACGGTATAACCCTAAGTACATTCTAGTTGTAACTACAATAGTACGATTAGAAATATTAATGATCATATCTATAAAAAACCAAATTAAAATTATTTTATTAACTTTAAATCATTTTATGTCCAACATTCTGGTTGAATTTAACTGTCAATTTAGTGTATTTGTAATTGGTACAGTTTACGCTAAGAATACGTAAATAAATACGTATTACATACACAAAGAAAATTAGTATCCTTAATATAATGTACTAGAAACGGAAAATAAAATATGTCAAGTAATAGTTATATATTTTATTTAAATACGTACATTATAATTATGTTACATAGTAATTAGCACTAGATCTTAATACTAATGATTTGTATGCTCCTAGCATTTAGTTAACACAAACTAGATACTAGATAGTGTACGTAGGTAGTATGTAGCGGTAAAGAAGTACACAACACAAACTTGATTTCCGAAATCAATCTCTATTGATGGTTTGAGTGTCGGAGTTTGGACTAAGTTTCCGGTCAGCTGATTCAATCCATTGTAATGTATTCGTGGAGTGATTGATTATGTGCTGAGTTAATTATAACTTGCCTTGAATAATCTATCTAGTTAACCAAAGTAACACAAACTAGATACTGTGTTTGTAGGTACTGTGTAGTTTATACATGCGGTAGTATAGTAGTCCTACACAACACAACTTAGTGGAGAGTAGAGTCCCGTAATAACCCCCCATTGATGGTTTGTGTGTCGGAGTTTTGGCTGAGTTTCCGGTCAGCTGATTCAATTTATTGCATTGTATACGTGGAGTGATTGATTCTGTTTTGAGTTAATTATAACTTGCCTTGAATAATCTATCTAGTTAACCTAAGTAACACAAACTAGATACTGTAGTATGTAGGTACTGTGTAGTTTATGCATGCTGTAGTCTAGTACACAACACAACTTAAAAGCTCAATAACCTCAAAGCTTGGTGAATATTGGTTTTAAAGTAGCTTTCATTTATAACACATTTTCTTAGCTAAAACTAAAAGTAAAGAAAAGAAAAGGTTTCCAAATTTTTTTACTGTAAAATGAGACGCCAATAAATGTTGATGAATTTAATTGCACAGGCGTTATTGTGGAAAAGATTATGTACAGTTTTTGTACATCATATTGTTCACTATTGACATGTTTTTATACATCAAGTCGGGAAATTATTACTAGAGCAGCCCGGACCAAAATAATCCGATGTTGGTTGTTGTGTTTTAATCCCCCTTCTACATCCCTCGCCTGGCACTGTTGCCAGTTTTACGTGTATGAAAAATTACTGATCCGTCTCAACTCATGTAATCTGGTGGTCAGCTGCAATATGGCAATACTGCCTCAAACGTCTTTTGACTATTTTGGTGCGAGCTGCTCTAAGTATTTGTTCTTAGAGAAGTGTATAAGTTGAGGAAACTATGATATTCTATTTAAATTAGGGAATTCTACGAGTTGTTTCATAACGAACATGTTTCAGTAAAAGTTTTTTGGGCCAAGAACTAATTTATTTTTAAGGGTAGTTTATTTTTCTGTTTGTCTATATGTCTACGCTTTTTTCTCATAAATTTCATATTCGTTTAAAAAGACGTGATTTGCTTGTATATTTATTATTTTATTACATTTAGTGATCTCAATAACAAGGAATACTGACAAAATATTTAGAATAATTAGAGCATATTTATAAATACTACTAGATTCATTGCATTGTTTTCTTAAATTATTTGGTGTTTATCTTTTAGTTTCTGGTGCATTGCACATAATCATGTTTCCTCTTTGAGACTTGACATATTCCTGGTAAATACTTCACTTTCCATGTATCTTTTTTAAACATTTAAATGCAATTCTTAAGGACACTTTTTTAATTCTCGACAGCGGTTTTATAACACGTTATATTATAACACATCTAATTAAATAAAGAAATATATATTGAATGCTTGAAGAGTTGTCGAGTAAAAGCACCAAGAAGAAAACAATATAATACAAAACTCAGAAATAAGCTATGTGTCGTTACATTTTTCATTTAATTTAAAAACGATAATGTAATAGAATTTGCAAGACAATATTAGTGTGTAATCACAAATTAAAATCGCATAACTATCATTAAAATAACATTTAATAATTGTTTATATCTCTCTTGATGTTGGTTTGTTGTTAAATAAATTATTGTAGAAGAAATAACACTCGTATATACAGCTCGACGGTAAGAAAGGGTATAGCACCACTCATAGTGTATAACAATAACATGGAGTTATTTGTGTAGTATCTCGGGCTGACAGGAAGCTTCTACTGTGTTCTTCCTCCTCCATTTACTCCATTCTGGGATAACTCTGTGGCTTGTGGTTTGGCCTCACCTCCAGCTGAAACGTAATACAATGCACATTAAGCGGGAATTGTACAGGTGAGGTGTTCGGACATTTGGTTCCATTAACACAGTATGTCAAGCTAAATGTTACCGAGATCTTGGCACCTGACGTGGAATGTTAATGGGGTATTTGGGCTCAAAGTTAAGGTTGACTGCAGTACGACATATTTGTAATTTGTGTGTCCAAACATAAGGTATTCACTTTAGACTCAGTATATTATTAAAATATGAATATTTATAGAAACAGTATAATTTTAATACCAAAATATAATAATTTGCCGAGTTGGCAAACTGCATCACTAAAGGGGATAGGAAATTCCGTTTCCGACTGTTCCTTTGTCCTCGCGATATCTCGAGATTTACCTATAGACTAAGGAACATCGACTTCAATGATGGTACAAGTCACGCCTAGGGTTTGGCTGAGCGTTAGCGAACATTTTTACATTGGTCTTATGAGTGACCATGATGGTAACAAGAAAATCGTAGAATAAATTAATTAAAATATTTACAAACTCATTTTATACTTAAAATGTAACATGATATCATACGTGAAGACGTTACTTTATTTGAATGGTTGTTAAGACTTGTGACGTTTTGTCTACCTCTTTTACACCCTGTTGCATGGGTTTATTTTTATATAGAGATAATAATTGTCTCTTCGATCTGTCTATCTATTGGGCAGAGTGTCTCTTCCACTGGACAATTGAGTTGTGGACTTGAAATTGTGCATGAAATTTTTGAAGCCCAGATCTCTCAGTCTGCCCGGTGGATGTATTGAGAATGAAATGAGCTATATTGTGTATTTGAAATTTGGCTTGGAACCTAAGGGAAGCCAGTTGACGTGACATGTGGTCCAACATTATTATTTCTATATATAAAACAACAAACTTTACACTTTCTACGCTCCCAGGCATGTATATTAAGTAAAATTTGGGGGATTATCGTAACTTTTATACTTTTTTAACACTAATCGCATACTAATTAACATTCATACAGATGCAATTAATATTATTCTGAACTAACATAAAGAGCAAACGTGATATACATTTAATCTCCTGAGACTTTACAATACGATTTTGTTAATAACAAATATGTTTTCTGATAAAAGACACGAATAATTGTATGCAATTATTATACTGACAGTTAAAAGGTAATAATAAATACGTAAAACCGCTTCTTGTACATAATTATGAGGAGCCTTTCAAGACAAAGTTCATAAAAATTACAGTATTAAATGCAATTGCACGTCACTATTGCATTTCCACTAATGTACTATTGTATTTTCCTCGCATTCATTCATAACTTTAATGAAAGGTTGTATTCAGAGATTTGCAGTTTCTGTTCGCTATGCAAACGTAACGGATCTGGCAACAGTAAGCCCTTTCGTTGCCGCGGGTGATGCCATAACGCTCCCTTAACGGATAAGAATAACAGGATTTCGGACATTTGTCGTTGTTATAATACACAAATGCAAACACCGGTGTTATATTTGTAACCTGTAACTGTGGCAATGTCTGAAATCCTTTTAACATTTCAATTCATCCATAATCAGTTGTAAATTTGAAACACAATTGATTCACTCATTAAAATTTTATTACATGGTGTCCATAAAGTATTTGAAGCGAATATATGTCGTTAACTGAACAGACTGACCTCCCCATCCACCAATCGTACTAGCGAATTCATTTTATTAAATTGTAATGTTTTGGAGTACGTTAAAATTATCTCTGTCTGTTTAAATAAAAATAAGTTTGTGTTAAATGGCCGATCAACAAATGAAAAGAATCATCTTACGTCGGTATTACAATAGGAACCAATTTCGTACCAGATACTTTACATAAGTAAAGTAATTAAACATATATAGTAAGTAAGTAAATATATTTAGTGAAATGCTGGCATTACAGTGTGAAGCGTCCGGTCGAATCCTGAAGTATTAATAGGAAACTGACTCTGATGTGTGTTCCTACTGTGTCGCTTCTAACACTATAGATAAACTGATATAACTGTAGGAAAGCACTGTTGCACAATATTATTTATGTACTCTCCTGATATACTTGTATGACCTATGTATACCTAATTTACTCTCTCGTAACGTTGTTCAATTCTGATTTCGAACTAGCCTCATTATTACTTCCTCACAAACAATTTTTTTACATATGAATTAATACTTTATTTTTAGCATAAATCGAACACACACAATTGATTAGATCATAATAAATCTCCGAAAAACGTAATTTAAGTGTTTTTGTCCTACAATCAGCTCCATGAATTGCATAATTGACCAGACGATAGTCAATGTAAATTCTTAGAATTAGTCAACCTCTTTTATGTTCGTGTTAATTCGCTACATATTTTATGTAAAATTTTATATATGTGACGACGTCCATATAAATTGCTTATATTACTGTATGCGGCGGAGAGATATTAAAACAGCTGTTTAGCTGAACGATTGTCCTGCGCTCGGCTTTGTGAACCCCGTTGGTGGGGATATACCAGCACAGGAGCTGCAGCAATGGCTAGTGAGTCGTCGTATCGAGGCAAGGAATCGTTCAGAGGAGGATCGGCTTACCAGTTTGGTCTAAGTAACCCTTATCACCTAAGTTTAGAGAGATACAGCTCAAGCCGATACCCAGATGAGCCATGCTAGAAGGACCTTTCACTTTAATAGTACTTTGGCTGATTATTCTTTACAGTAAAAATGTTATCTGTTCCAAGAGTAAGAGTCTGCTTTAGTATTAATTCAAATCCAAAATTCCGGATGTACCTTCAAGTCAATCGCAGTTTAAGACTTCTTATTAAAGTAAAAAGTAAAGTAAAGATGCCTTATTTTACCAGGCGAATTTAGCGATAAGAAGCCCTCTCTAACACAACCTGGGGACCACCGGGTTAAAGGTGTCTTACGAACCACCACCAACGTCCGGGCAGGCGGGCTGCTTACAAGGACAGGATCGCTCAGAGGTCACCCATCCAAGCAGCAGCCACGCTAGACGTTGCTTGATCCAGTTATCTTGCGATAACCGTTGTACCCGCTACACTGCGCCATTAGCTCATATTCGTTACCCTTTTAGGATCGTTCTTCATGTTAAAAGGGTCTTTAATGTTTGTTCATAGAATAACCAGATGACATGTTCCCACCAATTGGCCCACCACCATCACAATTATTGGATATTAAATATATATTATTAATATCTACCTATTCGTGGCAATAATGAAATCACTCATAACCAACTACATATATATAATACATAGATACATAACAATTATTCTTTATGCATTCTTAATTACAAAAACAAGGTATTTTTCCAATCTCAACAACAACAAAATTTAACCGTTTATAATTATATAAAACGTATATTTGCCGTTGAATTGTAATGAAGAAATGAATAAATGCTCAAAAAACAATATGTAACAAAAGCATTTCATTCTCTTGTTGTAAATGTACTCAATCATTGTCTGACATTGAATGTTAATAAAAAGTAAATATAACTTATTGTATGTTACGTTTTAATAGTCGCTTTATAGTTTTCTTCTGCAGCCTGTCCAGAGGAGCCTCGAAGAATAGGTTCAGGTAGAGAGCCAAGATGTAGGCAGACGCAGCGTCTCCCGTCACTACCCAGAACTGAACAAGTTTTATTAAATTAGGCCGGAATGGTTTGAATGCATGCTAGTGACTAAGCTTTACAAGCATAATTGATCCATTAATGTTGTAACAAACATAGATCTAATACATTGTATATTTTAATGAATGTATAGTATTATACATCTTACAAAATATGTGGCTAAGTTTTAAAGTACCGGTGTAATGTATCAATTACTTTCAGTGTGCTGTTTATACGAGTCATGTATATCATTATTATTATCATTTTTAAATATACAGCCATTAACCTTCCAACTGATTAAGTGTTATAATATTATATTACAGTCGAAAATATACTGTTGAAACAAACATAGTACACGTTTCTTAGTAGCACACTCATAATATATAGGGCCAAAGCAAGATATGTTGAGGCTATGTGGGGTACGTATATTCAATAATAAATATTGGTTATGATGGATACAGTAAAATATTATCGGATTCTGGCTCTTCCTTCTAGGTATATTTACGAGATCTATTAATCGATTTTAGAAGAGTAAAATGGTTGGTAAGAGATTGCTAACGACACTAGATTAAGTATATACTCATCAGTTTTAACTCAAAGTTGCAATAATGGGGGACCAGCGAACTCTAGGAAGTTTAGATAAAGTGATCTAGTCTCGTACTCTAGACCGTTATATATGTATCTGCAGATTCACTTACCAGTTTGGGTACAGTGAGATATTCTGGCACCCTGGTTGACGACGTGAGATATATCTGCGGGATCGTGTGCACAAGGAACACGCAATACGTCAGACGCCCAAACGGTGTGAAAAACCTATGCTTTACCACTTTGTAGAAGGTTCCTGCACACAAAAATGTCAAAAATAGCTTGATATTTTTACCTTTTTTAAAATAATATCCAGAACCCTAATTATTTATCATAACTCTTCTACTATGTTCACAAAGTCATGACATTCAAACTAGGTGACCCCCCCACCCGCAAGGAAAACCCTCCAACCCTCCAAGGACAAGCCCCTCTCAAGTCCCAACCAAGGAAACCCCCCTGGTGGTTGGGGGGTGGGTTAGCCTTTTTGAACCAAGGAAATATCAGTGACTGTATACCGAGAGAGAGAGAGAGAGAGAGAGAGAGAGAGAGAGAGAGAGAGAGAGAGAGAGAGAGAGAGAGAGAGAGAGAGAGAGAGAGAGAGAGAGAGAGAGAGAGAGAGAGAGAGAGAGAGAGGAGAGAGAGAGAGAGAGAGAGAGAGAGAGAGAGAGAGAGAGAGAGAGAGACAGAGAGAGAGAGAGAAGATCACTTACCGAAGCCAGTGGTGCCCTCTGCGACGATGAACCACGACATTCCCAGAGCCCAGACGGATCGGTGAATGCCCGCATACAGCGTGTTCTCCCAGAGACTGTAGGGTCGGGCCCTGTCATAGCAGATCCAGCCTGTGAGGCAGCTGCCGAGTAGCAGAGTGCCAGCAACCACCGACCCCACTGCCAAGGTCACCTTGCACAGACATCGAGAGGAATAAGAAAGAGACAGAATGAACTGTATGGAGCAATATATAGGGTCTTTCAAAAGTCAGTGGTCACCCCTGATATTTGAAGACCGTTTTATAGTAAAAATGTGTGGATCTTTTTGTATTTTAATGACTTACTTTTTGGCGTATTAATATATGTTAATATATTAATACGCGGCCCTCCTGGGGAGCATGGCAAAAATAAACGTATTCAAATAGTAACTCCATCGATTACAAATTAATGTAAACTTCTCGATCCAAAAAAACTCCCGATTTCGATTTTCATTCAAATACACCTAAAAATGACCGGGGGACTAAGGATAAGCCCCCTTTTCCCGTATTTCATGATGCTATCATGTACATGAGTGGTTAATTTGTAAAACTGATATCAGGTATGCGTTTTTTGAGCTGAGAACCTACCCAAAAACCAAGCGTCGTGCCAATCCGTATGTAAATATCTGAAAACTTCATTTCGCACAATTTAGCTACCGTCATCTTGAAAGAGTTATTAATTTTTTATTTACACAAAAACATTTCTTAGTTTTTCCCTTCCCACGATATCTTAAATTTAAGGGGTTACCTTTTGAAAATATTTTGTGCTAGGGTTTGGGCCCCCAAATTTTTTTGTTTCACCAAAAAGTAGATATCATTAACCTACAAAGATCTTAAAATTTGCATTTCAATTGTTGAAACCGTATAGAAAGCACAGGGGTGGCCACTGACTATTGGATTTTTAGATTTAAGTTTCAGGTATATGGAAATGAATGGAACAATGCATTAGGACAAGCAGGGAAATTTAAACGGAGCACTGAGGAGAATACAATAGTTTAAGATCCTTGTAATAATGAATCAAAACATACTGATGAAGATAATGTGAAACGTCATTTCTATATTTCTCTAGAAAACTAGAAAATATAGAAAACTATATGATTATATAACTATATGTAGTTATGAAGAGAAAACTGGAAATTAGGGAAAACTGTAACGGCTGTTAAATAAAGCGAAAGAGAGTATCTTAATAGAAAAGTAATTGAAATAAACCTAAGACTGCGGAAACGAAAGTTGATGACAAAGAGGAAAATGGTTGATAATATTTGACATGTTGTAAAGGAATATAAGAACTAAGAGGGTAAAGTTAGTAGGAAACAAATTTAATAAGGAAACTTGGCTGCCACATGTAGTAAGTAGTTTAAGAGCTGAAACGATACTACCTTGAGATTTTCGTCATGAGAACAGTGTTAGACGTCATGTACTCTTACACTCTTTCTTTTGCTGTATCATTTAAGATATAACAAATGTGCATCTAAATGCGTATTATTTTTAATTCAGTGTATTATTTTTAATGATGGATGAGCAATTTTAGGATGTGTTTCTGAATAATCTTTAAAAATATACAGGGTGTCACGTAACTCTCTGGACAAAGGTATACCACGTTATTGGTCAGGTCAAGATAAACATATTACACCATAATATGAACACGATGCTTAGTTTCCCATGTGTCTGTCTGTATGTGTTTTTATAAAAGAATTAATATCTAAAAACTAATAAATCAAATTATACAAAATTTGACACAAATGTTTATGATAACAAGACCAGTTACTGAAAATAATATAATACAATTATCTTTAGTATTTTAAAAATGGCGGTCATTAAAACTTTAAAAAAATAATAGCTTAAAACTAGCATTTTTCTCAAGCATTACAGGAAATACAGTATTGAGAGGGTTTTATCACAATCTAATGACATCAAAATCATTTAAATCGAACAATAAATAACTTATTTAGAGCAGATTTACTGTGACAAGACATGGATCACATTGAGAACTGCCGTTTATTTAGTTTTTGTTGGCTACTCGCTGAGAACCTTAATGTGGGCCATGTCTTGTCACAGTAAATCTGCTCTCAATAGGTTATTTATTATTAGATTTAAATAATTTTGGTGTCATTAGATATTTGATGAAATTCTCTAAAAAAGCTGTTATCCTTGCAATGCAAGATATTCAAAGTATAAACGTTTTAAAGGCCGATATTTTGAAAGTATGAAAGATGATTTAATTATATTTTTCACACATACAGACAGATAGATGGGAAACTAAGCATCGGAGACCCATGTTCTTATGGTGAAATATGTTTTTCTTAACTTAAGCAATAACGTGGTATACCTTTGTCCAGAGAGTTACGGGACACCCTGTATTACCCTGTTATACCTTTGCGTGGAAAGCGCACTATATTTAAAGTTCTGTATTACATACCGGAGTGAACTTGAAGTTGTGCAGTTTCAGCTGCAAGTAGAAGGATGCAGTGATGATGCCCACAAGGTAAGGTCCGATCCTGTTGTGACCCGGGATGTACATATCCCGATAGTGTTGTACAGACATTGGGTCTTTCATTAGGCTGCAAAGTGCAAATTATTGCAAATTTTAAAAAGACTACTTAATCATCAGCATAACTTAAATATTAGACACTTCCTTAATAAAATTCAGCTTTTAATTTCTCTAATTAGGTACTTTGTAATGTTTTTAGGACTAAAACCACATTTTAAGACTTGTTTAATTCTTGCTGTAATTAATATTTACCGTCTTAAAGTTACAACCTATCAAAAGCTATGTCTTTCGCATATTTAAAACACATAATTTTTTATTTCAATAACTGTAAATTATTATTACCTGTACTCAAATTCGTCAAATTGTAGGGAAATGATATAACTTGTGTGAGGATAAACGTATATTGTCCTTAATTAGTGTATACAAAAAGTATAGCTGAGATTCTTGCTGATGCTATTGTTCCTTTGATCTTGTATTGTTAAGATGTATTTTCATAAACACACTACAGTATATTTAATTTAACTTTTGAATTCTTTGAGAGTTAAAAGTGAAATCCTTTTGTGATTGGTATTTTTTTCTTATGGCTTAAAGTAATAACTAGAAGATATTCCTCTTTGTCTGCATCTACGTGTGAAATATGATATCCACATCAGTAAGTTTTTAACAGCATTATTCAAGGCCATTATGTAACCAACTGTGGATTCAGAAAACGGCAGCGTCCAAAAGTACTACAAAATGTAAATGTGATCTTAATCGCTGTTTTTTTCTTCCTTGGACTAGTCTAGAGTCCTGTTCTTTCAAAGAAACAGAATTATTAGTATTTCAAATATTTTTTTGAATTGTTCAATATTTTTCCTGGATTTGGATCAAATAGGTTAGACTTCTGTAGTTTGATTGTAAAACTAGCTGAATAACACTCCTGCCCATTGTCCATAACAGGAAATCCCATTTGTCCATGAAAGTTCAGTTCTCGGTATTTCATTCAATTCTGGATGAGTGATAGTGATAATAGGGTATTATCACTAAACCTTCATGGTGCTTCCTTGATAATATAATATTACTTTCACACCTCCATAATGGATTCTTACAACAGAATATTATCTCCGTCCTTCCATGATACATCCTTGATACGTTGACTTATTATTCCAATCCTGAATAATATATTGCTTACAGCAGTTGATAACGATCCGATGAACCCAAGGATAAACAAAGTCGATATACCACCTCATATCAATAACAAATTGAGTAACTATTTATTTAGATGTTCATTTAAATTACAAATGGTTCTCTATTTTCGGACCTGTTGAATGATCCAGACCTGAACCTTTGGCAATACTTTATTTGAGATGATCTAAAAAATAAACATGAGAAACTCATTACTGGCTGAGCGTAAGAGAAGCCTATCTCTAGATTTTCATTTATGTCTGTCGGTCTGACTGTCCGCACGATGTCTTGAACACGGAATAACGTGTACACTTGAAAGTTTGCACGAAGCTTCATTTCTATATGACACTGAGTCCGATGTCGGTGCATAGTAATCTGAAGTTTCTGGTTGAGATCTAGCAACTGTAAATGTACAGTTGTTACAGAAAAGTCGATTAATCTTGATCAGTTTCTCTTCATATTTTACTGTACTCAAATCATATCCAATAACTAGGTGATTTTGTACGTGATAAATTAATTCAAGTCACGATAACAACATATTTCACTTTATGTGTTTCTAAGTTATTAATGGTCAATACGTGGACAAACAGACCCAGCGCTATTTTAAACTGTATGGAAAGATTAAGAGAAATTCAATTGTCATTACTGGTGGTAATGGTTACTAAAATATACGATATTACAATAGTGGCATAATACATTATATATATTACAATAGTGGCAAGAATTTTTTTCATGTATAAGTAAAACTATGATTACGCTGAACGATAGCTCTAAATCTAAACTGCTCAATATCTTCCGTTTTTATTGTTATTGTTAATTATGGTTACCAGGGCAACACTGACCTCATGTAGTGGAGGACGGTGCCGTAGTATCTGTTCTGGTAAGTTATGATGGCTGGGGTAGCGATGGAGGCTACAAGGGTGGTCCACAGCAGAGTCTGACCCAGGCGTGGCCACCTCCACAACACGTACACCAGCACGGAGCCCACCATGAAGAACTGCATATCACACGCTAGGTACCACGACTGTACCATACACTGCAACATGAAAACATTGTATAACAGTTATTATTACTAGGGCAACATTGAACTCATATAGTGGAGGACGGTGCCGTAGTATCTGTTCTGGTAAGTTAATGATGGCTGGGGTAGCGATGGAGGCTACAAGGTGGTCCACAGGAGAGTCTGACCCAGGCGTGGCCACCTCCACAACACGTACACCAAGCACGGACCCCACCATGAAGAACTGCATATCACACGCTAGGTACCACGACTGTACGATACACTGAAACATGGATACACCGTATAACAATAACTGTTATCAGGGCAACATTGACCTCATATAGTGGAGGACGGTGCCGTAGTATCTGTTGTGGTAAGTTATGATGGCTGGGGTAGCGATGGAGGCTACAAGGGTGGTCCACAGGAGAGTCTGACCCAGGCGTGGCCACCTCCACAACACGTACACCAGCACGGCCCACCATGAAGAACTGCATATCACACGCTAGGTACCACGACTGTACCATACACTGCAACATGGATACATCGTACAATAACTGTTGTACCAGGGCAACATTGACCTCATATAGTGGAGGACGGTGCCGTAAGTATCTGTTCTGGTAAGTTATGATGGCTGGGGTAGCGATGGAGGCTACAAGGGTGGTCCACAGGAGAGTCTGACCCAGGCGTGGCCACCTACACGTACACCAACACGGACCCCACCATGAAGAACTGCACATCACACGCTAGGTACCACGACTGTACCATACACTGAAACATGGATACACCGTATAACAATAACTGTTATCAGGGCAACATTGACCTCATATATGGAGGACGGTGCCGTAGTATCTGTTCTGGTAAGTTATGATGGCTGGGGTAGCGATGGAGGCTACAATGAGTCTGATGGATATGAAGAACTGCATATCACACGCTAGGTACGACTGTACCATACACTGCAACATGGATACCGTATAACAATAATACCAGGGCAACATTGACCTCATATAGTGGAGGATGTAGTATCTGGTAATATGATGGCTGGGGTAGCGATATATATATACCTCCACAACACGTACACATGAAGAACTGCATATCACACGCTAGGTACCACGACTGTACCATACACTGCAACATGGATGTATAACAATAACTGTTACCAGGCCAACATTGACCTCATAGTGGAGGACGGTGCCGTAGTATCTGGTAAGTTATGATAACGATGGATACAATCCACAATAGTTATTATACTAGGTACCACGACTGTACCATACACTGCAACATGGATACACCGTATAACAATAACTGTTACCAGGCCAACATTGACCTCATGTAGTTATGACTGGGTAGCGATGGAGGCTACAATCCACAGGAGAGTCTAGGCGTGTACACCAACACGGACCCCACCATGAAGAACGAGTACTGTACCATACACTGCAACATGGATACATCGTAAATATTTGTAAAAAAATATATTTAGATAATAACGCGTACTGGTAGCTGTGAGTGGTTTTAGGTTATGAGTATGTTTTTAACACATTACCGTTTCTATGTGAAAGTTGAGTTTCGCTCCAGTTCACTTTCCTCTTATTGAACCGTTTTCTAAGCGACGTTATTATATGTATAAACTTGGTTGCTCCACCATGGTTTGGGATCGTGTCTAAAACATAGTAATGCACTCAATTGTCAAGGAATCAAAGTGAATAAATATATGAAACGAGAATTTTTTCGCAGATTATATATTTTCTAGCTTGATACACTTGAAACTTAAATAATCATTTATTTCCATTTAAAAATCGTACAATTTTTTACAATTTGCAATTATGGAAAATATATTAGCCTTCCTTAACCAGCTATGAAGGCTATGAATACAGAACAAATATTTAAAATATCAGAATCCACCTTATAAAAATTTCACACAAATATCGTGACTTTTGTGGTCTTACATTTTTTTATATAAACAGTACTATAATTAGAATAAATTATGACGAAAGCTATACTAACAACATAAATCATTAATGAAATTACATAAATACACATAGAAGACCACAAACAATTTAAAAATTGTAATTGGATCCGAAATAACAATAATAAATACAAACATATGACAATAATAAATAGCAAGACGAATTCTTAATGGATCTAAAATTAAATAATTAAAAACAAATATTACTATTTTTGGGGTCAAAATTCATTTCACGCTATTTTATATTACTGAAATAAATTATAAGCAAAAACACTTAAAACCTAAATAGTGCTTTCAAAAATTTGCAAGTATTTTTCGTTTATTGCAAGATAACTCGTATTTGATAATTACATTATGTATTCGTGTTCAAGTCACAAACTTTTTGTAAAAATTTTAAATATTTCAAATGATTTGCTTTGTTAATGCGTTTTGGTAACACATTTCAAAAGTTTTTCTAAAGAAAAAAACCATTGATCTTTTTCAAATACTTTTTAACACTTTTGGTTTTCTAACCATATTTTCTGATCTAACTCTCGCACAATAGTGGTGACGTAATAATTCTGTATCATTGTTACCACTTCTAATGTAAAAAATTTTAAAACAAACTTTGAACACAAAAATATGCTGAACCGTTAAGGTGTTTACTTCCAGATACAATGGAAAATATGGCTCCCGCTTATTTTTGTTGAACTAACTACATCGTCACACAACTAGATAAAAGTCTAAAAGCCGCCCTATAAGGATTTGTATACATTTAACTGATGCTGATTTAATTTGCCTTTTGGTTTTGTATGTTTAAAGAAAAAATACTCCATTTCATTTTTTTAATCCTTTTGATACCCTACCAATCTGACCTCCACCAAAGCTGGCTCGGCTGATGATCAATGTCTTTTTTTAGGAGAAGTATCTCCATCGATTACAAGAAACATCATTTTGTGTGCTTATACAGTGTAAATTCCCTCTATAAGAATTGTATTTCACATTTAATATTCTCAGTAACATAGAAATCCAAATATCTGTTTAAATTTTCCTGTTATAAGATGAAGCCTGAAATTAAGATCATGCATAATTTCAACGGGTACAAATGAGTGGGTACAACGGTTATCGCAAGATAACCGGATCAAGCAACGTCTCCCGTGGCTGCTGCTAGAATGGGTGACTGCTGAGCGATCCTGTCCTTGCAAGCAGCCCGCCTGCCCGGCATTGGTGGTGGTTCGTAAGTCACCTTTAAGCCATTGGTCTCCAGGTTAAGTATTAGAGAGGGCTTCTTAACCCTAACTTTGCGTGGTGAAATAAGATATTTTTACTTTAATTTAATTTACTTTAATACGAACACATTTTTTATGATAATTTTACTTTTGAACTTCTGTAAAAAAATGCATACCTATGATAGACACAACATAGCTTGTTTAATTGTACAAGTAACAATTTTAAATAACAGTTAAATGAGATTAAGTTTTAGCTCATATATGGACGAACTCTGTCTCCATAGAGATAATCTCATAATGTGCGAAATGTGCGGGAAGAAGCATATATTAAGGTTATCGGCCGAAAATCGGACATTACATGGCGCGATAACAAAAACGGTCGGCTGAATTGAGCCTCTCAGTACCCCATTACTTTTATCTATATGTCTTCACATATAGATAATGATCCTTAGCCCAGCGTTTTGGAGCTGATAAACTTTATTGTGACATCAGTATATAACAGACTGACTGACTCCTTGGATCTGCCATCTCGGAACTTTTTCTAATATGATTGTGATGTTACATATATTACCATATAATAATTACATGTAATTAAAGTGATACCATGTTTGAAATATACACTCAGAATATTTCTTATACTATTAATTACGGTATAAATTCAAAATTCGGTGAATGTTTAGATGTTTGACGTACAGTCACACAAAACCTAGGGAACAGATGTAGACAGAATTGGGAATGCACATTGCTTATATACAACAATAAAACATACTCATATTTTAAATCCAAAGTTCCACCCACAAATGTTCTAAAAACAGTAGTTTTAAGAGATTTTATTTATTATAAATAATGGCAAAATAGTGATAGGCAACTGTTCAATGTTATTTTATTGAATATTAAAACACAGCCGGAAGATGGAAAATTGTCGTGCAAAGCTAAGGGTTACTGCTAGTAAATTCATAGGCAGTTAGTTATTCATTGTCGAGTTTTTTCGTAGTTTTTTAAATTTCCAATATTTCTGTAACGTTTTGCAGCTCGGTGTTCAGCATATAACTGGTTCAAATCATATATCTTAAATGGATGAAAACATTGCGGTTAAATACCATTATACTGTTATATGTTACAAAAATACATGACCCTACGTTTTGAGAGTTTAGATTTGTCTTCTTCCTCAAGTATCAAGTATACAAGGACGTAAAGTTGAGCATAAACCTTTTTTATTAATTTTATGTGTATACTCAACTTTATGAGAATTTTGACAACTGAGAAAGAGAATGGATTTGAACCCTCGAAACGTACTATATATATTTTTAACATATAACGATGGAAAGTTTCCACAACCCTAATATCTTACATCTTTATCAACAAACATTATATCAAGAAACTATTTTAGCTATATAATTCCATATGATGACGTCAATTCCAGTTTTATAGATCGAAGATAGTGGTCGAAAATGTAAACTATGCCATTGTAAAATATTTACTTACTTAACAATGATTTTGCCGTGTTTCGGTAAAGATATAATTAAGAAAGGTGTAAAATAGTAATTAAGGGCGTCTCAAATCATCCTCCACTATTTATTCCGTTTAAAACTATAGACAGTGATAAATTGTTTTATTTGGGACTTAAAATATATTATTTTCAATTATTCACGAACTACTATACGTTATGAAAAGAAGCAAAGTTGTATAGATTACTCGAAGATAACTAAAGCTTTGTGTAGCAATCCTATTCAAGAGCATTACGGTACAGACAACTTTATTATTTGTGGAAGGTTTTTTTACTGGAAGGTATGAAAATTCTTTGATCTGTGGTCTTTGTATAGACTCTGATAGTTGATAGATAGATGCTGTAGATCACAGTTGTACAGTATACATAAATTTTATCAAAGGTTTTTTTAATTTCTGTCAATGACAGTTATGTTTATGTGGTGCAGAACAACACGTTTTACCAGTGTAAATTGCAGCGCGAATGATCGTACATTTTAAACCAATATAGGACGACAGCAGCAGACTGACAATGAATGAACAGCAGCGGCGTGTTTGAATGAATAACATTCAAATATAATATAAAATAAATAAATCCTACTACTTTTAAACCCTTTATTTTTACTACCACCTGAAATCTGGCAGTATATATTCCATAGTTTAAAACTCTTTCTCAATAAAAGATTAAAATTATGATACTATTTATTACTGTATAAAATGTTATCATCATAATGAATAGATGACGTTTCTTAAATAAATAGCACTATAAGTAGTATTTAGACGTAAACTATGATAAATTTAGTGATATGTGAGTTTTTATTAAATAAGGATTAGGAGAGATGAAACTTCATACTAAAAATCTATAAAATCATGTTTAGAGCAGAAATAATGTTTTTATTTTCAACAACTGCTTATTTTTATTTTATGTTTAGGATTTTATAATCTGAAATGCTCTTGCACATAAATACTGGAGGCAGAACTGATATATTTTCTCTCAAAATTCACGGTCACGTTTCTATAATCTATAAAATATGGTACGATCGTGGACGGAATGGTCACGACACAATTCATCCACTAACTCAAACAATATTGAACGTGCTTCGACTAAAACTCACACGAATTGTGAACCGAATTGAATAAACTTTGTTGTCATAGTTTTAAGTAGAACATAAACACTTGAGGCAGAAACGATATATTTTCTCTCACAGTTCACGGTCACGTTTCTATAATCTATTAAACATGGAAAGATCGTGGATGGAATAGTCACGACACAATTCCTCCACTAACTCAAACAATATTGAACGTGCTTCGACTAAACTCACAAGAATTGTGAACCGAATTGAATAAACTTTGTTGTCATAGTTTTAAGTAGAACATAAACACTTGATGCAGAAACGATATATTTTCTCTCACAATTCACGGTCACGTTTCTATAATCTATTAAACATGGAAAGATCGTGGATGGAATAATCACGACACAATTCCTCCACTAACTCAAACAATATTGAACGCGCTTTGGCTAAAATTCACACGAATTGTGAACCGAATTAAATAGACTTTATTGCCACAGCGTGAAGTAGATGTAGAGAAAGAGTGTGAGGTAAAAGTAATTATGGCTAATAATTAAGAATTAAAATAAATAATTAACTGAGGGTAAGTCATCCTTATTTGATGAGGAATAGTTTATTAGTAACATGAGTAAGAAAAGTAAACAATGGCGAAGAAACAAAAAAAAGGTGTCACTCATAATCCGAACCCTTCTAAATCTTTTTCCCAGATGTGTGTAAGGAGTTTTGGCTATCGTCAAAAGAGTGCAAAAGTGACAGAAACGGTTCCTCAAAAGAGATTTTTCTATTATAACTTACACACGGCATGTTTTAAAGGCATGTGAGTCCTACGGTCTTCGATACTTGCAAAACAAATAGACAGCTCTAACCATAAAAATGTGTCAAAGAAGAAGTGGCCTATTCGTTTTTTGATAGAGCAAAGCTTATGCTCGGTCAAAGATGGATTACAAGAGAAATTTAAGAACTCAATAGAATTTCAGGGTATAACGACTTGGATTGTTGATCTTAATATTCCAGAGTATTAATATATAAATTAATATTAGTAAATTTTTTTGATTAGTAAAGATCCTAATGAATATTAAGTACAATGTATTACTAAAATTGTTAACTATTAAATATTATCTGGTTTATCTAAAATAAAAATCACAGTTCTAAATGAAAACAATGGATTTATTTTTAACTGGCAAATTAATAAGTTCAACGTTTCAGAATTTTTATCACTCCATTTTCCACAAAGAATTGACAAACCTTTTAGTAAATTTAAAAATTCCTTTGGCAAGAAATAAAAATATTAATCAAATTATCAAACTAAAAATCACAGCTCTCTTCTAAAATAAAATAATAAAAGTTTTAAAATAAAATGAAATACCACTTGGAAATAATTAAAATAAAAATGTTCACTTCTAAGTTCACTCAAAATACAAAATAAAATTTCAACTTCTCTTTACACTATTTGAACCTTAACTTTCAAGTCTCTGCAATTCAGATTACAACTCTCTCTCTAACAATTATAAAGTTCAATTAATTTTCAATTAATAATTCACAATAAACAGTTCCAGTTAAATATTAATAAATTACTACGTTTTCAAATCTCAATTAAAGTTATTAACAAAGTTCAATTTTAATTCACTTCTCTTGCAAGCATGAACCAAATGTAACTTGTATGATTCTATTATGCTCTATTGTTTCTTCGAGAATAAGTTATTCAGATTGCTCTGTAGTTTCTATGAATTTAATTTTTTCCTATAAAAAAAGACAACGAAATTAATTTTAATATCAGATCAAGATGACTTTTTCAATAAAACGTACAATAAATTTGGTGCTTACCTCAAAATCACTCGCGGAAAAAAATTTAAGAAATACGGCGCACTGCAATTAACTTTACTCACGAAAATAACCAAAAGAAGGGCGAAAATTATGAGCGGGCGCTTAAATACTTCCCTTTCCAAGACATCCGTGGAGCTCTCTCATTGGTCCAGCTGTATCAAACCAGGAGAACAATACTCACAATAAGACAAGTTCTAATCAATTCAAGGCAGTCAACCTGCCTTCCTAACAATTTAAAACTACCAGTGCTAACTTGCCAAAGGATTACATGTTCGATTTTACCCTGACATTTCACAATCTAATCTAAAATTAAGTCCCAATATTTCGATCCCAAAATTTTTATTTAATTTAAGTTTTAATTAAAAAAAATAAATCAATGTAGCTTTAACAACGCTACACAGGGGCAATAGGTACTCTTAATCAGTGTGGATGTTCTGGTACTCACAGCTCCGATATAAATATTCAGATGTTTTAAAAGACTTCTATGAGAATTAACAGTTACACTTGTAATATTATGCCAAAGACTGTATCTGCTGATAATAGCCAAGCTGCACTAATACAACTATCGGTACAAAAAAGGAAATTATTAATAAAAGAATAGGAAAAATAAGATAAGGCACGTACTATATAAGCTGGATCATTGGCAACTTGTGCCAAATCCATTCTTTCCATATGTTCAAGCCTCGTACATTATATGAACGTGACTGCGATCTGAGAGAGAGAGAGAGAGAGAGATTCATATTAGATGCACGTTCAATATTGGTTGAGTAAAAGCAGAAACTTGCGCCGAGTCTATTTTACAAAGATTTTTCAGCTTCATACTTAATAGAAAACTGACAGCGATCTGTGAAAGCGATTCGTATTAGATGCATGTTCCATATTGGTTGATTTTCTGCAGAACTTGTGCCGAGTCTAATGTACCCAGATTCTAGAGCTTTATTCGTAATAGAAAACTGACAGCGATCTGTGGAAGCGATTCGTATTAGATGCATGTTCAATATTGGTTGATTTTCTGCAGAACTTGTTGCGAGTCTATTGTACCTATATTTTAATAATTAATACGTAATAGAAAACTGACAGCGATTCGTATTAGATGCATGTTCCATATTGGTTGATTCTCTGCAGAACTTGTTGCGAGTCTATTGTACCTATATTTTAATAATTAATACTAATAGAAAACTGACTGCGATCTGTGAAAGCGATTCGTATTAGATGCATGTTCCATATTGGTTGATTTACTGCAGAACTTGTGCCGAGTCTAATGTACCCAGATTCTAGAACATTTTTCGTAATAGAAAACTGACAGCGATCTGTGAAAGCTATTCGTATTAGATGCATGTTCCATATTGGTTGATTTTCTGCAGAACTTGTGCCGAGTATAATGTACCCAGATTCTAGAGCTTTATTCGTAATAGAAAACTGACAGCGATCTGTGAAAGCGATTCGTATTAGATGCATGTTCCATATTGGTTGATTCTCTGCAGAACTTGTTCCTAGTCTAATGTACCCAGATTCTAGAGATTTATACGTAATAGAAAACTGACAGCGATCTGTGAAAGCGATTCGTATTAGATGCATGTTCCATATTGGTTGATTCTCTGCAGAACTTGTGCCGAGTCTAATGTACCCAGATTCTAGAGATTTATACGCAATAGAAAATTGACAGCGATCTGTGAAAGCGATTCGTATTAGATGCATTTTCCACATTGGTTGATTTTCTGCAGAACTTGTGCCGAGTCTATATTGGAGAGGTAATGTCCGCTGCTGCCGACCTGACATTATGTCTCTGGAGCTTCTGTATCGTGCAAAGTTTTGTAATGGGTCACTCCGATCTCTTTATCGAAGTTAGTGTTTTATTTCCTCTCGCCAACACCGCAATTCTTTAGCTTTATATGTAACGGAACGTGACTGGAATCCATTACAGCGATTCATTGCTGTGTATTAGAAGTCTTTTTCACTTCTTCAGAAACTTGACGTACTGTCTTCTTGAAGTAAGTTACCACCCTTTTCTTCACCCGAACAAAACGTATAATTATGGTCTAATGTGCACACAATGCCATATATGTGGCACGAATTGCTTCATAGTATAACAGAACTAATTTGTGTAGTAATTCAGAAATGATTTCATAATGTGAAAGAAGTCAAAAAAATTGTTTAAATTAAATAAAATTACTACAAAATCATTGATAGAAGAAGCTGAATTTATATTGTATATCACATTGCAAAATATCTTACTTATTGTGAAAATAATTAATTACTAATTATTTTCCATAAAACTAAACTAATTAAATAATAAATAAGCTTATTATAATATATTATAGAAATTAATTAGATACTTTATCAATCAAAAACAAACGAAAATTAACTAAGAAAACTTGATTTATTAATCACCTGGTTGTCACTATTGACATAATTGTTGATAAACAGAAGGTTTGTCCACCAGTTGTGCTTGCACCGGTCCACCTCCTGCGTCAGTCGCTCTGTCCACAGAGGCCCGTCCCCCAGGTGAGGGAACACGTAGCTGTAGAATCCCACTACGGCCATGTACACTGGAGCTATCCTGTCACATTACTGACATTAACACCTGTATATCATTTGTGATAAAGAGAATGTTTGTCCACCAATTGTTCCTGCACAGGTTTCTGCACTTGACCGAGACTTACTCTTCTACACTGTACATTAACATTAAATTTCTATTTTAACAAAATGACAAGCTATGAACGATAACTCCCTCTAAGCAGGTATGAAGATTGATTTATATACTAGCAAATATCATATTTAGATGCCACAAGATTTAATAAATACGTGTAACTTAAAAATGTATTCTTCAGTATATTACTTAACCCTATTTACATAGTGTATCATAATTCTAAAAATATGGCTATTTTAGAAAATATGTCTCTGGTTAAATGTCATTTTTTCATAAAATCTGTGATTTACAACCCAATAACAATTTCAGCAATAAGAAATATCTTGACTTACAATCTATCTTTATAGGTCTGGTGTAGGTGTAATGTTACCCAACCTGCCTCTGGCGCACAGCCAAACCGTTTACGTCTCTCTGGAAATTGTCATGATATTGCATGTTCTCATATTACAAATAATTGAACTCTTTAAAATTTTGGACTGAAACTATGCAATAATATCGGATGGCATTATTAATTATAGTAACTGGGCATAGCTTTTTATTTGATTTGCAATGACCACGAAGAAAATACGATTTTTTGTTTCCTTAAATGGCAATCACAATGGAAATGGTTAGTTGAATCATATCAGTGCCTATTTTCCACGTTTATGTTCCACTATAATTATGCCGCCCCACAACGGCAATGAATACTAATTTCCAATATCCAGACGGTTTGAATTCGTTACTGCTCCCAGTGAAAGTAAAATTCATCTACTGTAATACTACTATTACAAATATTTGCAGCACTATATATGTTAATTACGCGTGCCTATAATTATCATATCTAAAAAATGAAAATGCTAACATTTTGTCTAAATCTGCCAGATAAATTATGTGTAAATGAGTTTAAAGAATACAAATATCTGATCAAAAAATAACATTCTCCATATTTTCGCATTTATTATATTATTAACATTGTCTTAATTTATTTAGAGGCCGTCTAAAATTAAGGTGGCTGAAATATGTGAAATTTGTTTAATTAATTTTTGATAAGACACAATAAAAAAGAACCATTTTAATCTAAGAGTCAACAAAATACTAATAATTAAACTACAATCTATTATTATATTGATGAATGTTTTGTAATGAATGAGAAGATTGCTGAGGTAGATCAATATTTACGATGTTGTCGCTACTGTAATTCAATACTAAAACGTAGCTTGTAGATTGTCAAAGCAGCACAATATATGTCCTCCTCCCCATGTCACTTTACTTCACTCTTAGACTTCAATAACATTTTACAAGCAGTTTTACGTAATAAGATTTTATATTGAAAGAGAATGTGAGAAGTGTTGAGGATCAACATTCACTATGTTTTCGCTACTCTAAGACATCACCAAAACGTGGCTTGTTGATGGCTGTAAAAGCGGGACAATATATGTCCTCCTCCCCTTTCTCTTTCTTCACTCTTAGAGTTTATTGTATACAATTTTACGACCTATTTATGTAATCAGATTTTATGTTGAAAGAGAAGGTGAAAAGTGTTGATGTAACGTTGTCGCTACTCTAAGACGCTAACAAAACGTGGCATGTTGGAGGCTGTCAAAGCAGCACAATAAGTGTCCTCCTCCCCTTTTCTTTGCTTCAATCTTACAGTTTGATGTATAACATTTTACGAGTAGTTTTACGTAATCAGATTTTATGTTGGAAGAGAAGATGAAAAGTGTAGAGGTGGATCAATATTCACGATGTTGTCGCTACTTTAAGACGCTATCAAAACGTGACTAGTTCACCCCCTCTCCCCAGGCTTTCCAAGCAGTACAATATTGTCTTCCTCCCCTTTGTCTTTGCTTCAATCTTAGAGTTTGATGTATAACATTTTACGAGAAGTTTTACGTAATCAGACTTTATGTAGAAATAGCATGTGAGAAGTGTTGAGGTGGATTAATATACACGATGTTGTCGCTACTCTAAGACGCTAACAAAACGTGGCGTGATGTAGGCTTTCAAAGCTGCAAAATATTTGTCCTCCTTCTCTTTCTCTTTGCTTCAATCTTAGAGTTTGATGTATAACATTTTACGAGAAGTTTTACGTAATCAGACTTTATGTAGAAATAGCATGTGAGAAGAGTTGAGGTGTATATACACGATGTTGTCGCTACTCTAAGACGCTAACAAAACGTGGCGTGATGTAGGCTTTCAAAGCTGCAAAATATTTGTCCTCCTTCTCTTTCTCTTTGCTTCAATCTTAGAGTTTGATGTATACAATTTTACGAGCAGTTTTACGTAATCAGATTTTATGTTGAAAGAGAAGTTGAGAAGTTTGAGGTGGTTGAATATTCACAGTATGGCGCTACTCTAAGACATTAACAAAACGTGGCTTATTGCGAACTGTTAAAACAGATCAATATATGTCCTCCTCCCCTTTCTCTTTGCATCAGTCTTATAGTTTGATGTATACAATTTTAAGAGCTATTTATATAATCAGATTTTATGTTGGAAGAGAAGATGAAAAGTGTAGAGGTGGATCAATATTCACGACGTTGTCGCTACTCTAAGACGCTAACAAAACGTGGCTTGTTGCAAGGTTTAAAGCAGCACAATATATATCCTCTTCCCTTTCTCTTTGCTTCAATCTTAGATTTCGATGTATAATATTATCTGAGCAATATTACGTAGTAATAGAAATGCTGAAAGAGAAGGTGAAAAGTGTTGAGGCGTATCTGCAGTTAGAGGGAGGTAAAATTGAGATAAAGATTTACATTCGAAATGCATGGACTCTCTCTACCATAGCTACGTTGTGTGTATCCTCATATATTTTACATCTAATTGGATATTTTGTTTCTTAAGTTGGTAACCTAGTTGATTCAACTTTCAGTAACCGTAAAAAGGAATTTTATTATTGTTGCGATAATTAAACTTTGGCTACATAATAATTTGGCTAACTATACCATGTTATAAATTCCTTATATAATTGTTTTAAACACTCTGGCCATTTATTTTTCTGGACTCCCTAGTTTATCTTTATATCAGTATAATGAAAAATCAAGTAAAACCCTTTCTTAATGTTTTTATCACCATACACGTGTTTCGGTATTCAACCATCAACTGTGTACATTAACCTCTAAGTAAATAATAAACAACTAAATATAAACATGTGGACCATTTAAACAGATATGAAATGTATATGACACAGTTGTAATTTTAATTAGTAATCAGTATTTAATATCTTAATCTTTTTTATTGGGTTTGTCTCATTTTTCCGATTCCTATTTAAAATGTTATGAGGATCTTTATTATAATTTAGATATATATATATATATATATATATATATATATATATATATATATATATATATATGCAATTGTTCTTTCGTTTTTAAGTTTTTTTCCTTTCATTTCGATATCTAAACTTTCCATTTTCTTTTTCAACAATTGTGTAGGTGTTCAGTAAAATTTGATTTTTTTAGACATGTAATTTTTTCAAAGCTTGTACATGTTCATTAAACATTTCATTAAAATTCCTGCCAGTTACTAACAATACTATAAATATATAATAATAAACTAAAAAATATCCTGTAATTAACCAAAAACACAATGAAAGTTTTGAACAATCAATAAATAGAGCTTAAATAAAGTATATTTTGTAAACTATAACGCAATTCACCCTAATAATGATCTTAAAATATTAAAATTAAAATTACCGGAATAATATTCAATTATCAGTACATTCCCTGGATAATCTGGAACAGATCTATGTAAAGTAAACTACAGAAACCCTCGTCTAGAAATCCAGTTGGCAAATATTATCTTTGAAAGCTTGCAATCAAACGTCATCCGTATGATACGTACTAAGTCAATACGATCTCCCTGATCTCCTCAGTCTGGTTGTAAGTTTTATACTTGAAATCATCCAGTCAACATTATCAGTACCAGATACACTAATCACAACGATCAGGCTTATCGCTACAGAGATATCAAAATAATCATATAAACTATCTTCGTGAGATTCAGTTAGCTGATATCATCTTTGAAAGCTTGCAATCAAACGTATGATAAGTACTAAGTCAATACGATCTACCTGATCTCCTCACTCTGGTTGTAAGTTTTATACTTGAAATCATTCAGTCAACATTGTCAGTACCAGATGCACTAATCACAACAACCCGGCTTATCGCTATAGAGATATAAAAATACTCATATAAACTCTCCTCGTGAGATTCAGTTAGCTAATATCATCTTTGAAAGCTTGCTATCAAACGTAATCCGTATGATACATAATAAATCGATAAGATGTCTCCGATCTCCCCACTCTGGTTGTAAGTTTTAAGCTTGAAATCATCCAGTCAACATTGTCAGTACCAGATACACTAATCACAACGATCAGGCTTATCGCTATAGAGATATAAAAAATACTTATATAAACTCTCCTTCGTGAGATTCACGGTTATCTAATATCATCTTTGAAAGCTTGATATCAAACGTAATCCGTATGATACATAATAAATCGATAATATCTCTCCGATCTCCCCACTCTGGTTGTAAGTTTTAAGCTTGAAATCATTCAGTCAACATTGTCAGTACCAGATGCACTAATCACAACAACCCGGCTTATCGCTATAGAGATATAAAAATACTCATATAAACTATCTTCGTGAGATTCGGTTAGCTGATATCATCTTTGAAAGCTTGCAATCAAACGTCATTCGTATGATACATAATAAATCGATAAGATCTCTCCGATCTCCCCACTCTGGTTGTAAGTTTTAAGCTTGAAATCATCCAGTTAACATTGTCAGTACCAGATGCACTAATCACAACGATCAGGCTTATCGCTACAGAGATATCAAAATAATCATATAAACTATCTTCGTGAGATTCAGTTAGCTGATATCATCTTTGAAAACTTGCAATCAAACGTATGATAAGTACTAAGTCAATACGATCTCCCTGATCTCCTCAGTCTGGTTGTAAGTTTTATACTTGAAATCATTCAGTCAACATTGTCAGTACCAGATGCACTAATCACAACAACCCGGCTTATCGTTATAGAGATATAAAAATACTCATATAAACTCTCCTCGTGAGATACGGTTATCTAATATCATCTTTGAAAGCTTGCTATCAAACGTAATCCGTATGATACATAATAAATCGATAAGATGTCTCCGATCTCCCCCACTCTGGTTGTATGTTTTAAGCTTGAAATCATCCAGTCAACATTGTCATTACCAGATACACTAATCACAACGATCAGGCTTATCGTTATAGAGATATAAAAATACTCATATAAACTCTCCTCGTGATATACGGTTATCTAATATCATATTTGAAAGCTTGCTATCAAACGACATCCGTATGATACATAATAAATCAATAAGATCTCTCCGATCTCCCCACTCTGGTTGTATGTTTTAAGCTTGAAATCATTCCAGTCAACATTGTCAGTACCAGATACACTAATCACAACGATCAGGCTTATCGCTATAGAGATATAAAAATACTCATATAAACTATCTTCGTGATATTCAGTTATCTAATATCATCTTTGAAAGCTTGCTATCAAACGACACGTATGATACATACTAAATCAATAAGATCTCTCCGATCTCCCCACTCTGGTTGTATGTTTTAAGCTTGAAATCATCCAGTCAACATTGTCAGTACCAGATGCACTAATCACAACGATCAGTGATTGTGGCTACAGAGATCTCACAATAACCATATAAACCCTCCTCGTGAGATTCAGTTAGCTGATATCATCTTTGAAAGCTTATGATCAACATAATCAGTATCGAATGTGCGAGTCAACACGATCACAGAGCAAACAAAAGAAACTGCGACGGTTGAATTTGTACAGTAAACTTGCCTGATCCATCTGTTGAGGAAAACGACTAGGAAATTGAACCGCTTGTATTTGTCGAGCTCTTGCAGGATATAATGGCAGGTGAGAAATCCGCTGAGGACGAAAAACGTGTCAACTACGATACCTCCGTTCAGGATCACCACGTCGATGAAGTACGAATTTAACTGAAACAATAGATTATGAAATGTTATTTATCATTTTATTACAAATTCCTTTAAATATATATTATAAATACGAAAGTTTTTGAACTCAATTACACCAGATATAGTGGGCTTAGTTATCAACTTTTAAATTAGATCCCAGTGATAAATTCAAAAGAATTAGTTTATTCTGGATTTTTATTAGTAAAATAATTGTTGATGTGTACCCAAAACCCTAGCAAGTTAAACCACAAAGCAATACACCTAAATTCAATTATTACTACAGAAAGTCATCGAGAGGAAATCACGTCCGTTTTTCAATGATGAGGCACGAGATAATAATTACGTGTATAAATATTAATCAAATGCATATACTAAACAAGGGGAACACGTGATTCAACATTTCGAAAATCGCTTCATTGAAAAGAATTCATCGTATAGAACCAAACCTTGAACTTAATTTAAATTTAATAAATTTAAGGAATCCAGAATCGCACATCAGTAAAATTTAAAATATAGGCAACGAAACGATCTCAATATAAGATCAACCTTAATTTCTCCTTTTCATTTTATGCCTTTGTCGAAATTTGCAAATATTCTACGTAGCAGTTGAATATTAAGACTAATTTTTGTGTTACGTATTGAATTTAAACTCATTGCAAAGTTATACATGGGTTTTATATATTGTTTATCAGGATAAGAAATCAAAATTGACATCAGAAATATAATTATTTCGAATCAAAAGATCCCCTACAAGTGCAAACCTGCAATTAGAGTCACTCGCAATTTCAACTAATCTACGATCTCTTGACCAAAAAACTGGATAATAAGTACGATAGGAGCTATTTTATATTTTAAATTAATTATAATTTTATATTATATTTTGAATTTCTAAAAGAATGTACTACAGTATGTGTTATATTATTAAATAGGCTATTATTACATTTGGTAATTTAGTTTACAAAAGTCCCTCATTTAGTTTAAGTAAATAGGTGATTTCAGCATGTAAAAGTAGTCCAAAGAAAGTATTCCCAAAATTTCCTATTCTTCGGTTTTCAACTGCCAACCTCGGATTTAGACCAAAAACCTAATCTTTTTCTTAATTGGAAAAAAACATAAATTAAACACAGAACAAAGTAAACCAATAGTAAGCTATAGCGTTACACAAGTGGCTGTAATCACAAGTTGTGACGATATCACAAACACCGCCATCTGGGCGTACACAAGACAACATCTAGTTACACAAACAAGATCTACACAAACTGTGTCGTAGACGAGCGCAGGGTCTGGTTACACAAATATATCTTAGCTCTGTAAATTACACAAGACATTACCTGGTTATACGTACTTAGATTACGGAACTGTATGTATACGTAGACAGTGCCTATTTTCACTAAGATGTTCTACATGTATACAAGACAGTGTCTATTTTCACTAAGATGTTCTACATGTATACAAGACAGTGTCTATTTTCACTAAGATGTTCTACATGTATACAAGACAGTGTCTATTTTCACTAAGATGTTCTACATGTATACAAGACAGGTCTATTTTCACTAAGATGTTCTACATGTATACAAGACAGGTCTACTTTCACTAAGATGTTCTAATCTTAAACAAATATATCTTAGCTCGGTAAATTACACAAGACATTACCTGGTTATACGTACTTAGATTATGGAACTATATGTATGCAAGACAGTGTCTATTTTCACTAAGATGTTCTACATGTATACAAGACAGTGTCTATTTTCACTAAGATGTTCTACATGTATACAAGACAGGTCTATTTTCACTAAGATGTTCTACATGTATACAGGACCGTGTCTATTTTCACTAAGATGTTCTACATGTATACAAGACAGTGTCTATTTTCACTAAGATGTTCTACATGTATACAAGACAGGTCTATTTTCACTAAGATGTTCTACATCTTAAACAAATATATCTTAGCTCGAATATATTACACAAGACATTACCTGGTTATACGTACTTAGATTATGGAACTATATGTATGCAAGAGAGTGTCTATTTTCACTAAGATGTTCTACATCTTAAACAAATATATCTTAGCTCGAATATATTACACAAGACATTACCTGGTTATACGTACTTAGATTATGGAACTATATGTATGCAAGACAGTGTCTATTTTTACTAAGATGTTCTACATGTATACAAGGCAGTGTCTATTTTCACTAAGATGTTCTACATCTATACAAGACAGTGTCTATTTTCACTAAGATGTTCTACATGTATACAAGACCGTGTCTATTTTCACTAAGATGTTCTACATGTATACAAGACCGTGTCTATTTTCACTAAGATTTTCTACATGTATACAAGACAGTGTCTATTTTCACTAAGATGTTCTACATGTATACAAGACCGTGTCTATTTTCACTAAGATGTTCTACATGTATACAAGACAGTGTCTATTTTCACTAAGACGTTCTACATGTATACAAGACCGTGTCTATTTTCACTAAGATGTTCTACATGTATACAAGACAGTGTCTATTTTCACTAAGATGTTCTACATGTATACAAGACAGTGTCTATTTTCACTAAGATGTTCTACTTGTATACAAGACAGTGTATATTTTCACTAAGATGTTCTACATGTATACAAGACAGTGTCTATTTTCACTAAGATGTTCTACATGTATAAAAGATATCTGTTGGTCACACAAACACGGTCTGGACGTACTGTGATATATAAAATATATTATAATATGGTCTACATTAGTCTATGTACAATATACAAAATATGAGTACATGTGTTGTCATATATACAATTCACGAAAATATGGTCTACACTTATTGCGATGAATACAAGACAATATGGGCAAAAACATCGGACTACTGTATACCATATAATATATACAGAACAACATTTGGTCAAATACATATTGTTCAGTACATTCTGATGTATATACCTGTATGTTCACTCAAATGTTGGTATACACGCAACATTCATTTGAGTGTCTATATGTCAGATATAAGAGGAAGACGCACACGACATTTTAAAATATATATTGTACTCGCTGTTTCCCGCAGCTTCGCACGTTTTTCGTAAGCTTTGCCCGTGTATGAGCTCTTCTGGTTCTGATGAATTATATTTCCAACGCCGATTTAGAGTTTGCCTTATTGGCACGATCAAGAAAATCTGTCAGAATTGTATGTTTATAGCCATTAGATAGTCAAAAGACAATTATTTTGGTTAGTATATGAAAAAAAACAATTATTTTGGGAGACACGTACGGAACATATGAATAAATCAAGACACAATTTAATGCAGGGATGTTGGTTTTCTGAAAATTACTAAAATTATGTCTCAAATGCTAGAAAAGAACACTTTCCTTGTTTAGCTTCGGAATAAAGGTCATATTGGAGGCAATATGAGGAATCCGTGCTGAAGAAACGGAACAGGGGAAAGTGTAAAGTTTGGAATTTTCAGATAACCATAAAGTGCCTCAGAGTTGCTAGGGAACCTCCCTAGGGGTACAAAGGTTCTATTACTACGTCATGCGGAGCAATGTAGATGCAATAAATTGCAGTAATCGAAGTAATTGTTTAGGTTTCTAGTTTAAATGTTTCGAAATGTATGAAAATAGACTGTCGATATTGCTATTTCTTTGCATGACCGAAAACCTGAGATATGGTACGGAAAGTGTGTCTAGTTCAGATTCAACTTCATATTTTTAGTTCAAGTTAATTAGTCATCCTGTTTCATTAGGAAGGGACCTGCAGTACGCAAGTCAGGTCAAGATTTATTGCCTTGATTCATAGATTTTAATTAAAACACGTATAATTGAAATGTTCTTCCATAAAGTATGATAGTCTGTGAATATTTTCATCTGGATTCCCAATTAAATGATTAAAAACATGTATTAAAATTAATGCAAATTTTAGAATAAATGCTTAAGTTGAAAATATAAAAATTATGTTTATGCCTAGTTCAAATTTTATGCCACCTTAATAATTGCGTAGGCCTAGTATTAGATTTCAAAAAACTTTTGTTTTATTACATAAAATAATTATTTTTTACTTCATTATTATTTATGATCATTAAGCTATTATTATTACTTTATAGTTTCCAGTTTATAGACGTACATGCACTTTATTATCTTTATAGTTCAACTAGAAATTTATTTTATTGTTATTTAAGACAAATATACATTATAACTTAGCGTCTTGAAATACTATTTGGATATTTTGTATTTTGTAACAGTCTCGTATTTGCAGTTTATTCCACTCAAATATGCAGGCGTTTTCAACACTTTTATCTTTTGTAGCGCCACGTGGTAGCGAGTTACATCAATGGGCATACCATATAAACCTTCTCTTTAGAAAAAATATAAATATACACACAAACTGTCATAGTTATCGGTCAAATAGTTTCTGAGTATCAATGTCATTTATATACAAATATCCTCTCATACTCGTACATATACTCTCATCTTAAATTGTCTAATCCTAAAGGATTCCGTAACAAGGCGATTATAACACGCGAATTTCAAAATTGACAACAGCAAGTCAAAATCACGAATGCTTGTGTACGTCTAAACGAATGTACGAGTATAGTTGATTAAAATACAAAATATATAACTTTGTACAATATTTACGTGTTGAACTTTGATTTTTTGTGTTTTAAAACCCCAAATTTTGGTATCTCTTTACTTTTTTCATATTCCATGTCATATTTTATTTGACAATGAAATAATTGGAAAGATAGAAGATATCGAAACTTCGTTTTTTTGTAACACGAATTGTTGGCAAATACTGGTAATCTGTTTTAATCTTGTCAGATGTGTTCCTCGTTATCAGTCATGACTGCAGCAAGCGATTAAATAGTCTGTCGTTATCTGAACGATTACAGTCTGTATTTACCCATTTATCTCAATTTATCTCCTTCAGTTGTTTTTTTTGTGTATAATATTGGAATTGAAACAGTCCAATTCGTTCTGTCGAACTTTCGTTGCATTAAAAAAATGAATAAATAATAATAACAGCTTAATAGTCATAAATAATAATGAAGTAAAAAAATAATCTGTTTTATATAATAAAACAAAAATTTTTGAAATATAATAATACGCAATTGTTATAGTGGCATAAAATACGAACTAGGCATTAAAATAACTTTTATATTTTCAACTTAAGCATTTATTTTAAAATTTCCATTAATTTTAATACATGGTTTTTAATACATGAATGTTTAGATATATGACATTGATATTTCGAAATTATTTGACCGATCATTATGCCAGTTTTGTGTGTATATTTATATTTTTTTAAAGAGAAGGTTTATATGGTATGCCCATTGATGTAACTCGCCACCAGGTGGCGCTACAAAAGATAAAAGTGTTGAAAAAGCCTGCATATTATAAACTGCAAATACATGACAGTTACGTATACCAAATATCCAAATACTATTTCAAGACGCTAAGTTATAATGTTTATTTTGTCTTAAATAACAATAAAATAAAATTTCTAATTGAGCTATAAAGATAATAAAGTACATCTACGTCTATAAACTGGAAACTATAAAAGTAATAATAATAGTTTAATAATTATAAATAATAATAATGAAGTAAAAAATAATTGTTTTATGTAATAAAACAAAAGTTTTTGAAATCTAATACTACGCAATTATTAAGGTGGCATAAAATTTGAACTAGGCATAAACATAATTTTTATATTTTCAACTTAAGCATTTATTCTAAAATTTGCATTAATTTTAATACATGTTTTTAATCATTTAATTGGGAATCCAGATGAAAATATTCACAGACTATCATACTTTATGGAAGAACATTTCAATTATACGTGTTTTATTAAAATCTATGAATCAAGGCAATAAATCTTGACCTGACTTGCGTACTGCAGGTCCCTTCCTAATGAAACAGGATGACTAATTAACTTGAACTAAAAATATGAAGTTGAATCTGAACTAGACACACTTTCCGTACCATATCTCAGGTTTTCGGTCATGCAAAGAAATAGCAATATTGACAGTCTATTATCATACATTTTAACTAGAAACCTAAACAATTACTTCGATTACTGCAATTTATTGCATCTACATTGCTCCGCATGACGTAGTAATAGAATCTTTGTACCCCTGGGGAGGTTCCCTAGCAACTCTGAGGCACTTTATGGTTATCTGAAAATTCCAAACTTTACACTTTCCCCTGTTCCGTTTCTTCAGCACGGATTCCTCATATTGCCTCCAATATGACCATTATTCCGAAGCTAAACAAGGAAAGTGTTCTTTTTCTAGCATTTGCGACATAAATTTAGTAATTTTCAGAAAACCAACATATATGCTTTAAATTTTTTCTCAATTTACTTATATGTTCCGTAGGTGTGACTTACAAAATAATTGTTTTTTCATATACTAACTAGGAGCAATGAGGGGCCGCTTAAAAAATTACTAAAAAATTATGTGAAAAAATAAAAAATAAATAGAAGTATATCGAAATTGTATAAGCAAGGGAATACATTTGGAAATATTCAGATACATAAAACAGATAATATCTGAAATTTTATTTTAATTTCCCCAATGTTTATTTAATATAAATGGTATAATGATGTTAAGTGATAAGGGTATTTATGTTATTTACGAGCGTGGTAAACTTCAGTAACGTAATATTTAAGGTTAAAAATAGAACCTTCTAAACAGGCTTAGCCTTCTGAGGTCCTAAAGTTTCTCGCCAATAATTAAGAAGAAGTAGAATTAAGAAGTAAATTGTATTTAAATGTCCTGTATTTTATTTGAAAAATGTAATATGTTTTGTTTCAATGATACTCGCTCATAGTACTAAGTATTATTTTATTTTAATTTCATTAGGTAATCGTTATTTTTGTATCAATAAGTTTTACATATCATTTTTTCTTCTGTTAGTTTGAAAATATGAATTTTTGTGTTCAAAACAAACTACAAACAAAGAATTAATTAAAAGGTTCGAAGGTTATGATCATTAAGTACGGGTAGCAATAAATTGATTTTGTTTTGTGAATTAAATAATGGCCATTAGCGCAGGTTGACCACCTCAGAATTGATATAGAGAGTATAACGAATATGGTGATGTGTTATAATTAAAACAAAAGTTTTATTACTGAAGTTTATCAGTTAATTTGAGCTATGTAAAGAGACTTAAACCTGTAGATGAAAATAATGTTTCATTCCTGAACTATTTGTAGAATTACCTACTCATTGCGATAGATTGGATAGAAAGTATCAAGCTTTGTTTTCCATTCATTAATTGATTTTCAAAATAAGGAAATATGTTTATTGCTATTAGTCCAGAATTTAGTTTGAAAATTTTAAAAGGGAAGGATCCAAAATTTTCATATAAATATTTCTAATGCACGACTTTTGAACTGGTAACTTTAAACACATGTAGTAACAAAGGTTAAAGTAGCTTTGTGAGTTGTCACCAACATAAACCATTGTGTCGCTCTGCAGTCAAAGAGTTAACATTGCCTACACTGTAGTTATCGTAGTGCTTGCAAACAGCGGTCAGGTCAGTATTACCCATTGTGTCGTCGATAGTCAAATAGTTAACATTGCCTACACTGTAGTTATCGTAGTGTTTTGCAAACAGTGGTCAGGTCAGTATTACCCATTGTGTCGTCGATAGTCAAATAGTTAACATTGCCTACACTGTAGTTATCGTAGTGCTTGCAAACAGCGGTCAGGTCAGTATTACCCATTGTGTCGTCGATAGTCAAATAGTTAACATCGCCTACACTGTAGTTATCGTAGTGTTTGCAAACAGTGGTCAGGTCAGTATTACCCATTGTGTCGTCGGTAGTCAAATAGTTAACATTGCCTACACTACAGTTATCGTTGTGTTTGCAAACAGCGGTCAGGTCAGTATTACCCATTGTGTCGTCGGTAGTCAAACAGTGAACATCGGCTACACCACAGTTATCGTTGTGTTTGCAAACAGCGATCAGGTTAGTATAGCCCATTAAATTAAAATTAATACACAATTTTATTATTATAAAGCAATTATACATAAACATAGAGTAAATAGAATAATTAATGTTGAACTAAACCCTTTTTTGAAAATTAATTTTATTTCAAAAAAGGGTTTTAGTTCACCATTAATGATTCTAACATAAAGATAACCATATAATGTGGAGTAATAACATATTAGAGTAAATAATATAACAAAAAGTAAAAAAGTACCTCTTCTAACCCAGTCGACGTTATACAACGGAGTCTGACCGATGGCGTACATCTGCCGATGGCCAGAGATAACAAACAAGATGGCGATCAGCTTGTACACGTGAAACTCTGCAAACTCTAAGTTAGCGTTGGGGGTCACGAGTTTGCTCATGTTCTTGTACATGGAGAAAGGCCTAAGCCACCTTCCTGTAAAGTTTAAAGAAGTTGGTTGTCAGTACTGCATTGACAGATGTTTGTAGTGGATTTTGTCTAATAGCGTATATCTATGCGTAGTTCTAGCCTAATAAAAATTGTTAGGTAATAACGATTCTAGAACTTTAAAAACCTCTACTATAATTGTTTCAGTACAAAATAAATATCATATATCATTTCGTTTCTTTTAATTTAAGTTATTATATGCTCTGAAACTAACTGTCGATGTGTTTTAAATGCTTAAAAATATTTAATTTTCACAATTGTTTCAACAATCAATTGTCGTTTTTGAAGTTTACCTCCTTCACTTAAATAATAACTGTTTTGAAAATTAGTCATTTAATTATATACACAAAATCACTTCAGTCTTAATAAACGTGAAAATAACTAGCATAAATAACATAAATGTTGTCAAGCCATAATAATTTCTGTGTCCTATATTATATAGTATACATAATGTATTTTGATATGTTTATACAGTGGAAAAATAAATACAATTGAACCAATTTGTAATGAGTTAGCTGAGGTAAATTGTTAATTTATTTCCATATTAGTTTGTTACAATCACTCCACATAAACATGTTTGTAAACCTACATGAATAAGAAATATAAATCCATGTATTAATCTTACTATTTGTAAAAATTAGTAACTAATCATTGTGTCTAAAGCGAACAGAATCACACAGTCAAAATTTATTATGGAGACATTATTTGATAAAATATTTTACACTCTTCAAATTAACAATTTACAATGGACATATTAAAACACACAAAACGAAGGTATGTACATATTTTAGATATAAAGTCTGTCCGTTCGCTTTTTAAATTATAAATCTTAACATTTTTATATTTTAAATCTGTTGTGTGAAAAAAACAACAGTTTTTTTTAAACATTTATCACTTACATAATTTAATTATTCCTAGTGTTCTTTTATAATTAAAGGCTAAAAGGTAAATGTGAGGTTATGCTTCAAGTACAATTGAGCACGTGTTAACGACAGGGGCATAATAGGAAGTTACTTTGTGTTTAAAGTTGTTTGAGGAACGGTAACACTGCAGTTAAGTATGCCTTGTTTGTTATTTATTTATTTCTTCCAACGGTACATAACCATTTAGCCTATGACTAAAAAAATGACATTTATCTAGATATAAGAACAACTTAAAACTATGTTTACATACAACATGCAATAAAAACTTCCAGTTTACCAAGACAATCTTAACAAGACTACATTGCAATAAATTGTAAAAATGAAAATATTATATTCTGAAAGTATTAACAGAACAATCGAATATCAACATGCATAATATCAACAAAACAATAAGATAACAATACAGTAACAAACATAACAAAGACTAGTAACAAAATAAATAATTTTAACAAGACAAGAGAATGACAATAACAAGTTACATCACAACAAAGTTAATGAGTATTAGGACCTATAATTAGTTAACAATTTGATTTATTTTTTAAATCCACCTGCCTGGACCACACGTCACCATGCCTCAGAATTCTTGCAACGCCACTGTTGCACTATTGTTATTATTATTATCATACGGAATAATAGAATATGTTACTAAATAACACTAGCATATAATTGGGAGGAAATGAGATTAACAATAATTAATTCAGAATTAAACACATACATTGCTACTCTTAACCACGACTATTTTCTAATTATTCCGTCTGATTAAAGGTCCCCGTTAATTACGTCATCTGAAAATATGAAAAGGGATGATAAAGAAAGAAATAACTGAACACCGTATAAGAATGTTTAGTAAATTAAGATGTTTAAATAGAATATCATAATGTCGTAAAAGGTTTAAATGCTATATTCTGCTTTGTGATATTTCATTAGTCGAGTCACGAGTTGTATGAGTTTATGGCTGGATACACGATAACAGAACGTCACTTAACTAAATGAGAACGTAACAGAATTACGAATTGGCTGGTTACACGAATGAGGAACGTCATGAAACTTCACGTCACATAATGGCATATAATGATGGCTGGTTACATGATAGAGTAACGTTATGGGACTTCATGTCACGTAGAGGAATAGAATGTTGGCTGGTTGCACTACACAGCATTTTCATGAAACTTCACGTCACATAATGATATATAATGGTAGTTGGTTACATGATAGAGTAACGTTATGGCACTGCAGATCACGTAGAGGTATATAATGTTGGCTGGTTGCACTACACAGCATTTTCATGAAACTTCACGTCACATAATGATATATAATGATGGCTGGTCACAAGATAAACGTTATGGCACTTCATGTCACGTAAAGGAATAGAATGTTGGCTGGTCGCACGACACAGCAACGTTATGAAACTTTACGACACATAATGATATATAGGGATGGCCAGTCACATAATAGATTAACGTAATGGGTTTTTATGTCACGTAAAGGGATAGACTGTTATACTTACAGTCTAATAAAATCCGGTGCCGTAGATTAATTTGGAGCTTACTTCGGTTAGGAAGCTTCTTTAGGTCTTTTTAACCTACTTCCGGTGTAAGGGTGAAAGTTAAAAACGCCAACTTCTGGCAGTTTACTAATTGTGGAATTAAATTTGATTGAAAATTATGTATTTATTATGTGTTTCACTCAGCTAAATAAATTATCATAAAAGTATATCCTAATCCAAGGTCAGACGAAACTGGCCAAGTACACGCGATGGCCGGGCAACTTCTCGGAACTTGTTCTAGTTCACCAAAGCCGGTGGTGACAGTTTTGAAAGAAACAGAAAGGTTTCTTTGTGTCTGATGTCACTATAATAATTAATCCAGCGACGAAAACTAGAGAGACTGGAATGTCTGGCTATGAATCATGTTTGATCTAGATGCCTTTGTTCTAGATTACCTAAGCTGGTGGAGACATCATTGTTAATAATTTTTTTGTCTCTGATGACGCACTAAATAACTTATCCCACGACTTGGAAACTAGAGAGACTGGAATGTCTGGCTTTGAGTCATGTTTGATCTAGATGGCTTTGTTCTAGATTACCAAAGGTGGTGGTGACACCATTGTTAATGATTTTTTGTGTCTCTGATGACACACTAAATAACTTATCCCACGACTTGGAAACTAAAGAGACTGGAGTGTCTGGCTTTGAGTCATGTTTGATCTAGATGGCTTTGTTCTAGATTACCAAAGGTGGTGGTGACACCATTGTTAATGATTTTTTGTGTCTCTGATGACGCACTAAATAACTTATCCCACGACTTGGAAACTAGAGAGACTGGAATGTCTGGCTTTGAGTCATGTTTGATCTAGATGGCTTTGTTCTAGATTACCAAAGGTGGTGGTGACACCATTGTTAATGATTTTTTGTGTCTCTGATGACGCACTAAATAACTTATCCCACGACTTGGAAACTAGAGAGACTGGAATGTCTGGCTTTGAGTCATGTTTGATCTAGATGGCTTTGTTCTAGATTACCAAAGGTGGTGGTGACACCATTGTTAATGATTTTTTTGTGTCTCTGATGACGCACTAAATAACTTATCCCACGACTTGGAAACTAGAGAGACTGGAATGTCTGGCTTTGAGTCATGTTTGATCTAGATGGCTTTGTTCTAGATTACCAAAGGTGGTGGTGACACCATTGTTAATGATTTTTTGTGTCTCTGATGACACACTAAATAACTTATCCCACGACTTGGAAACTAAAGAGACTGGAGTGTATGGTTTGGAGTCGTTTTTGATCCAGGTAGCTTTGTTTTAGTTTATGAAAGTCGGTGGTAACAGTTTTGTGAAAGGTTTCGTTGTTTCTCTGATGTCACGCTACATAATTAATCCAGCTACTTGGAAACTAGACAGAGTGGAATATGTGACTCGGTGTCATGTTTGATCTAGATGGCTTTGTTCTACATTACCAAAGTTGGTTATGACAGCTTTGTCAAAGTTTTCTTTGTATCTGATAACGTGCTAAATCTTGCTTAAACTTACAGAAGTAATCAGGTACAACTTTCTTTAGTAACTAAGTACAATAAACTGTTTTTAGTGAAACCTACAAGTTTAAATTAGTTTCTTACTAGTTTAAAAGCCATATCACACTGGATAGAGATTAAACTAAAACATTTTGTTTAGTATTGATCGTTTGCGCTGGTAGGTGTTTAGTGACTACGGGAAGTGAATTATTGTAAAAAATAAGTTATTGCCTAAAACAATTCAGAAAACTCTTATTTTTTATACTTACACGTCTTATAGTTCACAGCGCGTTGAAACATTGCTCACACAATAAAACTCTTGATGAATTTTGGTTTCACCGAGGAGAGCCCTACTCAGTCAACAGATGTAAAACCGAAAACTGCCAATAATAAACAGTCGTCTGTATAGCCGATTTGAGGGAGAGTCGATATTTCGTGATTGGCTAAATTTTTTTTAACCAACCACCGACCAGTTGTGTTCAGTATATAGTACATCAGAGTCCTTCTCAGAGCGAAGTCAACTGGATGTCATCTATTTCGATTTGGCCTTCAACAAATTTCATCATTCCATTCTGAATTTTATGCTTAAAACCTATGGTGGGGCACTACTGTTATGGATCCTATCTGGCTGATAGAAGACTTTTACTAGAAGAAACCAGAAGACTTTTATAGAATCTTTCTGTTTTGTTATAAAATGACTTCATAGCATCTTCAGGGGTACTTCAGGGTTCCAACTTTAGCCCTTTGTTGTTAAATCTGTTCATAAATGACATCAAAGCAAAGCTTATAATACGTTGCTTTAAGTATAATATAATTAATTAAGTCCTGATACGTCTGGATATATTCAAAACGGATTGAGATATAGATGTTCGATTTTCACCATCTATTAAAATACTTTTTTAGAATTTTTTGAGGGTAAAACACCCCCCCCCCCTTCAAATTGGGGTAGAGAGGGCCCACTGTACATTTTCAATTTGCAATCACTAACTTCTGAATTTTCATTTGAAAGGTAAATTGTAAAGAAACACAATGGCATGAACAAAACATATCTACGATGATCCTAGCAAATATTATGGGCAAATAAAATAACCTCTTATATAAATGGCTTTCAGTTAAGTCCTGATATGCAAATAAACTGAGGTTGCCTAGTTGTATTTTCTTGGTTAGAGCTTAACCATACCACTACTAATATGACTAAAAATATATCGTTATGAGCTTCCTTTTTTATAATTTGATGCTGTAAATGTAGCTAGTATTAATGCACGCAATCTGATGGTTGTAGACTGGGTTTCCTCACATTGTACATTAATACAGGGAAATTAATGTTATGACCTGCTGGGACACGTAAAGCGTTCAATGTTCAGGTTCGATAGTCACGGCCACAAGCAAGCAGGTGATACTTTATATGTTGGAAATTTAACTCCTTATGTACAATAATCTATTCTCAATAATGGAGATACATAACCAGCATAAGCTTGTATTTATTACTTGATATCAGATGTAAGATGCGGAATGGGCACTATGTGTTATGCAAGATGAAAGTGTATCACATAGGTATTACATTTTTTTTTTTTCATTTCTTCTCCATATATTATGGTTTTGCCAATTTCAGGAAATAAAAAAAGGAGAAATAAAGATTTTAACGTGAAAGTTATACACTTTTGATTACAATAGGTACACAAAACAATTCTTAGCTACATTAACATTGCAACGTAATTGTAACTACAAATCTAACGAGATTTGTGACAGTTCCGCAGTTAGCAGTTCAGGATTATTACAGTTCAGACTAAAGCCAATACTTTATGATAATGTTAGGTCAGAACAGAGACCAAAAGTACCAGTAACTAACGCGATGGTTACGTTTGTAACAGTAAGATTTCTGCAGTTACCAGGTAAATCTGGTTACGGGAGAGACTAAATCTGCTACTATGTGGTAATTTTAGGTCAAAACAGAGACCACAACGTACTTGTAAGTAAGGATGTGTTCATGTTTGTGACGCTGACATTAATGCAGTTTACCAAGTATAGTTGATAACGGTTCAGGCTAAAGCTGATAATTTATTGAAATGTTATGTAACTAACGCGGTGGTTACATTTGTAACACTGCCAGTTCTGCAGTTAGCAGTTGAGGCGGATTACATTACGTCAAAATCTGATACTCTGCGGTAATGTTAGGTCAAAATAGAGACCACAAGTACTAGTAACTAACGTTGTGGTTACGTTTGTAACACTGACATTTCTGAAGTTAGCTGTTGAGGCGGATTACAGTTCCACTAAATCTGATACTTTGTGGTAATGGTAGGTCAAAATAGAGACCACAAGCACTAGTATCTAACGTTGTGGTTACGTTTGTAACACCGATAATTTTGCTGTTAGCAGTTGAAAACTGATTACGGTTCAGACTATAGCCAATACTTTGTGGCAATATTAGGTCAGAAAATTAACCACAAGTACTAGTAACTAACGTTTCGGTTACGTTTGTAACACTGACAGTTCTGCTGTTAGCAATTGAGGCTGATTACGGTTCAGACTAAATCCAATACTTATTGGTAATTTTAGGTCAGAAAAGTAACCACAGGTACTAGTAAGTAACGTTGTGGTTATGTTTGTAACACTGGTAGTTCTGCAGTTAGCAGTTGAGGCTGATTACTGTTCAGACTAAATCTGATACTTTGTGGTAATGTTAGATCAGAGCAATTACCACAAGTACTAGCAACTAACGTTGTGGTTATGTTTGTAACACTGGTAGTTCTGCAGTTAGCAGTTGAGGCTGATTACTGTTCAGACTAAATCTGATACTTTGTGGTAATGTTAGATCAGAGCAGAGACCACAACATACTTGTACGTGTGACGGTATAGAATCTTTTGAATGTTACAACAATCATCATCCCTTTAATTGAAACAACGCCAGCACGTTGAATTGGTGAACTTTACTGCACAAAGTGCCTGAATATTTCACATTAACCAGAAATGCAACTGAATTTAAAATCTTATTTACCTGCTAATTCAACTAGTCTTAAAAGGCACAAGTTTATTCATTGAAATGCCAACTATTATAAATAAAGATTGACATATTTTTCATTTCTTTCCTCTTTGCAACAATTCTTTATAATTTTCGAATTACTCTTGAATATAAATAAAATTTTATTTCTAAAAAAAGATCACTACAACTTTGATACATTTTGCAATCTTAAAAACTACAATGCTTTAAATAAATCAGTAAATTACCCACCACTTATCATATTAAATGATACTGACACTGTGGGTTTTATAATAACCATACAAAATACAATTGATTTAATAACTCATAGGATTAATTTAATTTAATTCGCACCATGTCAAAAGTATTCCTAGAATTGTTGCGCAAGCAATGTGACGTAACTAAATTCAGTGATCTGCGTCGAAACTCAATTATCGGTGTTTCAGGGAAAGAGAAGAGCGTCAGACTTTGCTTTGTCCTGCTCCAAGTTTAGTCAGTAGGACCGGATATTTGCTAACAAGGTGTTGGGTTGGTCAGAAGGCAACTATCAGTTTTGCTTTGAATGCTCTCAACACGTGGAATCTTTGCTTGTAGTTTTCAATGTCTTGAAAATAGATATAACTACTTTTAGTGCCAAAAACTATCATCATTTGACAATTTAAACTTGTACACATTACTCATGCTTTTTAAGTTACTCTTGCTACATACTTAATGCATTTTGAAGTTGGAGACAAAGTCCTTAAATTTAAAGGACTTTCTATAAGGCTACTTAACGCTAAACCAATTTCATGTATTATCTCACATTATTAACGACTACCGAGAATAACTTTTACGCGTTATCTTTTCGGTCAAACGTCTTATCGCTAAAAAGATAAAGAACTTGCAACTGATCATCTGCTTTTGGAACTCCAACTTTGTTCTAAAGAAATACATGTACGCAATTGAGTTCATAGTATTTGATATCTCTATCAGACATTCGTAATCAGACCCTCTAGAACATAATTCTGTTACGTGATAGCCTCTGGTCTCATGGGATGATTTTCATTCGTATTATCTGGACTGATAAACACAGCTTGGCAATTTCCTTTATTTACATTATTATTTTAGTTCTTTCCCCCTCTACATCAGTCCTTTACCCACGTACGAACCAATTATCTCAAAACGAGAATCCGTACCCCATTGAAGACCGTGGCATTCAATGTCATGTCAGCATTCATGAACGGGATACTTCTTTCCATGGTTAACACAGAACATGTGGCAGTTAGAATAAATATCGATATGTGTGCCATTTTCACTCATAGCGTTAGTAGGCTACAAAACAACACAAACCACAAGGTTGAAATGGCCTTTTGAAAATAATTCATTTCAATTTGTGTGAAGTTGGAACCGTTTCATTTTTAACCTTCCGGAGAAAATCAAATAGCGCCTACCTAAACTTATAACTTTCAAAGGCTTATGCTATCACATTAAATAATGTTTATATAAGACATTTTTTAATGTTTCTTTTCATTAAATTTGACGTAAAATTTTTAAAACGACCGTAATTTAAAATTCTGTAATAAAACTCGGGAAGCTATTTCATTTTTAGTACTAAGCTTTGTTCTCCTATGATTAAACGGCTATATAGTAAAACAAAGTGTAATTTGACTCGTTAAGGAGCTTTCAATTTTAAAATTAAAAGCAACCCGGTAGACAACAAAGAAAATAGTTATAAACGCTCATAGTAACTAATTTAACTAATATTTTATAGATATACGGTATATTATAATAAAGATTAACTGCAAAGAGAAGTTGCAACATCAATTCTTTCGGTCAAAGAAATTAAGTTACAATGCAATAAATTCCTAGTAAAGGAAAAGTCATCACAGCAGAGAGAGTCCTGGCCTGTTATGAATAGTTGTGATAATTTTCGAACACAAATTAACAATAACCTTACTTGGGTTTACTTGGAAACTTTTACGTCTAAGAAAGGACACTTCTTGAAAATTAATTATCACACGAGAAAGACAGGTGTATTAATATTAAACTACATATGCAATAAAAAAACTTTTAAAATTCTGATAAGCATAAAAATCCCTAAATACTTTCATCGAAATTTCCTGCAGCATGGCGTCTTATAATGAACCAAGCTATAATATTAATTATCAACATATGTTTTCCTGAAAGCAAAGTGATAAATGAAGTCTCTGAGCGAACTTGCAATGATGGATTCAATTCAGTTTTCAAACACCCAACTTTAAATAACTTTCAACTTAACTAATTATAAGTTCACACTCTATCTACTTCATTATGTTTGATGGAAATAAGTCTGACATTTTGAGATAATGTGCCATCATAATACAACGCAGTTTCGTTTGAAAGGGCCAGACTTTATTAAAATTTTGTTGTTCGCGCAAACGGTATTTCTATATATTTTTCCTCTATCACAAAATCTTGACTTGTTATTTTCTAAAAAGTTTGACAATATCGGCAGGTATTTGATTTAAAATTAAAGTTTTTATTGAATACGACCCATTCTTTATGAGTATGGTATTTCATTTCGAGAAGAAATATCTTGCTTATCTGTCTCGCAAGAGATTACAGTCCAAAACAAAATAAATAGATACACCCAATTGTTTAAAGAGATAACAATCAAGGCAACAATTGTAGTATTATTAATACATGAATAGTATACTAGTTACTTATACAAGGTTCATGGTTATTCCAATGTTTGGATTAAAATTCCATCATATGCCGGAAAATGTTAATCCTTTTTTCTAAAAACAAGATTTGTGTTGTTTTTATCCATTGTATAAAAGCTCCAATGTAAAATGAATGGATAGAGACTAGTTTTACTATGTTTTGGAATGTCTGGGAAATTAAATATTGGTACAATTTTAAACTCTTTTCTTTGATGATTTACTAGTAGTAACCCAGGGCTTCACACGTAATTTCATAGGTTTTGCAAATGTATGATCAGTGCTGGTTTGAGTGAATTATATTTCCGACACCAATTTTCAGTTTGCCTTGTTGCCACGATCAAGAAAATACTTTAAAAGTGTATATTTATAACCATTGCAGTTTACTCTGAGTTTTGTTCCATAATTGAGTTTGCCTTGTTTGCCGATCAGGAAAATACATATCACATATCAGAGAGAAACCTACTTCTGTGAAAAGTGAACAGAGAGTTTTATATCAGTTTTTAAATTTATAGAAAGAGTTAGATAGTAACATTTTATTTTAGGTCTAATACTTAATATTTGGTAAAAATGTACTGTTTAAAAGTACATTAACAATGTTACTACGCGTTATTTTCTTTATAAATTGAAAAGTAATTGTTAGTATTTTTTTACATTTCGAGCTAACATTTATAAAATAGTTCAAAAGCCAGTACAGAGAATTTTCATCTAGTACAGTTCTTGCCAACTGCTTCAAAGGCTGTCTTGGGGGTCAAATTCTGACCATGTTATGTTTTAGGACTTTTCTTAGGTAGATAAGTACTTACATAATCGCTGAAATCTAAAACTATGTAAAAAATAATGGTTATTTCTTAGAGAATGTACTCACTATAAATATTAGTATTATTCATTATTGACGAAGTATATCTGAATTCGCAAGTTTTTTAATATTAGTTTTATTCAATATTGACGCAGTCTATCCGGCTTCGCAAGTTTGTAAATAACATAGTCGCAAGTTTGAGCGTTAATATAGTCAATCATGAATTAATTATTATTATTAAAGTATATAATTTATGGGTTACTTTTAGTATTTAAATACATTTAATACACTATGAGATATTGTAAAGGAATGCAACATTTTCCAATATAATTTATTATTTTGTGCAAGGCCTTTCTGAATAAAAGATTCCATCATCAGGCACTTCACAAATTAAGTCTGTTTAGCTCACTGGGCTTGAGTGCCATGTTCAATGTAGAATCGTGGAGCATTGGAAAAAAGGTTTATTGTAAATGAATACAACATTTTCCAATATAATATTTTAATTTGTGCAAGGCCTTTCTGAATCAAAGATTCCATATCAATCTCCTACACTGAAAAACGATAGATAATTAAACTGTTTTGGGCAGATTTATGAAAGTGAACATTGTATTGTTGGTATGAGACTGCTTTATAAAATGTTCTGGTATAAGATACTGGTGAACACAATCTTCTAGATACATAGCAAATGTAGAACATTTGACCTATGCCGTTTTATCCTACAACTCTATGAGTGTCCTTTTATAGTCTATAACGTGTAGGTATTAGTATTATTACACACAGCCATTATTAACATACTTTGTACTTTATGTCTACATTCAGTATTATGTTTGGTTTTAACCTCGACAAAAATAAGCGACGATTGCAATATACATGACGGTATTCATTGACGAAGTTGCCGTACGTTTCAGGCGACCTTGACCTTATTATATTTAAGAAGTAAAAGCAAAATCGTCGCTTGAAATCCAAAACAAAACCCAAGCCTTCACATTGGCTCGAAGCTAAAAATGACGCAAAGGTAAACTACATAGAGTATTAAACTACGAATGTAAAACAAGATTATTAGCTAAGTAAACATAATTCCGAAATTTAGTAATACGTTATTTTTTACGAAACTAACTGTCTAACTGTATCATATAGTTCCTTAATTTAAATTAAAAACTTACATCACACAATGCACAAAGTGTGAGGATAAATCAAATAGCTATTGTTCATATGGCCTACCATCTGGGGCTATATGCGATTTCTACTTGTTGGTGTCTTAGTGTTAACAATGTCTTTGTACTTTATAAAATTAGTGCGAAAAGTCTTTATTATTGACACGTTTGACTCGCATTAGATTATCTAGCCACATGTATGTATTACAAAACCTCCATTGAAGCTAGTGATCATCAAGGTTTTTCATAGAGTCCCACATAACAATTATTAAATTTATGCAAATTTCAATGTTATGCATTTTCCAATTCCACCCACGTTATTGGGTGGAATTCCACCCATCTTGCAGTTTGTAGAAACAATTAATTTCATCGACTGACAGTTACGATGTCATAAGACGTTTAGAAACTCACAGATATGAATTCTTCATGACCACATAAGAACTAACCATGGATACAATTAATTGTTTTTTTTTATATACTGTAATAAAATTAAATATAAAAGAATTATATAATAGGACTAAAAATAATATCAATAATACTTTTCTAACTAAAAATTGGAAACAAAAAGAACCTCCAGCCCGCATCAGTTCCCACAAAGAGGTTGTTGCTGAAATAATGGTCTGTACCTCATTACGATTACAGTTTCGTTTAAAGAATAAAATAGAGTTTTCTGCTGCTGAGGCGAAATTAGCCTGCAGCTGACTGTTGCCATTTATAATCTGGAATATATGTTTGATTTTGAATAATAGTAGGATAGTTATTTTCTTTCATTAAATAACAATAAGGATATATTTAAAACAATCCTTTCAGCAAATTAGAATATAAAAACTAGATATTTTTTCATTTGATAACACTTTTATAGTAATTTTACCTTGGAACATTAGTACGTACAACAATTTAGTTTCGTGATCGAACTATAGTGATACTATTTTAATGGTGGAAAGATATTTTGTTACGAGATCAAACGTTATAGTGACACTCTCTTACTGGACGCCAGTGATTTTGTTACGTAATAGAGTGTATAGTGATACTCTCTTACTGGACAACAGTTTATTTTGTTACTTAATGGAACGTATAGTGATACTCTCTTACTGGACGATAGTTGGTTTGTTACGTGATCGAACATATAGTGACACTCTTACTGGACGACAGTTGTTTTGTTACGTGATCGAACATATAGTGACACTCTTACTGGATGATAGTAGTTTTGTTACGTGATCGAACATATAGTGACTCTCTTACTGGACGACAGTTGTTTTTTTTACGCGATCGAACATATAGTGGACACTCTCTTACATGGCGACAGTTGTTTTGTTACGTGATTGAACATATAGTGACACTCTCTTACATGGCGACAGTTCAGTTATTTTGTTACGTGATCTAACGTAGAGTGGCACTATGTTACTAAATGACAGTTATTTATTTAAACCGGATTTGGAAAACTCTTCATGCTTGTCCAGTAATTCATTGCATCTCCTTGAATAAAAAATTGACCCTCGATAATGTCCCACTCGTATAACTGTCAATCTTCTTGATGTCCACTTACACACAGGCCTAATTTTTCCTGGTTATATGAGTAAGACGTGTCAAAGAGCTGTGGTGTAATTGAAAATGCTGTATAGAAGAGGCATTTGTTTCCCCAGCTACCAAGTTTTGTTAAGGCTTTGGTTCTCTCTTTATTTGTGTAGGTATTTTATCTATGTGAGTACTTCGCTCTTCTTGCATCCATAGAGTTCTAAGGCTCAGTACACACAAGGAAATTTACCGCTCGTTGTTACTTTAAGGAAATAAGAAACAATAAAGCTTCTCCTATTAACTTCTCAATTTTCCTTGTAACACAAAACTCTTTTGAGGTCGAATTTCCGAGAAATTTTCGAATGAAAAAGGGTATTTAATTTGATGTATATCTCGACCTACGGTGACAACTTGCCGTTTCTATGGTTGGTAACCACGATGGCGGAGAAATAATTATTTTTTAAGTACGAGTACAAGGCGAAGAGGAAGTTTCTCTTGGCCTGATACGGATCTTGCGATTTATAGTTATTTTTTCTAAAGAAGAGCGCTGACGGACCTGGTCATGGCGATCTCTCTAACCCGCTAAAAATCTCACTTCAAACGTCTACCATATTAAAATATACACCTATATTACATCGGAAACATCTTTTAATATTTGAGGAGTATTTTCCCATGCATTAGAGCGAAATAATATATTTGTATCTTATAGATAACTAAAAATGGAGAAAAACAGTTTTCTGTTTTAAAAACCTAAGCTTTCTCCACTTTAACTCATCATTATTCAAAAAGTAATTGCCGTAAAATATTCTTATATAGCATTTCTGTTGTGTCTCTTAAAGAACGACATAGTAAAAATTGAGTGTTCTTAGTTAATAATTACAGGCGTGATAGATTGTTATGTAAACCTTTACGAACCCGGTTGTTAGCTATCTTTTTGAGTTTTTGAAAATACTGTATGGTATTATAAGTACTAGATGTGAATACTAATATATAGGTGAATATTTCCCAAATAGTAAAAAATGTTACCTATGTAATATGGGTGTGGTGGACGTTTGAAGTGACATTTAAAGTGTTTGAGAGGTCGCCGGGACTCGGCTCCGTCAGGGACCTTCTTTAGAAAAACAAACTGTAGTGTAGACAGACAGGCCAGGACACAGATAGACAAACTGCGCCAGGCAGGTTAGGGACACGACATCTGACTCGGATATCTACACGTAGTTGAAACACTGTCACTTCCACTTCCACCTTTCTTCTGTCTCCCGGATGTGTTCTACCCACCTCTCTCCCTCTTCCTACATCCTCCCCTCTTAGTAATTTCACGTGGAAATGAGTTTAGTGGGAAAAATATTCGTTATAGTCTCTGCAACCGTAAGTTTATCACATCTCCCTCGATTTTTGATTTTAATAAGGGATTATTAGTATTTTAGGGCTTTTATAGTATTATAAAATTTTTAAATACAAATTGGTATCCCCTAATAAAATAATCTGGTTCCAAATAAACTTTATTTTTTTACTTCAGATTTGGAGCCTCCTTTGGCAGTGTGTAAATAAATTTGCAAAGATTAAATGAGAGAACAAAAATGTAATATACGTGTTTTGAAATAAATTTAAACTGAGAAAAGAAGTAAACGGTGAGACAATTTGAATTATTACGTATGAAAGGGATGAATTATATACACAGGGACAGTCAATCTTGAATGCAGTTAAAGTGTGGTGCCTTGATCTTCTGTATGAAGGCGTTTCATGAAAGTAATACTAAGATGATGTATAGAAAAAGAACTTATGAACAGATTTTTATAATTAATGTGAGTTCGAAGAGTGAATAAAGATTTCGTTTTGATGTCAAGAGTATTTCGTATTCTAGTTAAAAATTTGTTTTATTGAGCGTTTTCTACAATTTTAATTTTTATCGGGCGATTTCAGTTTAGAAATTATGATTTCTATGATCCTTATTATTTCACAATATATCCAATTTATTTAAAGATTTCAAGTGCGTGGTTATGGACGTCCGATTGACTGAAAAACTAATTTATATGATTAACAATATTATTAACAATTTAAGTTAACTGCAAGTATGCAAGTTAGAGTACGGTAACCCATTTTACAACATTTTGCGAGCTCTAGCGCTCAGTTCCCCATAAATCACAATTTAATAGCAAAAAATTAAATAATAATTTAATATGGCCAAAGACGGTTACAACAATTTCTTCTATTGTAATTCATTAAAATTTTATTTCTCCAACCCGGGGGATTTCAGTATCCCGTAAAGCGTTACAAACAAAAACTATACGTTTCCAAACTGATATAGGGTCTCTAAAAAAACAAATCTGTTTAAGTAAACAGTTTTACTGTACAAATGATAACAAAACGCTGTAGTGAGAAAGTAAAGTAAGTTTTACAAACAAAAACGGTACGTTTCCAAACTGATATGTTCTCTAAGACAACAAATTTGTTTTTGTAAACAGTTTTACTGTATTAAATGATAACAAAACGGTGTGGAACTAATGTAGAATTAGATTAAAAATCTCATCTCGGTGGTAAACTTACTCGACCTCTATGTCACGTAGCGGGTGTTAGTGGTTTTAATACAAGTTACTATGTGGCATATATTTTTTATGTTCGGACTCTAACATATACTTCACTATAATTGTTCATCAATCTAGTTGTCTTCTTAGGATTTACGTTTTTTATTTAATTGGACACGGAGCGCTGGTTTTTAATAAGTTACAGTAAATATCCTTTGTTACCCTCTAAGTCAAAAACAAAACTTAAAAAAGTGTATACTGATAAGTTTGGGGAACATTTTCGCATCGATTGAATTCGATTATAGGTCTCGACACATTAGAAATTTTCAAATTTAATATAAAACATAGTGTACATTCTTGTAGGACCACTGAATTATACTAAGCTACTGTTTGTTTAATTTACAAATCTTCGTAAAACATATAGTCTTGATTTGTCACATCAATAATACAAGTCACCATGGTTTGTATTAAAACACTGCTGTGAAATGATAAAACATTTTAGAGTTTCACCAACTCCCCATTAGTACCCTGGGTACCAGGTTTTTATCCCAGTCCTGTTAAATCGATCATCAACTCAACTCGTTACAATGGCATAATCCCACAGGACTCAGATGCGCTAACATTGCAGGTCTCTTGAGATGAATTAATGTAAGCTTTTAATTTATTGCAACATTTATCCTGTAAATATATTTTACATCACAATACCGAGTGTAGTCTTTATGTTCAAATGTAAAATGTTCTACTGCCCAGAACGCGGTCGATTACTAATTGTCACACTCTTGTCAAAAGTAGTGGTCTAGGAGACAGATATATAGGGTGGGCGCAGTTTATTGACAGCTGGATCACCAGCGCTGTGGCGCGTTTATTAGCTCACCATGGCTTTTAAAATTATACTGTATCGACTTCCAGTGCATTCCTGAAACTATATTACTATAGTGAAGTTCTTTTTTTGTATGTAATAATACCGTATTGTATACTATTCTGTGTAAGCCTCTACTAAAGTATTTAATGTTTACAATTTATGAACTACTTTACCATAATTTACTAAGGATATAAACTTTGTAAGCTCACAACACTGGCAAATCTTAATTGCTCTCATATTTTAATTTCTTGAATGCAGTGAATCCTACTCTTGACATATAGGGTCTGTCAGTCTCAAAAGATTTTATATTGTAAATGCTAAAATTAATTAAGTTACGTAGAGGAATTACGTTATAAAATCCAATATTATCCAATAGCCACATGTGTCGCCTTGAAATCCAACCGATCTTAATTGTATTAGGTTATATGATGTTATAATGATAATTACGCCTGATTTCAGTCAACCATGTTAGGGGGGGTGGAATCATAAGATTGAAGCAGTGACTAAAGTAACTGGTCTGCAATCTCTCAGTATGGGACAATTTGATCCAAATTTGTATTCTATACATTGTGTGTTAACCAAGATCTGTAAAATTTTCAGAGCTAAGAAGACGAGATTTTATTCACTCCAATTGAACAATTGACATCTCAATTCGTCCAACTGAGCCTTCACCGAGATCCCCGTAATTCCAAGCACATTTGACTGAAACCCAATCTAGTAACTTCTACATAAACTTGGATAGAAGTATCGAATCTAATAACTCGTACCTAAAATGATTGCTCAAACGGGTCATCGTCTCGTTTCCTTTTAAATGTTGGTAGAATTTAAGAAACTTATTTTTTTCTTGGAAGTTCGTTAAAAAGTTTCCAGAGAATTTAATATCGTTATGACACATTCAAATAAATCATAAAATTTATCATTCTATAAACTGTATTACTAAATTGATGTAATTATCGACAGCCAAACATATCAAGAAAAGATTGAAACATTCATTGACAGCAACAATCTTAAAAAATTAAAAAAGGATCCAACCCAAGAATACACAAAACTTATAAATTCCACAATAACTAAATGCAAAAGTTTAACAAAAGCAGAGCAATACCAGCTCAAAATGACAAATCCAAAAGCTCCTACACTAAAAGGTCAACCAAAGACTCATAAACCGGATATTCCAATTAGACCAGTAGTCAACTTTCGTAACGCTCCTACTTACAAGGTATGTAAATTTTTAAATAACAAAATAAAAACCAACATGCAATTTGAAGACAATTACAGTATATTAAATTCAAGAAATCTGGCAAATCAAATTAAAGACATTCAAATTCCATTAAACTCGTTCTTCATTTCCTTTGATGTTAACAACATGTACTCGAACATTCCAAAACAAGAAACAATGCAAATTCTAAAAGATAATCTAATAAAAATACAGTCAACTTGAAATGAATGAAATTGAAGATATTTTATTGACAAAGTCTACTGTTAATCAAAATTATTTTCAATACAAAAAGGACTTTTACAAACAAGAAGATGGGTTGGCAATGGGATCTCCTCTTTCAGGCCTTCTTGCAAATATATATATGCAACATTTAGAAAACAACAAAATAATGAGTGTTACTAATCCATTTAAAGATAAAATAATTTACTGGTTTAGATATGTTGATGATATCTTATGTCTTTTCAAAGGAGATGAGAAGCAAGCAGACCAGTTTTTAACATTCCTCAATTCTATATCCCCAACAATTAAGTTTTCAAAAGAAATCCAAAAAGTCAAAATTAACTTTCTTGATATAAGCATTTCTAATCTTAATGGAAACCACTCATTTGAAATTTATAGAAAAACAACCCAAACAGATCTTCTAATACCATCAACCTCTAACCATCCATGGAAACACAAATTAGCAGCATTTCACTCAATGATAAACAGAATATTAAATATACCAATGAGTGATGAAAATAAAACTAAGGAAATGGAAATCATAAAATATCTAGCTGTCAAAAATGGATATCAACCTTCATATTGTAGACAAAATGATTCAGAAAAAAACAAGAAAAATCAATAAAAACCAATACAATACGGCCTAATCCTAATAATAATGAAATTCAGAAATATATATGTGTACCTTTCAATACCAAAATAAACAAAGCTGTTCGAAAAACCTTTCAAAATTCAAAATTTTCCATCAGTTTACCAAACAAGAAATAATACGTTTAAACTAATTGAAAACAAAATAAGCCAAAAAGATGACAAACAAGATTTATACAAACAATGTGGAGTATACAAAATTAACTGTAGTGACTGTGAAAGCTACTATATTGGACAAACTGGCAGAAATTTTAATAAAAGGTTTAAAGAACATATACAAGCTTTGAAAACAAAACAACATGTCTACAATAAAATCAAATTTCGCTGAACATTTATTAGAAACTGGACATAACTACAAAAATATTGAAAAGAACATGAAAATTTTGGATATCGAAAGGAAAGGAGAAAAATTAAACACTAAAGAAGAATTACACATTTATCTAAATTATAAAAAAGATCCTCACAACATATTAAATAGCAATTTAAAAAATAAAACAAATCCTATCTTTGAAAAAATATCAAACACAGAATCTTAATCAAAATTACAACTGTGTCATATAAGTTTAACATCTGTTTAAATAGTCGACAGGTGTATATTTATTTGTTTTGTTTATAATTTAATTAGAGGTTAATGTTCACACTGAGGATGGTTTTATACCGAAACACGTGTCTGAAATAAAAGAATTTAAAAGGGTTTTAGTTTACGATTTATTATTCTGAAATATATCGATATCACAGTCCAGTGAACTTATGTTACATTTTTATTTATATTTTAATTGTGCCACCGGCAGTGTTAAGCTTAAGAACCAAAACTAAATACTCTCCAAAACATAAAATTCCGCATCTCACAGACTTTAAGAAAAGCGAAGTCAGTAAGTCGGTTTGTGCTAACAAGAAAAAAGAGAAACAATGTCTTAGGTATAAGGTACACAAAACATCACTTTTTTACAAATTGAACATCCTTAAACCAGTAAATTGTATTAAATTAGTGATTAAATAAGTATAAACTTGAATGTTGTGCCGTCAATAACTAAATACCAATCTATATGCAGACTTCGGAGTTCCGGTTACGTACCTCCGAAAACTGTTGCAATTATTTGAAAATATTCTGTAGTTTTAATGTGATATAACTTTTATAACATTTGTCATAAAATACTTCTACTACAGCATTATATACACGCCGCACATTAGTTAATAACCAGTTAACATCGTTTACATTTTTATAGTTGGTAGGAACATACTATTAAAACAGTAGGAAACCAAAACTAATGTTTTTCTATTTATCAAATTTATCTTGATATTAAATCTACAAACCCATTAAAGCAATATCAAAAGTGATAAAAATAACAAAAAACTATAAATAATTTCTAATTTAACTTACTTTGTTTTATACTACCTTATCAGCAACGTCAAAGTTGCTAAACAATATAATAATTTAAAAATTGCAAAATTTCATAGTAACTTACTATACTAATATCTGTATTATTAATTACACACCAAGTAATCTACAAGATAATCCGACTGTACAGTACGAGGATCTCATTATCTTCAGACGGTGAAATTACTCATGCAACTCGGCCTTGTGGCCACTTTATTCTCAGAAGTAATCAACAAGGTAGATCAATTGGACAGTACGAGGATCTCATTACCTTCAGACGGTGTAATTACTCATGCAACTAGGCCTTGTCACCACTTTATTCTCAGAAGTAATCAACAAGGTAGATCCAATTGGACAGTACGAGGATCTCATTACCTTCAGACGGTGTAATTACTCATGCAATTCGGCCTTGTGGCCACTTTATTCTCAGAAGTAATCAACAAGGTAGATGAATTGGACAGTACGAGGATGTATTACCTTCAGTCGGTGTAATTACTCATGCAACTAGGCCTTGTCACCACTTTATTCTCAGAAGTAATCAACAAGGTAGATCCAATTGGACAGTACGAGGATCTCATTACCTTCAGACGGTGTAATTACTCATGCAATTCGGCCTTGTGGCCACTTTATTCTCAGAAGTAATCAACAAGGTAGATCCAATTGGACAGTACGAGAATCTCATTACCTTTAAACAGTGTGATTACTCGTCCAAATCGACCTTGTCGCCACTTTTATCTCTGGGGCAATCAACAAGGTAGATCCAATTGTACAGTACGAGGCTCTCGGTGCCAATTGACAATGCAATAATTGCCCCACCTCGTCTTGTCGCTACTTTTATCTCTTGCAATCAACAAGGTACATCCAATTGAACAGTACAGTTACGCCATTAGATTGTATGGGTTTTAATCCAAATTAATATAGAGCCTAACTTTCCCTATTAAGCCCCACAGCTTTTATTGTCAACTACCAAACTTTAAGAAAACCAATATTGACTAAGTTATATAGTGAGATGAAGATGCCCTAGGATTGTGTTTTAGGAGCCTAAGAAGCATAGTTTCTAGGCCATAACCGTGTTTCATATAACTAAATGGGTTGAGCTGCAGTGTTAAAACGTTACTCCGTAATTTTCTATCCGTGTTTCTACACTTTTGAGTACTTATTTTTTTGTTTCTAGTAGGATTGTAGATTCCCTCTGTATTAGATGCCATGCATAAATAACAGGACGCTTTTCGACTAATCGATAACCTCCCTTGTATCATTCTCATGTAAGGCAAGGATAATAAAGTTTTCATTATCAATAGTTTTATTCTTAGATTAATATCTTGACAATTAGAGTTAACGAGTTACTTCTTTAAAAGTTATTAAAATAAATAACCAAATAATTACGCTGTTAATATATCACATTTAGAAGCAAAAGGTAATTATTTTGTGATGTGTGGGGCAACTTAAAAATATTTAGTTTAGTAATTTTACTGCTACTTAACTAAATATTTATTTACGGATTGTTCATAGGTTCATTACGTGTATAAAGTACTCGTTAATTAATTTATATATTTACAATCAATATAAGAAGTCTTGTGATAATGTTGTGAGAATTAATTTTTCCTGTAGGATATTCGGTCGTCTGGCATGTCTGTCAAAGGAAAGTGAAGGGTCCAATTAGATTACACAATTACTGAAGAGTTTTTGATGGGATGTGGCGCTCTGACGCCAGTACCAATTAAAGCACAGTTGTCAGCTGTAGAGTACAATTACCAAAGTCGTATACTGTCATTGTCACTGTCAAATAATACCACCGGGAAATAAATCGTTGATCTGTTAATGAATATTATACATGTTTTTACAACAGTTATATAAATTAAGTACGAATAAATTTTAGATAACTAACGACGTTTCGCAAAATTAATTGCACAGGTAAAACTATACTTCCTCTATACATACCACAAATACAGTGAGTGGAAGATTACATAATTGGGGTAATTAGAGATAATGAGACCTTCCAGACTTGTGTGGACACAAATGTGGATATCGTGACGTTACCCTGTTAGTTAGGGAACATGTATTGGAAATCAAATCACTTTGAGAGACAATTTTCATAGTTTGCAGATTTTGAATGTAAAAGAACAGAAAATGTTAGCTAGAATGACGTTTGGCATCATGAACTCCTTTTGTACCGTATTATCAGGATGTTTGGTTAAACTGTCTCTAGCATAATAAATAGTATAGTTACTTGCCTCGCTATCTCCAGGGATGTATTTATTTCTTCGCTAGAAGTGCGGGTTGGACAAACTGGCACGTGATCTGAGAATGGGAAAGTAATGATCGGAAATGCACCTGGCCATCAGTGCGGGCTTTGGTGGCGTCTTCGGCAAAATTATCACTCAAGATGGTACGTAAATTCAAGCTCAGATCGCGTGAGTACTGTTGTTTCTAAAAATTTAGTTTTTAAGATCTCAGGTAAGAAAAGCTCTTCCAAAAATATTGGCCTCCGGATTATAACAAAGTACGAACAATGTACTGTATCACTTTATTTTGAAAGTGACAGAGTGTCTATGAAATCATTTTAGTTTTCATTGTTTAGTCAATGAATACAAACAAAACATTAGCACCATAGGAACCGGTTATAAAGTTTAATATTGAAAGTACTGTAACTTGAGAATTACAAAAGCTTACTTTACTCTGAGCTTTGTTGTCAAGTAGTTGAACACACTTAGTATGTAAAACCACATCACGCTTTGTGCACCTTATTTATAATATTACTCTTAACTTACGCTGCCAAAACTGGCCTGTTTATTTTATTACAGTGATATGATTAAACCCATAAAAGTGAGCCTACATTACCATCCAACGGCTTAAATTTGTAGCGATGATTTACTCGCAAAACTCTTGCCTCATGAGTACGTATGGAAGTAAGTTAAGCTTATTATCTTTGTAAACTGTAAGCGGTCAATCAGCTGAGGCTTGCTACTTGGGGTAGCGCGTTGTTGACCGAAATGTTTTCTCCGTAATATTTATTCTCATTTTAAATGCATATTGTCACAAATATATTACCTATCACCAATATTCGTCATATTGTAATCATGTAGAGGCGTCACAGATCACAACCTATCATTCATATTCGTCAATTGTAATTTTGTGAAATTACCACAGTTATACTACGTGTCACCCATATTCGTCATATTTTAATCACGTAGAATCCCCACAAATTACAACTTGTCATCCACATACGTCATACTGTAACAATGTAGAGTTACCACATATTAATGCCGGGAAACTAAGGTACGGAACATGTGTTTTTAAGTTAAACGTCATCAAATAAACTTTCAACAAAATATTACAGTTAACCATTGAGCAATTGGCAATTGGCTGCTATAAAAATCAGCTGTCATGTATTTCAAGTCGAATCAACTAATCGTTTTAACAATCAGCAATATTGTAACTTAGTAAAACACTGTAGCATAAAAATATAAAACAGGCGAATGGGCTAAAAACCAATCTTATTAAGACATGCATTCTTACAAACTGATTTTTACTATACTTCTTGGAAGTTTGCAACAAATTTAGGACCACTTTGTCTATGGGGTTTTATTTTACCTAGAAAAGTAGATACGAGTTAAATGTTCGACTTGTTTTCAAAGCTCATATAATGTCCAATATTCATGTTTTTACATACTACTTATTTTTTAATCAAATTGGTTCAGTTTAAATAGGTTTTGTACTGTTATTTTAAATACTGTTGAGTTTTATATCATGTATCTAAGTGCGTAAATATAAATTATTAACTAAATATATTACACAGACGAATTTGTAACTTGATTAATAAAATGTTGGGTATTTGGATTCTACGCGATTTAATCATTCGCGCCTGGTTTAGCAGAGTATCAATGTGATTCCGACGATGAAATAGGATCTGTGTGCAAGATCCACCGCGGCTGTGTGTGATGCCTCACCTAGTAACAGGATTGTCTCTACATGAACTTGCGCATGGTGTAGCAGAGTATCAATGTGATTCCGACGACGAAATTGGATCTGTGTGCAAGATCTACCGCGGCTGTGTGTGATGCCTCACCTAGTAACAGGATTGTGTCTACATGAACTTGCGCATGCTGTAGCAGAGTATCAATGTGATTCCGACGATGAAATTGGATCTGTGTGCACGATCCACCGCGGCTGTGTGTGATGCCTCACCTAGTCACAGGATTGTGTCTACATGAACTTGCGCATGCTGTAGCAGAGTATCAATGTGATTCCGACGATGAAATTGGATCTGTGTGCACGATCCACCGCGGCTGTGTGTGATGCCTCACCTAGTCACAGGATTGTGTCTACATGAACTTGCGCATGCTGTAGCAGAGTATCAATGTGATTCCGACGATGAAATTGGATCTGTGTGCACGATCCACCGCGGCTGTGTGTGATGCCTCACCTAGTAACAGGATTGTGTCTACATGAACTTGCGCATGCTGTAGCAGAGTATCAATGTGATTCCGACGATGAAATTGGATCTGTGTGCACGATCCACCGCGGCTGTGTGTGATGCCTCACCTAGTCACAGGATTGTGTCTACATGAACTTGCGCATGCTGTAGCAGAGTATCAATGTGATTCCGACGATGAAATTGGATCTGTGTGCACGATCCACCGCGGCTGTGTGTGATGCCTCACCTAGTCACAGGATTGTGTCTACATGAACTCGCGCATGCTGTAGCAGAGTATCAATGTGATTCCGACGATGAAATTGGATCTGTGTGCAAGATCCACCGCGGCTGTGTGTGATGCCTCAGCTAGTCACAGGATTGTATCTTCATGAACTTGCGCATGCTGTAGCAGAGTATCAATGTGATTCCGACGATGAAATTGGATCTGTGTGCACGATCCACCGCGGCTGTGTGTGATGCCTCACCTAGTCACAGGATTGTATCTTCATGAACTTGCGCATGCTGTAGCAGAGTATCAATGAGATTCCGACGATGAAATTGGATCTGTGTGCACGATCCACCGCGGCGGTGTGTGATGCCTCACCTAGTAACAGGATTGTGTCTACATGAACTCGCGCATGCTGTAGCAGAGTATCAATGTGATTCCGACGATGAAATTGGATCTGTGTGCACGATCCACCGCGGCTGTGTGTGATGCCTCACCTAGTCACAGGATTGTGTCTACATGAACTCGCGCATGCTGTAGCAGAGTATCAATGTGATTCCGACGATGAAATTGGATCTGTGTGCAAGATCCACCGCGGCTGTGTGTGATGCCTCACCTAGTCACAGGATTGTATCTTCATGAACTTGCGCATGCTGTAGCAGAGTATCAATGTGATTCCGACGATGAAATTGGATCTATGTGCACGATCCACCGCGGCTGTGTGTGATGCCTCACCTAGTCACAGGATTGTATCTACATGAACTTGCGCATGCTGTAGCAGAGTATCAATGTGATTCCGACGATGAAATTGGATCTATGTGCACGATCCACCGCGGCTGTGTGTGATGCCTCACCTAGTCACAGGATTGTATCTACATGAACTTGCGCATGCTGTAGCAGAGTATCAATGTGATTCCGACGATGAAATTGGATCTATGTGCACGATCCACCGCGGCTGTGTGTGATGCCTCACCTAGTCACAGGATTGTATCTTCATGAACTTGCGCATGCTGTAGCAGAGTATCAATGTGATTCCGACGATGAAATTGGATCTGTGTGCACGATCCACCGCGGCTGTGTGTGATGCCTCACCTAGTAACAGGATTGTGTCTTGTGAAACTCTGCCACGTCCCTCGCCTCTCACTCGCTTTAATTAAGTGAATCTCTTCCACTTATCCCTTGAGTCGCTCTAGTTTCCCACAAAAACAAACTTTGTAGTTCCGTTTACTTGTGCGACTTTACATTTTAAACTTTACTTATTTATAAAAACTAGAAAAATATTAATATAATACGTTTTTTATCAGTGTAAAATAAAACGTATTTTTTCTGGAAAGACTGCAATGATCATTTAACTTATACCGTATATGTTATATATACACGATTTTTATACTGGTATTCAATAATATTTACTATTGTAGAGACATTATTAAATCCAATTACATTTTTCTGTCGTGGTTAATTTTTTGAAACACAAAATCAACGAAACAAATTACTATAATGATTATCATTAACATTTTCCAGATGTGAATTTGGATACTTCATTATCCTCTGGTATATGCTACACATATTTTTTGTTAGAACTTGTTTGTTGATATCCTTGTTGGCTGAGTTAATCGCTATATATTCATTAGTTTTTATTTCTTGTTAATAATTTATCTTAAGCCTCGAGATTTATCGTCATCTGAAGAAGAGGATAGATTTCAATCCTTGAAACGTAGTATTTTATTTTTTTACAGATATTTGCGTTATTAATTTTTCCAATTTGAAGTTATTCGTGACTGTGGTTGGGTAATTGCTTGCAGTATTAGTGTCAGACGCAAGTAATACATCTTTACCTTATACATACAGGTGCCTGGATGGTTGGAAGTATTATATACAGCAATAAGTATTTCATTATCGTCATTATTCTCTGCAAAACCATGTTTGTATTTGCGACACGTTCAGTCTGGTTACTAAACGGTAACCAATAAGATATGACATAAAACCAGCTATTTGTATGCCCGGGACTTCCTAATGGGCTTTGGTCAGACAAAACAAAATTTAATAAATGCTATGTTATTCATGGTTGTTGATGTTTGTTGATTCTTGCAATAATCTGTTTTATACATAACACAGCTATGGTGGGAAGGGTTGATTCAATGCGAATGTTGAGTTCAGCTCCAGTTCACCTTCCTCTTACGTGCAGCATCTGAAATCTGGTGCTTTGGGATCGTCATCGTAGTGCATTCAATTGTGCATCTGATGAGACAATGAGAATACCACTTTACCTAGAAAGCATTACTTTTTTGTATATTGGTGTCTCTAATGTCGAAACGATGCGGGGGGTTTCGTTTTCAGCTTCTTCGTTCTTTATCTCCGAATGTTTTTGGATTCCTTCAGAGGAACAAGACTTCAGATATCAGGAGTCAAGTCTGCAACAGCACCAGATTTCAGATGCTGCTCGTAAGAGGAAGGTGAAAGCTAACCTCAACTGACTGGAGCTAAACTCAACATTCGCAACCTGTTTTATAATTTGGTGCAGTAAGTCCTTAAATAACTACAGAGTAAATGTTGTATCTGCCTCACAATAATTTTAAATCTAACTTAAACTGTGGGGGTTTTATAAAACAATGTGATAGAGTAACATTGGAGACGTCTAGTTTGCGCCATCCTAATCCTGTTTATAATGCCTTTAAAATGAGGTGTCACTTTTTAAGACAATCTGTATAAAAAGCTTAGTTGAATCGATTGTTGCAAACAAATAATTTGATAACTCTATGGAATAAAGTATTTCATTACTTGTATGCAACTCTTAATGCAAGCTTCACTTTAAAGTGCTGAAGACGTTTTCAACCAATATTTCCACGGACTGTCAATCACTTTTAAACCTTGTTATGATAAAAGCGTCGTTTTGTTTTTAAAGGATATTGAGTGCTTTCAAGTAAAACAGGGTTATAAAATGTAACATGACGTCAGTTACAAAGCAAATCTTTGTCAGTTAGTTCTGGCACTCGGTCTTTCGTTTTAAAAATTACACGATATACTTTAAACGATGCTGCTTTATTTGTAATTTCTATAAATTGTTAAACTACTGTTGATAATTATCTAACCATATAATTAATATCAGGTATGCATTAATGTCACAGTTACCAATAGTTGTTATTTTCTCTTCTCGATCAGTCAACACCCTAAGATACTTCTGGTGTAATTGCTAGTAAATCATCTTTTATTTCTAATGGCTCTAGATAAAAATACGCGTTTTTCTTAAATGTACAGGTATATTTCGTTAAAAGTCTACAAATATAAATCTGTTTGTTTGATAAAACAATATATTTATAACATGATGTTCAACATTCTATGTTACTTCTACGTGACAGTCTAGTGAAAGATAATACGGCAGCTTAGAGCTTTGTAAGTATGTGCTATCTATACGACTGCCAAACCCTCATAAATCATAGATTGCAATCTTTTGAATCATTAGCATTAGAGCCTTTAATCATAATCAGCAGCCTATAATTGAAACGAATAATGTCTAAGACGAAATTTACAACTGTCTTAAAACTATAATTGCAGAAACTGCAAGCGTACGAAATAAATATATATATATATATATATATATATATATATATATATATATATATATATATATATTAAAGTAGATATTTATATATTTATATTTATAATATAAATATATATATATATATATAATTTAAAATAATACATTTTAAAAGTAATCATGGTCATCATAAGGTTTTGAAAACAATTGACTTTGTTAGCAACTCTGTCATCGTTTCAAAACCACTATTTATGTTCTGATTTAAACCCCTTTTTAATTTTAAAACCTTACTGTAGATTCAATGCAAATTCTTAAATATCAGCCCACACCGGTGAATATTCTCTGATCATTATTTTAATGCACACAGTCCACTCAGTAACACGTACCCCGACGGAAGCAGGCACTCAGAATGTGTTATGGCGGTAATTACTGACAGCAAGTTACCGTAACCTGTTAGAATATTGATGTTGACTTCCCTGAACAGGTGGAGGGGAGATGTTCAATAAGGAGGAAAGTTACAACTACCGCTGAAGCCATGGAAAGGATTTTGGCCAGGCAGGCTAATATTAACTGTAAAAAATAATGTGTATGCATCTATGTTCTATGGCAATTCTTTTCTAATCAGTTTAAGTAATATCCGATCTATAATTTTTGACAGGGAGTAATCTGTTGCAGTTTTAAAGTATTTATAATATGTTCATTATGAATGATAGGTTGTAATCTCTGGCGACTCTACATAATTACAATATGACGGATATAGAAGACAGTAATCTGTGGCAACTCTACTTTATTATAGAATATGAATTAGTGAAATCTAAATTGTTGGAAAGGATTTTATCAGGCAGGCTAATATTACCCGTAAAAAAATTCATGTGTATGCATCTATGTTCAATGGAAGTTCTATCTACTCACTTTAAGTAATATCCGATCTATAATTTTGTGACAGGGAATAATATATTGCAACTTTAAATATTTATTGTATGTTAACGGTCTGATGGTATCCTCATTATTCAAATACAAAAACTGCAAGTTATTATTTATTTAAAGTGATAACGCTGTATATGGAACTCTAGTAAGTCAGTCAGACCACGACACCTGTACTCTAATGCAGGTATTGATTCTGTATTGTGGAGTAACTGTATCGTAACTAAGGTCTGATTGTATCCACATTATTCAAATATAAAATCTACAAGTTAGTATTTATTAAAAGTGATAACGCTGTATATGGAACTCGAGTAAGTCAGGCAGACCGTGACACCCGTATTATAATGCAGGTATTGATTCTGTATTGTGGAGTAACTGTATCGTAACTAAGGTCTGAATGTATCCACATTATTCAGATGTAAAGACTATTTCATATTATTTATTAGAAGTGACATATAGAACGTGCCGACTCTGTGGCATCAGGCATCCAATCATTCCCTGACTCTACTGTATGTTTTGATTCCGAATTCTTTATTGTTTAATCTATTTTTTTCGTTCTTATTGTTTCCACTTTGCTTGGATGCGAAGGACTGATGAATTTATATTATTGAATATAAGGTGTTTTTATTATAAAAATAGCAGAGAGTATTTTTCAAATGGAAACAAGCATGATTTGGTTTACCTGCGACAAAGGGACATGAATACCATATATTATACAACAATTTAGTTTTTATTGTGTTATGGGTTGTGTTTAATGGAAAATCATACCCATCGAATCTTAAGCAAGAGATTGCGAATACGTATAAATAAGCAATTTTTCATGGAGATGAGATATAGTGCATTTATAATTTATTCTTTTTTCCATGAGAATATAATATCGTATACTAACAAGTGAATTTATAATACATATTTTCTGCATATATTGTAGTTCAAACCCTACTCTCTTTAAACTATTACATCCATCAATTATGGAACATTGTTCGGCTATAAACTAGCTTTTAATTCAATTTAAATAGTTTACATATATACTTTTCCCGGTGCAACGTTTCATCGTTACATCGTTTGATACTTCATAGGTGAAAAAACTCTTTCAGGCAGTTACAAAGTATTATTTTTTTATTGCCATTTTGATTAAAAATTACATTTTTCGTAAGCTTAAAACTGTGTATTTATGGCAGTACATGAAATACTAATGTTTCAAATACAAAAAACAAGTATTCTCTATATGTTTATACAGTATTACCTTCAATCCAGTTTGGTACCGTTTATTTTAAAACTGATTGATATAGGTTCAATAATCTACGTTTTAAATTGCTTTAATTTAAAATATTTGATAGACCGAGTTTCTCCCCCCCCCCACCCTGTAAAGTGTACTTAAAATGAGTACGCAGGCTAACCATGAGATTTTGAATTTTCGGACAATATTCTCAAACTCACAGTCTATCATAGCAGTCAGAGTCTAATACTTTGTCTGAATGAATATGTGATTTAGAGTTTAAGAGTTATAATACTCTAAATTAAAAAAAATTACTTCTTTACGTTACAATAAAACCTCTTTTTTCCAGTCCTATGTCCTTCGCGTGAAATCAAATCACCCAGGTTCTTTTTGTAAACGGTCTACCTATAATAAAATGCATTATTACTGGTTGGAAATATTAAATAAAAAAATGTCTAATTGTAATGGAAAATGTCTGGTATATTGATTAATAAAGTAATTCAAATATAAAAAGAAGCCTGTATATTTAAGATATTTACTGTAATAACACCCCACCCCCATTTTCCAATTAATTCAATTTTATATCTGCACCACATGGAGGAGAACTCAATATTTTATTTCATTGGATTGAAACAATTAAAAAATTGATCAATCATACAAAATTACAGCTCGGTTTCGTGTTAACGTCAGGTAGGAAACAAAAGTTTCAATTTATTCGTTTTTATAATTATAATCATAATTAAAAACTATATTATAAATATTTATTGTTGTACGTTGCTGTGAAATCGTGAACTAATCGGTAATTTTAAACTTTTGACACAAAGAAGATTGAAAAACTGTTTCAGTAAAGATTTCTACCACAAGTTTGGGCGCCTGTCAAAACTTGGGAAACCGTTCTCTGAAAGCGCACAAGTTTGCCGCTCTTTATAAAGTTTCGTGATTAACAAATGTTGGAACACCTGACTAACGTTCAATTCTATTTTATTCATTTTATTACTATATTTATTCAACCACGATGCCTAAGTCGGTTTTATTATTGAATACTTTAAGTTAGTGTCTTGATTTTTGTAAAGAGAATTTCATAAAAGTTTCGGAAAATCGCCGGACTTCTAAAGGGTTGCAGTTGTGTAAAGAATTTTTAACATTTTTCAAGCCAGTATTATTTGATTTTTCCAAAATGAGTTAAATTTCTCATAGGCGCCTTAGGAACATAACTTGCAGATAATGATGCATCGTTCGAATGTTGCTACCAACACAGCTTTGTTTTTGTCTCATTTCAATTTACCTCCTTTCTTAATTATTGGTATAGTTAAAATATATGTAAAACATTTGTTTATTTTTAAACATCATTTGGTAATTATATGATGCTATGTTTATTACACAACGTTTTATATAATTACGGATTAAACAAAGTGTATATGCAGTCTCGTACACTGAAAAACGATAGATAGTTAAACCGTTTTTGGGGAGTTTATGACATTGAACATTGTCTTGTTGGTATGAGAAATATTTGTACATTTTCTGTCATAAGAGACTGTAGAATAAATTATTCTAGATATATAATAGATGTGGAGAATTTTACTGATGTCGTTTTAACTTATAATTCTCTTAGTGCCTTTTTATAGTCTATAACGTGTTGATATTAGTATTAATATGCACATTCAAAATCTAATATTGAAAAATATTTTGAAATCTATGTTTATATTTAGTATTATATTTTGTTTTAAACTCGACAAAAATAAGCGACGATTGCAATATACATGACGGTCCTCGTCATACAAGTTTGTCAGCAAACTTCAGACATCAGAGAAAGTTTCTGTTTTCCGTAATCTACGCAATATGCATTAACTTATACATTTTTTATGTGTCTAGCCTCTCAATGACGTTTCAGAGGCATTTCATTGTTATCCGTGGCCTTCGTTAGATGTTGAGAACCTACTCGTACTAGTATCTCTTACTACTATCTAGAACCCTATATTTGAGGTTGTGTAATACCAGTAGAAAAAACACGATCCATAATTTTAGAACCAGGAACATATAATATTTTATTGACATAGTTCTTTCAAATAATTCCCTGAACTCGTTTTCCATTTTGTCAAAAAAGACTACGAATACATCTTTATGGAAATCAGCAACTCTATTTTTATAACTTTCCAGCTCAAAAACCACAACATGACGGTATTCATTGACGAAATTGCCGTACGTTTCAGGCGACCTTGACCTTATCATATTTAAGAAGTAAAAGCAAAATCGTCGCTTGAGATCCAAAACAAAACCAAAGACTTCACATTGGCTCGATGCTAAAAATGACGCAAAGGTAAACAACATAGAGTATTAAATTACGATTAAATATGTAAAGCAAGATTATTAGCTAATTAAACATAATTACGAAATTTAAAATAAGTTATTTTTTTACGAAACTAACTGTCTAACTGTATCATATAGTTCCTTAATTTAAATTAAAAATGTACATCACACAATACACAAAGTGTGAGGATAAATAAAATAGCTATTGTTCACATGGCCTACCATCTGGGGCCATATGAGATTTCTACTTGTTGGTGTTTTAGTTTTAACAATGTCTGTGTACCTTATAAAATTAGTGCGTAAAGTCTTTATTATTGATACGTTTGACTCGCTTTAGATTATCTAGCCACATGTATGTATTGCAAAACCACCATTGAAGCTACTGATCATCAAGGTTTTTCATAGAGACACACATAAAAATTATTAAATTTATGAAAATTTCAATTTTATACCCATCTTGCAATTTGTATAAAGAATTAATTTGATCGACTGACAGTTCAATGTCATATGACGTTTAGAAACTCACAAATCTGAATTCTTCGTGACCACATAAGAACTAACCAAGTCATTTGCATGGATACAATTAATTGGTTTTTATATACTGTAATAAAATTAAATATAAAAGAATTATATAATAGCACTAAAAATAATATCAATAATACATTTCTAACTAAAATTTGAAACAAAAAGAACCTCTAGCCCGCATCAGTTCCCACAAAGAGCTTGTCGCTGAAATAATGGTCTGTACCTCATTACGTTTACAGTTTCGTTTAAAGAATAAAATAGAGTTTTTCTGCTGCTGAGACGAAATTAGCCTACAGCCGGCTGCTGCCACTTATAAGTCTGGAATATACGTTTGCTTTTGAATAATAGTAGGAGAGTTATTTTGTTTTCATTAAATGAAAATAAGGATATATTTGACACAAACCCCACAAAAAATTAGATTATAACACTAGATATTATTTTATTAATATTATAAAACTTTAATTGTAAATTACCTTGGAACATTAGAACGTACAATAATGTAGTTTCGTGATCGAACTAGAGTGACACTATTTTTAATGGAAAAAAGTTATTTTGTTATGTGATAGAACGTATAGTGACACTCTCTTACTGGACTACAGTAATTTTGTTATGTGATAGAACGTATAATGACACACTCTTACTGAAGGACAGTTTTTGGTGTATGATCTATAACGTAGAGTTACACTCTCTTACTGGACGACAGTAATTTTGTTATGTGATAGAAACGTATAATGACACTCACTTACTGGACAGCCAGTTATTTTGTTTTACAAACAAAAACGATGTTTCCAAACTGATATAAGGTCTCTAAGATAACAAAGTGTTTAAGTAAACAGTATATTGTTATTGAAATACAATACTTGTATTTGTATTTGTGATGAAATACTTGTATTGAAATATAAGTATATTGTAAGTCTCTTGAGATGAATTAGTGTAAGCTTTCAATTTCAACATTTATCCTGTAAATAAGTTTTTACATCACAATACCGAGAGTAGCCTTTATTTTGAAATGTATAAAGTACTATCCCATACAACACGGCCGACTACTAATTGTCACACTCTGTCAGAGATCCACTTCATGCGGGTTTCAGTGATATCTAGTGATAGCAATAAATTTGTGTAATTTACACACCTGTACAGTGTTTTACGATATTCCTTGTATGCTGAGACAATATTATAATCTATATAACTCGGCCGACAGGATACATTTTCACACTCTGTCAGAGAATCCGCTTCATGCGGGTTTCAGTGGATATCTAGGTGATAGGAATAAATCGCTGTAATTTACACACCTGTACAGTGTTTTAGATATCTGTATGCTGAGAAAATATTATAATCTATATAACTCGGCCGACAGGATACTAATTTTCATACTCTGTCAGAAATCCGCTTTAGTGATATCTAGGTGATAGGAATAAATCGCTGTAATTTACACACCTGTACAGTGTTTTAGATATATGTATGCTGAGAAAATATTATAATCTATATAACTCGGCCGACAGATATATTTTCACACTCTGTCAGAGATCCGCGGGGTTTAAGTGATATTAGGTGATAGGAATAAATCGCTGTAATTTACACACCTGTACAGTGTTTTAGATATATGTGTGCTGAGAAAATATTATAATCTATATAACTCGGCCGACAGGATACATTTTTCACACTCTGTCAGAAATCCGCTTTCAGTGATATTAGGTGATAGGAATAAATCGCTGTAATTTACACACCTGTACAGTGTTTTTAGATATAATGTGTGCTGAGAAAATATTATAATCTATATAACTCGGCCGACAGGATACATTTTCACACTCTGTCAGAAATCCGCTTTAGTGATATTAGGTGATAGGAATAAATCGCTGTAATTTACACACCTGTACAGTGTTTTAGATATATGTGTGCTGAGAAAATATTATAATCTATATAACTCGGCCGACTAGGATACATTTTCACACTCTGTCAGAGATCCAATCAGCTGTAGTGATAGGAATAAATTGGTGTAATTTACACACCTGTACCACATGTGGTAATCGGCTGAAGTCAGTACCGTGTGTAACACTCCACTTCCTGTCATGTCCTTTCTTGTTGTCCAGGGTCTGTAAATACTTTGCCAATATACAGACTCAAGTAGTGGTGTAGGAGACATAAATATTGGATGGGCGCAGTTTATTGACAGCTGGGTCACCAGCGCTGTGGCGCGTTTATTAGCTCGCCATGGCTTTTAAAATTTTACTTTATTGACTTGCAGTGCATACCTGAAACTATAGTACTATAGAACAGTTCTGTTTTTGGATTTATTAATACCATATTGTATACTATTCTGTGTAAGCATCTACAAAAGTATTTAATATTTGTATTACATTAAGTATAATAAATATCTGCTTTACCTTTAAGCATCTAAGTTTTGTAAGCTCACAACATTGGCAAATCTTAATTGCTCCCATATTTTGATTGCCTCAACGCAGTGAATCCTACTCTCGACATGTAGGGCGTGTCATTCTGTAAACATTACCACATTGTATATTGTAAATACCACACTTAATTACGTTATGCAGAGGTCACAATCATGTAATATAGTCCAATTTGACCAATGGTCACATGATTCGTCTTGAAATTCAACCGATCTTAATTTATTAAGGTTAAAATAATGTTATAATGAAAAATTAGGCCTGCTTTCAGTCAAATATGAAAGACGGGATGGAATCATAAGATGGAAGCGGTGACTAAAGTAACTGGTCTGTAATCTTTCATTATTCAACAATTTTACCCAAATTTGTATCCTATAAATTGAGAAATCAATTGGTCCTACTGATCCTGCATCGAGATCTACGTAATTCCAAGCACATTTGACTGAGGGGTGAAACCGCGTCTAGTACCTTCTACATAAACTTGGATAGATGTATTAAATCTAGTAACTGTTATCTAAAATGATCGGCCAACGGGTCATAGTCTCATTACCTTTTAAATGTAGGTACATTTAGAAAATTCCTTTTTTCTTGGGAATTCATTAAACAGTTTTTCAGAGAACTTAATATTTGTATTAACACATTCAAATGAATAATAAATTATTTCTTGCTACAAACCGTATTACCTAATTGCTTTTCAAATATAAAAATACAGTTACAAATGTATTGCAGACTTGTTTTTTTCTACTGATAAAAAACTCTACTACATAGACTATGTTATATCTTATTCTCTTGTTTATCTTCAAAATATCATCAGATTTAAAATAGTCCGTGAATTTACAACGAGATGGGTTTACTCCACATCCATATGCTATAAATATTCTCTTATTTATCATTGAAATATATCGGTCTCACAGTTGAGTAAACAGATTTTACATTTTTATTTAGATGGTGCCTCCGGCATTGTTAAGCTTAAGAACCAAACTAAATACTAATAATTAACTAAATATGTTCTCTCCAAAACATAAAACTTTGCGTCTCACAGACTTTAAGACAAGCAAATCAGTAAGTAGGTTTGTGCTAACAAGAAAAATAAACACACAAAACATCACTTTTTTCAAATTGAACATCCTTAAAACCAGTAAATTGTATTAAATTAGTGATTAAATTAATATTAACTTGAACGCTGTGCCGTCAATAACTAAATACCAATCTATATGCAGATTTCCGAGTTCCGTTGACATACCTACGAACACTGTTCCAATTGTTAAACTGTAATATATTATTAAGAGTATATTGTGTAAATTGTAATTTGAAAAAATTCTGTAGTCTTAATTTGATATAACTTTCATGAAATGTGTCAAAAATACTTTTACTACAACATTATATAAATGCCGCACATTATTTAATAATACGTTAACAACTGCTGTATTTTTTAAAATTGATAGTAACATAGTGTTTTAAACGCTAGGAAACCAAAACTAATGTTTTTCCAATTTATAAAATTTATCTCAATACAACGATCTCATTACCTTCAGACAATGTAATCACTCGCCCAACTAGGCCTTGTCGCCACTTTATTCTCGGGAGTAATCAGCAAGGTAGATCCAATTGTACAGTACGAGGATCTCATTACCTTCAGTCGTTGTAATTACTGATGCAACTCGCCCTTGTCGCCACTTTATTCTCATGAGTAATAAACAATGTAGATCCTATTGTGTAGCACGAGGATCTCATTACCTTCAGACGGTGTAATTACTCATGCAACTCCGCCCTTGTCGCCACTTTTATTCTCATGAGTAATCAATAAGGTAGATCCTATTGTGTAGCACGAGGATCTCATTAACTTCAGGCAATGAATTACTCATGCAACTCACCCTTTTCGCCACTTTATTCTCATGAGTAATCAACAATGTAGATCCAATTGTACAGTACGAGGATATCATTACCTTCAGACAGTGTAATTACTCGTACATATCGCCACTTTACTCTCTGAAGGAATCAACAAGGTAGATCCAATTGGACAGTAAGAGGATCTCATTACTTTCAGACAGTATAATTACTCGTCTAATTCAACCTTGTTGACACTTTATTCTCTAGAGGAATCAACAAGGTAGATCCAATTGGACAGTAAGAGGATCTCATTACTTCAGACAGTGTAATTACTCGTCCAACTCGGCCTTGTCTACACTTTATTATAAGGAGTAATCAACAAGGTAGATCCAATTGTACAGTACAAGAATCTCTCAGACAGTGTAATTACTCGTCCAACTCGGCCTTGCCGCCACTTTATTATAAGGAGTAATCAAAAAGGTATATCTAATTGTACAGTACGAGAATCTCTCAGACAGTGTAATTACTCGTCCAACTCGGCCTTGCCGCCATTTTATTATAAGGAGTAATCAAAAAGGTATATCTAATTGTACAGTAAGAGTATCTCTCAGACAGTGTAATTAAATCGTCCAACTCGGCATTGTCGCCACTTTATTATAAAGGAGTAATCAAAAAGGTATATCTAATTGTACATTACGAGAATCTCTCAGACAGTGTAATTACCTCGTCCAACTCGGCCTTGTCGCCACTTTATTATAAGGAGTAATCAAAAAGGTATATCTAGTTGTACAGTACGAGAATCTCTCAGACAGTGTATTTACTCGTCCAACTCGGCCTTGTCGCCACTTTATTATAAGGAGTAATCAAAAAGGTATATCTAATTGTACAGTACGAGAATCTCTCAGACAGTGTAATTAATCGTCCAACTCGGCCTTGTCGCCACTTTTATTATAAGGAGTAATCTAAAATATATATCTAATTGTACAGTACGAGAATCTCTCAGACAGTGTAATTACTCGTCCAACTCGGCCTTGTTGCCACTTTAATATAAGGAGTAATCAAAAAGGTAGATCCAATTATACAGTACGAGTTCTCAGTGCTTCCTTTAAATATAAACGTAATGTTTTTTGTATGTAATATCACTGTTGTAATAAACTCCAATTACTACTACAGATTTATGCTTATCCACTCCATACGCAATTATATTGTGTTGGCTTTAATCCAAATTGATGATAAATTTCCCTGTAGAGGGAAAATTAAGCCACTCATATTTTCTTCTCAAGTACCAGACTTTAATAGTACCAATATTGACTAATAAGTTATATAGTTGAGATGGAGTTGACCTAGGATTGTGTTTTAGGAGCCAAAGAAGCATAACCGGTTCTCCACCCCCCCCCCCCCCCACCCCCCCCCCCCCCCACCCCCCCCCCCCCCCACCCCCCCCCCCCCCCACCCCCCCCCCCCCCCACCCCCCCCCCCCCCCAAGGGGGTTCACCTTTTTTTCTGCATGGGTTAGGACAGTTAGTCCACGGGTGTCGGGCCGTGGACTAACTGTCCCTACTTTTCTACTAAACTGAAAACTGAAAACGTACCATAATTTAGTTTACGGGGGGGGGGGGGGGACTCAATTTAACTAATTCCAACTATTCACATCAAGCTGGCCCAACACTCATATTTCCAACTTGTTTTGGAATTGGTTTACTTTTCGGCAACAACAGCCGCGGGGGAGAAGAGCCGAGAGATGACACATTTGCTAACCGCTACTTTTTTCTCTGTGTGGAAACATACTGCAGGCTCCGCAGTTTTGTAAATCACATTGTTACTACCCTCAGGAGGCATGGTGCTGTTGGCCATCCTGTAAATATCAGTGATTTGGAAACAGTGTGGCCCGGTAGAACTTTAATTTGGGGGAGAAAGCTCTGGTCTCTTGAAACCCCCACTGTTCCTCAAGAGCAGTCATCTTTCACCTGCAACATTGTGCAGGACATCACCCTATGCCCATGTCCTGAGAGCAGAGTGGCGCAAGTACAATATTAACGATTTGGATTGTAGGATATTAATATTCTCTGAGTATTTATATTTCAGTTATCAATTGAGGGGGACATCCAAGTACGATATTATCATATTTTTTGATTAGTAAGCTCCTAGTGTATAATTCAGTTACAATTTTATTACTTAATTTGTTTAATCCTATTGATAAAAGTGATTTCTATTTAAACAATATAAACATGACCCTTATAAGCATAGTATTTACAAGTAACACAGTCTCAATTTAAATACGATCTCAAAATAAAAACATATGATATAGAAGTACGTTGTTTGATAAATTAACATTATTTTAAAATTGTAATCGGAGCTAACGCCTTTTCAAATTGTATAAAACATATATTGAATATTGATTAAATATGATTTCTGTAATTTAAATACTATAAATTGCTGGTTCTTTAAACTAGTTATAATATCATTAAAATATAATTAAGAAATTGCACAACGAGTTTCGCAGGTAGGTAGAACTAATTTTAACGGGCTCTATAATCCACTTAAATGGGATTACACTACTCCAAAGAATTATATTACTGTCTATATTTTAATCTTAGAAAAGTTATTTTGAATAAAAGAAATTTAATCTGAAATAATCACTTAGACAGTATTTTCTTACCTTCGGGAGCGTATTTCGCAAATTCTACGGAGACTGGTGGACGAGGGTCTCGATGCCTCCACTACTACCTTTCACCAACCACTGTTCAAACATCAATGTCCATGTTTTACATTGAAGGATAGCTAGAAGTATCGTCTTACCTCGGTGAGCGTATTTTCTAAAAATCTACCGGAGATCGTTGGTCAGGTGGCGTCTCATGATGTCTTCGCTGAACTACCTCTTCACCAACACTGTTCTAAAATCATGTCAATGTTATCATTTGCAGGATGACTTAGAAGTATCTTATTACATTCTTGTGAGAGTATATTCTAAAATATCTCGGAGATATCGTTGACGGAGGTGTCTCGATGCGGACAATCTACCATTACACACTTCCAACACTGTTTCAACCATCATGTCATGTTACATTGCAGGATTACTTAGAAGTATCTATCTCTACCTCGGTGAGCGTATTTCTAAAATATACGGAGATCGTTGACGAGCGAGCTTCATTTTTGGACATTCTTCTCTTACTCGATCTTCCTTTTCTCCTCCCCTCTTTTAGCCTTTTTTTCTTATTACTTCCCAATCTTTTTATTTCCCGCTTCTAGACGTCTCTCTCTCCTTTCTTTTAACTTTTTCACTCTCTCTTAATCTCGCTCTTTTTCCCTCTTTCTCTGCCTTACTACTAGGTTCATCTTCTCGGATACTCTGCTAGATGCCTCCGGATGCTTCAACTAACCATTCATCCAAACACTGTTCACAACATCATGTCCAATCCCGTTTACATTTGCTGGGATACTAAGAACGTATCTTCCCTTACCTCGGTGAGGCGTACTTTCCCTAAAATCTACGGGAGATCGTTGACGAGGGTTAGGTTCGATGCTTACAACGCACCTTTCACCCAACACTGTTCATAATCATGTTACATTGTTACTTTGCAGGATACTTGAAAGTATCTTCTTACTCAGCGGTGAGCGGGATATTTTACTAAAATATACGGAGAGATCGTTGACGTGGGTCTCGATGCCTACAAACTACCTTCACACCAACCCACTGTTTCAAATTCACTGTCATGTTTACATTGCAGGATACTAGATAGTATACTATGTCTTTACCATTCGGTGAGCGTATTTTCTAAAAATCTACGGAGATCGTTTGATGAGGGTCTCGATGCTACACAACTACATTCACCAACACTGGTTTCATACATCATGTCATGTTACAATTGCAGGCTTACTAGGAAGTTATCTTCTTACCCTCGGTGAGCGTATTTCTAAAAATCTACGGAGTGATCGTCTGGACGGAGGGTACTAGATGCTACAGCACTACCTTCACCAACACTGTTCAAACATCCATGTTTTTTATTTCATGTTACATTTGCAGGATACTTGAAAGTATCTTCGTTACCTCGGTTGAGCACGTAATTTTCTAAAATATCTACACGGAGATCTCGTTTGTACGAGGGTCTTCAGACTGCTAACAACCCTTTACCTTCATCCAAACACTGTTCAAACATCATTGTCCATGTTACAATTTGCAGGATACTAGAAGTATCTTCTTACCTCGGTGAAGGCGTATTTCTAAATATCTACGGACGATCGTTGGACGCGAGGGTTCTCAGATGCTTACAACTACCTTCACCAACAATGTTCAACATCTATGTCATGGTAAACATTGCAGGAAAATACTAGAAGTATCTTCTTCATACAATCGGTGAGGCGTTTTTCTAAAAACTCTTTGGAGATCGTTGGGACGAGTGGTCTTCGATGCCAAGACAACTACCTTCTCACAACAACATTGTGTCAACATCATGTCATGTTACAATTGGGCAGGATAACTAGACGTATCTTCTTACCTCGGTGAAGCGTATTTCTAAAATCTACGGAGATCGTTGACCGAGGGGTCTCGATGGCTAACAACTACCTTCCACCTCAACACTGTTCAAACATCAATGTCATGTTTTACAAGTTTGCAGGATACTTAGAAGTATCCTTTTACCTCGGTGAGCGTTAATTCTAAAATCTACGGAGATGGTTGACGAGGGTCAGATCGCTACAACTACCTTCACCAAACACTGTTTCCACCATCATGTCATGTTACATGGCAGGGAATACTAGAAGTATCTTCTTTACCCTCGGTGCGGGGGGTAAAAGCGTTATTTCTAAAATATACGGAGATCGTTTGACGAGGGTTGCTCGAATCGCTACAACTACCCTTCAACCCAACACTGTTTCAACATTCATTTCTATGTTAAACCTTGCAGGATACTAGAAGTATCTTACTATAACCCTCGGTGAGCGATATTTCTAAAAATCCTACGGAGATCGTTGATGAGGTCTCTCGATGGCTACAAACTAACCTTTCACCAAACAACTGTTTCAAACATCATGTCATTGTTACATTGCAGGATACTAGAAGTTATCTTCTTACCTCCGGTGAAGCAAGTATTTATCTAAAATCTACGGAGATCGTTGACGAGGGTCTACGCGATTGCTTACAACTACCTTCTCGCATAACCACTGTTCATACATCATTGTCATGTAACATTGCTGGTTACTAGAAGTATCTTTTTACCCTTTCGGTGTGCGTATTTTCTAAAATCTACGGAGATCGTTTGACGAGGGTTCTCGATGCTACTATCTACCTTCTACCAACAACTGTTCAACATCTTGTCAATCATGTTACATTGGGGCAGGATAATAAGAAGTATCTTCTTACCTCGGTTGAGCGATATTTCTTAAAATCTATTCGGAGATCGAGTTGACGAGGGGGTATCGATGCTACAACTACCTTCACCCAACACTGTTCAACAATCTATGTCATGTTACATTTGCAGCCCCATACTAGAAGTATCTTTCTTACTCCGAGTGTAGCGGTATTTCTAAAAATCTATGGAGATCGTTGACGAGGGTCTCTGGAATGCCATCGCCAACTACCTTCACCAACACCCTGTTAAACATACATATTGTCATTGTTACATTGGCAGGATACTAGAAGTTATCTTGCTTACCTCCGGTGAAGCGTTATTTCTCTAGTAATCTAACGGAGATCGTTTGGACGAGGGTCTCGAATGACTTCTAATACCTTCACCAAAATCACTGTTTCAAGCATCATGTCACTGTTAACAATTTGCAGGATACTAGAAGTATCTTCTTACCTCGGTGAGCAGTATTTACTAAAAATCTTACGGAGATGGTTGATCGAGGGTCACGATGCTACATACTTACCTCTCACCAAACCACTGAGATTCAAAATCAATGTCTTGTTACATTGCAGTGATACTAGAAGTATCTTCTGTACCTGTCGGTCGAGCGTAATTTCTAAAAATCATACGGAGATCGTTGACTGGAGGGGTCTCGATGCTACCCAACTACTTCACGCCAAACACCTGTTCAACATCATGTCATGCTTACCAGTTTGCAGGATAATACGTCATAATTTAAAAATTGCAGGTGTACTATCGACTCCAGATACCAGCAAGGAACAATTACGTGGACCTATAGTTTAGTGATTTATCATTTTTCAATATTGTTTTACATCCGGGAGGGAGAATAATTTGATCAACGGCTGCTATTACTTCTAGCAATCCTTTATCATTGAAGGTGCGCACGGTCCCGTCCAACTGGATTTTAACCGAGAGATGATTCAATCTCACGAAGGATTTCTAAGAAAGCCGAAAACTAAACCGTTGTAATTTGTAGGGAGTGAAAGTTTTTTTGTTTGTTTTATAGAAAATAGCTACATCTCCCCTTTTTGGTGGATGGGCGGAAATTCAAACTTGCGGGTTGTTAATTCGGAATTTTGGAAAAATTAATATTAATGTTGTTAAAACCGTGTTCAGTGCCAACTAGCAGTTGGGAACTCAATTTCTCGCACATGAGAGTTAGCTTATCCCCCTTTAAGTTTTTGCCATTTTTGCATTTTGGAGCACTTAGCAGCTGGTTGTTTGCGATGTTTGATTTTAAACTTTTGTTTCTTCCGGCGGTTCTGAGTTATTTTTGTAGTTCGGCTGAAAGTGGATTGCCGAAGAAGTTTTTAAATAGTGACACTTGAAATAATTATCGGTATTGGTGTCTTGCTGTTTCTCTGAAGCGGAGATCCTTTGGAGTCACAAGGGCTTCTTGGCAGAGATTATTGGACGGCCTCGAAGAATGAGTCATATGGAAAAATCTTTGGGTCTCCAGATTCAGGATTGGATGCACACACTCTTGGCGTTGAACCTGGCTCGGGACCGAGTTTGTGAAAATTTGGGTGACATTTTTGGCCAGGTGGTTAAAAAATTAGGTTAACTAGCTGCAAAGTCCCTCTTTGTTCGTAAATTCAGCCCGTGCTGCGTGAAATGTTGACGATTAATATCTGTGATGTCCAGCATTTTGGTTCCATCATAACGAGAGTAGAGCTCTGCCATGTAGTTTGTTTGCCAGTGTGATGCGCTAGTGGATAGGGACGTTTTGATGGAAGGTCATCGTTAGGGAATAGTAGAGTTAGTAGAAATCATAGAGGACCTTGGAACAATCTTGAATGTGTTTTTTCTGTTTGTTTAAAAATTATATCTTGATGTCCCGCACTCATACCGTTAGCTCCAGCCAATAGAACAAAGAACTGCTCAGTTTTGTTATGAAGACTCTGGAGTTGGTGCAACGTCCGGAAGACCTGCACCCGGCTTGCACATCCCGGAGACTGAGATTTCTGGGTCGCATTCAACACCAACGAGGCCTTAAAGCGTTGGGGCGTGGCCATCGCCTGCGACGGCACAATTTTTTGAAGGGTATTTTCGTTTTAAGGTAGCTAATTTGGTCTATGTGTGCTTTATTTTTGTTAGCTTTAATTATATATTTTAGGGAATGTGGGCTTGGTTTGAGCTATTTTTTGGATGGGTTTATTTCTGTTGTTGTTTTTTTGTTTAACCATTTTGAAGGATCCCTTTTCTTCGTCCAATGCGTAAAGGGGATCGAGTCTGTTATGCAGCTCAGGTGCGGTGGTAGTTGTTGTAACGGAGGTGGAAGCTGAAGCTGCATCGATCGCATTTTGAGCCTTGTATTCCGCTTCTAGACAAATAATTTTAGTATTTTATTTATGTTCTCTAAAAATCTTTAAATTTTACAGGGAACTGTAAAAGATGCAATGTGTTGCTCTAGTTGTGCGTTTTTCAAGTAGTGTCGAGCGTTCTAAGTGTTATTACTTGTCGATCTATCGAGCTGAAATGGCTATTTTACACGCTCAATCTTGTGTTCATTGTGCGTTATTTTTTTATTTGTTTCTTGTATTTCACATTTTTATTTCCTATAAGGGTGTGTAATTCTTTTGGGATGGACTTTTCCGGATAGAAGCGATGTAGTCCAATGTAGTGGTAATTTATTGTATCTCAATGGTAGAAAACAATAAACAAATTGTGTGTTTTTAATTACCAATGCTCTTTCAACTCTGGCTGATGAATAAACACGTGAAAACGCTGAAGTCCGATGCTGTATTCAAAAACACATGTGATTGAGGTTGGACTTTTAAAAATAAGGCAAGTATATCGATTACAGACATAGAGTACAAGTGGTTAAGCCGTCAGAGGTTCCGTGCCGCGGTGTGTGGGAGGGGACAAAATCAATCGTCATAGCTCAATTAAGGACAAAGACAGGACAGGATAGGACATCCATCGTGTCCATGTAGACAGTGTTGTCCAGTGCGGTCTGTGCCTCACTCGTCCCTCACATCTGTGTCGTGCTGCACACGTGACGTCACACCAAACCACGTGACTCATGGACGCCGTTTGTACCACTGTTCTTCCCCTTCATTCGTAAACATGTTTCGAATGCCAAAAATACCTCAGTAAGTAATTTTTTGGAAATCCTTATAGCCCAGACAAGCTGTCAAACAGAAATTTAAAATGATATAGCAAGTGTATGTAATCGTAAATCTTTTTTATGTTTTTAGCTTTTATAAACGAAGATTGTACATACATGTGTAATAATTAAAGAAGGCAATAATAAAGCTGCTACTAAACATCAAAAACCGTTTTAAAATTTGACTCTAAAAATGTACACTTTTTATTACAAATTAAGTGATAACTAAAATGTATGAACAATTTATACTTACCCTTCAATCAGATATTATGTGGTTATAGTTTTTCTAATATTCTTAGTATAACATTTAGTTCCAAATCTAACATTTATTTTTAAATTACTATATTTTGTTAGATCATATTAAAAACTGTAATGTTTTTTCCTAAGTTTCGCTCATGATGTTACGTTACATAAGGAATTTATTTTTAGTTTATATTTAAATATTTTTAGTTTTTATGATTTAAAACTAACTGTAATATGAGTTGCCTCCGAGCAGAGCTAACATTTAAATATTTTTGTATTATCAATATGAAGAATGACAATTTTTATAATGGAAAAATTGAATGAGAAGATTCTAACTATAAATGCTTTTCCATTGCTCTTTAAACAGTTTTGTTTAATTAATATGACTTTCATAATCAAGGAATATTACGTCTCCTGAGCGTAATTGTAGTTGTAGTTGTAATTGTTGTTTTTGTGGTTGGTTGTTTAGCTTGGACACGCGCTTCAAGCACTGGTAATCCCGCCAGAGGAGTTTCAGTTTTCTGAGAAATGCCGTGTCACCAGACACGCTGCCCTTACCTCTAATACTATTCCTGGATTAAAGCTGTGGACATGGAGAATATCCATTCAAAAAACCACGCACATTTCAAGTTCTAACAAGATGAAACAATGTTGACTAACTAAACACATTTAAAACAATAAATATTTGACTCAATATTTATTACAGATTATATAACTTAGACGTTCTAATCTTTGGTTCGAGCATCTTCGCCAAATGTAATACAGTTCGTCAAACTATACAATCGTCAACTAAACGAATTTTAATGTTTGCGGTGAACTCAGCATGTGTCGCTCAAGAAATATTTAAACTCCACTGAAGTTTTGCTATTTTTGTGGAGTCATCACACATTATATTGCTATCCCTTGAGATTGTACTGCAAGGATAGACAACTTGGGCCTTGGTGCACATGTGTCCCTTAAGAAATATTTAAACTCCACTGAAGTTTGCTATTTTTGTGAAGTCATCACACATTATATCGCTATCCCATGAGAGAAATACAAGGATACACAAGGATAACAATCCTTAATTACTGCAAGGATAGACAAGGTGGGTCTTGGTGCACATGTGTCCCTTAAGAAATATTTAAATATTTATAATGTTATAATGTTCGTCCAGTGTTTGTAGGAAATTGCTGAAAGTGCTGCATTAGACGTCATCTATATTTCCAAATGCAGATTAAATACGAGTATACTATTCCACCTGTGATCTGCCATCTTGTTCAGAATATGTAGAATATATGTTTCATGATAAGAGATGCAGTTAGTATCTCATAGTAAGAGTGTAAATTGTGTTGGATCACTACTACATTAATTAATTGCCAAACAACTGTGATCTGCCATCTTATTCAGAATATGTAATATATTATGTTTCATGACAAGAGATGCAGTTAGTATCTCATAGTAAGAGTGTAAAATTGTGTTGGATCACTACTACATTAATTAATTGCCAAACCTGTTATCTGCCATCTTATTCAGAATATGTAGAATATATGTTTCATGACAAGAGATGCAGTTAGTATCTCATAGTAAGAGTGTAAAATTGTGTTGGATCACTACTACATTAATTAATTGCCCAAACAACTGTGATCTGCCATCTTATTCAGAATATGTAGAATATATGTTTCATGACAAGAGAGATGCAGTTAGTATCTCATAGTAAGAGTGTAAATTGTGTTGGATCACTACTACATTAATTAATTGCCAAACAACTGTTATCTGCCATCTTATTCAGAATATGTAGAATATATGTTTTCATGACAAGAGATGCAGTTAGTATCTCATAGTAAGAGTGTAAATTGTGTTGGATCACTACTACATTAATTACTTGCCAAACAACTGTGATCTGCCATCTTATTCAGAATATGTAGAATATATGTTTCATGATAAGAGATGCAGTTAGTATCTCATAGTAAAGAGTGTAAATTGTGTTGGATCACTACTACATTAATTACTTGCCAAACAACTGTTATCTGCCATCTTATTCAGAATATGTAGAATATATCTATATATATAAAAATGAAACTGTTCGTGTTGTAACAGCATCCACTCACAAACGGCTGGACGGATTCGCCTAATTTTTTTTTTTAATTTGTTCGTCTTGATCTGTAGAAGGTTATAGGATACTTTTTATCCCTTTCCCGATTCAGGATTCCGCCCCACTGGTTACAGAAATACCCGTAAGAAATGCATTGCAGCAAACATATGTTATTAAGTGAAAGAGTCTTTTCAAATTTTTAATCAGCTGTTCTTTGTAAACATATATAATGCGACAAAAAATTGTTGTTATTTTTGACAGTAACTAAGTAAACATAAATATTTTTGAACGTTTCTATGTAAACAAACATTTTTTGACATTTACAACGTGTCACAAATGTCAAATTTTTGATAAACGTGATTTGATATCTTTTTTACAATTTCCAAGAACAGTGTTATTTTCCATCAGTAAAAGGTTTAAAAAAATAGGCAAGTATTTTTGTTTTCTCATGTAAATATTCTTTGAAGAATGTTTTTCTCAACATTTTTTTTTACAGAATTCCTTTGAGCAGTTTTTTGACGAATTTTATTGGAAAATAACATAATGCCGCCAAGAAAAAAAAAGTGCTTTAAGCCGTCACAGCGCACGTGCGATAGCAACAAAACGAATTCGTAATAATCAAAGCAACGATTTTATGATATGCTACGATGTATTAGTAGAGCAATAAATTAATTGGAAAAACGTATAATAAAAATTAGTATTTCTTTTCGATGCTTGATTGATGTAGCCCTCTCTACTGCCACGCGAGCGGAGCCGCGGGTTTTAGGCTAGTGTTTCATTATAAGAGATGCAGTTAGTATCTCATAGTAAGAGTGTAAATTGTGTTGGATCACTACTACATTAATTAATTGCCAAACAACTGTGATCTGCCATCTTATTCAGAATATGTAGAATATATGTTTCATGATAAGAGATGCAGTTAGTATCTCATAGTAAGAGTGTAAATTGTGTTGGATCACTACTACATTAATTACTTGCCAAACAACTGTGATCTGCCATCTTATTCAGAATATGTAGAATATATGTTTCATGATAAGAGATGCAGTTAGTATCTCATAGTAAGAGTGTAAATTGTGTTGGATCACTACTACATTAATTACTTGCCAAACAACTGTTATCTGCCTGCCATCTTATTCAGAATATGTAGAATATATGTTTCATGACAAGAGATGCAGTTAGTATCTCATAGTAAGAGTGTAAATTGTGTTGGATCACTACTACATTAATTACTTGCCAAACAACTGTGATCTGCCATCTTATTCAGAATATGTAGAATATATGTTTCATGATAAGAGATGCAGTTATTATCTCATAGTAAGAGTGTAAATTGTGTTGGATCACTACTACATTAATTACTTGCCAAACAACTGTGATCTGCCATCTTATTCAGAATATGTAGAATATATGTTTCATGATAAGAGATGCAGTTATTATCTCATAGTAAGGGTGTAAATTGTGTTGGATCACTACTACATTAATTTACTTGCCAAACACTTATGTAATTTGATGTAATTTATAAAAATTGCAATGGCATGGTATTATCATGTATACTATCGAGTGATTGGGAGATTTTTCTTTTTGCCGATATTCGGATATTCCGAAAACGAACTGACCTATTGACTTTATGAATTGAGCTTCAATTTTACTTAGGCAACATTGAGTTTGGCGATGGCGCACGTCATTGCATGCGATTGTTCTTGAGCGTAAGAAACATTTTTGACATATTTATCTTATCGGTAATTAAGATGGTAACGAGAAATGTGCAAAAATAAATATATTTTTCAACAAACTGTTGTCATCTATATCATTTTAACATATGACATATACGTACAATTTTAAATGCAAATATATTACCTATACATATAGGCATATATATATATATATAATATATATATATATATTATATATATATATATATATGCCTATAGGTATGTGTGTGCCCAGTTTTTGCTAAGGTCGCATATACATACAACAACATATAAATACTCGTATATATATTTATATCATATTAATTTCATTATGATTGTAGTTTCACATTAATTGATAAAACTATAAACAATGATTATCTTCACTGTGATAGTTTTATATGAATTTCACTTTACATAATATTCTAATGATTAATAGTTTCCATTACAACCTATTCTAGCGAATTATGGGAAATTCAATTGCCTATCTTAATTTTTTATTTTAAAATACATTAATAATTTTAGTATTGTACGTGAAGAATAAAAATGTATCGTTACCTATTCAGAAGACTCGGCTAACCACACAAACAAACTTTAGGTAGAATAAAAATCACATCGATGCATAACTCCGAGATCCCACAGTCGGAGGGATCATGATTACAACGATGAGTTATAAAACCGATATTCGTATGCAGAAATGTCGTGGGAAAGCAGTATTAGGGGGTCGGTGGATTTAAATAAAACCATTCCTGGAGCGCAGTAATGTAGTGTTGAGATAGGCTGGAAGTTAGAAAAGTTGTTCGGGGAAGTAATGACAGCTGCGGGTACCGTCTCGGGCAGAGTTTCCACGTTCAGTGGCCCGGAGATCGCGATCGTACAATATGGCAGCAGAGGAGCTTGACATTGTAAGTACGTCAATTGTTAGCAAATTTTAGTATTTTTTAATAAGTACCACGTGTTGCTATTGCAGTAAAAGTTACTATATTTATTAACTTTTAGGATTAGGTTACTAGAGAAAGTAGATAACTGAATTGGGAAATTACTTATCATGACTTATCGAAGTATTTATTTTGATCCAATTTCAAATAAAATGGGGGTGTTTACGCTCTCGTAAGATGGCTTACCTTAAAAAAAAAATAAATTGGTTATCCGAAAAGTTTGTAAAACTTTGGGTTAGGTATGTTATAAGTGTTAATTGTTAATATAATTAAAAGTTTTTTTGTTGTACACTCTTTAAACCAATCTGCATAATTAGCGTCTGCCAATTAGATATAGAAGACTCAAAGCCGCCATATTGGCTGAAGCTGAATAATTTATATTTTAAAAAACTCCCACCGAACTTAGCGCGGTTGATAATGGTGTTTTTGTTAGTAGTAAAATCGTTATCTACTAGCATATATTGTACTATCAATATGATATGAAAAACTAATTTTCTACGATATGTTTTTACAGGTATGTGTTTTTATGGATGGTAATATAAAAGTTTCGACTTTTTGAATAATGGTTTCAGAAAAAACTAGCCTGTCTAGTTTAATTAGTCTGTCTAAAAAATAGAAAATAATCCCCAATATTTATATATGTGTATGATACACGGCTTTTAAAGTTGTGTAGTAGGCTGGACGGAAACCGAGGAATATGTCAGTGTTGATCAGTTAAAATGATCCCCAATATTTATATATGTGTATGACACACGGTTTTTAAAGTTGTGTAGTAGGCTGGACGGAAACCGAGGAATATGTCAGTGTTGATCAGTTAAAATGATCCCCAATATTTATATATATGTGTATGACACACGGTTTTTAAAGTTGTGTAGTAGGCTGGACGGAAACCAAGGAATATGTCAGTGTTGATCAGTTAAAATGATCCCCAATATTTATATATGTGTATGATACACGGTTTTTAAAGTTGTGTAGTAGGCTGGACGGAAACCCAAGGAATATGTCAGTGTTGATCAGTTAAAATGATCCCCAATATTTATATATGTGTATGACACACGGTTTTTAAAGTTGTGTAGTAGGCTGGACGGAAACCCAAGGAATATGTCAGTGTTGATCAGTTAAAATGATCCCCAATATTTATATATGTGTATGACACACGGTTTTTTTTAAAGTTGTGTAGTAGGCTGGACGGAAACCCAAGGAATATGTCAGTGTTGATCAGTTAAAATGATCCCCAATATTTATATATGTGTATGACACACACGGTTTTTAAAGTTGTGTAGTAGGCTGGACGGAAACCAAGGAATATGTCAGTGTTGATCAGTTAAAATGAACCCCAATATTTATATATGTGTATGACACACGGTTTTTAAAGTTGTGTAGTAGGCTGGACGGAAACCCAAGGAATATGTCAGTGTTGATCAGTTAAAATGATCCCCAATATTTATATATGTGTATGACACACGGTTTTTAAAGTTGTGTAGTAGGCTGGACGGAAACCCAAGGAATATGTCAGTGTTGATCAGTTTAAAATGATCCCCAATATTTATATATGTGTATGACACACGGTTTTTAAAGTTGTGTAGTAGGCTGGACGGAAACCAAGGAATATGTCAGTGTTGATCAGTTTAAAATGATCCCCAATATTTATATATGTGTATGACACACGGTTTTTAAAGTTGTGTAGTAGGCTGGACGGAATCCAAGGAATATGTCAGTGTTGATCAGTTAAAATGATCCCCAATATTTATATATGTGTATGACACACGGTTTTTAAAGTTGTGTAGTAGGCTGGACGGAAAATCCAAGGAATATGTCAGTGTTGATCAGTTAAAATGATCCCCAATATTTATATATGTGTATGACACACGGTTTTTAAAGTTGTGTAGTAGCATGGACGGAAACCAAGGAATATGTCAGTGTTGATCAGTTAAAATGATCCCCAATATTTATATATGTGTATGACACACGGTTTTTAAAGTTGTGTAGTAGGCTGGACGGAAACCCAAGGAATATGTCAGTGTTGATCAGTTTAAAAATGATCCCCAATATTTATATATGTGTATGACACACGGTTTTTAAAGTTGTGTAGTAGGCTGGACGGAATCCAAGGAATATGTCAGTGTTGATCAGTTAAAATGATCCCCAATATTTATATATGTGTATGACACACGGTTTTTTAAAGTTGTGTAGTAGGCTGGACGGAATCCAAGGAATATGTCAGTGTTGATCAGTTAAAATGATCCCCAATATTTATATATGTGTATGACACACGGTTTTTAAAGTTGTGTAGTAGGCTGGACGGAATCCAAGGAATATGTCAGTGTTGATCAGTTAAAATAATCCCCAATATTTATATATGTGTATGACACACGGTTTTTAAAGTCGTGTAGTAGGCTGGACGGAATCCAAGGAATATGTCAGTGTTGATCAGTTAAAATAATCCCCAATATTTATATATGTGTATGATACACGGTTTTAAAAGTTGTGTAGTAGGTTGTACGGAAAACCAAGGAATATGTCAGGGGTGATCAAAATAATCCCCAATATTTAATATGTGTATGATACACGGTTTTTAAAGTTGTGTAGTAGGTTGTACGGAAACGAAGGAATATGTCAGGGGTGCTCAAAATAATCCCCAATATTTAATATTTGTATGATACACGGTTTTTAAAGTTGTGTAGTAGGTTGTACGGAAACCAAGGAATATGTCAGTGTTGATCAGTTAAAATAATACAATTCTTATATTTCAATAACTTATAAAATCATTAAGACCCATTCACAAAACACACACAGCAAATTCAAATGTTATATGAAAGTATGAACTCTGGTTTAAAAAGTCTTTGCTAAGTATGGACTTTGGTAAGTTTGATCGAATTTGATTGAACATTTTCTTTTACCTTGGATTCAATCCATAAAACATTATGTCTAGTTTACCTTCACAATCAACGTGTTAAAACCATTGTTGATTGATGAAGGACTAGTGGAAATGGAAACAGTTACTAGTACTAAGTTTTTAGGTATAAGTGTTGATCATCGGCTTACATGGAGTACTCATATAGACTATATCAAAACTAGGCTATCTAGAGTTGTATATTTGTTGGGACGATTGAAAAATTGTGTAACATCTGAATATATTAGAATGGCTTACTTTGCTTTTTTTCCAATCAATAATTAAGTATTGCTTACTTGTGTGGGGCAACTCTTCAAGAATTATAGAAATTTTTAAAATTGCAAAAGAAAGTCGTTAGAATAATTGACGGTTCAAATCCATCTGATCATTGTAAGCCTATTTTTAAAAGATTAGAAATAAATACAGTAATTAACCTTTACATATTTGAACTGGCTGTCTATTCCTTAAAAAAACTACCTGACATGGTCCTAAATGAAAATATACACTCATTCAATACCCGCAATAAAAATAAAATTAGTTTTCAGCACTGTCGTTTAAGTAAGTTTTTTAAAAAGTCATGTTGTAATGTGTAAGAAAGTGTATAATAAATTAGTTTCCAATATAAATAAATACCCGCAACAGGTATTCCTAAAAAAAATTAAATTATTGGCTTTAAAAAAATCCCTTTTATGGTTTTAATGAATTCCTAGAGCTTTCTGACACAACTTTTTAATGTAATTTTTGTCCTGTTATTGTTACCCTTCGATTTTAACCATATGTTTATATTTTTTGTTATTATATATGTTATTGTAAATAGTTTGTTGATTATTTAATAGTTTATTTACGATATTGATCCAACTGGAAGGCATAATTTGTAATTTGTAACTGGTTCAGTATATTTTAAGTTAACTCAAACTATAATTTGTCTCTAATTATTGTGACAAAGAGTAGTATTTCGGCTTATTGACAATGTCTATGCATGTACAATGTCTACGACAATAAAAGAATTTGATTTGATTTGATTTGATTTGATTTGTTGGAGTATCTTTTCATTCTTGGCTCTTGCCTCAAACGCATTTATGATCAAATCCGTGTAAATAATAAATCATAAATCTATACCAAGTTTCTATGCGATCCTTCCAATATTACGCAAATTATACAAGTCACTGGAGTAACTGCGCCCACCTTGGCGCTCCACCCTCTTTGGTCATAATCGAGTCAAATATAACCTTGGTTTTGGAATCAGCCTGTAAAATTGCATAGTTGCCTCATGATTGATTAAATGTCAAATCCATTATATGATCGTTGTTGAAAACCATTTTCACGCTTCCTTGGACCCCATTGAATTGAATAAGAAAATTATATTTCAGATAAAAGAGAAACTGTTTCGTCAAATATTGCATTAAGAAACTAACAGAAAGAGATTTGAATTTTTTAATTTAGGATTGCATGTGGTCGTTAAACTTCAATACGTTCAGCTACAGTAATTAATGAGAATGATGAGTTTAGCTCCATTTCACGTCCGCTTAGTGTACCGCCTGAGATCTGACACTGTAATGACGATCCTCACACCCGCCTGCACTACAAAACTGGTCCCAAGCAGAGGACAATCAGGTACACGATTGAGCACACTACGGTATTTAAGACATGAACCAAAGCAACCACGTTTTCTACAAACTATGTTTCTGCAAACCTAATAGCTTAACTTAATGTGCATTAATTAAGTGTGAATTGTCATATAGTGTATGTCTTATAGAATTCATTTATTTGATTATGAAATTAATTTAGTAATTAAGCACGAATTATTTATTACAAAGTAGTATATTTCATATTAATCTATACAGTATAAACATAACTAAGTCGGACTTCCGACCACCATTCTGTACATCCTTTCAAGAATCTATGTACAGATTATAATTATCTCTGATTTGTTGCATCCGTCTCAGCCCTGAATAATATAATAAATACTACATTATGGTAAAAGTTCAAGGAAAAATCAGGAAAAGGTTTCTATAGGTTGAAAGAGTTTGTTAAATGTAATGAACTCTTCCGTGTAAACATTATTTTGTGGCAGTACGACCACATGTTTAATAATGAAATGACTATTTTCACATTTATAGTTTTTAATAGAGTAAGCTTGATAGTAACAACCTTTTCTGCAACCACTGTTCAGGACAGACTAAGAAGGTATACAGATAATAAAAGCTGTTTTAGTAAAATTATACTTTGAACTGTACATTTTTCTATATATTAAATATGCAGTACTTGTCAGTACTGTAATGCATATTTTATGAAAGATAAAATTTCTATCTAATATTCGCTATAAATTTAGAATGTATTAAAACCATATTTGTTATCTTTTGACAGAAGTAGGTTTCTCAAAACTGTATATGTACATGTATATACATATATTATCTTCATACGGAAAAAGTTATTAACTATGGCAAAAAAATAATAAAACAAGGTTTGTTTTTTATCGTGGCAACGAGGCAAACTCAACATTTCGGAAATATAATTTATTCAAACCAAGGGATCATACAAGTGCAAAGCAAACGAAATTGAGTGTGAAGCCACGGGTAACTGCTAGTATTTCAATAAATACTCTCACTATATTGTTTAAGCCCAGAAAAGCTTGGAATAAATCCTTTCCAGCTACGGTTACTTTAACCCTCTGAATATTTGAGAGTGAATTCCTGCTAGCTGAAGTCTGAATACTGAATAACCAAACTAAAGACTGAATATCGTGTAAATGTACGCTCTAAGTCTGTCATTTGAACTCCCCTTCGTTCATTTGACCTTACGTCTGGGTAACGTTAGGTGCAGCATCATTAATTCCTGCTAGCTGAAGTCTGAATACTGAATAACCAAACTAAAGACTGAATATCGTGTAAATGTACGCTCTAAGTCTGTCATTTGAACTCCCCTTCGTTCATTTGACCTTTACGTCTGGGTAACGTTAGGTGCAGCATCATTAATTCCTGCTAGCTGAAGTCTGAATACTGAATAACCAAACTAAAGACTGAATATCGTGTAAATGTACGCTCTAAGTCTGTCATTTGAACTCCCCTTCGTTCATTTGACCTTACGTCTGGGTAACGTTAGGTGCAGCATCATTAATTCCTGCTAGCTGAAGTCTGAATACTGAATAACCAAACTAAAGACTGAATATCGTGTAAATGTACGCTCTAAGTCTGTCATTTGAACTCCCCTTCGTTCATTTGACCTTTAACGTCTGGGTAACGTTAGGTGCAGCATCATTAATTCCTGCTAGCTGAAGTCTGAATACTGAATAACCAAACTAAAGACTGAATATCGTGTAAATGTACGCTCTAAGTCTGTCATTTGAACTCCCCTTCGTTCATTTGACCTTACGTCTGGGTAACGTTAGGTGCAGCATCATTAATTCCTGCTAGCTGAAGTCTGAATACTGAATAACCAAACTAAAGACTGAATATCGTGTAAATGTACGCTCTAAGTCTGTCATTTGAACTCCCCTTCGTTCATTTGACCTTACGTCTGGGTAACGTTAGGTGCAGCATCATTAATTCCATTGCCTTCTGAATTCCTGCTAGCTGAAGTCTGAATACTGAATAACCAAACTAAAGACTGAATATCGTGTAAATGTACGCTCTAAGCCTGTCATTTGAACTCCCCTTCGTTCATTTGACCTTACGTCTGGGTAACGTTAGGTGCAGCATCATTAATTCCATTGCCTTCTGAATTCCTGCTAGCTGAAGTCTGAATACTGAATAACCAAACTAAAGACTGAATATCGTGTAAATGTACGCTCTAAGTCTGTCATTTGAACTCCCCTTCGTTCATTTGTCCTTACGTCTGGGTAACGTTAGGTGCAGCATCATTAATTCCATTGCCTTCTGAATTCCTGCTAGCTGAAGTCTGAATACTGAATAACCAAACTAAAGACTGAATATCGTGTAAATGTACGCTCTAAGTCTGTCATTTGAACTCCCCTTCGTTCATTTGACCTTACGTCTGGGTAACGTTAGGTGCAGCATCATTAATTCCATTGCCTTCTGAATTCCTGCTAGCTGAAGTCTGAATACTGAATAACCAAACTAAAGACTGAATATCGTGTAAATGGACGCTCTAAGTCTGTCATTTGAACTCCCCTTCGTTCATTTGACCTTACGTCTGGGTAACGTTAGGTGCAGCATCATTAATTCCATTGCCTTCTGAATACCTGCTTTAATGGACAATTTGTCAATTTTCATCTGGAGAATCCGTGGAAATTTACCGGAATATTATAAGTGTAGTAATTACCAATTAAATTAATTTTTTTTCAGTGTTAGATTAGTTCCTATAAGACATTAGTTCCTTGAACTATCTTCACGTCAGAAGAGTGATTTTAGTATTAGACAGCTACCATGAGGGTAAATAAAGAGTTTAAACTTTGTGGTTGATTAAGTAATTTGTAAGAAAAGTCTGCAATACAAGAAATAATGATACTCTATTCGTGGTTGGCGAATCGCAATAGGAAAACGACAATTTATATGATAGATGTTGGCACAGGCTCCAGGCAAACCTGTCCTCAACCTCATTTAGCTCGGATTAAACATAACGTCATCATATGTTAGAGATCATTGCATGGGGCAGAACGTAATAACACTATTTCCGTTTTCATATTAACACCACGTATTGTTTGAGTCATCAAATCATTACATTGTCTAATATACTCAGTAAGATCTAAGATTTTTAAGATTCCTAATCAATATTCTTCACAAAAGTACGCCACACTATGTGTAACAAGAGTTATTCAGGTCGTATACAAAAATTTATATTTTATAGCTCATTCTATTCTTATAGGCTACAGCTTTATAAGTAAAATGTTAAAATGCCATATTATCGTTTTCATTTTGTTTACAAATGTATTTATTCTGCTACTTTCTAGTCGCGTGGGTAAGTACAAGACCAATGCAAAACTGTTCGCTAACGCTCAGCCAAACTCCATGGAATGGCATGCACCATCATCAAACTCGATGTTGCCCATACAGACAATAAGCTCCATGCAAAGTTTCAAGTCTATAGATCAGTTAGCTCTTAAGATCTCGTGCAGACAAAACCAATATTCCAGCCGAGAGGTAGGTTCTCAACACTCACCTACGTGTAATGTTAGGTACGAGAACACTTCCTTCCTGATAGTTACACCCAACATTTTGATTATGTTCTTGTAATTATAGACCATGTTAAATAATTTTTATCTTTTTCTCATTACAGAGGTATTGATAAAATAGTAAGTATCTTTTAATCCGTTCTGGATATTCTTATTACCAACAGTTATGAGCAGGATGTTGGAAAGTGTATGGCTGAGAAGTAAGGACGAATATACACGTCGCGTCGGGAGGGGTGTAACGACCACGCAAGGACGCTACTGCCCTAGTTTCGAAAGTTGACAGTAGAGTGTGTGCGTGTCCCCCTCTAGTTTGTGCGTATCGCTCTGACATTTGACACGTTTCATAAACCTTTTCCAGACCCGTGTTTTACCTGCAATCGTTTTGCCTGCGTGTGTCGTATTCCGTATTGTGATCGTAAATTGAGGAATCGGGAGTACTGGATTACCAAATAAAAATCTGTTGTAACTAAATTTTAATTTAGATCAGCATTTTTATAGGAGTTATGAAAATCTAAAGCACGACTTTAAAGATACTCCAGCCTAATTTAATCCTAAAAAGTTTTAAATGTTGAATGTACAGTAGCTGATATAGAATATTATTTTAGACAAGGCTCATACACTGGGTGATTTAGCAGGTATAAAGTATCTTCCAAGAACAACGACTCGGAACTATTCTCCCTGAAAATTGTGTCCTTGTAAATGTGTTGTAGCTTAAAAAAGTAATGGGTGCAACCGTAAAATTTGTCTTTTGACATTTCAGAGGGGTACTAGAGCACCCTGAGCTGGCTCTTTATAGACGCTCCTGTATCAAGACTAAAAACTAAGATATTATAAGAATTACCAGTGATTTAATTCAATCGACCAAGTTTCATTTGGTTTTAAGATTAATTAAAACCAATACTTCAACTTTTAGGATAAGTTATTTTTGGCACTTAAACATTAGTTTATGGATACAGTTATATTTTAAAGTTTTTTATTACGTCTCACCGACATTACTTTGTTTCTTGTTCCAGGCAACGCCCAGGGTTCAGCCAACACTTCACGATGATCACTTCCATCCTTTCTTGCGAGACTACCCTGACATTGGGTGAGATTCCTAGATTATTTTGTATACAATCATTGTATAAATGTTCCAAAATTATTATGGTTTTATGGGTGCACGTGTTTCTATGTTAATTATTTAAGTACATTATGTTCCACTCTTCGGTGGACATAGTCTACTTTTACTTAAGAATCACACGCAAGCCTTTAGGTTCACTATTGCATTCACTTGGGATAAGGAGATAGAAACATTTCCTTGTACTTAGTCCTAAAAGGCTCAATAAGCTTGCTTCCTGAGTGACAGGATATTCGAAATGAATAAGGTTGCAGGCAGGGGCCGCTTCCTTTCATGGGAATGAGGAAGGATAACGGGCACATTAAATTGAGATATAATGACAGAGGTCATGTCACCTTGGGGAAGGGCGGATCTCCCTCAGCCTCTAAGACAAAATGACTAGGGGACAGTAGTTTCCATATCCAGGTTCGCAACAGTCTTTCACACTCCATCCACTCCAACAGTAGTCACTAGACCTATCGATTCATCCTTGTACCCTGATATCACGACATTTGCGGTTAGTGATTTGCCGCTCTTGGGCATCGACAGAGTTGCTCATATTAAGTGACACACCAGTCTGTCTGTACCTAGTCCTTAACACTCCATCCTCTCCAACAGTAGTCACTAGACCTATCGATTCATCCTTGTACCCTGATATCACGACATTTGCGGTTAGTGATTTGCCGCTCTTGGGCATCGACAGAGTTGCTCATATTAAGTGACACACCGGTCTGTCTGTACCTAGTCCTTAACACTCCATCCACTCCAACAGTAGTCACTAGAACTTTCGATTCATCCTTGTACCCTGATATCACGACATTTGCGGTTAGTGATTTGCCGCTCTTGGGCATCGACAGAGTTGCTCATATTAAGTGACACACCGGTCTGTCTGTACCTAGTCCTTAACACTCCATCCACTCCAACAGTAGTCACTAGAACTTTCGATTCATCCTTGTACCCTGATATCACGACATTTGCGGTTAGTGATTTTGCCGCTCTCGGGCATCGACAGAGTTGCTCAGATTAAGTGACACATGGGTCTGTCTGTACCTAGTCCTTAACACTCCATCCACTCCAACAGTAGTCACTAGACCTATCCATTCATCCTTGTACCCTGTAACATGTCATTTTTACAGGGGGTTTAAATAAGGCATTTTTATTTTTTTGAGAGGAGAATATTTTTTAGTTAATGACATGTTATGATTTTTATTTCTTCCACCTACAATTATGCTCTAGTAGCTCAACATCAACTAGGAGACGTCAGCTGGCGGGGTCCGGCTCGACCGGGTAAGACACAGAGTTTCAGGATACATCCGCCGGAGTTCGCTTCAAGGGCTGAAGCGCCTTACAGCGGACGACTCCAGTACTACAGTACGTAAGTACGCTGTGCCTGGCTTCCTCGCTCTCTCGGTCACTGTCTCTCGGTCACTGGCTCTCGGTCGCTGTCTCTCGGTCGCAGTCTCTTGGTCGCTGTCTTTCGGTCGGTGTCTAGCAGTCGGAGTCGTCGAGTCGGAGTCGCCGCCCCCACACACGCCACGATAAGGTGCAAGTAAGTAGGTACTTATTTACCTGCCAAAACACGCTTTTACCTGAACTTGCCTAGTCACTAACGATAGGATAAGTACATGACGTTACGTACTTAAGCTGCTAAGAGAATATAATTATAGATATAAAGTGTAGCAAGAAAATAGATCAGTACGAATAGGATTAGATTCTATTACTAGTAAAGAAGAGTTTGAATTTAGTTTTACTTAATTTATCGTTTCTTTTCGAGGCCGCTGGGTCGCTTGACGTACGTTGGCACCAGCGCTCCTGAGCTTCACGCTAAGCGTAATTTAATTTAGTTTTACTTAATTATCGTTTCTTTTCGAGGTCGCTGGGTCGCTTGACGTACGTACGTTGGCACCAGCGTTCCTGAATTTTGGACTAGGATTGATCGTAGTTTAGTGTTTACATTTAATTTAATTTAGTTTATCGTTTCTTTTCGAGGCCGCTGGGTCGCTTGACGTACGTTGGCAACAGTGTTCCTGAACTTCGGGCTAGGCGTAATTTAATTTAATTTTACTTAGTTTATCGTTTCTTTTCGAGGCCACTGGGTTGCTTGACGTACGTTGGCACCAGCGTTCCTGAGCTTCGGGCTAGGTTAAATTTAGATTAATTTTACTTAGTTTATCGTTTCTTTTCGAGGCCGCTGGGTCGCTTTATGTACGTTGGCACCAGCGTTCCTTAGTTTCGAGCTCTAAGCGAGCTAGGCGCGATTTCGAGTGAGCTAGTGTTTACATTTAGCTTTTATTTAGTTTATCGTTTCTGTTCGAGGCCGCTGGGTCGCTTGACGTACGTTGGCACCAGCGTTCCTTAGTTTCGAGCTCGAGTCGAGCTAGGCGCGAATTCGAGTGAATTAGTGTTCGCATTTAGTTTTTATTTAGTTCATCGATTCTTTTCGAGGCCGCTGGGTCGCTTGACGTACGTTGGCACCAGCGTTCCTTACTTTCGAGCACTAGTCGAGCTATGTGTGATTTCGAGCGAACTAGTGTTCGCATTTAGATTTATTTAGCTATCATTTCTTTTTTTTTGGCCGCTGGGTCGCTTGACGTAAGGTGGCTCCAGCGTTCCTCGTTTTCGAGCTTCAGTTGAACTAACAACTGTCGTATTAGGGGACGTTTAGGTGGTGGAACAGTCATCCTAAAGCAAATGCTGACGCCTTCCCTCTATTCCCTTTCGTTTCCGAGTCTGCGATGATGAAAGCATGTTGATCCGTTGATCATCGGTGCTGTATTTGCTTCGGCTTTTGGTTTTTACATTAATTCGGTTCTGAGCTGAACTTGGAAACTACCTCTCCCTTTCGAACCCTGGATTTTACCCCTCTCGACTGTTCTATCCGGTGTCTTAGGGTTATATATTTTTATAAACTATCCCTGACCCGATTAAACGTTATAACCCTGATATCACGACATTTGCGGTTAGTGATTTGCCGCTCTCGGGCATCAACAGAGTTGCTCATATTAAGTGACACACCGGTCTGTCTGTACCTAGTCCTTAACACTCCATCCACTCCAACAGTAGTCACTAGACCTATCGATTCATCCTTGTACCCTGATATCACGACATTTGCGGTTAGTGATTTGCCGCTCTTGGGCATCGACAGAGTTGCTCAGATTAAGTGACACATGGGTTTTTCTGTACCTAGTCTTTAACACTCCATCCACTCCAACAGTAGTCACTAGACCTATCGATTCATCCTTGTACCCTGATATCACGACATTTGCGGTTAGTGATTTGCCGCTCTTGGGCATCGACAGAGTTGCTCAGATTAAGTGACACATGGGTTTTCTGTACCTAGTGGAGGCTCACGTGGTAGGTATAAACCACCCAGAAGTGAACTTTTCTTCTTTGGTGTTCGTACCACTCAATTTGTATGAAAACTCCTTAGTATAAAGTTAAATTAGACTTTAACGTTACTAGTAATATTTATTCACGTGATCTTGTTGGTTGTTATTTTTACACAGTTTAATTAATTTGAAAGATCATACGCGTTTCATCATATAATGTTTAGTAATCGAATACGACGAAATAAGAAGTTTTTATTTCTATGCATGATCACCTCGTTCCTTTTCTTCAGGTTTGAAATACAAATTTCTTTACAAAGTTGAACGTTATTGGATAGAGAATATAAACTTTAAAACTTTCCGTAAGTTAAATTGGACCATTTAGGAATCACTCCGATTTTTTTCTATTTCAAATAAATAGTATTCAGCCGGGTATTATTAGATAGCATAAGCACAAAATATCTTTAGAGGAAAAGTAATTATTTTTTTAGTTCTGTTCGTGTGGGACTTTTAATATTTAGAAAGTAAGAGACTTTTGATGTGGAGGGTTATAATTGAAATTGTATAGCTAATTAGGAATAAATCAAAATATTAGGAAAAAAGTACAAATACTTGTTTACCTTATCTTATTAAAATGCATGATTATTATTGTACAATTTGTGCAGGTTGTTTTTGAGTTTGCCAAAGTAAATAATATTTGAAATCTTAAAAATACTCTCGTTTTGAATTCATCAAAATTAGTGGAAATAATATGTTCATTTGATAGGAAATTTATCTTTTGATTTTAGCGAAAACCGAGGGCCAATAAAGTATAAATTTCCTACTGCATCCTGGAATATAGAGCTCCTTGTTCAGATGAAACTAAATCCTGTTGTACGTGTTTCAGGACGACGAGATATATGTACTTATATAAGATAATTATGTAGACTTATCGAGTTTAATTCTTATTCAAAAACTATTATGAAATGTTTGCAGAATCTGAAGAAACTATCGTCAGCCAATCTGTGTACCGTAACAGTCCATAAGCACCATGTGACTTTGGTCTCGTATACGAGTATGATGTATATGTATGTCTTCAACATAGCATCAGTCGGCGAGATCCCATGGACCGAGTACGATGTATATGAGTAGTGTAGTGTGTTTTCAACATCACAAACAACACGAGCCCGATGAGTGATGAGGAGAGATCGACCAGGCCGACAGTAATTATTAACACGCGTGTGTGACGTGCACGGCACGCGTTCGTCACTGACTGACTGGCATCAGTCGGCGAGATCCCATGGACCGAGTACGAGCACCCTGTGAGTTCGGTCTTATATACGAGTTTGATGTATATGAGTAGTGTAGTGTGTTTTCAACATCACAAACAACACGAGCCCGATGAGTGATGAGGAGAGATCGACCAGGCCGACAGTAATTATTAACACGCGTGTGTGACGTGCACGGCACGCGTTCGTCACTGACTGACTGGCATCAGTCGGCGAGATCCCATGGACCGAGTACGAGCACCCTGTGAGTTCGGTCTTATATACGAGTTTGATGTATATGAGTAGTGTAGTGTGTTTTCAACATCACAAACAACACGAGCCCGATGAGTGATGAGGAGAGATCGACCAGGCCGACAGTAATTATTAACACGCGTGTGTGACGTGCACGGCACGCGTTCGTCACTGACTGACTGGCATCAGTCGGCGAGATCCCATGGACCGAGTACGAGCACCCTGTGAGTTCGGTCTTATATACGAGTTTGATGTATATGAGTAGTGTAGTGTGTTTTCAACATCACAAACAACACGAGCCCGATGAGTGATGAGGAGAGATCGACCAGGCCGACAGTAATTATTAACACGCGTGTGTGACGTGCACGGCACGCGTTCGTCACTGACTGACTGGCATCAGTCGGCGAGATCCCATGGACCGAGTACGAGCACCCTGTGAGTTCGGTCTTATATACGAGTTTGATGTATATGAGTAGTGTAGTGTGTTTTCAACATCACAAACAACACGAGCCCGATGAGTGATGAGGAGAGATCGACCAGGCCGACAGTAATTATTAACACGCGTGTGTGACGTGCACGGCACGCGTTCGTCACTGACTGACTGGCATCAGTCGGCGAGATCCCATGGACCGAGTACGAGCACCCTGTGAGTTCGGTCTTATATACGAGTTTGATGTATATGAGTAGTGTAGTGTGTTTTCATCATCACAAACAACACGAGCCCGATGAGTGATGAGGAGAGATCGACCAGGCCGACAGTAATTATTAACACGCGTGTGTGACGTGCACGGCACGCGTTCGTCACTGACTGACTGGCATCAGTCGGCGTGATCCCATGGACCGTGTACGAGCACCCTCGCCCACGCCCGTCGCGATCACCATGCGGCTCCGGAAGAGAACAGCCCCTGTAAGTACACGAGAGCGAGTCATTTTTACTAGTAACACTGAAATACCAAACATTTAATAATACACCTGCGAATTGCCATTCCGAGTACACTTACATGGTTACACTAAACATAAGAGGGATGTTTATGCGTATCAGAATGTAATACAGATGATCCTAAAATCGCTTTCAGCTAAAATTCTATCAGGTGATCATATTATTCATATTGTTTTAAAATTATGTACCATAGCTGTATTAGTGTCCACACACAACATGTTCACTATCTACTAAAGGTTACAGGAGTAATGTATTGTGTTTAAGGGGATTCCCTACTGAAACTAGTAATTTTCTTCAAATTATTTTTAATAATTATTTTATGTTACATTTTTTGGTTAATTTGGTCCTAGAACAATCCCCACTGTTTCAAGTAAAAAAAAATTATCCATCCATATAGTTTTGGATTGTTATCAGTTTTTTTTCTTCATAATACATAAGTTTTATAATGTCTTATAACTTTTTAACTACTATACCATATTTAGTGCTTGATGTCTCATCTTAAAGTGTTTAAAAAGTACTAACTTTTTTGTGCATACTCATGTTTATTTCTTGAATAGTGGTAAATGTTATGGCTTGACAAAAATATATTTTTATTTTCTTTTTTTGTCATAATTAAAAAATTTTTATAAATAATTTTGTATTTAACTTACAGTATTGTTCAATGCACGAAAAGTGGCAATATAGTATAAATAATATATGATAAAATTGTCATTGCTCTATCTATAATAGTTTCAAAAGTTTATAAGAACATTTGTGTGAAATAAATCAAAATTTATAAGTTGCGGGAAACAGCGTTTGAAGTTTACACTAGTTATTTTGTAGCTGTAGAGGAAAAAATAACTTACCCCACAGGTACTTGTATTCAATGAATGGTATATTTATATATTGAAGACATATGTAGGTCTAGTAAACCACTAACAAACACTATGAAAGGCCATATTTTTATGTATTATTAAAAAAAAAATGTGTAATACATTATGAAAAAGTCACTATTAGGTTGTAATAGCAGTACAGTAGTGAACCCGTTGTTTCAGTTCAGAAACAGCCAGCACCATAAGTCATTCGTTCATTTTGTTGATGTATTTCCTCTTCTTCAGCTTGTGCTAACCTCAACTTTCTTCTGTAGGCTTCATATTTTTTAGTTCTCCGTGCACGCGAAAGCCGAAGTCTTTTACTGTCTAAATGTTTTGCTATTTTGGCCGCGTACCGCCCGGGACTTATACCAGCAGCATTTTTGGAAGCTAACACTAGTTTTCAAGTATCCAGTGTTGTAGATACTGATAGCTTCACAAACCCCAATATCAATCTTCACTTTTGAGTAAAAATATTTTTCGGGCACTTGGTCCATATTATGTTATGTAACGCTTCGTTTGCGTTGTTAGTCTTACCAGCTAGGCATCTTTCCAACAAACTGTCTGATGACAATCTTTGGTAAAGTGGCAACATTTTCCTTACATTTTCTCGGTCAAAGGTGTCTTCACTGCAGTGTCATGTGATTCTGGTTCTGTGTTTTGGGCCTTAGCTCTTTGATAGAAAACACCAAGAATTCTCTCCGGTAGGACACTTGTTGTGGTTGTGGATTTTGGTCTGTAGACATGCAATGTGAAAGTGTTTGCAAAAATGGAATTTTTCATTTTGTTTACATCTCCCAGGTTCTTAGTAATGCCATTTCGGTAGTACCGTGTTAGTTTTTTGATCACAGGCTCTGTCAAATTTCCTCGCCCTTTCCCACCCATTTTTTCGTGTGAACTAACATACTTTTTTGACCAAATTTCTGAGCCCAGTACCAAGCCTTTTTGCTACATGGTTGAGACATTCAACCTTCTCAATTTGCACACCTTGGTATGGATTAACAAACTCATTTAGGTGAGTTTGGGTTTTCGCATCGCCATCTGAGACCAATGTTGTATACCCGGAAACCTAAAGATTCCGAGCGGGCCCAGAGCCTTTCAGCTGTGGTTATCTCCATGGCAGGGGAAGATCCAACATATTTACATTGACACATAGGCTTATGAGCTTCAAACCATGCATCAAAAGCGTCCATGTTACCTTTAGTTTTAGCTTTCTGTAGCTGGCACCGCTTACAGTACTTGGACATAATTTCAAAGTCAATAACAAGCCCAGTTAGAACTTCAATGCAGCACCCAATTCCGTATTTAGAGGTAAACCCTCTCTTTTGCCAACTTCCGTCATAGCTTACTGTAATGTCAAGAATACTATTATCATCATTCAAGTCCCCATAGCATTTACGAACTTCGTTTCGAGCTTCAATGAGTGATTTATTTACTTCGTTTCTGTACACATCTCTAAGAGCTATTATATGTTTGTTGTACGACAAAAACTGCATAGGCTTCATGTTCATAGCAACGCAAAACATTTCTAAAGCTCTGTGCCCTTTACCAATAGAAGAAAACGCCTTTACAGCCCTACGATTTACATCAAACGCTGGCCGTTTTGATTCCTTGGTCGATAGTCGATCCGATGTCTGAAAGAGAGTTTTGTTCCCGCAAGCTGAGCAAACTAGACTAAAAGTGTGGGCAAAACCTTTAGTAACTACTAGTTTTACCTCCACATTGTCGTGAAAACATTCTTTGCATGGAAATGAAGAAAGCAAATCCATAAGTTTTTTTAGAATCTACAAGAATATATTCAACACTATTGTTTTCAATATTTACTTCATGCTTGTAACTATTGTACAAAGCAAAACCTGTAGGTTTAGAAGGCATACCTTGGTCCTTACACTGTTCATCACCTGAATCACTTGTGCTAGGCCTAATCAAGTTTTCTGCATCACAACCCACATCACTTCTCTTGCTGGCTAAATCTAGGCCTAGGTTTATTTTTCTCACTCCACCTTAGGTTAGCTTTCTCTTTATTTCTTTTTGATTGTAGTCTTTTATTTTTCTTTACTTTCACCATATTACACTCTACACTAGGTACACTACACTGAATAAACACTATAACCTCAAAACTAGTTCAACTGAAAAACAATTGTAAACAAACAGGAATCAGCGGACAGATTACATAAACTGTTTGTAATAAGTTTTTTTTTATTCTGCCAGTTACATAGATGAAAAAGAAAAAGTACTGTACTTAGATGATTAGCATAACTATATAAAAATAGATATAGTGAAAGTATTACTTTCTAAGATGAATAAGGAGCAAAATAAAATATTAGTAATGTTACATTAGAGGCACCCACAGCCTGGTTCTGGCTGAACGCTCCAAAAGTAGGTGTGCACACTCAGCTTCAAATATTTTTTGTACAGTGATAAAAAGCTATATTATGCCATATGTTGTGTTTTTCAGATACCTTATAAGACATAGAACAAGAAAAAAAATAAAATTTTTTAAAAAATTTTTGGTCAATATTGGCCATTTTTCAGTAGGGAATCCCCTTAACACTACTCTTTACACCACTCGGTAGTCAAAGTGTTAATTATTGTTGTATAAAATTATTATGACCTTTCTAAAAAATAAGATTTTATCTAGTTGACAATCAAATTTTTTCAGGATTATTGCTTAATTAGTTTCTGTATTGTTGTCCAATCTGCGGATAATAATTGACACCGTTAATACATCTACATTTACATGTTGTAGGGCCTACATAAGTTACATGTCAGTGGCATTTCCACAACTGTGAAAATTTTCGTTTTCCAAAAGTAGTTTAGGTTTAAATGCTCGGAGATTAATGATTTGACTAATACACCTTGAAATTTTTAATTATGGTTATTGAATATCACGGTTGCATATGTGAACCATAATCTTGACTAATTGACTCGGATTGTTTGTAGTCATATTGTCGATAGCAAAATTTGCCCATGTGATCACGAGAAAGGTGTCAGCATTACTGCTGCAACATAATTTAGCTAATGATATCACTTACTATTAGAACATCTTTATACTTGGAAATGAGGAATTAAAAACAAACCTTCAAATTTTCCATTGCAAGATGATGGGGTTTTACTTAAAACCTTGACATGATATTGACTCATTCAGCTTCAACATCTTGCTCAGAATCGTGAATGAATTTAGAATCTTTATGAAATCTTCTGATATAAATATTTTGCTCATTTCAAAATTTTAATTTAAAGATATAGATTACTCTGATACCAAGGAAACATCACGTTCTAGCTCTTCGTCATTTTATGAACCCTTTTTTACTATTTGAACATTCTAGTAAATATATAAAACTTTTTTTTCAGTATGGAACTTAACATTTTGGATCTTATACGGTTTTGAACTATGTCTCGTTTGAGGCTGGACATGAAATATTTCTTTACCTAAGTCAATATTGTCGAAGATTGTACAACATAAAAGTGCTCTCTGTTACTGTATCTGCTCAGTACAGGGGATCCAATAACAGCATCCTTGTACGACATGAGTGAGAACACTGGTCTCGTAGTTTGTGGAGTCGGCTATCCAAGGGCAGCATCAAGCAATGATGACAATATGATTTCAGGAGTTATTGTGAGTAACTGTGCGAATCGGGACTTTATTTTCTCTCAGAGAGCCTAGTCTAATCGATGCAATACTTCCCACATTACCATAGGAATTAGCAGCACACGGTCATTAACAAATTTTAGCACTTTGATAATGTACCGGACAGAAAGTAATTCTTCGATATGGACATAGTAAATCACGTAAACATCAACCCCAACAGGCTGAACGTTATGCATTATTTATAAGTAACGGAACAGTAAACTTGATTCTAGTGTGAATAAAATAAAATTTAAGAAATAAACATATTTACGAAAGGTTTCTTTTATTAAGATTAATTAACATAACTATTCTATAATTGTGACTTCCTGGTATTAAACTTAAAAATGAGAAAACTCAAAATTATACTTAACTAATCCATAAAATGATATAAATCTACTACTTTTCACGAAATGGATCCATTGTATATTGTTCACATGTTTCGTGGTAGATCATCTCCAGGTGGATATCGAGTGTATGAGTATACATATCCATAAGGTGGATGTACATTGATGGATATACACTGTACATGCATTAGATATGTGATGGATGTTGTGTATATACAATGGATATCTTGTGCTATGTGGAAAGCCGTATTACGTGCAGGCATCGAGCTAAGCTAGGAGTCTGAGCCAGCTGGCGCTAGTGACGGGTCGAGTGTTCGGCAGCGGCGGGAGAGATTAAGCGCAGTCTCTTGGTCAATCTTCACAGTTTATTTTTATTACTGTCACGTCATATTTGCATAAGTCAATGTACCACAACGTTTTTCAAGATAGCGCCAAGAGCTTTCTACATTCTTTAATGTCTACCGTCTTTATTTCATTAAATACTTAGTTTACAGTTTTAAAAGATTTTTCAGACTAATCATGTAGTTCATGTATAAATAGATGTAGGGTTAAAGTTAAAAAATAATCACAGAAAATATAAATTTCTCAATAATAAATTAAAAAATAATAAATATTTAAAATCCAAAAAAATTAGAACATTTACTGTTAATATATATATATATATATATATATATATATATATATATATATATATATATATATATATATATAAAATAATATATCCTAATTAATGCTAATTTCCACTAAATGATTGTTATTCATTTATTTACCGTATTTACGTTAAATTCATTTTGTATAATTTAATTTTCCCATAACATTGTTATTTAAATTGTTAGTTATTAAGATGCGAGTATTTTCTTATGAAAAAATTAATTTTCCTAGTGTAATATCAAAGCATGACTATGAAATAGGATTTATACAAGCAGTAAAACCCATTTTAAAATATTGTAATTCTTTAAAACTAAGGAGCACTAAAGGCAGCGGTAGTTTCTACACGATGTTCCATAACAGTGCATATGCTGAACCTTAACTTCGTAATGAGAATGCACCTGGTAATATTTAACAATGATAAGTGGTGTGTAATGCCCTGAGAAATATATCTGTATTATGTCAAGTTATTATGCGGGTGGGTAGGGTAGTGATTTGGTATGGTTTTTCCCAATTTTATACGCGAGAAACCCGAATTTTGAAAAAAAAGCCATTTTTTTTTCCATTTTTAAACTGAATTTACTAAGTAAATAGTAAATTTACTATAATCTGTTTATGCAGTAGATGTTACCCTACATTACGGATTATTTTATATATAGTTAAGATTTTTGTATTAATTTAGTACAGTTTTCACGAACTTCACTAAGATTTAAAATGAATAAGTTTTGCTAAAAGTATTACTGTGCTGTTTGTAATGCTGCTAGTTTTTCTGTTAATTTGATGATATGTATCACTCCAAACAGGCTTTGCCTTGGAGCTTTTTTTCTTTATTTATCATATTGATGTATAGTGAAATAGTAGTTGTAGTTGCATATGTATGTATTGTTTATGTGTAAGTACATGTAATGTTTTTTTTTTGGTCAGTCTGTGCAATGTTATAAAAATTGTATATGTCATTTTTATTTGTGAGAAATAAAGTTTCTTTCTTCTTCTTCTTTATTTAGAACTTAGTTTACCCAATTGGGTATTCTGTCATGAGCAAGAGATGCACTAATTAGCGAACTTGACTTTGAAAACTAACAAAATGAAAAGATGACCTGGGATTTTGGTACACTCTAAAGAGAATAAATAAGTGGCTTGTAAATGGAGGTGAAGTGCCTCAACTGGGTGATTATGATTGATAACACAAGGAAAGAAACAAATGAGTGTCTCATTCTGTGGTTAGTTCATAAGCAGTCACGACTAAGACTGGCATTTGTCGTATGTTTCACAAACAGTTCGTCCTGTCATTATTTATATTACAACACACGATGTAGGAAAACAAGGAAGTCTTACTGATAGCCATAGCTGCTTAAACAGAGTTGTCAAGTTCATCTTTCCTAAACATTACGTCGCAAATCTTGATTACGACGTAAAGCTTTCTCTACTGAATTCTACGCATAACGTAGCTATGGTGGGAAGGGTTGATAAGATGCAATTTTTAAGTTTAGATTCAGTTCACCTTCCACTTAGTACAGCGTCTTTAGCAATGTCGAAACGATGTGACGAGTTCGTTTTGACCTTCTTTGTCGCCGAAATAGTTTTGATGTCTTCAGACGAACATGACTCCAGTTTCCCGTATTCAAGTCTATGATAGCGTCAGATTGCAAACGCTGGACTAAGAGGAAGGTGAACAGGAGACAAACTCAACATTCATATTGAATCAACACTTTCCACCATAGCTACGTTATATTTAGAAAACTCAGTTTCTCTATCATGTTTATAGATCGTGTCTACAGCATCTCTAAGTTGTAGTGCATTCAATTGTGCACCTGCTGGGACAATGAGAATACCTCTTCATCTGGAATACACTATATTTTGTATTCTAGTGTCTCTGATGTCGAAATGATGTAAAGAGCTCATTCTGGCCATCTTCTTCGCCGAATTTTTTGGATCTCTTGAGACAAATATTACTCCAAATTCCATGAGTCAAGTGTGTGACAGCGTCAGACACGCTGCAGTCTACTAATTTATAATAGATCCTGGTTATTAATAAAATAGTATAACCATAGTAATCAAAGCTAATAGTTGGACTCTCACACACCAGGGCGAACACCTGTTCCTGACGGTGCATAATGCATTTTCCTATCGTAAAAAAAAACTGAAACTATTACATTGTGGACGCTATTATCTGACATTGAGCGAAGCCCATTTCAGATATTTGAAATTTCGGATAAGGCTGACCGTCATTAAAAGTATGCTTCCGGTTGGAATTTATGTCTGATAAGACCTTAGCAGTGGGACAAACGTACGCCTTTATCAAGAGTCGACATTTGATATTTATAAATTGAGAACGTAACCAATCAGTCATGGAAAGAAAGCCAATAGCCTAATAGTACATGCAACACAAAATCAATTTCTTAAAATACATTACAGATAATCACGCACCTAATGTGGTTACATTCAAAGACTTCTTCAGGAAACATAATGGCCTCTTTAGATTCGTGTTAAAACCGCTTGTTATTTGATTTAAATCTACGGGATTCAATTGTTAGCCACGTGATTCGTCCAAGTAGGTGTTCGAAACCGACTAATTTGTACAATTCGTTGATTTGATCGGTCGATTATGAATTTCTTGATATACTAACTGGACACACCCAATAGAACGTGGTAGATTCCACTCCTTCAAAAATAAAGCAAGGATGTGGTTCTATTCCTAATCAGGAATTAGGGATATGATCATTTATTTGTTTTATGCATCAGCCAATCATCTTGCTCAGAATAATGCATTTGATAATTTTGTGTCAAATAAATGGATACATCACATCCCGTGTTTGTTTCACTAAAGTAGCATAGTTTTAACCACATGGTATTATATTATGTTATTACCACTATCAGTACGGTCTGGGATATGATCATTTATTTGTTTTATGCATCAGCCAATCATCTTGCTCAGAATAATGCATTTGATAATTTTGTGTCAAATAAATGGATACATCACATCCCGTGTTTGTTTCACTAAAGTAGCATAGTTTTAACCACATGGTATTATATTATGTTATTACCACTATCAGTACGGTCTGGGATATGATCATTTATTTGTTTTATGCATCAGCCAATCATCTTGCTCAGAATAATGCATTTGATAATTTTGTGTCAAATAAATGGATACATCACATCGCGTGTTTGTTTCACTAAAGTAGCATAGTTTTAACCACATGGTATTATATTATGTTATTACCACTATCAGTACGGTCTGGGATATGATCATTTATTTGTTTTATGCATCAGCCAATCATCTTGCTCAGAATAATGCATTTGATAATTTTGTGTCAAATAAATGGATACATCACATCGCGTGTTTGTTTCACTAAAGTAGCATAGTTTTAACCACATGGTATTATATTATGTTATTACCACTATCAGTACGGTCTGGGATATGATCATTTATTTGTTTTATGCATCAGCCAATCATCTTGCTCAGAATAATGCATTTGATAATTTTGTGTCAAATAAATGGATACATCACATCGCGTGTTTGTTTCACTAAAGTAGCATAGTTTTAACCACATGGTATTATATTATGTTATTACCACTATCAGTACGGTCTGGGATATGATCATTTATTTGTTTTATGCATCAGCCAATCATCTTGCTCAGAATAATGCATTTGATAATTTTGTGTCAAATAAATGGATACATCACATCCCGTGTTTGTTTCACTAAAGTAGCATAGTTTTAACCACATGGTATTATATTATGTTATTACCACTATCAGTACGGTCTGGGATATGATCATTTATTTGTTTTATGCATCAGCCAATCATCTTGCTCAGAATAATGCATTTGATAATTTTGTGTCAAATAAATGGATACATCACATCCCGTGTTTGTTTCACTAAAGTAGCATAGTTTTAACCACATGGTATTATATTATGTTATTACCACTATCAGTACGGTCTGGGATATGATCATTTATTTGTTTTATGCATCAGCCAATCATCTTGCTCAGAATAATGCATTTGATAATTTTGTGTCAAATAAATGGATACATCACATCCCGTGTTTGTTTCACTAAAGTAGCATAGTTTTAACCACATGGTATTATATTATGTTATTACCACTATCAGTACGGTCTGGGATATGATCATTTATTTGTTTTATGCATCAGCCAATCATCTTGCTCAGAATAATGCATTTGATAATTTTGTGTCAAATAAATGGATACATCACATCGCGTGTTTGTTTCACTAAAGTAGCATAGTTTTAACCACATGGTATTATATTATGTTATTACCACTATCAGTACGGTCTGGGATATGATCATTTATTTGTTTTATGCATCAGCCAATCATCTTGCTCAGAATAATGCATTTGATAATTTTGTGTCAAATAAATGGATACATCACATCGCGTGTTTGTTTCACTAAAGTAGCATAGTTTTAACCACATGGTATTATATTATGTTATTACCACTATCAGTACGGTCTGGGATATGATCATTTATTTGTTTTATGCATCAGCCAATCATCTTGCTCAGAATAATGCATTTGATAATTTTGTGTCAAATAAATGGATACATCACATCGCGTGTTTGTTTCACTAAAGTAGCATAGTTTTAACCACATGGTATTATATTATGTTATTACCACTATCAGTACGGTCTGGGATATGATTATCTGATCGTCCGTTTAAAATTAGAATTAAATTACAATCTTTAAAAAATGTGACCGACATTTGTTTTTAAATCTTGATAAAATTGTGTGTGGTAATATTGGGCAGTGGTATAAATTGCTGCACGGCGTTCATTGCATTCATTTAAACCTATATATTGATCGGAGAAGAACTTGTGGACACATGATGTATCAACATGTTATATTAGAAATGAAATAAAATACATCAAAGTAAGAAAATGTAATAGGAATGTACAACGTTCTCTATTTGAAAAATACACGCTCAAATACAGAATATTTGAATTTCGTAGTAATAAGCGAGAGATTAGTTACAATAACGCTATTAAAAAGATGTTAAATGTTACATTTTGCAATCTTTCTATTATGCATTAGTAATTTTAAAGGAATAAAATCGTTGTGGTAGAGTTAATTTAAGCATTTAACGATAGCAGATAAGAGCTGTAGGATGAAAAGCTGTAGGAACATTGACGTTTTCTTCATTTATTCTCCTTTCCATATTTATGTCTAAGTGTTTATGTAGTTGATCATATTATGATATTTGCGACTTCAAAATATACTTTATTTTAAGATATCATTAACATTAACGTAGAAACTAGGTTGTTCGAATGTTGAGTTTAGCTCTATTTCAACTTAAACTCAGTACAGCCTCAGAAATAGGACACTGTCACAGAGTTGACTCCTGACATATGGAGCCAACGTCCGCCTAAATTGATCCACAAAACATCAGCGACAAAGATGTTCCTATAGTTTCGATAATAAAGACAACTAGAGAATAAAAGAGCTCTGTTTGGTCTACAACTCCCATTCACTGTAAAGGTGCACAACTGAATGATATCTAATATCGACAGAAGACAGAAGGTAGTGATAGACAATAAATACACTTTATACAGATGTGTTTGAGTTTTTAGTTTTTCAAAAAGTGAAATACTAACATGGTTTCACAGACATGTGATGTGCGGCAGATACCCCACTACAGTACAACTTGCAAGTCACACACTACTGATGATTGGTTCCATGACAGATAGCAGGGAGAAACCCATTAACCCATTCACTGCTGACGACGCCTTTAGGTTGTGGTGCCCGATCCGTCAGTGGCGTTGGTTGTGGTGCCCGATTCGGCAGTGGTGGCGGTTGTGGTGCCCGATCCGGCTGTAGCGGTAGTTGTGGTGCCCGATCAGGCAGTGGCGGCGGTTGTGGGGCCCGATCCGGCTGTAGCGGAGATTGTGGTGCCCGATCCGGCAGTGGCGGCGGTTGTGAGGCCCGATCCGGCTGTAGCGGTAGTTGTGATGCCCGATCCGGCAGTGGCGGCGGTTGTGGGGCCCGATCCGGCTGTAGCGGTAGTTGTGGTGCCCGATCCGGCTGTAGCGGTAGTTGTTGTGCCCGATCCGTCAGTGGCGGCGGTTGTGGTGCCCGATCCGGCTGTAGTGGTGATTGTGGTCTGCGATCCACCAGTGGCGGAAATTGTTCACAGTTCAAATCATCTTTATTTCGAAAAAATACAAAGTACAGTACAGTACAAATGTTGCCAAATGCTGTAAAGCACGTGTGGCAAAAAATATTGTTGGCACAATTCTTGAAAGCTTAAAATGTCTCTTGTCTTGTGTGGATGCTATGCTGTACTATATTTGAATAACATTTGCAAATCAAACAAAACAAACAATTATAAATAAATTAACAAAACTGGAACAACAATAACAGATAAAGAATAACTGATGACAATAACAATGCAATAACAAGGAAATCAATAACAAAATGAGTGAATAACAAGAAAAGTTCAACAATAACAGCATAAATACAACAGCAACAAGATAAATCCAACAACGACAAGATTAATACAATGCTTAAATAAAATTAATATATAAAAGTAACAACAATAATAACAATAATTTACTTTCGATTACTACCTATCCTAAAAATAATCGACTACAAAAATGTTTTTCTTTAATTTTAAACTTTGGTTTACCCTCAAACAGCAATGTACTACCATACTCTAAAAGAAACCTATTAAACAACCTAACACCAGAATAACAAAATTGCCTTCTAGAAATGTCCTTTGAAAATGTAGGTAATAATAAGATTACATTATTGGAAGAGCGTGTGTTCACTCTATTTTCTTTAAAACTATAATTTTTAATGTTTTTAAAAATGTGACAAAGAGTACATAAAGCATACAACTGTTTAAAATTAAAAATATCTTCTTGTTGAAATAAGTGTGTAACAGGATCAAACTTTCTTAAATTATAGATAAGAAAAATCACAGGATAAATTTCTCACTGCAGATCTCTGATTTAGTACTACAGGCTGAAGGATATTTTCATACGTACTACCAAAATGAATAATTCCATATCTTAAAGTACCCTCGAACCACGAGGTGTACAGTTGTTTTAGATGTTCTGCTGTAATAAAATTTTTCATATGGTACAATGCGTAGTTGATTTTTCTTAACTTAACACTTAATGCATCAATGTAATAATTCCATTTTAAATTTCGGTCAATTATTGATCCTAGATATTTAACTTTATCAACTATTTCTATTTTTTCACATGTACAGTTAACTATTTTAATGATTATTTTGTAAATATAACCACAGAACTCAAGGAACAATCATTTGGATCTGATATGTTTTTTGACGATGAATGTAGAGACTGTCATGTGGGTTTAAATAATTTTTGTGTTAGTTATGATAATATAGTTGAGACTATTAATAAGATGAAAATAAAAAAAGAGCTCTGGAAGTGATGGCATTAATATTATTACCATCAAAAGAAATATGGACATATTTGCTCCAATTTTACTTCATATATTTAATTTGTCTGTAATTGAAGGCATATTTCCAGACTCTTTTAAAGTGGCTCTTGTTGTTCCTATTTATAAAGCTGGTGATTGCAAGGAAGTCTCATCTTACAGGACTATCTCGTTGATTAGTAGTATAGCTAAGATTTGTGAAACAATAGTAAAGGACTAATTATTGGCATATTTAAATTCTAGATCAATCATTTCAAATAAACAATTGGATTTGTCCCGAAAAAAGGAGCAGATTTAGCATTAGAAAACCATATTAAGTACATCTCTGACTATAGAAACGCAAATAAAAACACAGTTTCCATCTATCTTGATTTTCAAAAACCCTTTGACCTTGTTGATATTGACATTCTCTTAAAAAAAGTACAGTACTATGGAATTGGCGGGAGGGCATTAGACAACCTTTTGTAAAAATAGAAAATAAACTCTTTTACCAGTAACATATTAGAACTGAGATATGGTGTTACACAAGGAGGAGTTCTTGGTCCTCTAATGTTTATAATTTATATAAATGAATTACTAACACTAAATCTATATTCTTCTATTTTTTCCTACGCTGATGATACTTCTTTAGTATGCTCTACCTACAATAAAGAAAGGTTGAAAATTTTAATTAGTCACGATTTAAATATGATATCACAATGGTTAATAAAAAGCAAACTTCTTGTCAATACTTCTAAATGTAAATGTTTATTATTGTTTAATAGAGATAAAGATTGTAAAGAAATTGAATTTGATATTTTCTGCCATAAACACATATGTAACTATAACTTAATTCTATCGACCATATCTTATTCTGCACGAGGATATAGGGCATCGTGTACAAATGAATTTTCTGTAACGGTGACGACCTGTCCCTGAATGACAAAATTGCTAGGAAGTTCTTCAGGGCACAGATATCGGTTTCCACCCATGCGATTCTCATCCCGCAATATACAATAAATATGATCACCAGAGATGAGAATCGTATCGACGGCCGCAGTAGAAAATTCTAATCCGAGGGTCTTCCAGGCAAGGGCAAAAGCAAAAATCGCAGTGCACTGAGAGTTTTTGCTCGTCGGAAACAGCTGCTTGTTCCCATGATGGAAAGAGCCCCTAGCAACACAACTAAAAGACATTGTTTCTACAGTAATCCGCATATGTGGTTGTAAAAAACGTAACAGGTGTACAAACAATGTGATAAAAGTTTGTAAATGTATTTGTACTCTTTTTGAAGACAAATGAAGATTTCTCCAGAGAGTTATTAAAAAACAAAGCCAACAAAATATAATTATTGCAACAGTGATTGATATGGCATAAGGTACGTTGTTACGTACCGTACAGAGCTCGCCAGGCTCTATCTACTATACACCGTGAACCAAAGATTTCACTTTGAGGGAGTTTTGTCGCTTAACCGATGGAGATAGAGCAAAAAGTCACTAAACCTTTTTTGTAGACCATGTAATTTTATAATTTTATGGGTCAATCAGATTAAAATTATTTTAAGCAAATAATCTCTGGAATGTCAAATATTCTAGCGTTTTGTCACTTAACCATGGAAGATAGAGCAAAAAGTCACTGGACCTTTTATGTAGTTCACTTTATTCCTGACTAACGATTTTTCGTCAGATCCGAGCTAGCTCCAACGGTTTGCCCGCTATCGGGCTTACAAGGGTAAAAAATGCGCGTTTTTTTGCAAATTTTTTTGAGGGGTTTAAAATTAAAAATTCCAGGTTTTCAAACTTTTCCTATTGGCTATCCGGCAAAAGGTATCTGCATGCCAAATTTCAAGTTTCCAGCACTTCTATAAGTATGTTAGAACTTGTATATATGTATCAATCAGTGAGTGAGTGAATGAGTTACACATGCGGCTGTATATATATATATATATATATATATATATATATATATATATATATATATATATATATATACACGTATATGGGACACAGTACATACCGTCAATGTCCGTTTTACTGCAATTAGTGCAATGTTTAAAGTGTCTGCAGTCTTATTAGAACCACAATGCACATCAGGAACCAAATGTTAAAATTGTTCAACATTTAAAAAAACTAATTTAAACCGGAGATATAAAAAACTACATGTAGTTCATTGGCGCATGCGCACCAGCAGTCTCTCTCAGCAGTTGTGGTGCCCGATCCGTCAGTGGCGGTGGTTGCGGTGCCTCTATAGATATATATCTATATAAAACAACTGGATTGATGACTGAAATATCAAACTGAAGAATAAAACGACCCTTTCCTTGACGCTTGCCTACTATCGAATTTTGTATGTGGTTTTTTACTTTCGACCGCTGTTACTTCCACAGCAGTGTATTCTAACTTGCAGAATTATAGATTTAAGGGCAGAATTTGAGAGTTGGCCTCAATTCAATTACAATTGACTAGTCGATTTTGTATTATACTCCCCTGACTTTGTAAAGTTACTGTATTCTGAAAATAAAAGCTAAACATATGCACTCTCATAATCCTGTTATTTGTTAGTAAATATAAAATCCGTGTGAATACTTTTTATTTTTTATTATTTCTTATTGAAACAAACAAATTGTAAATGAAACATCTGTTTTCATTTGGACTTTTAAAACAAGTAACTCTATGTTGGTATAACAATAAACGTATTACGGTTGTATGTTTTATTAATCTATAAACTCAAGTTGATTAGAATTATGGTGATTTGATAATCCAGACATTCATTAGTGTGTTATTATTGTTCTATAAATCATTGGCATCGATTTAATGAAGAAAATACCAAAATTCGGATTCATTCTTTCGACTCTGTTTTTAGTACCTGAATGAAATTTATACAAAATTTTTGAACTTATTCAATTTCAAAAATAATATTTGTCAGTTATTTTTGAGGTGGTTCAATTATGTTCAGTTGGATTGATACCTTTTTGATTTCAGAGTAACTTTTATTACGATAATTTAATGAAGAAAGTAACATTGTATAAACGGTTTAAAATTTTTTATTTATAAACTGTTGTTGATTTTGAAATGTTTTACATTGGATCCACCAGGATCCGTCTTTGACTTAAAGATTCCTCCACACTTGCATAAAATAGTTCAATTGTTAGTGAAATCGTTGGAGCAACGAATCCAAGCATCTTGGAATGTTGGAGAGAAATTAGAGAAATTTATAAACACCGTTTTAACAGTACGACTTCATGGTCCCAAAACACTGTTCTTTCAACTTAAATCTAAAATGAATCGGGAGATTGGAATAGCTATGAGTGACTTTCAAATCTCTCAGGAGTGTTTAGAATGTCGTATAAAAAGAATACCTATATATAATGTCTTGTTTTTCAACAGAAAATTGCGTTTGGAAGCAGCGGATAACTACTAGTCTAATATATACACAGCCGCATGTCTTAATATATATACAGCCGCATGTGTAACTCACTCATGTATACAAATTCTAACGTACTTCTAGAAGTGTGGAAACACAACATTTGGCACGTAGTGCCGTGAAACCACCGGCAAAAGTCTGAAAACCGGAATTTTTTATTTTAAACCCCTCAAAATAAATCGAAAACACGTTCAAATTGATCAATGGATAGGGACAGAAATATAGAGCACTGAGATCTGTACGGTACTTCACAGAGCAAAATAAATGAAATAATGAAATGAAATAATGAGTTAATTCCTCCACAAAAATACGGTTTTGCAACAATCTACGTTCTAGGAATATACACTGCCACTTCATCAGTAGTGTGGCAGCGCAATAATAGAGAAATAATGTTTATTAGCGAGAGTCCAAACTCTTCTTTATAGACTGCTCACTCCGTGCCGCCTGCTAATCACTTTACTTAATCTTATCAATACAAATTGCCTTATTTGACTAATGTACTTCCGATTGATTAGCCATTAAATCTTTCTCTTATTACTTATTAAGGAAACGAACATTAAACATTCAACAGCAGCAAATATAAAAATAAATATAACGCACATATACAAATAAATAATATAACAATGAGGTAATAAATAAATACACACACTATCTACAGTTTAACAAAATAAATATAACATTAGAACAATAAATAAGCTAACAAACAATAAATAATTATACAAGGGTATTATTTAAGAAACTGATATCACTATTTTCAAATAACCATTTTTTCAACTTAGTACTAAACAATTTTACTGTGCTACAGTCTTTAACTTCAGAAGGTAGTTGATTAAAGTATTTCGGCCCAACATATTTAAAAGAATTTCTAAACAACGATTTCTTCACTTTAGGTGTTCTAAAAAAGTGTTGTACTAAGTTTCTAGTTCTATATATTAAATTTATTTTGCCTTTATTACCACTTATTAAATAGAAGAGCCTTAGCACCTTAAACACAAAAAGATGTTGCAAAGGTAATATTCTTAGCTGACAGTATAGGGGAAACGAACTTTCACGCTTATGTTTCTGTAAAATTATTCTTAAAAAATGGTTCTGAATAACACGTATTTTTGTTAAATTATATTTAAAAGTTTCTCCCCAGCATTGTATCGCATACTGCAGCCTAGAGTCAACTAGTGCAAAATATAGTGTTCTCAACAGCTTTTCACCACAAATATTAAAAAAAATTTCGTAATGATGATTTTAAAATTTTAAATAAATAATTAATATGATTTTCCCAAGTTAGTTTTGTATCTAAAAATCCTCCAAGATACTTGAAGCTGTCTACTTTCCCTATACTTAGACAGTTACAATAATTAATTTCAGCACAGTTTAGGGTGTGGTACTTCAACTCAGATTGGAAATGAAAACTTCTAAAATCAAAATTTATATATTTAGTCTTGTTTACATTTATTTCCATTGTACTACTATCGCACCAGATTCTTAAAATTGTTAGATCTTCTGTTATTTATCTCCAGAGCGGTAAAATATTTTTTTTTTTTTTTCAGAATAAAACAGAGCAATATCGTCCGCGAACGCGCTAGGGACGCCATTAAAATTAGACCCTAAAAGGTCATTAATAAAAATCAAAAAAAGAGTAGCCGAAAGGACAGAGCCTTGCGACACACCTGATTTCACAGAAAGGTTTGAACTAAAAATATTTTTAATTTTTACTTTTTGGGATCTGCCCTGGAGAAAACTATTTAGAACACCAATTTAGGGCTATTCCTCTTACTCCCAGTGCATCTAGTTTCAGTAATAGTATTTTGTGATTAACCAAGTCAAATGCTTTTTTGAAATCTATAAATAAACCGGTGGATTTGTTTCCTTCATTAAGTTTTGTGTAAATGTAATCCGTAGCCTCAGCAAGAGCATCCTCGGTGGACTTCCCTTTCCTAAAACCGTATTGTCAACTACTAAAATAATTTTCATTATCAAGATAATTTATGAGCCGATTTTTCATAAGTTTTTCGATTATTTTGGAGAAAACTGACAACAAGCTGATAGGTCTTAGGTTATCTAATTTTGTAATAGAGCTTTTTTTGAAAATAGGAACAACAACACTACTTTTTAAAATTTCGGGAAAAACTTAAATTTATAATGTAAGACAATACCGGAGAAATAACTTCCGCGATGTTTTTTATTAAAAAGGAATTAAAACTGTCAAAACCAGAGGATTTCTTATTTTTATTATTATTTATTATATTTAAAATTTCGTTGGGGGTTGTTGGCATAATAAAAAAAGAATCACAACTTTGCTATAAATTTAAAGTAGGGACTGCACTATCGTGTAGGTCAACACAGGAATGTACCGAGATACAGTATTTGTTTATCTCTTCTGCAACTGTTTGTGGGTCTGAAACAGTTAGCCCGTTATCTAATTCTATTTCACTAACACCTACTTTCACATGGTCACCACTTAACTGGTTTGTTACTTTCCACTGCCTTGCAATATTGCCATTACAGTTTTCAATTTGTTTAGCGTAATATCGATTTTTAGCGTTATCCATTTCATTAGCTAATTCAATACAAAACTTCTAAAAATAGTTTTAAACAAACGATCATAAGGCCTTTTATTGTAAATTTTATAATTGTTGTTTTCTTCTTTTAAATTTATTTAATAGTTTATCATTAATCCAAGGACTTATAGACCTTGCTTTGTCTAACTGAGTTTTACACTAGCCCTAATCTTACAACTACCAACAGTTTCGCTTAAAATACCATGAAACATATTAAAACAAGTGTTTACATCTACCAAACTATAACAACAATTCCAGTCTATTTTGCAATTTGCGATGTAACAATACATAATCTATTACAAAGCGCTCTTTAGATATATCAGGTGTTTTTGATTTACAATACTGATCCATTTTCAAACCTAGTAAGCAGTGGTATGTTAAACCTGTGTCCAGAACTGCACTTTGAAATATGTTCAACAGTCTATGCCTTATAAAAATGTGGTCAGTGCAAGTTTTGGATATTTCTGTAATTCGGGTTGGTTTATTAATAAACTGAGTAAAACCGTGACTAGTAAGAAGGCTTAAGTAATTCTGAGTAATTTGATTATGCTCGAGACAATAGGCAGGCTATGAAAAGTAAAAGCTTTATATTATTTCACCTGTTTTTGATTCTTTTCATTTCTTGGTGATATGCTATGCTACATTGATAACTATCGAGGTTGCTCTTTTATTCTACCTAGAACGGTTTAATCGGAATAGGTTGGTGTCAGCAACAGTAGATTGGCAGATATGGACATAGTGAACATCGCTTTTGTGTAAATTTTCTCACATTTTTACTGGTTTTAGATTGAATCTCTTCTTAGTTGACAGTTACCTACTGGTCTACCTATTCATATACGGGTTTTCCTTTCGTTTACGATTTCTTTTCTCACTTTTTACAAACACTACAGTTTCCTCTTCATTTTTGTATTACAATTTGAAGTTTATTTTAGAGCAGCGAGCTCTGTACGGTACGTAACAAAGCAAGATACGCAGGCTCTGGAAAGTAAAAGCTTTATATTATTTCAACTGTTTTTGATTCGTTTTATTTATTGGTGGTTATTCTATGCTAAGTTGATAGCTATCACGATCACTTTTATTCTACCTTGAACGCCTCAGTTGCTAATTAGGTTAATTAGTAGATAGGGAAAGAGTGAACATCGTCTTTTGTTTAAATTTTCCCACTTTCTTATTGGATTCAGATTGAATCTCTTTTTACTTCGCAGTTAACCTCTTGGTCTACCTATTCATATACGATATTTGCTCTCCTTTCCGTTTTCTATTCTCGCTTTTTACAAACACTACAGTTCCTCTTAATTTTTTAAAATAATTATTACAGTTTATTTAACATAACAATGTCTTTCTCTTGTATTGTGAAGGGCTCCTTCCATCAGGGAGACGAACAGTTATTTCCTACGAGCAAAAACGTTCAGTGCACTGCGAATTTTGCTTGTGGCCTTGTATGGAAGGCCCTTGGTTTTGAGTTTTATTCAATTGCCATCGATACGATTCTCATCGCTGGTGACTGTATTTACTGAACGTTAAGAGATCAGAATCGTATGGGTGGAAATCGGTACTTGTGCACTGATGATCTTCCAGGCGAATTCTCCATCCAGGGCCAAACCGTAGACGTTGAAGAAAATGTATTTGTGCACGATGCCTTATATCCTGTGACAGAGGAGGATGTAAGCGAAAGTGTTATCTCTCTGTCCAATGTTTTAGAATTTCTGATGGCCGTGGAACTTCAAAACATTGGATTTTTGTTTTCTGGACAAACAGTGACAGTGCGCTCTCAGGAACAATTGCACCTATTTGATCCACATCCAGTAAACGAAAATCGAACGCATGATTTGGCAAATGATATCAACAACCTGGCACGGCTCTTTCAGTGTGATACTTTTCCTGCTTTGGCCTCGTTGTTGTTGTTGTTCAATGCTGCTCTTGATGGATCTGTAAGACAGTACTCTATTACTAGGCTCACATTTAGATCATCAACATTCAGTGAAAATATACAAAACCTCACAATGCAGGAAACCGCTAGCAATTCCACAACAAAACCTAAAGCTTTTGAAATTCCCAAGGAAATAAAACCTGGACTCCCGAAAATACTGAAAACTACTAGAGAAGAGTAAGTGAGAGAGGCAAAAAAGCGATACGCTCAGCAAAATCCTGAAACAAATCGTGACGCTGTTCGTCGTTATACCGAAAAACTTCCCGAAGTTAACAGAGCCACAGTTCGGTGCTACGAAGATCGACATTCCGGCTCAGGTCAGGATAGGGTTCAGGTATTTCGTCAGATGAATCCAAAGGTCAGCGAATTTCGACATTTACCTAACTCAATTGCTCGAAATATTGTTGCACAAGGGCCTATGGCACACTGGAGCAGTAAGTTGTTATGTGACATAAATGCATACAAATTGAAAAAAACCTTGCCTTTTTGAAGATGATATATTTGTATGTCCACACTGCGAAGCACATCTGTTCGAGAAAGAAAAGGATAGGAAAAATGGTGTTGTAGTGAAGGTGCGTACAACGTAACACGTTTGCCCCCTCTCAGTGCACCATTTTATTCAGATCGACATTTCCTCAACAGAGCGCGCGCCTACAACAACCTGATTTTTTAATTTTATATAAAATTATTAATTCAACTCATAATATTAAAAGCTTTATAGAGAAAAGGTGTAGTTCCATAAAATGAGATTGGTTTTTCAAATCCAACATGACATTGAAAGGATTAAATATATAATTAATATGGCATATGAAGTATAAAGAAAGTTTAAGCGTGAAGGTACTAAAATATGTATTCTTTAATCTAAATTATCAAATCCTTACACTAGACACAAAACAGCGTTATTTCACAAACTTATCTATATAAATCCAGACAAAGGCACTCAGAGCAACTAAGAGGACTCATGATGTCAAGCCAGCGTTTGACAACGTTTATAAACCCAGTACATAGTGAGGAGCGTCCTGCACGCAATCTCAGATCAATGTTTTATCCTCTGACTAGGCTCCACGGGACGTCATTAGCCAATTAGTGGTCTGTCAACATTGTTCTACTCCGGTGAGTTCCGAGTCGTGATGTCCTCATGAGCAACCAGCAATCTTATTACGTAAGTAAATACTCTGAGCGTTGTAGAGTAATCCTCTAACTAGTCACCACGATAGATCATTATAAAATTAGTGGTCTGTAGACATTATCTTACTCCAGTGAGTTCCGATTTTCCTCATAGCCAACCAGTAAATGTTTTACGTAAGTGAATACTCTGAGCGTTGTAGATTAATACTCTGTCCTCTGACTAGTTACCACGGTAGATCATTATAAAATTAGTTGTCTGTAGACATTCTCTTACTCCAGTGAGTTCCGAGTCGTATTTACCTCATAACCAACCAGTAAATGTTTTACGTAAGTGAATACTCTGAGCGTTGTAGATTAATACTCTGTCCTCTGACTAGTCACCACGGTAGATCATTATAAAATTAGTGGTCTGTAAACAGTCACCTATTCCAGTCAGTTCCGAGACGTGGTGTTCTTATGAGCAACCAGCAATCTTGTTACGTAAGTGAATACTCTGAGCGTTGTAGATTAATGCTCTGACCTATGACGAGTCACCACGGTAGATCATTATAAAATTAGTGGTCTGTAAACAGTCACCTATTCCAGTCAGTTCCGAGACGTGGTGTTCTTATGAGCAACCAGCAATCTTGTTACGTAAGTGAATACTCTGAGCGTTGTAGATTAATGCTCTGACCTATGACGAGTCACCACGGTAGATCATTATAAAATTAGTGGTCTGTAAACAGTCACCTATTCCAGTCAGTTCCGAGACGTGGCGTTCTTATGAGCAACCAGCAATCTTGTTACGTAAGTGAATACTCTGAGCGTTGTAGATTAATACTCTGTCCTCTGACTAGTCACCACGGTAGATCATTATAAAATTAGTGGTCTGTAAACAGTCACCTATTCCAGTCAGTTCCGAGACGTGGTGTTCTTATGAGCAACCAGCAATCTTGTTACGTAAGTGAATACTCTGAGCGTTGTAGATTAATGCTCCATCCCTGACTAGTCACCACGGTACGGCATCATCCAATTAGTAGTCTGTCAACATTGTCCTACTCCAGTGAGTTCCGAGTCGTGTTATCCTCATGAGCGACCAGCAACCTTGTTACGTAAGGGAATACACTGAGCGTTGTAGATTAATGCTCCATCTTCTCACTAGGCACCAAGGTACGGCATTATCATATTATTGGTCTGTCAACATTGTCGTACTCCAGTGAGTTCCGAGTCGTGTTGTCCTCATGAGCGACCAGCAACCTTGTTACGTAAGGGAATACTCTGAGCGTTGTAGATTAATACTCCATCTTCTCACTAGGCGCCACGGTACGGCATCATCCAATTAGTAGTCTGTCAACATTGTCCTACTCCAGTGAGTTCCGAGTCGTGTTACCCTCATGAGCGACCAGCAACCTTGTTACGTAAGGGAATACTCTGAGCTTTGTAGATTAATACTCCATCTTCTCACTAGGCACCACGGTACGGCATCATCCAATTAGTAGTCTGTCAACATTGTCCTACTCCAGTGAGTTCCGAGTCGTGTTGTCCTCATGAGCGACCAGCAACCTTGTTACGTAAGGGAATACTCTGAGCGTTGTAGGTTAATGCTCCATCTTCTCACTAGGCACCACGGTACGGCATCATCCAATTAGTAGTCTGTCAACATTGTCCTACTTCAGTGAGTTCCGAGTCGTGTTGTCCTCATGAGCGACCAGCAACCTTGTTACGTAAGGGAATACTCTGAGCGTTGTAGGTTAATGCTCCATCTTCTCACTAGGCACCACGGTACGGCATCATCCAATTAGTAGTCTGTCAACATTGTCCTACTTCAGTGAGTTCCGAGTCGTGTTGTCCTCATGAGCGACCAGCAACCTTGTTACGTAAGGGAATACTCTGAGCGTTGTAGATTAATACTCCATCTTCTCACTAGGCACCACGGTACGGCATCATCCAATTAGTAGTCTGTCAACATTGTCCTACTCCAGTGAGTTCCGAGTCGTGTTGTCCTCATGAGCGACCAGCAACCTTGTTACGTAAGGGAATACTCTGAGCGTTGTAGGTTAATGCTCCATCTTCTCACTAGGCACCACGGTACGGCATCATCCAATTAGTAGTCTGTCAACATTGTCCTACTCCAGTGAGTTCCGAGTCGTGTTGTCCTCATGAGCGACCAGCAACCTTGTTACGTAAGGGAATACTCTGAGCGTTGTAGATTAATACTCTATCTTCTCACTAGGCACCACGGTACGGCATCATCCAATTAGTAGTCTGTCAAAATTGTCCTACTCCAGTGAGTTCCGAGTCGTGTTGTCCTCATGATCGATCAGCAACCTTGTTACGTAAGGGAATACTCTGAGCGTTGTAGGTTAATGCTCCATCTTCTCACTAGGCACCAAGGTACGGCATTATCATATTATTGGTCTGTCAACATTGTCGTACTCCAGTGAGTTCCGAGTCGTGTTATCCTCATGAGCGACCAGCAACCTTGTTACGTAAGGGAATACTCTGAGCGTTGTAGGTTAATGCTCCATCTTCTCACTAGGCACCACGGTACGGCATCATCCAATTAGTAGTCTGTCAACATTGTCCTACTCCAGTGAGTTCCGAGTCGTGTTGTCCTCATGGGCGACCAGCAAACTTGTTACGTAAGGGAATACTCTGAGCGTTGTAGATTAATACTCCATCTTCTCACTAGGCACCACGGTACGGCATTATCATATTATTGGTCTGTCAACATTGTCGTACTCCAGTGAGTTCCGAGTCGTGTTGTCCTCATGGGCGACCAGCAACCTTGTTACGTAAGGGTATACTCTGAGCGTTGTAGGTTAATGCTCCATCTTCTCACTAGGCACCACGGTACGGCATTATCCAATTAGTAGTCTGTCAACATTGTCCTACTCCAGTGAGTTCCGAGTCGTGTTGTCCTCATGGGCGACCAGCAACCTTGTTACGTAAGGGAATACTCTGAGCGTTGTAGGTTAATGCTCCATCTTCTCACTAGGCACCACGGTACGGCATCATCCAATTAGTAGTCTGTCAACATTGTCCTACTCCAGTGAATTCCGAGTTTAACAAATAGCTCTTAACTTGTTTAGAACATTTATTTTTATATGAGAGATTTTCTAATTTTACCAATGTGAGAAGAGAAAACCTTTTGGATAATTGCCATTTTGCTATTTCGTGTATCTGTTACGTAACAAGGTTGCTGATCGCTCATGAGGATAATACGACTCGAAACTCACTGGAGTAGGACAATGTTGACAGACCAATAATATGATAATGCCGTACCGTGGTGCCTAGTGGGAAGATGGAGCATTAACCAACAACGCTCAGAGTATTCCCTTACGTAACAAGGTTGCTGGTCGCTCATGAGGACAACACAACTCGGAACCCATTGGAGTTGGACAATGTTGACATACCAATAATATGATAATGCTGTACCGTGGTGCCTAGTGAGATGATGGAGCATTAATTTAAAACGTTTAGAGTATTCCCTTACGTTAACAAGGTCGCTCATGAGGACAACACGACTCGGAATCTATTGGAGTTGGACAATGTTGACAGACCAATAATATGATAATGCCGTACCTTGGTGCCTAGTGAGATGATGGAGCATTAATTTAAAACGTTTAGAGTATTCCCTTACGTTAACAAGGTCGCTCATGAGGACAACACGACTCGGAATCTATTGGAGTTGGACAATGTTGACAGACCAATAATATGATAATGCCGTACCTTGGTGCCTAGTGAGATGATGAAGCATTAATTTAAAACGTTTAGAGTATTCCCTTACGTTAACAAGGTCGCTCATGAGGACAACACGACTCGGAATCTATTGGAGTTGGACAATGTTGACATATCAATAATATGATAATGCCGTACCTTGGTGCCTAGTGAGATGATGGAGCATTAATTTAAAACGTTTAGAGTATTCCCTTACGTTAACAAGGTCGCTCATGAGGACAACACGACTCGGAATCTATTGGAGTTGGACAATGTTGACAGACCAATAATATGATAATGCCGTACCGTGGTGCCTAGTGAGAAGATGGAGCATTAATTTAAAACGTTTAGAGTATTCCCTTACGTTAACAAGGTCGCTCATGAGGACAACACGACTCGGAATCTATTGGAGTTGGACAATGTTGACAGACCAATAATATGATAATGCCGTACCGTGGTGCCTAGTGAGAAGATGGAGCATTAATTTAAAACGTTTAGAGTATTCTCTTACGTTAATAAGGTCGCTCATGAGGACAACACGACTCGGAATCTATTGGAGTTGGACAATGTTGACAGACCAATAATATGATAATGCCGTACCTTGGTGCGTAGTGAGACGATGGAGCATTAATCTACAACGTACAAATCTTAGTAAATAATCGGTCAGATCTTTAAGTCACCAAGATTTTTAAGATTTCTCCATTGGCATTAAATATTGTTTTCTTACCTTGGACATTTAAGATAAAAATCTGACAAATCATTTAGATCAGTGATCACCTTAGAGACATGTACAGCTTTCATTTGCTCTTTTTTTCAAACATATTGCCTGCAATATCTGTCCCTTTGTTGTTGTGCTTATAGACAGTGATAAGTTCAGCGATGCCAAGTTATTAAACACCTCCTTAATGTGCATGAAACTGTTCTAAAAATAAGTGGTTCACGAAGGAATCTGACGAAAACATGTAAACCTCATTTTACTTTATTCAGTTCTTGGTTTCCCGACTCGTATTTCAAACGATATTATTTTTAGTTTAGTTTAGTATTAGTCGATATTTTCTTTTATTATGTATCTAAAAGAGAAACACTCGCGATAAACCAGTGCCACGCTTGGACGAACCATCGCGGTCGTCCAAGGATAACATATCAGAGGGCTGGGAAATAGTTGTGAATAAATCACATAAATATACTAAAATGGGAATCGATGGGGTAAAATATCGGTGGTTTGCGGACAGAAGTGGGTTAAATTATCAGTTGGGAGAGGTAGCGCATGTCAGAGAGGGAGAGAGGCCTCACAGTGAGACACGCGGTCGCTGCTAGCAGTGGTGCATCAGTGAGTATCTCACGCCATCTCCCCCTCCCCCCGCACTCACTAGGTCAGTTCTAGTAATAACATTGCACTTTTGTCTCACCGGCACTACCCCACCTCCTTCCCCACACAACACCCACTCCTGGCGCGCAACGTAACAATACTGATAGTGGCTATCCGTTCCGGTAGCGAACTTCGGTAAGAGAAAAATCTCCTTAGAATCAATAGTACATGAATAATAAGATGTTTTAGTTTGATTTAAAACTGCGTTTTCTCAATTTATGGTTTACAGTCGTAAAAAAATGTAAACAGGATGATGACACTCATGCAAATATACCAGAATAACTCGGTTCATATAGTGAATCCTTTAATTAAATACGGGGTAAATATTGATTCTTTGTTTGTTCCAACTTCAGTTATCCAGAAAACAATTCAATATATAAACATGAATGTTCCATTTTAAAAATACATTTACTAAAACCGCAAGATTTTAACATTATAACAGCAAGTTTTACAGACAAGCGAGTCATCTAGTTTCAAAATAATATAAATGATAATGTTTTTTCTACATTTGGCTTTAAGATCTGCATATTTAAAGAATAGAACATTTAAACCCTGTATATTTTATTTATATAAATGGTATGAAAATTAGGGGTTGTTTTCAAAGCCACGTATGTAGTATAGATATCAGTTTCAAAAGAAGATAGATTGATGCATTTAGTATTTCTGTCGCAAGATGGTTGATTACTGTCCGTATATCACATTGTATTCAGATAAATAAACTTTTATCGTGTAACACCCTCACTGAGTGAGACCTAATAGACGTAAGGCGTCTGCCGCACTCATCGCTTTACCAGGTGATAAGTTTTATGATTTATTTAATATCATATAAGGAAAATGTATTTTTTATCTTAATACGTTTTAGTTCCTAGTTTTGTAAGGGCAAAACACTCTTGGGTTATCATTGCTATATTTAGTTCCTAGTATAGTCTAAATAGTTCATTACAAGTAGTTTTTTGTCTAAAAAAGGTTATGTAAAAAAACTTGTTTTGGAACATTAAAAACACAATACATTTGAAAGTACATTTAGCTTTGATGAAAAGCTCTATAGATAACACTGCATAGTTACGTAACTACAAGGCTCTGTTACAAACTCAGATAGGTTGCAAATAAAAAGCATTTTCTGGTGTGTTAGACATTACACTCATTGTTAGATTAAATAGCTTAATTATATGTCCACGCCAGATCTATATCAACTGGTAAAAATAATTATGTTTTTATGCCACAACTAATATTGGATATCCATTGGTTCTTGTATTTGATTTAAATTTAGTTTTAATGTTTGATTTCACATAATTCACAGTTTTTCATCTAAGATCCTGTAACATCTTCTTCTAACTCCTTATCTAACCAATTCAAAATGTTTCTAACAATAGGAATTATGTCTTTTTTAATAATAGGAGCGGCTTTTCTCTAACATATGGAACAACATTTTTCACATTTGGAATATCTTCTAAAAAATCGAATAAATCGTTCAACAATCCACCGTTTTAAAATTCTTTCAATTAATGATATGAAAATTATATTCTGAATCCTTTCTGGTTTTTCTTGTGTTTTTAGAGTTTAGTGTTTATTTGTTAAAATTATCTCATCATTACCATTTTTGAATTGATCTATTTTAAATTGAATACCAACAGATATTTCTTCTTAAAAGCTGATTTTATCTTGTATTTTTTTCTGTAATTAACTTTCCTCTCCATTGATATAGCTAAAATTTCAAACTTTCTTGTATTCCAATTTCTTCAATAAAACTTTGAACGTTTTCCAATATCATCGAAAACGATTGAAGAATTTGGTTTACATTCGCTTAATGGAACTATATCCTTTGAAGCATGATAAAAATGTACCTTCTTGCTAATGTTTTTCTAAATCTTTCTTCCAATTTTTTTACGTTTCCTGCAAAGATATACTAAAACAAATATATTTAATAAGGAATTGATATATTTTTGATGATATTCAATAATAACATTGTTTTTCTACATCCGCTTGAACAAACAATTAATAATCTGATTGGTTGACCTCTCTTAGATTCTCCAAAAGTTTGCATTTTTATTTAATCCTTTTGTTTGAAAACTTTCTCCATTTAAATAGACAAAATGAAAATGTTGAAATTGACTTGAGTAAACTCCAAATTAGTTTTAAACTTAGAATATCCTATTCATTTAGTTGAAGAATTGATTTATTTTATTGGTTTAATTGGTTTTTATTCTGAAAAATTTGTAACAAATATTATTGAGGATGTACCTTATTGTATAGGATTTAAGGAATAAATATAAGAAAATATTATGGGTTTAATAAAGGATGTTATACTTTTGATCAAATTAAAAATACCTGAAAATATACAAACAATCAGTTAAACTTTAATGGAAATGACTTCTAAATGAACACAGGAAATTAAAAAATCATCTGATAGAATTATTTTACTGTCAGTTATATTATAATTACTAAGGTTGGAACAAGAACAATTGTACCAAATCGTTCGATATATTTAGGAAATAACACTGCAAAAATTTAGACCATTTGGATGTAATTGAAGTACATTGTAATTTTGTTGAGTCAAGTTTTGAAAAACATTCCAAACATTCTCACAAGGAATCGGAAATACTGTACCCTTTTTTCCAAATGTACCATATGGTTCAAAAATTAGTTAGAAACCAAATGAAATCGATTAAATTCCAATTAGTAAAAATATTCAAAGAATACAATACATTTTGCTAACTTATCAAGATTCGGAAGGAAATGTAGGCTATTACAAAATGAAAGCTAATCAACAGTTTATTTAAGATTGAAGAAAGAAACTTACAAAATATTTCAAATAACAGTATTTTGTTTTAAAAATGGGTCATTTACATGCACACTTACAAAAATATATCAAACACAGTTTTTATTCAAGAAATCACTGCAGCTATAAAAATAAACAATACTAGTTAAAATATTTTTCTATACAGGGTGAGGCAGACCACCCGTACAGTACGTATAGCGGCCAAACCAAACGAGGTAGATTATTCGTAACAACTTAAACCCCCCTATTTCCACTCCAAAGAATTCGGAGAAATTATTTTGAAATCTCTAAAAAACCCCCAAAAAGGGTAGTTTTTGGGGGGTAGGGGTGGTTTTTGGAAAATTTTCAAATGTAAAGGTATGTTGAGTTATACCTCATTTTAAAGTTATTTCTTCACTGATTATTTTGATGCATACATTTTGAACATATCTTGCCGCTTATGTACAGAGTACACCAAAACGTTAAAAAGTCAGGGGTTTGTGGGTAAATTTATTTCAACTACCTGCAAAAATGTAGAGAGACGATATTTTCATTGAAAAATAAAGATGAGATGGCTTATTGAAAAATATCATCAAATGCCACCCTACCCCAAAATTTACACATTTTAAAAATACATAGAATTTTGAAATACTTAACCGCCCCAATCTAAAAAAAATCAAATAGCAACCTAAGTAGTGTTGTACATAATTAGAAAGTTCTTTAAAAAATAAACATTTTGTACGTTTAAAGTTTGTCTCTATCTCCAAGAGTTTCAATACTGTAGTACAAAAATAGATTTTTTAATAATTTTACTCAATGTATTTATTATAAAAGTCAGTGCAATGTGCAAGTAAAAAAAGTTCCAACAGTAAACTCGTCTCTTTCGTTCATGATTGAAAAAGTACCGTATACAATTTTTAAAAGTTTTTTTTTTTAATTTATAAAGGTATTGGAACACTGTAAACTACAATGTATTACGATAAGTGCTGAGTACTCTCATGAAACAGGAAAATTACCCAGTTATTAAATTAGTAAATTTTCAATTATAAAAAGTTTTACACTTAAATTACACAAAATGTATAGGAGAAAACCTGTTGTTATTTAATCATTGATGTGAGTGCCATGGAAGGAAGGAGTATCCTGTCATTATTAAAAAAAAGGAAACACTTCAAACTGGCTTTGAAAATAAATCTACCATGTTACAGCAGCATCATGGTAAATTACCAATATGATAATTATCAATTATCAAACTAAAACCAACAATAACCTAGTAACTGACTGAGGTCAGTTAAGTGAAGTGTTAAAACCGGTGCTCAAACTGCAACCCATTGTTTTCCAGACAGAGTTCAATCCTTGAGGTGAAGCTATCAACAGCTCTAATTATCTCTTCTCTACTGATCGTGTTTATAGCCTCCCTTATCCGCTGCATCATGTCCTCTCTAGTTGTTGGTCTTGATTTATACTCTAGTTCTTTTAGTCTACCCCACAAGTAAAAGTCCATACACGTTAAATCAGGAGATCTCGCTGGGTAGTTCACAGGGCCGCCTCTTCCAATCCATCTGTCATGGTATTGCTCGTTTAGAAATAATCGAGAATCTACAGCGTAGTGTGCTGGTGGCCCATCGTGCATAAACCACATACGTTGTAAGATTTCCTCAGGGATTTCGATCAATAAATTAGGCAAGTGACAAATGAGAAAGTTGATATAAACTACTCGGTCTAGGCGATCGTCAAAGAAGAATGGCCCTACAATTTTTTCACCGATAATAACGCACCAGGTATTTAGTGCCCAGTACCTTTGGTTGTCCACTTCTCGCATCCAGTGTGGGTTTTCAAACGCCCAGTATCTCATATTGTGACGGTTCACTTCTCCATTACTCCTAAACGTGGCCTCAACACACCACAGAATGTTACGGTGAAAGTTTTGATTTTGTTGTGGTTTTTCTCGAGCCCACAAACAAAAGTTCATTCTATGAAGGTAATCATCTCCAGGAGTTCTTGATGTAATGACATCCTATATGGGTGCATTTTATGATCATGAACGATTTTTAAAACAGATCTTTGACTCATACCAGAATCAAGAGTTACTCTTCGTGTAGAATCATGCGGATTCAGTTCAAAGGCTGCCAAAACTTCGGGTGCCCTATCACTTCTCACGGGTCTAGCGAGTTCCTTTCCTTTGTTGTGGTCAGGTTGAACATGACCTGTTTCACGAACTCGACTAGCAAGTCTTTGAAAAACGTTCCTGAAGTGATGTTCGCGGTCTGGGTAACGTTGGGCATAAAGAAGAGCGGCAGCTGAGTAATTTTGGAAACATTCCCCTAACACCATAAGCATCTGGAATGCCTCCTCATTTGAGAACGTAAAAATTTAAATTAATATCTACCTCATACCACGTGGTCACAAGAACAACTGAATAGGGAGACGATAATAACAGAGATTAGTTTTTTTAGGTCTACAATGGAGACAGTTGTAGACCTAACAAATAACCAATTCAAATTCAATAACAAAAATATTTTAACTATTGAAGATGAAAATAATGCATTCTGGTTCTAAGCGAAAGATAATTGTAAAATTTTAGAATATCAAGATACGAAAAAAGCTGTTAGAGAGGAAGTTGATTTTGAATATAATATTTTGAATGCTCTATTTTGATATAAACAAGGCAGGTGATTCGAATCGCCTACCATCAAACTTTTAACCTCACACTGTCTTTATTCTCTGATGTTAGGACCACACAAAAAAGAAGCAAAAAGTTGGGTGACAAAAGAGGTTTTACCCTCAAATAGAAAATAAGAAATAAAAAAATTAAGAAATGAAATGAAAAATCTACAAATCAAAGATTAAACAAAAACTGCAATATCGAAAAACAAAGTACAGTATACAAATTGACTTAATGAAATTAGATCTTGTCTGTAAAGATTTTGATAAACGAAAATACCACTTATTCGTCTTTTACAAATAATCATAAATGTGGAAATATCATTATTATGAGCTCGAAAAAGATAAATACATAAAATATTAAAAGAACTTGAAATTGATTGCCCAGAAATGAAAATTTCATTAATAGATCCTGATCCAAATTGTATAAATCTCTATAACCAAATGAAAGAATCTTTAGATATATACAACGGAAATCATTTTACTACGAATATTACAGAATCTCGATTGATTTATCAAATATCTAAATTACGTGATGAAAAATTTTACTAAACTCTTGCACGATGTTTTTGTTTATAAATGTCTTCCATAACTAGGTAACCATTGAAGAATTCTTCCACATTTACAATGACTTCATTTTTTCCGACTTTCTCGGAAAATTCTTCTAGCGAAACACTTACAAAAAAGCTTTTATCTTTCCTGTTGCCAATTATTAAATTCAGAAATATTCTTAATATCTTTACAAATATAAATTTTGTTCTCTTCTATAGTTAATTTTTCCATTTCGTCATATAATTCTTTGCAATTTTAATTTAAACAATCTTTACAATAAATGTTTAATCTATTTGATATACTATTTTCCTCATAAAACTTCGATAAATCTAATATCGATAAATCTTCGAATAAAACTTTAAATTCTTGACACTTTGTACATTTCTTTTGAGTCTCCAGTTATCAAAAATTTACAGTTTCTACTTTCTCAATTCATATTCATAAAATGTTCCTGTTATTTCTTCATTATTTAAATCTTTTATACTACATGTTACAGGATCTGTGTTTTTAATTTTATCAATTACAATAATTTCTCTAAACCAATTGTTTTTCATTTTTGTTTCTAAATTAGCAATTTTTACATGATCATTAATTGCAAATTTTGTTTTTTTTCTTTTGTGAATTTCTGCTGGAACGTACTTGAACACCATTTTTAGCAAATTTTATCTAAAAAAGAACCTGTATTCTCTCATGTTGAGTTCTGTTATATTTCTCTACAATACTTGATTTCTTTTAATTTTTACCATGATAAATCTTAATGTTATGTTTCCTCAAAAACATCATTAATCTTAATTGTTAAAACCTAAACCTTTATCTATATTTAGTACATTTGGAGGCTTATAAATGATCTTTATCGCATCGTTTATAATGTCTTCAAACGCTTTTGGAACATCTTTTCCGTTTTCCTCTTGATTGATCTTGACAAAACATATTTTGAAAAAGTATCAATAACATTTAACATATACTTAAATTCATCATCTAGCTCTGAATAATTAGAAATTATAACTAAATCTGCTGCCCATAAATCATGAATTCATACAGTTACTATTTTCTCCTTTTAAACTTGTTTCTTACTTGTACATGAATTTCTCTAGCTTAAATCTTTGTTTCTTCAATTCCTTTTGACAATCATCGGTGTTCAATTTGGATTTTTTATAAATTTACTTTTTTTTGTTTTACATTTGGCAAATTTTTGCAAACACATACAATCCATTTTGACTTTAAACAATTTTAGAATCTATATTTTTAGTTTTTTTTCTAATTTGTGGCAGTGAATTAAATCATCTTCAATATACCAGATTTTGCTTTATTCTTATAAAAAAGAACATTAGTGCATCAATCTTATTATCAAGACAATTCTTTTATCATATTTTGAGCTCAGTGCGAACTTGTTTATTGTAATTGTATACAATTGATGATTATAACTTCTAATGCAAATAGTTTCACTAAAAACTGAAGTATTTTCGAACAAACATGTTCTTATATTTTTATTGTTATCGGTTTATTCACTACTTTTCTCGTCATTCCTGTAAAATCTAACTGGATTTTTGTCTAGATATTTTTACAAGTATATTTTCGATTTCAATTCACAAAATTCTACTAAAACTTCACTATTCAATTCATCTTTGAATTTTCCTATAACTTTCTTATATTTATTAGTGAAAGACTCTCATGAATCTTATGAATAATTCTCATTAATTATTCTTTGGATAATCACTTGTGTCAAAATCATTTATATTTTATTTAATAATTTTATATGGATTCTTCTTCATTGGAATGAAAAACTGTCTGTATCCATGTAACATAGATTCAAATCTGTATCACGTTTCTTTATTTTATCATAATAAAACTTATACATTAACAATTTTGATACTTCAAGAACTAAAAATTCAATATAAGTTGTTTTGTTAAATTTAACTTTTTGTTTGTACATATAACTAGCAATATAATTTTCATCAAATATCTTCACGAAGCAATTAATGTTTGTTTTTTGGTTTGCTAGTTTCATTGAGAATTGTTCATTTCCTAAGTTTATATCGCAACTATTTCGCACATTTTCCATAAACTGAGTTGTTCATTAACTTGTAAAACAGTTATAGATCAGATTTTTTTTTCATTAAATTTACTGTTTCATTTTAGATTCGTTTGTGGTCTTTTAAACAGTATTTTTATTCAATTTCTGTTTGCTCCAAAATTGCCCTAGAATCCTCATATTCACATCTACTTGTGTATAATCTCAATAAAAATTGAATCACAAAAGTACTTGCTCCACCGAGATTCAAACCCGGATCCTCTCACTTGCCGAGTGAGAATGCTACCACTATAACACAGAGCCCTTAATTTGTACTGTTCAATTATATTATACTTAGCTGTTTCTGTCACATAAGCGTTTAAATAACCAAACTAACATATAATCTGAATACCAAGTATCTATTAAACGACATTAATTTACATTCATTAAATTGGTATGAATGGGAATAACCGAATTTAATTTCAACAAAATTGAATCACAAAGAGTACTTAATTCGCTGGGACTTGAACCCGAATCTCTGACCGGGTGAGTGTGTTACCACTACACCTCATATACAACATGTAGGTTATATGTTCAATAAATATAAAAATACTGGACATTTTGGTTTCCTCCACGTACATATTTATAACACACTTTTAATAATTAAAAAAACAATAAAATATATTTTAAAATCATACTAGCCACTTCGATCATATTATTTTGGGATAAAGACAGCAGATATTCATAATAATCTATTTTAAAGCAGGAGTGTAAAAAGAAAAATCACTTTATAAGAATGGAAGACACTGCGAAGGAAAACAAGTTCCTTATTAAAAAAGTTTGCGGACTGTAATGTAGAGTATTCTATTAAAGTTGATGAAGGCAAGTTAAATTAATACCTCCACTGTCAGGCAGCTGCGTCGCGATACATTCATAAAACACGCAGCTCCCTGTCCCAGCCATAGTGCACGTGCTCCAGACGGCCTCCACTGTCTGGGAATTAGGTCATGACACATTGATACAGCACGCAGCTCCCTGTCCCAGCCATAGCGCACGTGCTCCAGACGGCCTCCACTGTCTGGGAGTTAGGTCATGACACATTGATACAGCACGCAGCTCCCTGTCCCAGCCATAGTGCACGTGCTCCAGACGGCCTCCACTGTCTGGGAATTAGGTCATGACACATTGATACAGCACGCAGCTCCCTGTCCCAGCCATAGTGCACGTGCTCCAGACGGCCTCCACTGTCTGGGAGTTAGGTCATGACACATTGATACAGCACGCAGCTCCCTGTCCCAGCCATAGTGCACGTGCTCCAGACGGCCTCCACTGTCTGGGAGTTAGGTCATGACACATTGATACAGCACGCAGCTCCCTGTCCCAGCCATAGTGCACGTGCTCCAGACGGCCTCCACTGTCTGGGAGTTAGGTCATGACACATTGATACAGCACGCAGCTCCCTGTCCCAGCCATAGTGCACGTGCTCCAGACGGCCTCCACTGTCTGGGAGTTAGGTCATGACACAATGATACAGCACGCAGCTCCCTGTCCCAGCCATAGTGCACGTGCTCCAGACGGCTTCCACTGTCTGGGAGTTAGGTCATGACACATTGATACAGCACGCAGCTCCCTGTCCCAGCCATAGTGCACGTGCTCCAGACGGCCTCCACTGTCAGGCAGAAGCGTCGTGACACATTGATACAGCACGCAGCTCCCTGTCCCAGCCATGGTGCACATGCTCCAAACGGCCACCACTGTCAGGCAGAAGCGTCGTGACACATTGATACAGCACGCAGCTCCCTGTCCCAGCCATGGTGCATATGCTCCAAACGGCCACCACTGTCAGGCAGAAGCGTCGTGACACATTGATACAGCACGCAGCTCCCTGTCCCAGCCATGGTGCACGTGCTCCAGACGGCTTCCACTGTCAGGCAGAAGCGTCGTGACACATTGATACAGCACGCAGCTCCCTGTCCCAGCCATGGTGCACGTGCTCCAGACGGCCTCCACTGTCTGGGAGTTAGGTCATGACACATTGATACAGCACGCAGCACCCTGTCCCAGCCATAGTGCACGTGCTCCAGACGGCCTCCACTGTCTGGGAGTTAGGTCATGACACAATGATACAGCACGCAGCTCCCTGTCCCAGCCATGGTGCACGTGCTCCAGACGGCTTCCACTGTCAGGCAGAAGCGTCGTGACACATTGATACAGCACGCAGCTCCCTGTCCCAGCCATGGTGCATGTGCTCCAGACGGCTTCCACTGTCTGGCAACTGCGTCGTGACACATTGATGCAGCACGCAGCTCCCTGTCCCAGTTATGGTGCACGTGCTCCAGACGGCTATATATTTTGGGGAGCTATTACTGATAGCAGATTATTTAAAAAAAGTAATTTTTTTCTATTCTAATTTTTTTATTTTATTCAATGAATAAAGTTCGTTGCATGTGGAATATAAAAATAACACAAGCTTGCTGAAGAGCTAATGACAGATAAAATACCGTACTAATTGGACTTGGTCAGTGGAAACGCCCTAGTCATTAGTGATTCCAGACTAAATATTACAAACATGTTAATTTATGGCAAGGTACAGATTTAGTTACGTTTCAATTGATAAAGTACGAAAACGTATGAGATATTTTTGTGTGGGTACATGCTTTTAGTTTGACTACTGAATTCCAATACATGTTTACTGACGTCTGAGAGCTTACAATGCACACATATTGATTCTAGAATATGAGTTAGTTTTTTGTAAATATTGGTTATTTTAGTAATTTTTATCATTATTAATTATGAAGAGAGTGATGAAGAGGAGTTTTTGTACTTGCCCACTGATGTTGACAGAAAAAATATGCAAAGTGATTTTTCAAAGAAAGGAGCAACAAAGAGAAAAAAGAGCTTTTCACAGAATGCTATTTAATCTCGATCTCTTTAACATAGAAATTTAAGTCTTGTTCTATACCAGTTTAAAAGTCTTTCCTTTTATTACTATGTCTGTAACCTTTGGGCTTAACTGTAGCTTAAGACCTCTTACCTTTATTTTTAATATGATTCTGGAACAAGGTAAATATCCAAAAGCTTTTAAGATAAGTAAAGTTACACCCATTTATAAAAAAGGAGATAAACTTAATCCATCAAGTTATCGCCCAATTTCCTTGATACCAATATTTAGTAAAATTTTAGAAGGGTGTATAAAAATGCAACTAAATCTTTTCTTTGTACAAAATAATTTGTTCTCCGATCAACAATTTGGATTCATCTCTGGAAGTAGTACTGTAAAAGCTGTAGAAAGAGTAGTGGAAAAAATTCTTTTAAATTTTGAAAGTAAGTTTCTGACGTCTGCAACACTGATAGATTTATCAAAGGCCTTTGACTGTATTTCTCATGAATTAATAGTGAAAAAATTGTTTTGTTATGGTATTAAGAATAATGAACTAAATCTTTTCAAATCATTCCTTAGTTATAGAGAGCAGATGGTTGTACAAGGGCAAGACAAATCTAATTTTAGAGAAATAAAAGTGGGTGTCCCGCAAGGTTCAGTGTTAGGACCTTTACTCTTCGTTATTGCCATCAATGACTTAGCTTTTAATACACCGTGTACAACAATATTGTACGCTGACGATACCACTCTCGTAAATTTTGATCAAAATCTTGATGAACTTGTTAAGTTAGGAAACCAGGCTGTTAAAAGGGCATTAGATTGGTTTGGGGCTAATAAACTTATGGTAAACAACAGCAAAACTGAAAAAATCAATTTCTCTTTGAATCGCTCAATATATAAAGACATTAAGCCTGTAAAGCTTTTGGGAATGTATCTAGATAGTAGGTTAAGCTGGGATTATCACATTGAAAAACTGTGTAAAAAACTGGCAAGGGTATCCTATTTTTTGAGAAGGTTAAAAAACTGTGTATCAAGAAATATGCTAATTATGGCCTACTATGCATTTTTTCAATCTCATTTGCGTTATGGCATAACCCTATGGGGTAACTCTTGTAATTCCGTAAAAGTTTTTGTATGGCAAAAAAAGCCCTTAGGATAATAAAAAATGTTAAACCTTGGGCGTCGTGTGTAGAAAAATTTTAAAGAACTAGAAGTAATGACCCTTTATCATTTATATATATATATATATATATATATATATATATATATATATATATATATATATATATATATATTGCTGTTTAATTAGTGTTAAAGAGAGTCTTGAGTTGTTTAAAGTACGGCAGGAAGTACATAGATATCCAACTAGATCAAATTATTTCTTAGAATTGCCTCAAATAAAATTAGAGAAAACCAATAGAAGTCACATTAAAATGAAACTTAAAATTTTTAACAAATTACCTGAAAAGGCATGGACTGTACCCCTGCAAAGTTTTAAAAAAATAACAGAAAGGTGGTTTAAACAAAATGTTTTTTATTCAGTGAATGATTTTTTGAACTGTGATATTAGTAGCCTAAGATTTTAAATTATTTATTCATTTATTTATGATATTTTTAACTGTGTGTAGATTCAAATTTTAAATCTTACATTAACTTTAGTAAATAATTTATGTACATAGTTTAGTTTATTTATTGATTTCATATTTATTCAATTGACTTACATGAAAAATATGTGCCTAATATGTAGGGCTATTTTTTACGGTTTATATGCTGTGATCATTGTAAATAATTAGTTATGACTTTGACAATTGCATTTCTATGGATTGCCTAACGACAATAAAAACCTATAAAATAAATAAAAATAAAAAAATACATCCCATACGAAGCCAAAATATTTTCAATTAGTAACAGTATTTTTTCGACTCTAGTCTAAAGGCATATCAACCAAAAACATTAAAAAAAAAAAATAATTGTTACAACATTTTAAACACAAAATAACGTAAAAATGTTTGTCTAAATCGAAGAGGTTTAATTACTCGTATCACTACACTCAAGTCAGTGTTTAAATCCCATATTTTAAACTCAAAATGTATACAGTTGGCAAGTGTTGCATCTCATATGAAGAAATATGTGAGTTTTCCATGAGCAAATATTTTCGGATATGTTAATACAACAAGTATTTCACACAAGTTCTCATAAATGCGTACCAGTGTAAATGTACCTTTTCCGGATCATGAATAGCGAGTGCTTGCAGTTCCAAGACGAACTAAAACACAACTACTTGTTAAGTAATGTTGGCACCAGTAATAATTGGTAACAAAACTATAATTGTATTGTAGTATGTACAGATAAAAGGGGAGCTGGGGTCCCTGCAGATAGTCCTGTCAAGTTAAAAGGCCCGGCGCATACACAACTATTACAAGTTGTTGAGTATGGACACCAGCGATAATTGGTAACAAAACTATCATTGTATTGTAGTATGTACAGATAAAAGGGGAGCTGGGGTCCCTGCAGATAGTCCTGTCAAGTTAAAAGGCCCGGCGCATACACAACTACTACAAGTTGTGGAGTGTGGACACCATCGATAATTGGTAACAAAACTATCATTGTATTGTAGTATGTACAGATAAAAGGGGAGCTGGGGTCCCTGCAGATAGTCCTGTCAAGTTAAAACGCCCGGCGCATACACAACTACTACAAGTTGTTGAGTATGGACACCAGTAATAATTGTCAAAACTGTCAATGTATTGCGTTATGTACAGATAAATGCTGGGGTACCTGAAGACAGTCCGGTTAAGTGACAAAGGCCAGCTTGTACACAACTACTTAAAGGTTTTGAGTGTTGACACCAGCGATAATTGGTATCAAAACTATCCTTGTATTGCGTTATGTACAGATAAATGCTGGGGTACCTGAAGACAGTCCGGTTAAGTGACAAAGGCCAGCTTGTACACAACTACTTAAAGGTTTTGAGTGTTGACACCAGCGATAAAGACTGCGTCTATTTTGTGCTATGTACAGATGGAAGAGATGAGGGGTACCTGCAGATAGTCCTGCCAAGTGACAAGACCCGTCGCATACACAACTACTACAAGTTGTTGAGTGTTGACACCAGCGATAATTGGTATCAAAACTATAATAATTGTATTGTGCTATGTACAGATGGAGGGGGAGCTGGGGTACCTGCAGATAGTCCTGCCAAGTGACAAAGCCTGGCGCACACATAACTACTACAAGTTGTCGAGTGTGGACACCAGTAATAATTAATATCAAAACTATCCTTGTATTGTGCTTATGTACAGATGGAAGAGATGAGGGGTACCTGCAGATAGTCCTGCCAAGTGACAAGACCCATCGCATACACAACTACTACAAGTTGTCGAGTGTGGACACCAGTAATAATTAATATCAAAACTATAATTGTATTGTGCTATGTACAGATGGAAGAGATGAGGGGTACCTGCAGATTGTCCTGCCAAGTGACAAGACCCATCGCATACACAACTACTACAAGTTGTCGAGTGTGGACACCAGTAATAATTAATATCAAAACTATCCTTGTATTGTGCTTATGTACAGATGGAAGAGATGAGGGGTACCTGCAGATAGTCCTGCCAAGTGACAAGACCCGTCGCATACACAACTACTACAAGTTGTTGAGTGTTGACACCAGCGATAATTGGTATCAAAACTATAATTGTATTGTGCTATGTACAGATGGAGGGGGAGCTGGGGTACCTGCAGATAGTCCTGCCAAGTGACAAAGCCTGGCGCACACATAATTACTACAAGTTGGTGGAGCGACAACGCAACAACCCACCTACGCCACATAACTTGTGAGTGTTGGTATAAGTGGTTTATCGAATTATTATTTATTTAGCTTTGGTATTTATAGTTAATATGATTAATTTATCTTTCTTTGACTATCTACTTTACATAGATAACACATTGACGCAAAAGTTAGCTTAATCATTATTATTATCTTACTTAAATGTAAACAAAAATTGTAATGTTATATTTGATCCACAATCATGTAATATAGGCATGTAATAATGCTACGCCTTTTGTAGCATCATGTGTATATCCCAGGTGTGTATCTATTTTTGTAGCAACATCAAACTTCCGCAGACTTGATGTGTCCGATAGGTGTGTTTGTCTGAAAAAATCGGATCACTGTAATAGCTCAGATTACGTATATAAATTATTTTTTTCATAAGATGTTTTGTAAAGATAAGTGAAAAAGGGTCCGTTTGTTCTTTCGTGAACGAATTGGATCCGTGGAACGGCTAATACCATAGATGATGGATGTTCTCTTAGTGATTGTAAGATGTTTTGGAAAGATAAGTGAAAAAGGGTCCGGTTGTTCTTTCGTGAACGAATTGGATCCGTGGAACGGCTAATACCATAGATGATGGATGCTCTCTTAGTGATTGTAAGATGTTTTGGAAAGATAAGTGAAAAAGGGTCCGTTTGTTCTTTCGTGAACGAATTAGATCCGTGGAACGGCTAATACCATAGATGATGGATGTTCTCTTAGTGATTGTAAGATGTTTTGGAAAGATAAGTGAAAAAGGGTCTGGTTGTTCTTTCGTGAACGATTGGATCGGTGGAACGGCTAATACCATAGATGATGGATGCTCTCTTAGTGATTGTAAGATGTTTTGGAAAGATAAGTGAAAAAGGGTCTGGTTGTTCTTTCGTGAACGAATTGGATCGGTGGAACGGCTAATACCATAGATGATGGATGCTCTCTTAGTGATTGTAAGATGTTTTGGAAAGATAAGTGAAAAAGGGTCTGGTTGTTCTTTCGTGAACGAATTGGATCGGTGGAACGGCTAATACCATAGATGATGGATGCTCTCTTAGTGATTGTAAGATGTTTTGGAAAGATAAGTGAAAAAGGGTCTGGTTGTTCTTTCGTGAACGAATTGGATCGGTGGAACGGCTAATACCAGAGATGATGGATGCTCTCTTAGTGATTGTAAGATGTTTTGGGAAGATAAGTGAAAAAGGGTCTGGTTGTTCTTTCGTGAACGAATTGGATCCGTGGAACGGCTAATACCATAGATGATGGATGCTCTCTTAGTGATTGTAAGATGTTTTGGAAAGATAAGTGAAAAAGGGTCTGGTTGTTCTTTCGTGAACGAATTGGATCAGTGGAACGGCTAACTTCGGTGTAATACTTCCAAGTGTGGTTTCTGAAGAGGTTAATTTATAGTTCATTTTTCCAAACTCTTTGTACAAATTTATGAAATATGAATCATATGTTAGGGAATTGTCAAACAACTATCTTAATGCAATATTCATTTCATATTTTGTAACAATGTATCCAATTTAACTTCTTAATATTCTGTTGATTGAATCTTAATTTTATTCAATAAGATGTGTTTTTGCAACATAAAATTAATTGGAATGTTTATCTTCTATCTATATGCATGTTCACAGAAAATTTGAGTAATCTTGGAATTTGTTAATATTTAACTATATAAACGAGGATTAGTCTAATGGAATATGTATTGTTATTTATATTTTCTATAACTTCTGATGGTCACTAATATTAATCACAGCAGTTTCTTGGAAAGTAACGATTTATTATATGTTACTCAAATATACAAAGTATGTGGCCAAACTTTGAATTTTTAGTTGATGAATTGTATAATCTTAACTTTTTTTAAATTTCGTAGTGCTTACTGAAGTTTTGATTGCTAGTAACAAAATAAATTTGTATAAAATTGATGGTTACAAAACTCTCAGTCATTGTAACGAAGGTTATCGATCGGGTGGAGCCGTGGTGTACGCTCGGTCCTGTTATCAGTGCAGTGTAGACAGACGTACTGACAGACGTGCGGTCGGCTGACTGTCTCCAACTCACTTGCCACACAGATAGCAGTGTACAGGTTGCATGGCGTCCCGATAGCGCGATTCCTCATTGATATCGAGCACCTGATAGCATGCTGTGTTGAAAAAACCGTGATTTTTACAGGTGATAAAAACTGTAATATTTTGGCTATAACTATGGGCTAAGTATCCCATCTATGAACCGGCTACAATAGTAGGCAAAAGTAAATCGTGCATTCATTCCTGATTTGTCACACTTAATAAAATCACGCATAACGTTAAATACGATGTTGCATCTTGGCATTACAGATCATTTGATGGTTGTTTTAAGAGTAAATAATTAAACGAAAAACTTTAATAAAATGCACAATGATATAACTGTTTCAAAGATCGATTATAGCAAATTGGAATTGGAATTGGAGAGCATAAAATGGGCACAAATCTGTAATGATAATTGAGTTTTAAATTCATTTGATTTGTTTATTAATATTTTGTAAAATCCTATAAATTAATGCAACGAGAAACCCGAAATTAAAAATATCTTATGTAAACAAACATTTTGGATAACTGATTGTTTATATAGAGGAGTTGATAGAAGGAAAATGATCTTTAGACTTATGATTTCTTGACCTTCAATTATAAATTGAAGGAATACTACAGATCATTTAGAAATAGTCTGAAAGTCAATATGAGAGAAGCTATAGAAAAGTATTCTTTGAAAAAATTGAGACTCACGAGACCAATGGAGAGTAATAAATGATTTTATTGGAGAAAATCGAGAAAAAAATTAAATTAATAAAATAGAAAAGGATCACTTACACACAATTACTGATGAAAAGGAGATTGCATCAGAAACTCTTTTATGCACCGAAAGCCATTAAAAACATGATTATTAATACTCAAAACCAAACCATACAATCTTTGAAAAACAATATATCGTCTGGAAACGAAAACATTAACAATTCCATTTTAGAGAGATGACCTGAATATTGTTCCAGTTCTGACAGATACATTCAATCGAAGCATGTTAGAAATATATCTTGCTTAAAAGTATCCGTTTTAATTCCACCGTTTAAACGTGGAAGTAGAGAAAATATAATTGTTATAGACATATTTCTATGCTTTTTGTGTTCGCAAAAAAAAAAACGATTTTTTTATCTTTATCAACGTGTGGCTGCCTAAGCACAAAATAATTTTGATTTAGAGAAAGAATGAGTACGGAAGATGTTTTGTTGGCTTTTTGAAGGATATTTATGATGGCAAAAATGTGTAGCTTTCCATACTGACATAACGTCTTTGATAAAGTGGATCGTTAGATATTATTAGAAAAGTTATGGTTAGCGGGTGTGAGGGGTCTTCCCCACAAATGGTTTGAAAGTTATTTAAAAGATAGAAAGCAGTGTGTGAGAATAGGTTCGGTTCTGGGTCCAATTATTTTCTTTTGTACATAAATGACCTATGTAATGGAGGACTAAATGGCAAATTGACGGCTTTTGCCGATGATACAGCACTGATGTACTCTGATTACTATTTAGATACTATTCGTAGACAAATGAATGATTAATGATGAAGTTTTAAATTTTTGGTTTAATAAAGTTTCAATAATTCTAAGTGACAAAACTAAATTCATCATGTTTAACGAGGCACAAGTGATTTTGAATATGATGTTACAATCATAATTTTACCTGCTCTGTGAGTAACGTTTGCAATTATATTAAGATTGAAAAAGTGAGAAGATACAAATACCTTGGGCTAAAGATTACCCCAAATTTATTTTGGAAAGGTCATGTAAATTCACTGAAAAAAGAGTTTTATAAAGGTTTGTGAAATTTTTATTTGTTGAGTGATGTATGTCCTCTAAGCTTGCTGCTGAATGATATTCGCATTATTACTAAATCAAATAAGACCGATCATTGCCACTATTTTTAAAGTTAAAAATATCCCATTTACGAAATCCGTAAATATGGAAATACGGATAAAGTATGGAAACTATTTTTCGTAAGAAGCTCATACCCGGCCCTCACACGTAATGTAAGGTATAATTTCCGAAGTTTGCTTGTCTAAAGCCTAATCTAACTATTTTCAAACTTTTAATGCTCCAAGATTATTTTATCTTATTTCCGTTTTAATAAATCATTTAGCAGCATTAAATCGATTTTTAAAAGGAAAAAAATGTGTGATTGCGAAAGCTTTCTGAGAATTGCCCAATTAAAAAAATTAATAGTGTGTATGTTTTAGTTCGCTTTTTGTTACCTTTTATATTGAATTACAATTAATCTATATTATTTATATATATATATATATATATATATATATATATATATATATATGACTTGATTTATACATTTTGTATTGATTTATTATATATTATGTAGTGGCTCAATCCTTCTTCGAGTTTTATTTTACTATGTTAGATTTATCTTATATGCATCCTTCATCGCGTTTTTACCTTTTGGATGTCACAATTATTGAGTTTTTTTTGACGTAAGTGTTTTTTTGTTGTTGTCTACATTTTATTTGTTTGAAGATTATATTATTATTTACTTATTTGTAAGTTTGTAAATATTTTATGATTGATGCTTTTGTATTGTTTGATATTTTTATTTTGTATGAACCTCTTTTAAATTTTGTTAATACTTTGAAATAAAATTGTTTGAAATAAAATGAGATGTATGATAAAGCACCTTGAAATAAAATTGTTTGAAATAAAATGAGATGTATGATAAAGCACCTTGAAATAAAATTGTTTGAAATAAAATGAGATGTATGATAAAGCACCTTGAAATAAAATTGTTTGAAATAAAATGAGATGTATTATAAAGCATCTTGAAATAAAATTGTTTGAAATAAAATGAGATGTATGATAAAGCACCTTGAAATAAAATTTGTTTGAAATGAAATGAGATGTATTATAAAGCACCTTGAAATAAAATTGTTTGAAATAAAATGAGATGTATGATAAAGCACCTTGAAATAAAATTGTTTTAAATAAAATGAGATGTATGATAAAGCACCTTGAAATAAAATTGTTTGAAATAAAATGAGATGTATGATAAAGCACCTTGAAATAAAATTGTTTGAAATAAAATGAGATGTATGATAAAGCACCTTGAAATAAAATTGTTTGAAATAAAATGAGATGTATGATAAAGCACCTTGAAATAAAATTGTTTGAAATAAAATGAGATGTATGATAAAGCATCTTGAAATAAAATTGTTTGAAATAAAATGAGATGTATGATAAAGCACCTTGAAATAAAATTGTTTGAAATAAAATGAGATGTATGATAAAGCACCTTGAAATAAAATTGCTTGAAATAAAATGAGATGTATTATAAAGCATCTTGAAATAAAATTGTTTGAAATAAAATGAGATGTATGATAAAACACCTTGAAATAAAATTGCTTGAAATAAAATGAGATGTATTATAAAGCATCTTGAATTAAAATTGTTTGAAATAAAATGAGGTGTATTATAAAGCATCTTGAAATAAAATTGTTTGAAATAAAATGAGATGTATGATAAAGCACCTTGAAATAAAATTGTTTGAAATAAAATGAGATGTATGATAAAGCACCTTGAAATAAAATTGTTTGAAATAAAATGAGATGTATGATAAAGCACCTTGAAATAAAATTTGTTTGAAATAAAATGAGATGTATTATAAAGCATCTTGAATTAAAATTGTTTGAAATAAAATGAGATGTATGATAAAGCACCTTGAAATAAAATTGCTTGAAATAAAATGAGATGTATTATAAAGCATCTTGAATTAAAATTGTTTGAAATAAAATGAGGTGTATTATAAAGCATCTTGAAATAAAATTGTTTGAAATAAAATGAGATGTATGATAAAGCACCTTGAAATAAAATTGTTTGAAATAAAATGAGATGTATGATAAAGCACCTTGAAATAAAATTGTTTGAAATAAAATGAGATGTATGATAAAGCACCTTGAAATAAAATTTGTTTGAAATGAAATGAGATGTATTATAAAGCATCTTGTACAGGAAATATCAAGTGTATATTTACTGTACAAAGCAGATAAAAATTTTTCCGTAGCACTCGTTCATACTCCTTTGTTCCTTCAAAGAATGTAAAGAAGTGTTTTGTAGGATGAGAACCCCGGAACTTGACACGCCTCAATCCTCGGCACGCACCGGCGGAACATGCAACTTCCCCGTCATTTTTGCATAGACAGAACAATGACGAATATTCACTTCAAACCTCCAGTTCTCCATTGAACTGCCTCTGAGGTGTGGAATAGTTGCCCATGGATTAAGCGAATCTGTGGGTTAAGATACGTTAATGCGTGAAATAGTACTTAAAGTGTTCCTGGGCAGTAATGTTACTGTGTTTCAACTGCCGTTATGCCTTGAAAGTCGCTTAATACCCTTCCTTGCATGGTTTAGACAGTTAAGTCCATGTCTCCTTATTTCGTTAGGTAAAGAAACACACACATATATATATATATATATATATATATATATATATATATATATATACAGGGGGGTGCAAAAGTAGGTATACAGTAATTAAATATGTTAAAGAATAAGTAGGTTTATTTCTACAAAAACTAAACTTTTACAATCTATTTTAAGAGCGTTAAGAAACAGAAATTAACTCTTAAAAGTGTTGTACTTCACCAATACACTTACTTCCTTTTGTGTTCAAATTGTTTGCCTTCACAGTCAACACACTGCTGTAACCTTGAAGTTACGCTTAAACACACTTTTCGGCAAAGTTCTTTATTTTCATCTATGTCTTGGCAAGCTTGGCGAATGAATTCAACCATCTGATTAAGATCACGAGGTTTTTTCGAAAAAACCTTGTCTTTGACAACTCCCCAAAAGAAAAAATCCATCGGTGTCAGATCGGGAGATCTTGCTGGCCATTCAAACCGATCCTCTTCGACCGATCCACGAGTTATAGGAAACTCCCGATTTAGTAGGTCACGCACGATTGCCGCATAGTGGGCAGGAGCTCCATCTTGTTGGAAGTAGAATTCCTCATTACCCTGCTGGATTTTGATTTGTGGTATAACGTCAGTCAGCATGTTACTGTATATATATATATATATATATATATATATATATATATATATATATATATATATATATATATAAAATATATATAAACTCACACATACACACATATATATTATAGCCTAAGAAGAACCTCTCGAATCCTGAATAATCATAATATAATTTGATAAATAGTTAAAAATATAATAGTTCATATATTTTGTTGAACATAATTATATTTATTTAAATTAATGCATCTAATGAACAACATTCGTACAAAAACAAAGTGCATTGCACCCGTTGCCGATTTGATTGAATATAGAACCATTATACGTGGGTAATTCTGGCTAAAGTTATGATGAGATGTTCTTTAATAAGACCTTTAGTTAAATAATAGCAATAGACTGTTCTATCTAGTGCCATAATGAAATTGAACGTTTATTAAAACAAAAAAAAACAGTTTCTAACAGCTTTATTTCAATCCCAAAACAGAACAGTATCAGTGAAATCCCAAATTCAATAAAGTACAAGGAAAGTCGGAATCAATTACTGATATATTCACGCTGACAGTAATAATAAAAGGTCTCCTCCATGTTGTACAGGACCACACCACTCTTCATACATCACGTGGTCCGCACACCAGGTTGACAGTTATAGAGTATTTATGAATGACATCGCTGCAGCCAACTCCTGAGTCAGGGGAGGTGGAACTACCCCGCCTCTCCCCTCCAACCACCCCTAGTGTATTACAACCATTGTCTAAACACAGTTTATCCACTTGTTGTTGTCAGTCCACGCTCTCACCGCGCCGCAGAGAGCTCTACCGCTTTCGTGGTTACTCTTACTCATTTTATTCCTGTTTTCGAGAATATTATTGTAGTTTCTCCCCATATATTTATTATTGTTCATTATTTACAGTTCTCTATGATGGAAATATATTTTCCAATTTATAAATACATTTTTAAATTTTGATATTCTTATTCGTAATAATTATAATTTTTGTTATTGTATGGTTATCATAAGTAACTAACTAAATCTTACTTTGGCCCTTTAAACAATAATATCAAAACATGATTGAAAAAATTTTCTGTCCGATTCATTGATTCATACCCGATCTACAATTATTTTGCTTAAAAAGAAGGAAACTTTATGGATCTACTAAACTTTTAAGTTACAAATAACTTAAGCTTGTTGTTAGCAAGATTATCTTGCTGTAAAATAATCTTTTTGCAAGTGGTTTGAAATTCTATGGAGACATATTTTACGTTCTTATGAGTTACATAGTGCACTTATGTTTGATTTTTCTTGCCGGAAAGTTGTTGTCAATGTGGTAATGTATGGAACCAGTGTTTGACGTGACATTTTTAATCTACGTAATATCTCGGATGTTCTTTTATTGAAAATAAAGAAGGTGCGGCCATAATACGTACAGGAGTGTCTCGGTTGTTGCCTCCTGACGACTGAAGAACTTCCCCAGTCAGTGATCCTCTTGTCACCGAGATGTCGATGGAACAGTTGCCCGGGGAGGAAGACATCACCGTAGTTTTGCCGAGTGATCCGGCATGGCGCCTCGAGGTATATTTCAAGATGATTGCCAAGCAGAAGGAGCTGGAGTGAGTAGTCTATCATAATAATGTCAGTCAAAATTTCCAGTTGTACCTAAATGAGAAATTAGTTTCTCAAATACCACAGAACTTCCCATTTCTAATGAAATAACTAGCAGCAAGCGTGTAGTTTCACCTAAAAACATTCTTCGTAGTGCAACATTTTTTGTTATCGGCGTAGATAATTTAAAAGTGTTGTTATCTAATAGTGAATAAAGCATAGTTAAAGAAGTACAACAAATATCACAACAATTTAACTTGAACTAAACCTGAGATACAAATTTACAACTTGAACAACATAAGTTTTGCAAGTTTGCTTCCTTGTAAAACCATGGACACCAAGCCCACGATATATTAATGTTATAATGAAATTAAGTAACTATACAATGGGGTTTATAAAACTATTGCTGCTCGTAATAAAGATGTTTATTCATGATTAGGATGACGCAGTAATATTCTTTTTCGTGATTTTACGCATAATACGAGCTCGTAGTTATCGATTACTGCACAGATCCTTGGCCCAACTACCCAAAATCAGTTTACTTATAAACAAGAGAATCATTGGGCCAACGATCAGTTGTTTAATCGGACCGATTTGCTTAATAAAGCAAAAAATAATCTAAACAGTTCGTTGGCCCAACGAACTTTATTTGCAATTTAAAAAGTAAATATACACTCAAGGTTCGTTGGCCTAACAAACCTAAAATTGTCTATTAAAAACTAATAGCTTATGTGGGTCGTTGGGCTAACGACCCCATTTTTATAAGTAGTACGATTTTAAAATACAGGTTCGCTTACATCACTGTTTGTTGGGCCAACGACACGCTTTATAAATTATAGAGGTTCGATTAGTCCACTGGGTCGTTGGCCCAACGATCCCATAAAATAAAGCATTTAATTACTCCATTGACCGTTAGTCCACTACGGCGCGATCAGGGGCGAGCGGCGGCGGCAGCCGTTCCTCTTACACTGTAATAATCAGCGTTTTCTTCCAAAATGAGTGTGAATACATTTGATGCAAATATATTAATTAAATAAAAAGCATGTATTAGTATTATTTTATAGTATTATTTTGGTGTCGGTAAAGAACAAACTACATTGGTAGAACAAAATACCGTTGTTCAATGGTTTATATTAAGTTAATATAAACTTAATATATTTTATATTCCGTTTTATTACATTTTACCGATTAAAAAATATTCTTATTATACATAACTGATCAAACCGTACTGTTGGAGTACTTACTTTTTGTGATTCAATCTTTATTGAAACTACATAAGTATCGATCGTTTTGGTAATATATACGTGTACATGTATAAGTTAAAGAACTGGCCAATTCTCTTCAAAAATCCATTGTAATATTTTTAATTTTTCTTTTAACTGGTAAACTTTTTTAGATATATATAAACTATATATACAATGCATATCAAAGAAACCGATATAAATAATAAAAAATTAATTGGAATTTTTACTGCAAAAACTCAATTGACAGAATTTTTCGAACCTTAAAATAGAGACCGGTGAAGAAATAATACAAATTGTTAATGCGATGTGAGAGAAAGGAAAATGGAATTCTATACGAAGTTAATCTGAAAACGAAATATATCTGTTAGGCCGTTAGTTATAAGTAGAATAGTGTAAATTGTGGTACTGTTTTAGGAACACAAAGTTGTTAGTAAAACGTAGATAATGATTATAGTTTGTTTGTTTTTTTATTATTTTTAGTCCACAAGCAATAATTATTTTTTATCAGTTATGGAATGTCTAAATAAATATGTCTGATGTTGAAGAACTGATTTCGTGTGTAAACCTTTACACACACTAAGTATTTGTTAGGTCGTGTTTTCCTCAGCTAAATTCCAAATTCATAAAAGCAAACTTGAATTGTTGTCTCTGTGACAAGTCTTGTTATAATTACTAACAGTGTTAAGTTGAAGTAAAAGTTTTCTTTGACACCTCTGTAGCTTTATACACTGTGAAGCCTAATAAGAATAGTGACAACTGTCGATCATAACATGCAGTCGCAGTCAACGAGTCAATATCATTTTATTCAGTTTTCATTAGGCGTGATGCTTTTCCTTCAAATTAATATACATCCAAGTACATAGTAAAAAGGTTACTTACTAGACTTACACGGCCAGTGTCATAACCAAAATCTATCTTTACCAATATACACCGCTTAAAAATAATGCTTACATAATTAAATTCTTGATTTCCTTCGGTCTAACCATGAAAAACTACCCTCAGTGACAATATTATTTCGGTTTAAGATCTGTTGTCTGAAGATATGCAGTCGCAGTCAACGAGTCAATATCATTTTATTCAGTTTTCATTAGGCGTGATGCTTTTCCTTCAAATTAATATACATCCAAGTACATAGTAAAAAGGTTACTTACTAGACTTACACGGCCAGTGTCATAACCAAAATCTATCTTTACCAATATACACTGCTTAAAAATAATGCTTACATAATTAAATTCTTGATTTCCTTCGGTCTAACCATGAAAAACTACCCTCAGTGACAATATTATTTCGGTTTAAGATCTGTTGTCTGAAGATATGCAGTCGCAGTCAACGAGTCAATATCATTTTATTCAGTTTTCATTAGGCGTGATGCTTTTCCTTCAAATTAATATACATCCAAGTACATAGTAAAAAGGTTACTTACTAGACTTACACGGCCAGTGTCATAACCAAAATCTATCTTTACCAATATACACCGCTTAAAAATAATGCTTACATAATTAAATTCTTGATTTCCTTCGGTCTAACCATGAAAAACTACCCTCAGTGACAATATTATTTCGGTTTAAGATCTGTTGTCTGAAGATATGCAGTCGCAGTCAACGAGTCAATATCATTTTATTCAGTTTTCATTAGGCGTGATGCTTTTCCTTCAAATTAATATACATCCAAGTACATAGTAAAAAGGTTACTTACTAGACTTACACGGCCAGTGTCATAACCAAAATCTATCTTTACCAATATACACCGCTTAAAAATAATGCTTACATAATTAAATTCTTGATTTCCTTCGGTCTAACCATGAAAAAACTACCCTCAGTGACAATATTATTTCGGTTTAAGATCTGTTGTCTGAAGATATGCAGTCGCAGTCAACGAGTCAATATCATTTTATTCAGTTTTCATTAGGTGTGATGCTTTTCCTTCAAATTAATATACATCCAAGTACATAGTAAAAAGGTTACTTACTAGACTTACACGGCCAGTGTCATAACCAAAATCTATCTTTACCAATATACACCGCTTAAAAATAATGCTTACATAATTAAATTCTTGATTTCCTTCGGTCTAACCATGAAAAACTACCCTCAGTGACAATATTATTTCGGTTTAAGATCTGTTGTCTGAAGATATGCAGTCGCAGTCAACGAGTCAATATCATTTTATTCAGTTTTCATTAGGTGTGATGCTTTTCCTTCAAATTAATATACATCCAAGTACATAGTAAAAAGGTTACTTACTAGACTTACACGGCCAGTGTCATAACCAAAATCTATCTTTACCAATATACACCGCTTAAAAATAATGCTTACATAATTAAATTCTTGATTTCCTTCGGTCTAACCATGAAAAACTACCCTCAGTGACAATATTATTTCGGTTTAAGATCTGTTGTCTGAAGATATGCAGTCGCAGTCAACGAGTCAATATCATTTTATTCAGTTTTCATTAGGCGTGATGCTTTTCCTTCAAATTAATATACATCCAAGTACATAGTAAAAAGGTTACTTACTAGACTTACACGGCCAGTGTCATAACCAAAATCTATCTTTACCAATATACACTGCTTAAAAATAATGCTTACATAATTAAATTCTTGATTTCCTTCGGTCTAACCATGAAAAACTACCCTCAGTGACAATATTATTTCGGTTTAAGATCTGTTGTCTGAAGATATCGTAGTTCTCCACAGCAAGGCCATTACGTTTCAGGAATTTAATTGTGAGTGCCAAATGATATATACATGGTGTTTAATTATTTTAGGTTATTACAATTATTGTGTTACTACAACCAACAAGTGTCCTGTGACATTTTAAAACCTATAAGTTTGTGTAGTTATTGACTGTAACTTGTGAAGTGGTGAATCTGTACAGATGGAGATCCAATCTTGCAATTAGGCCAACTAGGCGGCCACAGAGGACGGCAGGTTTAAGGTGCGGCAAATAGGAGAACAATGACAAGAATAGATTACTGTACAAAAACCGAGCCAAAAAGTTATTAAAACAGGCCCGAGTTACTTTAGAGTCGACTTTAATCAGATCAAACATTACATGGAGTGTCAGCGCAAACGCATAAGTTGACTACGTTACAAGAAAGAGGCTTTTGTAGCTACCCTCTAAGTAAGAGTGAAGGCAGCAACAGAGTTGATCTTGTGCGGGGGTGGGTATGATGACACTGTGATGTGGCCTTTAAGGTTCATTTTGCTATAACCCCATCTTTTACTCACCTTAGTGGATCACTCACTCATTAGACTAGTTTTTGGATTTTTTTTATCGTCACTGTGAAGTTTTTATAACCTGTATATAATACAGCTTGATTGACGAAAATCCCGTACGGAAAAGTGTACTCTGGTAAGCTGCCGCCTGCTCATATAATATTCCGTTATTAACATAGCGCTCAAATTTTATGGGAAATTGCACTTTTCTCAATCCCATAAATCTTTCACGGCAGACACAGACTTTAGTGTTTCAGTGGTAATGAATTGAGAAAATTACAATGATCTGTTTAATATTTGTTGATTATAACTTATATTAAGTGCAGATTTCCAATGAGAAACTCTATTTTCAATATAAATGGTAGACATTTACGGGGTTGAGTTCAAATGTAATAACGCTGTTTTAAACTTTATCCCTATATTAAAAGCAGTCTCAGATGCATGGTCGGCAATCAACTAGTGCGCTATCAAAGCTTGGCATTATAAAAAATATAGTTTGCTAAATTTAAGTGAACTTATGTCACCTTTCACGACAGTAACACTGTAAAAAATAAAACAATAGATAAATGCTATGTACAGATTTTTACAGGAAGTTACCTTTACAGGAATACAAATTAGCAGTGAGGTGTGCGTCAGGGACATGAGTATTTGGCTAGAGCTTCACAATAACCTGCTCTATGAGTAACTAAAGCATTGTTATACTATGGAAAAAGTTGTGTTTATGATTTGGTGTTTCTCTATGGAGTAGGGAGGCAACGTTCGAGTTGGTGGTGGAGTGCGTCAGTGAGGTGAGCATTTGGCTAGAGCTTCACAATAACCTGCTCTATGAGTAACTAAAGCATTGTTATACTATGGAAAAAGTTGTGTTTATGATTTGGTGTTTCTCTATGGAGTAGGGAGGCAACGTTCGAGTTGGTGGTGGAGTGCGTCAGTGAGGTGAGCATTTGGCTAGAGCTTCACAATAACCTGCTCTATGAGTAAATAAAGCATTGTTATACTATGGAAAAAGTTGTGTTTATGATTTGGTGTTTCTCTATGGAGTAGGGAGGCAACGTTCGAGTTGGTGGTGGAGTGCGTCAGTGAGGTGAGCATTTGGCTAGAGCTTCACAATAACCTGCTCTATGAGTAAATAAAGCATTGTTATACTATGGAAAAAGTTGTGTTTATGATTTGGTGTTTCTCTATGGAGTAGGGAGGCAACGTTCGAGTTGGTGGTGGAGTGCGTCAGTGAGGTGAGCATTTGGCTAGAGCTTCACAATAACCTGCTCTATGAGTAACTAAAGCATTGTTATACTATGGAAAAAGTTGTGTTTATGATTTGGTGTTTCTCTATGGAGTAGGGAGGCAACGTTCGAGTTGGTGGTGGAGTGCGTCAGTGAGGTGAGCATTTGGCTAGAGCTTCACAATAACCTGCTCTATGAGTAACTAAAGCATTGTTATACTATGGAAAAAGTTGTGTTTATGATTTGGTGTTTCTCTATGTAGTAGGGAGGCAACGTTCGAGTTGGTGGTGGAGTGCGTCAGTGAGGTGAGCATTTGGCTAGAGCTTCACAATAACCTGCTCTATGAGTAACTAAAGCATTGTTATACTATGGAAAAAGTTGTGTTTATGTTTTGGTGTTTCTCTATGGAGTAGGGAGGCAACGTTCGAGTTGGTGGTGGTGTGCGTCAGTGAGGTGAGCATTTGGCTAGAGCTTCACAATAACCTGCTCTATGAGTAACTAAAGCATTGTTATACTATGGAAAAAAGTTGTGTTTATGATTTGGTGTTTCTCTATGGAGTAGGGAGGCAACGTTCGAGTTGGTGGTGGTGTGCGTCAGTGAGGTGAGCATTTGGCTAGAGCTTCACAATAACCTGCTCTATGAGTAACTAAAGCATTGTTATACTATGGAAAAAAGTTGTGTTTATGATTTGGTGTTTCTCTATGGAGTAGGGAGGCAACGTTCGAGTTGGTGGTGGAGTGCGTCAGTGAGGTGAGCATTTGGCTAGAGCTTCACAATAACCTGCTCTATGAGTAACTAAAGCATTGTTATACTATGGAAAAAGTTGTGTTTATGTTTTGGTGTTTCTCTATGGAGTAGGGAGGCAACGTTCGAGTTGGTGGTGGTGTGCGTCAGTGAGGTGAGCATTTGGCTAGAGCTTCACAATAACCTGCTCTATGAGTAACTAAAGCATTGTTATACTATGGAAAAAGTTGTGTTTATGATTTGGTGTTTCTCTATGGAGTAGGGAGGCAACGTTCGAGTTGGTGGTGGAGTGCGTCAGTGAGGTGAGCATTTGGCTAGAGCTTCACAATAACCTGCTCTATGAGTAAATAAAGCATTGTTATACTATGGAAAAAGTTGTGTTTATGTTTTGGTGTTTCTCTATGGAGTAGGGAGGCAACGTTCGAGTTGGTGGTGGAGTGCGTCAGTGAGGTGAGCATTTGGCTAGAGCTTCACAATAACCTGCTCTATGAGTAACTAAAGCATTGTTATACTATGGAAAAAGTTGTGTTTATGTTTTGGTGTTTCTCTATGGAGTAGGGAGGCAACGTTCGAGTTGGTGGTGGAGTGCGTCAGTGAGGTGAGCATTTGGCTAGAGCTTCACAATAACCTGCTCTATGAGTAACTAAAGCATTGTTATACTATGGAAAAAGTTGTGTTTATGTTTTGGTGTTTCTCTATGGAGTAGGGAGGCAACGTTCGAGTTGGTGGTGGAGTGCGTCAGTGAGGTGAGCATTTGGCTAGAGCTTCACAATAACCTGCTCTATGAGTAAATAAAGCATTGTTATACTATGGAAAAAGTTGTGTTTATGTTTTGGTGTTTCTCTATGGAGTAGGGAGGCAACGTTCGAGTTGGTGGTGGAGTGCGTCAGTGAGGTGAGCATTTGGCTAGAGCTTCACAATAACCTGCTCTATGAGTAACTAAAGCATTGTTATACTATGGAAAAAAGTTGTGTTTATGTTTTGGTGTTTCTCTATGGAGTAGGGAGGCAACGTTCGAGTTGGTGGTGGAGTGCGTCAGTGAGGTGAGCATTTGGCTAGAGCTTCACAATAACCTGCTCTATGAGTAAATAAAGCATTGTTATACTATGGAAAAAGTTGTGTTTATGTTTTGGTGTTTCTCTATGGAGTAGGGAGGCAACGTTCGAGTTGGTGGTGGAGTGCGTCAGTGAGGTGAGCATTTGGCTAGAGCTTCACAATAACCTGCTCTATGAGTAACTAAAGCATTGTTATACTATGGAAAAAGTTGTGTTTATGTTTTGGTGTTTCTCTATGGAGTAGGGAGGCAACGTTCGAGTTGGTGGTGGAGTGCGTCAGTGAGGTGAGCATTTGGCTAGAGCTTCACAATAACCTGCTCTATGAGTAAATAAAGCATTGTTATACTATGGAAAAAGTTGTGTTTATGTTTTGGTGTTTTCTCTATGGAGTAGGGAGGCAACGTTCGAGTTGGTGGTGGAGTGCGTCAGTGAGGTGAGCATTTGGCTAGAGCTTCACAATAACCTGCTCTATGAGTAAATAAAGCATTGTTATACTATGGAAAAAGTTGTGTTTATGTTTTGGTGTTTCTCTATGGAGTAGGGAGGCAACGTTCGAGTTGGTGGTGGAGTGCGTCAGTGAGGTGAGCATTTGGCTAGAGCTTCACAATAACCTGCTCTATGAGTAAATAAAGCATTGTTATACTATGGAAAAAGTTGTGTTTATGTTTTGGTGTTTCTCTATGGAGTAGGGAGGCAACGTTCGAGTTGGTGGTGGAGTGCGTCAGTGAGGTGAGCATTTGGCTAGAGCTTCACAATAACCTGCTCTATGAGTAACTAAAGCATTGTTATACTATGGAAAAAGTTGTGTTTATGTTTTGGTGTTTCTCTATGGAGTAGGGAGGCAACGTTCGAGTTGGTGGTGGAGTGCGTCAGTGAGGTGAGCATTTGGCTAGAGCTTCACAATAACCTGCTCTATGAGTAAATAAAGCATTGTTATACTATGGAAAAAGTTGTGTTTATGTTTTGGTGTTTCTCTATGGAGTAGGGAGGCAACGTTCGAGTTGGTGGTGGAGTGCGTCAGTGAGGTGAGCATTTGGCTAGAGCTTCACAATAACCTGCTCTATGAGTAAATAAAGCATTGTTATACTATGGAAAAAGTTGTGTTTATGTTTTGGTGTTTTCTCTATGGAGTAGGGAGGCAACGTTCGAGTTGGTGGTGGAGTGCGTCAGTGAGGTGAGCATTTGGCTAGAGCTTCACAATAACCTGCTCTATGAGTAAATAAAGCATTGTTATACTATGGAAAAAGTTGTGTTTATGTTTTGGTGTTTCTCTATGGAGTAGGGAGGCAACGTTCGAGTTGGTGGTGGAGTGCGTCAGTGAGGTGAGCATTTGGCTAGAGCTTCACAATAACCTGCTCTATGAGTAAATAAAGCATTGTTATACTATGGAAAAAGTTGTGTTTATGTTTTGGTGTTTCTCTATGGAGTAGGGAGGCAACGTTCGAGTTGGTGGTGGAGTGCGTCAGTGAGGTGAGCATTTGGCTAGAGCTTCACAATAACCTGCTCTATGAGTAAATAAAGCATTGTTATACTATGGAAAAAGTTGTGTTTATGTTTTGGTGTTTCTCTATGGAGTAGGGAGGCAACGTTCGAGTTGGTGGTGGAGTGCGTCAGTGAGGTGAGCATTTGGCTAGAGCTTCACAATAACCTGCTCTATGAGTAAATAAAGCATTGTTATACTATGGAAAAAGTTGTGTTTATGTTTTGGTGTTTCTCTATGGAGTAGGGAGGCAACGTTCGAGTTGGTGGTGGAGTGCGTCAGTGAGGTGAGCATTTGGCTAGAGCTTCACAATAACCTGCTCTATGAGTAAATAAAGCATTGTTATACTATGGGAAAAAGTTGTGTTTATGTTTTGGTGTTTCTCTATGGAGTAGGGAGGCAACGTTCGAGTTGGTGGTGGAGTGCGTCAGTGAGGTGAGCATTTGGCTAGAGCTTCACAATAACCTGCTCTATGAGTAACTAAAGCATTGTTTATACTATGGAAAAAGTTGTGTTTATGTTTTGGTGTTTCTCTATGGAGTAGTGAGGCAACGTTCGAGTTGGTGGTGGAGTGCGTCAGTGAGGTGAGCATTTGGCTAGAGCTTCACAATAACCTGCTCTATGAGTAAATAAAGCATTGTTATACTATGGAAAAAGTTGTGTTTATGTTTTGGTGTTTCTCTATGGAGTAGGGAGGCAACGTTCGAGTTGGTGGTGGAGTGCGTCAGTGAGGTGAGCATTTGGCTAGAGCTTCACAATAAACCTGCTCTATGAGTAAATAAAGCATTGTTATACAATGGAAAAAAGTTGTGTTTATGTTTTGGTGTTTCCCTATGGAGTAGGGAGGCAACTTTCGAGTTGGTGGTGGAGTGCGTCAGTGAGGTGAGCATTTGGCTAGAGCTTCACAATAACCTGCTCTATGAGTAAATAAAGCATTGTTATACTATGGAAAAAGTTGTGTTTATGTTTTGGTGTTTCTCTATGGAGTAGGGAGGCAACGTTCGAGTTGGTGGTGGAGTGCGTCAGTGAGGTGAGCATTTGGCTAGAGCTTCACAATAACCTGCTCTATGAGTAACTAAAGCATTGTTATACTATGGAAAAAGTTGTGTTTATGTTTTGGTGTTTCTCTATGGAGTAGTGAGGCAACGTTCGAGTTGGTGGTGGAGTGCGTCAGTGAGGTGAGCATTTGGCTAGAGCTTCACAATAACCTGCTCTATGAGTAAATAAAGCATTGTTATACTATGGAAAAAAGTTGTGTTTATGTTTTGGTGTTTCTCTATGGAGTAGGGAGGCAACGTTCGAGTTGGTGGTGGAGTGCGTCAGTGAGGTGAGCATTTGGCTAGAGCTTCACAATAACCTGCTCTATGAGTAAATAAAGCATTGTTATACTATGGAAAAAGTTGTGTTTATGTTTTGGTGTTTCTCTATGGAGTAGGGAGGCAACGTTCGAGTTGGTGGTGGAGTGCGTCAGTGAGGTGAGCATTTGGCTAGAGCTTCACAATAACCTGCTCTATGAGTAACTAAAGCATTGTTATACTATGGAAAAAGTTGTGTTTATGTTTTGGTGTTTCTCTATGGAGTAGTGAGGCAACGTTCGAGTTGGTGGTGGAGTGCGTCAGTGAGGTGAGCATTTGGCTAGAGCTTCACAATAACCTGCTCTATGAGTAAATAAAGCATTGTTATACTATGGAAAAAGTTGTGTTTATGTTTTGGTGTTTCTCTATGGAGTAGGGAGGCAACGTTCGAGTTGGTGGTGGAGTGCGTCAGTGAGGTGAGCATTTGGCTAGAGCTTCACAATAACCTGCTCTATGAGTAAATAAAGCATTGTTATACTATGGAAAAAGTTGTGTTTATGTTTTGGTGTTTCTCTATGGAGTAGGGAGGGAACGTTCGAGTTGGTGGTGGAGTGCGTCAGTGAGGTGAGTATTTGGCTAGAGCTTCACAATAACCTGCTCTATGAGTAAATAAAAGCATTGTTATACTATGGAAAAAGTTGTGTTTATGTTTTGGTGTTTCTCTATGGAGTAGAGAGGGAACGTTCGAGTTGGTGGTGGAGCGCGTCAGTGAGGTGAGCATTTGGCTAGAGCTTCACAATAACCTGTACTCCACAATGAGTATTTATACAAGTGTGACATGGAGTAATTGATGATACAGCAGCACGAATGCCTCTTCAACCATAAGATGTATACAAAGTATATGATAATAATGATGTATTCCAGAATAAATACAGGTATTTTACAGAGTTTTAGACAGGAATTACACTGCCACAGTTTCAAGTAGCGTGGCAGCGCTACACAAACAAAAACATGAATATTGTTCAGTCCAGCAAAGTAACTGTCCTTTGATAAGAGCAGCACCACGCTCTGTGCCGTCTGTGCTCACTATACACTATATACACTTTGCTACACCAACTGTATGAAGATTGTATACATAATTGAGAACTTAAAATTACTTATTCTATACATTCTACAACTAAAACATTATTAATATTAGAAAACAAAAACAAAATTTAAAGTAATCATATAACTGCCGTATCTTCCATTTTTTCCTTTTAACACAACATACATTTATCTTGCATAATCACATTGTTTAGAAAACTTAAGTCATCGTAACTAAACAGCCAGTATTTCACATCCCGAGAAAAAGCTCTAATATTTGAACATACTTTTATATTAATTGGTAGTTTATTGAAATATTTTGGGCCTACATAAATAAAATATTGTCTGAATAGTGATTTTCTAACTTTAGGCACTCTAAAAAACATTATTAATGCAACTTCTTGTACTGTAAAAAAGTTGGTTTGTTCCTGTGTCACCACTTTTAATGTAAAACAAGCGTAGAACCTTGTAGACAAACAGGTGCTGTACTGGTAAAATTGTTAATTGATGGTATAATGGAAAAGAACTTTCTCTCTTTTGTTTTCTAAGAATTATTCTTATAAAATAGTTTTGAAGAACACGTATTTTTTCAATTTTATACTTAAAAGTTCCTTCCCAGCATTGAATCCCGTACTGTAATTTTGAATGTATTAACGCAAAATAAAGAGTTCTTAATAAAACTTCATTAAAAAAGTTTTTCAAAAAATAGAATTTTCTCAAAGCTGGTTTCAGTTGTGTAAGTATCGAATGTACATGTTTTTCCCATGTAAGTTTTTCATCTAAAATAACTCCAAGATATTTGAAACTAAATTCTTTATTTATGACCAAGCAGTCACAATTCATGTCAACGCAGTCTAATTTGTGGTACTTTAAATTTGACAAGAAACTGAATCCATTAAAATGAAAATTTACATATTTTGTCTTTTTTACATTTAATTCCATTTTATTAATGTAACACCAAAGCCTCAAAAGAAGCAAATCATTTGAGATGTTAACGAATATATCCTGAATATTTTTTTTAGAATAAAAATAACTATGTCATCGGCAAAAGCGCTTGGAATTCAACAGAAATTTGATTCTAGTAAATCGTTTATAAATATTAAAAAAGAGTAGCAGACAACACGGAACCTTGGGGCACTCCAGCTCTGACAACAGTGGGGGTACTTAAAGAGTTTTGTATTTTTACACGCTGCTTCCTTTCAGTGAGAAATGTTTCAAACCATTTTAGAGCACTTCCCCTTACTCCTATTGATTCTAATTTGTCCCCCCCCCCCCCACCCCCCCCCCCCCCCACCCCCCCCCCCCCCCACCCCCCCCCCCCCCCACCCCCCCCCCCCCCCACCCCCCCCCCCCCCCACCCCCACCCCTTTAAAACTCTATCTTTAACGGAGGTTTATTTTGCATGCGATAAAATATTTAAAAAAACACATAGATAAAGATTTACATGCCTCATAACAGGACATATATTACCTTTAAATTACAATTGATTACATACGTGCAATATAAGAAACAGATTTGGAACAAGCCCCAAATCATAAACACACCTTCATTTAATCAAATAACCTAGTTCTTTTTCAAGATGAAATAGTCAGCATCTTTAAATGCAAAGCTCACAAGAACCCGTGTTAGCTTCTGGATTTATCGATAAAGTTTCTCCACAGGGGGAGAGCTATGTTGATATTCTTTGCGAAACTTTTCTTTCTCATCTCTGTTTTATTCCACTTCGGATGTTGTTGGAGAAGTAACAAATACAACTTCTTGCTTACCCTTCGTCGTCAGCTTTTCCATTCACTGAACGCGCATGAAGTTCACTAAAGCGGTGGGGACAAACTACGATAGTTCCAAGAGTATTGTGGTCCAGAATATAATTACCTCCAATGGTCTTTAAAATATACTGAGAGAGTTCTACCATTTGTTCTAGTACTTTAGCACTTTTGTTTTTCACATCGAAGTCCCCTTAGAAACAGGTTTTTTTCCAAAGATATCGAAGGACTAAGTACGTGTGGTTACCATTATACACAAGTTTTGGATAAAAAATACGTCGTATAACTTCAGCCCTGTGTTAATTCCAACCAGCATATGGACAAAGTTATTATGATAAACATATTCTAATCAAGATCATAACTCTCTCTTTAGGAACTTAATGGAACCCCGCCCAAAATAGTGGTTTTACTTATCCCATATATTATACAGCCGCCATGCTGTAACTGGCACCTGGACTCACTCACTGGATTAGCGGTTATACAAATTCTACCCACTTCTAGAAGTGCTGCGGGGAAACACCGAATTTTGCAACACATCCTAGCTGGAATCATCCAAAACCACCGGGGAAAAGTCTGAAACCGGAAATTTTTTAATTTTGACACCTCACCTTCACAAAAAAAAATCTTCGTGAAGTGACCCCTCTTTTTGCCCATTGCAGGCTTTCTCCTTTGAAGCCCGATTGCGGGCGAACTGGTTGGAGCTAGCCTTCGATCTGGACGAAAAAAATTCTATGGTCAGGAGAATTTAGTGAACTACAAAACAATGGTCCAGTGACTTTTTTGCATATATCTCCATCGGTTTGGCCCGCAAAAACGAGATTGGAAATTTAAAATATTTAGAAATTTTCGCGCCCCAAAAATTATACCTTTCGGGCTCGATAGCGGCTAACCTAAACGGTTGGTCGTATGCTCAAAACAAATTTTCAGTGGGGATTTAGTCAAATTGCGTGATCTACAAAAAAGCGGTTTAAATAACCATTTTGCCCTGTATTCCATCAACGGTTTTGGCCCCGCAGTACGCGGTTTTAAAGTATCGATTTTTTTTTAGTTTTATGTGGAAATATTGTTTTCTGGGCTCCGCGCGTTGTAGCGGAACCTTTAAAGTTGAGGGTAGAATATAAAAATCGGCTTTTTTAATACAAATAACAATGAGGTCTATCAAAAAAGGTTTTTCAAGTGACTTTTCGCTTCTCTCTCCATTGGGTATTGGCTTGCAAAACGCGTTTGAACAATAATTTTTCTTTTCGATTTTTCAACAATATTTTATCTCCTGAGATCCCGATCGCGAACCGAAACGATCCATCAATTAGTACAGAATGGTTTTTCCTTTGTCTGTTTAGAAAAATGAGGAGATCTACAAAAAATGGTCCGGTTTGCATGTTTTCCGCGTAATCTTTAAACGGTTAACCTGAAAATTGAGAATAATATGAAATTAATAGAATAGGGGACGGATTGACTCGTTTTTACTGTGCAGACTTTTAGTAAATAATAAATAGCGGCCGAACTAGAGGTTATATCAAAATTCTGAGGGCAGAACACCCAAAACAAATTATATTTCCTACAAGAAATGTCCAGTCACTTTTTATCATATCTTCAACGGTTAAGCGACAATACGTCTTCAAAGTTAAAAGATTGGTTCATGTTGTAAAATTCAGTCTATCCCTAACTACTAATCTTGAAATGCAGGGTTGGCTAGCTCTGTACGGTACGTAACAGAGTACCTTAGGCCGTGTGAAAACAGAGGCTGATCCTTTCGAAAATTCGTAGATAGGGACGGCAGGAATTTTCGGATACCAAACATTCTTTGGCTTTGAATTGTTTGGAACATCTCTACATTAGTCTTCCAAGTTTTAAATTTTTCTTTTAACTCTTGTGATAATTCGCTTGTTCACGGTACTATGTCCTTTTATTGCGTTGCTAAGGGCTCTTTCCATCAGGGTAACGAGCAGCTGTTTCCGAGGAGCAAGAACTCCCAGTGCACTGCGATTTCTGCCTGTGCCCTTGTATGGAAGGCCCTTGGATTGGAATTTTCTACAGCGGCCATCGATACTATTCTCATCACTGGCGATGGTATTTACAATACATTGTGGAATGAGAATCGTATGGGTGGAAACCGGTACTTGTGCCCCGATGAACTTCCCGCTAAATTTTTGTCATCGAGGGACAGTCCGTTGCCGCTACAACAGAAAATATTTATTTGTTTCATGATGCCCTATATCCCCTTTCTCCAGCAGATATGGACGACTGCGTCATGTCTTTGTCCAATGTTTTGCAGTGTTTGATGGCCGAGACCCGTGAAAACAGTGGATTCCTCTTCACTGGACAAACAGTTACAGTGGCTTTTTGGCGTGCCCAGGAGCAGTTGTATCTGTTTGATCCTCATCCCAGTGAATGAGGAAAGAAATTATGGATCTGGCTAATGAGAAACAACAACCTGGCAACGGCTCTTCCAGTGCGAGAGTTATCCTGGACTGGCTTCGTTATTGTTGTCTAACACTGCTTTTGACGGGTCGAGGAGACAGTTCAGTATAACCCGAATGAGTTTTTATCGACCACCGACCGACATCGTTGCCCAGTCCGATTCTCTAACGTCTGACACCCAGACACCACGAATATGCAATACACCAACCAGAACACGTGGAGGAAACGTCTTTGATGATCCCAAACTTAAAAAAAGCCCTAGAGTTATTCTGTCTCCGTTAGAGTGTATAATCAAACATAAAGCCATTGGGAGGCCTAAAAAGATACACCGTGGACGTCCTAAACGACTTACAAGTACGAGAGACGAGCAAGTGAGAGAGGCAAAGAAAAGATATTTTAAAAGGAATTCTAAAACTATTCGTGATAATCTGCGTCAATACATTGAACAGCACCCCGAGATCCACAGAGGACGCCGTACGCCGTTACAGCCAAAAACACCCTGAGGTCAACAGAGATGCTGTTACGTCGTTACGGCCAACAACACCCTGAGGTCAACAGAGACGCTGTCCGTCGTTACGACCAACTTCATCCTGAGGTCCACAGGGACGCTGTCCGTCGTTACGATGAACAACATCCTGATGTCCACAGGAAGGCAGTTCATCGGTATGAGGAACGACACCTTGACGCATGTCACGACAGAGTTAGATTGTTTTCGTCTTAATAATCCAAAACTTACCGAACTTCATTATTTACCTATCTCACTTGCTCGTCTCATCGTTGCCCCACGGACCAATGGCATATTGGAGCGGTGTACTACTCTATGACATAAACAAATACAAACTGAAAAAAACAAGTCTTTGGTGTGATGACGTTTTTCATTTGTCCTCACTGCCAAGCCACCTCTGTTCGAGGAAGAGGAGGGCAGAAAAAAAAGTGGTGCTGTGGAGTGGGCGCGTATAATGTGAACAAAGTTACCGCAGCCCCTTAATGCACCGTTCTATTCTAATCGCCGCTTTCTCGACAGAGCGCGTGCTTACAATGACCTCTTTGCTCTCTGTGCCCTAGAGAAATTTCAGGCGGATACCGGCACCCAAGTGGGCCTCTCCTTCTTCAAAATTGAAGGGAGGATGTACCACCAGGTTGTACAGCTTGGACGCCCCCGGCCAAAGGTTCGTTACTGCGGGTGGGGACGTTACAATTCGTAAACCGGTGCCGCCTGTATATTGACGATGGTGAAGAACGCAGGAACATAGCCATGACTAGATCGCTTGATGCCGACATAACTGACGCCATTACCAATTTTTTGTATTCACTAAATCCACATGTTCGTGAATTTCGGCGTTTGAGTAATGAGCCCTCGATCAACGCACACCTGGAATTCCAGTTGACAAGTCGAGCTACTCATGGCAATGTTCTTTGGTGACAGGCAAAGAGGTATTGAAGTGCACGCCGTGCTTAGTTGTGATGACGCAGTCACTGAGCCTCGTCGGCTCACCGTCTGGAAAGTGGGGGCTGGAAGACCTTCTACCATCGACCTCTTTAGTCCTCTGATGGAGCCCTTCCAGTACCCACTTCTCTATCCGCAAGGCACTTTGGGTTGGCACATCGGCATGCTGGATAATAACGGGAAAAAAGCTTTCTCAGTATAACTATTCACGTTGTCTCTTGCTCTCCAATCCTCGTTTTTCTTATCTTGGCCGTCTTTCTCAAGCTTGGCAGGTCGAAATGTTTGCGAGGTTTGAAGAGGAGAGACTTCGTTTTCATAAAATATTCCCAGTCAAGGTCTTCAGCCCAAAATGCTATGCGGATAGGACAACTGAACGAGCTTCTTGACGCTCAACGCAGTGGTCTGGCAGGAAGGCAGGTTTAGCGACGACATCGCTCGGGATGAAACAGTCCAAGGCGAGGGTGGGGCACAGCCTGGAAAGATTTTACCTCCCAAGTACGTTCACTGGTGGGCCCAGGTACATGAAAATTCATTACGAGAACGCGATGGCTCTCGTCACACGCCTGGGTTCACCAACGTACTTCCTAACATTCACGTACAGCGCGACTTGGGAGGAAAACAAGAGAGCGTGTCCTCACGGCAGTGGACGCAGTGACCCTAGCACGGCTTGCAGAGTCTTCCAGATCAAAACTCCTCGAGCTTCTTCGAGATCTGCGGAGCGGAGCGATGTTCGGCTCTGCACGAACTATATCGTCTACGTCATCGAAATGCAAATGAGGGGCCTTCCTCACGCCCACATTGTGTTTAAGATTGACGGAGACGGTCCAGTACAAGCAGACGAAATCGACTCTGCAATCCGCGCGGACATCCCCTCGGAAGCAGAAGCCGGTGGAAGACTCAGGAAGTTGGTGTTGCAGCACATGATCCACGGTCCTTGTGGCACTGATCATCGCACCGACTTCCTATGCTGGGACGCTGTGAAGGGTCACTGCACAAAGTTCTATCCTAAGCCTTCATGCCAGACAACCCACGTAGATGATAGAGGATTCGTTCAGTACAGGCGGGACTATAGTAATACCGGTAAAATCAAGTCACGCAACAGGTCTGTTACTGTTCACGATGGATGGGTTGTGCCATATAACGCCGCACTAACTGCTAAAGTATGAAGCACATATTAACTTGGAGCTTGCTTCTACCCGTCGCGTCATCAAGTATCTATTCAAGTACCTGATGAAGGGTGGATCACTTCAAAATGTCAACCGTCACTCCTTTGTGGCAACAAGAGGACGAGGTAGAACACTATGTAACTAAGAGAATGGTTGGTGCAAGCGACGCATGCTGGCGTCTCTTGGACTTCCCAATCTCAAAGTCAGAGCCAACAGTTGAAGTGTCTACCCGTCCATCTTGAGGGTAAACAGCACGTCTGTTTTCGTCCCAGTGATCTCACCTCCGCGATAACTAGATCAAGCTCCAAGTTGTTATTGTATTTTAACAGACCTGTTGATAAAACTTTTGACAGTTTAACTTACCTGACATTTTTTGAGAACTACATAATTCATGACAAACGACCAAAAACAGAACCTATATATGAACATCAAGACGGGAAACACTTCGTCACACCTCGCCAGCGTGGAGGGAAGGTATGTAGGGTACTTTGGGTCTCGCCTAATCGTGGAGAACTCTACTACCTTCGGATGCTCCTCTTGTCAACACCTTGTCGCGGCTACTACTCCCGACCATCCTGTCACGCGGTTGGTCCTGATTGCCGTACGTTCCAGGAGGTTTGTCGTCAGCTCGGGCTTGATTGAGGACGAGGGATGAGTACCGCGAAGCGCTGCGAGAGGCTTCTGGGTTCATGGTCGCTTCGAGGCTTCGTTCCTTTTTCGTGCTCCTTTGTAATATGGGTGCTCCTGCAGCAATTCTGTGGGATTCCTTCCGTGACACCCTTTGCGAGGACCACTTGGAAAGGAGCCCACTTGACCCCGAAAGAGCGTATACACTTTCCTTGATCGATATCGATCGCAGTCTACGTCGGCAGGGATTGTCTTTATTGGATTGTGGTCTCCCCGACGTGCAGGATGACACGACGGAAGTGGGAAGGGAGCTGTTGGACTATGGCGAGAACCAACAGCGGGCCATTGTCGAGGAATGGGAACAAAAGCTCTCAGAAGACCAGAGACGCGTTCTGCAACACGTGCGTTCCCTTCTTGACAACCCCGGTGACCGCCGATCTTCAAGAGTAATCTTCCTCGATGGTCCCGGGGGATATGGCAAAACGTCACTTCTTCGTGTCATACTGGCACACGTGCGTAGTTGTCGTCAGATTGCACTGGCCGTCGCCAGCTCGGGCATCGCTGCAGGAAACATGCCTGGTGGTTCAACGGCCCACAGCATGTTCCGGCTTCCGCTCGATCTGGGCGACGGGTCTGGCGTTTGGAACATTACCAACGGGTCCCAGCGCGCAGAACTGATCAGAGCTGCTCAGCTCATCGTCTTCGACGAGGCCCCGATGGCCCATCGCTACATCTTTGAGATCCTCGACCGCTCGCTACGAGATCTCATGAACCGCGATGAGCCATTCGGTGGCAAGATCTTTCTGTGCTCTGGAGATTTCCGGCAGATCGCTCCCGTTGTTGTAAAGGCACGAACGGCAGATGCCGTCGCGTGCGTTTCTCTTCGGGCTTCGCGTCTGTGGCGACTGTTCCGCGTCTTCTCTCTGACGACACCGCACAGGACGAGCAGTTTCCGTTGACTACTCTGAATTCCTTCTCGCAGTAGGCAACGGCACTGTTCCGTCCACAACTTTCGGGGAGGGTAGAGAGAGTGACACACTTATTCCCTTGGCCGAGGTGAGGTATGTCACTGCATTACAAGTCCTCATCTCAACTGTCTTTCCTGCCGACGTACTCCGCGATCCCGATCAGTGTGCTCGTCGTGCGATCCTCTCGACTCTGAACGTGAACGTTAGAGAGATCAACGACATAATCTTGAACTCTTTAGACGGTCGCCTTCATGAGCTGCGAAGCGCCGACACTGTGGATCGTGAAAACGATGACAATCTGGCTGTTGAAGTCCCTCTACTGAACCAGGCTACAGGCAAGGGTGTTTCCTGATCACGTGCTGCGACTTAAGATCGGCTCAGTGTGCCTCATCATGAGGAATCTAAATATCGCTGACGGCCTTGTAAACGGCACTAAGGTCATTGTGACGGCTATAACCAATCGGTTTTGATTACCGTCAGACGCCCTCACGACGCGCAACCTATCGGTATTCCTAGAATAATCTTTAGGTTCGCGATCGTTGAAGGTTCGCCGTTACTTGTCCGTCGACGTCAGTTTCCTCTGATGCTGGCATACGCGATGACCGGCCACAAGAGCCAAGGTCAGACGATAGATCAGGTCGGAGTCGATCTTCGCACTGATTGTTTCACTCATGGACAGCTGTACGTCCTGCTCAGTAGAGTTCGATGTCCGGAAGACATCGTTGTCCTCGTCCGCCCCGAAAGGGTACAAAATGAAGTCGCCTACGCGAAGAACATCGTGTACGGCGAACTTCTTCAGTGAACCGGATTGAGATTGGCAGTAGGCTAGGGGGCCTGCCCAAACAAAACTCCCCGTCGAGATTGACACTGGCAGTAGGCTAGGGGGCCTGCCCAAACAAAACTCCCCGTCGTGATTGACACTGGCAGTAGGCTAGGGGACCTGCCCAAACAAAACTCCCCGTCGGGATTGACTAGGCAGTAGGCTAGGGGACCTGCCCAAACAAAACTCCTCGTCGTGATTGACTAGGCAGTAGGCTAGGGGACCTGCCAAAAACAAAACTCCCCGTAGTGACTGATTAGGCAGTAGGCAATGGGACCTGCCAGAAACAAAACTCCCCATTATGATTGATGCGGCAGTAGGCTAGAGGGCCTGCCAAAACAAAACTCCTCGTAGATGTAAATAAGTTTTTTGTATATATGTAAATATGGTCTCCATGTTTGCCGGCCTCCCCGTGGCGAGACTGGATACGTCATGCTTGCATTTAAAGCATTGACAAACTAACGGGCAAACAACAGTTTAAACAACAATAAGTTATTACTAAATCATTTGACACAAGTATAAACACAACTAAATATACAAAGATGCGCAAGAGATAAAAGATTAATCACCAATTGATGTAAATTCTGTCAATTAAATATGGTCTCCATGTTTGCCGGCCTCCCCGTGGCGAGACTGGATACGTCATGCTTGCATTTAAAGCATTGACAAACTAACGGGCAAACAACAGTTTAAACAACAATAAGTTTATTACTAAATCATTTCACACAAGTATAAACACAACTAAATATACAAAGATGCGCAAGAGATAAAAGATTAATCACCAATTGATGTAATTCTGTCAATTAAATATGGTCTCCATGTTTGCCGGCCTCCCCGTGGCGAGACTGGATACGTCATGCTTGCATTTAAAGCATTGACAAACTAACGGGCAAACAACAGTTTCAATAAAAATACATTATTACCCAATAATGTTACATAAGTATATACATAACTAAATATGCAAAGATGCACACGACATTGAAGATCAACATTAACCAACGATTGATGTAATTTTGTTAACAATATATGGTCTCCACGTTTGCCGGCCTCCCCGTGGCGAGACTGGATACGTCATGCTTGCATTTAAAGCATTGACAAACTAACGGGCAAACAACATTATCAACAGTAATAAGTTATTACCCCCATTTGACACAAGTATATACACAACTAAATATGCAAATTTCCACACGACATGAGAGAATATCATTGACTAACTATAGCTGTAATTTTCTTAATAATATATGGTCTCCGTATTTGAGCAGTGACAAACTAACAGGCAAAGAACAGTTTTATCAACTAAAAGTTACTAGCGACTAATTTGACACAAGCATATGTACCGCTAAATCTCCCAACTTGCAGCCGTGATTGCGTAAACAATATTAGTAATGGTTTGACCGCTATCGGACCCGAAATCTCAATTTTCACGTAAAAATTAAAAGAATTTCGCACGTAATCGCGTTTTTTACGGCCTACCCAAGGGAGATACAGCAAAATATTACTTTAAGTTTATTGTAGACCACACTATACACTAACTATTGTTTGATAATGTGTTTCCCACGAGAAAGGACACAGTTAAAGCTTTCACAAACTAACGGGCAAACAAAAGTTTCAACACCATTAAGTTATTACCAAATCATTTGACACAAGTATACACAGAACTTAATATGCAAATTTGTAAACGATATGAAAGAACATCATTGTCCACTATGATAACTGTAATTCCGTTAAAAATATGTGGTCTCCGTGTTTGAGGGCCTCCACGTGGCGAAACTGGATACGTCATGATGGCATTTAAAGCATATGACCCAAAACTAACGGGCAAACAAGTTTTATCAACTACAAGTTACTAGTAACTAATTTGACACCAATATACGTACCGCTAAATCTTCCAACTTGCACACGTGATGTGTAAACAATATTCAATAAGTTATTACCAAATCATTTGACACAAGTATATAAACAACTAAATTTGTACACGATATGAGTGAACATTATTAACCAACGATTGCTGTAATTTTGTTAATAATAGATGGTCTCAATGTTTGCCGGCCTCCCCGTGGCGAGACTGGATACGTCGTGCTTACATGACATACTAACGGACAAACAACAGTTTTATGAACTAAAACTTACTTGCAACTAATTTGACAGATATATATGTACCGCTAAATCTCCCAACTTGCAAACGTGATACGTCAACAATATTAGTAACGGTTAGACTGCTATCGGACCCGAAATTTCAATTTTCGTGTAAAAATTACAAGAATTTCGCTCCTAATCCCGTTTTACGGCCTAACCACGGGAGATACAGCAAAAATACTATTCGAGCTTTTTTGTAGACCACGTTATGCACTAAATATTGTTTAACAATGCGTTTTCCCACGAGAAAGGACACTGTAGGGGACACGTAACTTGAAAACTAGCCCGATTTTAACCAATAACCAAAATCCCTCCTGTCCCCGAATTTCGCTTATCCCCGAATTTCGCTTATCCCCGAATTTCGCTTATCCCCGAATTTGCAAGCGTACATCATGGGGGCCTGGGGGCGCAGCCCCCAGCGAGCCGAAGGCGAGTCTAATATATATACAACCGCATGTGTAACTGACTGACTGACTCACTCACTCACTCACGTATACTAATTCTAACCTACTTCCAGATGAGTTAGAGACTTGAAATTTGGTACACAGATAGCTTTCCACGTGTAACCACCAGGAAAATCCCGAAAAGTGAGAATTTTTCATTTTCAACCCCTCAAAAAAATTCCCAAAAAATCGCGCATTCTTCACCCCTGCAGGCATTTTTTGTAAGCCCGATAGCGGGCGAACCGTTGGAGCTAGCTCGGATCTGACGGAAAATTCATGGTCAGGAATGAAGTGAACTACAAAAAAGGTCTAATGACTTTTTGCTCTATCTTCCATGGTTTAAGCGACAAAACGCTCGAACATTTGAAATTCCAGAGATTTTTTCGATAAAAATAATGTTTTCAAGCCCGATAGCGGCCGAACCGTTGGTCGTAGCTCAAATCTGATTGACCCATCAAATTAGCAAATTGCGCGATCTACAGAAAAGGTCCAGTAATCTTTTGCCCTATCTCGATTGGTTTGGCCGAAAAAACGTGATTATGTACAATTTTGTTGTAACTTTTACGCGAAACTTTTGTTTTTGGGGTCGATAGCGGCGAAACCATTGGTCGGAGGTCAAAATAAGACTAACGTTTTATTTAGGAAATAAGATGACCTACAAAAAAGGTCCAGTGACTTTTTTACTATATTTCCCTTAGTTTGACCGCAAAACGCGATTAAGTGAAAATATTGGACATTTTCGCCTAAAAATTTACATTCCGGGCTTGATAGCGGCTAAAACGGTTGGTCGTAACTCAAAACAAATTTTAAACGGGATTTAGGAAATCACGTGATCTACAGAAAAGGTTCAGTGACTTCGGGAGTTGGCTGAGCGTTAGCTAAGCGTCAATAGTAGATAGGGACAGAGGAATATTTATTATGTTCACAGACACAATACCCTCTAAAAAAGGCCCAAGTGTGTCATTAACCCCCGGTAATATTAACCCCCCCCACCGGGGATTTCCTGGTATGACCTGATAACCTCCTGTACATTCAACCCCCTGATGTGTTAACCCCCCTGGTAACATTAAACCCCCCCAGGGAATTTCCTGCCATGACCTCATGTCCGAATTTTACCAGTCACCAAATCTCTTAACCCCCCCCCCCCTGGGAAGATCCTGGTATGACCAGATAACCCCCTGGAGACTTATCCCCCGGTAACGTTAACCCCCCCTGGGAATTTGTTCATATGACCAGACAATATCCTGACGAAATTAAACCCCCTCTTGTCTTAACCTCCTTAACATTAATCACCCACCCAGGGAATTTCTCGCCTTGACTAGATAGTCTCCTGGTGATATTAAAACCGTCGGTTTTTATTATGTTTATACTAAACAATTCAATATAGCTGACCCGTGCAGACTTTTCTCCCGAGCTCATTTCTGGCTAAACCATAGGTCGTAGATCAGATCTGAGGGCACAATCGAAAGACAAAATTAAATTTCCAACAAGAAAGGTCCAGTCACTTTTTGTCGTATCTCTAACGGTTTAACCGCAAAATGCCCTCAAAGTCAAAAATGTTTACGAATCCGGAAAAAAATCTATGAAAAAGGTCAATTTTTAAATCCCTTGTCATTTACTTAATGTCCGGACTTAACCAGTCACCGAATTCCGCTTATCCCCGAATTTGCAAGCGTTTACTTTGGGGGCCTGGGGGCGTAGCCCCCAGCGAGCCGAAGGCGAGTGGAAGATCTACAGTCTGCAACCTTTTAATCCTTCAAGAAGAAGATATAAAAAGTCTTCAGTAGTAAGAAACAACTTGACGTTATATATTTGGATTTTTCTAAAGCATAACAGAGTGGATCACAAGCATTTATTTGCTAAACTTTAAGCCTGTGGTATAGTTGGTTCTCTTTTCAACTGGTTTGCTAGCTATTTATACATTCGGAGACTTGTGATCACATTTATGTGATGTCTTTCTCAAGGCTTGGCAATATCTGGATTTCCCCAGTTATCTATCTTGGATCCACTGCTCTTCATAATTTTTATTAACGATATTGGAATGAGGCTGAGAAGCAGTCATTATCTGTTCAGGGGGTTGGATCTCAGAGTGACTGTAAATCCCTCCCGGAGTATTTGGTGGCTATGGAGGAGTGGTGTGGCCTGAACAGTATGAAGCTCAACGTGAAGAAATGTTCTGTAATAACTTTTCATCACATCAAGAACCCGATTAATATTTCAGTACTATTTGGGGGATCAAATGCTGACACGTTGTCCAGTCGGTAAAGATCTTGGAGTTGTTTTCAGCCAGGATATGAATCCATCAGAGCATGAAATGGCATATTTTTGAAGGCGTCAAGGTCTCGGGATTGTTAATTCGTAACACCAGTACTATAACCAACTTAAGGGCCTTGAAATTGTTATATTGAGCTCATGTGAGACCTATTTTAGAGTACTTTTGTGTAGTGTGGACCCCTTAATTCGATTCCTGCAATTAATTTATTGTCTTTTGGAATTTCCATATACACAGGTTCCTCTCAATGATATTAGAACTCTTAAGGGACTCCATTCGCTCGCATGTAGAAGGAATGTTCAGGATGTCCTGTTCTTGTATAAGGTCATCACAGGAATGATTGACAGCCCCTCCATTCTCAGCCGTATTGATTTCCGCTGTTATTCTGTAAGAATATCAAGGGAACTTTTATATATGGTAGAAGATCTACTGGCAGGAACTACGAATTTTAAAGTGCTCTGAATAGGATCAAACGCCTTGGAAATGTAGCTGCTCTCATTTAGACTTTTTTTTAGCAAATCTGTACGAAGGATGCAAACGTTTTGAAGGAAATCTCATAAGCTGTTATGTGATGAGGATATCACAGTTCACAGTTCAAATATGTTTATTTATTAACAGTTTTTTTTATTTGATACATGATCCCATGTGCCTGACACAGCACGTGCGGGATTCTGAAAACAAGCATCTTTAATACACTTTTTTCATACGGCTACTATACAGTGCAATACTCCCAGGAAAAGTCTACTCTAGAATGAAATTACTTTTTATAACTAATAATTTGGAGTTTAACTCAAATGTACAAGGATATTGTTTAATGATATTGTGGATGCATTCAAGCCACTGAAAACACCGGGCATCGCTCATTGATGTCTTCACGGATAACTTGATCAAAGAGAGTCTGAGGGTTTAATGATTGTAGGACGTTAGGTCCACGCCTAGTTTTGACGAGGGTGGCTGACGTCACTTTTCTGCAGGGTAGGACAGTTAGTCCACGGGTGTCGGCGTGGACTAACTGTCCTACTTTTCAAAAACTGAACTGAAAACGTACATCATTTAGTTACCCAATTTAAATAACTCCAACTATCTCATCAAGCTGGCCAACACACATATTCCAACATGTTTGGAATGTTCCTTTGCAACAACAGCCGCGAGAGAGCCGAGAGGAACATAGCTAACCGCACTTTCTCTGTGTGGAACATACTGCAGGCTCCGCAGTTTGTCAATCACTTGTACTACCCTCAGGAGCAGGTGCTGTGGCCATCCTGTAATATCAGAGATTTGGAACTGTGGCCGTGAACTTTAATTGGGGAGAAGCACTGGTCTTGACAACCCCACAGTTCCTCAAGCAGACATCTTTCCTGCAAATGTGCAGGACACCAATGCCAATGTTGAAGCAGAGTGGCGAAGTCAATATAACGATTTGGATTGTAGATATTAATATTCCAGAGTATTAATATTTCAGTTATCAATGAGACATCCAAGACGATATAAAATATTTTTTGATTAGTAAGCTCCTAGTGAATATTCAGTACAATTTATTACTAAATTTGTTAACTATTTTAAAGTGATTTCTATTTAAACAAAATAACATGACCCTTATAGCATAGTATTACAAGTACACAGTCTCAATAAATACGACATCAATAAAACATATGATATAGAAGTACGTTGTTGAAAATTAACATTATTTTAAAAATGTAATCGACGCTAACCCTTTAAATTGTATAAAAATATTGAATATTGATTAAATATGATTCAGTAATTTTAATACTATAAATGCTGTTCTTTACTAGTTATAAATCAATAAAATATAATTAAGAAAATGCACACGGTTGCGGTAGGTAGAACTAATTTTAACGGGTTATAATCCCTTATGGATTACATCTCCAAAGAATTAATTACTGTTATATTTAATTTAGAAAGTTTTTGAATAAAAGAAATACTCTGAAATAATCACTAGAAGTATTTTCTTACCTCGGTGAGCGTATTTCTCAAATCTACGGAGATGGTTGACGAGGGTCTCGATGCCACAACTACCTTCACCAACACTGTTCAACATCATGTCATGTTACATTGCAGGATACTAGAAGTATCTTCTTACCTCGGTGAGCGTATTTCTAAAATCTACGGAGATCGTTGACGAGGGTCTCGATGCTACAACTACCTTCACCAACACTGTTCAACATCATGTCATGTTACATTGCAGGATACTAGAAGTATCTTCTTACATCGGTGAGCGTATTTCTAAAATCTACGGAGATCGTTGACGAGGGTCTCGATGCTACAACTACCTTCACCAACACTGTTCAACATCATGTCATGTTACATTGCAGGATACTAGAAGTATCTTCTTACCTCGGTGAGCGTATTTCTAAAATCTACGGAGATCGTTGACGAGGGTCTCGATGCCACAACTACCTTCACCAACACTGTTCAACATCATGTCATGTTACATTGCAGGATACTAGAAGTATCTTCTTACCTCGGTGAGCGTATTTCTAAAATCTACGGAGATCGTTGACGAGGGTCTCGATGCTACAACTACCTTCACCAACACTGTTCAACATCATGTCATGTTACATTGCAGGATACTAGAAGTATCTTCTTACCTCGGTGAGCGTATTTCTAAAATCTACGGAGATGGTTGACGAGGGTCACGATGCTACAACTACCTTCACCAACACTGTTCAACATCATGTCATGTTACATTGCAGGATACTAGAAGTATCTTCTTACCTCGGTGAGCGTATTTCTAAAATCTACGGAGATCGTTGACGAGGGTCTCGATGCCACAACTACCTTCACCAACACTGTTCAACATCATGTCATGTTACATTGCAGGATACTAGAAGTATCTTCTTACCTCGGTGAGCGTATTTCTAAAATCTACGGAGATCGTTGACGAGGGTTCTCGATGCTACAACTACCTTCACCAACACTGTTCAACATCATGTCATGTTACATTGCAGGATACTAGAAGTATCTTCTTACATCGGTGAGCGTATTTCTAAAATCTACGGAGATCGTTGACGAGGGTCTCGATGCTACAACTACCTTCACCAACACTGTTCAACATCATGTCATGTTACATTGCAGGATACTAGAAGTATCTTCTTACCTCGGTGAGCGTATTTCTAAAATCTACGGAGATGGTTGACGAGGGTCTCGATGCTACAACTACCTTCACCAACACTGTTCAACATCATGTCATGTTACCTTACAGGATACGTCATATAAAATTGCAGGTTACTATCGACCAGATACCAGCAAGACAATTACGTGACCTATTGTTAGTGATTATCTTTTTCAATATTGTTACATCCGGGAGGGAGAATATTCAATTCAATTCAAAAAGAAATTTATTTCACTTTTTTACATAATACAAATAAATAACAGTAAAGTACTAATACTAAAAGAAAATTAAGCACAGCATAATTATTCTAAACAATTAAGTACAATATCCTAAAAAAACTAAAATAATTAATAATAAAATAACATAATTTTGTAGTGAAATAAATTAGGTATATCCCAAAGGCAAGGCCCGTGTGGGATATCCGTCACTTGAAAAAACACTTAAAAACAACACAGAAAACAACAGCTGCACTTGTGCTGTCTAAAAAAATCAAAATACATCTTTTTTACGTAAAAAAAATTAAAGGACATTTAAAATAAACATTTATTATTTCTGCCTTAGACATTTTTGCTATTATTCATAACAAGTAAAATAAAACAATTAAATATATCTAAACATTTATTATAATGAGCTATACTTAGAATTGGATCAAATAAACAAAACTTAATTGATAGATGAGTTAAATGATTATATATGTATGCAATCTAGTAGGAAACTAATTTTAGATAAACCTATATTAAAATGTAAAAAATCATTTATCCCCTTTGTGAAAGAAAAAAGAACAAACTATTCAATAACGCTAAATAAATTTTCACAATCAGGAAACGTGAACAATAGTTTTTTTTAGGCCAACTAAAAATTGTGAAATAGTTTCTTTTTTCTGAATTTTGAACGAAATTAAATTAAATAAGCGTGGTGCATTAAATGTATAAAACTTTTTATAAAGAGTTAAGTTAGGCTTCGGAACTTCCACTAGTAGATTTCTTAATTGGTATCTGATATTTTCTCCAAATAAATTTGATGTACTTCTGATGTAAAATAGTTTTAAAACTTTAAAAATATATAGATTTCTAATGGGAAGAATTTTGAAATTGATAAAAAGTGGCCATGAATGTTTCCGTTCTATGAGCATTGGATAGGATGCGGATGAAGGTTTTCTGGAGTACAATGATAAGGATATAAAGTAGTAACATATGTACCTCCCCAACATGCCAAGCCATAGCTCAGTCTGGAAACTACTAAAGCGTGATTATACTTTCACTAAAACTTTTGTAGGGCATATACTTCTTAGTAAATAAAATATTCTTACACTCTTTAACATTTCTGTTTTCAAACTTTCCTACGTGGCTTTTCCAAGATAAGTTAGAATCAATAACCAGGCCTAAATACTTAATTTTTTTTAACCTTACTAATTTTTAAACAATGGCAGTTGTTGGCATTTATGCAATAGATATTATGATAAACCATTTCATCTTCAAAAACTCTGAGTACCTCTTAAACTAAAAAATTATGTACTTTGTTTTTTTCACTCATTATCATAAAATTTTTGTTGAACCAATAATTTAGTAGTCTTAGATCAGCACTCATCTTTTCGTAAACTGTGTTTATGTCCTCATCTATATAAGTAAGGGCCGTATCGTCAGCAAATGCAGTAATTTTCCCCATTGAGATAACCTTCACATAAATCATTGACGTAAACCAAAAACAAGATTGGGCCTAAAACAGAACCTTGTGGAACTCCATACTTTATCTGTCCAACATCACTTAGATTAGTTCCAATCTTTATGAACTGTTCTCTATTAGTTAAATAACTTTTAAACCACTCATGGGGTAGCCCTCGAACTCCTGCCATCCATAACTTTTTCAACAACACTTCATGATCAAACTGTATCGAAAAGCTTTGGTTATATCAATATAAAGAGCTGCACATTTCTTACCTTTGTTCAAAACCATTATATATATCTTCTAAAAATGTAATCAATGCATCTTCCGTACTTAATGCCTCTCTAAACCCAAACTGATTTTTACTTAAGTATTCATAAATTTGTTTTTAGTTTATTTCTTAACGATTTGTAATACTTTTTTAACTTATCGTCGTGTGGTCTAGCTATCATAAGTTTATATAGTTTATGCTTCCTCTGAACACCTTTAAACAATCTGTCAGTCATCCAAACGGAATTTTTTACATTTTTCGAACAATGAGTGATAGGATAATGTTGTTTACATTTGTCTATCGAAGCCTGCAACATATTAATAAATACACTAAAAGCATTCGAAACAGATTGCTCTTCGAAGACTAGATTCCAATTCACTAATCCTAGCTCATTTTCTAAACTATTATAATTCAGTTTAAAGTAACTATCATTCCTGATTTGTCTCATATTTGCTGATTCATCACAAAATATTGACAAAATAATCATTGAATGGTCTGAGATTCCCAAATGCTGCACTTCGGATTTATACTGTATTTTTAGTTTTTCTTAACTTTAAATCTGATAAAACAATGATCTATACAAGTTTGAGTTAAGTCTACTATTCTAGTCGGTTCGAATACTAAACAATCTAAACCATGACTTGCTAGCATACCACGGTATTTATCGACAGTGCTGTTATCAGATAAAATATCCAGATTAATGTCTCCAGTGTAGATAATATTCTGCTCATGACACGACATGATCAACTGCTCAATATCAATAAGGTACTGTTCTATTGATGAACTACGTAACCTGTATGCAGCAAGAAGTACAAAGTCAACGTTATCAGAGTGACAGGATAATTTTAGGCAGTCAGCTGATAGGAGCTCTGAACACGTGTCTGCAATATAACATCGATAACACGAGCGTACGTACACAATTACACCGCCTGACCGATATGAGTCATTACAATGAGCAAAGAGATCAAAACCCTCAATTTTATAAAAACTAACTTCATTACTCATTACCCATACTTCTGTTAAAATGACGAAATCAGGTTTTACCTTCATTAGATTAAGCTCAATAATAAACAATTCAAAGTTTTGACGTAAGCTTCTTATATTCTGAACAACAAGTTTTAATGAGTGGGTCACGTCAAAAATAAATTAAGAATTATTATTGTGATAACAGGTAAACTACACACAAAGTTTAAATTTTAAAAACTATAAAAATATGTATTGTAGTAATAATAATACTGAAAAAATCTGCACTACAATTCATAAATTTCTAATTAAAATGACAAAATACCAATACCCGATATCTTTATAGTGTTAAAAAATTACATAAGCCGTTAAAAAAAGGTGTTTACAATAATAAAAAATACAAATTTAAAAATTAAGAACCTAATTGGCAAAATAAAAATATTCATTTAAAATGCTTAAGTATTAGGTACTAAGATTACAAGAAATTTTACTAACTTAAACAAGTTGTTAGCACTCACCTACTGCAAAATTTGACATAACAAAACTAAAAGGAGGTGACGAAGTGTAAAAAGAAAACTTACAAGTTTGTCAGATCGTCCATAGTTGTTACCACCTTCACACGGTCGCCTGCATTCTTCCTCATTAGGATCTTGCCACCTCTTATCCAGAGGTAGGTGTAAGCCTTGTCTTTCTTCACTTGGCGCGCAGCATTGAGAAGTTTGCGACACGACCAGGAGCCAAGCTCTCATTCACATACACCACATCTGCAGGTCTCGAAGTATGTCCTAGGTCATGTGTGTTGAGGTTCCTCTTCACCCTCCGCTTCTGCAGCAGACCCTCAGCGTCCAACCTCCTAACCATCTTCACGACGATTCCAGGTGGTTTCCCGGAGCCGTCCCTCGTGCGGAGTCTATGACACGCGTCGATCATGCCGTCTTCCACGGGGTAGTCGAGGGCCCTTCCCACCATCTTCACCAGACTCACCACGTTCTCACCTTTCTCCACTGGGATTCCATGTATCTCAAGGGTGTTACGCCGCGAGTATTGCTCTGCCTCGTCCATCCTGGCCTCCAGACTTGAGACCTGACGGCGAAGGGAAGCATTCTCACTCCTCAGATCTTCAGCAATCTTCGCCCACGCTGTCAACTCCTCCCTCTGCTTGTTGACCAGATCCTTGATCTGGGCTATCTCCTCGTGACAGGCGTTTTTTTAAAGAGCCGCCGAGGCTAGTCTCAACTCGCTTGAAGTCATCTTTAATCTCTGTCACAAGCTTGAGAACATCATCGTAAGACACACTGGTCTTGGACTCAAGGACCATACTCTTACGGCGTGTCTGAGCACACGGGTCACATCTCCACACTTCATCGTTCTCCACCAAATAACTGACATCGTCGTTACTCATATTCACACATTTTCCGTGAAAATTATTTTTACATTCAACGCAGGATAATTTGACTTTAACATTTTTCAAGGACTTCAAGCACTTTGAACAATCGGCCATTTTAGTTGATAAAAAAAAGTTAAGAAACTAAAATACGCAAATAAAATAATAATTTCTTCAAAGTTAAATATTGTTAAAATGTAAAAAAACAACTTTGAAAAACTATAAAGTAATAGTATTATACATATGGCAGAAATCGCATATTTAGCAGTCCAAAACAGGAACACAGATAAGGCAACGCAACAAGACCAGCGATACACAACCGTTCCGCTCCGTGTCTGACTCATTACTGATGATATTTGATCAACGGCTTCTATTACTCTAGCATCCTATCATTGAAGGTGCGCACTCCAACTGGATTTAACCGTGAGATGATGATCAATCTCACGAAGGATTTCTAAGAAAGCGAAACTAAACCGTTGTAATTTGTAGGGAGTGAAAGTTTTTTTGTTTGTTTTATAGAAAATAGCTACATCTCCCCTTTTGGTGGATGGGCGGAAAGTCAAACTTGCGGGTTGTTAATTCGGAATTTTGGAAAAATTAATATTAATGTTGTTAAAACCGTGTTCAGTGCCAACTAGCAGTTGGGAACTCAATTTCTCGCACATGAGAGTTAGCTTATCCCCTTTAAGTTTTTGCCATTTGTGCATTTTGGAGCACTTAGCAGCTGGTTGTTTGCGATGTTTGATTTTAAACTTTTTGTTTCCGGCGGTTCTGAGTTATTTTTGTAGTTCGGCTGAAAGTGGATTGCCGAAGAAGTTTTAAATAGTGACACTTGAAATAATTATCGGTATTGGTGTCTTGCTGTTTCTCTGAAGCGGAGATTCTTTGGAGTCACAAGGGCTTCTTGGCAGAGATTATTGGACGGCCTCGAAGATTGAGTCAAATGGAAAAATCTTTGGGTCTCCAGATTCAGGATTGGATGCACACACTCTTGGCGTTGAACCTGGCTCGGGACCGAGTTGTGAAATTTGGGTGACATTTTGGCCAGGTGGTTAAAAATTAGGTTAACTAGCTGCAAAGTCCCTCTTGTTCTTAAATTCAGCCCGTGCTGCGTGAAATGTTGACGATTTAATATCTGTGATGTCCAGCATTTTGGTTCCATCATAACGAGAGTAGAGCTCTGCCATGTAGTTGTTTGCCAGTGTGATGCGCTAGTGGATAGGACGTTTTGATGGAAGGTCATCGTTAGGGAATAGTAGAGTTAGTAGAATCATAGAGGACTTGGAACAATCTTGAATGTGTTTTTTCTGTTTGTTTAAAAATTATATCTTGATGTCCCGCACTCATACCGTTAGCTCCAGCCAATAGAACAAAGAACTGCTCAGTTTTGTTATGAAGACTCTGGAGTTGGTGCAACGTCCGGAAGACCTGCACCCGGCTTGCACATCCCGGAGACTGAGATTTCTGGGTCGCATTCAACACCAACGAGGCTAAAGCGTTGGGGCGTGGCCATCGCCTGCGACATCACAATTTTTTGAAGGGTATTTTCGTTTTAAGGTAGCTAATTTGGTCTATGTGTGCTTTATTTTTGTTAGCTTTATTATATATTTTAGGGAATGTGGGCTTGGTTTGAGCTATTTTTGGATGGTTATTTCTGTTGTTGTTTTTTTGTTTAACCATTTTGAAGGATCCCTTTTCTTCGTCCAATGCGTAAAGGGGATCGAGTCTGTTATGCAGCTCAGGTGCGGTGGTAGTTGTTGTAACGGAGGTGGAAGCTGAAGCTGCATCGATCGCATTTTGAGCCTTGTATTCCGCTTCTAGACAAATAATTTTAGTATTTTATTTATGTTCTCTAAAAATCTTTAAAATTTTACAGGGAACTGTAAAAGATGCAATGTGTTGCTCTAGTTGTGCGTTTTTCAAGTAGTGTCGAGCGTTCTAAGTGTTATTACTTGTCGATCTATCGAGCTGAAATGGCTATTTTACACGCTCAATCTTGTGTTCATTGTGCGTTATTTTTTTATTTGTTTCTTGTATTTCACATTTTATTTCCTATAAGGGTGTGTAATTCTTTTGGGATGGACTTTTCCGGATAGAAGCGATGTAGTCCAATGTAGTGGTAATTTATTGTATCTCAATGGTAGAAAACAATAAACAAATTGTGTGTTTTATTACCAATGCTCTTTCAACTCTGGCTGATGAATAAACACGTGAAACGCTGAAGTCCGATGCTGTATTCAAACACATGTGATTGAGGTTGGACTTTTAAAAATAAGGCAAGTATATCGATTACAGACATAGAGTACAAGTGGTTAAGCCGTCAGAGGTTCCGTGCCGCGGTGTGTGGGAGGGGACAAAATCAATCGTCATAGCTCAATTAAGGACAAAGACAGGACAGGATAGGACATCCATCGTGTCCATGTAGACAGTGTTGTCAGTGCGGTCTGTGCCTCACTCGTCCTCACATCTGTGTCGTGCTGCACACGTGACGTCACACCAAACCACGTGACTCATGGACGCCGTTTGTACCACTGTTCTTCCCTTCATTCGTAAACATGTTTCGAATGCCAAAAATACCTCAGTAAGTAATTTTTTGGAAATCCTTATAGCCCAGACAAGCTGTCAAACAGAAATTAAAATGATATAGCAAGTGTATGTAATCGTAAATCTTTTTTATGTTTTAGCTTTTATAAACGAAGATTGTACATAAATTTGTAATAATTAAAGAAGGCAATAATAAAGCTGCTACTAAACATCAAAAACCGTTTTAAAATTTGACTCTAAAAATGTACACTTTTTATTACAAATTAAGTGATAACTAAAATGTATGAACAATTTATACTTACCCTTCAATCAGATATTATGTGGTTATAGTTTTCTAATATTCTTAGTATAACATTTAGTTCCAAATCTAACATTTATTTTTAAATTACTATATTTTGTTAGATCATATTAAAAACTGTAATGTTTTCCTAAGTTTCGCTCATGATGTTACGTTACATAAGGAATTTATTTTTAGTTTATATTTAAATATTTTAGTTTTTATGATTTAAAACTAACTGTAATATGAGTTGCCTCCGAGCAGAGCTAACATTTAAATATTTTTGTATTATCAATATGAAGAATGACAATTTTTATAATGGAAAAATTGAATGAGAAGATTCTAACTATAAATGCTTTTCCATTGCTCTTTAAACAGTTTTGTTTAATTAATATGACTTTCATAATCAAGGAATATTAAGTCTCCTGAGCGTAATTGTAGTTGTAGTTGTAATTGTTGTTTTTGTGGTTGTTTAGCTTGGACACGCGCTTCAAGCACTGGTAATCCCGCCAGAGGAGTTTCAGTTTCTGAGAAATGCCGTGTCACCAGACACGCTGCCTTACCTCTAATACTATTCCTGGATTAAAGCTGTGGACATGGAGAATATCCATTCAACAAACCACGCACATTTCAAGTTCTAACAAGATGAAACAATGTTGACTAACTAAACACATTTAAAACAATAAATATTTGACTCAATATTTATTACAGATTATATAACTTAGACGTTCTATCTTTGGTTCGAGCATCTTCGCCAAATGTAATACAGTTCGTCAAACTATACAATCGTCAACTAAACGAATTTTAATGTTTGCGGTGAACTCAGCATGTGTCGCTCAAGAAATATTTAAACTCCACTGAAGTTTGCTATTTTTGTGGAGTCATCACACATTATATTGCTATCCCTTGAGATCGTACTGCAAGGATAGACAACTTGGGCCTTGGTGCACATGTGTCCCTTAAGAAATATTTAAATATTTATAATGTTATAATGTTCGTCCAGTGTTTGTAGGAAATTGCTGAAAGTGCTGCATTAGACGTCATCTATATTTCCAAATGCAGATTAAATACGAGTATACTATTCCACCTGTGGTCTGCCATCTTGTTCAGAATATGTAGAATATATGTTTCATGATAAGAGATGCAGTTAGTATCTCATAGTAAGAGTGTAAATTGTGTTGGATCACTACTACATTAATTAATTGCCAAACAACTGTTATCTGCCATCTTATTCAGAATATGTAGAATATATGTTTCATGACAAGAGATGCAGTTAGTATCTCATAGTAAGAGTGGAAATTGTGTTGGATCACTACTACATTAATTAATTGCCAAACAACTGTTATCTGCCATCTTATTCAGAATATGTAGAATATATGTTTCATGACAAGAGATGCAGATAGTATCTCATAGTAAGAGTGTAAATTGTGTTGGATCACTACTACATTAATTAATTGCCAAACAACTGTTATCTGCCATCTTATTCAGAATATGTAGAATATATGTTTCATGACAAGAGATGCAGTTAGTATCTCATAGTAAGAGTGTAAATTGTGTTGGATCACTACTACATTAATTAATTGCCAAACAACTGTTATCTGCCATCTTATTCAGAATATGTAGAATACATGTTTCATGACAAGAGATGCAGTTAGTATCTCATAGTAAGAGTGTAAATTGTGTTGGATCACTACTACATTAATTAATTGCCAAACAACTGTTATCTGCCATCTTATTCAGAATATGTAGAATACATGTTTCATGACAAGAGATGCAGTTAGTATCTCATAGTAAGAGTGTAAATTGTGTTGGATCACTACTACATTAATTAATTGCCAAACAACTGTTATCTGCCATCTTATTCAGAATATGTAGAATACATGTTTCATGACAAGAGATGCAGTTAGTATCTCATAGTAAGAGTGGAAATTGTGTTGGATCACTACTACATTAATTAATTGCCAAACAACTGTTATCTGCCATCTTATTCAGAATATGTAGAATACATGTTTCATGACAAGAGATGCAGTTAGTATCTCATAGTAAGAGTGTAAATTGTGTTGGATCACTACTACATTAATTAATTGCCAAACAACTGTTATCTGCCATCTTATTCAGAATATGTAGAATACATGTTTCATGACAAGAGATGCAGTTAGTATCTCATAGTAAGAGTGTAAATTGTGTTGGATCACTACTACATTAATTAATTGCCAAACAACTGTTATCTGCCATCTTATTCAGAATATGTAGAATACATGTTTCATGACAAGAGATGCAGTTAGTATCTCATAGTAAGAGTGGAAATTGTGTTGGATCACTACTACATTAATTAATTGCCAAACAACTGTTATCTGCCATCTTATTCAGAATATGTAGAATACATGTTTCATGACAAGAGATGCAGTTAGTATCTCATAGTAAGAGTGTAAATTGTGTTGGATCACTACTACATTAATTAATTGCCAAACAACTGTTATCTGCCATCTTATTCAGAATATGTAGAATACATGTTTCATGACAAGAGATGCAGTTAGTATCTCATAGTAAGAGTGTAAATTGTGTTGGATCACTACTACATTAATTAATTGCCAAACAACTGTTATCTGCCATCTTATTCAGAATATGTAGAATACATGTTTCATGACAAGAGATGCAGTTAGTATCTCATAGTAAGAGTGGAAATTGTGTTGGATCACTACTACATTAATTAATTGCCAAACAACTGTTATCTGCCATCTTATTCAGAATATGTAGAATACATGTTTTCATGATAAGAGATGCAGTTAGTATCTCATAGTAAGAGTGGAAATTGTGTTGGATCACTACTACATTAATTACTTGCCAAACAACTGTGATCTGCCATCTTATTCAGAATATGTAGAATATATGTTTCATGATAAGAGATGCAGTTATTATCTCATAGTAAGGGTGTAAATTGTGTTGGATCACTACTACATTAATTACTTGCCAAACACTTATGTAATTTGATGTAATTTATAAAAATTGCAATGGCATGGTATTATCATGTATACTATCGAGTGATTGGGAGATTTTTCTTTTTGCCGATATTCGGATATTCCGAAAACGAACTGACCTATTGACTTTATGAATTGAGCTTCAATTTTACTTAGGCAACATTGAGTTTGGCGATGGCGCATGTCATTGCATGCGATTGTTCTTGAGCGTAAGAAACATTTTTGACATTTATCTTATCGGTAATTAAGATGGTAACGAGAAATGTGCAAAATAAATATATTTTTCAACAAACTGTTGTCATCTATATCATTTTAACATATGACATATACGTACAATTTTAAATGCAAATATATTACCTATACATATAGGCATATATATATATATATATATATATATATATATATATATATATAATTTCAATAAACATTGAGTTACAAAAAGTACTTGCTCCGCCGGGAGTAATGCCTATAGGTATGTGTGTGCCCAGTTTTTGCTAAGGTCGCATATACATACAACCATATAAATACTCGTATATATATTTATATCATATTAATTTCATTATGATTGTAGTTTCACATTAATTGATAAAACTATAAACAATGATTATCTTCACTGTGATAGTTTTATATGAATTTCACTTTACATAATATTCTAATGATTAATAGTTTCCATTACAACCTATTCTAGCGAATTATGAAAATTCAATTGCCTATCTTAATTTTTATTTTAAAATACATTAATAATTTTAGTATTGTACGTGAAGAATAAAAATGTATCGTTACCTATTCAGAAGACTCGGCTAACCACACAAACAAAACTTTAGGTAGAATAAAAATCACATCGATGCATAACTCCGAGATCCCACAGTCGGAGGGATCATGATTACAACGATGAGTTATAAAACCGATATCGTATGCAGAAATGTCGTGGGAAAGCAGTATTAGGGGGTCGGTGGATTTAAATAAAACCATTCCTGGAGCGCAGTAATGTAGTGTTGAGATAGGCTGGAAGTTAGAAAAGTTGTTCGGGGAAGTAATGACAGCTGCGGTACCGTCTCGGGCAGAGTTCCACGTTCAGTGGCCCGGAGATCGCGATCGTACAATATGGCAGCAGAGGAGCTTGACATTGTAAGTACGTCAATTGTTAGCAAATTTTAGTATTTTTTAATAAGTACCACGTGTTGCTATTGCAGTAAAAGTTACTATATTTATTAACTTTTAGGATTAGGTTACTAGAGAAAGTTGAGAACTGAATTGGAAATTACTTATCATGACTTATCGAAGTATTTATTTTGATCCAATTTCAAATAAAATGGGGGTGTTTACGCTCTCGTAAGATGGCTTACCTTAAAACAAATAAATTGGTTATCCGAAAAGTTTGTAAAACTTTGGGTTATGTTATAAGTGTTAATTGTTAATATAATTAAAAGTTTTTTTTGTTGTACACTCTTTAACCAATCTGCATAATTAGCGTCTGCCAATTAGATATAGAAGACTCAAAGCCGCCATATTGGCTGAAGCTGAATAATTTATATTTAAAACTCCCACCGAACTTAGCGCGGTTGATAATGGTGTTTTGTTAGTAGTAAAATCGTTATCTACTAGCATATATTGTACTATCAATATGATATGAAAAACTAATTTTCTACGATATGTTTTTACAGGTATGTGTTTTTATGGATGGTAATATAAAAGTTCGACTTTTTGAATAATGGTTTCAGAAAAACTAGCCTGTCTAGTTAATTAGTCTGTCTAAAAAAATAGAAAATAATCCCCAATATTTATATATGTGTATGATACACGGCTTTTAAAGTTGTGTAGTAGGCTGGACGGAAACCGAGGAATATGTCAGTGTTGATCAGTTAAAATGATCCCCAATATCTATATATGTGTATGACACACGGTTTTTAAAGTTGTGTAGTAGGCTGGACGGAATCCAAGGAATATGTCAGTGTTGATCAGTTAAAATAATCCCCAATATTTATATATGTGTATGACACACGGTTTTTAAAGTTGTGTAGTAGGCTGGACGGAATCCAAGGAATATGTCAGTGTTGATCAGTTAAAATAATCCCCAATATTTATATATGTGTATGACACACGGTTTTTAAAGTTGTGTAGTAGGCTGGACGGAATCCAAGGAATATGTCAGTGTTGATCAGTTAAAATAATCCCCAATATTTATATATGTGTATGACACACGGTTTTTAAAGTTGTGTAGTAGGTTGTACGGAAACCAAGGAATATGTCAGTGGTGATCAAAAATAATCCCCAATATTTAATATGTGTATGATACACGGTTTTTAAAGTTGTGTAGTAGGTTGTACGGAAACCAAGGAATATGTCAGGGGTGATCAAAAATAATCCCCAATATTTAATATGTGTATGATACACGGTTTTTAAAGATGTGTAGTAGGTTGTACGGAAACGAAGGAATATGTCAGGGGTGCTCAAAATAATCCCCAATATTTATATATTTGTATGATACACGGTTTTTAAAGTTGTGTAGTAGGTTGTACGGAAACCAAGGAATATGTCAGTGTTGATCAGTTAAAATAATACAATTCTTATATTTCAATAACTTATAAAATCATTAAGACAAACACACACAGCAAATTCAAATGTTATATGAAAGTATGAACTCTGGTTTAAAAAGTCTTTGCTAAGTATGGACTTTGGTAAGTTTGATCGAATTTGATTGAACATTTTCTTTTACCTTGGATTCAATCCATAAAACATTATGTCTAGTTCACCTTCACAATCAACGTGTTAAAAACCATTGTTTGGAGTATCTTTTCATTCTTGGCTCTTGCCTCAAACGCATTTATGATCAAATCCGTGTAAATAATAAATCATAAATCTATACCAAGTTTGTATGCGATCCTTCCAATATTACGCAAATTATACAAGTCACTGGAGTAGTAACTGCGCCCACCTTGGCGCTCCACCCTCTTTGGTCATAATCGAGTCAAAATATAACCTTGGTTTTGTAATCAGCCTGTAAAATTGCATAGTTGCCTCATGATTGATTAAATGTCAAATCCATTATATGATCGTTGTTGAAAACCATTTTCACGCTTCCTTGGACCCCATTGAATTGAATAAGAAAATTATATTTCAGATAAAAGAGAAACTGTTTCGTCAAATATTGCATTAAGAAACTAACAGAAAGAGATTTGAATTTTTTAATTTAGGATTGCATGTGGTCGTTAAACTTCAATACGTTCAGCTACAGTAATTAATGAGAATGATGAGTTTAGCTCCATTTTCACGTCCGCTTAGTGTACCGCCTGAGATCTGACACTGTCATGACGATCCTCACACCCGCCCTGCACTACAAAACAGGTCCCAAGCAGAGGACAATCAGGTACACGATTGAGCACACTACGGTATTTAAGACATGAACCAAAGCAACCACGTTTTCTACAAACTATGTTTCTGCAAACCTAATAGCTTAACTTAATGTGCATTAATTAAGTGTGAATTGTCATATAGTGTATGTCTTATAGAATTCATTTATTTGATTATGAAATTAATTTAGTAATTAAGCACGAATTATTTATTACAAAGTAGTATATTTCATATTAATCTATACAGTATAAACATAACTAAGTCGGACTACCGACCACCATTCTGTACATCCTTTCAAGAATCTATGTACAGATTATAATTATCTCTGATTTGTTGCATCCGTCTCAGCCCTGAATAATATAATAAATACTACATTATGGTAAAAGTTCAAGGAAAAATCAGGAAAAGATTTCTATAGGTTGAAAGAGTTTGTTAAATGTAATGAACTCTTCCGTGTAAACATTATTTTGTGGCAGTACGACCACATTTTTAATAATGAAATGACTATTTTCACATTTATAGTTTTTAATAGAGTAAGCTTGATAGTAACAACCTTTTCTGCAACCACTGTTCAGGACAGACTAAGAAGGTATACAGATAATAAAAGCTGTTTTAGTAAAATTATACTTTGAACTGTACATTTTTCCATATATTAAATATGCAGTACTTGTCAGTACTGTAATGCATATTTTATGAAAGATAAAATTGCTATCTAATATTCGCTATAAATTTAGAATGTATATTAAAAACCATATTTGTTATCTATTGACAGAAGTAGGTTTCTCAAAACTGTATATGTACATGTATATACATATATTATCTTCATACGGAAAAAGTTATTAACTATGGCAAAAAAATAATAAAACGAGGTTTGTTTTTTATCGTGGCAACGAGGCAAACTCAACATTTCGGAAATATAATTTATTCAAACCAAGGGATCATACAAGTGCAAAGCAAACGAAATTGAGTGTGAAGCCTCGGGTAACTGCTAGTATTTCAATAAATACTCTCACTATATTGTTTAAGCCCAGAAAGCTTGGAATAAATCCTTTCCAGCTACGGTTACTTTAAACCCTCTGAATATTTGAGAGTGAATTCCTGCTAGCTGAAGTCTGAATACTGAATAACCAAACTAAAGACTGAATATCGTGTACGCTCTAAGTCTGTCATTTGAACTCCCCTTCGTTCATTTGACCTTACGTCTGGGTAACGTTAGGTGCAGCATCATTAATTCCTGCTAGCTGAAGTCTGAATACTGAATAACCAAACTAAAGACTGAATATCGTGTAAATGTACGCTCTAAGTCTGTCATTTGAACTCCCCTTCGTTCATTTGACCTTACGTCTGGGTAACGTTAGGTGCAGCATCATTAATTCCTGCTAGCTGAAGTCTGAATACTGAATAACCAAACTAAAGACTGAATATCGTGTAAATGTACGCTCTAAGTCTGTCATTTGAACTCCCCTTCGTTCATTTGACCTTACGTCTGGGTAACGTTAGGTGCAGCATCATTAATTCCTGCTAGCTGAAGTCTGAATACTGAATAACCAAACTAAAGACTGAATATCGTGTACGCTCTAAGTCTGTCATTTGAACTCCCCTTCGTTCATTTGACCTTACGTCTGGGTAACGTTAGGTGCAGCATCATTAATTCCATTGCCTTCTGAATATTTGAGAGTGAATTCCTGCTAGCTGAAGTCTGAATACTGAATAACCAAACTAAAGACTGAATATCGTGTAAATGTACGCTCTAAGTCCTGTCATTTGAACTCCCCTTCGTTCATTTGACCTTACGTCTGGGTAACGTTAGGTGCAGCATCATTAATTCCTGCTAGCTGAAGTCTTGAATACTGAATAACCAAACTAAAGACTGAATATCGTGTAAATGTACGCTCTAAGTCTGTCATTTGACCTTACGTCTGGGTAACGTTAGGTGCAGCATCATTAATTCCATTGCCTTCTGAATATTTGAGAGTGAATTCCTGCTAGCTGAAGTCTGAATACTGAATAACCAAACTAAAGACTGAATATCGTGTACGCTCTAAGTCTGTCATTTGAACTCCCCTTCGTTCATTTGACCTTACGTCTGGGTAACGTTAGGTGCAGCATCATTAATTCCTGCTAGCTGAAAGTCTGAAATACTGAATAACCAAACTAAAGACTGAATATCGTGGTAAATGTACGCTCTAAGTCTGTCATTTGAACTCCCCTTCGTTCATTTGACCTTACGTCTGGGTAACGTTAGGTGCAGCATCATTAATTCCTGCTAGCTGAAGTCTGAATACTGAATAACCAAACTAAAGACTGAATATCGTGTTGTACGCTCTAAGTCTGTCATTTGAACTCCCCTTCGTTCATTTGACCTTACGTCTGGGTAACGTTAGGTGCAGCATCATTAATTCCTGCTAGCTGAAGTCTGGAATACTGAATAACCAAACTAAAGACTGAATATCGTGTACGCTCTAAGTCTGTCATTTGAACTCCCCTTCGTTCATTTGACCTTACGTCTGGGTAACGTTAGGTTGCAGCATCATTAATTCCATTGCCTTCTGAATACCTGCTTTAATGGACAATTTGTCAATTTTCATCTGGAGAATCCGTGGAAATTTACCGGAATATTATAAGTGTAGTAATTACCAATTAAATTAATATTTTTCAGTGTTAGATTAGTTTTCTATAAGACATTAGTTCCTTGAACTATCTTCACGTCAGAAGAGTGATTTTAGTATTAGACAGCTACCATGAGGGTAAATAAAGAGTTTAAACTTTGTGGTTGATTAAGTAATTTGTAAGAAAAGTCTGCAATACAAGAAATAATGATATTCTATTCGTGGTTGGCGAATCGCAATAGGAAAACGACAATTTATATGATAGATGTTGGCACAGGCTCCAGGCAAACCTGTCCTCAACCTCATTTAGCTCGGATTAAACATAACGTCATCATATGTTAGAGATCATTGCATGGGGCAGAACGTAATAATACTATTTCCGTTTTCATATTAACACCACGTATTGTTTCAGTCATCAAATCATTACATTGTCTAATATACTCAGTAAGATCTAAGATTTTTAAGATTCCTAATCAATATTCTTCACAAAAGTACGCCACACTACGTGTAACAAGAGTTATTCAGGTCGTATACAAAATTTATATTTTATAGCTCATTCTATTCTTATAGGCTACAGCTTTATAAGTAAAATGTTAAAATGCCATATTATCGTTTTCATTTTGTTTACAAATGTATTTATTCTGCTACTTTCTAGTCGCGTGGGTAAGTACAAGACCAATGCAAAACTGTTCGCTAACGCTCAGCCAAACTCCATGGAATGGCATGCACCATCATCAAACTCGATGTTGCCCATACAGACAATAAGCTCCATGCAAAGTTTCAAGTCTATAGATCAGTTAGCTCTTAAGATCTCGTGCAGACAAAACCAATATTCCAGCCGAGAGTTAGGTTCTCAACACTCACCTACGTGTAATATTAGGTACGAGAACACTTCCTTCCTGATAGTTACACCCAACATTTTGATTATGTTCTTGTAATTATAGACCATGTTAAATAATTTTTATCTTTTTCTCATTACAGAGGTATTGATAAAATAGAAAGTATCTTTTAATCCGTTCTGGATATTCTTATTACCAACAGTTATGAGCAGGATGTTGGAAAGTGTAATGGCTGAGAAGTAAGGACGAATATACACGTCGCGTCGGGAGGGGTGTAAACGACCACGCAAGGACGCTACTGCCCTAGTTTCGAAAGTTGACAGTAGAGTGTGTGCGTGTCCCCCTCTAGTTTGTGCGTATCGCTCTGACATTTGACACGTTTCATAAACCTTTTCCAGACCCGTGTTTTACCTGCAATCGTTTTGCCTGCGTGTGTCGTATTCCGTATTGTGATCGTAAATTGAGGAATCGGGAGTACTGGATTACCAAATAAAAATCTGCTGTAACTAAATTTTAATTTAGATCAGCATTTTTATAGGAGTTATGAAAAATCTAAAGCACGACTTTAAAGATACTCCAGCCTAATTTAATCCTAAAAAGTTTTAAATATTGAATGTACAGTAGCTGATATAGAATATTATTTTAGACAAGGCTCATACACTGGGTGATTTAGCAGGTATAAAGTATCTTCCAAGAACAACGACTCGGAACTATTCTCCCTGAAAATTGTGTCCTTGTAAATGTGTTGTAGCTTAAAAAAGTAATGGGTGCAACCGTAAAATTTGTCTTTTGACATTTCAGAGGGGTACTAGAGCACCCTGAGCTGGCTCTTTATAGACGCTCCTGTATCAAGACTAAAAACTAAGATATTATAAGAATTACCAGTGATTTAATTCAATCGACCAAGTTTCATTTGGTTTTAAGATTAATTAAAACCAATACTTCAACTTTTAGGATAAGTTATTTTTGGCATTAAACATTAGTTTATGGATACAGTTATATTTTAAAGTTTTTTATTACGTCTCACCGACATTACTTTGTTTCTTGTTCCAGGCAACGCCCAGGGTTCAGCCAACACTTCACGATGATCACTTCCATCCTTTCTTGCGAGACTACCCTGACATTGGGGTGAGATTCCTGTATTATTTTGTATACAATAATTGTATAAATGTTCCAAAATTATTATGGTTTTATGGGTGCACGTGTTTCTATGTTAATTATGTAAGTACATTATGTTCCACTCTTCGGTGGACATAGTCTACTTTTACTTAAGAATCACACGCAAGCCTTTAGGTTCACTATTGCATTCACTTGGGATAAGAAGATAGAAACATTTCCTTGTACTTAGTCCTAAAAGGCTCAATAAGCTTGCTTCCTGAGTGACAGGATATTCGAAATAAATAAGGTTGCAGGCAGGGGCCGCTTCCTTTCATGGGAATGAGGAAGGATAACGGGCACATTAAATTGAGATATAATGACAGAGGTCATGTCACCTTGGGGAAGGGCGGATCTCCCTCAGCCTCTAAGACAAAATGACTAGGGGACAGTAGTTTCCATATCCAGGTTCGCAACAGTCTTTCACACTCCATCCACTCCAACAGTAGTCACTAGACCTATCGATTCATCCTTGTACCCTGATATCACGACATTTGCGGTTAGTGATTTGCCGCTCTTGGGCATCGACAGAGTTGCTCATATTAAGTGACACACCGGTCTGTCTGTACCTAGTCCTTAACACTCAATCCACTCCAACAGTAGTCACTAGAACTTTCGATTCATCATTGTACCCTGATATCACGACATTTGCGGTTAGTGATTTTGCCGCTCTCGGGCATCAACAGAGTTTGCTCATATTAAGTGACACACCGGTCTGTCTGTACCTAGTCCTTAACACTCCATCCACTCCAACAGTAGTCACTAGACCTATCGATTCATCCTTGTACCCTGATATCACGACATTTGCGGTTAGTGATTTTACCGCTCTCGGGCATCAACAGAGTTGCTCATATTAAGTGACACACCGGTCTGTCTGTACCTAGTCCTTAACACTCCATCCACTCCAACAGTAGGCACTAGACCTATCGATTCATCCTTGTACCCTGATATCACGACATTTGCGGTTAGTGATTTGCCGCTCTTGGGCATCGACAGAGTTGCTCATATTAAGTGACACACCGGTCTGTCTGTACCTAGTCCTTAACACTCCATCCACTCCAACAGTAGTCACTAGACCTATCGATTCATCCTTGTACCCTGATATCACGACATTTGCGGTTAGTGATTTTACCGCTCTCGGGCATCAACAGAGTTGCTCATATTAAGTGACACACCGGTCTGTCTGTACCTAGTCCTTAACACTCCATCCACTCCAACAGTAGTCACTAGACCTATCGATTCATCCTTGTACCCTGATATCACGACATTTGCGGTTAGTGATTTGCCGCTCTTGGGCATCGACAGAGTTGCTCATATTAAGTGACACACCGGTCTGTCTGTACCTAGTCCTTAACACTCCATCCACTCCAACAGTAGTCACTAGACCTATCGATTCATCCTTGTTACCCTGATATCACGACATTTGCGGTTAGTGATTTGCCGCTCTTGGGCATCGACAGAGTTGCTCATATTAAGTGACACACCGGTCTGTCTGTACCTAGTTCCTTAACACTCCATCCACTCCAACAGTAGTCACTAGACCTATCGATTTCATCCTTGTACCCTGATATCACGACATTTGCGGTTAGTGATTTGCCGCTCTTGGGCATCGACAGAGATCTCATATTAAGTGACACACCGGTCTGTCTGTACCTAGTCCTTAACACTCCATCCACTCCAACAGTAGTCACTAGAACTTTCGATTAATCCTTGTACCCTGATATCACGACGTTTGCGGTTAGTGATTTTACCGCTCTCGGGCATCAACAGAGTTGCTCATATTAAGTGACACACCGGTCTGTCTGTACCTAGTCCTTAACACTCCATCCACTCCAACAGTAGTCACTAGACCTATCGATTCATCCTTGTACCCTGATATCACGACATTTGCGGTTAGTGATTTGCCGCTCTTGGGCATCGACAGAGTTGCTCATATTAAGTGACACACCGGTCTGTCTGTACCTAGTCCTTAACACTCCATCCACTCCAACAGTAGTCACTAGACCTATCGATTCATCCTTGTACCCTGATATCACGACATTTGCGGTTAGTGATTTGCCGCTCTTGGGCATCGACAGAGTTGCTCATATTAAGTGACACACCGGTCTGTCTGTACCTAGTCCTTAACACTCCATCCACTCCAACAGTAGTCACAAGACCTATCGATTCATCCTTGTACCCTGATATCACGACATTTGCGGTTAGTGATTTGCCGCTCTTGGGCATCGACAGAGTTGCTCATATTAAGTGACACACCGGTCTGTCTGTACCTAGTCCTTAACACTCCATCCACTCCAACAGTAGTCACTAGAACTTTCGATTCATCCTTGTACCCTGATATCACGACATTTGCGGTTAGTGATTTGCCGCTCTTGGGCATCGACAGAGTTGCTCATATTAAGTGACACACCGGTCTGTCTGTACCTAGTCCTTAACACTCCATCCACTCCAACAGTAGTCACTAGACCTATCGATTCATCCTTGTACCCTGATATCACGACATTTGCGGTTAGTGATTTGCCGCTCTTGGGCATCGACAGAGTTGCTCATATTAAGTGACACACCGGTCTGTCTGTACCTAGTCCTTAACACTCCATCCACTCCAACAGTAGTCACTAGACCTATCCATTCATCCTTGTACCCTGTAACATGTCATTTTTACAGGGGGTTTAAATAAGGCATTTTTATTTTTTTGAGAGGAGAATATTTTTTAGTTAATGACATGTTATGATTTTTATTTCTTCCACCTACAATTATGCTCTAGTAGCTCAACATCAACTAGGAGACGTCAGCTGGCGGGGTCCGGCTCGACCGGGTTAAGACACAGAGTTTCAGGATACATCCGCCGGAGTTCGCTTCAAGGGCTTTGAAGCGCCTTACAGCGGACGACTCCAGTACTACAGTACGTAAGTACGCTGTGCCTGGCTTCCTCGCTCTCTCGGTCGCTGTCTCTCTCGGTCACTGGCTCTCGGTCGCTGTCTCTCGGTCGCAGTCTCTTGGTCGCTGTCTTTCGGTCGGTGTCTAGCAGTCGGAGTCGTCGAGTCGGAGTCGCCGCCCCCACACACGCCACGATAAGGTGCAAGTAAGTAGGTACTTATTTACCTGCCAAAAACACGCTTTTACCTGAACTTGCCTAGTCACTAACGATAGGATAAGTACATGACGTTACGTACTTAAGCTGCTAAGAGAATATAATTATAGATATAAAGTGTAGCAAGAAAATAGATCAGTACAAATAGGATTAGATTCTATTACTAGTAAAGAAGAGTTTGAATTTAGTTTTACTTAATTTATCGTTTCTTTTCGAGGCCGCTGGGTCGCTTGACGTACGTTGGCACCAGCGCTCCTGAGCTTCACGCTAAGCGTAATTTAATTTAGTTTTACTTAATTATCGTTTCTTTTCGAGGTCGCTGGGTTCGCTTGACGTACGTACGTTGGCACCAGCGTTCCTGAATTTTGGACTAGGATTGATCGTAGTTTAGTGTTTACATTTAATTTAATTTAGTTTATCGTTTCTTTTCGAGGCCACTGGGTTGCTTGACGTACGTTGGCACCAGTGTTCCTGAACTTCGGGCTAGGCGTAATTTAATTTAGTTTTACTTAGTTTATCGTTTCTTTTCGAGGCCGCTGGGTCGCTTGACGTACGTTGGCACCAGCGTTCCTGAATTTTGGACTAGGATTGAACGTAGTTTAGTGTTTATATTTAATTTAATTTAGTTTATCGTTTCTTTTCGAGGCCGTTGGGTCGCTTGACGTACGTTGGCACCAGTGTTCCTGAACTTCGGGCTAGGCGTAATTTAATTTAATTTTACTTAGTTTATCGTTTCTTTTCGAGGCCACTGGGTTGCTTGACGTACGTTGGCACCAGCGTTCCTGAGCTTCGGGCTAGGTTAAATTTAGATTTAATTTTACTTAGTTTTATCGTTTCTTTTCGAGGCCGCTGGGTCGCTTTATGTACGTTGGCACCAGCGTTTCCTTAGTTTTCGAGCTCTAGGCGAGCTAGGCGCGATTTCGAGCGAGCTAGTGTTTACATTTAGCTTTTATTTAGTTTATCGTTTCTGTTCGAGGCCGCTGGGTCGCTTGACGTACGTTGGCACCAGCGTTCCTTAGTTTCGAGCTCGAGTCGAGCTAGGCGCGAATTCGAGTGAATTAGTGTTCGCATTTAGTTTTTATTTAGTTCATCGATTCTTTTCGAGGCCGCTGGGTCGCTTGACGTACGTTGGCACCAGCGTTTCCTTACTTTCGAGCACTAGTCGAGCTATGTGTGATTTCGAGCGAAACTAGTGTTTGCATTTAGATTTATTTAGCTATCATTTCTTTTTTTTTTGGCCGCTGGGTCGCTTGACGTAAGGTGGCCCCAGCGTTCCTCGTTTTCGAGCTTCAGTTGAACTAACAACTGTCGTATTAGGGGACGTTTAGGTGGTGGAACAGTCATCCTAAAGCAAATGCTGACGCCTTCCCTCTATTCCCTTTCGTTTCCGAGTCTGCGATGATGAAAGCATGTTGATCCGTTGATCATCGGTGCTGTATTTGCTTCGGCTTTTGGTTTTACATTAATTCGGTTCTGAGCTGAACTTGGAAAACTACCCTCTCCCTTTCGAACCCTGGATTTTACCCCTCTCGACTGTTCTATCCGGTGTCTTAGGGTTATATATTTTTATAAACTATCCCTGACCCGATTAAACGTTATAAATTTGGCGCCCGTACAATTGGACGAAATTAAACGATTCAATTTTCTTTAAAATACTGTATATTTAAGGAAATTAGTTTAAATGTTTTGAAAACGTTATATTTTGCAAGTTCTTTTCAGTTTTACGCTGGCTGTTGGGAGTATTTTTATATTTTGCCAACCTCAAACAAAAGGGCCGATTTAGATAAGGCTAACGGTACTAAGGGTGATAAAGATACGCCTGTACCATTGTCTACAGAAACTCGACCTTCGGCAACGCTTAATGTTCCCACTAGGCAACCGGAAAACAATAAAAGATAAATCCCCGACGGAAAACGACCCATATGTTGGATGGGTCTATCGCTTAGACAAAACCCAACTACGCAACGAATTATTAAAATACAATCTTGATAGTGAGGGAAAAGTTGACGAATTAAGAAAACGATACGTAGCATATTTACGGTCGGATAAATTAACGACTTCAGAGCGTGAGGTCGAGAAAGAAAATAATAGGATGGACTATGCGGGCGTCTTAGGAGGCAATTCCGTATCTCACACCCACAGGATACTGAGCAGCAACGAGCAAAACGAAAGCATGGCTCTTCGTGAAATTCTTGGACTCCCTCCTAACGCTGACAGCAGAAAACCCTAAGGGAAATGATTTTATCATTAAAAACCAGTAGGGAATCCCAGCTTACAGCTCATGGCACGATGGGAACTCCGCACGCAAACGTAGTACATAGCTATCAATCGATGTTAGCAAGCTATTCACTTCCGACTTATACAGAAGCGAATGCTGTCGGATTTACAAAAACAGTCAGGTGGTTTCGATCGGCAGAACAACTCGCCTAACTTATGCAACCTAGTAAGGAAATGGAATCTTCGTTTTGACGGAGTGAAAGGACCGATCTCGTTCTTAGAGAGATTGGATGAGCTACTCGACGCGTACGGCATTGAGCGAAACGACATCCTTATAGCCTTGCCAGAGATTTTCCAAAACTCTGCACTCCTGTGGTATAGGAACAATAAGGACTTATGGAACAATTATGTGGATTTTCGGAGGGACTTTGAAACACAGTTTCTTCCTCCCTGGATACAAACAAAATCTTGACGACGAGATCCGGAAGCGTACACAAGGTCAAGAGGAAGCAATTTAAAGACTTTGTCGTGGCTTTAATGACATTAATGCGCAGAAGAGGTTCGTTAACGCTAGACGAAAAAACTCAATATTTTATATTCAAACATGCGTCCCGAGTATAAACTTACGATGAAACGACAAGAATGTAGGACCATATCGGATATGATTCACCAGGCTGAGCAGTATGAAGAATATTTGAGGGCCCGAAACACTTACCGGCCTCCTCCACTGCCATCACTCGCCCTAGTACCAGAGACGGCATACTGTGCAAAGAAGAAGTCTGATAAATCTCACGAAGCGTCTGCGGTTAGCAAGAACGGCGTTACAAAGACAAAACCCGCTCAAGTACAAAATGAAATGAGTTGCACCATTCATGGCGAGGCGAACCACACGCAAAGACGGACGACAGAAACCAAAATTGTCAAACCTAACGTTCAAAAGATAAACGTGAGCTTAACGTGAGGTTCCAAACCCCAGTTAACCACAGTGAGGCGTATACGTGACAATAGCATATGTTGGAACTGCGAAAAAAGGGGGGGCATTTTTTTCGAGAATGCCAAAGGCCCAAGACCTTAAGGTGTTTTTATTGTAAGCGTTATAGCAACTACCGCTTGCAATTGTCGGACGGGAAACGGATGGTGGACTCAGCCGAGAAGGGGTCACCTGAGTCCCAACCGAAGAAATTAAAAACGACCCCAGAAGACTGCAGAGTTGGCTTCGCACAATAGCGAATTTTTCGGGATCGGTGCAGAGTAGTAGAAACATGGACAGCAGACCACACATCGAAATAGAAATCTACGGTAGCATATTTTTCTGCTCTAATAGATACTGGAGCAACGATTTCAATGGTGGGAAAGAGACTAGCTGAACATTTGAGAAGAAACGGAAATTTACCATTTAAACGCCCAATGAAAATCCGGATGGCTGATGGCTCACAGACATCGTTAGAAGAATATTATACGTTCGAGGGCTTGATCTCCTATAGAGATACGACGCATACGTTCGAGGCACTTTGCGTGCCGTCACTTACTTCGGACCTGATAGTTGCTGTCGATTCGATTGAATCGTTGGGGTTGCTGACATATGATTTCCCTCCCCAGGACGCGACACGAACGTAATATCTTCTTACAGAAGAGTGATGTAGGGGATGTTAGCGGATTGAACCAGCTATCAGAAGATGAACAAGAGGTCTTAGAAAAATTTCTAACAGAGGAGTTGCCTAAATTCGATGATGTTACGGGTAAAACAACACTAGTTGAACACAAGATTCGCCTGATCGATAATACACCTATTAAACAAAGGTACTATACGAGAAATCCCGGCAATGCAGGCTGTACTAGAAAAGGAGAGTTAGAGCGTATGATCGAAGCTGAAGTGATCGAACCGTCTTCGAGTCCGTGGAGCTCACCGATTGTACTTACCAAAAAAACCATCTGGTGCATACAGAGTATGTATCGATTTTCGGCGTCTAAATGCAGTCACGGTGAAGGATGCTTACCCCTTGCCACAAATCAACCCCATTCTAGAAAAACTCAAGGAAGCCCGTTATATTTCGACCATCGACCTCAAAGATGGATATTGGCAGGTCCCTTTATCAGAGGAAAGTCGGCCGCTGACAGCATTCACTGTACCTGGAAAAGGATTGTTCCAATTTCGCGTCATGCCATTTGGTTTGCATTCGGCTGGGGCTACCTTCCAGCGCCTCTTGGACACCGTTATAGGACCAGAATTGGAACCTAAAGTGTTTGCCTATCTGGATGACTTGGTTATCGTGAGCCCTAACTTCGAGGCTCATCTAGAGCTTCTTCAAGGGGTTTTTCAACGACTAAGAAGAGCAGGTCTGAAACTTAACCTGCCAAATGTCACTTCTGCAAAACTGAACTGAAGTATTTGGATGGGTCACGTTGTGAACGACAGGGGCATTAAGACAGATCCAGAGAAAGTTCGAGCCATTGTAGAAATTTCCTAGGCCGTCCAATTTGAAAACTCTAAGAGGCTTCCTTGGTATGGCCTCGTGGTATCGGAGGTTCGTCCCCAACTTCGCATCTCTGACCACCCCCTCACGAGACTGTTGAAGAAAGATACTAGATGGCAATGGACGGAAGAACAGGAGAGTTCATTCAAGACTCTTAAGGAAAAATTAACGACTACGCCTATCCTAGCCTGTCCTGATTTTGGACAAACGTTTGTTTTACGAGTGGACGCCTCGGGCGATGGCCTTGGAGCATCGTTAACACAAACACAGAACGGGAAAGAAGTTGTGATTGCGTACGGTAGCAGATTGTTGACGGGAAATGAACGCAAATTCTCAGTCACAGAAAAAGAATGTTTAGCGCTAGTCTGGGCCGTAAAAAAATTTCGCCCATACCTAGAGGGATATCACTTTATCGCAGAATCGGACCATCAGGCTTTGAGATGGTTACAAAATTTAGAGACTCCTTCTGGTCGGCCTGGCCCGCTGGGTGTTGGAACTCCAGCAACATGATATGGAGATACGATACCGGAAAGGAGCCCTAAACAAAGTGGCTGACGCTCTCTCTCGGAAACCCGGTATATGAGCAACAAATTCAACATATAGGATCATTTACGGCTGAAAATTGTTCAGCTCAGGAAAGAAGGCAGATAAACAGGAGACCACGCCATGAACAACAAATCACGGATAAATCCAATGATGTAGAGATGGTTGATAGGAACCTATGGTATAAAAGGCTATACAAGATGGCCACAAAGGGTGACTCAAATCTAATTATAAAAGATGGGAACCTCTATCGTTGAATAGTAGTAAAAGGAAAATAACGGACGCAGACAAGCCCACTGGAAAAATGTGTGTTCGCGAAGAAAGACCGCCCGAAAGTACTGCAAGAAAATCACGATAAAGAAACTGCAGGTCATTTGGGTGTTAGAAAAACCGCCTTAAAGCTCTCCCAATGTTATTACTGGCCAGGTTGGTTTCGTGATGTAAAGGCATACGTAAAAAATGCCTGATATGTCAACGATATAAAGTTGAACAAACGAAGCCCGCCGGGAGGATGTATTTTCGTAAGCCACAAGGTCCGTGGTACACGGTTACCGCATATTATAGTGGGCCCCTTACCACGATCGAAGAGCGGAAATCGGTTTTATACTAGTATGTCAAGATTACTACAGTAAGTGGTTAAATCTTAGTCCACTTAGATCGGCCACAGCAGCTAATGTGGTAAAGAATTTCAAAGAGATGATTTTGTTCAGATACGGTGCACCCAGCGTTTTAATAACCGATAATGGGTCCCAATTTGTTTCGAAAATATTTCGAGATCTTTGTAGAAACTGGAACGTTCGACTGTCAGCTGACGGCCCCTTATAGTCCTCAGAGCAATCCAGTAGAGCGTTCTAACCACGTCATCAGAACCTTGATATCGCAATTCGTTGGTGAAGACCACCGATCGTGGGACGCTAAACTAAGTGAGTTTAGATATGCATTAAACACAGCGAACCACGAATCAACAAACTTCACGCCACCAGCCATGCTTAACTTTGGACGCGAGCTGAGACTACCTAGAGCAATATGTGGACCTGCGTTTGAGTACTCCGGCGACCAGGAAACGACTACACGAGAAGAACGACACGAACAACGAATGGAAGAATTTAAAAGGATTTATCAAAGCTGTCATCGAAATTTAGCCCGTGCCTTCCAGAGGCAGTCTCGATATTATGACCTCAGGCGACGAGATCATAACCTCCGTGTTGGACAATTGGTCTGGAAAAGACACCATACCCTGTCTTCAGCTCCTGACGCGTACGCATCGAAGCTGGCGCCCCGTTTTGTAGGACCATTTGAAGTAGTTACGTTTAAAGGCCCAAATATCGTCGAGTTAAAAGACCGTTCTACGAACAAGACTCAAACGGCCCACGTAAAAGACGTGAAAACGTATACGGGATCCAACTGATAGAAATCGAAAGTTTAACTTTTTTCTCATTTTGTTTCCCCGAAGTGGGTGGGGGATGTAACATGTCATTTTTACAGGGGGTTTAAATAAGGCATATTTATTTTTTTGAGAGGAGAATATTTTTTAGTTAATGACATGTTATGATTTTTATTTCTTCCATCTACAATTATGCTCTAGTAGCTCAAACATCAACTAGGAGACGTCAGCTGGCGGGGTCCGGCTCGACCGGGGTAAGACACAGAGTTTCAGGATACATCCGCCGGAGTTCGCTTCAAGGGCTGAAGCGCCTTACAGCGGACGACTCCAGTACTACAGTACGTAAGTACGCTGTGCCCTGGCTTCCTCGCTCTCTCGGTCGCTGTCTCTCGGTCGCAGTCTCTTGGTCGCTGTCTTTCGGTCGGTGTCTAGCAGTCGGAGTCGTCGAGTCGGAGTCGCCGCCCCACACACGCCACGATAAGGTGCAAGTAAGTAGGTACTTATTTACCTGCCAAAACACGCTTTTACCTGAGCTTGCCTAGTCACTAACGATAGGATAAATACATGACGTTACGTACTTAAGCTGCTAAGAGAATATAATTATAGATATAAAGTGTAGCAAGAAAATAGATCAGTACGAATAGGATTAGATTCTATTACTAGTAAAGAAGAGTTTGAATTTAGTTTTACTTAATTTATTATCGTTTTCTTTTCGAGGCCGCTGGGTCGCTTGACGTACGTTGGCACCAGCGCTCCTGAGCTTCACGCTAAGCGTAATTTAATTTAGTTTTACTTTACTTATCGTTTCTTTTCGAGGTCGCTGGGTCGCTTGACGTACGTACGTTGGCACCAGCGTTTTCCTGAATTTTGGACTAGGATTGATCGTAGTTTTTTTAGTGTTTACATTTAATTTAATTTAGTTTATCGTTTCTTTTCCGAGGCCACTGGGTTGCTTGACGTACGTTGGCACCAGTGTTCCTGAACTTCGGGCTAGGCGTTAAATTTAATTTAGTTTTACTTAGTTTATTCGTTTCTTTTCGAGGGCCGCTGGGTCGCTTGACGTACGTTGGCACCAGCGTTCCTGAACTTCGGGCTAGGCGTAATTTAATTTAATTTTACTTAGTTTATCGTTTCTTTTCGATGCCACTGGGTTGCTTGACGTACGTTGGCACCAGCGTTCCTGAGCTTCGGGATAGGTTAAATTTAGATTTAATTTTACTTAGTTTATCGTTTCTTTTCGAGGCCGCTGGGTCGCTTTATGTACGTTGGCACCAGCGTTCCTTAGTTTCGAGCTCTAGGCGAGCTAGGCGCGATTTACGAGCGAGCTATGTGTTTACATTTAGCTTTTTATTTAGTTTATCGTTTTCTGTTCGAGGGCCGCTGGGTCGCTTGACGTACGTTGGCACCAGCGTTCCTTAGTTTCGAGCTCGAGTCGTGCTAGGCGCGAATTCGAGTGAATTAGTGTTTGCATTTAGTTTTTATTTAGTTCATCGATTCTTTTCGAGGCCGCTGGGGTCGCTTGACGTACGTTGGCACCAGCGTTCCTTACTTTCGAGCACTAGTCGAGCTATGTGTGATTTCGAGCGAACTAGTGTTCGCATTTAGATTTATTTAGCTATCATTTCTTTTTTTTTGGCCGCTGGGTCGCTTGACGTAAGGGTGGCTCCAGCGTTCCTCGTTGAACTAACAACTGTCGTATTAGGGGACGTTTAGGTGGTGGAACAGTCATCCTAAAGCAAATGCTGACGCCTTCCCTCTATTCCCTTTCGTTTCCGAGTCTGCGATGATGAAAAGCATGTTGATCCGTTGGATCATCGGTGCTGTATTTTGCTTCGGCTTTTGGTTTTACATTAATTCGGTTCTGAGCTAAACTTGGAAAACTACCTCTCCCTTTCGAACCATGGATTTTAACCCCTCTCGACTGCTCTATCCGGTGTCTTAGGGTTATATATTTTTATAAACTATCCCTGACCCGATTTAAACGTTATAACCCTTGATATCACGACATTTGCGGTTAGTGATTTGACGCTCTCGGGCATCAACAGAGTTGCTCATATTAAGTGACACCCGGTCTGTCTGTACCTAGTCCTTAAAACACTCCATCCACTCCAACAGTAGTCACCAGACCTTTCGATTCATCCTTGTACCCTAATATCACGACATTTTGCGGTTAGTGATTTTGCCGCTCTCGGGCATCAACAGAGTTGCTCATATTAAGTGACACACCGGTCTGTCTGTTACCTAGTCCTTAACACTCCATCCACTCCAACAGTAGTCACTAGACCTATCGATTCATCCTTGGTACCCTGATATCACGACATTTTGCGGTTAGTGATTTGCCGCTCTTGGGCATCGACAGAGTTGCTCAGATTAAGTGACACACCGGTCTGTCTGTACCTAGTCTTTAACACTCCATCCACTCCAACAGTAGTCACTAGACCTATTCGATCCCATCCTTGTACCCTGATATCACGACATTTGCGGTTAGTGATTTGCCGCTCTTGGGCATCGACAGAGTTGCTCAGATTAAGTGACACATGGGTTTTTCTGTACCTAGTGGAGGCTCACGGTGGTAGGTATAAACCATCCAGAAGTGAACCTTTCTTCTTTGGTGTTCGTACCACTCAATTTGTATGAAAACTCCTTAGTATAAAGTTAAATTAGACTTTAACGTTACTAGTAATATTTATTCACGTGATCTTGTTGGTTGTTATTTTTACACAGTTTAATTAATTGGAAAGATCATACGCGTTTCATCATATAATGTTTAGTAATCTAATACGACGAAATAAGAAGTTTTTATTTCTATGCATGATCACCTCGTTCCTTTTCTTCAGGTTTGAAATACAAATTTCTTTACAAAGTTGAACGTTATTGGATAGAGAATATAAACTTTAAAAACTTTCCGTAAGTTAAATTGGGACCATTTAGGAATCACTCCGATTTTTTTCTATTTCAAATAAAATAGTATTCAGCCGGGTATTATTAGATAGCATAAGCACCAAAATATCTTTTAGAGGAAAAGTCATTATTTTTTTAGTTCTGTTCGTGTGGGACTTTTAATATTTAGAAAGTAAGAGACTTTTGATGTGGAGGGTTATAATTGAAATTGTATAGCTAATTCCCCCCCCCCCCCCCACCCCCCCCCCCCCCCACCCCCCCCCCCCCCCACCCCCCCCCCCCCCCACCCCCCCCCCCCCCCACCCCCCCCCCCCCCCACCCAACAACAATTCCCATATCATGCTCCACAAGAGATTGGATCCCTGCTCGCTCTGATAAGGGCAGAATGCAAGGTGGCGTGTGGCTCAGTGAAATAATGTCAGCAGTGGTGTTGGACGCCACCGCACTGCACGACAACGCGATCATGTGTATATCCCTACAATACCTCTTACACGCGGTACAACCAACATCCCATATCATGCTCCACAAGAGATTGGATCCCTGCTCGCTCTGATAAGGGCAGAATGCAAGGTGGCGTGTGGCTCAGTGAATAATGTCAGCAGTGGTGTTGGACGCCACCGCACTGCACGACACGCGATCCTGTGTATATCCCTACAACACCTCTTACACGCTGTACAACCAACATCCCATATCATGCTCCACAAGAGATTGGATCCCTGCTCGCTCTGATAAGGGCAGAATGCAAGGTGGCGTGTGGCTCAGTAAATAATGTCAGCAGTGGTGTTGGACACCACCTGCACTGCACGACACGCGATCCTGTGTATATCCCTACAACACCTCTTACACGCGGTAACAACCAACATTCCCATATCATGCTCCACAAGAGGTTGGATTCTCGTTCCCTCTGATAAGGGCAGAATGCAAGGTGACGTGTGGCTCAGTGAATAATGTCAGCAGTGGTGTTGGACGCCACCGCACTGCACGACACGCGATCCTGTGTATATCCCTACAACACCTCTTACACGCGGTACAACCAACATCCCATATCATGCTCCACAAGAGGTTTGGATTCTCGTTCCCTCTGATAAGGGCAGAATGCAAGGTGGCGTGTGGCTCAGTGAATAATGTCAGCAGTGGTGTTGGACGCCACCGCACTGCACGACACGCGATCCTGTGTATATCCCTACAACACCTCTTACACGCGGTACAACCAACATCCCATATCATGCTCCACAAGAGGTTGGATTCTCGTTCCCTCTGATAAGGGCAGAATGCAAGGTGACGTGGTGGCTCAGTGAATAATGTCAGCAGTGGTGTTGGACGCCACCGCACTGCACGACACGCGATCCTGTGTATATCCCTACAACACCTCTTACACGCTGTACAACCAACATCCATATCATGCTCCACAAGAGGTTGGATTCTCGCTCGCTCTGATAAGGGCAGAATGCAAGGTGGCGTGTGGCTCAGTGAATAATGTCAGCAGTGGTGTATTGGACGCCACCGCACTGCATCGACACGCGATCCTGTGTAGATATCCCTACAACACCTCTTACACGCGGTACAACCAACATCCCATATCATGCTCCACAAAACGTTGGATTCTCGCTCGCTCTGTTAAGGGCAGAATGCAAGGTGGCGTGTGGCTCAGTGAATAATGTCAGCAGTTCAATAGAAAACCTTTTCAAAGATTTTACTGAACACTGGGAGAATCGAAATAGGACGGTAATGCTTTTTAAGCAGGGTCGTCCTTTTCGAAGATTGGAATGACTTTAGCGGTTTTTAAAGAGAATGGAAAATTTCCAATGTCAAATTAGAGATCGATCATTTTTGGTTAGTGGTTTCAAAATATGCTTAAAGCAGCATTTGATAAGCCATACCGATACGCCACTGGCATCACACGATTTCTTTGGGTTCAGCCTCTGCACAACACTCGCCACTTCCTGCACACACACATAGTGGCCAAGGCCTTGAATGCAACTGGAATTCTAACATTTTTCCAAGGTTCTTGTTTCTCTGAGCGACTGATTAACCGAAACCCACAAAAGAGAAATATTTATTAAATTCATTGGCAACTTTTGATTTATTTTGAACAATTTTGTCAACAATTTTTATAGCAATTGATTTATTATGTTTTTTAACACTTGTTTCTCGAGACGAATCGTTTATAATTTTCCAGGCTGTTTTTGAAAGTTTTCACAGGTATCCAAGCCTCTATTAACATCATAGGCCTTAGCAGCCCGTAAGACTCTTCTGTAAATTCTCCGGTATTTTCTGATAAAGGTTTTGAAATTTTCATTTTGAGTTTGAGTGAATATTTTTATGCAAGAATTTAAGATTTTCTCGAGATACAAGAATTCATTTAGTCAACCAGGACTTCGTTTTTGGTTTGAGGTAAACTTAAATTTTTTTGGAAGGGACAAGCAATGTACAAATAATAGTTAAAGCAATTGCTGAATTCCTGATACATGTCATCGACACTTTCGAACTCGTCTAAAAATGCCCAAGACTCGTTACTCAGGAATTTATTCAGCAAGTACATGTTCTGATGTTTGATTGACCTCAAGATTTTAAGTTTCGGACTTCGAATATCCAGTTTGCGCCCACGATTCAAGGCCCTCCAGCGCGAAATAGTCAGAGATAACCGTGTCCACAACAGAAACTGTTGTGTCCGGAATGTTGGTAATCACATTGTCGACAGAAGTGGTGTGTCATTTTCGCTCACTAGTGTAGAGAATTCACGGAACCAATTTATATTTGAAGGAAATAAGAACACTCGTGAAGCCGCTGGGTAAGAGGGTCAGTGTGGTCCATTTATATTGAATAGTAAAATCACCAATAATTAAAACTTTTAGAGAATTTTGAAAAGGTTTTTTAACATTTTTCAAAGAAAAGAATTGCTATTGCCATTTGGCGATCTGTATAGCCAATGACAATTTTTTTTTTCAAGTAAGTAAGTAGTATTTTTTTACCTGCAGACCCAAAATCCAGGTCGGTATTATTGTTGGTTTTTACAAGCCCTCTTAAACGCTGAACAACCAACATCCCATATCATGCTCCACAAGAGATTGGATCCCTGCTCGCTCTGATAAGGGCAGAATGCAAGGTGGCGTGTGGCTCAGTGAATAATGTCAGCAGTGGTGTTGGACGCCACCGCACTGCACGACACGCGATCCTGTGTATATCCCTACAATACCTCTTACACGCGGTACAACCAACATCCCATATCATGCTCCACAAGAGATTGGATCCCTGCTCGCTCTGATAAGGGCAGAATGCAAGGTGGCGTGTGGCTCAGTGAATAATGTCAGCAGTGGTGTTGGACGCCACCGCACTGCACGACACGCGATCCTGTGTATATCCCTACAATACCTCTTACACGCTGGACAGCCAACATCCCATATCATGCTCCACAAGAGATTGGATCCCTGCTCGCTCTGATAAGGGCAGAATGCAAGGTGGCGTGTGGCTCAGTGAATAATGTCAGCAGTAGTGTTGGACGCCACCGCACTGCACGACACGCGATCCTATATATACCCCTACAAGCCCTGTTATACGCTGTACAGTCAACATCTCCTTAATATATTGGCTAAAATCCTTCACTCTGCTAGCATTGGCTTCGTTCCAGCCCCGTTGCCAGTCTGTTGGCTGAGAGCGGACATCAAACTACATTGATAGTTTAAATTCTAGAACAGAGGTAGTCCTGCCTTCGAGGTATTCCTGGACGCATCACCTTATATCTTGTGCCTCCTCACACTTTGGCATTAGGATCATGTTGCACCTTGAAGAAGTGAGCACGATGTTGAAGTCTGCCACGAGATGGGTAGACCACTATAGACATGCACAACTCGTAACGTAATATTGTCGTTATTGCAGATGGACAAGGAGGATATATCACTGCTGTTCATGAGCGTTTGAAAATAGATTTTGTCGTCCTTCTCATCCTGCGATGTCATCTACACGGATGGCTCAAAGAGTGGGGCAGGAACGGTTTGTGCCTTTGTTACGTCAAATAGAATGCACAAATTCTGCCTTACCCTGAGTCCTCAATCTGTACAGAAGGACTGACCGCTATCTTGAAGTCCTTAAACATCGTTTACCCAAGAACAAATAGGGTAGTAGTGTGCTCGGACTCGTTAAGCGGTCTTCTGGCTATCAAAGACGTGTACTACACACATGTCCTGGATTATTAGATTCGTTACGCTTTGAACTAGATGACGTCACAGGGCATCGCAATTATCTTAGTTTGGGTTCCTAGGCATACTGGAATTCACGGTAACGAGATCGCAGTTTGGGCAGGCAAGGAGACATTTTCCCTGATTCCATATAATAGTCGATCTGTATTTTCTGATACAAAGCCAAATAAAAAGTCAAGACTATAACGTCAGTGGAATCTATCTTGGGTTCAAGTGGCCAATAACAAACTTCGACATATACAAGATAACGTGCAACCTCGGTTGACTGGTTACCACACTCGCCGTAGAGAGGAGGCTGTGCTGTATCGACTCCATATAGGACACACTCTCCTCTATCACGGTTTCTTAATCCACAGTGTGCGGCACGCAACGTGGCTTTAAACTTCGGTCACGTGATGGACTACTGCCTCAACTCCGGGCAGAGGAGAGCGCTTCACTTGCCAGGCCGCTTAGATAAGTTATTTCGTGACCAAGAACATGTTCTGGAGAGCAACAAATCACTGTCTATAATATAAGCCCAATAGTACATGATTAGTTTTAGTTCATGCATTTTAATCAATATCTTAATCAAGGGTGAGCCCCATTACAGTTCATCCCTATATTTATAATTTAGTTTTAAGGGTTTTAACCAGTACCATTCACATTCAATCTTATTATTTGTTTTTAAATTTCTTTAGTGTTGAGACACCGCTATTTTAATATGTAGGCGTTACGTAATGCGACGGGCACTGATGATCAACGTGTCTTTTGACCTAAAATAATTGCACGCTGTACATCATTATATCTGACTATACACTTCTAGTCAAGGTGTACTAGGTACAATGTCTGACTGCCGTGCAGCTAACCTAACAACCATGCATCACACGAGATCCAATTCCGGAACTCTGATAAGAAGGGCACAACGCAAGGTGGTGTGTGGCTCAGTGTACATCATTATATCTGACTATACACTTCTAGTCAAGGTGTACTAGGTACAATGTCTGACTGCTGTGCAGCTAACCTAACAACCATGCATCACACGAGATCCAATTCCGGAACTCTGATAAGAAGGGCACAACGCAAGGTGGTGTGTGGCTCAGTGTACATCATTATATCTGACTATACACTTCTAGTCAAGGTGTACTAGGTACAATGTCTGACTGCTGTGCAGCTAACCTAACAACCATGCATCACACGAGATCCAATTCCGGAACTCTGATAAGAAGGGCACAACGCAAGGTGGTGTGTGGCTCAGTGAATAATGTCAGCAGTGGTGTTGGATGCTGTGCGGTGGCAGCACGACACGCGAGCCTGTGTATATCACTACAAAGCTGTACATCATTATATCTGACTATACACTTCTAGTCAAGGTGTACTAGGTACAATGTCTGACTGCTGTGCAGCTAACCTAACAACCATGCATCACACGAGATCCAATTCCGGAACTCTGATAAGAAAGGCACAACGCAAGGTGGTGTGTGGCTCAGTGAATAATGTCAGCAGTGGTGTTGGATGCTGTGCGGTGGCAGCACGACACGCGAGCCTGTGTATATCACTATAAAGCCAGTTGTACAATGTACATCATTATATACAACCGTAGATTATCTGGGTAGTTATTTCATGTAGCTCAAGTTCAAACAGAACCGCAAAAGCAGCTTTAATTGCAGAAAACCCTTTGTAAGATTCTGACTTTTCGAAATATTCATTTTTATGTAAGGGGTAAATTTTAGGGAATATATCCATGTGACATATTCACATTACAGCTATTAAATGGATTTATTCATTATTATGAAGTAGCTCAATTACTTTTAAAATTGTAGAGATCATCAGGTTTTACGTGACACCCCAATGCTGTTATTGTTTGTTCTGCCATTTTAAAACTGAAAGTATTTTTCCGAACAAACTTTATCAAAATGTGTCTTTTGGCTAGGGGTTTTTAAAATGGTGCAACGTGCGGTACATTAGAAAATGTTAGGATTCAAACCAAGAACTTACAGTTTTACACAACTTATTTCATCAATTTGATATTTCAAATACGTTTTGTAATATCATTTAGGAGTGGTAAATTTAGTTTATTTCTTAGAAATTGCTATTCATACACGTTTAAGTTATCTTAACTGGTTTCTTGTATAGGAATAAAATCTAAGCCAACCCCCATTCCCACTACTCGAATTTTGTATCTTCCCGTAAGTGTCAATAATAGCTAAAAGTTAGACAAAATCGAACGTTTCTTTTGTTACATAAAACAATAATATTCGATTTATTTTATATATTTGAGTAAATTTGGACTCCAAAAACCTAGAAAAGGCATTTATGTTGAAGGGTCTAATTTAGAAATTAATTGTGCACAGATAAACTTTTAATGTACATACATTCATACACGTAAATGTATACACAAGGTTTACGGCGATAAATACAAAATTGTCAAGTAAAGTATTATCAAGCAATATTTTTGCACTTAAAACGTCCCTCTCATCCAAGAATTTTATCAAATAAATGCTTTATATTCTCTATTGATGAAATTAGATTTCTCAGGTTTGTATATTTTTATAGTGTGCGTTTTCATTGATAGAGAAAGTTTTTTCAAATTAACAAATACTATGTTTCAAATCAGTCACCAGTATTTCACACGACAACATCTTTTTTAGAGATTTTAATGATCCTGTAATTGTGTGTTCAGCATGCAGCACAAAACACAGAACGCAACACAACAACACACAATGAATGTTAAACCTGTTCAAGACACAAGAAAGATTATGTGACTGTAAATTTTGTGAAGTTATTGATCCGTTATTAACATTCATTGTGTGTTCAGCATGCAGCACACAACGCAACACAACAACAACACACAATGAATGTTAAACCTGTTCAAGACACAAGAATGATTATGTGACTGTAAATTTCGTGAAGTTATTGATCCGTTATTAACATTCATTGTGTGTTCAGCATGCAGCACACAACGCAACACAACAACAACACACAATGAATGTTAAACCTGTTCAAGACACAAGAATGATTATGTGACTGTAAATTTCGTGAAGTTATTGATCCGTTATTAACTTTCATTGTGTGTTCAGCATGCAGCACACAACGCAACACAACAACAACACACAATGAATGTTAAACCTGTTCAAGACACAAGAATGATTACGTGACTGTTTTAATGTCGTGAAGTTATTGATCCGTTATTAACATTCATTGTGTGTTCAGCATGCAGCACACAACGCAACACAACAACAACACACAATGAATGTTAAACCTGTTCAAGACACAAGAATGATTACGTGACTGTTAATGTCGTGAAGTTATTGATCCGTTATTAACTTTCATTGTGTGTTCAGCATGCAGCACACAACGCAACACAACAACAAAACACAATGAATGTTAAACCTGTTCAAGACACAAGAATGATTATGTGACTGAATATTTCGTGAAGTTATTGATCCGTTATTAACATTCATTGTGTGTTCAGCATGCAGCACACAACGCAACACAACAACAACACACAATGAATGTTAAACCTGTTCAAGACACAAGAATGATTATGTGACTGTAAATTTCGTGAAGTTATTGATCCGTTATTAACATTCATTGTGTGTTCAGCATGCAGCACACAACGCAACACAACAACAACACACAATGAATGTTAAACCTGTTCAAGACACAAGAATGATTATGTGACTGTAAATTTCGTGAAGTTATTGATCCGTTATTAACATTCATTGTGTGTTCAGCATGCAGCACACAACGCAACACAACAACAACACACAATGAATGTTAAACCTGTTCAAGACACAAGAATGATTATGTGACTGTAAATTTCGTGAAGTTATTGATCCGTTATTAACTTTCATTGTGTGTTCAGCATGCAGCACACAACGCAACACAACAACAACACACAATGAATGTTAAACCTGTTCAAGACACAAGAATGATTACGTGACTGTTAATGTCGTGAAGTTATTGATCCGTTATTAACTTTCATTGTGTGTTCAGCATGCAGCACACAACGCAACACAACAACAAAACACAATGAATGTTAAACCTGTTCAAGACACAAGAATGATTATGTGACTGAATATTTCGTGAAGTTATTGATCCGTTATTAACATTCATTGTGTGTTCAGCATGCAGCACACAACGCAACACAACAACAACACACAATGAATGTTAAACCTGTTCAAGACACAAGAATGATTATGTGACTGTAAATTTCGTGAAGTTATTGATCCGTTATTAACATTCATTGTGTGTTCAGCATGCAGCACACAACGCAACACAACAACAACACACAATGAATGTTAAACCTGTTCAAGACACAAGAATGATTATGTGACTGTAAATTTCGTGAAGTTATTGATCCGTTATTAACATTCATTGTGTGTTCAGCATGCAGCACACAACGCAACACAACAACAACACACAATGAATGTTAAACCTGTTCAAGACACAAGAATGATTACGTGACTGTTAATGTCGTGAAGTTATTGATCCGTTATTAACTTTCATTGTGTGTTCAGCATGCAGCACACAACGCAACACAACAACAACACACAATGAATGTTAAAACCTGTTCAAGACACAAGAATGATTACGTGACTGTTAATGTCGTGAAGTTATTGATCCGTTATTAACTTTCATTGTGTGTTCAGCATGCAGCACACAACGCAACACAACAACAAAACACAATGAATGTTAAACCTGTTCAAGACACAAGAATGATTATGTGACTGAATATTTCGTGAAGTTATTGATCCGTTATTAACATTCATTGTGTGTTCAGCATGCAGCACACAACGCAACACAACAACAACACACAATGAATGTTAAACCTGTTCAAGACACAAGAATGATTATGTGACTGTAAATTTCGTGAAGTTATTGATCCGTTATTAACATTCATTGTGTGTTCAGCATGCAGCACACAACGCATCACAACAACAACACACAATGAATGTTAAATCTGTTCAAGACACAAGAATGATTACGTAACTGTTAATGTCGTGAAGTTATTGATCCGTTATTAACTTTCATTGTGTGTTCAGCATGCAGCATGCAGCACACAACGCAACACAACAACAACACACAATGAATGTTAAATCTGTTCAAGACACAAGAATGATTACGTGACTGTTAATGTCGTGAAGTTATTGATCCGTTATTAACTTTCATTGTGTGTTCAGCATGCAGCATGCAGCACACAACGCAACACAACAACAACACACAATGAATGTTAAACCTGTTCAAGACACAAGAATGATTACGTGACTGTTAATGTCGTGAAGTTATTGATCCGTTATTAACATTCATTGTGTGTTCAGCATGCAGCACACAACGCAACACAACAACAACACACAATGAATGTTAAACCTGTTCAAGACACAAGAATGATTATGTGACTGAATATTTCGTGAAGTTATTGATCCGTTATTAACATTCATTGTGTGTTCAGCATGCAGCACACAACGCAACACAACAACAACACACAATGAATGTTAAACCTGTTCAAGACACAAGAATGATTACGTGACTGTTAATGTCGTGAAGTTATTGATCCGTTATTAACTTTCATTGTGTGTTCAGCATGCAGCATGCAGCACACAACGCAACACAACAACAACACACAATGAATGTTAAATCTGTTCAAGACACAAGAATGATTACGTGACTGTTAATGTCGTGAAGTTATTGATCCGTTATTAACTTTCATTGTGTGTTCAGCATGCAGCATGCAGCACACAACGCAACACAACAACAACACACAATGAATGTTAAATCTGTTCAAGACACAAGAATGATTACGTGACTGTTAATGTCGTGAAGTTATTGATCCGTTATTAACTTTCATTGTGTGTTCAGCATGCAGCACACAACGCAACACAACAACAACAACACACAATGAATGTTAAATCTGTTCAAGACACAAGAATGATTACGTGACTGTTAATGTCGTGAAGTTATTGATCCGTTATTAACTTTCATTGTGTGTTCAGCATGCACAGCAACACACCACACAACGCAACACAACAACAACACACAATGAATGTTAAATCTGTTCAAGACACAAGAATGATTACGTGACTGTTAATGTCGTGAAGTTATTGATCCGTTATTAACTTTCATTGTGTGTTCAGCATGCAGCACACAACACACAACGCAACACAACAACAACAACACACAATGAATGATAAATCTGTTCAAGACACAAGAATGATTACGTAACTGTTAATGTCGTGAAGTTATTGATCCGTTATTAACCTTCATTGATGGCGCTCCTCCTAGTAAATTATTGTGTTCCGCCTAATGCTGCCAATGGGCGGAACACATTAACTCATTCACACATTGTTAATTCCAGTAACAATTTTCCATTAAATGGAGTAAGATAAATCTAAGCGATAATCTTGAGTGATTAAAAATTAAATATTACATCACTATAGTTGCTTTTTCCATCGTGTCACTCTCAGCGATAAATATACAACACTTTTGATTAAACTACCAAATATTATATTCCTAATAACTTGTTTTCTCAAACATCCAATCCTTGTAAGTATATGCCTTTGAACAAGTCAGAAGAACGCATAAAGTTTACAGCACAGTTCTATGAACCCTCCAAAGTGTCAAACGTGGAGGTGTGTGAACAATAAATTATTCTTGCAGATCAGTAACATTACTGGAATTTATAACACGTTCTGTGAGAACAAAACTTCTGTTTTGACACACGTACATTGCGGTGAACAAAAGTAACGGTTTTGTACAGAATATGTTGACCAAATAACCAATGGTGCCAACAACCTCGCAGATCACCTCACCATTAGCTTATCTCTGGCAGGCGAGATGCTGTTATCAGCGCCAAGGTCATCCCCTCACCACTGTCGACTACTGGATATCTGACAACCGGTCCCCCGTTGCTCGGGTCAGTGCTCTCCAAGTCGCTCACCAAGTACCACTGTCGTTGCAGGTGAGTCCACGGGGCTACCTCAGGGTCCCCACAGTACTCAGTCATTTACAAATATTTATCGAAAATCAAGTTAAACCTGGTAGTGGCTGTCATTTCACTTGTTAACGGCAGGCCGTTTTTGTGTGTTGTGAAATGCATTTTTATTTTAAAAAAATACATACATAATAGCAATTACGATGTATTATACATGGTTTTTTTCAAAAAAATGTTGGGAAATAACATTCTGTTCAGATAACTTTAATATATAATAGGTGGATATTCGTTATACATATAATTTACAAAACCTTTTGGATTTTATTTATATTAATTGCATGGAACCATTGTTTAAAATATTTTTATTTCTTGTGCTTGGAAACTGCAAGATATCAAAAAGTTGTACAATATTATGTAGTGTTTGAAAATATATAGTTTTTTAGGAATATGTACAAAGAAACTGAAAATATGTGTGAAAATGTAAAAACATGCCTGAAACACAAACATGTCCAATCCATGCAGTTCAACTCAAATACAGATAACAACACATTTCAATACAAAATAGCGCCATTTATTTATTACACATAAAACAATACAAAATGCAAAAAGTATACTTACTAAATTGGTATTGTTGGTTGCAAAATATAGGGAATCCAAAAACATCAAAAATTAAAAAGATTTATTCTTCGTAAACAATGTTCCAGTTTCAATTTTGTACGGATATCATGTTTGTCAGTTGTTTGTTAGGATGTACAAACAGTTAAAAATTATTTATGCAATTAGAAATATACAGAGAATTTAAAATTCCAACGTATTATAAAATTCCTAATTTAATTATTTAAAAAATTTTATATTTTTAAGTAGAAAACCCTTGTCAAAATCGTTTTAGTAGGAAAATTACTGAAAACCAATTTTTCTACTACACAAAGGTTTTTAATCTAAAGGCGTTTGTTTGTCGGTATCTCATAAATATGGCCAAATTCTATACATTGTACCAGCTTCTTTATTATTGGATTTGATTACTTAATTTAATAAACAAACAATCCAATAGTAAACTTATTTTATATTATTTATAAATTCTACAAATAAAATTAACTTATTATTAGAGTGTTTTTTCCAATTAAGTACCGCCATTTAATTGAACAATTTATTGTGTTTATATGTGAATAGTTAAATTAAATATAAAGAATAAAAATTAGTACTTAAATGAAAGAACTTCAAGCCTTCGTACTAAATAATATTTGTTTTCCTTGCAATTAAGTTTTTAACGTAGTCAATATTAATAGCTAACGGAAGTTTTAAGAAAGAATAAGTCCGCTCTTTTAATATTAAATTTTTATACTTTCAAAAAACACTAAATTAAGCAAAATACGCGAAGGGAGGAATAGCTGGGTCTGATCTGAAGTACAACCGCCTTTAAAAAACTCATTAGTTTCTTCTACCTCTTTTAACACTAAAAACCCATAAAAGATTGGTACAAATTATTTGCAGTGAATGAGATGCAGAAAGGATAATAATATGTTACTGATTAACTAATCGTTATTAATGTATTGTAAATTGTTCTTTGGCCACGAATTGATGATGACAATGTTTCTCCCAGGATGGGGACTGGCGGACTGTGCGCTGTTGTGTTGGTGCTAGTGGCCTGCGCCGCGTACGCAGACAGTGAGTATTCAAATAGGACCACCTAGTAAATAGTAGTCTTGCAAATCCAATATTACCGTTAAACAGATAAGAATTTTGGAAAAGGCAATCTACTGAGAAACCAGTAGAAGTAACGACATACACACTTTTAACGGAAAGAAACACTGAAATTTTCGTGTGCGGTCAGTCACAGTTTTTGGTCGTAGCTAACCTAAATTACCTGAGCCTAATAAAGTACTTGCCTGTATAACGTGTAGAGAACAGAATTTAGCTGAATTTAATATATTCCATTCAGAAAAATACGTAATTTCAAAGTACACATTTCCGCAAAACAAAAGTGATTCTCATGAACTGCAGGAAACAACATAATATCTGGACAAGCTAAATAAAATAATTATCATCCGCTGATGACGTCTTCAGTAAACAATATCTCATCCATAAAACAGCTTTTTCTTATTATTAAATTCATGTTAAAGCATTAAATCCTTAGAATATTCCTAACATTGTAAATCTTTAGTAAAGGAGTCCGCACGAGAATAATTCAATAGAGTTGAATCTCTCCTCTACACACCAAATGCTCAACACTGTTTCCAATTTTACAGTTATGGAAAAATTACTGAACCATCTCAACACCTATTGCAGTAAACTTATATCATCAGTTGTTTCTGTAAATAAATATTCGTACATTCATTTCATTTTAATCATCTGTCTAAACGTCGCCACGTCATAGCGGGAACAGCTGGTGGTCAGTAGTGATATGGCAACACGGCCTCAAATGTCATCGGACTATTTTGGTGCGAACTACTCTAGTAACAATTGGACATAAAACAGTCAGTAGTGGCCTTAGCTACGTCATAGCGGGAACAGCTGGTGGTCAGTAGCGATATGGCAACACGGCCTCAAATGTCATCGGACTATTTTGGTGCGATCTACTCTAGTAACAATTGGACATAAAACAGTCAGTAGTGGCCTTAGCTACGTCATAGCGGGAACAGCTGGTGGTCAGTAGCGATATGGCAACACGGCCTCAAATGTCATCGGACTATTTTGGTGCGATCTACTCTAGTAACAATTGGACATAAAACAGTCAGTAGTGGCCTTAGCTACGTCATAGCGGGAACAGCTGGTGGTCAGTAGCGATATGGCAACACGGCCTCAAATGTCATCGGACTATTTTGGTGCGATCTACTCTAGTAACAATTGGACATAAAACAGTCAGTAGTGGCCTTAGCTACGTCATAGCGGGAACAGCTGGTGGTCAGTAGCGATATGGCAACACGGCCTCAAATGTCATCGGACTATTTTGGTGCGATCTACTCTAGTAACAATTGGACATAAAACAGTCAGTAGTGGCCTTAGCTACGTCATACTAGCGATATAGTCATCAATACAATTGGACATAAAACAGTCAGTAGTGGCCTTAGCTACGTCATAGCGGGAACAGCTGGTGGTCATCAATGATATGGCAACACCGCCCCAAATATCATCGGACCATTTTTGACCAGTTTAAAACATAGAACCGCAACTAGTTAAAGGAACAAGTAAAAAGTTATAATTATAGGAAGTCTAATCACGTATGCTTCCGGCTACCGATGTGGGTCCAAGGAATAACATTCTTCTGGATAGTTTCTAGAGGGTCTAAGCACTACTACCTGTGCTGAAATGAGCTCTAATGTGCAAAATGAAGTAAAAACATTCCTCCAGATCATATTCTCCAGAAACGTATAAAAATTTCAGACGATCTGATTACGACGAACGCCGCCGGCCACCAGTCCGGACTGAAATAAAAACATTCATCCAGTTCAAATTCTTCAGAAACGCATAAAAATTCCAGACAATCTGATTACAACGAATGCCTTCGGCCACCAGTCCTGACTGAAATAAAAACATTCATCCAGTTCAAATTCTCCAGAAACGTATAAAAAAATCCAGACAGTCTGATTACAACAAATGTCTTCGGCCACCAGTCCGGACTGAAATAAAAACATTCATCCAGTTCATATTCTCCAGAAACGTATAAAAATTTCAGAAGATCTGATTACGACGAATGCCTCTGGCCACCAGTCTGGACTGAAATAAAAACATCCATCCAGTTCAAATTCTCCAGAAACGTATAAAAAATCCAGACAATCTGATTACGACGAATTCCTCCTGTCACCAGTCCGGACTGAAATAAAAACATCCATCCAGTTCAAATTCTCCAGAAACATATAAAAATTCCAGACAATTTGATTACAACGAATGCCTCCGGCCACCAGTCCGGACTGAAGTAAAAACATCCATCCAGTTCAAATTCTCCAGAAACATATAAAAATTCCAGACAATCTGATTACAACGAATGCCTCCGGCCACCAGTCCGGACTGAAGTAAAAACATTCCTCCAGGAACTATGTAAAAGTAAAAAGTCAAGAGGTTCTGATTACAAATGAGTACGGCAGACGGTAATAAGATCATTCAGAACAAAAACAAACGTAATATCCTGGCCTAACAAGGAACGATAAAGGCATTAAGACCTGATATTCAATGGGCATAATCGAATGAATCATTCTTCTCCTATTTATACGAAGAAAATAAACAGACAAATAAATAATAAGATAATGCCGTTTAGTATAGATAATGCTTTTAAATAATGACTGGGCTGGAATTCTAAGCGTAAATTAAAGTTGGCATTGTATATTGTAAAGGTGATTTTTGGTCGTTATAGTTAGCAGCGCTAAACCAATATAAAAATAAGACATGTAATAATTACATTAAAAGCTCCCCTCATAGTTAATTTAAAACTGGGAATTTTCCTACAAATTTTAATACTAGTATTGTTTACCCGTTGCCTAAAGTGTCTACCTCTACAAGTGTTAAACATCTGAGGCCTATATCAATTCATCCAGCTATATCAAAAGTTATAGTATTTACCGGCTTACCACACATACAAAAACGAATGATATATTGTCATCATTGCTATCTGGATTTAGAGAAAACCATAGTACATGCACTGCTCTCCCAAACATGTTTAGTGATCTGGTGGACGAAAAGGACAGAGGTGGAATAAGCACTGTTGTTTTGCTTGATTATTCGCAAGCTTTCGACTATATCAGTCATGATATGTCGATGTACGAGTATTACTATTACTTTGGACAAAATGTCTTGAAATGGATACGTTTATACCTAGGTAAGAAACAGGAGATAATCAGAAATGGTAGTGGTTCATCATTGCCGCTTGCCTGACAGCATTTTGTTCCTAAGGCATATTATACTCTTATACGAGTATTGGTTCAGTTTTGTTCAATCTGTACATTTATGACTTTCCCACTTGTGTACAGTATTGTTCTCCACATTTATACGCGGATCAGTCAGCTGACCCGGACATGTTGTTTGAGGCTATTGGACATGTCAGTCTTGACTTTGTGAGCTCGTGGTCAGTGACTAATGGCCATAAGCACAACACGGACAATTGCACAGATCTTTAAGTGGCCCCACAGGCCGTTGTAAAGACCCTCGGCGAGACCGTGGCTGTGTGTCAGTAGTCTGGCAGTGTGTGACGAAGTGAAAAGTTTAGACTCATACTGGATTTAGGGCTCACTTTTAGTGACCATGTAATATATGCTACGCAGCGTGAATTGGCTAGACTGAGAGCCCTCAGTATAGATTTAGAAGTATGTTTCCAGAGTCCACAAAGATCATGCAGTCACTTGTATTGTCAATGTTCTATTACTGCTACCCTGTCGTATACATATCTCAATGCAGAAATATTATCTCAAAGAAGGATGCTTATAGAATTCAAAAAGTGAAAATCTCGGCTGTTAGGTTCATTTTTTTCCTGAATCAGCATGAAAGTGTAACCATTTTAGAGAGAAAGACGTTTTGCCTCAAATGGAAGACCTATGCATGGTTCTGACAAACTGCATGACTCACAAAGTCCTATGTCTTGGAGAACCTCGGTATCTTGGACACAAATTGTCATGTCGGGAAGAGATCACTCAAAGGAGCACCCGCCATGACTGAAAACTTAATTTCGTCAATTACGGCTTGAGATGAGAAGGAGAAGCTTCAGCTGCTTTGTTCCAAACATAGACATAAAGTTAGCACGTTAAAAATTAAAATACAAAACATTATGAGACAGCAGAAACAAAAAAAATCACTAACGGACTTCATTAAATAACTTTTTAACGAACTAAGTAATTTTTATTAGTTGGTACGTTATAAAACTTTGATATATTTTATTTATGTTTATATATTTTAATAGCTTCTAAAATGTTTATATCGCATTTTAACTTTTATTTTTCTCATAATTGCGTTTAGCATGTTAGTTGTTTAGTTATTTATTCGGTATATACCATGAATTTGACGCAAGTTATTCTGAAAACTACTAATGAGAACGCTTAAGAAATAAGGGAATTTTTCTTAATATATATATATATATATATATATATATATATATATATATATATATATATATATATGTATTCATATATGTATACAAATAAACACAGAAGTTTTGTTTGTATCAAGTTTAATTAATAAAATTTAACTCACAGACTATGCTGTAGTTTGTCACAAGAAATAAATAAATGAACTGTTAGTTATTTCTATGCATTCAGTAGAAGGTGAAACGTATAGAAAAATTAACGCCAAAATGCGAAGTAAAATATGGTAGAAATTGTCAGAATAAAATACTGGTACGTCATGATAGTACGTAAAAAACTGAAATTCTTAAATTACCATCAAGGTATGTGATCAAATCAAACAATTACAACCCAATGAAAATGACGAAATCAAATGTTTGGGTGTATTACATGTTTCAGAAACTGCATCAGCTTGCATTTCTCAGTTATTGTGGAATACTCCACGACTTTCTGCGATGTCCTGTTAAAAAAACCTAAAGAAATGGCTGGGTGGTAGGAGATTTTGGGTCAGGTGAAGATTATTCACCACTGAAACAAATGCCTATTTTGAGAGCCTTGAGAAAACCTATTATTTGGACGGAATAAAAAAATTCTGGATTAATGTATCGAGCTACAAGGTGATTAAATTGAAAAATAAAATTTTTATTTGCTTAAACATTTTTGTTTTATTCAAAAAGTCTTATGAAACCGCCTTGGTATAAGGAAAGTATAGACGGCATTACTGTTAAATATTCTGACCACATACAGACCAATGCAGTTAGTATGCTCACGTCGAGTTTGGGACAAGGTGCTGTAGAAGGTCCTTGGTACATGACTATAACTTCCTCTTCTCTATGGCCTTCTCGGAAGCGCGTCTGCGTTTGGGGTTTTGCCGAAATGGCAAAATAAACTAATCAGTGTATTATTTAAAATACGTTTAATTACTCGATTTTATCAAGAATCCCAGGGCCGATGTTTAATAAAAACTAGAGTAGCAATGTGTGTAGAGAGAGGCACTAAAATACCTTAGAACATAAATCATATTTAATATTAATTTTTTCTTTACTGCGATCTCCAGGAGGAATCAATATTTTTCTTTAGGTATTGCACTGGAGAAAATCGGTTTATATTTTTCGAAGAGCACAAAAATTTCACTCTCTGTTCGATAGCGAACTTGTGAATCAAGTAAATTAAAATAAATAGTCGCTGATTTAATTTAATCCTACGATAGAACTCCCAATGGTTAGCTACGAATATTTCAAAGGCAAAAGTTAAGATAATGTTGTTATTCTTCGGCCAGTGTTTATATTTTGCGTTTCATTTTTCTGAGTTGGTAATACAAGTACGGTATATCAATTTTTGTTATGTAATTATGCCCTTTTAACTTAGTGATTAGTGTCTCACCTTACCGTCTCGGGTTCGATCTCGGCTTGGGCACACGCACTTGCCTTACACAATTATTTCATCCTCAATGAAAGACCAAGTCAGATAAAAATTAATGACTATAAAAAAGGAAATGTGTATTTGCATAATGGATAACCATGTTGCAATGTTATTGATTATTGTTAGATAAATATTTTTATTTCTCCAGTTTCAGCTTCAGCTTAACATTATTACGTCATGAATATGGGTCTGAATTCATTGCCCAAATATTCAAAATTGAGCAGCTTTTAATATTAAATAACCAATGCCAGAACTATTGATTCGCAGAAACAGAAATCACCAAAACTACTGAACTCAACAAAATGACATTTTTCTAACTTCTGTACAGTTTCAACCAAAATTATACCGTTATTAAATTATAAATTAAACACAAGCACGACTCGTATCAATAGTGAACTATGTTTCCATGTCTTTCTTTACACCCTTGTAGTGCCTTTCTAATTTTCCTTGTACTTTCTATACTTTGGTGTATTATACTGAGTTTCATGTACAGTGGTTTAATTGGTGTGCTACTTCAATAACTAATATGAAAGCGGTATAAATTACCATAATTATACTTTTTTATCACTTAACTAGCAGTTACCTAGAATATTGTAGGTTTTCACATGTATGAGTACTTCTGGTTCAAGTTAATTATATTTCCGACGCCAAAGTTGAGTTTACCAAGGTAAAAACAACACCAAAATAACCAAAAAGAATCTGTATAAAAGTTTATACTTATGGCCATTGTAGCTTACTCCGGCCTCAATATATTTTGTTGAGTTTGCCTTTATGTAAATAAATAAGTAGTATATATGTACGTATGTATACATAAACAGATCTGAGTAGCCTACTTCTGATAAAATATAACCAAGATGAGTTTTATAACAATTTATTTAAATGTATAGTTAAAGTTAGGAGTAACTTTATCTTTTATATCTAATACTTAATATTTGCTAAATATTTACAGTTAAAAGTTTATTTTTCTAAAATCTGGAAATTTTCTTACCCTGTGTTCGACTCTGCTGTTGTTTTGCTATCAAGCTTACTCTATACTTTCACACTATAGATGTAAACTTATTAAACACTAGCCGTTTCCCGCGGCTTCGCGCGCTTTATGTAAGACTTGGCCATGTATTTGCACTTCTGGTTCAAGTGCATTATATTTACAACGCCGATGTAGAGTTTACCTTGTTGCCACGATTAAGAAAATATGTTTATGTTTATAGCCATTGTGCACGTACATGTACTTTATTATAAAGTGGTCTAACACTCAAACTTTAAGTTCAATCAGAAATGTATCTTAAAGATAAATATACAAAATAACTTAGCGCCTTCAAATAGTGTTTGGCTATGTAATATACGTAACTGTCTCGTAATTGCAGTTGGTAGTGTGCAGCCGCTTTGATACATTTTATCTTTTGCAGCGGCGCTTGGTGGTGAGTTACATCAATGGGCATAGCTTATAAACCTTCTCCGTGGAAAAATACGTATACATACAAATTTTCATAATGATCGGTCAAATAGTGTACGATTCCATAAAGGACAAACACACAAACATTCATTTATATATATATATATATATATACTAGCGGGCCCGGTGCGCTTTGCTGCGCATTTCAATAATTTTTTGCAAAAGTTGCCCGCGGCTTCGCACGCAATTTCCCGTTGAAAACAGTACACTATATTCACTTATTCTTTTTCTATCACATTCTAAACATTGCTGAGATAATTGATAGTCGTTCCATCGTGAGCCTCTTGGGCGTATTATGAAGGTATGTACCATATTCCTGCCTCTATCTAGCTGTTACCCACGGCTTCGCACGCAAATCTTAAGAACCGAAGTCCTTATATTACTTAGTAAATTTTTTTTTTACTATAATAAATTTTAGATTAAATTAGTTATATCTCCGATGCCACGATTGAGCTTGCTTTGTTGTCTCGATCGAGAGAATATGTACACACGGAGTTTTGAGAACCATACTTCTGTCAAAAAAAACAACTAAGGTTGATTTTATAACATTCTTTATATTTGTAGCCAACGTAAGATAGTAATTATGATATCTGCATTGCTCTTCTGATCAAGCATGAGCATGGTTTATATTAAATAAATATTGCAGTTAAAGGTGAATTTTTACGTCAAATTTGAATTGTATTATCTGGATAGTAAAGTCTATGTTTAACAGTGATTGCAGAAACAGTTTAAACAAAATTTGTCGTTTCTCTTAAGCTTACTCTATGCTTTAAAACTATAAGTGTAATATATGTTTACAAAGAACAGCTGATTAAAAATTTGAAAAGACGTTAACATATGTTTGCTGCAATGCATTTCTTATGGGTATTTCTGTAACCAGTGGGGCGGAATCCTGAATCGGGAAAGGGATGGGCATAGCTTATAAACCTTCTCCGTGGAAAAATACATATACGTACAAATTTTCATCATGATCGGTCCAATAGTTCACGATTCCATAAAGGACAAACATACAAACATTCATTTTTATATATATAGATATATATATATATTTATTTATTTACACAGAGAGAGAGAGAGAGAGAGAGAGAGAGAGAGAGAGAGAGAGAGAGAGAGAGAGAGAGAGAGTGGTTAAATTAATTAAACATATGGCTGTGATGTTGTTCACACAATTAATGTTTACACAACACAGTTGATTACATTTCACGGGATCTTTTAATTAAGTACTTTGGTATTATCGGGAGGCCACTATTTTTGCAAGTTTTTTCTTAACAGAGGCCTAACAAACTTCATCATTTGAGAGAACAGACTTATTTCACTTATTGATAAAATCACATCATTATGACGATCAGTTCTTGTTTTCTACCTCCTAAAATGCAGTGATATAGGCGAGACGGAATTACTTTGTCCCTATGTATTATTTGCCATTAAGCTATACTGTACTGTGTATACTGTATACATATGTATATGTATACTGTACTGTTTATACTGTATACATATGTATATGTATACTGTACTGTGTATACTGTATACATATGTGTACTGTATACTGTACTGTTTATACTGTATACATATGTATATGTATACTGTACTGTGTATACTGTATACATATGTATATGTATACTGTACTATGTATACTGTATACATATGTGTACTGTACTGTTTATACTGTATACATATGTATATGTATACTGTACTGTGTATACTGTATACATATGTATATGTATACTGTACTATGTATACTGTATACATATGTGTACTGTACTGTGTATACTGTATACATATGTGTACTGTACTGTTTATACTGTATACATATGTATATGTATACTGTACTGTGTATACTGTATACATATGTATATGTATACACATATGTATAGTACTACTGTTATACTGTATACATATGTATATGTATACTGTACTGTGTATACTGTATACATATGTATACTGTACTGTTTATACTGTATACATATGTGTACTGTACTGTGTATACTGTATACATACATATGTATATTGTACTGTACTGTGTATACTGTATACATGTTATACTGTATACTGTACTGTGTATACTGTATACATATGTATACTGTACTGTTTATACTGTATACATATGTGTACTGTACTGTTTATACTGTATACATATGTATATGTATACTGTACTGTGTATACTGTATACATATGTATATGTATACTTTAATGTGTATACTGTATACATATGTATATGTATACTGTACTATGTATACTGTATACATATGTATATGTATACTGTACTGTTTATACTGTATACATATGTATATGTACACTGTACTGTGTATACTGTATACATATGTATATGTATACTGTACTGTGTATACTGTATACATATGTATACTGTACTGTGTATACTGTATACATATGTATACTGTACTGTTTATACTGTATACATATGTGTACTGTACTGTTTATACTGTATACATATGTATATGTATACTGTACTGTGTATACTGTATACATATGTATATGTATACTGTACTATGTATACTGTATACATATGTATATGTATACTTTAATGTGTATACTGTATACATATGTATATGTATATGTATACTGTACTATGTATACTGTATACATATGTATATGTATACTGTGCTGTTTATACTGTATACATATGTATATGTATACTGTACTGTTTATACTGTATACATATGTATACTGTACTGTTTATACTGTATACATATGTATACCGTACTGTTTATACTGTATACATATGTGTACTGTACTGTTTATACTGTATAAATATGTATATGTATACTGTACTGTGTATACTGTATACATATGTATATGTATACTGTACTGTGTATACTGTATACATATGTATATGTATACTGTACTGTACTGTGTATACTGTATACATATGTATATGTATACTGTACTGTGTATACTGCATACATATGTATACTGTACTGTGTATACTGTATACATATGTATACTGTACTGTGTATACTGTATACATATGTATATGTATACTGTATACTGTATACTGTACTGTTTATACTGTATACATATGTATGTATACTGTACTGTTTATACTGTATACATATGTATACTGTACTGTGTATACTGTATACATATGTATACTGTACTGTGTATACTGTATACATATGTATACTGTACTGTGTATACTGTATACATATGTATACTGTACTGTGTATACTGTATACATATGTATACTGTACTGTGTATACTGTAGACATATGTGTACTGTACTGTGTATACTGTATACATATGTGTACTGTACTGTGTATACTGTATACATATGTATATGTATACTGTACTGTGTATACTGTATACATATGTATATGTATACTGTACTGTGTATAATGTATACATATGTATATGTATACTGTACTGTGTATACTGTATACATATGTATACTGTACTGTGTATACTGTATACATATGTATACTGTACTGTGTATACTGTATACATATGTATACTGTACTGTGTATACTGTATACATATGTATACTGTACTGTGTATACTGTATACATATGTATACTGTACTGTGTATACTGTATACATATGTGTACTGTACTGTGTATACTGTATACATATGTATATGTATACTGTACTGTGTATACTGTATACATATGTATATGTATACTGTACTGTGTATACTGTATACATATGTATATGTATACTGTACTGTGTATACTGTATACATATGTATATGTATACTGTACTGTGTATACTGTATACATATGTATACTGTACTGTTTATACTGTATACATATGTGTACTGTACTGTTTATACTGTATACATATGTATATGTATACTGTACTGTGTATACTGTATACATATGTATATGTATACTGTACTATATACTGTATACATATGTGTACTGTACTGTTTATACTGTACTATGTATACATATGTATTTGTATACTGTACTGTGTATACTGTATACATATGTATATGTATACTGTACTATGTATACTGTACTGTTTATACTGTATACATATGTATATGTATACTGTACTATGTATACTGTATACATATGTATATATGTATACTTTAATGTGTATACTGTATACATATGTATATGTATACTTTAATGTGTATACTGTATACATATGTATATGTATACTTTAATGTGTATACTGTATACATATGTATACTGTACTGTTTATACTGTATACATATGTATATGTATACTGTGCTGTTTATTCTGTATACATATGTATATGTATACTGTACTGTGTATACTGTATACATATGTATACTGTACTGTGTATACTGTATACATATGTATATGTATACTGTACTGTGTATACTGTATACATATGTATATGTATACTGTACTGTTTATACTGTATACATATGTATATGTATACTGTACTGTGTATACTGTATACATATGTATACTGTACTGTGTATACTGTATACATATGTATACTGTACTGTGTATACTGTATACATATGTGTACTGTACTGTGTATACTGTATACATATGTGTACTGTACTGTGTATACTGTATACATATGTGTACTGTACTGTGTATACTGTATACATATGTATACTATACTGTACTGTGTATACTGTATACATATGTATACTGTACTGTGTATACTGTATACATATGTATACTGTACTGTGTATACTGTATACATATGTGTACTGTACTGTGTATACCGTATACATATGTATACTGTACTGTGTATACTGTATACATATGTGTACTGTACTGTGTATACTGTATACATATGTATACTGTACTGTGTATACTGTATACATATGTACGTATTATAAATGTAAAAAGTTAACGAGGGCTTACGATATCTGAGCTTGAATTTTAAAATTGAACAATCTGGGAAGTAAACTGAGGTCGGGAAAATACCGATCGGATATGCCCCTGGCGTTACCCCGCACTTCTGGCGAAAAACGAAAAGAACCCTCCCTCTAAAGAGACCTGAATTCCAGCTCAGATCACGTGAGCGGTCGTAAAGGTTATCTTTAACTTTGGTACTACTAGTAACTTATTTATGATCTAAACTTAGTTAAATCGCGTAATAACAAATAGTGGATGGGGACACAGTGACCTGATTCTCTCCGACATCGCTGCATTTTGGAAAATATAAAACAAGGACTGATCGTCATAATGACATATAATTTTCACAGTAATTCAAATAATTCAGTTTTTTAGGTCTCAGGTAAGAAAAACTTCCAAAAATAATGGACCTCGGATAGTACCAAAGGACATTCAATTAATATTTAATAACTTTAGAGACCAAGTACAATACCGTATCGATGTAATTCTTATTGTTGAAATAACTTGATCGTGTACTCTACAGAGGATGCCCGCGTCGTTTGCTACTTCAGCAATTGGGCGATCTACAGGCCGGGCCATGGCCGGTACACCATAGACGACATCCCGGCAGAGTTCTGCACCCACGTTATCTACTCCTTCGTCGGCGTCAGTAATGTGACGTGGGAGGTACTCGTTCTGGATCCTGAGGTAATCTGAGCTGGCATAGATGTAGCTGGTATGTATATAAAACAGAAGCTAGTGTTTAAGATTCTTTGCGTTTTAATTAAGAAATATTCAGATGGAAAATATATAAAAGTCACAGCGAAAAGCATTTTCATAGGTTTCCTTTTTCCAATTTTCAAAGCAAGGCTCGATTTTCTGTCATTTTATGATACAATTTCGATAAGCGATGGTTATTAAAAGTAATGATGAAAACTTCAAGTAGTTGTATCTCATGAAGTTGCAAATATCTTCTTTCCTTTACATATCGATGACTTTGGAAGTCCTCCTTAGAAGCAAGCGTTCCCCCATTTCTTATACACATGCCTAAGTAGCCTTTGATACCTAGGAACGTAGGCATCTTGTGTCTATTAAGGAGGGATTTATTTAATTTTGCAAAATAAAGCGTAGAAGACAGATGAAAACGCGTTTCTCCATCACCTTTTGTCTGTATGTGGTATAATGGAGACACTAGTTCTCTAGTAATATCTTAAATAAGAGGTTGAGATGTTGCGAGAGTGGACGTTGTAACCAGACACAGGGTAATTCCGCCTTTAATTTTGATAGCAGAGTCAGAATCCATTCGTTGAACAGCCATAGAACCGGTCCCAGCAGTTATACCCGATTCTCAGAAGCGTGATTTATTGTTATCCAAGATTCCATGACCTGTACTTCCAGATTATTTATTCCAGAATTTCTTTGTTGTTTCACTGAATATCCCCAAGGCGTTTGGCAATGTGAGGTACTGTGCCATTGCTGGGTTCTGTTAAGGGCTTCTATGAATGGAGTTCAGTCAATTTGAATTTTAGGTGTATCTTGTGGGCTGATGCGTAAGGAAAGATGATCCAGTGCGATAGATGTTTCGAGAGTGATGTTTGTATTTGAGTTTGTTGGTAAGTTATTTGGCTTTTATATGTCCTGTTTGGCCAACGATATCTTATAGTTTGCTGAAACGAATTAGGGCATTCAGACAACTTAGGGTTAAATAGGGGGGACTTCAGGGTACAATCTTACATTCAATTTTCAATTCTGTTACACTCAGCATCGTAAGAAGTCCAAGTACATCTCTGCATTGACATCTTAGATTTATTACTCCTCGAGACTCCTCAGATGTCTGTTTCTAAGGAGTCGATGTATAGACATTAAATAAAAAACAAATAGTGCAACTGGAGTAACTGTATTTTGATGGGATAAGTACGCCTTCTTGAAAGTCCGGCTGGGATCGGAAAAATTAGGTTTCCTCTTGCTGCTCTGTCAGTGCTCGGGTTAGACAATGATTGAGGATGGCACATACCGTCTGAGCAGATATAATAATAATAATAATATGTTTTATTGCTGTCAGACAATTACATGCATTGTATAGCAAATGTCAATTAATAATTTAAAATAAGCTAAAATTTATGATTTACTGATCCGGTAAAAAATACACAGTAGCATTCATTCAGCTTCTGCACGCCAATTATTTCCCTCTTCGATACCAGGTTATCATTCTCCGAAATCATTGGTCTCCCAGTTATATTCCAGGAACTCGTCCACGCTATAAAAAGCCTTAGAGGCAAGGCTTAGATACCCTTGACATTTCTTGAATTTTGAGTGAGTTTGACAGATTATTGAATAGTACAACAACTGCTTGCGAGGTCAAGTGTTCGAAGGCTACCGTCCTGTGCCTGCCAGTACGGAGATTATTCCTGCCTCTGGTGTTGTGACTATGAATGTATCGGCCCCGTGTTAAGGCATACTTAGACAAGTCAAATGACACAGTTGCAAGGGTGTAGAGGCAAGGTAAAGTCAATATCTGCAACTCTCTAAACGCAGATCTACACGACTCTCTTCTTTTCAGTTTGGTGATTATTCTGACAGCATTTTTTTGAGTCGAAATAATGTCATAAAATCTACATTTGAACATGTGCCCCAGAGCGTTACTCCATATGAAAGGTGGGGGTAAATGAGTCCATATGTTGTCATCAATACATGAGTTGGGCATTATACGGACAGACTTCTCATGGTAAAGATGGCAGAAGACAATTTTGAGCAGACTGCTTCCACGTACGAGTTCTATGTCAGCCCTCGATCAAAATGAATTCCAAGGAACTTTGTGGGACAGACTTCTTCGAGCATGTTATCTTCCAACATGACTGCTGGGCCACTCATGGTTTCCATGGGTCCCAGGCAGAAATGAATTAAATTTGACTTCATCGAATGTACTTTCAAGTTGATCTGGTTAAAGCTTTGCAAGCAAACTATTCCAATCTTGAAAGGTTTGTACTTCGAGCTCAGATTTTAAATTTCCACTGATGCAGAGAGTCGTGTCATCGGCATACTTCACGAGTCGCCCGTGTTGTAATGATGAGCCAATGTCGTTCACGTATATCAAGAAGAGAAGAGTATTGTTCCTTGAGGGAAACCATAGCTCAGATTTTTGGATCCGGAGGCCTGATCAGACACACTGACGACCTAAGTTCGACCACACAGGAAAGAACTTACCAATTTTTGAAGAAGCAAGCTGTGATCTACGTAATCGAAGGCTTTATAGTGGTCAAGAAACACACCTAAGATGGGCATCCTAGCCTCTAAACCTTCAACAACTATATTCACCAGATTCACTAATCCAAACTGGTCTTCAGAGAGCAGGTTGTGTCCGTCTAGAAAATTCATCATTGTTATAAAAAACAGTTTTACAAATATTTTGCTAAGAGCTGGTAAAATTGAGATTGGTCGATAGTGTTTGACTGATAGTCTATTTGGAGATTGGGGTCGCCTTGGCAATTTTAAGAGGTGATGGAAAACAGCCTTCTTCGACTGTGCATTTGAGGATGTTATGTATATATCTGAGAAAATTTTAGTTCTTTTTACATTAAAATCCAGAAGCTGGACAAGAAGCTCAAGACATTTGACCGTGTATGAGGTGTCAAATCATTAAGGAGGAAACATTAAACATGATCAACACCATACGAGCACTCGAAGAGTAGTTAAAAACAGAACAAGTAATAACAAACTAAGTCACAATATAAGGCACTCAGCAGTTTCATCAGTTCTTGTTAATAATCGCTAAAGATTATATATTAGGCGTCCCCTATGTAGAGCCTGGTTTTGTACTTAGCATCTTGCGATTCGTGTATACGTTATCATCCCCATTACATCACTTGAATTATATCAAGAAGTCAACTGCTAGGGTCTGGAGCACACTTAATTGTGAAGATGGACAATTAGAGAATTCAGGACTACAATTTTCTAGGTAGATTTTTCTGTGTTAATACGAGTTAGAATAACTATATATTGGAATAACTCGTATATAGGCCAGTCATAATAAAACTAGCAACTGCATTGCAGATCCTACAAAGCGGGCAAGCAACAGCACTCCATGTCCAAACTGCCTTTAACAATTAGGGAGCTCCATTCACTCCATTAGTCATCCTTCTCAAGAGATTAGTCGAGTCAGACAAAGCGGGAATGCAACAGCACTCCATGTTTAAGCTGCCTTTAGCAATTAGGGAGCTCCATTCACTCCATTAGTCATCCTTCTCAAGAGACTAGTCGAGTCAGACAAAGCGGGAATGCAACAGCACTCCATGTTCAAACTGCCTTTAACAATTAGGAAGCTCCATTCACTCCAATAGTCATCCTTCCAGTCTTATCGGTCCATATCTGGATATTGGCGGTTAGTGATATGTCAATCCTGGACATTCATAGGGTTGCCTACGTATGATTTACTCATCGGTTTTTTCTATATACAGTGTATGTTCAACTGGAAGGAATAAACCTTCCAAAAGTGAACTTTCCTGGAGGTTATCCATCGTTACTCGCCAATGGACTGGCAGTATAAATATGTTTGACTATCCTTCCTAATTCAAGATTTGGTTTGTCAGAAATATTGTAGATAAATTCTCTATTGAAAGCTCGTAATTTGTCATTGAAATGTTCCACCACTATCAACCGGACCTGCCTCTTCAACAGTCAGGTCACTGTTAAGGGAAGGTTAAGACAATGATATGTATATTTTACATTATTACTTACCGTTGTTCCATAGATAGACGTTGAACAGAATGGGTACAAGAACTTCACTGACCTCAAGGCCAAGTACCCGGGGCTGAAGACGGAGCTGGCGGTGGGCGGTTGGGGCGAGGGAGGGCGCAAGTACTCAGCTCTTGTCTCTATGAAGGAGAGAAGAGATTCATTCATCCGCAGTGTAGTAGGTGTGTATTGTATTCGCTTATAATGATTTATTATTATATTTAACCATAAAATACTTTAAATTATTTTAATAAAATTACTAAACGTTTATCGACGATCATCAGACGCAAATTTTCATTAATAAAATAACTTTCTTCAATACTCTTATTTTAATCATGTATATTGCAAATCAAACGTGAAATCAAGTTAAAAACTATATAACTGCATTACATAATGTTAATGTAAGCTAATTTCGTAAAATTTTCCTAATTATCCATAAATTTTATAATAACAGTAGGGGATGAAATAACCAGACAAAAGCGTTTAACTGTACTATGAATTATTACTCGTGACAAAAGACAAAATATGTAATTATTTATACATGAAATAACATAATATATTTTTTTTTAATTTAACTTCAAAAAGTTTTTTAGATTTATACTTTTATACCTTCACTGTGGCGTTCAAATTACGTACAAAGTGTTTATTCGTTGCTATTTAGACAAATTAAATTTGTAATAACAAAATATTATTTCATGTCTTTAACACACACACACACACACACACACACACACACACACACACACACACCACACACACACACACACACACATCAATCGTGTTGTATATCATTTCATTTCATTTTACACGCTATGGTATTTCAATTAACGCCTGAAATTTGTCAACGCAATTATTTAACAGTACTGTAACACGTTTGCATTCAAACTACAATAGGCACATTCTTAAAATTAGGACCACGGTAATATGAGGTTTTAAATTAATAACACTTATTATTTGTTTCGTTCATTATTTCAATTTAATACAAAGTTAAAGCTTAATACTAAAATTAAAACATTTATATTATTTCGAAAGTTACAAGCTACAAATAAACAATCGAATACAATAAAAAATTTTAAGAATTAATAATTTTAAGTAAAAACTTATGTCATAACAGTAATATTCAGTACATTTAAATTCAATAACTTCATAAATGTAAACTAAAAATAAATAAAACTAAAAATAGATTATTTAGAAAATATGTAAAAATATATTTCTTCCCATACCCATAGAGTAAAATGTCAAAAAAATATTATTTAATATAATACATATTTTCAGTTGATTAAATTTGACAAATATGATACCTACATAATTACGTCAGATGCCTATGTTGATCTAAAGTCAATGTGATAAAACTTCAAAGTTTGAATGTAATATATGGAAAACTATATAAATATTTATTTTAGTTCGAATTGAAATCATAGCATTATTTCATCAAACATTTTCAATAGAAGCAGTACTATCAATACTTATCAAGAGTAAATTCAGGATTTAAATGTACACGTTAGACAAATCCGTCGAATTTTGGAACAAGCTGATATGAAAAAGAAATAAACTTTTTTTCTTTATTAGAATTTCCGATTTGTAACGTATATAACATATATTTATATACCTTATTGTAATTGTATATATACAACTAAAATAAGGTTTAGTCTAAGAAATATAGCTTTACCATTTAAAATAAATGTCGAAATGTTATCATTAATAGTTTTCAAAAACAACATATTTATTCTGCCCTAATAAATTATTCTATCCTCTTCATAGTTTACCTTTGAATTAAATAGCCAATTAAAATAATGCATAAAGATAAGTACAAATTTTAATGATTAATATATATTCAAAATATGGCTGGATATTTTCAAGTTATGGCCTAAAATGCTGTTACACGCACTATCAGAATTATCTCACTCATTTATCACCCGATTTTTTTAAACTTCTTATCATTGAATTTGTATTAAAATTGCTTATAAATGTATTAATTGTGTTAAATAAATAAGTATTAACATTATCGTCTTATTATTATTAAGATATGTACAAGTTTTTAGAACTTGTTATTAGAAAAAATTAACATAACACGAGTTTATATTTAGAATCTATTATGCAATTAAAAATGTTATTTTGACCTTCATGTTTTACAAAATAAAACTACAAAAGTTAAGATTATTCAAATGTTTGTGCAGAATACATGCACAAGTACGACTTTGACGGGTTCGACCTGGACTGGGAGTATCCTGGAGCGGCAGACCGCGGTGGTAGTTTCTCGGACAAGGACCGCTTCCTGTGGTTCGTAGAGGAGCTGTACCGCGCATTCCAGGCCGAGGGCAAGGGCTGGGAGATCACCATGGCCGTGCCGCTCGCCAAGTTCCGGCTCAACGAGGGATACCACGTGCCCGAGCTCTGCGAGTAAGCACCACACTCGATACATGTTTAGTTGAAACCGTGAGATACCAGTTGGTATTTGGGTATTATGCTACGTAGCCGAGCTCTGGGAGTAAGCACCACACTCGATACATGTTTAGTTGAAACTGTGAGATACCAGTTGGTATTTGGGTATTATGCTACGTGCCCGAGCTTCGTGAGTAAGCACCACACTCGATACATGTTTGGTTGAAACCGTGAGATACCAGTTGGTATTTGGGTATTATGCTATGTGCCCGAGCTCTGCGAGTAAGCACCACACTCGATACATGTTTGGTTGAAACCGTGAGATACCAGTTGATATTTGGGTATTATGCTACGTGCCCGAGCTTCGTGAGTAAGCACCACACTCGATACATGTTTGGTTGAAACCATGAGATACCAGTTGGTATTTGGGTATTATGCTACGTGCCCGAGCTTCGTGAGTAAGCACCACACTCGATACATGTTTGGTTGAAACCGTGAGATACCAGTTGGTATTTGGGTATTATGCTACGTGCCCGAGCTTCGTGAGTAAGCACCACACTCGATACATGTTTGGTTGAAACCGTGAGATACCAGTTGATATTTGGGTATTATGCTACGTGCCCGAGCTTCGTGAGTAAGCACCACACTCGATACATGTTTGGTTGAAACCGTGAGATACCAGTTGATATTTGGGTATTATGCTACGTGCCCGAGCTCTGCGAGTAAGCACCACACTCGATACATGTTTGGTTGAAACCGTGAGATACCAGTTGGTATTTGGGTATTATGCTACGTGCCCGAGCTTCGTGAGTAAGCACCACACTCGATACATGTTTGGTTGAAACCGTGAGATACCAGTTGATATTTGGGTATTATGCTACGTGCCCGAGCTCTGCGAGTAAGCACCACACTCGATACATGTTTGGTTGAAACCGTGAGATACCAGTTGATATTTGGGTATTATGCTACGTGCCCGAGCTTCGTGAGTAAGCACCACACTCGATACATGTTTGGTTGAAACCGTGAGATACCAGTTGATATTTGGGTATTATGCTACGTGCCCGAGCTCTGCGAGTAAGCACCACACTCGATACATGTTTGGTTGAAACCGTGAGATACCAGTTGATATTTGGGTATTATGCTACGTGCCCGAGCTTCGTGAGTAAGCACCACACTCGATACATGTTTGGTTGAAACCGTGAGATACCAGTTGGTATTTGGGTATTATGCTACGTGCCCGAGCTTCGTGAGTAAGCACCACACTCGATACATGTTTGGTTGAAACCGTGAGATACCAGTTGATATTTGGGTATTATGCTACGTGCCCGAGCTCTGCGAGTAAGCACCACACTCGATACATGTTTGGTTGAAACCGTGAGATACCAGTTGGTATTTGGGTATTATGCTACGTGCCCGAGCTTCGTGAGTAAGCACCACACTCGATACATGTTTGGTTGAAACCGTGAGATACCAGTTGATATTTGGGTATTATGCTACGTGCCCGAGCTTCGTGAGTAAGCACCACACTCGATACATGTTTGGTTGAAACCGTGAGATACCAGTTGGTATTTGGGTATTATGCTACGTGCCCGAGCTCTGCGAGTAAGCACCACACTCGATACATGTTTGGTTGAAACCGTGAGATACCAGTTGGTATTTGGGTATTATGCTACGTGCCCGAGCTTCGTGAGTAAGCACCACACTCGATACATGTTTGGTTGAAACTGTGAGTGACCCGTTGATACTTTGGTTTTATCCTACGTTCCAGAGCTCTGGGAGTAAGCACCACACTCGATACATGTTTGGTTGAAACTGTGAGTGACCCGTTGATACTTTGGTTTTATCCTACGTTCCAGAGCTCTGGGAGTAAGCACCACACTCGATACATGTTTGGTTGAAACTGTGAGTGACCCGTTGATACTTTGGTTTTATCCTACGTTCCAGAGCTCTGGGAGTAAGCACCACACTCGATACATGTTTGGTTGAAACTGTGAGTGACCCGTTGATACTTTGGTTTTATCCTACGTTCCAGAGCTCTGGGAGTAAGCACCACACTCGATACATGTTTGGTTGAAACTGTGAGTGACCCGTTGATACTTTGGTTTTATCCTACGTTCCAGAGCTCTGGGAGTAAGCACCACACTCGATACATGTTTGGTTGAAACTGTGAGTGACCCGTTGATACTTTGGTTTTATCCTACGTTCCAGAGCTCTGGGAGTAAGCACCACACTCGATACATGTTTGGTTGAAACTGTGAGTGACCCGTTGATACTTTGGTTTTATCCTACGTTCCAGAGCTCTGGGAGTAAGCACCACACTCGATACATGTTTGGTTGAAACTGTGAGTGACCCGTTGATACTTTGGTTTTATCCTACGTTCCAGAGCTCTGGGAGTAAGCGCCACACTCGATACATGTTTGGTTGAAACTGTGAGTGACCAGATGGTACTTTGGTATTATCCTACGTGTCCGAGCTCTGCGAGTAAGCACCACAGTACAGGCTGTCTCTAAATCAGAATCAAAGTCCGACATCTTAGACCGCTCGGCCTTCGGCACTTCCAGTATCTGATGTTCTGTCTATGAATTTTATTTTCCTCCGATATTATTAGAGTACAGATTAATTAATAATCATGTTTCAGAAAAAAGGTTTTTGTTATTACCAAATTACAACATATGATATAGAATTTAATCTTCATTCATATAAATATTGTAAGTTATATATAAAACTAGCGGGCCCGGTGCGCTTTGCTGCGCATTTCAATAATTTTTTGCAAAAGTTGCCCGCGGCTTCGCACGCAATTTCCCGTTGAAAACAGTACACTATATTCACTTATTCTTTTTCTATCACATTCTAAACATTGCTGAGATAATTGATAGTCGTTCCATCGTGAGCCTCTTGGGCGTATTATGAAGGTATGTACCATATTCCTGCCTCTATCTAGCTGTTACCCACGGCTTCGCACGCAAATCTTAAGAACCGAAGTCCTTATATTACTTAGTAAATTTTTTTTTTACTATAATAAATTTTAGATTAAATTAGTTATATCTCCGATGCCACGATTGAGCTTGCTTTGTTGTCTCGATCGAGAGAATATGTACACACGGAGTTTTGAGAACCATACTTCTGTCAAAAAAAAGAACTAAGGTTGATTTTATAACATTCTTTATATTTGTAGCCAACGTAAGATAGTAATTATGATATCTGCATTGCTCTTCTGATCAAGCATGAGCATGGTTTATATTAAATAAATATTGCAGTTAAAGGTGAATTTTTACGTCAAATTTGAATTGTATTATCTGGATAGTAAAGTCTATGTTTAACAGTGATTGCAGAAACAGTTTAAACAAAATTTGTCGTTTCTCTTAAGCTTACTCTATGCTTTAAAACTATAAGTGTAATATATGTTTACAAAGAACAGCTGATTAAAAATTTGAAAAGACGTTAACATATGTTTGCTGCAATGCATTTCTTATGGGTATTTCTGTAACCAGTGGGGCGGAATCCTGAATCGGGAAAGGGATGGGCATAGCTTATAAACCTTCTCCGTGGAAAAATACATATACGTACAAATTTTCATCATGATCGGTCCAATAGTTCACGATTCCATAAAGGACAAACATACAAACATTCATTTTTATATATATAGATAACAGTAAACACTTATTATATTTTGTTATCTTCTAATACAGAAAGTTACGTGAATTCCTGGAAACTTCTCTTCACACAGGTATTAATAAAACCATATGCTTACCTGTAGCTCGCCTACATTTACGTTATAAGCAAGTCACTATTGAGAACATGAGAGCATCCACCATTGCGTAATATGTAGATATATGAGCGTTATGAGTAAGTCATTAAGTTCCTTTCAAATTATGTACGGCTTGAGTTCGTTATGTTATTTTTTATATTTCGTACTGTCTTATATAAAATTAAACAAACTTTTATTTACAAAGACAAATTTAGAAAAGTGAAATATTGATTCACAAGCATTTGTTTACAAAGATATTTTTCTATTTGTTTGCTTCTTTCCTCTCTACGCATAGTTACAATAAAAGAAATACACCTAAATCCATAATAAATATTGTATTAAATTCTTTTTTTGGGCATTTTATATATTTTGCAGTACACCTATAACATACACAGCCATTGTATTAAAACGTCAAAAAATACTTCAATTAGGAAACATCTAAGAGGTTGAATTACTGATAAGGCTAATTGTAAGGTAAAAGATTCCGTAGTCGACAGCCAGTAACTTTTTACTAAATCAGTATTAAATAAATTGTAACTTCACTGTTATTTTTGTCTAGAATTTAACGTATTATTGACTTGTTAAAATTCATGAAATAACTTACGACTACGATTTATGTATCTAACAAAACCTCGTATCTCTACAGTAGGAAAACAGTTCTTATAATATGTCAATAAAGTAAATACGTATATTGAATAAAATTGTAGTTATGATCACAAATAACTGGCATACGTATAATCGCTAATCTTAAAATCTTATTTTTCTTCGTCCTAATTTTTATGGACATATTTTTAGTTTTATTATAAGACATCCATAATTATTTATTTGAATTTCATTATGTTAACATGAGCAATATAGAACTTGAACATAAAGTCTTAAATTACGAAAATTTCCAATACAGTAATAGTAAGAAACATATTCATTTAATACTAATTGTGTCAACCTTTGACTTATTACAGTGACAAAATCCAATTTTACTCATCATTTGATAATTTATGATCCAAAAACAGGGGAGCTGTTTTCTCTAAATTGACTATTTTTTACCATGCTTATTAATTGTATAAGGTAAGTAGATAAACTATATTTAATATTTATTTAACCCCATCTATAAACAGCTTGAATTATTAAAATCTGAAACAGCGAGTATGTAAAACTCACTTCATGCCCCTAAAATTTGTTTTTGACGATAGAGTTGATCTGAAAGGAATAACTGGATTTAGGACATTTTCCTTCGTTAAAAGGATAGCATTAAGTTTTGATTATAGGAATCATAATAAACAAATCATAAGTTTGAATAACTACCCAGGAGGGTTCACATCTGGCTAGTTTATACCTTTCAGTTGAACATAAACTGTATACAGCAAGAAGTGGTATGTCACTTAAATCTGGGTAACCCTGTGGATGTCCAGGAGCGGCACGTCACTAACTACAAATGTCGAGATATTGGGATGCAAGGGTAGATCGATGGCTCTAGTCTACTGCGGGGAATGACTGTTGAAGTTGAAGAAACGCTCCCTAAAGCAGCTGCTACCCAAAATATTAACTAGTTAGCCAAACTGCTAGCCAAAGCCGCCTGCCGCTTTGATTGGAGAGGTTGGTACAGAGCTGGCCTTTCCTTCTTCGAAGCAAAACATTATTGAGATTAATGCTCAGAATCCTCATCATGGATCTCTGCATGGATCCGGCTACCCTCCCCCAGAAATCTTTTGACACGAAAGCAGCGCAAAGTTCCTTTTAGGACTAAGTGAAATTTCTACGCTTCTTCTACACATAACACGTTATCCGCACCACAAGTCTGAGTTCTTTATTGATGCTTGCTTAATATTATGCTCTAAGTCTTTTTACACGGAAGAATAAGGTACATGCCAACCTTGAAAGGTAGTGTTTTACACCTGTAACGTATAATTATAACATATGTCCGAAATCCCTTCCTCCAAACCATTTCAATCATACATTTAAAGAGGCACAGTCAAGTATTTTGCATAATTTATTATTTTACTTTATTATAAAATCCAGTGACGTCTGTAGGTGTTGACACAAATTTTGATGTTGCAGGTTAGTGGACGCGATCCACGTCATGTCTTATGACCTGCGCGGCAACTGGGCGGGGTTCGCTGACGTGCACAGTCCTCTCTACAGGAGACCCCACGACCAATACGCCTACGAGTTGCTCAATGTCGTAAGTATTTATGACTATTTGTCAGCGTCAGTCATCAGTCAGTGCATCATCGGATTGCAACAGTTGGGAATGATGCAGTGCGGCATATGGTCAGAAGAAATATTTTTACTCTTCGTTTCATCCAATGTGAAAGGTAGTCAAGATGGCACAGCCCAATAAGATTAGAATTCTTTGAAGCTGTTGAGAAATCCTGTAACCGATAAATTTGGAATAAAGAGTAAAGTTAAATAAATCGTCTTTCCGGTTTATTTGGAAGAAATAGACTGTATAGATATTCCACAACTGAAACATTTATTCTCATTGGATTTATCGATGATATCATTCATATCTTGAATACCGTTCGAAACATGGTTAACTACAAACTGTTTAGTAATTATTATATGCAATCTATAACACTTTTATTTCATTCAATATGTTCTTAAGTAACGGAGTTGTGAATTATTTTAAAGGTTGTACGCTCACCATATTCAAACTAAATTGCGTACAAAGCTGGGCAACAACGTAGTTGAGATATATATAAGATCAATTTTAAGTTTAAACTTCTTTAGGTTTTTCTTGGGCAATTGTGGCTTCCAGACGTCGCGTCGTTTTTAGACAGGGAGGTGGTTTTGGACTCTGGATGTCATGTTTAGTGAAGTTATGGAGACATAATTTCCCTTGAGGGATGTTTCGCTCTTCGCTGACAGTGTGGAGTATTGGCGACTCAGCTTTAGAGTCAGGCTGTTCGTAAACTAGAATCATTAAAGTTTTTGGTTTTAAATACTGTTTTAGCCACTATTATCAGTTTTTTATGATTTATAAATAGAAAAAATTTGTTTTATGAGCATATAACGGAATAGAAATTAAATATATTCAATACACAAGTATGAACCAAAACATCTATAATATACAAATGAATCGCAAAATGTGTTGGCAAGCACAAATCTTGAGAACGGCTGGACTAACTTGGATGATTCTTTTTGTAAAACGTTCAATTAAAACCGAGGAATGTTTTTACGTAGAAAAAGATAAGAAAACTTACCTGGAATATTTTGGTATCCAGAAAAATTTACTTTTTACGTTTCATAATCCAAATTAAACTGGCACTAAACAGCTGTTGACACCTTCAGCTATAGTTTGACAAACTTTCTGAAACATCTGTTCACATTCAAATTTGGTCAATGTTAAGTGAACAGTGCTCGGTCAGTAGTGTAATGCAGATAGCAATTAAAAATTTATACCCCAGATTGCGCCAGTGGCGAATTTAAATCACATGATGCATTTTAAATATTACTAGCGGACCCGGCGCGCTTCGCTGCGCATTTCAATAAGTTTCCCGCGGCTTCGCACGCAATTTCCCGTTGAAAACAGTACACTATATTCACTTATTCATTTTCTATCACATTCTAAACATTGCTGAGATAATTGATAGTCGTTCCTTCGTGAGCTTCTTGGGCGCATTATGAAGGTATGTACCACATTCCTGATACTTCTGTCAAAAAAAAACAACTAAGGTTGATTTTATAACATTCTTTATATTTGTAGCCAACGTAAGATAGTAATTATGATATCTGCATTGCTCTTCTGATCAAGCATGAGCATGGTTTATATTAAATAAATATTGCAGTTAAAGGTGAATTTTTACGTCAAATTTGAATTGTATTATCTGGATAGTAAAGTCTATGTTTAACAGTGATTGCAGAAACAGTTTAAACAAAATTTGTCGTTTCTCTTAAGCTTACTCTATGCTTTAAAACTATAAGTGTAGTAATTAAATTATATATAAATATATTTTTTGTCGCATTATATATGTTTACAAAGAACAGCTGATTAAAAATTTGAAAAGACTCTTTCACTTAATAACATATGTTTGCTGCAATGCATTTCTTACGGGTATTTCTGTAACCAGTGGGGCGGAATCCTGAATCGGGAAAGGGATAAAAAGTATCATATAACCTTCTACAGATCAAGACGAACAAATTAAAAAAAAATTAGGCGAATCCGTCCAGCCGTTTGTGAGTGATGCTGTTACACACGAACAGTTTCATTTTTATATAATAGATTTAAACAATGTTATAACACCAACCTTAATGAGCAAAGTTATGAATTTGTTCACATACGTTTCTTTAAACTGGTGGGCTTCCTTGACGTTGTGATATCTAGGACATTTTAACAGTGGCTTATGGCACAACAGAGAAATGAACACTAACATGTCTCATATATTCATTGTTTCCCTGGCTACAGTCCAAAAACCAAGACTGGTATAACGCAAAACTTTAATAATGATTTTTTTGGAACGTTGTTTGGGAACCTTAATAAGGATTTCCCCCTTATACCGAAAGTACATAGGAAGTAGATAGGACTTCCCCCTATGCAGTAAGAGGCTTCTTGGTCCTACTTATGTGTGTATATTTTCTTCATCAGGACAACAAGGCAAACTCAACTATGTTCCCGGAAATATTTTAGACTGAATGTAGATTACAGAAGACGATACTAGACGATTTTGGCCAAAATAGATTTCCGAGAACTAGATAATATAATCGAACGTATATAGTATTTTGAAAGAGGCAATATGCAATAAGCTAAACTTTAACGTAATAGGTAAGTGAATTTAAACGGTCTTAAGTAGGAACTTTTTAACCGAAGTAGGCATCTCTCCTCAGGACAAGTATGCGATGTTATTTTCGGGGCAAGCGAAAATATTCGCAACTTGCCTGATAGCCAGTCGAGCTGGGTTAAAAATTTCCAGGGTTCGAGAATTTCATACAACTATTATTTATTGTTAGGAGTCGAATCAGAGGGCCCTGCGGAAGAAATTGATACTTCCAAAATAACGTTGGGCTTACTTCATCACGTCAACTCCAATAAAATTTTGAAGACGTAAAAAATAAAAAAATAATCTTGTTCAGAAAAATAAAAATTTCTTGTTCTAGGAAAGTTATTGTTCAAGCGAGTTCGATTTTCGAAAACAACTGTATTGTTTATTAATACGTCGGTCAGTGAGGAATTACAAGTAAGCTGAGTAGTCTCCACTGATAACTTGGTCGGGGAGTCGTATACAGTAACTATTGTAAGAGCCCGGGGTCGGAATAATTAATCGGTTAAATAATGATGGTTAGTAGAAGCAAAATTCAAAGTCAAAGCAAAATATGAATAGCAATGGCAAACAAAAGCAATATTCAAATAACACCAATAGCAAATATACAATCTTATAAATTAAAGATTAGCCATGCACCAATATCACAGTGCAACTACTATATACATAAAGCAAGCACTAACCATTAACAAAAAATATTTCTACGGGATGCAAAAGCTAGATGTATTTATAATATAAGAATATACTAAGCTGTATTTATTCTGTAGGCAAGTGTATGGCTCCAAAATAAAATATCAAGTTTACTTTCTCAGGCATATAATTTTGGAAAATAAAAAAAAAAACAAAGTAGGCTAATCACTTATAACTCACCATGCAGAATTACCCTACCATATGCAAGCTAAGATAAAGGTAAATGATTTAAACCATGCAATAAGGCTACTAAGCTAAATTACTATAAATATTAGGGCTCTATGAATATCGAAGAAAAATTGAACACTCACCCTATCTGTACAGTTCACCAGAAAAATAAGCTAAAATATCGTTAAATAAATATTTTGAAGGAGGTTATCGGGTTGAAGGTGTCAGGACGTTCGCAAAAATAAAAAGAAAGGGTTGCGAGTCCCAAAATATATAAAGGAGAAAAATAAAGATAATCACTTACAAAAATATAAATAATTAATAAAATGAAAGTTAGATTGAATTTCAATAAGAAAGAAAAATATTTCCGAGTAGATTAGAGATTCGCCAACAAATGTGATAATAGCCAGACAACAGAATGATGGTCGAGAAAACTTTATACGTAATATAAAAATTTACATCGATTGAACATAAGATTTAGTTTATAAGGAAGGGGTCGGTGGGAAGAAAGTATTTGTAAAAGGAAGTCGAGGGTATAGGGTGCCAGTACAATCGCCGGAAAGAAAGCAGTGGTAAGGCGAGTCCCGACTGTTATATTTTTTTTCCGGGTAGGAGATAATCGGTAGGAAAGTTCGTAAAGGAAATTCGGGATGAGGTGTCAGATCGATCGCCAGGAAAAAGAAATGCGAGACCTGAAAAATTTAGAAAGGAAAATTTTATCACAGTATTTAAAATTTAGTCGAAATGACAAAAAAATATAATCTGATTAATTGGAATTCAAAATATAAGTTAAATTGAAGAAAAGAATAACTTTAGTAATTCTAGTTGAAAAAGTAATTAAAGTTTGAGTAAATTTAGAAAGTCAAATATATTCTATTTAAATTTATTGATACCCTTAAATATCAAATAAATTATTAAGAGTATATTTAAAATCAAACAATTATCTTATCAAAATAAATCTATAACCATCAAACATTAATAGTCTAATATATTTCAGATCGATTAATTTTCATAAATGATAAATAAAATATTAAATTCTGTTTCACATAAAAATTTGGAAGAATTGTTGATGGCGGAGATAAAACACTTTAGTAAGGAACAGGGTCGTTGTTCCTTACCTGGTGCTGGATATCGGCGGCGGGCGTCGAGTCGCGATGTAGTCGTTCAGCGAGTGGGGTCGGGGGAAGGGGTCGAAGTAGTGGTGAGCAGCGGTCGTCGGCGGTGTCGCGGTCACTGGCTGTCTCTCCGTGTCTTCAATCGGCCGTCATTATATAGTTTCGCGCGATCGCGGGGGTGGGGGAAGCCTTCTCCTCTCGCCGTGATCGGAGGGGAAGCGGCGATATCCGTGCGGGCACGGACCTGCCAGATAGCGTCTGACTCATCGTCAGAAAATAATTATTTCGCTCCTTTTTATGATAATTCTAAAACTCAAGTCGTTATTCGTAGTATTAAAAAAATTGTCTGTTCTAATTTTTTCAATTTTACTAATGAATATTTTTAATTTAAATTTAATTTTGTATGTTAAAAAAAATAACTTGTTACACCCCATCTGTACTTCGGGAAACAAAAAAAGAAGAAGAAAAGTTAAGTGTGGTATTTGTATATAGATAAACAAAAAAGGTTACCGCAGCTTAATCCCCTCTTGTATCCGTTTTGAAAGTTTCTGAAATGAAATAAAACAAACTAAAGACTCCCTTCGTACGAAATTAATGTTTTAATCAACAAATAAAATAAAATGATAACATATTCTGGTAAGAAAATACAACTAAAAACAAATTGCAATCTGCATAAACAAAAAATTATTTAACAAAACTAAAATTTACACTAAAATATATTACGGGCACAGTCTTTTACAATACATATAATTACTGGAAAACAAAATCAGATCTCGCTTTACTAATAAAAATAAACAAAAATCAAACTCGAAAATATAAAATCTCTAAGGGAAGGATACTAGACACGCCGGGCACAGGGGAGTGGCAGTCCTACAAGGAATAGCTTGGGACAGAAAGGAAATTTGTCACAGGAATACTAAAGTAATTCTTGGCGCCAAAACAATAAACACATCGGGCAACCAAGAAATCATATAATAAAACAGATTAGTAGAAAGGAAACTATGGGCACACTACGGGGCAACACAAGGATCTAGTGTGCCTCCAAGGAAGAGTATGTCTTCAGATCCTTCGTATGGGCTCGGCCTACGTCTTTTCCTTGGAGATCTCGTAGTTCGAATATATTCCATCCTATTTTTCTATATAGGATGTATGGTCCTTCAAACTTTTGTGCCAATTTTCCTGCTATATTCTCAGCCGCTGAGGAAAGTGTATGGCTGCGCCTCAAAACTTGTTGGCCTATTACAAAACTGTTATCTCTTCTTCTGAGATTATAGTAATGAGCTTGGCGAGTGTGTGCTTTTTCCATGTTTAGCTTACATTTTTCCCTTAATTTTAGCATGAAGTTCATTCGAGTTTCATGTATATCGATTTCTCTAGGTTTAACAGCACCTTGAGTGGCATTCTCTAATACCTGACCGTAGATACAGTTTGGAGTTTTAAGTTCTCTGCCAAAATTGAGCATAGCCGGAGTAAATTTTGTTGATTCGCTACAACATGTATTTAACGCAAATCTAAATTCATTTAAATGTTGATCCCAACTACGATGATCATTTCGCACGTACTGGGAAATCATAGTTTTTAATACGCGGTTCGTTCGCTCTGTTGGATTACTCTGCGGACTATAAGGTGCGGTTGTTTTGTGAATTATTCCCCAATCACTTGTAAGTTTTTGGAAGATTTTCGAGAGGTACTGCGTTCCGTTATCTGTCAGTACTACTTCTGGAGCACCATATCGCAACAATATAAGGTCTTCGAACTTTTCTGCCACCTTCTTAGCAGTTGCTGATGGTAATGCCACAATTTCTACCCATTTGGTAAAGGTATCTTGGAACACCAGGATAAATCTGTTTCCCTTACGAGATCGAGGTAAAGGTCCCATCAGATCGCTGGTTACTGTGAACCAAGGTCCTTGGGGCGTCTGAAATGCATTTTCCCCACCGGTTTACATTGTTCCACCTTGTATCTCTGGCAAGTGTCGCAATTTTTTACATATTTTCGAATATCGTTTCTCCATCCAGGCCAAAAGTATCTGGCACTGATTTTCTGGATCGTTTTGTTTACACCTAAATGGCCAGCTGTTGTGCTGTCATGATTTTCTCTCAGTACATCGGATTTTAGAGAATATGGTACACAAAGTTTCCAATTTGTTTTTGGGTCGGTACTTGATTTATCGATTTTTCGGTATAGTTTATTTCCTCGAATAGTGTAATCTGCATATTTATTCGGACTTGCAGATACCTTCCGAAGCATTTTCGAGTGCCAATCGGGCATAAATTCGCCTGAAGCTTTTTCTAGCCTTGGTTCCTTGGTTTTGAGCGATAGTTGCCTCCGAGAGTTATTCGAACTCTCGTTGGCGGTGCTACAACCAACGGTTGAACCGACTACAGGATCACAGCTTGACGTGTCGATCGGATACCGGGAGAGTGCGTCTGCTACTCGGTTCAGGACTCCCTTGCGGTATTGGACTTCGAAGTCATGTTGCTGTAGTTCCAGCATCCAGCGAGCAAGTCTTCCGGATGGTTTCTCCAAACTCATCAACCACTTTAAAGCTTGATGGTCAGTTATCGCAATAAACTTGTACCCTTCGAGGTACGGACGAAATTTTTGAACGGCCCATACCAGAGCTAGGCATTCTTTCTCGGTTACGGAAAATTTCTTTTCATTCTCGTGTAAAAGTCGACTCGCATATGCAATAACCTTCTCCCGCTTGCCAATAGTTTGGGTAAGCGAAGCCCCTAAACCTTCATTGGAGGCATCCACGTGGACCGTAAAAGTTTCCTTGAAGTCAGGGCAGGCTAAGACCGGTGCGGTAGAAAGTTTTGCTTTAAGGGAATTGAATGCTCGTTCTTGAGAATCCGTCCATTCCCATCTATTCCCCTTTCTTAAGAGTTTCGTCAATGGCATAGATATGTTTGCAAAGTTTTCGATAAATCGTCTGTACCAAGACGCAAGTCCCAAGAAACTCCGTACTTGTTTTACAGTTTTAGTGCTGGAAAATCTACAATTGATTTAACCTTTTCTGGATCCGTCTGGATTCCTTTCTCGTTTATTACGTGGCCAAGGTATTTCAACTCCTTTTTACAAAAGTTACATTTTTCCATATTTGGTAATAATCCTGCATTTCTAAGGCGTTCGAAAACTTCTTTGAGAAGTTTCAAATGTTCTTCGAAAGTTCGGGATACCAGCACCAAATCGTCTAAATAGGCAAAAGCGTAAGGCTCAAACTCAGGTCCTATCACTTGGTCTAGCAATCTCTGAAAGGTAGCCGGAGCAGAGTGTAAGCCAAATGGCATGACCTTGAAATGGAATAACCCTCTGCCGGGAACGGTGAAAGCCGTAATTGGTCTACTGTTAACTTCGAGAGGTACCTGCCAATAGCCATCCTTTAGGTCGATCGTGGATATATAGCAAGCATTTCTCAGTTTGTCGAGTATCGCACTTATTTGGGGAAGGGGATATGCATCCTTCTCACTGACCGCATTAACTCGCCTTAAGTCGATGCAACACCTTACTTTTCCATTCGATTTCTTAACCAGCACTAGTGGAGAGCTCCAAGGACTAGATGATGGTTCAATGATGCCTGACTCCAGCATCTTGTCAACTTCTTTGTTAATGATCGCCTGCATTGCCGGGTTGCGATAATAATACCTCTGTTTTATGGGTGTATCAGTTTTAAGGCGAATTTTATGTTCCACTAATGTCGTGCGACCAATAAAACCATCGAACAAATTCAACTGATAATCAAGGAATTCTTTCAGTTTTTTACTTTCTACTTCTGTTAGTGTCATAACGGCATCAGTATGAATAGTCTTTGAATTATCGCATCTAGTCACTGTTTCTGCAGTACTTTCATGAGGAGTGATATCGATCAGTTTTAAAGGCGTTATAACGTCCATACCCAAAATCATCAGCGTAGTTAAGCCTGGTAGAAACAGGGCGCGTACCTTAGTTCTAATATCGGCTATCTTGCAGTTAAATTCAAAGGCCTGAGATATCTGGCTATTTGTGCAATCGGCCATATTAACATTAACATTTACGTTCTTAGGCCTAACGCCTAACTGTAATAGATGATGAGCTACTCTTTCCCCTATAATAGTCACCATCGATCCCGTATCAAGCAGTGCACAAAAGGTAGTTTCTTGAATCTTAATGGATACAAATGGTCTAGGATCGTTCGATTTAACTTCTGCACAGCTGCTTTTGTTAAATTCCTTTATTTGGTTGAGCCACTTGGGCCATTCGATTGAGGTGATTTGTTGCCCCAGAGTCCCGGGACACCTCTGACGCTCCGGGCTCCGGAAATGTTTCCCTGCCTGCAAGGGCACTGGACGGTTCGAACTCCTACTTTCTTACAGTTAAAACAGCGAATGGTTTTAGGGAGAGGACACTGGTGATATTTATGGCCTTTAGTTTCGCAATTCCAACAAATAGGAATGGCAGTCGTTGTATCTGTAGTAAGATGCCTTGGCTGAGTAGTGTTAGTCGGGACAGTTGTAGAGGGCTCGAACCTTCGTTTATCGGTAAAATATTTGGGTTTATCGTGATACAGTTCTGGCTTATCTATCATCTGAACTGGGTATGACTTAAAAACTCTACGTTTTGTGTCGTATGCTGTCTCAGGTACCATGGATTGAGCCGGATTTGGAGGAGGTCGGTAACTATTCTTCTCTCGCAAATAACTTTCATAACCTTCGGCAAGATGAATTAATTCACTAATCGAGTGAAAACTTTCCCTTCTGATCGTTAATTTGTATTCAGGTCTCATGTTTGAATATAATCGGTTTAGTGTTTGGTTTACAGAGAAGCCACCTCGTCGTCGAATTAGAGTCGTAAGGGCTACAATAAATTTTCGCATTGGCTCACTCTCGCCCTGAGTTCTTCGAGTTATTTCCTCATCCAAGTTACGTCGGTAATCTGGAGGAAGATACTGCTCTTCGAAGCTGATTATAAAGTCGTCATAGTTTGCCCAAAATGACTTATTATTTCGGTACCAGAAAAGGGCGTTTCCCTTAAAAAGTTCCGGTAATGCTTTTAGTAGCCGATCGGGAGGTATTTCATAAGATTCGGCAAGTTCACTGAGACGCTCAATGAAAGAGACTGGGTCTCCATCCCCATCGAATCTCAAATTCCATTTCCGAACCTGATTGCAGATATGAGAGATATCCGGATGTCTAAGTTCAGATGTAGGCCTGCTTGCCATGTTAGCGTCACTGTCCAATCCAAAATTCGGGTCACAAGGCTCATCACCTGTGAGGGATCTTGCTGTCGGCATTCTCAACGGGTGAGGTGTTGTTATGTCTTGTGTGTTTGTTGGGGCTATGGAATTTACAGATTTTTCGTGCTAATCGTTTCTGTACTAGTCTAAAACTAGCTGTAGGAGGGAGGTTTAACATTTCTCGAATGCTAACTTCCTCATGTTGTATATGACCATCAACATGAGAGGCACTAATCGGTCCTAATGCTGAGGAAACTACATTGGTCGCGAGGTTTTGTCCGTATGACAATAATTCTGTTCTTAGTGGAAGAGGTTCAGGAGGTGTTTTTCCAGACCTAAGAAAAGTTACAAGCCGCTTTCGTAGTTCAGCCACATTACCATCCGGATTCAGATTAAACTTTCTCAACTCTTCCTGATGGTCGTTCTTTTGTAGTTTATAAATCCAGCCCACACGAGGATCATTCTCCGAAGGGAAGGAAGCATAATTTGGGGATTGGGAATAGTTGTAGGAGGGATCGGTAGGCCCATTGTAGTAGCAGTAGTACTAGTAGTAGTGGTGGTGGTAATAGTAGCAGTAGTAGTGGTAGTAATCGGTGCGACTGATGTTACGACTGTAGGAGGACTCATTTTTGGCACTGTACCACCAGAAGCCTGTGGTGTCGTAATACGAGTTAAAGTCGTAGTGGTTGTGGTTTGTTTTTCGTTTGTTTGCGTCTGTCCATCATTTCCGTTTACATACATAAAGAATAAAATTTGATAAGGGCGGAGAAAGAGGTTCAATAAGTACATCATTATTGTACGTATAAAATTTTCTTAAACAAAAAGTTATTGTAAAACTTTAACAATTTTTAGTCGTAAATTGTAAAGTATATTCACAAAAAAAGTGTAAAGTAAATCGTAAAGTTCGTAAATTAACGTATATTACAGTCCCAGTTGTTCGGGCGCCACTTTGCGATTTTATTTTCGGGGCAAGCGAAAATATTCGCAACTTGCCAGATAGCCAGTCGAGCTGGGTTAAAAATTTCCAGGGTTCTAGAATTTCATACAACTATTATTTATTGTTAGGAGTCGAATCAGAGGGCCCTGCGGAAGAAATTGATACTTCCAAAATAACGTTGGGCTTACTTCATCACGTCAACTCCAATAAAATTTTGAAGACGTAAAAAATAAAAAAATAATCTTGTTCAGAAAAATAAAAATTTCTTGTTCTAGGAAAGTTATTGTTCAAGCGAGTTCGATTTTCGAAAACAACTGTATTGTTTATTAATACGTCGGTCAGTGAGGAATTACAAGTAAGCTGAGTAGTCTCCACTGATAACTTGGTCGGGGAGTCGTATACAGTAACTATTGTAAGAGCCCGGGGTTGGAATAATTAATCGGTTAAATAATGATGGTTAGTAGAAGCAAAATTCAAAGTCAAAGCAAAATATGAATAGCAATGGCAAACAAACAAAAGCAATATTCAAATAACACCAATAGCAAATATACAATCTTATAAATTAAAGATTAGCCATGCACCAATATCACAGTGCAACTACTATATACATAAAGCAAGCACTAACCATTAACAAAAAATATTTCTACGGGATGCAAAAGCTAGATGTATTTATAATATAAGAATATACTAAGCTGTATTTATTCTGTAGGCAAGTGTATGGCTCCAAAATAAAATATCAAGTTTACTTTCTCAGGCATATAATTTTGGAAAATAAAAAAAAAACAAAGTAGGCTAATCACTTATAACTCACCATGCAGAATTACCCTACCATATGCAAGCTAAGATAAAGGTAAATGATTTAAACCATGCAATAAGGCTACTAAGCTAAATTACTATAAATATTAGGGCTCTATGAATATCGAAGAAAAATTGAACACTCACCCTATCTGTACAGTTCACCAGAAAAATAAGCTAAAATATCGTTAAATAAATATTTTGAAGGAGGTTATCGGGTTGAAGGTGTCAGGACGTTCGCAAAAATAAAAAGAAAGGGTTGCGAGTCCCAAAATATATAAAGGAGAAAAATAAAGATAATCACTTACAAAAATATAAATAATTAATAAAATGAAAGTTAGATTGAATTTCAATAAGAAAGAAAAATATTTCCGAGTAGATTAGAGATTCGCCAACAAATGTGATAATAGCCAGACAACAGAATGATGGTCGAGAAAACTTTATACGTAATATAAAAATTTACATCGATTGAACATAAGATTTAGTTTATAAGGAAGGGGTCGGTGGGAAGAAAGTATTTGTAAAAGGAAGTCGAGGGTATAGGGTGCCAGTACAATCGCCGGAAAGAAAGCAGTGGTAAGGCGAGTCCCGACTGTTATATTTTTTTCCGGGTAGGAGATAATCGGTAGGAAAGTTCGTAAAGGAAATTCGGGATGAGGTGTCAGATCGATCGCCAGGAAAAGAAATGCGAGACCTGAAAAATTTAGAAAGGAAAATTTTATCACAGTATTTAAAATTTAGTCGAAATGACAAAAAAATATAATCTGATTAATTGGAATTCAAAATATAAGTTAAATTGAAGAAAAGAATAACTTTAGTAATTCTAGTTGAAAAAGTAATTAAAGTTTGAGTAAATTTAGAAAGTCAAATATATTCTATTTAAATTTATTGATACCCTTAAATATCAAATAAATTATTAAGAGTATATTTAAAATCAAACAATTATCTTATCAAAATAAATCTATAACCATCAAACATTAATAGTCTAATATATTTCAGATCGATTAATTTTCATAAATGATAAATAAAATATTAAATTCTGTTTCACATAAAAATTTGGAAGAATTGTTGATGGCGGAGATAAAACACTTTAGTAAGGAACAGGGTCGTTGTTCCTTACCTGGTGCTGGATATCGGCGGCGGGCGTCGAGTCGCGATGTAGTCGTTCAGCGAGTGGGGTCGGGGGAAGGGGTCGAAGTAGTGGTGAGCAGCGGTCGTCGGCGGTGTCGCGGTCACTGGCTGGCTCTCTCCGTGTCTTCAATCGGCCGTCATTATATAGTTTCGCGCGATCGCGGGGGTGGGGGAAGCCTTCTCCTCTCGCCGTGATCGGAGGGGAAGCGGCGATATCCGTGCGGGCACGGACCTGCCAGATAGCGTCTGACTCATCGTCAGAAAATAATTATTTCGCTCCTTTTTATGATAATTCTAAAACTCAAGTCGTTATTCGTAGTATTAAAAAAATTGTCTGTTCTAATTTTTTCAATTTTACTAATGAATATTTTTAATTTAAATTTAATTTTGTATGTTAAAAAAAATAACATGTTACAAGTATATATATTTTTTCTTCGTCAGAGCAAGTCATACTTTACTATTTGTACTGGAAATACCTTAGACCTGAAATATATGACAAGGACTGGAAATATACACTTTTTGACCGAAGTAGGCATCTCTCCTCAGGACAAGTATATATATTTTTTCTTCGTCAGAGCAAGTCATACTTTACTATTTGTACTGGAAATACCTTAGACCTGAAATATATGACAAGGACTGGAAATATACACTTTTTGACCGAAGTAGGCATCTCTCCTCAGGACAAGTATATATATATTTTTTCTTCGTCAGAGCAAGTCATACTTTATTATCTGTACTGGAAATACCTTAGACCTGAAATATATGACAAGGACTGGAAATATACACTTTTTGACCGAAACAAATTTCTGGGATATAATTAATTAGAACCAGAAATGCTCCTACACGTGCCAAACATGATATAATAATTAAGTTAAACTCTGATACTATTTACCACGAATTTAAATAATATCTACCTGATGTATGGCTACTTACGTTTTAAAATTTTTATAGGACTCCCATCATATTAAATCATAATTGCTTTTACTAAGTAATATAAGAACTTCGGTTCTAAAGATTGCGTGCGAAGTCGTGGGTAACAGCTAGTTAATATATGTATAGGTTATATACCATATTATATACGAATATTCTAATTAAAATAAGAAATAACATTTCCGACATCTTTACCTATCTTATTGCTTACTAACACTTCCAACAATACCTCGTATTTCTTCAGAAACCGCAAGCCTATTTAAATATGTCTCTAAATTAAGTAAGTAGAAGTATTGGAAAAATTTTTTCTTTCCCCGTAGAAATAATACTTATAAAGTGAAATAATGTGTGCAGTTAGGATCACAAATAACTAACTAGTATATCTATAATCACTAAACTTAAAATAGTCTTTCTTGATTCCTAACTTTTATGACACCTTTTTAGTTTTATTATGAGAAATCGTTATTACTAATAGACTATAGATTTTAATATTAAGAAATACACGAGTCCGTGTTGCAGAACGACGGCCTGGCACTCTGGGTCAGCATGGGGTGCTCACCCGACAAGCTGGTGGTGGGAGTGCCTTTCTACGGGCGTTCCTTTACTCTGAGTGCGGGCAACACCAACTATAACCTAGGGTCTTACATCAACAAAGAGGCGGGAGGTGGGGCCCCAGGCAACTACACAAAAGCCAAAGGCTTCCTTGCCTATTACGAGGTTTGTACTGTACCCCAGTATTTTGAGTTTGTTCTAGTTCAAATTATATGAACTGTAGTTTTAATATTTTATATAACGTGTACGTGTGCCTTCAAATGTATTTTTAAACTACTTAAAATAATATATTTCACGTGTATCTGTTATATCAAAATATACAACCGAAGATATACTATTCTATAAGTCCAGGAGCCGAAAACCAATTTTTATTGTATAAAAATACAGCCTGATCTATATGTCAGACGATTGTTTATAAGTGTGTTAAACTAAAAATGTATATATGTAAAAATTATAGTTTAATATTTTTAACCCTTTTTTACCCTCAATTTTAATTCACACCAAAAAACTAGCACGTCTGACCATTGATTCCTTTCTTAAGAGAAATTCCTTCATCGATTTCCAGTAGTGTTGTTTCCTTATACCATCCAATTTGGATCTCAGCTTCTAGATGATTAAATTGTACAAATGTGATGATATGATGATTCTATGTTAGTTGAATATACTTTCAAACTCAGGGCCTTCTTAATCTTGAAAACTTAAATTTAATTACTAGTATTTTACACTTATCTAGAAATATTTAAACAGCCATAATCGTAACAGTGATTTCTACAAATGTGGATTCGGAGCCGCTATAAACTAAAGACGTATATAATTTTTTTAAATACCAATTTAAATTTGTTAAACATTATATACTAAATATACCACATCATTTTATAAGTTAAGTTTAAAAATGTTGATAAAATAGATATGAATTATATTTACTTCTTGAAATAACAGTTTTTTAATTAATGTATAAGATTTACCAGAAGAAAATATCCTACAAATGTTATTTATTTCATTATTTTTTATTAAGATTTTAACACAATATACAATTCGGCTTAATCTTTCGTTTAAGATTTTCCTCAGAATCCTCATGGACTGCTCTCTCTCTGAGGCATTAAAAAGTCCTAAATGCTGAAAAGTAATATATATGCTGTCAAAGAATTAATTTATAAAATTGAACCTCTGATCGGTTATTATTACGATTGTTATGGTCACAAGATTTTTAAAAGTCTTGTATACGTATGAAGCGGTTTGGTATACACATCATTGTTCTTTACTTTTCATTTAAATAATTTCCAACAACCAAATGGAATTTGCATAAAATTTAAAGCAAATTGCCTGGTTGATTACTGATTTACCAAAATTGAGATTGGAGTATTATAAAACCCTTTATTGAATTAATAATAATATATGTAGAGTACTACTTGAATTTGACATTGATTTGTTAGAAGCAATTATGTTATGAAGTAAATACCTAACTAATCAACTAGTGTAAGTCCATTTATTTTTTTAAAGAAATATTAAAAGATGGGATACAATGCAGATTTTTTGTTTGATAAAGGTCATAGAATAGCTTAAACTACACAAAGAATACGTAGAAATTAAGCAACGCAGATTTACTCTGTACACTGTTCACTGAGTTCCCACATAACCAGTTTTCACACCTCTACACTATTACGAAATAAATTAAAAGGTACTCTTTAAGCTAACTAAGAATTCAGATTTAATTTTGTTACATATTTTATTATCTAAATTTAACTGAGTATAAGTAGCTGCAATATTAGTTATGAGTATAGTGCTCAAAATGGCATATTTCGGAGTTCTTTATATCATTATTAAACATTTTTTGTTTACAGATATTATTTCATTAGTAACTCATCTCGGTACTGGCGTTGAATCTCAAACCTTCCATTTGCTGCGGTGATTAGACGACTAATCATTGGAAACAATTTTTAGTCGTTTCATTTTACCACGTGAAGACATTTAATTTCCAGTGTATTCAACAGATTTTCTCATCTGGGTGACTTTAAATATCCTCCTCTTTAACATTTAGGGAACGAATTATCATTTTGAGATTTCAAAAAACATCAGGATACTATAAACAGTTCTTAAAAGGGCATTTGCAGGTTTTAGTTCATCAACAGGCATGTTATTGGATAAGAGAATGGGGAGGAAGGACTTAACAATCTCCTTGGAGAAGTAATTTAAATCGAGCCAAAATAAGTGTAACAGGTGTGGCATAAATGAATGTGTTTTATTCACATTGTGTTTCAGATTTGTGAGTACTTGCAAGAGGAAGACGGCGGCTGGACAGAGAAATGGGACGAGGCTGGCTTCTGTCCGTACGCATACAAAGGTGTGAAAATGCATACAAAAATTCAAACTTATATCATATAATGTGTATGTTGAGTTTAGTTCCATTTTACCTTTTTCTTAGTGCACTGTCTGGAATCTGACGCCGTCACAGACTTGACTCCTGGATTTCGGAGTCTTGTACGTGTAAAGAGATCCAAAAACATTCGGCGACGAAGTACCTCAAAGCAACATCAGAGACACCGAGACTGAAAAATATGACAGTATAGTTTAGCTTGGTAAATAAACATTTCCATTATCTCGTTAGATTCAAGAGGCTGCACTAAGAGGAAGATCAAAGTTCACATAGGATCAATCCTTCCTACCATGACTACGTTAAATCATAAAATACCTAAACTGTAAAAAGTGCAATAGCAATAAGAAAATAAAAATTTTACTTCTAGAACTCAAAAGAAATCTTAAAATAAACAGGGTGTTTGCGAACTCTACGATAATATTTTGGAAATCTGTTTTCTGGATCAAGGCGAACAAATTAGGTCAGAAATATTTTGTTACTGTCTGTCTGTCTGTATTTGTTTTTAGATTTATTGTTTTTACTGTAGAAATGTGTAAAATTAACACGTTAAATTTTGTCCAATTATTTTCCTTTCGGTCTCAAATTAACAAAAAAAATAGTATATCACCATATCACATTTCAAAATGGCATTTAAGCTTATTGTGGTTTATGGCATTATTGTTAATCGTGCGTTATAACAATTGAAAGTGTAAATGTGTATTATTTACAGACCAATTTTATCTATTTTTCAAAATGTTCCTGATTATATTTAGCAAATTTTATTATTATTTTAAACATTTTATAATCTTCAATTGTCCGCCATATTGAAATGGAAAACATTCTTATTACATTTTTATTGGAGACCAAAAATATTACTGGGGAGTTCGTAAACCCAGAGTTCGTACAATATAATCAGATATGTGTCAACATATATATGAGAAATGCGAGTATCTATAGTTTACTATATAAACTTACCTATCTGATTTTACTAATGTTTACTAAAAGGTTATTTCTTGTAAACTCTGCTCTCAAGAATCTTTGCGATCATAAACATTTAAAAAATCTAAAATTATTATCAAATAAAAATTTTTATAACAGAAAATGTACTTTACACAGAATATAAACCTGGATTTGTATGCGTTCATAGACAGGTTTTTGAAAGTTCCATAGTGTGAGATGTTTTAACTTAGAAACAAGACTAGACTTTTACTTTTTTATTCTCGCTTTAGTGCCTTTTACTCAGGCCATTATCGATGTCTCCAGTGCATTATACTCCCCATTTTTTAAGGTCAATCATTTTCGAAATTTCTGGCTAATTAACAGCAGCCACTGTTTTAAAACGGGTTTAGAACAAACACATCAGCCAACTTCCTACTCACGTGTCAGTGCCGCGAGTGACAGAGGATCTGATTGCAGGGACTCAGTGGGTCGGGTACGAGAACGAGAAGAGCCTGCAGATCAAAATGGATTGGATCAAGCAGAACGGGTATGCGGGGGCAATGACTTGGGCCATAGACATGGACGACTTCAACAGTGTCTGTGGCCCTCAGAACCCCCTGATACAGGTGCTCCACAGAAACATGAAGGACTACACCGTGCCCACCCCGACCATCACCACGACCCCCAGGGTAGGTGTACTGATTACAACTCAAGAATGGAGCAAAACATCGGGAGTCTGTTGTCAGAGCTAGAATTAAGATATAACTAACGTATTCGACATGGTACGTTAATAAAAAGAAAGATTATGGTACAATTTTGAAAAGACAATTCGTAGTAAGGTTATGATTTAATAAAGGCTCGAGTATTTATGCGCTCAGAACAGCCAGGCATTTTTAACAAACACGTTTAGATAGAAGATTGTTAAGAAACGAAGAATTTGCAAATTGCGGTACCTATTGAAATTTGATTTTAAAATCGTTGCCAGTATGGTACACTATTATTGAATCGTGCCAACGTTCTCTCACCCGGTTTGCTAAGTGAAGTCTTGAGTATACACAGTGTGTAGAATAATCTTATACAAAAACATAATCTTGGCTCTCAAAATCCAAAATTTGGTCATAAAGTAATAACTTAATTTAGAACCTCTACCCCGGACACCCTTTATTTGAGTTGAGAACAACTTTAATATTATAGAACAATACACTGAAATTTTACACATTTGTTTAAAAAATTCGTTAAATATGTTACAAAGAAATCATCTGAAATAAATTTGATTAAATTCTATTTGGAGAGGAAGGCATAAACAATCTTCATTAACTAATTGTATATCAGAATGGATACTGCAAATAGCTATAAGCATATAATTTTATACGAGATAATTGTTCCAGCCGGAATGGGCAAAACCTCCTAGTACACCTTCCTCTTCTCCTGTCAAGCCAACAAAGAAGCCGACAGCTGGAACTCCCAAGCCAAAGCCAAAACCGAAGCCGACAACAGCGAGGCCGACAACAACAACAGAAGAGGAACCCGTTGAAGTTCCAGAGGTCGAAGAAATCAAGCCTTCCGTTCCTGAAAAACCCGTGACATCGAAGCCACAGAAGCCGGTGAGACCGGTGGTCAGACCCCCTTCCGGAGAGCCGAGTGATGGAGGATGTCCTTGTGAGAACGAGGTGGAAGTCACTAGCAAGCCAGTAGCTACCACCACAAGCAAGCCGGCGACGTCGAAGCCGGAGATTAAGCCTGAGGAGCCGGTGGAGGAAGTAGCGGCCGAGGAAGGTGAACTGTCACCGCCCAATTCTGACGTAGACTGTACGACGGACGGCTTCCAGGCGCACCAACAGTGCAACAAGGTGGGTGGGAATCTAAACCCTTAATATTGTTTACTTCACCGCCCAATTCTGACGTCGACTGTACGACGGATGACTTCGAGGCGCACCAACAGTGCAAAAAGGTGAGTGGGCACCTAAACACTTAATATTGTTTACTTCACCGCCCAATTCTGACGTCGACTGCACGACGGACGACTTCCAGGCGCACCAACAGTGCAAAAGGTGAGTGGGCACCTAAACAATTAATATTGTTTACTTCACCGCCCAATTCTGACGTCGCGCGTCGACTGTACGACGGATGACTTCGAGGCGCACCAACAGTGCAAAAAGGTGAGTGGGCACCTAAACAATTAATATTGTTTACTTCACCGCCCAATTCTGACGTCGATTGTACGACGGCGCATCAACAGTGTAACAAGTTGAGTGGGCACCAAAAATCTTAATATTGTTTACTTAATATGTAAAATTACAGCGCATAAAAATCATACAGATTAAATTCTACGTAAACAAAATACGACCATAATATATATAATTTTTATATATATAAAACTCTTCAATATCTTTCTGAGTATTATTTAATATAGAATACCTAAGTACTTTTTTAATTAGGTTAGTGAATTATTTTTGAAAAAAAAAACATTATTTTGAGAAATGTTTCATCCTCATGTTGTGTTGTGTATCGTTTTTATTTCAACTATCATTTTCGAGTTGTAACACAAACTCGCCATGTTACAGTACTATCAGTGTGTTCACGGCAAACCTCTCGAGTTCGAGTGCAAGCTGGGGACAGTGTGGAACAATGAGATCTCAATCTGCGACTGGCCCGAGAATGCACGTCGGCCTGCCTGCAGAACCTTCTACAAGACTAAGAAATAACTTTTAAAATTCACTATTATTTTTCGAGCGAATGCTATTTATTGCAATTAAACTGAAGATATGTTATGTAGTTTCGTCTTCAGTTGCTATTTTTGCTTTGTGATTATTTAAAATGTTTCTTTAGCGATATAGTTTATTTGTTACTTTGTATTTCTTTTAAATATTCTTCGACATTTCAATGAGTTGTTAATCGACAATATGACTGTAATAGATCCTAATATGTAGATTACATTAGAGATAAAGTCTATCATTTATTAAAATCTGATTAATAAGTCTGGAAAGTAACCTGAGATAATGTGCCATTTGATATTAGAGAAAAACTTTTAAAGTGCTCTAATACAGAATATTATAGATTACACAGGAATTTGTCCTAGTATAGAATGAGAATTTTACTATTAGTTATTGAAATAAATATTTATGAACTGATGATTTATTATTATTACTTATCTCGTAATGTTAGCGACCAAAATTATTAATAACCATTTACTTGGTTTAGTTTGCCCCAGTTTATTGCTGGGTTACAGTATTTTTGATAACGAAGAACATATGGTCGTGAATAGATATTATAGCTGATGATCGATAATAGTAATAGTAATCAAGAGTCTTTCCGGCTCAGTTGGGAAAAAGTAGGTAGGGTTTTTAAAAACTGAAATATCAATATAGTTTATTTTAAAAATGCAGAATTATGCTACAGTACATCTGTACAAAAACGGGTTTTTTGCAAATCCAATTTATGATTTTGTAAAATTTTAACTACCGCCATATTGAAACAAATTGGCTTACCAAGATGACCATTGAATTTTACTAAAACATTTTAAAGTTACATTTTTCTACCAAGTTTGAACTTATTTCGGAGTGGCTTTCACCACTTCTTGGAGATAGGAAATTATTATCAGGTTTATATTTATTCGATACCTCGAACCCGTTCGAAATATAAAAAAATAGTTTACAGCAAGAGGTATAGAAAATGTTCTATGCGTTCCAAAAAACCTTTTACTTCTTCCCTCTCTTTAAATGACACAATTTTATTGTTTGTAATTTGAATACAAAATTCACTTAAAACGACTACTATCATTATAGTTCACTTCAACATCAGAGTCGAGGTTTTGAGGTTGTATTTTGATATCTAAGGCAGGACTTAAAGTAAAACACTGCACTTAAAAAATATATGATTTTGGCTAAAGCACATCCCTCTCAAGATATTTTATTTGTGCTAATTTAATTTCTGAAGTTAAAATTTCTTTTGTATATCTTAAACAAGTTCCAGCATCAAGTCACCTTTCGCGTCTGAAATGTGACACTGCCAGAGACCCATGATTCGCATTGAATCAACCCTTCCCACTATAGCTCCGTTATGTGTGAAATAAGATTTTTTGAGGTAGTGTCGGATTTAATTTACTATAATAATTAAAACTAACTTTCTGTGTTAATTTTAACACCTGCAAGTTTCTTTTCTTTAATTTGCAAGAATAAAACTCCAATACATATAAATGTTGACACTTTTTTATACAAAATTAAATATAAACAATACGTACGTATTATTATCGTCAAGTGGAAATGAAGTATATAAAACTCAGGGAAAATTGGCTGAAGTTAGTTATTCAGTCTTCCCAAATAACAAACGATGAGAGCTAAGCTAACTCACATTACGCAGGTAAATAGCCAATAGTCAAGTATTTATTACGGAGACAATAAGTACATTTGTATAGCAAACGTCAAGTATCTAATAATTTTGACACGTGCTACATCGAACTCTCATTTATACATACATTTTGACACTCACTCTGCTCCATTCCTCGCCAATTCCTTTTGATTGTGCGGTCTCCCGCAATCTCTGCCTCTTGTCTCGTACGAGTGAATATCTCGTCCGTTGGTCAAGGTGCATTTAAGCGTACAATATGACATTGTTTATAAAATCTAGAGACTTGGCAGTGTCAACAGCTGAAATTTTTTGAAAACTGGCCTGCACGACTCTCTTACTTTTAATTTTGCAATGCTGCGTATTGCTCGTTTTTTAAGCTTCAACGCTCTTAAAAATTAGTTACTTGTACATGCACCCCACAGCACTAGTCCATAGGTGAGATGTGGATAGATCAAGCCATAATAAGTCATCATAACCTGAATAGGGCAGCTAGGCTATTCCACCAACACATAAATGCCTGAGGCTAATTTGGAGCAAACGTAATCGATATGAACATTCCATGTCAAACCTTGATCAAGGTAAATTCCAAGGAATTTCGAGGAACAGACCTTTTCTAATATGGCCTCATCCAACACGATGGCCGGGCCATATTCGCAGTCTGTTAAGCGCAAAGAAAACTTTAGAACATTGGGTTTCGAAGAATGTGTTTTTTTTATTGAGGCTGTGAACATTTTGGACACAACTATTTATTGCAACAAAGATTTTGTGTTCTAAAACTGATTTTGTTGTTTCATTAAAACAAAGAGTAGTATCATCCGCATACTGCACAATTCTCCTGTGTGGTAGTGATGATTCTGTCATTGACATAGAGCAGGAAGAAAATAAGGCTGAGAATTGATCCTTGAGGGTCTCCATAAATCATTTTCATTTAATTAGAAAAATGGTTTGAAATTTGGACATCTTCAGATATGTAACTTAAAAATGAACTAAGCCACAAGAGAGGCACGCCTCGGATGTCATGGGACCCCAATTTGTCAAGCAGCGTAAGATGGTCAACACAATCGAATGCTTTAGATAACTCGAGAAACACACTTAATGTGTTATTTCGACTTTCTAGCCCCTCTACAATCATCCAACAAGACTCACAACTGCGTCTATCGTTGATTTGCCCTTTCTGAATCCAAATTGTTCATTTGAGAGGTGATTGTATTTGTTAAGAAATTGAAGCATTCGTAATAAGAAAAGCTTTTCGAATATTTTGCTCATTACAGGCAAAATCGAGACAGGCCGATAACTATTGATGAGTGTGGGGTCGTCTTTTTTAAAATTAGGATTACTTTTGAGATTTTTAGGAGCGAGGGGAAAACTCCTGTGCGAAAATGCAGATTAACTAGTACAGTAAAAGGTCTCATAATATGCTTGGAGAATTGCTTGATGAGCCACATTGGCATTAAATTAGTATCACTGAACCTTTTTGATGGAAGTTGTTGAATGATTCTATCCACCTCTTCCTCAATGGTCAAGGCTACATTTGCAAAAACGTGTATTAAATTCATTTTCCACCTCAATCTCACCATCCACAATTCGATCCCCAATTTTAATTTGGACTAAATGACAAACAAATCTTGGTCATAAGATATTATTAGAATCCTTTCATGGGAAGCATTTCCATATCACAGAGAACGTGATATGCTAAGAACGCGATTGCCAATGTTACGTCAATAGCTCTCAGCCAGGGCTGGTTTAAGGGTTAAGTGAAGTACACGGTCGCGGAGGGCGCCTAAGCGCTCTCCAATGTTCAGTATTAAAGAAGAAGACTAGAGGTTGAAAGTTGATTCACCCACGCAAAGGAGTAAGGAGTTAGTTTGAGCAAACTAATACAACGTGAGTTTATTTATCTCTGTCCTTGGGGATTCTCTCTCTCTCTTTGGATATTCATGACCGAATCACTAGTGACCTAAAATAAGCAACATATTATTCTACAATACTGGACTGTACACCCAATATTAGGCATACAGAACAAATGACAATGGTGGGGAGATTCGTTACATGTGTTAAAAGATACAGATACATGATGTGAGGGTCTCACAGAAGTCTTACTACACGGAATATCCCGTTAAAACATGAGGGGCCAGGGAAATGATAATGGCTCCAACATGAGAAGAAAGCATGCTGGAGTCCAGAAAAGAGTACTTGATTTGAATTCCAGGGCATTTTTTCGTGCCGTTTGGTAACCATTCCATGATTTTTTTGTGGTTAATGATACTGCTCTCTCTTGCCTTATTACAGTTGATTGTTTTAGTACGATTAAAGAAATATTCAACATTTTCTCTAGTACAACTCACAGGTGGAGTTTTTTTTTTTAAACACGTAACCACTCTGACAGTGAAACCCCTTAGCAACATTCGATGGGAGAGTAGGATTGAAGGCTTAGTAGCCTAGATACCAAATTAGGAGATTTACGATGCTTTGTATGAAGCCTCTTAAGGCCACAAGCTAAATGCTGCAGGAACGCTGCAGTAGGAGTAATAAGAAAACTTCGAACTTTCAAATTTTTGTATTGCCTGGTTACGTGTCGTATCCCTTTTAAAATAACCATGGAGAGTAAGACCTTGCAAAAAGCCTCATCTACTTTACAAACTCCAATTACACACGTGAAAAGTGATCGGACATTTTTCGAAAATATGAGATCTTATGAAGGTCTCAATAGCATTATGATAGACGCTTCAAAACTGGAAGAAAAATTGTTGTTTCTGCTGAATTTGGAAAAGAAACCGAAACTCGTCCAAGGAAAACAAAGAGGCAATTTTACTAATGAGAGTGAGGATGAACCGACTCAGACTGGACTGGGATAATTCAAAGTGAATATTAACTCACTTAAAGATAGGTTTGAACCCATGGGGAACCACAGCAAGAGTTTTGTTTCCTGTATGACATTAAGAATCTTTGGCTGTGGGACGAGAAAGCCTGCAAACTACTTCACAATGTTCTGAGTGATGGAGTAGAATGTGACATATGTGTGGAGTTGAACTGTTCGAAGAGCTAGACATTTTTGTTCCAATTTTGCTACCCGGAAGTTCTCTAAGTAAGGCTTTGTCTTACATAACAAAAATGATTATATTCACTAATGTTTCTGTTTCTCTAAGAATCCTTCTGATGCTCCATGTTTCAGTACAAAGTGGCTAAAGAAGTTTTTTTTAAAGTTGAAAGTAATTAAAACTTATCTCAGATCCACCATTTGTCAGGAACGTTTGCGTGGACTGGTAACAATGGCCATTGAGAATGATTTTTTAAACCAAATGGACACTGACTACGTTCTAAACGAATTTGCCAAAATGAAAGCAAGGGAAATCTCTTTTAAGTGTTAAGTATGTGAACGTTTCAAGTTTGCCTTTATTTTACGAGTAAATAAATTGTTGAATTTCTTTAAAACTTACTTGTGTTTTGTTTATTTATTTGTTCACACTTTAAATTTTTATACATGTAATTGATTTTCAAATGTTTAAAATGTTACATTAAGCATTTATATTTACTCGTATTTTTTAATGTATCGAGACCCAGAGATAATCCAGACGTCTCATTGAAGTTAATAGCGAGAAACAGTCACCAGAATTCGCTAGTTATGCGTTTTGCCAAATTGGTAGTTCGTAGGTTTGGTCGCCAGATTGCACTGTGAGTGTTCCAGCGATACTCTTGTATTCTATCCTTTTGATCATTAATAATTTTAAATATTAAACGAAGCCATTTTTACTCAAAATGTAGCTATTTTGTAAGGCTTTATTTAATGTGAATGTTGAGCTTAGCTCAAATTCACCTTTCTCTTAGTGCATCTGATTAGACAATGAAATACTTTTTCATCTAGATTACACTATATATTTTAGTCTATTACAGCAAAATGATGAAATAGTTCATTTTAAGCTTCTTAGTAACCGACTTGTTTCGATCTTTTCAGACGAATATGACTCTAAACTTCAGGAGTGAAGTCTGCGACAGCTTCAGATCGCAGATACTCTACTACGAGAAATGTAAACTGAACTAAACTCGTCATTCACAAGCTATTTGTGTTAATAAAGGCTGACCATTCTACTGTCGATTCTTAGTCATAAATCTTTAACTGCAGCTACTTATTTTAGGTTTACCGAATTTTATTGGTACGTTATTAATGTTTTGTGACTCGTCAAAACTTTAACATTCATAGTCTATAAATTAACCTATGCTTTGAACAATTCAACCGGAGAGCTTTCCCGGAGATAAGTAATTGGGAGCCCTACAAACCATTAGCCAATACAGCCTTAACTTTTAATACTCAGACTATTCTTGACCGTTGAATAAACGGTAACATGAATAGTAAGTGGAACTGCGAAAAATACAGAAACTACATAAGAATCTCACAAGAACATAACTGGTTTACATCTGATCAATCTTTATAAACACTAATGCCACTGTAATATACTCACCTTTTGTCAATTTTCACAGTGAACATCCAGTCCCACTTCACCGTTTGGTACAACCTCTTGTCTTATTTATAAATTTAAATATCAACCTCAATGCTGAACGTGTGACTTATGGTCGTTTTAAAAGGTTTTCTACTTCCTGTAGGAGATCACTCCAGCAACTCTGAAGCATCCATTTGCAACGCTAAGACTTGTAACTTCACTTCAACGAATGCACTTATTATGCAACCCAGTTTTTTCCATACTGACATTTTGTATACGGTAGAGTAGTGAAGAAGGTTAAACTAAATGGTGATGATGCGTCATTTGGGAACTTTCGCCGCCGCGCCGGGTCGCGAGTGTGTGTGGCGCAGTGGGCTGAATGGCGATGTCGCATGTAACACTTGGCTGTACTATTATATCATGCGCTCGGTCCATTGAGAGTGCCGGGATGTAGCAATATGTAAATTTGACAAATTACACCATTACGTAACGTGAGTTATTAGTGTATATATTCTAACTTTGTTTACTATATTTGTACTGGATATACACGAGTTCTTTGGGAAGTAGTTATGCGTATCAAGACACACGAAAAATTTAATATCAAAATGGATCTGAAAAGTTTTTATCACCTGTACACTGTATATACTACAGGACCTGTGTATTTGCTAAGTTATGGATGTGAGGTATCCAATACGATTGTATCAATTGTCTTTCTGAGGAGTTTAACAAAGTCTTCTTTAACTGTACTGTCCAGACCTAGTTTGTCTCTTCTCCTTTGTTTTTGTGGTGTTTGAAACCAAATAATTTTCATTGCAGTACTGATGAGTTTTATTCAAACATCGGAGAGTGTTCTTTCAGACTAACAGCTGCTTCATAGCTTCATATAAGAGTTGTATCTGCAGTACACATTAAACAAGTGCTCACATAACAAAGGTGTGGATTGTCATTGGTAAATCAAATATAAAGATCTCGTCCCAGAACCAAACATCGAGAGACTGTTCTTTCAGACTAACAGCTGCTTCATAGCTTCATATAAGAGTTGTATCTGCAGTACACATTAAACAAGTGCTCACATAACAAAGGTGTGGATTGTCATTGGTAAATCAAATATAAAGATCTGGTCCCAGAACCAAACATCGAGAGACTGTTCTTTCAGACTAACAGCTGCTTCATAGCTTCATATAAGAGTTGTATCTGTAATATACATTAAACAAGTGCTCACATAACAAAGGTGTGGATTGTTATTGGTAAATCAAATATAAAGATCTGGTCCCAGAACCAAACATCGAGAGAATGTTCTTTCAGACTAACAGCTGCTTCATAGCTTCATATAAGAGTTGTATCTGTAATATACATTAAACAAGTGCTCACATAACAAAGGTGTGGATTGTTATTGGTAAATCAAATATAAAGATCTGGTCCCAGAACCAAACATCGAGAGACTGTTCTTTCAGACTAACAGCTGCTTCATAGCTTCATATAAGAGTTGTATCTGCAGTACACATTAAACAAGTGCTCACATAACAAAGGTGTGGATTGTTATTGGCAAATAAAATATAAAGATCTGGTCCCAGAACCAAACATCGAGAGACTGTTCTTTCAGACTAACAGCTGCTTCATAGCTTCATATAAGAGTTGTATCTGTAATATACATTAAACAAGTGCTCACATAACAAAGGTGTGGATTGTTATTGGTAAATCAAATATAAAGATCTGGTCCCAGAACCAAACATCGAGAGAATGTTCTTTCAGACTAACAGCTGCTTCATAGCTTCATATAAGAGTTGTATCTGCAGTACACATTAAACAAGTGCTCACATAACAAAGGTGTGGATTGTTATTGGCAAATAAAATATAAAGATCTGGTCCCAGAACCAAACATCGAGAGACTGTTCTTTCAGACTAACAGCTGCTTCATAGCTTCATATAAGAGTTGTATCTGTAATATACATTAAACAAGTGCTCACATAACAAAGGTGTGGATTGTTATTGGTAAATAAAATATAAAGATCTGGTCCCAGAACCAAACATCGAGAGAATGTTCTTTCAGACTAACAGCTGCTTCATAGCTTCATATAAGAGTTGTATCTGCAGTACACATTAAACAAGTGCTCACATAACAAAGGTGTGGATTGTTATTGGTAAATAAAATATAAAGATCTGGTCCCAGAACCAAACATCGAGAGAATGTTCTTTCAGACTAACAGCTGCTTCATAGCTTCATATAAGAGTTGTATCTGCAGTACACATACAAGTGCTCACATAACAAAGGTGTGGATTGTTATTGGTAAATAAAATATAAAGATCTGGTCCCAGAACCAAACATCGAGAGAATGTTCTTTCAGACTAACAGCTGCTTCATAGCTTCATATAAGAGTTGTATCTGCAGTACACATACAAGTGCTCACATAACAAAGGTGTGGACTGTCATTGGGAAATGAGATACATCAACGTAATGGTTACTACTGGCGGTATTCTCACGTACTCACTATATACCTACTGCCAAAAATAGAGTGAAAATAACTAGTACAATAACTGGGTAAGATTAAAATTATTTATTGAATAATACCCTGTGATTTATACCTAAACAGTGAATTAGGAACTATTACGTAATACAAACATACAGTAATTCTTATAATATAGTATTTTCATGGAGAAAGCATTTAACCAACTGATTCGCTTTAAATATTTGTTTTTCGTTCGGCCCTATTTATTTCGTTGTTGTTTATGTGTTTTTGAGACAAATTTGTTAAACAACAGTGTTTAATTATTTGTTTACAAATTTCATTAAATTTGTATATAATCTTTTTTTCTATGAGCTGTGTTTTAGTGAGAAGCTTTACTTTAGCAGAGGGCAAAATCTGGTGTTTTCCCCTCCCTTTCCTGTACGTTCCCATTGTCCACAATACAGTACATTGTACTTTCGATAGTAACATAGTTCAATCAAGTATGTTGTTGTTGTATGTTGACCTTATAGTAGATTATGGTTATATTTCTATGTCATTATGTCTTATTCTCGTTCAAGCTTACTAGGTACATATTGCTAATTTGGACATTCCTTAATGTTAGTTAAATAACATAGTATTTGTTTTGTTAAGCTCAGCTTGGGATATAGCGACATGTTGATTAGACTTCAAATTTTTTATCCCTGTATATAGTAAATTATCGGTTAAAATCTACAAAGTAAAGCATTAAAAAGTACTGTAAAGTTGTTGCAGCTTTGTTGTTGATTGCTGTTATACTCTCAAAATCAAATCGTTTATTGCAGTTAACGATATACATTGCATAGCAAACGTCAATTTTTATAATTCTTTTCATTCATCCCACATTAAGGCCACATTCAAACATTCACTCCCTATTCGTTCCATGCCAATTACGCCCACTTTCGGCGTTAGAATCAGTTTCCTCATCGCGGGGTTGAATGCCAGAAACCCATCAACACTGTAGAAAGCGTTTGATACCAGGCAGAGTTTGATACGAGTTTTCAACACCTTGGGCGTTAAGGCATTTTTAATTGTGTCTGGCAATCTGTTTATAAAATTAACACCTGCCTGCGAAGGTAAATGTTCATAAACCACCGTTCGATGCATTCCCGAACGATAGTTGTCTCTGCCTCTTGTCTCATTCATGTATTTCTCGTCCTCTGGTTAAGGCACATTTAGACAAACAATATATTTGTTGTTTCTAAGATATAGAGACATGGCAGAGTCAACAGTTGCTAATTTTTAAACTCTGTCCTGCACGACTGTCTGAAGTTTAAATTGGCGATAATGCGAATTGCTTTTTTTAATTTGAAAACTCTCATAAAATGGTTGTTTGCACAGGCTCCCCACAAAACGATTCCATACGAAAGGTGGGGATAAATTAGGCCGTAGTAAGCCGTAATCAGTACCTGCCTCGGCCAGTATTTTGACAAAAGATCTTTTGGCAAAGACTCTCCTATTATACTTTTTATAAATTCTTTGTGTATTTTAGTTTAAATTTTTAATTTAGTTAATTAATATTTAATGGTATATTGTGCAAAAACCACTTATTTCATGACTAGCTGTACCATGCTGCAAAATTGATTATTACTAATTATGTTTTTCATTATGGCTCTGAAATATTGTCCATATTTTACTCATACCATTTATACGAGAGAAATTAATGTCGTAACGAGCATATACAACAGTTGTAGAATAACCCACTCATGACAATCAATTTTCGGCTCTTTTTAATCTACTTTTTATCTGACTGTAATGAAATTGTATAACTGTCTTATCATCTAATAATTAAAAAAAAAATTGAAACTCACCACCTTCTATAGGATAATGTATTTAATTTTTCTGCAGATCTGTTCTTGTCTCATAATTTTCTTTCAATAATACGCAACTTACCCTGTGCATATGTATATATATATATATATATATATATATATATATATATATATATATATATTAAATTGTATAAATGGCAATAGCCTTATTTAATTTCAATAAACATTGAATCGCAAAAAGTACTTGCTCCGCCGGGAGCAAGTACTTTTGCGATTCAATGTTTATTGAAATTATATATATATATATATATATATATATATATATATATATATATATATATATATATATATCTAAATTATTGTCCTCTGACTCTTGAATAGCGCCTCAATTTTGTAAAAGAACTCGGAACTTACTGGGTATGTTATAAAGTTACGTCCAGCCAAAATTATGTTAAAATGTATAACAGTTTATGTAAACCACAGAAAATGCGAAAAAATTTTCGATTTTGGAAGATAACCTACCACGGCCGTTGTGGACTTACCGATTTATCCAAAGCAGAGAAAAAAGATCCAAGCCCAACACTTGGTGTTTTACTGAAAGAACAGAGTTCGGGGATATAGATAGAACAGCCAACACACTTGCAATATTTTCTAGAATTAAGTGATAATGCAAATATCAGGTCGTAACGTTAACAGTTAACGAGACAACGTTGCATTTGAAATGTCTGCGCTGTCCTCAGTACCTCGGCCTTGGACGAGCCGAAACATGAAAATACTAAGTAATCACATAATGGTTGCTCGCCTTCAACTTTAACCAATCTCTGATAATCAACGGTCGGTACCGGATCATACACTTGTGCTTGCAGATCGACTCGACCATATCCATAATTTCCTACTTGTTTCTATTTACAAAACTACATACAATCTAAACATGCTTGATTTGTTCAATAATTTCAGGAAACATAAAAGACCTAAATATGGATATAAAGGATGTGAATTTAGGGGTATTGTTATCCCCATCATTAACGTTGTTAATTTCAACCAACTCACGCGGGATAGGTAAGTACATTGCCTGATCCGTACAATTCATATGGTAACCTTAGAAAGTATTGGTGATTGATAACTTGGTTCCAAATGTGCCCAATATTAAACCTGTAATAGAAATAAACCACCGAAGGGACTTCTTAGTTGCTGCTCAAAATAACGGAATATCTATGTATATGAAACATGTTACAATTTGTAGGCAATAATTAGGATAATTAATGTAAAATTTCGAATGTTTAAATTCCAAGCTTTGTTGAAAACCTTCCGATCACAGATTATACAACTAATCACATATACTACATATCAGCTAGGCTGTAGATTCATATGCGTTAGATATGTGAGTTACAAACCTTAAAAATTTTTATTTTTTTTAGTACGAACTCATATAAATACACTTTTCATCGAGCTACTCTCTTGGTCTACTTTTTGTTGTGGTAACTAACCTAACCTCTAGTTTCTTGGTGGACGCCGCGCCGTAGTAATGTAAGTGAATCTGTGTCCTTAGGCACCAAAAAAACAAAGTGTAACCTCTTGTTTCTTGGTGAGGTTCAAAATCATGTTGTGTGTTTATACATTTCAAACTGGTTTACAGCTTCTGGCCTAATATCTCAGAACTGGCTGACGATACTTTGCTCTACCCATTTCAAGAAAAATCAGGTTGTGTTTTTATACAGTGCAAACTGGCTGACAGCTTCTGGCCTAATATCTCAGAACTGGCTGACGATACTTTGCTCTATCCATTTCAAGAAAAATCAGGTTGTTTGTTTATACAGTGCAAACTGGTTTACAGCTTCTGGCCTAATATCTCAGAACTGGCTGACGATACTTTGCTCTACCCATTTCAAGAAAAATCAGGTTGTGTTTTTATACAGTGAAAACTGGCTGACAGCTTCTGGCCTAATATCTCAGAACTGGCTGACGATACTTTGCTCTATCCATTTCAAGAAAAATCAGGTTGTTTGTTTATACAGTGCAAACTGGTTTACAGCTTCTGGCCTAATATCTCAGAACTGGCTGACGATACTTTGCTCTATCCATTTCAAGAAAAATCAGGTTGTTTGTTTATACAGTGCAAACTGGCTGTCACCTTCTGGACTAATATCTCAGAATCAGCTGGATGACAATATTAAATTTATAAGAGACAGTACAATAAGTTCATTGTTGATAGAAACAAAAAAGGCTTACATGAGAGTGAAATAATGAAATTAACTAATTTCCTTCTTTTTTGAGATATTAAGCACTAAAATAAAATACAATAGTTTTTAGCTTAGTTTAAACTTGCATTAATTTTTTAGAGTATTTTAATAATTTTAGATTGTCTATCAGACATTAAAACGTATTGAATGCAATAAACATTTTTTTAAATAATATTTACAAAATTTACATTGTTATGAAATTTAAAAAAATAGTAAAACATATAATTCAAGCTTGTGGTTTTATATTTTACGGATTAAAATTACTTTAATTTTTATATTTACAAACTGTTTGGATCCCACGGCTTAGGTAGTATACAGTAGTAGGTAAACAATCTGAATTCGCTGACAAAACTTTCTCAATATCATCTTAATTATATTTATATATTAAAATATTATTATTTTTTATTACATGTATAGTAAGTACGAATTGAATGAAATGTAACATGTTAAAGTTAACATATTTATTACGGGAAAAGTTATCTATTCGGTCATAAGGCTTAGTTACAAATAAATGTTGTGAATTTTTATAAACTTAAGTTTATTCGTATTTTTTTACTTTTGCGATTGGCGAGAACTCCACAACGACTTATGAGTTTTCATAGTTGTAATATTATATTTAGGATATTTTCATGATTTAAGTTCATTTATTTAGACAAAGATAGAGAATACATCATTTTAAGCTGTCTAAACTTTTAATCGACTACTAAAATCTTACTTTTCTTGCTGGAATTTGAAATAATATTACAGCAAATCAGAAATCAGCATGTTAATTTCTGGCAGGTAACTAATGGTTTTTTTATTTTACAAGTAACTTATAATATATATATAATTAATATATACAGCTCTATCGAAATATCGTTCAGAAAAATAGCAACAAGTGGTTGATAAAATAATCAGTGAATTCTCATCCATTTAAAGATAACCCATCGTCTGTAGGCGTTCGGTGTGGTTAATTGAAACAAACCTTATTTTACAGACAATTTTTAGTTTTTAGTAAATGTTTATCTCTGAAGAATAAAAATAAGTAAAACTTTTTAAATTATTTCAGAGGGAAATTGTGGCATAAAACTATAATTTAAGGCTATTTTCAGGGTAATGAAAAATTACGATTGAATCTGCGGTATGATTTTGAATAAATCATTACTGAAGTAAATATTTCTTGTTGGTAAAAATTTAGTTTTTTAAGACATATATTATTAAGAAATATTATATTTTATTAAATTATAATTCATCATAACTACACCATTACCAACGTGAATCCCTACATGATATTCATAAAGAACGTGTTATTTATTAAATTCCAATTTGCATATGTTAAAGACAAAAACTAAAATTTAGTTAAAACTAGTATAGACTGCAAGTCAAACATGATTTTAACCTAAGGCTATGGCTACACTCTAGAGAAATCCTGCAGACAGATATACGAAAGTCATGCAGAAAAGTTTCTACAGCAATATGGCAGACAAGATAAATTATGCCATTCTATTGAGTGATAGGGTTTAATGGGGCTCAGCGAAATACCATAGTTTTGACATGCACTGTTATAGAACTCAGTCCTGTTTATTTAGAAATGGAACTTCACGTAAAGTTTTAGCCACAGATAAAATGTTGCCAAAACCAGTTTTTATTAGTCGATTTCACTTTTGGCCAAACCATAGAACTAGGTCAAAACTAGTTTTTACTAGTTAAATTGGTCTTTACCTTAGGTTAAAACCAATTTTGGTTGAATTATAATCTATAATGTAATAATATACGATTACTGTACAAACAATGCAATAATATTCTCTGTCACTTTTATGAAGAGGATGGACAAGATCTTTTTAAAATATAAAGACATTTAATGTCTCTATTTTCTTAAAGATTAATAACAAATTTCTTGTTTTCTGGGAAGTAATCTTAATGTTTTTATCTTTACGAATACATTACAACATCTATCTGTTAATGTATTCGGTGACGAAATATAAGGTGATATATTGCAAATATGGTGTTGGTAGTTTAGATAAGTCGTTTCGTTGTATTGGATTGCACTTTCAAAGCGCGCTTGTCAAACGAAAAATAAAAACAAGTTTATAAAAGCTTGGATAAATTAATGAGCAGTACACGGTCGTAGTGACCGTGGATGGTCGTCTGTCTGACCGGAGCCAAATGGCAGTGAGCCAAGGTCGGAGTTCATCCGGGAAGGTTAGGTCCGGTGTGTCCGGTGCAGGTTGATTAACACTGTTTAGCCACGTCAGAGGTTTATCTATGAGTATCGAAATTATCTATCTCGGTTCACAACATGTTTGGTTGTTGATTAGCAATTGTTGGGCTAACTTTATTTAATTTATTATTTTCACATGATGACCAGGCAGTGTAAAGAAAGTAAAAACCATGAAAATTTAATGTAGGATAGCCATTGTTGACCGTTGTCGAGCGATAAGAAAGTTCACCGTCCATACATAGCACCTGCTCTTTGAAGTGCTCATGTGATCCGAGCTTGGTTTTTAGATACTACCCCGACGAATGATTTCTTTTTCTGATCTTCTTATCGTTCGCCAACGTCAACTATGGCTTCCGAAACTTAATTTCATTATTTCTTAATTTTAAAGGACATTGTAGTCGTCATACTGAAATATGGAAGAAAGTGAATCCTTCCAAATAATTACTCAGAGCCATCACATGTTATAGTTATAGTTATTTATTATTAATTGTTTATAGTTGATCCTGTTTACAAAGAATTAGTCTTTTGCTACCAGAGAATATCACAATCATATTCCATATGTACGACCTGGGTAAAATGTTACATACATAGCACAAGTATTACTAGTAAAATTTCAAAAATTGACTTGGCGGCCATGTAAGATTCGCAAATAAGAACAGATACTCGTTCTTCAAAATTATTAGGACAATGGGGTGTTTTCTTTCTTTTTTAGTTTATATTTAAATACTGTCTCTACTCTACTGCCTCCTGTTCTGTTCAATAAAATCAGATTAAGCTAACTAGAAAATTTGATCTGTATTCTTTAAAAACAGAATAATCTAATACAAAAATTTCCTAATTCCAACTATACTTTCATTTAGTAACACATACATTATCTTAATTTTTGTCGATTTATGTTGTAATTAAATTTACTTCAACTCATAGTTATATTACGTCATGTAAGATAATGTAGAACTATTAATAATTGTTGTATAATTTTAGTTTATTTACTTCTATTAATTATAGATTGCGACGAGCAAATAGGACTACGTGCCCGTCAATTTGCCTATTAAATTTAAAACTGTTCACGTTTAATTATTAAACAAATTTAAAGTTTTTTACTTTTTATAATTTTGTGTAAATTAAATAATTTATTTTTTATTTCACTATAAAGTTAAATCTGAACGAAATTTAAAATAATCAACAGTAAACATGATGAAGCATTTTATAGGTCGATTGTTTATACAAAATCTGCTTTAAATGAATGGTTAAATTACTGATTCATGACAAGATTTACGAAATTCAAAATTAAAAAGTTAGTAGCTCATAGACCTCTGATAAACCAATGAGCAAAGCGTGTATGTAGACTATGCCACATGTTGAAACCACAATAGTGATTCGTTACAGTACTAGCATTAAGTTACTATATCAACCTAGAGGACTGAATAATATGAACTTTCAAAGCCTGAAAGGTGACACATATGAAGAAGAGGTTAATGATGGGGTGGAGGAGGGAGGCCGCTGCCGAAACAGCAAAGGTTGAGAGAAAGAGATGAAGAGTGATGATTATCACGTCGATCATATATTCTCTCATAATCTCGTGAAACCCGTTTTGGTACATTACAACCGTCATTATGCAACGGATTTCATACGAGGAACCTAGGCCAAAAGAATTTGTGAGATTTAGTGCTGACATTTCCATATTTTGGATTGAAAGAAAATAACGACGCACTTCACTTCCGGAAACAAAAGTTCAAGGATGGTTTTGTTGTGACTTTTCAAATAATAATTAATGGTGATAACAATATTGCTTTAACTATTACAAGTGGATATCACTGAACATTTCGGTCTGGCAGAGAACGAGACTAAATGACTGATAGTCACTCTTTTAATTCTTTTAACAGTAACAAAAAACAGCTACCCGCGGTCACAAAAACATTGCGCAACAACGACAATTTCCACTAAGTTGAATCTTATCATTCTAAAAGATAATGAGCCTCGTGACTCGCAAATTATCGGAAATGTATCCGTGGCCATCCTGCTGGGAAATTAATGGGTCGAAAGGTTTATGACTTTCGAGAGGTGAGCTTCTTCACGCATAACTGCCGGTACACCGATGCTGCTGACCTTTTACGCACCGAGTCTACTTGATACTATAGCGATGTTATCTCAAAAACTGCAATCGCCTGGATTGGTAACACATCTGCAACACTTGCAAGAGAGATTTATTGTAACAGTGCACACTGTGTGGCTTCAATAACGGAATTGGTTTAGCAAAATAAAACTGAAATCATTCTTAAATGTAATTTCATTTATGTAACTACGTGTAACAATTGCCCACATTGAACTCTACGTCACATTCCCCAAAAATATACATTCGCTGGGAACTTTCCTATATTATAGTGAGATTTGCTCCAAATTTAATTTAAAAACTAATTTGTACAACCTTTTGGTACACAATTTTATATCTTAAATAGATTAGATATAACATTTTAATGTATCACAAAATGTTTAGTGTAATACTATTACTTTCAAAATATAAAAGTATAGGCACTCTAAGCGCAAGGTCATATCCCGTCTGTGACTTAATAACTTTATTGTCCATTGACCTCGTACTGTAACAAGCATCTCTTTCTTATTCTGTTTGATATGATCCTTGTACAGACCAAGGGTTTATTTTTTATAAAATAATGTATCACAAGAATCTATGTTTACAAAAATATTTTGTTAAATGTTTTAGTATTTAGCTAAGACATTAAAATATTCAATTACTCCATAGGAAACTCACAATTACAGATTATAAAATCAAAGGTACTAGATTATGCCTCATGGTCTTTAAATTTAGGGATGTAAAACATAATATTTTGAAATCTACGAATTGTAAAGTTACATATTAAAAGCATATTGTTTAATAATAAGATATTAAAATCCTTTCTCTTATGCATATATCACAAACTATTTTTATTTATTACATTATTAATAATTGTAATTTTACTTGTAGCTGAGAAATAATTGATCAAAAGCGGAATGAAAAGGTGAATTAGGATGTTGCTAAGACACCACTCAGAACTATGGCATAAACCTGCAGATATCTGGAACATCTCAAGTAACAACGTTCTGCAGAAAACTGGAACATATCGAATAACAACGTTCTGCAGATAACTGGCCCATCTGGAGTAACGACATCTGCAGATAACTGGATCATCTCGAGTAGCGACGTTCTGCAGATAACTGGAACATCTCGAGTAACAACGTTCTGCAGATAACTGGACCATCTCGAGTAACGACATTCTGCAGATAACTGGATCATCTCGAGTAGTAGCGACGTTCTGCAGATAACTGGATCATCTCGAGTAGCGACGTTCTGCAGATATCTGGAACATCTCAAGTAACAACGTTCTGCAGAAAACTGGAACATATCGAATAACAACGTTCTGCAGATAACTGGCCCATCTGGAGTAACGACATCTGCAGATAACTGGATCATCTCGAGTAGCGACGTTCTGCAGATAACTGGATCATCTCGAGTAGCGACGTTCTGCAGATAACTGGATCATCTCGAGTAGCGATGTTCTGCAGATAACTGGATCATCTCGAGTAGCGGCGTTCTGCAGATAACTGGATCATCTCGAGTACCGGCGTTCTGCAGATAATTGCAACTGTTGTTTTTATAAAATTGCTTCTGTAATGAAGCGTATACTCCCTAAAATGTTAGTTACATAAACCAAACTATTTACAATATTTACATTTACATTCAAGAGATATTAAGTTAGGACTCAAGCTCAAACTAGACATTAATAATAATTGAACATTTTAGACATTGAATACAGTTAACATTAGCAGACTTATCATCACATGCTAGAAGAATATAATAAAGCTTCTAAGGGCTCCAGTGACGAGTGAGATTGACGAGGGATCTGTAGTCATCGTAGAGAGGAGCATGAGTACCCCGACATCGAGTTCCCCAACATCCTGAGTGACAAGGTTGTTCAAGGACAGTAGCAGTGCAGCTATGATAGTGGCTGATAGTGGGGAGGGCATTGACCTGACCTTGACGTGGATGAGTGAGGCGGCAGGTTAGAGGGCGCACTCCTGTTCTTGTACCCCGCGGCCTGAGTGACAAGGTTGCTGAAGGAATGAGGTTGTCGTTGAGGCATTAACTCTCGACGTAAAGTTCGATCAAGCATGGGCGAATCTGTACATTTACGCATGTACATTATTACATTACATGAGAACAATTCCACCAGCGAAGCTCTCTCACTGTGCTTATTTGAGCAATCCTCAAGTCGTACAGGTGAACTCTTGTTGGAGGTCGCCTTCAGAAGCCCTGATGTGCTGCCATATCTTTACAATGTAGATCTCTCTAGAATCTATATTTAATCTCTAGGAAGTTGAGCATTTATCGTTCGATAAATGCTCAGAGCACTTTTGTTCTCTAGGTAAAAATTCATTAAATAAAAGTTGTTTTTCCGTTTTGGCTACAGTATTCTTGAATGTAGAAAACCTACTTAGAATGCTATTTTAAGTGCGAGCAGTCCATTTGTAGTGTACCAGTGAATTCTCGTTACATATTCATTTGCCATAAATCCAATAAAATACTAAGGTCATGTAGGTTTGTAATTGCAAAGTTTGCACATTCACAGCCAAATGCATGTCGCATCTTCCGTGAAATTTTATCCCACTCTAGTTTTATTTCTTCAGTCCAAAACGATCGAAGACGGTACTGCCTTTATCAATAACGTTATTAACTAACAGCTAATTAGTTCTATTCCAGGTTCTGCATCACAGACACCTATTGGAACATTTGTAAACATATTATGATGATTTAACGATATGCAGCCTTCCCAAATAACGCTCATCGATGACTGTAAATATTGAAACACATAGTTTCTACGTTTTACCTCCCGCTGGAATCCTAGAGCCAGTTGGGTGTTATGTGAACATGTGTATTGTAAACGTCACGGTCCGGTGTTTTCTGTCTTCATATCAAGGAATTTATGATATTTTTAATAACCTACGAGTTGGTATTGTAGTTCAAGTTTACGTCATTTTTAAATTTCATTGTGACACTTAACAGGGATTTTTTAACACGTTACTAGATCTAGATCTACTTTTAGTTTTATGATAAATCATTGCCGTAGTCTAAACCTTTTCTTTAGTTACTCAGCAGATTCTTCGTTATTTCCCCCCCCCCCACCCCCCCCCCCCCCCACCCCCCCCCCCCCCCACCCCCCCCCCCCCCCACCCCCCCCCCCCCCCACCCCCCCCCCCCCCCACCCCCCCCACCTACCGATTCAAGCAGCCGCTTCATTTAGTAACTTTTGCAACTGAAAAATGAAACCTCAAAACCTGGTGAGCTTTTCGCCTTCTAATCAATTAGATAAGCCAAAGGGAACAGTGCTAAACAAACCACCTCTATCGTGAGTTTTATACCAAAAAAAATGAATAACACCCAAAAGTTAAAAAAGGTAGAAGAGAAGCTAGCGTATTCTAAAGCTATTTTTACAAAGATTTCCAAACCGTTTTCTATTGTGGAGGACTTCTGGTTTTCGGGAATTCGTTTTTACAGCTTTAAACCCTTTCTTTTGATAATTCCATCAAGGAAAGTGGTTTCAAAAAACCTAAATACCCCACCACGTACGGACAAAATGTAAGCTTCAAGTAGACTGAGTGGTTAATGGAAAAATGTGGAAAACATCTGTTTTAACAGACAAGATGCATGGACAAATCTAACGATCAATGAATCGGTATATTAGCTGTTACAGGGGCATTTCACATTACCAATGGATTTTGTGTTGAAATCAAGTTTCTCCTTAGACTGTATTTTAATGGAGGGCTCACATACTTCTAGCCATTTAGCCGAAGAATAGATGATATCAAGAAAATAACGAATTTCTATAATAAATCTACAGACAAAATCTTAGTGTGTTTGATAACAGACAAAGCCTCCAATGTCGTTTGGAGCACATAAAAAATGTTTTTAATTGTGGAGCTCATTGGCCGTGCTATGGCACATACTCTTAAACCTAGTGGTTCAAGGATGCCATATCAAAGGTAGATACACAGTAATCACCAAAATGCAAAAATGATTGTCTCATTTTTTAAGAGAAGCAACCGCAGCCACTGAAAAAACTATTAAAATACCAAATCAACAAATGGGCCGTTAAAAGACCCTATAACGCTGTACTTCAAGATGGTAAGTACGAGATGGAAACAGCACATATTACATGCTTTGTAGATTTGTTCAGTTCAAAAGAGGCACTTGTAATAAGCCACTTTGGCATTGCTGGACAAAGACTTTGCCCATCCTTTTAATTTCTTAATTGAATGGAAAACTTTTGCACGTGACCTTTGCCAAAGTCCTAAAAAACCATTTGAAGATGGTCCACAGCAAAAAAAGGATGAGTGGGGAAATCCTACTTCACTGGAAGTCCAAATAAATTGTTTTGGACGCTTGGGCTGCAAAATGTTTGCAGCAAACTATGTACAACTAAATTTGCACCCCTTGATGCCAAATACAGGTAGTACAGAACCTGTTCATGGGGTTATCAGCCAGGATATCCATGACATTGAGCGTACAAACAAGTTAGTAGTACTTAATACCTTTTTGGGACGCCAAGGTTCAAATTGTATAGCCATTTTCTGACGACAAATGTCAACAAAAGTTTTGCTAAGAATCATGTGATTACGGTCGTTGCAGCTATGATTTCCGCCACTTCTGCCACCGCAATGGGAAACAATCCCCTCCTGGTACACCATCTTTGACTTTGACCAACCAATCTGGTCCATCACAATTTGAAGAAGAAGAATGTTCAGTATTTTCTATGTTTGATTCTGTAATAAAATCTGTACAAAGGCAGACTCCCGGAACTCCCAACGATTGTGCTACCGCCGAAATCGACAGGTACATCGCTGAACCACCACTTCCCAGAGAAGGCGATCCTCTGTCCTGGTGGAGGATTCACGAGGCAGTCTACCCAAATCTCAGCAGACTCGTTTAAAATAAACATGGGGTTTGTGGGTACGTCAGTACCTTGTGAAAGAATTTTTTCCCGAACGGGAATAATAATAAGTGACCGAAGATCACGTATCAAATCCATGAAAGTGACTCAACTTGTGTATCTAAATGCAAATCATGAATACTTGTGTAAATAATTTGTATATTATTTTATATTTTCTGTTACCGTACTATTTTTTTATGTTTTATTACTACAGTGTGAAAATAAATATAAATAAAATGTACGTGTAGTATTCTTACCCAAAAATTAGATTTTCATAATACGTATTATAAAAAAGTAAGTAGTAATTAAAACTGTCAGCACCTTAGCATATTTGTTTACAGTAGTATTTGCTGTTTATAACATAACCAAGCAATAAGCTCCAATCTACAAGGGAGCAGACAGATGCCGCACATCGCGCCGGAAGCGGTTGCCGGAGCTGGAGCTGTTTAAAGAGCTAGCTCCGCAAACGGAGCCGGAGCTAGTTTGGCTTCTCCGCTCTCGGAGCTACTTGGCACACCTCTAGTTTCAATATGCACATGATTCTAATGACCTTTTTTCTGAAGCCTGAAAACTGTTGAATCTGATCCTGGCACATCCACCCCAAAGGCGTATGCCGTAGGTCAAATCGGGACTAAAAGGCCAAAATATGCCATCCTTAGAACACCAAAAGACCAAATTCCTCACAGCAAAATATCTAAAGCAACCCTTGCACATACATGGTCAACATGATCTTATATAATTCGATTTTGCATTATTTGTTTTAAGATTTAAGTCAGAGAAATACTGAATACAAGAATTCAGTTTAACAAAAGTTTATATTTCCAGAGCGGTTTTTTTATTTTGCTCTGACGCAGAGAGTTGTCATCCGCGTGTATTGGACTATATTGATAGTACAAGATCGTTCGTAGTACAGGTCCAAGGATAAGGGTCCAGTAGCTGACCACGCGTCCCATAAGATTCCAGTTTTTGTTAAGAAGTAGCATGGTGAACACAATAAAATGCCTTCGAAAGATCGAGACATACACCAATTGTGGGCTCCTGAGCCTCAAAACCCTCCACGACAGCATCCACAAGGCTTATGATGGCATCAATTTTTGACAAGTTTTTTCGAAGTCCACATTGGCTTGAAGAAAAAATGCCAAACCTATTGAGGAAATCAATGAGTCTTTAAAAAAGTTTTTTAAACACTTTGCTTAAAACTATCAGAACTGAAATGGGACGACAGTTGGTTGCGAGGCAAGGATCGTTCTTCTTCAAAATTAGAATCACTTTGGCTGTTTTTGCTGAGCTGGAAACACTCCTATTCCAAAGGACATGTTAACCAGTCTTGACAGTGGTTTCAAAATGTGCTTTTAGGCAACGTTTGAGTAGCCACACTGACATGCCATTGATGTCACAATGTCTTGTGTGTTGAATCCCCGTATTACTCCCGCCACCTCGTTTTCGCTAGCAGGAGAAAGAACCATGGATGATACCGGTCCCCTTATAGGTTCCAAACTTGACCGACTGCCGCTCAAAGGCAGGTTCGGCACCATGGTTAAAAAAATTATTAAACTAACTGACCACTTTTTTAGGGATCTGTAAAAGTTTGTCCCCAATCGGAGGTTGTTCGGAAATCACATTTAAGCCGTAGGTCCCCAGGTAAAATTAAACATCTTTACTTTACTTTTAAAAGTTAGATTTATGCTTATTTTGTTTCAACTGACTGTTTTAAATTAAACTGGTACTGATACAACAATATAGTTATAAACCGGGCTTAAATGATGAGGAAACTGAAATAATGATTACAATGATTGTTGCGTGCAGGTGTCCCTGGGCGATGAGCGACTGGCCGCCGGGCTCGACCCTGCTGAGGACTACTTGATGTTAGGGATGTTATGATTACAATGACTGTTGCATGCAGGTGTCCCTGGGCGATGAGCGACTGGCCGCCGGGCTCGACCCTGCTGAGTACTACTCGATATTAGGGATGTAATGATTACAATGACTGTTGCGTGCAGGTGTCCCTGGGCGATGAGCGTCTGGCCGCCGGGCTCGACCCTGCTGAGTACTACTCGATGGTAGAGATGTAATGATTACAATGACTGTTGCGTGCAGGTGTCCCTGGGCGATGAGCGTCTGGCCGCCGGGCTCGACCCTGCTGAGTACTACTCGATGTTAGGGATGTAATGATTACAATGACTGTTGCGTGCAGGTGTCCCTGAGCGATGAGTGTCTGGCCGCCGGGCTCGACCCCGCTGAGTACTACTCGATGTTAGGGATGTAATGATTACAATGACTGTTGCGTGCAGGTGTCCCTGGGCGATGAGCGACTGGCCGCCGGGCTCGACCCTGCTGAGTACTACTCGATGTTAGGGATGTAATGATTACAATGACTGTTGCGTGCAGGTGTCCCTGGGCGATGAGCGACTGGCCGCCGGGATCGACCCTGCTGAGGACTACTCGATGGTAGAGATGTACGATAGTCACCAGTCTGTGATGATGGCGACTCGTCGAACACGGCAGCTGCTGGGCAACGAGATCGCCGAACACGCTCGCCACCACCACCTCGACCTCAAGCGGCTAGACGTCCAGTGCTCCAACCAGGGCATGCAGGTGCGCCTGGAGTTTCTGGAGCCTTTCGATGGCGTCGTATACAGCAAGGGTCACTTTGAGGATCCCAAATGTCGGTAAGTAAACTACTCCCTCTTTAGACGCATGTTACACTTCCAAACTTAGTTACCTGAGCGTCAGCGAAACCTATTACATAGTGAAATGGAAAATTTCTCTTCGGTCTGTTTGCTTGTTCGCAGGATTTTCAGGAACGAATTACAATGTAGATGTGAAATTTTGTATGAACCTTTATTTCCCATTTATGGAAGTTGCCTAAATGTTAGCAAAGCCTATTACATAATGAAATGAAAGTTTTCTCTTCGGCTTGTTTGCTTGTTCGCAGGATTTTCAAGAACGAATTACAATGTAGATGTGAAATTTTGTATGAACCTTTATTTTCCATTTACGGAAGTTGCATAAGCGTAATCATTCAGGAAGCTGAAAAATGTCACTTCTGTCTGTTCACAAGGGTTATGCTATGGACTTTACTTCTACATAGGCAAAGTCACGTTCGATGAAAATGATTGACCCTACATGTGATCTTATTATATCATTAGCAAAGCTTGTTACCGTCTGGCATACCTTATTTTAGGTGACACAGAGTAGACTAATGTAAATGTTATTTTTGGGGGTACTTAGTACGTTATAAAAAATCTACTTCATATCTACATTTTGCGATGCGATTGATTTAACAATAATGGTATCGGATAATTCATTCTGAAGAATGATGTAAGTGAACTGGTCACGATCCGGACTGTTGACTACGCTTGTCCCCTGACCTCCTCACCTTTATACAAGCCCTACTTGGCTGTCAATAATAATGCATGTGCTGTGTGCAACTGGCACTAAAAGGTTTTATGAACACTAACTCTAAATACCAGTACTCACGACTTCAACACGAGTAATTTCTATAATAATTAACGAGCGAACGAAATTGTAAATAAAAACTGAATCATTATCAAATATGTTATTTTATGTTTGTCTTGTTTTTCGTGAACTATATTCATGTAATATTATTTTTCATTAGTGCTTTTAGTTGTAATACTAGATGAAAAATTAGGCTTTTACGACTTAAAATTCGAGTTCTTTCACCCATAACTCGTAAAAATAAGGAACGTTTCATAGTAGCAGTAGTAGATTCGAACTACTTCCAACCAATAAATGCAGTAATACCTGCAGTATGAAGGGAACGGGATTTTTCCGGACATTTGCCATCGTTTAGTGAAAAAAGAAATCAGTAGCACTACGTTTCGAGATCTGCAATCTGATCTCTTCTTCAGGTAAAGAACTAACCTAATACATAATAGCAAACTAGGTTAAAAAAAACAAATCTTACCAAAGCGTTGTGGTACGCCTAAGTCAGGAATCACAACCACCATGTTGTTTGTCGACTTCACTAACTCTATAAACATGCACTTAATAAAAAACTATACACAACACTAATAATTAAAACTGAACTACGGAATACAGGTCACAACACGTCTTCATTCGTCTACTAACCACCTACGACTCAGTCGGGAGAGGGTAGCCTGTTGTACTTTCTCATGTTACATGAAACACAGGATTTTGCAAGCCTAAATAAGAGGGAGAATTGTATCACACAGTATCTCCAGCGCGTTTTGACTGGGGGAGGGTAGCCTGTTGTACTTTCTCATGTTACATGTAACACAGGATTTTGCAAGCCTAAATAAGAGGGAGAATTGTATCACACAGTATCTCCAGCGCGTTTTGACTGGGGGAGGGTAGCCTGTTGTACTTTCTCATGTTACATGTAACACAGGATTTTGCAAGCCTAAATAAGAGGGACAATTGTATCACACAGTATCTCCCGCGCGTTTTGACTGGGGGAGGGTAGCCTGTTGTACTTTCTCATGTTACATGTAACACAGGATTTTGCAAGCCTAAATAAGAGGGACAATTGTATCACACAGTATCTCCCGCGCGTTTTGACTGGGGGAGGGTAGCCTGTTGTACTTTCTCATGTTACATGTAACACAGGATTTTGCAAGCCTAAATAAGAGGGACAATTGTGTCACACAGTATCTCCCGCGCGTTTTGACTGGGGGAGGGTAGCCTGTTGTACTTTCTCGTGGTACATGTAACACAGGATTCTGCAAGCCTAAATAAGAGGGACAATTGTATCACACAGTATATCCAGGGCGCTCTGACTGGGAAAGGGTAGCCTGTTGTACTTTCTCATGGTACATGTAACACAGGATTCTGCAAGCCTAAATAAGAGGGACAATTGTATCACACAGTATATCCAGGGTGCACTGACTGGGAAAGGGTAGCCTGTTGTACTTTCTCATGGTACATGTAACACAGGATTCTGCAAGCCTAAATAAGAGGGACAATTGTATCACACAGTATATCCAGGGCGCTCTGACTGGGAAAGGGTAGCCTGTTGTACTTTCTCATGGTACATGTAACACAGGATTCTGCAAGCCTAAATAAGAGGGACAATTGTATCACACAGTATATCCAGGGTGCACTGACTGGGAAAGGGTAGCCTGTTGTACTTTCTCATGGTACATGTAACACAGGATTCTGCAAGCCTAAATAAGAGGGACAATTGTATCACACAGTATATCCAGGGCGCTCTGACTGGGAAAGGGTAGCCTGTTGTACTTTCTCATGGTACATGTAACACAGGATTCTGCAAGCCTAAATAAGAGGGACAATTGTATCACACAGTATATCCAGGGCGCTCTGACTGGGAAAGGGGTAGCCTGTTGTACTTTCTCATGTTACATGTAACACAGGATTCTGCAAGCCTAAATAAGAGGGACAATTGTATCACACAGTATATCCAGGGTGCTCTGACTGGGAAAGGGTAGCCTGTTGTACTTTCTCATGGTACATGTAACACAGGATTCTGCAAGCCTAAATAAGAGGGACAATTGTATCACACAGTATATCCAGGGCGCTCTGACTGGGTAAGGGTAGCCTGTTGTACTTTCTCATGTTACATGTAACACAGGATTCTGCAAGCCTAAATAAGAGGGACAATTGTATCACACAGTATATCCAGGGTGCTCTGACTGGGGGAGGGTAGCCTGTTGTACTTTCCCATGGTACATGTAACACAGGATTCTGCAAGCCTAAATAAGAGGGACAATTGTATCACACAGTATATCCAGGGCGCTCTGACTGGGAGAGGGTAGCCTGTTGTACTTTCCCATGGTACATGTAACACAGGATTCTGCAAGCCTAAATAAGAGGGACAATTGTATCACACAGTATATCCAGGGTGCTCTGACTGGGAAAGGGTAGCCTGTTGTACTTTCTCATGGTACATGTAACACAGGATTTTGACAAGATGCGGCTCCATCCCCAAACTGGGGTAGGAAAAATCTCACTGCAGAAAGGACCAAAGGCTCTACAGTATAAACAGATTCAGGCACGCTGTGACGAGCAATAACATGACTGACACTCGACCTAGAGAGGAGAGAGTGATGACATCACCGCGGCACTGCTGCGACGCTGTGGGAACAAACTTACATCGCCGCTACCACTTGAGTTTTATAGCAACTGTGTTGCATCTATTATTTACAGTGCGAGAATATCAAGACGTCGCCTCACCGGGCGTAAGCAAAACGGACTGCGTGTTTTAGTCAAGAAATAGGGCTACCGGTCGCAGATTATTATAGTAGTTGTCTTCATTTCTCGTACAGTGATAACGACACCATGGCACTGCTGCGACGCTGTGGGAACAAACTTACATCGCCGCTACCACTTGAGTTTTATAGCAACTGTGTTGCATCTATTATTTACAGTGCGAGAATATCAAGACGTCGCCTCACCGGGCGTAAGCAAAACGGACTGCGTGTTTTAGTCAAGGAATAGGGCTACCGGTCGCAGATTATTATAGTAGTTGTCTTCATTTCTCGTACAGTGATAACGACACCATGGCACTGCTGCGACGCTGTGGGAACAAACTTACGTCGCCGCTACCACTTGAGTTTTTCAGCAACTTTATTGCATCTATTATTTGCAGTCTGAGAATTTCAAGACGTACAACGGCAATTTATCGTCATCGCGTCTGTGTCCTTCTCTTGTGCAGTGATGATGACACCGCGGCTCTGCATAAACACTGCGTGAATAAACCTACATCGATGATTTTAGTTGAATTTTATTGGAACTGTTGCATCTATTATTTCCAGTATGAGAATACCGAGACGCACAACGGCATCTGACTGTCATCGCGGTCTTGTCAATCTCTTGTACAGTGATGATGACACCGCGGCACTGCAGAAACACTGCGGAACAAACCTACATCACAATTATCTAAATCCATAATACACTTTTTATTGCTACGGAATAGAAGAAAAAAGAGTATTAAGTAAATTCGTCCTAAGATATTAAAGCAAAATGGGCAGCATTTAGAACTACTGTGATGATAGTCTATCACACAATAGTGGTGGAATTGTCGTGATTTTACGACAGAAGAGAATGAGGTACTCCTGTGAACGTAAGGTATTACTTGATTTTCACATCAGAGGAAACTGGAGATAACGGATTTGGAGGTCAAAATACAACAGGCTGGAAAGCGACCGAACTAAGTGACCAGGGAAAATTCTTCAGGGAGTCTCCAAGTTCTAGTCGAAGCGTTTTTTTAAAGAGTAAGATAATCACAATGCAGTATATTTATGCTTTAAAATATACTACTTAAATGAAATATGAATATTTTATTCTTATACTTATTGAAATCTGTTACGTATTTCCAAGGAGAGAAGAACACTTATTATTTACGACATTACGACACATTTTACTTACTTAGTGGGTAGCCGTATATAGCATACTCGCCTTCGCCTCGCTAGGGGCTACGCCCTCAGGCCCCTAATTGGGGAGTTGGCTAAATGCGGGGATAAACGGAATTCGGAGACAGGTTAAGTCCGAGCATTAGATTAGGGATCTGGAAGTTTAAAGTAGACCTATTTTATTGATTCATTCTGTATTCAACCAAACTTTGGACTTTGAGGGCGTTTTGTAGCTTAACCATTAGAGATACGAGAAAAAGTGACTGAACCTTTCTTGTCGGAAATTTAATTTTATCTTTCGATTCTGACTTTGGATTTTAGCTTCCGAGTTTCGGTTTAGCCAATATACAGCATGGAAGAAAAGTTTGCACTGGTGGTGAAACATTGCAAACGTAGTTTTATATAATTTTATTTGAAACATGAAATCGTGATTTAGACAATGAACTTGAGAGAGCCAAGTAAATAATCGTAATCGTTTATACTGCACTGTCTACAAGGTAAATTATTTTTTTTTCTGCAACTGTATTTACGATTAATAATTTTAACCTGATTATATTCCATATTCTCATTTTAGTTCGCTTTTTGAGAACTATCATCATGCATAACATTATAATATGGGACACACTTGCAAATATTAAAAAACTATATTAAAGGCTTCTATTTTGTTTTGGGATGTTTATAATTAAAATCTTATCATTATTCACGTCTCATGGCATCTAAAATTAGATGCAACTTTAAACTACGTTTACATGAACGATTTTTCAATAAATCATGTCGCGGTGTCCACCATCTCCAACGTAGTGAAGAGTCATTACTAAAAAAGGAGTCTTAGGCTCCAGTAATATTCAAAACTTATTTGTACAAATACACACCACTAACAAAATACCGGTATTCAGACCTTTTTCTATATTCTATGTTTAAATGTGAAACGTTTGTTAATATATAAATGAAAAAGTACATTTGTTGCTCGTACCTAAATACATTTAGACTAGCTAGCACGATAACTGGGTATGTTGTTCACTTTAGTTAGGTAATTTGTAATTTAGTGGCAAGTATGAGTTCTTGTTATTTTCATCCAAGCAATTTTTACATTAATGAACGTTCTTTAAATTCTATTATTATTCCCTCAGAAAATGTATAATTAACACAAAGGAAAACAACAGATCGAGAATTAATTAAAACAATCTTTTGCAACTCCTTCACCTTGGCACATCTCCAGCTTCCTACCTGTTGTTCGGTCTCCACTCGGAGAATCCTAAGTAAAGAATGTTTTGAATAAGAATGTAAGTAGAATACCATGCCGTCTATAAATATTACACTCATGTAGATCTTGAGATCCATGAAAGAAGATGTGACCTTAAGGCCTGGTTGCAGATTAACAGCTGTACGCACAACACATAAGATATCAGATGGCAACACTGTGGTGGGAAGAGAAGTACGGTTACACCAGAGTGAATAACAGCACCGCCGCGCCGTAGTCTTCGGCCCATGTAAGGCATCGTTCTGCTGGCGTCTCACTGTGTCAACCGTCGTACGTTGAGACCAAAAACGAACGTAAAGGCGATATTTTTTGTTGCAGTTACTGAAATCCAAGTCCAGGTTATACGTGAATGATTTCTTCCGTACCGAGTCATGTTTGGGTACAATACCCTGTAAGTATCGGGTTAGTTAGTATTAACACAATGACCAAGTGGAAATGTATTAAGGAACCTTAGTCGATTTTACTACTCGAGAACTGCACGTACAAATGACATTATTCACTATATACGGTTAAGAAAACAAAGATTAACTTTCTAACCACCGGTAGCTTACTCGTGTATTGGCATATAAGATTCAACACTACAATTCATATGTTGAAAATCGTAACACTATTCTTGTATTAAATTCTTAATATTAAAGAGATTCTACAAAAATACTTAGATTACTTAAATCAACGCTGACTCCCTACAGTGACCTACATTCTCAGAATAATAAATAACTCCTTAAAACCATCTTTTTTTCCTCGAGATTACTTTACAAAATAGCGGAATGCTCGTAATATAATTTGAACGAAAATTCCTGTTCTTATCAAGATGTTCTAGATCAGGGGTCAAATGGTAAATTACTGTTAAGCAGAACCACTCCTAATTAATGGGAGTTGTGGGTGTAAAATCATTTTAAACTGAATCCACTCATTAGCTGAGCGTTAGCGAATTTTTCAAAGGGACTGGAAAAATTACATTTCTGTTTGCATGTCGACATTGTATCTCGAGAACAACTAATCCAAGGACTTTAATTTTTCCATGAAGCTTCGTTTCCATACGAGGATCATGAGCTGTAAAAATGTATGAGTGTATCTGTACGACATCTCGAGAATGAAATAAGGTATAGATTTGAAATTCAGCGTACAACACGAGGTGTGGTCCCTGTTTGAGATGCCGTGTAACAGGCCACCCCTAACCCCTAAGTTACCCTCATCCCCGACAAATCATCAAAGGAGATGTTAGGACTGCACTCTCGCCTCCTGGTTACGACGGGCGATGACAGGATGACGGTCAGCGGTGCGTGAACCATTGTACATTGTTGTACCGCGCAGTACAACACTGTCTAGAGGAATGTTGGCGCATCTTTGCCATTGTTGGATAGCGATCGCCCTTGTGTCTGAGGCCTCATCACGGATTTATTATCTTCTATAGTCTGTGATGAGATTGGGCAACGGCAGAATCGAATGTCTTCGGCGAGATATTCGAGGTTGAGTAGTCATGACCTTTAACTCAGTGGTTATACGATAACGACGTGTCATTGATTTATTGAATATTGCCGGTAAATAATATACTTACTTTTACTTTCACTGTGGTTATATTTGTAAAGATGAAGAAAACGGTAATTTTATGAGGATCGTGTTATGAACTAAAATGCTACATTTAATATACATAGTGTCCCGTAACTCTCCGGAAAACAGTTAAATAAAATTATTGCTCAATGAGGACAGTTTTCAACCTGCCTGTCTTTATTTTTTACAACAAAATTATTATCTTAAAATTAATTATTTAAATTTAAAGAATGTTTGTAATTTTTTATGATAACAAGGCCATAACCCCCCCCCCCCACATAACATCATGATATATTTACAAAATGGTGGCCATTAATAGTTTTAAACCCTAATGTCTTACAAACCGGTAAGTTTTCAAAAGAATTTCAAAAATAATCTTGTATTGATTTTTATTACAAACTTAATGCCACAATTATTGAAATAGGATAGTAAAACACTGAGTATTACAGATTTACAGCGACAAGAAACAGCCGATATGGAGACGCATATCAAATAGCCAACAATACAAAATTCGAGTTCCAGAATATCTTATTTAACCAAAATGTGGATACATTTTTTAAAGTCGGCATTTTTTCGGACTTGTACAGTGTTAGCTTCCTTGGAGCTGTTTTAATATATGTTAGATTGGGGAGGATGAAAAGATCTATCGGCAAAGACTCTTTTGTGAACTATTCCAGTGTTTTTATTCATCAAATTTGAATTGTGTTACAGTATTTTGAACACAATCTAATTTTGTATACAGCTGTATCAAACAAATATTATTTTTGTTAAAATGTTTTGAACTCTGACACACAACTTGTATTTCAGATTATGTCGTCCCCAATTATAAAAGGCCCATTATTAAAGACTGTTTTACAACTCATTGGTTCAAGTAGTAATACATCTCAAAATGTATTTGATGTAAGTGTTACAGTAAGTTGGAGATAGACTATGTTTGAACTTACTCATCGAATACTACGCAATGTTGTATGAGGACTTCTGGTTCGAGTGAATTATATTTCCGACGCCAGTGTTGAGTTTACTTTCTTATCACGATCAAGAAACCCTGTCAAAAAGTGTATATTTATGGCCATTGTAATTTTCTCGGGTCTTAGTATTTTTGTTCCGTAGTAGATTCTGCATTGTTTTTCGATCAAGAAAGAATATGTATAATGTTCCACAAATAGGTTGAAACGTTTGATTTTATACTACTTTCCCATTTATGCCGAACATTTTCAAACTCTACACAATTAATAAAGTAGGGTTTAAAAATATTATATGAAAATGAAAGCTCCCTAACAATTGTAAAAACAAAATGTTGACAAATTGAAAATGATTGTAGTGTATTAATTTGCTTCCTATAAAAATGCATTTCTTGTATTATCTGATTTGATTACTGCGTTGCAGTTTTAAAGGACAGTTGTTTAAACGCTCATTGTAGAAAACAGATTTTTTATTGCTTGTGCTATAAAAGCATAACCTAACCTCCTTCATTACAAGTTTTACTGATATTGAAGTTCGAGAGATGTTGTGCGTGGGCTATTGCTTTTGGCAACATTACAGAAGCAATTAGACAATATCAGGTTGCCTACCCAGGAGTTGCAATCCAACAATAACTAAGTGGAAAAATCTTTTGTTAGAAACTGGAAGTCTCGTAAAATGTACTCTAGAGGATCAAATTAGGAAAGAGAAGTACTAGAACGCGCATCAATACTCCGCTCTCCAGGTAAATCGAAATCTCTAAGGAAGGTTGAACTTGAAACTGGTGTTCCAAAGTCTTCAGTACACCAAACATATATAAGTATATATTTGTAATTAATAAAAACAATAATCCTATTTTTTTAATCGAAGGCAAAGGAAATAAAATTTATTTGAACTAGAAGTCTATTTGCTCGAAACTGGAAATTTTTGCAATTGTGTTGGAATTTGTTTTTTTTTACCAAAAATTTATATTTTGTTAATATAGCCAATGAATATGTTTTAAAACGTGTGCACTGAGATATACAACACACAAAATACGTAATAAATGGTTGTGTTTTATATTTTAACGTGGTGGAAATATGATCCTAGGTGGTGAAAAATTTCATCTAATCATGTCTCTTAAAACTCTCGTTTAACGGTTATGTAATATTGTTTCTATAATATTGAACTATAAATCTAGAAAGCTTATCTTACTAAATAATTGCCACTTGTTTAAAATATCAGCTGTTTTAAAAATTGCACCTAATATTTTAACAAAACCTACATAAAAATAAAACGTTGAACATAATATTATTTTGAAGTTTTTATTTATTTTATGAAAATAAATGTAAAATAAAAGAAGAAAACATATGTTAAAAAATGTTGCTTCATTTTAAATATAAAACTCAACTCTAGAATATCGAAGATACCTAGGAAATCTGTGTTGCTGTGTTACTAAATATGTAGAATAGCTAGATAATTGATTGATACTTGAAAAGTTTAATAAAACTACATGCAATCTGTAGGAATTTCCAAAATCACAATTTAACGATTTGTAACTTTTAAAATAATCCCACTTGCACTGCAAATCCAGTTTTATGACACCTAAAACTCAGTAATTTATTTCGAGAATCTAATTCAGTTGAATCGGAGTTCCAGAACGTGTCTATGTAAGTCCAGGACCATCTGAGCCTGTGACATTACCTAAACTTTCCACTCCTTGTCACCAAAGGTCAGCGACAGCCGCTTACACAACTGTAGAGGTGCATCACACTCAATGGCCCAGTCGATTTCATAACTACATTCCACTGATTCGATGGTTTGGAAAATTATGCATGTGTGCAATCATACATAAATAATACATATACATTATATAAATGACCATTAAATACCACATACTTTTCTTTACATCAGTTCTCAGAATATCGGACTCTTACTGTGATAAAAAAGACAGTAAATGTGGGGTCCCTCAAGGAAGTAACCTTGGTCCCATACGGTTTAATATTTACATTAACAAAATATTTGATAAAGTACAGAAAGTCAAAATTTGGAAATATGCTGAGGATATACTTTTGGTTTCATCCCACCTCTCGTAACAGTTTTATGTATAAAAACAAACTTATGCCATATTGTTATATTTACAGTCTAGTGCATTCAAATGAACGCCCATTTTAAAAGGTAATTTCTCAAAGTTAAACTCTATAAGGAATCTCAATACTTGTAATACTCCACAAGGAATCTCGTATCTTCGTTAGAGGATTTCAAAAAATTGTTAATAAAAAAAATTAGAATTACCTTCTCTATCGAAATAACACACAGGGTGTTGAAAAATGGCGGCAGTTTTTTAAAAGTTGATGCACATATTTTTAAATGCTGTAAAATCAAGGTGAAGATTATCTAATCAAATTTTGGTGTTAGATTTATGTTTTGTAATATGACAATGGTGGCGCATTCAAAAAATACCATTCCGTATAAAAGACGGAAACATAACCCTAAAGCCGAATTTTGAATCAGACATGACAGAATTTACTAATTTTCCAAATTATCAGATATTTTAAAGGCTACTTGTATTTTAATTAAATTCTACACAATTGTAAAGGTTGAAAATTTTAATGTGTGAAAACTATTAAAATATATAAATAGTAGCTAGGTAACGAACGATATAATCTGGCTAACGGTAAAATGCACTCGGCATCAAATTTAACGAATAAGTTCCAAATCGAACGTGAAGGCATGATGTCGTGGAGCGAGAGAGTAGTGAGCAGACGTCGCGCGGTAGCGAACACCGACTCGGACTCGCTGGAGGATAACGAACCTCCACTCCCACCCCAGCCGCTGCCTCAGAAGAAGTGCAGTAGTTGCTCGTGTCGGAGATCTAACCAGTCCACGATGTCGGTGCAGGAGAAACCCGGCGACAAGAGGGGTAAAGAGTTCGGCCTGCAGCAACTGGAGTCGAAGTTGTATAACGCCGAGCTGGAGGAGGCGATGCACACGGAACGACTGGAAAGGACACAGGGGCGTCTGCACCGAGCGGCGCAACTCATGGAGGCGCAAGTGTTGTACACCCAGAGTCTGGACTTGAGAGCTAGAGCAGTGGCGAGACTGACTCAACTGACGGGGAACTTCGCCTACAAAGACCTTACGCCGTCGGACACCCTGGCGCAGACTCTGGACAAGGCCGTCTGCTGGGACGGCAGCCTGCTGGAGCGCCTGGGAGAGGTGCAAAGTGCGGCGTCCAGAGAACCACCTGAGAGGCTCTTCCAACTGCTGGAAGAGTTCAGAGAGAAGCGCAAGGACTACCAGAGCACGTCCAACAACTTTGGGCAATATCTGCGCAGCGCCACTAAAGTGTCCTCGAGTCAGCTGCGGCACTTTGAGACTCGGTACGACTCTATCAGAGGAAGCTATGACCACAGCCGACAACTGCTGGAGACTGAACTGCCCAAGTTGATTGACGAGCGCCACGAAATTCTACAACACTGTTTCACAAAACTGATTCCTGTTCATGAGAAAATCATCGAACAAGATAAAAGATTTTTGCTTTTGTTAAGGGAAATGTCAAAGAGCTTGCAGGACTCCTCAAAGAATCAATCCTGTCGCCACGGCTGTAATGACAAGTACCCTCAACTTCAGAGTAATAAATCATATAATCAAAGTTAAAAAATCTGAAAGCTAACATAATAAATTGTCTTGCTATTGAAAACCGTCTTCCACTTAATCAATTAAGTGGTTACACCCACGTGTAACCGACACTAAACTTGTGTGCATTTGATAAATTGTTACTATGGAAGTGTATGATTACGATATTTATAAACAACAAACATTGAAAATTCCAGAAAGAATAAAAGGACGAATACAAATCTAAACTTCTAGAAGGGCAAACTGTAGATTACAAACGTTGATGTAGAAAATTTCAATGTCAATAGACATAATATATACTCACATCTTTTAAAATCATTTGTGAGTTGCATTTCTATACTGTACACTACTCAAATTATAAACAAATTAAAAAGGAATTGATCTTCTCTGTATATTAGTTAGGAACTGAAAACGTAGTAGTTTTAAAATTGGATGCCTTGAAATAGAATATTTCTAAACTCTTTATTCGCGAGCTAAAAAACAATTCCATGAGGAATGCGCGGGTACATATCTAGTCATACTATCAAGTAAACATTAATTATTTGAGTTTTATTACGAAGGATACATACACATAAAACGGAAGGTGGAAGTTTTGTTACATCTGCTCGCGAAAGTAACTATCCCAACTATCGTAGGATTTATTCTGGCTGTGATCTGGCAGTGCGGATCAGCCTATTGTCGCTGGGTTATACACGTATTGCCTCAGCCACAGGATCGCCTTGAACTAAAGGAGGCGCGGCATTCTTCACCTAACAGGTGTTCTCGTGACACAAACTGAACCTGGCACTCAAGCAGGCTGATTTTCCAGCATTAGCTAGTAAAACTGAATTGAGGTATTTATCATTCAGGGCCACCAAGAATCTTCTTACTTTAAATATATGACTATTTTGGAACATTCTTTATAATAACGACATATTCGGAGAAAAGGTTTAAACCAATGAATTTCATTTTAACAGATAAACGTTCTCTACACATGCCACTAATTTTGAAAATTACGGTTTTAGTTTACGTAGAATAGTAAACGTGAGAAACATCTTAGTCCTAAAAGGTAAGCCACTGTGCTTGCTCCGGAGAGACAGGATATTAAGGATAGGCACGGTAAGGGCCGTCTACTGTATAGGTTCCATAGGAGGGACACTAACGAGTCACGACTATACCTCAGTCATGTCACCTTGGCAGAAGGTAAGCCAAGCTCTGTTTCAACCTTCCAGTCCAGCAGGCAGAGGATAGCAGTCTCTCATGTCCAGCCTTGCAAACACTAACCGAGCACACTATACATCAGTCATGTCACCTTGGAAGAAGGTAAGCCAAGCTCTGTTTCAACCTTCCAGTCCAGCAGGCAGGGGATAGCACCCCCTTATGTCCAGCCTTTCAAAAACACTAACCGAGCACACTATACCTCAGTCATGTCACCTTGGAAGAAGGTAAGCCAAGCTCTGTTTCAGCCTTCCAGTCCAGCAGGCAGAGGATAGCAGTCTCTCATGTCCAGCCTTGCAAACACTAACCGAGCACGACTATACCTCAGTCATGTCACCTTGGAAGAAGGTAAGCCAAGCTCTGTTTCAACCTTCCAGTCCAGCAGGCAGGGGATAGCACCCCCTTATGTCCAGCCTTTCAAAAACACTAACCGAGCACACTATACCTCAGTCATGTCACCTTGGAAGAAGGTAAGCCAAGCTCTGTTTCAGCCTATCCAGTCAAGCACCAGGGGATAGCACCCCCTTATGTCCAGCCTTGCAACAACACTAACCGAGCACACTATACCTCAGTCATGTCACCTTGGAAGAAGGTAAGCCAAGCTCTGTTTCAGCCTATCCAGTCAAGCACCAGGGGATAGCACCCCCTTATGTCCAGCCTTGCAACAACACTAACCGAGCACACTATACCTCAGTCATGTCACCTTGGAAGAAGGTAAGCCAAGCTCTGTTTCAGCCTATCCAGTCAAGCACCAGGGGATAGCACCCCCTTATGTCCAGCCTTGCAACAACACTAACCGAGCACACTATACCTCAGTCATGTCACCTTGGAAGAAGGTAGCCAAGCTCTGTTTCAGCCTATCCAGTCAAGCACCAGGGGATAGCACCCCCTTATGTCCAGCCTTGCAACAACACTAACCGAGCACACTATACCTCAGTCATGTCACCTTGGAAGAAGGTAAGCCAAGCTCCGTTTCAGCCTATCCAGTCAAGCACCAGGGGATAGCACTCCCTCTTGTCCAGCCACTGCAACAGTCGCCTTCCTCCACAAACTAAGCCTGTCGATCCACCCTTTCACCGTTTTATCTCGTTATTTGCGGTTATTCAGTTTCCTCTATAGGGTTGCCCATAGAAAGTGACTCATCGGGTTGTTCAATACCCAGTGTAGATTCAACTGGAAGGTAAAAACCAACCAAAGGCAATTACACCTTACGATTACATTAAATTAAGTTAGATATCTGACAACGTCTACTACTATGCGTGGGACGTAACGCGGAATTGTATGGGTTGACATTCAACAACTTCCATTAATTAAATAGTCTTGTAAATGATAAACAGACATTCTCATATCGCAGAACCATTATAATGAGATGTGTTCTTTTTTTCTTGCAGATGCGGCATCGATCATTAAACAATTTCATACATGAGTAACACATTTACTTTCAATCTCGACAAATGAAATCACAATAATCGGTGACCACGGAACCTGAGCCGAAACTGTGATTACTTCAGCGGTATATTATCACACCGTGGGCCGGTAAATGTCAAGGCCACAGGGCCACGGCCTTGCAGCTTGGTCGAACCTCTCATTAGGACAAAGGGGTCAGCAGAACCCCCATCGAGCCGCCGTCCGGTCTGTAAATCAACACCAGAACTGTTTCCTTCGCATTTCACTTGAACCGTCGCTTTCAGTATTGAGAAAGGTCAAATCTTAATTCATACAATCTAAATCTTTTATGAGCGCGCCAAGGGCAATTCTCTGTGTAAAGGTGATGAAGAAATAAATTATAGTCATGGCAGTTTGAAAGGTGCGCCGATGGTCAATTTCAACTAACAAACTTGCAAGACCTACACATTACATCGTCGTACTGGAGTAGAAGGCTAATAAAAAATATTAACAATAGTACGATAATGTAAATAAATAACTCCAGTACTTGATTCGGTACGTAATAAAAATGTCTGTATACAGGAATTAAAACTTGTCAAGCATGTGTTGACGATTAACTGCTTTGGAATTATCAGAGTTGTTCTTCTGAATCTGTAAAATATCCACCTCTTTAACACAAATTGAATTTGCTCCTCTTATCGTATCAGTCTCCAACAATACTGTAGACAGAAAAGATAAAAGAATTATGTGACACTTGTTTGTCCTGCTTACTTACAAATACTGATAGCGAAATTAGTAATTATGTTAATATTACACAAAACCTTTTGTTTTTTGGCAATACCATTGCATTTAGTAAGTAATGGTGATTTGTTATTAGCAGTAGTACAGTAATTTCTAGACTAATAATTGTTATGTAAGAAATTACATCATTGGCTGTTGAAACCAAACGGCTCGGCCGTTTTCTAATTTTTTACCAAAATAGAATTCCAAATAAACAATTTGGATTTATTGAGGGAAAAAAATACGGAAGCTGCTCTTACTTCGTTTTTAGAAAAGGTCTATTGTTATATAAATATTAGAAATAAATGTTCCGCAGTTTTTAGTGATTTCAGGAAAGCCTTTGACATGGTATGTTTTAATTTATTAATTGATAAAATGGAAAACATTGTAAAAATAGGATCGTATTACTGTGAATCGAGGAAATTTAAAAAAAGGTGTACCGCAAGGATCGGTGTTACCAGCAGTTTTATTTTTAATCTTTATTGATGATCTATTGGAAAAAGATTTGAATGCTGTTGTTACAACATTTGCGGAAGACGTAACATTTCTTTTATGGAATAAAGATGCACACCAGTTATGGAATAGTATAAATAAATCTTTACAAATTTTGAGGCAGTGGTGTACTGATAACAAAAAGAGTGTAATTATCTCTCAAACAAAATTTTGCATTTTGGACGTAGTAGTTTTAGTTTTGAAAACGAAATGCGATTCCATTATGCTGATTGCTTACAAAATATAATAATACAAAAATTAAAAAAAAATATATAAAATTGCAACTGTAAAATAACTGAACAGGTTGAGTTCAAATACTTTTAATAGATGAGAAATTAGAATGGAGAGACCACATTGAACAACTATTGAAAAGTTGAAGGAATAATGTAAGAAAATGTTTTTATTAAAGAACTTTCTGCGGAGTAAGTAAGCTAAGATGTCTATATTGCTTTAGTTCATTCCAAATTACAGTACTGTATGGTATACATTGTGGGGGGGGGGAATTTAAAAAAAACTAATAAAGAAAGTCAGGACCTTCCAAGACCTTTTTATGCGAATTATAATGAACAAAAATAAGCGGGAGCCATTTTTCCACTGTATCTACAAGTAAACCCCTTACCGGTTCAGCACCTGTTTGTGTTCAAAGTGTTACAATTTTTTTACACTAGAAGTGGTAACAATGATACAGATTTATTATGTCACAACTATTGTACAAGAAGTAGAAACTATGGCAAATATGGTTAGAAAACCAAAAGTTTTAAAAATTATTTTAAGAAGGATGTTTATTCTTGAGTCAAAATGTCAAAATGAGTTACTACAACACTTCGAAAAAAGCAAATAATTATAAATATTTAAAATTGTTACAAAAATTGGTTACTTAAACTCCATGACATAATGTAATTATCAAATATCTTACAATGAACTACAAACCGTATTAATTTGTGAGAGCTATTTAATTTTGTTTGTTTGTTTGTAATTTATTTTGGTAACGTAAAAGAGGGTTGGATGAATAATTACTACAAAACATTTTAATTTTTGTTTTTAATTATTTAGTTTTAATTGTGTTAAGATTTGTTTTTTTATTTATTATTGTTATATATTTGTTTATATTTATTATTGTTATTTCGGATCAGATACTTTTTCAATATTAAAAAAATGTTTTTTAAGGTAAACTATGTGTATTTGTGTTGTTGATGATATATATTGTTGTATAGCTTAAGTCATAATTTATGTTCTAGTACTGTACACGTACAAGGAGTAATACCGCATAAGTCTGTTTTTTTTTATGTGAAATCTATAAAAGGTGGACTCTGAGATTTTAAATTATTGTTCTGTATTGCTAGCATCCATGACTGGCTAAGGAAGGCTAGTATTTTCCAAATTGCAAACTATAATAGTTGTATGACTTTTGAGATGGAAATTGATCATTATTGTCAAAAAATCGAATAAAATTATTTACCACCCAATCATTATTTTCTTTACTGGGTTAGTAAAAATATAATATAAAAGATTACACATACTCGGGCAGGCGGTATGCCCGGTGGTCACAAGTGCAGGGATGGCAAGGTTGTCCGGGCTGTTACATCAGCGTCTGGTTGAGTCCGAGCCGGGGTCATTGCCAACCACTTTCTCTCCTGCACACACATCCTTCTCACCACCACTCACTCCCGTTGTCTGGACAACCATTCATTGAATGACGACTGTATCGAGAGTTTTTAGCAATACGAGCTTATACCGTATAGTAGATTAGGCGTTCCGTAGGCCAAGCGGTTGCATCAGCGTCTGGTTGAGTCCGAGCCGGGGTCATTGCCAACCACTTTCTCTCCTGCACACACATCCTTCTCACCACCACTCACTCCCGTTGTCTGGACAATCAATCATTGAATGACGACTGTATCGAGAGTTTTTAGCAATACGAGCTTATACCGTATTAGGCGTTCGATATATACTCGATTAGGCGTTCCGTATGCCAAGCGGTCTCAGACGCAGGACTTTGAATGTGAGTTAGGTGAAATCCTGTCTGTGATCGTTGAACTTTTTATCTGTATTACCAACATTGTACTGTACGATACTTCCTCTTATTCCGTCCAATAAAATACTCGCACAGGCTAGTGCCATATGAGGATGGGTAGAATAAGGCAAAAAAGAATATAGACTTTTCAAAATTTAGACTGTTATGAAACGATTAAAGAATATTTGATAAAACAATCAAATTTGATTTATTAAGCAATTTGTTGTGTATATCATATTATCAGAAAAGGTAACTGAAGAGAATTGAGATTGAAAATTGATTTTTTCATACAGTGTCCGTTACATTCGGTCCAATAATTAATATTTTTGAAAGTTAAGGTAAGTACACCTGTGTTTTTGAAAACAGTAACTTGGTAACTGTATTTCTGAATATATAAATTTTCAAATAGTATATAAACTTACATTCTAACATTTTATAAACTTTTTGTTAAAGTAAATTCAACACACTGTGACATTCTTAAACAGGGGAAGTTAAAAATATGGATTTAAAGCAGGAAATTTGTATTCTTTTAAAGTAAAAGTGGATTACTGCGGTTTCGAACCTCTATTGGTTCATTAAGAAACAGACAAGTGCTAAATAATGTGTACACCATTTTACGAATATATTATTAAACAGCAAAACGAACAGGAAATTTTGTAACCAGCTCCAAGTAAAAGCGCCCGAAGATAAAAATACGAATTGCTTATAATATAAGTTCCTGAGTTATAATTTCAAAAAATTACTGGTTTTAAATAATTTATAACAGAATTCATGTCCTTAGAAAAGGGATTTGACTAAATGTTCTTAATGATCTACAACTAACAAAAACGTTTTTAAATCCGAATGAAACACAGATAGCACTATCATAAGTATAAATATATATATATATATATATATATATATATATATATATATATACGATTTTTAAGTGTATATTGAAAGATATTTGAAGTCTAACTAAAATATAATTTAATTAGTAGTCGCAGGCACGCGCATGCCTTGAGAGATACTGATAATGATCTTCTTTGTGTGTTGAATACTCGCAACAGTCGGTGAACTACACAGAAAGTTATCTTAACCAAACCGGGTATAAAGTTGGCGTGTGGCCCTCAGTATGCACTAGTTCTCTAATAAGCTCAGTAACGGTGGAGTCACCCCTTGGTGATAGAGGGACCACGCATGAAGGAGAGTAGACCAGGACTGGAAACCTATGCACTAGTTCTCTAATAATACCTCCAAGAAGACGAGTAGTAAGCTCAGTAACGGTGGAGTCACCCCTTGGTGATAGAGGGACCACGCATGAAGGAGAGTAGACCAGGACTGGAAACCTATGCACTAGTTCTCTAATAATACCTCCAAGAAGACGAGTAGTAAGCTCAGTAACGGTGGAGTCACCCCTTGGTGATAGAGGGACCACGCATGAAGGAGAGTAGACCAGGACTGGAAACCTATGCACTAGTTCTCTAATAATACCTCCAAGAAGACGAGTAGTAAGCTCAGTAACGGTGGAGTCACCCCTTGGTGATAGAGGGACCACGCATGAAGGAGAGTAGACCAGGACTGGAAACCTATGCACTAGTTCTCTAATAATACCTCCAAGAAGACGAGTAGTAAGTTCAGTAACGGTGGAGTCACCCCTTGGTGATAGAGGGACCACGCATGAAGGAGAGTAGACCAGGACTGGAAACCTATGCACTAGTTCTCTAATAATACCTTCGAGAACACAGTAGTAAGCTCAGTAACGGTGGTCACCCCTTGGTGATAGAGGGACCACCCATGAAGGAGAGTAGACCAGGACTGGAAACCTATGCACTAGTTCTCTAATAATACCTTCGAGAACACAGTAGTAAGCTCAGTAACGGTGGTCACCCCTTGGTGATAGAGGGACCACCCATGAAGAAGAGAGAGTGGACCAGGACTGGAAACCTATGCACTAGATCTCTAATAATACCTCCAAGAAGACGAGTAGTAAGCTCAGTAACGGTGGAGTCACCCCTTGGTGATAGAGGGACCACCCATGAAGGAGAGTAGACCAGGACTGGAAACCTATGCACTAGTTCTCTAATAATACCTCCAAGAAGACGAGTAGTAAGCTCAGTAACGGTGGAGTCACCCCTTGGTGATAGAGGGACCACCCAAGAAGGAGAGTAGACCAGGACTGGAAACCTATGCACTAGTTCTCTAATAATACCTCCAAGAAGACGAGTAGTAAGCTCAGTAACGGTGGAATCCCCCCCGTGGTGATAGAGGGACCACCCATGAAGGAGAGTAGACTAGGACTGGAAACCTATGCACTAGTTCTCTAATAATACCTCCAAGAAGACGAGTAGTAAGCTCAGTAACGGTGGAATCCCCCCCCCGTAGTGATAGAGGGACCACCCATGAAGGAGAGTAGACTAGGACTGGAAACCTATGCACTAGTTCTCTAATAATACCTTCGAGAAGACAGTAGTAAGCTCAGTAACGGTGGTCACTCCTTGGTGATAGAGGGACCACCCATGAAGAAGAGAGAGTGGACCAGGACTGGAAACCTATGCACTAGTTCTCTAATAATACCTCCAAGAAGACGAGTAGTAAGCTCAGTAACGGTGGAGTCACCCCTTGGTGATAGAGGGACCACCCAAGAAGGAGAGTAGACCAGGACTGGAAACCTATGCACTAGTTCTCTAATAATACCTTCGAGAACACAGTAGTAAGCTCAGTAACGGTGGAGTCACCCCTTGGTGATAGAGGGACCACCCATGAAGGAGATTAGACAAGGACTGGAAACCTATGCACTAGTTCTCTAATAATACCTTCGAGAAGACAGTAGTAAGCTCAGTAACGGTGGTCACCCCTTGGTGATAGAGGGACCACCCATGAAGAAGAGAGAGTGGACCAGGACTGGAAACCTATGCACTAGTTCTCTAATAATACCTTCGAGAAGACAGTAGTAAGCTCAGTAACGGTGGTCACCCCTTAGTGATAGAGGGACCACCCATGAAGAAGAGAGAGTGGACCAGGACTGCAAACCTATGCACTAGTTCTCTAATAATACCTTCGAGAAGACAGTAGTAAGCTCAGTAACGGTGGTCACCCCTTGGTGATAGAGGGACCACCCATGAAGAAGAGAGAGTGGACCAGGACTGGAAACCTATGCACTAGTTCTCTAATAATACCTTCGAGAAGACAGTAGTAAGCTCAGTAACGGTGGTCACCCCTTGGTGATAGAAGGACCACCCATGAAGAAGAGAGAGTGGACCAGGATTGCAAACCTATGCACTAGTTCTCTAATAATACCTCCAAGAAGACGAGTAGTAAGCTCAGTAACGGTGGAGTCACCCCTTGGTGATAGAGGGACCACCCATGAAGGAGAGTAGACCAGGACTGGAAACCTATGCACTAGTTCTCTAATAATACCTTCGGGAACAAAGTAGTAAGCTCAGTAACGGTGGTCACCCCTTGGTGATAGAGGGACCACCCATGAAAGAGAGTAGACCAGGACTGGAAACCTATGCACTAGTTCTCTAATAATACCTCCAAGAAGACGAGTAGTAAGCTCTGTAACGGTGGAGTCACCCCTTGGTGGTAGAGGGACCACCCATGAAGGAGAGTAGACTAGGACTGGAAAACCTGGCTTGGTTAAAATACTTTAAACTGGTCACAATTCCCCCCCCCTACCACTCTTACCCCAAGGGATGGATCTTAACTGAATTACCTTAATTTAACTAAGTGTTCGATTTTGTACCGAGTGGACAATACACATTTGGTTGAATATCACTGAGGTCGTAGTACTGAACACTCGAAATTCGAAGTTTACTTATATGTTTAATATTGGCAAATAAACATAAAAGCACCATTTTTTAGTTCGTAAAATAAAATAAAGTATTGCCACGTTGCTGCCAAATTGAAAATGAATGGACTAAAATATGATACCATGGGATGGGCCTAACCAATGTTCTATGGATTGTACCTTCGAAATTAATAATTATTCAAAATTTAAAAATAACTTTCCTTTACGATGAACTTCTCTCACAATCGCAGGCGTCAGCATTCTTGTCTCGACAATGCAGTTGTAGTCGGAAAAGCGGAAGATTAGTAGACTGGAAGTCTAAAACATGAAGTAATTGGGCTTGAACTCAAAAAGTGAGCTCGAAGAGCGTACTGCAACTCGCCTAAAACATAATCGCGACGGTATTACCCATTTATCGAGACAACTTATAACCACGACAACGTGGTCTCGTCAGAAGGACATCGCCACAAATATTAATCCAAGTTGGTATGGCAAATAAAACACATTCAAGGTAAAGTTACCTTACAAGTTATAATTTTACTTTACATTACATTCAATCATTAGATGCCTCGTATAAAAGGGCTAACTTATGATACGAAAATATAAATTTTTACTAACGGACAAGCCGTGCGAGATGTAGCTTCGGTAGCGAGGTTTGACAGCTACAAAGTTCCCGAGAGAAATAATTAATACACGTGCCAATTAGTTTATCAATCCGCCAAGAATTTATTTCCAAGAACATCGGATGTAACTTGTACTAACCAGTAACAAGCAACTGGGTTGCGAAAATATGTACTGTATGAAGTAAAACTAAATAACGGTACAATGTCATTATCGGTACTCTTTGTAATTGAAACGATAACCACAGGGAAGAAATGATCCCTGACGAGGAAGTCAAAGGGTTTGGGAACAAAAGTGAGAGCATCTCTCAAGTACTTTACTCCGATGACCTCTCGTTCACAGGTGAGGAGGATCAAGTGGAGAAGGACTGCACGAAGATCGGGTCTGACAGCCTCAGACCCCGCGGTGACGGACGGCAACGGTTAACATTTACAGATCATCCTTCGTGAGACAGTATAAAAGCCTAGACTGATGAAACTTTCTCTATAACTGCCTCTTCAGAGAAAGTCTGCAAATCATTATTAGAATAGAGATAGAGGTTTGAACTAAACCATTTAATGAGTTACATACATGTAAAAATTATAGTTTATTAAATAATAATATGTGGCTTAAGAAACACATCATCATCTAGTCTGATCTAGCCTTTGTGGAAATGAAGTTTCATGTAAAACCTCAAGCATGTTACTCAAATAGTTCTCGAGCCAGAGCTCATGGAGAAACATACACCATAATCAAATTAGATTGTTCCTATTTTAAAATGAAAGGAAGGTTTCCTATTTTTGTTTACTTTTAAAATGAAGTTTCACACAAAATTTGAAGTCTATTGCTGAATTAGTTGTCAAGATATCCCCTTGAGTAATAGAATTCGATTATGCTCTGCGACAGAAAATGCACCCCCCTTGGATGAACATGCACCATACAACACAACATCATCATCACTCATTATGGAACTCGATCTTACCTATTTAGAAATAAGGTTCGAAAAAACATTTGTTATTTATTGCTCCTTTTGTAACGATATCCGTCTGATTGAGACATCGCTTTGAGGTAACTTTCCAGAATACAGAAAAACCCACGAGAACTGTCATAGTTTAAAGTAGGAAATTTAGGTAATTTTGTAATCAGGCACAAATAAAAATGGCTCAAGATAAAAATGAAAATTTATATTCAAGTTCAAGTTCAAGTTCAAATTATCTTTATTCAGGAATAACATGCAATACATTTTTCTATTGTTCCCATGCAACTCATAGGTACTATATTTACATATACATATATTTATTATATATGTGAGTTATAATTTCAGGAAGTTACATTTTTATTCATTATCATCTAAGAACATTAATTATACTTTTTAATAAGTATAGTTTACAAACATGACAAGTCTTTTAGTAGTTTTTTCTTAACGAAATTCAATATTATTATAATTAAACACGTCAGTGCCACCAGTTATTTTCAAATACTTACTGTATCTTTTACATACAATTATCTTCAATCACAATGTGTCCAAAAATTATTTGTTAACTCCTACCACTTCTTGTAGAATAATTAAAACATTTAATTTATATTCATCCTGTCTTTAGAAATGGACTCTAAAAAAATTCAAATGAAACCCTGTAAAAGCTCTAAGGCGCACGAAACCCTGCGTAGTACAGTTCGAGGACTTTAGCTGAGCGCGTGACCTTGAGTTGTGGTGATAGGCGGGAAGGGTGGCGGGGTAGCATTATGCGCTGCGTCCCGAAAACATTTCCTATGACTCATGGGTAAAACCCTCCTTTCAGGAATCGTATTGGCCCAAATAACTCATCACACACGCTACAATCAGTCTGTTTTTTGACAGTGCTGATTGTGGTGGAATAAAATAACATAATACCAAATAATAGCAATAATACAACTTAACCTGGTTTTTCAGTTTTTATTGTGTTTTTTAAATTAACGTATTTGTCAATACTAATCTGCAAACCGAAATCGTGAGTTTAAAGTCGTTAAAGAGATTGTTGTGCCTTCATCTCAGCGGCTAGCACGTAAACGCAACCCGCCACACAGATAGCGTTTATTGTTGAAAGGGTAGTATTTGGGCCTTACGAGCACAGCTAAATTCCTCCAACTGTAGTAGCTTGGCAATTTCAGCGATAATCTCAGCCATGGCTTTTGAACTGAATATAGTCCTCAAGACCTCTTTCGTAATCAAAATAAGTAAAAATACTAAATCTTTTGGGAGGGAAAGCAGTGAATTACTCCATTAATGTCATCTCTTCAATGTCATTAGAGCTGTGAAGGACGATTAGGAAACGATGAGGCTGTTGGCGGATACGAACATGTTAATGTCAGACATTTGTAATCATGTAATCACACGCAAACCAGCGATTCTTGACACGGCAAGGAGGCCTGTCTTACATCTGCCGCCGTAACTTCCTACACGTCGTCTCGTAGGTGGTCTTCCATTTTTACAGCAGATTGCACTCTGAATGTCAAGTATAACTGGTGACAACGTCTCGCAAGAACAACTGGAGGCTGTTGGCGGATACGAACATGTTAATGTCAGACATTTGTAATCATGTAATCACACGCAAACCATCGATTCTTGCCACGGCAAGGAGGCCTGTCTTACATCTGCCGCCGTAACTTCCTACACGTCGTCTCGTAGGTGGTCTTCCATTTTTACAGCAGATTGCACTCTGAATGTCAAGTATAACTGGTGACAACGTCTCGCAAGAACAACTGGAGGCTGTTGGCGGATACGAACATGTTAATGTCAGACATTTGTAATCATGTAATCACACGCAAACCATCGATTCTTGCCACGGCAAGGAGGCCTGTCTTACATCTGCCGCCGTAACTTCCTACACGTCGTCTCGTAGGTGGTCTTCCATTTTTACAGCAGATTGCACTCTGAATGTCAAGTATAACTGGTGACATCTTCTCAAGAACAACTTTTTCAACTCAGAAAGCTCTAAGTTTTCTTTTCTCGAGGATCAAACATTATTACATTATTGCTCTTTTTATTTCTGCTGGAAGAGTATTAAAGAAGTGGGATCTTGTGGGAATGTATGTCATGTTCAGAGAGTGTTAGGCGATGTCTGAGAGTGCGCAAGTCACCACCTCGCCTTGTAGGGCATCTGTGACAATCCCACACTGACGGAAGATCAAGTTATTTGGTCGAAATTACTAACCCGAAGATGAAAAATAAGGTCAAGGTAAGGATATTGAGGGAGAGGAATCCCCTCTGCACGAATCAAATGAAGATACCTCTTTAATGGCTCGAACAGCTCTTTTTGCACCAAAAATACTTTTAAGCCATGTCGAGCATACAACATGGTGAGACACATGATTCTTGTATGTTATATTTCAACAGTTGCTAATTATTATTTTCTTGTTATGAAATTAAAATTAATCTAACTACGTTAAAATTGCATATCGATACGCTATAAGATTACATTTATTTAAAGCAAATTAAAATATTTTGGAAAACAGGTGACGACAATAGATTATACGAGAAAGTTTGCATGATTGGACCATAACAGATCTCTGAAAATTAGTTGTTCACATCCAGCATGCAGTAATCTCTATATCGTGTTCGAGAGATGAATGTTTGCACGATTGGACCATTACAGATGCCTGAAAATTAGTTGTTCACATCCAGCATGCAGTAATCTCTATGTCGTGTTCGAGAGATGAATGTTTGCACGATTGGACCATTACAGATGTCTGAAAATTAGTTGTCCACATCCGGCATGCAGTAATCTCTATGTCGTGTTCGAGAGATGAATGTTTGCACGATTGGACCATTACAGATGCCTGAAAATTAGTTGTTCACATCCAGCATGAAGTAATCTCTATGTCGTGTTCGAGAGATGAATGTTTGCACGATTGGACCATTACAGATATCTGACAATTAGTTGTTCACATCCGGCATGCAGTAATCTCTATGTCGTGTTCGAGAGACGTAAGTTTGCATGATTGGACCATTACAGATGCCTGACAATTAGTTGTTCACATCCGGCATGCAGTAATCTCTACGTTGTATTCGAGAGATGAATGTTTGCACGATTGAACCATTACAGATGCCTGAAAATTAGTTGTTCACATCCAGCATGCAGTAATCTCTATATCGTGTTCGAGAAACGTAAGTTTGCACAATTGGACCATTACAGATGTCTGAAAATTAGTTGTTCTCATCCGGCATGCAGTAATCTCTATGTCGTGTTCGAGAGATGAATGTTTGCACGATTGGACCATTACAGATATCTGACAATTAGTTGTTCACATCCGGCATGCAGTAATCTCTATGTCGTGTTCGAGAGACGTAAGTTTGCATGATTGGACCATTACAGATGACTGACAATTAGTTGTTCACATCCGGCATGCAGTAATCTCTACGTTGTATTCGAGAGATGAATGTTTGCACGATTGAACCATTACAGATGCCTGAAAATTAGTTGTTCACATCCGGCATGCAGTAATCTCTATATCGTGTTCGAGAAACGTAAGTTTGCACAATTGGACCATTACAGATGTCTGAAAATTAGTTGTTCACATCCAGCATGCAGTAATCTCTATATCGTGTTCGAGAAACGTAAGTTTGCACAATTGGACCATTACAGATGTCTGAAAATTAGTTGTTCACATCCGGCATGCAGTAATCTCTATGTCGTGTTCGAGAGATGAATGTTTGCACGATTGGACCATTACGGATGCCTGAAAATTAGTTGTTCACATCCAGCATGCAGTAATCTCTATGTCGTGTTCGAGAGACGAAAGTTTGCATGATTGGACCATTACAGATCTCTGACAATTAGTTGTTAACATCCGGCATGCAGTAATCTCTACGTTGTATTCGAAAGACGAAAGTTTGCATGATTGGACCATTACAGATCTCTGACAATTAGTTGTTAACATCCGGCATGCAGTAATCTCTACGTTGTATTCGAGAGACGAAAGTTTGCATGATTACAGATGTCTGACAATTAGTTGTTCTCATCCGGCATGCAGTAATCTCTATGTCGTGTTCGAGAGATGAATGTTTGCACAATTGGACCATTACAGATGTCTGAAAATTAGTTGTTCACATCCAGCATGCAGTAATCTCTATATCGTGTTCGAGAAACGTAAGTTTGCACGATTGGACCGTTACGGATGTCTGAAAATTAGTTGTTCACATCCGGCATGCAGTAATCTCTATGTCGTGTTCGAGAGATGAATGTTTGCACGATTGGATCATTACAGATGTCTGAAAATTAGTTGTTCACATCCAGCATGCAGTAATCATTATATCGTGTTCGAGAGATGAATGTTTGCACGATTGGACCATTACGGATGTCTGAAAATTAGTTGTTCACATCCGGCATGCAGTAATCTCTATGTCGTCTTCGAGAGATGAATGTTTGCACGATTGGACCATTACGGATGTCTGAAAATTAGTTGTTCACATCCAGCATGCAGTAATCTCTATGTCGTGTTCGAGAGATGAATGTTTGCACGATTGGACCATTACGGATGTCTGAAAATTAGTTGTTCACATCCGGCATGCAGTAATCTCTATGTTGTATTCGAGAGACGAAAGTTTGCACAATTGGACCATTACAGATGTCTGACAATTAGTTGTTCTCATCCGGCATGCAGTAATCTCTATGTCGTGTTCGAGAGATGAATGTTTGCACGATTGGACCATTACAGATGCCTGAAAATTAGTTGTTCACATCCAGCATGCAGTAATCTCTATGTCGTGTTCGAGAGACGAAAGTTTGCATGATTGGACCATTACAGATCTCTGACAATTAGTTGTTAACATCCGGCATGCAGTAATCTCTACGTTGTATTCGAAAGACGAAAGTTTGCATGATTGGACCATTACAGATCTCTGACAATTAGTTGTTAACATCCGGCATGCAGTAATCTCTACGTTGTATTCGAGAGACGAAAGTTTGCATGATTACAGATGTCTGACAATTAGTTGTTCTCATCCGGCATGCAGTAATCTCTATGTCGTGTTCGAGAGATGAATGTTTGCACAATTGGACCATTACAGATGTCTGAAAATTAGTTGTTCACATCCAGCATGCAGTAATCTCTATATCGTGTTCGAGAAACGTAAGTTTGCACGATTGGACCGTTACGGATGTCTGAAAATTAGTTGTTCACATCCGGCATGCAGTAATCTCTATGTCGTGTTCGAGAGATGAATGTTTGCACGATTGGATCATTACAGATGTCTGAAAATTAGTTGTTCACATCCAGCATGCAGTAATCATTATATCGTGTTCGAGAGATGAATGTTTGCACGATTGGACCATTACGGATGTCTGAAAATTAGTTGTTCACATCCAGCATGCAGTAATCTCTATGTCGTGTTCGAGAGATGAATGTTTGCACAATTGGACCATTACAGATGTCTGAAAATTAGTTGTTCACATCCGGCATGCAGTAATCTCTATGTCGTGTTCGAGAGATGAATGTTTGCACGATTGGACCATTACGGATGCCTGAAAATTAGTTGTTCACATCCAGCATGCAGTAATCTCTATGTCGTGTTCGAGAGACGAAAGTTTGCATGATTGGACCATTACAGATCTCTGACAATTAGTTGTTAACATCCGGCATGCAGTAATCTCTACGTTGTATTCGAAAGACGAAAGTTTGCATGATTGGACCATTACAGATCTCTGACAATTAGTTGTTCACATCCGACATGCAGTAATCCCTACGTTGTGTTCGAGATACGAAGGTTTGCATGATTGGACCATTACAGATGTCTGACAATTAGTTGTTCACATCCGACATGCAGTAATCCCTACGTTGTATTCGAGAGACGAAAGTTTGCATGATTGGACCATTACAGATGTCTGACAATTAGTTGTTCACATCCGGCATGCAGTAATCCCTACGTTGTGTTCGAGATACGAAGGTTTGCATGATTGGACCATTAAAGATGTCCGACAATTAGTTGTTCACATCCAGCATGCAGTAACCTCTATATCGTGTTCGAGAGACGTAAGTTTGCACGATTGGACCATTACAGATGTCTGTTCACATCCGGCATGCAGTAACCTCTACGTTGTATTCGAGAGACGAAAGTTTGCATGATTGGACCATTACAGATGTCTGACAATTAGTTGTTCACATCCGACATGCAGTAATCCCTACGTTGTGTTCGAGATACGAAGGTTTGCATGATTGGACCATTACAGATGTCTGAAAATTAGTTGTTCACATCTGGCATGCGGTAATCTCTATGTCGTGATCGAGAGACGTAAGTTTGCATGATTGGACCGTTACAGATGTCTGACAATTAGTTGTTCACATCTGGCAACAGTCTCATCAACAACGCCCCCTCAACTGACCTTTCTTATCTCTGTAATCAGTTGAGATCGGTAGTAAACACTTTTTAGACACTAAGACTATTGAAACTTTCTGTATTTTCTCTTACAAACTTATATATATATTTATATATATATATATATATATATATATATATATATTATATATATATGTAAGTTTAAGAGAAAATATGATACGAAAATATAAATTTTTACTTACGGACTTAAATAAATACCTGTATGCTTTAGTTTGGTTTTATTAAGTGCATGTTTTTAGTTATCATGTATTGTTGTATCACAACAACGTGGTTGTTGTGGTTCCTGACTTATGCATGTCACAACGCTCTGGTATGATTTGTTTATTTTAGCTTTGATTTTAGTTGTTTGTTTAGTTATCCACCTGAGGAGGAGATAAGAATGCACATTTCGAAACGTGGTGTTATTGATATGTTGTATCACTGACTATGGCAAATTTCTAGAAAAATCTTGTTTTTCACATATCCGCTACTTTACAGGAACTAAGATTATGTTTCATTATTTGTGATGATAATCTGTAGAATGTTGGCGTGATGTGTCGCCACCGATACGAGCAATGAAGAAGCTGCTGTACTACAGAACTCGAACAGCCTACAAGTTAAAACTTCCAGAACAAACATTTCCAACAGTCGTCTTTAATTCCTCTCGAAATATGTACACATATGTGAAACATTTAACGAGCAATACATTATTTACTATTCGCAGTGGTTTGCTGAGAATTCTTCGATGGAAAAGCATTATTCGTTAAAAAAGGTATAGAACTTAAAACTCATTTATTTCCAGCCTGGTTCAAATACTTAATCTTTTATTAAAATAATTTATAATTAGTATTATTTCTTTCCTACACTAACTAAATGTCAGGTGGTGATTACAGTACAGCACATCACCATTAACGCTTCCAAATTTCATCACATTACCGTGCTGTTGAATAACCGAAGTAAAATATTTCTCATAACAAAACAGGTTGGCTCAGACAGGTTTCGGGGACTGACCCCTACCCGTCACAAGACTTGACTTCATTTCCAGGCCACTTTCTATTCCAAATTTTCTGCCCTTATGTTATCTTCGGGGATTCTATTTCTGTTGTTTTATTCATCAGCGCACGATTTGTTGTCACCAGTTCATCATACTGACTCTTCGACATGAACCTTCTTGTAGTTTCTGTGTCCAGCCATAGATTGCGCCAGATAATGTTCTATCTCCCAGAGCTTTTCTCCGAAGTATGGATCTGACGACACGGTCTGACAGTTACGATCGAGGGAGATAAATATCAAGGATTCTCCTGAGGACGATCTTGTCATGTTACGGCCACCGGGATAGGAAGAGTCGGCCATGACATCTGCTTGAGTGATTTAATACATCCTAGAGTTGCTAGTAAATACTGGACTACCGATTGTGCAATGTTTCATTTGGTCGGTGATCTCATACGTGAGAAGACATGAGTGTTTGTACAATATCATATTATAATATTGCGAGAACAATGTCATATTTCTCAGAACTCGCTGACTACTCGCGAATATGACTGTAGTATAAATAAGGATTTTATGGTATCTCAGACGGGTATCCATCAATACACGGACCTAGTTTGTGTAACTTACTTACACGTTACATGCAAAAATAAAACTACACTTTCTAAATGCATTTCTTTAATAATTATTTTCACCATTTTGCAAACTAGTTGTGCTACAAGGCTCTACCACTATTTTGTGTCAACTTATCGCACCACTTCCCGAAACGTTTTCAACAAATACTTTGAAGATTATTCAAAACGGTTTATGTGCCGGAAACATTCATTACAACTATAAGGGTTTTACACGACAATATGTAAGTGCAACAGAAACCACGCATGTGTAAGAGACGACAGTTCATTTTTCTCAATTCCTTAATTCCTTGCAGCTCTTTGAAATACTTAATTGAATCTTTTTGGAATAAATTAGTGTTGTAAGTAGGGTGTCCCGTTATTTTACTATGTAACCTTAACCTAAATTATGCATTGGTACACGATTACTAGTAAAATCTTTAAAAACCTACAACATAGAACGCTTAATACCGACTGGATATGAAACTGGAGAAGTTGTTTTAATTCCTCGGATTCCTTTAATCGCTATAGACTTTCCTTTCCAATTTAAGCGGCTGTAATTTACTGTGAAACTGTCTTTTTAATTGACAATTAATAAGTCACAGAGTTAAACATTCAATGTTGCAGGATTAGATTTAAGCGTTCATTTTTTTTTTCATATGGAAAACTGTATGTTTCCCTCTCACAGGTAACTTATACGAATAACTTATTTGTGCTGTCCAACAAAAAACTGCTGTAAATATTGTGTATAAAGATATTTTGTAGATATTATTAGTAGGAATATCTAATGTTAGATAAACTAATATAAATTGATCTAATTTCATAATATCATTTGGTTGGTAAGGCGATGGGTTATAATTAGCTTGATTGGTAAAATTATATTATTTTGAGATTTTATGGGAAGATTTAAAAAAATCAACGATTGTTGTTGAGAATTTAAATATGTAAAAAAAATTAAAAATGTATTGAACCCGTGCAAGGCCGGAACGAGTCGCTAGTACATTATAGTTGGTAACAACTATTTGTAGATTTGAAAATAATTCTTATTACAAAAATAGTTTCCCAGTATTGAACAAGTTCATTTCGAGTACCGTACTACCAATTACTTCGTAGTACAAATACTAATAAATAAATTATTACCAACAAAATGTTCTTCATGTCTTCCGCTTCTTCTGTTGGCTGAATAAGAATAAGAGATCAGAATAAAATCACTCCTCAATCGTACTGAAACTGGGAAGAATACAGACGTGACAAATGCAGCGGAACTTCCAGGCAGGATGGCCAGGCAAGCGGTCAATATTAAACTGGTCCACGAGCCGAGACTGCTCTCACAGTCACGGTCAAGGTCAATGTTATAGTTGCGCTGGTGGTGCGGTAGCGGTCACGTGCACTTGAGTAACCGTGAACATTAAACTGGTCCACGAGCCGAGATTCCTCTCACAGTCACGGTCAAGGTCAATGTTACAGTTGCACTGGTGGTACGGTAGCGGTCACGTGCACTTGAATAACCGTGAACATTAAACTGGTCCACGAGCCGAGATTGCTCTCACAGTCACGGTCAAAGTCAATATTCTGATTGCGCTGGTGGTACGGTAGCGGTCGCGTGCACTTGAGTAACCGTGAACATTAAACTGGTCCACGAGACGACATTGCTCTTATAGTCACGGTCAAGTCAATGTTCAGGATTCGCTGGTGGTGCGGTAGCGGTCGCGTGCACTTGAGTAACCGTGAATCACTCACAGTCACTGTCAAGCTCAATGTTCTGGTTGCGCAGGTGGTACGGTAGCGGTCGCGTGCACTTGAGTAACCGTCAATCACTCACAGTCACTGTCAAGCTCAATGTTCTGGTTGCGCAGGTGGTACGGTAGCGGTCGCGTGCACTTGAGTAACCGTGAATCACTCACAGTCACTGTCAAGCTCAATGTTCTGGTTGCGCAGGTGGTACGGTAGCGGTCGCGTGCACTTGAGTAACCGTGAATCACTCCCAGTCACTGTCAAGCTCAATGTTCTGGTTGCGCAGGTGGTACGGTAGCGGTCGCGTGCACTTGAGTAACCGTGAATCACTCACAGTCACTGTCAAGCTCAATGTTCTGGTTGCGCAGGTGGTACGGTAGCGGTCGCGTGCACTTGAGTAACCGTGAACATAAAATTGGTCACTCACAGTCACTGTCAAGTCAATGTTCTGGTTGCGCTGGTGGTACGGTAGCGGTCGCGAGCACTTGAGTAACCGTGAACATAAAATTGGTACACGAGACGAGATTGCTGTTATAGTCACGGTCAAGTCAATGTTCAGGTTGCGCTGGTGGTACGGTAGCGGTCGCGTGCACTTGAGTAACCGTGTACCTTAACTGGTCCACGAGACGAGATTGCTCTTATAGTCACGGTCAAGTCAATGTTCAGGTTGCGCTGGTGGTGCGGTAGCGGTCGCGTGCACTTGAGTAACCGTGAATCACTCACAGTCACGGTCAAGCTCAATGTTCTGGTTGCGCAGGTGGTACGGTAGCGGTCACGTGCACTTGAGTAACCGTGAACATTAAACTGGTCCACGAGGCGAAATTACTCTCACAGTCACGGCCATGGTCAATGTTCTGGTTGCGCTGGTAGTACGGTAGCGGTCGCGTGCACCTGAGTAACCGTGAAAATAAAATTGGTCCACGAGACGAGATTGCTGTTATAGTCACGGTCAAGTCAATGTTCAGGTTGCGCTGGTGGTACGGTAGCGGTCGCGTGCACTTGAGTAACCGTGTACCTTAAACTGGTCCACGAGACGAGATTGCTCTTATAGTCACGGTCAAGTCAATGTTCAGGTTGCGCTGGTGGTGCGCTGGTGGTGCGGTAGCGGTCGCGTGCACTTGAGTAACCGTGAATCACTCACAGTCACGGTCAAGCTCAATGTTCTGGTTGCGCTGGTGGTACGGTAGCGGTCGCGTGCACTTGAGTAACCATGAACATTAAACTGGTCCACGAGCCGAAATTACTCTCACAGTCACGGTGAAGGTCAATGTTCTGGTTGCGCGGTTGGTGCTGTAGCGGTCGCGTGCACTTGAGTAACCGTGTACCTTAAACTGGTCCACGAGCCGAAATTACTCTCACAGTCACGGTGAAGGTCAATGTTCTGGTTGCGCGGTTGGTGCTGTAGCGGTCGCGTGCACTTGAGTAACCGTGTACCTTAAACTGGTCCACGAGCCGAAATTACTCTCACAGTCACGGTGAAGGTCAATGTTCTGGTTGCGCGGTTGGTGCTGTAGCGGTCGCGTGCACTTGAGTAACCGTGTACCTTAAACTGCTCCACGAGCCGAAATGCTCTTACAGTCACGGTCAAGCTCAATGTTCTAGTTGCGTTGGTAGTACGGTAGCAGTCGCGTGCACTTGAGTAACCGTGAACATTAAACTGGTCCACGAGTCGTGATTGCTCTCACAGTCACGGTCAAGGTCATTGTTCTGGTTTAGCTGGTCTGCTCGACTTTCCGCCTCAGAACAGGTCGGGCCCATTAACTACTGCTTTTTATGCATAGGATTTGACTTTCTTTCGCATACATATGCCATTATCTTTTGATTAATGCCAACCGATTTAACCAGTTAATAAACATTTGTGAATCCTAGTAAATAAGTTTATTAAATTAATGCCGAAGAACAAATATGCTGATTCACCGATATCGCATGAGAGTCGTTGAACGTTTAAGGATGATAAATATTGTTTTATTTACAATAAATTCCAAGTTACATTAATGTACATTTAGGCTGACGGCGGTCTCTTCGAACACACTTTTACAGTTTCAGTGAGTAGGTGTAGCAACCGCTTGACCTCAGGCGACGCTCGGGTCAGCGTTTTACCACCTCACATAGTCTTAGCCATTCTATAGACGTCCTTGTCATCCAGACAGACCAGATGTAAAGTTAATTATTGTACTAACAGGTACGTGAAGGCTGGCAGCAGTTTCTTAGAACACAATTTTACAGTTTCAGTGAGGAGGTGTAGCAACCACTTGACCTCAGGCGATGCTCGGGCCAGCGTTTCACCACCTCACATAGTCTTAGCCATTCCATAGACGACGTCCTTGTCATCCAGAAAGACCAGGTGTAAATTTAATGATTGTATTTACAGGTACGTGCAGGCTGGCAGCAGTCTCTTGGAACACAATTTTACAGCAACCGCTTGACCTCAGGCGACGCTCGGGCCAGCGTTTCACCACCTCACATAGTCTTAGCCATTCTATAGACGACGTCCTTGTCATCCAGAAAGACCAGGTGTAAATTTAATGATTGTATTTACAGGTACGTGCAGGCTGGCAGCAGTCTCTTGGAACACAATTTTACAGCAACCGCTTGACCTCAGGCGACGCTCGGGCCAGCGTTTCACCACCTCACATAGTCTTAGCCATTCTATAGACGACGTCCTTGTCATCCAGAAAGACCAGGTGTAAATTTAATGATTGTATTTACAGGTACGTGCAGGCTGGCAGCAATCTCTTGGAACACAATTTTACAGCAACCGCTTGACCTCAGGCGACGCTCGGGCCAGCGTTTCACCACCTCACATAGTCTTAGCCATTCCATAGACGACGTCCTTGTCATCCAGAAAGACCAGGTGTAAATTTAATGATTGTATTTACAGGTACGTGCAGGCTGGCAGCAGTCTCTTGGAACACAATTTTACAGCAACCGCTTGACCTCAGGCGACGCTCGGGCCAGCGTTTCACCACCTCACATAGTCTTAGCCATTCCATAGACGACGTCCTTGTCATCCATACAGACCAGGTGTAAAGTTAATTATTGTACTTACAGGTACGTGCAGGCTGGCAGCGGTCGAGCGGAGTACAGTTTCACGGTTCCTATGAGGGGGTGCGGCAGCCGCCCGTCCTCCGGCCAGTGTTCCTCCGGCTCTTGTGGTCTCGGCCACGCTATGGACAACGTACTTGTCATCCAGACAGACGAGTTCGTTCAGGTACTAGAATCTTAGAATCTGCATGAAAACTGCAATATAATGGTGTCATATTTACTCATAACAATTAAACCGCATTACCAACATGGATGAATAACATTTCTATAGATACTTCGTGGTATTCAAAACTTTTTAGTACATGGCAGTATTTCTAGGTACCATCCTAAAATATGAATTAAATGGTGTGTTTAGCATCACGATGTTTGTGCGAAGTGCCAAAAATTAAAGGATTTTAACTGGTCAAAAGTAAACACTTTTGTCTCGCATGTTGATGAATAGTAGTTTAGTTGCATGTAGTGGAAGGTAACTCGACAGATCGGTACAATCAGTGACACATGGCTGCAACTCCAATTTGAGTTGTGTTATTATCTATTGAGTGCAAACTTCACGCATACAAAATGTACTGAAACTCTTGAACCGGGGTTTGTGCCGAATCGAGTAAAAAGCACTATGTGCTAGACACCCTATATCACAGATTCCAGAATTGGAGGGCAACGTGACCAGGCAACAATACGTAGACATATTACATTTTTTCATTTACATAAGCTATGGCTCGCATAGTGACCCTAACCGTTTGCCGACTCATTGTTACGCTAAACACCCTACATCTATATCACAGATTCCAGAATTGGAAGACAACGTGACCACGCAAACAATACAAGGCATGGCAAAGATGTAGCACCATCACGTTTGACCATCAGAAATCTGCCTGTAAGATAGCTCACTAGCCACTTCAGCAAGGGATCAGAAATTCTATAAGCTTCCGGTTTAGCAATCAAGATTGAGATGTTAACCTTGTCAAAGGCCTTTGCAAAGTCCAGGTAGGCACAGTCAACAGGACACGAATCAGTGAAAGATGAATTAATGAACTCCTGAATTTTGAGAAGGTTTGTAGTAGTGGAGCGCCCCCGCATAAAGCCACGTTGCTCCTTGATGATATATTTGCTGAGGTTGAAGTACAGAAATTCATGAACAATACTTTCAAATACCTTGGCGAGAGTTGATTGGATCACTATAGGCCTATAGTTTCTTGAATTGGATTTGTCTCCTTGTTTGAAAATAGGGACGACAAAACTCTGCTTTAAAGATGACGGGAAAATGCCTACTGCTAATAAGGTTTTGAATAAAATGGCAAGATGAAGAGCAAGTATTGGGGCACAGATCTTGAGCACAATTGGTGGTATGTCATCGGGACCAGTCCCTTTCTTGATGTCGAGTGCTTGAAGTTTGTTAGATATATCAACAGCAGACACAGTGCAGTTAGGAAGAGAATGATTCAGCCCATAATCAAAGTCAGGTATAGGGATAACAGCAGCATTAAAAACAGAAGAAAAGAATTGAACGAAAAGTTCACATTTAGTAGAGGGATCAGTAGCTTCGGTCGAATCAAGATGCAATTTCTTAGGAATGTTCGGAGTACGTCGCAAACCGCCAACATGAGCCCAAAAAGATTTCATGTTATTTGGTAACGATTCTTCAATTTTGTTAATGTAATTCAGGTGACACTCACGGGCCATTCCGCTGCATACATTCCTCAGTTCCTGTAAACGTTGATAGTAGAATTGTGATAAGGTAGCTTTATACTTCTTGTGTAGAATCTTCTTCTTGATGGTTAAATGCTTCCAAATTCTGGAGAACCATACAGGAAAATGGGAGACGCCAACTTTTTTGATGGGAGTGTTTGCCTTGACGATTTCACCAAGTTGACTACAAAAATTGTCGAAAGAGGATTCCGCCTTAGCATCATTACATGTAGGATAGGCCAAATTATGGAGTTGAGTGGCAACTGCCTCCAAGTTACACCTCCTAAAACAAAAAATTAACTTTGAACTTGGTGAACGAGAGGGATGACTTAGTTCAAAGGAAAACCCAAGAGCAGGATGATGTCTGCCCTCAGCAAGTAATGTATCATCAGCAGTAGTGACCACCATCGAAGATAATGAGGAGTATATACGGTCAAGGTAGACACCCCAAAAGTTCTGTATATGGTTCTTTTGATAAAGCTTGTGTGTCGCTGCCAGATCAAAAATATAACGTGAGGAATCATCAACATCAGGACCACTGGGATTGAGCCAGTCTACATTAGGCAGGTTAAATCACCCAGTAGTATTACATGATCATGGGTCTTACTCGAGGGCAGAACATCATCAAAGGCATCACAGAATGCTAAATAGACTGTAGAGAGTTGGCTAGGAGGAATATAGACATAAGCTATAAGTAATCGTGAGTTATGGAGATTGCAAGAGACGAAGATACATTCGCTACTAGAATATGTTGTGTTGTGGTGTTTGTGACTATGAATATTGTCACGAATGGCAATGAATGTACCACCCCCACAAACCTTACTACTTGAGAGTTGGGTTCTGTCACATATAAAGACGGTGAATCCATTTAAATTAAGTTCAGAGTCATTCACATCTGGTCAGAGATTTGTTTTATAAGGTTATGAAGTCATAATAACATGTAGCAATAGATTTAGATAACAAATTAAGTTTACTTTTCAAGCCATTAACATTTTGGTAGTAACCAATGAATAACTGAGGTGGACCGTTGAATTTTAGACGTTTTTTAGAGTCTTGACAATAGCAGGTACATTGTTTCTATACTTAATTGTGAGATTCTCCTCTCCACGAGAAGTGCGATCCTCAAGTTCAGTCTTCAGGCTTTTGAGATAATCCAGTTCACGAGGAGTTCTGTCTCTTGACAGTTTCACAGGACCAAATTGGGGATCAATAGGCCTACCCACAGCCAAATCGGGGAAAAATTAGACAGGATTTGGCGGACATCAAGCTCACTCCTCAAAATTACCTTTAGTGGTCTTACTTTGTCAACAACTTTTTTGCCAACACGAAAGGTCTTTATGCCATCAGGAGTGAAGCTGGATAAGCAAGGAGTGAGTAGCTTGGTGACGAGATCCAAATCATGGATCCGAATATATATATATATATATATATATATATATATATATATATATATCTAGACGAAATCTAAATAGATGACAGTTGACACAAGTGAGAGACGATGTTAATTGACAGCAACACTGGTGAAAAAATACTGCTGATTTATTTAGTTAGTCGTTTAAATTGATTATTCGTGTAACAAACAGACACATTAATGACTTACTGTTACGTAAGACAAGCACTAAGAGTCAGGATGTGAGTAATCCCAGAAATGTACAGTATATTTCAAGAGCACTAAGTTCAATTTATATTACTTGTACACTATATTTTAAATGTTGTTACATTTCTAATTAAAATATGATAACTATTCTTGCAATTTACACTAGCCTAACATACAAACAGCTACGTAGACTAAAAATTTTTACATATTAAAGTCATGAAACGAAATGCACGGACAACCATTCACCGCAATTTTTCACATGATGTATCCTGTATTCTGTAGTTCAGTTTTAATGATTAGTGTTTAGTGTATAGTTTTTATTAAGTGCATGTTTTTAGAGTTAGTGAAGTTGACAAACAACATGGTAGTGGTGATTCCTGACTTAGGCGTGCCACAACGCTTTGGTATGATTTGCTTATTTTAACCTAGTTTGTATTATTATGTATTAGGTTTGTTATTTACCTGGAGAAGAGATCAGATTGCAGATCTCAAAACGTAGTGTTACTGATTTCTTGTTTCACTGAACGATGGAAAATGTCAGGAAAAATCCTGTTTCCTTCACAATCCTTCCATCATCAAAAATAACCTTCAAACAAAGAGCAGGAGGTGCTGGAAGTAATATGTAAGCTTCAAAATAACAAATCGCCTGGCATAGACAACATACATAGCTATGTGTTGAAAATAATATCACTAAAAATCAAACAGATTATAACACATTATTTTTAATAAAAGTATATATGAAGGGGAATTTCCCGTCCGTTTAAAGACTGCAGTTGTGATTTCTCTTTTTAAACGTGGAAGCAAGAAACTAACCAACTGTTACAGACCTATATCGTTGTTATCTGTGCTCTCTAAGGTATTTGAGAAGCTGGTAGTGAATTTTGTAACGCAAATTTCTTATCTCAGCAAAAATCAGTTTGGCTTTAGAGAAAAGATACTTACTTAATTTTTTTGGAATATGTTTATAATGGGTTAAATCAGAGCAAAAAGTGCGCTGCAATTTTTTTACACACGCTTTTGACACGGTAGACCATAAAATATTATTGGATAAACTATGGGTGGCAGGAGTGCGAGGTTTGTCTCATAAATGGTTTAAAGTTATTTACAGCAAACAATGTGTTATAATTGGAAAAAAGTATAGCGCCACCGAAACAGTAAAACATGATGTACCCCAAGCATCCGGTTTGGGGCTGATATTGTTTTTTTATATACGAATGTTTTATGTATGGGTAACTTTAATGGAAGATTGCCCGCCTTTGTGGACGATACAGCATTGACATATGTGGATACAAGTTTATCTATAATATATGAACAAATTACAAATGATTTAAAGTTTGAACTATTGGTTCAATAAAAACTGTATTATGATTCTACACGAAAAACCGAAGTATGTGATTTTTAATTTGAAGAATGTGCAAGAGTTTGAACAAAAAGTGTACTATCACGATATTTAATGCACAAATATTAGAAAATATAGATGAATGGAAATTGATAAAATTGAAAATATAAAATATTTAGGACTGACAATTGATTCAAAAATATAATGGAAGGGGCATATTAAGAATCTCACAGTAGAATTATACAGAAGTGTGCTATCTTTTTACTTATTACAAACTTTATGCCCTTTTAAAGTTTTCATGCATTTGTTGGATCGAATCTGAACTATGGGGTTGCAAAAGTTGGAGAGGTTCATATGTCACAACTTTGTATTCACTCACTATCCTGCAACAGTCCTTCATCCTAATTCTGCCCAAAGTCCATAGAACTGAGTCTTTTGTTGTTAATCTTAATATTCTTCCCTTAAGAAATTTGTACATTTACAAAGTATTAAACATATTTTATGTCAGAAGTACGATAAATGTACATGGGGAAAATAGTAGGTACTTTTTTAGAAACTTATTTCCAAACCCAAATTTTAAACGTTTTAATTTAATTTTACTTACAATACAACAACAAGGTACGTTTTCGAGTTTCCAAAAAATGTGTTTATTTACTTTAAGTAACGCTGAGGGTTTTATAAAAACAATAGGGCAGTTTTCGTATTCTTGCAGTATTCTTAAGTCTTCTCATTTACTTTATAGGGTACATTTGTCAGAAAAAGTCCACTTTTTTCTACTGATTATTAGTATTTGTTTGTTTTTTGCGTAACAGAGGTTGTTTTTTATAAACTAAAAAGTTATTTGATTTAAATATTAAAGTACATAATATTTATTGACTGACGCAACCCATGGAAGACGGACAATGTCAAAATTTCAAAATCAAAATTCAATACGACTGCTTCATCAAAACGCACAATCTGCCACAAACAAATTAGATGAAGTTCAACTCATGTGTGAGGATCTACAGACAGACGTACTTGTAGTTACTGAAAATGGCTTCAACAGCAAAAACATTGATCGTTGCAAAATCCCAAATTTCAAGCTGGCGAACTCATATTGTAGACAACTATCCAAAGGAGGAGGAGTCGTAATTTTCGTGAGACAAAATTCCAACTTTGGCACTTTTTCAGTTAGGGAAACAATTGAAAAAGATTTTGAAGCAGTCGGAATCAAACTTCACACAAACAAGTCAAAATTGATTGTCATCGGAATTTACAGGTCACCCAGCGGAAACGAAGAAAATTTTTTTTCCAAATTCGAAACCGTGCTGACTGACCTGACAAACCAAAAACAGGATTATGTCCTCATGGGTGATTTCAACATTGACGCGCTGGACAAAAATCACCCATCCACAACACGGTTTATCGATTTGTTAAGGTCTTTTGGCCTTGCGTTGTCAGTCAAAACACCAACGCGAGTGACGGCAACAACACAGACAGCAATTGACAACGTCATCACTAACCTTTCAGGTGTCGCGGTATCCGTGGTAAACACAGCCATCTCAGACCACTACGGCCAAGAGGCTGTAATTAGTGGCGAAAAAATAGAAAGGGAGCCCAAAACTACTAAAACTATAAGAGACATAAGGCCAGGTAACATTGCTCTCCTCAACGCTTCCCTTTCCAAAGAAAATTGGGATTTCTTAAATCTACCACAGTCAGTAGAGCAGCACTTTAAATGGTTCTCCAAAAATTTTAATTACCATCTAAATTTATGCTGTCCTACTAAAACAATCAAAGTTTGCCCGAGAAAGGGAAACAACAAATGGATCACAAAAGGAACATTGGTATCGAGAGAAAAACTTAAATTTTTCTCCGAAATTCAAAAAACTACTTCAAACCAGGATTTCAAAATTTTTTTTCGGAATTACAAAAGAATTTACAGATGAGTGATCCAAGTTGCGAAAGCATATGATGTCTCTAAATCAATCATCTCGTCAAAAAATGTTTCTAAAACTGTTTGGGGCATCATAAACAATAAAAATGAATCACAGACCCAAATAAAAATCAAAATAGGGGATAGGCTTGTAGAGGATGCGACTGAGGCTGCGAACGAGTTTAACAGATTTTTCGCGTCTGTTGCTGGTGAGCAAGGTCCTTGTCCATCTCCTCCGCAAGTAAACCCCACGCGAAGACAGAGCCCAGTGTCATCATTGGCTTTGGGTCCTGTAGTTGAGGATGAGCTCGAAAGAATTATTCAACAGCTCCCGGCAAAAAAATCAAACTATATTAATTTAATGTCTGTGTGGCTCATTAAAAGGTGCTCAAAGCATATTGTGAGTCCATTATCCCAATTAGTCGATCATTCTTTTCAACAAGGAGTTTTTCCCTCGCTCCTTAAAATCGCGAAAGTAACTCCAATTTTTAAAAAAGATGATCCCAGCTCAACCAATAATTATAGGCCTGTCTCAATTTTGCCCGCATTGAGCAAAATTTTTGAAAAACTCTTTTTAACTAGAATGCTACAGTTTTTAAACAACCATAACCTGCTTTCTGAACACCAATTTGGTTTCAGGAGAGGGAAATCGACTACAGACGCCGTTGTGAGTCTTGTCGAAATGGTTGTAGAGGGGTTAGAAAGTCGAGACTCCACATTAAGTGTGTTTCTCGACTTATCTAAGGCATTTGACTGTGTTGACCACTCGAAATTGCTCGACAAACTTGAATCTCATGGCATCAGAGGCGTGCCGCTCCAATGGATTACCTCATTTTTAGGCCACAGAACACAAATCGTCCAAATCTCAAACAAATTCTCTGAACCGATTCAGCTGAGCTATGGTGTCCCTCGGGGATCAATACTCAGTCCGATTCTTTTCCTCATCTATGTCAATGACATGGAGTCATCACTACTGCATGGAAGACTTGTGCAGTACGCTGATGACACGACACTTTGTTTCACCAACAAATCAAAAACTATTCTGGAACAGCAAATCTTTCTTGACACCAACAATTGTGTCCAACACTTCAACAGCCTCAACCTCAAAGCAAATTCTTCAAAATCAAATTTCTTGACTTTCGCGTTGCGATCAGGAAACTCCAATGACGGGCCAGCCGTTTTATTGGATGACTTTTTTCTGGAGGAAGTCGACTGTTCAAAATTCCTCGGAATATTCCTGGATCGGGGATTGACTTGGAATTATCACATTGATCATGTTTGCTCAATACTGGCCTCGGGCATCTATGTATTGAGGTCTTTAGCCAAATACTGCCCCATTCAGGTACTGATGACGGCTTATTATGGCTTGATCTACCCCCACCTCACCTACGGTTTGGTGCTGTGGGGAGCCAGCGCAAACTATCATTTTTTCAGGGCATTCAAATTGCAGAAGCAAGCGATTCGCATAATCGCACAGTTAAGGTTCAGAGAAACATGCAAGGAAGCTTTTAAAAAACTGCAACTGTTGACTCTGCCGTGTCTCTACATCCTAGAGACAATCTTTTTTTGTATGTCTAAATGTGCCATGACACGTGGCCGAGACATACATTCGTATGGGACAAGAGGCAGAGATACCTACCGAACTGGAAGTCACAGGACGGGGGTTTACGAACAATTGCCTTCGCAGGTAGGAGTTCGTTTTCTCAACAAGTTGCCAAATTCAATCAAAAACGCCACAACGCCCAAGGCGTTAAAAGCTCGTTTAAAACGCTTTTTAGCGTCTCAAGCATTTTATAGTGCTGACGAGTTTATGGCATTCGACTGGGTGACCGCACAATTGGAACACTGACTACCAGCGTTGGAAAATGGGAAAATTGGCATGAGTGAATGTGGTGCGACTGAAATTTCTGTATGTTTGACTGGTCTCAATGTGGAGTGATTGGTCTAAATTATAGAAAAATGACTATTGCTATACATTGTTGTAATGTTCTGGCAAAATAAAAATGATTTGATTTGATTTATAATATTTCCATTAGTTAAAAGTTGATAAATATCTGAGTTGAAAGTAAGAAATCTTTGATTTACTTGAAGATAGTTCTAGCGTATATTACAAAAGTGTACAGAAATACGTTTTAATGTATTTTTATTAATAAATATTGTTACAATAATTTTATGAAGCAACTTTTAGTTCCGAGTAGCCACTTGGATATTTATTTTTGTATGTGAAAGTTTATCCCAAACGGGCCTTTGTTCTCAGAGGATATTACTAATTATTTAATAATTTATTTTATTTTTATTATTTATTTTACATACTTTTACTATTTAAAACATAATATTTTTAATTTAAATAAAGAAAGTTTATTTTTATAAATACTATGTAATGTATGTACAAAATATGAGTGTGAAATAAATTTCATTTTGAATTTGGATTTGCTTTATACTCAAAATAAAACGGATGACTCGAATTCTGTTCGGGAATTTTTGTTATAAGTCCCATTTCTCATTTACTATAAATACATAGTATAATTATTAAAGTAGCTGTTTGTGTTGGTCTGTTTGTGCATCGATATTTTTTATACTACTCGACTGATTTAACAGTCGGTTCCGTTAAGAACGAGGACTGGTTTCTAGGTATGATACATTAATATTTTAATCACAGAAAGTAGAGATGTTTGTATAGTGTACAAATTGCTATTTTTGAGCGCTGTAATTGTTAATGCTGGCTGAAACTTACGACTTATAATAGTGATTGATGGACAACAATTTGATAAATGGGACATAGTCTTGTGCAGCCCTGACGACAGTTTGCAAAAATATCAGAGTTGCATAGATCTCATGAGAGCTTAAAGTATCCTTTGATGCGCGTTCGGGGGGGGGGGTGGATATTCTATTAATGTTTGTCAGGTGAACCAGCCGAGTAGAACATCTAATTATCCATCTATCTAACTATCAATCAATTTGTCCATCTGTCCATCCATCCATCCATCCATCGATCCAACCATCTATCTATCTAAATACATACATATATATATATATATATATATATATATATATATATATATATATATACCAAGACCGGAGTAAACTAAAATAGCCATAAGGACTAACTAATGCTGGTCCTGTTATCATGATCGTGGCAACATAGCAAATTCAACATTAGCTTAGGAAATATAATTCATTAGAACCAGAAGTATTCATACACGTACAAAGCCTACTATATTGCTTGCGAAGATATGGATAACTGCTAGTTTATAATAAGACAATGGAAAATACACATCAGAAAACGTTTTTGACGATGCACCTATATTGAGTACCTTGTACCCGTATAATACGTAATGTACAAATAAAGAACTATTATTGACTAATGACTGACTTACATGATTCAAACGAGGATATTTTGATGTATCAAAAATGTCTACCCCTCTACAAAAAATATAATTGAATGAGTGAATATTGTGTATTTTCTATAAGCACTCACTCTTGTGACACCATATTTTAAAGTTCTTGCTAAGGAGAATGAATTGTGAAAATAACATATTCATAAGATGACTACGTCCAGCATAGCGTCCAATTCAAGTTGGAATGTAATTTTTGTTCAAAAGACACCCATTTTAGACAGAGTAGTCACATATTGTGTTTCCTGGGATCATTGGTTTTGTCTCTTAATTTCAGCTATTACTCGGTGGGTCAAACCCAAAGTTTTGAAGATCTCTTACAACTACGTTCCTAGAGAAGCGTAATTTTGAAATCCATCAGTTGTGTTCTCAGTAGGTTTCATATTTGGTTGCATATTTCTGATAGGAAGTTTGAAAATACTGAAGCTTTCAAAAGTGAAGATGGGAGAGACTTTGCACACCACAAACCGGTTAAGTTATTTAGTGATGACTCCGAGTTACAGTTTCAGCAATGTTCCTTTTTTCTTTTTTGACCCAAATAGAGAACAGTTTTGTAAAATAAGTTAATTACAATTCCTGAGAGAAGTCTCTAATCCAGTTTCTATAAAAATGGAAGTAAGTATGCCACAATACCTTTACTAAAGAATTGTTCTGGTTGTCTACAGGAAGTTTGGGACCTGGCCAGACGGATATCCTGTCCCACCAGTTCCAACCTGAACCAGAAGACCGTGTACTTCCAGCCAATCACTGTGGACATGCTGGAAGTGGTGTCAGTCCCCTCAGCCCTCGGCACGATAGACTGCTGGATGGACATACAGCGAGGCACATACCCCAGAGTCAGTATCCTCACAATAATACAGTGCTTTCATAGTGAATGTTGTAGTGCCGTAAGTTTTCTCCACACAATATAATAACAATAAATCGCTGAATGTGTTGCTAAACATTAATCTCGAGAACTGCTGGAAGAGGTTCAGTCCCCTAAGCTCTCGGCAACATAGGACCGCTGGATGGACATACAGCGAGGCACATACACCAGAGTCAGTATCCTCACAATAATACAGTGCTTTCGTAGGGAATGTTGCAGTCTCATCAGTTTACTCCATACAATATAATAAAAACAAATCACTAAATGTGTTGCCAAACGTTAATCTTGAGCACAGCTGGAGTAATCCGGCTAATTCTTTTTGTAAAAATATAATATATATCTAATAATAATATATGTAGATTATAATATATTACATTACATCATAATCTATATAATATATTTTATGTTGCTGAAGGAAAAGTCAGAGAAATTGTTATTAACAAATTAGCAATTTTACCCAGAAACAGTCAGAACAATAACAAAACTTAATACAAATAAATATTTTGGTATGTTTGCATGAACTTAGTAAAGGTTGGATGAGTGTCAGCGAACATTTATGTGTGTGTGTGTGTGTGTGTGTGTGTGTGTGTGTGTGTGTGTGTGTGTGTGTGTGTGTGTGTGTGTTTAAACGTCTTTTCCGTCTGTTTGTCGCTCTGACGTCCATCCGCCCGATGTAAAGCTAAAAATTGTCGCACGCATTCTCTGTAAAGCCTGTTACGCCCCAGGTGGTTAACTCTAGACGTGGCAAAAGACTCGTTTCGTAGAACGAGTATTTTATTATATATTATTATTATAACATTGTCTATCTTTTTGGTTTGTAATAAATGTTGCATTGTTTTTACGATCTTGTGTTAGTTTGTTTATTCACTGTTTCCTGGTAACAAATTTCATTTTCAAGTTTGATCACAAACAAAAAACTAAAAATAATAATTTACTGCAATAAACTGATGGTAGATGTGTAAAAAAACTCTTTCTCTTCAAAGTAAAATATAGTATGTAAAGATTCTACAGCATTTAGGTTGTTGGTTACCAGTTTCAACAAAATAATGTTTTTTGGTATTTTTCAAAAAGAATTTTTTTTATATTTTATATTAATTATTTTTTATAATTTTCAAACTTTTCCTTTGGTATTTGTAAGTAAATATTTTTATACCTTTTGTATATAATGGATTTTCTGTAACTATGTTTTTATTATTTTTTACAAAGTGTCAAAGTTACAATTTTAGTTCAGTCACTTTTTTGGTTTTTCACATGATAAGTCTAATTCAGGTTTCAAGAAATCATTTTATTTTGCTATAATATTAAAATTCAACTCTTTCTGAAGAATTCAGTATGCAACATGACTAGGTTAGAGTAAAAAATATATTTTTGGTGAATTTTTAAAAAATAGTCTGCAAAGTGGCCAAAAATAGCTTGCCACTGTGGAAGTTTAGCATTGCCACTTCTAGGGTTAAAAATCAGCAATGTATCGATTATCTACTGTCTGGAATAAAATTATAAACGATCTTTACCGTTCTGCGACCGACATCGGCTTGTTATATTTCAACAGATAACGCCGATCAACGGCATCATCAAGATCGGCGAGACGCTGACGGTTCTGGTGTACATCAAGGACCCGGACAACGGCCTGGACCTGCTGGTGCGCGACTGCTGGGCGTACGATGGTGAAGACTACGAGAGTCCGGAGACTACTAGGCTCCAACTCACCGACAAGCAAGGCTGTCCCAAGTGAGTTGGGTGTACGCTCCACAGTTTGGTGGTCAATTTATTCCTATTCGATGTGACATCTAGATGTTATAATGGTTGCTAAACGTTTCAAGATTTACTAGATGTGTTAGGGCTACTAAACTTGTCATAAATGTATAAGATACTAAAATCGTATAAGATAAATACACTTTTCTAGGGCTACTACACGTGTCTAATGTTAAGTGTCTAAGGTTAGTAAACGTATTAAGGGATACTACGCGTTGCTAGACTTAATAATCGTTTCTAGGGTCGATAACTGTTTCCATTTCCAGTTTAAGGGCTACTAAACTTGTCATAAAATGTATAAGATACTAAAATCGTATAAGATAAATACACTTTTCTAGGGCTACTACACGTGTCTAATGTTAAGTGTCTAAGGTTAGTAAACGTATTAAGGGATACTACGCGTTGCTAGACTTAATAATCGTTTCTAGGGTCGATAACTGTTTCCATTTCTAGTTTAAGGGCTACTAAACTGTAATATAAGTTTTCAGTTCTTACTATTACGCAATATAATAATCGGATATATCTTACGTTATCATAACTACTAATGTATACGTTTTCTGTTTCACCCCGCATTGAAACATTGCCTACACAAATAAACTTTAAAATATTCCGGCCTCCGTGTAGAGAGCCATCTTCAGTTAATTTGCGTCAAAGAGAAACTGCCAATAATACAAGTATGCCTCTAAATGAATACTCATTGCTGTTATGTTATTAACTCTAAATTACAGGGTTATCTTTATATTAGTATAATGAATAGTCAACTAATACCCTTTTTTAATTATTTTATTGCCTTACACGTGTTTCGGTAATCAAACATCATCAGTGTACATTAATATGTAATTAAATAATAAACAACTAAATGTACACATGAGGACCATTTAAACAAATGTTACATTTATATGACACAATTGTGTCATAATTTAACAAATGTTTAAATCGTCTGAATTTGTATATTGAGTTGCTAATTATTTCTTTGAAGTTAATGTATTACTGCCGATGATTTAATACCGAAACACGTGTCTGGCAGTAAAATAATTTTTAATGCGTTTTAGTTCACTATTCATTATACTAAATATTAATAGATTTCTGATGTTAATAATTGTTAAGCTAGTGCTGGAATGAATAATTTCTAATGGCTGAGATTCTGTCCATCCATATAAAATATGTCGTAAGTTTCTCACTCTACGGAAGTATCGGAACTTTCTTAACTCGCATGAGGCACCAATACTCAGAAAGTTAATCTGTAACTGGATCTAACTGAAACCCTATTAAATACAGCTCTTGGTATGTGCACAGAAATACAAAATCTCTCCTAAAATCTGTATTATCTCAGAAAATACCCGACATTACACAATATTTCTGTACAAATATTATTACAATGATTAGTTCAGACTTGAACCTGTTGTGTACAGGAAGAAGAAGTTGATCCACTACTGGACGACAACCACCAACACAGGCAACTCTGGAGCAACCGTCCTCGCCTTCAACAACATGACAGCCTTCAAGTTCCCGGACAAACAGCAAGTATTCCTCACCTGCAACATTGAGGTAAGTCTTTACACAGAAGCCATGTTTCAAAAGAACATTACCCTATACAGGATATTTTCAAGCGCGGCTATTAAAACTTGTTTCCAATATTTCCTAATTGTTATTAGTTTTATACATTGTTCGTTTTGATTATAGAAACAAATTATTCAATTTATTCAAAATTACGTGTATTTTCTGTTACTAAAAGGTACAATAATAAAAGTGTGAACTACAATATTTACACAAAAGATGTAAGGGAATAATAATATTTAGTTAATTAAAATAAATTAAAAGTTTTAATCCAAATAAATCTGTATATGCTTTAAGTACACCAAACCAAAATTAGACCAATGAAGCCTATATAAGTAAAGCATCGTTCTCTTATAACAAATGCAATACCATACAATTTCAGGATGAACATGTAGAAATATAGATGACAGAGTTTTACTAATTATAATAGACGCAACCGGATAACTTATTGTATTCTTGTTACAGCTATGTCCAGGAAAATGCGAGGGAGGCTGTGGACAAACAACTGACATGGTCACAGTGACTGTACCCGTAACAACAATAAGGCCTCAATGTTACCCCGGATCGCCAGATCCCAGATGTCCTCAGCAACCAACCACACCTCGTCCTCCACAGTGTTACCCAGGATCAACGGATCCAAGATGTCCACAAACGCCACGTCCACCTACTCGTCCACCAACAACACCAGCTGCTCCTCAATGTTACCCAGGATCACCAGATCCCAGATGTCCTCAGCAACCAACCACACCTCGTCCTCCACAGTGTTACCCAGGATCAACGGATCCAAGATGTCCACAAACGCCACGTCCTCCTACTCGTCCACCAACAACTCCAGCTGCTCCTCAATGTTACCCAGGATCACCAGATCCCAGATGTCCTCAGCAACCAACCACGCCTCGTCCTCCACAGTGTTACCCAGGATCAACGGATCCAAGATGTCCACAAACGCCACGTCCTCCTACTCGTCCACCAACAACACCAGCTGCTCCTCAGTGTTACCCAGGATCGCCAGATCCCAGATGTCCTCAGCAACCAACCACACCTCGTCCTCCACAGTGTTACCCAGGATCAACGGATCCAAGATGTCCACAAACGCCACGTCCGCCTACTCGTCCACCAACAACTCCGGCTGCTCCTCAATGTTACCCAGGATCGCCAGATCCCAGATGTCCTCAGCAACCAACCACACCTCGTCCTCCACAGTGTTACCCAGGATCAACGGATCCAAGATGTCCACAAACGCCACGTCCGCCTACTCGTCCACCAACAACACCAGCTGCTCCACAATGTTACCCAGGATCGACGGATCCAAGATGTCCACAAACGCCACGTCCACCTACTCGTCCACCAACAACTCCAGCTGCTCCTCAATGTTACCCAGGATCGCCAGATCCCAGATGTCCTCAGCAACCAACCACACCTCGTCCTCCACAGTGTTACCCAGGATCAACGGATCCAAGATGTCCACAAACGCCACGTCCACCTACTCGTCCACCAACAACTCCAGCTGCTCCTCAATGTTACCCAGGATCAACGGATCCAAGATGTCCACAAACGCCACGTCCGCCTACTCGTCCACCAACTACTCCAGGTGCTCCTCAATGTTATCCAGGATCGCCAGATCCCAGATGTCCTCAGCAACCAACCACACCTCGTCCTCCACAGTGTTACCCAGGATCAACGGATCCAAGATGTCCACAAACGCCACGTCCGCCTACTCGTCCACCAACAACTCCAGCTGCTCCTCAATGTTACCCAGGATCGCCAGATCCCAGATGTCCTCAGCAACCAACCACACCTCGTCCTCCACAGTGTTACCCAGGATCAACGGATCCAAGATGTCCACAAACGCCACGTCCACCTACTCGTCCACCAACAACTCCAGCTGCTCCTCAATGTTACCCAGGATCGCCAGATCCCAGATGTCCTCAGCAACCAACCACACCTCGTCCTCCACAGTGTTACCCAGGATCAACGGATCCAAGATGTCCACAAACGCCACGTCCACCAACTCGTCCACCAACAACTCCAGCTGCTCCTCAATGTTACCCAGGATCAATGGATCCAAGATGTCCACAAACGCCACGTCCGCCTACTCGTCCACCAACAACTCCAGCTGCTCCTCAATGTTATCCAGGATCGCCAGATCCCAGATGTCCTCAGCAACCAACCACACCTCGTCCTCCACAGTGTTACCCAGGATCAACGGATCCAAGATGTCCACAAACGCCACGTCCGCCTACTCGTCCACCAACCACTCCAGCTGCTCCTCAATGTTACCCAGGATCGCCAGATCCCAGATGTCCTCAGCAACCAACCACACCTCGTCCTCCACAGTGTTACCCAGGATCAACGGATCCAAGATGTCCACAAACGCCACGGCCGCCTACTCGTCCACCAACAACTCCAGCTGCTCCTCAATGTTATCCAGGATCTAATGATCCTAGGTGTCCACAATCTACACGCCCAACAACTCCATCCTTTTGTTTTCCAGGCACTAAAGATCCTAGATGTCCTGCGGATAAAATTCCACCCTTCAGTACAAGACCTCCTTCAACATACTTGCCACCTGTTTCAACACCTCCAACCCCTCCGTCAAGGCCACTTCAATGCTATCCAGGATCTACAGACCCGCGATGTCCTCAAACTCCACGACCCCCAACAACACCAGCTGTTCCACAATGTTATCCTGGATCCACAGATCCAAAGTGTCCTAAGCAACCAATCACACCTCGTCCGCCACAATGCTATCCTGGATCGACAGACCCGCGTTGTCCTCAAACTCCACGACCCCCAACAACACCAGCTGCTCCACAATGTTATCCTGGATCTACAGATCCAAGGTGTCCTAAGCAACCAACCACAACTCGTCCTCCACAGTGTTACCCAGGATCAACGGATCCAAGATGTCCACAAACGCCACGTCCACCAACTCGTCCACCAACAACTCCAGCTGCTCCTCAATGTTACCCAGGATCGCCAGATCCCAGATGTCCTCAGCAACCAACCACACCTCGTCCTCCACAGTGTTACCCAGGATCAACGGATCCAAGATGTCCACAAACGCCACGTCCGCCTACTCGTCCACCAACAACACCAGCTGCTCCTCAATGTTACCCAGGATCGACGGATCCAAGATGTCCACAAACGCCACGTCCGCCTACTCGTCCACCAACAACTCCGGCTGCTCCTCAATGTTATCCAGGATCGCCAGATCCCAGATGTCCTAAGCAACCAACCACACCTCGTCCTCCACAGTGTTACCCAGGATCAACGGATCCAAGATGTCCACAAACGCCACGTCCGCCTACTCGTCCACCAACAACACCAGCTGCTCCACAATGTTACCCAGGAACGACGGATCCAAGATGTCCACAAACGCCACGTCCGCCTACTCGTCCACCAACAACTCCGTCTGCTCCTCAATGTTACCCAGGATCGCCAGATCCCAGGTGTCCTCAGCAACCAACCACACCTCGTCCTCCACAGTGTTACCCAGGATCAACGGATCCAAGATGTCCACAAACGCCACGTCCACCTATTCGTCCACCAACAACTCCGGCTGCTCCTCAATGTTACCCAGGATCGACAGATCCCAGGTGTCCTCAGCAACCAACCACACCTCGTCCTCCACAGTGTTACCCAGGATCAACGAATCCAAGATGTCCACAAACGCCACGTCCGCCTACTCGTCCACCAACAACTCCAGCTGCTCCTCAATGTTATCCAGGATCTAATGATCCTAGGTGTCCACAAACTACACGCCCAACAACTCCATCCTTTTGTTTTCCGGGCACTAAAGATCCTAGATGTCCTGCGGATAAAATTCCACCCTTCAGTACAAGACCTCCTTCAACATACTTGCCACCTGTTTCAACGCCTCCAACCCCTCCGTCAAGGCCACTTCAATGCTATCCAGGATCTACAGATCCCAGATGTCCTCAAACACCACGACCACCCAACAACACCAGCTGCTCCACAATGTTATCCAGGTTCCACAGATCCAAGGTGTCCTAAGCAACCAACCACAACCTCGTCCGCCACAATGCTATCCTGGATCGACAGACCCGCGTTGTCCTCAAACTCCACGACCCCCAACAACACCAGTTGCTCCACAATGTTATCCTGGATCCACAGATCCAAGGTGTCCTAAGCAACCAACCACACCTCGTCCTCCACAGTGTTACCCTGGATCAACAGATCCAAGATGTCCACAAACGCCACGTCCACCTATTCGTCCACCAACAACTCCAGCTGCTCCTCAATGTTACCCAGGATCGACAGATCCCAGGTGTCCTCAGCAACCAACCACACCTCGTCCTCCACAGTGTTACCCAGGATCAACGAATCCAAGATGTCCACAAACGCCACGTCCGCCTACTCGTCCACCAACAACACCAGCTGCTCCTCAATGTTATCCAGGATCTAATGATCCTAGGTGTCCACAAACTACACGCCCAACAACTCCATCCTTTTGTTTTCCGGGCACTAAAGATCCTAGATGTCCTGCGGATAAAATTCCACCCTTCAGTACAAGACCTCCTTCAACATACTTGCCACCTGTTTCAACGCCTCCAACCCCTCCGTCAAGGCCACTTCAATGCTATCCAGGATCTACAGATCCCAGATGTCCTCAGCAACCAACCACACCTCGTCCTCCACAGTGTTACCCAGGATCAACGGATCCAGATGTCCACAAACGCCACGTCCGCCTACTCGTCCACCAACAACTCCGTCTGCTCCTCCACAATGTTATCCCAGGATCCACAGATCCCAGGTGTCCTAAGCAACCAACCACACCTCGTCCGCCACAATGCTATCCTGGATCAACGGACCCAAGCGTTGTCCTCAAACGCCACGTCCACCTATTCGTCCACCAACAACACCAGCTGCTCCACAATGTTATCCAGGATCCACAGATCCAAGGTGTCCTAAGCAACCAACCACACCTCGTCCGCCACAATGTTATCCTGGATCGACGAATCCGCGTTGTCCTCAAACTCCACGACCCACCAACAACACCAGCTGCTCCACAATGTTATCCAGGATCTAATGATCCTAGGTGTCCACAAACTACACGCCCAACCAACTCCATCCTTTTGTTTTCCGGGCACTAATGTCCTAGATGTCCTGCGGATAAAATTCCACCCTTCAGTACAAGACCTCCTTCAACATACTTCCACCTGACCCTCCAACACCCTCCGTCAAGGCCACTTCAATGTTATCCTGGATCCACAGATCCAAGGTGTCCTAAGCAACCAACCACACCTCGTCCGCCACAATGCTATCCTGGATCGACAGACCCGCGTTGTCCTCAAACTCCACGACCCCCAACAACACCAGCTGCTCCACAATGTTATCCTGGATCCACAGATCCAAGGTGTCCTACGCAACCAACCACACCTCGCCCGCCACAATGTTATCCTGGATCGACAGACCCGCGTTGTCCTCAAACTCCACGACCCCCAACAACACCAGCTGCTCCACAATGTTATCCTGGATCCACAGATCCAAGGTGTCCTAAGCAACCAACCACACCTCGTCCGCCACAATGCTATCCTGGATCGACAGACCCGCGTTGTCCTCAAACTCCACGACCCCCAACAACACCAGCTGCTCCACAATGTTATCCTGGATCCACAGATCCAAGGTGTCCTAAGCAACCAACCACACCTCGCCCGCCACAATGTTATCCTGGATCAACAGACCCGCGTTGTCCTCAAACTCCACGACCCCCAACAACACCAGCTGCTCCACAATGTTATCCTGGATCCACAGATCCAAGGTGTCCTAAGCAACCAACCACACCTCGTCCGCCACAATGCTATCCTGGATCGACAGACCCGCGTTGTCCTCAAACTCCACGACCCCCAACAACACCAGCTGCTCCACAATGTTATCCTGGATCCACAGATCCAAGGTGTCCTACGCAACCAACCACACCTCGCCCGCCACAATGTTATCCTGGATCGACAGACCCGCGTTGTCCTCAAACTCCACGACCCCCAACAACACCAGCTGCTCCACAATGTTATCCTGGATCCACAGATCCAAGGTGTCCTACGCAACCAACCACACCTCGCCCGCCACAATGTTATCCTGGATCGACAGACCCGCGTTGTCCTCAAACTCCACGACCCCCAACAACACCAGCTGCTCCACAATGTTATCCTGGATCCACAGATCCAAGGTGTCCTAAGCAACCAACCACACCTCGTCCGCCTCAATGCTATCCTGGATCGACAGACCCGCGTTGTCCTCAAACTCCACGACCCCCAACAACACCAGCTGCTCCACAATGTTATCCTGGATCCACAGATCCAAGGTGTCCTACGCAACCAACCACACCTCGCCCGCCACAATGCTATCCTGGATCAACAGATCCGCGTTGTCCTCAAACTCCACGACCGCCAACAACACCAGCTGCTCCACAATGTTATCCAGGTTCCACAGATCCAAGGTGTCCTACGCAACCAACCACACCTCGCCCGCCACAATGTTATCCTGGATCGACAGACCCGCGTTGTCCTCAAACTCCACGACCCCCAACAACACCAGCTGCTCCACAATGTTATCCTGGATCCACAGATCCAAGGTGTCCTACGCAACCAACCACACCTCGCCCGCCACAATGTTATCCTGGATCGACAGACCCGCGTTGTCCTCAAACTCCACGACCCCCAACAACACCAGCTGCTCCACAATGTTATCCTGGATCCACAGATCCAAGGTGTCCTAAGCAACCAACCACACCTCGTCCGCCTCAATGCTATCCTGGATCAACAGACCCGCGTTGTCCTCAAACTCCACGACCCCCAACAACACCAGCTGCTCCACAATGTTATCCTGGGTCCACAGATCCGAGGTGTCCTAAGCAACCAACCACATCTCGTCCGCCACAATGCTATCCTGGATCGACTGACCCGCGCTGCCCTCAAACACCACAACAACCAACAACTCCACGCCCTCCTCAATGTTATCCAGGCTCTAATGACCCTAGGTGTCCACAAACTACACGCCCAACAACTCCATCTTCTTGTTTTCCAGGCACCAAAGATCCAAGATGCCCGACCGATAAAGTTCCACCTTTTAGTACAAGACCTCCTTCTACTTATCTTCCACCTGTTACGACGCCCACAACCTCTCCCACACGCCCCCCTCAATGTTATCCTGGATCTCCAGATCCCCGATGTCCAACATCACCACCACAGTGTTACCCTGGTTCAAATGACCCGCGATGTCCAAAACCTACAACACCCCCGCAATGCTATCCCGGTTCATTTGACCCTAGATGTCCAAGACCACCACCTTCCACTACACAGCCTCCTCCAAACTGTTTCCTGGGATCAACTGACCCAAGATGTCCAAGACCACCACCTTCCACTACACAGCCTCCAAATTGCTTCTTAGGATCTACAGATCCTAGATGTCCAAGGCCACCGCCGTCAACTACTCAGCGCCCCCCAAATTGTTTCCCAGGATCTACAGACTCAAGATGTCCAAGACCACCACCTTCAACGTCTCAGCGTCCTCCAAATTGCTTCCCGGGATCTACTGACCCAAGATGTCCAAGACCACCACCATCAACAACTCAGCGCCCCCCAAATTGTTTCCCAGGATCTACAGACTCAAGATGTCCAAGACCACCACCTTCAACGTCTCAGCGTCCTCCAAATTGCTTCCCGGGATCTACTGACCCAAGATGTCCAAGACCACCACCATCAACAACTCAGCCCCCTCCAAACTGTTTTCTGGGATCTACAGACCCAAGATGTCCAAGGCCACCGCCTTCAACTACTCAGCGCCCTCCAAATTGTTTCCCAGGGTCTACAGACCCAAGATGTCCAAGACTACCACCATCAACAACTCAACCCCCTCCAAACTGTTTTCTGGGATCTACAGACCCAAGATGTCCAAGGCCACCGCCTTCAACTACTCAGCGCCCTCCAAATTGTTTCCCAGGATCTACAGACCCAAGATGTCCAAGACCACCACCATCAACAACTCAGCCCCCTCCAAACTGTTTTCTGGGATCTACAGACCCAAGATGTCCAAGGCCACCGCCATCAACTTCTCAGCGTCCTCCAAATTGCTTCCCTGGATCTACAGACCCAAGATGTCCAAGGCCACCGCCTTCAACTACTCAGCGCCCTCCAAATTGTTTCCCAGGATCTACAGATCCAAGATGTCCAAGACCACCACCATCAACTTCTCAGCGTCCTCCAAATTGCTTCCCGGGATCTACAGACCCAAGATGCCCATCTACTCCACCAACATATATTCCCCCCAACCAAACTCCTTTTGTGTGCACTTGCAATGGGACAACGTCTCGTCCTATTGTCCCCCCTCTTTGTTTCCCGGGATCAACAGATCCTCGCTGTCAGGATATACCCAATTGCTACCCTGGTTCTCCTGATCCAAGATGTTCTGAAATAACTTTTAGGCCCACTCCATCATATCCGACTAATCAACAATTCCCTAGCTATCCCCCTCCTCGACCTACTGGCCCATCTTACCCTACTTTGCCATCTTATTCACCGACACAACCTCCTCCACCAACTTACCCAACATCAAAACCTCCTTCTCCTTCCTATCCAACTTCTCGTCCACCAGTTTCATCCTATCCTCCTCAACCTTCTACAAGTTACCCCTCACCTAGACCTCCAATTACTGGTTATCCTAGGCCTTTGCCTCCTTCTTCTTCATTTCCCACACCATCATCCTGTTATCCAGGCTCTCCAGATCCAAAATGTCCACAACCATTCCGTCCATCATCCACTAAAGTGCCATCTACATACCTTCCACCTCCTCCTGGTTGCTTCCCAGGAAGCACTGACCCTAACTGCAATGAAATAGGAGTTCCCGCTGAACCAGAAATACCTCCAGACCAATCACAAAGTGTTTTTACTGGTGTGAAGCCTCCTTGCTTTCCAGGTTCTAAAGATATTAGATGCCTGACAAAGTCAACAACTCAAGAGATTGAAGAAGGGTCAGATTTATCTCCGGATTCACTCAACCCAATCGCTGTAGGGACAACTGCCTTGACTACACAGGGAGAACAAGACTTCCACAGTAAAGATGCTGATCCCAGATACCATGCGTTTCACAGATGTAAGTAATACCCTGTACATTATATTTTTAAATTGGTCACCAATTGCAACTAGCATTAGATCATGTTAGCCCAAAAAGTTACCTCTTTCAACATGCCAATTCCTAGAGGAATGCAAGTTCATGATGTATAATACACCGTGATGTCCTGAATACATTTAGCGCCTTCGCTGCGGCTCTATCTTGAATGGTGGTGAGCATTCTAATAAGACAGCAAGCGCATTAGGGTTTCTGACGCAGTCAGCCTGTTAAATGTATAATTAGGAATTTGAATACTCTTTTCAGGAATTCTTTCAAGGCCAATCTCATTTTTAAGAGAGCGTATCAAATTTTCTTAGTGGAATTGGTCCAAACCCTTTGCAAAATTTTAACCTCTCTAGGAATTGAATCTATGACCTCTTGGCATACCCCTAGGCTACATTAAAAGTCAATTTAAGTTTTTCTTGAGTTAATTTAAAAAAACTAACTATGCCTCACAAGATTAAAGTTTGATTTAACTTCAAAGTATATGACAACCAAACATCAGTCTTTAAGTTGAAATAAATTTTTCTTCCACCTCATTACACTTACCTATCGATTAAAATACAATCCTATATTATGTACAGAGGGTGGCCAAATTATTAGACTAGAACTAGTTTTCGTGGAAAATTATTTTATTAAATCGTTTTTAAATATCTGTGTACATCAAATTGTATAACTAATATTTTGTGTGTATACCCTTGTTCTTTATCAACATTTCAAAACTCTTTGGCATGCTCTGGACCAATTTTGTACAGTTCTCTTTGATTTCTTCAATGTGGTACCACACTTTAATTAATTAAAAATTCACAAGCTCTTGACGTGTGGTCACCTTCTTCTTTAGCATTCTTTTCTTGACAATTGACCATAAATTATCAATTGTATTCATGTCAGGGCTGTTACCTGGTCAAGGAAGCACACTGATGTCTGATTTGCTGAGAAATCTTGTTACTGTCTTGGCTTTATGGGATGGATCACCATCATTCTTAAAAATAAACTCCCCATTTGGAAACCAATCTTGAGTCTGTGGAATTAGTCTCCTTTGCAGCACATAGATATTTTATGACTTACTTTTTCCAAATACTCTGTTGTCCAATGGTCTAAGCCTTTAGCCCACTCTAATCGCTTCTTTGCCATGGTAGACGTGATCTTTCGCTTTTTCCTTGGTCTGCGAGCGTTGAGTCCTTCTGTGTTTAACAATCTTCTCACACTTCTAGGTGAAATATTGGCTCCATACTCGTTTATCTGGTCAGCCATTTGTTTGTGGTAAGTCTCTTGTTTGTTTTAACAATATTCTTTAGTTTCCTGACCAATCTATCATTCCTTTTGGGCTTGCGGCCACATTTTCCAACTCGATGCGTCTGATTACTTAGGTTTTGGTCACAGGTTCACTTGATCCTACTTACTGATCTTTTAGAAATACCCAACCTTTACGCTAGTTCAGTTTGTGAATAGCATCTTTCTTTCAAAAGAATCTTTACTGAAGCTTTTTTCTTATGAAAAAAACACAATTTTTTCCCCATGACCGTTAAAAAGTGGCCTCACTCTTGAAGTATTCTTAAAATATTAAAAGCCAAAAAAACACACAACCTTTGACGGTTTTACAACCAGAATCCACTACTAACACTGTTACCAGCTCATATTACAAGGAAACCCCACTAAAAACAAGAATAACCAATATTAGATACATACAGAAGTTGAGTTTATGTTCAGTTAAAATTGCCCAACAATCGTCAGCTGATTTAAGTGCTACCAACTGGATATGACATTAACTTCAATGCCTCAAATAGAAATATAAAGTTCTAATATAATGTAACGAATGCAAATATATGAAAAATAACAATATATTCCAGGATTATAAAGCATAGTTACGAGATAACTTAAAATGTCGTAAATTTGAATGTCTAGTCTAATAATTTGGCCACCCTCTGTACTTGAGCAATTTAATTTATCCTTAAGAGTGACGCGTTTCGCAAGATCACAGCTCTGTCAAACACACTCAAATAACTAAACTCAGTGTAGGCCTACACACACAAATGCATGACATAAAATAAATTAATTAAAACTTCTCCTAGGCGGGTTGTCAAAATTAAAATGGTTAAAACTGTGGAGAAAACCGTGACAATATGGTCAAGTTGAGCACCGTGCACGGACTGATTGGTTCGCGTACATGTCCCTGGTCAAGACGTCTTCTTTGGTCGAGCTAAATGTAACATATAACAGAGAAGATGTTCGTAACAAAATAAAAACTGTTAATACTATGGAGATAATTGTGACTGTATGGTGGAATTGAGGATAAATTGGATCGCTCTAGCTGTGAGTATCGTACTTAACCCCAAAGTAAGTACTCCCCAAATAATTCCACACAACCAGACCAGACAAGTGTCGGATTAATCAAAAAGCCGGATTACTAGAAAAGTATGTTTAAATTAAATAATAGAATGTATTGTTACTAAAAAAGTAAATTCTTACCATAAAGATGTACAATAGTCTTAAAATTAAAAAAAAGTTAGCACATGGTAAAAATCTTTCTTTCGAAACTTTTTGGACTGGAGAACTAACTTCAGCCTTATAAACAATTGCTTAGGTAAAAGTCTCCAAAAAGTTTACTTTGGTCGGCATTATACACCTGGTCCGGACCAAGTTTTAAATCACTGTCAACTTTTATTCATAAGGCTCAACTGCTGATTCATATAAAAAATAGTAACAAAAAAAAGCTGTTAAATACACTGATTCCATGAGCTGGGGGGGCATCAGGCTAGCGCAGAGCGGGACAATAGAGGGGCTACAGTATAATGGCAGAGCCGGACAATAGAGGGGCTACAGTATAATGGCAAGACCGGACAATAGAGGGGCTACAGTATACTGGCAGGGCCGGACAATAGAGGGGCTACAGTATAATGGCAGGGCCGGACAATAGAGGGGCTACAGTATAATGGCAGGGTTGGACAGTAGAGGGACTACAGTATACTGGCAAGGCCGGACAATAGAGGGGCTACAGTATAATGGCAGGGCCGGACAATAGAGGGGCTACAGTATAATGGCAGGGTAGGACTGCAGAGGGACTACTGTATACTGGCAAGGCCGGACAATAGAGGGGCTACAGTATAATGGCAGGGTTGGACAGTAGAGGGACTACAGTATACTGGCAAGGCCGGACAATAGAGGGGCTACAGTATAATGGCAGGGTTGGACAGTAGAGGGACTACAGTATAATGGCAAGACCGGACAATAGAGGGGCTACAGTATAATGGCAGGGCCGGACAATAGAGGGGCTACAGTATAATGGCAGGGTTGGACAATAGAGGGACTACAGTATAAGATTCATACTGGCAATCCTAGAACTGATCAGAATGAAAATTTAAAATACAAAGTATATTATTGCAAGTTTTTTATATGTCCACTCTTAAATAATAACACCGAAATACTAATGAAAAAATACAACCTCTATCACTGCTGCTGATTGAACTGAAATAAATAGAAATTTGTTAGTTTACTTACGAGAACGTATGATAATGCATACCCCCATAATAATGCCCGTGTAGTAATGCTTACTACTTACTTCCTTGGCTTTTGATTTCCAATGTGGTATTTGGCTTAATAAATAATTGCCCACCTCCATCCATTCCGGTATATAGCATCCTTTTCTACTACTGCTAGTTTTCTTGGGTGCCCTTCCCTTTTTTTCTTCAAGATGGGGGAAAAACCTTACATAGGCACCACCTAGCACATAGTAGGTGGTAATGTGAGATTCTTACTCACTAAAAAAACCCCTTTCTCCGCTTCACTCTGGGATTACCTTGTTGGTATTGCTTCAAAATGAAGGGACTGTTTCTTCTACTCCTCTGTATCAACCGGGCATCTCATCATACTATATTTCTCTTTTTCCTTGCACTATTTTTCTTATGTAGTTGTTAACCTCCTCCCATTTTTCTTTAGAGTCTAACGTTAGAGGCACTAATGTATCCACAGTCAGCACACCATGTATCACTCCCTCTACCTCCCTTTTTTCTGCAGTCCATCTCTGGCAAGCAAAAAGTGTATGCTCCGGTGTGTCAATCTCAGTGCAGTAATCACACAACTGGAAGGTGCCCTTCCCTTGGCCCTTCCATTGTTTCTCGGCTCTCGATTCCACAGAGTTTTCTTCTTGTTGGATTTCCTCTCCATATTTCCTTTACTGCGTTACGTTTTAATCATGCCCACCTTGATCTTCTATTCCTAGCTCAAGCCAAATCAGAAGATTTGAGCAGTTCTATAATTTCCCAGTTTGTGTTGATCCTCCATATGTCACCTTTTATGGTTAAATTAACAAAGCATCAATGGATACAAAATTCTTTTTTTTAATATATCTAAGCATCAAAGGATTTGACACAGCTTCTGCCCTATTCTTTCTCATACAAAACTCGTTTACTGATAAAATTGACTGATTTGAATTTATTCCACACTAGACCTATACTACTAAAACATAGAAAGCATAATATTTCTATTAAAATACCATTCTTACAATGCGTGAATACGTAATTTAATGACAAGTTACAGGTGTTTTTACCAACTGTATTGAGCAAAACCCTAATCGAATCATGGTATAGCAAATTCATTAAAATTGTGTGTTCTGAGGTTTTTAAAGGAAGAGAATAAAATGCTACAATCACCTCTGGAAATCATCATTAAATTATAAATTTGTTGTCAAAATCATGTTTTGTTTTTTTTATTATCATGTCTAGATATCTTGCCAGAGTATTTTTAATGATTTAAACATTTTTTAATTTGTGAAAATTCTAATATTTCTGCACAATATTTAGCCCAATAGTATTGTAAGAGAAGAATCTTTTCAATTTAGTTCTCTATTCAAATATGATTATGATTTGTGATGTTTTTTTTAATTTATATACAATACATTTTTTAGTTATGTCCATCAAACTTTTGTATATACTTCATGTTTAGTTGTTTTTTACAAATCAAGTTTTTAAATATCGTCTCAAATTCAATATGTTTATTAGAACATGTAAATTATGTTTTATTTTATTCAATAATTATACAATATTGATTTCTAATCGAATAATGGCAGCTTTTGGAATAACTAAAAAGCACTGAACAAATAAAAAATTATTTTGTTATACAAGCCCAAAATCAAAACATTTCTTGCTTCTACTTATTCAACAAGTGCTCAAAAAAGCCTGTTCTATTTAACTATACGAAATTACAACTAAGAAGCTCTCTTTAACACATTATAAACTATTATAAAAATGATTCATATGTGACTTGTGGACAACCACTAATGGAGAACTGGAAATTAGTGGAGATCATCATTTAAGAGATGTAAGTCGATCATACTAATCAAATAGATTCTATTTGCCTTAGCTCCAAAAAAAGTAGGACATCACCTCTTTCTGAAGAAGTTCCCTCCTTGAGGGTTTTGATGTTATTCTCTGGATAAAATCGTATCTTTAAAAATGATGTTTAAAGTGCAGTTTAGTGGAATGTATTATGAGATTTTTGTGGGCAATTCAGGAGTACCTCAAGGATCAAACTGAATCCTCTGTTTTTTATTTATGACATAAAAATATATTTTACTTTGAAATTTAGCTATATGGTGAATTAAGTGTTGTTCTACGATTTGTATGAGTGTCAGACCATGGTAGCTATATTTACTTGTAATAAGAACATGAAGAAAAAGCACATCATGCAGAATCTTGGTATTCTTGTAGATTTCAAACTGATATTGGAGCTGTGCCGTTTTAAAACATAGGTTATTTTAAATAATATCTCCCTGTTTTCTTTCATCACTTATTTAAAATCCAATCACTGGACCTCAGAAAGATTATCCCGGTTAATAGATTTCTCCATCCTTTCTGCTGAATCAAATCTGCAACATTAAAAAATTTGGATTTTCTATTTCATAAAGAGTAATGTCTATTTAAATGTTCTGACTGCATATGATCCCGTTCTCAGGCCGTGGTGACATATAACCCACATCACAAGAATAATTACATTAAACATTTTAAAATATTTGTTAGCAATATTTAGCTTGACAATATCCTGGGGGAAGATTCTCTAGCTCTGTTTAAGGAGGGTATTTTTAACTATACCTCCTAAAACACTCATTGTGTCAGACTCTGAAATACTTTTGTATACACACAAAAAAGGCACACATATTACTATTGATGTACTATTAATTTCGCATTACACTTCATCAGGTACAATTTCAATCTGCGTTTACACTGGAAACAAAACATGTTTATAAACATTGTTTCTGGAACTTTTGTTTTTTTTTTAGTATATATATTTATTTATATATATATATAAGACCACCACGTAAATACCACCACGTATATATATATATATATATGTGTGTGTGTGTGTGTGTGTGTGTGTGTGTATGCCACTGCTTTGAAGTCAATAGTCCTATCTTTGTCAATATACCCATACTAATTAAATGAGTGATGACTGCATAAAACATATAATGATGTTCAGTAAAACAGATTATTCTGTGTGTTTTCAGTCTTGTATGAGCCTGTGAAACCACGGAGACGAAACTACGGCAAGAGAGACCTAACGGAAGTCTTGAGGATGATGGAACAAAGCTCCAAGACTGCCTCTGCCCCCACCCACCCCACTGCCATCATGATACTCGGTGCGCTGACACTCCTAACGGTCGTGTCATCTGTTTACGTAGGTTATCATTACTTCAAGCGAAAACCAGATTCAATCCTGCCTCAATCTCTCGTCAAATAGTCTTTGTTCATCTGTTAGCTCATTGTGATTTTAATAGAGACATTTTTCTTCAAGAATCCTTTTGCAATAGAACTGAGATTTTCTAATAACACTTATTGTCAGCAATTGAAGAAAATACAAAATATAATAACTTTGAATTAACAAACCATAACATCAAGGCTCTTACAACTAATTCCAATTTTTTTGACTAGTTTTAGTACTTTGCAATTTAACGAATAATGAAAATATGATTTAATCAAATAGTAAAGAAAGTAATTTTGCAATAGTTTTAATATTTTTAACTGCTCCTCACAGTAATAGTTATAATATTTATCTGTAAGAAATATAAATCAACCTAAATTAATCTCTATATGTAATTTATTGCATTTCCATTTAATTATGCCAAATTTATACTCCTGTTAAGCAATAAATTCATTGAAGAGGTAAAATTAAAATACTTTTGTACTATTCACAATCTGTAAAGTAAGTTTATCCGTTTATCGTATATGTTACTATTATACGAATCCAGCTCAACAGTAATAAGTGTTGGAAGATTGAAGAGTATGAATCTGTAACTTAGCGCTATTATGTATTTTTTGTGATACTACTTAACAATTTGTAATATATCTTTTTTAGTATAGTGTAGGAATTCAATTATCGTTCTTTTATGTGTTCAAATTAAACTGTTATCAATAGAAATAATGATACAAACTCACAGATATTGTATTCTATCTGTGAGAATGGATTGATTTTATTCTGTAACTTCTCTTTTCTGCTTTACTGGAAGGTAAATTAAATGTTACTATAATTAGATACAACTCATTTTATACAAAATTTGCAAATCTTTTCTGCAAAGTGATATATTTGTTTTGTGCATATTTATAGTTTTGCTTCGTAACAGCAAAGTAATAATGCAAGTTACCATTAGTGCCATAATATGAGCGGCATTGAAAGATGTAAGTGAATAATGAGTATAAAGTTTGAAAATGTCTTCTAATTGAAATTGTGATGAGACTAACATAGGTTATGGGTCTCGGGACTTTAAAGCGTGAAATGTTGCAGTAAAATTCAATATTTATCTTCTTTACAAAGTTATCATCAGTATAATAACTGTATCTTTTATATTCCAGTCAGAATAAAGACTAATGAAAGGTATTCATTGCCAATGTAGGTCTTCATTTGTGTCATAATTTGTGGCATTGAATGTGTATTATTTTATTGCATTTTTGTATTTAGACTACTGTAGCTTTTAAGATTTTTGTATATTGTATGATTTGTAATAAAATTCTGTAAGCTCATTAGTTTGTTTTTTATTTACAAGGTGATACTTTGGAAAAGGAAACAGTCTGTATTTTTGCTTTCATGCCCTTACTTTACATGTGCTTCATATAAGCAGATTCAAATTGATTACATTACTTAAAAATTGTACTTATAAAAGTGCATTTTTTCATAAATAAAGGTTACAGGTTTAAATTTCTAAAACGTCAATTGAAAACTTGAGTTATGTTGCTCATCATAATAAAATTTATTAAAAACCAATTATTTTGGTAAACATTATTAAATATGTGCAAACGTTTTAAAACAACAGCTATAACCATTAAAAATGTGAACACTTAACAGTACACTACACTTTTTCAAACTTGTACCAAATTTATGGACTTTGAATATTTAGAACAAATCCAGTTTTTCAACAATAGTATTATTTGTTGAGAGACTAAATAAAGACCCTGTTTTTAGTCGTGAATAGTATCTCTTTCTGTGCACTAGGAAACGTTTTGGATTTCAACATAACTATACCAACTTCATCCACACGCCGGCACTACAATGATGAGAGTTTGGGGATTCTGAATATGTTTCTTGCTAATCAAGACTGAATACAGGTTTTGAGCTGGCAGAAGAAGCTTATGATATCTTTCTTTATATATCGACAGCATCCCTTAACGAAGCATGTCCTTTGAGAAAATCTCATGAGAGATCCATCTCTTCAGTAAAATTCAAGTATGATGTTGAAGCAAGAAATCTGAAAGAGCAATTCCTGCAGATCCAGGACAGGTACCCGTTTCACAGCATAGAAGAAAAGATCAGGGCAAATCACCTTAAAAAACTTGTGACTTGAAGCTAAAGGTTTTACGATGACAAGCAAGTACCGACTATCTGTCAATAAAAACAACTATATGGACCCTGGTAAACAGTGAAAGGAAAAAGAAAAACTCTAACTTAGCCTTAACCACATCATGATTTCCAATTCAAACATTGAGGACACAACAGAAATTCCTTATAAATTTCATACATTTTTTACTTCTATATCAAATGAAACACTAATAATTAATCTTCTGGAAAATCCTGCAGTAAGAAAAATATTTCCCCTGAATATCAGGATACCACTAACTGTGCTACAATTACCTCTGAAGGAGGATTGAAAACAATAATAACAAAAATCAAATCCAAACCCTTTGCCGGTCTAGATGAATACTCTTCTATGATGGTTTTGGTTGCATGGAGGAGTTACTCCCTCCCTTACTTCACATCGTTAACCTCAGTTTAAGTGAGGGTTGTTTCCCAAGTAAGTTGGAAACTGCAAATGTCTTGTACAAAACAAGAAGAATGGGTGATATGGAGAACTAGAGACCGATATCACTGACCTCAACCTTAGCGAAAATAATAGAGAAGGTTGTTCTTGTAACAATTTTTGTACACTTGAGAGTAAACAAAAATAACAAAAAAACAAGTCAACAACTTGTTTTAACAAGTCAACATGGGTTCCTTCCAAACAGATCAAGCTCTACTGTTTTGCTTAACTGTGTATCTTGTTGAATTGAACTTAGAGAAACTGGAAGGTGATAATTTCATAAGAATCCATCTAGACATGAGTAAGATATTTGGTTGACTCAGCCACAAGCTTATTTTAGACAAACTTGGACATTTTGGCTTTGATGGAACAGTATGGCATTGGTTCAGAAGTTGTCTGGAGGGTCGTTAACAGCTGGTGAAATTAAAGGAGTCTAGGAATGGAGCAAGATCTACGAAACTTCCCATCACCATAGACCCCAGGGTTCTGTCCTGGACCCAGTGATGTTCATACTGTCGGAAGCTTTGACCTTCCTTATTTTACAGATGAATACTGTTGAATCGTGATATATGCTGACGGACTCTGTCCTTGTGACTTCATCAAGAGTTGTAGAGGATCTTGAAGTGCAGACATACATAGCTTTCAACATGGCTCTTGACTATTAAAGCTCCAATGATCTTGTTCTAAATGAAAGCAAAAGTGTACAAATAAACTTTGGAAGCAAGAGAGATAACATCCATGCTCTTCCTAATTTACAATATGCTAAGTCAACTAAGCATCTAAGAGTCATACTGGACAACCATATTTCCTGGGCAAATCATACTGACCTATTACGCAGCAAGTTGAGCAGCTCACTTATTGTCTTGAGACAATTTTGGCTATAGCCTCACCTCAGGCAGCTAAGACTAGCTATCTTGCGCTCTTCAAGGGACACTTAAGGTATGGCATTGTGCTTTGGGGGTCCCATCACACAACCACCTTGAGCGAGTGCTGATAATGCAGAAGGAGGCTGTGAGGTTGCTGCATGGTCTAGAGAAAAGGAAAAGATGCAGAGATACCTTTAAGGGTGAAATATTAACTATAGTGGGCATTTGTCTATTGGAATCCATCTGCCTAGCTAATTCAAAAGGCCTTGTATGGAATGGACACTTCCATTCTTATGGTACTAGGTATGCAAATGACAAACTTAGTTTCTCACAGGGCTGAAAGATTTTAAAAGAAGCCGACAAATCAATTGGCTACAATAAAATGAAATACAAAACAATCAAACAACAACAAATTAATCAATCGTTTGTCTATTGGCTGGGAATTCTACAATAGACAGCCTGCTGAAATCAAGCAGTTTCAGAGTACATCATTAGTGTCTTCTTCAAAAACCTTTTTACAACATAGCAGAGTATCTGGTCTGGCCCAACAACTTCTCATGTATCAAACTACCCAATTTGTATTGTATAACACCATTCTCTATTTTGATAATTGTAAAATAAAGTTTATCTCTCTGAATATATACAGTAACTTTATAAACAGAATACACAGTACCACAAAAGCAATTGAAGTTTTAAATCTCCTCATAACGTTATTGACAGTAAAGATGATCAAAATAAACTAAACAATTAACTTTAAAACATCTTTTATTGGAATCACAAAATAAGACAAGCAATAAGTAATATTTCTGAAATAATAAAAAATGTGCGAGTCCCAATCACTTTATACAATATCAGAAATTACAACATCAATATATATATATATATATATATATATATATATATATATATATATATATGTGTGTGTGTGTGTGTGTGTATGTGTGTTTACGTTCTCAATATATAAGTATATATATGGTAAACTTAAAATGGTAAAAATATATGTTTAAAGATTTCCATTACTTCAATACAAACACTTTTAGTGATCAGTAAACACTGTCAGTCCTAAAAAATCCGAAGAGCGACTTGAAATGACATTATCTGTGACTGTAACAATTACCAATCTAGTCATCCTGCTTAACAGTACTAGAACTTTTTGGTATGTTTAGTAAACCGTTCTGATGGAACAGGAAGTTCTAAATAAATTATCTGTTCCGGTTCATAATGTCCTGGAGGAACTCTTACAGTTCTTTGAGCACATCTCTATATCCCACACCAGAGTGCTCCATGCATCAGTTCCCTTGTGTTTTGGATCTGTCTGTATACCACCGGTTCATAGTGAAGAAGAGCCCATTGATCTCATCCTCTCTACAGGGAATGCATACTAAAAATTATCTACTGGAGGAGTACTTAGTTCTCATGTGATCTGATATCATGTCTAAAACCCATTTACCTCCTGAGTAATTGTGGTATGTCTTCTGAAGATACCAGAGTTTTTAACATTGTAGTATGACTTACTGTAATAGAATATTCCTGTAAAAATTTCAATTCATACTTTAAACCAAAGCTCAGAAGCATTTCTTTACACATGCTATCTGAGTATGACATGAGTATCTGTGTACATTGATACGAGTATATATAATTTGTTATTAGCAAATTCTCAAAAAAATATTGATTTGAGGTCACCCTCGAGGGAACACAACCCCCTTGAATATGGAAAGGTAGTTTACCAAAACTTTGTTTGGAAAATTTTCAAGATTTTTCTAACAATTTGCCTCAAATTGAATGGAGTCAAAGTTGACAGAAAAAGTAGAAATAAAACTTTATCATCCCGTTTTATGAATAAGGGATTCAGTAAAATGATTTTAACTGCCTTAAGGTACAACTTGAAACTCACAGGTTTTTGAATAACAACTTACTGTTTGGCTGGGTCATGTTCTATATCATTTCATCACTTCAAAGCCATAAATGTTTGGACGCTTAGATTAAGCAGGTTCAGTCCTGTATTTATGTGATAAGTCCCCTGTATAACCTATCATCTAATACCTGTTTCACATTTATATGTTTTCTTTCATTTATATTTTTAAGTGATTATTATTTTATAACATTTAAAGTTAATAAAACATACTTTATATTTTTTTAAGTAAAATATTAACAAAATATGTTCATACTTAAAAAATGGGAATTAAACTCAAAACTTTGGTACATATTTATATATTTTTCAACTCTTCTGGATATCAATTCAAAAACAATATTTCACATGGTTCTTATTTATTGTCATCTTTATTTACATTTTTTTACAGATTAGTAAGCATAATAGCATTACATTTTATAAGAAACTAGCGGGCCCGGCGCGCTTTGCTGCGCATTTCAATAATTTTTTGCAAAAGTTGCCCGCGGCTTCGCACGCAATTTCCCGTTGAAAACAGTACACTATATTCACTTATTCTTTTTCTATCACATTCTAAACATTGCTGAGATAATTGATAGTCGTTCCATCGTGAGCCTCTTGGGCGTATTATGAAGGTATGTACCATATTCCTGCCTCTATCTAGCTGTTACCCACGGCTTCGCACGCAAATCTTAAGAACCGAAGTCCTTATATTACTTAGTAAATTTTTTTTTTACTATAATAAATTTTAGATTAAATTAGTTATATCTCCGATGCCACGATTGAGCTTGCTTTGTTGTCTCGATCGAGAGAATATGTACACACGGAGTTTTGAGAACCATACTTCTGTCAAAAAAAACAACTAAGGTTGATTTTATAACATTCTTTATATTTGTAGCCAACGTAAGATAGTAATTATGATATCTGCATTACTCTTCTGATCAAGCATGAGCATGGTTTATATTAAATAAATATTGCAGTTAAAGGTGAATTTTTACGTCAAATTTGAATTGTATTATCTGGATAGTAAAGTCTATGTTTAACAGTGATTGCAAAAACAGTTTAAACAAAATTTGTCGTTTCTCTTAAGCTTACTCTATGCTTTAAAACTATAAGTGTAATATATGTTTACAAAGAACAGCTGATTAAAAATTTGAAAAGACGTTAACATATGTTTGCTGCAATGCATTTCTTATGGGTATTTCTGTAACCAGTGGGGCGGAATCCTGAATCGGGAAAGGGATGGGCATAGCTTATAAACCTTCTCGGTGGAAAAATACATATACGTACAAATTTTCATCATGATCGGTCCAATAGTTCACGATTCCATAAAGGACAAACACACAAACATTCATTTTTATATATATAGAAGACAAAGTAAATGTAAACTGTAAGTTAACACCATAATCAGGTATAGTGTGTAGGTTTTACTATTTCAGATTTTCTGTAGAGTAGAAGGGTCTTTCCACCAGCCAATTTGTCGGTTGCTGCTTAAGCTGGAGCTGTTGGAATTATCTAGGAAATGGTTCACAAACATTCATTTATATATATAGACATATGAAAGTAATTTTTTTAATTCTTATTGAAAAACAAACAGATCCAGACGCTTTTGATTTTTCTTATAAAGTAAATATTCTTGAATGTATCAAACAATGAAGTACCAAAAAATTTGAGATTTTTCTGACTAACCAATTACAATATTTAAAAGTTTGTGCTTTGGCACTTAGTACCAGGGCCATACTCAGCTTTGGTAGGTGCCGTCATGTCTTCAAAACAAAACAGATGTGTGGCAAGGTCTGGCATGAGCCTGCTTAGTAGTTAGTACTTTAGCTTTTCCAGTTTTTAAATATTTTAGATATCACTCTATCAGAAAATAGAGCACTTTATGAGTATTATGAGCACTTAAGTTCGTAAAAATATGGAAAAAATTGGATGTTTGATTCCGGTTATTAAAAGGAATATTTGTTTATTCCCATTTTTGCTGGTAAACCACAGTAAAAATATAGATGCCTTTGATCATTTGGCTTGCTATGAAGATGACATTGAAAATTAAATTAAATGCTCCATCATCTTATGAAGCTAACCAATCCAACTTCCATTATATTTGTTCATTTGTTAGTAACTAACTGAATAATCTTAGGCTTATGCAGTAGTGTCACAACTAGCATCAAAATCTTACTGTTCTCACCCCATCAAAACATTGCTTGCACAACTAATTTCTTGAAATGTATGGAATATTTCATCGTGGTGAGAACAACCTCAATGTTTTCATGTTGGTTATTGAAAAATGTCATATGACAAACATTCACAACACAAAAAGTCTTCTGCTAGCAATATCAGTTCATGAAATAGCTAATATCAAAAGTTCAGGTTAATAAAATTTTGGCTCATACTTTTAGTTGTTGCCCCTTTATTACACTTCCACAGCCGTCCTTTTTTTCCTCTTAGGACAAGAAGCTTATAAATTGCACTTAGTCCTGTAAGAACCTTTGCGCTGCTTCCGGAGTGATAGGATATTCAGGATAGGTAAGGTTATGGAGTAGGGGCCGCCTCCTATCGAGATCCATGAGGAAGAATTAGGGCACTACATCTCAAAGTCATCCTGGAAGAAGGGGAGGCCAGCTCTGAACGAGCCTCTACAGTCAAAGTAGGCAGGGGGTGGCACACCCTTGTTGAGGTTAACAAGAACCTCTGAGGTAAGGGAACAAACCCCACCAACTCCAACAGTCATCTTCCACAGTAGATTAGACCTATCGAATTGCCCATGAACCCCAGAATCTCAAAATTTGCGGTTAGTGATGTGCCGCTACTGAACATCCATAAGGTGGCCCAGATTGAATTGGCACATCGGTTTTTGCTGTGCCCAGTGGTGGGCTCAACTGGTAGGTATAAACCAGCCAGAAGTGATCCCTACTGGGTACACAGCCGTCCTTACAAACCCATACAACCCACCTGCTTTAAGTCACGAACTGGTATCATGCCGTACATTAACTACTTTGTAAAATTATTTAATGTATTGAAATAATCCCAAACAGAGAAAGGTTATACCAATAAAAAATTTTTTTTTTTAATTAATCACAATATAAGTGTTTATAAAGTAATAAAATTATAATTTGAATGTAGCTATATACATTTAGAAATAGTTGCTTTAATGTTTCATTGCTACATTGCAAAACAATAATACAATCGATTTCATGTTGGATTAATACAGTTATCTGGATAACAATACATACCAAAATAACCCTGAGTTTATTGTTAAAAGTGAATAAGACATTTTTTTATTCACACCTCAGTCAATACAGTGTAGTACATAAAAATTCCCTTTCAGAATTTTGTCTGCAGTTTTAAAATGAAAAATGATCATTCAGTTTTGATTTCATTACATTTTTTGCCTTACAAACATTTTAAAATAATTATTAACATTACGTATTTGAATACTTAAGGATCAAACACTAGATCTTCAGATTTTGGGTCACCTATTATTTAAAAATTCATTTAAGTATTTTAAATTATATTTTTCAACTCTTCTATGACAATCTGTTCTCTCGCAATTGGTTTGAGACGTCTCAAATTAAATAGCCTCTAAAATAAACTAAGTTTTAAATAAATGAGCTATCAAGCAGACAAGGGTTTCCCTAAAGTAAGTGTGTATCAGTACATGTTGGTGTCATAGTCATAATAACTAGGAGCACTCGCCAACTATTGTATAGTAAAACTAAAAATAAATCAAAAGGGGATTGATGGAAACTATTGATCATTTTCTGAATATTTTATTTGGAGTTATTAAAAGTGAAGTACAACACACAATTGGTTGAGTTTGTTGTGTCACACAGAAGTCTCTGTCTTGAGAGGTTTCTGAGCTAGAGGTGACTCCAGACAGATTGTTACTGGCCCGTCATTGTTGATGTTAACCACCAGTTCCGCTCCAAACCTTCCCTCTGAAAACAAAATTCATAACAGAATTTCACATAGCAGAATAGAACAGGTGTTTTACTAAAATTTAGTTTCATTTTATTAGTTTGAATCAATTGTTCATAGTTTACATTATTTCTGACGGGTTCAGTTTTTCATCATTCTAAGGCATTGCACTGTTAGGAAATGCAAATGTTACTTGATTCATTTGTATCGTGATATTATAGCTAATAATTAGATTAGGGATATTGAAACTTACAATATTTTTACGTTGTCAACATTGGACACAATTTTATATTCTTGAATTCTGTACTACACGTGTCTTACATTTGGTGAAATTACATCAAAACCTACTTTTTTGTCATTAAAAATAATCTTGAGCAATGAATTATGATTGCAAACACTAATTTACCCATGAGAAAAATATTGTATTGGATTGACAATTCCTCAACAAACTGGAGAAGGAATTCATTACTAATATAAACAATTTTATAAAAGGGATATGCTCTATCTTTCTGTGTAATTTCTGCCCTAGCCGCATACCCGACACTGCCCTCGCTGGACTAGGATTTGGCAGCTAACACGAATATCATCGTCCTGCAGTTAGTAAAGATTACTCAAGAATATCCGTATCCCCACTCTTCATCTGATCATCCTGCAATAGACCCAGAATTAATACCGTTTGTTTGGATGTGTCAACAGTTGCCATCTGGCTGTAATGGTTATCACCTAGCAAACATGCGCTCACTCTTGCACTTGTTGTAGAGCAAAAAATGAACTTATCAGTATGATGTGTGACAACCAGTTGACTAGCAAACTTTAACCCCGTCAACCAGCTGTAAAACAGCATAGTTCAATATCATTTCAGTTAAAACAAGAACAGCTGATTGAACTAGAAAATGTTTGATTTGTGAGATCTTAGCATATTGTGCAGGTGTGACCCATCATTGTTGCACAACTATTTTTAGTTGAACAACCAATCTTCCAGGGCTAATAGCCCTAATCTGATTCAGTACGTGCAATACCACCATCAACCGGAGGTACGAGTTGTATCACTTGTCCATGGTTAATAGCGCTTTGTTTTTGGCTATAATTTCTTTTTTGGTGCCATTCAAACTGTAAGGTCATCACACGTTGGAACTAAATATAAGCATATCATTATAATGGTTTACTGTGGTATTATACAATGTATTGTTGTTATTTAGCATAGTAATTTCATTTTTGATTAGTGCAAGTACATGTGAATGTAACCTTAGATATTATTCTTTAAATTTATATTATTATATTTCAATTATTTTATTATTGTTATATTCAACAATCAGAAAATTTATAGTATGTTGTATCACGTCACAAATAATCTTTTTCACTTAACTTAGACCTCTGAAAAAATTTACTTGAATCTAACCTACACCATGACTATATTATTAGTTATGATTCAATTCAATTCAACTTTTCAATTCAAAAACTTATTTATTTCCAAATAAAGAAATTACAATTCCATAATAGATTAATTTATACTATATATATATTTTTTTTAATATGATTAAAACATAAACATTTCTTAAAATATAGGAAAAAAGTACCCACATAGGCAAGCCTGTGCGTGGGTACTAGTCGTTAAAAAAAGATAGGGCGACCTAAATTGCTGATAAGTTTTAATCATATATAAGACTCAGATATTTAGTATACAAAAAGCACGTACATACATGTGTGAATATATACATATACACACATACATAAACCTTGCTCCCTGTACAGTAGAGTAAAAAGTAAAGTAAAGGGCCAATGTTGGTACAACAGATAAAGGCTTAGGTAAAAAAAAAAAAACTCCTATCATCTGTAACTGGACACAATAACTTTGGCTGTTGCCTCCCCTTTCCAAATCTGTAAGCCAATTAACCAATATATCTCATTTTTATTTTTTGTGTTTTTATGTTTTTAATCAGTTAGTGGTCTCGGAAATTTTCTAATCAAAATTTGCATTATATAATGAGAATGCTTTAATGTTAATGTAAAGCTTTTGTTGATCTGTCTGAGGATATTTACTGAAACCGAACTCCGAGTTCCTTACCTATGGTTAGTTCATATAAAAATTGATTTATTGTTCTTATCTGTATAATTATATAAATGCGAATGTTTGTTTGTATGTTCCGTTATAACTCTGGAACCAATGCACGAAACATCGTGAAATGTTGTACAGTGATTCTACACGTTCCTGGAAGTAACATAGGCATACTTTTAGAGATTTTAATAGTTTATTTCATTAATTTTTTAATTATAAATTGTTGTTGATGGTGTGTTTTATATTGGATCCGACAGACTGCACTACGACACGTAATACAAAGCGAACTGATACTTAACAGCTGATAATACTTTCAGCTGAAGTTCATCAAAGAGGCAGAAACATTTGTTTACATTTAAAATTTAAAACATTTTTATTGTAAAGTGCTTGATCAGTAGTGTTTTTAAATTCAGATTGCATCAATGATCAATTAAGCGAGTTTCAATTAATTAAAATTTTAAATTTCATGTAGCTGCCTAAATAAAAAAATAAATATTCTTATTTTGTTTTTCATGTGATCTATTTGTACTGCTCAATGCATCCGTTTATCAAGCATAATTCCTAGATATTTGTATGAATCGACGTTGCATATAGTGTGACTGTACGACCGACTGTACCGACTGTACAGCTGTACGACCGACCGGCTCTATGACACCTAGCCACTTCGTAACCTGCATGTCTTGCGAGTTTGTGGTTACTCATCTGTAGGCAAGAAGTTTTGTTTGTGATGGCGGGAGATGAAGTGGACTGCTGCTCACCTCCCGCAAAAACGATAAATAAAAAAAATCGTAAATTGGTATTTGGTAAATTGGGTTGTAAATTGGTTAAAAACGATAGTAACAGTGTGCTATGTGAGTCTTTCTGTCACACCTGGCATCACATTGAATGTGTGGATATTTCTGATGAAGATTTTGAGCTTATGCGAGAATTAGGTTTGAAATCCAAATGGGTTTGTGGTGTTTGCATCTCTCGTACGAAATCAGTGAGGGAAACCTGTAACCTGGATAATCTTATCCATTTAACTCAGGCTTTTGACAAACTTTGGTGCAAAATTTGGTTGATGAGTAAAGCAACCTAGTAAAGCAATTTTTAAGGTGTGGAAGTGGCAGGGTCTTCTCTCTTCTCAAGTGCTGTATTTTCATGCGCGCGCACCTGGAAACTGGCTGATCCAAATCTTGTCTTCTTTGATTATTTCGATCAGGCTGAGCTGATCTGACGGACTTCTGACTATCCTTATCACACTCATTTTTTATTTCGTACTACCCTCACCTGTAAGATAAACTTCCCAAAAATCTTCCCAACTATACTCTACTATACTAAACCTAAATTTCTTTCTTTATCCAAGCCAAGGTGGAACAGCATATGCTGAGGGCTGTGTGATCAAGGGTGTGCTTGGTCGTTAATATTCGAACTCTGGATATCTGGCGTTTAAACATAGCCTTCCCCAAGTAGAGCGGGACAATGCTTGGGGTGACCTTTAGATCTCCACTACTCGTGGGAACAAAATGAGTAAAGAAATGTGGGGTCCCCATGTTAAATGATCATCCACACAAACACCCAACAACTTCACATTATCCAACAATTCAATATCAGAATAAATAATGTAATTTATTTGTCTCAGGCTAAAAATTATATGCTGTGTCTTGTTTTCATTCAACAAAAATCCATTGGAGTTAAACCACAATGATGCTTGTTGAATGGATTCCATTGAAATTTGTTTCAATTCATTCAGGTCATTACTACTACTTAAAATGGTTGTGTCGTCTGCATATAATATAGTTTTGGAATTGACTGAGAAAGGTAAGTCATTGATAGCTACCAGAAACAAAAGTGGTCCAAGAACATAGCCTTGAGGAACTCCATACTCAACCAAGAGCTCTCCTGACCACTTTCCCTCGGCAAATACTTTCTGTCTACGATTACTTAAGTATGATTAAAAAAAACCAACAATATTCTCACTTAAACCATAATATTTTAATTTCATAAGGATGTCATTGTGATTTACACAATCAAACGCCCTGCTCAGCTCAAGTCACAGAGAGTGGCCTGAGCAAAGTCTTTGTTTTCAAAAGCATTTAGCACAAATTTAACAAGGCTGTCTATTGCATCAAAGGTGCTTTTTCCTGACCTAAAGGCAAATTGTGACATACTCAAGAAGCCATTAGTTTCCAAAAAAGATGCTAATTTGATCATATATCAAAATTTCAAATAATTTTGACAGTATTGGTATAACACATAGGTTCTCAAAGTGTAGGGTGCGACCCCCAAAGGGGGCGCAATGAAGGTTTAGGCGGTGCCAATGCTTGCTTGAAATATTAATTTAATTTACTTATAAGATAATATATCAAACTTCTTATTTTTAAAATTACAAGTGTATGGTCGCACTTGAATTTAAAAGGGAAAAAGTGGCTGGCTAATAAAATTGTGGAAAGTGTTTAGGCGTATGTCAGTAGGCCTGGTTTGTCCCAACCCTAGTGAAACTACTCATTCGGAAAAACTCCAGACATTCTGTAAGGAGCCCTCTAAAATAACTTCAATTAATTTCTTACATCAGAATGTACAGTCTTTATCAAATAAAGTTCAGCTGCTTGAACAGATTTTTATCTGAGTATGACATAGATTTTCTGTGCATAACAGAACACTGGATGTCGGAAGACGAGTTAAACGAGTACATTACTTATTAATGATAGGCTACTAGTGTCTAATTTTTGTAGAACAACTATTGGTCATGGAGGGACTGCTATTTACTCAAGATACTCTTCTCAACAAGTAAAGGTAAATCAAGCAATTAATAGTTTGTCAGTTGAATTGGACTGTGATCTGTGCTGTGTTGAAGTTGTTGACCTGGACCTAGTGCTGGTTACAGTTTACAGGAGTATGAATGGAGATTTTATTTCTTTTCTCAATACAATGGAAAAAGTACTATCATATATTAATAGACTTGACAAAAAAATCTATAATTTGTGGAGATTTTTAATCTAAAATTTTTAACTAGTGATAAAGACGCAGACCCAGTTTGTGAACCTGTGTCTTACTTAATGGCCTACAACTGACCATTCACGAACCTACTCGAGGTAAAAACTGCTTAGATAATTTTTTTACTTCTTTGACCTTACAAAATTGTGCTGCTACAGTTATATTAACTGTCATGTGAGTGACCATTTGGGACAGCTATTAATTGTTAACAGTACTTATAAGGAAAAATAGCTCTTATCTTGCTAAAAAAGAACTGTCATACATGGGTCCTAGCTTAAAGACTGTTCCTATTCTAAGTGACTCTAACATCAATGTATTCAATTTTACCTTGCCAAAGAAAAATGGAGTGATATTTTATTTGCTAAAACTAGTGTAAATGAAATGTTCAATGCTTTTATGCTCACAGTTCGGTAATTACTTTAATTTAAGCTTTAATAAACAGGTTAAGATTAAAAGGAAAAATACAGTAAATATTGGTTCTAAGGCTAATGTAGAGTGGTACACTGATGAGCTGTGTGCTAAAAAAGAAAGGCTTCACTTACTTTATGAACATTTAAAATCTTCAAAAGGGCATGAGTTTGAAATGTATAATGTATTGTAACAAATCTGAAAAAAAAGATTATCGCAAGCAAAATTAAACACACAAAAAAACAATATAATTCTAAACTAGTAAAGGAGTCAGGAAATCAGAGCAAAACCCTTTGGCAGATTGTAAATAAAAGTAGGAAAAGGTGAAACTAAAACAAAAGACCCAAATATTTTTTCATCAGATGAATATAAACAGGTTTTTTATTAACATAGCCAGTAATGTAAAGCCGAAATTAAACAGTGTAGCAGCTAATGGGCTTAAAGCAATGCAGTATGTAAATAATTGCAAGGTACCTGAGCATATGGTAGGGTTAAGTTTTAGCTATGTAACTGAAAAAAATTGTCTTGGATGCAGTTAGTCATTTGTCTAGTAAGTATAGTAAGGACCATTATGGCTTGAGTAACGTTTTACTGAAAAAAATAATAGATTTGTATTTCGAATCCTTTGACAAGGCTAATCAATTTATGTTTGGCCCAAGGAATTTTCCCAGATTGCTTAAAAATAAGCAAGGTCATTCCTATATTTAAGAAAGGTAAAAAAGATGACTTGAATAATTATAGGCCTATAACGGTAGTTCCTGTCTTTTCTAAGGTCTTAGAGTTAATCATAGGCAAACAATTAATGTTTTAATTTTGAATTGAATAGGCTAATATGTAACAATCAGTTTGGCTATAGAAATGGGTTTATCTACCACACATGCCCTTATAAAGCTAGTTGAGGGTATACATGATTGTTTTGAGGTAAGGACCTTGCTGCGGTCACGTTCTGTGACCTCAGCAAGGCCTTTTGATTGTGTTTCACACGATCTTATAGTTTCTAAGCTTGAGTATTTTAGGGTAAAGGGTGTGGCTCTTCAAATCTTTCAATCCTACCTTGAGAACAGAGTACAATATGTACAAGACAGTAATGAATCCTCATGTCTCTTGCCTGTCACGTGCGGTGTTCCGCAGGGATCTGTTTTGGGTCCTTTATTATTTATTATTATGGTTAACGACCTCAGTAGTAATATTCCTGCGGAGATTATTCTCTATGCAGATGACACTACTGTCTTAAATAGGCATGAATAGTGAAAGTCTGGCATTAGAAAATGCTAAATATAATCAAAACCCTCATTGAGAATTGGTTTGGCTGCTAACGAACTAGTGTTAAACAAGGAAAAAACCAAAACTGTACTTTTTTCTCTTAAAGAAAAAAATATGAACTTAGATAGTCCAATGTTCTTAGGATTAACTTTAGACCCCAACCCTTAATTGGCACCAACACATATCTGTCCTCAAAAGTAGGCTTAGTAAAAGCATTTACGCTTTAAAAAGGTTAAGTGGTGAGTTGGAAAGGGAAGGCCTGAGGCAGCCTATTTTGGTTTTATTTCATGCCCATATGTCTTATGGTTTAATAGTATGGGGTGGTGCTCCCAAGTCAGAAGATATATTTGTTGCACAAAAAAAAAGCTATAAGAGTAATTACTGGTTCCCATAGAATTAGCCCATTGTAAACAATTATTTATTGAATTAAGAATATTGACTTTACATTCCATATACATATTTCAGTGTCTCATGTACTTGAGAGCTAATTTAGACAAGGTACATACAAGAAGCTCCATTCATTCCCACAATACTAGATCTGCAAATTTAATTAATTTACCACAAAATAGGCTATTAAAAAGTGAAAGAAATCCCATAGTTATATCAAGCCGATTAATGAATAAGTTACCCGACCCAGTCAAGAATTTAGAAAATGATAAATTTAAAATCTGTATCATAAATTTTTTATTAAAAAAATCCGTTTTATAAAGTGGAAGAATTTCTTTCTGAGAGTTGGTCCGAATTGGATTTTAGCCTGACCTGACGCTTTCAAAGAATCTTTTGTCACTTTGTTGCTAAACAAATATATGTTTAAGTAAAATAATATCTATTTATTGTAATGTCCAATGTGTTGTTTATTATAATGTTTAAGTTAGGCCTGTTTGTAATTTATAAAATGCTATTTTGATTAAAATATTTACTAGTATTGTAATACTATATTGCTGTTATTTTATATTATAGGGCCTACTGTAGTCTTAAAATAGTCCATTGGCTTAGGTTATATTTATGTAAACAAATGGCTTGTGTGTAGAAATATTAATCTCCATAGTTACATGACTTGCCTATGTATTCTATGGAATATCTTGTGGTGAATAAAGATTCTATTCTATTCTATTATATTAAGTCATCTTAGTAATAGTGCCAGATATTTTATTTTTATTAGTTTATCGGCAGTAAAATATTTTGAGTGTATACCGAAATGTTTTCAGTACAGCACTGGAGATGCCTCGCGTTAGCGCCTGGTTGTTGTGGTTTCCACATTACTCGTGAAGTACAACCGTAATTCACTAGGTTTTACAAAAATAATAAATGGCCAAGAACGGCCCCAGTGCGTAATGTGTTTAGTCGTCCTGGCCTCTGACAGCATGAAACCTATCAAACTAAAAAGACATCTTGACTCCACTTAATCCAGGTGTAGGCCAATCTTCCTTTCTTCACCAGAGACCTTGCCATCCATAACACCAACTTGTTGTGGAAAGTTAAATGCTTGTTCATAAAACCGATGGAAGTGACCCGCGACAGATCTTTTGTGTTCACCCTCTTCTGTTTCGCCGCTGCCAGCCATTCTGCTCGCCGAGGTCTCGAAATAAACTGCGCTACTATGGAATTGCTACGCCCTGGCAGCCTGTGCACTATACTTAAGTCCTGTTTAGCATAGGAAACGCCAATAACATTAGCATGTGTCTCTGTAGAGCATGTTTATGCGTTCTAACGGCATAAACATTTTCATTTTTGTCACGGAACACCTCTTATTTCTATGTTTCTATTCCGTGAATACTGTTGCAATTCATGCACCTCATATTGTATATCGAACACCTTTTTAAAAACATTTCTATTTTCGGCCTTAAAAACTTCACAATCCGCCTTTAATACAGCATCTCGGCTTCCACCACAGAGAGCTTGGTTCTCACGTTATCCAGTGATTCCTCAACATAAATCATGGTGGCCTCCAGATTCACGAAGCTCTTGGGTTTTTTTAGCAAGATTGTGCCATGTCGTCCTGTTTATTTTTAAAAACCTTTAATATGTAGGGAATCCTCACTATCAGAACAACCTGGGAGGGTCGATGAGTCTTCAGAAGATTCATCACAACAACAGCTAGAAGAGTCATTATTTCACATTCTCTACAACTTATTCACGGTCCGGAGTCAGCAGCAAGCTGCATGAAATGCGGAGCTACATTCAACGCACTGGGCCATTTCTTTTGGTTTGGAAAACCCGGAGTTGCAATATGCACACAACACAATGAAAAGATTTTCAGAACGCACTGACAATAAAAGTTTAACTTATTATATTCCACGATAATTAATATAAATAATATTGTACTCTTAATTCTATCTAGAACTTTTGTACAACAAGGTGTTGCAATACAATGGTGTTAAAAAATAAATAATTAATAATAATAAATAAATAAAAATGTTTATCTTGGTCGAGCGTTCATCAAAGTACAATCTCTGCTTTTCATGACAACTCCTGTCAAAGTATACAAAACTCATTTCATATATATGTATATCTACATGAAATAAATAAATAAATAAATAAATAAAATATATATATATATATATAAGTAGATATGAATGTAAGGGTTCTAGCTCACTTTTGGGACAGTCAGAAAATCAACGTAAAATACTGTTTAAAGGACAATAAACTAATCTGTAACTCACGAATGAAAAATTAACCGAATCTATAGCCGTTTTACTGTTCATTGTAGGCTTCTAATTTATAAGCTGTTTTAATGAAAAAATCCAGAAATCTTAATAAAAAATCTATAAACGGAAATAATGAAATTTGCTAACAATCACTCGAGAAGTCGGGGAGAATGTGAGTAAAACCGCATTCTTTTCACGAGGTTCTTCATTTACTTTCTCCAAAATGTACTATAAAATCATCAAAGATTTCAGGTTTAAAATCGTAGTCAAATTCAATGTCCAAATAGTGAAAGATTATAGGTAAAATCTTCTCATAATAAACGTGTGTATTTAAAACCTACAAACCTAATGTATTCTTTGAAAAGGAAAATAATTTTGTCAACGGTTCCAAGAGATAAGTAAAAATTTTTATTCTGTTTTCTAAATTCTGTAACAAAATGTGTTTTGCTTCTTGTCTCCATATTGTAATTTCATAAGCAGGTTATTCAAATATGTTAATTTATTTCGAAATTTCCTAGGCTTAGGTCTTTCGTACAAAATTAAATTACAATCTCTACAAACTAATCTTTTATCAATAATTTCTCCTCTATTATAACACTTGTAACAGTTGGCATTATACTCTTCCATTTACAAAAAGAATAAATGGAAGCTATGGAACTAAGTCTGCCGAGATATAAATTTTTCAGCGCAAATGTTTATGTTTATATTTCAACTACCGAGATAAAAAGAAATGATTTTATTTTATTATTCAACTATTTAGGATATTTTGTCTATGATTACAAAGATTATTACGGAAGAAATCGAGATTTTTCATCAGCGAAAGAGTATATTTTTAAAGTTTTAGAAGGAATGAAAGAGAACAATATGAACATCATTAACTACTGAATTTCTCTAATATCGTTCTTAATCACATCATAGGCTAAAAATTTCTCAGAAACCACAACCACATAACAAATCGCGTTTGTAACAGCATTTTGAAAATCCATATTGATAATTATATCGTTCTTTGAACCAGAAATATTTGTCAAACTCTTTGTTGTATCAATGACATAAATAGGTCTATTCGCTAAAAATTCTTTAGGATTGTAATACATTTCCATATTTTTGTAGTAAACTTTCTTAAAATCTTGATACATCTGATACATGATTCTGAAAAGACCACCGGAAATGTTTAAATTTTGTAATTCATCTGGATAATAAAGAACCATTCAATTTTACTCTGATATTTTTCACATTCAAACTATCGAACTTTGAAGGATTTTTTTCTTGATTATTCTGTCTATCTGTTTGAAAACCAATGATAATGAACTTGGGATTGAAGATATTTCTATAAATATTTGTGATATCGAATGAATAAGTTGTTCCGGAAATACCTTTTTGCTCAATACATTGCCAATCTAGAAAATTAAACGTGATGTTTTGAGATTTTATAATTTCATCAATCAACTGAATTTTACTCGTGGTTTTGTAATCAATCATCGGAACTCTAATGAAAAACTCGTTAATTGTAATTTTGCCATCAACAGGCATAACATTTTCCAGTTGCAGTCTTCAGAATCACATCATCGTCTTCTGCTCTTATAAAACTTAGATAAAATCCTCCTTTATAGATCGGAATAGTAACATTTTCAAAAAATCCTAAGCCGAAATGTGCTAAATCACCGACCGCTTCAAATTGTCCAAATTTAAAAGTTGATTCAAAACTGTTTGAAAATACATCACTTTTGGAATAACAAATAGTTCCTTTAATTGTGCTTAATTGGCCACAGTTTTCGACTTCTTCTATCAATTTATTGTGTTTTCTTACTTCAATCTTAGAAAATAAAAACGGTATAAAAATTATCGATTAATCTAACATTATCAGTTCCAAGATATGCTTGACCATCTTGTTTTGTTAAAGTTCCAGAAATATAAAACTGGAAGTTAGACGAGCAAAAGTTATCTCCAAAATCAATATTAAACTCAGTTCTTTTATTCGGTTCATTCAAATGTTGTTTACTAATTGGATAGAAATTTTTAAACTCCGCCCTTTCAATATCACTAGCATACTTTCTGTAGTCCACCATTTAATAAGAGAAAATTTAAACATCATGTATAAGAAAGATATCATTTTTTCATCGATCTAATGTACGTTTTTATAAGAAAAGATATAAATTAGAGTCATTTTTTTAATGATCTACTTCGTCATATTCAGGATTCTCTTCCTTAAATTTTGCAATTTCGGCCACATATTTCAATAAAATCTGCACAGGATAGTAACCGCTATCTATAATATTGTTCCAATCAACTGTATCTTTATTTTCATCCAAAAACTTTAGACTCAAGTGTTGATAGAGACAAAGAACAGACATATGATCTTTTAATTGATAATGTATATTTTCTTGAATGAACTCTGGGGACAGAGTTTGATATTTAGCAATGTTATACCAATTCAATTTGTTTACGTATAATCTCATCATATCTTCGGATAATTCATATTTTTGAGAAATGTCATCCCAATGTTCTTTTTTCAAATCTCTTTCGTGTTGCATGATAAAAAGATCGAAAGCACTGTAATGTCCCGCCATCTCTATATATTAAGAAAAAAATTTCAAGTTTTTATAAATTGACTCTTTTTTGAGTTACATTCAGCACATTTTCCCGAAATTCTTTTAACTCCATTGATGTTTGCATAGTATTTTATATCATTTGTTGCAGTTTTTTCTTTACATCTCACACAATATATGAGCGCCATTTATATAAGGAAATTTTATCATGCATAAAACCCTACGCGAATACCTATTTCAGTAAGATCTTCCTCCATATTATTAAGTTTTTTTTTCTAATTTTTGAAATTTGACAGCATAAGAATCATTGTATTCAACAAATTTATGACCAATATTCTCAAAAGTTTTCGTAGCATCTAAACTAAACTTATCAAAAGACTCTTTTAAATTTAGTAAGTTTTTCATTAATTTCACCAACATCGTCTACTGATCTTCTATTTCTGGCTTCTAACTTATCATAGACTTCTGTCGTAAAATCTTTAACATGCTGTTTATGATTCTCATAATTTTGTTTTAGTTCATTAAACATTTTAATAGGATCTTCTAATTGAATCATTACAACAACATCAAATGGATTAATTCCTTTACTAACACCGCTAATTCTTTTTCCTTTAAAATCTAAGGCATTTTTAACATTCGGATCATGTAAATCAACAATATCGATGTTTTCTGATAATTTTAGAGGTTTTAAAATTTGTTCTTTAACAACAACATCATGTTTGTCAATACCAGGTCGAACACCGACAATTCTTTTTTTATTAGCCAAACTAACATAATTCTTTTCAACTTTGATCGCTTCAGTAATTTTATCAGCTTTTTCGATATGAGACATTAAATTGGTAAATAATTTTTTTTACACCATCATCAACTTCTTTTTCCAATGTTTTTTATTTTATCAGCAACTTCATTTGAACTCATGAAATTTGCAAGTTTGTTATCATATTCTGCTTTTAAAATCTTCAATCTCGACAGCAAACATATCTGAATCTGGAAGGTTTTGTAATAAATTTTCTAACTTGTTATCAAACTCATTTCTCAAACTATCAAAATTCAAACTATTATCTACATTTTGAATAATTTGTGTACCAAATACGTCAAAAATATTTTGTGAATCCATATTTATTAAGCAATAATTTGTTAACAACTTCTTTAAAATCTTTACCATTACTCAGTTCATTCAAAACAAAAACACACAAATGTCCACAAATTGGGGGATCTTTATAGTCTTGAATCTGAGAGTCATTGTAGTAGACGCTTGATTTTTTCAAATATTTGATCAATTCTATAGGTGGTTTGTCCTCAATTCTTCCATACGAATCAAAATAACATGCATTCTTATCATTTTTATAATAACAAACCCAATGCGTTCCACTCCCCAAAATCGAGTCTAAATTCACAATTCCACATTCAAATTTCTTAACTTTTTCGGGTAATGTATCTCTCATGAAAATTCCTCTAAAATGTTTAATATTTTTGCAGATTTCTTCCAATTCTCCGAATGTTAAGGGTTCAAATTTTTTTTAATGTTTGATTTCACGTAATTCAAAGTTTTTTCATCTAATCCAGATCCTGTAACATCTTCCAACTCTTTATCTAACCAATTTAAAATGTTTTCGAACAATAGGAATCACATCTTTTTTAACGATTGGAGCAGCTTTACGAACATAAGGAACAACATTTTTAACAACTGGAATATTTTCTCCAAAATCTAATAAATCTTTCAAAAGTCCACCATTTTTAAGTTCTTTCAACTGATTATAAGAAAATTCTATTCTGGTTCCTTTATTGTTTTTCTTATGTTTTTCGAGTTTATTGTATTGTCTATTTGTTAAAAATATCTTATCTTCGCCATTTTTTAGTTGATCTATTTTAAATTGAATACTAACGGGTATTTTTTTCTTAAAAGCGGATTTTTAATTTTTTCTTTCTGATTTTTGCTGAAATTTACGTTCACCTCCATTTATATAGTTAAAATTTCAAGTTCTCTTCAATTCCCATTCCTAGTTTTCTCTTCAAAAACATTGCTCCAACTGATGGAAGTGCAACAAATCTTTCACCTAAACTAGCATCTTTTGATAAAAATCTATCCATTGCCTTATCTTGCAAAATTTTATCTGCTATATGTCTGGAATTTGTGTCTCTATGTTTTGCATAAAAAATATCGTGTTCCATAGCAGCTTGATCTAATTTATTTATACCAGGATCTCCTCTTTGTAGTCTTTTTTCGAGTTTTGTGCCAGGCCCCAGATACTGATAAGTTGGTACGTGTAATTCAAAAGGTAAATTGTTGATAAAATCATTCAAAAGTCCGCTACCTTCAATCATAGATGAACTTATTGCCGGCAAAACTCGTTTTAAATATTTAATTCCATCAGGTTTTTCAATCATTTCATCAAGTTTGTTCGAAATAAAATCTTTAATCGCTTTCTTTTCGTTCAAAAAATTGTTGTTTCCAGCCTTTTCTTGAGCATAAATATAATTTATAATTCCATCGAGTTTTGTAAAATCGTCGATATATCTGTACTCAATCTTATTATCATTGTATTTTCTTACACCTGACCCTTCGATTCGTTTTTTTTCCCCAAATTGGTTTAATTAATTTAATATATTTTTTACCTCTACTTGACTTAGGCTTCTTAGTAGATGGATCATTATTTTTGTAAATTGAGTCAGATTCCCATAAAATTTCTGTATACTTTTTCAAATCTTCTTCAGAATATAAATTATCTTTTGGAACGTCATTGTCTGTTAATAATCTCCATAAACCTTGAGTACCTTCGTACATTTTTTCATTAATAATTATATCATTTTGTTCAAAATTAACGGGTAAATTTCCAATCATAAAACTTTTCTTTTTTCTATCCCAATACAAACCAAATTTATCATCCTTCGCTCTAGGAAGAAATTTTTTACCAATTTCACCAATTATTATATCCGTTGTTCCAGGACTTATTGGTTCAACTATGGTAGAGTCTTCAATGATTCGAGGTCTAAATGGTGTTGAAGATGGTAATTTTGGCAATTCAAACTCAGATTCTGGAATCGAAATATCGGCAAATTGTCGTACAACTGGAACCAAATTCATTAAATTTTGATTATCGCTTAAAAACATTTTCAATTTTGCCCTCAACATTTTTTATTGCAGAAGTTACAGGTTGATTAATTTTTTGAATAAGTTCTTGTTCTTCTTCATCAATTCGAATCTGTTCTTTAAATTCTTTGATTAATTTCTTTTCGATTTGATCAAGTTTTTTCGCTTCTTCAGAAGTTACGTTCACCATTTATTTAGGAAAATTTTGAAACGTGGAACACGAAACGTGGAACGTAAAAACGTGAACGTGGAACGTAAAAACGTGAACGTGGAACGTAAAAACGTGAACGTGGAACGTAAAAAACGTGAACAGATTTACCGTTTTTCAGTTGTTTTCATAATGTAAATAAAAAGTAAAGATAATGTAAAAATAATTGTAACAAATATTTTATCAAGTAGATTTGCCAGACCACTGAGCAGCATTTATATTAGAAAATTTATTCAAATATTTACCATTTTTAGGCTTCAAAGTTAGATTAATAGTTAAAAATCCGTAGTCTTCCTTCCAAATTTTATCACACAGCTCATTAAATTGGTTAAAACTCATATCAGATCCCACATAATTGTTATAAATCTTTCTCGAATAGTGATCATCTTGCTTAAAAATACACAACATATTCAGATTATTTCTTATAACTTGTTTATCAACCTTTGAAAAGCATTGGGAAAGATAGATACAAGATATGTTTTTTGTGACGAGACATTACGAAATATTCCTTAATAACGTCCTGATTTTCCAAAATACAATCATCAAAAACGATTAACGAATTGGGTTTACACTCGCTTAATGGAACTATGTCCTCAGAGGCATTATAAAAATGTGATACCTTTTTGCTTAAGTTTTTCTCAATATTTTCAAATCTCTCTTGCAATTTTTTATAAGCGTCTTGTTCTAAAGATTTACTAAAAACATACAAATTGGAATAAGGAATCAACCTATTGTAGATAAAATTCAATAGTAAAGTTGTTTTTCCACATCCACTTGAACCAACAATTAACAATCTGATTGGTTGATCTTTTTTTTTATTTTCTTCAAACGTTTGAAGTTTTATCTGATCTTTTTGCTTTAAAAATTTCTCCATTTAAATAGCTAAAATGAAGCTGTTCAAGTTGACTTCAGAAAGCTCTAAATTAGTTTTAAACTTGGAACATCCTATACACTTAGAGGAAGAATCAAATTATTTTATCGGTTTAAGCGGTTTTTATTCTGACAATTTTGTAATAAATATTAGTGAAAGTTCTCCTTATTGTATAGGATTTAGTGAGAAGAACATAACAAAATATTATGGTTTAAACAAAGGATATTATACTTTCGATCAAATAAAAAATTCCCTTAAAAATTATCTGAAAACATTCAAACAATCAGATAAATCTTTAAACTTTGACGAAAACAAGTTTGAAATGCAAAAAAATTATCTCTCTAATAAAATTCAAATAAAATCACCAGTAAGAATAATGTTTTCAGCAATTATTGTAGATTTGTTAGGGTTTGTTCAAGAAACTATTGAGCCAAATCAGGTATATTTAGGAAATAAAACGCCAAAATTTAGACCTTTCGATGTAATTGAAGTGCACTGCAATCTCGTTGAACCTAGTTTTGAAAATCATACCGAACATTTACACAAAGAATCTGAAATTTTGTACACTTTTTTCCCAAATGTTGCTTATGGATCAAAAATCAGTGAAAAACCGAATGAAATCGATTATATTCCAATTAGAAAAAATATTAAAAGAATTCAAAAAATCGTTCTAACTATACAAGACTCTGAGGGAAATTTAATAAATAATGAGAGTAAAACAACAATATATTTAAGATTGTCGAAAGAATGATGAATCAAGGGGGGAACGAATCGTTCTTACCTTCAAACTTTCAAAACGAGTTGATAATGATGATAAATACCAATACTTTTATCTAAAAGATAAGGTAGCCCTCGAGGGCCACCTCACAAATATTCACAAAAAATACGAATAAAGACAATGTTAAAGAAAAAATACAAAGAAAAGCTTTGAAAACATAGATTCTGACAAGGGCGTCGATTCGACGCTCTTACAAAAATTTTAGAATATGAAAACACGAGACAAGCAATAATATTAAACGTTGATGATGATAAATCAATGTTTAAAGACATAAATCAAGGGGGTCTATTGAATAGACTACCTTTAAACTTTCCAAAATAACACTGTTTTCGTTAATGAATCTGGACTTTATACTCAAAATAAAAAATTGCTTGTTAAATTTTTTCTATCTAAATGGAGTCAGTTGTAGACCTACTCAATAATCAACTTATATTCAATAACAAACATATCTTTACGATTGTTGACGAAAACAATGTGATCTGGTTTAAGGCTAAAGACGTAGCAAAAATTCTAGAATATGAAAATACTATGCAAACAATCAGAATAAACGTTGACGAAGATGATAAAAACTTCTATTTTAATCTAAATATAAGGGGGGCTATAAATAGCTTACCTTCAAACTTCCAAAATAACACTGTTTTCGTTAATGAATCTGGACTTTATTCTTTAATTTTGAGATCGCATAAACCAGAAGCGAAATTGTTTAAAAATTGGGTTACGAAAGAAGTATTACCTTCCATTAGAAAATATGGTGAGTACAAACTCAAAAACGAAAATAAGCAGTTAAAAGATGAAATAAAACAGTTACAAATTAAAGATGAAATGAAATCATTGAAAATAGAGAATCAAGAATTGCGAATGGAGTTAATGAAACCAGATCTTGTTTGTAAAGATTTTGATAAGAAAAAACACCATGTTTTTGTGTTAATTAAGAAGAATCACATGTGGGAATGGCCTTATTACGTTATCAGAGCTCAGAAACGAGAAATACCAAACCGATTAAAACATCTAAAAATAAATTATCCTGAATTAGAGATTTTGTTCATTGATGACGAACCAAATTCTATCAATCTGTATAACCAAATGAAAGAATCTTTGAATATTTTATACAACGGAAAATCATTTTACTACAAATATGGCAGAATCTCGACTGATTTATAGAATATCTAAATTACACGATGAAAATGTTAAACTCTCGAATTATGATATTTTGTTTGTAAATGTCTTTTAAGACTATAGAATTGTTGAATTTCCCTTCCGCATACGCAATGAACTGGTCCAGCAAAGATTTCTCTAATACATTCTTTACAATATGCTTGTTTTTTATCTTTACTATAATGCCAATTGTTAAATTCAGAAATATTCTTAACTATTTTACAGCGTGTGCATTCTTTCTCTTCTAAAGTTAATTTTTCCATTTTATCATATAATTCTTTTCTATATATTTTTTCACAAGCCTTACAATAAGCTTTCTTTCTATCTTTACTATAATGTCGATTGTAAAATTCAGAAATATTCTTAATTTCTTTACAAATGTGACACTCTTTCTCTTCCAAAGTTAATTTTTCCATTTTATCGTATAATTCTCTTGCATATTTTTTTACGACAATCCTTACAATAATAGTATAATCCATCTTTTTCTAAGCTTATCTTTATGAAATTCTTCAAAATCTTTAAATTCCTGACACTTTATACATTTCTTTTGAGACTCCATTTATATAGAAAAAATCTTTGACTTTCTCAATTCATATTCATAAAACTTTCCGGTTATTTCTTCATTATTTAAATCTTTTATACTATAAGTTACAGGATCTGTGTTATTAATTTGATAAATCACAAAGATTTCTCTTGACCAATTGTTCTTATATTTGTTCGAAAATGTTTGTTTTTTACTAACAATTCTTACATGATCATTGACTTTAAATTTAGTTTTCGTGTGAATTTCTGGTGGAACATACTTGAAAACGGTCTCTAATAACTCCTTTTCTGCATCCTTATCTACGTCTTTGGGCTTCATTTTGATTGTGCTGTGAACTGTATCGTTATAATTGTTTACGATTTTTTGAAGAATATCGATCCATTTAAAGTTTTTATTAATCTCAAAAATTACTTTCATTCTCTCATTTTGAGTTCTGTTATATCTCTCTACAATACTTGATTTCTCTTCGTTTTCAGTATGATAAATCTTAATGTTGTATTTTCTCAAAACTTCGTTAAATTCTTTATTTTTTAAACTCTAAACCCTTATCTGTATGAAGTAGGTTTGGAGGTTTGTGATTGATCCTTATGGCATCTTTTACTATATCTTCGAAAGCTTTTGAAATATCCTTGCCGTTTTTTCTTTTGATAGCTCTTGACCAAGCATATTTTGAGAAAGTATCAATAACATTTAACATATACTTAAATCCATCATTTTGATCTGAATAGTTAGACATTATAACTAAATCTGCTGCCCATAAATCGTCAATTCCTAATGTTATAATTTTTCTCTTTTTAAACTTCTTTCGTACTGGTGCATGAATTTCTCTAGCTTCAATCTCGATTTCTTCCTTATTCTTAGATTCTTTCTTTACTTGTTTTTCATTTGGATTCTTTATAAATTTACTCTTATTTGTCTTACATTTTGAACATTTTGCTGCAATTCTATACAACCCGTTTTGAGTTTGAACGATTTTAGAATCTATATTTTTCGTTTTTTTCTTGCATTTGTGGCAGTGAATCAAATCATCTTCCATTTACATGTCAAAGTTTCCAAGTTTATTTAACTCATCTAATATATCAGATTTTGCTTCATTTTTATAGCCATAAGGTACTGTATCGATCTTATTTTCTAGAACGATTCTCTTATCATCTTTAGCGTTCAGTGCCAGCTTGTTTATGGTAACTGTGTACAATTCATGTTTATAGCTTTTTTATTACAGTCATCTCCCTAAATTCTTCTTTATCTTCGAACAAACATCTCTTCAAGTTTTCGATATTTATTGTTTTATTTACAACGCTTCTCTTAATTCCTTTACACCTAACTGGATTTTTGTCTAGATATTTGTACGAGTACATCTTTGATCTTAAACCACAAAATTCTTCTAATATCTCGCCGTTCAATTCGTCTTTGAATTTTCCAATAACTTTCTTGTTTTTAGTAGCGAAACAGTCGTGATCTTTTGGATAATCGCTCGTATCAAAGTCCTCTATATTTTCTTTAATAATTTTAAAAGGATCTCGTTTCAATTCTAGGAAATAACTGTCTGTATCCATGTAACACAGATTCAAATCTGGATCAAACTTCTTTAATTTGTTGTAATAAAACTCGTACATTAGCAATTTTGAGAGGTCGAGAACTGAAAATCCTATGTAAATCGGTTTTGTTAAATTTAACCTTTTGTTTGTACATGTGACTCGCTATACAGTTGTCGTCAAAGATATTGAAACATTTGAAATTTGTTTTCTTAGCTTGTTTCATTGAAAATTCTTCATTTCCTAGTCTAATATCACATCTGTTTCTCACATTTTCCATAGATTTTCCAAAAACTGAGTTGTTCATTAACTTGTAAAAGTCCTTCTCAAAGTCACTTGTAGCTTTGGTTCTCATGTTAGTATTAAAATCAATGTAATCTTTCATAAAAGGCTCCTGATCGAATGCAATAACTCTATTCACATGTTTCAAAATCATACCTTGTTCTAGATAGAATTTCAAATTTCTAGAATGAACAACATATTCTGTTTTGTTTAAAAGAGTTGTGCAAAGTTTGTTGTTTATAATGTTCTGGAGCAAGAGGTAAATCTTTGTGATGTTCATGCAAATTCGTTGGATATCCAAGATCAACTTCGAGAATATAGCCATAATCTTCGTCGCCAGTGAGTTCCAAAATTGTTTCTTTCCATTCTGCAGTTGTGTAAGTTTTTGGATCCATCCACTTGATATCACTAAACGGCAGTTTTTGCATTAGGCCATACCCATAAAGGTTATTAGCATCAACGTATAACAAATAGTTTTCGGGCTTTGTCTTATCAAAATCTTTTAAATATTTGTTATTTGCTTTCACATATCGTTTAATACACTGAGAAATGCCTCCACGAATACCTTTTTCAATCATTAAATACATATCGTAATCGTGTATCAGTTGAAGCTCAATTTTTCGTTAATTTTAACATAGCATCCCATGCAAGACTGGGAGCTGTTAGATAGTGTGCTGGATCAAGTTTATAGCAATTCAAACAAATATTCCTAAAATTTTCAAAGATATCAGCGAGCAATAGAACATCTTGAATGTTATAGAGATCGGAGTAATTTCCTAGATTTTTTACTTTTAATTTGTTCCATACATTTAAGTAGTGTTGAAAATCTTTCTCAGATATGCTCTCATCTGTCAAAAGTGAATAGAAATCTTGAATTCTCAATTCTTCTGTGTAATCAAGTTTTTCAATACTATCGATAAATTCGTAAGGAAATATGCCTTTTCCAGATAGAATTTTAAAGATTTCTTCTTCGTCATTTGGTTGTCTATCTAGAATTGCGTTCAGACCATCTTGTATAAAATGATTTGTATGTTTGAAATCATCTTTTTTGAGGTTTTTAGCTAACTTTTCTATAGACGATGCCATAAATCTGAACGTATCTACGAAAGAAAACTTGATGAACTTTCTTGGTTTATCATCTTCAAACTCATATCCATATCCAGAATTTACAGAATAATTTATATATTTCTCATCTGTGTTTGCGATCAAATCAACATTACCATACTGTTTTGCCAATTCTTTTATGTACAAATGAGTGTCGTAACATGACATATTGTGGCAGAAAACGGGAATATTTTGAGGAAATTTGAGATTCAAGTTACAAGATAAATGAGCTGAACCTCTAAATTTACCTGTTTAAATGACAATGATCTCGTACTTTTTTTCTTGTTTGATTATCAAAACCCTCACATTCACAAATATGACAAACGTTTGAATTTTGATATGAAATTTCTTCTTCTTCGGTCAATTTCATAGGTATTTTATTCTTAGAATTATACTTTTTAGCTATGTATTTCGATAATTTATTAAGTTCTTCAAACAATTTTGCAGGAACATTTGGCAAATCTTCTTCATTTTTGGCTCGATAACATATCGGCTTGTACATACGATTGGTCACATTAGACACTAAGTATAGAGTAAAACCATATGGAATGTGCTTCTGAATCTTGGTTGTAGTCGACTTTTTCGGATTGTTTTTGCATGTGGGAATCTTCTCTAATATGCTTTCAAAATCCATATAAATAACGTAAGGATGAGAAAATTTCTTTTGATAATTAGTAAATGATGTTGTTTGACCTGGAAACGGCATAATTGGCTTACAAACTTCGTGATTTTTACAAATTTCTAAATGGTCTGTTAAATCTCCAGATTTGTAGAAATGGCTTAAACATCTTCTGCATAGAAATTTTTTATTTTTACACTTAGATAACTGAGAAAATACAAGTTTGTTTAAATCTGTTATCAAAACATAATGAGATTTTTCATCTTGTTTTACATACAATAAATTGATTTCTAATTTGGCGTCATAAACTTCTGAAATTTGCAACGGAACAATATTGAGTTTTTCATTAAAACTATAGACATTTACAGACATTTTCGGATAATTATACTTTGCTTTACTGCTTCGTTTTTCAAATAATTGTATATCTTTTAAAGACATTGGATACTCGAAACCTGAAAATATCTCGTCATTTACAAATTGTTCGTATTGTTTTGCTCTATCAGCATTCTTTTCAGGTTTTTCAATAGCACATCGGATAGAATAAATAAAGCAATAATCATCTTTATTTTTGATATTTATACAAGCTTTCTTATCTTTGATTTTCTTTGGTAAATCGATATATGATCCTGCGTTCATAAATTCGTGTTTATTAAGGCTCAAAATCAGTTGTTTACAGCGTTTTAATGTCCATCCAGAACCTCGATTTGGATGATTTGTCTGTTCTCGATGTGTTAATTTATTAAATTGCTTAGTAATAAAGTCGTTTATGTCAAAGATTTCGTCTGCTTTTATAGTAAAGTACATTGGACAAGTTTGTGTTTCACACGTTCACTAAAGTACGTTCGTATTCGCATTCTAAAGAGAGATAGCCCTTCATATTTTTAACGGTTTTCTTGAAATTTTTCGATTAAACTTTTAATTTCTGGACGCAAAATAGAAAGATATTTGTAAATTGACATGAAATTTTCATTTAAATTCGTTTAAAAATGTATTGCTTGAAAAGACCATGGATAGAGGATAAAACTTCTACATCAATGATATTTTCGGGTTTCTCATTAAGAGTTTTGTCAATTTCTTCGATCATTTCAGACTTAGTTTTATCGTTTGTTTCAATGGACAATTTCTCAGCGATTGATTGAATTTTTTCATCTTTAAATAGATTGAGATCTTTTTTAATTTCCTTAAAATTTTTCTTTAGTTTCACACGCAATTTTTCTATATTGTACATCTTTTCATGATCGACAATTTGATTTTCTTTAGCCCAATTCCTCAAATAATTTAGTTCTTTCTCATAAAGTTCTTTGTTTTTTAGATGATTTTTTGAATTATAATGCCTGGTAAAATGATGTTCGAAAACATCTTTTTTGCAGTACGGGCAGGATATCTTTTTCCTCTCCATTTAAATAGGGAAAATTTGAATGTGCCAAGTTTTACTATTTAGTGAAATATCTTTTTATTAAGCTGAAAAAATAGCAATAATTCAGTAGATTTCTAAGGATTTTTATCAAAATTTTGATAAAAATCAGCACAATTTATGGTTAAACAGCCTTTGATTCTTCTATTTAAAGAAGAAAAATTTGTTTAACTAACACTTTGAAAAGTGGAGAATTTTACTAGAATTTTACACAAATCAGCACAAATTGTAGTAAAACAGCTGTAGATTCTTCTATTTATTATAGAAAAATCTGTAAACTAAGACTTAAAATTATTGAAAAAATAGTATAGTTATAGTAATAAAAGTACTTTTATTACTATATTGGTTTGTAGGGGGTAATTTAAATTCTATAATACTATTTTTTTCAATATTTTTTTCTTTAACTTTTCCAAGATTTTTCATTAAGATTTTAATATATTTACAACAGAATTTTCGAGAAATATCGTTCACATTATCAACTTTAAAGCTAAAAATTCGCAATAATTAGAGAAATTCAGTAGATTTTCAGGATTTTTCAAAAAAAAACTCTAGTATATATGCACCTTAAGAGCTGTGGTTTTGACCCTAAAAAACACGTTTTTTTAGGGTCAAAACCCCGGTTTTTTTTGTGTATTTTGGAAGTATAGTTTTGATTTTTCACCTTAAAAGTGTAGAAGTATTAATTTTTTTCTATGTAAATGGCGCTGTTACAAGAGTTGAATAAGGTTGGTGATTTAAAGTTCAAAGAATACAAGAGATTAATAGAATTAGAAGAAAATAAGAAATACAAAATTGTGAATCTGGAGAAAATAAAAGATAAATTCGGGTTTACAATAATTGCCGAGTTGGAAGATTGTAAAGTACACTTGCCAAACAGATTTTTAACTGTTTTGGATGAAAAAAAGATTAAAGAATTGAACAAAAATGAAAAATTACACTTGGTTGTTACTGGAAAGAAGACTATTAAAGATAAAGACTGTGTTACAATTAACTTCGTGGAATAAAGATTTCGAAGATTTCTGGATTTTTTCATTAAAACAGCTTATAAATTAGAAGCCTACAATGAACAGTAAAACGGCTATAGATTCGGTTAATTTTTCATTCGTGAGTTACAGATTAGTTTATTGTCCTTTAAACAGTATTTTACGTTGATTTTCTGACTGTCCCAAAAGTGAGCTAGAACCCTTACATTCATATCTACTTATATATATATATATCACAATAATACAATTACGAGTAACATTTATCACATAAATATTCCTGCAACACTTTTCTTAAATTTTAAGAGGCTTAGGTTTTTTATTGCAGTGGGCAGAGCATTGTATTCTTCTGGTCCAAAGTGTCTAAACTGGGTTTTTTCCTGTCTCTAAACTTGTCCTTGGTAGGTGTAATAGACCATCCTGTCAAGTACAGCGCTGACTCACCTCATACCTAAAAACCAGCTTTCTTCTAAGATATTCTGGCCTTCCCGTCTGAGAACCTCATGAATCAGTTTAACGGTTTGAAGATGGGAGCAACCCTCCACCGACATCACCCCAGCACTTAATTGGTACTTGCTTATGTGATCAAACTTCATCAAACCGTAAACAAATCTCAATGTCCTATTCTGTAAACGGGTGAGAACCATCACGTTTTCCTGTGTTAAACAGAAAGCAAAGGTAGGAAGAGCATAGGTTATTAAAGGGAAAATTGTTGATCCTATAATTTCCAATTTAGAAGAGACTGGGAGAATTGTGATTAGAAAAAATAAAGATAAGATAGATAAAAGTTATTATATGAATAAAAATGATTCATTAATAAAATGAGTACAGTAAACCAACATGGACAGGTAGGTGGTGGGACACTCGGCTACACATACACGGGTACACAGAGCGGCTTATCTGTATGACCTTCAGCATCGACCTACCTACCAATAACTGGCTTAATTTTGTTTTTACCCTCCTTAAAAATTGTGTTTTAGTACTAACGCCACTCTCAGTTTGGGGTAACCAATTCTCAGACATAATCTGAACACAGTTTTATCAGTCTTATATAGCTTATCAGATTTTTATATGTAACTTCAGTATCCATTAAGTAACAAATGTTGCTTAAAAAAAACACATGTAATAGAACCCCTTATACTGAATCCTGACGGGACCAGCTGTGGTCAGAACGGCAAAATGTTTGGAGGATAATCCTAGGACCAAAAAATAAACCACAAAAGTCCAAAATATTGAAAAAGAAAATCACCAATTCATTCAATTTTTTTACAGGTTTCTCATGGATCATCACACTGAGTTGCAAAGTTAGGATGGATATGAACATGATGTAATGGTTATGATGTTTTTGGAGTTTGCAGCTTTCTCGTCGAAGACTGCAGGTCGAGTCATGATCAGGAACTACTTTGTTTTGAGTGCTTTACAGAGAAAGAAGCCCTGGCCGTTTGGCTGTGTGTTCCCTTCATCAGCCTGGTCCTCCTTGTGGGATTTCCATTTCGATGAAGGACACTGTTAATCGGCAGTAGAATCCCTAACCCTACAAACCCTCCCCGGTTCCTCAACTACACGATACAGTTTAGCCAAGATATAATGGAGGTAGAGCTAGATTGCTATCGACTAATCTAACACTTGCACTCACCCTTGACCTTCTCTGGGATGTACTGCTGGCGCAATGTGGTGAGGAACTGTTGGTAGAACTGCTGGGACTGCTGAGGTGCCATGGCGTGATGGAAATCTAACCGGTTGCCCTTGAGAGAATGGTACAGAGTTATCTGACTGAGACACAGCACCTCACACGCCTGGTCCACCACACTGGCCGTCCACTTGCGGTCATCATTTCCAAACAATCTCAGATTCAAGATCTTTTTCACTCTAGGCAAATACAAAGACTTTTAATGTTGTGTTTAATCAATGAACAGAACAAATCAGAACGTTTCAATTAGATTTTACAATTAATAAATTTATTTTCTCTTTTTTCAAAACTTATGCCTTGGAGAAATACAATGTAAGCACTTGTAATAAACATACAAAATGAAACGCAGTGACTTACTGACAGCGGAATGCTGCAAATTCCTGGATGGAATGCTGAATTCCAACATGATGGTGCATTGGCACATTATTATTTACAAAATGTTAGAGAGCACTTGTAGATAAGTTTTCCAGGCAGATGAATTGGTCAAGATGGACCAATTAATTATTGGTCTCCTAGATCCCTTGGATTACTACCTTTAGGGTCATAAGCAACTTCTGAACTAAGAACAACAGAGATGCTACCAGGAAAGCTACACACTTAGTTTAGTTAAATGTGCCAGATTGTGCATAAATTATCAAGGAAATCATTTTCAACACCATTTACAAGGTATAAATAGAAGTAGGAATAAAAGATTAGCAAAGATCAGCAATTAAAATGTATTGTTTTTACGAAGAACGTTCATTTAATAAACAGAAATTGTATTTTCTGTCTTATTTTTCATATGTGTTGATTTAATTTTTTAAACTTTGTGTTTGTCTATTATTAGTCTATTTTACATTATTCTCTTTGGAGTTAAAATCTTTAAAAGTTTTGGTTAAAAGGTTTGCGTGTTTATTACCCATTTAATGAAGTTAATGTACTTTAAATCTAAACAAAGAATGTTTTTCAAATCTGAATTCCCAGCAAGTATGGCTTTGGTAACTTATTAATCTACTACTGGCTTGAGATTGCCTGTTTCGCTTAATACATACATACAATACCTTTTGTTTGAGTACGAGAATCTTAAAAGATCTGTCTTTTCAGTACATGGTCTACTTATGGAATTGATACCACTGTCACCTGGAACTCATTTCCCTAAATTCATCTATACATACATAAAAGTAAATTAATCTAAGTATACAGGAAAGGTATACTTACAAGTAATCAATGTCCTTTTGAGTATCATCTATACATACATAAAAGTAAATTAATCTAAGTATACAGGAAAGGTATACTTACAAGTAATCAATGTCCTTTTGAGTATCATCTATACATACATAAAAGTAAATTAATCTAAGTATACAGGAAAGGTATACTTACAAGTAATCAATGTCCTTTTGAGTATCATCTATACATACATAAAAGTAAATTAATCTAAGTATACAGGAAAGGTATACTTACAAGTAATCAATGTCCTTTTGAGTATCATCTCTTGATATTCCAATCAAAATACACAATCCTTTGCCAATGGAAGAAATTATTTCGCCATCAGCTAAACATATATTAATGTAACATTAGTAAAAGGATTCTTACTAGCCTCAACAACAATTACATTTTAATTTCTTATTACATTGGCATAACTGAGTGTGATAGAACGCCTCTCCCTCTCCCAAACATTCCCTAAATATAATAATTTTTGTTTAAAGGCCATCTAATCTATTAATATGACAGTTTTTAAATGTGAATAAAACTTATCTAATCAATTCAAACTTTTTCATACTAATTAGTGTTTTGTGCCCTTCAATCAGATTCATCTCCCCCAAATGTCACCCCTTCCTGCTATTGGGTATATAATCATTGTTAATTGTAGTATTTTTTCCCATAAATTTATTTGTAGAATAATTCAGTTTTTTTGTCTTCCAAATGGCTTAGCTATGTAATAACAGAAATCTTAACTAGTATTATACTAATGATACTTACAAGAATAATGCAAGATGATAATTTTACAGTAACTTAACACATTATTATAAATACAGCAAGAAAATGCAACACCAACAGCAACTAAAATAACACACATTACATTACACATGTTAACATTTGTAAATTAGTACATTATATAACAGGGGAACTTTGAGGATTTGTTATGAGCGTATCCTTCAAGCTGAAAATTAAAAAAATTTAAAAACAAACAACATTTGAATACATTTACTCTAGGGTATGTTTGTGTGTACACTGAGGTATAAAACGTTGTGCAAAACATGCTTATTCTCATCCAACTACCATTTCATCATCCATCCACTACTTTAACCGGTCGTAATCAGCCAGAAATTAATGACAGTAATGTCTCACTCATACGAAACTTTGCGAATAACGTTTTCACAGTTTGATGACATTTGCCATTTTGAGAAGTGCAGTTTTACGTTATGTGTGTTTTTCCAACATGTGACTCTCTTGTAACTTTAAATATGCTTTACAACCCTCTTTTCCCCCCCCACCCCCCCCCCCCCCCACCCCCCCCCCCCCCCACCCCCCCCCCCCCCCACCCCCCCCCCCCCCCACCCCCCCCCCCCCCCACCCCCCCCCCAACATACAGTATTTTATTAAGACAAATTGTGTACGGTACAGTACATAAATAATGAAGTTAAATACAGTACCAAATTGAAACTTATAGGTTAAGTATGAGTTAAATTACTGTATTAAGAAGTGAAATCAAACAAAAATTGGACGTACAGTACTGATATTATTATTGAGTATAATATTAATTGTTAAAAGACATAAATTCAGTTATTGTCTTCTGTCGCATTGAAGAGAGTCTATTGGATGACGCGTAGTTTCGTACAACTATTGAACGCGTGGACCCGTACAATATCCAGTACGCTCACATTGCTTAACAATAGAACTCTCACACTAAATACGGTAAATGTGCTTAGTATTCGCAAACACGTTTATTTGTCAAGAAATACAATGCAACAGTCAGAAAACATGTTTTAATAAACAATGTTGATAAATCTATAAGAAAATAGACCCATTCTCAAGTTTAAAACCGTATTTTTCTGTAATTCTGGCTAATCCGAACAATCACATAATCCGAACAAGGCTCGATCCCAATTAGGTCGGATTAACGGGACTCTACTGTATTCGATCCCTGTGTAACCGATATAACAAAAACAAGTGTAAGAGGGAGTAAGTAATAGGTAAAAAATGAAACTCTGTTAAAATATACACTACTTTTATTTGTAAAAACCTGTACAAACATTTTCAGTGTTGTAGAAAAATAGCTGCCTTTATTACATAGTTGTTGATATAAATATAAAAAAGGTCCTATGAGTAGAAAATATTGACTATGGGTGAGACTCTTTATCAACGACCATAAAAGGCAATCATAATGTATGTTTAGTGATGACACAACAATATAAATTATAGGAATATTATTGTTAAAACATTACAGACTTAACACAAACATTTTAAGCAGTTCTTTTCTATAAATTAAACAAATTAGTACTTAAAATTAACACATATACATTTACAGCACTTAATTAAATTATAATGGTCACTAAACAGAACCAAAAATGAACATTAAATTAACTGGTGTTAAAACACAGGAGAACATATGACTCGTAACAGATAATTCATTTTAACTTTTAATACAACTAGAAACATTGTTATATCTAAATACATCTTGCTTCTGTATTTATTTTCTAATGAAACAAACTCTTAAGTCTGTAACATATTCACTGACCAAGTAGGATAGTGTTTAGAAGCAAGGAGGTTATTCATTTTAGGAAAAGGTTTTCAGGGAAGTTTCTTGCATAAAGTTTTGAATATTTTTCATAACACCGGATAAACTCTATTAAATTTAAAACTCTAAGCAGAGGTTTTAGTTTTGGGTGAATCCAAGAAAATAAATATTTTTAGCACAATAACAAGGAATAATTAATGCAACACAATAATTGGAAACGAGAAACTCCTATAAATTATGTTTGGTTCTGAACTAGTGTATCAGTCGAACACTTAAGACAAACTACTAAATACTACCTTAGACCTAACAGTTACAAGGCGTCATGTGAGAGTGAACTAAAGAACTTCATTAATGTAATGAAGTCGTTTAAGATTACCACCGATGCCAACAGAAGTTACACATAAGTATCGAGTGAGAATGGCACATGTACGGACATGGCATAGAAGTACATCGGTTTGGAGAAGAAACAACGGGAACCCAACATTAGGCTGGTACAGTCTGGCAAATAAAATAGGCAATAACAAGTATTTTTTACTAAAAACAAATCGTACAACAAGAAAATTGTCATTAAACACAAAGGTTTTACTACTCTTGAAGGTAGAACTAAGAGGAATAGTTTTTGTAGGAATGGGTATGAAGCAAATAGACCTTCAAACGTCCTGTTGAGCAGAAGCCACTCATCGTCCTTAAAATACAAATACAGACACAAAACACATATAAAAGAACTAAAGTGATGTCTTGGGGAAGTCAACCTCCCGACTCACAGCTAAAACTTAGGCCTTAATCAGTAGTAAGTTAATTAAACTAAAATAATAAAAATTGAAAGTAAACTGTTAGACGGCATAGTGCTCTGCCGGTACACAGTAGGTGGTGGGCTGGCAACCAAGCAACCGGGTGGTTGCAGGTTGCTGTGCTCTGCTATGAAGGCACATCGGAGTCCTCGATCTCGCAAACGTTTGCCGAAATGTCGCTGAGGCTGTGGCTGGCACAGCTGGAGGGGAAACCGTAGGAAGGGGCCGCGTCGTCTGCGCTGCGATAAGACAAGTAAAGCTCCTCGTCCAGGGTGGCAAGGTCTCGGGCCGGATCCACTGCAACAATAACATCAGTTTGAGTCTTGCTGACAAGATAATTGCTTTACAAACACTAACTTTAGAAGGTGAAAGGCCGTTTGCGTTGATATTAAGAAGATGGGAACAGAGTTGAACTAAAAATATACAGAAGAGTATAATGGAAGGAAAGAGAGGGAGAATGGCTGTGGGTGCTGGAAGAATGGCTGTGGATGCTGGAAGAATGGCTGTGGGTGCTGGAAGAGACACGTATAGTGGCGTAACTAGGAATTGGCTTTAGAGGGATGAGAATGACTGGAGGTTATGGAATAAATGTAAATAATTTATATATGTCTAATTCAAGGTAAAATATTTAACTGCTGTATCTCAAACAAGTTGAATTGATGTTATACATATAATTTTTTAATTATTCAGGTATTTTGGGGCTCTATCCTTCTCATCCCCTTCTTGGTTTGTCACTGATTGGGTTATAGAATTAGTTGAAATTTATTCAACATTATCCTCTGCTATTGTAATGATTACTATAACATTTCTTCACATCTGTATTATCCTCAATATACCTCCATTGCTGGATTTACAACCACTTGACCATCTGATGGAAACATATTGTATACTTAGTTTGTATTTTAAAATGTGAAGCTGACACAAAAATTTTCTATTTCCAATAACAAAACTGTACGTTTATTATGCCCTATGGGTCCTTGGCAGCTAACCTGGAATATTGAGATGGATTGTAGACTCGTTACTAGTGTTGCTGTGAAGGCTGGAGGAATCGGGCACTTCACTGCCAGGCACCTCTGTGATGTTGGGCAATGTGTGTTGACTCGGGACCCAGTCTGAACAATCCCAGTGGTAGCCTGCACAGAGAAACAGAATATCACTGTGAAGGTTGGAGAACTTGGGCAATACTTGTTGATTAGGGAAGAAAGGTTTATATAACTTACCTCCAACAATCCTTGCATCGTCTTCCACACAACTCAGTGCTCGGCGTGTTATTTCTGGAACTCGTTTCAGATCTGGAAACAGGAAAAAGGAATCAAAATGTTTACATGTGTTTCCACCCATCAAATATGATATGATGGGTTACATCTCTAATATGTAATAACATACGAGAGATGTTAACCCTTTGAGGCTCAGGAGCATACCAGAAGTAATACTCCTCCAGGCTAGGTATTTGACCACAAAATACAAGATTTCAGCATTATAAATACTAATATTAATGATATAATTCTTCCAATAAAACACTTCATTACGAATATACAATAAAGAAATTGATCCAACATGATGCCAAAACGCATTATTTTGTTTACAAACAACTAACAGAGGGTAACAGTGTAGAGAAATAGTATCACATTATAAAAATGTCCAACTCTTCAAGAAAAACTGAATCCGACACATTGCAATATTCCAAATTATGCACCGGAAAATGGAAATCGTGGTCTATTCTGATTTGTAACGATTACAGCATGTGTATGGGGTACGGTCCAATAAGCGGACCCGGTTTTTTATATCGAAATTGGCAAACGATATTACTTAATCATAACCATAGATATAATCAATCGATACTGATGAATTATTTTTAACAACTTAAATAATCTATATGAACAGCTGTAAACACTTTCAAATAATACAAGGTAATATTTTAAATTTCACGTAACATTGTGTATTAAAATGGCCGTCAATCTTAGGAAGCTTCACGAAATTGCTTTAAAAGACGATAAAATATGTTTTTATGGCTTCAGGATGTTGGGTTAGTACCTAAGAATCCATTATGTGATATTTGTGGAAAGGTAACAAATGTAACTGTCAGAGGAGCTAACATGGTCGTCTTCAGATGCAAAAAAAGAAGGTAATGGTGGACACAACTTTAGTAAAAACGTTTTCGTTCTGTTTCATTTAGTTAAAGTTATGAGTTTCCCTGATTTTGGTTATGTTCATTTATTATTTGTTATAATTAAATTCACATTTTAATTTAAACATATGATTGTTATTACTTTTATATCGATTGATAGTCTATGATTCGATATGCGAATATTAGGTATCGATGATTATATTCTTCGATATAAAAAACCGGGTCCGCTTATTGGATGGACCCTACCCTGTGTATGTGTTTGTGTGTGTGGAGCGGGACCATGCCCATTCGAGCTACTAGTGAGTCCAAGCACATGATGTACCAGTGCCAACAACACAACACATACTTACCATTGTTTATCTTATGCTGAGGGCTGCGGTTGAGGTTGCGCCGGTAGTCTGGAGGCACGTTCTCCAGTTCGTCTCCAGCAGAACCGTAACTGCGGAGAGTGTCCAGGTTGTTGAGTGGGATGACGGCTGCCAGTACTTCATTGTTGGAACTCGCTGAGTAGGACGCCGGTCGAGCTACTCTCTGCACACAAGAAGTTATGGTTATGGAGATTGAAATGTATATTGCGAGGGCCCTGAGTTTGGACTGCACAAGACTATGCCTACACACATTATTTAATGTGCATCAATATTCATGGAGGTAGGAACCAATTTACATTTTATGAGAACATATTTAAGTTTTTGTGGTATCTAATTGGAAGAATTTTTATAGAAAGGAATCAGTAATCAGGTGTGTAAATTTTGTGGAGGAGTCAAAATGGGAGAGTAGCAAAAGCACTCAGCATATAATAATAAGGATCCCAAACAGTACAGATCTGTAAGCCATTGTTCACTTTTAATCAGATTTACCTTTTAACCCTTTGAGTGCCACAAGCTTAATGAGTTAGGGCAAGGTTACCTAGTAATTTTCACAGATCATATCCCTCAGTGCCAGGCGCTCTTTTGGTATTTGTAGTGTTCCACTAAATAATTCATAACTTTTGAAAAAACAAACATAATTTATTTATTTATTTGAATGTTACAATACAAATTTCAAAATCCAATTACATTCTAACATATTAATATATTATACATTTATATCGTATTGCTAGCAAATTACACAGCAAAATCACTTTAAAAATATACTTTTAAATCCCAGTCCATGCTCTTCATGCCTTCCTATATTTACCAAAAATTAACAAATTAATACACCCTATTATAGTATACTCATAAATAAATTATCGATAGTACTAAATTGCACAATGCCATTGATTAAAACAATAGACACACTAACAGTAACAATACTGTACATATTTTATTTTATTTCATATTTTGAACTCCTTACAATTGAACCCAATCATTTGATAATATTTAAACAGCTAGAATTCAAAGCAGTGTCTGATTGTTGCGATGAATGAGGTCAAGGTCGACGACAATATATCGACATGATGGATAATGGACATATGGACATAATGGGATGATTATAACAAAAATGCACAAAAAATTACATGAAAAAGTAAACTATAAACCTGCTTAACCAAACCTTTATTCACTTTAGTATATTTTTGTTGCCTACGTAAATGTTCCTTATGTTTCATTTATTGTATTAAATAGAAATATAATCCCTTACAAAATTTTACATTTGAAATTTTTTCACATTTTTGTACCTTCCTGTTTTGACTGCCACCAAAATAGTGTGGTTGATGATAGATTCCTTTCTGAGGAAAAACTCTTCCATCAATTTCCATAAATTTAAACAGTTTTATTGTATGCATAATATACTAGGAAATATGTTAACACAGTAGTTTTTTACTTACCTGTGTTACTTCAAGGTTGCTCAGTTTAGATGTTCTCTTGATGTCAGGATTTAAGACTGGCGGTGATTTATTCAGACGAGTCACGTGATTCGGTTTCCGGCATCGTCTTGAAAATACATTTTAAGTCAGAAATACAACATTTGACTGTTTAAAGTTTGAATCACAATAAAGGAAACAAAAAAGTACTACCTGGATAAAAGAAGTAACCCACCTGTAAATGATGAAGAGCATCACCAAGAAAATAATGCTGGCTACTGCAATGCAGATGGCTATGAACTCTTCCCATGTGATACTGTAGATGTTGGAGGTGATGGAGGGTGGGCAGGTGTGGTTGAGACTACAGGGCTGGTTGAGCGGGGGAAGGCACAGGTAGCCGGGTGGGGGCTGCTGGGGTACACACACTTGAGAGGCGGGGCACACACATGCAGGCGGGGGCAAGGACTCCTCACAGTGATCTCCTGCAACCATTATTTATATATTTTATTGTGTACTCGTTTTCATATTTTACATGAAAAAGAACTTTTAATCTTACGTGTTTTAATTAGATAACTGAAAACTAACTCAAAACTGTGTTTCATTTATAACATACAATTTTGCGTGACTCAATCTAGCCAATGTTGCTCTTTTTGCATCTTTTTTATGCCTATGAAGAGAAGAAAAGTATTTGTTGCCGTGCCTTATTAAACATTTTTATCCACTCTCCAAAAAGTCACTTGTATATTTTGATATTTTATATTTGTTTCTCGGCTACAAAGATTCAATTTTTATTTTGAATTATGTTTAAACTAATTAAATATTAGTTTAAATATCATATAATAGTTTGCTATAACTTCAGAGGTAGGGTTCAAAAACATCAGTCACTTACTACTAAAAAAGGGAAAATGACTTAATTACTGTTTTATTTTAGTGAAATTACTTTGTACTTTGGGAAATTAGTTCTTAATACAAGCATTTCCCTAAAAATGAAACTGAAACTTTGTTGCTAATTCTCAATACTTGCTCTCTTTCAAAAATCAAGGAATTCAAAAACTGTCTTTAGAAACCATTACATACATAATTTTTTGTATTTCAATAAAAAAGTACAGCTAGCATTTCTAATGTGCAAAAGTGTAATTCAACAAAGTAATGTATTTTTATCTTGTAATAGTTCTCAATAAAAAGAATTTAGGTTACTTCGCGTTCATTTTGTTTTGTTCAATTTGATCATCAATAAATGGAATCAGCTAAAAAATATTATTCAACAGAATATTATTTTACTCATACTTCTTATGTTCACAGCACTAATCAAATCCTCAGTAAATGTAAATGTGGGTCTGTGAATGTTTGTGAGCTAACCAGCAAAGCCGAGGTTGCAAGCACAGTAGAGCTGGTGAGAGTGTCCAGGAGCAACAAAGCTTGTGACGTCAGTGGCGATGGTGTACAGAGTGTCCGGCTGCAGTCTGATCCGCTGGCGACACATGGCTCCGTTCTTGCAGTCACACGTCAGACTCACCGGGTTCATACTGGCAGAGATTAGAGCCTCATTCAGTGTCTGCACGTCCACACCCTGTCAAACAGGCAAATTGCTGTTATATCACTCAAAGGGCTGGACAAATTTCATTTCTCTTTGTCATTCACACAATATTTGGAAAATGAAGTGATTTACTTTAAATTTTGCATGAAACCATTTCAATATGGGGAACACTGAGTTCAATGATGGTGCATGTCACTCAATGTGATTTGGCTGAGCATAACCAAATATTTTTGAATTGTTCTTATGGGTCACCATAATGGCAATGCGAAAATTGAAGAATAAATACATTTTTAAACAAACTGAGCGCAACCATATGAGATTTTGTCATGTGAGATTTTTATTCAAAAAGTGAAATGAAAAAAGTAGGAATAGTGGAAAATCAATGTTAATAATCATCAGTAATAATAATATTTAATTTCAGTGCATTGTAGTACCCTCCCTAGCTCACCAGAACTTTTATTATTTTGAACACTGCGATGAAATGGAATTTAACTAACAAAAATTTGCATGTATAATGTAATAATAATACTAATAATATTGTTTATTGTGAAAAGACAATATAAACATTGTATCACACCCGTCCTTAATTTAATCTAACCATTCTCGCTAGCAATGACACACTCAGACATACATGACCTCATTCAAACTTCTCTCTTACAGTTTACAGGTCCGGTAATACGAATTTGTGCTCTTAATTGTCTCAGCGATTCATCATAAACTCGTCAACAGAGTAAAATGCCTTTGACACCAAAATGGTTTTCAACTGAGCTCAGCATATTTTTCATTTTGTTGTTTAATACTTTCAGGGAGACTGTTGATTAGTCTGACACCAACTTGAGAAGGCAAATTTCTGAAAGCATTAAATGAACAAATTTTGTTCTGTGTTGTTTTGGACTCGAAAGTTGTCCCTGCCTCTAGTCCCATGATGGTGAACATCCCCACCTTGAACCAAAGCGCACTTTGATCTGGAGTAAAGGATCACCAATATATCTTTAATGTGGCAATATATATTGAGAAATATTTAATCTGTAGACTTTAAATCTTGCATGAAACTTAATTTATTTGTAGACAAGAATGAGTTCTATGATGGTGCATGGCCAGCTATGGAATTTGGCTGATTACTCAGTAGCTGACACAATAAGTTTTTGTACCAGGGTAATGTAAAACGTTCTTTTTCTTGATGACATCCATCTATCTGTGCACAGAATATTTCGAGAATGAAATGAGCTATATATTTAAATGTTGGCTGGCAACCTAATTAAAATCTATTATCTGTTTTTTTCTGCTGTTATCTGTTATGTTGGTCATGGTGTAGTGTAATATAGATAGGTACAGGAACATTGGTACTCACCCCACTGATAACAAGAAGGACATCCAGGTCACCATGGGGAGCTGCCTGCACACTGATAAGAGAGACGTCTCGCTGTAGAGACGCCTTCAGAGTTCTCACAAGGCCCTTGCGCTGACTCAGCACAAAGTGCTGGGGAGTCACACCATTCAGTCTAGAACATTTTATAAAGATTAAGATAAAAGTTTAATATGAACACAGTATAATATCGTTATAAGTTAACCTGATGTGGGCCAAAGGCACAGCGTGTGTGTTCTTCAGCCCAGCGGACTGGAGGCTGTAAGGCAAAAACCCTGAATTTGGGGTGTCCTTTGTTCCGCTCAGCAATAACCATTGTATTTCTTGACACTTCCATTAGAATATGTTTGGATCTGTCAAAAAGTTTGTTTGTTTTTTATTTTCACAATAATACAATAAACATCTGATAGAATAAAACAATCTTCTGTTACACACTAGTTTAGTTTGTAAAAGGCGGTCGGTCATTTGTTTTATTCACTTTAAGCGTCAAATAAATGAGAGTAAAGTATTTTAGTTTCCTATTCATTAGTTCAGAGTTATTAACAATGTGTAAAAATATGTTTTATATAGCAATTACTGCAATATAGAACTGCCGTAAGTAAAGTGTGTATGCACCGCAGACTGCTGTCGGTGCACGATCTACCACTGCAAATAACTCTGGTTGCAAAAGGATAGCAAATGAAACATTATTGAATTTTAAAATTTAGTGAATATTTAAAACTAATAATTAAATGAAAGGGTTTCACTAAAATTAAAAAATCAAAATCAATTAAACAAACTTTGAAGGTAGTAAGTACTAAAATGAGTACTGACATGCCTTATTGAACTGTAGAAAATACTGACCTGATACTGACGCTATGCTGGAGCATGTCATCCCAGATAGGCTGTACAACAACAACAACAGATGCACTGGAGGTAAACTTCCCATCGGTGACGGAGACATTGAGCAAGTAGCGGCCGGTGTCTAGACCAGGGGCCGCCGCCAACGCTCCCTGGCGGGGGTCAATGGTAAACAGGCGGGGCGGGGTGGGTGGTGACAGGCTGAACTCCAGGCTGTCGTAGGGGTCCTGGTCTGTAGCAGACACCCGCCCCAGCTCCCCGCCACCCCACCGCTCCTGGTACACCCCCACCCATACCTCGAGTGGAGTTACCACAGGTGGGAACTGCGACTCCTCTATGACCTGAGCGTTCAAACACCGTCACTTGTAGATCGGAAAAACACTTACATTTTATAATATTATAAGTAAAAATAATAATAAAATTGAAATAATAATGTTAATATTATAAATTTCTTTATTAATGAAATATATTTTTATATGTGTCTGCATAAATTATTGGTGAGATTCAGGAGAATTAATGTTAGAGTAAATTCAATATTGTACTTTCATCAATTAGAATGTGTAACTTCTATGGTTAACTGTAATTTAATCTCTCAGTGTGAACAATAATTATATCACACTGAATGCAAAACTAACTCTCTATTAAAGTTTATTCATTTTATCCTACAAATTTTATTGTAGCTGACCTTGACAGTGACCCAGGTATCGGAGTAAAGGGGTGGGGTGCCATTATCGAAAACTCGAACATGCAGAGTAAACGTGTCTTGTAGCCTGTAACTGAGTCGGGCAGCTGTACGCACTGTGCCATCCGGCTCTATCCGGAACGCACCTCCAGGGTCTCCTGACAGGATATCGAATGTAAACGGAGCCGAGTTTGGGATGATATCTGCATCTGATACAGTCAGCTGACACACGGGCCACCCAGGCAGCTTGTCCTCCTACATATACAATAATAATCATTACTTAACCCTTTGTAATCAGAAAACTTTCAATGAAAGCCACATTTTTAGCAATAGTGATTATAGAAGTACATACATTATTACGTTTTGAATTTATTGTATCAAGCTATAAAAAATTATACCTCTTATGGTAAGTTTTGTGTTTTAACAGGGTATGATATCTTCCAAAGCTTTCTGCAGGATGAATACTAGGTGGTTTTGTAGTAATACAACATTTCCCTAATAATTAATATGTCAAACGTTGTCCAACATGAAAATTTGTCCATTCCACTTTGTACGTTGGACGCCATCTGGGATTGTAATGACATCAATTTTACTCCATTTTCAGCCGTTCTAAGATGTTCTGATTGGTACTGAGATCCCATGGTATTCTTAAAGACTGATAAATGACATGACAGCTGGTAAACGACTGTGATCTGCTGTGTGTGTTGCTTCTGTTGTGCTCTGGTTCCAAGCCTATTTTCAGACACGTTCACCTTAGTAACTTAATATGTTGTTCCAAGTGTGTCAAGTACAATATGTCAAGTGTGTGTATGTATGTCAAGTGTGTGTATGTATGTCAAGTGTGTTTGTGTTGTCAAGTATGTTGTTACTAAGTACGTCTTTTCTTTTTTATTTCAATATTATTATTGAGTTAGACAATGGCAATGAATTTAGTACATACAAAAGTATGAAAGTGATAGTGATGATGTTCTTCCAATATGGTAAATACAGTACAACAGACAGTGACAGTTATGATAGCCTAGTCCTAGCCCTAACAGAAAATATTGACGATGGATTGTATAGCAGTTGGTCTGTTTATGAAGGGCTTGAGTTTTTAATTTTCCTTACACATTTTTAGGTGGGAATGACCTAACATATGTGAACGCGTATTAGTTCCTAAGAATATGATGAAAATTAAGCGTTAATTTAGCAATGTCGGATCCAACATACAACAGGAATGATAAAATTACAATGTCACAAGTTGTAAGGGTTAGAATGTAGCTTATTATTTAAAAATTGTTGTGGGAAATAATTTTGGTCTTCACAAGTGGATATTTGTTGTCGAAGTCAGTAATTGAGGCATCAATAACATTATGCTTTCGTTTTTTTACTAGAAAGTGTTATCTAGAACAAACTTGGTAATCAGTCATGATCAAAATAGAGCAGTGTTGCGCGTCAGACAGTACAAGTTTAAGGAGTTATTACTGACTCACGTAGTATCAGGTACAATATATTTTACCATGGAGTCTAGATTTCTCATAATCACTACATTATTCTAAAAAGAAGATAATAAATCGAGAATATTATAACCAAACTCTTAATTATATCTTTAGTATTGAAAGCTGTACTTAGTATTGCTACCCATCTTTTGTCTAAGAATTTCATCACAATAATGGTGATAAATCAGGTTAGAAGCACTAACCGGTGATGAACTCTGTGGTCAACAAGTAGAACTATGTCAGAAATTTCAAAGCAAAATTTGTGTTACAGTTTAATTGTTCCGGTTCTTACAAAAACTAACTAATTCTGATTTTAAAAAATATCCCCAAACTCGCCTGAACTATTGCTGTGTAGTTGTTCTCCAGGAACAGTGGAGGGTTGTCATTTGTGTCCAGCACCTCAACGTTGACGAGAGCGAAATTGGAAAGTTGAGGCAATCCGAAGTCAGTGGCTCGCACTTGTAAGACGTAGCTGGATACCTATAGAATAAGGAAAGCATCAGTATCGGTATAGCAACCTATGAGTCATGTGAAGGATATCTACACGTGGTAGACTCAATGATACTCAATGATACTCATTTATTACCGGTAAAGATTACATACATTGTCACATTGAAAAAACACAATATTGTACATTTCAGTTTTAAAAGCAATGTAATCCTCCAGTTCGTCCAGATCTTTAAAAGAAGTGATATATTAAATAAATATAATCAATTAAAACAAATCAATTAATTATTTTAAAACTAATTACAATACAGATAAAAGAATTTCCCAAAATCAACAACAAATTATCTAATTTATAACTAATCCCAAAAAACTTCATCCACTTCATAAAGTGGGTGTTCCAAAAGGAAAAATCCAATTTGTCTTTTGAAAGTACTAAATGGCAGTGATCTTAACCCATTTGGCAGTGTGTTCCATAATTTTGGTCCAAGAGATAATGTTGCTAATGAATATTGTTTTGGAAATCAGTTTTTTGGTTACAATATTGTTTGCACCCCTTGTGTTGTATTGGTGAATGTTTTTATATGTTAGCTTGATTGACGTAGCCATATAAAGCAAAAGTTTATACACAATTAAACAAGGGACTGTCATAATATGAAGTTCTTGAAATTTTTGTTTACATGGAATCCTTATAGCCAATACCAGAAATATAACGTACTGCTTTTTTTTTTGTATTAATAAAATTTTATTAATGTTCTTCTTAAATGTATTTCCCCATATTTCAATACCATAAACTAACTGAGAGTAAAAAAAAATGCATAATATACCATTTTAAGAGCTTTTTCGTTGCAAAATTCAGACAGTTTTCTCATCATAAATATTGCTTTAGATAACTTTAAAACAAAGAGTAGTTATATGGTCATTCCAATTTAAATTTTTGTCGATAATCAATCCGAGAAATTTTTGTAGAATCAAACTTTGGTATTACTAAATTGTCAACTGCTATTTGAATTTCAAAGGAAGATTTTTTATTTGAAGTAAAATTGAGAGCTGTTGATTTATTTGCATTTTTACTGTTAAAAAGTTTTCATTAAAGTATTGCACTATATTATTAATTTGTATATTTGCTATGATTTCTAAATCCTCCAAATTTTTGTGTTTATATAGTATAGATGTGTCATCTGCATATAAAATTGTCTGGTTAGGATTACTTACATTTCCAATGTCATTAATATATATTAAAAATAGCAATGGACCAAGAAACGGAACCCTGAGGCACACCCCACTTAATGTCTGATCTTTTAGATGTGACTTCACCCTGATCATTTTTTATGGTGACAAAACTGTTTCCGACAGACCAAGTAAGATTTCAGTAAATCATGAGGTGTCCCTCTTATTCCATAGTTTTCTAATTTATCAAGCAAAATATTTATATTTTACACAGTCAAAAGCTTTTTTGCAAATCCAGGAAACACACCACAAATAAAATCACCATTTATCATTCTCTTCCATTATTTCATTAAGAAATTTGATTATGGCTGACAAAGTGGATTTCCCCCTCATGAATCCATGCTGATTTACAAAAAAGTATGCTCTTAGCTTCTAAAAAATCAATTAACCTATTACAAATAGCTTTCTCAAAAACTTTTAGAAATAACAGGCAGAAGTGCAACTGGTCTATAGTTTAATAATTTCTGAGCAGTTTCCCTTGTTTTTAAAAATAGGCACAATTTTAGAAATTTTTAAACTGTCTGGGAAAATTCCTGTTTCAAAACTTGTATTAATTACAGATGATAAAGGTCCTGCTATAACATCTGAAATATTCTTTAATAAATCAGTACTTATGCAGTCCCAACCAACTGCAAAACTATTCTTCAAGTTCTTTATTATTTTAAGAATCTCTTTTTCAGAGGTTGGGTGAAGAAACATGCTGCTTTCAATTCTTTTACCCTTAAAAGAGTAATTCAGATTATTAAAATTAATGGCCAATTGTTCAGGGATGCCCTTAAAATATTCATTAAACTGATTGGCAATAAACATTAGGATCAGTTATCAAATTAGCATTGCTTCTTAGTGAGATGTTTAGCTCTATTTTTTTGTATTTCTTCCTAAATCTCTGTTTATGATTTTCCATGTATCAGCATTTATGTTTTTTTGAATTCAAAATTTTATTTTGTCATATATTCTTGTTTTGTTTTTCTTAGCAGACTTTCATATTTTTGCTTTTGCATTTTTAAAAGATTCTTAATTCCAAATTTATTACGATTTTGAACCCAGAGTGATTCAAGGAAAATTAAAACATTTTTTGTCTCCGTAATTTCTTTAGTTATCCATGGAGTTTTATCTTTAATCTGTTTCTTAATATTTTTATTTTTTATTGGGCAACAAATATCAATATTATAATTTAATATTTCAACAAAATTAGAATATTGCTTATTGACATCACAAACTTGATGTCAATATATCCCAGTTTTCTTTTTGAAGACTCACCATCTCCCTGTCCAGCGGGCGAGCGACAGTGATGTGTCCCGTGTTAGGATCCATAGAGAACTGCTGGTGCCGGTCTCCTCTCTCCAGCGTGTAGCCCACCTTGCCATTGCTGCCACTGTCTATGTCAGTTGCTGTCACCTGCACAAAGTTGTAAAACAAACATAGTTATATGGAGTTCTTCACTTAGGAATAGCAGATTTACTACAGTAAAGAACTAGCTTAACTGTTCGCACGCATATTACAGGAAATATTGTAATACAAGTTACTGAATGTCAAACAAACACTTGCGCTCTATTCATTGCTCTCAGCCACCTGTTATCGTTCCGACACTGTTCATCGTAGTAACTAAACACCATTTTGTGCTGTATACTGGTGTGTTTGATAGCGGAGGATAACAGCGTAATTCTTATGATTTGCGTGTAAGGTGTTTCTATGTCTTATATATTACATCCTAATATTGTTTTTAGCTGTTCGATAACTTATGTTGGAATTTCAATGTTGTTTATTTTAAAATAGGATTTTCTGTTTTTATTGAATTGGAAAATTCCATGATTTGCATTTTTATATATATTTATTTATACAAATTTATAAAAATCGTTAGAAAAATAAGATTTTATATTATTGTTTCCAACAATAACTTTAGGAATATTAGTTCAAAGCCTGACCTTAACCAAATTAACATAACATTTTTTAAGCTAATCGAATGCTAAGTGGAAATAAGGAAATTTTATATCCAGCGATCTAAAGGTTAAACACATTTTAGAAGTCAGTTTATCGTGTAACAGGATTTAACAATGTATAGTGTAACAGATCAATATTGGGTAAATTTAAATTCAAACGGTTCACACCGAGAACGGTAAGCGCAAATTGAAAATAAATACAAAAATAAATAACAAAAGGAGTCTAAAGAGCTGCCGGTTTCCCTCCATTTGTGGTTTGTGGACCCCGTTGTGTAAACCACCATGTTGTGAGAAAGATCTCGGCCTGATTCCTTCTTCTTCATCCCTAGACCATAAGGGAAGCATGTGTTAAGATTCTTTCTATTACTTTACATGTGATATCAATCAATCAATCAAATATCTTTATTCATTTGAATACATCAAGTGTACAAGAATAGTGTCAAAATGCCATTATACATATGGCCAATCTTATTACTAAAAATATTTGCTAGTTTGGTCTTTTTAATGACATGAATTCCTCCAACGAGTATAACACTAAGGCTTATAATATACTTTTTTAAATTGGCTTTAAAAATATTAATATCATTTTCCTTTTAGAATATTTTCATGCAAACGCCTTAAAAATACTTTTCCAATGTAATTTGGTTTCTTTTTATATAACTCAAGTCGATGGTTGCTCTGTTATTATAGTATTTTTTCCATCTGGTGTTGTGAGGGTGTATGTCATTAATTACACTTGAATCAGTTTTTACAATTAAGATTGTTTCATATATTTGTACATTCCATATTCAGTCAAAAGTTCTAATTTTGTAAAATATTCCTTCACAGAATCATTATTTTTTCAGACTTAACATAATACGAATCCCTTTTTTCTGTAGTTTAAGTAGTTTATCCAAGTTTTTTTTTGATGTTGAACCATATAGACTTATTCCAAAGTATATGTGAGACTGAACATGTGCATGATAGACTGATTTTAACATTTGGTTATTACATAGATATCTCATTTGTCTAAGTTGCATAAATTCCTGAGTTAACTTTACTTATTACATGTTTTTACATGGTCGTCCCAACTAAGGAACTTATCAATTTTTCAGCCCTAGAAAATTTGTTGTATTTACTTCTTCAACTAAATCCGTATTATATAGTACCCTTGGTTTGTCAGTATTTCCATTCTGTTTTGTAGCAAAGGCAACAAATTTAGTCTTTTCAATATTTAAAGTCAGATTATTTTTTTTTTAGGAATTGGTTAACTAATGCCAAATTTTTGTGCTATATTCCGCTCTAGTTCTTGAAGAGTTTTTGCAGAAAATTTTAAATTTGAGTCATCAGCAAATAAGGTTAAGTATTGGTTTTTATTATTGTTTATTATTTGTGGCATATCATTTATGTAACATAAGAACAGGATTGGACCCAATATACTCCCTTGCGGTACTCCAAATTTTATTAACTGCAAATCTGAATGAATTTTATTTTTTTTGTTATTTTGAATGTATGATAATTCTACAAATTGTTTTCTGTTTGATAAATAAGATTCAAAGAGCTTGAATGACGTTTTTGTAACACCCATTTTTTGTAATTTATCAAGAAGTACATCATGCTTAACGCTATCAAACGCTTTTAGACAGGTCCATAAAAATTCCTACTGTCTTCTCCCCCTTATCGATTGATTCAATTACTGACTCCAAGAATGAGGTGGCTGCTGTAATTACTGATTTGTTTGCACGAAATCCGTGCTGGGCAATATTCAACATTTGATTCATTTTCTAAGTATTCTACTAATCTATTATAGATGGCTTTTTCAAAAATCTTGGATATATTAGATAACAGAGATATGGGACGGTAGTTTGAAATGTTTTGCTTGCTTCCTTTTTTAAAGACTGGTATTATTTTTGAAACTTTTAATAAGTTTGGAAAATTTCCAGTAACAAATGCAGAATTAATAAGATGACTTAAAATTCTAGATAGATTTTTTTTAGCCGCTTTTACTACTGAAATCGGTATCTCGTCATGACCACAAGAGCTCTTATTTTTTTAGAGAATCTATAATATGTTTCTATTTCAGACTCACTTACTGGTTTTAGGTAAAATGCTGGTTGAAAGATATTATGTCTTTGGTAACTAATTTGATCAAGTGGGTAACTCATGCTATCCAGAGATTGTTTACTCCCCACACAATTTTACTACATTAACATAGTAGTTATTGAATTTTTTTTACTTATAATAAAAGGATCAGTGTAGAAGTTATTATCAATTGTTAGAGTGATATTTTCAGACTGATTGATGGTTCTTATTTCCAATCTCAGAAATTTATTACTTCCCAAGACGCTTTTGAAATATTTTTGGCAATTTTTATTTTTATGATCATAATAGTTTTTTCTTGGTTTTGTTTAGTTTCATCTTAAAAATCCTATTTCTTTTCCTCAGGTACTTAAACAAATTATTATTTTTACTGTGTCTTGCCATTTTATATATTTCAGTCAACTCTTGTTTTTCATCTTTAAGTTCAACTGTCACCCATTCGTTTTTTTCTTTTTTGTTCCCTTAATTGTTTTAAAATGAAATGATAAGTCAAAATAATATTTGAATATATCATAACAAATTTTGTACTTAAGGTTCGAATTTGCAAAATATACTTGGATCCAGTTTTCCTTCTCCAGAAAAGAATTAAACGTTTCAACATTCTCTTTGGATATGACACGCTTAAATTCTGATATTGAAATGTTTTCAGTTGTAGATTTTTTTTCAAATTTAACAAGTCAATTAATTGGCCATCGTGATCAGATAGCAGTGTTATAATCCCTTCAACTTTTATTTTACTTGTAGGGATATTAGTAAAAACATTATCTATAGCAGATTCAGAATCCACAGTTACTCGGGTTGGGAAGTTCACTAAGTATTTCAATCCATGACTTTTTAAAAATATTATTCAATTCAATTTATCTGGTTTGTTAAGTAAAACATTAATGTTAAAGTCACCTACAATCAGAATATTTTTAAATTTTGCTAAAATATAATCAATTAGAGATATCTAGTCTGCTCAAAAATTCATATACGTCAGACGATGGGGACCTATACATTCCAACAAGTACAAATACATAATCATTTAGAGTACATTTTAACAATACAAAACTCACATTGAAAATCTTCACATAGTTTGTCAGCTAAAGGTATTGACATGTTACTTACTTTTAGGATCACACCTGGAAAGTATTAAGACTCCCCCCTTTGTAGTACTATCTCTACAGTAACTAGAGGCAGTGCTAAAGTTATGCAAATTTAGCCTTTCTAATTCCCAACTTCTAATGTTATGCTCAGTGATAACACAAATATCAGGTTGAACCTCGTCAAATTATAATTTGAAGTGAATTTAATCGTGACGGAAGATGCTCAATATTCTGGTGAAAAATTCTGATCTTTTTATTTATTTCTTTGTCAGCGTGTTTGTGACCGGTATAAATTTTGCATTATTCTATCATTAACTTGTTTGTTATCACTACAAAAGGGTGAGGAACCCACCTCCAGATGCGAGCTCAATCTAAAAAAACCATTATCAGTAATAACATCTCCGTTTGGTCTGTACACAGACCTATCCGACACAACACTAGTACTCTGCTTTTCACCGGAAACATTTTTAATAACTTGCACTGAACCATCTTTTTCACTTGTATCCAAGATAGAGACATTGGTTGTTGAAATCATTTGTTGGGTAGTAAGTTGTTCTATGGGTGTGTGCTCCTCCGGGTTCACAAATGAGTACAGTTCAGCGACAGTGGAAGAAGGTATTTTCAGTTTTAGGTACAGTTCATCGATAGCATTTTGAATACATTGGATAAGGTTGTTGTAAGTGTAACCATTGTGTAGTTTCTTAAAAGGAGCTTTGTTTAGCTAATAATATTTACTGGGGTTGCTGTTTTTATTTGAAAGCTAACAATGTTTTCAGCAAACACTTCAGGTGCTAATCCATCACGTATGCAAACCCATAGGGGAGCATACTAGACTTTGAAAGTTTCGAGTTTTGAAGTCTCTGACAAGTGCTGTAAAAGCATTTTTATAGCTGCCCTCAGTTGGGTTTATGGTTGTATTGTTGCTTAGTAATCAATCCATAGACCGCACATCCATTGTGACGTTTCTGAAATGATAAATCTCTTGTTAAGCAATCTGAAGGCTTGGGCCTCCCAAAATTTTTCCTTAAATGTTGTGGCTACTCCAGCACTCATTTGCTTTGCGCTTCCAAAGTCATTGGAAATACAATGGGCGAATGCTACAGTTTCGTCATTACAAAATCTTTTTATCACATGTTTCATGTTTCCATTAATGAAATTAATCTTGTTTCGGTTAAATGATTTTGAAAATATTACTGCCAGTGTGTCCAAAATTTTGTCTGCAGATTTTTATTTTCCCATTTCGGTTCAAATGCAGCCCATGCCTTGTATAATCAAATCTGGTTAGATGCTCCAATTCAATAATATATGTAGACTTTATGCGGAGTGCCAGTTCCCTCATGTAGCTATTCATCAAGTCCAATCTTGGAATTTATCAAGTCGTACTTCTCTAGATCAAATCTGTGAGGGATTGTACACAGTATAACAGGAGTTTTTTTGTTTAGTGTAGCTAGTGAATCCTCTATTGACCGATATATTGCATTGGTATCATTTTGTAGTAAATTGTTAGTTCCCCCATGATAACAACAGCATCATTTCCAGTGGATTTTTACTGCTACTTCCATTACTTGTTCAATCCTAGCATTAGGCATGACGCTTCCAAGGACTCTGATATTACTGCTTCTTTCTTCAATATAATGGCTCATACTATGCCCTTGGCTGTCAGAAAAGATTGAAAGTTCAATATTCTGTCTGGATAGTTGATTTATGGTTTGATTGCATTTTGTTGTGTGCAAAAGGTTAGTTTTGTATTTATATTGACATGGTTGGCTCAATAAGTTTGATTCTATAATACTGGTGTTTTTTGTTGATTCTATATTATCTAAAATTGTGTATCTATTTGGTGTGATAATTGCTGGGAGTTGAGTCATGACTTTTTTACTAACTTTTGTTTTCCTTGTGTTTTTTTTGTATATGGGTCCATTTTGTTTTTACAAGAGTTCTTTTCTGAGCTACTTTTTTTTGAGTCTGTTGAGCCAATTTTCAACAGAATTGATAGGTTTTAGTAGCATCTGTTTTTAAGAGGGAAGGTTTCATAAAATTGTTATTTAGGTTAACGTAAGCTATCTGGGAACGTTTGGTCAAGATTGAAATCTCACTAAGTGAAGGAAAAGTAAGCTCTTCAAGAGAGTATGAGGTGGTTAGTTGCAACAAGTAAACTGATTATAATTTCAGTTACAGCAATTGTGAAAATACCACAATCGTAACTATTTTCCTGTTGTGGTGCAGTACTTACAGGGATGAACTCATAATCATTCTTCTCTCTTTATTCAAGTAGCAGAATAACCTTCTGTGCAATACGTTTTGGCCGGCTCAATGTTGTACATTCTTAGCGAGTCATAGTTAGAAAAACTTTTTTTGTTGATCCTTCGTATACTAACAAGCTCCAGTGAGAACCCAAGCCATCTAATTTATTATCTTGTTTTAAATTTTCCCACGTCCTCATAATCTTTACTATCATTGACAGGCAGAAACAAATAATTTGACTCTTTTATATTTAAGCTGTCCAGAACAAAACTATAATCTGTTAGCAGTTTTATCGCCTGACATACCGTAGGATCCAGACAAATAATTGCTCTCCCCCTTAAGAGTTTATAATTTAATACCTCAAAATATTTCATAATAGTGTCATCTTCAATCCAGTTTGGTCCCAATATGTTTAATACTTTATTATGGTTGTTGGTAAAAAGCAAGGACTGGCTGTTATCTTCAATACTTTTGAGGCTAAAGTTATCACACATATCATGGTTGATTTGATTTTATCTATTAAAGGGCTACTAATTGCTAGAGGTTCACAAACCCATGTCAGGCGAGTTAACACTCATCATAACATTATCTTTTTTTGTGTAATAAGCTGTCAGCTGCTAAGGTTTGATTTTCTTGGCTGGGTAAAATTATTGACTAATGAGTCATTAGAACTTACAGAGGATAATCCAATCAGAGATTTATTACTTTGTTTTTTTGAAGCTCAGTTCTGCTTCTTTTAGGACAACAGCAAATCCCTTACTTTTTTGGTATTGTTGGATAAAACGTGATTTGTTTTTCATAAAAAAGACAAATATCTGCTTCTTTAATATTGATTCCTATTTTCTTTGTACCATAAAATGTGACATCATACTTTGCAAGTTTTGATTTTGTGTCAGTCTTGTCAATAATAGCTGGCCAGTATTGAAATCCCTTAACCTTTGCAAAAAACTCTGTCACCCAATTTAAATTTATTTTCTGTTAAATTACTCATTTTGTAATTAGTTATAATTATATTAAATTCATTTAGTTTAATAAGATACTATAAAACTGAAGTAAATAAAATGTATTATTTGAGTTACTTCTCAGGATGAAATGTAAAGTATAAATGTCTGGCAATCTATTGTGTAATAGTAAATTGTTCTTATAAAACTCAGTGAGCAGATTGTACAGGTGGTCAAACAATGAGTCATTGATTAGCAGTAGTAGTAGTAGCAGTCTGAAGGTCAGGCCGCCTTATCTTATCTTATCTCTACTATCCTTCTCTTGTTCACATAGACCCAAACACTTCTTTAAATTATTTTGAAATGTTCATATTACTTTATTTCCACACTGCGAAGTGTTAAACTAACTACTTACAACTGTCAGATTTTACTCACTTAATACTTTGATATAAAATTTAACTCTAAAAGATTATTTAAAACCACTGAAATCCTCAAAAAAAATAGGGAACACTACATGCACATGTTCAATATCCAAATTAATTTATAAAATCTTGAATAATAATAATTGACTGTGTTTGAATATATCTGGTGTGATAAAATTGTTATTTTATTACACCAGATAAAAACCACCAGTTAAGAAGTTTGGTATTTACCAAAATTTTTATTTAATTTCAAATGAGACTGCTGAATTTAAGTTTGGTGTTCACATGCTAAGTGTGTATATAGAGAATGTCATAAGATATTGGAAGTAGTGAATTAGATTTAATAAATTTATGATTTGAATGCCGATCTGAACACATTGCAAATGTTTTTATTTCCCAGCAAGTGAAATCAGTTATATGAAACTCAACTGATATAAAGGAGTAAATCTACTATTATAAAACAGAGTGTTACAGCAGTTGAAAAATACAGGTGAGCCTTACACACCTAATATCAAGTGTATTACACTATACAAATAAATAAATAAAAATGCCTTTATTTCTTAAGCGTTTTTCAGTACATAACTGTTTTTCAGAATAACTTGTGTCAAATGGTATAATAGCAACTGTTAGGAGTGCTAAAATCTTTATTTACCTATCACACTCTATGTACCCAAGCAGGTGCATTAATAGTATAGGTTTGCTAGGTTGGTAAACTGTATAGTATAGGTGCAAGAGACACATATATTATGTGTATAGTTTGTTGTATAATGTAGGAAATTATAAATCTAATATTGGCTGAACAATGGAAGAGAATCGTTAATTTTTATGTGGTCATAACGGAATTGTAAGAATATTTTTATGATTTTAATTTTAATAAAACTTACAAAACAATTGGATCAATATAGTTCTTTCCAGTGTTATTTAATACTCGTATACTATTAATTAATCCTGGGAGAAAATTTGAAAAAAATTTCTCATGTCTGTGTTGAAATAAAAACTTAATATCTAAAAAAAGAGACCATAGAAAATTTTACTGTTGATCTAAGTAACAGAAGAATTTGTTATGTGATCAGAATATCAGATTAGATAATTAAATGTAATTTTGTACTATAATCTTTTTTCTGTGATAAATTTATTGCCAATTTCATTTAAAACATTCATGAAGGACTACTTTCTGGTTAATCTTAACTGTTATAAATCAGATTTAAATTGGTATGATGGATCCATATTTTTGTAAAAGTAAAAATTATTCTATGATTGTAAAACCAATCTGTTTTTAAGTGCATATATTAACAAAGTAATATTTTGTAATAAACTAACAGCATGATAACGAGCAAATCTGTACATTTAAATAAGATTTCAAACTATTTAAAAGCTTTATAAGAAAATAAAAAGTATTCAACCATAAGGAAATGCGATTGGTGATTCCAGAAATGGTAAAACATGAATGAATAGATGGTTGCCATTTTGCTATTTTCATAATGGGTCTGAATTTATCAGCTGTTGCATCCTAATTTACAGTATTACAAACACCCTAGGACGGCTGAGTGTCTCAGGTTGGACTTTGGATCTGAGTTAGAGATAGCAAAGGTCCAAATCCTTAGCACTTTTTATCAGTACCTGTATCGACTCTCCACTTTATTCTGTTTGATAAGATCCTCACAAAGGCTACTGGCCTATAAGAATGGAGAGAATAAGGCATACAAGGGGATTGGTCCTCCCTTGAAAAGGAAGCAAGAAAAAAAAGTTAAAATGTACAAACAAGGTTTTAGAGTTAAATAAAGTAAATATATTGTAATTTTGCAACAAATCCCGTCATATTTTGTTCTTCATGCTATTTTATACATGACATGTACAGGTTAGGTGTAAGTCTGTGTACCTGTAGTACGACGTCTCCGATCTGAGCGTGCTCTTTGACCTGAGCGTTGTACGAGAGCTGAGTGAAGACTGGCGGGTTGTCATTGCTGTCGGTCACCGAGATGTTGACAGTGGCTTGTGTGCTGAGGGGTGGCACTCCCAGGTCAGTGGCCACCACTGTCAGGATATAGTTGTGGGCTCTCTCGTAGTCCAGGGGCTCCACGATACTGATCACCCCTGACAAACATCATGCGCCGTATAGATCCCAATCACATAAACCTACTTCTTGTCAACGTAATCAATTTATACTCATCTATCAAGTAGATCAGTATAAATAGAAAACCATTTCAATTAATCTTTAAAATTTAGCTAATGGAATAACGTTACTTTTATTTTGTTTTGTGGATATTTTCTCATGCTAATATTCCTTGCCAGCAACAATATCATTCTTAATACAATAATTAAAAACCTGGTAAAGTAAAACAAATGCTATGTGTGTACTAAATATGAGAAAAATTTCAGCTTTTGAACATTTAATTCTATATGTTTTGGAATTATAAATTATAATGTTCCGTCATAACAGTTGTCAGTGTTTCAAAATTTTCTTTTGGCTATATGCAATAAGATTTATAGATCTTTAACCCTTTTAGAAATAAATGACCTTTTGGTAGTATGTTAACTGAGTGACGGTAAAAATATGTTTCAAATCGTGCACAGACACTAGTGACACAAATTCTGACTTTGTTCTTGTATGCAGTGTGTTTATAAACTGTCATTCTATGTTTAAATTATAGTTTTTTTTAGTTTATTCATTATCTTTGTATAATACAACCATACAATATGTAACAATCTAAAAAAATAAACATGTCACAATTATTCAATTATACTTCAGAGTATTTAATTTAATATAATTTTTTATATAAGAATACATTAACAGTTCTTCATAAATAATTCAAATAACAGCTTCTTAGTTTATAAAATTGTGCTTAAGTTCACAAATGGCTAGAAAACTGAACAAACCCATTAGGGTTAAAACGGAACAGAACTTTCTTTACACTACAAAAGCTATGTTCCTAATTAAGTAAACATTAAGTGCTAAGATTAATAATTAATTTTTACACTCTTACCACATCATGTGTTCATCCTGAAAACTTAATCATGATGGGAAGTTTGGTTATGTTTGGAAAAGTCACATTGCTGTTCTTACAGTCCTCTTAATGTTGGTGCTAATTGAAGTATGAATAATAGTTTTCTATGAAATTTTGTGGAAGTGGTTGAGTTTTAAAGAGTGAATGTTTTAAACCATCAGGTATCAATTTTTGTTCTGTTTAATTGTTTTATAACTGTAAATATTGAACACTCCTTGACTAACCTGAAAATTGAAGAAGATTTTAAGAACTATCACAGAATAATTTTATTTATAGACAAATCAACATTAATATTTCAAATACTACTAAATTATTTAGACACCTAGATCATAAACAAGTATTAATATAGACTTTCACCTGAATGGAATAAGGTTGTTATTATAACATGTGTTTTGTCCTATCTTGATTGTGGACAAGTACTAGTCTGAAAGAACCTGAGTGACTCTTATCTGCAAGTCTTGATAGCTCAGTTGGCTAGATCAGAGTACTGTCAAACTTCACTATCAGGATCAGTGGTTCAAATCCCGCTATCGGCCCAAACTTTTTGCTTACTGATTTTAGTTGTAGTTAATAAAAAAAAATCAATAAAAGTCAGGAAATATTTTTTGTACATATTTCAACATTTATAACATTTATTTTCAATTTATAATTATATTTTATAATTAATATTGAATTATAAAATTCTACTGTTTTCTCCATGGCATCTAGAACAGATGAAAATATAAATGATTGCTCCAAGTTGTGGAAGATATGTCCGGCATGGGGGTGTATTTTGCACTCAGGGTTGTGTAAAAGTTGGGTACACTTGAGATGTATAGACCTGGCATATTCTGCAGTTAAAGACTTAAAAAAAGAAGAATTAGAAAAATGGAAATGTCCGGTTTGTCAGCAAGAGTCCACTGAAGAACCGTAAATAGTCTTAAAGATGTCGAAAACTCCGACTTAGAGCTATCCTTGTCCCTTGCTGCTGACATTGGAAATGCCCTTCTTCATGAAAATGAGGATTTGAAACAGGAGTTGCATAACATAAAAAACAGTAAATCATCTCGTTGAACTAGAGCTTGAGGATAAGATTATGCAAAAAGAAGAGGAAATAGAAGAATTAAATAAAAAATACAATCTAATAGAAAAACAACTATACGAGGAAAATACTCGCTTAAAGGCTAGGTTGAAGACTGAGCAAACTCAAAAAGCCGAGCTAATCATACTATGTGATCAAGAAAAGGAGGGAATACAGAAGGGACATTCAGAACTCTCAAAATCAATGCAAACCATGTAAAATATACCAGGAGGAAAGTGTCCAAAATGTTGTCCTCAATTAAGAGCCTAGAGGAAGTCATTGAGGTGCTGCAGAAAGACAATGTTGATCTACAAACTAAACTAAAAGCCGACGAGAAATATGTGTCAAAGTGTCTCAAATGCTTCCCTCCTCTTTCCAACAAGGTTCAGGCCATACTCAAGGATCAGACCAAGGTTTTTAATAAGGTTGGTTACAAAAGAGGTCGTTCAGTGGCACAGGAGAAAACCTCCAACATTGGATAACATAACGAAGAGTTCTTTTACGACCCAAAAATCCCTTTGCAGCTCTTTCTCACATAGATGACGATCTAGAAACTAGCATCACAAACACTGATGACAAAGCAAGAGCTGGGGAAGTCACTCTGCCAAGAATGTTGCTTTGCACTGATAGCCATGGTAAAGACCTAGCATGGTATATCAATAAACACAAAACATCCATACGATGCAATTGGTTTTTGTAAGACCTGGCGGCAGAGCTAGTCAGGTTTTGGATCATAAAAACATTGATGGGGAGGAGTTGAAGAACAAGGATATTTTGGTGATTTCCTGTGGCACTAACGATGTATCTCATAATGAAGCGCACCTAGCCATTGACGCCATTACTAGCACCTTAAAAAGATATAGTACAAAAAGAATCATTCTGGTTGACCTTCCTAACCGGTATGATTTGTTTGGACTGGTCTTGCGTAAACAAGGAAACTAAGAAAACTAATGTAGCCCTAAAGAACATTTGCGATGGTTTCAGTAATGTCACTCTTGTGGAAGCCAGCAAAGCCACTAGGGACCTCCACACAAGGCATGGTATGCACCTAAATCGTACGGGAAAGCTGTGGTTGGTGAGCAAGATATGTGAGGCGGCGGAGAGAGAAAGCTGATTCACCGTCACCCCCATCTGAGGAACCGAGAGCAACAGCGAGCAGCCTGCAACAGTAGACAACACACACAGGAAGCCCTCAGCAGTCAGCAGTACCTGGGTCTACAGCGGGAAAACTTACCAATGGCAGTCCAACACCTGATGACCTAGTGTGCAACAAGAGTGATGATGTAAATTCTGTATATAATTTTAAGTCTAGTTTAAGTCACAATTTGAAATCAAAATAACACCAAAAACTGTACGCATCATGCATTTAAATATCCAGTCAATAAGGAACAAGTTAAATGAGTTAGCTGTTATTTTAGATGAAGCCAATTGCGACATTGTCCTTATTAATGAGCACTGGCTGCACAAAATGGAAGTCTCCTTGTATGTTCCTGTAGGTTTTAATTTAGCTGCTGCCTTTTGCAGAGAAAATGCTTATGGAGGTGCTTCTATTCTTGTTAATGACAATATTGCTTTTGAGGTGATTGATATCGCCCCAATTTAACCCAAATTGGTTTACTTGAAGCTGTTTGTATACATGTAAATATTTGGAATGTAATTTTTATATCTGTATATAGGACTCCTAGCTCTATGTGCCAAATGTTTTTGGCTAATCTTGATAATCTCTTATGCTTTATTCAAAGAAAAAAAAGCCTAAATGTAAAAATTGTATTAGGGGGGGATTTTAATATTGACATTCTAAAGAGTGGAGAGCAAGACACTGTAATGTTTGTAAACCTTCTAAAATCATTCAATCTTTACTGCGTAAATAAACTCCCAACAAGAAATAACAGTTGTTATTGACAATATAGCTACAGATTTAGATAATAATTTGTATAAAAACCGCTTATGGAAGGAGAGAATCTCAGACCATTCTATTGTTTATTTTGAATTCACTGCTCCACTTACTGTTCCCCAAACTGTTAAAATCTCTTATAGGAAGATAAGTGATGAAAACATTGCAAGAGTTCACAGAAATAAGTTCTTTATTAAATTGGAACTTGTTGTATAACATAGAAGATGTAGATATTGCATATGATTATTTTTTAAGTAAATTATCAATAGTGTACAATAACAGTTGTCCAAAAAAAAACTAAAAATGTTAAACAGAGAAATCAAAGTAAGAATAATACTTCTTGGTTTGACAGTGGCTTAAGAAAAATGAGAAGCACGGTAATTATGTTACAGGATTTGCTAAAAATTCCTCATTACAAAACAATATATTACTTAAGAAGTGTTACATTGCCAAAAAGAAGTTTTACAGGAGTAAAATTAAAGAAGCAAAAATCTTGCATAATGAGAAACATATTAAAAAATTCAAAGAATAAATGTTCAGCCGCATGGAAAATAATAAAGTCTGAGGCTGGTAATTACTATAAACGGGAAAATCCAATACCACCTATTACAGCTGAAGAATTTAATAACTATTATATTGGCATTGGGAAAAATGTAGTTGATAGTGCTAAGGCAATTAATAAGAATAATATTAGTCATTTTTCCTTTCTAAGTAATGTTGAACAGCCTCCAGGAAACTTTTACTTGAACATATGTCAGCGAGCTTGATGTACTTAAGGTAATAAGATCATTAATAAACCCTCTAACAGTGAAGATGTGTATGGTTTTAGTAACAAAAAGTTATCAAACTTATTGCTGATGCTATTGTTAAGCCATTAACATTTTTTGATCAATCTTTCATTTCACTGTTCTAAATTTCCAGATTGCTTAAAAAAGTCTAGGAGTATACCTCTTTTTAAGAAAGGTAATAAAATCATGTATTGACAACTATAGAACAATATGTATTGTATCTGTGTTTTCAAAAATAATGGAGTCATGCGTTAAGAACCAACTGTTAGAATTCTTTGATCTATATAAACATTTTAAGTAATAGCCAATTTGGCTTTCGTCCTGGTCGATCTACAACTAAAGCTCTAAATGAAGTTGTAACTAATGTCATAAATAGCTTTGAGAACTGTGAATATGTTAATATGACTCTTGTGGATCTCAGTAAGGCCTTTGATTAGTATATCACATGAAACTCTACTGAGTAAACTGAAATACTATGGTATTGATGATAAACCGTTGCACTTCCTTAAAACTTATCTTTGTGGCAGATTACACAAAGTCTCAGTGGCCGGTTCAGAATCCTCATTTCAGGAGGTCCTTGCTGGGGTTCCACAGGGGTCAGTTTTGGGCCCACTCTTGTTTATTATGTATATAAATGATCTGCCAACCATATTCCATGTAAGACTATTCTATATGCAGATGACACTTCTTTTTTTAGTTACTGGCAAAGTTTTCCAAGAAGTGGAAGCACAAAGTGACCGAGTGATGGAAATTGCAAAACTCGTGGTTTGATGTCAACCATCTTTAAAGTCAATGGGGATAAAACTGAAACAATTTGTTTCACATTAAAAAAGTTGCACATAGCAGAGAGAGAGCTGTATTAAGCCAGTGAAATTACTTGGAGTAACATTAGATCAAAAAACTATCATGGGAAGCTCAAACTAACTCAGTAATTTCTAAACTATCTAAGGCTTGTTTTCTGTTACGTAAATTACAAAACTGTGTTGGTAGAAATATGTTGCTCTCTTCTTATTTCAGTGAAGTGACTTTCACTCACACTTACTTTATGCCTCAATGCTCTGGGGTAACAGTAGGGGTGCCAGTCAAGTTTTTGCGTGGCAAAGAAAGGCAGCAGTAAGAATTTTAGCCAATTTGGGTTATCAAGATGATTGTAAACAATGCTTTATTGACTACAATATAATGACTGTTCCTGGCATTTTCATATTTCAAAAATGTAATATATGTAAAGGAGAATTTTGAAGACTTTATCTGCTTTGATGAAATTCATGATTATGACACTAGGGGAGCTCGGGATATTGTTGCACCTTCCTCTAGACTTAGGAAAACATTAGTTAGCCATAAATATTTACAAATTAAATGTTTTAACAAATTACCTCAAACGTTTAGAAGCTTAGAACTACAACCATTTGCAGCTAAACTGTCGAACTGGCTTATAAGTAAGGCATTCTATTCCCTTGAAGAATTTTTTTGCTATGAATTGTTACCTTCCTTAGGCCTGGAATGGAGTTGTTGATTAGTTGTAATTTAATTCATTGTTTCAACTATTTATTTTGTTATGTATTTACTAATACTACAGTTACATTTTTTAAATTGACAAATACACTGTACGAATTAGTTCAATATATTATATCAGTTAATGACATTCAAATAAAATTGAGTAGCCTTATGACATTTTTATTTATTACATTAGTTATATTGACGTTGTCTATAGCAATTGTAATATTGACAAATGACAATAAAGATATTCTGATTCTGATTCTGATTCTGAAAACTTGATTATTGTGTTGTCAAATTAAAAAGTTGGTTAATGAATGATACTTTTAAACGAAATCCTACCTGTTTTGCCATCCATAGCAAACTTCCCATGCTCGTTGCCTCCCAGTATAGTGTAGACCACTTCAGCGTTGATGCCTGTGTCTAGTGATGTTGCCATGACACGAGCTACCTCCGTGTCCACTGCTGCGTTCTCTGGAATAGTGGTCTGGTAGGAGCGGGACACAAACTGTACATACCACAAAACACATGTTCAAGCGATTAGGTCTATTTTAATTGTTTAACACAAAGTATTTTCATGACTGTAACCTCCCTCACAGATAATTCCAGTATATCCACAGAGACTTGCACACCAGTTCAGATTTGAACCTACATTAGATTTATAGAGTACCTTTATTTCTTTCATTTATGATATTTTCATAATATCAAATGCTTTCAACAATAACGGAGTGTTTATAAAACAATATCTTGAAAATTGCTGAAATAAATTTATATTGTCAATTTATTAAAAGTAAGGACAAAAATCTGGAACTTGTATTATAAATGTATACACTTACTTGTGGCGGGTTGTCGTTAACGTCAAGCACACTGACACGGAGGGTGGTCTCCCGCCATAGCTGAGGTGAGCCCTGGTCCACCGCCCGTACCCTCAAGATGTACTCTGGGACCATTTCTCTGTCCAGTCCGGCCGCCAGTCTCACCAGTCCGCTCTCTGGGACCATCTCAAAAACTCCTTCGGCTGAGTCCTCCAGGTAGTAACGCACTTTACGGTTGATACCTACCCACAAAGCAACAGTAATAATCTTGGTGAAGGGGATAAGGTTAGGGGAAATTTAGAAGAGAAGCAGTCAATAAACCTGAATCCCTTGGGATATGAATCCCAGAATTGTTTATTATTTCATAAGTCACAGTGATAACATATAAAAGAAAATCTTGAGGGATGATCTGAAAATCCATTACTCCGGCTCAGCATCCTTTGTTAGTCTACATTGACCGCAATCAATAAGTAACAATTTTTTAAATTGTAATTTTATGAAGTGACTAAAAAACAGCAAATAGTCTTTCTTTCAGTACTTATTAATACTCAAATAAATTAATATTTTAACAGTATAGAAAATGTTAACTGGTGAATACTTTACAAAATTAAAATGCAGCAACCAGACTAAATGAGTAAAATACATATCTTAAGAGGATAAATACTGCAAAAAGTGTCCTTAAAAATTTTTACTGTGAAATTACTTCATAGAAAGGGGAAAATATCAGCTGCTTGATAAGGGAAATACAAATTATATGAAGTTGCATTGTAATAATTACACACTTAGAATTTCTTTTAATAATACTTACTTCTAAGAAACATATTATAGTATTATTAATATTTTAATACCAATTAGAAAGTGAGATGTCTGTACCTCTGTCCGGATCAGTGGCGTGCATCTTGGTGATAAGAGTTCCTGGGGGTGAGTCCTCGGGCAGAGCGGCCGTGTGGTTGGCAGTGGTGAAGCTGGGAGGATTGTCGTTGACATCAGATAGCACGATGTCGATGTGAGACACACACTCCCAGTCGGGTCGCTCACGGTCCTGAACGTGAGCGGTGAGCGAATAGTGAGCCTGAGTCTCACGGTCTAGAGATCGACTTGTCCGCAGCTCACCGGAGTCACGGTCCAGTGAGAAGTGCTCGGCCCCTTCACCCGTCAGATAATACTTGAGCCGTGGGTCTAAGTCGTTGTCTGCAGCCAGTACACTCAGCACGTAACTCCCTGCATCTGTGCCCTCGGACAGGCGTTCCCTGTATCTCGCCCTCAAGCAGTGAGGCTGTTCATCTGCAGCGAAAATAAATATTCATAACACTGTTTACTTAAAATCAAATCAATCTTTATTGCTTTTGAACAATATACAATACTGTATAGCAACAGTCATTATCCTACCTACTCATTCACACACATTCATACATACAAAAATTCCTCATCCAGCAAACATGCAATTCCTATATCACCTACACACACATGCTATTCCTAAAAGCACCTGACACCTACAGGCGTTTAAGATGAGATTTAAACTGTTTAGGATCGGCCAATGTTTTAAGATCCTCAGGGTGCCTATTGATCAACCTAACACCAGCCTGCGATGGCAAATGTAGAGAAGCCACCGTTCGATGGAGTTGACTGCGATAGTTGTCCCTGCCTCTTGTCTCATACTGGTGAGTGTTCCTTTGCTGAGCCAATGTGCCCTTTAATTTACAGAACACAGCCACCTCCAAGATGTAGAAGCAGGGCAAAGTCAGTACACCAAGCTCCCTGAAGGCATCTCTGCATGACTCTTTTCTCTTTAATTTTAAAATGATTCGCACAGCTTTCTTTTGAAGGCAAAATACTTTCCAGTTTGTTGTATGCACAGCTGCCCCAGAATCTTACTCCATATGCATGGTGCGGATAAACAGGGCCAAAATAAGCCATTCTCAGTATGTTGTGAGAACAGTATTTTGGCAAATTTCGCAAAGCATACAAACCTGAAGTTACTCTGGAACAAACACTTTCAACATGATTGTACCAGGTCAGACCTCAATTTAGGTACATCCCTATGAATTTTATGGAGTCAGATTCCTCTAAGAGGTTATCATCCACCAGGACAGCAGGCCATGCACTACCTTCATGCTGTCTCAGACAAAAATCAACTGTATTCAATTTTAAACGGTTTGCTTTCAAATTGATTTAAAAAAAAAAAATTGAATGCATGAATTCAATGAGACAAATGAATTGATTTCGAGCTCCTGCACAGAATTTGCAGTAATGCAGAGAGTCGTATCGTCAGCATATTGAATCAGTTTTCCAGTCTGGATCGATGAGTTCAAATTGTTAACGTAAATAGTAAAAAGCACTGGCCCAAGGATCGATCCCTGAGGGTTGCAGTTTGCCATTTTCAATTTTCTTGACATGATATTTGAGATCTGCACACACCGGTCTCTATCCTTCAAGTAGGACGAGATCCACCTATGCAGTAGACCCCGTATTCCACATGTCTCTAACTGATGTATCAGTGTCCTATAATGCACACAGTCAAAAGCCTTAAGAAAGATTGAGAAATATGCGGAGCACCTTATCTCGTCTCTCAAAACCATCGGCAACAACATCCAAAAGACTTGAAACCGCATCAATTGTTGATTTGTTTTTCCGGAAGCTAAATTGTTCAGGACAAAGTATGTTAAATCTTTCCAGAAAACTTTGTAGTTTATTCAAAAACACCTTTTCAAAAATGTTGATGAAAATTAGCAAGATTGTAATTGGGCAGTAATTTTTGATTTGATGATGATCTTCTTTCTTAAAAATTGGGACAATTTTGGTTGTTTTCAAATCATCCAGGTAAACACCGGATTGAAATGAGGAGTTTACCACTTTTGTTAGTGGAGTCAAGTTATGCTTGGAGCATTTTTTGACTAGCCACATGTACATACCATTGTTGGCACAAGATTTTTTTGAATTTAATCTTTGCACAATATCAGCCATCTCAGGGGTCAAGATCATTGACATACAGGTTCTTTACCGAGATCGTGGAAATGGGTTCAGTGAAGCACGAATCACTTGAACCAACTGAGGCAAAATACTTGTTAAATTCGTCAGCAATTTTTTGAGAGTCAACCTGTATTTTTTAAATTTGTTTTTAATGAGTAGTGAAAATTGTTTCGAATTTAGTGTTGGATGTTCTTATTTTATGGATTCATTAATTATTTTTCATGCTGTATTTGAAAAGTTCTTGTTATTATTTAATATTTTGTTTAATTCCATAGGCTCTAGCAGCTTTTATAACTTTCCTTTATATTCTTCTATAATTTTTTAAAATATTTTGAAATTTTCATTGTTTGTGTTGATAAAAATTGAGTGATCAATTTAAGTTTTTCACGAGATGAGAGAATGCCTTGTGTAATTCAAGTATTCTTATGTCACTTACTGAGTACTTTGAATTTTTTGAAAGGATATAAAATAATTAAGTAATTATTAAATAAATAAATATTAAATAAATAAATATTAAATAAATAGTAATTATTAAGAGAAAGTGTTCATTAAAATCATTGTGCATTTCATTTGGACATTTAATGTTATTTAAAAAGTTCCAACTTTCTCGCTCAAAGTGATAAATTAATTCGTTAATATTTTGAGAGTTTACATCTCGTTTGACCGTAATTTCTGCAAGACCAGTCACCGGATCATGTCCATTAATCACAACCTCCTGAGCGAAGTGATCAGAGATGGCAGGATTGAACACAACAACATCAACTTTCGGGATGTTGGTGATAACGTTGTTGATGGTTGTACTCGTCGTGGTGCATACTTCTGTAGGAGAGTTCACTAACGAATTTTCCTGTTTAAATGCAAGTATTGAACAATTTGATGGCATTGTAAAAATACAAGACACAACATTTCAGTTTGTATCCCTACCTTGCGCTTAGCAGTTGGCAGTTGTAACAACTTTTCTTAAACATATTGTTTATACTTTTTTTAGAGTACAAAGGTTTATGGTTTATACCTTTTAAAGTAAAAAAGATTTATGGTTTATACATTTTTAGAGTAACACAGATTTATGGTTTAACTTTTTTGGAATAAAAAAAGATTTATGGTTTATATTTTTTGAAAGTAAAAAATTCATAAAAAAGAGTAAAAAAGATTTTATGGAGATTCACGATTTCTGAACACTGAAATATAGCACCAAACTTAACACTCTACTTAAATAAACTTTTAAACAAGAATTTAAAATCTTCTCTCGTTTAGTTTGTCTTAATTTCAGTCCACTCCATTTCAGAAGTGTAAAAGTAAACATTATATTACATTAGAAAGGTTTTATAACTAAAATTTATGACGGAATCTGACAGGAATTTATGACAAGAAGTAAAAGTATGTTAATTCTAGGTGATTAAAATATAATAAAGGAGAGGAAAATTTGTTCACCATTGGCATCCAGAACTGTGATGTAGACATGGGTAATGGAGACAAACTTAGTGTCTGTGGCCTCCACAGTGAGACTGTAGCGCTCCTGGGTCTCACGGTCGAGGGGTCGAACTACATAGACTTGGCCAGTAGCACGTACACCGAACTGAGCACGTGGATCTCCTTGAGTGATGTAATACTCCACACTTGAGCCCAGTTCTGTGTCACGATCACTCACAGACAGTTGGGCCACCACTGTGCCAGCCAGTGCGTCCTCTCTCACTGTACACATAAATCAGTACGTCAAATATCACTACCAGAATAATCTGAACTACAGGGTCTGTTCAATAAGTATCGGGACTGTTTCCAAAAATCAAAATTTATTATAGGTATCATTACATTACAATTACTTAATAATCTTCAAAATAAATTCCTTCTGCATCGATACACTGAGTGTCGTTTCCAGAATACTGTTGAGAATCTCTGTTTTTACCTCTTAAACCACCTCGATGGAGTCGAACCGATGTCCTTTGAGCTTCCCTTCCATTCGCAAAAACAAGAAAAAGTCTGGAATACCCACAATTCATTGTCAGTAATAACGTTGTCAAAAAAAATCTTCATCTTCCTGGACGCAATCCAAATTTTCTAGCAATATTTACACCCGCGACAGTTTTTGTTCCTCACTCAAGACTTTCAGCACCAGTTTCACACAGTGCCTGAAAGGCCTCCTCAGTAATAAGAGTAATGGTTAAAGTCTTGTCAGAGACAAAAAATGTTTTCACAAACACGGTGATCGTCTCCTACAAGCTCCCCGGCCTTCTTTAAACATTTTGTGCCACTCAAAAGAATCTTGTTTAAGCCTGTTTAATGAAGTTCGAAGGTAATGAGATTAAAGTAAAACTTCACAGTGAAGCGTTGCTCGATGGTCCGCTCCATGCTGGCGCGATGACATCATAAAATAATCACAAAACCCATATCCTATCTCAAAGCATGCCCGCAGGCGACTTATCCTCTAGCGGTAGGGGACCCCTCTGCTGAGGCTGACTGGTCGGACTCTCCTCCACCGCTCCAATGAGGATAAGTGAACCGGCCCCAATACTTATCAAACAGACCCTGTATCTTCTAGCTATGGCTCTTTATACTTCAAAGACATGAATGATGGTGAATCAGGTAAGGTGTTCAGAAGTTGGTGAAAATAAATATTCCAGTGTACCTGCTCTCTTGTTTAAGCACCAAACATGTCCAAAAGGTCTGAAAAAAAGAGTAAAAAAGATTTTTTGTTACAGGCATAACAAAATATTCAAATATCCAGCATGGGGTTCTTACTTTTCAGCGAGAGGTTGAAAACATACTAAATTTCGTTCTAAATGTATATCATATTTACTGTAAGGTTATTATTCAAGATTTATAGAAATATGCCTAAGAAAAAACAGGGAACATCACAGAAAAAATATTTTACACCAACACTGACCAGATACAATAGGAATTATAGGTAAGGTAGCATTTAGTGAAAAACAAGAATGAAAATTTCATGAAGAATGAAGTGACAAAAAGACTTTTATACAAAAATGTTCAAAAAATTGAACCGAATATTTTTGAGCTGTTCCTGTTAAAAGTATAGAAAGCATGTACCCAACTGAATCAATTAAAAAGAATCTCAGAGCTAACTAAAATAATCCTCTGGATCTAGATGTACCTTGTATATATGAATGACTTATTATCTGGATAACTAATATAATGAAAGGTATTATTGCTAAAGAAATTCATTAACCTGTAGCACTGTACGATTCCTCAGCAAAGACAGGAGGATTATCATTGTAGTCGACCAGTCGGATGTGCAGAGTCGCTGAGGAAGTCTGCGGAGGAGAGCCATTATCAGTTGCCAACACAGTGATTGTATATGAGGGCACTGCCTCTCGGTCCAGAGGCACCAGAGTGGTCACCGAGCCGGAGTACGGGTCCACAGCGAACACATCCCCCGAACCGCTGAGGGAGTATCTAACCTCTCCGTTACTTCCTTCATCTTTGTCCGAGGCGTGCACTGTAACAGAATACAACAGTTTTCTCTTTGAAGAATCTGTACAAAGTGAAACAAACCATTTTATATAAACCTTCCTAAAAAAGAAAGCCTGACTGCACTACACATAACACAGCTATAGTGGAGAAGGTTGGTTCATTGTGAATGTTGAGTTTAACTCTATTTCACATTCCGCTTGGTGCAGTATTTGTAGACTGATACTGTCACAGACTTGACTCCTAGAATCTGAAGTCCACGTCCATCTGGAGAATTTAAAAAAAATCGGCAACAGAGATATTCAAAATATACTCTTTGCATCGGAGAGACATAGACTACTCCAATTGGTTTATCTAGCAGCCACCTAGAGTAATCTAGATGAAGAAGTAAATCTCTTTGTCTCATTACATGCACAATTGACGGCACTATCTATAAAGATTATTATTGAAGTGGTGTTTTTGCATATCCTCATTATGGTAAAATTTAAATGGTTAAGACAGAAGAATTAAACTTCTCATAATATATTGGTTTTATGAGATTTTATTTTATAATAGCTGTTACACTCCGCTTTGAACGCAAATTTTCAAAACCCAACTCTATAGCCTACTTAGTTGTAAAAGCACTTATGATGGAGATGTACAATATTTTTTAAATCAAAGTTAGCATACAGCAGGTATATAATATTTAAGTGGTCATTGTTAAGAAGATCAGAGGTTGCAACTGAACCTGGTGTTTGGTATATTTAGAATTTCTATCTAGATCATTTCTGATTTGTATAAATTACATTTCTGTTGTCTATGAGTTTAGAATAGAATAGAATAGAATAGAATAGAATAGAATAGAATAGAATAGAATTTATTTTTGAAAATATTACAATAGCACATTATATACATTGGTATACACAATGTAATACATCAATAAAGTAAGTAAACAACCAAATGCATACACAATGTACAAACCTAATGAGCAAACTTAAATAAAAATGTAACATTCTTGTAAATAAAATTAAAACAAAAACACTCGTAAATTAAAAGAAATATTTTCAAAAATAACTAGGGCCTCTAGAGGCAAGTGCCTGTGGAGAGGTTCCTTTTATTACAAAAATATTTTTTAGCTCAAAGAAAATTTCAATAAAACTTTGATTTTTTTATAAGCTCCTAAAAAAATTTATTAAAAGTGTGCTGCTGCAGTTACAAAGCAAATGAAAATCCACTTAAATAAATTCAAACTAAAATTTACTGTTACTTTCTTTAATTAACTAGGAATCTATGCAGAGAAGAAAAATCTAATTTATCAAAACCCAATAACCACTTCTTTAATGTTTTTGAAAATAACTTTATATTCTCACAACTAATAATTGAAGAAATTATACTAAACATTTTAGGTCCCAAAAAACAATAACTATTTGAAAAAAATGCTAGGTTAGGCTTTGGAACTGGTATTGGTTCTTGCTTTCTTAATTTGTTTTTGTAATTATTTTTTAATTCTGGTAAATTGCCACTTATGACATAAAATATTTTTAAAACTTTATAAACAAACATATATTTAAGGGGAAGAATATTTAAATCAACAAAAAGAGAAAAGATTTCTCCATTCTTCGTTTTCGTTTAATCAACCTTATGAATTTCTTTTGTTGAGTTAGAAGTGGCTTTAGATTTGTTTCATAGGCTCCACCCCAACAAAATATTCCATAGTCAAGCCTACTATTGACCAAAGAGAAGTACAGCATTCTTAACACTTCTTCAGTGCAAATGTATTGTAAAAAATAAAAAAATCTTAAAATATTGTTTAGTTTGCGTTTTAAAATTTCAATATGTGTCTTCCAGTTGATTTCTCTATCTAGCATGACTCCTAAATATTTTAAATTTTCGCACTGGGATACTACATAGTTTGCGTTGTTGTCCTAATTAAGAAAATAAATACTGTACACATGTCTCAGAAACCTACATTGGTCAAAAAGTCTACTTCCAGTCTAAAGTATTTCACTGCCACAGTTGTTTGCCTTATTGTCCCAATGGAGAAAATACTTATATATGCATCCATAGCACTGAGAAGCCTACTTCAGTAAAAACCTACTTCTGGCCATTGGAATTCACTTTCTGTGTAATGTATCTACGGTGCAACAGATCATTTGCCATGCTACCTTAATAAAGAATACATATATATAAATCTCTAAAACCAAGTCTGGTCAAGAAGCGTAGACATAGTTATAAAATGGAATTTTAGTATAAAGTTTAGTTTTAGTATATTTTTAAGTACTGTTTGTAATATTATAATACAGTAAATGTGAAAAAATAATAGGTTATTGTGTTCTGTTATGAGTTAAATGATATATAACATGTTACATTTGGAGAATTGATTGTGTTTGAAATTAAATTTTGAAAACTAAAGTTATCCTAAAATATCGAACCACTCCTAGAGTTAAAATAAGCTGCATAGACGACAAAACATAATAATGTCCAGAATAAAATATTTACCCTTGAAGACTGAAGTCCCCTCCATGACATTCTCAGGAACACCGAATACGTAAGTTTCACTGTCGAAGACTGGAGCGTTATCGTTTGTGTCGAGCACCTGCAGTGAAATCTCCGTGAGCGCAGTGAGTGGGGGGCTGGACTCAGTGAGTGCAAGGACTGCCAGTGAGTGTGCCGCTGTGTCCTCACGGTCCAGAGACCCAGACAGCGTCACTTTGCCACTAGAATCGACAGCGAATGTAGGACTGCCACTGATCAGTCTGTACTGAACCGGCATCTCGGCTACCAGCTGCAGTTGAGTGATCATGCTTCCTGAGGGAGCGTTCTCCGGGAGGAAGAACTTGTGGTCACCACGCTGAAAGAGTGGCGGGACGTCATCAGCCGACATGATGTACACTTGTACAGGTACGTCGGTGTGGAGCGGTGGTACTCCTGTGTCTGTCGCTCGGACAAAGAATTGGAACACTTGGTTTTCTATGAACAGAGTAAGTGGAAAACATTTTATTATTACGATCATACATCTGATAATTTTTAGTACAAAAATGGTTATGTGAAAGATTACAAATTTTTTAAAGGATTTAGGCAGTAACTTTAACAAAAAAAAAAACTAATTTTGCGATTCTCATCCATTTCCAATCCAAATAATTAACGTTTTGCCACAAAGTTCACAATAAAAAATTGGTATTAAGATACTTCTAATAGAGATCAACAAGCTAGAAGTTCATATTTACATTAGAAAGATATTCTATCAGGTTTCACAACCCCATTATACATGTTGTCATTATACATAAAAACCTTTGCTTTTCATATCAGTACATAACTTTACACAATCGTGTTTGATTGCCAGACACATAAATATACGATAAATCTGTGTCAGCCTAGTTGTTAAAGATTATTTCACTAAAATGTGTGGTGACTTTTAGTTCTTTTATCTCATTGGAAAAAAAAAAAGAAACTTTTCACTGAAAAGAATAAAAACACCGTTTTGAAAATCTTCCGGGAGAGGAGTCCCGGAGGTCACATTCTTGGAAATTATTCCATAACCACAGAACCTCAGGAGTTACAGTTCCATCACCTCTAGTTCTAGAAATTAAACACTGAGTCTAGCTTTTATTTAGGTCCCTGGCAGTTGGTTACAAGTTAAAAGCTAAAAAAATAATGCCATGAAAAATGTATCAATTGGTATTTTAGCCCTTTCAATACATAAAATTCCCTCCATTTTGACTCACACTAAAACTAACACATCTTCAATCGATTTCATGAAAAATTTTGTTGCATACTTTTACAAGATAGTTTACACTATCTCTCAGATTAAAAGAATATATAAATATAAAAATGATCAAACATTTACAAACTGTCAGTGAAAACTGAAAAAGTGTTGTTTGTTCTTTACCATAAGGCACAGCTGACTTGAGCAGGAAAAGAGCACCAGAATGAGGATGGATGGCGAACAGTTGTTTGACTCCACTGGTCTGAGTCTCGTACACGGAGAACTGTATTGTGGCTGATACTCCTTCGTCCTCATCCATCGCTCGAACCTGTGAGATAATACTGTTCTTGTACAACCGTTATCTATAATCTTCAGTTTTATCACTTGGCAATCGTTTTGATATAGCGTGAGGTAAAAGAAAAAATTTTGTGTCAAGATTAAGCTTATGTTCATATTTCGTTTTATGCTAAATGAATTGGCAGTTCCACTTGGATGCCAATAATGAAGTACAACATGCAAACACAATTTTAAAACATAAAAATTCTCCATGCGCTCACAGTTCAATAACACAAGTCTTGAATCAGAGGTGTCAACTTAAAGACATGATGTGGATCTTCGGATTGCACCAAAATATCTTAAAACACTATTTAGGTCTTTCAAAATAAATCGACACAACATAGTCCCCGAAAAAACAAAACGAAACTCTTAATTACTAATCCACAAAAAGATACTTCATCGCAGATGTTACGATGCCAACTTAAAACTAAAAATGTCATAAACTTAAAATGTCATATGATTGTACTCTGTTGGTTTATTTTCAATTTTCTCATTGCTCATAATACTAACGTAAAAATGTTTGAATTTTATTTTTTGGATAACTTTTTCAGTTTTAAATTTCGACAACAAAAACAATTAAGCTCTTCTTTGGATCAAGACTAACCGATGTTCAAGTTCAAGTCTCTACGGCCTTTTTATCAAAAGTTATCGCATGGACATACGGACACTGTGGTTTTAAGAAGCATGTCCGGTCCTTAATTACAGTATTACAATTCACATGTCTCAATATAAAATAGTAAGAAACTGTCTTAAATATTTGGTAACATTGAATATTACTGAAACCATAACTTTCACACTTCAAACAAGGCAGAGTATAGACAATAGACAATAGACAATATTCTTTATTCATAAACGTTGAGTTTAGAATTTTTGTCAATACAATAAAGGACATACAGAACATAAAATTAAAAATATCAGTTCATGATGCAATTGATTTCCAGTTTATGAACTCTTGAGTACTTGATCTGAAATGAATTATACCTTGAGGAAAGGTGAATGGACGGTCAGGTTGGCGTGGATGCAAGCTTTGTACTCGGACTGCAGGAACTGTGGGGGATTGTCATTAACATCAGACACGGAAAGTCGGACCGTGGACAAGCCAGATTTGCCTCCTCCGTCCACCGCCATGACAGGAATCTCGTACAGCGCCTGCTGTTCTCGGTCTAGTGAGCGGCGTGTCCAGATCTCTCCTGGGATAAACATAAACACAATCTATCACATCTTGTCCTGGGATATGTACTAGTTATTAACTCTCCAAACATTTATTTGGTAATTTTTACTCAATATATTCTAGATATTTTTATAGATAAGTACTGTACTAAGTTTCTAAAAGTGGTTTCAAACCCTGAAATATGTGACATGCTATTACAAAACTTGTTAATCTGAACCAATTACAGTGGTAATCAACCTTCAGTCACAAACAATCTCTACTTTTTGTCATATCATTTTGGTAAATAGTTAAATAGAATATAACGAAATATTACATTCATACATTGAAAAATATTCTTTTGGTTCTGTATTAGGCCTATATATGTTATTTATAGCCATATTTTTATTAAAGGTTTGTCTCTTATTCTATAATATTTCCTTAGTACTCCATAAAGTTTAATCCAACATCTCAAGCAAAGAGTAACTTATATTCAAATTTTGAGATCCACCTGTAATGTAATTTTATTGCACTGAACAGGAAATGTTGTGAAATTGTGTAAATTACAGAATTAATAGATTTTTAGCAAGAACAATATCATTTTTCAAATCAATTACATGTTAGCAAAATGTTGCTTAAGTATCACAAATATGAGGTACCATGTTTCTTCATATTATCCTTTGTTATAACTCATACTGCCTTATGAACTTTCAAGAAGCTTTCATCTTGTACTTTCAAGAAGTCATACTGAATTATTAATTACATCAAATTATAGACAATAGATGATGTGGATTAGGATGGGAGGTGGAAAAATGAATACAAGTGTTTGTGTAACAGGCATATAAAAATGTACGTGTGAGTGTGTGTTTGTTGCGTGGGTATGTTTGAAATATACTGTAAGCATTTATGGGTTATGTTTGGACAAGTATATTATGAGTATGACTGTATGCATTTTGGCTTGTATGTATTAGGAAATAAGTAATGGTGAATTTTGTACGCAGTTTTTCCGATGTCCGTCTGTGAACAAAGAGTTGCACCAAGGGCCGTCCATGGTCTTGGTCTCCAACTGTTGGTTGTTTTGTCCTTCTAATAATAATTTTCATCCACTTACTTAATCTAAATACATTCTCACTTCAATTTTATTATTCATTTCTATAAAAGATTTTCATTAAGATATACTAAAATTTTTACGGTTTGAAATACCAACTGAGTACTTTGTGGTGACTCGTTCTCACGCACAGGCTTTAGTAGCTCAGTTAGAATATTTCTCAAATAATTAAATTAGAAGTATAAATTTATTCGGAGAATAAACGATTTTGATTTGATTTGCTTCTGGACGACAAATCTATCAGTCAATGTAGTAAATGAAATCCATGATCATGGCAAATTGGAAGTTTAGTGTAGTTTAAGTAAACCACAAATAAACTTGTGTCACCTGTAATATTGTTGATAGAGAAAGTCTGCAGCAACAGCTGTGACGGGATGGAGTAAGTGACCTGGCCATAAGTGCCGGTATCGGGGTCCCTAGCAGTTACCGTGGCAACCGAACGGCCCGCCGGTAGGTTCTCCCCCACCTTGGCATCGTACTGGTGCCTCTCCATGACGGGACTGTTGCGGTTAGCTGACACCATCTCTACCCTCACCCGGCAGAAGCTGGTGTACACTCCGTCCGATACCGAGATGTTGAGTGTGTGCGTCTGCAGCTCCGTCAACTTGTGTAAGTTCACAACTGTCAAGATACCTGCAACAGAAGCTGATGTACACTCCGTCCGATACCGAGATGTTGAGTGTATGCGTCTGCAGCTCCGTCAACTTGTGTAAGTTCACAACTGTCAAGATACCTGCAACAGAACTGGTGGCTTCTAGTCACTGGTCACAATAAAGATCAATAAAATAATTAATGTTCTCTAACAAATAGTGCTATCAGAAACTGGTATTTTATTTACCCTAACTTTAAAATAAGTGCTTTAAGAATAATACAGAAAACTTTTAACAACTTTTGAAATCCAGTTTGAAAAAATTATTTACAGTGAACAAGTCAAAAATGGGATAGGATTGGAGCCGCCTCCTGCCAAGACACCATATCACATCCACATAAGGAAGGATAGTGGTCACTCTCAATCATGCCACCTTGGAAGAAGGGGATGTCAACTTTGTTCCAGACTCCATGTCAGATTGTGCACGTGCAGGTGTAAAGCTGCGTTTACAAAGGCAAGTAAAGTTCCGAGAGAACTTTCACAACTAATGTTGCTTAATATAAACAAGAATAAGTGATATTACTCATGTGAACTGTCGCAAGTACTTGCAACAGCTGCATCACTGGTTGTTATGTGAGTCAATGGAACTGTTCACACTTAACGATGATATCTCAGCAATGATTATAATTTATATTTTATTGTCCATCACTGTTGTACAGGATAACAGAATTTCAGACAGTTGCCATCGTTATAGGTTTTATAAGGTATAACACAAAGTTTTGAGGATTGGAATCTATCCTCTTCGTCAGGTGGGGAAGGTATTAATATATACAAAAATAACGAACAGAAAGAAGTAAAGAAGGGAAAGAAAAGCATTAAAACATATCCAAAACCTGCTTGGAGTCCATTCCAGGCATTGTCACTGTACATCCACTTGGACAGGCCCGGAAGAGGCTTGCCTTTACCCCTTCCCCTCCACGTATCGCTTTCCTGTACCATGTTTCAGATGACACTACTCGGTGCCAATGAAAGAGCCGGCATCGACAATTTTGTTAGTATCCCACTATAGCCTGTGCTAGTGTAATGTGTGATTTGTGCTTGGGACTTACATCTTGTACAGTGAAAACGCCTGGAATGGACAGCTTTTGGGTATGTTTGATCCTTTTCTTTCCCTTCTTTACTTCTTTCTGTTCGTTATTTTTGTATATATTAATACCTTCCCCACCTGACGAAGTGGATAGATTTCAATCCTCGAAACGTTGTGTTATACCTTTTATAGCCTATAACGATGGCAAATATCTGTTATCCTTTCAAACCTCCCACCATCGAAAATAACAAACTTTAAACAAAGAACTGTTATCTAGTTTTGGTGTACAACTGTCTAACATTGCTCGCAGGACAGATTTGTGTACACTAAACAGTTTTAATGTCTGACACTACTCTCCAATTCTCTTGTACAACTGGCAGACTGTATGCAAAAGCGTTTGTGAGACTTGTTGCGTCCGTTTAGACCAGCAATTTTTACTGTTGGACACAAAATTTGCATAACTTATTGCTTGCATAAACCCTAAACACCAAGAGCACAAAAAACCTATTCCAACATTCATCCTTCATTGTAAACTAGATCAGTCAATCAATCCTTTACCTAAATATCTCGAAATAAAGTGATGTGTTACTTCTGAACAGACATAATAAGAGTAACATATTGATTTGAGGTGTATCAATTTCTCACAACAAACCATTGACAAAAATTTCACAAGTTCGAAAGAGAACACACACTTGACAGCTACTTTAAGAACTTTTCGATAATAAACTAAAAATAAAATAGTAAAACTATAACAAGAAATAAAGAAACCAATAGGTCTTAGGAAAGTTGTGAGAACTAACCAGCATCAGGATCGATGTGGAACGTGTGGTGCTGGTTGCCTGCAGCTATACTGTATTGTAGGGGTCCAGTGTCGGGATCACTGGCAGTCACTAAGGTCACCAACTGACCCCTTGTGGCCTCCTCAGACAGCCAACATGTGTAGGAGGTCTGCTCGAACCTTGGTGCATTGTCATTCATATCTCCCACTAGAACAGAATATTGTTGATGACACATTCAACAACATTTGAGCTTTTTATTTTATACATTTAACATTGATAGGTTACAGTTTAATCTTAATGCAGTTTTACAGAGATTACTTTTACAGGTCTTGACTGATGTAAAAAGGTTATGGGAAGGTCATCTGCAACAAAAGTCACATCATTGGCAAATCCTTTTTAACAATTTTCAAAAATAAATTAAAAATTGGTAATGAGCTTGAAATAAAAACTAGAGTAAAAGTGGGGAAGGGGTAAGAGGAAATTACTGCCCCACTTACAGCCTTACTATATTTATTGACCTGCTGCTGAAATAACAGCCTGATTAATTTTAACCAGTCTTATATCCTTACACTCCATCCTTATATCCTTCCCCATCATTCTGCTGACTTTATAATGTCGAAAAAATTAGTAGTAATTATTCTATTCATTTTATTAGCCACCATATTACACAATGACAGAAGTTTGTACCAGTGATCCAGACGTGGACTGAGGTAGAGAGGCTGGGGGTGCCTGTGTCACGGGCCACAATCACAAGGTGGTGACAGTCTCGGACCTCATGGTCCAGAGAGCGCTTGAGGTACACGGATCCGTCCTCGGGGTCGACGTGGAAGTACTCGGAAGCATTTCCTGAGTTATGATCCAAGGCATAGCGGACAGCACTGTTCACACCTGCATAAAGACGTGTTTGATGGTCTAAATTGAATCTTATTATTTAGAACATATTGAGCTAAACAGCTATCAGGTTAATCTTAAAACTAAGTATGAGAAGTTTAACATTTAAAAAGTTTCAAAACACAAGGAGTTATGTCCTAATAATATTATAAATTTGAAATAGCTTTGTTTATTTGTTTTGTTTTCATGTGTAAATATTCTACCAATTGCACTGAAATTTTACATGGACATTCTTACAGTTCCTGGGATGAATATAGGCCTACTATTATTTTGAAAATCCCCTTTGGGCTACACCCACTGGTCTTTAAAATAGCAAAAATTATCACCTCGCATCATCTCTAAAGTTGTGTAATATTAATTGAATGATCCTGTCAAATGTAATCAACTGTTATGTGTATAAATATTGTTTTTTATTTTCAATTTGTTTACATTTATAGTGAGTAAATTGTCTAAAGATTAAACATAATTTATCACAAAACCTACAAAATCGCATGTGAAACCACGGGTAACTGCTAGTAAACAATAAAATAACAATAAAATCTCAACTTCTTGTTATTATACCTAATATCTCATATATACACTACTACTACTGTTGAACATACTATGATTTCTTTTGATAAATAACTTTGTGTACGGTTGAATACAATACTTACCATAATGTAAGACTAATAATAACGTAAGACTAATTTATAAAAAATAAATTGAAACAATGAATTTATCAGACCTAACAATAAATAACAAAGTTGTTAAACAACAAATATAATACCTAATGTACGTCAGGTTTAGCATTACAGTTATATTTTGACCTGCCAGGATTTGAGAACCACCCGTGACAAGAGGAAAATGTTACATAGCTAATGTCAAGGTACACACTAAACAACAAAAATTAGTGACAATTTATCTATAGATTTGTTTTTTATAATACTAACTTAATATAATTAAGACACTTATTTAACCTTAACCTAATCATTAAGTTGTATACTAATTTAACTTATTAACTTTCATTATTACCTACTGAGTGTCAAATTTATTAATTTAACCTTCTTTCTTTCTTTAAAAGAAGGTTTACATACAATAATAATTTAACTGTTAACCTGTATCATTATCAGTGGCGGTGACACGAAGCACGAGGGAACCAAATGGGGCGGCTTCGGAGACGGAGACGTTGTATGAATCAGTCGGGAACTCTGGCGGACAGTCGTTGACATCAGTGACCAGCACGCTGACCAACACCTCGGCGAAAACAGCTGTGACAGAATCTGTGGCACGCAGTGTGAGTGCGTACTGCTGCGTGCTCTCGTAGTCTAGCTCGTCCGCTACGTACAACACGCCTGGGCGCAAAAACCACATGTACAGTGAGATTATACTTAACGGGATACAGGAACCCAAATTTACGTACCTAGTTATTGTTAAAATTGTCTATTTTCGAAATTCTTTTCAAAATCAAGAGAACTAAATAAAAAGACTAACAGTCTGATTTTAACCATCACTCTTTGGGACATGTTCAAAACAAAACTAAAGTCCTGTATCTAAGTAAACAAAAACAAGCTAATTAACACAATTCAATGTAACAAAGTTACCTTTTCAATTTAACACGTTTATGACTGTGATAAATATGTTAAGAAAAGAATTTTCTATCCAGATTAAAATTTTATATCGTGGCACGTAAATTGTGGTGTTTCAGAAGTCACCTTTAAGCCATTGGTCCTCAAGTTGTGTTAAGTTAAGAGGACTTCTTAGCCCTAACTTCTCCTGGTAAAATAAGACATTCTTTAAGTTTTAATTTAAAATCATTTATCTTCCTGAAAAAACTAAATATGGGAGGCTGAGTGTTCTTCACTCAAATCAGCTCTGCTTTTTGTTTCTTTTATGACTGTGATAAATATGTTAAGAAAAGAATTTTCTATCCAGATTAAAATTTTATATCGTGGCACGTAAATTGTGGTGTTTCAGAAGTCACCTTTAAGCCATTGGTCCTCAAGTTGTGTTAAGTTAAGAGGACTTCTTAGCCCTAACTTCTCCTGGTAAAATAAGACATTCTTTAAGTTTTAATTTAAAATCATTTATCTTCCTGAAAAAACTAAATATGGGAGGCTGAGTGTTCTGCACTCAAATCAGCTCTGCTTTTTGTTTCTTCAGAGCTTGCATTGTTTTGTCTAAGGAACTAGAGCTAGATTTTTGTAATTATCCATTTATAAAGCAGCATCCTTTCCAGAAACTATATGCCTTGCAGTAATAAATCTACCACAACCAAAAGTAAAAAATACGGAATGCCATGCATTTGCTTCTTAAGTCAGTGGCTGTTCAACTGTAATTATAATATCTTGTTTATTTGTTGGTGGACTAATATTAAATTGATTGATCATATTATATGACTGTAAATACTGGTAACTATTTCAATAAAATATATATTTACAAATTAATTTTTAAGTGCAGATAATGAGTGTTTTACTAAATGACTCTGAATTTTTACATGCATGAATAACAAAATAGGTCTGTGAATAAAAGTCCTACTTACAGTTTGGCAATTTTCAATGGTCAATTTTTACATTTAATTTGAAAAACAATACAAATATAAAAAAATGTTGGTTTTTTTATCATATTTTTATGTCTGCATAAGCATATAGGTCACAGTTATGAATGAGATTATTTATTTTGAAAAAAAAAATTGCTTTAATGCTTTATGTGTCTGCACTACCAGTTTCATGAAGCAATTAAATAGAGTATTGTTATTGCTAAATTGTATTTGCTGTATTTGTGGATTTGTACTGACTCCTAAGCTTTCACTTAATTGTTTCCTTATGGAATAAAAAGAAGTTAACATTATTTCTGTAAAAGGAAATTAATCGAGGCTTCTTGCATTAAACTAGCAGACCGACTGATATCAGTCGAAATTTGGTCATTTTGGTTATCATTCTCAAAATGAACTATCAAGAAAACCTAAAATGTTAACAGATTCAAAAATTGTAATAAACAAAGCAGAGTCACAGTATGGTTTTGAGAAGTTCATCCACAATGAACCAATATAAAAACCCCACTCCCATTCATGTTTTTGCCACCATCTTCTACTTTGGCGATCATTTACTATTGGCCACTGGTCAGTTCTCTTTGATTGATCGGTTAGTGCAGACCTGTCGTGACCTGTATTCTTTATTTCAGTTTTAATGACTAGTGTTTTTCTTTTATTAAGTGCATGTTTTAGATATAATGTGCATGGAGTTGACAAACAACATGGCTACTGTTATTCCGGACTTATTTGTGTCACAACGCATAATAAGATATGATTTGTTTATTTTAACCTACATTGTAGTTTGTTATGCTGCGTATTCATCTCAAAACATAGTGTTCTTGATTTTTGTGTATAACTAATTGATGTTTCTATAGCAAATGTCCAGAAGAACCATGTTCCCTTTACACTCTTTATATCATCTAAAAGAAAGATAAAATAAAGCACTTTCACTTTAATATTTATCTTATGTCTCTTGAATATAGAGTAAATATGATTGTAAAAATAAGTTTAAGTTTATTGGCTGAACTTCTATAGGTTGGTAGGTATAATTATAGAAACATAACCTCAACCACTTTTAATTGTTCCCAAATTTAATTTTTATGCTGAAAAAAATGTTTATTATAACAGTTAAGATAATTTGATTCAAGTGATAACTTTAGTAAAAATAAGAAAGAAAAATTAAACAGATACAGTATATAACTGATACAATTACAAAACAAGTTAGCATACAACATGTGTATAGAACAAACAGATGCAACAAACACTCATGCACACACTGTAAAATACATCACTAGATTTCATAGATTTGTACAGGGAACTATTTTAGACTCACACACATAACTGTTAAAATACAGTGTGAACTTATATTTTGTATCTATCAAAAATAAATCAAATTAATGTCTGCTAAACTACTATATTGAATAATATTAGTAGGAGTACGCATGTTTATTGGTTTTAAGATGTCTTATAGGTCCTAAACAATACATTTTATATGCATCTAGAATGCATATAATGCATTGTTGTTTTGAAGTTTCAATGTTTTATCTCACAACAATCCGTAAATAGATATGAATCAGTAGATATGGGAATCATGATACATTAAAATCCAACATCAATAATGTCACACAAACTTTCACTAGTATTGGTAATATATGAATGAAATTTGTGCTTGAAACTGCTTCTATATAATAAGTCTGAGGAATGGAACAAACTTGAATGATATATTTAGGAGTCGACTTTAATCACCATCTTGAATAAATCTTTCCATAAAAACAACCTTAAATGGTATAACTCTCATGTTTTAGGTTATGGAATTTTGGTTAGACAATGTTTTTTATAGAAGTTACCGGTATCTTAGTTGGTTGAAATAAACATGATTAAACTAAACAAATGTTATAAATTCCTAGTAAGGAATATATGTTAATTTTTTCTTAGCTAAAAACTTGGTCTAATCTTAAAATTGATGTCTTTTTTCAGACCATCATTATTTGTGAATTTAAAATTGAAAATGGTAGAAATAATGTTTAATATGAGATAGATACGCAATCTATATTTGTGTTGTAGCTATTTATCAATGCATATGGAATTCACAAATATTCTGGCTAAACTTGGTATGATGACAAAATCTGAATGTGGGAACAACAAAATTAGTGATTTTAATGGCTATTTCAAAAATATTTTGTTAATTGACAAAACTAACCTGATTAGTAGATTGAAACTTTCTTGAATTAGTGAAAGTAAGAAGTTATAAAATTATAACGTCAAGTAAAAAAAGTTATAATTTTAAATTTGATATATACCAGATTAACTGAGATTTGATAATTAACTGAATATTCATTGAACAATACTCGTTAAAATTTGTAAATACTGCAAATCAAGTGTTTCTATTTTTAATCTGACTGAGGTTATGAAATTACTGTAATTGTCACAGACATGCAAGAAACTGAATTCTGAATGATTTATATTTCTATATTGAGCAAATATAGCAGATTTGTTTTCAGTCTATATACACAGTTCTAACATATACCCTTGAAGAAGAGGAAAAAAATATGATCAGCTTGTTCATGAAATACTTGATATTTTCAAAATAATGTATCAGCTTGTTCATGAAATACTTGATATTTTCAAAATAATGTATCCCTAGCACTAATTAAGCAACCTTAACCCAATATTTTTCAAGTCACAAGTTCAGCTACATTATACAAGCATTTAAAGGTAGGTACTTTATATGGGTATAAAACAGGTTTTTTCAAATCTGATGATGACCCAGACCAATGCCAAATCCATGATTTTCAGGTCTATGGGAGATAAAATGTTATATTTAACTAGCAGTAACACAATATTATTTATAGTAAATAGCTGTCTGAAAAAAATCACTTACAGTATAATAAAACACCAAATAATATGTCTGTCCTTATTTGTCACTTTAAAATTAGTTTATTACAGAACACCAGAACGTAATATGATAAAAATTTCGATATCTAAAATTAAATTATTATAAATTTATCAATAATCTCCCTCAAATGTTTTTGACTCCAGCAGTGAGGTAAAGCACTCCCTTAACCAATAACTGAATGAAAAAAATTTGTTGTTCCATTTTTCATATCAAGTAAAATGGACTAATACATTTATTATATATGAAAGAGTAATTACAATGGTCAGACATTTAAATAAATGCTAACTCAATGTCAGCTAATCACATACAGCCCCTCAAAGAAGTGACTTTCTGTTTAAATCTAGTTGTCTGACAATGACAAAACTATTAACTTGATGTCAGCTAAACATAAACAGCCCCTTAAAGAGGCGACTTTCTGTTTAAATCTAGTTGCCTGACATAATTATTATTCATCTTTCTAAAGGTTGATTTTAAGTATGTCAACCTAAGAAAACATAATCTGAGAAAAATCTTTCGTTTCATATTTTTACCCCTTGTCAACCCTCCCATTTTGACCTCCACCAAAATTAGAATGGCTGACAATCTATTCCATTCTTAGAAAAAATGTCTCAATCAATTTCAAGAAAAAAACAGGTTGTGTCAGAGTACACAATTTTAATTGGCTCTTGGCTCCTACTGTATTACCCAATCAATCAATCGTTTGTTCATGACAAAAACAAAGTTGTACAGGAGATAATAAAATCTAGATATTTAGTCAAAAACAATTCTTGGAATAGAATAAAATTCCTTGATCGTAAGGTAGTGGCTATGTCTGTTCTTATAACTTGGAAGGCTTTAGGATGATTTAACATTAACTGGAAGTACTGGAGATGCATGATAACACTTTGGAAATACACTAAGTTCTTTTATCACATAGTTAACCCAGAAATCAGATCAATAGGCTTTTGGTTGTTCGAGACTCTAATGTTCTATTTATTAATAATTTTAAATTTTCTTCTGTATTTAATAATAAAAAAATTTGTTAAGTTAAAAAAATGTGTAGGTGAACTAATTGTTATAAAAAAATTAAAAAGTGAAACTTGAATTTGTGTTGCGCCTTTTATGAAACCTCAAGGTGCAATTTGTAGCTCAACAGGAATAGCCTGAGCCAGGGTTGTATATGTACAAAGGAACATTTTTAAATATAAAAAAATTTTATAGATAGAAAAGTTTCTTCTTTTACTAAACAAACTAACTAAACATAGTGAAATCTCTGTATTTTGGCTCTATTGCGTAGTAAGAAATCTGCAAATCCCACCAATTAAAACACCCCAGTAACTGAGGTCAGAGCTGAGGGTATTCTCATTGAGCTACAATAGTGGCAAACAATGCGAGTGTACAGGACAAACAAGCGAACAAGCTCTCAAGCAGACACAAACACAGAGAGCAGGCAGATACTGTACTTACAGGGACCACTGTTAGTGTCGGGCGCTGCGGAACACAATAGTGTCAGTCAACAAACAATAACAAACAACACACTACAATAGATAAGCTGTATCCACCTGTATACAAATATTCCTTCAAAAACTTTTATACATAAAAACACTTTGAGTAATGAATGTAAAAATGCAGATTTTGAATTTGACTTTCCTGTTGTTGAGTTTTAGGATTAAACATTAGGATATAGTATTTACTTAACTTCTGCCACGAACTACAATAAGACATTGTTTATTTAAATTCAGAATTCCTGTTTTTAATACTATGTTACATAAAAATCATACCTAATTGGTATCAAACAAACCCAAAAGACGAAGCAGTTAAAAATAAATACAAAGGAAACCAAACTACACAATGCATAACAAAAAATTGTTTTTACTCATAAACTTATTAAAATATCATTATCTGATCTTTTATGTCGTATAGTAAATTTTAACCTGTGTACAACCAAACACTATAGGTTTTTAAAATGAAATGCGAAAAATGCTTGAAGCAAATTATTAGTCAAAGCAAAATAACCGACCTGTGCTGAAATCCACAGCGAACTCCTCGTAAGGGTCCCCAGCCACGATGCTGTATATGAGTTTACGTCCAAGCGGAGATTCAGCCTTGATATTGACAGGGAGAGGAGAGTGGAGGGAGACATCTTCGGGAGTGGAGACCGAGTAGAACTGCTTGTCGAACACCGGCATAGACCGGTCCACCACCTTCACTGTCACCGACACCTCGGTGGAGCAAGGGCTTTGGCCTGGAACACAGGTCCTTCGGTGTCAGCAATGCAGACAAATAACAGTGCTATAGAAGAGATTGGGTTCACCCCACTTTTGGTCAGTGAAATGAAAAATTCATTACCATTAGATATGTAATTACATATAAAATAATAAGTACTGTCCTGTATCTTTTCTTCAGATTAGTACCCCCTCTTGATTAGTACAATGAAAAATAATTTGAAGTATATAAGAACTATTTAAATTCAGTGTTTCTACACTAAAGCCACAGTAATTATTTACAACTGTACTGTACCGCACAGCTAAATAAAACTCCTCAATTAATTAACTTGATGAATATGCCTTATCATATTCTATATGGTCTGTACTACCACATTCACTATATAATAAACGATTGTTTTTACAAACATAGCTTAAGGTATGATAAACTTGCACATTCCCCTTAATGTACAAAAGAGTAATGAAAATTCTTTATTTATTTATATCTAGATGAAGAGTACACCACTTTGCTTATGAGATGCATGTAGGAGACAGAAAACAAGGAACTTGTCCCTCCCATCCTTTTGTAAGTCCCCCACTTTGAAGGCTGACTATTATACAAGAAACCGGGAATCCATAAGTGCATATATATATATATATATATATATATATATATATATATATATATATATATATGCGATTCAATATTAATTGAAATTAAATAAGGCTATTGTCATTTATACAAATTTAGTGTAAATAAAGTCATTTGACAGGTATTTGGTCTTCCGATCATATGTTAGTTTGGTTATTTAAACACATATGTGAAAGAAACAGCCAAATACAAAATAATTGAATCGCAAAAAGTGAGGGCTCTGTGGTGTAATGGTAGCACATTCACCCGGCAAGTGAGAGATCTATATATTCTAGTAAAAACACTGTTTCTGTTGCAACACAACAATGGAAAATGTGCATCACCTTAAAATCACATAAGTTAACAACAGTTTCCAATTTTTCCACTCTGTCTTTGAAATCAATTTGCCAGTTGTGAAATTGTATTTGAGTTTAGGTATGGAAAGTCCCATTAGTGAATTTTCTGTACTATCTTAATGTAGCATAAATTACTAACTGACCTCCATCGTAGGCTGCAATGCTGAGGGTGTAGTCCTTATTATGGGACTCGAGGGGTTGTTTCAAACTGATCTCTCCGGTTTTCCGACAAACTCTGAACAACTCTCCGTGACCTTTCATCAGCTCGTAACGCACTTCCCCATTCTCCCCTGAGTCCAAGTCTACCGCATGTACCTACCAAAGTGAGCAGAAATAATAACATTGATGCACATACACTATTACCAAATTTCTGTGAACAAAGATCAAAAGTCTGTACTGTTTCATTGTATAATAATATAATGAGTACTACTTGTTTAAAATCTTGAATTGGTGATCAAGAACAATTCATATATATCAGAAACTCTTTATTACAAAATTTCTTAGAGAAATGTATAGCATCATATATATAGTATTACAACAGTAACCCGTAATTAAGCTTAGTTTATTACAACAGTAACCTGTAATTAGGCTTAGTTTATTACAACAGTACCAGAATATAAAAGTTATTACATTTTGCATAGAGAAGTACTAATTTATCTTACTATATTAATTGTTTGTATAAAACAAACAGTACACAAGTTTTATGCAAATTGCATTATAAATATGTGAGTTTTTAAACACATAAATTAATAATGATAGATATTCAGCTGTATTTGGGCCAGTGGCTTTCAAGAGTTTGACACTGTCAAATTCATTTGATTCATAAAACTATGTGATAGAATTCTAAAACTAATACTTTCACATACTAATGTGAAAGTTCATCTTAATTTTTGCTCCTGTGAAACATAACCTCACATACAAGTCGTAATAATCTCTCCTCTTTCTTTCTCACACATTCTTTCAGTGTTTATTCCTGATACCAAATATAAAATTTTGTTTAAATAAATTAAAATGAAATAATTTTTTGTCAAAATTTATTTCTGAATATATTTTCCAACTTGTTGTATACTCCCTGCAGATTTTGAGGGTTTGAGTTTTATGTATCATAGTTTTAAGAACCGATTTCAAATTAGACTTTAGAAACAGAAAAATAATTTATATTCAGAATAAATTTTAACATGGCAGGAATACAAACTTTATTACACGTTATCAAAAAGTAGTTTATATATTTTATTTTGAACAAAATTAAAAGTATTTCATTTTCAATTTTTAGCTTTGTCACTTGCAGTCTAATATTTTATGAATTAAAAAACTTTAAATCTTTTCCAAACAGTTTTTAATATATATTATAATCACTTTAAATCACTATTTAAATTCAACTTAGTCACTTTAAAACCACGCTTTATGCAGCAATTTTAAATTTATCAACTTTTGCAGCTACAGGTATAGAAAAATATTTGTTACGTAAAAAAATAAATAAAATACTTTTAGTGGGAATATTTGTGAGATCAATTGGTAATATAGTAAGTAACGTTATAACTAATGCCTCTGTGTGTGTATAGACATACTTTAGTGATCACATCGCCTTTCTGAGCATCGATGGAGACCACAGCATAGTAAGGCAAGTTGACAAACATCGGACAGTTGTCGTTGATGTCCAACACAGTGATGTTGACTGGTACCTGGGCAATACGAACAGCATCGCCAAACTCTTCACTCCGAGCCTGTGGTTGGGGACATTTCAGACATTACAAATCAATACACCTTTCAGAGAGAAATTAATAAACTACTACAAAAAAAGTCATTTACAAATACGCTGCTATGGGCTTAACTAAATTTTAAGCACTATTTGTCATGTATTACTTCACAAAATATATACATCGGAAAAGGAATAATTGTATATTTCTATTCTAAACATCCTTTAGTTTCAATTTGAAATGTGCATAATTGCCAATTAATCTGTTTAGTTACATTAGCTACTATCAGAGAAAGTCCTCTAAATTGGTAGTTTCCAAGCCCATCAAAATTAAGCGGTTTCCACATCGTTTCATACATACTTTTGCAGCTACAAGTACAAAAGAATATTTTGTGATATCAAAAATATAAAATGTTTTCAGTGGGAATATGTACGAGATTAAGCAAATAAAAAAGTGGTTTCCATATAACTCAAATTCCTAACATACAAAACATCACAATAGAAAACCAATTAAAGCTATTAGTCATAACAATTGATAGAGATCTTAACTGGACTGATCGTATATAAAGAGCCTAACCAAAAAACTTGGATCTGGAATCTATGCAGTGAGAAGAATTAAGTGCATAGAAGGACTGGGAGTAGCAAAGACGTAGCATGCTGCTGTTGAATCCCATATCAGATATGGCTCATCAGTGTGGGGAGGAACATCTCAGCACAAACTTAACAAGATCTTAGTACCCAAAAAAATAGGCAAGAAAGACACACAGATCTAGGGTCAACAGAGAGATGGAGAGAAGCTAATGACTGTAATACATGTACTCTGTAGTTGTCCAGACAGCTCAAGAGCTAGAGACACTCAATCAGACAACACCCGAAGAGAATATGACTACCTACTTCCTGGACACCACAGTCGACTGATGCAGCAAGAAACCATCTTATGTGTAAAAGAAAATCTGCAATACCCTGCCACATAATATGAAATAAATTCGGGAGAGTGGGAGTTCAAGAAAGGCCCTCAAGACTGAATTTACGTGGAGAGAGTCTTGTACATATCGAAAGAATACTTTGATTCATTAAACCCTTTCATATTGTAAAACTTGGGAGAGTGGGAGTTCAAGAAAGGCCTTCAAGACTGAATTTAAGTGGAGAGAGTATTGTATATATTGAAAGAATACTTTGATTCAGTAAACCCTTCCATATTGTAAAACTTGGGAGAGTGGGAGTTCAAGAAAGGCCCTCAAGACTGAATTTACGTGGAGAGAGTATGGTACATATCGAAAGAATACTTTTATTCAGTAAACCCTTTCATATTGTAAAACTTGGGAGAGTGGGAGTTCAAGAAAGGCCTTCAAGACTGAATTTAAGTGGAGAGAGTATTGTATATATTGAAAGAATACTTTGATTCAGTAAACCCTTCCATATTGTAAAACTTGGGAGAGTGGGAGTTCAAGAAAGGCCCTCAAGACTGAATTTACGTGGAGAGAGTATGGTACATATCGAAAGAATACTTTTATTCAGTAAACCCTTCCATATTGTAAAACAAGACTCCAAAAGATTTTAATTGAATGTACATTTTCATGCCATTACACTTCTTTATGTTGTTGTAAATAGGGAACTTTTAACTATTGACTATGTGTCTCTCTGTAAAATGACTTACGCATATGTGTACTTCAGGATTAGCTATGACCAAAAGTAGTGACTAATTTTAATCAAATTCAATGGCATATAAGTGTACTTGTTGATAATCTAGATAAGCATCTACATCGGGAATCAGAACCGAAATTGTGAAATTGTGTCTAGTTTGTGTGTTAAAGGATGGAGTGTCTAGTTTGTGTGTTAAATCTCTAATTTTCTTTGAAACTCGATTTAAGGATGAAACGTTATTCTGAGTAGAGGACCTGGACAATAAGTTGGTAATGGTCCTGGGTTTCCCGATCAAAGCGCAGCCCGGTGGTGCTCACAGCTCCCGAGGTCCTGCCGATCTTGAACAGTGGCGAGGGGTTCAGTATGGAGAACACGAGGTGTTCGTTGAGTTGGCTGCCCAGCACGTTCACCACCGCCACCGTCAGCGGTTTAGTCGAGTTCTCTAACACCGATCCCTGGTAGATCGGCCGCTGGAAGACTAGCCCTGAGTCAGAGCTTCGCTCCCACTTGATGTTCACATGGCTGGACAAGTACTTCAATTGAACAGATAATAAATACAAAATACCAGACATGTCTATCACTATTTACGTATTTTACATGGTAAACAGGTAAGTTTATTCTTCACACTAACACGTGTGTTTTGGTCTAAATCCTCAAGTATGTATACAAAATCAGGATTTAGTTATTGAGTTTTTCAAAAGATGCTATTTGTGATATTACAAATTCAAGGTGATTATATTCAGCAATTTAATGATGATTGTTGGTGTTTTTTAGAAAACAATTTTTTGATTATGAGCATTATTTTTCAGTTAAAAATCACAATTTGTTGGATTTTAAAAATGTAGATGGTAAAACATGTTTTATCCCTTTTAGTGCCAGAGATAAAATAAAACCAATGTTGAAAAGTGCCGAGTTATTTTTTGTGTGACTATGCGAATAGTGCCAGAGAGTTTTGGACGAAAACGCAAGGTTTTAGAAGAAGATGTGTATAAAATATATTTTTTACCATAAAAAGCTTCTGTTTACTTCTTTTTAAAGGTAAATGTACTAGGTATCAAAAACTATTAAACATTTAAATTTTTATTTTATTTTTAAAATAAAAAAATCACTTTAAACAGCAACATTTCCACGAGAACAAAATAAAAATCAAGTTTGGGGGAAATAATTATTATTACAAAATTTCATTTTGAAATTTCATTACTTTCATGATAAATAGAATATAAATACAACCCAAAATCAAGTGTAATAACTTAATATTGTACCGTAAACAAAATGTTTATAAATAGTTAATTGCTAGAGATTATTTTACTAATATACAAGGTTTCATAAAAAAATTCACTTACAATTTATTTTTGATAATTAAAAGCTTCTTTTGAATTCTTTTTAAAGGTAAATAAATTGTTCATCAGAAAATATGTAACAATAAGATGTTTATATAATTTAAAGAAATACAAAATAATTTTTAACAGTGGCTTTTCAACGGAAACAAAATAAAAATCCAGTTTAAGGTAAAATAACTAAGATAAGAAAAATTTATTTTTTAACTTTTAATACTTTTATGATAACGAGCATTAAAAAACACCTTAAAATCATGTGTCATAACCTAATATTGTACAATAAACACAAATTATACAAATTATTCAAGCGCTAGGTTTGTTTTGCTAAAAAAACGCAGGGTTTGGGAAAATATTCAGTTAAAGTTTATTTTTCACTATAAAAAGCTTTTTTTTAATTCTTCTCAAAACTTTAATACTTTAATGATAAAACAATGCACAATCATGTGTAATATAACAATAATTACTAAAACGAAACTCAGAACAAACATAACCTTATTCACGCAATTTTCAAACAAACTCCACAACACTGTCTTCATGGACACTCGGAAGTGACTGTCAACACTTTCTTATTAATTTTAATATATAATATAGCTTGGAAACATTTTAAATAAATAAAAACTCACAGTTATATAACCTATTCGTTTCGACACCGCGATCGCGATCGCGATCCAACTGAGAAAGTGTTGTATTTTAATAAGTTGTTTACGTCACATAACAGGGTTAAAAAGTCGAAATAATAGTTGAAAAGGTTAGTTTAGTTAATGTATTGGCATTTTGTATGACATTATTCAGTATGGGATAAGTTATAGAGGTACTAAAAATGAAATAGAAATCGTCTCGTTCCGAGACTCCGGCACTCAAGCGTGTTTTTAAAATCGTCTCCAAGCGAGATCCCTGGCACTCAAAGGGTTAAATATGAAAAGTTAAATATTTACAAATCAAACAGATGTAACAAATCTAATCAGTGTTAAACTATCCACAGTACAATATGATCTCTACAATAAGGTAATTACATTTTCATCCATTCCATCATATATTTTTGTATAATGGAGGAAGCAAACACGAAGCGAGTAAAGCAAGATTCTCTGTTATGAAGTAAGACTTACGCGTGTGACGTATATTTGCCATCGGTGACAGCCACTCGGATCCTGTGAGGAGCTGACCGAGCTCCACGTGTCGTGTCGCGCACGATGATTGCTCCCTTATTCTCCACTATCCTATAGATTCCATCTTCATTACCACTGACAATCGAGTATCTCAGAGTCGTCAAACCTCGGGAGTCTCCGTCAGTCGCGTTCACCTGAAATATTATAGAAACGCGTATTGGATTACAAGAGAATGAAGAAACCAGCGAGAACACAGTGCGTAATTGCTCGTAAAGTTATTACAACATTTGAAAACTAACAGGTGTACACATAATATAGCTATGGTGAGGAGGGTTAATCTAATACGAATATTGAACTCCATTCTACCTTCCGTTTAGTGCAGCGTCTGATATCTAACTCAGTTACAGATTCGACAACTTAACCTGGAGTCCACGCACATCTGAAGAGAACTAAAAAAGAGGGGCAACGAAAAAGTTCAAAACAAACTCCTGTTAATAATTAATTTTTGAATTCTTTTAGATTCCAACAATAAAATAATTGTGACAGTAGAAGCCTTAATTTAATGTACAGATTCAATTATATAATAAAACAATTCTCACGTTCTACATTTTTTGTGGTAATTATATAAAGGAACATCAAAAAGCTACGGCATTCCTATGAATGTTCTTTACATTTCATGAATACTAATATTATTTAGTGTCTAGATGACCGGCAGTACCTTCCAGTTATCTCAACCAGAAATTGCATATCTCTACATAATTTTACCAGACATTTGTCACCTTTCAGTGATAAAAACCGTGTAATTCTTTCCAGTAGTACTAGATGGTTTTTCAGACTCCAAGGAGAAAAAGGACCCCCTCTAGGTTAATCCTGACTAAGTGATATGAGAGTATATTAACCCCTACCTGAGCAATTACTACGTTTTTGTAAGTGGGCAGTAGCACAGAGGCATTATACTCCGAGTGAGTAAAGACAGGTGGACAATCATTAACGTCAAGAACAGATATCTTGACTCGTGCAGTGGTCTCGCTGGACATCCGTGGCTGACCCAGGTCCGTCACTCGCACACCGAACTTGATCACGGGCATCGTCTCGTAGTCTAGGCTCATCACAGTGCGTATAGCCCCTAGAAACACAATAGAATAGAACACGATCTTGAAATTCTCTTAACAGATAAGAAAATAAAGTCAGCCAATCATATATCAAAAATATTAGAAAAAAATAGTTATGCATTGTTTACACGCACCTGTAGTAGAATCGATATGGAACATCCGCCGCGCTGCCGGTTCCACAATGTCGTATTGCAACAAAGCATTCACTTGCGAGTCCGAGTCCTGGGCAGATATGACAAGAGGAGCACTGCTGTTAGTCAGCACGAGGGAACCTATCATAGCATCTTCTGCGACCGAGCCGAAGTAGTTTGTCTCCAAGAAGTGAGGAGGATTGTCATTGCGGTCCAGGACGTGGACTATCACCTGGCACACAGCTTTTGCTCCCGCCTGAAGAAAAATTATGAATTTAATAAAAAAATGTTTTGGAATAAATTTTATTTATAATTTCTTTATTGTCTTATGATAAGTTCTTGATGATCAGTTTAGTGTCTACACGTTTCAATTGATCCATTCCTCTCCTGTAAAGCCAAATAAATAATTATTTAGGTCGGAGGCTTAGGATAGAATATTGGCCACTTGATTGAAACTAAAAAACACATTAAACCATTGCGGATGACTGAGGAAATATCTCTTAATGCAGTAACTAATATAGCAGTGCACGATGACAAGCTCAAGTCGGAAAAGCCATCTGCTTTTAATTTTACCTTCTATTAGTTCTAACAATGTCTTGTAGACTGTGTGAGCACCATTACTAGTTTTCATCAGCAATTTTTGCAACGGTAACTACTGTTGCACTTTTCGGTATCAGTTGCGCGTATTTTTACATACTGTTAAAAATGGAAAATTTATTATCGAATTCGATCAATATTTATTAAAGAGTGTTAGGTAATGAAAAATGAAATATTACAATAGTTCATGAAATATAATTATCTGTTTTAACTATATGGACAAAAATGCGTAACTTATACACAAAGATATACTGCAACGTACAAGTTTTCCAGCGATGTGGCATCAATGTTTTGGTGCTAGCACATAACTTAATTCGTGACTGCTGGACTCGAATGGCGAAACTAAACAATCCACAATTGGTTAAAGGATTCTTACTAATGTGCTTTGTAACTTTATTCTGTAAATATAGTATTTTTGTATCTTATGATCCTTTATAACCGGATATGTCTAATTTCAATTACTGGTTTGGGATTAAATGTTGTAAATAAAGACAGTAATTTTGTTCATAAATATCTATTGAAAAGGAAGAGGATGCTTACCATGTTGGTAGCTGTGACACTAAGGTTATAGATGCGGACTGTCTCGTAGTCCAGAGGCCAGTTGGTGGTAACTATGCCAGTGCTGGGGTTGATGCTGAAGCGGTTGTCTAGGTCGCCTCGGATGATCTCAAACAGCAGAGACGAGGTGCTGCGAGCCTCCAGGTGCTTTACCACCGTCCCGGTCGGCTCTCCTTCGTACAGCTCTGCAGCCACCTCTCGCTGAAGGAACCTGCACCGAATGTCAACAACATATTACTATCAAATTTGAGGATATGGACTTTTCCAAACACTCTTTCATAGATAAATATGCGTTGTCCCATCCTAGATTCCAGAAGAACTGTGCTCGTATTGCCATGAACCAGCCACATCAACTGATGGTTGTAATGGTATGGCCTGTTTGAGGATCAGGACTTTTCCAAACACTCTTTCATAGATAATTATGCGTTGTCCCATCCTAGATTCCAGAAGAACTGTGCTCGTATTGCCATGAACCAGCCACATCAACCGATGGTTGTAATGGTATGGCCTGTTTGAGGATCAGGACTTTTCCAAACACTCTTTCATAGATAATTATGTGTTGTCCCATCCTAGATTCCAGAAGAACTGTGCTCGTATTGCCATGAACCACCCACATCAACCGATGGTTGTAGTGGGATGGCCTGTTTTGTATGCCTTATTATACACTCAAATAAAAATGTCTAGTAGAACCTTGTTTATAGATGAAAATTCTTTGATCCTAAAAAATAACTCATAAACACTGTTGATGTGCAAATATGTATATATTTTTTAAATTTCGTATGTATCATATATCTATCGAGCTGTTGACATGAAAATTTGTTATACTTATATAGACCTTTAAAATGATTAGAGGAATTGTCAATGCCTTAATTTTTTGTTAGAAATTATGAAGCATTTAAGATGAAGAGGATACATTTAAGTGACACCAAGGATAAATATCAGGATAAATAGCCCCGGTGTTAATATTAGTCTATACTTAATGTTATAATATGTAGAACGTAGTTCTTTATTACATGCTACACTTTTTATAAAACCTCCTACAAAGATACAATACAGATCCCTTAAGAAAGACTTACCTAGGGGGGGCATTGTCCGCCATGACTACCATGATGTGGACAGGTAGGGAGGCAGTGAGGGGAGGGTCTCCACCGTCTACAGCCCGCACCACCAGCATATACTCAGCTGTCGATGTTAGATCCAAGGAGCGAGCCAAGCGAACTGTACCCAGGACTGGATCCAGAGAGAAGGCATTGCCTACATTGCCTGCCAACACATATTTGGCAATGTACTCAACGATAGCAAACAAGAATTGGAATAGTATGTATTTAAAATAAGGATAAGTTAATTAAATGTTAAATTTTAATGATAATACAAATTTGACTCAAGGTACTTAGTAGATTACGATTAGTATTATGTGTTGGGCTACTAGGCAGGCACTTTCTATATTTTTTAGGATTTTGAAGAAACATTAACAACCATAAACAATTTTTGAAGGCATTCTTAATAGAATATATGTGTTCTGTTTAATTTAACATTTCAATTTATGGATACGTTAAATCTTAATAATATTATAAATACAAAAGTAAGTTTGTTACGCTTTCACGCTAAAAATTTTCAACCTGTTCTACTGAAATTTTACATGGAAATTCCTAGGGTCCCTAGGACCCTATATACCTATTCTTATTTCGTAAATCCTTTCGGGCTACGCCCCTCTGGTCTTTAAAGTAACGAAATATTACATCTTGGTAATTTCTGCAATATTAATTGAATGAGCCTGTCAAATGTAATCAGCTGTTCTGTATAAACATGTTTATTATTTTCAATTGTTTACGTTTATAGTGGTAAATTTTTAATTTTAACGATATTTTAGATTTCATCGAAGTACTAATGTATCTTAAGCCGCGTTTACACTGGAAACAAAACACGTTTATAAACATTGTTTCTGGAACTTTTGTTCCAGAAACAATGTTCCTGGAACTTTGTTTATATTTGCTACTATCATGAAATATTTTGCACACAATGTTCCTAAACATTTTAGGACAGCACTCTTGAAGATTTCGTCTGACGAGGAGGATGTTCTTCTTCTAGCTGCCGCTACCTGTGTTTTGTTATGTGACAGAGAACCCAGGAGGTTCTGGGTAAGGCACTTGCGTCATGAGGTGTTTATAGTGGAAGTGACCTATTCAAAGACCTTAACTCTAGAGAGCTAACGTGTTCCAAAAGTTACGTTAAAGCTAAGGAATCGTAAAAATTACGACAGGATTCAAAAAATGTACAAATACATTTTATTTTACAAAAATGCCATTTAATAGCGTATAAACACTTATAATACAGCTTAGTAAACCTTTTTAAAACTATGTCTATGGTTAAATTTCATCTATTAAATGGACACAGCATCTTCCGCGATGCTCGGTACAGATTGGCTTGGCACATCGGCAGCAAAAGATTGACGTCATCCTCCGTTTAGCTGATGGACATATTCCACAAATTTTTCGACGGGGATGTTGAGGGACATTGACTTTGTTTTTTTGAAGAGGTGCCTTAATTATTTCAGCAATTGATTGGCGGAGTTTTCTTGGCAAGTTTGGGTAGTTCATACGGTGCTGAAGCCATGGTGTGATGAGGTCATATTGGATTTGCATTGCAAAGTTTCTCCTTGAAAGTGGTTTCGGGCCCATTTTCACCATGTTACTAGTGTAAATAACATAGGAATTTACTAGCGTGATATTTATCATGCCAAAAAATACACCTGATGGCCTCGTCTTTCGGCTGCACGTCATTTGATGGCAAATTTGATCCAAAGTATCAACTGCACCTTTGGTTGCGTTGTATGTCTCAATGATTAGAGGTTATTTTGAGTACTTCTCAATTGATGGCTTTTCATGACAAGTCGATAGAAGCAACACATTTTTGGAATTCTTGACTTTGTATGAAACCATTGTTTTCATTCCATTGAAACAAAACATACTGACAACTTGTTCTACCAACAGAACGCATAAAAAATTATTGGTAGACCTGATGATTTATGTTTCTCAACAATGTTCCTATATCTAAACGTCTTGTGTTTCCGAAAAATTTCACAATGTTTATAAACACCCTTTGATCTTACCGCTTTCTACGGAAAACAAGAAAAATGTGGAGAAACACCGAATTTCTGTTCCGAAACATTGTTTATAAAAATTGTTCCAAGTAGTTATTCTTCGATTTGAGGAACATTGTTCCGAAACACTGTTTATAAACATGTTTTGTTTCCAGTGTAAACGCGGCTTTAGAATAGACCCTAAAACATAAGGTCAGAATTTAACTGCGAATACTCCCTTTGAAACAGTCGGAAAGAACTATGCTAGATGAAAATTCTCTTGGACTGTGGTTTTGAAATAATTTACCAATTCCAGTTCTAAAATATTTAAAGGTTTAAAAGTTTTACTATAAATTTAAAGACTGAAATGAATAAAACTCGTCTTAGATTTCATTTGACAGAAGTAGGCTTTTCTTATCTGTGTTATATATTTTCTTGATCGGGATACAAACAATGGAACAAAACATACCAAAAAAGAAGTAAATTACAATGGCCACAATTATAAACTTTTTGACGATTTTGAAAACAAGGTGTCGGAAATGTAGTTCACTCCAACCATCAGTGTTTATAACGCCTATTCAATTGCATGCAAAGTAACGGGTAACTGCTAGCCGTGCTTATATAAGAGAAAATGTTGTCTAACCTTTACTATTCAATTAAAAACCGTTATGAAACCTATTTAAACTGCCCTTGACATAGGCTTCTTACAGATGCGTATGTATATATATTTTCTTGTTCGGGAAAGAGGCAAAATCAGCTTTGGAACAAAATTACAAATACTGAAGTAATTAAAATGACCATAAATATATATTTTAACACGTTTTCTTGATCGTGGGAAGAAAGCAAACAACATTGGCGTTGGAAGTGCTCATACAGGTGCTAAACTACGAAACTGCATGCGAAACCGTGGGTAACTGCTAGCAGTATATACAATATACAACACAAAACGTATAGCCAGCCTGTTATTATATACAAGTACCTGAAATGATGGAATAAGAGAGCTTGGCATTGTCTCCGTGATCCTTGTCGCTGGCAAGGACAGTGACGACAGATGTGCCGACTGTAGCACTCTCCAGCACGCGTCCCTGCACGACACCTCCTGTCCACTCCGGGGAGTGATCATTGGCGTCCGCCACACAGATCTGCACACGCGCATAGTTCCGCTTGGCTGGTGTTCCCTGGTCTCTTACCAACACAGTCAGCACGTGTTCTGACATGCTTTCCCTGTCAGAACATTTAAATAAAGCGTGTTATAGTACAATCATTTGTCTGATTTATTTTTTAATCAATAATCATGTATAGGTATTCAGTTCTCTACTAGTTTTATAATCTTACAAAGCTAGAGATGATTTGTATTACCTCTGTCCAACCATGGACAAGAATATTCTAACACATTTTTTGAACAGTAAAAGCAACAATAAAATTAATGTGAGAGAACAGTAGAGACATGTAGTTGGAACAAACATTGACTGGATACATAGAATAAAAGGCTACTTCCATATTTAGGGAACGTCTTGCTTCTTAATCTTCCCTCTCTAATCCACGATACCTTTTTTAATCCTAGGAACCCCAAATTAGAATATTTAGAGCAATGCCAAAACATTAAACAGTATTAATAGACTGGAGAAATACTCAAACTGTGGCTTTTGATTTGACACAAAACGTACCTGTCAAGGGGTCGGGCCAAGACCACAGCTCCAGTCTGATAGTCGACCTTGAAAAGTGCGAGACTGTGTGCACTGCGGGCCGAGTGAAGACTGAACGCCACCTTGCTATCCTGGTCGGTATCAGTGGCGTGCAGTGTCAGTAGCGTACTCTCCACTGGCACACTCTCAGACACGTTCACAGAGTACAGGCTCTGTGAGAATACTGGCCTGTGCTCGTTGATGTCAATTACACTTACGTACAGCTGTAACATTTCGTTATTCACGGTCAGTCTGGAGGAAGGTAGGGGGACTTTAGAATGCAGCCTAAAGGACTTTGGATCGCAATAAAAAGTGAAAGACATGAAAACACTGGGTCCCCGTCAAAAAATAGAAAAAAACATGAAAACTTTGAACCACAATAAAAAGTGAAAGACATGAAAACTTAAGATTTCTGGGGAAAACCATGTATACTAGTTTGTCATATGTGTATATGATTCACAAACAGGATCACGGTATAAGTCCATGTTTAATTCTATCATTTACAAACAGATAATATTTTTACAGTTCATAATATAATAGTTTCAAAATAGAATAGAATATGAATTTATTCCTTCGATTATTCACATAGTTTTATGTACACAATACAAATTTGGCTCGGAATTTCTAGCCATTGAATCCAGTAGAGATGGCTAGCACAAAACGAAATTGACAAAAGAAACGTCTCTTACAGTCTAAATAAACTTAAATCCTAGCGGTCCACCGCAGTGTTTGCAACGAAATAAAAGTAACATACAAATAAACAATAATACTAAATACACTTAACAACAAAACATTATTATAAACCCAAGAAATTACGTATTCTACTATACAATTAATATATTTTTGTGTATAGTAAGAGTTTAACATACAGTAGTAAAATATAAAACAAAAGAATAATTGCATTCAGGTTTCAACATTAAAACTTCAGTGCAGAATCTAAAAAAAACCTTTGTGTCTTCTTTTTCTAGAAGCCATCTTTTAACTTCTCTTTTGAAAAAATTTAAGTTTATGGAGTTTTTAATACTGTGGGGTAACATGTTAAAAACCTTTGGGCCTATACAGGGTGATTCATGAAGTTCTCCCCCCCACTTCTACAGCACATTGTACTAGTAAAAATAATGAAAAAATGTTATATAAACATAGGTCCGAAAACGCTTCGTTAGCGAGTTACAGCTAGCGAAAGATTTCGCCTGAATTCCTGGGTAAAGAGTAAAATAAAGCCATACTGAACTTTTGGAAAGGTTAATTAAGTAAGAAATATCGTGGATTCTTATGTATTTTTACCTGATAAAGCTAATAAAAAATAGGTTTCAGAACTGTACCTGTAGTAGTTTTTGAGGGATTCAGGTTAAATGCAAAAAATTGGGGCACGAAACAATGTTTTTTTTTAAGTTTGATGTACAATAACTTTGTTAAATTGGTAATAAATACATAAAATCAAAAAACATTAATTGTAGAGAAATTTAATTCTAAAAAAAATTGATATAATCAAAGTCTATAAATAAAACAAAAATAAGTACCCAAAAAAATCGATTTTATTCAGTATAATACATTACTAGTTTTTAAGCAAAATTAATCAGGTTGGGCCAATCGTACGCACCTTTTTATAATAGATTTTCGAAAATGAGGCCATCATTATCAATACATTTTGCAGCGCGTTTGTGTATTGCTTTTGTTAAGTTTCTTAATTTTTCAGGACTTCCCTGTATCTGCACAGCCGAATCCATAATACGGGCAATTAATTCATCACGAGAATTCACTTTTGTCTTGTATACAATGTCTTTCATCCATCCCCAGATGCAATAATCCAATGGAGATAGATCTGGTGATCTTGGTGGCCAAGGGTGAGGCCCTCCACGACCAATCCAGTGTCCAGGAAATTGATGATTTAAGTAAGCAGAAACGGCACGTGAAAAGTGGGGAGGTGCTCCGTCATGCTGGAAGTACAAATTTTGTCTGAGATGTAAAGGAACATTCTCTAACAGCTGCGGCAACTCTTCTTGAAGGAAATGCAGATAGAAACTCAGCATTTAGGCGTCCAGGTAATATGAAAGGTCCAATCAGCCAATTGTGCAAAAGGCCACACCAGACATTGACGCTAAATCGGTGTTGAAAGTTCTGTTTCCACTACCTCATGTGGATTTTCTTCTGCCCATGAGTGTTCATTGTGCAAGTTTATTGACACCATCCCGAGTGAATTGTGCCTCATCCGTAAACAAAAATACGCTTGTAGAGTTGATTATTAATATTCAAAAAGTTGCAAAACTCCAAGCGAAGCGGAGACCATCCCCTAGCTGTAGATGTTGAACCCTTTTGTTTATGAAACGGATAAAATTTGTTTTCGATTAAGTGACCTCCACACCGTTGACTGCGAAACTCCTATCTGCCTAGAAATACGTCGTGTACTTACACCTGGACTGCGATGAACAGCATTAATAACAATATCATCAACAAGTTGGACAGCTCGTTCATAATTGGTTCTAGTCCTTGGTAGTGATCCTGTTTCCCGAAGAGTACGAAAAGTTCCTGAAATTGTTTTTGGTACCTGAAATCCTCCTATTAGGGTAACGTAGTTCATATTCTTCTACAGCAGCTCTAGCATTACCATTACAGTAACCCAAAATAAAAAACCATATCAAGCATATTCCTCTGATGTAAATAAGTAAGGCATTTTTTCGCTGAAATAAACAATCGAATTATAACTCACAGAAAAATTGCATTTAATAACAAGATTCACAGAACCCGATCTCCTGCTGTAGCTTGCAAAACACCACTAATACACAGTTTCTAACGTAACAGTACAGAATACCATTGTTGATAAGCTGTTATTCGTGCGTTACCAACTTAGAAATTAATAAAACAAAAACTGCATTTCGATGATTAGTAAACAATAATGGGAAAATGTTTGCTTCATTTATTTTCGAACATTTGATGTAAATTTTTATAAAAAAAAAAAAATACAACGTAATAAAACATGATATTTTTATTTACAAACAAATTTATTTAACAGTTAATCTTTGTTTTCTCAATTTATCTCATCATTAAGGAACAAACATTTTGTTTTTGTTTTATTTTAACTAAATACCGTACGGTATTTCTTTACAGCTAGTAATGTATTATACTGAATAAAATCGATTTTTTGGTACTTATTTCTGTTTTTATTTTAGACTTTGGTTGTATCAATTTTCTCAGAATTAAATTCTCTACAATTAATGTTTGTTGATTTTATGTATTTATTACCAATTTAACAAAGTTATTGTACATCAAACTTAAAAAAACATTGTTTTTCGTGCCCCAATTTTTTGCATTTAACCCTGAATCCCTCAAAAAACTACTACAGGTACAGTTCTGAAACCTATTTTATTAGCTTTTATCAAGTAAAAATACATAAGAATCCACGATATTTCTTACTTAATTAACCTTCCAAAAGTTCAGTATGGCTTTATTTTACTCTTTACCCAGGAATTCAGGCGAAATCTTTCGCTAAGCTGTAACTCGCTAACGAAGCGTTTTCGGACCTATGTTTATATATAACATTTTTTTCATTATTTTTTACTAGTAAAATGTGCTGTAGAAGTGGGGGGAGAACTTCATGAATCACCCTGTATATAAATAAAAATTTTTCCGAACATAGTTTGGTCTTATGTAAACAGAGTTGGTAGAAGCATGAGTGTAGAGTTGAAATTGTTTATTTCCATCATTTCCACTTCGGATGTAGAATATTTTCAAAACTTTAAATATAAAAAGGTGCTTGAGAGGGAGGATGTTAGTTACTCGGAATAAAGGTATGGAGGATTCTCTATGAGGCTTACGTGTGATTATTCTTACAAAATGTTTTTGAATGACTTCTATTGGTTGCACTGAGACATTGCCAGCTGCTCCCCAGACCTCAATTCCGTATATCAATCTTGAATGAATTAAGGAAAAATATAAAACTCGGAGTAGTTCGTCATATTGTAAAAATAGAATGTTCTTATGCTCTTACGTAATTCTAAATAGCATAATGACTAGCTTTTCAAACTAAGAACTCCTTTTCAAACCTGAAGCCCATCTTAACCATACTGATAATCAAAAAATATATAACACAATTGCTCTATTATGTAATCAAAATGGTTAACTTAGTATTTTATAAGAAATGGGTTCTTTATAACAATAGTTTGTAGTCTAGTAAACAAAATAACTGTAGTAATAGTTTTTACAACAAATTAGTATCTACACCTATATTTAAATCATCCGAAAAAATTAATGAGTACGTTTTGAGTGTAAAGAATTGAGAATAAAGAACTTAACTTCTCCTGCATCAGAAGTATAAATTATGTAATCTATATATATATAAATGCGAATGTTTGTTTGTATGTTCCGTTATAACTCTGGAACAAATGCACGAAACATCGTGAAAATTTGTACAGTGATTTTACACGTTCCTGGAAGTAACATAGGCATACATACTAGAGTAAATTTGGTCCAATTTAAATAGTTTATTTAATTAATTTTTTAACTATAAATCGTTGTTGATGTTAGAGTGTTTTATATTGGATCCGACAGACTGCACTACGACACATAATACAAAGCGAACTGATACTTAACAGCTGTTAATACTTTCAGCTGAAGTTAATCAAAGAGGCAGACACATTTGTTTACATTTAAAATTTAGAAAATTTTTATTGTAAAGTGCTTGCTTGATCAGTAGTGTAATGCAGGTTGCATAGAAGACGTCATTGCCTAATTTTAAATTCAGATTGCACCAATGATCAATAATAATAATATATAAAAATGAATGTTTGTGTGTTTGTCCTTTATAGACTCAGAAACTATTGGACCGATCACTATGAAAATTTGTATTTATTTGTATTTTTCTATGTAGAAGGTTTATATGCAATGCCCATTGATGTAACTCACCACCAGGCTGTACTGCAAGATATAAAAGTTATCAAAGCGCCTGCACATTATAAACTGCAATTACGACACAGTTACGTATATTAAATAGCCAAACACTATTTGAAGGCAAAGAAATATACGGGCAAAGCTTAAGAGACGCGTGCGAAGCCGCGGGAAACAGCTAGTTTGTCAATACAAAAACAATGTTGTAAGAAGAAGTGGAACATATTGTGAAGTTATTAACCGACATGAACATAATTGAAATTTCAAACCGCTTAATACGACGAAGTAGTAGAATATGAGGTGCAGTTATTTTCAAGGGTTTATTACCACCAAAGTGGCTTGTATGACACTAAACAGCTTTTATGAAGCATATAGATTACCGTACGAATCACATAATAAAATTTTTATGGACGCCTTTACTGTCCTAAATGGCAAGAAAGGGCTGAACCATTACTGGAATAACCAATTTCGTTTTATACCCTAAGTTAGCCACTCCTGACGGCACATAAATGATGCAGCATGCGAGAGATGTTCAACCCTCGAGTCACTCTTGTATTGTTATTGGGTTATACGAACATCTTCCCCTATTGTGTCAAGGACTGTTTAGTGCAGCTCTCGCACTAACATGATTGGAGAGAACACATATGTAAACACACACAGACACATAACGGTTTACAGCCAGCTACACTGCACTGTGCGGTTTATGGTAGTCACTGTTTAGTGCAGCTCTCGCACTAACATGATTGGAGAGAACACATATGTAAACACACACAGACACATAACGGTTTACAGCCAGCTACACTGCACTGTGCGGTTTATGGTAGTCACTGTTTAGTGCACCTCTCGCACTAACATGATTGGAGAGAACACATATGTAAACACACACAGACACATAACGGTTTACAGCCAGCTACACTGCACTGTGCGGTTTATGGTAGTCACTGTTTAGTGCAGCTCTCGCACTAACATGATTGGAGAGAACACATATGTAAACACACACAGACACATAACGGTTTACAGCCAGCTACACTGCACTGTGCGGTTTATGGTAGTCACTGTTTAGTGCAGCTCTCGCACTAACATGATTGGAGAGAACACATATGTAAACACACACAGACACATAACGGTTTACAGCCAGCTACACTGCACTGTGCGGTTTATGGTAGTCACTAGACCACTGAGGCAGTAAAACCGACTGTAAGCCGACTCCATTCAATACAGCTTAGTTATTTCCAGCGTAACTCCAGATTTCTCTGTACGGGAATACATTTGTGTTCACAAACAAGTTTTAGACGAACTTGACTGGTAAAATGGGTAACACTTTGAACTGTCTAAACATATAATATAGACCACTGAGACAGTAAAACCGACTGTGAGCCGACTCCATTCAATACAACTTAGTTATTTCCAGCGTAACTCCAGATTTCTCTGTACAGGAATACATTTGTGTTCACAAACAAGTTTTAGACGAACTTGACTGGTAAAATGGGTAACACTTTGAACTGTCTAAACATATAATATAGACCACTGAGGCAGTAAAACCGACTGTGAGCCGACTCCATTCAATACAACTTAGTTATTTCCAGCGTAACTCAAGATTTCTCTGTACAGGAATACATTTGTGTTCACAAACAAGTTTTAGACGAACTTGACTGGTAAAATGGGTAACACTTTGAACTGTCTAAACATATAATATAGACCACTGAGACAGTAAAACCGACTGTGAGCCGACTCCATTCAATACAACTTAGTTATTTCCAGCGTAACTCCAGATTTCTCTGTACAGGAATCCATTTGTGTTCACAAACAAGTTTTAGACGAACTTGACTGGTAAAATGGGTAACACTTTGAACTGTCTAAACATATAATATAGACCACTGAGGCAGTAAAACCGACTGTGAGCCGACTCCATTCAATACAACTTAGTTATTTCCAGCGTAACTCAAGATTTCTCTGTACAGGAATCCATTTGTGTTCACAAACAAGTTTTAGACGAACTTGACTGGTAAAATGGGTAACACTTTGAACTGTCTAAACATATAATATAGACCACTGAGGCAGTAAAACCGACTGTGAGCCGACTCCATTCAATACAACTTAGTTATTTCCAGCGTAACTCCAGATTTCTCTGTACAGGAATCCATTTGTGTTCACAAACAAGTTTTAGACGAACTTGACTGGTAAAATGGGTAACACTTTGAACTGTCTAAACATATAATATAGACCACTGAGGCAGTAAAACCGACTGTGAGCCGACTCCATTCAATACAACTTAGTTATTTCCAGCGTAACTCCAGATTTCTCTGTACAGGAATCCATTTGTGTTCACAAACAAGTTTTAGACGAACTTGACTGGTAAAATGGGTAACACTTTGAACTGTCTAAACATATAATATAGACCACTGAGGCAGTAAAACCGACTGTAAGCCGAAATCCATTCTAAACATATAATATGTGCTAAATTATATTTTGTAAAGCTATAACATTATTTTTCGGAAGTTTAAATTTTACAAAGTATAAATGTTTGCTCTATCTGCTCATGTTAACAATGGAAAAAAATAATTAAAAGTTATGTACGTCATTATTTGAATCTTTTCTGAGGAATAATATTAAGTTATTATTAAGGACCAAAAGGTCCGTCTTAAGCTTGTGTTGTTTATTTGCTTATCAGTCTGAAAGATCTTATAAATTTGAAACTTGGTACGTAGGTTCCTCTTTATTGGTCCAAGGAAGAATGTTATTGATTCTGCAGTCAAAAGGTTAAAAAGCAGCAATGTTACGTTCTGTAGTGGCCTCGAATATTCTGTTATATTGGTTTATTATATACTAACTAAGAAACACTCCACCTATTTCTGTGCCAATCCCAGCTCGTATGTTTACTTCCTACACAACTGTCTTTACACACTTTAAGTCTGGTTCATTTTTTTTGTATCATAAAGAATTTGGATAAAAATTATAAATTAAAATCATTAAGGGAATTTAAATCAAAAGTAGTAAAGGGAATACTTTATGTGGGTAATGCTCAGGAGTCTTGTGAGCTTTCAAAACCACTTTAAAGGCTGGTATTCTACCTGCATGTAGACCACATGTGCTCTAGAGGCTGGTACTCTACGTGCGTGTAGACCACATGTACTCTACTGCATGTAGACCAAATGTACTCTAGGGACTGGTACTCTACATGCGTGTGTACCACGTGTACTCTAGAGGCTGGTACTCTACCTTAGTGTAGACCACGTGTACTCAATAGGTTGGTACTCTACCTGCGTGTAGACCACGTGAACTCCATCAGTGACGCTGATGGTGAGGTTGTACTCTCTCTGTGTCTCCCAGTCCAACTCTCGAGCCAGCAGCACACTCCCTTCATCCCCTCCCATCAGGAACTCTGCCCTGGGATCTCCGTCTGTAGAAGATCATAAACGTCAATTATACTAAATAGAAGAGTACTCAACACCATATGTAGCGTAACAAGCCTTCGCTAAAGTTACATACCAAATTTTAAACCTACACAGCTCATTTTATTCTGTAGATGTCCTGTGGACTGATAGACAAGGCATGCCATCATACAGAAGATAAATGTTTACATACTCCCAGCAGACAAAAGATAAATTGTGCCAGCATACTGAGTGACAGTCTTCAACGACACACAGCTAAATTCCTTGGTTGGACTGCACCATCATAGACCTCATTCTGGTACACCTCATGTACAAATAAGCTTTCATGCAAAATTCAAAGTGTACAGATGAAATCTTTCTCGAGATTTCTTACCACATGGGTACATTCACATTTTTGTTCAGTAGGTTAGGTTTTATAACAGTCATCGAATAAAGGCTCCAGTAAGCTAGTGAAGATATTTCAACATAGGTATTCACTAAAGTTAAATATTGTCACAGATGTTTTAGCATATGACTTGTAAAATTTCACAGTCAGATGAACGTTTACAGGTTATTTATACATTTATTTACTCAGCTCATTTCCATCAAGGTTCCATCATAAAACTAATGTAAAAATAAACGCGATCGCTCAGCTAAAACCCATGGAGTGACGTGCACTATAATCAAACTCAGTGTTTCTCATATATTCTTGAAGTTTCATGCAAAATTTCAAAAGTCTATATTTTATTTCATTTATGAGAAATTGTCCATACAGACTGACAAACAGAAATGAAATTTTTCACAGTGACAGGCTTCTCTACGGCTTGACCAACAAGCCATATGTGTTTACTGTTCTCAACAACAGAAAGTGAAGCTTTCCTCCAACGAATATAATGTAATTCCATTGCCAAAAATATAGTATTTTTTTATACTTTCTCTTAATCCTAAAAAAGTACTTTCATCACTTTTACATTTACTGCACAAGAATACTAAAACAACTTGCAATAAATACGCATAAGTGATATTATTTCTCTAATTCTTGTCTTCCAAATTATTATTCCTTGTTACCCATAATTACGTTTCGGTAATAACCCTTGACACTCACCCACAATCCTGTACCACAAGGAGTCGCCGTCTTGGTCTGATGCCTGGATCAGGGCCACTAAGAAGCCTACAGAATCACTCTCTGTGACCTCCACACGCTGATCTGAGCTCTTGATGACAGGGGCGTGCTCTGACGTGGCAGGAACAGCTGAGACCTGAACGGACACGCGGGCCGTGCTGCTCTTATTGGGGGATCCTGAGTCACTGGCTCGCACCTGCCATACAGGGTCCAGTTGATAAATTATGTGAGAATGCAGAAAGTATTTAAGAGATTAAATGAAGACTCAAAATTGTTTAAAACACTATGCATGTTGACTCTTCACAAAATAATTGTTTCGAGTAAATCATTGGATCATAAACTAAGCATATAATTAAATATACTCAAATACTTATTTACTATACTTACTATATATTACTATACTGTTCATTTATGTATGTATACAAGTTTAAAATATTTTATATGTGGTTAAGCACGTTTTTATTAAGTCCTAATTATTGAATTAAAATAACTTTATTGCCGTGACTAGGGCTACAACAATTATTATAAATCCTTTACTATATACCACAAATTTCTATTGAGTTCTGTAATGAATCCTCTTTATAATCTATATATTTTCTCAAAAGTCAATACTAATGAAAACCTCACTTCACAATGAACTGTACTGCCTACGGTGTTGGCAGTCAGTGTGGCCAAACATACATAAAAGTGAAATGGCTCTTACTTGATTAAAGAAAGAAGATAAACAAAATTACTAACTTCACATTGCCTAAAGCAACAAAATACTGTTGATGGCTGAATCATGGAGAAAATAAATAATCCTTAATTAATAGTTAATGAGGTATTAAATCTATAAAATAATATATGAGAAACAAAAAGTTTAAACATTAAACTAACAATTACTGCTTTATTTGGATGTGTTTAACTCATTTTATATCTGAATAATCATACACTGTAACAAATTTACACAGCTTGACCCGACAACCACCAAACCTAGAATTACCACGACAGCTCTAGTGAATTATGTTTTGAATTGTCTTTGATCACAGAAAATAATAACAGTTTTTGTGTTTGCTTTAAATACTATCCATCTTTTCTTCCAATCATATATTTATTTGAAATCTAAAAGGATCTCTTTGATAACAGTGGATTTGATAACAGAGTACACGTATAAATCTCACCATCAAGTCAAATTCCTGTCCTGCAGTGAAGATGTACGCAGAATAAACGACTCCAGTCTGTGGATGTATTCCGAATCTTCCTTTGCCTCGAGCCGATTTTATACTGTAGTGGATCTCCCCATTCGCCCCAGTATCTCGGTCCACTGCCAGCACCTGTCATACACATTTCAAACATAACATACTACATACAGATCGACAATTACAAAAGTAATTAATACCTGTAGTATAAATATAAAAATGTTTATCTCTAAAAATAGAAGAAAGAGGATTCTGCGAATGAGGAAAGACAAAGAAGCAAAATGAGAATCTCACCCGAAAGAGAGGAATGCCGGTGATGTTTTGTGCATCGAGACTTTCCCAGGAATCATTGTTAAGTAGAGCCTCAAAGCCAAGCTCCTCTCCAGACTCAACTTCATTCTGGAAAATAATCAAAAAGAAGAATATTACTAAAAAGACAGCTCGAAACAAAATAACATTTTAGTCTTGTTCTTTTCGACTGGTCTGATCATTTGTACATTCAAATAATAATTTGTTTTTATTGATATTACACAACTTTTACACTATTATTATTTGAACTAGGAGACCAAATTGGGTTAGCCTGAAAATAAGTATTTCATCGATGTGAGTCAGTATAAAACAGCATTTTTATTTGTGGGTTTGAATAATCAGTGAAAAGGTGTAGTTGAGTGAATGTAGTGAAAGGATAAAGCTCACATTACCTCTTTACCTTGCTATTTTGCATTTCTTAACAATTAAATGTTTACAGAATAATTGAACCCTGTGAATCGTTTTAAGTTATTTTAATACAACAAAATGAACAAATGGACAGAAAAGTTTTATTACTAGAAGCGAAACTAATGGAAAACTCGCATTGGATCATTCAATACATATTTGTATTCAATACGTTGTTAAATATAAAGCATAAAATAAATCAATTAATTTTATAAAACGTAGATAAAATATTTTAAGAAAAGTACATCTTTATTCAAAGCTAGTCTACTTTCAATAAATTCAAAAAATTTTAAAATTTAAATTTTCTTGTCCAGCATCAACAAGTATCATAATGAAATCTTAAGTCTGAATTCTTCAGGAAATAAGTTTCAAAAATCTTTCAAATAAATAATGCATTGTAAAAAAGAAAATTATTAAAAACTATTAATAGAACGCAGAAGGTTTTAAATAACTTTGATTTATTATTAGTTATTATTTATATATTATTTAATGTTATTATTATTTACATATTATTTATTATAATTATTTATTAATTATACTCCGCATAAGTAACAAATATTTATGCGGAATTAATTTATCCCATGAAAACTCTCCTGCTACTAGACACCAAATCGAAATTTGGACTCCCATTAATATAGTTCCCCACAAGCCGATTTAACTTATGTAAAAATTATTTGGTCGGTTATTTTAACAAGACTAACTTAAAAAAATTTGATGCACGTATAATCTTGATATCAATATAATCTTCCAGTACTTTAGCCTAAAATGAACAAAACTACATGTTATTGTCGGACCCTTCCTCTCGTTTGAAAAATTTTATCTTTGATTGCAATCCTATGCAATACATATACACCCACAACTATAACATCTTTCTTACCGACTTAATTATTTACAATGCCAAAATTGCTTATAAATCAGGTTTATTATTAATAAAGGCACTATATATATATATATATATATATATATATATATATATATATATATATATATATATATATATATATATACACATATATAGTGTCCGTTTATCAATTTCGTCTTTAGGTGCTGCTAAAGATGAAACTGATAAACGGACACTGGCCAGGCTAGAGAAGGTATTGGGCCATAGGCTTCTCGGTTGAAATTGACTTCTATAAGAAAATTAAATTGATCTATAGTTACTTTGCAATCAAAGAGAACACGTCACTTCTACTAATTAGACAACGTAAATGTAAAAAGGTTGATTTTTGTTACTCAAAAAATTTAAAATATCTGGTGTGAAATCATCCATGTAACTCGGATATAGCTACAGCAGATGAACAGAGTGTTTTTGGCACATAGCCTTTACAGATCTTTCCCTAACAATATTCCTTGTGTAAAAATATAGTAGTTTCGGTAAAATTTTATTTCACTTTACTTAGTTACTTACACAATCAAGAGTTTGCTATTTACTTTTATAATCTTGAAAATCATGTCTATTTTTTATATATTTCATAATTTTTAATTCAACATTTGGTGCCAAACCTGGTTTAGAGTAGAGTCTCCATTGCGAGTTTCTGGAATGACCATGTGATAGAAGTTCTGCTCAAACTGGGGTGAGTTGTCGTTGACATCATCCACCATGACCACGACTCTGGTAGTTGACGAAAGGGGTGGTGAACCGTTGTCTGATATTGTAATCTGCACAGAGAGGATGTTTTCATAACGATGTAGTCCAGAAAATACCAGAGTTTATTTATGGCTGGTTTATACCTTTCAGTTGAACCTTCAGTGGGTATAGCAAAAACCGACGAGTCACTTAAATCTGGGCAATACCATGGATGTCACTTTAAGTGAACAACTCTATTGACCAGATTGAGGAATGGTAAAGTATTAGACGCAGTTAACCTTTACATTTTAAATTCAAAATTAACCGATTCAAACAAAATTCTCAAATCAAAACTCAAAACACTTTGAACTAAAAATCTCCAACTCAAAAATACTTACGGTAGTATTACTGATGATAATTAAATAATATAGCTATGGTGGGACGGGTTCCATGCGAATTTTGACTTTAGCTGCAGTTCACCTTCCTGTAACCTGACGCTGTCACAGACTTCACTCCTTAAATATGCAGTCATATTCGTCTGAAGAGATCCAAAAAAGTTGGTGACGAAAAAGTTCAAAACAAACTCTTTACATCGTTCTGACGTCAGAGACGCCTAGACCCCAGGCATCATGCACACGACTCCAAACTCCAGGAGTAAAGTCAACGTTCGCAAAATAATATATTTAAATTTAAGCAAATGTAGTATAATATTGTTTATTATATTTTATAAGAATTATTGGAACGTAAAAAACCTTCCTTGAACGCATAAAAAATGTTACACAAAAACTATTTCACTAAGCAAAAAGTGTAATTGATTATTGACATAATAAACAAATTAATCATAATTTATTATTCCATTACACTTATATCAAGTTTCCAAGTTCACTCGCACCAGGTAATGGAATCCAGGTGGCAATTAATTACCAAAGCCAGTATTTAATCAGATAACCGATAATTGAATTCACATGAACTAATAGAAAAATTAGCATAACAGGTGATACCGGCCACAAATGAAGACATAATTCAAGCTCTGTGGTACAATCAGATTAGCACAGGCCCTCGATCACTAGATCACTATTGGTAAACAACGGTTTCATCCTTCTATCTAGCTTTACTGTTTGTGTTTGGTTATCCAGATGATTTATCCCGAGTAATGCTTTTGACAAATCCTCTATTGGCGGAGTAATTTTATGAGTTTTCCACGAATGTCGTTGAATGGTCATTCGGAAAATATTATACACAGTGAAGAACTAACAATGAAAAGGAATTCTTGTGATAAAGCTTTAGCTGATTTTAAAATAAATATATTTTAAAATATATTTATAAAAAAAAAATATTTTAAAATTTATAAATGAAATACAGTATTTATAAATCTTTATATAAATATAAATAATGTCAACCTAATCATAGAGTTGTTTATTGGCATATTTCTCAATCTACGAGACTACTGCAATTTTAGTATACACTCCACATATTTTATCGACGCTATGGACAATTGCATTAGCAACCTCTTTAAAATGAAATTCGAGGTTTTGGTTGCTGGTGACTTCAACCTGGACTTCGCTGTTGGGAACTCTCACTGTAGTCAATTTATAAGTATTATGCTATGTCATGGCCTACGTCATACTATAGTCTCCTATACTAGAGAGTTTGGTGGCTCAAGAACTCTTATTGACAACATTTTCACCAATGTTGATGGAAAAGACTTCTCATCATTCGTACTTGAAACGGCAATTTGTGATCATCATGCCCAGATAGCTGATGTGAAGTACAGTATTGCGAGCTCCAAAGCTAACCAACCAACGTTTAAAGTAGTACGTAATTTTTCAGAGGACAGCATCCGAACTTTCCGTCATCTACTTAAACATGAAACATGGGAGGATGTATTGTGTACTTCTGATGTATCTGAGGGAACAAAAATCTTCTTAGTTACTCTAAACTATTACTTTGATGTCTCCTTCTGCGAAAAAAAGGTTAAATTAAGAAACCCTCAGTTAGCTGACAAAGTACATCTAGACCCTAAAACCGCAGATCTTAGAGAAAGAATGATGGAAGGTTATCGGTCAACCAGACACCTGCCCTCCACTCACCATCAGAGACAGTTTTCTTCAGCTAGAAAAAGAATTCAGGAATAGCATTCGATGATTAAAAGCTTCAAACATTCAAAACAAATTACTATTATCAAAACACCCTCAAAAATCAGCTTGGAGTGTAATAAACAGCTTTAATCCTAAAAAATGCAATAAATCTTTCCAACCATATATATTGAGAACAGACGAGCTAGCAGAGGTCAATGATCCCATATCTGTCCCTGAAATCTTTAATAAACACTTTGTAGAAATGTCTGAAAGATATAGAGTAGATTCTTGCCCAAAGTCATTACAGAATGCTTCATCTCGAAGGGTCATATCAGGAACACTTTTTCTCACTCCTACATGCGACTCAGAAGTCATCGGCGTGATCGACTCTCTCAAGATAGGATACTCTGCTGGGCATGATAAAATATCATCAACTGTTCTTAAAAGGATAGCTAAGTTCGTCGCAGCGCCTTTAGTTCATCTGATCAATTTGTCTTTTGAATCTGGAACCTTTCCAACTCTACTGAAAACAGCCATCGTTAAACCAATCTACAAAAAAGGTGACTGCAAAAGTTCTGAAAACTATAGACCAATCTCGATTCTTTCGACATTCTCTAAAGTGTTTGAGAAAGTCTTCATCTCACGTCTTTTACTCCACTTAGAACATCATAAGATTCTTTTCGAAAGACAATTCGGTTTCAGGAAGAGTGTTTCAACAGTGGATGCCATGTTTAGTTTCGTTTCAGAAGTAGTCAAAAATTTGGATAAACGGTTAAGCACAATGGGTCTTTTCCTCGACCTCAGCAAGGCGTTTGACCTAGTTGATCACGCTTTAATGTTAGAAAAACTCTATAACAATGGAATCAGGGGAAGAGCTCACGAATGGATCTCTTCATTTCTTTGTGATCGGAATCAAGTAGTCTCGATTCCATACACGGTTGTGCGTGGCTGTTTGTCCATGCACCAATCAACAGAAGCTAAGATCACTACTGGAGTGCCTCAAGGCTCCGTTCTCGGACCAATTCTTTTCTCCCTGTTTGTCAACGACATAAGCGAAAGTGTGACCAATGGAAATCTTTGTCTCTTCGCAGATGACACATCGCTAAGCGTTTCAAACAACTCTAGAGACCAGGCTGAGGTTGAAATGTTCATTCAAGGAAGCTCTCTATTGTAGTGGATGGCACAAAACCGACTTTATGTAAACACGGAGAAGACTAATTTTGTAGAGTTCAGCCTAAGGAGTGACATCATCAGATCCGGCAACATTTTTATTGGTGATGTGGAAATATTTCCCTGCAATGAGGTTGACTTCTTGGGTCTTAAAATTGACAGCTCCCTGAACTTTTCAAGCCATATAGATAAAGTAGTCCAAAAACTTTCCAAGGGCATCTTTGTTCTTCGTAGGCTTGCGTTCATTGGCAGCAGAAACATCCTAATCCTGGTTTATTATGGATGCTTCTTACCCCACATGGCTTACGCTGTCTCAATATGGGGGTCAGAGAGTACAAAAACTAAAAGAATTTTCATCCTGCAGAAAGAGGCCATAAGACTCGTTTTCGGCTTACCAAGAAGGCAAAGCTGTAGAGAAGTATTTAAGGAAAATAAACTTTCGACATTCCCCTCAATCTACATACTCGAGTCACTAGTCTTTGTAAAAAAATCTACACCTCTTTTCTAGGCCTTCAACTCTCAGAAGCCTTAGAAACAATGACTGCCTAGCCATTACTTCTCACAGAACAGCCTTTTTCCAAAAACATCCCATATATAATCACACCATCTTCTATAATAAACTTCCTTCAAACCTAAAATCGGAAGCAAGCCTAGATGAGTTTAAAAATATTTTAAAGAAAATTTTAATAAACAAAGAGTATTATTGTGTTGACGATTTTATAAAAGATAAGACATTTTAGTTGCTAAGTTTGCACAATACCATTGTATATCAAATATGTCCAAGACGTTTGCTATGCATTTATATGTTTTCATGGCAATAAAGATATTTGAATTTGAATAAAAGATAAATTATGTAACTTAAAGAGATTCCCTACTGAAAATAATATTCTTCTACTCTAAAATTGATATGACATCAATTATGAACAATTTTTCTTACTCTCAACTGAACATAAAAAGTGATTTTACTTAAGAAGAAATTTACATATCTCTCTACATTTTTTGGTAAGGAAACTGTTCATGCCTAAGGTTTTCAACTACTCAATCGATTTCGACATTTGTTTTACATTAAAATATAACTACAGTATATTATAATATAAGTATTAAAGTGTTAGTTACTTTTCAAGTATTATCATAATCAGTTATATAGTTTGAGATTTATAAGTAAAAATATAACTGTGCAAAAGTATTATTCTTTTTTTTTTTTTTTTTTTTTTTTTAATAATCTTGTATTTGCCTAAGAGGTAAAGTAAAACAGTAAAGTAAAGTGATGTCTTATTTTACCAGGCGAAGTTAGGGCTAAGAAGCCCTCTATAACACAACGTGGGGACCAAAGGCTTAAAGGTGATTTCCGAATAACCACCAACGGCCGGGCAGGCGGGCTGCTTGCATGACCAGGATCGTTCAGTGCCACCCATCCAAGTAGCAGCCACGCTCGACGTTGCTTGATTCTGTTAAACTCACGATAACCGCCGTACCCGTACAACGCGCCATTGGCACTGGAGGTAGACCTACCACAGAAGTATTTGTACCCAGAAAATTCTTTACTCATATACATTTTAAACATATGCAGGCGTAGTAAGGATTTGACATACGATATTAGCGATCCTATTAGAAATATTATTAGTAGTAACTTTTTAGTCGACTGTATACAAAATCCACCTACTGCAATTTTATTATTATTCTATAGTAGCACTTTCAGAAAAGTTGTACATGACTTTACGGAACATGACCGCCCCCTTCTATGTGCGAACAACCTCGCCCAGTTCCAGATCCCACAAAACTCCCAAGTTCAAATTTTAAATTTGGTACAAAAGGTAATATTGTAAATATCTTGAATAGGCTTATTGGCCATCTTGGTACGAAATCTTTCCATATACAGTGGCGTTCAAACAAAAAAAACTAATTTTCAAATAAATATTTAAAGATACTCTTTAATTTATACTAATATCGAGTAAAAGAGTGCGAAGAGAGGTAGAGCGGAGGAAGAGAGTAGCAAGTTCCCAGTAAAGTATGCAGTAATATGATCAGCGGAATTGAATCATCCCCAGCCCCGCCTGTGTCGGCTAACTACATAAATATATTACACCGCTGCTCTCATACTAGGCCGTAGCACACTCCCTTCGATTCGGCCTACAGATAATAATAAAAAAAACAAGGACACCAAGGATGTATTCAGGTGACACCTGACAAGTTAGGTTGTTGTTATTCCCTAATATTGCAGTAAGCGTGGTTTATTTAAAACTGATTACTCACTGAACAGAATATATTAAAATTTGCTGTTAATGTCATAGTGAACGGTCATTGATATAAAAAAGACAACACTATTTAAAATTAAAAATATTTAGTACATTTAATTTTGTAATTGGCTGAGCGTCGCGAAGTTCGTGAATACCTCTAGAACGAACTGAGTTGTAATTTGACATAAGACTTCCTGTCTATAATGGCACCGTCTAGTTCGACGATCGTGAATGTCGCTCTATGGGATTTTTCTCAGCGTTTGCAACATTTTTATATTGGTAACCAAGATGGAAACGAGAAAAATCGCAGAATAAATACAAAACTGAGTTCACTGATGTGACATCACATAGTAACACAAACTTAATATATCCCGAGAAAGTTCACCTGTAGATTTTAAATTTCACATGGAAGAATGTTGAATATTGAAGGAGCACGTCCTTTATATACTCGTACATGCTATGCGTCATCGAAGTCTACCACTCAGTACGTATAAAATTGCTTAATTGTCTGCCGAGGATGTGAAAATTATTGTCTTGTATGATAGTCTGCATGTCCAGAGGACATCTCTATAGCCGCGTGCAATTTGGTGGTGTGGCGTACCCCTATGTAGATTTTTAAAGTACACATTTATTTAAAGTGCTATTTTTATAGATGACTAGCTGTTTCCCGCGGCTTCGCACGCTTATCGTAAGCTTTGCCCGTGGTTGAGCACTTCTGGTTCAAGCGAATTATGTTTACAACACCGATGTAGATTTGGCCTTGTTGCCACGATCAGGAAACTCTGCCAATAGTGTATGTTTTTATATTTGTATCCTTACATGTACTTTATTATAAAGTGGTCTTCTATACAAGTTTTAAGTTCAATCAATAATTTATTTTAAAGACAAATATACACCATCTTAGCGCCTTCAAATAGTTTTTGGCTACTTCATATACGTAACTGTGCCGTGATTGCAGTTTATAACTTGCAGGCGCTTTGAAAACTTTTATGTTTTGTAGCACTGCATGGTGGCGAATTACACCAATGGGCATAGAATATAAACCTTCTCCATCGAAAAATACATATACATACAAATTTTCATAACGATCGGTAAAATAGTTCACGATTCCATAAAGGACAAACACACAGACATTCATTTATGTATATATATATATATATATATATATATATATATATATATATATATATAAAACATTATCATTCATTCCTCCTGTTATGGAAGTGGACTTCATATTTAATTATATTTGTAAAGCACGATTTATCAAATAACGATAGTTAATAAACCGACGGTAAGACAAAGGGGCGGAGGGGCTCGGCCACCGATGATAATCTAATAATCTAATAGAGGTGCCGCGGCCGAGTTGTCTGTCGGATTTTGGCTTCCACACACCGTGCCTGTAATCCGATCAGTTTGTGTACAACAGCTCTAAACAATATCCTAGCGCAGCGCAGATCCAGTTGCGGGGATTTGATTTCTAAAGTAATTTTTAATGTTTCACTTATTGAAACACGCACATAGATATACACACTATGTACCAGTTGTTGTTGTGATACGGATTCAATTGTTAAATTATAATTTGGTATCTTTCCACTTCTACTGGCGGCTTAAGCCTATTGGGACTTGATCGGGAGGTGGAAAGTGCCTGAGCATTGACCGAACAAAAGGATCAATTAAAATCTTTTGTTTACCCTCTCTCATCTCTCCCATCTACACCCTGTCTCTCTGTTTTCTCCCACACAAGCAGTACAGTGTTAAAATTGAGAATTATATAAGGGTAAGTACTTTCATTTGGTATAGATCTATAGATAAAATCAATCTGATAATCGTAATAGACAAGACAATCAATATGATAAGATCACTGTTAAGATAAGATCAATAGCTCAGAGCTTTCACGAGTCTTCTGATTTCTCCGACAACACCGATTATTTAACGGCATTTACTACCTTTTTGGTGACAAGACTACACAGTGCAAGTTCACTCATTCTACATACCATTAATATTAACACGAGAAATATTTGTGAAATCCCTTGCCCAACATCAACGACCGACCTGTACCGAGTTCTTATGAAAGATCTGAATCTCCAAGCTTAGACCCAGTTAACTTGGTAAGTCATACAGAGACTATTTTTATCATCGTACATTTTAGAACTTGGAATAATTACGGACATATTTGGTTATAAAAGGATGGTGGAATAACTTTATTGAATAGAAAAATTCTAGAGACTTGAAACTTCACTTTTTCTTGGTCCAACAACGAACTCTGTTTGCCTTATTTGGGATCAAATGGTTACAAATTCAGCCAAATTACAGTCATTTCGGGAACAAGCCGATTATGTACGGTTCTTCAACACTCGTTCATATCGACTTATAACCAATTATTTATATATTATCTTAATCGTTAACTTATAATTGTTTTATATTTTGAATATAAATCCATTAAAAAAAATGAATTTTGTTTTTTGTACTTAAGATTTGCTATATTTCAAATTCAGGAATACCACCAAATTAGGGTGGTTACTCCAATTGAGAAGCCTTATTTCGGGGTTGGAAACACAAGGATAAGTCACCATCGTGATAAGGGTTAATCACGGTCGACTGCGGAGCTCAAGCCACGAATGTTTACTTGAGTTTAATCTATGTAAACTCAGGAAGTAAATGTGAACTCCAACAAATGAACTGATGGGACATTGAGTTAAAGGGGGAGGGGGAAAGACAGTAATATATACTTTAAAAGCAACACAATGATGATTGCGTCACTTTGTATTCTTGTTAAATTAATTTCTGAAATTTAAAAATTATTTACAATATTTGTATGTAAATATTTTTGTATTTATCTAGAAGCAAAGTAATAAAAGGTATTGTTAATTAAAATGAGCAAAAATAATTATTATTGGACATAAACTTGAAAAATTAAATCGATAATAACTCATTAGTGATAACAGTTTGAACTGGTGTTCAATCCGTGGAAGAGCCAAGAATGTCGTCATACATTAGAATGCAATTTGACAGAGTACACGTGGTACATCACCATACATACATACGTCGCCGGTGAGAACAAAGCAAACAAAGCATATCTATTACCCTATTGTTCTCAGATGGTAACACAGAACACTATCCGTAATTAACCACTATTCCTGCTTGCACCGCGCAGCCCCGCCGGTTAGTTTTTGGTGAGATAATTAATTGCTCCGATAATTACTGCGGACAATTATTCTGTTTTAGACTAGTTGTGGTCAGATAACTATAGAAAACCCACTCTCCCACCTTCAATATCGGTTCCACATATACTATGCAATGGTCCATCGTAGTTTGTTATGATCGAAACTTGGTTTCTTTGATACATTTTCTTGAAGGCACACTCCTAATATCACTTTATACGACTCCCATCATACTACATCATAATTGCTTTTACTAAGTAATATAAGGACTTCGGTTCTAAAGATTGCGAGCGAAGCCGCAGGTAACAGCTAGTATGTTTATAAAACAAAGTACAACTATAGAATCAGTACAGTACAAATGGTGGCCAGTTTACATTAAAATATTTACGTTCGTTACAGGAAAGCATAAGAAAATTATTACCTCCAAAATGTGCTCTGGCTGGTTTTCGCGGTCCAGTTTTCGACCAGTTGTTGTCAGGACTCCTGAAACATCAATGAGGATAAAAATGAATAACATAGAAATACCAAACATATATCAAGATTAAAACGTTTGTAATCCTACGCCAGCATACCTATTTGATTGAATTATGCAATGTATAAGATAGATAATAATTTATTTTACTGTAAATGCCTAATCATCCTGTATTCTTTACTATCCATAATAAAATTCAGGATAATACTGACCAATTATAGTAAAAAAGCTGGCATTGGCTTAGTTTGACAGTTCAATGTCAATTCTCATGGGATCCGTATTTGGTTGGAGCAACAATCCTAGTAATCAAGTATGACCCAGATAGTTGCAGCAACATTCAAGGCACAGTAAATAAACAACGTCGAGGACCAATTATAGTAACAAAGCTGCCATTAGCTTAGTTTGACTAGCAGTTCAATGTCAATTCTCATGGGAGCCTTATTTGGTTGGAGAATCGACCCAGTAATTGTGTGTGACCCAGATAGCTGAAAGGACCTTTAAACCAACACAGAGGGTCAAATCCGACAGATGCAGAGTTTACAGTGTATCTGTAAAGATAAGATCTATGTAAGATAATTATAGAATACATTGAAAATTGTCGAGTTATAAACTCCACTCTATAAAAATAGCCGGCTTTGTCTATAATACTGCAATAATCCTCATCACAACTCTTCAGATCAAGTAAAACTTGTTCTAATCATTCTAAGAGCCTATCTTTTGGAATTGTTTTAATAAAGACAAACATTTCACTAGAATGTTGCCTCAATACAGATATAGTTTTTACCAAATTTTTGTGTTTAAGTAAAGATACAGGTTTTATGTAATTGGTATATGTTACGTAACACAGGCACAGGTTTGTTCTGGTTGTTGTGTGTGGTTTATAACAAACACAAGTTTTACGTGATTCTGTTTTTAACACACAGTTTTTTCCGATAACAATAACTCTCTATCAGAGACATATTTTATGTCTAGTTATTGTTTTCTATAACGTAACATTTTATTGTGATTTCTGTATGTTAACAAAGGCATGGCGTGGACCGGTTATTGTGTTTTAATAAAGATAAAGGTATGACATTATTGTTATCTTAATACGAGCACAGGTTTGACAATATTTTTATCTTAATAAAGCCACAAGTCTGACAATATTGCTATATTAATAAAGGTTCAGGTCTGGCATTATTGTTATCTTAATAAAGGCACAGGTTTGACAATATTGTTATATTAATAAAGGTTGAGGTCTGACATTATTGTTATCTTAATAAGGGCACAGGTTTGACAATATTGTTATATTAATAAAGGTTCAGGTCTGGCATTATTGTTATCTTAATAAAGGCACAGGTTTGACAATATTGTTATATTAATTAAGGTTGAGGTCTGACATTATTGTTATCTTAATAAGGGCACAGGTTTGACAATATTGTTATATTAATAAAGGTTCAGGTCTGGCATTATTGTTATCTTAATAAAGGCACAGGTTTGACAATATTGTTATATTAATAAAGGTTGAGGTCTGACATTATTGTTATCTTAATACGAGCACAGGTTTGACAATATTTTTATCTTAATAAAGCCACAAGTCTGACAATATTGCTATATTAATAAAGGTTCAGGTCTGGCATTATTGTTATCTTAATAAGGGCACAGGTTTGACAATATTGTTATATTAATAAAGGTTCAGGTCTGGCATTATTGTTATCTTAATAAAGGCACAGGTTTGACAATATTGTTATATTAATTAAGGTTGAGGTCTGACATTATTGTTATCTTAATAAGGGCACAGGTTTGACAATATTGTTATACTAATAAAGGTTCAGGTCTGACATTATTATTATATTAATAAGGGCACAGGTTTGACAATATTGTTATATTAATAAAGGTTCAGGTCTGGCATTATTGTTATCTTAATAAAGGCGCAGGTTTGACAATATTGTTATATTAATAAAGGTTGAGGTTTGACATTATTGTTATCTTACTAAGGGCACAGGTTTGACAATATTGTTATACTAATAAAGGTTCAGGTCTGACATTATTATTATATTAATAAGGGCACAGGCTTGACAATATTGGTATATTAATAAAGGTTCAGGTCTGACATTATTGTTATCTTAATAAGGGCACAGGTGTGACAATATTGTTATATTAATAAAGGTTCAGGTCTGACATTATCGTTATCTTATAAAGACGCAGGTTATGATTGTTGTGTTATTATCTATACGATTACACGGGGTTATGTTATACCTAAGCCGAATGGTTTCACTAGGAAAATTATTTCACATCGTCTCTATGACAGAGAACGACAGATAATGTTGTGGAAGACGTGGATATGGCGGTGCCGGAGTGACAGGTTAAATCCATCAATTGAGACGTTTTTTCGATTCTCCGCCATTCATCATCGTGAAGTGAATAAAACACCTGACACCTCACACAAGTATTTATCTGGTACCATCACTCGAGCTGGTAATATTAACAGTTCACACATCAGATATAATCTTCGATTAATTTTAAGTAATGTGAATGAATGACTTTTACTCAACCTCTAGAATCACAACACAAAGGGTTCAAATCAATGCAATTCGCGTCACACGTCATTTTTTTGTTTCGTCTTGAATACTAATTAAATACATTTTTAATAAAATAGAATAGTAACATTACTTTGTTTTTGTTGCAAATCAGCGAAGTTTTCTCAACAACAGTTATAACGCTTTTCTTTCATTTTACCCGGCATTCCATGCGTACATTTTACCCCAGATTCCATTAAAAGTGTACTACTTCCAAATAAGTAATAGATACAATTTTACTTGAGTTCAGAAAACAATTTAAATCATAAAAGACAGCGAATGATGGCCTGGTTGAACGAAATAGGAAATATTAGTACACGTCAGGCTGGTGTTTGTACATTCGTGCTTAAGAAACTGAAGACAGTTCTCAATGCTTTTGACTTCAAAGAAAATATTTGAAGTGTACACTAGAGAAGTTAAATTTAGTTTTATCGATCAAGATTCTAAAGAGTTAATCATTGTTTTCAACAAATAAGTCCCATAATGTACACACAGTGATCTTTTATAAATTAGTTATGTTTACAAAAAAGAGTAAAAACAGAGACTTGTGTTTACTTGAACGACGTAATTAACCTCAAAGAAAATATTTAAAGTAGAAACTAGTAGAAACTTCAAAAATGGTATTACATTTTATTTCATCAATCAAGATCCTAAAGAATTTTCTTTGTTTTAAATAAGGAAGTATAGTGTACTCATATTCATTTTTTATTAATTAGTTACGTTTACAAGGAAAGCGAGACAAGATAACCGTTTAAACTTGTACGACATATTTCATCTCTAAGAGGCAAAATGAAACGAGTACTGCAGTGTTTCGTCTACTGTATTAAAGTTTTGACAAATGTCTTGCACTTCATATAATGAGCGTTGCGACCAAGTACTTATGTTCCTGTGAATGTAACGGGCAAAAGTGGGTTAAACTAAGATACAAGAGGGTTTGGATGCCAAGAAGATGCGATTGTTGTCTCAAGTTTATTACAGTTCCGGTACAAAATTTAGATTACCTACTAAGTAGTAAAAAGTACTTCATAGTTCAGGAATAGATTTGGATGAAAACTATTATATTGTGTTTATGTTCTGGTTTAAGCAACAACAATATTTAATATGTTCGTCTTAAACAGAATTTTTATTTAAGTGATAATTTACCCATTAGATTATTTGTCTTTAATGTGCCTGAATTGAGTGAACAAAAAAAATTGGTTTATTATAAATAAGCGATTTGTAACTGTAAAAATAGTTGATTATATAAAGTTATTTTTTACCAGAGAGAAATTGCAACTTTATTTGGTTGTGTCTTATAAGAACATAGCTTAAGAACTGATCATATTAAAATCGTGGGACAATATACAGTATATATATATATACAGTAAATATATATTACATTTCAAGACCTAGTTAAGGAAGAACTTGATGTACTTAAATGCTCGGACAAAACTATTTGGGTTATAGCGTTGCTAATTTGTTTCTAGCTTGATGTGCTGGCATAAACTTAAGTTTTGTACCTCAAATATCGAACGGTCCCGGAGTTATATTTTTCAGCTCCTCGGGTGATAGTCATAGTGTCAATCATGTGTATAATATTAATTACGGAATGCTGGAATGGACCATATCGATCCGACCTAACGTGAGCTATATGGACAGTCACTGTCAGAATACACGGAATCAATCACCACCATATCCCGTCACTGCCATCACCACAGATCCACTCCATGTTGATGGCCCATTTTGTAATTCCTCTAGCTACAAATTTTATCTTACCTTAGTTTACTCCGCCCTCTTGGTGGTTAATCAACTTGTAAGCAGCCGGAGCCAGATTCAATAAACATAACAAACAAACCTAGAACGATAACTTTAGTACCGATCCCGGAGTTCTAGAACATGTTTTGGGTGTTTTTAGTATATAGTTTACTCCGCCCTCTTGGTGGTTAATTCACTTGTGAGAAGGCGGAGCCAGGTTCAATAAACATAACAATCAAATCTAGAACGTTAACTTTAGTACCGATCCTGAGTTCTAGACCATGTTTGGGGTTTTTTTTAGTATATAGTTTACTCCGCCCTCTTGGTGGTTAATTCCCTTGTGAGCAGCCGGAGCCAGGTTCAATAAACATAACAATCAAATCTAGAACGTTAACTTTAGTACCGATCCTGAGTTCTAGACCATGTTTGGGGTTTTTTTAGTATATAGTTTACTCCGCCCTCTTGGTGGTTAATTCACTTGTGAGCAGCCGGAGCCAGGTTCAATAAACATAACAATCAAATCTAGAACGTTAACTTTAGTACCGATCCTGAGTTCTAGACCATGTTTGGGGGTGTTTTTAGTATATAGTTTACTCCGCCCTCTTGGTGGTTAATCAAATTGTGAGCAGCCGGAGCCAGGTTCAATAAACATAACAATCAAATCTAGAACGTTAACTTTAGTACCGATCCTGAGTTCTAGACCATGTTTGGGGTGTTTTTAGTATATAGTTTACTCCGCCCTCTTGGTGGTTAATCAAATTGTGAGCAGCCGGAGCCAGGTTCAATAAACATAACAATCAAATCTAGAACGTTAACTTTAGTACCGATCCTGAGTTCTAGACCATGTTTGGGGTGTTTTTAGTATATAGTTTACTCCGCCCTCTTGGTGGTTAATCAAATTGTGAGCAGCCGGAGCCAGGTTCAATAAACATAACAATCAAATCTACAACGATAACTTTAGTACCGATCCTGAGTTCTAGAACATGTTTGGGGTGTTTTTAGTATATAGTTTACTCCGCCCTCTTGGTGGTTAATCAAATTGTGAGCAGCCGGAGCCAGGTTCAATAAACATAACAATCAAATCTAGAACGATAACTTTAGTACCGATCCTGAGTTCTAGACCATGTTTGGGGTGTTTTTAGTATATAGTTTACTCCGCCCTCTTGGTGGTTAATCAAATTGTGAGCAGCCGGAGCCAGGTTCAATAAACATAACAATCAAATCCACAACGATAACTTTAGTACCGATCCTGAGTTCTAGACCATGTTTGGGGTGTTTTTAGTATATAGTTTACTCCGCCCTCTTGGTGGTTAATCAAATTGTGAGCAGCCGGAGCCAGGTTCAATAAACATAACAATCAAATCCACAACGATAACTTTAGTACCGATCCTGAGTTCTAGACCATGTTTGGGGTGTTTTTAGTATATAGTTTACTCCGCCCTCTTGGTGGTTAATTCAAATTGTGAGCAGCCGGAGCCAGGTTCAATAAACATAACAATCAAATCCACAACGATAACTTTAGTACCGATCCTGAGTTCTAGACCATGTTTGGGGTGTTTTTATTATATAGTTTACTCCGCCCTCTTGGTGGTTAATCAAATTGTGAGCAGCCGGAGCCAGGTTCAATAAACATAACAATCAAATCCACAACGATAACTTTAGTACCGATCCTGAGTTCTAGACCATGTTTGGGGTGTTTTTAGTATATAGTTTACTACGCCCTCTTGGTGGTTAATTCACTTGTGAGCAGCCGGAGCCAGGTTCAATAAACATAACAATCAAATCTAGAACGTTAACTTTAGTACCGATCCTGAGTTCTAGACCATGTTTGGGGTGTTTTTAGTATATAGTTTACTCCGCCCTCTTGGTGGTTAATCAAATTGTGAGCAGCCGGAGCCAGGTTCAATAAACATAACAATCAAATCTAGAACGTTAACTTTAGTACCGATCCTGAGTTCTAGACCTATGTTTGGGGTGTTTTTAGTATATAGTTTACTTTGCCCTCTTGGTGGTTAATTCACTTGTGAGAAGGCGGAGCCAGGTTCAATAAACATAACAATCAAATCTAGAACGTTAACTTTAGTACCGATCCTGAGTTCTAGACCATGTTTGGGGTGTTTTTAGTATATAGTTTACTACGCCCTCTTGGTGGTTAATTCACTTGTGAGAAGGCGGAGCCAGGTTCAATAAACATAACAATCAAATCTAGAACGTTAACTTTAGTACCGATCCTGAGTTCTAGACCATGTTTGGGGTGTTTTTTAGTATATAGTTTACTACGCCCTCTTGGTGGTTAATTCACTTGTGAGAAGGCGGAGCCAGGTTCAATAAACATAACAATCAAATCTAGAACGTTAACTTTAGTACCGATCCTGAGTTCTAGACCATGTTTGGGGTGTTTTTAGTATATAGTTTACTACGCCCTCTTGGTGGTTAATTCACTTGTGAGAAGGCGGAGCCAGGTTCAATAAACATAACAATCAAATCTAGAACGTTAACTTTAGTACCGATCCTGAGTTCTAGACCATGTTTGGGGTGTTTTTAGTATATAGTTTACTCCGCCCTCTTGGTGGTTAATCAAATTGTGAGCAGCCGGAGCCAGGTTCAATAAACATAACAATCAAATCCACAACGATAACTTTAGTACCGATCCCGGAGTTCTAGAACATGTTTGGGGTGTTTTTAGTATATAGTTTACTCCGCCCTCTTGGTGGTTAATTCACTTGTGAGCAGCCGGAGCCAGGTTCAATAAACATAACAATCAAATCTAGAACGTTAACTTTAGTACCGATCCTGAGTTCTAGACCATGTTTGGGGTGTTTTTATTATATAGTTTACTCCGCCCTCTTGGTGGTTAATCAAATTGTGAGCAGCCGGAGCCAGGTTCAATAAACATAACAATCAAATCCACAACGATAACTTTTGTACCGACCCGGAGTTCTAGAACATGTTTGGGGTGTTTTTAGTATATAGTTTACTCCGCCCTCTTGGTGGTTAATCAAATTGTGAGCAGCCGGAGCCAGGTTCAATAAACATAACAATCAAATCCACAACGATAACTTTTGTACCGATCCTGAGTTCTAGAACATGTTTGGGGTGTTTTTATTATATAGTTTACTCCGCCCTCTTGGTGGTTAATCAAATTGTGAGCAGCCGGAGCCAGGTTCAATAAACATAACAATCAAATCCACAACGATAACTTTTAGTACCGATCCTGAGTTCTAGAACATGTTTGGGGTGTTTTTAGTATATAGTTTACTACGCCCTCTTGGTGGTTAATCAAATTGTGAGCAGCCGGAGCCAGGTTCAATAAACATAACAATCAAATCCACAACGATAACTTTAGTACCGATCCTGAGTTCTAGACCATGTTTGGGGTGTTTTTTAGTATATAGTTTACTCCGCCCTCTTGGTGGTTAATCAAATTGTGAGCAGCCGGAGCCAGGTTCAATAAACATAACAATCAAACCTAGAACGATAACTTTAGTACCGATCCCGGAGTTCTAGAACATGTTTGGGGTTGTTTTTAGTATATAGTTTACTCCGCCCTCTTGGTGGTTAATTCACTTGTGAGAAGGCGGAGCCAGGTTCAATAAACATAACAATCAAATCCTAGAACGATAACTTTAGTACCGATCCCGGAGTTCTAGAACATGTTTGGGGTGTTTTTAGTATATATTTTACTCCGCCCTCTTGGTGGTTAATTCACTTGTGAGAAGGCGGAGCCAGGTTCAATAAACATAACAATCAAATCTAGAACGATAACTTTAGTACCAATCCCGGAGTTCTAGAACATGTTTGGGGTGTTTTTAGTATATAGTTTACTCCGCCCTCTTGGTGGTTAATTCACTTGTGAGAAGGCGGAGCCAGGTTCAATAAACATAACAATCAAATCTAGAACGTTAACTTTAGTACCGATCCTGAGTTCTAGACCATGTTTGGGGTGTTTTTAGTATATAGTTTACTACGCCCTCTTGGTGGTTAATCAAATTGTGAGCAGCCGGAGCCAGGTTCAATAAACATAACAATCAAACCTAGAACGTTAACTTTAGTACCGATCCTGAGTTCTAGACCATGTTTGGGGTGTTTTTATTATATAGTTTACTCCGCCCTCTTGGTGGTTAATCAAATTGTGAGCAGGCGGAGCCAGGTTCAATAAACATAACAATCAAATCTAGAACGTTAACTTTAGTACCGATCCTGAGTTCTAGACCATGTTTGGGGTGTTTTTAGTATATAGTTTACTCCGCCCTCTTGGTGGTTAATCAAATTGTGAGCAGCCGGAGCCAGGTTCAATAAACATAACAATCAAATCCACAACGATAACTTTTGTACCGACCCGGAGTTCTAGAACATGTTTGGGGTGTTTTTAGTATATAGTTTACTCCGCCCTCTTGGTGGTTAATTCACTTGTGAGAAGGCGGAGCCAGGTTCAATAAACATAACAATCAAACCTAGAACGATAACTTTAGTACCGATCCCGGAGTTCTAGAACATGTTTGGGGTGTTTTTAGTATATAGTTTACTCCGCCCTCTTGGTGGTTAATCAAATTGTGAGCAACCGGAGCCAGGTTCAATAAACATAACAATCAAATCCACAACGATAACTTTAGTACCGACCCGGAGTTCTAGAACATGTTTGGGGTGTTTTTATTATATAGTTTACTCCGCCCTCTTGGTGGTTAATTAACTTGTGAGCAGCCGGAGCCAGGTTCAATAAACATAACAATCAAATCCACAACGATAACTTTTGTACCGACCCGGAGTTCTAGAACATGTTTGGGGTGTTTTTATTATATAGTTTACTCCGCCCTCTTGGTGGTTAATTAACTTGTGAGCAGCCGGAGCCAGGTTCAATAAACATAACAATCAAATCTAGAACGTTAACTTTAGTACCGATCCTGAGTTCTAGACCATGTTTGGGGTGTTTTTTAGAATATAGTTTACTCCGCCCTCTTGGTGGTTAATCAAATTGTGAGCAGCCGGAGCCAGGTTCAATAAACATAACAATCAAATCCACAACGATAACTTTTGTACCGACCCGGAGTTCTAGAACATGTTTGGGGTGTTTTTATTATATAGTTTACTCCGCCCTCTTGGTGGTTAATCAAATTGTGAGCAGCCGGAGCCAGGTTCAATAAACATAACAATCAAATCCACAACGATAACTTTTGTACCGACCCGGAGTTCTAGAACATGTTTGGGGTGTTTTTATTATATAGTTTACTCCGCCCTCTTGGTGGTTAATCAAATTGTGAGCAGCCGGAGCCAGGTTCAATAAACATAACAATCAAATCTAGAACGTTAACTTTAGTACCGATCCTGAGTTCTAGACCATGTTTGGGGTGTTTTTAGTATATAGTTTACTCCGCCCTCTTGGTGGTTAATTAAATTGTGAGCAGCCGGAGCCAGGTTCAATAAACATAACAATCAAATCTAGAACGATAACTTTAGTACCGATCCTGAGTTCTAGACCATGTTTGGGGTGTTTTTATTATATAGTTTACTCCGCCCTCTTGGTGGTAAATTCACTTGTGAGAAGGCGGAGCCAGGTTCAATAAACATAACAATCAAATCTAGAACGTTAACTTTAGTACCGATCCTGAGTTCTAGACCATGTTTGGGGTTGTTTTTAGTATATAGTTTACTCCGCCCTCTTGGTGGTTAATCAAATTGTGAGCAGCCGGAGCCAGGTTCAATAAACATAACAATCAAATCCACAACGATAACTTTTGTACCGACCCGGAGTTCTAGAACATGTTTGGGGTGTTTTTATTATATAGTTTACTCCGCCCTCTTGGTGGTTAATCAACTTGTGAGTAGCCGGAGCCAGGTTCAATAAACATAAAAATTAAATCTAGAACGATAACTTTAGTACCGATCATGAGTTCTAGAACATGTTTGGGATGTTTTAAAAGAATTCATTTGAGCATCTGTTTGCGTAGGTGTGATAGGTTTCATCTTTAGAAAAGATTTTAATGCTATAAAAAACACACAATTTTATGCTTAAAAATTATTATTATAAAAAAATATAACTCAAATTATATTGCAGTATGAAATGTAATAAAATGTTTATAATTTAATATGATATCCCAACGAGAATAAGCTGGCGTGAGTACGGCGAGCTTTTAACGGGGACATCTATGGAAGGGAAGTGGCTTTTAGTTTTCTGATTTACAACATTGCGAAACTTCTTTTGAAGAATTATTGACAATAGTAAAATTTTTTATATAGCCTTTAATGGATTTTGTGGAAAGGGAATGGCGGTTTCTTAATGTCAACATTTATGGTTAGTACAACAAAAACCCTGATACATAAACCAACTTCAAATAGGTCATGAAGTCATGAGTAAACAAAATACAATTGTGAAATTATAGTCAAAAACTAGTTCATAATATTGTTTTGAAAATAATTATAGCTTATTATTGGGTGTTATTACACTGAAAGTGATATCCGTTGACTCTAATATTACACGATCGAAAATATTAAACAATAAAATGCCTTTTGGCATCACGGACGATGACAGAAACGGATAAAAACATTCCTTCAGTAACACTCAAGACTGTCAATTCATTATGTTTAAGAATATCTAAACATGAACAATATAAGAACTTAAAGAACAAATCCATGAAATTTTTCCACAATTGAGGTAACTTTAAACTGGTCACGGTTTTACTCTCCGATTAAATTGACCACATATGAAATTTAAATTTATAAACGTTTAATACTATGAAATACCTTAATAATGCATATGTCATTTTCCAAAGGCATTCGCACTATCCCTTCTCCAGGAACCGCCAGCTAGTGTACATCGTGTAAACACACAGGAGATTTCCCAACGACATTTTCCTACGAGTACTTCGATCGTCAGCCGCGCTATTTTAGGGTCGTAATGGGATCCTCAATGGGAAATGTTAACATATCTTAGGATCACGTTTTCCACAGATCACTTAACCGACCATCAAACAGTTAAATAATAATTCAGTCAGGAGATAAAGACCGATAATTTGGCTTTAAATGGCAACTTTCGGTCTATTATCTCGTTGACCGACGCTAATGTTAATATTAATAAGTTGTACGGGTGCTGAAAGTGTGAAAGGCTAAAAAATACTGACAACTATAAACTCTATAAACAAATGTTTTCGCAGTTTAATCCTTTTGACACCTTCCTATTTCGACGTCCAGAAAAACTAATTAGAGTAATCAACTTAATCTTCAATAAATCCATGTAAGAATAATTTGTAGCAAAAGTAGTATCAATGTTAATGTTTTAAAAGAATAGACTAACAGTTAATTAACATTTATCTACAAGAATAAATGTCCCTTTCTTCAATCACCGGTAGTGGTGAATAAAGAAACCAATTAAAAATATAAGGAAGTGTGTGGAGTGGCGAAGGTGTAAAGAAAGTGGTAACACAGATTGAATTTCGGCACCACGACAAGATAAGATCTAAATCCCCGAGGAAACCATAACTTGCCTGACTTCTGTCTCCTCAAAGAAAGTGGCACAAAGTAAATAAAGCAGCCAAGGAAATGGAGAGAGAGCTTCTTTATCCTAGCAAACATTTACATATTTCCCAGCTCACACAGAATATCTCATTTCAGCTTCAGTCTCTATGTTTGAAATTAATGTCCTGGAGGGAATTAATATCATCGATGTGATTATTATTAACTACTTTACCACTACATTAGTTGAACTTTATCCTAGCAAACATTTACATATTTCCCAGCTCACACAGAATATCTCATTTCAGCTTCAGTCTCTATGTTTGAAATTAATGTCCTGGAGGGAATTAATATCATCGATGTGATTTTTATTAACTACTTTACCACTACATTAGTTGACTTTTATCCTAGCAAACATTTACATATTTCCCAGCTCACACAGAATATCTCATTTCAGCTTCAGTCTCTATGTTTGAAATTCATGTCCTGGAGGGAATTAATATCATCGATGTGATTTTTATTAACTACTTTACCACTAAATTTGTTGACCTTTATCCTAGCAAACATTTACATATTTCTCAGCTCACACAGAATATCACATTTCAGCTTCAGTCTCTATGTTTGAAATTAATGTCCTGGAGGGAATTAATATCATCGATGTAGTTTTCATTAATTACTTTACCACTAAATTTGTTGATTAACAATAAAATTTAGAAATGTTCTACAGCCAATGGCTTCACCAACTTTCAAACTATGTTGTAAATGTATTTTTGAAACTGAGTTTAGACGGTTTATTTAAAAGCTATTTACACCGTTTAAAGAAGGAATAATCAAACTGTGGTTTAATTATAGAAAAGCACGAGAAAGTTCACGAACTCAAAATTGGAAACCTTGCTTTTATTACCAACACCTGTTCTCTTACAGTGATCTTTTCACAAACAAACTTATATGTGTGTTCAATTACATATGTTTTCCTGAAGTAGTTTTGTTTATACACTACAAAACATACATCTCGATAAACCGAATTCCGACAAACCGAGTTATCAGTATAACCGACTTGATTCAAATAAAAACAATTTATTTTGACTTACATAAATAAACAGAGTCCGTATGATAAAATGCAGCATAAAAGTAAGATAATTAATTTTCAATAAAGTAATACTAAGATCTCGTTAAACCGAATCTCGATTAATCGAATGTCCAAATTTATTCAGATACAAGCAACTCATTTTTAATGACATAAATAAACAATGTCCGTTTGATTAAATTCAGTAGAAAAATAAGCTCTATATATTTGCAATATAGTAATATAGCGTATAGGATACTAATTACGGTATAAATTTTCGTTATAAAAGTATTATTTTGTACGTTATACTGCAAATCTAATTTTTGTTTAACTGATTTATCTCGATCCTCTAAAATTAAGACTCCAATATAATCAGTTAAGAAATTTAGCACATTGATATTGTATATATTTGAGAGATCCGATAAGGTACAAAGTTAAAGCAAAAAACAAACAAAAGAAAAAACAAAACAAAACAAAAAACTGTACGGCTGATAAAATGTTCAAAATAAGTCGGAGACATTTAAACATGATACTTTTGTAATGCGTTTTCAGCTCCAAACGTATATAATTTAATAGCCATTTAAATTAACACTACAACTTTAGTAGGGTAAAAAGGAAATTCATTAATAAATAACGCCATCTGGGATACCAGGAGGTGCTGGATATTTCATCAGAATTTACTCGAAGGCAGTTTGCCCAAGTAGTAATAAAACGTTTTGTTTTGACATGAAGAATTAAAAAACAAATATTATCATTGTGGAGTGGTGACTGTCATATCTGCATTGTGCTGGAATATTTACTTAATCAATATTCCAACAAGAGATATTCAACGATTGTATTTGCTTGTTCCCCTCGGATTAGCTACCAGCTCGCTGTTACCAATATTTACTCTACACGCTGCTTGGGTTTTGTATCCGACGACGTAGAAACATGCATTTTTATTTCAAAACCCAGTTGGCGAATTGACGATTCTGGTATTTGTTAAACCTTCATTAACAGATTGTGTTAGGTTTCAGAATCAGTGGAGAAATGAACAAGCAATAGAAATTTAAACGCGTTTACCATAATGGAACACTTTGTATAATTGGCTGTACAGTAAATGTCACAAGTTTAATTACACTACATAGAAGTCTGTAATACATTTTTATACATACAAAATTGAGTACGTCACAAAATTAAATTTAAAAAATTAAAAATACGAGTTTTGAAATTTATTATACATTATTATGTGAAATTCGATAAAAACTGCTCAGTTGATCACTATTGATTTTAAACAACCATATAACTAAACTGGCCGTGTAACTAAACAGGCCATATAACTAAACTGGCCATGTAACTAAACTGGCCATGTAACTAAACTGGCCATGTAACTAAACTGGTCATGTAACTAAACTGGCCATGTAACTAAACTGGCCGTGTAACTAAACTAGCCATGGGTCTTTATAACATTTCCCACTGCAAATAAAATTCGATTAATGTGATTGTCATAATAATTTCTTCTACACTTTGTACATGAGAAAGAGAAAGTATCCACAATGCTCAAATTTCTCATCAAATATAAGAAAAAAACTGACACTGTGTGATATTTCTATCCATAATACCAGGCTCAGGAATTTACTATTACATGTTAACCTTTTTTTAACAAACTCCATCTCAGTTATTAACTGATATGCATACATTAAAAAAAAATAAATATAAGTAGTATTTTAGTATGTTTATTCAACAAAGAAAAGTTGTGTTGCGAAATTTATTTCCTGTTAATACATTTTTCAACCGTAGGCGTATTAAAAGTACCTGATAATGTTTCCAGTACTACGACAAAACAATGAAAGCAAATAAAATAAGCAAGTAGGGATGTGTTGCTAAACAGTCTCGAAAGTGGTATTGACCGATGCTATTGACAGGGGTGATGACAATGACAATGTTATCTCTGCCCAGTGTTTGTGGCGTATATTTCCTTGATACTGAAGACGTAGAGAGAATACTCGGGTCAATATAAAGTTCAAGATCTAACGTCTCGAAAGTGGTATTGACCGATGCTATTGACAGGGGTGATGACAATGACAATGCTATCTCTGCCCAGTGTTTGTGGCGTATATTTCCTTGATACTGAAGACGTAGAGAGAATACTCGGGTCAATATAAAGTTCAAGATCTAACGTCTCGAAAGTGGTATTGACCGATGCTATTGACAGGGGTGATGACAATGACAATGTTATCTCTGCCCAGTGTTTGTGGCGTATATTTCCTTGATACTGGAGACGTAGAGATAATATTCGGGTCAATATAGAGTTCAAGATCTAACGTCTCGAAAGTGGTATTGACCGATGCTATTGACAGGGGTGATGACAATGACAATGTTATCTCTGCCCAGTGTTTGTGGCGTATATTTCCTTGATACTGGAGACGTAGAGATAATATTCGGGTCAATATAGAGTTCAAGATCTAACGTCTCGAAAGTGGTATTGACCGATGCTATTGACAGGGGTGATGACAATGACAATGTTATCTCTGCCCAGTGTTTGTGGCGTATATTTCCTTGATACTGAAGACGTAGAGAGAATACTCGGGTCAATATAGAGTTCAAGATCTAACGTCTCGAAAGTGGTATTGACCGATGCTATTGACAGGGGTGATGACAATGACAATGTTATCTCTGCCCAGTGTTTGTGGCGTATATTTCCTTGATACTGGAGACGTAGAGATAATATTCGGGTCAATATAGAGTTCAAGATCTAACGTCTCGAAAGTGGTATTGACCGATGCTAATTGACAGGGGTGATGACAATGACAATGTTATCTCTGCCCAGTGTTTGTGGCGTATATTTCCTTGATACTGGAGACGTAGAGATAATATTCGGGTCAATATAGAGTTCAAGATCTAACGTCTCGAAAGTGGTATTGACCGATGCTATTGACAGGGGTGATGACAATGACAATGGTATCTCTGCCCAGTGTTTGTGGCGTATATTTCCTTGATACTGGAGACGTAGAGATAATATTCGGGTCAATATAGAGTTCAAGATCTAACGTCTCGAAAGTGGTATTGACCGATGCTATTGACAGGGGTGATGACAATGACAATGGTTATCTCTGCCCAGTGTTTGTGGCGTATATTTCCTTGATACTGGAGACGTAGAGATAATATTCGGGTCAATATAGAGTTCAAGATCTAACGTCTCGAAAGTGGTATTGACCGATGCTATTGACAGGGGTGATGACAATGACAATGGTATCTCTGCCCAGTGTTTGTGGCGTATATTTCCTTGATACTGGAGACGTAGAGATAATATTCGGGTCAATATAGAGTTCAAGATCTAACGTCTCGAAAGTGGTATTGACCGATGCTATTGACAGGGGTGATGACAATGACAATGTTATCTCTGCCCAGTGTTTGTGGCGTATATTTCCTTGATACTGGAGACGTAGAGATAATATTCGGGTCAATATAGAGTTCAAGATCTAACGTCTCGAAAGTGGTATTGACCGATGCTATTGACAGGGGTGATGACAATGACAATGGTATCTCTGCCCAGTGTTTGTGGCGTATATTTCCTTGATACTGGAGACGTAGAGATAATATTCGGGTCAATATAGAGTTCAAGATCTAACGTCTCGAAAGTGGTATTGACCGATGCTATTGACAGGGGTGATGACAATGACAATGTTATCTCTGCCCAGTGTTTGTGGCGTATATTTCCTTGATACTGGAGACGTAGAGATAATATTCGGGTCAATATAGAGTTCAAGATCTAACGTCTCGAAAGTGGTATTGACCGATGCTATTGACAGGGGTGATGACAATGACAATGGTATCTCTGCCCAGTGTTTGTGGCGTATATTTCCTTGATACTGGAGACGTAGAGATAATATTCGGGTCAATATAGAGTTCAAGATCTAACGTCTCGAAAGTGGTATTGACCGATGCTATTGACAGGGGTGATGACAATGACAATGGTATCTCTGCCCAGTGTTTGTGGCGTATATTTCCTTGATACTGGAGACGTAGAGATAATATTCGGGTCAATATAGAGTTCAAGATGTAACGTCTCGAAAGTGGTATTGACCGATGCTATTGACAGGGGTGATGACAATGACAATGGTATCTCTGCCCAGTGTTTGTGGCGTATATTTCCTTGATACTGGAGACGTAGAGATAATATTCGGGTCAATATAGAGTTCAAGATCTAACGTCTCGAAAGTGGTATTGACCGATGCTATTGACAGGGGTGATGACAATGACAATGTTATCTCTGCCCAGTGTTTGTGGCGTATATTTCCTTGATACTGGAGACGTAGAGATAATATTCGGGTCAATATAGAGTTCAAGATCTAACGTCTCGAAAGTGGTATTGACCGATGCTATTGACAGGGGTGATGACAATGACAATGGTATCTCTGCCCAGTGTTTGTGGCGTATATTTCCTTGATACTGGAGACGTAGAGATAATATTCGGGTCAATATAGAGTTCAAGATCTAACGTCTCGAAAGTGGTATTGACCGATGCTATTGACAGGGGTGATGACAATGACAATGTTATCTCTGCCCAGTGTTTGTGGCGTATATTTCCTTGATACTGGAGACGTAGAGATAATATTCGGGTCAATATAGAGTTCAAGATCTAACGTCTCGAAAGTGGTATTGACCGATGCTATTGACAGGGGTGATGACAATGACAATGGTATCTCTGCCCAGTGTTTGTGGCGTATATTTCCTTGATACTGGAGACGTAGAGATAATATTCGGGTCAATATAGAGTTCAAGATCTAACGTCTCGAAAGTGGTATTGACCGATGCTATTGACAGGGGTGATGACAATGACAATGTTATCTCTGCCCAGTGTTTGTGGCGTATATTTCCTTGATACTGGAGACGTAGAGATAATATTCGGGTCAATATAGAGTTCAAGATCTAACGTCTCGAAAGTGGTATTGACCGATGCTATTGACAGGGGTGATGACAATGACAATGGTATCTCTGCCCAGTGTTTGTGGCGTATATTTCCTTGATACTGGAGACGTAGAGATAATATTCGGGTCAATATAGAGTTCAAGATCTAACGTCTCGAAAGTGGTATTGACCGATGCTATTGACAGGGGTGATGACAATGACAATGGTATCTCTGCCCAGTGTTTGTGGCGTATATTTCCTTGATACTGGAGACGTAGAGATAATATTCGGGTCAATATAGAGTTCAAGATCTAACGTCTCGAAAGTGGTATTGACCGATGCTATTGACAGGGGTGATGACAATGACAATGGTATCTCTGCCCAGTGTTTGTGGCGTATATTTCCTTGATACTGGAGACGTAGAGATAATATTCGGGTCAATATAGAGTTCAAGATCTAACGTCTCGAAAGTGGTATTGACCGATGCTATTGACAGGGGTGATGACAATGACAATGGTATCTCTACCCAGTGTTTGTGGCGTATATTTCCTTGATACTGGAGACGTAGAGATAATATTCGGGTCAATATAGAGTTCAAGATGTAACGTCTCGAAAGTGGTATTGACCGATGCTAATGACAGGGGTGATGACAATGACAATGGTATCTCTACCCAGTGTTTGTGGCGTATATTTCCTTGATACTGGAGACGTAGAGATAATATTCGGGTCAATATAGAGTTCAAGATCTAACGTCTCGAAAGTGGTATTGACCGATGCTATTGACAGGGGTGATGACAATGACAATGTTATCTCTGCCCAGTGTTTGTGGCGTATATATCCTTGATACTGAAGACGTAGAGATAATATTCGGGTCAATATAGAGTTCAAGATCTAACGTCTCGAAAGTGGTATTGACCGATGCTATTGACAGGGGTGATGACAATGACAATGGTATCTCTGCCCAGTGTTTGTGGCGTATATAATAATAATAATAATAATTTATTCCATCAATAATTTACAAAGTATAATTCACAATAACTTTTTCGGAATTTACTGACCACTATTACCAGTGTGTGGGCAGTGATATAATCTAATAATAATATTAATACACTTAATCTAGAGTCCAGCAACTTAAGTAGTTATTTAAAATCGAGCCTCCAATTGTAGTGTTTACTTTTTATTTTATTTATTTTTTAATACTACTGACGTGAACCAGAGCTGATAGGTTTCTATGAATATCCAAATATTGTTGAATAACGCCGGCCCACAGTGATTTTATTTTCATTGGTTGTCCAACCTGTTCAGAGCAAAGTTAAGTTTCGCTCTCAGACAGAGGTTTGTCCATATTGTACCTGATTCAGTCATGCATTAGCCGGCGTCACTCTGGATACTCAGTGACACAATTCATCAGAAATAAATACTAAACTATCCATTTACAATTTACTATCCTATCCATATTGTGTTTTCCTATATTTTGTTTAAACTGTCACAAGTGGCTGTGTTGTGAAAATTAATAGTTGTGATTGTGTGGTAACTAATACAAGTGATACAAGTATTGTGTTGTGTGTAACTAACCTCTATCTGGGTAAGCTAATCCAGTTCTAACTTTTCCTTCCTTCTTGTTACTATGTGCACTAACTCATCCTACTGTAGATCACATACAATATATACACATATATATATATATATATTATATATATATATATATACACACATGCATATACATATACATATATACATGTCGGTATTCATTATATCAATAACTCAACACCGAATAACAACAATTAAACTAATAATGACACATCAATAACAATAATAAAATATTAACAATAACAATTACATTTAACAATAACCGTACCAAATCAACAATATATCATTTAACACATGTGACAAATAAATAATTAAATAAGAAATATATAAATATAATAATATGTAAATATATAAATTCAATTTCATGCTAAACTAACTGAACTACATTCTATCTGAGGACATAATTTAAAAAATTAACATCTTCCTGCAATAAAAGCCAGTTGAACAGTTTAGCACAATTTGCTTTAAATGAATTACAAGTCCTAAAAGAAATTGGTATTTGATTAAAATATTTAGGTGCAAGGTATTGGAAGGAATGCCTAAACATTTTTTTTCACTTTAGGAATTCTGATTGTACCATGTTGTACATTATGGGAAGAGTAAAATAAATTTTGGTTTCCATTATTCCCGCTTCTAATGAAGAAGGTTCTTAACACCTTGTATACAAACAGATGTTGAATCGGTAATTTTTTAAATCAACGTAAAGTGGAAATGAACTGTCAGTTTTTTGTCTACTTAAAATTATTCTGAGGAAGTAGTTTTGCGTAACTCTTAATTTTTCAATCCTCCGGTATATTTCCTTGATACTGGAGACGTAGAGATAATATTCGGGTCAATATAGAGTTCAAGATCTAACGTCTCGAAATTTGCATTGACAAATGCTATTCACAGGGGTGATGGCAATGCCAAAGTTATCCATGCTAAGTATTTGGTTCGTACATTTCCTGGATATCGAAGACGTACAGATATTAATCTGTAATATTTATTAGTTCACAGCGTAAATGTCTAATCTGTTTGTGATTGATATTTAGGTATCTGAGCATGAACAAATATATTTCTCGTACAGTAATTACTTTACTTTAATAGTAGATTAATTACTGTAAATAGTGCAATGAACTCAAAATTTAATTAAATAACTGTTTGTAAACCGAAACAAAATCTTAAATTCTCATATTAACACGGTGTAGAAATAGTTAAAGAATATTTGAGGAAACTAGAATTTGGTGTTTGGTTTTGATTGCATGAGTTTGAATAGTTTAAAGACAAACAAACAGTTTTGTTTTTTGTACATTGCAGATATTCAGGATGGTTAAAAAATCATAATGAAATAGTTTACAGACAAACAAACAGTTTTGTTTTTTATACATTGCAGAAATTCAGGATGGTTAAAAGATCATAAAGAATTCTTACTTGTTATGCACGACACGAATTCAGTAACCATAACAAACATAGCACTTAACATACTTTTGTTTGTTTATTACCTCTCTTGTGTCATAGCTCGACTTGTCATGTATGAGAAAGAAGGTCGACCACAAAGTATCTTGTACTACGTGGAGAGGGGTAATAAGGAAAATTTTTATTCAAACGTTTCTAAATCAATTGCGTCGACGGAATGGCTGACTTTATATATGTGCCAGGATTTAACTTTTTTATACGGTTTAAAATGGCTATCTATTATCCGATTTCAAAATTTAAATACAAGTTTAAAATTTAAAACCACAAAAATATTACACCGGCGTGGTGGCATACTCACAGGGTGGCTCTATCTAAAAAATGTGTGAAGAAAAAAATTGTAAAATTCTATGACAAAAATATACTTGCAGTAATAACTTTAGTATTAAATTAAGCATCATCTTCAATTTTATTGGCTGAGCAATAGTGAAGCATATCACTATAGCGGCTAAAAATATTTCGTCTCTGTCTGTCTCTCCACTCAATATATCAAAATCGGCATTAAATTTTGGACGAAGGTACACCAAATTCGTTAATGCTGCATGTCACTCGATGAGATTTGTCTGTGCGTTAGCGAAAGTTTTACATTGGTTTATGAGTAAGGATGGTGGCACAGGTAGGCTGTCACGATAGGGAGGGATTAAAATGTAATGTGTACATGATTGTCTCCCTGTCTGTCTGTACGCAAGAAAACCAAAAATAAAATGAGGTATCGACTTGCGAAACATGTAATGGCGTACTCCTACCTTGTACATATTTAGTCTAAAAATTAACACTTAAGTGATAAATTATTATCCGATAACATAATACCCAGCAATGCGGTGAATCCAACGACACCAGAGATTAGTAATAATTTATCTTCTGAATAATGTTTCAGTTACTCTTTTATTTTATAAACGCAGTAAAATCAATTCTAAATGTATAATTAAAATGAGGTATTATTGTTAAGAATTGCCAGGGAAACACGTATTTTGCAAGATATTTAGTAAATTTTAGTAGAGCTGGAAGCTGGTTTGGATGTATTCCGGGACGGGAATGAATAGGATAATTAGTTTATGTCAGTCAACTTTGGGTCATATTAACTTGCTGTATATTTTACACATAATATTTTTAAAATAAGACGTAGATCTACTCCCCCACAAAATGATGAATTGGGCTCCCAAAACCCAAATCTCGGGTACGCCGCACATTTCAGTACACTAACGCGATACATGTTGAAGACGAAAATTCAACACAAACATCGAAATCCGAGAGAGGAAGTAGAGGGAAGAAAGGGGAGAGGGAAGGGAATTGTTACATTCAGTGAGTTGTGCATTCATTAGCCACATCAAAGTACTCGAGCATTGCAAGTGGTCAGAGGTTTAGAGCCAAAAGGCGCGGCGGTGGCCCGTGGTCCGTGCCTTTCAGAGTGAATGGGCTACTATCTCTTGGCCACGTCAAAGTACTCGAGCATTGCAAGTGGTCAGAGGTTTAGAGCCAAACGTCGCGGCGGTGGCCCGCGGTCTGTGCCTTTCAGAGTGAATGGGCTACCGTCTCTTCGCCACGTCAAAGTACTCGAGCATTGCAAGTGGTCAGAGGTTTAGAGCCAAACGGCGCGGCAGTGGCCCGCGGTCTGTGCCTTTCAGAGTGAATGGGCTACCGTCTCTTCGCCACGTCAAAGTACTCGAGCATTGCAAGTGGTCAGAGGTTTAGAGCCAAACGGCGCGGCAGTGGCCCGCGGTCTGTGCCTTTCAGAGTGAATGGGCTACCGTCTCTTCGCCACGTCAAAGTACTCGAGCATTGCAAGTGGTCAGAGGTTTAGAGCCAAACGTCGCGGCGGTGGCCCGTGGTCCGTGCCTTTCAGAGTGAATGGGCTACCATCTCTTGGCCACACCAAAGTACTCGAGCATTGCAAGTGGTCAGAGGTTTAGAGCCAAACGTCGCGGCGGTGGCCCGCGGTCTGTGCCTTTCAGAGTGAATGGGCTACCGTCTCTTCGCCACGTCAAAGTACTCGAGCATTGCAAGTGGTCAGAGGTTTAGAGCCAAACGGCGCGGCAGTGGCCCGCGGTCTGTGCCTTTCAGAGTGAATGGGCTACCATCTCTTGGCCATACCAATGTAACTGGGAGAAATGTGTACGTCAACGGTCTGTTTAAGTTGTTGCCCAAATGATTACAAAGCCTATTCACTGTTCTATTGACATGGAATCTATTGAATGTTGATAAATATTATCTGTAAAATATAATTAGCTGAGCATTAGCAAATCCACCACTCGGGGTTCTGAAAACTACTCTTCTGATTGTATGGCCGCAGAATATAAGTCGATACTATCGGAAAATTAACTTACAACTGCTATAACTAGCTTTCCTGTCAAAGACAAATACTAAACCAAATTACATTCTTATTTTTCGTCGTATGTACTTTTTAGGCAAATTAGTAATTTAAAAGTTGTATTCAAACAAAATAAAAATTATTTTTACTTCTGATATCATTTATGGTTATTCAACAAAGGATAGGAAGAATTCTTATAATAAACAATGGTAAATGCATATACCGGGTATTTCGCGTGAGGTTGGCAACAATATATAAACATAAGTCGTATATAACTTTTAAAGTTCTATCTGAAATTGTCTAATGGTTGGGTATCTATTATTTCTTATGTGTTGTACGGGTACTATTCTATCCAAGTGCTAATTAAAAAATAGTAGATTTTGCAACATTAGTAGCTGTTTTTAATTACAATAAAGCATTTATATTCTCACAAACGTTCATTTTTCACACACATAAAATATAATTATACTGGTAAACTGGCAACATAAAAAAGCAAGTTAGGTAGTCATCGGCTAAGCGTAAGCGAAGCCTACTGCTCGAGGGAATTGAACAATGTTATTTGTCTGTCTGTGAAGAGGAAATCTCTAAAATGAACTGAACTATAGACTGGACGTTTTGCATAAAACTTCAATTCTGTATAGGCAAAATTGAGTTTGGTAATGATGCATGGCACTCCATGAAATTTGGCAAAGTGTTAGTGAACGTTTTTACATTGGTTTTACACGTAACCATGATGACAACAAGAAAATCTCAGAAAAATATTTTTGTAAACCAACAGAATTCAATCATCTGACATTTTAACATGTGAAATAGTAATAGTTGTAGTTTTAAACTTGAAATTTTGCATGCAATCTAGCGAAGTTTGTCTATCTTATTATATTAAAACTCCATATACTGCAGGACTGGATTGTATATAATGGACTCGACTGGATTCCTCTATCGGAACACAGATTATTGTCCACTCGATCTCACGTCGCTGAGAGATCTAGCCGAGATAATGGTCGGCAAGAAACAGAGGTAAGTGGCTCAGCCTACCGTGAGGACTTGTAACTAATCAAGCTCTGACAGGTAAACCTCCATCAATCTCTGGACCATCAGTGGACTTCTTCACCTTCCTACAGAAAAACTGATGCTAGTAATCTCTAAAGAGGTTTTCTCTTTAACTACTCGACTATAGGTACCATACTTTTCGAGAGCCTTTAGTTGTAATAGCGCTAATTTGTCATTTAGTTTAATATGGTTTATATTTCGTATCAAATAATATAATAGAAACCGGGTTTTATTTTTCATCACGGCCAACATTGGAACAATAATTATTATTTATTTAAATGGTAAATAAAATTTTAAATTAATACTTGGTAAATTCGATATTTATACTTATTATGGATTTACTTATTTGATGAAGTGTATGAATTTACTAGCTTAATGGACAAAAATAGTTATTGATTTCATTTTTCATTTTTGTACTGTAAATGATATCTTATAAAATAACTTTATGTTGTTTTATAGCTGTAACATGGCAATAAAATTTCACTTTCCATACAGCCTGAACGCCAGGTTTAACCTTTTAGTGATTTTAAAGACAAAGACACCTACATAAACGGGCATTTTTCTGTCAGAGCTCCTAAATATATTCTTTGATAATTGTAGAATTAGTCATTTTAGTTAGAAATTACCCACTAATATATATTTAAGTTATTATGTTTTACAAAAATACTTTTTGGATTTATTCTTTTATTACATGAAATATGTGAAAAAGGATAGTATACAAAATATTGTTGATATTATAGTTTTGAAACAATAAAAATATTCATAGAATGAAAGATGTAAACTTTATTGCAAACATTGTAATATTTTAACATTAATAATTTTTACAAAGTTTTGAAAAATGTCACTCCTCTATAGGAAAGTTCAAACAGATTTTAAAAATCAGCGTCAAAAACATTGCAAGAGTCAAAGTAACGCGTTAAGGGATCTCACTATTAAATTACGATACTGCGTAGTTATAAAAACAAAATAGATTAAAAAACAAATAAAAGTTATGGTATTTTTAGCACTTTGAGAAGAATTTGTAAATAGTAACTAACCAGTGCTCGAGTCCATGGAGAAGAAGCTCTCAGGATTCCCGCCAGTGATCCTGTAGGTGAGGACGAGGCTGGGGTCAAGATCACCATCAGTGGCAGTGATCTGCAGGACTGGAGTGTTGGCGGGCGAGTTCTCTGGCACGTGAGGGTAGTACACAGGCTCCTCACTCAGTGGAGTGTTGTCATTGATGTTGGTCACAGAGATGAAAACCTACACAACAACAAGAGTAAAGATACATCTAGCTGTTAAGTAGAACCAGTGATCCTGTAGGTGAGGACGAGTGGCAGTGATCTGCAGGACTGGAGTGTTGGCGGGCGAGTTCTCTGGCACGTGAGGGTAGTACACAGGCTCCTCACTCAGTGGAGTGTTGTCATTGATGTTGGTCACAGAGATGAAAACCTACACAACAACAAGAGTAAAGCTACATCTAGCTGTTAAGTAGAACCAGTGATCCTGTAGGTGAGGACGAGTGGCAGTGATCTGCAGGACTGGAGTGTTGGCGGGCGAGTTCTCTGGCACGTGAGGGTAGTACACAGTCTCCTCACTCAGTGGAGTGTTGTCATTGATGTTGGTCACAGAGATGAAAACCTACACAACAACAAGAGTAAAGCTACATCTAGCTGTTAAGTAGAACCAGTGATCCTGTAGGTGAGGACGAGTGGCAGTGATCTGCAGGACTGGAGTGTTGGCGGGCGAGTTCTCTGGCACGTGAGGGTAGTACACAGGCTCCTCACTCAGTGGAGTGTTGTCATTGATGTTGGTCACAGAGATGAAAACCTACACAACAACAAGAGTAAAAGCTACATCTAGCTGTTAAGTAGAACCAGTGATCCTGTAGGTGAGGACGAGTGGCAGTGATCTGCAGGACTGGAGTGTTGGCGGGCGAGTTCTCTGGCACGTGAGGGTAGTACACAGGCTCCTCACTCAGTGGAGTGTTGTCATTGATGTTGGTCACAGAGATGAAAACCTACACAACAACAAGAGTAAAGCTACATCTAGCTGTTAAGTAGAACCAGTGATCCTGTAGGTGAGGACGAGTGGCAGTGATCTGCAGGACTGGAGTGTTGGCGGGCGAGTTCTCTGGCACGTGAGGGTAGTACACAGGCTCCTCACTCAGTGGAGTGTTGTCATTGATGTTGGTCACAGAGATGAAAACCTACACAACAACAAGATTAAAGCTACATCTAGCTGTTAAGTAGAACCAGTGATCCTGTAGGTGAGGACGAGTGGCAGTGATCTGCAGGACTGGAGTGTTGGCGGGCGAGTGCGAGTTCTCTGGCACGTGAGGGTAGTACACAGGCTCCTCACTCAGTGGAGTGTTGTCATTGATGTTGGTCACAGAGATGAAAACCTACACAACAACAAGAGTAAAGCTACATCTAGCTGTTAAGTAGAACCAGTGATCCTGTAGGTGAGGACGAGTGGCAGTGATCTGCAGGACTGGAGTGTTGGCGGGCGAGTTCTCTGGCACGTGAGGGTAGTACACAGGCTCCTCACTCAGTGGAGTGTTGTCATTGATGTTGGTCACAGAGATGAAAACCTACACAAAATCAAGGGTAAAGATATATCTACCCGTGAACTAGAACCACTGTGACTAAATAGGGGTTAATACTTCCAAAGTTACCGCATGATAATATTATAAGTAAATAAGTAGCCATAAAGGAAACTCATGATCAATAAAAATTATTCAGATCCGTAAAGTTGTCAAGGACTGTTGAATGTCTAACTAGGCAGAATTTTATTGCCCATAGGCTTTTTTCAAGGTTAGGAGCACTGTGTACATGGCCATCCCTAATATCAGTCTTACCGAGTGTTTATCATCTCTATACATCATCTTTGGGATCCGGATCTTAACCTAGCTTGAAGTAATATAAATTTAGTTCCGGGCTAGCAATTCAGATCACCCCTAAAAACTTATATTGAAGACAAATAAAATAAAATATTTGTATAGACAACCACTGTGATCTTGGAAAAATCTGGCAGCAAACTTTAAATGTGGAACCTTTCCTTGTTTTTTATAGATTTTTAAAAATATATATGTACTTAAAAATTAAGAAACTGTCGCAATTTTTCGATATGGAGGACAACTTTGGATTTTTACGTAACACTCTGTACATTATTATTATGTTCGATAGGAAAAGTAATTTTAAGACTATTTTGTTCATGGCACCCTTCTGGTATTAGCTTTAAACGAAGAATAGAAAAGCTCAAAGGGTTTCTTTATTCTTGATGGAGTTAACGTTGAGGAAACCTTTTGTATGTACTAATATCTCCCTCACCTGACGAAGAGGATTTATTCCAATCATCGAAACGTTGTGTTATACCTTTTATAACCATAATGATAGTTTATTTTATTTTCTTAGTAGTTTGTCATGCCTTACGTTATCCCCATTTTTACCACAACTCATTCTATTTTCACCTAATATTCCTTGGTCAGTGTAGGTTTCCAAAATTTCTACATTCTCTCTACGTAAGTTATCGTATTCCTTAAATTACTCCATTTTAACTCTTATTATAAATAAAAGTTGGTTAGATTATTGTTTCACATAGGTAAAAATTATTTTTACGTAACAATATTACGTACTAAAAGCATAATTTTCATTATTGAAACTTCTTTTCGTGATAATATGCACTTATAAATTACAGTATTAGCCAAAATAAACAGTACTGAAATGGTAATATTTTATTATGGTAAACACAGTAACAGTACGTATAGATTTTACCAACAAATAAAAGTCAAAGGAAAAAAATCGGTTAAACTCGGGCATTAATATGTTCAATATGACTTCCGTTCAGCTTGAGGCAATACTCGTACCGTTCTTGTAGGTTTTGCATAATGTTTATGAATAGGGGTTGTTCCATTCTCCTAATACACATGGTTGTTTTTTCTTTGAGCTAAACGATGGTAGATAGTAGGTATCGCAGAAATTGTTTTCTTTCAACGTTCCCCAGACGTAGGCGTCCGGTGTTGTGAGTTCGGGGGAGTGGGCTGGGTAAGGAAACTTTATTTTAAGAGAGATGAGACGGTTGCCAAAGGTTTGTTGGAGGAAAGCAATGTTGTTAACGGCAGTGTTACTGGTGGCGCCATCTTGCTGGAACCACTGTGAACTTAACGGCAGGTTTCGTGGACGACAAAATCTCCTGAGTTGTCTCACAAAACGATTAAGAATGGCTCTATATCGATACTGATTTACAGTAAGAGTCTCTCCATTGTTGTCTTCAAAAGAGTATGGTCCCACTATACCCCTCCCAGACACAGCGCATCAGATGGTTACACGCTTACTATGCTGTGGCCTCTCTACATCATTGTCAGGATGTTCAAATCCAAGGAAACGTGTTGGTGCACAAGACATCATATGTAAATCATACATCACTTAGAAACTCAGGTTCTTCATAGTATATTGCTAACATTGAAGCACAGTACTGAACTCTCGCTAGTTTGTTTCTACAGTTCAAAGGTTGTCTGTCCAGTTTGTATCTTGTAGGGAAAACCAACAATGTTTTTGAATATTCTTCGCATTGACGTATTGCTAATATTCAGTTTAAGAGAAGCTCGCATTGGGCTTATTTTCGGTGACTGTAACACTTGCTGCAACACTCTTCCGTGGTTTTCATTTATACGGACAGTAGTTGGCCGACCTGAAAAGCCCTTTTGATGTGTCAAAACATTACCTGTTCTTCGAAATTTTTCAACAACACTAAGAATAACATCATTACTAGACGGGTTTTTGTGGAAATGTTCCTAAAAACGTAATGCAGTGTACGAAAAGCTTGGCCCAACCGCACTTCCAATTCCGTATGAACGAAAATAATGCTCTACGATAAAAACTTTCTCTACCGTTGTTAGCACCATGTTAGCAAAAACGAACCTCAAATAAGAAAGAAGAAATGAACACGAAGCCATGGTAACAATCGACAATTGAATTAGCTGATCGAGAAGGCAACTACAGCTGATTCAGTTTCAATACCGTTTATTATGGCTAATACTGTATTTATTAATTTCAAAATAATTTATAAATACAGGAAATATAATTATAATCTCGTATGTAAAAATACAATGTGTTTCCTCCATCATAAAAAATGCTATGGAGATGAGTTTCATACTAACCCGCGTTAGGATTCGCAAATTGGATTGCTCATGTTAACTATTGATTCTATTTTATTTCAAAGTTGTATACAATATATCTTTTTTGATTGAGAAAATGCAGTATCTAATCATCTAATCTAATCTTGCAGTAAGAGGATTCGTTAACGGTCAACAACACTTAATTCAGTACATGTTAAAGGATCAATATTCAAGAGGAAAAGGTCAAGAGTCATTGACGTCAATCAGAAGATATTCCCACACTTCATTATTGAACAGCGTGGGGGGTCTACTTTGCATTAACTGACAGTAATTAGTTACAATGCACTACAACAAGTCATTGACGTAAATCAGAAGATACTCCAACACTTCATTATTGAACAGCGTGAGGGGTCTACTTTGCATTAGCTTGACAGTAATTAGTTACAATGCACTACAACAAGTCATTGACGTCAATCAGAAGATACTCTACACTTCATTAGTGAACAGCGTGAGAGGTCTACTTTGCATTAGCTTGACAGTAATTAGTTACAATTCACTACAACAAGTCATTGACGTCAATCAGAAGATACTCTAACACTTCATTATTGAACAGCGTGAGGGGTCTACTTCGCATTCGCTTGACAGTAGTTAGTTACAATGCACTACAACAAGTCATTGACGTCAATCAGAAGATACTCTAACACTTCATTATTGAACAGCGTGAGGGGTCTACTTCGCATTCGCTTGACAGTAGTTAGTTACAATGCACTACAACAAGTCATTGACGTCAATTCAGAAGATACTCTAACACTTCATTATTGAACAGCGTGAGGGGTCTACTTCGCATTCGCTTGACAGTAGTTAGTTACAATGCACTATAACACTTAGTCAATTATGTCAATCAGAAGAGACTCCCGTACTTCATTTTTGAAGTGGGTGAGAGGCCTACTTTGCATTCGATTGACAGTTAGTTAAAATGCACCATAACTCCTAGTCATTAACGTCAATATTGTTATAGGCATTTGAATAACGTTTAATTATGTTATAAAGAAAGTACGTTTGTAATAACAAACAAATTTAAATATACAGTTTTTAATGTCGACATAATAGTTAAAAGTTCCAATAAAATACATAATGTGAAACTAACATTTTTAATAACTAACAAACATACATTACTAGATGATACTTCGATCATTGTAATAGTAACGAACATGAGAAAGGGGGAAATACAGATGCAGTATATATATATATATATATATATATATATATATATATATATATACAAATATCTATATAAATAAAAATGAATTTCCGTTCGTTAGTCTCGCTAAAACTCGAGAACGGCTGAACCGATTTGGCTAATTTTGGTCTTGAAATGTTCGTGGAAGTCCAGGGAAGGTTTAAACGATGAGAAAATATAACAAAATTGCAAGGAAAATACTAAAAACGACAATTTGATTTTCCCATACAAACTGTTCTTACCTGTCAAACGTTTGCTTGATGTTTATGTATCGATAATTAGTTTAACAGCTGTAACAAATACAAATGACGAAGTGTCTCAGTATCATATGTTTACTTACTACTGCATGCAATTTTGGGTAAAACAGCTGTCGCCATTATAGGTTAACATTATTAGTGCAATAAAACATTAATATCAGATACTGCTTACAATGCCGAGAAGAAAACGACCTAACATAGGTCGTCGAAGTAGATCGAATGTGCGGCGAGCTACCTCACGCGCTAATCGCACTGATGACCAGCAAGAGACTGATAATGATAACAGTCGTATTGGTATGGCACATTTGCGTTCTACAGTAAATCAGAATGAAGTGGATAGACAAAGAATGCAACGAGTTCGGGCACATCGATCACAACAGCAGCGAGCCCGGGAAAAGGAAATTGACCGATTCCGCAAACGCAATGCTCCTGTGAACCTGGAACGAGCAGCATTCTCCTACGATCCAGAAGTCGATTATAGTGCCGATAAATAAAGTACATCCAAATAACGCTGAATGTTATTATCTTAGATTGTTATTGGTGAATGTTCGTGGTCCGGCATCGTTTCAACAATTGAGAACAGTTGATGACATCTGTGTGCTACTTACCGTGAGGCGTGTCAACTATTACAGTTACTCGAGGATGATTTACATTGGGATAATACGCTCAAGCATTCCATATATCTTCACCACATCAAATTCGAACATTGTTTGCGATTATAATATCCACATGTTTCCCTTCAAATCCGGAAGATTTGTGGATGAAATATAGGGATGACATGTCTGAGGATGTGCTACATTGTGTGCGATGTCAAACTTCGAATCCTACACTACTAATTAATGCGGAAATTTACAATTAGACATTGATCATGATAGAATATATGTGTTTATTGATGGCAAATAAAGTATTGTCGTGTTTGGGCCTGACAGCACCCAATATATTATGTCGAAGATTTTGGTTACACATGGTAAAGTATATCTTTACATGTTTACGCACCGCAAAAAACTACAGAAAGCTTTAAATTGATTACCTGTATTGATTGCCTTTTGTCCGATATGATAATGATAATAATTTGACAATAAATGTGTTATATTTAATGTATGCAAAAATGTCATTGTTTATCATTTCTGATTCCAGGTGCTGAAACCAACAAAAAAATCAGCTCTATGAATTTTTATTCATACAGATTCGTGATGCTATTAATGCCGTTGCAAATTCAGAAAATGTGGAATAAATTACAATTTTGACGGCCACTTACATTGGAAGCCCGCGCCACATGCGATGTCGTATGTTAGAAACTATGGCCGTCCAGACCTATGTATTACATTCACCTGTAACCCACAATGGATGGAAATTAAGAAAGAATTGCTACACGGCCAAACACCAATTTATAGGCATGACGTCACTGCCAGAGTGTTTAAGCAAAAATTAAAATCTTTAATGAATTTCATTATAAAGCATCGTGTGTATGATGGCCAAGTACGTTGTTGGATGTACTCTGTTGAGTGGCAAAAGCGTGGTCTGCCACATGCGCACATATTAGTTTGGTTAGTTGATAAATTAAGACCAGAAGACACTGATTCCATAATTTCAGCCGAGATTCCCGATGAAACACTTGACCCAAAATTGCATGCAGTAGTAAGTAAACATATGATACATGGACCTTGCGGAGTTTTCAACATCTCACCCTGTATGGTCGACGGCAAGTGTTCTAAGCGATACCCTAGAGCATTGATTGCTGAAACCATCTGGGGAAATGATGGTTACTCGTTGTATCGTCGGCAATCAGTTGTGAAGATAAAAGGACAAAATTTTGATGTAGATAATCGTTGGATTGTGCCGTAACTTTTGAAACTCACATCAATGTGGAATGTTGTAACTCTGTCAAATTGATAAAGTACATATGTAAATATGTTAACAAAGGTAGCGACATGGCTAAGAGGTAAGTGAAACGAAGTTCACCGGGTCAGCTAGTAGTCTAATAAAACACAGTACAGTAGATTATAAATGACTAGAACTGTTATAAAATATGTGTGCTATAATATGAAATTCCATTATTTAGCACTTATAATAGTTACTATTTCCACCTTTGAACGGTTAAAAAATTAATTACAAAATATTTGATAAAAAAAGAACTATACACTGTACGACAAACGCAAAGAAATAGAGACTATAAAAATAACAATTTCTCCTCGTAAAATAAAGGTATTATAACATATTTTTCAATAAAAATTATTTTAACTACAATTTATAAAGATTGATTTATTTAAGGACTGAATTTGTCAAATGGCTTATGGTATACAGACTTTTTGGAGACGTTTTTAATAATATTTAAATAATTTCAAGTTTCAATAATATTGATCGGATGGAATGGTAAAAAGATAAAAATTTAAACTTTTACTTTTAATTTTATTTGTATAATGAAGTAAAGTACAGTACTACACATATACATACAAATATGGTACTTCCAGAAAATAGGATATCTGTAATTCTGACCTTCCATGTCCTCTACTCTAATAGTTTTAATATCATAATAATGATCAATTTTGACAAAACTACTCTACATAAAGAAATAACTAAGTCTTCAATATATAATTAGGCCTATTCCGCTTAGATTGACCTCAATTTTAGATTTCGGACTCCTTAACATTAACTAAACCAAGGTTTTACTAAATAAAATTGATTTACAAATAAATAAATAAAATCTTATCTGTGGCTCGCAAACCTGTTGGTATAAATACATGTATAATGAAACACCAATGGTATCAGAAATAACTAGCAGATAACAAAATTGTTGGTATAAATACATGTATAATGAAACACCAATGGTATCAGAAATAACTAGCAGATAACATAATTGTTGGTATAAATACATGTATAATGAAACACCAATCGTATCAGAAATAACTAGCAGATAACAAACCTGTTGGTATAAATACATGTATAATGAAACACCAATGGTATCAGAAATAACTAGCAGATAACAAAATTGTTGGTATAAATACATGTATAATGAAACACCAATCGTATCAGAAATAACTAGCAGATAACAAAATTGTTGGTATAAATACATGTATAATGAAACACCAATCGTATCAGAAATAACTAGCAGATAACAAAATTGTTGGTATAAATACATGTATAATGACACACCAATGGTATCAGAAATAACTAGCAGATAACAAAATTGTTGGTATAAATACATGTATAATGACACACCAATGGTATCAGAAATAACTAGCAGATAACAAAATTGTTGGTATAAATACATGTATAATGACACACCAATGGTATCAGAAATAACTAGCAGATAACAAAATTGTTGGTATAAATACATGTATAATGAAACACCAATGGTATCAGAAATAACTAGCAGATAACAAAATTGTTGGTATAAATACATGTATAATGAAACACCAATCGTATCAGAAATAACTAGCAGATAACAAAATTGTTGGCTTCTTGGAACGAAGAAATGTCGACGAACAATTAACTTGTAGAGATTTCACACTGTTCTAGAGCAGTTTGCTGAATGTCAGATACGGTAAGAATGGTGCGGCGAGATAGGCTACTGCACAGACGTCTATTACGGTCTATGAATAATTCTGGCTCAGTCATGAATTATTTATCTTCCATGAAATATGTACCACATTTTACCGGTGAATTTAAAATAGATGTGATACTTTGTGTGATGAAAGAACCATTATGTTTGTATCACAAACCAATATTTATCATCAGGTTTCTTTTATTTAAATACTTTTTCCTGATTAAATGATTTTTAATCACCAGTTTTTATAGTTGGTTTTTTAAACTAGTTGTACGATTCTATTACATATGTATATAATTATATACTTCTTGTGTGAAGAAGAATATATATTTTATACTATCAGTCAATTTCAATCAAGGTCCCGTTTTAAGTCTGAGTAATATAGGCTGTATTATTGTTTTAAAATTGATTCTGTGGAAAAACAACACACACACACACACACACACACACACACACACACACACACACACACACACACACACACACACACACACATATAAGAATATATATATATATATATATATATGTGTGTGTGTGTGTGTGTGTGTGTGTGTGTGTGTGTGTGTGTGTGTGTGTGTGTGTGTGTGTGTGTGTGTGTGTGTGTGTGTGTGTGTGTGTGTGTGTGTGTGTGTTGTTTTTCCACAGAATCAATTTTAAAACAATAATATAGCCTATATTACTCAGACTTAAAACGGGACCTTCATTGAAATTGACTGATAGTATAAAATAACTCTGTAACAGTATAGTGAGATAATTATTAATTATCGTACGAAAATACTGTGCCCAAATCTAGACTCGAACAATAATACAGCCTATATTACTCAGACTTAAAACGGGACCTTGATTGAAATTGACTGATAGTATAAAATAACTCTGTAACAGTATAGTGAGATAATTATTAATTATCGTACGAAAATACTGTGCCCAAATCTAGACTCGAACAATAATACAGCCTATATTACTCAGACTTAAAACGGTACCTTGATTGAAATTGACTGATAGTATAAAATAACTCTGTAACAGTATAGTGAGATAATTATTAATTATCGTACGAAAATACTGTGCCCAAATCTAGACTCGAACAATAATACAGCCTATATTACTCAGACGGGACCTTGATTGAAATTGACTGATAGTATAAAATAACTCTGTAACAGTATAGTGAGATAATTATTAATTATCGTACGAAAATACTGTGCCCAAATCTAGACTCGAACAATAATACAGCCTATATTACTCAGACGGGACCTTGATTGAAATTGACTGATAGTATAAAATAACTCTGTAACAGTATAGTGAGATAATTATTAATTATCGTACGAAAATACTGTGCCCAAATCTAGACTCGAACAATAATACAGCCTATATTACTCAGACTTAAAACGGGACCTTGATTGAAATTGACTGATAGTATAAAATAACTCTGTAACAGTATAGTGAGATAATTATTAATTATCGTACGAAAATACTGTGCCCAAATCTAGATTCGAACAATAATACAGCCTATATTACTCAGACTTAAAACGGGACCTTGATTGAAATTGACTGATAGTATAAAATAACTCTGTAACAGTATAGTGAGATAATTATTAATTATCGTACGAAAATACTGTGCCCAAATCTAGATTCGAACACGGAGTTATAATTTCAGTTATTAAGTAACATATAACGTTAATAAATGTATGGGAATGAATCCGGTTGTCACAATCAGGTCGGGTTCAAATTCAGGTTTGCACACGTGATCAACTTACCACATTTCTTAAAATAAAATAAATCCAATATTAATAAAAATTATGTTGTTAGTTTTTGAGACCAAGCAATAACTGTTACTTTTGTCATAGAAGTCAACTTTTACAACCTAAATAACTTCGCTGCTTTGTTAAAATGGCGAAATTTACAATTTATAATACTTATGACAGAGGAAGATTTAAACATTGGAAATATTATTTTATTTCTAAATATTACTGAAAACAACCTAAGAACCGCGTGTAGTGAAATTCTTCGAGGTTTTCCCATCATAAGAAAAGTTTTAGACTTCATGCAGTTTTCGCCCAGTGATGTCTCAATTCAAAGATACAGCAATACGTATCCCAACGTTTTTTTTAGTTGCTTTTGTAAAGTGTGCAACTTTTGAATATTTACACGATAAAGTACAACAAGGTTTCAGCGTTTTTGACTATTAAGCGTTTGGATACGTATTAATAATTGTGTCTTTAAATAGGACTATATCTCCCATAACTGTACGACTAAAAATAAGTGTATAAAACTGCATGAGATTTAACATTATTCTTATAGGGGAAAAAGTCAAGGTAATTTTTCTACAGCTGGTTCACAAACAGTAATCAAGTTACATAAAATAGCTGTGTCATTGTTAAATACTTTATGTACAAGTTTAGCCACAGCCTTGTAGTAAGTTCTTACACTTAGTGTTAGGTCATACTCAACATAATATTGTACATTAGATGGTACAAGTTACGCTGAATAGACACCATTCATATGTATTCATCGTAACTATTACAGCTTTTAAAGTTACGCTGAATAGATATCATTCATATATATTCAGCGTAACTTGGGTTTAAGGATTGGCGTAAGGATTATTTCAATTAGTTCGAAGAATAGACGCTAGAGGTTCGCCTCGTTAGTTATCGTTAAAATATTCGCTACCTGAAGTATCACGTAAGGTGGTGTACAGAACCCGGATATCGCATCGTAACACTGTCAAAACATGCTGGTTGCGTAATAATGTCGTTTATACACCTGTCACGCAAGATGTTGTGAATTAGAACTTTGCGAGTGTGTGATGTGTAAACTTTAACGCACATTTTAGTGGTGTACAGAACCTGGATATCGCATTGTAACACTGTCAAGACATGCTGGTTGCGTAATAATGTCGTTTATACACCTGTCACGCAAGATGTTGTGAATTAGAACTTTGCGAGTGTGTGATGTGTAAACTTTAACGCACATTTTAGTGGTGTACAGAACCTGGATATCGCATTGTAACACTGTCAAGACATGCTGGTTGCGTAATAATGTCGTTTATACACCTGTCACGCAAGATGTTGTGAATTAGAACTTTGCGAGTGTGTGATGTGTAAACTTTAACGCACATTTTAGTGGTGTACAGAACCTGGATATCGCATTGTAACACTGTCAAAACATGCTGGTTGCGTAATAATGTCGTTTATACACCTGTCACGCAAGATGTTGTGAATTAGAACTTTGCGAGTGTGTGATGTGTAAACTTTAACGCACATTTTAGTGGTGTACAGAACCTGGATATCGCATTGTAACACTGTCAAAACATGCTGGTTGCGTAATAATGTCGTTTATACACCTGTCACGCAAGATGTTGTGAATTAGAACTTTGCGAGTGTGTGATGTGTAAACTTTAACGCACATTTTAGTGGTGTACAGAACCTGGATATCGCATCGTAACACTGTCAAAACATACTGGTTGCGTAATAATGTCGTTTATACACCTGTCACGCAAGATGTTGTGAATTAGAACTTTGCGAGTGTGTGATGTGTAAACTTTAACGCACATTTTAGTGGTGTACAGAACCTGGATATCGCATTGTAACACTGTCAAAACATGCTGGTTGCGTAATAATGTCGTTTATACACCTGTCACGCAAGATGTTGTGAATTAGAACTTTGCGAGTGTGTGATGTGTAAACTTTAACGCACATTTTAGTGGTGTACAGAACCTGGATATCGCATTGTAACACTGTCAAAACATGCTGGTTGCGTAATAATGTCGTTTATACACCTGTCACGCAAGATGTTGTGAATTAGAACTTTGCGAGTGTGTGATGTGTAAACTTTAACGCACATTTTAGCAGCGAAACAGCTGTATGTAGCTCGCGTATTAAATAATTTAACATACTCGTACACGTTATATTTAGCTATCTCATATAGTACGCGATTCTCATCAGACAGTAAAAAATAAATAAAGCTAATGTTGCATTACAATCGTAAAAGAAAAATTAAAGTACCGTAAGTATGAAAATAGTAATATTACTATTGACGTAAACTTGTACAGGGTGGATTTTTTAATTGGTCACCATCTAAATCTTGTAACATATAAATCTGACAGCAAACTTTAAAAGGAATATATTGTGTTAGAGACATTACAATGTACATCAAACGTTACAAATTCCGCCATATTTAAAATAAGACGGAATCAAATGACACCTATTTAAAAATAACCGCCACTTGGAGGGTTTTAAAAGGAATATATTGTGTTAGAGACATTAAAATGTACACATCAAACGTTACAAATTCCGCCATATTTAAAATAAGACGGAATCAAACGACACCTATTTAAAAAAGTGCATGTTTGGTTGTTTGAACCTTTTGCTTTCCTTTCTTTTCTTCTTTCTGTTCTTTATATCTATATATAATAAGAGGGTAGATTCCGATCCTTGAAACGTTTGATATACCTTTTGTAACCATAACGATGACAAATGTCCGAAATCCTGTTATCCTGTCAAACCTTCCATCGTCAATAACAAACTTTAAACAAGGAAAATGAACTATTATAAGTGTCTACCTATAAGTAACAAATGCAAGAGGATTTAGTTTGTCATTTCTGAATGCGTCAACAAATAAGATATTTTACCTCCTCTAAACCCAACAATGTAGTATGTAAAAGTGTAATAAAGAAGTATATTTTTACTTTAATTTCTTTATTCAAAAGATTAACTATAATATTATCCTTAAGAATATAATAAATCGCTACAATAAATAATAAAATAATAGTTTCAACACAAAAACTTAAATTGTCCAGACTATCAATTATGATAGCAGAGGTACCTACAAATACAGTAGAATGGTACACACCAAATAAGTTTAAAGTACAATCTGTTATCTAAGAAATTTAAATCACAGCTTCATAAAACCGAACGATTTTATTTTGAATATCAGATCAACTAACGGCAAATTTCAGTATTACGTCAAATACTAACACGAAATATGCCTCCACTCTGCCTGCATTTTAATGGCGAAACTACAGTATTAGCCAAAATAAACAGTACTGAAGTGGTAATATTTTTTTTTTATAGTAAACACAATAACATTACATATAGTTTTTCCAATAAATATAAGTGAAAGGAAGCAAAATAGGTTACACTCGGGTATTAACATGTTCAATATGACCCCCGTTCAGTTTGAGGCAACACTCGTACCGTTCTTGTATGTTTTGCATTAATTTTATGAATAGGGGTTGTTCCATTTTCCTAATACACATGGTTAGTTTTTCTTTGAGTTGAACGATGGTAGATGGTGGGTCCTCGCGAAAATTGTTTTTTTTTTCAACATTCCCCAGACGTAGGCGTCCGGTGTTGTGAGGTCGGGGGAGTGGACTGGGCAAGGACAGTTTATTTTAAGAGAGATGAGACGGTTGCCAAAGGTTTGTTGGAGGAAAGCAATGTTGTTAACGGCAGTGTTACTGGTGGCGCCATCTTGCTGGAACCACTGTGAACTTAACGGCAGGTTTCGTGGACGACAAAATCTCCTGAGTTGTCTCACAAAACGATCAAGAATGGCTCTATATCGATACTGATTTACAGTAAGAGTCTCTCCATTGTTGTCTTCAAAAGAGTATGGTCCCACTATACCCCTCCCAGACACAGCGCATCAGATGGTTACACGCTTACTATGCTGTGGCCTCTCTACATCATTGTCAGGATGTTCAAATCCAAGGAAACGTGTTGTTTGCTTGTTTGTGAAACCATTAAGGTGCACATGACATTCATCTGTAAATCATACATCACTCAGAAACTCAGGTTCTTCATAGCAAATTGCTAACAATAAAACACAGTACTCAACTCTGGCTATTTTTTTTCTACAGTTCAAAGCTTGTCAAGTTTGTATCTTGTAGGGAAAACCACCAATTTTTTAAAAAATCCTTCGCATTGACGTATTGCTAATATTCAGTTTAAGAGAAGCTCGCATTGGGCTTCTTTTCGGTGACTATAAAACTTGCTGAAACACTCTTCCGTGGTTTTCATTTGTACAGACTGTAGTTGGGCGACCTGAAAAGCCCTTAAAAAAAGTCCTTTCGCTGTGTCAGAACACTACCTGTTCTTCAAAATTGTTCAACAACACTAAGAATTACAGCATTACTAGGCGGGGTTTTGTGGAAATGACAAGCTGACAAGTGTATGACAAGCTTGGCCCAACCGCACGTCCAATTCCGTATGAGCGAATATAATGCTCCATGATAAAAGCTTTCTTTAACGTTTTTAGCACCATGTTAGCAAAAACTAACTTCAAATAGGATAGAAGTAATGAACACGAAGCCGTTGCAATAATCGAATATTGAATAAGATGATCGAGAAGGCAACTACAGCTGATTCAGTTTCAATACTGTTTATTATTGCTAATACTATATATAAAGAAATTTATTAAATAATTTACCGTCAGTATTAAAATAAAAGTAAGTTACACACCAAGTGACGTCTACCAAGCTTTATTAAGGTGGCCTGCAAAACTTAAAATCCATACATCACTTCACATTTGAGATGTTCTGCGAACAGACAGACAATCGTACAGAAGTCACTCCGGCGAACAAGCCGTGACCGCCAAATCTTTGTCGTGATATCCTGCGATATAAAATAGCATAAGACTGTATTCGGTTCTGCAGACAGACAGACAACCGTACAGAAGTCACTCCGGCGAACAAGCCGTGACCGCCAAATCTTTGTCGTAATATCTTGCGATATAAAATAGCACAAGACTGTACTCGGTTCTGCGGACAGACAGACAATCGTACAGAAGTCACTCCGGCGAACAAGCCGTGACCGCCAAATCTTTGTCGTAATATCTTGCGATATAAAATAGCACAAGACTGTACTCGGTTCTGCGGACAGACAGACAATCGTACAGAAGTCACTCCGGCGAACAAGCCGTGACCGCCAAATCTTTGTCGTAATATCTTGCGATATAAAATAGCACAAGACTGTACTCGGTTCTGCGGACAGACAGACAATCGTACAGAAGTCACTCCGGCGAACAAGCCGTGACCGCCAAATCTTTGTCGTGATATCTTACGATATAAAATAGCACAAGACTGTACTCGGTTCTGCGGACAGACAGACAATCGTACAGAAGTCACTCCGGCGAACAAGCCGTGACCGCCAAATCTATTTTGCCTATTTTAAGCAAACTATTTGAAAAGTTGTTTTTAGTGCGAATGCTTCAGTTTCTGAATAAACACAATCAGCTCTCAAATGACCAATTTGGCTTCAGAAAGGGCAAATCGACAATAGATGCAATTGTGGGTCTTGTCGATATGATTGTAGAGGGTTTGGAAAGTCGAAATCACACTTTAAGTGAGTTTCTCGATTTATCTAAAGCTTTCGATTGTGTTGACCATATTACACTGCTTGACAGACTGGAATCGCATGGCATTCGAGGCGTGCCTCTCACATGGCTTAGTTCATTCCTAAGTCATAGAACTCAAGTTGTCCAAATTTCTAATCATATTTCAAATTCTGTAAATATGAGTTATGGAGTTCCTCAAGGATCCATTCTCAGTCCAATTCTCTTCCTGCTTTATGTTAATGACATAAAATCATCACTACCACACGGGAAAATCGTGCAGTATGCTGATGATACGACTCTTTGTTTTAAGGAATCTTCGAAATCAGATTTGGAACAAAACGCATTTGTTGGAATGAACAATTGTGTTCAACATTTTCATAGCCTCAATCTAAATACAAATTCATCTAAATCTAACGTTTTAAATTTTACTTTAAACCCAGTAGACTTTGAGTATGGACCTAGCGTTATGTTAGCGGATACAATACTAGAAGAAGTCTATTCCTCAAAATTCCTTGGAATTTACCTGGATCAAGGTTTGACATGGAATGTTCACATCGATCACGTTTGCTCAAAATTAGCCTCAGGCATTTATGTTCTGAGGTCTCTAGCCAAATACTGCCCAAGTCAAGTTCTGATAACGGTGTATTATGGCTTGATTTATCCACACCTCACTTACGGATTGGTACTATGGGGTGCTTGTGCAAGGAACCAATTTTCAAAAGTGTTTAAATTACAGAAGCGAGCGATCCGCACCATTGCAAAATTGAAGTTTAGAGAGTCGTGCAGGTCAACTTTCAAAAGGTTGCAACTGTTAACTCTGCCTAGCCTCTACATTTTACAAACAACGTTGTATTGTATGTCTAAATGTGCCTTGATTACGGGCCGAGACATTCACTCGTACGGGACTAGAGGCAGAGACAACTACCGAACTGGGAGACACAGGACGGTGGTTTATGAACGCTTGCCTTCACAGGCAGGGGTTCATTTTATTAACAGATTGCCTAATGAATTAAGAAAAGCCTCGACGCTCAAGGCGTTAAAAACTCGTTTAAAACGCTGTTTAGCGTCAAATACATTTTACAATGTAAAAGAGTTTCTGGAGTATGACTGGGAGACCACACAATAACAAGACTGACTCTCGAACGAAGTGGGAATTATTGGTGATGGATGAACGTGGAATGAGTGATCAAACGTATGTCTGAATGAGAGCTCGATGTGGTATGTATGTCCAAATTTTAACATATTTGACGTTTGCTATACAATGTATTTTGTCTCCGCAATAAAAAATTGACTATTGACTAATTGACTATTGACTATTTGTCGTGATATCTTGCGATATAAAATAGCACAAGACTGTACTCGGTTCTGCGGACAGACAGACAATCGTACAGAAGTCACTCCGGCGAACAAGCCGTGACCGCCAAATCTTTGTCGTAATATCTTGCGATATAAAATAGCACAAGACTGTACTCGGTTCTGCGACAAACAGACAATCGTACAGAAGTCACTCCGGCGAACAAGCCGTGACCGCCAAATCTTTGTCGTAATATCTTGCCATATAAAATAGCACAAGACTGTACTCGGTTCTGCGGACGGACAGACAATCGTACAGAAGTCACTCCGGCGAACAAGCCGTGACCGCCAAATCTTTGTCGTAATATCTTGCGATATAAAATAGCACAAGACTGTACTCGGTTCTGCGGACAGACAGACAATCGTACAGAAGTCACTCCGGCGAACAAGCCGTGACTGCCAAATCTTTGTCGTGATATTTTGCGATATAAAATAGCACAAGACTCTACTCGGTTCTGCGGACAGACAGACAATCGTACAGAAGTCACTCCGGCGAACAAGCCGTGACCGCCAAATCTTTGTCTTAATATCTTGCCATATAAAATAGCACAAGACTGTACTCGGTTCTGCGGACAGACAGACAATCGTACAGAAGTCACTCCGGCGAACAAGCCGTGACCGCCAAATCTTTGTCGTAATATCTTGCCATATAAAATAGCACAAGACTGTACTCGGTTCTGCGGACAGACAGACAATCGTACAGAAGTCACTCCGGCGAACAAGCCGTGACCGCCAAATCTTTGTCGTAATATCTTGCGATATAAAATAGCACAAGACTGTACTCGGTTCTGCGGACAGACAGACAATCGTACAGAAGTCACTCCGGCGAACAAGCCGTGACCGCCAAATCTTTGTCGTGATATTTTGCGATATAAAATAGCACAAGACTGTACTCGGTTCTGAGGACAGACAGACAATCGCACAGAAGTCACTCCGGCGAACAAGCCGTGACCGCCAAATCTTTGTCTTAATATCTTGCCATATAAAATAGCACAAGACTGTACTCGGTTCTGCGGACAGACAGACAATCGTACATAAGTCACTCTGGCGAACAAGCCGTGACCGCCAAATCTTTGTCGTGATATTTTGCGATATAAAATAGTACAAGACTCTACTCGGTTCTGCGGACAGACAGACAATCGTACAGAAGTCACTCCGGCGAACAAGCCGTGACCGCCAAATCTTTGTCTTAATATCTTGCCATATAAAATAGCACAAGACTGTACTCGGTTCTGCGGACAGACAGACAATCGTACAGAAGTCACTCCGGCGAACAAGCCGTAACCGCCAAATCTTTGTAGTGATATTTTGCGATATAAAATAGCACAAGGACTCTACTCGGTTCTGCGGACAGACAGACAATCGTACAGAAGTCACTCCGGCGAACAAGCCGTGACCGCCAAATCTTTGTCTTAATATCTTGCCATATAAAATAGCACAAGACTGTACTCGGTTCTGCGGACAGACAGACAATCGTACAGAAGTCACTCCGGCGAACAAGCCGTGACCGCCAAATCTTTGTCGTGATATCTTGCGATATAAAATAGCACAAGACTGTACTCGGTTCTGCGGACAGACAGACAATCGTACAGAAGTCACTCCGGCGAACAAGCCGTGACCGCCAAATCTTTGTCGTGATATCTTGCGATATAAAATAGCACAAGACTGTACTCGGTTCTGCGGACAGACAGACAATCGTACAGAAGTCACTCCGGCGAACAAGCCGTGACCGCCAAATCTTTGTCTTAATATCTTGCCATATAAAATAGCACAAGACTGTACTCGGTTCTGCGGACAGACAGACAATCGTACAGAAGTCACTCCGGCGAACAAGCCGTGACCGCCAAATCTTTGTCTTAATATCTTGCCATATAAAATAGCACAAGACTGTACTCGGTTCTGCGGACAGACAGACAATCGTACAGAAGTCACTCCGGCGAACAAGCCGTGACCGCCAAATCTTTGTCTTAATATCTTGCGATATAAAATAGCACAAGACTCTACTCGGTTCTGCGGACAGACAGACAATCGTACAGAAGTCACTCCGGCGAACAAGCCGTGACCGCCAAATCTTTGTCGTGATATCTTGCCATATAAAATAGCACAAGACTGTACTCGGTTCTGCGGACAGACAGACAATCGTACAGAAGTCACTCCGGCGAACAAGCCGTGACAATAATATATCTTGCCATATAAAATAGCACAAGACTGTACTCGGTTCTGCGGACAGACAGACAATCGTACAGAAGTCACTCCGGCGAACAAGCCGTGACCGCCAAATCTTTGTCGTAATATCTTGCGCTATATAAAAGCACAAGACTGTACTCGATTTGTTCAAAAATTTATTAATTTTGAGATTTTTAAATTGTCTGCATTTGTATCTATAAAGATACTTCCTAACGCTCTGCTTAATCTAAGTCGAGTATGCAAAACCCCGAGTTTACATGTCAGCTGGTTTTTGAGATATCGTGCTGACAGCCAGTTGTGTCACTTGTTTTCTGGGCTGAACCGATGATGTCGCGGTTAAGCGGGCCGTACTCGGAAAGTTAGTTTGCACAAGCGGGATTTTCTTTGATCATGTAATGAATTGTATTCAGTTCATGAACTGGGGCGAATATTTATTCTAAGCTTTCTCGAAAGTTTTTATTGAAAAATCTAAAAGAATTGATCGTTTAAATAGAAAATAAAGTGATAAAACCACATCAAAAGTTTAAATACACTATTTATGACTTAATTATTTTAAGCAGCATTTCCTGCAACGCCATCGACCTGCAAAGGTTCGGCTTATCGTACTTTATAGTTTTATTTAAATAATATTTAATTATAATAATATTAAATAACTAATCATACATTTTTATTAAATAAAATTAATAATTAATGAATAAATGTATTAAATTAAATATATAATATAATAATTTTTTACTAATATTAAAATTAATTAACATCTAATTTATATAGAAATTTACTTTATAATTTAGTATTACGGTCAGTATGGAATATAAAATACGTAGTAAAATGTAATAAATAAAATTAGGTGTACGTATATTTTATGACTGAATTCCAAGTTTATTTCCTAACTAGTTTTTGAACTGAGGAAGTTGGAAACTTGTTACTTCTCGGTTTAATAAATTTAACGCAATATCTGGAGCAGAAATGGGTTTCAATGAGATATCCGAGGCGTGACGTGACATGAGAGCAATAATGTGCAAGCCTTGGGGATATCAGTTATTCTTTCACCGACAGTAGCCATCCCTTCCCTGGGCCAGATCGAGACATATTTATCGGCATTCGCTTGTCTAGACCCCGACATTATTGATGCACGGCTCATTCCCCTGGAATGTATTTTCTGCTGAGTAAGTGCTAAACATTAATACTATCTATCTATATATATATATATATATATATATATATATATATATATATATATATATATACATTAAATTGTATAAATGGCAATAGCCTTATTTAATTTCAATAAACACAAAAAGTACTTGCTCCGCCGGGAGTCGAACCCGGATCTCTCACTTGCCGGGTGAATGTGCTACCATTACACCATAGAGCGCTTACTCTTTCCGATTCAATTATTTTGTATTTGGCCGTATCTGTCACATATGGGCAAGTACTTTTTGTGATTCAATGTTTATATATATATATATATATATATATATATATATATATATATATATAAATGAATGTTTGTGTGTTTGTCTTTTATGGAATCTTGAACTATGCGGCCGATCATTATGAAAATTTGTATGTATATGTATTTTTTCCGCTGAGAAGGTTTATATGCTACGACCATTGATGTAACTCGCCACCAGACGGCGCTGCAAAAGATAAAAGTTTTCAAATCGCCTGCACATTATAAACTGCAATTGCAAGGCAGTTACGTATATTAACTTCCAAATACTATTTGAAGGCGCTAAGTTATGATGTCTTTAAAATAAGTTTCTGGTTGAACTTAAAGGTTGAGTGTTAGACCACTTTATAATAAAGGACATGTACGTGTACAATACACTTTTGATAGATTTTCATGATCGTGACATCAAGGCAAACTCTACATTGGCGATGGAAATATAATTTACTTAACTAGAAATGCTCTTACACGGGCAAACCTTACGAAAAGCGTGCGAAGCCGCGGGAAACAGTAGTAGTAAATAAATTAGTACATATGTTTTGTTGTTTTATTTTACAGATTTGGTAAAATTCAATATTTAAAGAGAGATAAAATAAAATCAAGAACTCATTTAGTGACAAAAACAGTTGCGATTAAAAATTGACATTGAAATAAATATGTGTTCAAAATCTTCATCCTGATTTCGGCAGCTACAAAGGATGTAAATATGCGGCCTTAATCTAGGAAGTGGTTGATCGTGCCAGTAATGTTGGATTGTTTATTATTGTACAGACATTATTGAATCACTTTAAATTGATTGATAAGTAAAATTATAAATGTTTTGTATCATACTGCACAAATAATAGCTAGATTTTATACTTAAGTTGGTCCATAAAGATATTGTTTGTTTAGAGCGTTGACATCAAACTTTATTAGTCGGTAGAAGTAAATGCACAAAACACAGATATTATTAAGAAAGTCTAACAGTTTTGAGCTATATTTTAATAAAAATAAAATGAAACGTGTAAGTTTTAATTTTGTTTTTTTGTACGACAAAACCCGTAGTTCACCCCTCGGAGCAAAAGTGCCTTTATGCGCTTAATCTTATTTCCTCCATTTTATGAAAACTTCTATTTGATGGGAATGATAAGATAATCGTATACCTATAGGACCCAACACAAACAATTCTATATCCTGTGAATAACTACGAGATCGATTGAAAACACACATTTTTAGTTCACACAATTGTGCGTAGACAAAATATTCCCATGCAAAATTCACTTTTATACTAAACTATTATTGATCAAGCACGTACAGAATATATGTAAATACTCTGAAGACAATCAATCAAAGGGTTTAAAACGTTGCAATTAACCGCTTTCTTAGTTTATCCTTCCCAAAAACCTAATTTGGAATTGATTTTTTTTTAAATTTGGTTACTTTCGTCAAACAAATATTTTAAAGTCTTGAGTAACAAACCTGTCTGTGATCCAGGCCAAATTGATTGTACCTTATCCTGTAAATCAAGAACTGCCGCATAAGCTAGGCTGGCAACTATCCAAAGCCGCAAATCGCTTTACAATTTCCTCTTCTAATATTTTTCTTTCAGTCAGTTTAGGGTGAAGAGAGTTCGGTGTTTAAAACGAGCGGAATTAATATTGACCCATTACAAAATGTTGAAGTGTTTTGATCAATATTATTGCAACGATAAATGTGATATTTGTTGTGTACGATGGAGACCATGTACTCTGAGGCTGAGGCCGGACAAGTGATAGGAAGTACTAACAAAATGGTGAAGTGTTTTGATCAAATGTGATATTTGTTGTTTACGATGGAGACCATGTACTATGAGGTTGAGGTCGGACAAGTGATAGGAAATACTAACAAAATGGTGAAGTGTTTTGATCAAATGTGATATTTGTTGTGTACGATGGAGACCATGTACTATGAGGTTGAGGCCGGACAAGTGATAGGAAGTACTAACAAAATGTTGAAGTGTTGTACGATGGAGACCATGAACTCTGAGGCTGAGGCCGGACAAGTGAGAGGAAGTACTAACAAAATGTTGAAGTGTTTTGATCAAATGTGATATTTGTTGTGTACGATGGAGACCATGTACTATGAGGTTGAGGCCGGACAAGTGATAGGAAGTACTAACAAAATGTTGAAGTGTTTTGATCAAATGTGATATTTGTTGTGTACGATGGAGACCATAACTCTGAGGCTGAGGCCGGACAAGTGAGAGGAAGTACTAACAAAATGTTGAAGTGTTTTGATCAAATGTGATATTTGTTGTGTACGATGGAGACCATGTACTCTGAGGCTGAGGCCGGACAAGTGATAGGAAGTACTAACAAAATGTTGAAGTGTTTTCATCAAATGTGATATTTGTTGTGTACGATGGAGACCATGTACTCTGAGGCTGAGGCCGGACAAGTGATAGGAAGTACTAACAAAATGGTGAAGTGTGTTTTGATCAAATGTGGTATTTGTTGTGTACGATGGAGACCATGTACTATGAGGTTGAGGCCGGACAAGTGATAGGAAGTACTAACAAAATGTTGAAGTGTTGTACGATGGAGACCATGAACTCTGAGGCTGAGGCCGGACAAGTGATAGGAAGTACTAACAAAATGGTGAAGTGTTTTGATCAAATGTGATATTTGTCGTGTACGATGAAGACCATGTACTATGAGGTTGAGGCCGGACAAGTGATAGGAAGTACTAACAAAATGTTGAAGTGTTGTACGATGGAGACCATGAACTCTGAGGCTGAGGCCGGACAAGTGAGAGGAAGTACTAACAAAATGTTGAAGTGTTTTCATCAAATGTGATATTTGTTGTGTACGATGGAGACCATGTACTATGAGGTTGAGGCCGGACAAGTGATAGGAAGTACTAACAAAATGTTGAAGTGTTTTGATCAAATGTGATATTTGTTGTGTACGATGGAGACCATAACTCTGAGGCTGAGGCCGGACAAGTGAGAGGAAGTACTAACAAAATGTTGAAGTGTTTTGATCAAATGTGATATTTGTTGTGTACGATGGAGACCATGTACTCTGAGGCTGAGGCCGGACAAGTGAGAGGAAGTACTAACATAATAATTTTTATTTCCAAACTAACAGTTACAAGTTGCATAAATATCTTAAGGGATTCACACTGTATGAACAACAAAAGTTGTTAGTTGCTCTTTTATAAGAATTCACAATTTTATTGAATATTACGAAAATTTCCCCCCAGATAAACAATAAATCCTCCTTTCCAAATCCACGTTGAAATTGATGCCATCAAATGAAAATGTTGTTTTTGTAATTATTTACACTGTGAGTTATCGTTGAAAGGCGATAAATACAAATTGTTATTACATTTTAAAGTTAAAAGTTAAGAAAGAAACACTTATAATATTTTGATTGACTCTAATCAGAACAAAAATATTTTAAATATCTTCGACGTGGTATTTGGACAAAGTTTTGAAAACGAAAAGCTCAAGAATATATAGTTACGTGTGTAAAGACCGTAGGTTAAAGTTAAAAGTTAAGAAAGAAACACTAATAATATTTTGATTGACTCTAATCAGAACAAAAATATTTTAAATATCTTCGACGTGGTATTTGGACAAAGTTTTGAAAACGAAAAGCTCAAGAATATATAGTTACGTGTGTAAAGGCCGTAGGAATTTTGCTTAATGACATCTTATTTAAGTAAAAATGAATTCTTACAGCTTTTTACAATACAGCGGTATTGTAAAATATCCTTGAGAAACGTTAAACTGATACATAATATTTACATTTATGTTTAACCCTGCGGTTATCAGTTAGTAAGCTAACCATTAAGCCTAAACAGCAGACGAATTTTACTGGCTTGAAATTAGTTTATTTATACGTAATTCTGATGTCCTATTTCAACGTATAGGTGTTCAGTTTAATAAAGTTACTTTATTAAACCCACTGTTTGATTTTAAAATAACTTAATTATATTACAAATATAATATATTAAATTTACAATTATAAAACCAACTTATTGCAAGAATGTTAAGGAGCTTTTGTATTTATTTAGTTCAAAATCACATTATATTATGGGTTGAAAAGTTAACTCATATCATATTATTGCATTGTTAAACTCTTCAGCGAATTCTTAAGAAGTCTCTGAAGTTGGCCGGCCGCAAAGTTAGAAGCTCTTCAAGCCACAAGAAGTTGGCAAGATATTTGACTTATTTTAAACAAATTCCCAACTATTTTCCTTCAAGACACTTGGGACAGAGTTTCTTTTGCTTGGTTTTCTGTAAAATTAGGATCTACCGGTGTTACATAACTAGGTATGCGTTCAGCTCCTTTAATGCTAATTACCGCAGGAGGGGAAAAACCTATGTTTGTTTACCTTATTTTATTTTGAAGATTCAAACTCTTGAAAGTCAAAGGTCACCTGTAAGCGTTGAGGTAGCCTGAATGCCACTGATTTGCACAGCTCTCATACTTTAAATGTTCTACTAGAAATTAAATTGTACACGAATTTAAACTTTGATAAGATAAAAGTGTCAATTGAGAAAGTTTCATAAAGCCGTAATTTAATCTCCGTTATACAACCGAAATATGAAACCCTTAGATGTGATATAATCATTTATCTCAGCATACATAAAAAATTACTGTTCTGGTACACCAAATATTAAAATGTTTTGATTACCCTAATTATTTTCAAACTAATTCAAATTTTGTTTTTAATGCAACTATGTTTGTTTCTTTGAACCTTTAAAACAAGACACACACAAACGTATCCTTAATTCTTAGTTTTTTGTGTGTCTATAGTCATGACTATTATATAAGTATTTCGGTTCAAACATAAATTTTTATTCATTGTTAAAAGTTTGTTACTGACGGTGGAAGGTTTAAAAGGATTTCGGTTATTTGCCACCTTTATTTGCTACAAAATGTATAAAACAACGTTCCGATGATTGAAATCTAGGATAGATAAGATAGGATGAATAGGATATTCATCAGGTAAAGATATTACCCATTTTCATGATGTTCTTTCTATATTTCTTTTCTTTATATTGTAATAATGATTTTCTTTATTGCGTCAAAACTTACAGGATTGCATGTATGCGTCAGGTACATTAATCATTATATACATTTTCATTGATTATATTGCAGTTGTAGCTATTCAATTGTATAACAGAACTGTGGTTTTGACTTTATTCTTATTTTTCAATAGTTTTAAATAATTTTATCCCAGAATGTTCAGCTCGCGATCAAGGTGTATTCCAAGGAACTTAACGGATTCGGCCTCTTCCAAAAGAACATAGTCCATCATTTCCGTGGGACGATACTCTTGTTCGTGTTGATGCCGAGGGCAAAACTGTATTGAGTTTTTCAAATTGAATCTTGAGAAATATTCGATGAATGAATTTAAACCGATGAATGATTTCACTTTAAGATAATTTTTAGATTTCTATTTAATACAGAGTCGTGTCATCAGTATAATATAGAATCACCTTTCCATTCTGGATTGATGTATTAAACCTGTTGACATAAATAAGGAAGATATTGATTCCTGATGGACAACACAGGGCATCTCGACCCTGTTAGACAGATCATTCGAAATTCGTACGCATTGTTCTCTATCAAAATTAATTGTAGAATTTAATACGAGTCACCACTATCAGCATGCGGGTATTAAAATGAATCGTTTTATGCTTAATATTTTAATTAGATTTTAAGAAACGACGAGAGCCAATCATACGGCAAACCCTTAATACCACTAGTCCATAACTACTGCAACAGTGTCGCATGATGTACACAGGCAAAAACATCGAAGAGGTCGAGAAATATGCCCATGACACGTTCTCTTCTCTCCAGGCCATCGACAACATTATGAATAAGTTAGTTACGGCATCGATAGTTGATTTGTCTCTCCTAAACCCGAACTGTTCAGGACAGATAATTTCGAAGCGGTCAATGAATTGTTCAAGCTGATTCAGGAAAGCTTTTTCAAAAACTTTGCTAAGAACCGGGAGAGCAGAAATTGGACGATAGTTGCTTGAGATGCAATGATCGTCTTTTTTGTAAATTGGAATCAAACGGTGTATGAAAGCAAAAGTTGTCATTCCAAATTTGGTTCCTGTTTATCCAATTCAGCCCAAGTTCTTCCGGAATGATTGTCTGAAACGAGTGCACTACGGTCCATAAAGGAGGAGTTTCAGCTTTGGATATGATTCTCCAAGAGATAAGTAGCTTCAAGTCAATCGTAGAGGGATTACTGTTCCCGTATCTTACATTACGGATGAATGATTGTCTGAAACGAGTGCACTACGGTCCATAAAGGAGGAGTTTAAGCTTTGGATATGATTCTAGTAGCTTCAAGTCAATCGTAGAGGGATTACTGTTCCCGTATCTTACATTACGGATGAATGATTGTCTGAAACGAGTGCACTACGGTCCATAAAGGAGGAGTTTCAGCTTTGGATATGATTCTCCAAGAGATAAGTAGCTTCAAGTCAATCGTAGAGGGATTACTGTTCCCGTATCTTACATTACGGATGAATGATTGTCTGAAACGAGTGCACTACGGTCCATAAAGGAGGAGTTTAAGCTTTGGATATGATTCTAGTAGCTTCAAGTCAATCGTAGAGGGATTACTGTTCCCGTATCTTACATTACGGATGAATGATTGTCTGAAACGAGTGCACTACGGTCCATAAAGGAGGAGTTTCAGCTTTGGATATGATTCTCCAAGAGATAAGTAGCTTCAAGTCAATCGTAGAGGGATTACTGTTCCCGTATCTTTAATAATATTGCTATGGAACCTCATTTCTCCTAAATTATGAACACCACAAGACACTGTCTTCCAAGCCAGTATTCCCATGATTACTTCAGTTTCAATTTAAAAGATTACAGTTAAAAATCAGATGAATTTTTTATGACAGGGAATAAAGCCGATTTCTCCCACAGTCAGCTGAATGTTGTATGATTTCGAGCATGTTCTCTTAACATTCATGGTGATTCTGTAACGCGAGTTTGAATAAAGAAAGTTTAAGACACTAACGTTACAAATAACAATGATTGACTCATTTATCCAGGGCACAGTACCAGTTGACACATAACAGACTAAGTGAATGAAGTTAATGTTTTACTCCAGTAGCAGAGTGTACTGTATACAAACTCTTGAATCATTAGAATTTTTTATTGGTTCCATGAGCTGCCGCTATATTTAAATTGTAACTGTAGACGTACGTACCTCGAGTCTGGACGACAGGGGTGCCACTCCGTGGTCTTGAGCGTACACCGTGAGCCAGTAGTGGGCTTTGGTTTCCGCGTCCAGCACAGCCAAAGTCTTAATGTGCCCTGTAAAAATAAATATTTTAGTAGCTAATATTTAAATAACGACTCTCACAATATTTTTGTACATAATTATGCACATAGAAATGTGGTAACATGCGTAATTTTATTACCTGATGTATGCATCGAATTCCATGTAGATAGCTTATAACTAAAATATTTTAAAAAGTCAAATATTAGAAGCGGCTAGTTTAGATTACTTTTAAACATTAAACACATTGAAATCACACAAATGCATGCTGATAACTCCTTGCCTCCTTAATTACTTAAAAATTTTCAATTTAAATAAAGTTGTTCTCCATGTTTCCAAACACTAATGTTGAACAAACAACAAGTTGAAAACGAGACAGTGGATTTCCTTGATTATGTTAAAACAGTTCTTATTTGAAGTGCTGTACTTAGTGGTTTTACGTTTCCCCACTTCTCTCAACTCGCCTTTAACTGCTAACTACCATTCAGGAAATGTTTATAGGAGCGCCTAAGGTTTAAATGTCGAGTTTAGTTCCATTTCACTTTCCTTTTATTGCAGCGTCTGGCACCTGACAGTCTCACACTTGACTCAGTGAATCTGGAGTCATGTTCGTCTTAAGAGATCCACAGAAAGTCGGCGACGAGGAAGCTCAAAACGAACCTTTACATTGTTTTGATATCAGAAACACCTATAAATATGTGAAATGGCAGTCTCATTGTCTCGTCAGTGCTCAATAGTGTCTGGCACCTGACAGTCTCACACTTGACTCAGTGAATCTGGAGTCATGTTCGTCTTAAGAGATCCACAGAAAGTCGGCGACGAGGAAGCTCAAAACGAACCTTTACATTGTTTTGATATCAGAAACACCTATAAATATGTGAAATGGCAGTCTCATTGTCTCGTCAGTGCTCAATAGTGTCTGGCACCTGACAGTCTCACACTTGACTCAGTGAATCTGGAGTCATGTTCGTCTTAAGAGATCCACAGAAAGTCGGCGACGAGGAAGCTCAAAACGAACCTTTACATTGTTTTGATATCAGAAACACCTATAAATATGTGAAATGGCAGTCTCATTGTCTCGTCAAGTGCTCAGTTGCGCCTGGCGACCTGAAATGGTTTGTATGAGTCTTTAGCGGATGTACCACGACAAGAATCAAATTCAATGGAAGTGATTTTAAATCGCAACCATGATTTCATCAAATTTATCGTAAAATTAAATATTTACTGTATATTACCACTTCATACGCATAGAAAAGAAAGAAAACTCTAAGTTTACTTTGATCGACTTGAATTTTTTTAGGCCATCAACAACATTTATCAACCTTAGTTATTTTACAACTACGCAGAATATGTACACATATTTGTTCTAAATGTTCCACACTACTTATACACCGTAACAAATATTACACAGTGCGGAGCTCTGCCACACAAACCGCGTTCGTTATAACCCCACACATTAATACCTTGTATAGTTCTCATTGCTGTGACTGCTTACCCGTCACTAAACTCGTTGTTTAGTTGAGCTCGACTGGTGAGTGCGGAGCTCTGCCACACAAACCGCGTTCGTTATAACCCCACACAATCATACCTTGTATAGTTCTCATTGCTTTGACTGCTTACCCGTCACTAAACTCGTTTAGTTGAGCTCGACTGGTGAGTGCGGAGCTCTGCCACACAAACCGCGCTCGTTATAACCCCACACATTCATACCTTGTATAGTTCTCATTGCTTTGACTGCTTACCCGTCACTAAACTCGTTGTTTAGTTGAGCTCGACTGGTGAGTGCGGAGCTCTGCCACACAAACCGCGCTCGTTATAACCCCACACATTCATACCTTGTATAGTTCTCATTGCTTTGACTGCTTACCCGTCACTAAACTCGTTGTTTTGTTGAGCTCGACTGGCGAGTGCGGAGCTCTGCCACACAAACCGCGCTCGTTATAACCGCACACATTCATACCTTGTATAGTTCTCATTGCTTTGATACCCAACTCGTTGAGCTCGACTGGTGAGTGCGGAGCTCTATCGTTATCATTCATATGCATTGCTTTGACTGCTTACCCGTCGTACTCGTATAGTTCTCATTGTGACTGCTTACCCGTCGTTGTTTAGTTGAGCTCGACTGGTGAGTGCGGAGCTCTGCCACACAAACCGCGTTCGTTATAACCCCACACATTCATACCTTGTATAGTTCTCATTGCTTTGACTGCTTACCCGTCACTAAACTCGTTGTTTAGTTGAGCTCGACTGGTGAGTGCGGAGCTCTGCCACACAAACCGCGCTCGTTATAACCCCACACATTCATACCTTGTATAGTTCTCATTGCTTTGACTGCTTACCCGTCACTAAACTCGTTGTTTAGTTGAGCTCGACTGGTGAGTGCGGAGCTCTGCCACACAAACCGCGTTCGTTATAACCCCACACATTCTTACCTTGTATAGTTCTCATTGCTTTGACTGCTTACCCGTCACTAAACTCGTTGTTTAGTTGAGCTCGACTGGTGAGTGCGGAGCTCTGCCACACAAACCGCGTTCGTTATAACCCCACACATTCATACCTTGTATAGTTCTCATTGCTTTGACTGCTTACCCGTCACTAAACTCGTTGTTTAGTTGAGCTCGACTGGTGAGTGCGGAGCTCTGCCACACAAACCGCGCTCGTTATAACCCCACACATTCATACCTTGTATAGTTCTCATTGCTTTGACTGCTTACCCGTCACTAAACTCGTTGTTTAGTTGAGCTCGACTGGTGAGTGCGGAGCTCTGCCACACAAACCGCGCTCGTTATAACCCCACACATTCATACCTTGTATAGTTCTCATTGCTTTGACTGCTTAATAATAATAATAATAATAATATTCTTTATTGCGTGAAACAATTAAAATATTGCATGGCATGCGTCAACACAACTATATAAAGTAAATAAGTACATCAGATAAATGATGTTGGTCAAGGTAAATACATACAAGAATTATATTACATTGCATGTGTCAGAACCGGGGATTTCGTGGTTATTGTTAATTTTAAAAATTTTCATCCCGGCGGCCCATCATGAACTCATCAGTTGAGTAAAATGCCTTTGACATAAGAAAATGTTTTAGTCGAGTTTTGAATTGTTTTGTTTCATTGAGTTGTTTGATGCCCTCAGGGAGCCCATTGATTAGTCTGACTCCAACTTGAGATGGTAAGTGTTCGAAAGCTGCCGTTTTGTGCTGTTCGACTCGAAAGTTATTCCTGCCTCTAGTCCCATATTGGTGGACATCCCTGCCCCGTACCAACTCGCATTTAAGTCGGCAGTACAAGGCCACCTCGAGAATATAGAGACAGCGAAGGGTCAGCAATCCAAGCTCCCTAAAGGCATATTTGCACGACTCTCTGGGGTTTAATTTTGAAAGAATTCTTACGGCTTTCTTTTGAGATCTGAAAACTCTTTCAAATCTGTACTTGGGACAGCTTCCCCACAATCTCAAGCCATATGTCAAATGTGGATGTATCAGACCGAAATAGGCCATTTTTAATACATCCACCGAACAAAATTTTGCAAGATTGCGCAGGACATAAATTCCCGAAGCAATCTTAGAGCAAACGTTTTCAATGTGATCGTCCCATGTCAGCCCCCGATCAAGGTACATTCCAAGGAACTTAATGGAGTCTGTTTCTTCCAGAAGGAAATCGTCCACCATCACCGCGGGTCGGAGCTCTTGTCCTTGTTGCCGAAGGCAAAAATGTATGACGTTTGATTTGGAACTGTTTGTTTTCAGATTGATTCTGGAGAAATATTCGATGCATGAATTCAATTCAATGAATGACTCCATTTCAAGTTCGTTTATTGATTTTGATCTGATGCAGAGAGTCGTATCGTCAGCATATTGAATTAATTTTCCATTCTGGATTGTAGAATTCAATCTGTTGATGTAAATTAGAAAAAGGGCTGGTCCTAATATTGATCCCTGTGGGACACCGTAGGGCATTTTGACTTTGTCTGACAAGACACTCGCAATCTGCACGCACTGCTCTCTATCTTTAAATTGTTCTCCAAAAATTTTAATTATCATCTAAATTTATGCTGTCCTACTAAAACAATCAAAATTTGCCCGAGAAGGCAAACAACAAATGGATCACAAAAGGAATATTGGTATCGAGAGAAAAACTTAAATTTTTCTCCGAAATTCAAAAAACTACTTCAAACGAAGATTTCAAAAATTTTTTTTCGGAATTACAAAAGAATTTACAAAAAAGTGATCCAAGCTGCGAAAAGCATATGATGTCTTCTAAATCAATCATCTCGTCAAAAAATGTTTCTAAAACTGTTTGGGGCATCATAAACAATAAAAAATGAATCACAGACCAAATAAAAATCAAAATAGGGGATAGGCTTGTAGAGGATGCGACTGAGGCTGCGAACGAGTTTAACAGATTTTTCGCGTCTGTTGCTGGTGAGCAAGGTCCTTGTCCATCTCCTCCGCAAGTAAACCCCACGCGAAGACAGAGCCCAGTGTCATCATTGGCTTTGGGTCCTGTAGTTGAGGATGAGCTCGAAAGAAATTATTCAACAGCTCCGGCAAAAAAAATCAAACGATATTAATTTAATGTCTGTGTGGCTCATTAAAAGATGCTCAAAGCATATTGTGAGTCCATTATCCCAATTAGTCAATCATTCTTTTCAACAAGGAGTTTTTTCCCTCGCTCCTTAAAATCGCGAAAGTAACTCCAATTTTTAAAAAAGATGATCCCAGCTCAACCAATAATTATAGGCCTGTTCTCAATTTTGCCCGCATTGAGCAAAATTTTTGAAAAACTCTTTTTAAACTAGAATGCTTCAGTTTCTAAACAACCATAACCTGCTTTCTGAACTCCAATTTGGTTTCAGGAAGGGGAAATCGACTACAGACGCCGTTGTGAGTCTTGTCGAAATGGTTGTAGAGGGGTTAGAAAGTCGAGACTCCACATTAAGTGTGTTTCTCGACTTATCTAAGGCATTTGACTGTGTTGACCACTCGAAATTGCTTGACAAACTTGAATCTCATGGCATCAGAGGCGTGCCGCTCCAATGGATTAGCTCATTTTTAGGCCACAGAACACAAAATCGTCCAAATCTCAAACAAATTCTCTGAACCGATTCAGCTGAGCTATGGTGTCCCTCAGGGATCAATACTCAGTCCGATTCTTTTCCTCATCTATGTCATATGACATGGAGTCATCACTACTGCATGGAAAACTTGTGCAGTACGCTGATGACACGACACTTTGTTTCACCAACAAATCAAAAACTATTCTGGAACAGCAAAATTTTTCTTGACACCAACAATTGTGTGTCCAACACTTTAACAGCCTCAACCTCAAAGCAAATTCTTCAAAATCAAATTTCTTGACTTTCGCGTTGCGATCAGGAAACTCAATGACGGGCCAGCGTTTTATTGGATGACTTTTTCCTGGAGGGGAAGTCGACTGTTCAAAAATTCTCGGAATATTCCTGGATCGGGGATTGACTTGGAATTATCACATTGATCATGTTTGCTCAAAACTGGCCTCGGGCATCTATGTATTGAGGTCTTTAGCCAAATACTGCCCCAGTCAGGTACTGATGACGGCTTATTATGGCTTGATCTACCCCCACCTCACCTACGGTTTGGTGCTGTGGGGAGCCAGCGCAAACTATCATTTTTTCAGGGCATTCAAATTGCAGAAGCAAGCGATTCGCATAATCGCACAGCTAAGGTTCAGAGAAACATGCAAGGAAGCTTTTAAAAAAACTGCAACTGTTGACTCTGCCGTGTCTCTACATCCTAGAGACAATCTTTTTTTGTATGTCTAAATGTGCCATGACACGTGGCCGAGACATACATTCGTATGGGACAAGAGGCAGAGATACCTACCGAACTGGAAGTCACAGGACGGGGGTTTACGAACACTTGCCTTCGCAGGCAGGAGTTCGTTTTCTCAACAAGTTGCCAAATTCAATCAAAAACGCCCCAACGCCCAAGGCATTAAAAGCTCGTTTAAAAACGCTTTTTAGCGTCTCAAGCATTTTATAGTGCTGACGAGTTTATGGCATTCGACTGGGTGACCGCACAATTGGAACACTGACAACCAGCGTTGGAAAATGGGAAAAATTGGCAAGAGTGAATGTGGGGCGACTGAATTTCTGTATGTTTGACTGGTCTCAATGTGGAGTGATTGGTCCAAATTATAGAAAAATGACTATTGCTATACATTTTTGTAATGTTCTGGCAAAATAAAAATGATTTGATTTGATTTGATTTGATCTTTTAAATAAGACGAGATCCAATCGTGCGGCAGTCCCCGAATACCACTTGACCACAACTGGTGCAACAGTGTTGCATGATGCACACAGTCAAAAGCTTTAGAGATACTAAACTCGTTGTTAAGTTGAGCTCGACTGGTGAGTGCGGAGCTCTGCCACACAAACCGCGCTCGTTATAACCCCACACATTCATACCTTGTATAGTTCTCATTGCTTTGACTGCTTACCCGTCACTAAACTCGTTGTTTAGTTGAGCTCGACTGGTGAGTGCGGAGCTCTGCCACACAAACCGCGTTCGTTATAACCCCACACATTCATACCTTGTATAGTTCTCATTGCTTTGACTGGTTACCCGTCACTAAACTCGTTGATTAGTTGAGCTCGACTGGCGAGTGCGGAGCTGTGCCACACAAACCGCGCTCGTTATAACCCCACACATTCATACCTTGTATAGTTCTCATTGCTTTGACTGCTTACCCGTCACTAAACTCGTTGTTTAGTTGAGCTCGACTGGCGAGTGCGGAACTCTGCCACACAAACCGCGCTCGTTATAACCCCACACATTCATACCTTGTATAGTTCTCATTGCTTTGACTGCTTACCCGTCACTAAACTCGTTGTTTAGTTGAGCTCGACTGGCGAGTGCGGAGCTCTGCCACACAAACCGCGCTCGTTATAACCCCACACATTCATACCTTTTATAGTTCTCATTGCTTTGACTGCTTACCCATCACTAAACTCGTTGTTTAGTTGAGCTCGACTGGTGAGTGCGGAGCTCTGCCACACAAACCGCGTTCGTTATAACCCCACACATTCATACCTTGTATAGTTCTCATTGCTTTGACTGCTTACCCATCACTAAACTCGTTGTTTAGTTGAGCTCGACTGGTGAGTGCGGAGCTCTGCCACACAAACCGCGTTCGTTATAACCCCACACATTCATACCTTGTATAGTTCTCCTTGCTTTGACTGCTTACCCGTCACTAAACTCGTTGATTAGTTGAGCTCGACTGGTGAGTGCGGAGCTCTGCCACACAAACCGCGCTCGTTATAACCCCACACATTCATACCTTGTATAGTTCTCATTGCTTCCTCTTAGTCCAAGAGCGCTATTGATTTGTAGATAAAAAAAATCAAAGGCCAGTCCGCCTGTGTCTGTTCATCAGCCCGTCTGTGCGGTCACTCTCGATGGAAATGTTCTAGACACTTGAAACTTAAGGGTAAAAAGGTAAAAGTCCAATCTGTCGGTATTTACATTTCCTCTTTTGAAAATAAATAAAGTATACATTTCATACATTAAAATGTCAATTACATTAAAACATATTGATAAAACTCAAGGCCAAAGGATGTACTTTTACATACAATGAAACTATTTTTATCATTTAGTAAAATTCCCAATAAACACAAAATATTGATTACTCATGATAAACGGGATACTTTTGCAAAAAAATTAAACTATACATTTCCATACATTCAAATCTCAAAGAAACCAAACATATTGTTTAAAATTTCAGGACAAGGCATACACTTCTGTAAATAAAATTTAACTGTACATTGCACACATTTTTATTTTGATATCCGAAATAAACACAAAAATAAAAATATCATGACAAAGGTCATTCTTATACAAATTATGAAACCGCACATACTGGCTTAGGGGTGATTTAGCATTTAATCGTCAGCGACAGTCCCAACCAACCCATTCAGTTTTTCGGGAACGGCGGTTATAGCAAGATTAATTAAGCTGCTTGGATGGGTGACCGCTGAGCGATCCTGTCCTTGCAGGCAGCCCGCCTGCCCGGCCATTTTTAGTGATACGGAAGTCGCTTTTAACCCGTGGGCCCCCGGGTTAAGTTTTATAGATGGCTTATCAGCTCTACCTTCGCTTGATGAAAAAGACATCCTTTCACCTTTTTTTACTTTTAGGCCGGGACTAAACCCGAGCTCGTTTGAATCGTAATAATTGGAAGTAATATCATTATATTACTAATTTGAACTCGTACAATTATCGGGTACAATTACTTTCCTCTTGTTTTACTCATGTCAATACTAGCATCACAGGTAGAATTGTTTGATCAGATGAAATATTACTTATTCGTTTAGGTTCAGCAACATTGCCCATCAGTGTTGTCCTAAGATATGTATATACACATTACGGAAAACACATAATTACAGAAATATTATAACTAGAAAATCCATTGAGATATGTATATACACATTACGGAAAACACATACGAGAGTTTTAATTACAGAAATAATATAACTAGAAAATCTATTGAGATATGTATATACACATTACGGAAAACACATACGAGAGTTTTAATTACAGAAATAATATAACTAGAAAATCCATTGAGATATGTATATACACATTACGGAAAACACATACGAGATTTTAATTACAGAAATAATATATAACTAGAAAATCCATTTGAATTATAAGAGAAAAGAATTAACGTTGAGTACTATCATCGAATGAGAGATTGCTCCCCAGATATTAACAGTAGAAGATATCAGAAAGAGTGGCCACCATTACGATGAATTGGCGCCGAGAGGGGAAATGACCTCTTACTTCAGCTGTTTCGCTGAAATTAGTGCCAACCCATTTAGTGTAATTTGATTCATCCAAATTCATTTCCTTCACAGTGCGCTGTGTAATTTTCTGGAATTGTGAAGGCATTATGTGGATTTTATTTCACTTCTAAATGAATATTGAAATATAGTGGTATCTTTCAACAGAAAAAGTAATATTCAATTGTACACTACCGGTGCATAATCAAGTGATAATAAACATAAAGAAAACGTCAGGATCGTTCTCGATAGTTTTACACATTATAACAGCTCGTATTGAAGATATCCTATATTATGTTGCAACTATTGAAAAAAATGTCATATCGTATGTAATAAATTACATTGTTGAATAGTTGGGCTAAAAAATTAATAATGGAATCTTTTATATTATGTTTTATGTGGCAGGACTAATCACCGGCTTCCGGTAAAAGCGAGGTTAATCCAACAGCACTAAATTAGCCTGTCTCAGCCACTAGCTAATCCCTCGATCCGTGTCCTTAAGTATTTAGGTATGCGCAATATATTATCTACACCTAATACTTGTTTTTAATGATTCAATAAATGTTTTAAGCAATTATTTATAAACTTACTCATCATTAAATCTAGATTTTTCAATATGATCCGTAAAAGTATGTTTGTGTTATACATATGCTATGTATATACATATATATATATATATATATATATATATATATATATATATATATATATATATATATATATATATATATATATATATATATATAATTTCAATAAACATTAAATCACAAAAAGTACTTGCTCCGCCGGGAGTCGAACCCGGATCTCTCACTTGCCGGGTGAATGTGCTACCATTAAACCACAGAGCGCTTACTTTTTCCGATTAAATTATTTTGTATTTGGTCGTATCTGTCACATATGCGTTTAAATAAGCAAACTAACATATGATCGGAAGACCAAATACCTGTCAAACGACTTTTATTTACATTAAACTGTATAAATGGCAATACAATGTGTATATATATATATATATATATATATATATATACAATTTATTATAAGCTCTGAAAATGCTTAAACTGGATTTGATAATGGACAATCCCCTATACCACGGTACAAGATCATTTATAATGTTTTATGATTACATAGTTTGGACGTGAATGTGAAAGAGAAAGCCTTTAAGAAGTTACTTAGTAAAATGAAAGAATGTATAAAAACAGTTGGACTTTAGGTTTTATGTAGTATACAAACTTTATGTAACAGTTTTAAAGACTTTCAGCTCCGTTCATTAAATATTATGTAATATTTACAATAACATCGAAAGGGCTAATACCAGATAAAATACAAAATTAAGTTATTTGAAATAATTTCTTCAAATTAAAAGTGAGGGTCATTGCCAACGACCAATAGTCCTGTATGTTATTACATGCCTATTGGTGGTGTACGTGCAACTACAGAACTGGCAGAACGTACCTGACCAATAATCTTGTATGTTATTGCCTACATGCCTATTGATGGTGTACGTGCAACTACAGAACTGGCAGAACGTGCCTGACCAATAATCCTGTATGTTATTGCCTACATGCCTATTGATGGAGTACGTGCAACTACAGAACTGGCAGAACGTGCCTGACCAATAATCCTGTATGTTATTGCCTACATGCCTATTGATGGTGTACGTGCAACTACAGAACTGGCAGAACGTGCCTGACCAATAATCCTGTATGTTATTGCCTACATGCCTATTGATGGTGTACGTGCAACTACAGAACTGACATAACTTGCCTGACCAATAATCCTGTATGTTATTGCCTACATGCCTATTGATGGTGTACGTGCAACTACAGAACTGGCAGAACGTGCCTGACCAATAATCCTGTATGTATTAAATGCCTATTAGTGGTGTACGTGCAACTACAGAACTGACATAACTTGCCTGACCAATAGTCCTACATGTTATTACATGCCTATTGGTAGTATACGTGCAACTACAGAACTGACAGAACTTGCCTGACCAATAGTCCTGCATATTATTACATGCCTATTGGTAGTATACGTGCAACTACAGAACTGACAGAACTTGCCTGACCAATAATCCTGTATGTTATTACATGCCTATTGGTGGTGTACGCGCAACTACAGAACTTGTATGACCATTAGTCCTGTATGTTATTAAATGCCTATTAGTGGTGTACGTGCAACTACAGAACTTGTATGACCATTAGTCCTGTATGCTATTACATGCCTATTGGTGGTGTACGTGCAACTACAGAACTGACATAACTTGCCTGACCAATAGTCCTACATGTTATTACAAGCCTATTGGTAGTATACGTGCAACTACAGAACTGACAGAACTTGCCTGACCAATTTGGGCTGAAAACAAAACCAATCAGGACTTCATGAATACAGGGAACAGTTGGCAGCTACTGTTGTAGAGATGAGTGCCACCCCCCTCCTACCCGCTCCCCACAACACACACAGTTACGGACTCACCTCTGCCGCTACTATTGCAATGGTAATCATTAAAGTTCGCTCTTCCTGTAGATAACACAAATCTCAAACTGTACATTATATCTTCATGGCAGTCATGAGTACGCATGAGTAGCATATGACGCGTTAGGAGGACATAATTACGGACTTTGGCTATGGCTAATTGTATACAAACGTTTTGAAAACACGTGTTTGCTCACTTCCTCAGCTTTAAACATCCAAGAAGATGGAGTTAAAGAATCGATTTGATGGTTTCCATTCAAACTCATCTTGGGTTTAGGGTTTTCAACTGAGGAAGACAACTTCTTAAAACGTAAATTTTCATTTTTTGCTTACGATGTTATATTACGACATCCCCACAAGTTATATACGAAAAGGATTATTTGGCTAACAAGAGTTTTCCTTGGCGAATTGTTAAAAACGCTAACAATGCGACATTTCAAACCGGTGAAATAGTCCATTTTATTTTTTCCTTGAAAAAGTAACGATGCCACATAGAATTAGGATGCATTTACTTATAACAAGAAATATTGACGTAAATAATCTTTAGTTTAATATAAATTTTGCTTGACGACTTGCTAAAAACTCAAAAATCAAGAGGTTTCGAAAAATTATATTTGCTCCCTTCGTCAAGTGTTGGATCCTAAAAATAATGTTTACAGGTAAAAGTTCAAGAAAGGGAGGCTGAATTATTGATTTATTTCAGAGATTTTTTAACATTACGACATCCCCACAAGTTATATACGAAAAGGATTATTTGGCTAACAAGAGTTTTCCTTGGCGAATTGTTAAAAACGCTAACAATGCGACATTTCAAACCGGTGAAATAGTCCATTTTATTTTTTCCTTGAAAAAGTAACGATGCCACATAGAATTAGGATGCATTTACTTATAACAAGAAATATTGACGTAAATAATCTTTAGTTTAATATAAATTTTGCTTGACGACTTGCTAAAAACTCAAAAATCAAGAGGTTTCGAAAAATTATATTTGCTCCCTTCGTCAAGTGTTGGATCCTAAAAATAATGTTTACAGGTAAAAGTTCAAGAAAGGGAGGCTGAATTATTGATTTATTTCAGAGAATTTTTAACATTATATTTGTGATTGTGAAATAAGTTTCAAAAACGCTAATATAATAGATTAAACAGTTAAAAATACTAAATGGAGTCACAGTAGATGTATTAAAATTCCAAAATACAATATCTTCCAAGCATAATATATAAATTAGCGTCTGGTTACGTGGTTCAAATGCGGAAACAGCGTGTTGTACAAGGAAGTGTGCCATCATTTTTACATTAGCGGAGTTATTTGTTTAGAGTGGAAGAGGTAGGGTCTGGAGTGCACGCGCACGCATCCATAAATCAGCAGTTAGCAAGTTGATGAAGAAGACGGCGGGCACCGGATTTAGCAAGCGCTAGGGCTAACGATGACAGATAACAACGGGGATCTCCTCCACAGCATGATTGTGTTAATGTAGTGTTTCATTATGGCTTCAACATCCCAAGACAAGTCTGACAGTATTGACATTCTAAACAATCCAAGCTTGACACACCCCATGTGTTACTGTAGTTCCTTTATAGCTTCAACATCCCAAGACAAGTCTGACAGTGTTGGCATTCTAAACAATCCAAGCTTGACACACCCACGTGTGCTGTAGTTTCTTTATAGCTTCACAAGTCTGAGAGTGGTGGCATTTTAAACAATCCAAGCTTGGCACACCCACGTGTGCTGTAGTTTCTTTATAGCTTCAACATCCAAAGACAAGTCTGACAGTGCTGGCATTTTAAACAATCCAAGCTTGACACACCCACGTGTGCTGTAGTTTCTTTATAGCTTCAACATCCAAAGACAAGTCTGAGAGTGGTGGCATTTTAAACAATCCAAGCTTGACACACCCACGTGTGCTGTAGTTTATTTATAGCTTCAACATCCAAAGACAAGTCTGAGAGTGGTGGCATTCTAAAAAACCCAAGCCTGTCAAGGCTCGAAAATCTGGCATTCCTGTCTGGCTGACCGTTAAACTTAAAATTTTGCAAGAATCTTTATTTCTAAATAAGCACCATCGAGTTCAATAATGGCGCATGTTACTCCGTCGGATCAAGCGTTAGTGAATATTTTTCCATTGGTCTTATGCGTAACCATAAAGGCAACTAGAAAATCGAAAAAAATAATACATTTTTATTCAATAGAGTACAATGTTATGATATTTCAACACGTGACTTGAAAACATACGTAGCCTGACTGAGAGGTAGTGATCACAGCGCGGCTTGAGGGCAGGCTCATCAGCTACGCAACAACTGGACACTGCAGTGCTTCCTGCCCTGCAACTCTGTTGTGTACACAAATGCTGTTATTTCTGTGTAACGGACTGAGAGGTAGTGATCATAGCGCGGCTTGCGGGCAGGCTCATCAGCTACACAACATATGGACACCGCAGTGCTTTCTGCCCTGCAACTCTGTTGTGTACACAAATGCTGTTATTTCTGTGTAGCGGACTGAGAGGTAGTGATCACAGCGCGGCTTGCGGGCAGGCTCATCAGCTACACAACATATGGACACTGTAGTGCTTCCTGCCCTGCAACTCTGTTGTGTACACAAATGCTGTAATTTCTGTGTAGCGGACTGAGAGGTAGTGATCACGGCGCGGCTTGCGGGCAGGGTCATCAGCTACACAACATCTGGCCACCGCAGTGCTTCCTGCCCTGAAACTCTGTTGTGTACACAAATGCTGTTATTTCTGTGTAGCGGACTGAGAGGTAGTGATCACAGCGCGGCTTGCGGGCAAGCTCATCAGCTACACAACATCTGGACACTGCAGTGCTTCCTGCCCTGCAACTCTGTTGTGTACACAAATGCTGTTATTTCTGTGTAGCGGACTGAGAGGTAGTGATCATAGCGCGGCTTGCGGGCAGGCTCATCAGCTACACAACATATGGACACCGCAGTGCTTTCTGCCCTGCAACTCTGTTGTGTACACAAATGCTGTTATTTCTGTGTAGCGGACTGAGAGGTAGTGATCACAGCGCGGCTTGCGGGCAGGCTCATCAGCTACACAACATATGGACACTGTAGTGCTTCCTGCCCTGCAACTCTGTTGTGTACACAAATGCTGTAATTTCTGTGTAGCGGACTGAGAGGTAGTGATCACGGCGCGGCTTGCGGGCAGGGTCATCAGCTACACAACATCTGGCCACCGCAGTGCTTCCTGCCCTGAAACTCTGTTGTGTACACAAATGCTGTTATTTCTGTGTAGCGGACTGAGAGGTAGTGATCACAGCGCGGCTTGCGGGCAAGCTCATCAGCTACACAACATCTGGACACTGCAGTGCTTCCTGCCCTGCAACTCTGTTGTGTACACAAATGCTGTTATTTCTGTGTAGCGGACTGAGAGGTAGTTATCACGGCGCGGCTTGCGGGCAGGCTCATCAGCTACACAACATCTGGACACCGCAGTGCTTTCTACCCTGCAACTCTGTTGTGTACACAAATGATGTTATTTCTGTGTAGCGGACTGAGAGGTAGTGATCACAGCGCGGCTTGCGGGCAGGCTCATCAGCTACACAACATCTGGCCACCGCAGTGCTTCCTGCCCTGAAACTCTGTTGTGTACACAAATGCTGTTATTTCTGTGTAGCGGACTGAGAGGTAGTGATCACAGCGCGGCTTGCGGGCAGGCTCATCAGCTACACAACATATGGACACCGCAGTGCTTCTGCCCTGCAACTCTGTTGTGTACACAAAATGCTGTTATTTCTGTGTAGCGGACTGAGAGGTAGTGATCACATCGCGGCTTGCGGGCAGGCTCATCAGCTACACAACATCTGGACACCGCAGTGCTTCCTGCCCTGAAACTCTGTTGTGTACACAAATGCTGTTATTTCTGTGTAGCGGACTGAGAGGTAGTGATCACGGCGCGGCGTGCGGGCAGGGTCATCAGCTATACAACATATGGACACTGCAGTGCTTTCTGCCCTGCAACTCTGTTGTGTACACAAATGCTGTTATTTCTGTGTAGCGGACTGAGAGGTAGTGATCACGGCGCGGCGTGCGGGCAGGGTCATCAGCTATACAACATATGGACACTGCAGTGCTTTCTGCCCTGCAACTCTGTTGTGTACACAAATGCTGTTATTTCTGTGTAGCGGACTGAGAGGTAGTGATCACGGCGCGGCGTGCGGGCAGGGTCATCAGCTACATCTGGACACCGCACTCTGTTGTGTACACAAATGCTGTTATTTCTGTGTAGCGGACATCACGTCTTATGCCCTGCAACTCTGTTGTGTACACAAATGCTGTTATTTCTGTGTAGCGGACTGAGAGGTAGTGATCACGGCGCGGCGTGCGGGCAGGCTCATCAGCTACACAACATATGGACACCGCAGTGCTTTCTGCCCTGTAACTCTGTTGTGTACACAAATGCTGTTATTTCTGTGTAGCGGACTGAGAGGTAGTGATCACGGCGCGGCGTGCGGGCAGGGTCATCAGCTATACAACATATGGACACTGCAGTGCTTTCTGCCCTGCAACTCTGTTGTGTACACAAATGCTGTTATTTCTGTGTAGCGGACTGAGAGGTAGTGATCACGGCGCGGCGTGCGGGCAGGGTCATCAACTATACAACATATGGACACTGCAGTGCTTTCTGCCCTGTAACTCTGTTGTGTACACAAATGCTGCTATGTCTGTGCAGCACTGATGGGGATTTGCATCTTCCACGTCAGTAGTCAAGCGGGAGCCTTCTCAGACCTTCTCAACCCACCAGTGTCTACCCGCGGTGTCCGACATGCAAAGAAGCCTGCAGGAGAACGGTAGATCAGGATCGCATTACCTTTACTGATGAGCACAAACCTGGCTATTGTCCAAAATGAAGGGAAGATTCCTTCGAAGAGGCAGGCATTGTACATCCTCAACAGTAACTCGGATGTAAAAAAAACTTGTGTAAGAGCCTCGCTCGGAATCCCATCTGGATCAGAGAATTTGTTGTTTTCCAGAGCAAAAGATAGCCCCTCTTTCTACAGTGGGCTGTCACGGCTCCAAAAAACAAACAATACATTTTAACACTTCATTCTCTGTTAATTATTTTATAATTTGTTGAGTTACGATAGCACACTATTTTTAAAATTAAGTATTTGACTTTCTTTGCTAATTATAAGTAAAATTGTAGGTTTTATTAATATGGGTGTTTGGAATTCCTTTTAGAACATTTATATTTTGACGCATAATTAAAACATAACAATAAGAGCTAAGCCTTATAAGAAAATCACTAACGTAAAATGAAAATGGTGTTGGCCATACAATGTACAGAATTCAACCTAATTCTACATGTAATCAGGTGTTCAGTTAATAGACATTATAATACAAAGACAAATTCACATTTTCCTTTTTTTACACGTGTTAAAACGTATTTCTAAAGCCCACCTGTATTAAGTAAACTGTTGACGAATAAAACGTAATTTCCTTTCATAAAGTTGTCCGAGGTTTTTTGCTGAAGAGTTTTACATATTAAATGAGAGACGCGGAGGCGTGTTGTCTGTATTCATGTCTCCAGGCGGGGATTTATTCATGTCACCTTACCCTCAGCTCGGAACCCTGGAAATGTCCCCTGTTGCTAGATGACACGACATCAAAGTTTCATATCCTGTTGGTGAAATATTTCAAACTTTGATAGATGATTTAAGTAAAGAAATTCAAAATAAACGAATTAGATTTACACCAATTATTGGCTGAGCGTCAGCGAAGCCTGTTATTCGTCGGGTTAGAACAATTTCATTTCTGTCTCTCTGTACGTCCGAGCTTAATTTCTATATAGGACACATAGTTTTGATGGTGGTGCACGTCCCTTCGTGGGTTTCGTTTGAGCGTTTGAAACAGTTTTACAATGTTTCATCGATTAATTTCTATATAGGCAACATCGTTTTGATGGTGGTGCATGTCACTTCGTGGGTTTCGGTTGAGCGTTTGAAACAGTTTTACAATGTTTCATCGATTAATTTCTATATAGGCAACATCGTTTTGATGGTGGTGCATGTCACTTCGTGGGTTTCGGTTGAGCGTTTGAAACAGTTTTACAATGTTTCATCGATTAATTTCTATATAGGCAACATCGTTTTGATGGTGGTGCATGTCATTCCGTGGGTTTCTGTTGAGCGTTTGAAACGGTTTTACAATGTTTCATCGATTAATTTCTATATAGGCAACATCGTTTTGATGGTGGTGCATGTCACTTCGTGGGTTTCGGTTGAGCGTTTGAAACGGTTTTACAATGTTTCATCAATTAATTTCTATATAGGCAACATCGTTTTGATGGTGGTGCATGTCACTTCGTGGGTTTCGGTTGAGCGTTTGAAACAGTTTTACAATGTTTCATCGATTAATTTCTATATAGGCAACATCGTTTTGATGGTGGTGCATGTCACTTCGTGGGTTTCGGTTGAGCGTTTGAAACGGTTTTACAATGTTTCATCGATTAATTTCTATATAGGCAACATCGTTTTGATGGTGGTGCATGTCACTTCGTGGGTTTCGGTTGAGCGTTTGAAACGGTTTTACAATGTTTCATCGATTAATTTCTATATAGGCAACATCGTTTTGATGGTGGTGCATGTCACTTCGTGGGTTTCGGTTGAGCGTTTGAAACAGTTTTACAATGTTTCATCGATTAATTTCTATATAGGCAACATCGTTTTGATGGTGGTGCATGTCACTTCGTGGGTTTCGGTTGAGCGTTTGAAACGGTTTTACAATGTTTCATCGATTAATTTCTATATAGGCAACATCGTTTTGATGGTGGTGCATGTCACTTCGTGGGTTTCGGTTGAGCGTTTGATACAGTTTTACAATGTTTCATCGATTAATTTCTATATAGGCAACATCGTTTTGATGGTGGTGCATGTCACTTCGTGGGTTTCGGTTGAGCGTTTGAAACGGTTTTACAATGTTTCATCGATTAATTTCTATATAGGCAACATCGTTTTGATGGTGGTGCATGTCACTTCGTGGGTTTCTGTTGAGCGTTTGAAACGGTTTTACAATGTTTCATCGATTAATTTCTATATAGGCAACATCGTTTTGATGGTGGTGCATGTCACTTCGTGGGTTTCGGTTGAGCGTTTGAAACAGTTTTACGATGTTTCATCGATTAATTTCTATATAGGCAACATAGTTTTGATGGTGGTGCATGTCACTTCGTGGGTTTATGTTGAGCGTTTGAAACGGTTTTACAATGTTTCATCGATTAATTTCTATATAGGCAACATCGTTTTGATGGTGGTGCATGTCACTTCGTGGGTTTCGGTTGAGCGTTTGAAACAGTTTTACAATGTTTCATCGATTAATTTCTATATAGGCAACATCGTTTTGATGGTGGTGCATGTCACTTCGTGGGTTTCTGTTGAGCGTTTGAAACGGTTTTACAATGTTTCATCGATTAATTTCTATATAGGCAACATCGTTTTGATGGTGGTGCATGTCACTTCGTGGGTTTCGGTTGAGCGTTTGAAACAGTTTTACAATGTTTCATCGATTAATTTCTATATAGGCAACATCGTTTTGATGGTGGTGCATGTCACTTCGTGGGTTTCGGTTGAGCGTTTGAAACGGTTTTACAATGTTTCATCGATTAATTTCTATATAGGCAACATCGTTTTGATGGTGGTGCATGTCACTTCGTGGGTTTCGGTTGAGCGTTTGAAACAGTTTTACAATGTTTCATCGATTAATTTCTATATAGGCAACATCGTTTTGATGGTGGTGCATGTCACTTCGTGGGTTTCGGTTGAGCGTTTGAAACGGTTTTACAATGTTTCATCGATTAATTTCTATATAGGCAACATCGTTTTGATGGTGGTGCATGTCACTTCGTGGGTTTCTGTTGAGCGTTTGAAACGGTTTTACAATGTTTCATCGATTAATTTCTATATAGGCAACATCGTTTTGATGGTGGTGCATGTCACTTCGTGGGTTTCGGTTGAGCGTTTGAAACAGTTTTACAATGTTTCATCGATTAATTTCTATATAGGCAACATCGTTTTGATGGTGGTGCATGTCACTTCGTGGGCTTCGGTTGAGCGTTTGAAACGGTTTTACAATGTTTCATCGATTAATTTCTATATAGGCAACATCGTTTTGATGGTGGTGCATGTCACTTCGTGGGTTTCAGTTGAGCGTTTGAAACTGTTTTACAATGTTTCATCGATTAATTTCTATATAGGCAACATCGTTTTGATGGTGGTGCATGTCACTTCGTGGGTTTCGGTTGAGCGTTTGAAACGGTTTTACAATCTTTCATCGATTAATTTCTATATAGGCAACATCGTTTTGATGGTGGTGCATGTCACTTCGTGGGTTTCGGTTGAGCGTTTGAAACAGTTTTACTTTGTTTCATCGATTAATTTCTATATAGGCAACATCGTTTTGATGGTGGTGCACGTCCCTTCGTGGGTTTCGTTTGAGCGTTTGGAACAGTTTTACTTTGTTTCATCGAACAGATCGCTTGGTAGAAACATTTTGTAAACAGACTGAGTACAACCATATGAAATTTTAATACATGGCATAGTATAACGTGTAGTTTAAATATCGTGTGAACTCTAGACGAAGTCGTGTACGACCTCAGCGAAACTTATTACTTGGTGTGACGTAAACCTATACCTTGTAATATTATTCATGTAAGTTTAAGTATACTTTGTATTAAACGCTTATGAAATTTTGAATGTATGATAGAATTTATTAAACTAAATCCATTTGTATAGAATATACTGTATTGATTATAAACCAACAATAAGTAAAGTATGTAATATTTTTTTATACTAATATATTAGGAGAATAGAAATAATACATAAAGCTAGTCAATCAGTATAGGTAGTATGACTTACACTTTCATCTGCCTTAAGCAACAATAGAAGGCTGCACGGCCTCTCAAGTTTTATAACAAAGGTATAGTTGCATAATTAGACAAATTTTAATTGTTATTTATAACGTGAAAAATTTTTACAAGATTTATAAAGAAAAATTTGAAGTCAATTGATGGGTAAGATTTAAAATGGAAATTCGTTAAACTAGTTTAAACTTTACATTTTGGGTCACAGTTTGGCCGATGTCGTCCATTGTGGCAGAAAGGTCGATAAAGACACTAGCAAGTTATAGTGGAGACACTCTCCTTGTTAGATGGAGAAATTCAATGTTGAGAAAATATAGCACGATTATTTATATAAATGGGAAGTTGAGTATGGCTGTATCACGATATACTCCCAAGACACTCAAATAAATATGCTTAGTTAAAACTATTTTCATTTTGAGAAAATATAGCACGATTATTTATATAAATGGGAAGTTGAGTATGGCTGTATCACGATATACTCCCAAGACACTCAAATAAATATGCTTAGTTAAAACTATTTTCATTTTGAGAAAATATAGCACGATTATTTATATAAATGGGAAGTTGAGTATGGCTGTATCACGATATACTCCCAAGACACTCAAATAAATATGCTTAGTTAAAACTATTTTCATTTTGAGAAAATATAGCACGATTATTTATATAAATGGGAAGTTGAGTATGGCTGTATCACGATATACTCCCAAGACACTCAAATAAATATGCTTAGTTAAAACTATTTTCATTTTGAGAAAATATAGCACGATTATTTATATAAATGAGAAGTTGAGTATGGCTGTATCACAATATACTCCCAAGACACTCAAAGAAATATACTTAGTTAAAACTATTTTCATTTTGAGTAAATATAGCACGATTATTTATATAAATGGGAAGTTGAGTATGGCTGTATCACGATATACTCCCAAGACACTCAAATAAATATGCTTAGTTAAAACTATTTTCATTTTGAGTAAATATAGCACGATTATTTATATAAATGGGAAGTTGAGTATGGCTGTATCACAATATACTCCCAAGACACTCAAATAAATATGCTTAGTTAAAACTATTTTCATTTTGAGAAAATATAGCACGATTATTTATATAAATGGGAAGTTGAGTATGGCTGTATCACAATATACTTCCAAGACACTCAAATAAATATGCTTAGTTAAAACTATTTTCATTTTGAGAAAATATAGCACGATTATTTATATAAATGGGAAGTTGAATATGGATGTATCACGATATACTCCCAACACTCTGAAAGAAATATGGTTAGTTAAAACTATTTTCATTTTGAGAAAGTTCCATATCGACGTAATCCAAATATCTTGCTTATAGCATTTCAAAATAAACTTGTGAATACTTTGTTTGAAGTATGCTTTTGATGATGGAAGGATTGTGAAGGAAACATGATTTTTCAGGACATTTGCCATCGTTCAGTGATAGATCAAAATCATTACATGGAGAGTCATACATTAAGGATTTTTTGTATCACTGAACGATGGAAAATGTCCGGAAAAATCCTGTTTCTTTCACAAACTTGTGAAAATACTCCAAACATTGAAAAAAACATGAACATTACTATAGAGAAAAATACGCCTTACCGAGTGATCTAGCAAATTTGAAATTCCTTGAAATATTTGCCAAGATGGAGAAGCGCAATAGAAACCGGGAGGAGGAGCCTACCACAGAGTGTAATGGACCTTGTATAATTGATTCTTTGAACCTGCTCTTCGAGTTTGCCTGGGACCTTGAATTCACATTTGATATTATTTCGTAAATAGTTTATGTGCCGGAACTTTAATATTCAAACTAACAAATAGAAACAAGCGTTTAATTATATTGTACAACACGTTTGAAATTAAATGAACGATAAACTTTAAAGCTTTATGCCGTTATTCCTCTTGAACACATTGTAAGAGTGTAATAAAAAGCAATTTTATTAAACTAATAGGCTATACAGGATGTAACAAAAATGGCCTCATTCTAAATTGTTTTTACGTTTATAATTTTCAAATATTTTATGGGAATAAGTAGTAACATCTGAGTACTTTATTAGCTAGGTTTAAAATTATTCAAATTTCCCACAAAGTGGAGGTGAGGGGCAACACAAATATATTAAATAGGATGATCCCCTGAAAGATACTTTAAATAAAAGGTGTTGATCAGACAAAATGAACGACACTCAAAAAGCAGTTTCTGATTAGAGTGCTATTCATTAATAGTGGTTACTCTATTTAAAATTAACAGCATTAACAAATCTCATGTATAATTATTATATTTTAACAAGAATAAATAGAGAGATTTTCTTACGTAAATGATGACTGTATCCAAATGGTAATTTTGTGGTGTATCAATGTTCACCCCTCCTTCAAAACATTACGTTTGTAAGGATTCGGTAAATATGATATAACAATAACCTTATTGTGGACACCTAATTTAAAACGCTTTGATAAAAGGATAATAATTCTTTGTTTGAAGTTTCTTTTTGACGGTGGAAGAATTGTGAAGGAAACAGGATTTTGCCGGACATTGGCCATCGTTCAGTGATACAAAAAATCAGTAACACTTAGTTTCAAGATGTGCAATTTAAACTCTTATTCAAGTAAATAACTAACCTAACACATAATTACAAAATAAGCTAAAATAAACAAATCATACCAGAGCGTTATGACACGCAGAAATAAGTCAGAAATCACAACCACCACTTGGTGTGCCACTAACTCCAAAACATACACTTAATAAAAAACTAAACTCAACACTAATAATTAAAACTGAACTATAGAATACGTCACAATAGGTCTGCATTCGCCGACCAACCATCTACGACTGAACAGAGGCCATTAGCAAAAGCTTAGCAACTTATCATCCAATGAAAATATAATTTTATCTTACAAACTACAAAGTTTTTGTTATAATTTTGTAGTACTTAAGTTAAGGGCAAATGGTATAGGTAGGCAACATACACGCCAAACTGTGAATATCACATTATTGTACAACTATATCAAATTGTCAGAAACCAAATTGCAATCGTAATAAGTACAACTTTTGCAAAATCAGCGTGAGATAAATAATCGATGCCAGAAAAATTCTGACTCTTTCTGTTTAAGGACGACTCACGTGATTGAATACATGACGAAGTGGGGTTGATAAAAGGTTGGGAGAAAGGATGGAGATTTGATACGGTGAATTAAATTAGCATAGCGACGTTCCAAGGAGCTCATTGTAAAAGCAATATAGGCCAGCGCGGTAATAGTTCAACTCGTATTGTTTAATTCACAGAACCGCACTAACCATATTCATGGAACATAAATTTTAAACAAAGCTATCGGGTTTCGTCCAGTTAACCGAGGTCGAGACGAGTTCAACTTCTAAGGATTCCATTTTCATGACCGTTACTAAGAAAAGTTTTTAAATTAAGAGATGAGAAATATGTTGAGGTTATACAACAATACAATTACAGGAAGACAGGAATCTATTGTTAGTACTTTAGAGCCCACCGTAGTAAAACGGGCTTAAGTTGCCTCATAAGAACGATATTACAAAGCATCCACTTTTACGCCATGCATTTTTTTATCGTAGCGTCATCATTTTGAAGATCTTATTAATTCGCTCCAAAACGATAAATCTTTCCTGTAGAATTTAGACTTTTTTAATATTTAAATGATGATGTACAAATTTTTTTGTATATTTTTTCTGTAAATCCATCAAAAAATAATAAAAAGCATTTGTATGCGTAATTATTCTATGTTTAAAATGAGAAATCTTAATTGTTTCTCATGAGCTAACATCAAGATGGCCGCCGGCTCTTATTTTCGGATGTTTGCCGGACTGTGAAAGTAACTAAAAAACATTAAAAGTTAAAATAATTCGAGCCATATAATGCATTGATTACAATTAATGTATACTAATATCCCACATTCGACACCAACGATGACCAGAATAGTGAAAATGAAAATTACTTTGCTAATTTAACAGTAATATATGTTGTCAAACAAGAAAAATATGTTGTGTGTTGCTTTAGAATTGCTTCTCATTTGTCATTCTTTGTAACTGATCAACCATGTATGAAAGAAGTGATGGCATAAAAAGATAAATAAAAATTTGCACAGTGAGTAAGTAAAACAATTACTTACTGTAATATATACGCTTTATTGGAGTGGAAGACCCACTAAAAAATTGTTTGTCTATATAGAGCAATTGATAGACGTACTTATTGAAATACTTTACTGTTTAATATGTATTTTATATACAAATAAATAAGAGGCACGCCGTTGTTTGAGAGCAGAATCGTGTTGGTTCGTATTGAAAGCAGATCTATTGTGACTTGTATTATTTAATTAGTCTTAGTGTTCACGGATATGACTCACAACGTGATTGTTGTTTTACTTGACGTGGTGCTATCACGGGTTAGGACGACTTGTACTGTCAAATAGACGTAGATTTATGAAGAGAATTGTACACGAGAGAGGTAGGCTATTTTTAGGAAGTGGAGAACCGTTTCATCCTCCCCGTTCCGCGTTTCATGCTAAATGGCTCGATCTGTACCTACGATATTTTACAAACATTACGCAACCCTTTATGAAACACGAATGATTACTAAGAATAACATTCATTTCGTTGCAGTACTTACACATACCCTTATTTTATTTATTTACGGAAACCCATTACATGCAACTACAAAACAATAAGCATTCAATGTTTGAAGAAAAAACGATTTCACAATAGTTATATATTACACGGATGCCAGCAGGCAACAACATTAATCAAACAAGAGTCCACCGTGCATGAGAGGTAGCCAAGTAAAAAAAAGAGACAACGTATACAACCAATGACATTACTATAAGTAATATAAATAACAATAATCATAATAAGAGAATATAAATATATGTAAATACACACATATATGTATAATACAAAAACCAAGAACCAATAACATAAATACGGTATATCTTAAGATAGTGGAACAATCAACAGTATTAATCATGCATAGCAGCCGTGCACAAAACACATCACATCCAACTAAATCCAGCTTATTAAAAATCTATATCAATTCAAGAAGTAATATCAATACAAAAACAATAACAATGTGATACAATAACAATAACCATGCAATAACAATAACAATGCCATAACAATAACAATAAACCAAAATAATACAAGAAATATAATAAAAACCATAACAACTAACGTAAATGATCGGTAAGCATTAACAAGAAAATAAACCATGCAACATACAATAACAAACCATTACACTACTTAGCCATAACATCGAGTAACAACTCCGCAACAATCACAGCCACTCCAAAATACCATAAGTGGTCCCCCGAGTGCACCACCACTCGCAGTACTGGCGCTGATCACAGTGAGACATCACAAAACCCTTTTTGTTTTTTGTATAGCAAATATATTGTCGGTTTAGATTTGCTCACTATCGTAGGCTTATTCCCAGGGCAGAGAACGTTCTCCTTGGTTGCTCTGTAATTCAGGAAAATGGTTGATTTACGAAAATGTACAATTAACAGCCATTAGAATCATTTTTCTAGAAATCCTCAAAAATTGGGTTGAGATGCATTGCATTGATTCAATTACATTTTGGAAATAACTAAAGATTTCCAAATTGATACACAGTTCATATAGATAAAACAACCTTAACGATCTATTCCATAGATTTATTAATATCCAATAATAAATGATAAATGAAGTCCAAGTGTATATGAATAAGCTATATAGTTATACTTATTCAGTAGTGTATTATTCAATGTTGGTTTAGGTCGCGGTTCCCTCCAAACCATCGATCAGTGGATATGAATAATATTACATCTACGTAGACGTATAATGTAAGAGATTTAGTTTCCATTCGGTTTGTTGTAAAATCAAAATATTGGACTGTCGTGGTATAATATACCTCAATAATTGTATTGCTAAACATTGGCTGGAATCCACATTTCCATACTGAGAAATAACACATGATTATTTACACGGTGCAGCTGAAAGTATTGTACACGTAACAGCACACAAAAGTTCAGTGAATGTAATGTAAAATAGGTCCGGATTAGTTGCGGCAGTACCTTGAATTTGTTATACTTTGTATGAGATTATCTGTTTAGTGTGTTTGTGGACTCTATACAGCAATTTTCGGACCTCATTTGAGTTTTAATGCATTCCTTATTCAGATGCAGATATCATTGTACGTCTAACCTGGCCCTGGCCCGTGAATCGGAAAATAACCGAATATCTACTTATATCTACTATACCCCTACGTTGCTCCTAATAAATAGCTCACAGATTGTTTGATAAACAAGTATGACCACGCCGAGTTGCCTCCAATCCTAAACTAAGGTCAGGATAAAAACCTCAATAAATGGCATGTTTATGAGTCTTTCAACTGACCTGCAAAGAATAGCTCGACATTGTCTCTCGTTTTCATTGGCGTGAATTATTGATTTAATTTCTTATAACTTGCGGGATTTGCTGTAGGTAGTTAGATACGAGAATAGACTACTCTTCCACGTCTTCCAAGGCTAGCCTAGATGATGAAAACCTTGCCGGCCGAACGGAACTTTTATCTGAGTAGAGATGCGGCAAAGTTTACGAGTATCTGGAGTTAGTCACTTCGAGACCTAGCACGGTGATAGGAGTTGCTTAGCCGTATCTAACTTCCATAACAGAGTCTCTAGGTTGGGAGTGCTGATGCCTGAACGGAACTTTTATCTGAGTAGAGACGCGGCAAAGTATACGAGTATCTGGAGTTAGTCACTTCGAGACCTATCACGGTGATAGGGGTTGCTTAGCCGTATCTAACTTCCATAACAGAGTCTCTAGGTTGGGAGTGCTGATGCCTGAACGGAACTTTTATCTGAGTAGAGACGCGGCAAAGTATACGAGTATCTGGAGTTAGTCACTTCGAGACCTATCACAGTGATAGGGGTTGCTTAGCCGTATCTAACTTCCATAACAGAGTCTCTAGGTTGGGAGTGCTGATGCCCGAACGGAACTTTTATCTGAGTAGAGATGCGGCAAAGTATACGAGTATCTGGAGTTAGTCACTTCGAGACCTATCACGGTGATAGGGGTTGCTTAGCCGTATCTAACTTCCATAACAGAGTCTCTAGGTTGGGAGTGCTGATCCCCGAACGGAACTTTTATCTGAGTAGAGATGCGGCAAAGTATACGAGTATCTGGAGTTAGTCACTTCGAGACCTACCACGCTGATAGGGGTTGCTTAGCCGTATCTAACTTCCATAACAGAGTCTCTAGGTTGGGAGTGCTGATGCCCGAACGGAACTTTTATCTGAGTAGAGATGCGGCAAAGTATACGAGTATCTGGAGTTAGTCACTTCGAGACCTAGCACGGTGATAGGGGTTGCTTAGCCGTATCTAACTTCCATAACAGAGTCTCTAGGTTGGGAGTGCTGATGCCTGAACTGAACGGAACTTTTATCTGAGTAGACATACGGCAAAGTTTACGAGTATCTGGAGTTAAGTCACTTCGAGACTTAACACGGTGATAGGGGTTGCTTAGCCGTATCTAACTTCCATAACAGAGTCTCTACGTTGGGAGTGCTGATGCCTGAACGGAACTTTTATCTGAGTAGAGATGCGGCAAAGTATACGAGTATCTGGAGTTAGTCACTTCGAGACCTAACACAGTGATAGGGGTTGCTTAGCCGTATCTAACTTCCATAACAGAGTCTCTAGGTTGGGAGTGCTGATGCCCGAACGGAACTTTTATCTGAGTAGAGATGCGGCAAAGTATACGAGTATCTGGAGTTAGTCACTTCGAGACCTATCACCTAGCAGAGTCTCTAGGTTGGGAGTGCTGATGCCCGAACGGAACTCTTGCTCCGTATCTTTAACTTCGAGTAACGCAGAGCTTCCATAACAGAGTCTCTGTGGAGTGCTGATGCCTGAACGGAACTTTTATCTGAGTAGACATACGGCAATGTTTACGAGTATCTGGAGTTAGTCACTTCGAGACCTAACACGGTGATAGGGGTTGCTTAGCCGTATCTAACTTCCATAACAGAGTCTCTACGTTGGGAGTGCTGATGCCTGAACGGAACTTTTATCTGAGTAGAGATGCGGCAAAATATACGAGTATCTGGAGTTAGTCACTTCGAGACCTATCACGGTGATAGGGGTTGCTTAGCCGTATCTAACTTCCATAACAGAGTCTCTAGGTTGGGAGTGCTGATGCCCGAACGGAACTTTTATCTGAGTAGAGATACGTCAACGCTTACGAATGGATATAAATGTCTTTGTACCTACGTGATATAATTATTAGACCTAATATGTTTTCCAAGTTTAATGTCATAACATAATGAAATCTGTACACATTTATGTACGAATGGAAATCATTATTGTCCTACTCCCAATATTCCGGAAGAAAATAGAATATTTTGGGATAAAACTGGAGTTCTTAGTGATTAATGAGGAAAATCCTGCACACCATTTTAACTTTTTAGATATATTAACGGCGTAACAAATGATTACTTTCGAGGGTTCCATTTATGAATAAAAACTTATGTTTGACTATTGAAACTGCGTGTCGAACTTCAAGCTTGCCGAATCTCAAGCTGTAATACATGAATGGCCATCAGATATGTTAAAGGCTAAGGTGACGAAGCACCAGTGTAGACCATTAATCTGTATGATTAGTTGGCTACTCTCCATTCTCCAGTGGTAGAGACACGCGACTAACGGCGAGTTCACATGCAACTGCCTTCCCTGGCTTCATTATCAGCGATCCAAAACGTGCTCATTAAGGCTTTCCAAAAACAAGCTGCCGAGGCGGTGCGAAATGTTACTCGCCGCGTACCTAAACTCGTCGTTTCTCCAATTAATTTACAAAATAAGTCTATGTCCAGCTCGGCCATACATTTATGAGTATAAAACTAGAAAACGTGAGAAATGTATGAGTTCTTACCATCATTACTCTATCTCACATACACAAGGTCTTTGTGATCATACAGATGTAATTGAGCTTACTATTAAAGTCATATTATATTAAAGAATAATTTTAATGTCAGTTAATACAGGTTATTTCTTCCATTTTTCAGGCTTTTGTGGGTTGCAAAACAAAAATTACAAAAACTTACTTCTAAAACGCTTACATTTCACGTACCTATAGCTTCGTGTTTTTTACTTGAAAACTCAAAGTCCATGCATGCATCACATAAAGTTACGACCATTTTTTTCTACAAGGATTAGTGCCTTACCACGACCTAGATTCCTAGTTTTCACTAGTTTCCTAATGATGGGTGTTTTAGAACTTGTTAACTAATCGATAATATTTGATATTGAACAGTTAAGCAAAGACAAGGTACAACATATTTTGTATACATGTTGACATGAGCTAAGAAAAATTAAAAATATTTCTTTTAATTTTTGGTTGTAAATATAAATAATATGAGGGAAACATGATCTTATATGTAATTGTAGAAAACTAGTCAAATATGCGCGTTTCCATTTTTGTTTCAATTCCAACAAATAATATAATTTTAATTAATTATTTTTGGTATAAAATGCATGTTTTAATAAGCTTTGTTATTATTTTGGTTTTTGTGAATTTGAGATTAATGTTTGGTTTTTAGTAATTTAAATATCAATGTAAGTTAAACCATACGCATGTTGTGAGATTTTCGATTACAAAAAATTACAGATCAACGTAAACTGAGTATTTTAGATGTATTATGTCAGTGGAAGTACAATACAATATCCGAAAAATCATTGTAACCCTATACCTTGTACTGTACGGCCCTTTCCAATTTATTTAACTGGTATTATTTTATGGCACACTAACAATTTATGTTCACCACACACAATTGGGAACGGGTGAAGTCCCGCTAAAAAGAAAGAGGTCTCCCGCAAAAATGACTCGGGAACTATGAAATAATCATATAGTTTTCAAAAATTTCGAAGTTAACGAAAATATCTGCTGTGATGATTCTACATACATAGTATGTAGTATACTATGAGAAAAAAATTACAAGTTTGATTAAAAGGAGGGCATTATTTTTGTATGAATCATACCCGCAAGTACGAGATGATATTATAACCTTTCACTCTAAACCTAACACCAATAATGGAAATCAAGATAAGATATTTTTATTTTCAAAACTAGACGAAGCTTACTACAAGATTTTGGGTTCTTTATCGTGGTCTTTTTGGAGACGATTTTAACGTTTAATAGGAAAACCTACAATAAAAAAGAATTTTGTATTGTAAGTGATGCAAGGAAACATTAAAAACATTTCGATTTTTTTTGTTTAACTGTATAATAGCAAGGTTCTTAGAGGAATAAAGGAGGTCAACGCCTTATTTTGTAAGGGTAGAACACATCCCTAAAAGTCGAAAAGACCGCAACATTTATTACAATAAATATAACAATAATGTAATATAAATGTGTTAACAAATATTATTTAAGGAGATTGAATAGAATAATTCATTTGGGTGGAGTCTACTGTTTTAGTAAAACTTCTGGGTCTTGTAACTCAGAATAAAGAATTTACGAACTCTTGTTCACAGGGAAATTCTTACTTAGCCCTTGGACACACTCCCGAAAGGAGTTACAAAGGTTTATAAATACGTTTTATTCGCCACAGAGGGGTGGAGTCTACTGTTTTAGTAAAACTTCTGGGTCTTGTAACTCAGAATAAAGAATTTACGAACTCTTGTTCACAGGGAAATTCTTACTTAGCCCTTGGACACACTCCCGAAAGGAGTTACAAAGGTTTATAAATACGTTTTATTCGCCACAGAGGGGTGGAGTCTACTGTTTTAGTAAAACTTCTGGGTCTTGTAACTCAGAATAAAGAATTTACGAACTCTTGTTCACAGGGAAATTCTTACTTAGCCCTTGGACACACTCCCGAAAGGAGTTACAAAGGTTTATAAATACGTTTTATTCGCCACAGAGGGGTGGAGTCTACTGTTTTAGTAAAACTTCTGGGTCTTGTAACTCAGAATAAAGAATTTACGAACTCTTGTTCACAGGGAAATTCTTACTTAGCCCTTGGACACACTCCCGAAAGGAGTTACAAAGGTTTATAAATACGTTTTATTCGCCACAGAGGGGTGGAGTCTACTGTTTTAGTAAAACTTCTGGGTCTTGTAACTCAGAATAAAGAATTTACGAACTCTTGTTCACAGGGAAATTCTTACTTAGCCCTTGGACACACCCCCGAAAGGAGTTACAAAGGTTTATAAATACGTTTTATTCGCCGCATATTTCTCACTTACAACCATTTTAACTAAAAGTAAAACTAAAATAAAATGTAACGAAATAACATATTCAGTACACATGTTTCATATGTGGCACTGTGTAAGAGATAAACTGAATTTTATTCCGAGACTTTTTTAATGAACAGTCGGATTTGTTAATTGGCGGTGGTAATGAGCGGTTAATTACGCAAGATAACGCTGAGTAAACGCACTGCAATACCGTTTATGTGCGAGTATTGGTACAGCAATATGCATTTTCAAGACCACTCTTATTTTATTTCAGTAATGAGCATTACATATTGGATAATTGCTTCCTTATAACTTTTAGAAGAAAAGAAGTAAGATTTCAAAAATAGGTTATACGAAATAAACTTATTTAAAACTAACCAGTTTAGTATCGTATTAATAAATGTTTTTCCAAAGCAGATTTCAAAGCTATAATTTATTTAGGAATTGAAACCCAAAATTGCTAAACTGAACAGGTCCTAAAAATTCCTAGTTAAACAAATTCACAGTGGTCGAATAAAAAAATCGCCCACATTTAGATTGTTTACCACACAAAATCTTGTTTTTGGCATCCAAGAAACCATTATTAGTGAAAGATATTCTTTAGGTTTTGTTAAGGATTATCGCACAATTCTTGTTAACCCTTTATTCACCCAAGTACAAAGTCTTATTACTTATCCCGGCCAGCTAATTCTAAACACCAAAGATATATACAGCTCATCGTCATCGTTTATCTTATAATATTTAGCTATGTTCATCTTGGAAGTTATTAATCTTCAGATTGTCTGACTTTGGGAAGGGTTTCGAGTCAGAAACGATGGCGATGAGTGGGACCTTTACTAGATTATGAAATCAATATTGCTTGAAATATTTTAAATCTTTTTTTTCTACACCCCGTGTTGTCTGCAGAAGAGTCAACGTCCTATTTTTGGATTGCGCACCAGTCTAGGTCTTGCCTCTCGACTCACCACTAGGGTCTTAGCAGGAACTTAAAATAAATTTAGTCCTTTCAATATATCCAGTTGATACAGTTGGATACATTATTTGATGGATATTGAGGATATCATGGCTTTTCTAATTATTCCATTTGTTTATTATTATCGTAACCTTACTAAGTGTAACAAGATGACGTCAGAGTTGGCGGGTCAGAATTCCGGGCAACAATCCGGTGTGTAATAGGTGGGTGAAACTACTGATTTAAAACTCCAGACTTCAAACACAAATTGTGCTCTTAAACCTTTTAACGGGAAAAGGTTTGAAATGTGTAATGTATGAGATTTATTCATTAGTGTTTAATGTAATAATTCAAGTAAGATTTCCAATGGATCTGGTATAGATAACTTTTTAATTGTTTAACTTATAAATATGGAACTGGGCGGTAACTTAAAGTTTAAAATGACCCTTTATACTTAATTGGTAGTTTCGCCAACTCGTCTAGGGGTTGGCCCATAAGTTATAATAAATTGAAAACGTCAGTATGTTTCAAGGTATAAAATTGTAGAGTGATATGATTATAACAACAAAATTAATGGCTCAGAGAAATTACATTTTAAAATTAAATAAGCTTTAAGAAATATGTATATGTTTTATTATGTGAATAGTATTATTTTAAATACGAAGTAATTTTCTAACAAATTTTAGCTCATGGTTAAAACAAAGGACATCCTTCAAACATATTTCATATACTTACTGTAAAAATTCATATCCTTATCTTCAATAGTAATCTTCAATAAAATCTTATTAAACACCTTATTAAATGACAAAAACTCTCTATGTAATCGTCAACATTGCACCACCTTAATAGATTACGTTCTTCAACAGAGAAATTTAATGTATAGATACTGGAAATGAAGAAACCTGTGCACCAAATATTACAAGAATTATTTAAAGAGCTGGCAGTAAAGAATGCCCGGAATAAGGATAAAATAACGAAATATCCAAACTAAATACAAATACCAGGTATTAAGTGACATAATGAATTTGAACAGAAAACTTAACACATTGTTGTGCATGTGCCCTTTTTATTAATGCAAATACATAACCTTCGAGCCATTCCTACACGTAAATTTAACATTGATAGTAAATTGCGGTTTCATTATCGATAGCTATGGAAGGACGGTATAACTCATAGTAAGTAGTTAACTTTTCTTAATTGTAAAGACCAAATCAAATATAGAGGGCGAATTATTTCGAAATCAAAGCAGTCGTTACTCACAACAGAGAAGTTGTTAAAGAAGACATACAGGACATTTGCTCGGAACAGAACAACTGTAAATCACAGGAACACGCCGGGACAGGTCCAGCTGTTGGTTAACCACGTTGCTGCCATATTTATTTTCCTCCAACCAGTTATATCTGAGCTAACAATGGACATTGTACGACTCATAATTATTTGTCGCGGATAAAAAAATAATGAAATGAAATAATACAAACGTAAACGGAAAATTATTAAGAGCCCTACAAGGCATTCATAATATCGTGTCATTGATAATCCGTACTCTTGATAGAAAGGGTTATGTACCGGCTTTAAATTTGGTACTTAGGTTCCTGTTGGTATGGTTCCTGTTGATCCAAAGAACCCTTATGATTTTGAACGAAAGTTAAAGAGCGTTCCATTTAATTATCTGTCGGGCTGTTTATGTAATAAATCTTGACAGGGAGAGCTTATAAACCTCAAACGAGTTACATATATTCCTCTTCGTCCAAGGGAAAACCGAGAAAGTACAGTTTGTCCGTCTGCACGTCTGTCCATCCGTGCCAGGGAGAGCTTATAAACCTCAAACGTATTACATATATTCCTCTTCGTCCAATGGAAAACCGAGAAAGTACAGTTTGTCCGTCTGCACGTCTGTCCATCCGTGCCTTAACTCGACAGGGATAGCTTATAAACCTCAAACGTGTTACATATATTCCTCTTCGTCCAATGGAAAACCGAGAAAGTACAGTTTGTCCGTCTGCACGTCTGTCCATCCGTGCCTTAACTCGACAGGGATAGCTTATAAACCTCAAACGTGTTACATATATTCCTCTTCGTCCAATGGAAAACCGAGAAAGTACAGTTTGTCCGTCTGCACGTCTGTCCATCCGTGCCTTAACTTGACAGGGAGAGCTTATAAACCTCAAACGTGTTACATATATTCCTCTTCGTCCAATGGAAAACCGAGAAAGTACAGTTTGTCCGTCTGCACGTCTGTCCATCCGTGCCTTAACTTGACAGGGAGAGCTTATAAACCTCAAACGTGTTACATATATTCCTCTTCGTCCAATGGAAAACCGAGAAAGTACAGTTTGTCCGTCTGCACGTCTGTCCATCCGTGCCTTAACTTGACAGGGAGAGCTTATAAACCTCAAACGTGTTACATATATTCCTCTTCGTCCAATGGAAAACCGAGAAAGTACAGTTTGTCCGTCTGCACGTCTGTCCATCCGTGCCTTAACTTGACAGGGAGAGCTTATAAACCTCAAACGTGTTACATATATTCCTCTTCGTCCAATGGAAACCCAAGAAAGTACAGTTTGTCCGTCTGCACGTCTGTCCATCCGTGCCTTAACTTGACAGGGAGAGCTTATAAACCTCAAACGTGTTACATATATTCCTCTTCGTCCAATGGAAACCCAAGAAAGTACAGTTTGCTGTCCATCTGTACTGCTGTCTACACGCACCAAAAGTACAGTGTGAAGTCAAGTCTATTGGCTACTTTGATCTCGGGATGTCGTGCTGACAAACAGAAAAAATCATATTACCAATACAACCAACGTAAGAATGTAATGGAGTGACACACACCATATTCTAACTCAATGATACATGTATAGAAATGCACAATTTCAAGTCTATTGGCCACTTTAATCTCGGGATGTCGTGCTGACAGACAGAAATAATCATATTACCAATACAACCAACGTAAGAATGTAATGGAGTGACACACACCATATTTTAACTCAATGATACATGTATAGAAATGCACAATTTCAAGTCTATTGGCCACTTTGATCTGGGGATGTCGTGCTGACAGACAGAAATAATCATATTACCAATACCACCAACGTAAGAATGTAATGGAGTGACACACACCATATTTTAACTCAATGATACATGTATAGAAATGCACAATTTCATGTCTATTGGCCACTTTGATCTCGGGATGTCGTGCTGACAGACAGAAATAATCATATTACCAATACCACCAACGTAAGAATGTAATGGAGTGACACACACCATATTTTAACTCAATGATATATGTATAGAAATGAAAAATTTCAAGTCTATTGGCCACTTTGATCTCGGGATGTCGTGCTCACAGACAGAAATAATCATATTACCAATACCACCAACGAAAGAATATAATGGAGTGACACACACCATATTTTAACTCAATGATACATGTATAGAAATGCAAAATTTCAAGTCTATTGGCCACTTTGATCTCGGGATGTCGTGATGACAGTCAGAAATAATCATATTACCAATACCACCAACGTAAGAATGTAATGGAGTGACACACACCATATTCTAACTCAATGATACATGTATAGAAATGCACAATTTCATGTCTATTGGCCACTTTGATCTGGGGATGTCGTGCTGACAGACAGAAATAATCATATTACCAATACCACCAACGTAAGAATGTAATGGAGTGACACACACCATATTTTAACTCAATGATATATGTATAGAAATGAAAAATTTCAAGTCTATTGGCCACTTTGATCTCGGGATGTCGTGCTCACAGACAGAAATAATCATATTACCAATACCACCAACGAAAGAATATAATGGAGTGACACACACCATATTTTAACTCAATGATACATGTATAGAAATGCAAAATTTCAAGTCTATTGGCCACTTTGATCTCGGGATGTCGTGATGACAGTCAGAAATAATCATATTACCAATACCACCAACGTAAGAATGTAATGGAGTGACACACACCATATTCTAACTCAATGATACATGTATAGAAATGCACAATTTCAAGTCTATTGGCCACTTTGATCTCGGGATGTCGTGATGACAGTCAGAAATAATCATATTACCAATACCACCAACGTAAGAATGTAATGGAGTGACACACACCATATTCTAACTCAATGATACATGTATAGAAATGCACAATTTCAAGTCTATTGGCCACTTTAATCTCGGGATGTCGTGCTGACAGACAGAAATAATCATATTACCAATACCACCAACGTAAGAATGTAATGGAGTGACACACACCATATTCTAACTCAATGATACATGTATAGAAATGCACAATTTCAAGTCTATTGGCCACTTTGATCTCGGGATGTCGTGATGACAGTCAGAAATAATCATATTACCAATACCACCAACGTAAGAATGTAATGGAGTGACACACACCATATTCTAACTCAATGATACATGTATATAAATGCAAAATTTCAAGTCTATTGGCCACTTTGATCTCGGGATGTCGTGATGACAGTCAGAAATAATCATATTACCAATACCACCAACGTAAGAATGTAATGGAGTGACACACACCATATTGTAACTCAATGATACATGTATATAAATGCACAATTTCAAGTCTATTGGCCACTTTGATCTTGGGATGTCGTGCTGACAGACAGAAATAATCATATTTTTCCAACCTCTCTAGTTCAATAAATTTTTTATATTTTTCCAAGATTTTGCATTTCCTGCTAAAAAGAACCCCATTTTGCCTGATCTCATGCTCATTCATATGCAACACTGCACGTATGTAAGCCTAAAACACACAAAGATAACTTATTTTTCAGAGAAAGATCTCAGGGGTGTCACCTGAAGGGCTCAGCACTGCTGAGTACACGGTGAGCGTACTAACATTTGCCTACAATTGCCACACTCTCAGGCCACCTGGGATACGAGTTCTCAGCAAGTAGAGGTTACTTGCATTGCGGTCTTAAGGACCAACACTAAATATTTAAACTCAGAACGTTTGTATTTAAACATGTTCTTTTTACAGCGTATTTACAGCGCGCAAATAATTTCACTGTACTTCGTTTGTGCGGCTGGAAATAGGCAAAATCGTCGTTTGATGGACCCACGTTATTCAGACACTTCTTTATGTAAAACTTAGTGTGTGATAGTAAATTTCCACCGAATTTCTGATAGTTTGATGTCAAGAAAGGCATACTTATATACGATCATTCAATTAATTTCGATAGTTGTTATTTATATTTTTTTAACTGCTTCTGATAGATACGTGTTTAAACTTTTTTGCATAAAAAATAAGTTCGCATGGTTTCGCTCTGGAGCCGTTCACTACGAGGAGTTGCTCTAGAAATTTGTTTTAGCCACTTCAGGTTTGTTTTGAAATAAAGAAATCTCAGTTCCAAAAATTAAAGAAAAGGGAGAAGTAAACTATATTTTAAATTGCAACCCCTAACAGAATTAAACTCAAAGTTAAAATCCAATAGAATCCATAGTTTTTTATAAAAATATAAAATTTAAGATATTAGGCAATTATTTCCTGTTTGTAGCCCACGGGTGGTTAACGTAGTCAACTCTGATATCTATATATGGTGTGTTATCTATAGTGTGGTGTGTTAATAGCCGAAGCACACGACGTAGAGTTATGGAAACGTGTTTCTATGTATCCATGGCACTTATACCATGTACAAATGGTACAATTGTTACTAGAGTAGACCGCACCAAAATAGTCCTATGACATTATTTTGATGCGGTGTTACCATATCGCTGGTGACCACCGGCTGTTCTCGCTATGACGTAGCTAAGGCCACTACTGTGTTTCATGTGCCAATTGTTACGAGAGTATACCGCACCAAAATAGTCCTATGACATTTGATGCGTTGTTGCCATATCGCTGGTGACCACCGGCTGTTCTCGCTATGACGTAGCTAAGGCCACTACTGTCTGTTTCATGTGCCAATTGTTACTAGAGTAGACCGCACCAAAATAGTCCTATGACTTTTGATGCGGCGTTGCCATATCGCTGGTGACCATGTTCTCGCTATGACGTAGCTAAGGCCACTACTGCCTGTTTCATGTCCGATGTTATCTGCAAAACATATGAATGAAAACAGACATACGTATTTTTATCTACAGTACAACTGATGATGTTAGTTTATTGTAACAGAGAGTGAAAATGAACGATAATTTTCATACACGAAAATTTATGTAAATTTTTGAAATAAAGGTTTTTGTAAACTCTGTACACGTAAAACTGGCAACAGTGTATACCGCAGGGTGTAGAGGTCGAGATTGAAATATTTTGGTATGGGCTGCTCTATTGTAAGGTTTCCTGATGCAACTTCACTTGGAAGTTTAAACTTCCCTAACCGTCCAGGACACGGTGAGTTGCAAAGATCCAGTGTTCTTAATGATATTGGAAAAGTGAATATCTCTTCATACATGAGACAATCGGATGACAAGATTGACTGGGTGTAACGATATGAGGTGGTTTACGAAGAAAAGGATTTCCCCAATCACCACTAAAGCAGAAATTGCATCGAGCACCAAAGTTTGGGTTTCAATATTTTTATTGGTATTCATGCGGTTGGTAACGATTATTAGAGACATTCCTAAAACTTCACCGACCTTCAACATGCGCACCATCTGGTGTTCTTAACCATAAAACTGATCTAATGGTGTGGGTACCAGAGGCACGATGTGTTGTAACTCTATGCTACAGACACTAACAATTAAGTAACAACATTTGTGATAATATAACCTATTAGTTACGAATGGAGGCCTAGAAACAAATGGATATATAATTTAAAGATTTTTATTGCGAAGAGCTAAAAATAATAGTAAATTACTGGAATATCCATGTAACAGGGAACAGCAGCTGGAGTATAAAGATCAGCAAACAATGATTACCCCACAACATTCTACTACAAACTGCCGTGTTGAACAAAACCACTTGTTGCAGAAACTCTCATAACCTATACAAACAACAAAGGGCTTGCAGTGTTCACTGTCAAGGGAATACTTGTGGTCAGAACAAACTCTTCTTTTTTTGCAATTATTAATGCAAACTCTTTCGTGGTATCCCTTCAGGTCTTGTAGGTCAACACAGTCTCCAACGTACGCGGCTCGGTCAGTTTACATTTCAACAAAATATATTAAAATGTCAGTAAAGTCTTAAATAAATTACTTGAGATCACGTTAATTTTACAATTATTGATTTGATTTTAGTACCTAATGTAAATTGCCTAAAAAATTACAATGAAAAATTCTTTCTTAAATATGCGTTCACGATATTTCATTGTGTAGTTAGTTTTGTTAAAAGTACATACTTGTGATACAGTTTCATGGAAGAATACAGACTTTAAAACTTGTATGGAATTGGGTGTAAAACAGAGTTATCGCTCTGTATCATACAACACGTGTATGCCATGTATTGTGTATTACTTGTGTAAAGTCTGCTGTAAGCGAGTTGTATACTGTATGCAGTATATCGTATACCCGGCTCTGTGGGCTCACATTAAGTTTCACGTCACGTCGCGTCGCCCTGCGGTCAACCCTTTATCTTGCTACATTTTGTATCATACAACACGTGTATGCCATGTATTGTGTATTACTTGTGTAAAGCCTGCTGTAAGCGAGTTGTATACCCTATACAGTATATCGTATACCCGGCTCTGTGGGCTCACAGTTTCACGTCACGTCGCGTCGCCCTGCGGTCAACCCTTTATCTTGCTACATTTTGTATCATACAACACGTGTATGCCATGTATTGTGTATTACTTGTGTAAAGTCTGCTGTAAGCGAGTTGTATACTGTATGCAGTATATCGTATACCCGGCTCTGTGGGCTCACATTAAGTTTCACGTCACGTCGCGTCGCCCTGCGGTCAACCCTTTATCTTGCTACATTTTGTATCATACAACACGTGTATGCCATGTATTGTGTATTACTTGTGTAAAGTCTGCTGTAAGCGAGTTGTATACCGTATGCAGTATATCGTATACCCGGCTCTGTGGGCTCACATTAAGTTTCACGTCACGTCGCGTCGCCCTGCGGTCAACCCTTTATCTTGCTACATTTTGTATCATACAACACGTGTATGCCATGTATTGTGTATTACTTGTGTAAAGTCTGCTGTAAGCGAGTTGTATACTGTATGCAGTATATCGTATACCCCACTCTGTGCGCTCACATTAAGTTTCACGTCACGTCGCGTCGCCCTGCGGTCAACCCTTTATCTTGCTACATTTTGTATCATACAACACGTGTATGCCATGTATTGTGTATTACTTGTGTAAAGTCTGCTGTAAGCGAGTTGTATACTGTATGCAGTATATCGTATACCCCACTCTGTGCGCTCACATTAAGTTTCACGTCACGTCGCGTCGCCCTGCGGTCAACCCTTTATCTTGCTACATTTTGTATCATACAACACGTGTATGCCATGTATTGTGTATTACTTGTGTAAAGTCTGCTGTAAGCGAGTTGTATACTGTATGCAGTATATCGTATACCCGGCTCTGTGGGCTCACATTAAGTTTCACGTCACGTCGCGTCGCCCTGCGGTCAACCCTTTATCTTGCTACATTTTGTATCATACAACACGTGTATGCCATGTATTGTGTATTACTTGTGTAAAGCCTGCTGTAAGCGAGTTGTATACCCTATACAGTATATCGTATACCCCACTCTGTGCGCTCACATTAAGTTTCACGTCACGTCGCGTCGCCCTGCGGTCAACCCTTTATCTTGCTACATTTTGTATCATACAACACGTGTATGCCATGTATTGTGTATTACTTGTGTAAAGCCTGCTGTAAGCGAGTTGTATACCCTATACAGTATATCGTATACCCCACTCTGTGCGCTCACAGCTTCACGTCACGTCGCGTCGCCCTGCGGTCAACCCTTCATCTTGCTAAATGTTTTATCAAACTGGACACTTTGCCCCGGAGTTTACTTCGGGAATATTGCTTTACGGTCCGTCTAAGTCGCAATATATTGAAAAGTCGCAATCTGATTGATGTATATAGAGCCCGTAAAACTATTGCGTCTTAATTTATTAAACATTTCGTTAGAAACGAATAGACAAAATGTGAACATTAAAATGTCTAAAAACACGTAGCTCTTTAACACTTGACATAGCATATACCCGTTTCGATATAGAATTCTGCGTCTAATCACAAGTGTGTGAAACAATCACTATATACAGCCAAATAAACATGTGCTTTGTGTAAAGACCTTAACCATACCCAAGGATGAGGCTGCGGTTTCGATTCCTAGGGAGGACAATACAAATTTGCAGATGGGTTTTGACAGTTTTCCTTATAAACATTTGGTATGCTCAATGACGATACATCATTTTCCGTCGAAAAAGCCTCAAATAAAAGAAATACAGATCTGCACAGGAACAGTGTAATGGCCAGTAGGGACAGAACCATAGAGCACGTGTGTATGCGCGCTCCGCCTTTCATGCTACATGGTGCGGTCTGTAATAGGCGCCCGTCCGGTTAATTTTCATCGTACGCTCTCTCTAACTAATTCTCGAGTATGTTCAGCACAGGTTCTCCAACATATTTTATGGACAAGTAGCAAATTATTTATTTTAAATGGACATTTTTACTTTACACAGTATTGGTAGCGATCTTCGTAGACAGAAGGTTATATACAGCGTTGATGAGGACATACTCTCCACACAACTTCGTGCGCAGAATATATTTTATTATTAATTTAAATACCAGAGTTTTAATTAATCTTCTACATATTTAAAATAACATGTGATGCATATATTATATTTTTGAATTATCTTAAAGACTTCTCGAAATTTATATAAGTTCTGTTGAACGGTCAAGGATATTGGTTTTCCAAAGTAGAGAAGAGGAAGATATGGGTTATTTCAAATCTTTATGCGGAAAAATATTGGAAATACAATATTTACTTTGAAACTTCTTTAATAAAAGTATGTATCTTAAGTATTGGTCTCTTGAGACTGAGCTTAGTTTGTTCTTCTTAGAGAGGGTTCTCAGTTGCTAGTTTCATTACAGTTCCACCGAAACTAAATGTTTATTGTGGTGGCTGGGTGTAACCTGCAACTTGAACAGTCGAATGAGCGGAAATTACTGTAGAGTGGGGCGAGTTCGTCTTGAGTTTCATAAATGGGTTGGAAAATTTCCACGAAGCAAGGAATGAGGGTAAAACTTGTCCAATCCAACTTGGACGATTTGTTAGTTACCGGCAAAGTTGCAAACACACCTCATGCTGACTCGTTCAACTCATTTACTATATATGTTATCGTAAACAAGGCAGACTACAGAGTAGCTAGTTGCTCTAGGCAATATACAAACAAGGTAAAATGTATATTCAGTCAATACATTCTATAAAATAGCAGTTTTTACTAGATCGAGAGATAGGACCTTCTTGCTAAGTGTTTGCCTAGCTTAAATTGCATTTGGTTATGTGGTTTCAATTATTGTAGATTAGGTTAGTTCGATTATAGTATAGAGAATATTCAATGAAAGTTGGAAAATATTATGCGATATGGTTCACTTGATGAACATAAACCAAACGGTACCTCTTATCACTATGAATTATTTCGCTTACGTAACGTCTATCTGATTTTTGTTTATTCATAACTCAGAAATCGTTTAAGTTACGCCGTTGTAATTTTGTATATTTTTATGACTTATTAGGATGTTACTATCAGCTGAAATATAATGTACCTTTTAATAGTATGAATAATGGCGGCGTTTCCAAATGTTTAAAGCAAAATTGCAAAAAAACCTAAAGAACAGAAAAATGCCTTAAAACGCACACAAAACATACCTTGTACATATAAATTAAAAATATAGGCACCTTATTTGTTTTTAAACGGATCATTAATGAAATAATAAATGATTCTTTACTAATCACTTGAAATTCAATTAAGTCAATAATTTATTCTAGCTAGTTTTATGGACGAGATAGAGTTTTATGAATGTATTTCTTTCCATGATAGAGGGGTTCATGAAAAGTTACATCAAACAGTTCTATTGTTTTTATGATGGTTCTAAGACAATGGTAAACAAGTAGCCAATTAGCAATTGATAAGTGACTAGTAAATCTGTTTATTAGTACTGTACATAGATTTTGTATTAATACGAAATAGAGAAGATCAAAAGACGAAAATTCCTAGTTGTATACTTTTTTGGTAGCAAAGTAAGTCAAATACCTTAATTTGTACATTAAAAATATTTACATAATTAACAATAACCAAAATTTCAGATGTTATTTTTTTTTAAATGAATAAACAATTTTAATCATTTATTAACACAATGTCTAGGAAAGTAAAATGATCAAGGACTTTAAATGACAGTCTTAGTTGTTATTTTACAGGGCTTACATCGACTCTAGGCATGTAGGGGATCTGTCGTGTGATTGAATGTGGTGGTAAGACTGGAGGGGCGTGTTTGGGAGGGGATTTTATACAAGGAATCACATTACCTCAGTCTCAGTATAATATTGTCTCAGCGGCTCACTTTAGAGGCAATAAGTAATAAGGTGATAATAGGTAACTGAAGCACTGGCATATATCAAATGTATTAGCACTAAAAAAACCTTTCGATTAAAGAACGTAAAACATAATTTTCATTGCAGTTGAAATGAATATTCCGGTTAAAATAATATTCAATTAATGAATATTTAAGTGCAAGTAGCGTTAGTTATAATTAAAAAAAAGTAAAGTAACTGATGTAGTATTTCACTAGGATCGAGCTAAGAATACCTCTTTAATACTTAAACTGAGGGACCAACGGCTTAAAGGTGACTGTTGTTTAAGGATAATACGAGAAAACTTACAAAAATAACTTCAATAAAGGAGACGGGACTGAATAGAACTTCAATTACGCTATTAAAAGACTGGAAGGCGTTGATACAGTAACAATATCATTGTCGAATGTCACTGAGTTGAATTTGATTTGATGAGTTTCTTCCAAAAGCGGTATTGGAGAAACCCCACATTTCACGTTTAATTAAAATCAAAACGAATTATACAACCATTCATCACAATATATTCAAAATAAATTAAACATACGTTACGCTAAAATGTAAAACTTTGATAACTACCTCAGTAAGAACTGATATAAATTATGGGCTACGTAGATTGACGTTAGACCATTTAACTTAGTCTGGATATAGAATATACAGAATATACTTTGCCCTAAAACTCGACAGATCTTCAGGTTATATTTGTCGCCGGAATCAAAACTAGGAATGTTATACAAATATAATAATGCCTCAAGAGTAAATCTCTTGTTAAAATTGAATGACTAGAAATACTATAATTACTAATTATATATGGCTTAATTTGTTGGTGGTAAATACACATTCAATGCCTTACACATTGCAGAGCTCGAAATAAATTTAGTATGATAGTTATAAATATACTGGATCTTTACATTATCAGAATTTCATGAGTGTAAACAAATGTTAAAGAGATAACGTTTGTGTCAAAAATACAAAAACCGACCTCACTTTACGCAAGATCTCAACGCTGCGGCGAACAGATGTACGTACTCGAAATACTTGACACTCGATAGATTCATCATGTGTCCCGTACTGAGGTAGGAAGTACGCATTTTCTCAACGCTGTGGCGAACAGATGTACGTACTCGAAATACTCGACACTCGATAGATTCATCATGTGTCCCATACTGAGGTAGGAAGTACGCATTTTCTCAACGCTGTGGCGAACAGTTGTACGTACTGGAAATACTCGACACTTGATAGATTCATCATGTGTCCCATACTGAGGTAGGAAGTACGCATTTTCTCAACACTGTGGCGAACAGTTGTACGTACTCGAAATACTCGACACTCGATAGATTCATCATGTGTCCCATACTGAGGTAGGAAGTACGCATTTTCTCAACACTGTGGCGAACAGTTGTACGTACTCGAAATACTCGACACTCGATAGATTCATCATGTGTCCCATACTGAGGTAGGAAGTACGCATTTTCTCAACACTGTGGCGAACAGTTGTACGTACTCGAAATACTCGACACTCGATAGATTCATCATGTGTCCCATACTGAGGTAGGAAGTACGCATTTTCTCAACACTGTGGCGAACAGTTGTACGTACTCGAAATACTTGACACTTGATAGATTCATCATGTGTCCCATACTGAGGTAGGAAGTGCGCATTTTCTCAACACTGTGGCGAACAGTTGTACGTACTCGAAATACTCGACACTTGATAGATTCATCATGTGTCCCATACTGAGGTAGGAAGTACGCATTTTCTCAACACTGTGGCGAACAGTTGTACGTACTCGAAATACTCGACACTTGATAGATTCATCATGTGTCCCATACTGAGGTAGGAAGTACGCATTTTCTCAACACTGTGGCGAACAGTTGTACGTACTCGAAATACTTGACACTTGATAGATTCATCATGTGTCCCATACTGAGGTAGGAAGTACGCATTTCTCTACTATTTGTAATGTCGGAAAGTGAGGTGTGATTTGTCTCATTTAATTTATCCCTGTATACGTGTTCGTGTGGCGGGCGGTTTACATGATGACGGAAAGTGAAATTTGCGTTGTCTGTATTCATGTATCCAATCAATCAATCAATAGATCATCAAGGTATCCCTTTATACCTTTTGGTGTGGCGGTTTACGTAATGACGGAATGATAGGTGTGCGTTGTCTGTCTTCATGTATCCCTTTATCGTACCCATTGATGTGGCTTTACGTAACGACGGTGTGATAGAAGAGGGGATTCATATAACTTATTATGTAGCGAACATTTTAATGCTCCGATTTTAGTTAAATTCGGTGTATTTGTAAATTGTTTTACAATAACGTTTTAGCAACATATAAACAAATGGCATTAAAAAATAAAATATTTTATACTTCACAAAATATGTATTATCGGTACATATCATTATGTAAATATCATGTTTATCAACATGACTACTGCACACACAAAATGTACTGTATATCTACCATTTGATTTACGCGCGTTCTATTTGATGATATTTCTAATTTGTACGTATATTGGTAGAAAAACATTTATGTGTAGATAACTTTTGGAAATGTTTGAACGAATTTGAGTTTTATTTTTTACCTATACTTACAATACATGTTTCAGTATTGAAGGAGAACTTACAATTTCAAAACAACACAAACATTATTTTTAATAATCGGGTCAAAAATGTCAGAATCTGAAATAGCCTATACTTAATTTGTCCTTGGTTTCACAGATTTAATAACGAACCACTAGATAGTTATGTTTAACAGCTGTTTATATTTATGTGTTTATGTTTACCAGGTGATTTTATAATTTTAGTTTTCATAGTAAAAAAATTAATAATTTAAACCATTTGTCTTTCCATTAAGCAATGTTTTTTTAATGAAACACTCTTTTATCGTTTTCAGATTTAATAGAATAAAAACCGTAACCCTAATAATGGTTTAAGGTGTTTGAAAGAAAAATTTCGATGATTTAAACTTGTATCATATTTATTAGTACATAGTATAATATTTAAGAAAATGTGATGTATTATGTCACCTTTTAATACAAAAATTCTTTTTTTTTGAATCGATTACGTGGGATTTATTACAAATAATACAAAAAAGTCCTTTAATTTTTATTTACTACAGAACTACGAACATGGACTAGTAAGTATTTCCAAACTAAAAACAATGCAAAATCTACGTGCAACAAATGAGATAGAGAGAGGAGAGAGAGAGGGAGAGAGGAGGGAGGGAGGGAGGGAGGGAGAGAGGAGGGAGGGAGGGAGGGAGGGAGAGAGAGAGAGAGAGAGAGAGATATGTAGACGTAAAAGAATTAAATTAGACCAAAATGTACCAAATGAGACTGGAGTTAATGCAATGTTTACTTCCATTTACTTTATTCTAAATACGTAATTCTCTGAAGCTATCACTCACTAAATCCCTTTAAACATTTCAAACTCTACCTTTTTTTTATTCTACCTGGGTTCAAAATTTCCCAGATTTCCATTCTTGGATACCTAAGTTGGTCGATTGGTCAAGAAGGTGTTAAATGTATCAGTCGTAAGGACTGTTGTCTTAATGCTCTGTTGTTTTGATTTTATTTTAATCCAAACAAAATCGAGTGCAGCTATTGAACAAGACCCACGAAGTTTTATTAAAACTAATTTTATCTTTTTTTAAATTCAAGTGCAGTCATTAATATGTACAACAATTTTAAAGTCGAAATTTAAATAGGTAAATCAGATCGACGATTGTTTATAGGGATATTCAAAACCGACATCAGCCAAAATCCACTTTTGCACTCCTGCAACTTTTTTTACGCTCCTGACAGTTTCCATTCGTGCAGAATTGCGCAACATTGATGGTTAATTAATTTTTATCGATGCAGACCTATGGATTTATATTATTATTACTCATTTATAATACGAAAACAATGAAAAACTAACTAAATCGATTCCTTAACAATTACTTCAATATGTAGCTAAAGTCTTATATTACTTTAACGATCATTTTTAGGTCTTTTATTTACACATTTGTATAATACTATATGGTTTAAAGCAATGTGCTGTGTTTAGTATTGAACTCTATTTGGTTAAGATTCTGTGGTTGAACAGTAACGGTAAATTTCTTGAATAAGAATCTTACGAAGCGAGATGGATCGGGATGACTCAAATTATTCTAAATGGGTTGGCACTAATGTCAGTAAAACCATTGAAGTAAGGAGTCGTTTCCTCTCGGCGCCAATCCATTGTGTAATGGTAGCCCTTATCTCTTAATCTCTTTTTAACTTTAATAACTTCGTTACAATTCATAAGAAATAAAACTCTATGTTGGTTACTTCTGCTTTTAGAATCCGTATTTGCCAACTCTACGTGAATGTTTTTTTGCAGGTTTCATGTAGTTTAACAACCTTGAAAATCACATTACTACAAATTAGTTCTTCTCATTTGCGTCGCTAACAGGTGAGTGGTTATCATGCCTGCATGGATCTCCGGCTTCGATTTCCGGTAAGGTCAAGGTATTCTTTCAAGAAATAATATGAGGGTCTGAGCCTAGTTCGAAGTAAAGTGATAAACGGTCAAAGACTAGAACTTCGAATCGTTCACAAAAGTTTTTTAATCTACCGCAAAGTTCGCTAAAATATTAATTGGTCAAACATTAGCAAAGCCTATCACAACAGAAGCTGCATAAGTTTGTTGATATGTTTATCCACACATCCGGTGTTCTGTCCGGCTTGCAAGTGAGCGACTAACATGTGCCAAACTTCTACCTGTGTACTGTTTCCGGCCCGCAGGTGAGCGACTAAAATGTGCCGAACTCTACCTGTGTCCTGTTTCCGGCCTGCAGGTGTGCGAATAAAATGTGCCGCACTCCTACCTGTGTCCAATTTCCGGCCCGCAGGTGAGCGACTAAAATGTGCCAAACTCTACCTGTGTACTGTTTCCGGCCCGCAGGTGAGCGACTAAAATGTGCCGAACTCTACCTGTGTCCTGTTTCCGGCCTGCAGGTGTGCGAATAAAATGTGCCGCATCCTACTGCTGTGCTCTACCCTGTTTCCGGCCCGCAGGTGAGCGACTAAAATGTGCCTTACGGCCGCAGAACTAAAATGTGCTAAACTCTACCTAAAATGTGCCAAACTCTACCTGTGTACTGTTTCCGGCCCGCAGGTGAGCGACTAAAATGTGCCGAACTCTACCTGTGTCCTGTTTCCGGCCTGCAGGTGTGCGAATAAAATGTGCCGCACTCCTACCTGTGTCCAATTTCCGGCCCGCAGGTGAGCGACTAAAATGTGCCAAACTCTACCTGTGTACTGTTTCCGGCCCGCAGGTGAGCGACTAAAATGTGCCGAACTCTACCTGTGTCCTGTTTCCGGCCTGCAGGTGTGCGAATAAAATGTGCCGCACTCCTACCTGTGTCCTGTTTCCGCCCTGCAGGTGAGGGACTAAAATGTGCCAAACTCTACCTGTGTACTGTTTCCGGCCCGCAGGTGAGCGACTAAAATGTGCCAAACTCTACCTGTGTCCTATTTCCGGCCCGCAGGTGAGCGACTAAAATGTGCCAAACTCTACCTGTGTACTGTTTCCGGCCCGCAGGTGAGCGACTAAAATGTGCCAAACTCTACCTGTGTACTGTTTCCGGCCCGCAGGTGAGCGACTAAAATGTGCCGAACTCTACCTGTGTCCTGTTTCCGGCCTGCAGGTGTGCGAATAAAATGTGCCGCACTCCTACCTGTGTCCTGTTTCCGCCCTGCAGGTGTGCGAATAAAATGTGCCGCACTCCTACCTGTGTCCTATTTCCGGCCCGCAGGTGAGGGACTAAGATGTGGCCCCCAGACAAACAAGAGCAGCTCAGAACCCCGTTTGTTCTGCCATTAGACACGATTGTCGGACCACTCTTGTCTAATTCCATTAATACAATGATCCATTAGTATATATCCGTTTATTTAACTCTGTTTGCTTTCAAGTAAAATATTTCCAACTATACTTACAGGAATAGTTTAAGACCATTTCTTATTCTAATTTTCGAGTGTTTTATTTGTAAATTATTTTCGATGTAGTTATTGAAAAAAGTGTTGTGATTGTCTCGATTTTGTATGCAATTAATGAACATTTCTATGCATTAGAAAAAATCGACAAAACCACGGATGCAGCTGTACAATAAGATTTCATCGATATACAACTGTGTTGAAAAGTTACTTCTTTCGAGCTGGAAGGAGGTTATATTCAAACTCAGAATACAAAAACTGAACCAAACCTTAACTTTGCTTTTTTTGGAATTTCTGACACGAGTACAATTTTGTATAGAATGTACTGTAAATACGATTTTGATACATAACTGATTGGATAAATATTACGTTTACTAAAAATAACACATTATTTAAGAAACAGTTTTTAAGAATAATATTTTTTAAACCATTCAAAAACCATAAGCTATAAAAGTGTAGCTTGGTTTGAGAACATTTCAGGATGCATTATTACATGAAAACTAAAAAAAGATAATTTTTGTTGTAGAGTATAATTATATTTTTTGAAGTTTTTTTTACAGCTCTACCTAATATTTAACACAGGATTTGATGAAGTCTGAAAGTTTTGTTCCGCTTTCACAATATACCGTGTTAGGATATACCGGATTTAATAATTGAAATTAACTTGTTTGAAGTACATTATAGTAATTATAGCGTCGGAACCTTGTTGAAGGATAGTTTATGTTATTCACTAAGCAGAACCTGATAGGCAAGCAACACCTGGAGACAAGGGTTCAAATAAAGCTTAAAATAAAGCTTGAAATATAATTAATGCATCCTGACTGGACACCGGCAAGAGACTATTTCTATTTTATAACTTATAATTGTATTTTATAATGTACACTTTTGAAAATCTGCAATTCATTTATGCTTTAATTATAAGCCAAATGTTATAAGATTAATGTTAACTAATTTATCTCGTGTCCTTTTTGTTCTTTGTACTATAAATTTATGCAGAGATAGTATAAAACTAATCTTTAAAGCATTCCCAAAACTATCGAAATTGGTCTCGAAGGTACTGTAGAGAAAAATATTCAGAACACGTATGTCAGTGAAGAAGTATTTAAAAGAGCTTAAAAAGTAAAGAAAGTCCATATTATTTGGGGACCGAGGGCCAATTTTTGTTCAAAAATTATTAAAAATATTAACCAATTATATAAATGTTTATAAATTGCATTAAAAAATTATTTCAATATAATAGGCTATTAATATTGATAGTTAAACACAGCTTTCTTGTAATAAACTTCCTTAAAAATTTTGCTTTCCAAGAAGGCATTAGGTGGTTAATAATTTTACTCTCAACATGATTAATCTGTTCTTAAGAGACAAGAGATGTGCCAGAAATTAAATCCATACACAGATCTCACCTATACAGTACTGCATTGGCAGTGCTGAATTGTCATTGTATACAATACTGTATTGCCAACATACATTACTGGATTGGCAGTTTAAACACAATTGAATTGTCAATGTATACAGTACTGTATTATCAGTGTATAAATCCCTGTATTGTCAGTGTATACACTACTGCATTGGCAGTTTAAACACTACTGAATTGTCAGTTTAAACAGTACTGTGTTGTCAGTGTGAACAGTACTGTGTTGTCAGTGTGAACACCACTTACTTGTCAATTTAAACACCACTGATTTTCTGTGAATGCACTACTGTATTGCCGGTATATACAGTACTGTATTATCAGTGTATAAATCACTGTATTGTCAGTGTATACACTACTGCATTGGCAGTTTAAACACTACTGAATTGTCAGTTTTAAACACTACTGAATTGTCAGTTTAAACAGTACTGTGTTGTCAGTGTGAACAGTACTGTGTTGTCAGTGTGAACACCACTTACTTGTCAATTTAAACACCACTGATTTTCTGTGAATGCACTACTGTATTGTCGGTATATACAGTACTGTATTATCAGTGTATACACTACTGCATTGGCAGTTTAATTATTTTTTGACTTCTGTTCTTATTTTAGAAATATATTTTCGAAGGTAACTACTAGTTACTACGTAATAAGAAATTGGTCTTGTATAGGGTAAACTATCTTAAGATTAGCAGCGGCATGATGTACAAGAAGGAGACATCGAAGAAATCTGGCCACATGAATGTAAATAGGGATCAAACATGACACGATTTGTATGAAAATATTACATTGTAAGTAGTTAATGAAAACATCGAGTGCTTAGAAGGTAAATTTGATATAAAACTATTTACGAATACAATTGTAATAACTCATGATAAAGCGGTTGTTAAGGATAACATACAGAACATACAGAACACCGTCCTGCGACAGGATGGCGGTAAATCACAGAAATGTACCAAGACAGGTCCAGCTGTTGGTTAACCACGTTGTTGCCATATTTCTTTCTGTTGAACATTTTACTTCTCCGCTAATAATCTTAGCACCAGTTATATTTCTCGTTACGTTCCAGACCTAGTTCCGTTATAATGTTACGGATAAGACAATGAAGGAACTACTCTAAGGAATCGTGGTTTGGTCTATGTATGCGCAGTCGGTACTCACACTACAACACCCAGCTTTAACTAACATACAGTTATATTTCTCGTTAAGTTTCAGACCTAGTTTCCGTTATAATGTTACGGATAAGATAATCAAGGAACTACTCTAAGAAATCGTGCTTTGGTCTATGTGTGCGCAGTCAGTACTCCCACTACAACACCCATTAATTATCTTTAATTAACGCCTTTTGCGGTCAGACCCACGAATATGATCTAAATTTGCCGTTTTACACCGCGACATAGAATTATAATGCAAAGTAATATAACTCCGACCAGGACAATAAAAGAAACCTTAAATGCAATCAAGACCGAACAATTTTCAACACAGAAGATGGTGAAGAAACATTGTTGCTCGTTAAAGACAAATTGATCAGACTGATCAGTGATTTGTTAAGGTCCACATATCTGAGGATATGCATTGGTGACCCTGCAATTGATTGAAGTGCCGACATTTTTTGCTTGTTAGTATATCACTTTTGACTGTACTGGTGTGACTTATGTACTGTACTCTTGATTTCTTGTGCTCATGACTTGCATCCGTGTACTACCAACGGATCCTGTCTGGACTCAAGCAGGCAAATAGTAGTCCACTGCCACACACTTTAGGTTTCAACTTGTATTTTATGCATTCAATTTCTCACCCTTGACAAAGAGGGGCAAATGTCCGAAATCAAATTATTCTTTCAAGGAAACTAGGTTTGTAGCCACATGCAGTAGTGGATTCTATGAGCATCACACCGGGTTGATGGACGAGAGTCGAAATTAGGAGTAGCGAAAGGATTAAAAATACGGTGACATTTAAAATTAAAAATTTTAGTGGCACAGTGACAATAATCGGTATCATTTAATAATCATAAACAAAAATTATTGAATGCCTGATGACTAGGCGACGACTGTAAAAACCTCTCTGGTACAAATATAAGAAAACAATTTTAGTTTTACAGTGACAATAATCGTTATCTCTTAATAATTATAAACAAAAGTCTTACGACACTCAAGACATTATCGTGCAGTGTCATGAGTAATAAGAAAGAGGCGGTGGATTTGCACTAATGCTGCACCCAAGCCGTATAATTCTGGGAATCGCCTACAACAATCTGTGGTTCATGGGTGATACATAAACATGTGACATAAATAATAAATTTGCATTCTTAACAACTTATCTTCAAAATGATAGGAAAGACTTATGTTAAACGTTGAAAGGTTTTACACTGTTTGGACAAGAACGTCAAGTTTATTCCGTGATTAATTTTCATAGCCTTGATGTGACGTGGGAGCAGTAAATATACTGTCGTAAAAATTATAAATTTTGTATGTTACATGTAAATTTTGAATCTGTTTACGAGTGTTTACTAATATGGTTTGTAAATTCTGAGAAGATAATAAAAATCAATCAACCTTATTTAAATTGTAATATTTGCATTACTAACATTACTAATCCACTGTATTTCACAACAATATAAATAGTTTAATTTCTTTTAACCTGCTGTAGAGAAATAAATGTCTTTCAAATTGAATAGATAAAATAAACCAGAATACTATAAAACTAATAATTAACATTTTTAAATAGATTGAACAAATCAATAGTTAGACAGTTCATTGGATACAGTTATTACAATCTCGGACTCGAAGTAATAAAGTAAATTTAAATCGTTTCAACTTCTCAACAAAAAGTATATCAGTTTTAAATAGATTGAACAAATCAATAGTTAGACAGTTCATTGGATACAGTTATTAAAATCTCGGACTCGAAGTAATAAAGTAAATTTAAATCGTTTCAACTTCTCAACAAAAAGTATATCAGTTTTAAATAGATTGAACAAATCAATAGTTAGACAGTTCATTGGATATAGTTATTAAAATCTCGGACTCGACGTAATAAAGTAAATTTAAATCGTTTCAACTTCTCAACAAAAAGTATATCAGTTTTAAATAGATTGAACAAATCAATAGTTAGACAGTTCATTGGATACAGTTATTAAAATCTCGGACTCGAAGTAATAAAGTAAATTTAAATCGTTTCAACTTCTCAACAAAAAGTATATCAGTTTTAAATAGATTGAACAAATCAATAGTTAGACAGTTCATTGGATACAGTTATTAAAATCTCGGACTCGAAGTAATAAAGTAAATTTAAATCGTTTCAACTTCTCAACAAAAAGTATATCAGTTTTAAATAGATTGAACAAATCAATAGTTATACAGTTCATTGGATACAGTTATTAAAATCTCGGACTCGAAGTAATAAAGTAAATTTAAATCGTTTCAACTTCTCAACAAAAAGTATCTCAGTTTTAAATAGATTGAACAAATCAATAGTTAGACAGTTCATTGGATACAGTTATTAAAATCTCGGACTCGAAGTAATAAAGTAAATTTAAATCGTTTCAACTTCTCAACAAAAAGTATATCAGTTTTAAATAGATTGAACAAATCAATAGTTAGACAGTTCATTGGATACAGTTATTAAAATCTCGGACTCGAAGTAATAAAGTAAATTTAAATCGTTTCAACTTCTCAACAAAAAGTATATCAGTTTTAAATAGATTGAACAAATCAATAGTTAGACAGTTCATTGGATACAGTTATTAAAATCTCGGACTCGAAGTAATAAAGTAAATTTAAATCGTTTCAACTTCTCAACAAAAAGTATCTCAGTTTTAAATAGATTGAACAAATCAATAGTTAGACAGTTCATTGGATACAGTTATTAAAATCTCGGACTCGAAGTAATAAAGTAAATTTAAATCGTTTCAACTTCTCAACAAAAAGTATATCAGTTTTAAATAGATTGAACAAATCAATAGTTAGACAGTTCATTGGATACAGTTATTAAAATCTCGGACTCGAAGTAATAAAGTAAATTTAAATCGTTTCAACTTCTCAACAAAAAGTATATCAGTTTTAAATAGATTGAACAAATCAATAGTTAGACAGTTCATTGGATACAGTTATTAAAATCTCGGACTCGAAGTAATAAAGTAAATTTAAATCGTTTCAACTTCTCAACAAAAAGTATATCAGTTTTAAATAGATTGAACAAATCAATAGTTAGACAGTTCATTGGATACAGTTATTAAAATCTCGGACTCGAAGTAATAAAGTAAATTTAAATCGTTTCAACTTCTCAACAAAAAGTATCTCAGTTTTAAATAGATTGAACAAATCAATAGTTAGACAGTTCATTGGATACAGTTATTAAAATCTCGGACTCGAAGTAATAAAGTAAATTTAAATCGTTTCAACTTCTCAACAAAAAGTATCTCAGTTGTTGGTCACATGAGAATTTGAAAAGTTCAGCCTTAATAAGAAAGTTCGCGAAGTAAAATGGGTGAACGCGGTTTTAACTTGTGTTGTACTTTAACTAACTTCACATGTGTGTATATGAGTACGTACACTATTTCTTTTACGCATCACATGTACTAATTAGTTAGAAGGTTTTTATATGAAACAATTTTGAAATTAAGAAACACTTCATAAGTTTATTTGTGAAGTATGTGTTAAAGAAAGTACGGCATATTAGCCCTATAATATCTATCACTTTCGAAATCTATCACGGATATATTAGTAACTATCGAATAAAATCAACTGAAATAAATGTTTTATAGCATATATTAAAAATTAATTTTAATTCAGACCTTATTATTTATAAGGAATATTTGTCATACAGTGATGCAAAAAACCATGTTTCAAGTTCTGTGCTCTGATATTTTCTTGAAATGGATACAAAACACATAACAACACATAAAAAACAATCAAATCATACCAAATCACTATAACACGCACAAGTCAGTATTCACAACAAACACGTGTGTATCACCTCCATGCACACCACCGAACTAAAGAATACAAGCCACAATAGGTGTTATGCACAATGATTTCTACTGTTCGTTTAATTAGTTACGAAAGGCACCTACGCGAAACCCGTCATTAATTAACGCTTGTGGCCCTGCATAAATAACGTCTTCTATTTTGTACAAGCACAACAGTTTTAAATCGACCGTTAGTCTCGTTGCGCTGTCCACTGAATAGAATTGAACAAACCTTTTCATAACAGACCACGCAAATACATATATCTGTTGTATTTCCAAATAAAAAAGCACTAAAAATACTCGCCTCGCGGAATTAGCTATTTAAAATAGATTTCATTAAGTATACTGAATGTTGTCAAAATATTACACCGGAATCAATAGTATTACAGATATTGACTTACATATTTGTTGGTAGTAGGCAATTCAGATCTCCGACATTAATTTACCTGTAATAAAACACACAATGTAAGCAGAAAACAAAGAATAGGAGAGTGACAATGAAGTGAATAAATGAAATTCAATACATATAATAAACTGATATACGAGTATAAAATACAGTTACTAAGGTAGTTTTATGTGTAGTAAAGAAAAGACATTGAGTCTAAGGGCCTCTCGTTAGTGTCTAGGGGTTATGAATGAATTATTGTACATCCTTACTGGCACTAACAGTATGTTGTTCCTGGTTTAACAGGGTTACTAAAATAATTCATTATACATTTAACGAAGAAATAAATAGGTTCTCTGAGTGTAAAATATCTGATCAATTTGAAAACTGGATAGTGGTTTCTTACAAATATAAACTTGATATCTTGGCGAGCAAATTAAATAAAATAAATAAACAAATCTTCCAGAAAGCTATAATGTTAAGAATACTTGATACTTAGATGACGGAGATTCAAATCATATATCATATATGTGACGAAACATCGAAGTCACATATATTATATACGATATAGTCAGTATATTATGTTCCATATACTCCTTGCACAATACCTGTGGCGTTAGAATCAAAGGTTAAATGTTTCCCTAGAATTGTTGATTAACATGCAGCCCGTTAACCGGAACACCCAAGCCAACCACAGTTTAAACTGTCTTTGCGGTTACTCTTTATACCGCAGTAATGCTATAATGCCTGTTGTAAAGCGTCAGTGGTGTCGCTCGCTATAAACTGTAATGTGGATTACGAACCACTTAACTTCCGTTATCGTCAACAGAATACTCTCACGCTGACTCCATTTAATAATGGATTGCTAATTCCTGGTAAAATTAGTCGTGAAAGTGGTTGAAAGATGTTTTTATTTAATCGGTTAATACTTCCTAATAAAATAACAAAGCTATAATTAATTTTAAATGATTCAGCCTAATTAAAAATTTTTCAGCAGCAACATTCATTTCAACGCATAATAACATTTCGGAGATGTTACGTGAGCACATACTTTATAATACTCAAGGTAAAATTGAATTAAGAGGAAAGTCAAAACCGACTTACCTGTACAATTTAAAATTACCCTTTATTATCAAGCTACATTAAAAAAATGCATACTTACTTGTGTAAAATGATATGACAGGATAATAGCATTATTGATCTTTGCCATTGTTATACTGTACGTTGCAAAAACATTGTTGTAATACGTCATAACGATGGTATATGTCTGTGATCTTGTTATACTGGGCTATAAAACTAAAAAAAGTGTCCGTTTTGGGAGAAGATTTTTCAAGTCGGATATTCTTAGGAAAATTATAATAAAGCCTTTAAGTGGTTTAATTAATAATATAAATAAATCAAATTATTTATTTAGCATATGACCCGAACTATAAAAGGGAATGAAATGCTAATATTCGCATATATTCACTACGGATGAATCTCATTCATAACACAATTTTACTTCGTAATTCTCGTGTTTTCCTAATTACCCGTACTCTTGATCCAATCTCAGTCATCCGACTAAGAGGTGTCCATAAAATCGTCTATAATTTACTGTAGAACGCTTCTGAAATCAATGCTGTTTTCAGACGAGTTTTAAATGTTTTGGACATTGCAGCAATTTTTATCTGATAGGAGAGTTCGATGACAAATTTAACTCCTCCCTGAAGAGACAGACATTTTTAACCTACCGTTCTGTGTCTTCTACTTCGGTAATTAACTTCACTTAACTTAAAATATGTTTGTATTAAGTATGGGGACAATGGGGCGGTAATTTCACTGTTGGGTATCCCAGATTGCTCGCAGGCCTGTTTCCAAAAATAAAAAAAAGGTGTGAACGCGCGTCTCTAGTGTGTGAAAATGTGTTGGAAAGTGTAAGAAGTTTGGCTAAAATATCCGCTAATCTTTAGTTCTGGATCCAAAACTGCCGGTGCTGCTGAGTTTTAGAAAACACGATATTTCTTCACTTATGAGAAGTGAGTTAAAATTCGCTTGAGTAAGAGTTTTATCCTTCATTACTTAACCATTTACCATCGACTTCCTTTACGAAGAAATAGTTCTTTCAATCGTGTTTCTAAAATTTTGAATTGCTGAGTAGTGAATTGTAAATGCCACTCCAGTAAAAGCAAAAGAAGGGCCCTAAGTAACTGGGTAAGACTCAATATTTACTCAAAACGCGATTTAATCAGGTAATGGAATTCGATACTCAATTTAACATCTAACAACAGACTCGGTCTCTGATAATGGTTGTTTAAGTGACTGTAGGACGAGCTCCCCTTTCCTCTCCAACTCAGGCAATTTGATCTAAAATCATTCACCTTATTAAAGGAAAATAGTTTGCTAAATTATATTTAATTACCTTTTGTAAGAAGTTCAGTTATCTCCTTTTAATTTATAAATAAATGTGACTCAAATTACAGTTTTACAACTAATATATGTTTCTTTGTGGATATAAGTTCGGTAAATGATTGTGTCCATACAGCTTTCGAGCTGTGCGGCCACGCTGGGATGCCAGGATAATTAATTCACGACCTGTGAGTATTTTCCGCGGACACTTCCCCCTGAACAGATTTTATGCTCTGGTCCCTGCTATACATAATGTATTATCGACTACTAAAGGTCACTCTTGTAAGTTTATGTGTACACAGTTTAAGTTTAAAACATTGGTTGAACTTTATAGCAGATCTATGTATTTTCTTACAATAAATCAGCAGGATGACCTGACCCTAAATCCTGTTCCTTTAATTAAATGTAAATTAGAAATGAACTTAACCACTACTGAACGTATCGCGTCTTATGGTTGTTGAATTACAACGTTAAAATCGTTAAGTTATAGATTCTGGAAGGAATTAGCTATTAATTAACGATTTCCTTTGATCTTATATTGTAATAGGAGCACATGGCATCTAAACATTGCTCATCTCAGATAATATTTCAACTGGAATTTGTAATTCTTGAAATTTTTTATCAATACAATCCAGTTAAACAAATTACTGTACACCAGTCATCCAAAGACGGTTTCCGACACAACAAAATCAGGAGTACATCGACCGTGCATCATCCAAGAAGGTGAGTTAGGATATATCTAGAATCATTGGTTGAAGATAAGAAGATTGAGGAAAATTAAGCACGAAAGAAGAATGTAACCTGCCCAGCCACATCAGAACTAAGTACCGCAACAGAACGGCGGATAGGTCATATCTTACCCTGAAGGCTTGCATGTATGTTGCCTGTACAGTGATTTCACTTTCTTAGGGCAGAGTAAAGCCGTTGACCCTGATGCGCAGTTCCTCCTTTATTTACCATAATCCCAGGAACAACACGTGTCGGGTGCATAAAAGGTAACTAATTTTTGTATCGTAGTCACTCAGTAAGCGAGAGGACTTCTTGCACGCTGAAGGTGCCCAAGGACAGAACTCAGTTTTCAGTTTCCTCAAAATATTTGGTTTGGAAAAACAAGGTTGTGTCTTTACGCAGAGTTCTCAAATGTGAGTCTCTTGTATCGACCACTTTGAAGAATCATCCCAAGATTTCTTCAAGATAGCGTGGTTCACCGATAACGGCTACAACTATGTTTCGAGGTAAAACAAGATTACTACTAGATCTGTGGTCACTGTGATTAGCCCTTCCCTCATCCAACTTGGATGCTGAATTAAAAGTTGGCGAATTAAACGTACGTATTGTGGTTATCAGCGCTTGTTCTTTCTGCTCCTCTAGTATCCATTTATGAATTTATTTCCATTCACAGACTTCGTGAATGTGGCCAATGTCAGTCTTTCAGCCTCCTTCTTTCCTCAAATACTTCGTGTGAGCATGGCTCTGTTCTTGGGCACAGTTAATATATATCAGCTACTTAGGGGATCATCACAAGTATTTTTCAAGATAGCGTGGTTCTCCGAGGCAGAGGGTGTTATCCATTTCCAATATTCGTTTTCGATTGTTTCGTTGGTAAAAAAGAAAATGAAAGGTGTGACAACTAAAATAACAATTTATATCAATCCAATACGAACGTTATTTTTGTGATTCTAAAAGACAGGAAGTCTCTAGGCATGGAAATCAACTCAACTCGCAATGTAATAGAAGCGTTCATTATTAACATAAAAGACTGCAAGAAATATCTAAGATAGTAATGATGGATTCTTGAAGGGAAATGGAATATTGAATTCGATTAAACTTGATTATAGGTCGGACCTTTGAAGAGAATTATGGAAGCTTTCAGAGTTACTTTTCATCAGGAATTGCTTTATGAAATATTCGGAATATTCAGGTCACGAACCGACTCACAAAACCCTGTTTGCCATTAAAGCTAATAGAAGTAAACTTCCATTTATTATATAACTAATAATTTGTTTAAAGGTCTTGCAGTCGATCTAATCTATATACCTGTAAGTGACGAATTTGTAATATGAGATAATTAACTAAACCTAAATTGAAGAGAATTATTCTTATTCAGATTTTATTAAAACCGCTAATAGCCAGGCCTTATTATGCACGGTTAATAATGAATACTAGTGAACACATTGCTTTACGTATTAGTTCAAAAAGGCAAATAATCTAGTTTGTACTGGATTAAAACAGAATTGAAATTTTCATTGAGTCAAAATACGTGTAATTATTTAGGAAACTTTGATATTACCCCATAAATAAAGATATGTTATATGGCGAAAATATAGTTTCCACGAAATGCTTTGAACAATTTCCATACAGATATAAAAAATAAATATAGTAAGGTCACTAACTCTTAAAAAAAACATCTAAGTAGAAAGAATTATAAACATTATTTCAATGCCTCAAAGCGTGATTTTAGGAATCGATACGTATTTCAATGATATAAGGCACATTAAACTCTGTAATGGTGCTGGATTATTATTTGTATCTGCAAGAGAGCCAAGTTTGAGGATGAAAGTTGGGAGATCAGTAAGGAAGCCTGTGTCAGCTGATCGCTCGGGCTGAATCAGCGGCAACAATATGTCAACAATCTCTTGAACCGTCTCTTGTCAGTCTATTGTCACGTCGGCACTTAGCAACACGTCCTTGTTTTACTGTTCACATACAACTTCTTCCTTTTCTGGCAAGATAATCTCATTGTGTACTTCCTAACCAATTACTGTATCTACTTAAAAATATATCCTGTAGAGGTCTATTACAATAACATGGATATGACAATAATACATCAATAGTAACATGTAATAGTTGGGCATGAGATTGCAACACAACATTGTGTTCACAATACTGCAAACAATAATGACTATAACTACAGTTGTACAGGTGACTGTAAATGTTTCCAGTGATCGGTAATCGCGGTTCTGCTTAGATCATCACAGGGAGAGGTGTGCTACAACTAATTAATTACAGCTACAGTTGTACAGGTGACTGACAAATGTTTCCAGTGATATAAACGCGGTTCTGTTTAAATCATCACAGGGAGAGGTGTGCTACAACTAATTAATTACAACTACAGTTGTACAGGTGACTGCCAAATGTTTCCAGTGATCGGTAATCGCGGTTCTGCTTAGATCATCATAGGGAGAGGTGTGCTACAACTAATTAATTACAGCTACAGTTGTACAGGTGACTGCCAAATGTTTCCAGTGATCGGTAATCGCGGTTCTGCTTAGATCATCATAGGGAGAGGTGTGCTACAACTAATTAATTACAACTACAGTTGTACAGGTGACTGACAAATGTTTCCAGTGATATAAACGCGGTTCTGTTTAGATCATCACAGGGAGAGGTGTGCTACAACTAATTAATTACAACTACAGTTGTACAGGTGACTGACAAATGTTTCCAGTGATATAAACGCGGTTCTGTTTAGATCATCACAGGGAGAGGTGTGCTACAACTAATTAATTACAACTACAGTTGTACAGGTGACTGACAAATGTTTCCAGTGATATAAACGCGGTTCTGTTTAGATCATCACAGGGAGAGGTGTGCTACAACTAATTAATTACAACTACAGTTGTACAGGTGACTGACAAATGTTTCCAGTGATATAAACGCGGTTCTGTTTAGATCATCACAGGGAGAGGTGTGCTACAACTAATTAATTACAACTACAGTTGTACAGGTGACTGACAAATGTTTCCAGTGATATAAACGCGGTTCTGTTTAGATCATCACAGGGAGAGGTGTGCTACAACTAATTAATTACAACTACAGTTGTACAGGTGACTGACAAATGGTTTCAGTGGTCCAAAATGCGGTTATGCTTAGATCATCACAGGGAGAGGTGTGCTACAACTAATTAATTACGACTACAGTTGTACAGGTGACTGACAAATGTTTCCAGTGATATAAACGCGGTTCTGTTTAGATCATCACAGGGAGAGGTGTGCTACAACTAATTAATTACAACTACAGTTGTACAGGTGACTGACAAATGTTTCCAGTGATATAAACGCGGTTCTGTTTAGATCATCACAGGGAGAGGTGTGCTACAACTAATTAATTACAACTACAGTTGTACAGGTGACTGCCAAATGGTTTCAGTGGTCCTAAATACGGTTATGCTTAGATCATCACAGGGAGAGGTGTGCTACAACTAATTACAACTACAGTTGTACAGGTGACTGCCAAATGGTTTCAGTGGTCCTAAATGCGGTTAAGATTAGATCATCTCAGGGAGAGGTGTGCTACAACTAATTACAACTACAGTTGTACAGGTGACTGCCAAATGGTTTCAGTGGTCCTAAATGCGGTTAAGATTAGATCATCTCAGGGAGAGGTGTGCTACAACTAATTACAACTACAGTTGTACAGGTGACTGCCAAATGGTTTCAGTGGTCCTAAATGCGGTTATGCTTAGATCATCACAGGGAGAGGTGTGCTACAACTAATTACAACTACAGTTGTACAGGTGACTGCCAAATGGTTTCAGTGGTCCTAAATACGGTTATGCTTAGATCATCACAGGGAGAGGTGTGCTACAACTAATTAAAACTACAGTTGTACAGGTGACTGCCAAATGGTTTCAGTGGTCCTAAATGCGGTTAAGATTAGATCATCTCAGGGAGAGGTGTGCTACAACTAATTACAACTACTGTTGTACAGGTGATTGCCAAATGGTCCCAGTGGCCAGTAATGGTGGTGCGTAACCTCAAATTACAATCGATATTTACATCGGTGTTTGCGGCGTGTTGTATGTGGTGTAATATAATATTGTCTAGGTACTGTAGCCTTCTCACGTTGTGGGTGAGTACCTGAATTAGACCACACGGTTTGATCTGTAGTGTAAATCAATCCGTAGTGAGCAGAAAAATCTACATTTTATAATCGTATAACCTATCGCATAAACCTATTTATAATCGTAGTAGATGACGTTTTGTCAAAAGTAATAATAGTTTTATATTGAAGATAGTCACAGTGGTAAATTTTGGTCAGATACGATGATGCGGTCAATGTACTATGACATGCTAATGTGGTTACATTTCAGTTATTACTATAGTTCGAGCTCAAAAATTGACCGCGGACCATTGCGTACAACGGGGTTTTAAACATTTTCTCTCTCTATGTCTCGGGACGGACATCACAATATTTTGTAAATCAGTAATTCTTTCCTATACTTCCTCGAGTACTCAACCGCTCGAGAGCCTTTAAACATTTTCTCTCTCTATGTCTCGGGACGGACATCACAATATTTTGTAAATCAGTAATTCTTTCCTATACTTCCTCGAGTACTCAACCGCTCGAGAGGCTGTAAACATTTACTGTCTGTATGTCTCGGGACGGACATCACAATATTTTGTAAATCAGTAATTCTTTCCTAAACTTTCTCGAGTATTCAACCGCTCGAGAGGCTGTAAACATTTACTGTCTGTATGTCTCGGGACGGACCTCACAATATTTTGTAAATCAGTAATTCTTTCCTATACTTCCTCGAGTACTCAACAGCTCGAGAGGCTGTAAACATTTACTGTCTGTATGTCTCGGGACGGACATCACAATATTTTGTAAATCAGTAATTCTTTCCTATACTTCCTCGAGTACTCAACCGCTCGAGAGGCTGTAAACATTTACTGTCTGTATGTCTCGGGACGGACCTCACAATATTTTGTAAATCAGTAATTCTTTCCTATACTTCCTCGAGTACTCAACCGCTCGAGAGGCTGTAAACATTTACTGTCTGTATGTCTCGGGACGGACCTCACAATGTTTTGTAAATCAGTAATTCTTTCCTATACTTCCTCGAGTATTCAACAGCTCGAGAGGCTGTAAACAATTACTGTCTGTATGTCTCGGGACGGACCTCACAATGTTTTGTAAATCAGTAATTCTTTCCTATACTTCCTCGAGTATTCAACAGCTCGAGAGGCTGTAAACAATTACTGTCTGTATGTCTCGGGACGGACCTCACAATGTTTTGTAAATCAGTAATTCTTTCCTATACTTCCTCGAGTACTCAACCGCTCGAGAGGCTGTAAACATTTACTGTCTGTATGTCTCGGGACGGACCTCACAAAGTTTTGTAAATCAGTAATTCTTTCCTATACTTCCTCGAGTATTCAACAGCTCGAGAGGCTGTAAACATTTACTGTCTGTATGTCTCGGGACGGACCTCACAATGTTTTGTAAATCAGTAATTCTTTCCTATACTTCCTCGAGTACTCAACAGCTCGAGAGGCTGTAAACATTTACTGTGTGTATGTCTCGGGACAGACCTCACAATATTTTGTAAATCAGTAATTCTTTCCTATACTTCCTCGAGTACTCAACCGCTCGAGAGGCTGTAAACATTTACTGTCTGTATGTCTCGGGACGGACCTCACAATATTTTGTAAATCAGTAATTCTTTCCTAAACTTTCTCGAGTACTCGACCGCTCGAGAGGCTGTAAACATTTACTGTCTGTATGTCTCGGGACGGACTCCATAATGTTTTGTAAATCAGTAATTCTCTCCTATACTTCCTCGAGTATTCAACCGCTCGAGAGGCTGTAAACATTTACTGTCTGTATGTCTCGGGACAGACCTCACAATATTTTGTAAATCAGTAATTCTTTCCTAAACTTTCTCGAGTACTCGACCGCTCAAGAGGCTGTAAACGTTTACTGTCTGTATGTCTCGGGACGGACCTCACAATGTTTTGTAAATCAGTAATTCTTTCCTATACTTCCTCGAGTATTCAACCGCTCGAGAGGCTGTAAACATTTACTGTCTGTATGTCTCGGGACGGACCTCACAATGTTTTGTAAATCAGTAATTCTTTCCTATACTTCCTCGAGTACTCAACAGCTCGAGAGGCTGTAAACATTTACTGACTGTATGTCTCGGGACGGACCTCACAATGTTTTGTAAATCAGTAATTCTCTCCTATACTTCCTCGAGTATTCAACCGCTCGAGAGGCTGTAATCATTTACTGTCTGTATGTCTCGGGACGGACCTCACAATGTTTTGTAAATCAGTAATTCTTTCCTATACTTCCTCGAGTACTCAACCGCTCGAGAGGCTGTAAACATTTACTGTCTGTATGTCTCGGGACGGACCTCACAATGTTTTGTAAATCAGTAATTCTTTCCTATACTTCCTCGAGTACTCAACCGCTCGAGAGGCTGTAAACATTTACTGTCTGTATGTCTCGGGACGGACCTCACAATGTTTTGTAAATCAGTAATTCTTTCCTATACTTCCTCGAGTATTCAACCGCTCGAGAGGCTGTAAACATTTACTGTCTGTATGTCTCGGGACGGACCTCACATATAGACTTGAAATTTTCTTTAAGTCTCATTTCTATAAGCGACACCGATTTCAATGATGAGATGTTGACAACCCTTCTACGCTAGCCTTATATAATACAATTATAGCTCAGACTTGAGGACGGGAGGAGGAACTTTTCATACTTTGGCCCCCACTTGTACAACCCCTCTACGATAGCCTTATATAATACAGTTATGTCTCAGTGAAAAATAACTGAAATTGTTAACATAGAAACATGGTTTAGCTGATAGTTTATACAATTTTATACAGTTTTGTCATTCGAATTTTAAATGGGTAACTATATTTTTATTTATTTATTTATCATAGAGTTTATTTAGGAAATGTTAATAGTATTTTTATTTTAATTTGGTATATAGCATTAATTTAAGTCCACTGATGACGACTTGTTCTGAAAAACAGTAAATGTTCTGAGAAACACCAGTGAATGAATGAAGTTTTATTTGTTATTATTTATTTACCAATAACACCAACATAAATATTTTCACTTACACGCACCCAAATACAATACAGTGGCATAGCTTATTATCATCAAGTGTAAGGGCCAGTTCGTTCTAGAGGTACAATGCCTACAGACCGACATTGTCATAGCCCCTAGAGTAATAAGCTTCACTAATGCTCAGGAAATTAAAATCATACATAACATTACTTCTTTGTTTGAAGGTTATTTTTGACGATGGAAGGATTGTGAAGGAAACAGGATTTTTCCGGACATTTGCCATCGTTAAGTGAAACAAGAAAACAGTAACACTACGTTTCGAGATCTGCAATCTGATCTCTTCTTCAGGTAAAGAACTAACCTAATACATAATTACAAACTAGGTTAAAATAAACAAATCTTACTAAAGCGTTGTGGCACGCCTGAGTCAGGAATCACAACCTACATGTTGTATGTCAACTTCACTAACACTAAAGACATGCACTTAATAAAAAAAACTATACAAAACACTAATCATTAAACTAAACTACGGAATACAGGTCACAATATGTCTTCACTCGTCTACTAACCATCTACGACTGCCATCACATGACTGATAACATTACTGCCATCTTAAATATATAAAGATGAAATAGAGAAATAAGTGTAGTTTCAAACAAACAGAAAGGTAAGCAATGAATATGTATGTACCGGCCCAAACTGGGTGATTTTATTTGCATTGCGTTCCTGGAGTGCTCCTTCGATCCGCTGACGCAAAGGAAATACAGCCTTTGAATTGCCAGCCAGATCATTAGTAGGCGCTTGGCCAGCCGGGACTGTTTCGTCGGCTAGACACCACCAACTCTCGATTTTAAATACAATCTTTTGTATATGAGGACTTTTTAAACTTTGAAATGCCGTGTTTTTGATTACTTTTACAAAAGTATCATTAAAAAGCATTATTTGTCAATTAACTATGGACGTAGTGAACATTTACACTTGCAAATCTCAAATGTATATATGTAATGAAGGTGCATTATTCATATCAAAATTATAACAATTAAAAGATTACGAATGAAAAATTCATGAATGACGAAACCTATAACAGGGTGGGAAAGATTTTACTGTGGTACTTCCGTTTATTTAAAGCTCAATTGAGCAAATGGAATATTTGTATTGAATGGAACGGTAGTAAAGGAAACAGCGATCGAGTGAGTGTTTTTATAAGCGGCACGTTTCCTCCATGAAAATAAATTCCATATCGTGAAAAATTAACATGAAAAAGTCTATTCTCTGTTCAATTATAATTGAACAAAAGAAACTAATAAGTAATTTCAAATTGAAAGTCTACACAAGATGTACAATGAAAATTTGACAGTTCATAGGCTCTTTTTGAGTCTCTATAATACTCGAACCACTGGGAACATTACAACTACAGTATGTGCATGGACAACACAAGGAATAATGTGCTTTCTTCTCTCCCGTTTTATTATAACCTCACACCCACTGTGTTGGCCCAAAACAGGGATAACGTCCTGCCGAGATTCTTTCCTTAGTGCTTGAATACTGTACTGGCATACTATTGTTTCTTTTTCAGCTCAATGGTATCATACATTTTGTCAGGATAATCTCAAACTTAACACTGCAGTATAAGAAGATGTATACATGTGATATAAAGAATTATAGACATATTCCACTCTGTCATTTAGAGTAAAAGGGATTAAAAACCAACTACTTGATAAAAATATTACTTTTTAAAATGAAAAACTGAGTTTTATCTGGATATTTTATTACAAATCTTGCATTGTTAAAAAACTCGTTCAAGAGGCTAATAAGGATAGAGGTACTTACAATTACAAAAGTATTTGTTAGTTCTTGTAAATTTTCCAACTTCTTTATACTATTCCTTTGGGTATGCCGAGAGTCATGGAGTTGCTGATTCTCCTACTAATAAACAAATTACGGTACAATAGACGACTTTCCAAACCACTGACCTGGAGATCCGTGAAGGGATTAAACAAAGTACAAACATCAATATTCAGCTTCAAAGTAGAGTGTAGTCAAAATTAAAGGCTTATGCAATACCAGTTATTTTCATTAACCATGCCTGCAATCTCCATCATTTATATCTTTTTGAGAATTGACTAGATTTTTGTTACTTTTTCATTTCTACAACTCGTAATTGGACTAGTCATGCGAAAAAAATCATTTTTGCATACCATCTTTGCACTGTGTTTCTACAATGAGAATGTTTTTAAAATTTTTATTTGACGGAACTTTAGTAAATTGTATTATGCTACTAACTACTTAATACTAACAAGAAACATGGTATCATCTTTGGATTACTTTTTGTTGCTATACTATTTCATTAATTTAAAAAAGGTAAATACAAATTAATTTATATTATATCGAATATAAATGATTTTTTAAATTTATTTTTCAACATATGCACATCTGTATGTTACATCTTTTTTACATTTTTAACATTTGAAGTATTAATTTAACTAATATAAACTAATAACAGCACTTCTACAAAACTGAGATTCCACTCAAACAGAAACACAAATTTAAATACCTTTTTGAGGAGCAAACTCCAAAAGAAATATAATGAACGTTGTGTGGGTTGAATGGCTGAATCAGTGAGTCGGAGTCAAAGGTAAAGCTACTAAACGGAACTCCCGAGACGTCAGAGGCCTGCGTAACCCGGGAGTTTTGTACAGAGGGAACTTCTAAAGAATCGTAATGAACGCAGTATGGTTGAATGGCTGAATCAGTGAGTCGGAGTCAAAGGTAAAGCTACTAAACGGAACTCCTGAGACATCAGAGGCCTGTGTAACGCGGGAGTTTTGTACAGAGGGAACTTCTAAAGAATCGTAATGAACGCAATATGGTTGAATGGCTGAATCAGTGAGTCGGAGTCAAAGGTAAAGCTACTAAACGGAACTCCTGAGACATCAGAGGCCTGAGTAACGCGGGAGTTTTGTACAGAGGGAACTTCTAAAGAATCGTAATGAACGCAATATGGTTGAATGGCTGAATCAGTGAGTCGGAGTCAAAGGTAAAGCTACTAAACGAAACTCCTGAGACATCAGAGGCCTGAGTAACGCGGGAGTTTTGTACAGAGGGAACTTCTAAAGAATCGTAATGAACGCAATATGGTTGAATGGCTGAATCAGTGAGTCGGAGTCAAAGGTAAAGCTACTAAACGGAACTCCTGAGACATCAGAGGCCTGTGTAACGCGGGAGTTTTGTACAGAGGAAACTTCTAAAGAGATTTAATTGGCGACACTTATTCAACAGTTATTGCTTGATTTACAGCACATTTTGTTTCTTTTGAATTTACACGTGAATAACCCTTTAGTATAACAAAACGTACAATGAGTATTCTGAACAATTTTAAATTGATAAATAGTCAGTCGGATAACTTGACAGCCGACAACCGTAGTAAAACGTGAGTAGCAACAGACACGTGCTTAGGCAAATATTCCAAGTCACCCAGACACTTTAAGACATTCAGGACTTGTCAAGTTTGATTGATTATCTCATCCGAAATAACAGTATAACTTTATTTCTTTTCATCACGTAAATGTGTGTGTCAACTGAATTTGAACTGACAATAAATTATAAAATATGTATCCTATAGACTTATTTTATAAAGAACTAGCTGTTACCATCGGCTTCGATTGTTTGCCTTGTGCCACGATTAAGAAAATATATTTAAAAGTGCATATTTATAGTAATTGTAATTTATTCCGGTCTTGGCATATTTGTTCCAAATTTGATACTATTTTTTCGATGTTGTTTTTTTTCGATATAAAGACAACTAAAATGGGTTTTATAATAAACTTTAAATTTTGTAAAAGTTAGATAGTAACTTTGACTTTCATATCTAATTCTTAATATTTGCTAAACAGTGTACAGTTAAAAGTATATTAACAATGACACTATTTACGTGTATTTTCTACACGTACACTAGCTGGAACAGGTACAATAGTTCAATAGCACAATGCAGCTAACTTTCATCTAGCACTGTTCTTTTCGACCGCTTCAAAGACAGTCTTCGGAGTCGAATTCTGCCCATCTCGTGTTTTAGAACGTTTTTAAGGTAGATTTCTAAAGTTCTTATTTTAATCACTGTAATAAAAACACATCGTGAACATTTTACAAACTACAAATCTAAACAAATTTCTAAATACAGTTAAATTAATTAAACTTATGGTTGTGCTATCACAAAAAATGTTTACACGGTACAGTTAATTACATTTGACAGGATCTTTCAATTAATATTTCACAACTTTAGAGACCAAAATGAGATTTTTCGCTATTTTAAAGACCAGTAGAACGTACCCCGAAGTGATTTCCGAAATTATAATAGGCCAACATTCATCCCAGAGACCGTAAGAATGTCCATAGCAAGTTTCAGTGCACTCAAGTTTACGCGAGAAAGCAAAAAAGAAACAAACAACGAAACTTTTTCATTTATAATATTATTAAAGTCAAGATAAAAATTTAACGTTGCATTAACTAAAATGATTAATTGACAGTTTTTATATATACCTCGTGAACTGTAATAGTTAATTCAACCGTCATTCACGTAAGTCGTTAATGAGTGGTAATTAAATAATCGCTAACACTAAAATCATTACTAAGCAAACGGGCGAAATGCACTTTAGAAGCATCCTATGTATTATTAATTAGATATGGCATCGGGATTTACTGAAGGTGAATGCACATTAATAATGTGATTAGTAGTTAGGAGTCACATAACTCAATAGTCAAGTTACTTCCATATAAATGAGAGATTACCAGTAATAAGAATTAATAAAGAACCGGTATAGTTACTTGAGAGTAACCGGTATATATGTACATTACTTGAGAGTTTGAAACCCATCCTCCCTTTTTGAAGAAGACAGCAAATATATTTAAAGCGACACATATCTCGAAAAAAAACCTATACAGTAGATTTCTATTATTTCATTTCTACCAAACACAAATCTTCAAGGCCGATATTCGCTTTAAATTATTTATGACTTAAATATAATATTTTGAAATTAAATGCAATTTCTCATTATTTATAAAAATAATACCTTAATAAACTACATGTCTTCATACAAAAAAAACATATAATTTTCTCCAATCATGTTTTGTGTACGTACTGCGAAAATTTCTCATCTTTTTTATTGTGTGCAATTTATGGTAATTTAATGAGATCTGTCGAAACACTTGGTAATGACAAATATAAACTCAAATTAAAATCGATTGCACCTTCAGAAATACAAATGTTTACTATTTAAAGGCTTCATACGTGTAAACATTTATTAAATTTATAAAATACCACTATCGTGTTAGTAATTTCAATTAATTATAAAAAAACAAACAGTGATTATAAAACTGACCAGAACTTTCGATGGAATTTCTATTCTTTGCAAAAGCTTATTGTGAGAATCCGACTGGGCCTTTTTACTGCCGAAAAACCAATCAGGTCCTCCTAGGAAAATTAAAAACCCGAGCCAAAACTACCAAAGGTGGCATACCGCTCCCTTGCTATTGCCAAGACCAAGGCGACTGTAGAACCATTCTGCTCATTCTGATAGAGTCTCCATCTTCTCTCATGTTCAGCGCAAGCCCATTACTAGACAGCCCCAAAGGATTTATACCTATAAATGCCACAAAAGTGTTGAGGTCATCATATTGGACGCTGAGCTCAAGTCGAGGGCATCAGCTCTTTAGTTCTCAGGGATTCCCTCATGACCAGGAACCCAACTGAGTCACATTGTTTCTACGCGTAATAATAGGTGAATTGGTTACTTAGGATGCTGTTATTTTACGGACATTTACAATAACATGTTAAATCTTAAGACCATATATGCAATTAAACGAATAAATAAATGTATCTCTTCTAAAGTAAATGAACTGAACGAGTAGGCATCGTATCTAAGGGTGTTGTAATAAGATGTGTATGTCCAGAGTTCAGTGTTGTAGAAAACACAGTGAGCAAGTTTGTGGCTTGTACCATTCGTAAGTAACTGTACAAGACAATGCACTAAAGTCAGGCATCCCCAACTTGCCAACTACTGCCGTTAGCGACTCAACGTTCGCCCATTTAAAGTTGTAAACTTGCAATTACGTTAGCACAACAATGGTCAAGTAACTATCTATAAAGTTATTGAAAACATGCTCAGCTTGATTTTGACATGAGTAACGTTCAAAGATGAATTGGAACGTCAAAATATGGTGTAATAATTTATCCTCTGTTGATAATAGACTAGTTTTAATGTTCATTTTAGGGGATTGATTTAATCTGTGAAAATATGGTGTAATAATTTGTCCTCTGTTGGTGATAGGCTTGTTGTAATATTCATTTTATGGGATTATTTTCGTACGAGAACAACATTAATTTTTTGCTCAATTTAACCGCAAACTGATGGAAAATTTTAATAAATTTTGTAAAATAGAGATTAAGTTTTTACACTCAGTTGAATTTCCTACCTCAACACACCTGTTTTTAGTTGTGCATTCATATATTTAAACTAAAGTAAGTTGATGTGTATCATAATTAATATGAAATTTATTAAGAACGAACTAGTTCAAAAAAAGGTATACAAGAACAGTTTCTTTGTGAATTATCCATTCTTGTTACTTCACTGAAGTTATATTTCATCCTGCTAGACTAAATACATAACACGAATGCTAACTAACTATAATCAGATGAATGATCTGACAACGTCGTGTCCTTCTGCTCTTACAGATTTAATTTCTCTTGTTGTTTCATAGCTTACGTATATCTGAAAAATTTACATAAATTACATAATATCGTTTTGATTAACATATAATTATTAAAAGAATCTGTTATAAATAGTAAGTCTTATGTTTTTAAGAGCAAATATCTGGAAGTTATTTAATTGAAAAACATAGGTTTAAGTTAAGTTTGAATTATTCTTGTAGTTAAAAAATAGTATCTAATCTTGTATTTATTTCAAAATAAGCCACCTTTTATGGTTTTATACAAAATCAAAATACTTGTCAAAAAATTTTTACAGAAAAGTATGGAAAAGGTAAACATTAATTATAAATGGTGTAACTGGCAATGCCACAAATTTTATTGAAAAGGAATCACAGGCACAAATTAGCGGCAAAATTTCAATACCAACTCAAAAACATCTGAGAGAGGAGGATTTCTTCATTCTTCAGTAAACAAACAACACTTGGGACAGCCATGAAACAATAAAATGACATTAAACATAATTATATGAGAAAGTGTTCCTTCAAGAGGGATAAGATTTAGGAAAGTTAAAAACTGGGCCGAGACGACTTTGTTGATACCATCTTAATATCACCTGTCCTGGATTGGCAGTAGAAAAAAGGGCGCTGGAAGGAAAGGATTTCCAGGAAGAAAGCAGGAAATATATTTCTGCTTATCTTCCAATCACACTTTTACCTTAAATAGAAAAATAGCATGTAGAACTTATACAGTTACTAATACCTTCGGGATTGATAAATACAATCATTACAGGTAAAGCAATAATAATTGGTACATTTTAATGTACTTATAACAATACTTTTTGACGTATCTACCATTTTTTATGTTAGAAGGATGATCCGCAAGTTAGCATAGTTAGAGTAGTATATCAAATTACAAAAGATCTTTATTAATAAAGTACAATGTCGCAAAGTCAACATCAAAGGTTCGCCCTTAAAAAAATACGCTTGTTAAAATTTAAAACCTTTATAATGTAGGCCCTGTTCTAGATGGTGTAATATTCTTGTCTTAGAAATAGTTCTAAGGTAGTTAGTGACTCTTCAAATCAAATGCAAGACGGTCTAAAAGGTGTTTGGCAAAAAATTAACGTAAGCATGGTTTAAGATGTACACCATTTTAAAAGGTTGTTTAGCAGATATGAATTATATAAAGAAAAACCTGCAATCAGTTATTACAATAGACAGTTTTTACATTTCACTTTATAATGTAGGCCCTGTTCTAGATGGTGTAATATTCTTGTCTTAGAAATAGTCCTAAGGTAGTTAGTGACTCTTCAAATCAAATGGAAGACGGTCTAAAAGGTGTTCGGCAAAGAAAATTAACGTAAGAATAGTTCAAGATGTACACTATTTTAAAAGGTTGTTTAGCAGATATGAATTATATAAAGAAAAACCTGCAATCAGTTATTACAATAGACAGTTTTTACATTTCACTTTATAATGCACATTGCAAATGTTTCAAACTTTAAACCAGCGTAATTCTTTAGAGAGTGAACTTTTAGGTCTGATGTGCGGTATTATAATCTACTAATAAAGCCTTTTAATTTGATGCACTACTCAACATATCATCTCATTTAAGATTTCCTTCAGACTCCTTGCGGGCCATCCCCCTGATATGACAAAAATTGGTGGCTATTACAAAAAGTATATTTATAGGTGCAGTAATAATGTACAGAGTTTATTGCTTTACCTGTAATGGTTCCTGAATTATTATTATCATTAATTACTATTATTAACTCCTTGTGGGAATTTGTTAACAACCTGTATATATACTGACAAGGTACGAGTATATGACACCAGTTGTCGCGAATCAGGCTTCGCGAATTGCAATAACCCTTCAAGTATAACTCATTTCATTATTGTTACTATACGGCATAGTTAAATGTCATGACTGTACTCAGTTTGTTTAACATAATTGTTCTGTTAATTTTCTCGTTACTTTCAAATTACCAATAAGACTAATGTGAAAATATCGCCAAGATTCAGCCTAATCCTACGAAAAGCCATGCACTATCACCGAACTTAGTGTTTATTATATAGAAATAATCTAAATTTCAATTTGTTTGCAAGACATTGTACGGACTGACAGAAAGACATAAGACAGAAATGAAATGTTTCTACTCATTCAAATTATAGGCTTCGCTAACGCTCAGCGAAAACTTACTGCGTAAATTAATTTACTGACGGCATTAAAGCAATCAGTAATATTAAAGGAAAACTCCAAGTCTAAACCTTAAGTGTGTCGAGGTTACGTTCATAATAAGCTTAGAAGTTGGACTTGGAGCCGAATGAGGCGGATGTAATGGAGTAATCAGAGGTCGATTGTTCTCCAGACACGGCCTGCGGCTTGCCTCACACGTGTAGGTAATAGTGCCATGATACGCAATGATTGATCGTCAAAGCTTTAGGGGCTTACAGGAACTCAAAGACGGGTAACACCTATAATTAACGTACATTGAACAATGGAACATTCACTGGCTAAATAATGTAGGTTTACAGAAATATTCCACTAATAACGGTGACGGTAACGGTTGACGGAAAGACAACGCCTTGATAGACGACGAAACAAATGACGTCATCAATGAACACGCTGTCACCTTAAATATGCATTGAACAATGGAACATTCACTGACTAAATAATGTAGGTTTACAGAAATATTCCACTAATAACGGTAACGGTAACGGTTGACGGAAAGACAATGCCTTGATAGATGACCTAATAAATGACGTCATCAATGAACACGCGGTCCCCTTAAATATCCATTGAACAATGAAACATTCACCGACTAAATAATGTAGTGTTATAGTAATATTTCACTAATAACGGTGACGGTAACGGTTGAAGGAAAGACAACGCCTTGATAGACGACGAAACAAATGACGTCATCAATGAACACGCTGTCACCTTAAATATGCATTGAACAATGGAACATTCACTGACTAAATAATGTAGGTTTATACAAATATTCCACTAATAACGGTAACGGTAACGGTTGACGGAAAGACAATGCCTTGATAGATGACCTAATAAATGACGTCATCAATGAACACGCGGTCCCCTTAAATATCCATTGAACAATGAAACATTCACCGACTAAATAATGTAGTGTTATAGTAATATTTCACTAATAACGGTGACGGTAACGGTTGAAGGAAAGACAATGCCTTGATAGAAGACGAAACAAATGACGTCATCAATGAACACGCTGTCCCCTTAAATATCCATTGAACAATGAAACATTCACCGACTAAATAATGTAGCGTTATAGTAATATTTCACTAATAACGGTGACGGTAACGGTTGAAGGAAAGACAATGCCTTGATAGATGACGAAACAAATGACGTCATCAATGAACACGCGGTCCCCTTAAATATCTATTGCCCTACTACATGAGTTCGCAGGCACTTTAATAATATTTAATATGGTTTTTGATATTTTATTAGCCTAATATGCTCATATGAACAAAATTCGCACTAATTAGCATACAAGTACTGCTATTGGACTGCCAGGCTCCTCTTGTCGTATGATTCTTAAGTTTACGTCTCTCATAGGCTATTTATTAGGATTTCAGAAAACTTTTCATTATTTCCTTTGAGTAGCCGAAAGTAAATTTGTGTCAAGAACCTCTACTCATCCCCTCCATATTAAATTATGACATGCTCTCCAGTTCTGTTAAATATATATAACATCTAATTCATATTCGTTGGAGGGCATCCTTTAAGTTGTTATTATTGGGAATACCAAGGTAGAATCTTTATATTCTGAAGATAAACAATATTGTAATAAAACAGTCTTAAGACCGGTCTAGTAACAGTACATGTTTTATACCTATACTGGTGTTTATGTTATTTGACGTTAACAATTTCCAACATACGCCTTTTTGTTAGTATTAAAGATAATAACACATTTTTTCTCTTATCTATACAAACCTATCTACAAAATTTGGTTTCTTAAGCATTACTAGTTTTAGAGATAATAATTTGTTAATAAAAAAATACAAAATAGTGGCTAGCGGCTAAGCAATGTGGAAATTATAAAAAGTTATTTTTCGTTTTTAGCTTAGAACCACACACAGGATCTGAAATTGCGTAGCTAATAGTCAGCGACGCCCTGTATAATATTTTCAGAGTAAAGTTCTTACACCAAAATATAACAATATATCCTATGACCGTGTGCTATACTTATGCTTAATTTATACAAGTATGTTAATATACTTAAACGGTAAATTATGGTTTTAATACTTAGAAAAATAAAACAAGTAATTTTGCGTATTAATGTTATAAAATATAATAAACATTAAACAAAAGGAAATATCATTTATCAAGTTATTTTTTCATTGAAATATTATTAATACTTACAAAACAGTGGGCAAATTTACAATGCACAACTTCAAATTTATAGATGAGTATTAAGTGTTAAATATTAAAAATAACATTTAATTTATCGTGTCGAGTTCGGAGTTAGAAAATCTTTAAACTTAACTGTAGGTAATTTGTTCAGGAAAATTGCTAATTTGGTCTTATAATGTTTTGAAAACCAATATTGCTGAGTGATTGGAGTTACATAACAATGATAATAATTTAAAATGAATTATTTAATTTTTTCAATGAATTTAAAATGTTTCTACATAATAAGGTAGAATCATTTTAAATTATTCTTTTGTAATATAAACAACAAAAGTTATCAATTTTAGGAATTATATTTACAAAACTTATTATGTACTTTATCTTGGATTACGCAAAAAATTTCATTTACACCATAAAGTAATAAAATAAACAGGATATGAATCCAAAACATATCCAAAAGGATATGAAATAATATTTAAAATTTAGGTTTCTTTATTAAATAAAACTTCCACTAACGAGTAATGTCGGGATTCATTCGGAGAGTAGGCTTGCTAATTAAAGAATATTCTTAATTAATCTAAAGATTCGAGGAATGATTTCCGCTTGAGGCAAAGGTATAGCGCGGTCAGACAAACTCTGTCTTGCTTATCAGCGATTGTGGCCAGTCGACTGCGGCACTCACACTAACACTCGTTAATTAAGTCGGTCCAAATTCGGGCTTTGGTTAGCAGAATTATACCGCCTATTATTTGCTATAATATTAGTAACTTTGCTTACTACTGTCGGTAGCATCACTGTGTTTTGTAATAATGGCGTTCACACACGGTCAGTCGTAGGTGCCAAAATAGATGACAATCTGTAAGGTAATGTGCTATCTATTAATAATTATGCTATATGGCGGAGGGACGTGTGAAGATATTACAGAAATTGCCTTACCCTCCACAGGACTGATTACTTATAAATTTATTAGTAATATAGTATTACAACATATATATTTTTATCGTCTCTATACCTAAAATTTATAAAACATCGTATCATAAAGCCAGCAGTAATTGATGCTGCAACTGCCACAAATCTCATAAAAAATGTAATCGTTTACTATAAAAAGTTTTTCATACCTTTTTATGTTTGTAGGTCTAGGACTAAACATTTAGCGGATACACGAAGAAATTATCGGGGTTTCCGAAGCTGAGTACACATAACTATTTATTCTGCAATGAAATCTTGCAATTTTTTAGCCTCTTATAACTTTGAGATTAACGAAATAAATTTTAATTAAAATCTGAAAAAATATAATCTCGTTCTTCGCCAGCAATTAAACCAATTTCGAACGAAGTCGGTTTATGCATAGCACTCATTTATTATTGAAAAATTAAAATTCCGGGAAAGTTATAGTGGATTAATAATTAATTACATAAGTTCTCTCAGTTGCAGACAGGTTAGTTGAAGAGTTTGCTGTGATGGATGCGGCGAGTTAACGATATCAGCAGAATGATGCGGACCTTAGCTACCTCGCCGCGCTCACTCATCTGGCAACTCATCAGATCTCCCAGCTCCGCGAATACATCATCTCTCTACTCCAAGTTGCTTAGTCTTGTACTATTATCTTACTTTGTTGAAGAGTTTGCTGTGATGAATGCGGCGAGATAGCGATATCAGCAGAATGATGCGGACCTTAGCTGCCTCGCCGCGCTCACTCATCTGGCAACTCATCAGATCTCCCAGCTCCGCGAATACATCATCTCTCTACTCCAAGTTGCTTAGTCTTGTACTATTATCGTACTTTGTTGAAGAGTTTGCTGTGATGAATGCGGCGAGATAACGATATCAGCAGAATGATGCGGACCTTAGCTACCTCGCCGCGCTCACTCATCTGGCAACTCATCAGATCTCCCAGCTCCGCGAATACATCATCTCTCTACTCCAAGTTGCTTAGTCTTGTACTATTATCGTACTTTGTTGAAGAGTTTGCTGTGATGAATGCGGCGAGTTAACGATATCAGCAGAATGATGCGGACCTTAGCTACCTCGCCGCGCTCACTCATCTGGCAACTCATCAGATCTCCCAGCTCCGCGAATACATCATCTCTCTACTCCAAGTTGCTTAGTCTTGTACTATTATCGTACTTTGTTGAAGAGTTTGCTGTGATGAATGCGGCGAGATAACGATATCAGCAGAATGATGTGGACCTTAGCTGCCTCGCCGCGCTCACTCATCTGGCAACTCATCAGATCTCCCAGCTCCGCGAATACATCATCTCTCTACTCCAAGTTGCTTAGTCTTGTACTATTATCGTACTTTGTTGAAGCGTTTGCTGTGATGAATGCGGCGAGATAACGATATCAGCAGAATGATGTGGACCTTAGCTGCCTCGCCGCGCTCACTCATCTGGCAACTCATCAAATCTCCCAGCTCCGCGAATACATCATCTCTCTACTCCAAGTTGCTTAGTCTTGTACTATTATCGTACTTTGTTGAAGCGTTTGCTGTGATGAATGCGGCGAGATAACGATATCAGCAGAATGATGCAGACCTTAGCTGCCTCGCCGCGCTCACTCATCTGGCTACTCATCAAATCTCCCAGCTCCGCGAATACATCATCTCTCTACTTCAAGTTGCTTAGTCTTGTACTATTATCTTACTTTGTTGAAGAGTTTGCTGTGATGAATGCGGCGAGATAACGATATCAGCAGAATGATGCGGACCTTAGCTACCTCGCCGCGCTCACTCATCTGGCAACTCATCAGATCTCCCAGCTCCGCGAATACATCATCTCTCTACTTCAAGTTGCTTAGTCTTGTACTATTATCGTACTTTGTTGAAGAGTTTGCTGTGATGAATGCGGCGAGATAACGATATCAGCAGAATGATGCGGACCTTAGCTACCTCGCCGCGCTCACTCATCTGGCAACTCATCAAATCTCCCAGCTCCGCGAATACATCATCTCTCTACTTCAAGTTGCTTAGTATTGTACTATTATCGTACTTTGTTGAAGAGTTTGCTGTGATGAATGCGGCGAGATAACGATATCAGCAGAATGATGCGGACCTTAGCTACCTCGCCGCGCTCACTCATCTGGCAACTCATCAAATCTCCCAGCTCCGCGAATACATCATCTCTCTACTTCAAGTTATTTAGTCTTGCACTATTATCTTACTTTGTTGAGTATCTAATTCCGTAAAACTGTACAAAAATATACAACTATAACCTAAAAACTGTACATATTCCAAAGTAACTGCTATCACTAATAGCAGAGACTTTTTATTGTGTAACGAGGTTTATCCTAGCATTTATATGGAATGCTCGGAATGTAAGGCATGACCATTAGGCCATTATTACATTCCACTCACGAATTAAAAAAACATTTTCATACGTATGCAATGAGACAAATAGTCACTTTATTAGGTAGGGAAGGGTTTCTTTACTAAATCCTAAAGAATATTTGTTATAATTAGTAGATAACGTAAAAAACCTTAAATCCTATCCAGGAAAACTAAAACCTTTTATAAAGTATACCAGAAACTGTTATAATAATTATTATTTAAGACTAAAACCTACGATTTGATAATATTTTAACCTAAAGGAAAATGTCGCAAATCATTGTTTATTTTGAAATTGACACTCTTCATTGTTATAAGTTTCTATTAACTGTGATAAACATTTATTTATACATGATATTAGATCATATTCATTACTTAAAAAACAATTATATGATTATCGAACTGCATAACACAAAGAATATTTCCAATTATATTAAATGTTTACAACTTAAGTTTTAATAATAATCAAAATCCCAGGTTCATATCGATGTTACGTTTTTAGTTTCGTACAGCTAAGGACACAAATAATTCTTTTCGTAATAGTATTGTCACGTTAAATAGCACGGTCTTGTTAGTTTGGTTTGTGATTGTATCGATGAGCTTCATATTTGATACAGTATGGTACTGCACAGGATCTTTGCAAACATATTTGATACAGTATGGTACTGCACAGGATCTTTGCAAACATATTTGATACAGTATGGTACTGCACAGGATCTTTGCAAACATATTTGATACAGTATGGTACTGCACAGGATCTTTGCAAACATATTTGATACAGTATGGTACTGCACAAAATCTTTGCACACATATTTGATACAGTATGGTACTGCACAGGATCTTTGCAAACATATTTGATACAGTATGGTACTGCACAGGATCTTTGCAAACATATTTGATACAGTATGGTACTGCACCTGATCTTTGCACACATATTTGATACAGTATGGTACTGCACGGGATCTTTGCAAACATATTTGATACAGTATGGTACTGCACAGGATCTTTGCACACATATTTGATACAGTATGGTACTGCACATGATCTTTGCAAACATATTTGATACAGTATGGTACTGCACAGGATCTTTGCAAACATATTTGATACAGTATGGTACTGCACAGGATCTTTGCACACATATTTGATACACTATGGTACTGCACATGATCTTTGCACACATATTTGATACAGTATGGTACTGCACAGGATCTTTGCAAACATATTTGATACAGTATGGTACTGCACAGGATCTTTGGACACATATTTGATACAGTATGGTACTGCACAGGATCTTTGCACACATATTTGATACAGTATGGTATTTCTGTTTATGAATGCGTAAATTTAGCAACTACTAAATGAAATTCTTCACTCAAAACGTGGTAATCTATGGATTATGAATGGATCAAACAAATATTCATATATTGCAAGAAATAGTATTAATTTTTAACAGTTAAAACTTAAAGAAACCTGAGATTAAGTCGTACATATACAATATGATATCACGTACGAATCCCATTTTTATATCAGTGGTTTCTTCAAATTCACTCTAGACCTACTGCGACTATCAGAGTTGCACAATTAATACAAATGAGTGGATATATTACAACAGTAATATACATACACGTATATTACGTCTAAATATGAAACTTAGAAATATTCCTCATACATCGTTCGTATACAGAACTAAATGTAAACAAGTAACCTGAGTAAATATTTGTGTTGTTGTAAATACAGTGACTGTTACGTTTTTGGTTACGTAAGAACTGATAATTTATGACAAATTTTATTTAGACAAAAATGTGTGTTAATTTTAGTCCGACTGAGGAAAATAAAGTCGATGAGTTTGTTATTAACTAATATTCATCTATAAAGCAACACATTTCCTCAGCCCATTTATTGCAGAATCCAGGCTGATTAATAGACATGCTGATGATCTCGGTGCTGATACAAGAGGATGAGAGTTCCGGTCTCTGATAGCAGCGTTTCCGGCCCTATCACACACCGGCCTTGATTAATGACGAAACAGCGAGACAGCTTGGTAAATTAGGCTTCGTTGAGAAATGAACGAGTTATTCTTGTAATTGTTGGCTTAGAATGAAACTGGGAATAATTCATTACACCTCTTTTGTACACATTCAGGAGGAATCGTTAAATAACAATTCCACCATAGGAAATACAGTTTGAATAATATGATTTACACAAGGAAGATAATTTGCTTCATAGATAACAAAGTAGAGGGGTCAACAATATATTTGTTGTACAATTTTATTTAAAAACCGCGATTAAAATAAAGTAGCAAAGGGATTGCATTAAATTTTTAAGTGGAAAATATTGTCTTATAAATTAAATGTATAACGCTTTAATACAACTACTCTAAATATAGGAAAACTGTCTGTGACATAAATGCATTAAAAATATGGAATTTATGAAATATTTTAAAAAGGTCCAAATTAAAACACGTAAAGTTACCGCTTGTTCGCGACTTAAAACTTCAGGAATCGATTTGTTTTTTTTTTACCTGTGCAAAATTCTAATTTCTTGAAGAAAAATACAAACAACGTCATAATAAAACTGCGATGTATGCGGTTAATTTTTTCACTTTCATATCGTCACCAATGGCTTATAAAGGCTCCGACATTGCTTTAATGAAATTATGTAATTATAAAGTAAAAATTAAGGTAAAAAACGCCTTATTTTGCCAGGCGAAGTTAGATCTTAGGAGCTCTCTCTAACACTTGATCTGGGGACTAACGGCTTAAAGGTGACATGCGAACCACCACCAACGGCCGGGCTGCTTGCAAGGACAGGATCGCTCAGCGGTCACCCATACAAGCAGCAGCCACGCTCGACTTTTCTCGCGATAACCGCTTCACCCAGTATATTGCGCCATTGGTTGTTTCATGGTTGTAGAAACGCACCAGCTATCCTCAGTACTGTACGTTAGTAGCACCAATCCTAACGGCAGAAATGTGAGTTACTTATTTATGTGTCGATCATCCCAGGTCTAAAGCATGATTTTATACTTTAATACATACGTTTCCCTTAGTTGAAACGAAGAGTTGTATTCCCCTGAACTAATGTCTAGATTAAAACTATTAGGTTTACAATATTATGATGCATTTTAGTTTATCACACCTTGGTAAAAATACAATGAAAAGTATTCTTTAAGTATCAAAGTAAAGGAGTCGTGGTTATGTGGAAAGAATACCGATCACTACAGATAGACAATAGATATTACAGTCTTTGACTAAAAATCCCTCAGGCTGGACAAAATTAACAAAGTATGATAGTAAAAGTTGTTTAATTTTTTTATCTGTATTATGAACAAACAACGTTCGTAATTTATGTTCTTTATCATACGTTGTTTCAAAATGATTGGAAAATAATTTTTTAATAAAAATATGTAAAATGCTATACCTATTTCTGCATATTGCAGTAATGGACGAGACATTAATAAATACTGTTAAATAAATGATTCATCCAAGCTTCCACAAAATTAAACGAATAAGTTAAATGCTATGCTTAACATCAAAAGGCAGTTAATTATTAATCTAATGTTAGGTATTCCTAGATATGAGGGAGTTCCAAATTGTCACTAGAGGAAACTACAGAAGATATACGGAATGACTCCTGACCATCTAACCCATATAAGGGAGTGCGATAAGTTATGGTAGGGTGCGATATAAGAAATGCTCTTCTCTTCCCTGAAACCTTTCAAACCCATTATTCTCTTTACCATCCCTTAACAGTATTCTATAAACCTCTTTAGTGTTATGACTGTTGACACCACACCAATTTACAAAATAACCTTTAAATACAATATTTACATGATTCAACTAAGATGAAAAACTTTAGTATTAACACTATTTATAAATGAATAACGCAATATGGTCCAAATCTAAGTAATAGAAACAGACTGAGATGCAGTCAAGATATACTACAATACATCTAAATCTAAGTAAAAAAGAAACATAAAACACTATAAATAACAATTTATAGTAAAATAAAAAAACAAACAACGATCATTAATTATGAACTACAACAATTCAACATGTAATATAATTTTCAAAGTATCAATAACAGTAGACTTCCTATGATATACAACAACAATAATGAATCCCAAAGAAAACAACTATTTAACAACTACTATCCCATGCAAGGATAAAGGGAAAAATAAGTTAATATACATATAAGATGTGAAAACAATATTATCGATGATGGTATTGGTAGTTTGTAACAAATATGTAATGTTATGGACTGAAAACAAATACGCCTATTAAATAATTTTTCAGTTTGACGTGCGATAAGTTGAATGAAGAAGTAGTTAAACAAATTAATTTAACATTCGAGCGGAGTTGTGAAAGCAGAAGAAAGGGAGAGCAAGCGATTACTGAGAGATATGGACGGAGTAGAGCTCTGTAATTAGCGAGCCAAAGGCCGTTTAATTGATATCACCTGTGATGGCGTGCTCGTCTGATATATTGTACGGAGAATCTTCTTACCTCGATCTGTAGAAAGCTAGCGACGACTGAGACAAATAGAGAGAGGTGAGCTCTGTCATTAGACAGGCAAAGGCCGTTTATTTGATATCACCTGTGATGGCGCGCTTGTCTGATATATTGTACGGAGAATCTTCTTACCTCAAACTGTATAAAGCTAGCAACGACTGAGACAAATAGAGAGAGTTGAGCTCTGTCAATAGATAGCCAAAGGCCGGTTAATTGATATCACCTGTGATGGCGTGCTCGTCTGATTTATTGTACGGAGAATCTTCTTACCTCGAACTGTAGAAAGCTAGCAATGACTGAGACAAATAGAGAGAGTTGAGCTCTGTCGTTAGCGAGCCAAAGGCCGTTTATTTGATATCACCTGTGATGGCGCGCTCGTCTGATATATTGTACGGAGAATCTTCTTACCTCGAACTGTATAAAGCTAGCAACGACTGAGACAAATAGAGAGAGTTGAGCTCTGTCGTTAGCGAGCCAAAGGCCGTTTATTTGATATCACCTGTGATGGCGTGCTCGTCTGATATATTGTACGGAGAATCTTCTTACCTCGAACTGTAGAAAGCTAGCGACGACTGAGACAAATAGAGAGAGTTGAGCTCTGTCGTTAGCGAGCCAAAGGCCGTTTATTTGATATCACCTGTGATGGCGTGCTCGTCTGATATATTGTACGGAGAATCTTCTTACCTCGAACTGTATAAAGCTAGCAACGACTGAGACAAATAGAGAGAGTTGAGCTCTGTCAATAGATAGCCAAAGGCCGGTTAATTGATATCACCTGTGATGGCGTGCTCGTCTGATTTATTGTACGGAGAATCTTCTTACCTCGAACTGTAGAAAGCTAGCGACGACTGAGACAAATAGAGAGAGTTGAGCTCTGTCATTAGACAGGCAAAGGCCGTTTATTTGATATCACCTGTGATGGCGCGCTCGTCTGATATATTGTACGGAGAATCTTCTTACCTCGAACTGTATAAAGCTAGCAACGACTAAGACAAATAGAGAGAGTTGAGCTCTGTCGTTAGCGAGCCAAAGGCCGTTTATTTGATATCACCTGTGATGGCGTGCTCGTCTGATATATTGTACGGAGAATCTTCTTACCTCGAACTGTATGTAAAGCTAGCGACGACTGAGACAAATAGAGAGAGTTGAGCTCTGTCGTTAGCGAGCCAAAGGCCGTTTATTTGATATCACCTGTGATGGCGTGCTCGTCTGATATATTGTACGGAGAATTTTCCTACCACGACCTTTAGAAAGCCAGCAACGACTGAGATATATGGCAGAGTTGAGCTCTGTCACTAAACAGCCAAAGGCCGTCTGTGATGGACCTCTTTTCTGATAAACTGTAGGGAGAGCCGTTAACAGAGTTGTGGTACTTAATTAGAAAGCTGAAAATTGATAAACTGCAAGGATAATAATTCTCACAATGTCTTTTATATGGCAAGTATTAATACTGTCGCAAATCTTTGAAGTAGTATAGTCGACCCATAATATTGAAATTTTAGAGAGTTAGAAGGACACTCTCAAACTCTGTTCGTGAAAGGAAGAATCATGACTTTGTACAAACCGAATAGCAGACACAATAGTTGTGTATGCTATTAGTATCCTCTAGCCGATAATTATTATCGACCGGAGGATACTAAATGTGCATTACTATGCCATACAATATTCAATACCAAACAATGTAGCATCTAATTAGCTCTTGCATTATTACGAAATGAGGCAGCCTAATCATATTTAATTACTAACAACATAGTCCGTTAATATGAACACACACACAAAAGTAATTATATAATATTAGCCAGTGTATCACAATTGCAGATTTTAATATGCAGGTATTTTCACCGTTACTATTAACCTGGCTATAAGGAACTGAGGAAGCGTTCTATTGCAGTCCAATAACTTAGAGCAGGACCCGAGGCTAATACGAGTTGCAAGGGGCTGCTAGTTGGCGTCTTGACTGGCAAGTCCAACATCCGCAAACTTGGCTACAAGTCGTTACTTTCAAGTACTTATCCAAGGACTTACAATACGTTCAGTTAGATAGCCAAAAGATGTTTTATTTAGTAAACATGTTTGAAATTGATCAAATGAACACCAATAAAAAAGACTATGTTAAGGATTTCTGTAGTAATTTTTTTTTATCTTGTGTTCAACTATTTCTTGAAAAATAAATTTAATTAACACGTATAAATAGAAAACTGTTTCTATACTTCCATTAATCACAATTCTCCTTGGTGAGTTAAACAATATTGTCGACTTTTTCCATTGGGCTGGAACACATTAAGACAGCATACACTTTGTGATCATAATGTTTGGTATTGTATAATGGGATCTTCTACTATATAACCTACGTTAACCCAGAGTTGCCATACACTCATTGATCATTAGGTTTAGTATTGTATAAAGAGAACTTCTACTATATAACCTACGTTACCCCAGAGTTGCCATACACTCATTGATCATTAGGTTTAGTATTGTATAAAGGGAACTTCTACTATATAACCTACGTTACCCCAGAGTTGCCATACACTCATTGATCATTAGGTTTAGAATTATATAATGGGAACTTCTACTCTATATATAACGTTATCCCAGAGTTGGCATATACTATGTAATAATAAGATTAGGTGTTGTAGAATGGGAACTTCTACTCTATAAGTAACGTTATCCCAGAGTTGGCATATACTACGTAATAATAAGGTTTGGTGTTGTAGAATGGGAACTTCTACTCTATAAGTAACGTTAACCCAGAGTTGGCATATACTATGTAATAATAAGGTTAGGCGTTGTAGAATGGGAACTTCGACTCTATAAGTAACGTTATCCCAGAGTTGGAATATACTATGTAATAATAAGGTTTGGTATTGTATAATGGGAACTTCTACACTATAAGTAACTTTATCCCAGAGTTGGCATATACTATGTAATAATAAGGTTTGGTATTGTATAATGGGAACTTCTACGCTATAAGTAACGTTATCCCAGAGTTGGCATATACTATGTAATAATAAGGTTTGGTATTGTATAATGGGAACTTCTACACTATAAGTAACTTTATCCCAGAGTTGGCATATACTATGTAATAATAAGGTTTGGTATTGTATAATGGGAACTTCTACGCTATAAGTAACGTTATCCCAGAGTTGGCATATACTATGTAATAATAAGGTTTGGTATTGTATAATGGGAACTTCTACACTATAAGTAACTTTATCCCAGAGTTGGCATATACTATGTAATAATAAGGTTTGGTATTGTATAATGGGAACTTCTACGCTATAAGTAACGTTATCCCAGAGTTGGCATATACTATGTAATAATAAGGTTTGGTATTGTATAATGGGAACTTATACTCTATAAGTAACGTTATCTCAGAGTTGGCATATACTATGTAATAATTAGGTTAGGTGTTGTAGAACGGGAACTTCTACTCTATAAGTAACGTTATCCCAGAGTTGGCATATACTATGTAATAATAAGGTTTGGTGTTGTAGAATGGGAACTTCTACTCTATAAGTAACGTTATCCCAGAGTTGGCATATACTATGTAATAATAAGGTTTGGTGTTGTAGAATGGGAACTTCTACTCTATAAGTAACGTTATCCCAGAGTTGGCATATACTATGTAATAATAAGGTTTGGTGTTGTAGAATGGGAACTTCTACTCTATAAGTAACGTTATCCCAGAGTTGGCATATACTATGTAATAATAAGGTTTGGTATTGTATAATGGGAACTTCTACTCTATAAGTAACGTTATCCCAGAGTTGGCATATACTATGTAATAATAAGGTTTGGTGTTGTATAATGGGTTATCCCAGAGTTGGCATATACTATGTAATAATAAGGTTTGGTATTGTATAATGGGAACTTCTACTCTATAAGTATCGTTATCCCAGAGTTGGCATATACTATGTAATAATAAGGTTAGGTGTTGTAGAATGGGAACTTCTACTCTATAAGTAACGTTATCCCAGAGTTGGCATATACTATGTAATAATAAGGTTTGGTGTTGTATAATGGGAACTTCTACTGTAAGTTACGTTATCATAGAGTTGGCATAAGAAAATAAATAAAATATGCTTTATTTACCTGGTAAAGTTACGGCTAAAAAGCCTTCTCCAACACTTGACCTAGGGTGCGACGGCTTTAATGCAACTCCCCCAACATCAGCAATGGCTGGGCCGCAGTTCCACAGACAGGGAGACATCAGCGGCCACCCTTAGCGGAAATGGTTGACGTTATACCGGTGTAAACCGTGATCAGAAGCTTTTTTTAAACAAAATAGGAACTTCTTCTGTACAGTTAGGTTTCCCACAGTTTGGGTGTATTGTGATTTCAGAAACATTGAAGAAACATTTGTTTCAGTATCGACATTTCAAAAGGTTGGACTGTTTGCCGCAATATTATGAAAACTTATGCAAAACGTCTTCACACTTCACTGGATAGCTGCTTCGAAACTTTTTTTATTGTCTGGGTGTCTCTGATCTCAAAACATTGCTGAGTCCGAACATCTTCGTCGAAGATTTTTTTTGTCTTTGCACACGTGGACTGCAGATTCCAAAAGTCAAGTCTGTGATAGTGTCTGATATCAGACGATGCCCTGATCGAAATGGACCTAAACTTAACATTGGCAATTAATTTATCATTCAAATTCGGTACAAAAGTTTCATAGATATACCTATTTATCTATTAAATTACTCTTTCAATAGATAATATTAATAGAAGCTAGCAGCAGACAATTTATACTTTCCTGGCACTTATTACTCTAAAACTTCCATTTCATGACGCGTTTTAAACCCATCTCGCTAAATGTTTAAGGCTTAAATTTATTTATATCTATCTCTCAGTAAAATTTAGGATGCAATACGGTTGTAATGTAATATCAATGAATATGATTTGTTTTCTTCAACATTAGGCAGTATCCTGAAGGTAAAATAATACTTGACGGGTGGCGGCAGCGTACAGAAACTATTTATCCTGTGATAAGGAGTTATAGGGCGGCCATTAAGCACAGCGAGGCCACGGCCATTTAATTGAAATTTTACCTGCAATGTTCTCAGTAAAATGTAGGATACAATATGGTTTTAATGTAATGTCAATGAATATGGTTTTTTCTTCAACATTAGGCAATACCCTGAAGGTAAAATAATACTTGACGGGTGGCGGCAGCGTACAGAAGCTATTTATCCTGTGACAAGGAGTTATAGGGCGGCCATTAAGCGCAGCGAGGCTACGGCCATTTAATTGACATTACCTGCAATGGCAGTCTTGATATACGGCGCACCATGCGTCATTCTTAAACAGACAACTGACCCAGGCTAGTATCTCACAACTCATAAATAACCAGCCAATCAGTGGAATAATGTACGAGTATAAGAACACTCTTTCGATTAAATATTGAGTATACGAAAATTATTATTTTATTTAAAATTACAAGTTAATTTGAAGTATGTGTCCATACAACTTTGTTCAGTTTGGCTACTTGGAAAAATTTGCCGACCAGTCCGAATCCCCCATCTTGGTCTTATTATGGTATTTTTAGTACTAATACATCACGTGACACAATTTTCAATTAACTTGTTATTCACGTTTCGGATTTTAATAGTTCAAACCGTGCTTAATATAATTTGTATATATTAATATATTTATAATTATATATATAATTTCAAACTAGTAGTTTACCATTCAGATTACAGTTATTATTAGTCGTTGTTTGTGAAGGATTAGATTTGTCTCAGGAACCTTTAAACTTGTAAGTAACTGGATAATCTAAATGTGGGAGGGGAATTTTAATTTGTTTGTAGCATAACATACTTTATAACTCCTTGAACGTCATTTGAGACTATCTTTTGAAATTTTCTATGTATTTAATATATAGACTTAAATTCTTCATGGCGGATTCTGAAACTCAACCTGGATAAAGATCGCCATACTTCTTAAAGGACGTCTGTCCATGTCTTCCTTGATATTAAAATCAGAAACCAACAACGTGAACAGTTGTGTTTTTGCAATTATTAAATACTTAATGTTTGTCTAAAAAAAATCTTAATTAATTTAATAAATTTTTATGGACTAGACTACCGTATTTTACATTCTAATAAGCGATAGGAATCATTGTTTACAAAATAATTATCGCTTAACTAATTGGCCATCTTGTTCGACGTTAACAAGAAAAGCAAAATATAGCTTGACAATAACTTATAACGAAGAGCTGAACTCAACGTAAAAGCAAGTTTCTTCTCAATTTTAGTAAAGTTTGTTCTTAAGACTTCCTTACAATTATCTTTATAATTCAATCTTGTGAACTGAAACAAAAAGTTGGTACTTCTTCCCTTGCTTTCAACATGAAATGGAGAGTAAAAAACAATATCAATAACACGTTTTAATACAGAACCCGTTTTTAAACCTTTTAAACAGTTTTTAAAGGCAGTTTTTAAACAGAAAGTAAAGCAAAAACAAGAGAATACATAGGTTTAATTTGTAATCAGATGTTTTTATTGACCTTTTTACAAGATATTTTGGGCCAAAAACATTACGATAGTTGTCAATTTAGCTCCAATTCACCTTCCTCTTAGTGCAGCTCTGGAATCTGACGCTGTCTCAGACTTGACTCCCGGAATCTGGAGTCATATTCATCTGAGGGGATCCAAACGTAAAAGCAAGTTTCTTCTCAATTTTAGTAAAGTTTGTTCTTAAGACTTCCTTACAATTATCTTTATAATTCAATCTTGTGAACTGAAACAAAAAGTTGGTACTTCTTCCCTTGCTTTCAACATGAAATGGAGAGTAAAAAACAATATCAATAACACGTTTTAATACAGAACCCATTTTTAAACCTTTTTAAACAGTTTTTAAACAGAAAGTAAAGCAAAAACAAGAGAATACATAGGTTTAATTTGTAATCAGATGTTTTTATTGACCTTTTTACAAGATATTTTGGGCCAAAAACATTACGATAGTTGTCAATTTAGCTCCAATTCACCTTCCTCTTAGTGCAGCTCTGGAATCTGACGCTGTCTCAGACTTGACTCCTGGAATCTGGAGTCATATTCATCTGAGGGGATCCAAATATCTCTGGAGTCTAGGTGTCTCTGATGTCGAAACAATGTAAGGAGTTCGCTTTGAGCTGTTTCGTCGCCAACTTCTTTTCATCTTTTCAGACGAACACGACTCTACGCTCCAGGAGTCAGGTCTGAGACAACGTCAGATTCCGGACATTGTACCAAGAGGAAGGTGAACTGGAGCTAAAATCAACATCCACATTGAATCAACCCTTCCTAGCACAGCTACATTAGAATAATCTCTCAGTCTGTAGCACCACCTTTATATCTGGGAACAATGGCGTTTTTGGCACCGTGTAAATATTCTAAGACCGACTGAATCCTCGCAGCTACCTTGTTCTCTGTGACGTTGTAGGAGCCATCAGGGTACGAACCCAGATGCTACTGCGGCTTCTAACATGGCTCAGAGGATGTTCAATAATTTAAAGTGAGTAAACTTTCGTCACATCGAATTAACTTTTAGCTTTGGTTGAAATTCATCAACCACAAGACTATACAAAGGTAGTTGTATACAAAACTACGTGAGTGTGAAGCACACGTGTCTTGTCTTGAAATGCGCTTAAAAACTGTTCTCGGTTATGTTTTTTCCATAGAGCTTCTGCGCCAAACTGGGTTGAAAACTATTCAAATCACAAGACTCTACAATGGTTGCGTAGAGAAAGGTGTTGAGACTTGAGAGTTTTATTGGCCTAAAAGGATATAGGAATGGATATGTTTTCTTTCCACAAAGAAAACATAGGTTAATAATGCAATTAATTTAGATTAATAACTGATACCTACAGCTGCAATCCTTCCAACTGTTGTTCACTGTATTAAGGGCTGTTGGAACATGAAGCCATTGGCCCAAAACAGACCCCATATTAACAGTTGTAGACTGTATGTCGTGAACTCGCAATACATGCCACCTGAACAGTAATCAACAGAGGTACTGGCCAGAACTACTGATTGATGTTGAATGGCCGCTCGTGCGGTGATTGGTTTATCAATAATACCAAGCTTTGGTCTCTGACCTACCGCAACAGTTAGAACTCAGCCTCGGGGAAATCAACAAGTCAACGTTGGCCGTTCCCTCTACCCTCGCAGGACTATTACTACTGTAACTATCTCGAGTATAGTGTATAGTTCTGTGGCAGTGATTTGTTATGCGGTGATTGGTTTATCAATAATACCGAGCTTTGGTCTCTGACCTACCGCAACAGTTAGCACTCAGCCTCGGGGAAATCAACAAGTCAACGTTGGCCGTTCCTCTACCCTCGCAGGACTATTACTACTGTAACTATCTCGAGTATAGTGTATAGTTCTGTGGCAGTGATTTGTTATGCGGTGATTGGTTTATCAATAATACCGAGCTTTGGTCTCTGACCTACCGTAACAGTTAGAACTCAGCCTCGGGGAAATCAACAAGTCAACGTTGGCCGTTCCTCTACCCTCGCAGTACTATTACTACTGTAACTATCTCGAGTATAGTGTATAGTTCTGTGGCAGTGATTTGTTATGCGGTGATTGGTTTATCAATAATACCAAGCTTTGGTCTCTGACCTACCGCAACAGTTAGCACTCAGCCTCGGGGAAATCAACAAGTCAACGTTGGCCGTTCCTCTACCCTCGCAGTACTATTACTACTGTAACTATCTCGAGTATAGTGTATAGTTCTGTGGCAGTGATTTGTTATGCGGTGATTGGTTTATCAATAATACCGAGCTTTGGTCTCTGACCTACCGTAACAGTTAGAACTCAGCCTCGGGGAAATCAACAAGTCAACGTTGGCCGTTCCTCTACCCTCGCAGGACTATTACTACTGTAACTATCTCGAGTATAGTGTATAGTTCTGTGGCAGTGATTTGTTATGCGGTGATTGGTTTATCAATAATACCGAGCTTTGGTCTCTGACCTACCGTAACAGTTAGAACTCAGCCTCGGGGAAATCAACAAGTCAACGTTGGCCGTTCCTCTACCCTCGCAGGACTATTACTACTGTAACTATCTCGAGTATAGTGTATAGTTCTGTGGCAGTGATTTGTTATGCGGTGATTGGTTTATCAATAATACCGAGCTTTGGTCTCTGACCTACCGCAACAGTTAGAACTCAGCCTCGGGGAAATCAACAAGTCAACGTTGGCCGTTCCTCTACCCTCGCAGTACTATTACTACTGTAACTATCTCGAGTATAGTGTATAGTTCTGTGGCAGTGATTTGTTATGCGGTGATTGGTTTATCAATAATACCAAGCTTTGGTCTCTGACCTACCGTAACAGTTAGAACTCAGCCTCGGGGAAATCAACAAGTCAACGTTGGCCGTTCCTCTACCCTCGCAGGACTATTACTACTGTAACTATCTCGAGTATAGTGTATAGTTCTGTGGCAGTGATTTGTTATGCGGTGATTGGTTTATCAATAATACCGAGCTTTGGTCTCTGACCTACCGTAACAGTTAGAACTCAGCCTCGGGGAAATCAACAAGTCAACGTTGGCCGTTCCTCTACCCTCGCAGGACTATTACTACTGTAACTATCTCGAGTATAGTGTTATAGTTCTGTGGCAGTGATTTGTTATGCGGTGATTGGTTTATCAATAATACCGAGCTTTGGTCTCTGACCTACCGTAACAGTTAGAACTCAGCCTCGGGGAAATCAACAAGTCAACGTTGGCCGTTCCTCTACCCTCGCAGGACTATTACTACTGTAACTATCTCGAGTATAGTGTATAGTTCTGTGGCAGTGATTTGTTATGCGGTGATTGGTTTATCAATAATACCGAGCCTTTGGTCTCTGACCTACCGTAACAGTTAGAACTCAGCCTCGGGGAAATCAACAAGTCAACGTTGGCCGTTCCTCTACCCTCGCAGGACTATTACTACTGTAACTATCTCGAGTATAGTGTATAGTTCTGTGGCAGTGATTTGTTATGCGGTGATTAGTTTATCAATAATACCGAGCTTTGGTCTCTGACCTACCGTAACAGTTAGAACTCAGCCTCGGGGAAATCAACAAGTCAACGTTGGCCGTTCCTCTACCCTCGCTAGTACTATTACTACTGTAACTAATCTCGAGTATAGTGTATAGTTCTGTGGCAGTGATTTGTTATGCGGTGATTGGTTTATCAATAATACCAAGCTTTGGTCTCTGACCTACCGCAACAGTTAGAACTCAGCCTCGGGGAAATCAACAAGTCAAACGTTGGCCGTTCCTCTACCCTCGCAGTACTATTACTACTGTAACTATCTCGAGTATAGTGTATAGTTCTGTGGCAGTGATTTGTTATGCGGTGATTGGTTTATCAATAATACCAAGCTTTGGTCTCTGACCTACCGCAACAGTTAGAACTCAGCCTCGGGGAAATCAACAAGTCAAACGTTGGCCGTTCCCTCTACCCTCGCAGGACTATTACTACTGTAACTATCTCGAGTATAGTGTATAGTTCTGTGGCAGTGATTTGTTATGCGGTGATTGGTTTATCAATAATACCAAGCTTTGGTCTCTGACCTACCGCAAACAGTTAGCACTCAGCCTCGGGGGGGAAATCAACAAGTCAACGTTGGCCGTTCCTCTACCCTCGCAGTACTATTACTACTGTAAAACTATCTCGAGTATAGTGTATAGTTCTGTGGCAGTGATTTGTTATGCGGTGATTGGTTTATCAATAATACCGAGCTTTGGTCTCTGACCTAGCGCGCAAACAGTTAGAACTCAGCCTCGGGGAAATCAACAAGTCAACGTTGGCCGTTCCCTCTACCCTCGCAGTACTATTACTACTGTAACTATCTCGAGTATAGTGTATAGTTCTGTGGCAGTGATTTGTTATGCGGTGATTGGTTTATCAATAATACCAAGCTTTGGTCTCTGACCTACCGCAAACAGTTAGAACTCAGCCTCGGGAAATCAACAAGTCAACGTTGGCCGTTCCCTCTACCCTCGCAGGACTATTACTACTGTAACTATCTCGAGTATAGTGTATAGTTCTGTGGCAGTGATTTGTTATGCGGTGATTGGTTTATCAATAATACCGAGCTTTGGTCTCTGACCTACCGTAACAGTTAGAACTCAGCCTCGGGGAAATCAACAAGTTCAACGTTGGCCGTTTCCTCTACCCTCGCAGGACTATTACTACTGTAACTATCTCGAGTATAGTGTACTAGTTCTGTGGCAGTGATTTGTTATTGCGGTGATTGGTTTATCAATAATACCGAGCTTTGGTCTCTGACCTACCGTAACAGTTAGAACTCAGCCTCAGGGAAATCAACAAGTCAACGTTGGCCGTTCCTCTACCCTCGCAGGACTATTACTACTGTAACTATCTCGAGTATAGTGTATGTTCTGTGGCAGTGATTTGTTTATGCGGTGATTAGTTATCAATAATACCGAGCTTTGGTCTCTGACCTACCGTAACAGTTAGAACTCAGCCTCGGGGAAATCAACAAGTCAACGTTGGCCGTTCCTCTACCCTCGCAGTACTATTACTACTGTAACTATCTCGAGTATAGTGTATAGTTCTGTGGCAGTGATTTGTTATGCGGTGATTGGTTTATTTAATAATACCAAGCTTTGGTCTCTGACCTACCGCAACAGTTAGAACTCAGCCTCGGGGAAATCAACAAGTCAACGTTGGCCGTTCCTCTACCCTCGCAGTACTATTACTACTGTAACTATCTCGAGTATAGTGTATAGTTCGTGTGGCAGTGATTTGTTATGCGGTGATTGGTTTATCAATAATACCAAGCTTTGGTCTCTGACTCTACCGCAACAGTTAGAACTCAGCCTCGGGGAAATCAACAAGTCAACGTTGGCCGTTCCCTCTACCCTCGCAGGACTATTACTACTGTAAAACTATCTCGAGTATAGTGTATAGTTCTGTGGCAGTGATTTGTTATGCGGTGATTGGTTTATCAATAATACCAAGCTTTGGTCTCTGACCTACCGCAACAGTTAGCACTCAGCCTCGGGGAAATCAACAAGTCAACGTTGGCCGTTCCTCTACCCTCGCAGTACTATTACTACTGTAACTATCTCGAGTATAGTGTATAGTTCTGTGGCAGTGATTTGTTATGCGGTGATTGGTTTATCAATAATACCGAGCTTTGGTCTCTGACCTAGCGCAACAGTTAGAACTCAGCCTCGGGGAAATCAACAAGTCAACGTTGGCCGTTCCCTCTACCCTCGCAGTACTATTACTACTGTAACTATCTCGAGTATAGTGTATAGTTCTGTGGCAGTGATTTGTTATGCGGTGATTGGTTTATCAATAATACCAAGCTTTGGTCTCTGACCTACCGCAACAGTTAGAACTCAGCCTCGGGGAAATCAACAAGTCAACGTTGGCCGTTCCCTCTACCCTCGCAGGACTATTACTACTGTAACTATCTCGAGTATAGTGTATAGTTCTGTGGCAGTGATTTGTTATGCGGTGATTGGTTTATCAATAATACCAAGCTTTGGTCTCTGACCTACCGCAACAGTTAGCACTCAGCCTCGGGGAAATCAACAAGTCAACGTTGGCCGTTCCTCTACCCTCGCAGGACTATTACTACTGTAACTATCTCGAGTATAGTGTATAGTTCTGTGGCAGTGATTTGTTATGCGGTGATTGGTTTATCAATAATACCGAGCTTTGGTCTCTGACCTACCGCAACAGTTAGCACTCAGCCTCGGGGAAATCAACAAGTCAACGTTGGCCGTTCCTCTACCCTCGCAGGACTATTACTACTGTAACTATCTCGAGTATAGTGTATAGTTCTGTGGCAGTGATTTGTTATGCGGTGATTGGTTTATCAATAATACCGAGCTTTGGTCTCTGACCTACCGTAACAGTTAGAACTCAGCCTCGGGGAAATCAACAAGTCAACGTTGGCCGTTCCTCTACCCTCGCAGGACTATTACTACTGTAACTATCTCGAGTATAGTGTATAGTTCTGTGGCAGTGATTTGTTATGCGGTGATTGGTTTATCAATAATACCGAGCTTTGGTCTCTGACCTACCGCAACAGTTAGAACTCAGCCTCGGGGAAATCAACAAGTCAACGTTGGCCGTTCCCTCTACCCTCGCAGGACTATTACTACTGTAACTATCTCGAGTATAGTGTATAGTTCTGTGGCAGTGATTTGTTATGCGGTGATTGGTTTATCAATAATACCAAGCTTTGGTCTCTGACCTACCGCAACAGTTAGAACTCAGCCTCGGGGAAATCAACAAGTCAACGTTGGCCGTTCCCTCTACCCTCGCAGGACTATTACTACTGTAACTATCTCGAGTGTAGTATATGGTTCAGTGCCAGTGATTTGTTCCGTCTAATGTGCTTTACTGGGCAGTTTGTAACTTCGTTTGTAAGTGTTATTTTCTACATTCTAACATTCTACAAATTATAAAAGATTTTATAAGCAGTATTGATATCAGTTTGCCGAATAGCCTGTTAAAAAAGTCATCAATTTTTATGAAGATTATAACAACGGTTTTACTTTACAAACTGAATCTATCTGTGAACTTTGATGTCAAACTTTAGGAATGTATCAATAAACATAGGCAATAGTTTGTATCTTATTTTCTTTTATTGACGGAGTAAACGAAAAAATGTTTGTCTATGTCCCCGGAACTGTATAATTAACTAAAATATGGTACTATACCTTGTAAAAACAGTTCCAAATGTTGTAGGTTCCACTACACGGGACCAAAGTTCCATCATCATATGGCTAAAAAAGGTTAAAATTCTTCCACACGGAATTTTAAAAAGTTAAAAAAACACAAATACACAGATATCGACAAAAAACCAAATTCTTATACACTTTTGTTGCAAAATATGTTGTGGGCGGGGAAACTACAACATTTGGTACTGTAGTAAAATGAGAAAATGAGTTTGTTCTGATTCTGAACATCACTACTTGAGTAGGTTTACTTTTATTTTAAGAAATATTAACGTTTATTATAAACACTAACAAGACACCCCGAATACAAAGTGTTTTATATAAGGAGTTTCAAATCGATTCTGAGACAATGAATTAGCCACAAATTCAAAGTATGAGAACAGTTTTAAAAAGTTCCCGATTTTTAAAATATAGGGTCTGCAAAAATACGTAGCTGAAGGTAGAGTTTGCCGCAAAACACAAAAATACGAAACCGCGGGCACAGCTAGCGTGCATGCTGCAGAGTAAAAACTGCTTTGCATGGTCACCAAATTAAAAAATGTGAATAAATAATTTTTTTTTTAATATAATGGAAACAGGGTTTTAGACCGTTCTATTTGATTGGTCGGTTAGTGCAAACACACAGGTGTTGTGACCTTTATTCTTGAGTTCGGTTTTAATAATGTATTTTCTTTTAATTAGATCCTTGTTTTAGAAAGGATGTGCATGAAGTTGATACACAACATAATTATTGTGATTCCTGTGACTTATGCGTGTAACAACGCTATACTCGTAGTGTGATTTGTTTGTTGTAATCTAGACTACAGTTGTATTCGTTAGTTATCCACCTGTCCACAGGTGTTATCTTCCAAGATATCCGATTGCATATTTCGATAGGAAGTGTTACTGATGTTTGCAGCACAAATGAATTATAGTAACAAGACTTAAATATATGTCAATAAAAACAAAGTATAACTGCATTCTTTCTTTATGTTTTAATGTCATAAATCAAATCTAATAATATAAGGGAATATTTAAAAAATTACATAGATCGATAGAGTCAGTTCAATGTTATTGCAATGTTTAAAACGCTTATAAGCATATCCCTATGTAGAATTGAAAGAAACTGTAAAATAAATAAAGATCTGTTCAAATAAATCTAAATAAGCTCTTCTTTAGGATATTTCAATTATCAAGCGATGACTTTACCTGTAACTTTAACATCACTAAACGAGTGATGACATTCCAGCGATATTGCCTAAAGCCGTTAAGTATAACTACCTACAACGTTTGCAAACAAGGACTGTCGGTAAACAGCTGACCTTTGATTGGGCAATGATTGATTGACGCTTAACTGAAACTGACGCTAACGATGATGATTGTTTCATCAATTAAGCGATGACTTTCACATCACTAAACGAGTGATGATATTTCAGCGATACTGCCTAAAGCCGTTAAGTATAACCACCTACAGCGTTTGCATACAAGGACTGTCGGTAAACAGCTGACCTTTGATTGGGCAATGATTGATTGACGCTTAACTGAAACTGACGCTAACGATGATGATTGTTTCATCAATTAAGCGATGACTTTCACATCACTAAACGGGTGATGACATTCCAGCGATACTGCCTAAAGCCGTTAAGTATAACCACCTACAGCGTTTGCATACAAGGACTGTCGGTAAACAGCTGACCTTTGATTGGGCAATGATTGATTGACGCTTAACTGAAACTGACGCTAACGATGATGATTGTTTCATCAATTAAGCGATGACTTTCACATCACTAAACGAGTGATGATATTTCAGCGATACTGCCTAAAGCCGTTAAGTATAACCACCTACAGCGTTTGCATACAAGGACTGTCGGTAAACAGCTGACCTTTGATTGGGCAATGATTGATTGACGCTTAACTGAAACTGACGCTAACGATGATGATTGTTTCATCAATTAAGCGATGACTTTCACATCACTAAACGAGTGATGATATTTCAGCGATACTGCCTAAAGCCGTTAAGTATAACCACCTACAGCGTTTACGTACAAGGACTATCGGTGAAACAGCTGACCTTTGATTGGGCAATGATTGATTGACGCTTAACTGAAACTGACGCTAACGATGATGATTGTTTCATCAATTAAGCGATGACTTTCACATCACTAAACGAGTGATGATATTTCAGCGATACTGCCTAAAGCCGTTAAGTATAACCACCTACAGCGTTTACATACAAGGACTATCGGTGAAACAGCTGACCTTTGATTGGGCATTGATTGATTGACGCTTAACTGAAACTGACGCTAACGATGATGATTGTTTCAGCAATAATTTCCTTGTGCCGACTTCACTGTTCCTCATCAGATTGTGAATTGAATTTGCGGCGCTCTGTGTCCGCAGTGAAATAATCTCTTCCAGTTTTTGGCATAATGCAGTAAACCAAATACTTAGAGGTAGGTTAATTAGGAGCTATGATACGCTGTTGATCAATGTAATTTGATGTCGCCCAGACAGATTAGCGATTATATGACGTCCCACTTAATATGTAGGCACGAGTACTACACAAATGACCAATTGTTAATCATACTGTAGAGTTTGAAGAGTAATATTGGAAAGAAATATGTATTTCATCTCATAAGTATTCCCTAAACTTTTTAATAAAGTATGTACACGATAACCACCGATACCGACTTTGGGAGTGCCGATGGCCAAGCGGTCTAAGTCGTTGGAGTTTGGGTCTGTGTTAGAGATAACGCAGGTTCAAATCCTGTCTGTGACCATTGCACTTTTTATCAGTACCATTGACCTTGTACTGTATCGACTCTCCCCCTTATTCTGTTTGATAAGATCATCGCACAGGCCAGTGGCCCATGAGGGCGGACAGAATAAGGCTTAAAAGGGGATCGGCCTCTCCTTTTTATAAAAAGAAACCGAATCTCACCACCCTAAAGACTACTGGACAGTTAGCAAAATTGTACTTTTATGGTAGGAAAGCAGTAATCGATTCGCAAATATTTTAAATTCAGAAGCAAAGAAAAAGAAACAAATACTCGGTATAGATTGATTGCGACGGCAATTACACTGCGCAAACAGTCAAACAGATTCTCAGACAGAATAAAATATCATCTTTACCCGTGAGAATGGGTAACTAGCCATCATTTCCATTAGGGTAAGAAGATTCTAGGAAATACTCATTGTATTAAGGCTTAGCAACTAGCAAACGCTTTTACAAACATAATTCCCGCAACACAGCAAGGCAATACAGTAGCTGTTAATAATTTGCAAAGATTCATATCGATTCTTTGCTTTTAATTATCACCCGCCATTTCATAAGATTTAGTTAATGACGCGTTACACATGTTGTTACAACGCGGATTAATTACTCTGGTAGCCAAACATAAATAGGCTGATATAATCTATACTGTACTTAGATAAACTATTTAATTCAGATTAAATATTCTGGTTTTAAGTACTATTATTTTGTTTATTCCTTCTCTAAATATTATCATCATCGTTATTGGCAACAATAAATCAATTAATGTTTTATCGTTTTGAATACGTATGTAAATGCAAGGGTTTTAGGGCTTAAGGCTCTTTAGCAAAACTCCAAAGCTAAAAGGAGAAAAATTGACAAAATATAGAATTTTTATATTTGTCTTAATACGTAAAACTTAAAGCACTAAATAGAGAGTATTTTGTAAGCAAATCCACATTCATTTCATTTCATGAAATTTTTCAATTTGAGTAACATAAAAACTAAAAACAAAATACAATAAGTGATAGTTTTTGAAAATTTTCATTCTCTTATACATAAAACGTTTGTATAGAAATTTTAGAACTAAATGAAAATACCTTTGGACTCAGAAAACATCAGAATGTCACAGGACCACAAGCTAAGCGAAGAGAAGGAATGCGGAAGTGGTTGCCAAACAAAGCAAACGTACGTTACGGGATATAACAACACAGCAGGCTGGGGTCTGGATCTTTAACACGTCCAAGCTGAGCGAAGAGAAGGAATGCGGTAGTGGTTGCCAAACAAAGCATACGTACGTTACGGGATATAACAACACAGCGGGCTGGGGTCTGGATCTTTAACACGTCCAAGCTGAGCGAAGAGAAGGAATGCGGTAGTGGTTGCCAAACAAAGCATACGCACGTTACGGGATATAACAACACAGCGGGCTGGGGTCTGGATCTTTAAAACGTCCAAGCTGAGCGAAGAGAAGGAATGCGGTAGTGGTTGCCAAACAAAGCATACGCACGTTACGGGATATAACAACACAGCGGGCTGGGGTCTGGATCTTTAACACGTCCAAGCTGAGCGAAGAGAAGGAATGCGGTAGTGGTTGCCAAACAAAGCATACGAACGTTACGGGATATAACAACACAGCGGGATGGGGTCTGGATCTTTAACACGTCCAAGCTGAGCGAAGAGAAGGAATGCGGTAGTGGTTGCCAAACAAAGCATACGCACGTTACGGGATATAACAACACAGCGGGCTGGGGTCTGGATCTTTAACACGTCCAAGCTGAGCGAAGAGAAGGAATGTGGTAGTGGTTGCCAAACAAAGCATACGCACGTTACGGGATATAACAACACAGCGGGCTGGGGTCTGGATCTTTAACACGTCCAAGCTGAGCGAAGAGAAGGAATGTGGAAGTGGTTGCCAAACAAAGCAAACGTACGTTACGGGATATAACAACACAGCAGGCTGGGGTCTGGATCTTTAATACGTCCAAGCTGAGCGAAGAGAAGGAATGCGGAAGTGGTTGGCTAACAACACAAAATAACGCAAACACGTTACGGGATAACAACACAGCAGACGTCCAAGCTGAGCAAAGGTACGTTACGCAGCTGAGCGCATACGTACGTTACGGGATTGGATCTTGGGCTAAGCATACGTACACGTTCCAAGCTGAGCGAAGAGATGGAATGCGGTAGTGGTTGCCAAACAAAGCATACGTACGTTACGGGATAATACAAAACAGCGGGCTGGGGTCTGGATCTTTAACACGTCCAAGCTGAGCGAAGAGAAGGAATGCGGAAGTGGTTGCCAAACAAAGCATACGTACGTTACGGGATATAACAACACAGCGGGCTGGGGTCTGGATCTTTAACACGTCCATGCTGAGCGAAGAGATGGAATGCAGTAGTGGTTGCCAAACAAAGCATACGCACGTTACGGGATATTACAACACAGCGGGCTGGGGTCTGCATCTTTAACATGCAAGGAACTTGATCTTATTAAAAAGTCACGACTTTTACGATTGCTGTATGAATATGATAAGGTTTACTTAAATCTTTATGTAATTTATTGCGAGAAATTAAACTAGGAAACCAACATGTTAAATTGCGAGTAAAATACAAACTACATTATATAATGTGCTCTAAATAAGAACATGAGAATGCAAAATACAAGTTTGCGCATATGATTTGAGCACAATATTCGAAAAAAAAAACTTTCTCGGTAGGAATGCTTCCATTTTTTTAATAAGCACAACCAGCTATCTGAAAACCAGTTTGGCTTCCAGAAGGGTAAGTCGACAATAGACGCAGTTGTACGTCTAGTCGATATGGTTTTAGAGGAGCTAGAGCGTCGGGACCCTACATTGGGTGTGTTTCTAGACTTATCGAAATCATTCGACTGCGTTAACCATGTTACAATGCTTGATAAAACTTTAATTTCATGGCATCCGAGGCGTGCATCTCCAGTGACTCAGATAATTTTTAAGTCACAGAACTCAAATTGTCCAGATCTCGAATAAGTCATCTGAACCAATTCACCTGAGCTATGGTGTCCCACGGAACTTAATCCTTAGTCCAATTCTCTTCCTGATCTATGTCAATGACGTAGGTTCATCACTTCTGCACGGAAACTTGTGCAGTATGTTGATGACATGACTCTCTGTTTCACTAGTAAATCAAAATTGAATCTTGAATAGCATAGTTTTGTTGAGATCAACAACTGCATTAATTTCAACAGCCTCAATCTTAAGACAAATTCTGCAAAATACAATTTTCTAAATTTTGCTTTGCCATCAGTAGACAGGCATGACGAGCCAGTTGTTATGTTGGCTGATACAGTGCTGGAAGAAGTCTACTGCTCGAAATTCCTGGGAATATATCTAGATCGAGAGTTGACTTGGAATAATCACATCGATCACGTTTGCTCCAAATTGGCCTCATACATTTATGTTTAGAGGTTTCTAGCCAAATACTGTCCTATTGAGGTTCTGATGTTAGCGCATTATGGCTTGATTTACCCCCATCTCACTTACGGGTTGGTGTTGTGGGGAGCTTGTGCAAACAATCAATTTATTAGAGTGTTTGAATATGCAAAAACAAGCGATCCGCATTATCGCTCGGTTGAAATTTAGAGCCATGCAAGGAAGCCTTCAAAAACTTACAACTGTTGACGCTGACCAGTCTCTACATCTTGGAAACAACGCTCTGTTTTGTAAGTCTAAATGTGCCATGACGAATGACCGAGACATACATGCGTATGAAACTAGAGGCAGAAGATAACTGACGAACTGGTAGACACAGAACGGTGGTTTATGAACGCTGGCCTTCACAGGCAGGTGTTCTTCGTCAACAAATTACCATATTCAATAAAAAACACTCCAACACTCAAGATGTTAAAAACTCGTTAGAAACGCTTTTTAGTGTCACACACATTTTATAATGTAGACGAGACCACCAATTAAAAAGACTGACTGAATACGTCGCCGGAAGTGGGAATCATTGGCAAATTAATTGATGTATGTAAATTAAAAAATTGTATGTTTGAATGAGATCTCTTGTGAGGTGAATGACAAAATTTTAGCAAGTAAAAAGTTGACTTTTGCCAAGTATTGTAGTGTTTTCTGGCAATAAACATCTGATTTGATTTTGATTTGAACTATCACATACCAATGTATTCTCTCAATAGGAACGGGAAACAGCTCTTACATTGACAACTCCAAATTTGCACAAGGAATAATGAGTTAAACACACACAACAGTGTGGCACGACGAGACACAACTTGCTAAATGAGCTTCAATATCCCTGGAGTATTTGAATCTATGGCTGTGGCGTGTGCAAGTATAATACAAATTACTGATGCGTTCTATATAACTGTTACATTGCAACGTGTTCCCTCAATAAGAACGTGAAACAGTTAAATACAAGATGGCACAATTAATAATAAATTACACACATAACGACGAGACAATCCTTGCTAAATGAGCTTCGACAACTCTAGAGTACTTGGATATGCGATTGAGTGCGCCGTACGCTGAGGTACAATTATTGTGTCTCGCTAGTGTGTAGTGTGTGAGTCTTGGGGAACCGTATATTGTTTTCTATATAGCAGTCACATAATATTGTGTTCCCTCAATGTATGTGTAGAATTGGCAATCCTTGATGTCTCTACATTTACTCGAACTAGACAGTTAATGTGTAGATGGCTGGTAAAAACTGTTGAAGACAAAATCGCTAAGAAATATGAGGAGGCCATAGAATCATAGAATTAGTAGTAAGTTGATTGAGATCATTTAACTCAAAGTATGCGATTAAAGGTTTAACAATATGTACATATACATTTAAACACTCTTTTTTAATGTTTAGTCAAAATTGTATATCGTTTTATTCCAATAGAGAAAGCAACTAAAATGCTGGGTAAAATTTGGTGCTATGAAAAGAGAGATTTGTTTGGTGACAATGGTAACATGAGTATACGTATAGAGTATGCAAATATTATTAATTATGAATATTTCCGAAATATAGTATTGTTCTGAAGTACACAAGTACTGTGCTTACAAGGTATCCTGGTTAATATCTGCATACACAGTTAGTGGTGAAAGACAGATTTGGTGACAATAGTAACATGAGTATACATATAGAGTATACAAATATTATTAATTATGAATATCTCCGAAGTATAGTATTGTTCTGAAGTACACAAGTACTGTGCTTACAAGGTATCCTGGTTAATATCTGCATACACAGTTAGTGGTGAAAGACAGATTTGGTGACAATGGTAACATGAGTATACATATAGAGTATACAAATATTATTAATTATGAATATTTCCGAAATATAGTATTGTTCTGAAGTACACAAGTACTGTGCTTACAAGGTATCCTGGTTAATATCTGCATACACAGTTAGTGGTGAAAGACAGATTTGGTGACAATGGTAACATGAGTATACATATAGAGTATACAAATGAATATCCGAAATATAGTATTGTTCTGAAGTACATACTGTGCTTACAAGGTATCCTGGTTAATATCTGCATACACAGTTAGTGGTGATAGACAGATTTGGTGACAACGGTAAAATGAGTATACATATAGAGTATACAAATATTATTAATTATGAATATTTCCGAAATATAGTATTGTTCTGAAGTACACAAGTACTGTGCTTACAAGGTATCCTGGTTAATATCTGCATACACAGTTAGTGGTGAAAGACAGATTTGGTGACAATGGTAACATGAGTATACATATAGAGTATACAAATATTATTAATTATGAATATCTCCGAAGTATAGTATTGTTCTGAAGTACACAAGTACTGTGCTTACAAGGTATCCTGGTTAATATCTGCATACACAGTTAGTGGTGAAAGACAGATTTGGTGACAATGGTAACATGAGTATACATATAGAGTATACAAATATTATTAATTATGAATATCTCCGAAGTATAGTATTGTTCTGAAGTACACAAGTACTGTGCTTACAAGGTATCCTGGTTAATATCTGCATACACAGTTAGTGGTGAAAGACAGATTTGGTGACAATGGTAACATGAGTATACATATAGAGTATACAAATATTATTAATTATGAATATCTCCGAAGTATAGTATTGTTCTGAAGTACACAAGTACTGTGCTTACAAGGTATCCTGGTTAATATCTGCATACACAGTTAGTGGTGAAAGACAGATTTGGTGACAATGGTAACATGAGTATACATATTATAGAGTATACAAATATTATTAATTATGAATATTTCCGAAATATAGTATTGTTCTGAAGTACACAAGTACTGTGCTTACAAGGTATCCTGGTTAATATCTGCATACACAGTTAGTGGTGAAAGACAGATTTGGTGACAATGGTAACATGAGTATACATATAGAGTATGCAAATATTATTAATTATGAATATCTCCGAAGTATAGTATTGTTCTGAAGTACACAAGTACTGTGCTTACAAGGTATCCTGGTTAATATCTGCATACACAGTTAGTGGTGAAAGACAGATTTGGTGACAATGGTAACATGAGTATACATATAGAGTATACAAATATTATTAATTATGAATATCTCCGAAGTATAGTATTGTTCTGAAGTACACAAGTACTGTGCTTACAAGGTATCCTGGTTAATATCTGCATACACAGTTAGTGGTGAAAGACAGATTTGGTGACAACGGTAACATGAGTATACATATAGAGTATACAAATATTATTAATTATGAATATCTCCGAAGTATGTTATGGTTTTGAACTAGTAAAGTACTGTGCTTACAAGGTATCCTGGTTAATATCTGCATACACAGTTAGTGGTGAAAGACAGATTTGGTGACAACGGTAACATGAGTATACATATAGAGTATACAAATATTATTAATTATGAATATCTCCGAAGTATGTTATGGTTTTGAACTAGTAAAGTACTGTGCTTACAAGGTATCCTGGTTAATATCTGCATACACAGTTAGTGGTGAAAGACAGATTTGGTGACAATGGTAACATGAGTATACATATAGAGTATACAAATATTATTAATTATGAATATCTCCGAAGTATGTTATGGTTTTGAACTAGTAAAGTACTGTGCTTTCAAGGTATATCGCTTTAAGGTCGGGACACACATAACCGCACCGTGCCCGACACGTGAGGTACGTACACCATGCTACGTACATGTCCGTACGTAGTCCGAGCGCAACAATCTCATTGTTTAGACAAGACCATATTTCTTTTGGACTTACAAGTGACAGATACTTAAGAAGTATTCAGAAGATTAAGTATTGCTTTAGATGAATAATGTTAATTTTATTGTTGTTATTTGTATTAATCATTGTGGTGAATGAAACATTGCAATGTTGTAGTAAAGTTTGGTACAATCATTTGGTACAAATGTGTAAATAACATTATCTTGGTTTTATTTGTTATCCCTAATATTCTTGTTCATTGAGTTTTCATCACAGTGAATTTCGGTCTAATACACTACGTAAACGGTATATTTGGTATTTTGTGTATTAAACCCAAGAGCTTATAGTTTGAGGCCAGAGTTTGCCATGTTGCATGCCTTTTTATAGTTATAATTTGTAAAAATACTAAATATTTGTAAACATATATACTGGAGAATATGTTTTTTTCTTCCTCGACAATCTTATTCTAAATAAAATATTTTTATTTTTACTTTATTGTAGTGAAAAAAATATAAAATAAAAATGTTATAGAAACATTCTACATATGACCCATACAAAATACCGGAATAACTTATCAAGTACTTCAATACATCCGAGATAAATTATCAAGTCAAATCAAATCAATCAAATCGTTTACATTGCAGTTGACAATATACATTGCATTAGCAAACGTCCAATTTTCATGTCTAAATTTTTTCCATTCATCCCAAATCAAGGCCACATTTAAACTTACAACATTCAAACATTCACTCCCCATTCATTCCATGCCAATTACGCCCACTTTCGGCGCTGGAGTCAGTTTCCTCATCGGCGTGGTCGCCCAGTTGAAATGCCAGAAACTCATCAACATCTGTAGAAAGCGTTTGACGCCAGGCGCAGGAGTTTGATACGAGTTTTTAAACACGTGCACTATCCAACAGCCCCTCTCAACTTGGGACGTTTGAGGCATTTTTATTTTGTGTTATGGGAAATCTGTTTATAAAATGAACACCTGCCTGCGAAGGCAAATGTTCATAAACCACCGTTCTGTGCATTCCCGAACGGTAGTTATCTCTGCCTCTTGTCTCATATTCATGTATGTCTCGGTCACCCCCCTCCTGGTTAAGGCACATTTAGACAAACAATATAAGGTTGTGTTTTCTAAGATGTAGAGACATGGCAAAGTTAACAGTTGCAAATTTTTAAACGCTGTTCCTGCACGACTCTCTGAAGTTTAAATTAGCGATAATGCGAAATTGCTTTTTTTTGTATATTTGAAAGCTCTCATAAAATGGTTGTTTGCACAGGCTCCCCACAAAACGATTCCATACGAAAGGTGGGGATAAATTAGCCCGTAGTAAACCGCGTAATCAGTACCCTGACTGGGCAGTATTTTGCCAAAGATCTTAAGACATAAACTCCTGAGGATAATTTGGCACAAACATAATCAATGTGATTTTTCCATGTCAACCCTTGATCAAGGTGTATTCCAAGGAACTTTGAAGAATAGACTTCTTCCAATAATGTATCTGCAACCATAACAGCAGCAGGACCTCTATTCAATATCTATAGAGCGTATTGAAAAGTTTAGGAAATTTGATTTTGATGAGTTTATTTGAAGATTGAGGGCTATTGAAATGTTGGACACAATTGTTAAGGTCAACAAAAGTCTGTATTTCTAAATTTTGTTTTGTACCTCCTCTAAAAACAGAGAGTCGTGTCATCTACGTACTTGCACAAGCTTTCCATGCAGTAGTGATGATTCAATGTCATTAACATATATCAGGAAAAGAATTGGACTGAGTAATTGATCCCTGAGGAACTCATATCTCAGTGCAGTCGGTTTTGAAATTTGATTCGAAATTTGGACGACCTGTGTTCTATGGTTTAGGAATGAACTAATCCATAAAAGTGGCACGCCTCGAATGCCGTGGGTGGGATTCTAATTTGTCAAGCAGTGTTTTGTGGTCAACACAGTCAAATGCTTTTGAAAGGTCAATAAATACACTTAATGTGTGATTATGACCTTCAATTCCCTCTACAACCATATCGACAAGTATTCACTATAGCGTCAATTGTCGACTTTCCCCTTTCTGAAACCAAATTGGTCCGTCTGAAGTTGGTTGTGTTTGTTTAAAAAATTTAGCATTCTTGACAAAAAAAGTTTTTCGAATATTTTGCTCAATACAGGCAAAATAGAGACAGGCCGATAGTTATTTACTGAATTTGGGGTTATCTTTCTTATGAATTGGATTGCACTTTTGCCAATTTTGTGAGGAGAGAGGGAAAGACTCCTGTTAGAAACGATAGAATTAACTAATTTGGTCAGTTGGCTTCACTATATGCTTTGAGCATTTTTTTATGAGCACATTGACATAAAATTAATGTCATTAGACCTTTTTGTTGGAAGTTGTTGAAGTATTTGATTAATCTCTTCCTCAAACACAGGAGCCAAGCACCAATGAGGTTGCTGGGCTCTGTAAACGCCTGGGGTTTTCCCTGTGGAAGTGATGAACGAGGATATCTCGCCACCAGCAAGAGATGCAAAAAATATCTATTAAACTCGCTAGCGACCCTCTGAGGCATCAACACTCACAAGTCTATCCCCCTATTTGATTATTGTTCGCGACTTTTGTTGTTTATAATGTCCCAGACAGTTTTGGTAATATTTTCGGAAAAAAGAATTAATTTAGAAAACATCATATGCTTTCGCAGCACTGATGATTACTTTCCTATAAGTTCTTTTTGTAAGCTCGAAAAAAGGCTTTAAATTGTTCGTTGGTCGTGGTTCTATTGATTTCTGAAAAAAATTAAGTTTTTCCCCTTGAAACAAGGATGCCTTTTGTAATCCTCACGTATTTTTGCGGTCTTTTTTGTACCGATTTTAACTGTTTTAGTAGGACACCAGGTGTTGAAATGGAAATTTAAATATTCATTAAAAGTTTTAAACTGCTGTTCTACCGGTTGTATCGAATTTAGAAAATCCCATTTTTCTTTAGAAAGGGAGGCGTTGAGAGAGCAATATTTCCAGGCCTTGTGTCTCTAATTGTTTTGGGAATTTTCGGTTCTTTTTTGAATAGTTTACCTCTGATAATAGCCTCTTGGCCAGTAGTGGTCAGAGAATGCTGTATTGACCACAGTCACACTGCGACATCAGAGATATTAGTAATAATGTTGTCTATAGCCGATTGAGTATTAGTGGTTACTCTCGTTGGAGATTTCACCAACAGTTCAAGATCAAATGATCTTAGCAAATCGACTAAACGCTTGGTGTTAGATGGGTGATTGTTTGTTTAGTGCATCAACATTAAATCACCCATCAGAATGTAATTTTTTTGTTTACCCATGTCTGTAAGTAAAGCTTCTAAACTATAAAAGAAAAACGTCTTCGTTTCCTCCAGGAGACCTGTATATGCCTACGACGGACTAATTTTGATTTGTTTGTTTCTACATAACTTCAATACATCCGAGATAAATTATCAATTAATTTCAATACATCCGAGATAAATTATCAAGTAACTTCAATACATCCGAGATAAATTATCAAGTATCACTTCTCAAATACATCCGAGATAAATTATCAAGTAACTTCATATTCATCCGGAGATAAATTAATCAAGTAACTTTTAATACATCGAGATAAATTATCAAGTAACTTCAATACATCCGAGATAATTATCAAGTAACTTCAATACATCCGAGATAAATTATCAAGTAACTTCAAACATCCGAGATAAATTATCAAGTAACTTCAATACATCCGAGATAAAATTATCAAGTAACTTCAATACATCCGAGATAAATTATCAAGTAACTTCAATACATCCGAGATAAATTATCAAGTAACTTCAATACATCCGAGATAAATTATCAAGTAACTTCAATACATCCGAGATAAATTATCAAGTAACTTCAATACATCCGAGATAAATTATCAAGTAACTTCAATACATCCGAGATAACTTATCAAGTAACTTCAATACTTCAATACATCCAAGATAAATAGAATTTTGCGCAAATACTCGTAAGTACATGTTTGTTATTTCTTAATTAATGAAAACTTTTTATACATTTTAAATAATTCGAATTTAGTTGTTTAAATCAAATAATTCAAATTTGCTGTTAAGTTAGCACAATAAGAAAATATGACTAGTTTACTCTAAATGTACAAAAATGTACGCGAACGCAGGATATAGAGTTGGTAGGCTATACTAAATAATTCAATAAAATAGAACGTTTAGACTACTTAAATAGTTTTAAAAAGAAGAATGCAACAGTAACCAACATAGAATTATATTTCAAAATAATATTTTATATTCTATTATTATAAATTATATTATAATTATATTCTATTCAAATTTATACTTTTCCAACTCCTCATTTTCCGTAATCTTCTTCCAAACATTCTCATTATACTCTACATTCTGATATTTTTCACTCAATTGATCATAAAAAACAGAAAACTTCCGTACTTCTTCGATAAGTGTTATATATCCATGACTGATGCCGCTCGTAGACCGTACACGTCAAAATTCAAACTTCAACTTTCGGTGACGATGCGGGCATGGTGCGGGCACGACGGTCTGGTGTCGGTGCGGGCATGGTGCGGGCACGACGGTCTGGTGACGATGCGGGCATGGTGCGGGCACGACGGTCTGGTGTCGGTGCGGACATGGTGCGGACACGACGGTCTGGTGTCGGTGCGGACATGGTGCGGACACGACGGTCTGGTGTCGGTGCGGACATGGTGCGGGCACGACGGTCTGGTGTCGGTGCGGACATGGTGCGGGCACGACGGTCTGGTGTCGGTGCGGACATGGTGCGGGCACGACGGTCTGGTGTCGGTGCGGACATGGTGCGGGCACGACGGTCTGGTGTCGGTGCGGACATGGTGCGGGCACGACGGACTGGTGTCGGTGCGGACATGGTGCGGGCACGACGGTCTGGTGTCGGTGCGGACATGGTGCGGGCACGACGGTCTGGTGTCGGTGCGGACAAGTGTGGAATCCCGTGTTCGATACCCGAGAAGAATAATCAAAATTTTGTAATGGGTTTTGACATTTTTATACTCTACTGTGAAACCTTACCCGCTGTAGCGCAGGGGTAAGACTATGGCTCTGCAACCGAGGGTCACGTGTTCGATTCCCGAGAAGAATAATCAAAATTTTGTAAGGGGATTTTGACAGTTTTCCTTTAAAAATGGAAGTGTTTAAATAGGAGTAGAAACAACCCCATTAAGGAAAACTCATATCTGTAAAATTAATAAGAATAATACTCTTGTAGTACTGTACGGACAAGACAGATCAAATAGGCATTTTTACTACTTGTACCAATTTATTCGTGTGCACACATTTTCAAATTTCGCGAATGTGCAAAGCAGAATGGAACATTTAAATCTTACGAAATAAATTATAGGAAAATTATGAATAAATTTAACAATTTTAATCCTTTATCCATCTTATGAAAGAAAACACTTTAATCCGAAAAGCTTCGTTACTAGCCCAACTGGTCTCCAAATACAGCATTGCAACCGTTAACTTATATCTTCATTATTTACTGATCTGTTTATGACATAGGTGTCAAAATGGTTAAAATTATATTTGGGAACTTTCATTACTCTAGTAAAATTGTAATAATCTTTTTACTTTCTACTGCGTTAAGCTTTAAAATTACAACCATTCCCCATCTTTAAAAGTTACATTATAATATCATAATTTTAGACTATAAAAAAATAATAGTATACTGTTTGAGCTTAATATCAGTACTAATTTAAAAAAAAAGGGGCCACAGAAAACGTTAAACAAAAACACATGGACCAATGCTCTTGGTCCGTGACACAATATCCTAAAGTTTGTATAGAGAGTTTGATTACTTCTACCATCCAAACGGATTGCAAATTCAGGTCGACGTGTGTGCGTGCGTGTAAAATAAACATTTAAGTAACATTTTCGATGAAAACCTCACAACTAATTACTATATTTCAATTAAATGGGAAATTCATAACTACGAATCGATTTTGCTGTTTGTGCGTGAATGTTCTTGTAGATAGGATGATCCTTGTCAGTCGTGTCTGTGTGATATTAACCACCAAAGGCTGGTGTACCCAGCACCCACCAACTGCCTGTCCATCACACGTTAACTGCTTCTTACTAACTGCCTGTGCGCGTGAATGTTCTTGTAGATAGGATAATCCTTGTCAGTCGCGTCGGGGTGATATTAACCACCAAAGGCTGGTGTACCCAGCACCCCCCACCTGCCTGTCCATCACCAATACCTGCTTCTTACTAACTGCCTGTGCCCGTGAATGTTCTTGTAGATAGGATAATCCTTGTCAGTCGTGTCGGGGTGATATTAACCACCAAAGGCTGGTGTACCCAGCACCCACCACCTGCCTGTCCATCATACGTTACCTGCATCTTACTAACTGCCTGTGCGCGTGAATGTTCTTGTAGATAGGATAATCATTGTTAGTCGTGTCGGGGTGATATTAACCACCAAACGCTGGTGTATCCAGCACCCAGCACCTGCCTGTCCATCACACGTTAACTGCTTCTTACTAACTGCCTGTGCGCGTGAATGTTCTTGTAAATAGGATAATCCTTGTCAGTCGTGTTGGGGTGATATTAACCACCAAAGGCTGGTGTACCAGCACCCACCACCTGCCTGTCCATCACACGTTATCTGCTTCTTACTAACTGCCTGTGCGCGTGAATGTTCTTGTAGATAGGATAATCCTTGTCAGTCGTGTCGGGGTCATGTTATCCACCAAAGGCTGGTGTACCCGGCACCCAGCACCTGCCTGTCCGTCACACGTTACCTGCTTCTTACTAACTGTATGTGCGCGAGAATGTTCTTGTAGATAGGATAATCCTTGTCAGTCGTGTCGGGTTGATGTTAACCACCAAAGGCTGGTGTACCAGCACCCACCACCTGCCTGACCATCACACGTTATCTGCTTCTTACTAACTGCCTGTGCGCGTGAATGTTCTTGTAGATAGGATAATCCTTGTCAGTCGTGTCGGGTTGATGTTAACAACTAAAGGCTGGTGTTCTCGGCACCCACCACCTGCCTGCCCATCACACGTTATCTGCTTCTTACTAACTGCCTGTGCGCGTGAATGTTCTTGTAGATAGGATAATCCTTGTTAGTCGTGTCGGGGTAATATTAACCATCAAAGGCTGGTGTACCCGGCACCCACCACCTGCCTGTCCATCACACGTTACCTGCTTCTTACTAACTGCCTGTGCGCGTGAATGTTCTTGTAGATAGGATAATCCTTGTTAGTCGTGTCGGGGTGATATTAACCACCAAAGGCTGGTGTACCCAGCACCCACCACCTGCCTGTCCATCACACGTTAACTGCTTCTTACTAACTAACTGCCTGTGCGCGTGAATGTTCTTGTAGATAGGATAATCCTTGTCAGTCGTGTCGGGGTGATATTAACCACCAAAGGCTGGTGTACCCAGCACCCACCACCTGCCTGTCCATCACACGTTACCTGCTTCTTACTAACTGCCTGTGCGCGTGAATGTTCTTGTAGATAGGATAATCCTTGTTCAGTCGTGTCGGGGTGATATTAACCACCAAAGGCTGGTGTACCCAGCACCCACCACCTGCCTGTCCATCACACGTTAACCTGCTTCTTACTAACTGCCTGTGCGCGTGAATGTTCTTGTAGATAGGATAATCCTTGTCAGTCGTGTCGGGGTGATATTAACCACCAAAGGCTGGTGTACCCAGCACCCACCACCTGCCTGTCCATCACACGTTACCTGCTTCTTACTAACTGCCTGTGCGCGTGAATGTTCTTGTAGATAGGATAATCCTTGTCAGTCGTGTCGGGGTGATATTAACCACCAAAGGCTGGTGTACCCAGCACCCACCACCTGCCTGTCCATCACACGTTACCTGCTTCTTACTAACTAACTGCCTGTGCGCGTGAATGTTCTTGTAGATAGGATAATCCTTGTCAGTCGTGTCGGGGTGATATTAACCACCAAAGGCTGGTGTACCCAGCACCCACCACCTGCCTGTCCATCACACGTTACCTGCTTCTTACTAACTGCCTGTGCGCGTGAATGTTCTTGTAGATAGGATAATCCTTGTCAGTCGTGTCGGGGTGATATTAACCACCAAAGGCTGGTGTACCGGCACCCACCACCTGCCTGTCCATCACACGTTACCTGCTTCTTACTAACTGCCTGTGCGCGAGAATGTTCTTGTAGATAGGATAATCCTTGTCAGTCGTGTCGGGGTGATATTAACCACCAAAGGCTGGTGTACCCCGGCACCCACCACCTGCCTGTCCATCACACGTTACCTGCTTCTTACTAACTGCCTGTGCGCGTGAATGTTCTTGTAGATAGGATAATCCTTGTCAGTCGTGTCGGGGTGATATTAACCACCAAAGGCTGGTGTACCCGGCACCCACCACCTGCCTGTCCATCACACGTTACCTGCTTCTTACTAACTGCCTGTGCGCGTGAATGTTCTTGTAGATAGGATAATCCTTGTCAGTCGTGTCGGGGTGATATTAACCACCAAAGGCTGGTGTACCCAGCACCCACCACCTGCCTGTCCATCACACGTTACCTGCTTCTTACTAACTAACTGCCTGTGCGCGTGAATGTTCTTGTAGCTAGGATAATCCTTGTCAGTCGTGTCGGGGTGATGTTAACCACCAAAGGCTGGTGTACCCAGCACCCACCACCTGCCTGTCCATCACACGTTACCTGCTTCTTACTAACTGCCTGTGCGCGTGAATGTTCTTGTAGATAGGATAATCCTTGTCAGTCGTGTCGGGGTGATATTAACCACCAAAGGCTGGTGTACCCAGCACCCACCACCTGCCTGTCCATCACACGTTACCTGCTTCTTACTAACTGCCTGTGCGCGTGAATGTTCTTGTAGATAGGATAATCCTTGTCAGTCGTGTCGGGGTGATATTAACCACCAAAGGCTGGTGTACCCAGCACCCACCACCTGCCTGTCCATCACACGTTACCTGCTTCTTACTAACTGCCTGTGCGCGTGAATGTTCTTGTAGATAGGATAATCCTTGTCAGTCGTGTCGGGGTGATATTAACCACCAAAGGCTGGTGTACCCAGCACCCACCACCTGCCTGTCCATCACACGTTACCTGCTTCTTACTAACTGCCTGTGCGCGTGAATGTTCTTGTAGATAGGATAATCCTTGTCAGTCGTGTCGGGGTGATATTAACCACCAAAGGCTGGTGTACCCAGCACCCACCACCTGCCTGTCCATCACACGTTAACTGCTTCTTACTAACTAACTGCCTGTGCGCGTGAATGTTCTTGTAGCTAGGATAATCCTTGTCAGTCGTGTCGGGGTGATGTTAACCACCAAAGGCTGGTGTACCCGGCACCCACCACCTGCCTGTCCATCACACGTTAACTGCTTCTTACTAACTGCCTGTGCGCGAGAATGTTCTTGTAGATAGGATAATCCTTGTCAGTCGTGTCGGGGTGATATTAACCACCAAAGGCTGGTGTACCCAGCACCCACCACCTGCCTGTCCATCACACGTTACCTGCTTCTTACTAACTGCCTGTGCGCGAGAATGTTCTTGTAGATAGGATAATCCTTGTCAGTCGTGTCGGGGTGATATTAACTACCAAAGGCTGGTGTACCCAGCACCCACCACCTGCCTGTCCATCACACGTTACCTGCTTCTTACTAACTGCCTGTGCGCGAGAATGTTCTTGTAGATAGGATAATCCTTGTCAGTCGTGTCTGGGTGATATTAACTACCAAAGGCTGGTGTACCCAGCACCCACCACCTGCCTGTCCATCACACGTTACCTGCTTCTTACTAACTAACTGCCTGTGCGCGTGAATGTTCTTGTAAATAGGATAATCCTTGTCAGTCGTGTCGGGGTGATATTAACCACCAAAGGCTGGTGTACCCAGCACCCACCACCTGCCTGTCCATCACACGTTACCTGCTTCTTACTAACTGCCTGTGCGCGTGAATGTTCTTGTAGATAGGATAATCCTTGTCAGTCGTGTCGGGGTGATATTAACCACCAAAGGCTGGTGTACCCGGCACCCACCACCTGCCTGTCCATCACACGTTAACTGCTTCTTACTAACTGCCTGTGCGCGAGAATGTTCTTGTAGATAGGATAATCCTTGTCAGTCGTGTCTGGGTGATATTAACTACCAAAGGCTGGTGTACCCGGCACCCACCACCTGCCTGTCCATCACACGTTACCTGCTTCTTACTAACTGCCTGTGCGCGAGAATGTTCTTGTAGATAGGATAATCCTTGTCAGTCGTGTCTGGGTGATATTAACTATCAAAGGCTGGTGTACCCAGCACCCATCACCTGCCTGTCCATCACACGTTACCTGCTTCTTACTAACTAACTGCCTGTGCGCGTGAATGTTCTTGTAGCTAGGATAATCCTTGTCAGTCGTGTCGGAGTGATGTTAACCACCAAAGGCTGGTGTACCCAGCACCCACCACCTGCCTGTCCATCACACGTTACCTGCTTCTTACTAACTGCATGTGCGCGAGAATGTTCTTGTAGATAGGATAATCCTTGTCAGTCGTGTCGGGGTGATATTAACCACCAAAGGCTGGTGTACCCGGCACCCACCACCTGCCTGCCCATCACACGTTAACTGCTTCTTACTAACTGCCTGTGCGCGTGAATGTTCTTGTAGATAGGATAATCCTTGTCAGTCGTGTCTGGGTGATATTAACTACCAAAGGCTGGTGTACCCGGCACCCAAAACCTGCCTGTCCATCACACGTTACCTGCTTCTTACTAACTGCCTGTGCGCGAGAATGTTCTTGTGTAGATAGGATAATCCTTGTCAGTCGTGTCTGGGTGATATTAACTATCAAAGGCTGGTGTACCCAGCACCCACCACCTGCCTGTCCATCACACGTTAGCTGCTTCTTACTAACTAACTGCCTGTGCGCGTGAATGTTCTTGTAGCTAGGATAATCCTTGTCAGTCGTGTCGGGTGATGTTAACCACCAAAGGCTGGTGTACCCAGCACCCACCACCTGCCTGTCCATCACACGTTACCTGCTTCTTACTAACTGCCTGTGCGCGAGAATGTTCTTGTAGATAGGATAATCCTTGTCAGTCGTGTCGGGGTGATATTAACCACCAAAGGCTGGTGTACCCAGCACCCACCACCTGCCTGTCCATCACACGTTAACTGCTTCTTACTAACTGCCTGTGCGCGAGAATGTTCTTGTAGATAGGATAATCCTTGTCAGTCGTGTCGGGGTGATATTAACCACCAAAGGCTGGTGTACCCGGCACCCACCACCTGCCTGTCCATCACACGTTAACTGCTTCTTACTAACTAACTGCCTGTGCGCGAGAATGTTCTTGTAGATAGGATAATCCTTGTTAGTCGTGTCGGGGTGATATTAACTACCAAAGGCTGGTGTACCCAGCACCCACCACCTGCCTGTCCATCACACGTTACCTGCTTCTTACTAACTAACTGCCTGTGCGCGTGAATGTTCTTGTAGATAGGATAATCCTTGTCAGTCGTGTCGGGGTGATATTAACCACCAAAGGCTGGTGTACCCAGCACCCACCACCTGCCTGTCCATCACACGTTACCTGCTTCTTACTAACTAACTGCCTGTGCGCGTGAATGTTCTTGTAGATAGGATAATCCTTGTCAGTCGTGTCGGGGTGATATTAACACCAAAGGCTGGTGTACCCAGCACCCACCACCTGCCTGTCCATCACACGTTACCTGCTTCTTACTAACTGCCTGTGCGCGTGAATGTTCTTGTAGATAGGATAATCCTTGTCAGTCGTGTCGGGGTGATATTAACCACCAAAGGCTGGTGTACCCGGCACCCACCACCTGCCTGTCCATCACACGTTACCTGCTTCTTACTAACTGCCTGTGCGCGAGAATGTTCTTGTAGATAGGATAATCCTTGTCAGTCGTGTCGGGGTGATATTAACTACCAAAGGCTGGTGTACCCAGCACCCACCACCTGCCTGTCCATCACACGTTACCTGCTTCTTACTAACTGCCTGTGCGCGAGAATGTTCTTGTAGATAGGATAATCCTTGTCAGTCGTGTCTGGGTGATATTAACTATCAAAGGCTGGTGTACCCAGCACCCACCACCTGCCTGTCCATCACACGTTACCTGCTTCTTACTAACTAACTGCCTGTGCGCGTGAATGTTCTTGTAGATAGGATAATCCTTGTCAGTCGTGTCTGGGGTGATATTAACCACCAAAGGCTGGTGTACCCAGCACCCACCACCTGCCTGTCCATCACACGTTACCTGCTTCTTACTAACTGCCTGTGCGCGTGAATGTTCTTGTAGATAGGATAATCCTTGTTAGTCGTGTCGGGGTGATATTAACTACCAAAGGCTGGTGTACCCAGCACCCATCACCTGCCTGTCCATCACACGTTACCTGCTTCTTACTAACTAACTGCCTGTGCGCGTGAATGTTCTTGTAGATAGGATAATCCTTGTCAGTCGTGTCGGAGTGATATTAACCACCAAAGGCTGGTGTACCCAGCACCCACCACCTGCCTGTCCATCACACGTTAACTGCTTCTTACTAACTAACTGCCTGTGCGCGTGAATGTTCTTGTAGCTAGGATAATCCTTGTCAGTCGTGTCGGAGTGATGTTAATCACCAAAGGCTGGTGTTCCCGGCACCCACCACCTGCCTGTCCATCACACGTTAACTGCTTCTTACTAACTGCCTGTGCGCGTAAATGTTCATGTCGCTAGGTAATCCTTGTGAGTCGTGTCGGAGTGATGTTAACCACCAAAGGCTGGTGTTCCCGGCACCCACCAGCTGTCTGTCCATCACACGTTAACTGCTTCTTACTAACTGCCAGAGGTATACACTATCGCTAATTATTTAAAACAAGCTAAGGTTACGTTCGTCGAGATTTCCTTAACACCGAAACTTTTGGAGAATCCAAATTAGACTTTTATATTTTTTCAAAAATATTAATTAATCACAATTTCTTAATTTTGATGTAAATGGAATTGTTGTCGTTGTTCATTATTTTGTGTGTGTAAAATTGTGGTTGAAAGAGCTATTAGCTGTATACATTCCTCAGGTGAAACTATGGTACTTGTAGTTTAAAGTGCAGATTTCAATGCTCAGATACATCTATGGTTGACCCCCGAATCGTTGGGGGAAGAACATGAAATATGGTAACACTGAACTAGCAGCTTGAACCATGTATGTGCCAACTCTACTACTTATGCTCTGAATTAATGTCCTCTGCCTCGATATTTCATCTCACCCCTATCGTTATTTATGCTGTAAACTCTATCATTCTTGTACTTTGTAAAATCATATTACAGAAATACTGCTGATATTAAAATCGGGAACTAGCGTGACATTGGAGTTTATTATTTTATATCAATATTTAATTTGTAAACTCTATCATTCTTGTACTTTGTAAAATCATATTATAGAAATACTACTGATATTAAAATCGGGAACTAGCGTGACATTGGAGTTTATTATTTTATATCAATATTTAATTTGTAAACTCTATCATTCTTGTACTTTGTAAAATCATATTATAGAAATACTGCTGATATTAAAATCGGGAACTAGCGTGACATTGGAGTTTATTATTTCATATCAATATTTAATTTGTAAACTCTATCATTCTTGTACTTTGTAAAATCATATTATAGAAATACTGCTGATATTAAAATCGGGAACTAGCGTGACATTGGAGTTTATTATTTCATATCAATATTTAATTTGTAAACTCTATCATTCTTGTACTTTGTAAAATCATATTATAGAAATACTGCTGATATTAAAATCGGGAACTAGCGTGACATTGGAGTTTATTATTTTATATCAATATTTAATTTGTAAACTCTATCATTCTTGTACTTTGTAAAATCATATTATAGAAATACTGCTGATATTAAAATCGGGAACTAGCGTGACATTGGAGTTTATTATTTCATATCAATATTTAATTTGTTATGAACATGAAATACTCCATCAAGAGAAACAATTGTGTGAATTTCTTTGTTTAAATGACATTCTTGTTGTTCAATGCTAATATAAAACACTGTATTTAATACGACAAATAATTGTATTCATTAGGCTGCGACAGCAAGTGAAACATTTAAAATTGTTATCTGAAAGTTAGCGAATTATACTATTCATGTGGCGGAAATAATTCGCTTCTGTTTGTTTACTCTACACTTCAAAACAAGTTGAAGAAAATATTTAAAACTGTACGTGATATTATATATACACAGCATCGAGTTAATAATAGTCTAAGGGGTTTAGCTGAACGCTGGCGAGGCGTCTGAACTTCGAGCACGACAGACTGGCATAGAGATTTATTTTTATTTAGGGAAGCTCGATCTGAATCATGTTGCCAGATTATGTATTTGTCAGACAATTTTTGTCTGAACGTGACGCGTTGATGACATATTTTTTTTAAGAAAGTGGACTATTTTGCGCCTACGGCACAAGTACGTTGCATAATTTGAAATTAACTCTTGCTGAGAAATGTACAGATATCGTAGTTTATAAGTCTGTAAGCGATATTGGGTGCTATATAATATAAATAAAAATAGTAAACTAACATAATCACATATTTGAGGAAGTTGCCATATTTCTATCACACATCCAAAGAGTGAGTGATATAGAGTGATTCTACGGTATAAACATAAAATGATAAAAAATTATTCGTATACCTGGGTAAGTTAAAGCATTACAATATTACCTCACACATCAAAAGGTTAATGATATTGTTTGCCTGTAAGATATAAAGAAAAAAATAGTAATCAAACATAGTAGCACATCTAGGGAGGAAGAAGTATATCTATCTTCCGTCACACATCGACAGAGTAAGTGATATCGTAACATATAACGAAGACACAAGTCCGAAGTCCTGTATTTAAAGCTTTATATCTTTAGGTCATAGGTCTGTAATTACAAACGAAAACTATATCAACTTCTCACAATAATTAAGTAGAATTTGATCTGGGGAGACTACCATATATTACTGAGGTTAAGTGGTAGAGAGGACTTTATAGTTCTAACTTTGCCTCTAATACAGACATTTTTCATTTCATTTCATATATCTGAGAATATGTTTGTACCATATAAGAAGAAAATGATAACCAAACATAAACACATATTTAAGGAGGTTAACATATTTCTGACTCTTCTCACACATCGGTATTTAGTAATATTGTGTGCCTGTACAATATAAAAAGAAATGGTAACAAAACATGAACAGATATCTGAGGAAGTTGACATATTTCTGCCTCCCTTCACACAACGAGAGACTGAGAGATATTGTATGTTTGTACGGTGTGAAAATAAAATAATGGCAACATGTATTCGCTTATCTGGGGAGACTAACGTATATCTATCTCCCCTTGTATAGTTAAACAATGAGTGATATAGTGTGTATGTATCATATAAATAAGAAAATGATAACCAAACATAAACACATATTTCAGGAGGTTGACATATTTCTCTCTTGATCTCACACATCGAGATTGAATTAATATAGTGAGCATATAAAATATAAAAGAGAAGATGGTAACAAAAACATAATCACATATCTGATGAGGTTGACATATTTTATGTCCCTCGATCTCACACATCGAATTGAGTGATATTGTGCGCATATAAAATATAAAGAGAAGATGTAACAAAACATAATCACATATTTCGCAGGAGGTTGACATATTTCTCTCTCGATCTCACACATCTGAGATTGAGTGATATGTGCGCATATACTATAAAAAGAGAAATGGTAATCAAAACAACATAATCACATATTTCAGGAGGTTGACATATTTCTCTCGTCGATCTCAAACATCGGAATTTGAATGATATTGTGAGCAATAAAAATATAAAGAGAAGATGTAACAAAACAATAATACACATATTTCAGTGAGGTGACATATTTCTCTCTCGATCTCACACATCGAGATTGAATGATATTGTGAGCATATAAAATATAAAGAGAAGATGTAACAAAACATAATCACATATTTTCAGGAGTTTGAACATATTTATGTCTCGATCTCACACATCGAGATTGAGTGATATTGTGCGCATATACAATAAAAAAGAGAAGATTGGTAACAAAACATAATCACATATTTCAGGGAGGTTGATCATATTTCTCTCTCGAACTCACACATCGAGATTGGAATGAATATTGTGGAGCTATAAAAATATAAAGCGAAAGATTGTAACAAAACCTATAATCACATTCTGAGGAGGGTTGACATATTTATGTCCTCGAGTATCTCACACATCGAGATGATTGATATTGTGCTCATATAAAATATAAAATAGAAGATGGGTAAACAAAACATAATCACAACACAATCTCTGTAGCGGTTGACATATTTATGTCTCGATCTCACACATCGAGATGAGTGATATAGTGCGCATATACAATAAAAAAGAGAATATGGTAACAAAACATAATCACAAATTTCAGGAGGTTGACAAATTTCTCTCTCGATCTCACACATCGAGATTGAATGATATTGTGAGACATATAAAATATAAAAGAGAAGATGGTAACAAAACAAATCACATATCTGAGGAAGGTTGACAAATTTATGGTCTCGAGCTCACACATCGAGAATTGAGTGATATTGTGCGCAATATAAAATATTAAAGAAAGATGGTAACAAAACTAAACACATATCTGAGGATGTTATCATATTTATGTCTCGATTCTCACACTTCGAGATTGATGTGTGATATTGTGCGCCATATAAAATATAAAGAGAAAGATGGTAAACACAACAAAATCACATATCTGAGAGGTTGACATGATTTATGTCCTCCGATCTCACACATCGAGAAAATTGAGTGGATATTGTGCGCGCATATAAAATATAAAGAGAAGATGGTAACAAAACAAAATTCACATATTTCAGGAGGTTGACATATTTCTCTCTCGATCTCACAACATCGAGATTGAATGATATTGTGGAGCATATAAAATATAAAGGAGAAATGGTAACAAAACATAAATCGACAATATTTCAGGAGTTGACATATTTCTCTTCGATCTCACACTTCGAGATTTGAATGATTTGTGACATATAAAATATAAAGAGAAATGGTAACAAACATAATCACATAATTTCAGGAGGTGTGACAAATTTCTCTCATCGATCTCACAGCATCGAATTGAAATGATAATTGGTGAGCATATAAAATATAAAGAAAGATGTAACAAAACATAATCACTATATCGGGAGTGGTTGACATATGTTATTCTCGATCCACACATACGAGATTGAGTGATATTGTGCTGCATATAAAATATCAAGAGAAGATGGTAAACTAAGCAAAATCACATCATATATTCAGAGGTTGACATACTTCTCTCTCATCTCACACTTCGAGAATGAGTGATATTGTCGCATCATAAATAAAAAGAGAAATGGTAACAAAACAAATCACATATTTCAGAGTTGACAGATTTCTCACTCGATCTCAACACAATCGAGATTGAGTGATATGTCGCAATATATATAAAGAGAAGATGGTAACAAAACATAATCACATATCTGGAGGAGGTTAACATATTTATGTCTCGATCTCACACATCGAGATTGAGTGATATTGGCGCATATAAAATAAAAAGAAAGAGGTAACAAAACATAATCCACATATCAGATGAGGTTGACATATTTATGTCCTCTGATCCCACACATCGATATTGGGGAAGATATGTGCGCAAATACAATAAAGAGAAATGGTAACAAAACATAATCACATATCGAGGAAAGTTGACGTAACCAGGAGCACGCGAACTAAACATTAGACTATCTTCTCATTCTTACTACACGTCCACCTTTTGATGTGGGTCAAAACGGTAGTGTTCAACAGTCTCTCATTAGAGAGTTCGATGGTCAAGAGTCTCGGACCTAAGCAGAAACTTTTGCACAAGATTTATCATCATATTTATTTCATGTTACTAAATTTTAATATTTTTTTATATATATATATACTGTAATTAATTTTAATTTATTTTAAACACCACTTTTTAAAACCGTATTCAATATGTTGTTATACAATAGTATTAAATCGTCTTCTTGTTAAAAATTAAAATATAATATTTTATTATTGTTAAAAAATACTTGTTAGCTTTATATGTTTAAACTCTTTTCATTTGTTAAAAAAAAAATTATATTTATTCGTTGATTGTTTTTAATAATTTTACTGAAATTTTAACCATATATTATTTTATTTATTTTATCTATATTCCATATCCTTAACTTATTATGAACATGTCGGTTTACTGTTGAAAAGACGAAGACTGGAAAGCCGTGCAATTCTTTTTAACGATGTTAAATATAGGCAGCAACGGATTCTAAAAAAAGTGAATGTGGTCTTGGCCTGTCTATTGAAAAGCTGTGGCGACCGTTCCATTAAAACTGATGCTGTATGACAAAAGTTATTACTTATAAACCAAAAACATATGTGGCGAACATCCTGTCAACATGGCGTCTCTCCTTCCCACATACTGAAGTCTCAGTCTGCGACCGACGCGCTACCTGCGGTGCCCTTCTACCCGGTTACTCCAACCTGTTACTGGATTTGCTGTAGAACCGCCCGTCTGCTCACACCCGCCTTAGATCTCTCACTAGACCTGACGATCCGACTGGTTCAACAGAACAAAGAGACATAAACAACATAATATCTTAAGATCCGTAACGGGAGATTTCACGACACAGAAAAGATATCGAGCGCTTCAGAGTGAATACCAAAAGCTGCTAAACCACACAATAGAAATCGACACATCGTTTGCTTGAATTACACGGACCACAGATCCTTTTCAAGTGAACGATCATTCGCGTTTCCGACCAGAGCGCCCCCCGCTTCCGCGACGGTGGACTGCGGTTTCCAGTGCGAACCGTCCACTCCACTGCTGCGGACTCGGTACCAGTGCGACCTATCGAACAGTCCCTGTCGAGTGTGCGCGATGGTGCCGGAAACAACTGAGAGTATTCGCTGCATGAAAAAACGACCAAAGAAGTTCTAGAAGCAAAATCCAGTGCTTAAAACATCAGCACAGCAAACTTCGTGCAAGGTTTCAATTTTTAAATCTGAAGAGAAATGTGGCCAAAGTTTAAAATTACAAATAAAAACAGAAACAGTAAATAAACAATCGTAGAACAATACCTATACATAATAAATTCCAAATTCTATCACATAAAAACAAATACCACCGAATCGCCAATCCAACCAAACATCTCAAGAATGTAAAAACAGATAAAAAAAAACAAATCTCACCATTAAGCAAGGCAACCTAGCTCTAAATCATAGCACTCATTTACTCGTAAATCTATAATTATCAGAGGTGACACCACACCCGTCACATCGCTGGACTGGTGAGTGACTGACCGACCGCCCCAGGAACTCTCAGTTGATGGCGTGTGGGTCTGCCAGGGCGCAAGTTGCTTGACGTTATAAAACCTCGGACCAAACATCCCATCGACCCGGAACGAGCGCGCTGCGGAGGTGTTGATCGCTGGCAACCAATGACCCTGAAGTGGCAAGCAGCAAAAATATCTACCGTCACCTAGAGACATATCTCACGCTCCCGATCAAAGACACCAGAATCGTTCTAACCACTCGCTTCCCGACGCCGTGCACGACTGAAAACCAAACCACCCTATCCAACGATGAGACGCGTGCTCGTGGGAATGCCTACATTGATAGAACAGGCAATACGCGACCACAACATGCCGTGTCATAAACTTCAATGACATCGGCCGTAGTATTTACACGAGACATCGGTCAGCATCTTTCATTGCGGGCAAAGAAACTACTGGCGAGGAATGAGACGTGGGGCCGCCTCGTACTCCGGGTTCTGCCGGTGCAAAGACTTGAGACGCGTTCCTCTCACCACCACTCCTAGTGATCTGCCCCACAGTGGCCGTCTCTCCCCCCATCTTGCCGGACGTCGTGCTGCATACTCACAAGGAATTCTGTTTTGCCCCACGGCGGTCATCCTGGTCCTCCAGCTACTCACCGTACGCGGAGGGGTCAGAGAACCTTCTACACCGGAGGTCCGGGACAGCCTGCCTGCAGCCTCCACAAACGCACAACTGCATGATGGCACAACATTTCACACCAAACTGGTTTTTTTAGGGACTCCACAATGCCCAACAACAACTAAATTGACAGACACCTCTCCATTCAAAACAAAACAACCCACTTCAAAATTTCTTAAATCAAAACAATTCAGTCGACTGCTTCACCAAAACGCCCAATCAGCGAGAAACAAACTGGAGGAACCTGCAACTCGATGATTAGTGAGTGGGACGAAAAAAAAAACAGATATCCATCGAGTACGCTGAAAAGGGGGACGCACGGGGTTTCACCGACAGGAGACGGCGCGATGAGCCCTCTGGGGGGGGCAAAAATTCCAAATTTCACTTTGGCCAACGCATTCTGTAGACAACTCCCAAAGAGGGGTTGTCGCCATTTTAATAAGAAAATTTTAAGTCAACCTTTTCCAGTCCAAGGAAACCGTGGAAAAAGAGTTTTTGAAGCAGTTGTAGTCAAAATTACACAAAAAAGTCAAAATTAATCGTCCGTTTCGTTTATATGGTTCTCACCAACGGGAACGAAGAATGTTTTTCATGTCAAAATTTGAAACATGTGCTGACAGAATTGACTACCCAGCAACTGAACTTCGTCTGAGGGGTGATTTTAACCCATCGAAGGCGATGAAACCAAACACATCCCTCGACTAAACGCGATTGTCGATATGCTACTATTCTTTGGCTTGGAGTTGCAGGTCAACGAACTCCAACGAGAGTGACGCCAAACAACACAATCTGCTATCGAGCAAGTGTAATGTTTCTGAAATCTCCAAATGTCGAAGTGACCGTGATACAACACAGCCAAATCGCGGATCATTTGGCCAAGAGGCTATAATTACAGACAACATATCGAAGGATGCCCAAAATAAACAAAACAATAAGAGATCATAAGCCTAGCCACCCATTGCTCGTCCACTAAACGCCTCTCGTTTTTAAGAACCAATGCATGTTTCTAAATTCAAGCACAAACTGTAGAACAGCAGTTCCAGCATTCAATAGATTGGTCTAAATTTTTCCATCTAAATCTTGCTTTCCTACAAAAACAATTAAAAATATGTCAAAAAAAGACAAGAAATACTTAGGATCACGAAGGAATATTGGGGTTTCAAGAGATAAACTATAAATGCCCTTTTCTCGAAATTTATATAGAATCATAATTTCAAATGAAATTTCAAAATTGTATTACCGAAACTACAAAAGAATTTACCGAAAAGTGATCCAAGTTCCGCGAAATCATATGATGTCTCAAAAAAAATTTCTTTCATCTTAAAAATGTTTCAATAACTGTTTTGGGACATGATTAACATTAAAAATAAAGCTCACAAACAGATCAAATCTTAAAATTTGGAGGATACCTACGGTGCTTGAATGAAAGCTGAGTTCGCGCCCCACGAGTTTAATAGATTTTTTGCGTCTGTTTGCTTGTGGGGCGAGGTCCTCTAACCGTCAGTAGCCCCAGGTTACTCACAACCAAGACGTAGTCCAGTAGAATCAATGAACTGGGCACCAGTACTTGAGGAAGAGTTGGAAAAAATTAAATCAGCAGCTCACCGGCCAAAAAATCAACCGATCTAAATTTTATGTCCATCGTGGATTTTGAAAAAATGTGCCACGCAATATTGTGAGCCCTCTGACTCAATATGGTAAATCTGTCCTTTTCAAAAACAGGAGTGTTCCCCTCCCTCCTGAAAAAATGCTAAAGTAACACCCCCTATTTTCAAAAAAAGATGACCCCGATTCACCCTTAACGAATTATCGGCCTGTCCTCTAATTGCAACTGTGAGCAAGAATTTTTCGAAAAAACTATTTTGACAAGAATGCTTTTGTTTTCATAGCAAACACAACCAGTCTCTCTGAATACCAATTTGGGACTTCAGAACGGGAAATGAATCAGACGTGTAGACGCTGTGGTGAGTCTGGTCGAAATGGTTGTTGAGGGGTTAGAGTGTCGGAATCCCACCAAATGTGTTTCCTCGACTTATCTCAAAGCATTCGACTGTGTTGACCATAATACACTTCTCGACAAACTTGAATCTCATGGCATTCGAGGTGGCCCCGGCATGGATTTAAATCATTTCTACGTTCGTAGAAACACAGACTGTCCAAATTACAAATCACCTTTTCAAGTCCATTGGATTTGGGAGATATGGGATATCCCCAAGGCTCCATCCACATTCCAATCCTTTATTTTTTCTGGTCTATAAATGACATCGAGTCATCACTTCTGTACCGGAATCTCGTGCCATATGCTGATGACACGACTCTCTGTTTTAAACGAAAAATCAAAAGAAGTTTTGGAACAAAAAGCTTTTGTTGACCTTAAACAACTGCGTTTCAACACTTTCATAGCCCTCAAACCGACAACACAAAATCCACAAAATTCTAATTTTTTTTCTGAATTTTCGCCCTGCGGTCAATGGACGTTGGGTGTGGACCTTCCGTCATGCTGGGATACTCCACATTAGAAGAAGTTTACTCTTCCAAATTCGCGCGAGCTTGGTATATACTTGATCGAGTTTTGACATGGAATGTTCACATTGATTCAGTTTGTTTTCAAAATTAGCATCTGGCGATTATATTGTTTTTAAGATCTTTTAGCCAAATACTACCTGCCCAAGTCAGGTGCCTGATGGCGGCGTATTACGGCCGATTACCCACTTCCTTCTACGGAGTGATTTTGTGGGGACTTGTTCAAGACAATTCAAATTTTGAGAGTTTTTTCAGGCATCAAAAAGAAAGCGATCAGAACAATCGCCAACAGGTAACTTCAGAGATCGTGCAGACCTGCATTTCAAAAAATTTGCAGCCTGGATTGACTCTGCCATGTCTCAATATCTTGAGGCAGTTTTATTCTGATAAGTCTAAATGTGCCTGACTAGGGGCCGTTGACGTGCATGAATAGAAACGAGAGGCAGAGACAACTACCGATTCTGGGCGACACAGAAACGGTGGTTTATGATCACCATGCCCTCGCAGGCTGTGTCCTAGGTGTCATCAACAGTTTGCCTGATTCCATGAAAAACTACAAACGCCCAAGGCTTTAAAAACTCTCTGAAGCGCTTTTTAGCATCTAAAGCAATCAATAGCGACGACGGTTTGAATTAAAAGTTGGGGAGACCTCCAATTTAGAAGACTGACACTGGCGATTGCAGGGAGAGAATTGGCGAGTAAGTGGTATGGATAATGTAACGATTGTATGTCTGAATGTGGTATTGTGAACGAATTAAAATTTTAGAATTATTCGTTATGACCATTGCCACATAATTGTATTATTATCAACGGCAAAAAGAAGACTTGACTTTGACTTTTGACTTGACATGACTGTTGACATATTTCTGTCGCTGCTCGCACGTGGAGAGCAACGCGTCTCGGCCGTCCAACATATTGAAAAGAAAACTGTGTGTGTGATACGCCTTCGACCCAGCGAATCCTAGTGTTGTGAAATGTTTACGTTTAACGTCTCGACCAAAAGTTTGTGGTGGAACAAACGTTACTCACAACCAATGTAGTCAACGTGTTGCGAAACAGAACTCGAATTCTAGCATAGTATTAGCGATTAATGAATACATTTATGAATAACATTGCACGTTTAAATTACTTTAAATAACGTAGAAAATATATAACATAAGTTGAGATGTTAAACGCCGTGCTTTCATTTTCGTAACAAGTACATAAAATAAATAAAACACGATGTCTCAAGTGAAAAACTCATAAAAATAAAGTTTTTCACTTTCCACAAGGCGTATATAAGCATGTTGTGCTAGATATTTAAGTTATAAAGGGTATACGTAAAAAGTGGGACAAGGAGCTAAAACATATCAAAGAAATAGAACCATAATCCTTGGAGAGCTTCTGCCAGGTAGCGGGTCTGCCATCATTCAAGCCACTTACAGGGAGTGTGAGGTATTTGGTAGTAGTCCTGCAGGCGTTATCATCTTATGTTTTCTGTTTAAATGACGTTACTACAGCAATATTCCTCTTTGATTTATTAAAATGCATGGGATTTTTGTAATATCCTTCAAGTCAACACTCATTTGTGGTACTGGTCTATGACGTACTACAGCAATATTCATCCTGATTTTTGTTGGAAGTGAAGGATTTGTAATATCCGCAAGCAACATCAATTTGTGTACTGTCTTATGACGTACTACGAGCAATATTCATCCTGATTTGTTGGAAGATGATGTGGATTTGTAATTACCTGCAAAGCAACATCATTAGTGTACTGTCTTATGACGTACTACAGCAATATTCATACCAGATTTGTTGAAGTGATGGGATTTGTAATATCCTGCAAGCAACATCATTTGTGTACTGTATTATGACGTACTATAGCAATATTCATCTTGATTTATTGGAAATGATGGGATTTGTAATATCCTGCAAGCAACAACATTTGTGTACTGTATTTATGACGTACTACAGCAATATTCATTTTGATTTATTGGAAGTGATGGGATTTGTAATACCTTGCAGGCAACATAATTTGTGTACTGTCTTATGACGTACTACAGCAATATTCATCTTGATTTATTGGAAGTAATGGGATTTGTAATACCCCGCAGGCAACACCATTTGTGCACTGTATTATGACGTACTACAGCAATATCCATCCCAGTTTACTGGGAGTGAGGGGATTTGTAATACACAGCAAGCAACATCATTTGTGTACTGTCTTATGACGTAACACACCATTATTAATCCTAATTTACTGTGTAATTCAGACGCGTGCAATCAAGTTTCTTGACATACTACAGCAATATATCTTAAATAGATTACCTCATGTCAGAGTTTACCTCATTCCGATAATACTTTTCGTAGTGTACATCTAAAACTTTGAATCGGTGATACTCTAAATACTTCAAAACGGACAAGAGCGTTATGTGTATATCCGATTTCCAACCGCTTCCCATAATTTGCATTTAAGTGCAAACCAAAACGCATGTAATCTATGATTTTTTCCTGCTTTGTTCTACGGGCCTGAGGTAAGGACGTTAGTCCAAGTTCCCACTCACTTACTAGTTTCATTGCTTCATATCAGATATGCCATTAAAACCCTCAAATCCAACAATTTAAATCAACCGAAAACTTGATAATGTCTATATCTATTGATTATACTTTTGATTCAAGGACGAGTAACTTGTTACTATTTGTATGCCAAACAAAACAATTTTATTATCTGTATGCCAATTTCATTATACGCAATTTTTGGTATGATGTATGAAGCAATGTTTACGTGAACATGTATTACGTTTGTTATTTTTTTTATTTTAGTAACACTAATTATAATCATTATAATTATAATATTGTTTCATGTTTCAAAAACTTCTTTAGAGTTTATATTATAATTGAAGTTTTTGAGACAGTCTCAAAGAAAGATCGGAGAAACCGACAACAAATAACGTTGCCAGACCCTCTCTGGAGTTCTATAGAAAAATGGTTAGACCCTAGAACTCTAATCTCTTAGTTATTAATGCTTAAAGAATGCCTTAGTTAAATTTTCTTTCGTGCAGTATGTACGGTAAGTTTAGTGAAAATTCAAACACCCATGATGTTGCAGAAAACATTTCAAGTTCAAGAAATCCTAAAATCGTTCTTGGAGCGCTCAACAACTGTCATTACATTTCTATGATATTAGTTTCTCAAAATATGTATTCTAACATCCCGCTAGTACCATGTTCTTGATAGTGTGGAAGTCGGTTTGGACAATAGAGGTCCGAGCCCTTGGTTTTAAAACCGTGCACGAAATAAGGTGCATATTTGTTCCAGTGAACACGCCACCGATTTCGGTCAATATCCATAAAAATATAAGACGTCTAGAAAATTTTGGACTGGAATTATACCCCCTCAATCCGATTACCCCTGACAACGAAACTTATGCCATTGCATTTTACCTGCAAACTCATGTACGGTCCTTCACCACGATGACGGGGATAGAGTTTGATTATACTAAAATACTGCAATAGATAGATCTAATTATACTTAATCATTGTGAGAAGTTGCTATAGTTTTCATTTGTGATTACAGACGTACGACCTAAAGATATAACGCTTTAAATACAGGAACTCGGACTTTTTGTCATCGTTATATGTTACCAAAGTTATAATACAATATTCGAGGATTGGAATCTACCGTCTTCGTCAGATGGGGAGAGGTGTAGCCCATACCGAAAATGGGATACTGTTCTGGGATCTGCGTCTACTGTTGTGATGCTCGTGACTTGTGCAGTGACACCGCCTGGACTGGACTCCAGAACGGCTTTTGGGTAAGTTTCAGCTCTTTTATTTCCTTTATTTTCTTCTTCTGTTCTTTAGTTTTTGAATGTATTAATACCCCCCTGACTACATGACCAAGATAATATATACCGAACCTCGAAACGGTCTGTTCGGTAGGTTTACTTTTGTAAAATACAACGATAGATCTAAAATTCTGTTATCTTTTCAAACCTTCCATTGTCAATGACAAACTTTAAGCAAAACAGATTTAAATAAGTCAAAGAAGAATTTAAGTTTCGTCATTCTTTAATGGACGATGTGATGAGAGAGAAGGAATTGCTTATACATTTCATAGTTAATCATTCTTTAAGTGATGATTGGGCTATTCAAATAAAATTTATAAATCGAGGCGGTTAGGATTTATTGTAAATAACATGCATACGTATCCCATATATGAAAATATAAAAGGAACATTCCACAATACTGTTACTGCTACTTCACAGAAAACGTGTGTTCGACCTGACTTTACATATTGTGAAGGTCGTAAAATATGAAAAACGGTTCTCTATAACGGCGTAGTTTAGTAAGGATGAAATATTGAGAAAAATGCCCAGCTGTTTTACCAGTGGATCGAGCACTCGCTATGTTGCGTTTTCATTTAATGTGTCTTGATATTCTAGGTTGCATAGAACACACGGTTAATACTGTCTCCTTATCCGAGGTCAATTGCGGAGAGTCCAGTCGTTACGATTACCGTTGTAATAATAATGTTTTATTCCAGTACTCTTATAAACTTACAGCGTATGTCATACTCACACAAACATGCAACCATCCATTCACACAAAAATATAACTATCCACTCACACAAACATACAAACGTCCACTCACACAGACACAATATCATCTATTCATATAAACATACAACCATCCATTCACACAAACACAGTATCATCCACTCATATAAACATACAACCATCCATTCGCACAAACATACAACCATCCACTCACACAAACACAGTATCATCCACTCATATAAACATACAACCATCCATTCGCACAAACATACAACCATCCACTCACACAAACATAATATCATCCACTCATATAAACATACAACCATCCATTCGCACAAACATACAACCATCCATTCACACAAACACAGTATCATCCACTCATATAAACATACAACCATCCATTCGCACAAACATACAACCATCCACTCACACAAACACAGTATCATCCACTCATATAAACATACAACCATCCATTCGCACAAACATACAACCATCCACTCACACAAACATAATATCATCCACTCATATAAACATACAACCATCCATTCGCACAAACATACAACCATCCATTCACACAAACACAGTATCATCCACTCATATAAACATACAACCATCCATTCGCACAAACATACAACCATCCACTCACACAAACATAATATCATCCACTCAAATATCAAACGTACAACCATCCATTCACACAAAAATACAACTATCCACTCACACACGACTGAGGTGTGTTTTCAGCGCCAAAACAAATTATACTCCCCAGCCAACTTCCATATGAAATTCCGAGCAACACACATTCGATACTCGAACATGCTCTAATTGAATCCGGCGATACTTTGAATTTTGTATTGGTTGATATATTTATGAAAGCTATTCATTACCTTGACCCAAACTTGAGGAGTTGGATTTTACAGTTGTCTCTGGCACGATTCCCATGATGATGGACCGAAGCGCTTTTTGACCAACAGGACGGGACAGGATAAAGTCATTAGTTCAAAGCGCAATAAATGCAACCCTACATGAATCTCTGAATTAGTTTGCAAATATTTCGGCCTGCATTATTTTGAAGTATAAATACTCTCTCCAATATGTATTTAGCAAACCTTCCAGAGTCTACTAAGAAGCGACTACGTGTACCGGTGAACAAATAACGTAACAGAGGTAGTAAGTGTAATTAAAAAAATGGAAACTGCCAGATATTAACAGATATGGAAATTGCATTGATCACAAGTTATTTAACATTTGGACAATGCATTACACATAGGGGACGCTGGCCGTCCGGTCATGTCATCCGGGACAAAGTGAACGTTTTAAAGCCTGTAAAGTGATTTAACACTGGGACAATGTATTACACATAGGGGACGCTGGCCGTCCGGTCATGTCATCCGGGACAAAGTGAACGTTTAAAGCCTGTAAAGTGATTTAACACTGGGACAATGTATTACACATAGGGGACGCTGGCCGTCCGGTCATGTCATCCGGGACAAAGTAAACGTTTAAAGCCTGTAAAGTGATTTAACACTGGGACAATGTATTACACATAGGGGACGCTGGCCGTCCGGTCATGTCATCCGGGACAAAGTAAACGTTTAAAGCCTGTAAAGTGATTTAACACTGGGACAATGTATTACACATAGGGGACGCTGGCCGACCGGTCATGTCATCCGGGACAAAGTGAACGTTTAAAGCCTGTAAAGTGATTTAACACTGGGACAATGTATTACACATAGGGGACGGACGCTGGCCGACCGGTCATGTCATCCGGGATAGAGTGAACGTTTAAAGCCTGTAAAGTGATTTAACACTGGGACAATGTATTACACATAGGGGACGCTGGCCGTCCGGTCATGTCATCCGGGACAAAGTGAACGTTTAAAGCCTGTAAAGTGATTTAACACTGGGACAATGTATCACACATAGGGGACGGACGCTGGCCGACCGGTCTTGTCATCCGGGATAGAGTGAACGTTTAAAAGCCTGTAAAGTGATTTAACACTGGGACAATGTATTACACATAGGGGACGCTGGCCGTCCGGTCATGTCATCCGGGACAAAGTAAACGTTTAAAGCCTGTAAAGTGATTTAACACTGGGACAATGTATTACACATAGGGGACGCTGGCCGTCCGGTCATGTCATCCGGGACAAAGTAAACGTTTAAAGCCTGTAAAGTGATTTAACACTGGGACAATGTATTACACATAGGGGACGCTGGCCGTCCGGTCATGTCATCCGGGACAAAGTAAACGTTTAAAGCCTGTAAAGTGATTTAACACTGGGACAATGTATTACACATAGGGGACGCTGGCCGTCCGGTCATGTCATCCGGGACAAAGTAAACGTTTAAAGCCTGTAAAGTGATTTAACACTGGGACAATGTATTACACATAGGGGACGCTGGCCGACCGGTCATGTCATCCGGGATAGAGTGAACGTTTAAAGCCTGTAAAGTGATTTAACACTGGGACAATGTATTACACATAGGGGACGCTGGCCGTCCGGTCATGTCATCCGGGACAAAGTGAACGTTTAAAGCCTGTAAAGTGATTTAACACTGGGATAATGTATTATACTTAGGGGACGCTGGCCGTCCGGAAATGTCGTCTGGGACAAAGTGAACTGTTAAAGCCTGTAAATATCCCTGCAACATTTGAACACATCAATGCCACGTTAAAATGGCTTACTACACTTTTTTTATTTAATTCAGTAACTAACGTTATCCCTACAATTTTCCCTTTACGTTATTTTCCAATAATAAAGCAATTTAGCTAAAAGCATGTCAAATCATTTGTACATTTAACAAATAAATCTTTTTGAAATTTGAATACACCATTATTTATAAGTCAGTTAGAAGTGACTTAATTTACTTCTCCACGAGTAAGAGGTCCAATGTTGGATACCAAGAACAAAATATATATTGTTAGTAAAGTGAAGAAGTCATTTGATGTAAATTGGATGAAATTGAACACAAATACACTAGTAAGAATCCTTCCTTAAGCTCACTTCATAGATGTTTTGACCATCGCTCTGATTCACATCACGCCGAAACATTGCTTAAACAAGTAAAATCTAGTATTAAAAAATTGTATTCCTGAAACGAAAATATGTAATAAATTATCATAATAAGTTTAAGAATGTGAGGGGGGGCGCTTGGTCAGTCGCCTACAATAAGTGATGTAGCTCACATTACCGGAGCCTCAGTACATTCAGTAAATGTACACATGGTAGTGGAACTTATTCAGAGTTAACGAAGCCTATTCGAGGGGGTAGGAATATTTCACTTCTGTTTATCTATGTGACCATCTAGCTGTACGAATATCTCGAAAACAAACTAAAGTATACAGTTGACATATTCCACGGGGCTTCACTTTTATAAAAGCAAAATTGATGTTAATGATATTACATCACTGTACTTTCACTGTAATCGAGAAATTAGTAAACAGTCCTCTGGAATCTTATTGCAATCGATAATGTGTTTATAATAGTTTTTCTAAGCGGTATATTTATATTTTTAGTCAACAACAAAACGCGACAAGAGACAGAAATAACCCACTTAGAATCATTGAAGTAGTGAGATGCTCAATAATCGTGCAAATAATCTCATTTAACACCTAGATGTAGCGGGGGGGGGGGAGATAATGGGCTGTCCCGAACACTGGCCATATCTTACACTCGTCCCTCAATAATGGAATTCCACTAGACATTCCTACACTCGTATACTCAACGACTGCCTCGAGTAGATCCAATTCTACCAGTAGAAGTCCGCTATTATCTATTACACATCTGAACATGTATAGATGTCTCATTTGCATTCCTATTTTGGATGAGGAAATTTATCCTTGATTACACAAAACGTTAGTAGTCAAAGTGGAATACCAATCTATCTGTACAGTAAACTTATAGGCTAACGATTTTGGATGAGGAAATTTATCCTTGATTACGCAAAACGTTAGTAGTCAAAGTAGAATACCAATCTCTCTGTACAGTAAACTTATAGGCTAACGATTTTGGATGGGGAAATTTATCCTTGATTACGCAAAACGTTAGTAGTCAAAGTAGAATACCAATCTCTCTGTACAGTAAACTTATAGGCTAACGATTTTGGATGAGGAAATTTATCCTTGATTACGCAAAACGTTAGTAGTCAAAGTAGAATACCAATCTCTCTGTACAGTAATCTTATAACGATTTTGGATGAGGAAATTTATCCTTGATTACGCAAAACGTTAGTAGTCAAAGTAGAATACCAATCTCTCTGTACAGTAATCTTATAACGATTTTGGATGAGGAAATTTATCCTTGATTACGCCAAACGTTAGTAGTCAAAGTGGAATACCAATCTCTCTGTACAGTAAACTTATAACGATTTTGGATGAGGAAATTTATCCTTGATTACGCCAAACGTTAGTAGTCAAAGTGGAATACCAATCTCTCTGTACAGTAAACTTATAACGATTTTGGATGAGGAAATTTATCCTTGATTACGCCAAACGTTAGTAGTCAAAGTGGAATACCAATCTCTCTGTACAGTAATCTTATAACGATTTTGAGTGCTCAACACACTTTTTTAGATTATTGTGACTTATTCCTAACATATGAATTAGAAAAAGAAAACTTCTTTACTAGTACCTATATAACAAGCTTTAATTAAATCATATATACACATTCACACATGTTACTATGTCACATGTAAAAATTGATAAGGCATCATTTCAATCTTTTTATTCCATTAACTTCTCGTTGCCATCACTGTTTAAAAAAAAGTAAAAATGTCCGCTAACGCTGAGCCAAATCCCATACAATGAACATTGTACCATCTTTGAAATCGATGTTGCTTATATATAAATTTAACCTAATGCAAAAGATCATGTCTATATTTTATTTGCCATCGTCATATGTTACAAAAGTATAACTATTGTTGTACCTTTCAGTAACATATAACGATGGCAAATGTCCAAACTCCTATTGTTTTTTCAAACCTTCCATCGTCAATTACGTTCAAATCAATTTAAACAAAAAAAAATATTTTTCTGTTCGTTTTTTGTGATACTGTTCGCACAGATTGATAGCTATGAAAATTCTCCAGCCTCTCGACTAATAGGATCTGCTAAAGTTCAGTCAAAACTCTATTACATTTTTTTATTTACAATAAACGTTCTAAATATAAGTGGTGTTTTTATTTCATGTAATATTTCATCAAGTACATTCTTTCGTGCGAACCAGTAACACTTGCAAACACACTTATTATATAGCAGTAGTTGAAGATGCCGTTTTATGTTCTTAAAGCATTTTATTCGATTGTGCTAATAGCATTAGGCAATGGTTAATTAGTGCTCTCATACCGAAAAAGTTTCTAATTTTCAGTTTTAAACCTGTTCTGTAATATTAAGGTTAGGATCCAAAAATAACAAATTCATTACCATGTAATCGATTCTTAGCAACAAGACATTGTTTGGTTACAATTGATTTATTGATGATTAAAGGTTTTTTTTACCGGGGTGAGTAACTAACAACATATGGTTACATATATATCTTTTCTTTAATATCAACATTTTTCAATAGTGTTGCATATTATAACCATACTAACGAAGGAAAACTTCGTAAAAAAGCAATAGACAAAAATGAAATAGATTTTTATAATTATACTCTATTTTTGGGATGTTAATTTGCAAAAGAACGAAGCAGATCCACGCTTTCCTCTTCCATATATCTCTGCGAACTAATATTCAGCTAGATGAAGTAAATCATTGTTAATATCATCCTTATAGCCAGCTGCACTGACGACTATCCTGACAGTTGTCTCACAAGAACAGTGTTAAACCTCGTGCACTTTTACTATTTCTTTACTAGTCAAATCATCGGAGGTGTATCACTGTTAATATCATCCTTATAGACAGCTGCACTGACGACTATCCTGATAGTTGTCTCACAAGAACAGTGTTAAATCTCGTACACTTTTACTATTTCTTTAGTAGTCAAATCATCGGAGGTGTATCATTGTTAATATCATCCTTATAGACAGCTGCACTGACGACTATCCTGACAGTTGTCTCACAAGAACAGTGTTAAACCTCGTACACTTTTACTATATCTTTACTAGTCAAATCAATCGGAGGTGTATCATTTGTTAATATCAATCCTTATAGACAGCTGCACTGACGACTATCATGATAGTTGTCTCACAAGAACAGTGTTAAACCTCGTGCACTTTTACTATTTCTTTACTAGTCAAATCATCGGAGGTGTATCACTGTTAATATCATCCCTTATAGACAGCTGCAACTGACGACTATCCTGATAGTTTGTCTCACAAGAACAGTGTTAAATCTCGTACACTTTTACTATTTCTTTAGTAGTCAAATCATCGGAGGTGTATCATTGTTAAATACATCCTTATAGACAGCCTTGCACTGACGACTATCCTGATAGTTGTCTCACAAGAACAGTGTTAAACCTCGTACACTTTTACTATTTCTTTAGTAGTCAAATCATCGGAGGTGTATCATTGTTAATATCATCCTTATAGACAGCTGCACTGAACGACTATCCTGATAGTTGTCCTCACAAGAACAGTGTTAAATCTCGTACACTTTTACTATTTCTTTAGTAGTCAAATCATCGAGGTGTATCATTGTTAATATCATCCTTATACGACTGCTGCACTGACGACTATCCTGATAGTTTGTCTCCTCACAAGAACAGTGTTAAATCTCGTACACTTTTACTATTTCTTTAGTAGTCAAATCATCGGAGGTGTATCACTGTTAATATCAATCCTTATAGAACAGCTGCACTGACGACCAATCCTGTATAGAGTTTGTTAAATCTCGACTTTTACTACTGTCAAATCACGTATCACTGTATCCTTATAGACAAGCTTGACGACTATCCTGATAGTTGTCTCACAAGAACAGTGTTAAATCTCGTAAACTTTTAACTATTTCTTTAGCAGTCATCGGAGGTAGTATCACTGTTTTACTATTCCTGAGTTGTCTCTTTAGTCAGTACACTATCGGAGGGTCATCGTAGTGTATCACTGTTTAATATCATCCTTATAGACAGCTGCACTGACGACTATCCTGATAGTTGTCTCACAAGAACAGTGTTAAACCTCGTGCACTTTTACTATTTCTTTACTAGTCAAATCATCGGAGGTGTATCACTGTTAATATCATCCTTATAGACAGCTGCACTGACGACTATCCTGATAGTTGTCTCACAAGAACAGTGTTAAATCTCGTACACTTTTACTATTTCTTTAGTAGTCAAATCATCGGAGGTGTATCATTGTTAATATCATCCTTATAGACAGCTGCACTGACGACTATCCTGATAGTTGTCTCACAAGAACAGTGTTAAACCTCGTACACTTTTACTATTTCTTTAGTAGTCAAATCATCGGAGGTGTATCACTGTTAATATCATCCTTATAGACAGCTGCACTGACGACTATCCTGATAGTTGTCTCACAAGAACAGTGTTAAATCTCGTACACTTTTACTATTTCTTTAGTAGTCAAATCATCGGAGGTGTATCATTGTTAATATCATCCTTATAGACAGCTGCACTGACGACTATCCTGATAGTTGTCTCACAAGAACAGTGTTAAATCTCGTACACTTTTACTATTTCTTTAGTAGTCAAATCATCGGAGGTGTATCATTGTTAATATCATCCTTATAGACAGCTGCACTGACGACTATCCTGATAGTTGTCTCACAAGAACAGTGTTAAACCTCGTACACTTTTACTATTTCTTTAGTAGTCAAATCATCGGAGGTGTATCATTGTTAATATCATCCTTATAGACAGCTGCACTGACGACTATCCTGATAGTTGTCTCACAAGAACAGTGTTAAATCTCGTACACTTTTACTATTTCTTTAGTAGTCAAATCATCGGAGGTGTATCATTGTTAATATCATCCTTATAGACAGCTGCACTGACGACTATCATGATAGTTGTCTCACAAGAACAGTGTTAAATCTCGTACACTTTTACTATTTCTTTAGTAGTCAAATCATCGGAGGTGTATCACTGTTAATATCATCCTTATAGACAGCTGCACTGACGACTATCCTGATAGTTGTCTCACAAGAACAGTGTTAAATCTCGTACACTTTTACTATTTCTTTAGTAGTCAAATCATCGGAGGTGTATCACTGTTAATATCATCCTTATAGACAGCTGCACTGACGACTATCCTGATAGTTGTCTCACAAGAACAGTGTTAAATCTCGTACACTTTTACTATTTCTTTAGTAGTCAAATCATCGGAGGTGTATCACTGTTAATATCATCCTTATAGACAGCTGCACTGACGACTATCCTGATAGTTGTCTCACAAGAACAGTGTTAAATCTCGTACACTTTTACTATTTCTTTAGTAGTCAAATCATCGGAGGTGTATCACTGTTAATATCATCCTTATAGACAGCTGCACGGACGACTATACTGATAGTTGTCTCACAAGAACAGTGTTAAATCTCGTACACTTTTACTATTTCTTTAGTAGTCAAATCATCGGAGGTGTATCATTGTTAATATCATCCTTATAGCCAGCTGCACTGACGACTATCCTGACAGTTGTCTCACAAGAACAGTGTTAAATCCGCGTGCACTTTTTGCTATTTATTTACTAGTCAAATCATCGGAGGTGTATCACTTTTAATATCATCCTCATAGCCAGCTGCACGGACGACTATCCTGATAGTTGTTTCACAAGAACATAAACCTCGTACACTTTTACTATTTCTTTAGTAGTTTTTTCATTGTTAATATCATCTTTAATATTGTTTTTTGAAATTTTTAATTTAGATATTCATCAAGTATTAACTAAAAACAAAAAGAGAAAGCCATCAAAGTGAGATATTTCCCATAAAGCATTGTTCTCCCACAAAGCCAAGGTCCATAAGAACTAAGCATAAACCAGTATAAAATAAGAAAGATAACGACCATATAACACCTGATTCATATTTGTCAATAGCCTACTGTGATAGGCCTAAAGCTATAAAGTTATGCAATCGTGATTTTAATTTTCTATTGTTAATATATAATTACTGTTGTGCATTACACAACTATAAACGTATAATCAGGGTTTGATACACAAATAAGTTTAAAATATTGTAAGCAGAAAACTCGTCTTTCCCCTTTACAACAAAGTTGTCGCGACGAATCAAAATCTCATCTCTGAATAACATATCTCTGTTTCTCTGAGTAAACTCGGCACGGGAGGGACATATAAATATTTTACAAGTTTGGATCAACGAGTATTGAAGATATTTCCTTTATTCGTATCGCCTTTGATGTAAATAAAAGCGAACTCATCTTATATTAATAACTCTTTAGTAAATAAATGTACATTTGTAGGGATGTTTCATTATTAAAATGTTACAACGTGAGAACATAACAAACCAATCTCCTAAATTGAAGTAAAAAACTATTTCATATTTCTCCACAGTTTTAAGAATAATGTATAACTTGATGGAGTTAATTACTGGTTGCAAGCCTTCACAAACGCGAATATAAAGAAGTTAGGTATCAACAACACTCTAGGCACGTCGTCCCTGGCAAACTTATTCTCTTTCTGACAGTTCCACGATGAAATTGGATCCTTTATATTTAAAACAAAATAACACAACCACCAAAACAAGTTATTCCAATGCTGTTCACAATTTTTCAAAAAATAAAATTTCAAATCAAATATATTTATCAAACTACATCCAAAAATCAGATTAGAATTAATAATACAGATAATGTAGTAGAGCATATAATTGTAATAAATTATAATTGTCTTCGTTAATGCGTTATTTTATATATAAAGTTTTGTTACTGTTCAAACAGTTTGGATATTGAGATTAATCATACCTAGTTTGGTCAAATTTAAATATTATTTATTTATAAATAAATATTTTGTATATTTAATAATTAATTTTAAGCAATGCAGTTCTTGGTCAGTTCGTTAAACATTATGTAATTTTAAGTACCAAATTATATCAAATTAAATCAAATCAAAATATTTATTGTTCAAAGACATAAACATGTATAGAACATAGTCATTAAATAGTTTTTATTATATAATATCAGAACCATGTATTATATGGCAGTAATAATAGTAGTATATGTTATAAATAACATAACCTAAAATATCAATTGCTATTATACAAACATTGTCATTAAAACTAAAAGTGATAGACAATCACGTATCCGTTAATGGCCCAGGCTAAGGAGCCACGTCCAACAGCTCGTCCACAGAGTAAAACGCATGTTTCAACAAGTATTGCTTTAAATTAATTTTAAAGGATGCCTCAGTTGAAGAAGTTTTTACCCTATGCGGCAGAGCATTGAATATTTTGGGACCAACATATGGCATGGATCTTTTGAAGATATTCAGCCGTAGGGGTGCGGAATGATGAGTGTATCTCTGTTTCTGGTGGAAACAGATTATTATATGTAGGGAAATTTTGCAGGTCTTTTAATGTATACATTGACACATAAAATATAAACAGTGAAGGCAAAGTCAAAATGTTTTCATTACTGAACACTGGCCGGCAACTTTCACGACTACGAGACCACACATCACACTTACAGCTTTTCTGTAATTTAAAAATTCCCCCAACATAGTTAACTGGAGCCGTTCCCCACAAGATCAGCCCATACGTCAGAATAGGAACAAAATATTCTAAATAAACCGACCTAAGCGTCTTCCTACATAAAAATGTGGACACATATCTCAATGAATATATATAGGCACTTAGTTTTTGACATACATGATATTATGTTTTGACCAATCCAAATTAGAGAACATGTACAGTCCTAAAAAAAACACACAGATGTGGATCCCTGAAAAGGATTACTATCTTACCACTCCTATTACTTGTGGGTCGGTATAAATATCATTTATAGTATATATTTTCATGTTTGTAGACGGCGATGAACATTACATACAAAAGCTATATTCCACCATAATAACTCGTTTGAAGTCCACATCGTAACCTACAGACCCTGTTAAACTTCAAACCCGGAATTGAAGCTGTCATAATATGACCACAAAGTACTTTAATGAGAGCACGCGTCGTAACTCCAAAGGTGGTTAAGTTTTAATGTTTTATATTTCTGTTCTACTACGCGAAGAGTGATGCCATATCATTGGGAGAGGGGTTAAAATATTGACCAAGGTAACCCTTGAACGTCATGAGAAGAGTAAAGTAAAGTAATGTCTTATTTTACCAGGCGAAGTTAGGGTACATTTCCACTTAATCTAGGGACCAAAGGCATAAAAAAAGTGATTTCCGAACCACCACCAATGGCCGGGCAGGCGGGCTGCTTGCAAGGGCAGGATCGCTCAACGGTCACCCATTCAAGCAGCAGCCTCACTCGACGTTGCTTGATTCGGTTTTAGCGATAACCGCCGATCTCGCTACACTACCCCATTGGCAGCATTCCCCAAGGAAACAGGCTCAGAATATTTTTTGTGTATTTTTCTGGGCTTTATCTTTTCTATCTCCTTCCCTCATATTTTATTTTTTGTATTACAAAAATAAATTTAAATAAAAAATAACAATAAACATGTAAAATTAAATGAGAAAGATGCAGATACTGTTCACGTTTGAAACACAAATTTAACGTTTAGATAATACTCAGTTTATAGGTTTAACATCCTACGAAAATATTTCCTCCACACCTTTGTGTGGTATTTTTAACAAAAAGAATATTTGGGCATTCATATAGCAGTAAGCTGTGGAGCAATAAGTGTTTACGGCATGTCTTTAAATATACGGAAACTGACTGGAAATTCGGGTGATCCATGGTTCATCCTTCCTGTCCAAAATTCCCTTGCATAGAAATGTGGGGTTAGGGGTTTCTGAGGTAATAGATGTTTGGTTCTAGCCGAAGAAAGATTCTGGAGTTATTGTCAGAAAACTAATAAGAAGCGATAAACTATTAAACACTATTTAGCACTGTTCTAAATATGGAGTAAGAACGAGATGCTAATAGCTGCACTATTTGATATCGTATAAAATGCTATTTGCTATTCATAGAACAAGTAAGAACACCTTGTTCTTAAATATGTCTTTTTTGAGAATCACGTGCTATTGCAAATGTTCTTGCAGCTTCCGGGTAACATCAGCTGAGAATTGCGGCGCAGGCCTTGCCACTCACTCACTCCCCAGTCAACTTGTTACTTTCCAACAAGTTAGTTATCTTAATTAGAACTGTTCCTAGAAACTACAACTTTACTCTCCCTAGAAATTAGTTCCTGTAGGCCCTATAGAGAGACGTGTAATCTCTTACACCTTAATTGTTACGTCCAATAAAACACCTTGCCCTGCAACGGTTTAAAAACTATGATAAGAATACATATATAATGAATAAGTGAAAAGAATGAATTTTGGTTATGAGAACCGTTAGATAATATTTTAGAGACTCGATTAAGAAGGACCACTTCACACTAGGCAGTGAAGACGCCGAACACACTGATTTTAACAAGAGTTCACTAGGTTACACATAATGAGTTTATGAACAGTGCATATTCAAATAAAGTGCAGAAAATAAACAGTTAACCTTTGTTTTCATGAGAGGTACCTAACCGTAGTCTGCTGTTGTTGAGGGCCAGGTTGTGATCAGTAAGTGTGGAAATAGGCTGCTGTCTTGTAGGCAGGCGTGAAGACGGAAGATGTCCTCCACGGATTCACTCACGCACAATACAACCGCAAACGAATAGTTCATAACACTGAGGCCAGTCCTGTAGAGCACGGTAGACGCGGGTGTCCGGGAACAGAGACGTTCTGGTAGAGATTGCCATTCCAGAGCACTGACTTTAAAGTTAATGTAAATGTACAACAAATAGAAATAAACTAATATTTTAAGTGAGAGAGTAACACATGGGGGAGAGAGTAAGTATGGTAAGCAGTGGCTAGAGAGTACATAAGTGCCCCAGGCGGGACCGAGAGTATAACGAGCAAGCGTGCCTACGCTTGCAAGGTGGGCAATTGAGCCTTGATAAGTCAACCGTTGTGATTGGTTGGTGAGTTGTACAGTAAACAGCTGATTCGGGAAACAATGGTTCATTGGTCTGTCATGTACGTAAATATTTCAATTAAGTAAGGAATGGTATTGTAGGCACTAGGCCGCAGAAAGAGATATAGAATTAATGTAGTATATACAGTTTAGTAAATAAAGGCAAATATAGAGTATAAGTTGCACAAAAAATATATACATAATTATTATTCAATAAAAGTAGCCTTTTCATATTAGGCAACAAAAAACAAGTTATTTAATGCAATAAATACTTAACAATAAGTTTTAAATACACTTAGTACATAACTGTAGATGATTAGTATTGTGTGGTTTAGCAAAAGATTTAATGTATGAAGTACAAAGAAAGGGATAACATAAAACCATTTAGTGTGTTTAAATTAAACAATGACAAGAATAACTATATAATAATAACTGTATCTATACTTAAAATACAGTAAGTATTTTATTCTGTTTCTTGAGCACAAGATTTAATGTTTCCTATAGAAAGAAACCGATAACAATACAATATTTAAGGGGAAGGAAACAGCTTTTTTCCGGCCAAATGCCATAATTCAGTGATACAAAATATCAGTTACACTACGTTTCGAGATCTGCAATTTGATCTCTTCTTCAGCAGATCCGATCAATTATTCTGATCATTCTGGAGAAGATATCAGATTGCAGATCTCGAAACGTAGTGTTACTGATTTTTGAACCATTAAATAATGAAAAATGTCCGGAAAGTCCTGTTCTCTCCACAATCCTTCCATCGTCAAAAACAAACTTCAAACAAAGAATATTTATCGTTTATATTAAGTTTAAACATATATAAAATATACAAATCAGATAAATTACGAGAACTTTAACAACACAATTAAGTCTCAGACTACATCACACATATTTTACCACATACTTTAAATAATACTATAAACGAATTGAGGACATATTCATGAAATATTACGACGCGACTGTCAGTTGACAATATAAAGGCAGTATTGCAGTGAGACCCCGAGCAAGAGTCGAGTGATAAACCATATAAGCCTCATATCTTTTACTTCAACAGTCATTCAAGTATTCATGAAGTATTACGACGCGACTGTCAGTTGACAATATAAAGGCAGTATTGCAGTGAGACCCCGAGCAAGAGTCGAGTGATAGACCATATAAGCCTCATATCTTTTACTTCAACAGTCATTCAAGTATTCATGAAATATTACGACGCGACTGTCAGTTGACAATATAAAGGCAGTATTGCAATGAGACCCCGAGCAAGAGTCGAGTGATAAACCATATAAGCCTCATATCTTTTACTTCAACAGTCATTCAAGTATTCATGAAATATTACGACGCGACTGTCAGTTGACAATATAAAGGCAGTATTGCAGTGAGACCCCGAGCAAGAGTCGAGTGATAAACCATATAAGCCTCATATCTTTTACTTCAACAGTCATTCACGTATTCATGAAGTATTACGACGCGACTGTCAGTTGACAATATAAAGGCAGTATTGCAGTGAGACCCCGAGCAAGAGTCGAGTGATAAACCATATAAGCCTCATATCTTTTACTTCAACAGTCATTCAAGTATTCATGAAATATTACGACGCGACTGTCAGTTGACAATATAAAGGCAGTATTGCAGTGAGACCCCGAGCAAGAGTCGAGTGATAAACCATATAAGCCTCATATCTTTTACTTCAACAGTCATTCAAGTATTCATGAAATATTACGACGCGACTGTCAGTTGACAATATAAAGGCAGTATTGCAGTGAGACCCCGAGCAAGAGTCGAGTGATAAACCATATAAGCCTCATATCTTTTACTTCAACAGTCATTCAAGTATTCATGAAATATTACGACGCGACTGTCAGTTGACAATATAAAGGCAGTATTGCAGTGAGACCCCGAGCAAGAGTCGAGTGATAAACCATATAAGCCTCATATCTTTTACTTCAACAGTCATTCACGTATTCATGAAGTATTACGACGCGACTGTCAGTTGACAATATAAAGGCAGTATTGCAATGAGACCCCGAGCAAGAGTCGAGTGATAAACCATATAAGCCTCATATCTTTTACTTCAACAGTCATTCACGTATTCAAACGTCCCTTTGAGTGTCAGCTGTGACTCAACTGATTGCGGTTTACATCCACTTCATGTAACTTTTAAAGAGGTTTTATAATATGTAAACCGGGTTTAGTTATGTGCGTGACGATGTTGATAATGTAGGACTGATTTTCTGTGTAACAAGTTTAACCCTTTAGCCCCGAACTTCTGATAATCGGAAGTTCAACAATAATAGTTTTAGGTTTATTTCATAACGTAATTTCATTACATGTTCCAAAACCTACATGAAGATAACGAAATTAAGACAATATCTTGATTTTGTACAGTAATATTAGAGTTATCTAATTCATCGTACTTAAAAAGAAAAAAAAACTCTTTATTAGTCCACAATTCGACGTAGTACGCAGCACATGCGCATTACTTGTCCTGGGACTGATGGTAATATTATCTAACATCCGCGCTAAAACGAATTTTGTATGAAAAGTAACAGGTAGAAAGCTAACCAAAGTAAAGATATAGTGCGGTTTTTGTAAATATATCTGATGGTAATATTATCTAACATCCGCGCTAAAACGAATTTTGTATGAAAAGTAACAGGTAGAAAGTAAAGATATAGTGCGGTTTTGTAAATATATCTGATGCTAATATTATCTACGTGTATATTCGTGCAAAACCACATCCGCGCTAAAACGTATTTTGTTTCGTATTTGTGTACAAAAACTACCCAAAGTAATAAATTTTAAATTTAATTTTAAATTTAAAAATATATAAATTTTGAATGAATGGTTGAATTTCATATTCAAACACAAATGTTTCTTGAACATGATGTGGAGATGTTAGTGCGGAGATCGCCGTGCGTCTGGTACGTCAGAGTGCGGATGTACTGGTCCGCGATCTCCGCTATGCAATCTCTGTTTTGTTTACCTAATACTTTTTGTACTTGTACATTTTCTACAAGATAATTGCTGCTTTGAATGTTTTGGTCAAGGGTAGGGGTGCTTTGAATTTTCAAAATATTTAAGTGTATATTACAAGAGATACATATTACAAGATATAAGAAATACTCACGTAGATTCTTATAAAATAAACTTCACATAGTCTGATAATCCAATGTATTTCTATTAAAATTAATAAAGGTTAAAATTAGATTATATGACTTGTAATTCTCAAAATACAGTCATTTTCCTAAACCTAAGTAAATTCTCTAAAATAATGTAATTTTCTTCATTTTTAAGTTATCGAGAGGTCTCCATAGGATCGAGCTCTCCCGACATCTAGATATTCGTATCGCGTATAATTACCGCGCTCTGGTAAATTATTGCATTTAAGACACGGTTACAAACAAAGAATGCCATGTCGATAAAAATGTGCCATCATGTTATTGATATAACTTATAATTTAAGTTTCGGAGAATTATTTTAAATTAACAAACACACCGATTGTAACATTTTTCTCTCAAATTACTTCATATAACATTATTGATTAATTTCACAAAAACAATAATACTAACTTGTGTTTCAGAGGCGGATCAACTCTTGAGTAAGGAATGCGAGATGCAAAATAAGTATTATGAAAGGAGGCGAGTAACCGCAGTAATGAAAGATGGCCAGAAATATGAGCTATAATCCTCGGCGGATCGACTCTTGAGTAAGGAATGCGAGATATAAAATAAGTATAATGAAAGGAGGCGAGTAACCGCAGTAATGAAAGACGGCCAGAAATATGAGCTATAATCCTCGGCGGATCGACTCTTGAGTAAAGAATGCAAGATATAAAATAAGTATTATGAAAGGAGGCGAGTAACCGCAGTAATGAAAGATGGCCAGAAATATGAGCTATAATCCTCGGCGGATCGACTCTTGAGTAAAGAATGCAAGATATAAAATAAGTATTATGAAAGGAAGCGAGTAACCGAAGTAATGAAAGATGGCCAGAAATATGAGCTATAATCCTCGGCGGATCGACTCTTGAGTAAGGAATGCGAGATATAAAATAAGTATTATGAAAGGAGGCGAGTAACCGCAGTAATGAAAGATGGCCAGAAATATGAGCTATAATCCTCGGCGGATCGACTCTTGAGTAAAGAATGCAAGATATAAAATAAGTATTATGAAAGGAGGCGAGTAACCGCAGTAATGAAAGATGGCCAGAAATATGAGCTATAATCCTCGGCGAGTTTCTATCCAACCTCTCTGCATTATCCGGTATTACAACCGCAACGGGAATTATTCTATTCTCTCGGTTCCTTTGCAAAATATATTTATATTGTTACAGTTTTATTGATAACCTAAAAATCTCTGTTAAGAATGAGAGTCATTTCTGGATTTTCATAACAGTTACCGTAAACAGTATATCGGAAGAACGGCTACGATAACAATAGCAGTTAAACTGTTTACTACTACACAGATGTACTCCTACCAGCATGCAGTGATGGAGTACTTGCTTCATGTATTACTGTCATTCTATCGTTTTAATTTTAATATTTTCGTCTGAAATATCAATTATTTCAAGTTAACTAATTTACAACATATTATTTATTCTAAATTTGTTTTACTTAAAAGAACTCCTGTAGTTAAAAGGAGTCTATAAATTGTTAATAGACTAAGGGTTGGGTCTAAAGTAATAGTTTTTAATATACTATAATACACCATGACAATTAGTAAATGTTATTATGTTTTACAACAATTTACATGTGAAGTGGTACAAAGATTAGGTAAGTTATGTGAGGATAATATATATTACAATATAGCTGGTCAATGAACGGGTGACCAAAAAATATAAATGGAACGGCCCAACTAATGTGTAATGAAATAACTCATTTTGACCTTACAATAAGTATATAACAATATCGGGCAGTTAATTATTGGATTTTATCTCTCTAAGAAGTAATATTGAACGAAGCTAAATACTAAATATATTGTTTTTCCAATAAAAAATTAAATTCCAACATGTACAGGGTACTCACAAACTAATGTTATCAAAATATACCCTTTGTTTGGTGTTTCAGATCAAAATAAGTCAGAAATACCATATAAAGTATAGTTGTATCCTGCTTAGTTTAAAGTATGTCTGTCTGCTTGTGTCTTTTAGGAGAATAAAATTATATATTTAAACTGAAAAATGGAAATAAAGTTCTCAAAATACATACTGAAATTAAAAAGGAGTTTACAAAAATATCACAGCACGTTTCAAATTGGCGATCATATACATCCTTCAAACTATAATAAAAAAAACGGGAGATTTTATGAAAAATGAATAAGATTAGTAAAATATGTGGGACTTTCAGAAAACACTTTGATATAAAGTTTATTTAGACACGACAAACAGTAATGGGAATTAATAAGGAGCTGACGGGTACTTAGTAATACTACTAGTGGGACTTTCACTAGAACACTGATATGAAGTTTATTTCGACACGACAAATAATAATGAGAATAAATAAGGAGGTGACGGGTACTTAGTAATATAGCAATATTACTTCTGATACTTGTGGGCAGAACTATCATTAACCATACTGAGACAGTGGCTTAAAAGAGCTTATGTTATAAAAAAATGTACAACGATAACAGGTTTTGAATATTGTATAACAGGTATAATGATGCCTCTTTTATGGCGATTGATTAAGGATTAAACGAAATTCGTCTTCTTATAAAGTGTGTGACTGCTGGTAGCAGGTACACAGACAATACCTTCTACAACAATGCCCCACTTAACTTTTACAATGATTGAAAAGAAACAGTGTTGTATTCTTCTTAAATTTAAAAATAAAAGGATTCTTTATTGGTTTTCTTTTGCAACAATAACAACAAAGAATGATATTTCATCGGCTGATTGTTATCCTCACATTTACAATAGCAGATGAACAAAGAGTTTTCAAGTTAGACACGATATTAACTTTTCAAAATTGTTAAGCTCCAAAATTAAAGGAATATGTAGTTTTTTCACTCATAGATTTTACTTATGAAAAAAAAAACGCATTATAACATGATTTTTCCAATAAAGAGTTGTAATTAAGTAGTTTATGAATGGACTTCTTCTTTTGAACACAAGTTACATGTTTTTTGTTAATGAATCCCCCAAACAAATGTAAAATAGCAACTAATTTATCATTGAAAATTTATAATCCCAGGAAAGTTTTACTGGCTTAATAATTAATTATAGGAGAAGTTCTCTCAGTTGCAGACAGGTTAATTAAAGAGTTTGCTGTGATGAATGCGGCGAGATAGCGATATCAGCAGAATGATGCGGACCTTAGCTGCCTCGCCGCGCTCACTCATCTGGCAACTCATCAAATCTCCCAGCTCCGCGAATACATCATCTCTCTACTCCAAGTTGCTTAGTCTTGTACTATTATCGTACTTTGTTGAAGAGTTTGCTGTGATGAATGCGGCGAGTTAACGATATCAGCAGAATGATGCAGACCTTAGCTACCTCGCCGCGCTCACTCATCTGGCAACTCATCAAATCTCCCAGCTCCGCGAATACATCATCTCTCTACTCCAAGTTGCTTAGTCTTGTACTATTATCGTACTTTGTTGAAGAGTTTGCTGTGATGAATGCGGCGAGTTAACGATATCAGCAGAATGATGCGGACCTTAGCTACCTCGCCGCGCTCACTCATCTGGCAACTCATCAGATCTCCCAGCTCCGCGAATACATCATCTCTCTACTCCAAGTTGCTTAGTCTTGTACTATTATCTTACTTTGTTGAAGAGTTTGCTGTGATGAATGCGGCGAGTTAACGATATCAGCAGAATGATGCGGACCTTAGCTACCTCGCCGCGCTCACTCATCTGGCAACTCATCAAATCTCCCAGCTCCGCGAATACATCATCTCTCTACTCCAAGTTGCTTAGTCTTGTACTATTATCGTACTTTGTTGAAGAGTTTGCTGTGATGAATGCGGCGAGATAACGATATCAGCAGAATGATGCGGACCTTAGCTACCTCGCCGCGCTCACTCATCTGGCAACTCATCAAATCTCCCAGCTCCGCGAATACATCATCTCTCTACTTCAAGTTGCTTAGTCTTGTACTATTATCGTACTTTGTTAAAGAGTTTGCTGTGATGAATGCGGCGAGTTAACGATATCAGCAGAATGATGCGGACCTTAGCTACCTCGCCGCGCTCACTCATCTGGCAACTCATCAGATCTCCCAGCTCCGCGAATACATCATCTCTCTACTCCAAGTTGCTTAGTCTTGTACTATTATCTTACTTTGTTGAAGAGTTTGCTGTGATGGATGCGGCGAGATAACGATATCAGCAGAATGATGCGGACCTTAGCTACCTCGCCGCGCTCACTCATCTGGCAACTCATCAGATCTCCCAGCTCCGCGAATGCATCATCTCTCTACTCCAAGTTGCTTAGTCTTGTACTATTATCGTACTTTTTTGAAGAGTTTGCTGTGATGGATGCGGCGAGATAACGATATCAGCAGAATGATGCAGACCTTAGCTGCCTCGCCGTGAATGCATCATTTTCCTTAGTCCGACTTTCATAATCATTCACGTTATGTTGTGTAAGGCATTACGTGCAAGTCATAAATGAAATACTTGTTGAACGCGTGTAAAGATTTAACATAAGAAGTTTTAAAACTATAATATACAGTTTTATATATTTAATATTCCATTATCAATAAAAAACCAGAAAAATGTGTTTATCATTATTACAGGTTTTTTAAGTATTTCTAATTTACGAACAGACGACTGTGCCGGTCCGTGTTACCGCACGGAGAGCGACGAACGAATCAATCAAATCTTTAATTGCTCGTAACAATTTTACAATGTATGGCACACGTCATCATTCTTTCTAAATTTTAAACTCTCATACCACGTTACCACCACGTTCAAACTTACATCATTGTCCATACATTCCAGTCTCATTCATCCTCGCCAATCTCAACTCACTTTCAGCGCTGGTGTCAGTCATCGAATTAGGCGGTCTCCTAGTTAAACGCCAGAAACTCGTCAACGCTGTAGAATGCCTTTGACACCAGAAAGCGCTTAAGACGAGCTTTCGACCTCTTGGGCGTTTGGGTGTCTTTCATATAATTTGGCAATCTGTTGATGAAATGAACACCTGCCTGCGAAGGCAAGTGCTCATAAACCACTGTTCTGTATCTTCCAGTACGGTGATATCTGTCTCTAGTCTCATACCCGTGTATGTCACGTCCCCTGGTTAGGGCACATTTAGACAAACAGAAAACCATCCCGACTGCATAACAGAATAAAATGACTGAGAGAGCTATCAAATATCATAAACCACTGTTCTGTATCTTCCAGTACGGTGATATCTGTCTCTAGTCTCATACCCGTGTATGTCACGTCCCCTGGTTAGGGCACATTTAGACAAACAGAAAACCATCCCGACTGCATAACAGAATAAAATGACTGAGAGAGCTATCAAATATCATAAACCACTGTTCTGTATCTTCCAGTACGGTGATATCTGTCTCTAGTCTCATACCCGTGTATGTCACGTCCCCTGGTTAGGGCACATTTAGACAAACAGAAAACCATCCCGACTGCATAACAGAATAAAATGACTGAGAGAGCTATCAAATATCATAAACCACTGTTCTGTATCTTCCAGTACGGTGATATCTGTCTCTAGTCTCATACCCGTGTATTTCACGTCCCCTGGTTAGGGCACATTTAGACAAACAGAAAACCATCCCGACTGCATAACAGAATAAAATGACTGAGAGAGCTATCAAATATCATAAACCCATTTCCAGTTGTAAGTCTGTTATAATTATAAGCATGTAAAGATTACGTAGTTTTATTGATAACGCCGTATCACCGAACATTATCACTCATTAAAAATGTAAAGTAATTTTGAAATTGTTTTGGATCGTTATTTCTCTATAGAAAAGTTTAGGATGTGGGAGCATAAAACGGATTCTGCTGCAATTCACGAGTTGATTCAATATAATCCTTTCGAGTAGCAGACTTTCGATTCACCAACACAAGGAATATTACCCCATGGTGAAATTGACTTTTTTAAAATAATGAAATGGTAATATTTTATAACTAAGTTTAAACATTAGCCTATATATAACTCATATAAATATAAATAATTATTCGAAATAATCATATTCATTTCTATTTCAATTGAATGTAAAATATAAATGTAATGGAATTAGTATAAATGTTTCTTTTTAATATTGTTGTAATATTGTTTTGTATCGTCGATTCTGAAAAATGTATAATTAACGATAAGTAGGGTTAACTTAACATTTACAAACGGGGAGTCAAGATCGTATCGTGTATATGTTCTTAAAATAATTACAATATCCAAAAGTCTGCAAAAATATAGAATTTACATAGAAAAATAAATATATATTTGTCACAAAGTTTCGTCGCATCGTAATAACGTGATCGCTCCCTACACGCGAGGCGAAGTCACATCACTTGTCACTTGGCCTAAAATGTCTCACTAGATAGTTGACACTTCTAATTTTCTCCTTCACTTACTATATGGGACGTTATATAGGGCTATTTTCTCAATGTCAACTACAGTATTTAGGGCAAACTCATGTCATGTCTGTGACTGGCAGAACCTACATTAGAGGACAGCACGTGACTTGAGATCTGGATTTGCTGCTTGACATACAACGCTTGGCATGTTTATGTTACGGCTGAATAAACGCAATAAAAATCACGTCCTTGATATGTTTGCTTCAATGATCCATTTTAATACGTTTCCTTAAGTTAAAATGTAGTATGTTATTATATAGCGCTATTGCACATAGATGAACTGTACAAATACATGTACATACATGTGCTATACTACAATATTGTTCGACTATTCACATATTATTGACACACAAATATCGATATATTTCAGTTATACAGGATGTTAAAATTACTGCTTCAAGGTATCAAAATAAGATGGAGTGGTTCTTATTTCCGGTTGTTTTTACGCTACGTCATTATGGCTTTGACATAATTAATTGTAGCTTAATTTAGCTCAATAAACAGAGTGAATCTCCGAGTTACATGTGAGATCTAATGAAATTGCAATCACTTGATTTTTAATGAAATTTCTCAAATATGAATTACTTAAATCGTAACAATATCAACATCCAGCTTTCATAAAATTTGGCATATTATCCGCCATTCTTAAACGCTACAATGTAAAATGTATTTAAATTGAAACAGTTTCACACTTATTGATAACATAATTTATTATATCTGTTCCAACATTTTTGATACCATATCGCAAGGTATTGCAGAGTAATATTTAACATGTACAAATAATCTTAAGACTTCTGATTTTTGTTGTTGTTTTGTTATTGTAGGAGATTCTAATCGTAAATATTTATGAACACAGTGTATACGTACTAAAATTACAGGGATTATTTCTGACCACCATTTTTCGTTCACAAACTTTTTAGTTGTCTTATTTTACATGAACACTTCTGCCCTTCTTGCACCGAAAACAATGTGATTGTTGACATTGGACTACGAAACGACTTTGAAACGAGAGGGTTCTGAGTTCTGTTCTTCGGCTGAGTAAATCATTGGACCTAAGCGAATAAATCTGCAAATATTTGGCTGTAAATATATCCACAATCAATTAGATCACCGTTATGTATTGACAATATTATGTATTTCCTATTGGGTACAATTAATGATTTATGATTTCCAGGTTGATTTTTATGATGGTAAATATTGGAAAATGAGGATCTTTTAATCATCCAAAAATTGTGTAGTGGTGAACCTCCTCATTTTTAATCCAGACGTTGATGAACATGTCCTTCGATTGATATGAGGAAATATCCTACCTAGAAACCGCACTAGCGCGGATATATCCTACTCGGGGACTGAAATAGTACGTAAATATCCTACTCGGGTACTGCACTATTGCGGAAATATCCTACTCGGGTACTGCACTAGTACGTAAATATCCTACTCGGGTACTTCACTAGTACGTAAATATCCTGCTCGAGGACTGCACTATTACGGAAATATCCCACTCGGGTACTGTAAAAGTACGTAAATATCCTACTCGGGTACTGCATTATTGCGGAAATATCCTACTCGGGTACTGTAATAGTACGTAAATATCCTACTCATGTACTGCACTATTGCGGAAATATCCTACTCGGGTACTGCACTAGTTCGTAAATATCCTACTCGGGTACTGCACTATTACGGAAATATCCTGTTCGGGGACTGCACTAGTAAGTAAATATCCTACTCGGGGACTGTACTATCGCGGATATCCTACTCGGGTACTGTAATAGTACGTAAATATCCTACTCGGGTACTGTAATAGTACGTAAGTATCCTACTCGGGGACTGTACTATCGCGGATATCCTACTCGGGTACTGTAATAGTACGTAAGTATCCTACTCGGGGACTGTAATATCGCGGATATCCTACTCGTGTACTGTAATAGTACGTAAATATCCTACTCGGGTACTGTAATAGTACGTAAGTATCCTACTCGGGGACTGTACTATCGCGGATATCCTACTCGGGTACTGCACTATTACGGAAATATCCTGTTCGGGGACTGCACTAGTAAGTAAATATCCTACTCGGGGACTGTACTATCGCGGATATCCTACTCGGGTACTGTAATAGTACGTAAATATCCTACTCGGGTACTGTAATAGTACGTAAGTATCCTACTCGGGGACTGTACTATCGCGGATATCCTACTCGAGTACTGCACTATTACGGAAATATCCTGTTCGGGGACTGCACTAGTAAGTAAATATCCTACTCGGGGACTGTACTATCGCGGATATCTTACTCGGGTACTGTAATAGTACGTAAATATCCTACTCGGCTACTGCACTAGTACGTAAATATCCTGCTCGGGGACTGAAATATTGCGGATATATCCTACCTAGGAACTACAAAAGGCGGAATTCTAGGAACTCGTTTTTGTGCCCGAGGGTAGAACCAATATACTCTCGCTGGTCAGAGCAGTCTCAAAAAGCCTAAGTAATTCTGCTTCTCGCAGATTTTTCAGTCAAAAAGTAAACTGATCATTCTAGTAGAGTACGCCAACTGTCCCTACCCCAGAATAAAAAGTAAATGATAAGAATACAACACTTGTGTCGCAATATTCGCTATGCAACAGTCGCAATTCATTGCAATATTTATAAGTTGAGATTTCTTGTGATCTAACAATAACTTTCCTTTACAAGATGAGGAACAGCAAAATAAACAACTAAAATAAAAGTAGATTATAGATGAAAGGTAGGATCAAACATACCTTAAGAAAGAATTACAAGTTTAATATACAGAATTGTAGAGTATTATATTTTAGTACATCTATTACACGCTCATTGACAGTATTTTTATGTTTATTTCTATTTTACACATATGTTTTTCTGTAAACAATATCAAACTGATGATGCCTTAACCGGTGAAAGCGCCTTTTAAATAAATTTATTGTGGAAGTATGAGAAATGTCTTTTCCATTAAAACGTTTTATCAGATCAATCTTTTTAACTCGTATCATATTGCAATGTAATAAAACAAAATAATGGCTAAACGTCAGTCGATGTACTTTTGTGTGCCCTATATACTGGAAATCCTAGACGCGACAGGACAGTACATCTTGTTCCTGGCAACATTTGGACGTCGCATTTCTCAACAATTCATACTGCATAATTTTCCCAAGGTCCTTCAGGTGCAATGCATTTACATTGATAATTTGAACTTGTGAAAAGAGTTGTACCCGTGTACACACGAAAATTGCCAAACTGAACGAGTCCCAACTTTAATATATTCCATTGCTGTAAACGAGTACTACAGCGTGATCACTCACTAGATCTCTAGTGAGTCACGCACATAAAAAGGCAATCGAGTAGTAAAAATTAAAAAATGGGAATCAGTTGAACCAAAATATATTTTACGAACTTTAATTATTATTAGCTTGCAAAAATTACTTACATATATTCTCACGATATTCGTTAACAACATGCACATATGATGGGCTTGATAAATACCGTTCAGTAATAAAAACTCGCTGCTCTTGAGAAAACTTCATGTTTACAAAGCAGTAAACTCAACAATACTACAGAATTATTGTGGCTAGTATCCATTTCCATGATATCTACATTTTTGTCGGTAGTACATTTGATGCTATCTTGCTGGAGCCAAATCATTGTAATTAATAATAATAATAATTACATACATAATAATTCATAGGAACTAATGTTTACAGAGACGCTCCCTGTGATGTGAGCGACTTAATGATCATTCTGTATTATAGTTATACAAGAAATATAATATCCCATTTCAGTAGTGTAGAAAAAACTACTTTTTCTTGCAAAATTTCGCTTAGAAAATATTTAAAATGTAGGAACTCGTTAAAAACTATATTTGCGTAGTTAAGAGTTATTCCAGGCAGTACTGTTTTTTTACATAGTTCACAATAATTATTGTATTACGCAGTCAAACAACATAAATAGGCTGGCTTATCCGAATATAACATTTTTAAGGTCATTTTAAAATTATATCGAAAGATATACGTGTTCGATAATATACTGTAAATCAGAAATAAGCAGGAAAGTACTACAACAGTATAAACCTGTAACAATACTCAAAGCCACCTCTACATGAAGAAAATATAATTTTGCACTTTAGATCCTATAGCACACAAACTCATTCTAGAATACAGAAACACGTCATCACAGAATTCACGTTTGTCGGCCATACTGTACTTTTATAATTATTTTAATATTATTTTTCATATTTCACAATTGAATGTATTGAATGTTAATGAATAGGGTATCTTAAAATGCGAGAACCTTATTGGTGATATAATGGATTTAATATGATATTATTTAACTTGTTTCTTTAAATAATATTTGTACGGTAAAATTGGGAAAAAAATAAATACGAGTACTTACAAAACCATACGTTGTATTATCTGTTCCCACGTTTCACGTAATAAAATAACGTTTTCATAGCATATAAGACAAAAATTGTGAATTTTAATATTTATAAAACAACAATACTTATTGAACGTCCTGTAAGAAAAGTAGAAAAGTAACAGTAGTAATCATTTATAATTTATACGGTGCCAAATTCTGAGGTGATATTGTGTTAGTGCAAGATATTCAATTTATAAAGGGAGTTGTATAAAGGGCGGGAGAGCTAACCACATCAATGAAATATGGTAAGAAATATGAGCCATAATCCTTGGCGAGGTTCTGGCAGGTACCCGCCTTATTCTGACGGGCTTAGTGCGTGTGAGATTTGTTGTGTCCTGCAGATGACAACACCAGCTTACTGTCTGCTGACCTGACGTAGCAACATCCACTCCAGATTAGTGGAAGTGAGGATATTATTGAGCTCGTCAATAGGAGCAGGGAGATTTGTTATGTCCTGCAGATGACAACACCAGCTTACTGTCAGCTGACCTGACGTAGCAACATCCACTCCAGATTAGTGGAAGTGAGGATATTATTGAGCTCGTCAAAAGGAGCAGGGAGATTTGTTGTGTCTTGCAGATGACAACACCAGCTTACTGACTGCTGACCTGACGTAGCAACATACACTCCAGATTAGTGGAAGTGAGAATATTATTGAGCTCGTCAATACGAGCTGGGAGATTTGTTGTGTCCTGCAGATGACAACACCAGCTTACTGACTGCTGACCTGACGTAGCAACATCCACTCCAGATTAGTGGAAGTGAGGATATTATTGAGCTCGTTAATAGGAGCAGGGAGATTTGTTATGTCCTGCATGTCATTGAGCTCGTTAATAGGAGCAGGGAGATTTGTTATGTCCTGCAGATGACAACACCAGCTTTCTGTCTGCTTTTTAATTAGCGATCTTTTTAGGTATTTTCGACATGGCAGGAAGAATAGTAATCGGTCTTAGCTGCCGTATGCAAGTGGGTCTGTTTACTGTGGGTAGAGGGATTATTATCCTTTTTTCAGTGTTCCGGGAATTTACCATTTGTCAACTATTTATTTATCAGACGAGTAATTGGTTGAAGAGCATAAGGACTAACGGCCTTCACCACACGTATAGAGATTTCATCGCTGCCAATTGATCTAGATATAATTTCATTTATGGCTGATTTTACATCAGCTTCTGTACCTTTCATAAAAGTAAATTTGTTTGCTGTTCCATTATTGTTATTGGTTTAAAAAAAAGTGGATCATTTCATTGTCTATTTCATTACCAGATCCCATATCAACAAAATATTTACTCATCTACTTTTATCTTTGGAGGAAGACCAATACTTTTTTTTATTTATTAACTGTATTGCATTCTTTCAGACATGACCAGAAAGAACTGTTTCGGTTGATCAGATAACGAAAATTTTTACCAAATAATGACTTCTTCGCTTCCTAAATCAATCTGTTTAGAGTGTTCTAACTCTTTTGTATTCAATCCAGCACTCAGTTTCGGTTCTCTTCCAAAATCTATTTCTAAGCCTCTTCTTTTCTTTAGTGATTTTACGTATTTCTTCACTTCTCCATGGCGTTTTCGATTTACTCACATTTTTACAAAAAGTCGGGAAATGACCGTTAAAGATATGTTTTGTGTTGCTTGTTATAAATCTTTTAATGTTATCAACTCCCTCAATATTTTTTCAAACTTCCAGTCAATCCTTGACGTTCGTGCAATCGCTTTTTCTGGGTCAAACTTTGAAAAGTCTCTATAACTTACCACTTTTGGCCTCTCATTTTCTTTCTTAAATGTAATATTACAATGAACAAGTTTATTGTATTATGTACTATATAGTATTGCCGCAAACGAATGGTAACCATGGTGTTATAGTCTAAGAATAAAAGTTTTCCATATTGTTTTGTAGACAGTAAAAGTCTTAAAATGTGAGGTGCGATTGTTCGGTTAGGACGAAGTATCGGGAAAATATTGCAAAAATATTCATGGGACTTTGAGTCACAAGGGATACATTGGCACTTAAAATATTATAATATTTTACTTTACACTGCAGTTTGATAAAAATGAAAATTTTCACCGCCGAATCTAAAATAATGCTCTAAAATTTAAATATTTGTAAAACCATTTAGATATTTTTTATATTTTGAAATAATATTTACGTTAGACATCCAAATTAATTGATCTTTTAATGATGAAATTTACGAAAAAAGAAGTTAGACTGATACTAATGGTAAATGCACCTTCTATGTTGGAAATTGTATTTAAAATGGGAAATTAAATTCGCGTAAACTAAATAGAACAAAATGTCTAAATATGTAAATAACCATATAGAAACTGATATTATAAATAACGTACACAACCTTCAGGAATTTAATAATAAAAAGACTATCATTTGGTAAACTTGTAACCAATTAAAAGCTGAGCGTCGGTCAATTATATCACTGAGGAGGACTGTCTATCCTATTTATCTCTCCTATCTGTCTATCCTATCTATCTCTTCTACCTGTCTATGCTATCTATCTCTTCTATCTGTCTATTGTATCTATCTCTTCTATCTGTCTATCCTATCTATCTCATCTGTCTATCCTATCTATCTCTTCTATCTGTCTATCCTATCTATCTCTTCTATCTGTCTATCCTATATATCTCTTCTATTTCCGCACGATATCTCTAGAATTAACTAGAATTTTGCATGAAGAAATGTTTGAATTTGAATGTTGATGTTCATAATATGTTAATAAATAAGTACACAATTACTAGAGAAGACACGTAACACTTATTGCTAATCGCTTTGTATAAACTGTATTAATTCAATTTAAAAAGTAACACAGCCCGTTTCTAGGCAAGTATTAGTAACAGATGAGAATAGTTTTTACTAGTCCACTATAATCTACTGCTAAATTGTAGAAGAAAACACCAAAGAATTCAATTTGAAAGCATCCCACTGAGAGGAAAACTATAAATCTCTCTCTAAGAAACTACATTTCATTAGTTTGTGAAAAGTGAAACGAAATAATGGAAACTGAAACATTTTTGAAACACCAATAATATTTTTATTTACTAAAAGTAGGTAAAACAGACTTACTTTACATCACAGCAATTAAAATCTCCAACTTTCGTACCTTAAAGAAAAATGTTGTCAGCAAATACAATAAAATCTTTTCATACAAGGATTATCTTACAAACTGTATAAAATATGAGGATGAAACTTCCCACTTAAATTAGAATATATACAAAAGTCATGCAGAAAACAAAGACAAAATAATATATGGTTATTTTACATATTTTATGAATGTTAAAAATAACAAAACTTATCGGCCTTTTAAAAAGAACGTCGTAAATCTGAATATTCATTGAAGTACATTATGAATGGTGTATTCGCAATATGTAATACCTTATTTGGGAGATCCTTTCATATTCTTAATTTCTGAGGGTGAGAATATCTCTATTAGGCGTACATCCGGCAGCTCACAGGTAATTGGCCGATATGCAAGTTTAAGAAGGTGGAGTGGCGCTTGGTCAGTCGCCTTCAATAAGTGATGAAGTGCACATTACCGGAGCCTCAGCACATCCGGGGACAGGGACCCAGTTCAGCATTCGTTATTGAAGAGATGACGGGAACTTCCTCGCTCTCTCAGCGTACATCCGGCAGCCAACAAGTAATTGGCCGATATGCAAGTTTAAGAAGGTGGGGTGGCGCTTGGTCAGTCGCCTACTATAATTGATGAAGCGTACATTACCGGAGCCTCGGCACATCCGGGGACAGGGATCCAGCTCAGCATTCGTTATTGGAGAGATGACGCGATCTTCATCGCTGTCTCAGTGTACATCCGGCAGCCAACAAGTAATTGGCCGATATGGAAGTTTAGGCAGGTGGGATGGCGACTTTGCACTGGTGGGACAATATGACTCAACGTAGATATTATATTGATATAATCGTAACAATTTAAAATATTTAGAAATTACATAATATTGAAATTTGACTAATCACAAAATTGCCAAAATTTCTAAAAATCTAAAAGCAAATCCTAGCAAAACCTCGATTGTACAAACTTAAGTAATAGATCGCGGGTAGTATGAACCGTACCATTGATTGGCGATACATCGAGTAAATGAAGTAGTGTGGTACTGGGCTTACAGGTAATCTCAATTAACACCTAGGTGGTCGGAGCGGTGTCCGGTGGGGGGGGGGGAGTAATGGAGCTGTCCCAAACACTGGCTATATCTTACACTCGGGCTTCAATAAGAGAATCCCACTACATACACGCTACAGACCCTCTCAGAAAATAATGTTGGTGAACGTAGTGGTACTTGAACGGGTTTCTCTCGAAATCTCCGCAGTTCTTAATATTATAATTTTAATCTCAAATCAAATCAAATCGCTTAATTGCATTTGACAATATACATTGCATAGCAAACGTCAATTTTCATATCTGTAGATTGATTCATCCAGATTCATAATAAATTTATAGCTAATCTGAAAAACTCAAAATAAACATAGATGATGCTATAATATTTGACAGCTGGACTTACTAGTTTTAAATGAAAATCTCCTCATCACCATAGAAAATATAAATACGATATCTCTCGTGATGTAACAGAATTTAACGAAAAAGTTTGGAGTTGAGGACAATAACACTACATTGGAAGCGGCGCATTTATTCATCCGAGGGGTAGACTTTAATAAGCGGTCTACACTTGTCATTCGACTGATTTTAACCGAAAGTTTAGATTTTTTTTTTATTACAATTTATTAAACTTAAAATATGACTCAACTCATTAATAAATTATAATAGTGTAAACTATACACAACAAAAAGTAAGCAATTTTTGGAACATTTGAAAATTGCGATTAATATTATATTGAATGTTTTTGGCGAATGGTCATTGAGGTTAAAAGGAATACAAGTAGCAGGACATCTTTGTCAGGAAATTTACGATTAATATGAAATTGAATGTTCTTGGCGAGTGGCCATTGGGGTTGAGTGGAATACTGGCAGCGGGGCATCTTTGTGAGGAAAATTTCGATTAATATGAAATTGCATGTTTTTGGTGAGTGGTCATTGAGGTCGAGTGGAATACGAGTATCAGGGCATCTTAGTGAGGAAAATTGCGATTAATATGAAATTGAATGTTCTTGACGAGTGGTCATTGCGGTTGAGTGGAATACCAGTAGTAGGGCATCTTTTTGGGAAAAATTTCGATTAATATGAAATTGAATTTTCTTGGCGAGAGGACATTGAGGTTGAATGGAATACGTCTAGCAGGGCATCTTTGTGAGGAAAATTGCGATTAATAGGAAATTGAATATTCTTGGCGAGTGGTCATTGAGGTTGAATGGAATACGTCTAGAAGGGCATCTTTGTGAGGAAAATTGCGATTAATATGAAATTGAATGTTCTTGGCGAGTGGTCATTGAGATTGAGGGGAATACGAGTAGCAGGGCATCTTTGTGAGGAAAATTGCGATTAATATGAAATTGAATGTTCTTGGCGAGTGGTCATTGAGGTTGAGTGGAATACGAGTAGCAGGGCATCTTTGTGAGGAAAATTGCGATTAATATGAAATTGAAAGTTCTTGGCGAGTGGTCATTGAGGTTGAGTGGAATACGAGTAGCAGGACATCTTTGTGAGGAAAATTGCGATTAATATGAAATTGAATGTTCTTGGCGAGTGGTCATTGAGGTTGAGTTGAATACGAGTAGCATGGCATCTTTGTGAGGAAAATTGCGATTAATATGAAATCGAATGTTCTTGGCGATTGGTCATTGAGGTTGAGTGGAATACGAGTAGCAGGGCATCTTCGTGAGCAAAATTGCGATTAATATGAAATTGAATGTTCTTGGCGAGTGGATATTGAGGTTGAGTGGAATACGAGTAGCAGGGCATCTTTGTGGGGAAAATTGCGATTACTATGAAATTGAGTGTTCTTGGCGAGTGGTCATTGGGGTTGAGTGGAATACCGGCGGCGGGGCATCTTTGTGATTTGTTTCTTTCACAGGGAAGTGCGCCTGTCTATGGAGTATCCTACCTCCATTTCACAAAAGCGGTTGATCATTGCTACCTGGTCAAGCTGAAAGTATTGTGAATACCTCTGCTATTTAGGTCTAGATTAACATTAGTTTTGTTATTTTTAATGCTATTGTTAAATTTCTGTTGTTATTTTTGTTATTAATATACAAAATATATATGGCGTACGTCTCGTTGGCCATGATTATTATATAATTTCGAAGTTTATATACAGTAAAAAGTCGGGTAATATACAGAACCGTTCGATGATAACAATCGAGTATCGAGTGTAGCCCGCTTATTAAAGTTTTCCCCATCCGAATTATAACGGTCAAATTACATGCTGAAAGGGACGTAATTGCCTAACATACCGTTTCTAATTTGTATTTGTTAATTATATTTGTATGGGGCTATATCCAATACAGTTGGTGATATAAACTGATCACATGTTACTGAAATATTTAAACAGAATAAATATGTGATGTGTGTAACACACATCGATAATATTGGTACGCAGACAGGGTTCGTGAAGTTTACATGATCATTATACGAGGACCAGTTCTTACCGTACTCAAAGGCTCTTGGACAACCTGAACATATTCTCGACACTTAGGAACCATTATTCATAAGGCGTTGCAATCAGTTAACATCCTACTCCCTTGAGTAAACTTTAAGCAGAACGGACACGCTTCAATATTTACAGGTTAAAAATTTAATGACATAAGATGCTTTTTAAAATAAGGGAAATATTTATAAGTGGATGGACAGACTCAAGTTATAATTACTTGTCTCAGAGCGCTGCTACTGGGAAGTATAAAGGAATTACACATCAGCAACCCAAGCACGTCTTCTCTGGTCAACTTTTTCTGGAAATTTCCTCTCTTTCTGACAGTTCCTTGGAGAAATTGGATCCTTTCTCTTAAAAACAGAATAACATCATAACAAGGTTATTGCATCGTATTTTTATATTTCTTCCGTGTACTAGAAGGTTAACACACCTACCCCATGGCTCACTTCAGAGCGAACACCGCTTATGCGTTGTAGCAGAAACGTTATTGATCTTTGAATAGATAATAACGCAAACTACGCCGACAAATTATGCTACAATGTTAGTAATATATTTTATAAAACTAAATTTTGAAATGTAAACTAAAACAAGTGTGAAAATCAAGTAATCAAGTGTAAGTATCAAGTGTAAAAATGACGATTTAGATTGTGAGAATGCATATTTCATGTCCCTTAGGTCTTAATAAATTTCTCCTACAGCATTAAAATTAAAAAAAAAAAAACAATTAACAAATAATATACATAGATACGATACACATAATTAGCAGATTGTAATATCCATTTAAAGTAGAGTAAAGATGTCTTGTTTCCTTATACCAGGCGAAGTTAGGGCTAGCTAAGAACCCTCTCTAACACAAACTGGGTACCAACGGCCTGAAGTGACTTTCGAACCACCAACGGCCGGGCAGCGGACTGCTAGCAAGGACAGTATCACTCATCGGTTACCCCTCCAAGCAACGTCGAGCGTACCCGCTACACTTCGCCATTGGCACAGTTGTGGTTTGGTGGTCACTTTACGTATATTCACACCCTGGTTTTAAGGTGGTGCGTTCCATCTTAGATTGGTATTTTTAAACACTAATTCTGGTCACATACCTTTAAGATAAATTTGTTGAAGATCTTTATGAAAAATATAAGGAAATGTTTCCGGTCATATTGGTATGAGTGATATGTATCGAAGCACATTCATCCCATAATCAACTACACAGAGAAATTGTTGAAGAAATGAATATGGATTTTTTACAATAAGTACATGAACGATAACAAAATGAATTATTTGTTTTATATAGATGTTTACTCGTGAACAATTGTGCTAATCCCATAATCAGCTACACAGAGAAACTGTTGAAGAAATGAATATGGATTTTTTACAATAAGTACATGTAAGATAACAAAATGAATTATTTGTTTTATATTGATGTTTACTCGTGAACAATTGTGCTAATCCCATAATCAGCTACACAGACAAATTGTTGAAGAAATGAATATGGATTTTTTACAATAAGTACATGAAAGATAACAAAATGAATTATTTGTTTTATATTGATGTTTACTCGTGAACAATTGTGCTAATCCCATAATCAGCTACACAGAGAAATTGTTGAAGAAATGAATATGGATTTTTTACAATAAGTACATGAACGATAACAAAATGAATTATTTGTTTTATATTGATGTTTACTCGTGAACAATTGTGCTAATCCCATAATCAGCTACACAGAGAAATTGTTGAAGAAATGAATATGGATTTTTTACAATAAGTACATGAAAGATAACAAAATGAATTATTTGTTTTATATTGATGTTTACTCGTGAAAAATTGTGCTAATCCCATAATCAGGTACACAGAGAAATTGTTGAAGAAATGAATATGGATTTTTTACAATAAGTACATGAAAGATAACAAAATGAATTATTTGTTTTATATTGATGTTTACTCGTGAACAATTGTGCTAATCCCATAATCAGCTACACAGAGAAATTGTTGAAGAAATGAATATGGATTTTTTACAATAAGTACATGAAAGATAACAAAATGAATTATTTGTTTTATATTGATGTTTACTCGTGAACAATTGTGCTAATCCCATAATCAGCTACACAGAGAAATTGTTGAAGAAATGAATATGGATTTTTTACAATAAGTACATGAAAGATAACAAAATGAATTATTTGTTTTATATTGATGTTTGCTCGTGAACAATTGTGCTAATCCCATAATCAGCTACACAGAGAAATTGTTGAAGAAATGAATATGGATTTTTTACAATAAGTACATGAAAGATAACAAAATGAATTATTTGTTTTATATTGATGTTTACTCGTGAACAATTGTTGCTAATCCCATAATCAGCTACACAGAGAAATTGTTGAAGAAATGAATATGGATTTTTTACAATAAGTACATGAAAGATAACAAAATGAATTATTTGTTTTATATTGATGTTTACTCGTGAACAATTGTGCTAATCGATATGTTATTTACTTAAATAATTGTACTTAGTTAAAAAATGTAATTTAGATTACAAAATGTGATGAACAAAGAATAAAGTTTTCTGAAGCCTTTTTATTACAGTTTGCTAACAAAGTGCTAAATGTCCTACTTTACATGACTACAATTCCTCGTAGAGCGAAAAAAACATTTTTCATTCATTTTCTGTCTTTATAAATATTTTCTTGAAGGACTGAATTTTAAAATGTATCTCCACAAAAATCTTTTATTAATCTATTATTGACTATTACTTTATAGAAATAAAAATAAAATCATCAGAAAAGAGATCGAGAAGGTATTTCTTCTAAAATACAGAAAGGATACGTGCTTGAATTTTCTCCGCAAGCTTTAAGGTATAAAAGTACGGGAGAAGCGCCTTGCTTTATCGCAAGATTCCGTGTGTTTCCCGGATAACAAGAGCTGAGTGTCGTGGCGCCGTAGTGGCCTTGCGCCCCACTCGCTCCCAGTCAACTTGTTACTTTCCAACAAGTTAGTTATCTTAATTAGAACTGTTCCGTGGAACTAGAACTTGACTCTCCTCAGGAATTCGTTCCCCCAGTCTCTACACAGATGATTTTAAGCAATCTCTTCTATCTCACAAGTTAGTTATCTTAATTAGAACTGTTCCGTAGAACTAGAACTTGACTCTCCTCAGGAATTCGTTCCCCCAGTCTCTACACAGATGATTTTAAGCAATCTCTTCTATCTCACAAGTTAGTTATCTTAATTAGAACTGTTCCGTAGAACTAGAACTTGACTCTCCTCAGGAATTCGTTCCCCCAATCTCTACACAGATGATTTTAAGCAATCTCTTCTGTCTAACAAGTTAGTTATCTTAATTAGAACTGTTCCGTGGAACTAGAACTTGACACTCCTCAGGAATTAGTTCCCCCAATCTATACACAGATGGTTTTAAGCAATCTCTTCTGTCTAACCAGTTAGTTATCTTAATTAGAACTGTTCCGTGGAACTAGAACTTGACTCTACTCAGGAATTAGTTCCCCTAGTCTCTACACAGATGGTTTTAAGCAATCTCTTCTATCTAACAAGTTAGTTATCTTAGTTAGAACTGTTCCGTGGAACTAGAACTTGACTCTCCTCAGGAATTAGTTCCCCCAGTCTCTACACAGATGGTTTTAAGCAATCTCTTCTATCTAACAAGTTAGTTATCTTAGTTAGAACTGTTCCGTGGAACTAGAACTTGACTCTCCTCAGGAATTAGTTCCCCCAGTCTCTACACAGATGGTTTTAAGCAATCTCTTCTGTCTAACAAGTTAGTTATCTTAGTTAGAACTGTTCCGTGGAACTAGAACTTGACTCTCCTCAGGAATTAGTTCCCCCAGTCTCTACACAGATGGTTTTAAGCAATCTCTTCTATCTAACAAGTTAGTTATCTTAGTTAGAACTGTTCCGTGGAACTAGAACTTGACTCTCCTCAGGAATTAGTTCCCCCAGTCTCTACACAGATGGTTTTAAGCAATCTCTTCTATCTAACAAGTTAGTTATCTTAGTTAGAACTGTTCCGTGGAACTAGAACTTGACTCTCCTCAGGAATTAGTTCCCCCAGTCTCTACACAGATGGTTTTAAGCAATCTCTTCTATCTAACAAGTTAGTTATCTTAGTTAGAACTGTTCCGTGGAACTAGAACTTGACTCTCCTCAGGAATTAGTTCCCCCAGTCTCTACACAGATGGTTTTAAGCAATCTCTTCTATCTAACAAGTTAGTTATCTTAGTTAGAACTGTTCCGTGGAACTAGAACTTGACTCTCCTCAGGAATTAGTTCCCCCAGTCTCTACACAGATGGTTTTAAGCAATCTCTTCTATCTAACAAGTTAGTTATCTTAGTTAGAACTGTTCCGTGGAACTAGAACTTGACTCTCCTCAGGAATTAATTAGTTCCCCCAGTCTCTACACAGATGGTTTTAAGCAATCTCTTCTGTCTAACAAGTTAGTTATCTTAAATTAGAACTGTTCCGTGGAACTAGAACTTGACTCTACTCAGGAATTAGTTCCCCTAGTCTCTACACAGATGGTTTTAAGCAATCTCTTCTGTCTAACCAGTTAGTTATCTTAATTAGAACTGTTCCGTGGAACTAGAACTTGACTCTACTCAGGAATTAGTTCCCCTAGTCTCTACACAGATGGTTTTAAGCAATCTCTTCTATCTAACAAGTTAGTTATCTTAGTTAGAACTGTTGCGTGGAACTAGAACTTGACTCTACTCAGGAATTAGTTCCCCTAGTCTCTACACAGATGGTTTTAAGCAATCTCTTCTGTCTAACCAGTTAGTTATCTTAATTAGAACTGTTCCGTGGAACTAGAACTTGACTCTACTCAGGAATTAGTTCCCCTAGTCTCTACACAGATGGTTTTAAGCAATCTCTTCTGTCTAACCAGTTAGTTATCTTAATTAGAACTGTTCCGTGGAACTAGAACTTGACTCTCCTCAGGAATTAGTTCCCCCAGTCTCTACACAGATGGTTTTAAGCAATCTCTTCTATCTAACAAGTTAGTTATCTTAGTTAGAACTGTTCCGTGGAACTAGAACTTGACTCTCCTCAGGAATTAATTAGTTCCCCCAGTCTCTACACAGATGGTTTTAAGCAATCTCTTCTGTCTAACAAGTTAGTTATCTTAATTAGAACTGTTCCGTGGAACTAGAACTTGACTCTACTCAGGAATTAGTTCCCCTAGTCTCTACACAGATGGTTTTAAGCAATCTCTTCTATCTAACAAGTTAGTTATCTTAGTTAGAACTGTTGCGTGGAACTAGAACTTGACTCTCCTCAGGAATTAGTTCCCCCAGTCTCTACACAGATGGTTTTAAGCAATCTCTTCTATCTTTCATGGCAACAGCACGAACAGGAAGGAACGGGAAAGCAATAAAAAGAGGAGAAGGAAGGAATAACACTGTTACGTAGACTATTGACCCATTTCGATTAACCCGTCTCGTACACCGGAGATAGATGGTTAGACACTTCTGCCAGGTTTTATTTGAAACTAAACGGAACGTGTACTACTGTCCATACTTTGGTCCCGAGCTATTTAATAACTTACCTTTACAGATTAACCAATACTCTTTCAGTTATTTAAAAATTTTTACGTGTCTTCTGCATTGTGATTGTGTTGCTGTTATTTCTGACAAGAGTCGACTTGAAAAGCAATCGTTAAAAATGAAACAAGTCTGCGATAATAGCGTTATTTTTGTTTATTTACTATTTATTGCATATTCATTACAATATTGCTCAGTTCATGTAATGCCAGATCTGACGTCCAAGTTACTACAAGATACACGGTAAATTATAAAGATCAATAATGGTGAATACGATGATTGCTTATAGTAGCTTGTCTGTATTTACCGTATTACAATATTGCTCAGTTCATGTAATGCCAGATCTGACGTCCAAGTTACTACAAGACACACGGTAAACTATAAAGATCAATAATGGTGAATACGATGATTGCTTATAGTAGCTTGTCTGTATTTACCGTATTACAATATTGCTCAGTTCATGTAATGCCAGATCTGACGTCCAAGTTACTACAAGATACACGGTAAACTATAAAGATCAATAATGGTGAATACGATGATTGCTTATAGTAGCTTGTCTGTATTTACCGTATTACAATATTGCTCAGTTCATGTAATGCCAGATCTGACGTCCAAGTTACTACAAGACACACGGTAAACTATAAAGATCAATAATGGTGAATACGATGATTGCTTATAGTAGCTTGTCTGTATTTACCGTATTACAATATTGCTCAGTTCATGTAATGCCAGATCTGACGTCCAAGTTACTACAAGATACACGGTAAACTATAAAGATCAATAATGGTGAATACGATGATTGCTTATAGTAGCTTGTCTGTATTTACCGTATTACAATATTGCGCCTTAAATTAATATATAACATATCTTCATAATGCTTAACATTTTTAATGCTTAAAAATATATATTGGTGTCACATGCTCAGATGTTTGCAAATGTAAGACCATTTGTTACTAAATTATGAAAGAAATTTTGAAAAAATACATTTTTATTTAGTTTTGTTCTATTATTTAATTTTTTTGTTTATTTGCAATAAGCATACCAAGCGAATGTTGAGGAATACTTCGTGCAATTTCTTGATCTCACGAGTCACGAATCAAAAATGTCACTAAGTGAAATGTTGTCGGCGGACGTTGAATGTCGACTTCGAGTCAACAGGTATCCACATTAAAAGCGTGATAGCAGTTACTTCATTTTATACCAGTCATATAATTACAAATTCCTTTAACACAAAAAAGTCGTTAATATTTAATTTAATCTTGATCTGACGAGTCACGAATCAAAAATGTCACTAAGTGAAATGTTGTCGGCGGGCGTTGAATGTCGACTTCGAGTCAACAGGTATCCACATTAAAAGCGTGATAGCAGTTACTTCATTTTATACCAGTCATATAATTACAAATTCCTTTAACACAAAAAAGTCGTTAATATTTAATTTAATCTTGATCTGACGAGTCACGAATCAAACATTTCACTAAGTGAAATGTTGTCGGCGGGCGTTGAATGTCGACTTCGAGTCAACAGGTATCCACATTAAAAGCGTGATAGCAGTTACTTCATTTTATACCAGTCATATAATTACAAATTCCTTTAACACAAAAAAGGCGTTAATATTTAATTTAATCTTGATCTGACGAGTCACGAATCAAACATTTCACTAAGTGAAATGTTGTCGGCGGGCGTTGAATGTCGACTTCGAGTCAACAGGTATCCACATTAAAAGCGTGATAGCAGTTACTTCATTTTATACCAGTCATATAATTACAAATTCCTTTAACACAAAAAAGTCGTTAATATTTAATTTAATCTTGATCTGACGAGTCACGAATCAAACATTTCACTAAGTGAAATGTTGTCGGCGGGCGTTGAATGTCGACTTCGAGTCAACAGGTATCCACATTAAAAGCGTGATAGCAGTTACTTCATTTTATACCAGTCATATAATTACAAATTCCTTTAACACAAAAAAGTCGTTAATATTTAATTTAATCTTGATCTGACGAGTCACGAATCAAACATGTCACTAAGTGAAATGTTGTCGGCGGGCGTTGAATGTCGACTTCGAGTCAACAGGTATCCACATTAAAAGCGTGATAGCAGTTACTTCATTTTATACCAGTCATATAATTACAAATTCCTTTAACACAAAAAAGTCGTTAATATTTAATTTAATCTTGATCTGACGAGTCACGAATCAAACATTTCACTAAGTGAAATGTTGTCGGCGGGCGTTGAATGTTGACTTCGAGCCAACAGATTATGTATCCACATTAAAAGCGTGATAGCAGTTACTTCATTTTATACCAGTCATATAATTACAAATTCCTTTAACACAAAAAAGTCGTTAATATTTAATTTAATCTTGATCTGACGAGTCACGAATCAAACATGTCATTAAGTGAAATGTTGTCGGCGGGCGTTGAATGTTGACTTCGAGCCAACAGATTATGTATCCACATTAAAAGCTTGATAGTGGTTACTTTATTTTAGTTTGCAAAGTCAATAAACTAATAACTCATAGTGGCAGGTTCCTTATATTACATCACTTTGATGGCTTGTATTTCGCAGATTGTGAGTCGCTGCAGTTTTAATTAAAATGGCGGGCAACAATTGAACCTTGTACGAAGTAAGAAGATAGAGAATCACTTTAGTCGATCAATAAAAACAACACACTCTGATATATTCCACTCATAAATTAACAAAATCATTTCGGTTATTTAAAAAGTATTCGCGATATTTTTACATATCCCTCGTCAAATCTTACACTGCAAACATCTTACGATCTTTGCATGGTTGTTTTTGTTAATGTTTTCATTTTCTCAATAAATCTAGTGGTCGCTATAAATATAAGGAAGGACTGCCACACCAAGTGTCGCGTAACAGGCTTCGCTAAAGGTTTCATTGGCAATTTTAGATATATAATCCATTGTATTCTCGAGATGTCCTGCGGCCAGATGGCCAACCAGAAAAGAAATTAACACAAAAATTAAGCTTAACCAAATTTCATGGTTGGAGATGCACCATCATATATCACATTCTTGTCAATGCAGAAATTACGTTTTATCCACACTTCAAACTCTACAGACGAAATTTATCTGTACGTTCCCATTTTTTTCATTAAGTTAGGTTTCTTAAGAGTGTTCCAATAATAAAGGTTCCGGTACACAAGGGAGGGTACTGTCTTGTCTCAAATAAAATTCTTTCTTCTAAAAATGCTTCTAAAACAGTTTGGAACATTATTAACAATACGAAACAAGCTCACAAACAGGTCAAAATTAAAATTGGAGATATCTTGGTGCAGGATGAACCTGGGATCGCCCATGAGTTTAATAGATTGTTTGCGTCTGTTGCTGTTTGTGGGCGAGGTCCTCGGCCGCCAGAGCTCCAGGTTACTCACGCGCGAAGACGTAGTCCAGTAGAATCAGTGGTACTGGCACCTGTACTTGAAGAAGAGTTACTAAAATTTATAAAGCAGCTCCCGGCCAAAAATCAACCGATCTAAATTTATTAACCGTGTCGATTTTTAAAAAATTTGCCAAGCATATTGTGAGCCCTCTGGCTGAATTAGTACACTTTTTCAAACTGGAGTTTTCCGCTCTCTCCTTAAAATACTAAAGAGCATCCCATCTTCTAAAATCTACCCATGCTCTCTTAAAAATTATCGGCCTGTCTCTATTTTATGCGAGCAAGATTTTCGAAAACACTATTTTTGACAAGAATGCTTTCTTTTTTTTTGCAAACACAACCAGCTCTCTGAAGACCAATTTGGCTTCAGAACGGGAAAATCAACGGTAGACGCAGTGGTGAGTCTGGTCGAAATGGGTTAGAGTTTTGGAATCCCACCATAAGTGTGTTTCTCGACTTATCCAAATCATTCAACTGTGTTGACCATAATACACTTCTTGACAAACTTGAATCTCATGGCATTCGAGGTGTGCCCCTGTCGTGGATTAAATCATATCTAAGCCACAGAACACAGACTGTCCAAATTGCAAATCACCTTTCAAGCCCAATGGATTTATCTATGGAGTTCCCTATGGCTCCATCCTCAGTCCAATCCTTTTTCTGGTCTATGTTAATGACATCGAGTCATCACTTCTGTACGGGAATCTCGTGCAGTATGTTGTTGACACGACTCTCTGTTTTAACGAAATGTCAAAAGAAGTTTTGGATATATATAATATATTTAGTAAATATGTTGTTTGTATTCACTTCACCCTTTAAAACATCAAAAGATGTCATTTATGTTTTAAGTGCGTTGCCTGATTTATTTTCTATAAATTATTACCTAAGCCTATCATTCGTACGATTGAACAATTTCATTGGTATCTATCAGTTCGCTCGATATCTCTAGCACGAACCGATCTATAGACTTTACATTTTCCATGAAGCTAATTTCTACATAAGAAAAATTAAGTTCAGTGTTGATGCATGTCATTCTATGGGATTTGTCTGAGCTTAAAAGAAGATGTTTACATCCGCCTCGTGGATAACTGAGATGGCAATGAGAAAATAGAAGAAACCGAGTCACAGTCATATACGACATGTGATATGCGACACGTGTCGTGGCGTACTCTTGTATCATTTTACAAGAAGAAAATTACAACTCATATTTTAACGGTTATACGGTACATTTAACATAAATGCTAACGATACAATTAAATGCACTTTCTTAACGATCGGGAGGAGTTGGCTGTTAAATTATTGAAGAGTTGAGGTCAGATGACTGTCGCAAGTTAGAGTGAACACCCGAGTATTTCATCCCCCCCTCCCCACAGCTAAGTGGAGGGGTTGGCTGTTAAATTATTGAAGAGCTGAGGTCAGATGACTGTCGCAAGTTAGAGTGAACACCCGAGTATTCCCCCCCTCCACAACCTCAGTAGGGGGCTAGGCTGTTAAACTATTGAAGAGCTGAGGTCAGATGACTGTCGCAAGTTAGAGTGAACACCCGAGTATTTCACCCCCCCCCCTCACCACAGCTCAATTGAGGGGTTGGCTGTTAAATTATTGAAGAGCTGAGGTCAGATGACTGTCGCAAGTTAGAGTGAACACCAGAGTATTTCCCCCCTCCCCCACCTCAGTGGAAGGGTTTGGCTGTTAAACTATTGAAGAGCTCGAGGTCAGATGATTGTCGCAAGTTAGAGTGAACACCAGAGTATTTCCCCCCCTCCCCACAGCTCAATTGAGGGGTTGGCTGTTAAATTATTGAAGAGCTGAGGTCAGATGGACTGTCGCAAGTTAGAGTGAACACCAGAGTATTTCCCCCCATCTCCCCACCTCAGTGGCGGGGTTAGCTGTTGAACTGTTAAAGAACTAAGGTCAGATGACTGTCGCAAGTTAGAGTGAACACCTGAGTATTTCCCCCCCTCCACAACCTCAGTGGAGGGGTTGGCTGTTTAACCTATTGAAGAGCAGAGGTCAGATGACTGTCGCAAGTTAGAGTGAACACCAGAGTATTCCCCCCCCCCTCCCCACCTTAGTGGAGGGCTAGGCTGTTAAACTATTAAGAGCTGAGGTCAGATGACTGTCGCAAGTTAGAGTGAACACCTGAGTATTTCCCCCCATCTCCCCACTCAGTGGAGGGGTTAGCTGTTAAATTATTGAAGAGCTGAGGTCAGATGACTGTCGCAAGTTAGAGTGAACAACCAGAGTATTTCCCCCCCCTCCCACCTCAGTGGAAGGGTTGGCTGTTAACTATTGAAGAGCTGAGGTCAGATGATTGTCGCAAGTTAGAGTGAACACCAGAGTATTTCCCCCCTCCACAACCTCAGTGGAGAGGTTAGCTGTTAAACTATTGAAGAACTGAGGTCAGATGACTGTCGCAAGTTAGAGTGAACACCTGAGTATTTCCCCCCCCACCGCACCTCAGTGGAGGGGTTTGGCTGTTAAACCTATTGAAGAGCTGAGGTCAGATGACTGTCGCAAGTTAGAGTGAACACCAGAGTATTTCCCCCCATCTCCCCACCTCCAGTGGCGGGGTTAGCTGTTGAACTGTTAAAGAACTAAGGTCAGATGACTGTCGCAAGTTAGAGTGAACACCCTGAGTATTTCCCCCCTCCACAACCTCAGTGGAGGGGTTGGCTGTTAACCTATTGAAGAGCAAGAGGTCAGATGACTGTCGCAAGTTAGAGTGAACACCAGAGTATTCCCCCCCTCCCCACCTTAGTGGAGGGCTAGGGCTGTTAAACTATTGAAGAGCTGATTTCAGATGACTGTCGCAGTTAGAGTGAACACCTGAGTATTTCCCCCCATCTCCCCACCTCAGTGGAGGGGTTAGCTGTTTGAACTGTTAAAGAACTAAGGTCAGATGACTGTCGCAAGTTAGAGTGAACACCTGAGTATTTCCCCCCTCCACAACCTCAGTGGAGGGGTTGGCTGTTAACCTATTGAAGAGACTGAGGTCAGATGACTGTCGCAAGTTAGAGTGAACACCAGAGTATTTCCCCCCCACCCCACCTCAGTGGCGGGGGTTAGCTGTTGAACTGTTAAAGAACTAAGGTCAGATGACTGTCGCAAGTTAGAGTGAACACCTGAGTATTTCCCCCCTCCACAACCTCAGTGGAGGGGTTGGCTGTTAACCTATTGAAGAGCAGAGGTCAGATGACTGTCGCAAGTTAGAGTGAACACACCCGAGTATTTTCCCCCCTCCCCACCTCAGTATTGGCGAGGGGTTGGCTTGTAAACTATTGAAGAGCTGAGGTCAGATGACTGTTCGCAAGTTAGAGTGAACACCCGAGTAATTTGTTCGCCCCCCCCTTCCCCCTAGTGTCAGCGTTTTTACCAGGGCAAGCGTCTCTTCTTAAACTTTGGAACATGTCCTACATATTAAGCGTGTTCAATTTCTGGAATGTTTGCCCGTGAAAACTTACGGCCTCTTGTCATTGTGAGAATGGAATCTCCTCTTACAAATATGGCCTCTTACTGGGAAATTGAATCTTGAGGTGTTCTTTGGGTTCATAGGGTTTTAAGTTTTACCCATCGGGGGAATTTTTAATCACGTCTAGTTTATAATACTTTAATAATTTGCAGATATATATAATAATATCATTATGTTGATTTATATCAAACTAAATTCTGAGACTGATATTTACACCAAACCCAAATCTCGACTTTAAATCGAGTGTGCGTTAATAAAGTAAAATGAAAAACGAAATGACTTTGAAAAAAAGTTTCAACTTTGTATGGTTCATAACAGTTTTAAACGTTTAGAAGCGACTTAAA